>NC_044322.1:190571587-192971587 GCF_007399415.2 Gopherus evgoodei | reverse complement strand
CCTACCCTACTGTATTGAAACTTCATATCATTAGTGTGAAGGTATTTTTCCCCCAGTCTGAACTTTAGCATTCAAAAGTGGGGACCTGCATGGACACTTCTAAGCTTAATTCCTAGCTTAGATCTGATGGCACTGCCACCAGCCAAAATATAGTGTTTGGCACACTTTCTGTTCCCCCAAAACCTTCCCTGGGGAACCCAAGACCCAAACACCTTGGGTCTTAAAACCAGGAGAAATAAACCATCCTCCCTCCTTTCCCCCTCCCAGATTTTCCCCTCCCTGGGTTACCCTGAGAGACTACACTGATCCAAAATCCTTGGATCTTAAAACAGAGAGGAATTAACCTTCCACCCCTCCTTTTCCCCCACCAATCCCTGGTGAGTTCAGACCTAATCCCCCTGGGTCTTAAACAAGGAAAAAAATCAATCAGGTCCTTAAAAAAAGAAAGTTTTTAATTAAAGAAAGAAAAAGTAAAAATTATCTGTGTAAAATCAGGATGGTAAATGTTTACAGGGTATTCAGCTCATATAGACTAGAGGGACTCCCCTCCCCCTCGCTAGCCTGAGATTCAAGTTACAGCAAACAGAGGTAAATAAATCCTTCCAGCAAAATACACATTCACAAGTTAAGAAAACAAACATAAGACTAATCCGCCTTTTCTAGCTAGTACTTACTATTTTGAACATGAGAGACTGTTTCAGAAAGATTGGAGAAACTTGGGTTGCATGTCTGGTCCCTCTTAGCACCAAGAGCGAACAACGAACAAACAAACAGCACAAACAAAGACTTCCCTCCACCAAGATTTGAAAGTATCTTGTCCCCCCATTGGTCCTCTGGTCAGGTGTCAGCCAGGTTCACTGAGCTTCTTAACCCTTTACAAGTAAAAGAGACATTAACCCTTAACCATCTGTTTATGACAATTAGCATCTCCAATCCAAGAATATCAAGCACTTTGCAAATATTAATTAAGCTTTGATATAGACTCATAGACTCATAGACTCTAGGACTGGAAGGGACCTCGAGAGATCATCGAGTCCAGTTCCCTGCCCTCATGGCAGGACCAAATACTGTCTAGACCATCCCTTATAGACATTTATCTAACCTACTCTTAAATATCTCCAGAGATGGAGATTCCACAACTTCCCTAGGCAATCTATTCCAGTGTTTAACTACCCTGACAGTTAGGAACTTTTTCCTAATGTCCAACCTAAATCTCCCTTGCTGCAGTTTAAGCCCATTGCTTCTTGTTCTATCATTGGAGGCTAAGGTGAACAAGTTTTCTCCCTCCTCCTGATGACACCCTTTTAGATACCTGAAAACTGATATCATGTCCCCTCTCAGTCTTCTCTTTTCCAAACTAAACAAACCCAATTCCTTCAGCCTTCCTTCATAGGTCATGTTCTCAAGACCTTTAATCATTCTTGTTGCTCTTCTCTGGACCTTCTCCAATTTCTCCACATCTTTCTTGAAATGCGGTGCCCAGAACTGGACACAATACTCCAGTTGAGGCCTAACCAGCACAGAGTAAAGTGGAAGAATGACTTCTCGTGTCTTGTTTACAACATACCTATTAATGCTGTCATAAACAGATAGCTAAGGGTTAATGTCTCTTTCACCTGAAGCACCTGACCAGAGGACCAATCAGGAAACCGAATTTTTTTCAACTCTGGGTGGAGGGAAGTTTGTGTCTGAGTCTTTTTCTGTCTGCCTGCTTTCTCTGAGCTTTGGAAAAGTAGTTTCTGTTTTCTAATCTTCTGTTTCTAAGTGTAAGGACAAAGAAATCAGATAGTAAGTTATATGGTTTCTTTTCTTTGGTATTTGCATAAATATAAGTGCTGGAGTGCTTTAATTTGTATTCTTTTTGAATAAGGCTGTTTATTCAATATTCTTTTAAGCAATCGACCCTGTATTTTGTCACCTTAATACAAAGAAACCATTTGCATGTATTTTTCTTTCTTCTTTATATAAAGCTTTCTTTTAAGACCTGTTGGAGTTTTCTTTTCTGGGAAATTTCAGGGAAATTGAGTCTGTACTCACCAGGGAATTGGTGGAAGGAAAAAATCAGGGGGAGATCTGTGTGTGTTGGATTTGCTAGCCTGATTTTGCATTCCCTCTGGGTGAAGAGGAAAGTGCTTTTGTTTCCAGGACTGGAAACGGAGAGGGGGAGTCACTCTGTTTGGATTCACAGAGCTTGTGTCTGTGTATCTCTCCAGGAGCACCAGGAGGGGGGAAGGGAAAAAGGATTATTTCCCTTTGTTGTGAGACTCAAGGGATTTGGGTCTTGGGGTCCCCAGGGAAGGTTTTTCAGGGGGACCAAAGTGCCCCAAAACACTCTAATTTTTTGGGTGGTGGCAGCAAGTACCAGGTCCAAGCTGGTAACTAAGCTTGGAGGTTTTCATGCTAACCCCCATATTTTGGACGCAAAGGTCCAAATCTGGGACTAAAGTTATGACAAATGCATCCCAGAATCATGTTTGCTTTTTTTGCAACAGTATCACACTGTTGACTCATATTAAGCTTGTGGTCCACTATGACCCCTAGATCTCTTTCTGCCATACTCCTTCCTAGACAGTCTCTTCCCATTCTGTATGTCTGAAACTGATTGTTCCTTCCTAAGTGGAGCACTTTGCATTTATCTTTATTGAACTTCATCCTATTTACCTCAGACCATTTCTCCAACTTGTCCAGATCATTTTGAATTTTGACCCTGTCCTCCAAAGCAGTTGCAATCCCTCCCAGTTTGGTATCGTCCGCAAACTTAATAAGCGTACTTTCTATGCCAACATCTAAATCATTGATGAAGATATTGAACAGAACCGGTCCCAAAACAGACCCCTGCGGAACCCCACTTGTTATACCTTTCCAGCAGGATTGGGAGCCATTAACAACTACTCTCTGAGTACGGTTATCCACCCAGTTATGCACCCACCTTATAGTAGCCCTATCTAAATTGTACTTTCCTAGCTTATCTATAAGAATATCATGCGAGACTGTATCAAATGCCTTACTAAAGTCTAGGTATATCACATCCACCGCTTCTCCCTTATCCACAAGGCTCGTTATCCTATCAAAGAACGCTATCAGATTAGTTTAACACGATTTGTTCTTTACAAATCCATGCTGGCTATTCCCTATCACCTTACCACCTTCCAAGTGTTTGCAGATGATTTCTTTGATTACCGGCTCCATTATCTTCCCTGGCACAGAAGTTAAACTAACTGGTCTGTAGTTTCCTGGGTTGTTTTTATTTCCCTTTTTATAGATGGGCACTATATTTGCCCCCTTCCAGTCTTCTGGAATCTCCCCCGTCTCCCATGATTTCCCAAAGATAATAGCTAGAGGCTCAGATACCTCTTCCATTAACTCCTTGAGTATTCTAGGATGCATTTCATCAGGCCCTGGTGACCTGCAGGCATCTAACTTTTCTAAGTGATTTTTTACTTGCTCTTTCCTTATTTTCTCTTCTAAACCTACCCTCTTCCCGTAAGCATTCACTATACTAGACATTCCTTCAGACTTCTCAGTGAAGACCGAAACAAAGAAGTCATTAAGCATCTCTGCCATTTCCAAGTCTCCCGTTACTGTTACCCCCTCCTAATTGAGCAGTGGGCCTACCCTGTCCTTAGTCTTCCTCTTGCTTCTAATGTATTGATAAAAAGTCTTCTTGTTTCCCTTTATTCCCATAGCTAGTTTGAGTTCATTTTGTGCCTTTGCTTTTCTAATCTTGCCTCTCCATTCCTGTGTTATTTGCCTATATTCATCCTTCGTGATCTGACCTAGTTTCCATTTTTTATATGACACCTTTTTATTTTGTAGGTCACGCAAGATCTCAAGGGTAAGCCAAGGTGGTCTTTTGCCACATTTTCTATCTTTCCTAACCATCGAAATAACTTGCTTTTGGGCCCTTAATAGCATCCCTTTGAAAAACTTTCCTCAGTTGTTTTTCCCCTCAGTCTTAATTCCCATGGGACCTTGCCTATCAGCTCTCTGAGCTTACCAAAATCCACCTTCCTGAAATCCATTGTCTCTATTCTGCTGTACTCCCTTCTACCTTTCCTTAGAATTGCAAATTCTATGATTTCATGATCACTTTCACCCAAGCTTCCTTCTACTTTCAAATTCTCAACAAGTTCCTCCCTATTGGTTAAAATCAAGTCTAGAACAGCTTCCCCCCTAGTAGCTTTTTCAACTTTCTGAAATAAAAAGTTGTCTGCAATGCAGTCCAGGAACTTATTGGATAGTCTGTGCCCCGCGGTGTTATTTTCCCAACATATATCTGGATAGTTGAAGTCCCCCATCACCACCAAATCTGTAAAGCATCTGTAAAGTAGGCAAGCATTAGGATTCCAATTATACAGATGAGAAAACTGAATCAGAGAGAGAGAATGTTACTGGGCCAAGTTACAATGCTGTTTATTCAGACTGCGCGCTTGCAGGTAGAATTTCACCCTAACTCAATAGAACTAGGTTGAATTATTATATGTGCTGGCACTGGGAACTTTTTACATGATTTTTTAAGGGATGTTCATAATCACTTCCATGGACCATGCTGTTCTAATCATGGGCTTTCATTCAAAGACCTTTTCTAACAAGTCTTTAACAATGCCAAACTAGATGAAGGTATTGCATTATTCACAAAGGTTGAGTTAGGAATAAAACAGACCAAATGAATTTCAGTTCTTATGTATAAGATTTGAACTCAGGTCTCCACAGCTGAAGTATCAGTACACAAAGGACTGCATTATATAGCCCCCCCTCCAGAAAGTCTGTTTTTCCAGGTGGGCTTCATACCCCTGAGATGAACAATTTTACAATGTAGTATGTTTGCTATTGCAAACTAATTGAGTTTCAGTACCTTGAAGCTGAAATGGTGTTGATCCAATGATTTATTACTCAAAATATGTAGCCCACTGAGAGAATCAACAGGGAAACTGTACTTTTTAAATTAGTTTTTTAAGCTTATATAGATTGACAATGGCAAAATTCTTTGGCCTTATCACTGATGGCAGCCGCAGTATATTCTATTAACAAACTGAATGTTATTTTCAGAATAGGTGCTAGAGTGGCAGGTTGAGCCTCAGGCATCCAGTCACCTTCTCTGTTGTCCTATACTCCATCCTGCACATAACTGCAGAGGATGCTCCTTCAGTGTTGGATGCAAACAATTTCCTCTATTTGCTTTATACATATTGTCATAAACAGATAGCTAAGGGTTAATGTCTCTTTCACCTGAAGCACCTGACCAGAGGACCAATCAGGAAACCGGATTTTTTCAACTCTGGGTGGAGGGAAGTTTGTGTCTAAGCTTTTGTTTTCTGTCTGCCTGCTTTCTCTGAGCTTTGGAGAAGTAGTTCTGTTTTCTAATCTTCTGTTTCTAAGTGTAAGGACAAAGAGATCAGATAGTAAATTATATGGTTTCTTTTCTTTGGTATTTGCATGAATATAAGTGCTGTATTCTTTTTGAATAAGGCTTTTTATTCAATATTCTTTTAAGCAATCGACCCTGTGTTGTGTCACCTTAATACAGAGAGAACATTTGTATGTATTTTTTTTTCTTCTTTTTATATAAAGCTTTCTTTTAAGACCTGTTGGAGTTTTTCTTTACTTCAGGGAAAGTGAGTCTGTACTCACCAGGGAAGTGGTGGGAGGAAGAAATCAGGGGAAATCTGTGTGCGTTGGATTTGCTAGCCTGATTTTGCATTCCCTCTGGGTGAAGAGGAAAGTGCTTTTGTTTCCAGGACTGGAAACGGAGAGGGGGAGTCACTCTGTTTGGATTCACAGAGCTTGTGTCTGTGTATCTCTCCAGGAGCACCAGGAGGGGGGAAGGGAAAAAGGATTATTTCCCTTTGTTGTGAGACTCAAGGGATTTGGATCTTGGGGTCCCCAGGGAAGGTTTTTCAGGGGGACCAGAGTGCCCCAAAACACTCTAATTTTTTGGGTGGTGGCAGCAAGTACCAAGTCCAAGCTGGTAGCTAAGCTTGGAGGTTTTCATGCTAACCCCCATATTTTGGACGCTAAGGTCCAAATCTGGGACTAAGGTTATGACACATATACATTATGCAATACCACAAGGGAGCTTTTTGAACTGAGAGATAAGCAGGAAAAACATTACAACTTCCCCTAGTTTTTTGATGTTCATGAACTATCTGGATCCTGCCTCTAAATCTCTTCATAGTATTGAATCAGTTTTGTTGAAACCAATTTTAAAAAGTTTAGGGTAAGATTTTCAAATCTGTCTAAGGGATTTGGATGCCCAGTTCCCAATAAAATTAACAGGAATTAGGTATTTAGTTTCCTTAGAAAGATTTAAGAACCCCACCCTTTGAATTTGTTGTTTCAAGAAGGGCAGTTATTGAAATACATACACCCTTCTGATCTCCACTGAACTACTTTTCCACTCTTGAATTCATGTGGACCAAAAGCTTTTTGTTAATCCCTTCTCTTAAGGTGTTTCTTGCAGGAATACTGTAACAGGATCTGCCAAACGTCCATTCTCGGGGATGGAGGGGGTGAGGTGGGGGGAAGGATTGCAGGAATAGTGCTTCTGAGTTTTAACAACAAAGGTAGATGCCAAATTACACACATTTTTTTGGGCAGAGAGCAAAATCCTACTTACAAATCTTAAACACCTTCTAGTATCAACCCCTCTCAAATTAAGTACAAATTTCATGGGGAGAGACTGGGAAGAGGGAGAGATATGGACTGGGAGATAAGATGAGGAAATCTTGTCTCCTTCAGTTTACTTTTCAATATCCTGTTTATGTCCTTTTCAATGTGACTGTATGAATAAAAAAAGTTCTCAGTCCTGGGGTGTCTCCAGTTTTTTGTACTTTTATTTGTAGTAAATATTTATATTATATTAGCATCTGAAGGGTACAAGTATGATTGGGAATCCATTATCTGAGACACCATACAAGACAGACCAGACAATTCCTTGGTTAGAGTTTGTTTTCAACCCTAGGTTTGGAGGAGGCAGTTACCCTTCCTGGACAGAGAACCCTCTGCTTCCAATAAATATTGATTGATAAATGCAGCGAGATGGGATACTGGTTGGGTGGACTGACAATTATTTTAAATATAAAACACTAACATACTGTACAGTAATATGAATATTACTAAATCATATACACTGATATCTACACACACAGCTCTCATCCTCCCAGTCAAGCATTAGAATCACTCAGTCTCTGGACTAAGTTCTCGTCTCTTATCTACCACCAGAGAGGACTGTTTCTTTAAAATTAAAACCATAATATAGACTGTCAAATTAGTGAAGAGATGGGCAATGCACTACTACTGAAATACTATTCCATGATCTAAATAAAGAAAGTTTCTAGGCAATGTGTCATTTTTTTTTCAGTTTTCTGCCATTACTTCTAGGTAGATTGCCATAGACTAAACCAAGGGTAGGCAACCTATGGCACGGGTGCCAAAGGCAGCACACAAGCTGATTTTCAGTGGCATTCACACTGCCCAGGTCCTGGTCACCAGTCCGGGGAGCTCTGCATTTTAATTTAATTTTAAGTGAAGCTTCTTAAACATTTTAAAAGCCTTATTTACTTTATATACAACAACAGTTTAGTTATATATAGAAAGAGACCTTCTAAAAATGTTAAAATGTATTACTGGCATGTGAAACCTTAAATTAGAGTGATAAATGAAGATTCAGCACACCACCTCTGAAAGGTTGCCGACCCATGGACTAAACCATTCTTCTCTCCCTCTGCTAGGCTATTCAAGTATTTCTGGGTAGTTATATTTCTCACTTTCCTTATGGATAGATTGTTGACCCCTTCCTCACATTTGAGTACTTACTTCGGTGACTAGTCACACTGACTTCATATTGGCCCGCTATCATTATTTAGCCAAGGTATACATACTGGTATCTAGTTCTTTAAATTTATTCTTATAAATCAATCCCTCTAGAACTAGTCTCTGAATTCTCTCCAATTTGTCAGCATTTTTCTACTCTTCAAATACATATTTCATCTAATGTCCATTTGGACCAGGTGGTGTTTATAGCTCTCTCAAGTTATTATCTGCTATATACAGCTTTTTTCCATGCAAGACATGGCTGGTGTGCGTAAGGCTGTTTTGACTATTTGCTGCCTTTGCAGTAGTGGTGTGCCAAAGCAATTACAACTGCACATGTATTCCATTGGTCAAGGACTGTCAGCAAAAATGCTTCACAAATTATGTGTTATTGCTTTGTAAATAGCAGTTTTCAGTCCACATTAAGGATAAGTGTCTTACTAAATTCCAAATTCATACTCAGTCCTCTAGTTTGTAAAGTGGATTGATGTTTTAATACAAAAATATTAGGAGCGGAACTTGAAGAGCGGCAGAAAAATGATCTGTTGGTTAAACTCAGGCTAATGTCTATAATGATTTATTTAAATTTAACAGAACCAAGGTTGTTCAATCTGGGGCTCAGTTTTGCTTCTTCTGCTTTTCATGCATTTTTATGAGAATCACACTGAAAATCCTATAGCCTAGTTACTCCAGTATTAGAATATATGTCATGATATACATAGAAAAGATTCTACCATCTGAAATTAGTGCAGTTTAAACTAAGGGCAATGTTTATCAATACATTACATGCTCAATCATCTTCACTTGTATGAAGATTTTTGGTCTTCAAGATAAACCATTCTATCAAGATTGTATTAATGAACCAGTAAAAAGAAAATATTGCATACCCGCACAGCAACTGAGCAGAGTTTGTGAGGCACAATGTTGCACAAGTATAAGAACATCTTTCATCAAGGGATTTCAAAGCAATTCTCAAATGTTAATTAAGCCTCAGAATACCACTGTGGGTAAGCATTGCTTACAGACTTGTAATCTGAGGCATGAAGATTCAGCAGTTTGCTCAAAGTAACACAAGAAGTCAGACAGTGGCAGAACCTGGTAACTTGAAATCTTGACACATATTCGCCTACTCTAAACCATATTCAGCTGCCAGAAGAAGAAAGTGTTTTGATGCAGATGTTCATTACTTGTAGCTGTTTGTTTGCACCTGGCATCTGAAGGACATGTCTGGTACAAGGTCCCATGCTTCTTGATATTACACAGATGGGAACTGAAACATAAAATAAATTCTCTTGCGTAAGTGCTGGCTTAATTCTGGCTAGCTCTCAGAGTTATCGTAGCTAAGCGGAATTTTGCAGAGTCATTCTATCTGCACAAGTGAGTGTGGTTTGAGAAGGGGATGGGGCAATAAACTCATCAATCTTTACAGCTGCTTCATGGAAGTGTACTATGAACTTTCATGATCACCAGTTTCTAGTCTCTACACCTGAGTGATGGAGGCCAAGCATGTCCCTTATCCCCCTGATCACTTCTATCCATCCACTATGGACATGGAGCACTCTTAAGCACATATTCTTGTTTAGCACTCAAGACAAAAAGCCTCCCAAAATATCTGGCCAGACAAAGGGTGAGAGGCTGCGATATGTTCCCAGTGTCAAGAGACCTATGCAGGACAAGAGAAGGCTTTGTCCTTAATTTCCCATGTATTTATTGATAGATATTAGGAAATAGATTAAAAATTATGTTTAAAGGAGTCATATTGCTTACAAACGCTTGTTTTCAAGATGTTACAGAAAGGAAACACATTTTTTGGTGATTTCTCAAACAGTTCTACTGTTCCTAACCCTTCCCCAAGGAACATAAGAACAGCCATACAGGGTCACACCAAAGGGTCATCTAGCCCGGTAGCCTGTCTCCTGACAGTGGCCAGTACCTGGTACCCCAGAGAGAATGAATAGAACAGGCAATCATCAAGTGATCCATCTCCTGTCCCCCTTTCCCAGCTTCTGGCAAACAGAGGCTAGGGACCATCCCTGCCCATCCTGGCTAATAGCCATTGATGGACCTATCCTCCATGAATGTATCTAATTCTTATTTGAACCCTATTATAGTCTGGTACTTCACAACATCCTCTGGCAAAGAGTTCCACAAGTCAACTGTGCGTTGTGTGAAGAAATCCTTCCTTCTGTTTGGTTTAAATCTGCTGCCTATTAATTTGATTTGGTGACCCCTAATTCTTGGGTTGATTAAATAACTCTTCCTTATATACTTTTTCCACATCGGTCATGATTTTATAGGCCTCAATCATATCCTTCGTTAAACATCTCTTTTCCAAGCTGAAAAGTCCCTGTCTTATTAATGGATGTTTCTAGTTGTTGGCTCTGTATGGACTCAGCAAATCAGACTTATTTGGCAGCTAGTTTCATTTGTGAATGCTATAAGGTTTACATTATATATAATGTTTACATTAAACTGCTGTACTTTGAAGAAAAAGGAAGAATTTGTCCCAATTGACCAAACCCTAGCCTTATATCTCTATGCCAGTCATGCAACCTTCCAGCTAAATCTTCCAGTGCAAGCTGACAATTCTATTTTTGACTAATATAAGAGTGTGTAATTTACCTGAAAGCCAAGAATATACAGGACATACTTGATCATGAATAGAGTCCTAGATGGTAGCAAACACAGAGCAATTACACAGCTGCCAGAGGAATCATCATGTAGATGTCACCAGATTTCCAACTGGCTGAGAGTGGTACTATTTTCTGAGAACCTTTAGAAATATTTCTACCAAAAGGCCACGAATCCTGGCAAACTCTGCTCTTTCTTCAAACTACAATTTGGAAACCTGCTCACGTCAGCTGCTACTCCTGGACACTGTGCACATCCCATACATTCAAGCAACTGTATTCTGAACAAGATTTTCAACAATGGCTCCTGTGGCCCAATATTCAGAAGTGCCAAGAACTAAACACTCCCATGGGAGTTAGGAGGAACTCAGTGTGGTCAACATCTTTGAAAATTAGAACATTTACTTCCCTCTTCATGCTCACTACTTCACCTTAACTAACCACTAAGCCTCATCTCTGTGGAGTTGTTGTGGGGGATTCTTTCATATCTATGAATACTGTACATGTGTCCCCACAATAATCCTTAACCTACTGCCCTGAAGTCAATACACCATTGACATCAGTGGGAGAAGGACAGGGGCCATAGTGGACACCTCTTTGCACACTGACTTTCTGTAGCACTCTGCTGTATGTTGTTCCCCTTTCCACAGTTTTACTGCAGCTCATCTGCTAGATTCTCAACATGGATTAGGATTGTCAAATTTCCCCCAAAGCCACATCTCTGACACAACAGCAAATTCTAACAGCCTTCCACACTGGAATGGCATTGTCTGGAACCATCAGATTACATTATATAATGTTCCGGATGTATTGAACTTAGGTAGTTAACAAATGTTTTAGATCTTAGTAAACATAAGAGATGCTGATAGGAAAAAAATGAGGTAATGGTGAGAGGAAGGGGAGCATGAATAAATCAGGAGAAAACTCCTTCAGATCTCTTTGGTAGTGGAGAAGTGAGATTTTGTTCCGGAATTTATTTCTAAGTCATTTCTCTAACCATGCCAATTAAAGACCATTACTTTGAGTGCATAGTATAACAAAAATGAAATGGTATATTTAAGTGTTTTGTTAGTTTTCCCTCCCCTTCCCTCCACACTTGAACTTTATAGTTTTACTATTTCTGATGTTGAACCTCAGAAAATGCATCATGCAGCAGATGGCTGCTTGGCCTTGTCTGCATTATTTGTTCTAGACAGGAATTTTTTTATGTAATTGTAAATCACTCCTATACACAAATGAGTGAAGAGAAATCACAATCTTATCCTAGACTTACATCAGCTGTGATGTTGAATGTACAATTATATTTCTTTTTTAGCTTCAACAGGCACAATCTAGGGAGACAGAAGGAATGGACTTGGACTCAAGGTATCTTGGTGCTATTCCCCATTCTAACACTAGCTGACTTGCTCGGACAAGTCACTTCCCTTCTCTGTACTGCTGCTTAACATGGAAGCTCTTCACAGAAGGAAGGGACTACATCTTCTATGTTTGTGCAGTGCCTGGTACAAAGGGAGTCCTATCTCAGGTGAAGTATCTATCCACTAATAAAAATCACAAATTTAGTTACCACAATTCAAGTCAACATATTCCAACATTCACCTTACTGTGGTATCTGAGAAAGAAGTTCTTTTTCATTCAGTGTATAGAAAAAAAAAACCTGGTGTCTCAGATCCCAGAGTGTGGGAGCTCTTGGTAAATGCTTGAGTTTAGTTATGACCCATACACGTGAATATGCCCTGCACTTTATATAATGCCTGATATTATGTAGGTATTTCATTTTCCAAGCAACAGCACAACATTGCCTTTGCTATTTGTCATACATTTGTTTCCTGTGTTGTACATCTTACTAAAGTCTCATCTGTAGAGGCAGCTGACAAAAGCATCTAGTTTATACAAAAGCTCAATGGAGTTTCAGCAATAAAGAAAAAGAGGCAAAAAAATCATAGAACATGATATTAAAGGTCACAGCCACTATTGTGTGTGGGGGGGGAGTGTCTCACTTCCACAGGCAGTTCAGATACCACAATATCAAAGCTCTAGTAGAGAACCCTCACATTACTGATACTTTCACTGCTGTTGCTATGACTAGTGTTGCTAGGGAAGTGTCCGGCCAAAAATCACCTCCTAAAGGCACAGCATGTGAATTTGAGGAAAGCAGTGATATATTAATGCCACCGAGGGCCATATATTTTTCCCTCTTCCTCCTCAACTGGATATTTAAAAAAAAAAAAAAGTAAAGAACAACCTCTAATATGGCAATGAGAACTGAACTCCACCAAATGACACTGCAGATTCTTAAATGGCATCATAAGGAAGTACGTACCAGTATCAGTCCATTGCATATTTAGCTAAAATGTTCTTGGTGGTGAAGCAGGTCAGATAGATAATCTGACAGCAATATCAGACTGTGGCTCTGGACAGGACTAACAAATAACAACAGCTCCTTTTCTTCAGAAGTAAGGGAAGTGGCAGTCGTTATAAACAGCACTAAGAAAGATTGAGACATGATTAGTATTAGTCTCAGTCATAACAGCCCATTATATCATTCACATAATGTTTGTAAACTGCTTGATAGATGAAAAGCACTAACTAATTATAATGATCTCTACATTTGGTTGGTAATAGCGATCTGCTGTACTAAATACAAAATGAAAGAGCTCTGGGGCATATAGGCACAGTTGTGAAGTGTAAGAGAGCTGTTGCCTTTCATCCATTTCTCTGAACCTGGCATATGCCAGTTACTTCCTTTATGGAGCTGAATCCTATTTGCCTTAAAAATCACACAGATAATGGCATTGACTTCAATAAGTCAGGAACAAGCAGGAACTGGTCAGCAGGAGGGTGGAGGATCTATATGGAAATTCTACAACACAATGCTTGTTCCCTTTGTTGTAGTTTGTCTTGCAATACTACAGTGATCACCCTTAGATCTGTCATTTGCTTATCATACTGAGATAACTTTGTCTTAGTTCTTGCCCTATTTTGCATAATCCCAATTGTAAGTACAAGTAAATTTGCAAATATTAAGGCAACTTTATCCATTCACCTCGGTCTATTTAATGATAGGTGGCAACTGAGTGTGAGAAATTCAGCTCTCCAGAGGATATGGAAAAAGAGAGGAAGATTTATTTAATGTACATAAAGCTACAATCTCAGAATCAAGACACTCTCAATGTGCTTACATATTGTATTTTTTACCACGTCCTGTGTGTTTTTTTGTCTACTGTCTCAGGGAAAGGGACTTATTTCCACAGAGCTTACTTTCAAGCCAATTTATTTTCCATCAAAAAAATTTCCACTATTGCTATTACCCTTGCACCTTTAGTGGTGGGAGCTCCACTGTAGACAAGCTGCTGCCACCTGCCAACCTTTAACCCCCATGTCTTCCCTATCTGCTCTGAGCACCATTAGATAAAATGGAATGCTTTGCAACAACTCTGATCACTCCCCATCTAGTGTCCCATGACCAGCCATAGCTCTAAGGTTTGCATTCATGCCTCTATTAAAACATCACATGCAGATAAGATCAACTAGATTATAGCTGCATGGAAATTATATTGATTCATCTCAAACAGAGCTAGCGGTGCATGCATTGTCCGGATGGAAACTTTAGTACAAAATTATTTCATGAATTTGTTTACTGCAAAAGTTTATTCAACAAAACCAGAATTTATAAAAAACATTAGGGCCTAACCCAAATTGCAATTTTTGAATACTTACAAAAAAGCAGGAAAAAAGCTGAAACAATATTTCCCTGAAGTGGTTACAAATGTGAATGGACTTGGTTTATTAATTGCTGTGTCTAGATTAGATACAGATTTTAATAGTCATCTAAAAAGTTGTTGTGTGCCTTACTGAAACGGTCCCCACACACCACTGGCCTGCTCCCTTTCGTGGCTTCTGACTCTGATCCTCAGCTCTTGTTTCCTGGTTTCTGACTCCAGCTCAACCCACTAGACCTACATCTTCTGGCTGTGACATTAAATGATTTTCCTAAGATAATACTGAATTCTGAAGCAGAGCTGTGAATTGAGCCCTAATTGAGTCCTAAATCCCATCCATAGTTTTAATTACAAATCCAAACTATTTCTGATTTTTTTTAAACAAAACTCCTTTCTGAATTTTGGTTACATACATTATACACATGAAATAGTGTCATTTTATTTAAACCCCATTTATCTTAACTCAATAACCCTATTCTATTTATATTAAAAGATTTCTAGTTTAAGTAGCATGTAAGTTTTACCACCACCCTCCATCTCTTCCCAGCACCAATTTTAAATTGAAGTTATGTTATGATGCAGAAAGATTGTTACATAACTGTTAATTTATTTTCTTGACTTAAAATACTTTATTGTTCCTGCTACATGGTTCCTTTCTTTTGAGTTTAGTGGCTCATTTTACACAAAATTCATCACTTTTCAATTATTTCCATACAAGAAAGTGAGAAATTCTGTTGTCAGTTGCACTGGGGGTTCTGAAGCTTAATTAATATTTGTAAAGTACTTTGCACTTTAATGGAGCCTTTCATAGAAAACTCTCAAAGTATTATTTTATTAATAACAGCCTCTCCCCTGGAAACTTCTATGTCATCTCCAAAGGAGAAGGAAAAACTACAAACAAAGATAATGAGGGAAAAGGCGGTCCAAATATTGTACAACCTTAAGCAAATGTTTCAGATGTGGGGCAATGCATCAGGCAGGATCATTTTATTTTCCTGGTTTTCCCATACTGATATTCTCTAAAACTGAGTTGGTTCACACATATGGCTTGTCTGCACAGTGGGGTAATGTGCTTAGTTAAGAGGATGGGATGGGGAGTGACTTTTAAAACACTTACGTGCTGCGCATTAATGGGTTTATGTAGACCCTACCGGTGTGCACTAATGATTCCCTTGTGCTCTTTAAACAATACTGCTTTAAAAACCTTAGAGTGTAAAATGCTGAATAGCTTGTTCTGTTTTTTCTACACTATAGCAGACAGTGGGTTTTGATGTGGACAAAGTGACAAAATGATGACAGACAAATGCATGGAATTAAGTAGCAGGCCACAACTTTTATGAAACCAACAGGGGAAAGATGCTATCTGCTCATCACCTATACTCTCCTATACCAGACATTTAATTGGTTCCAGTGTGGGGGTTACTGGGCTCCTTATCATACAACCTGTAACTAGCACCCGAGTTATATGGAAAAGGAACCATGTAACCCATAACACAGAGTAGGGTCTCCTCAGCTTAACCCCTGGGACTCAGCTCTCTCTAAGTCCTAGCACTTTCCCTCACAAGAGGGTGCAGCAGGGAGGGGCCTCCACCCTTGAAGGCCACAAGGTGCAACCCTCTCTGGCACATGAGTCAAGGCCCAACACCAAATTCCCACATCTTTTACCTCTGAGAAGCATTCATTTGATTCTCTTAACTGCACTGGAATCCAGTTGCAAGTTGCAACAAACAACTCCACCCCCGTACCTCAGTTAGGTACTAAGTGTGTTCCTACTCAGTTCACTGTGGCTTCAAGGTGCTGTGAGGAGGGCAAAAACCTCCTTGGTATACTGTCAATTGGCACATGGAAGAAATAATTCCTTCCTAACCCTCTAGACAGGCATTCAGCTGGATCCACAGCATTTGTCAGGCTAGGTTTCCATTCCAAGTTCAGGTGGGCTGCTGGAACAGAGCCAAAAGAGGCTCCAAATGACCCTTGCACTGAGTTAAATCCTTTCCCCAGCTGGCCAGCGGGTGCCAGAGATTCTCAGGTGGAGGAGCTACCTATTGTACCTTGGTGAACGTGTTCCCCTTTTGCTACTACAACTGTCCACCTTTCACCACTGGCCACATCAAGTTCCCCGACCCACAGATGTGGCTGTGTCAGGGTTCCCTCCCCACTTTGAACTTTAGGGTACAGATGTGGTGACCCACATGAAGACCCCACTAAGCTTATTTCTACCATCTTAGGTTAAAAACTCCCCAAGGCACAATTTCTCTCTGATACCTTGGATAAAGTAATGCTGCCACCACCAAGTGATTTAAACAAACATTTAGGGAGGGCCACGTGGAGCCCTACCTTTCGCAAATATTTCCCCAAACCCCTACACTCCCTTTCCTGGGGAGGCTTGAAAATAAGATCCTCACCAATTGGTACAGGTAAACAAAAAAGTGGATCTTAAACCAATAAAAAAATCAATCAAGTTCTTTAAAAAAATGTAATTAAAGAAAAAGGTAATGAAAAATTACCTCTGTAAAATCGAGATAGTAAGTACTTTACAGAATAACAAAACACTCAAAAACACAAAAAATCTTCCCTGAAGGCAAAACCTTAAAGTTACAAAACCAGGCATAAACCTCCCTCTTACACGAGGAAAAACACAAGCCAAAATAAAAGTAAACTAATGCATTTCCTTGCTAAATACTTACTAACTCTATAGAAGTTGGATTGCTTGCTTCCTTGATCCAACTCTGGCAAGCACACAAAACAGACAAAGCCTCCCCCCTAGATTTGAAAGTATCTTGTCCCCTTATTAGTCTTTTTGGTCAGATGCCAGGCAGGTTACCTGAGCTTCTTAACCCTTTACAGGTAAGAGGATTTTGTGCCTCTGGCCAAGAGGGACCGCATAACACTGTATACAGTGTTATTTATGATGGCATGGCATTTATTCAAAGTGGATGGCACTTATTCAAAGATGACACACAGAAAATGTCTCCTGCAGAACATTCAGGAAATAAAACAAAATGATAACTTATAGCTTTAAAGATAAGCTAGGAATTCTTTAATTTTATATGTTGAAAGTTGAATTTTTTATGGGAGTTAGCACTTACATGTTATACCTTGAGGAAGGGACCATCTTTTCATTGTGTGTACACAATGCCTAGCACAATGGATTACTCCCCCCTGGTTGGGGCCTCCAGGCACTACTCAATACAAAAATATAAATAAGCACAAACACCATACTAGATTAGAATACAACATGGGGTTTTGGAAGAACTATTTTCAAACAATGCATTAGGCATATTTATGAAGCTTATGAAGCTGACAAGTTAAAACAGAAAGTAATCAATTTCTCACACTTATCGACTGAAATTTCCATCATCTTTCATGAATCTAAGCTAGCATTAGATACAACATATATAAGTAGTATTAAATGGGCTGAAGACAAATACATTTTTCAAAGGAAAATAAAACCACTGTGTTTCCAGTTAGTCAAAGAAAATGAAAAAAAAAAAAGGAACTCTGTGAGGTGAAGCAATTCCTCCCCAAGAGAAAACATGTTCTTCCACTGGTTTAATCAAAATGTCTCATTTCCCTAACGAGCCCTCTCTTGCTGCTTCAGCTGAATTTCTGCTCTTCTTCTATCCTTCTACACAACGCTGTCTCAGAAGATTGCAGCCATATCTATACTTTATCATCATTGGAATCCTAGTAAAGTAGGATTCTTGGACATTTGACACGTGTGTGCATAATTAGAAAATAATTCAGCCATGTATTCCTCAAGTGTCTTTTAAACTCACTGAAAATTTAGACTCCTTTTTTAATATTCTTACTCACATGAGTAGCTTTTATTGATGTGAGAAGCCCCAGTTAATTAAACCAAACTAATCATATAATTGAGCATTTGCAGGATCAGGCACTTGGTTATCTACTAATTTGTATTTAAATTATGTTTCTTTATTGCAAAGATATTAAAATCAGTACAGTCCATTTAAGGATCCAGTGTGACCAGCACTGAAGCAAACAATAAATGTAGCAAATAGCTTTCATTTAAGTTGAGTAGAACCATTCTGACAAAATGCAAGATGACAGAAGCTCATTTAAGTTGTGACAGGTGTGCTAGGATATATATTCAAAATTATTATGTGCTGATGAATATCTGTCATATAAATATAAATTTACCAAAGACATTCATTTTCCCAATTACCAGTGGGAAATCATGTATAAACACAAAAGTATAGTATGTAACAACTAACACCTTAGTTATTTTTCCTCTGGCAACATCTGTTCAATCATAAACCTATAACCGACATATTTTAGTGGGTATTAACATCTACGTTCAATGAAAACTGAAAGCATTCAAGATTTATGAACACGTAGTTCTCATGGGAGATAGTTTTGAAATATTGGAGGGGAATAGTTGGGTGAGGAGATTAAGAAGTGTAGAGCTAAACTGCTCAGATCCCACATCACTATCTGAATAGACAGAAGTGACCAAAATGTTTTGCCCTCTGACTGCTACTCGCTGGCTGATGTGAAATGGAATCTCAGCCCATCACCTTGTAGATAGATGTACATATGACAAACACCATCTCTGGAACTGACACTCTAGACAAGTTCCATTCAAGAAGTCAAAAGACTGAACGGATGCAGAGAATTAATTACCTTCACAAATATGGGACCTTTCACAGAGTCTCTTGGGGATAGGAAATATGGTAGAGCACAGGCACTCTATTTCACAAGCAACTTTAGAGACATTGTGTAAATGGGTCCCTCTCTCCCTTTTTTAGTCTACCCATTAAAGCATAATCATACTGAAGTGTCACCTGTGACCATCTGGAACAGGATTGTTACAGCTTCTTTTATTCACAATTTTAATACACTTGGGAAGGGAGCAAACACACAGTTAGGGAAGTGCTTCAATGTCTCTCTCTTCCATGTTCCCTCAAAAAAAGAAAAGAAAAAACCAAAACCCACAAATAAAAGATGATCCTACTGGAATGAGGGACAGTATTGTACAAAGAGTAATCTTTAGAATGACTGATGCAAATCCTTACCCATTCAGATCAATTCTTCTGAATACTTCCAATGCAATTTTAGTTTCAGCGCTAGACTGAGGGCTCAATTCTACACTTTTTACACAAGAATGTGATCGTTTGGAATGATAATTTAAATGCTAAAAATATACTGGTGCTAGAGGAAGAGGAACAGATCTGAGTAACCTCCCCTGCTAGAGGCCATCATTCTCGCCTTCCCCTCTACACAATTAATTTAAAAAAGCTGCCCATCCTGCAAGGCTAGGGTCCAAGTGGGATTAATAGAAGTGCCTTTGCCCCAAATCATGCTTTTCTAAGCAAGCACCACCTGTTTTACTAGCAGTCTCTTATTGAGGTTTGATTCCTCCACCCCCACAACCTACTTTAAAATAACTCATACTCCAGCCCTCCCCTTCCATCCAGTGAAGGAAAGGGCTGTGAGAGGAGCACACTGCAGAATCAATCAGCGTATAATTAGTTTGCTCTGAATCCTGCACACTTGTGACCAGGGGAAGGAAAAAAGCAGTGTAGGGTGAGGCAAGTGCTGTAGGAATAGTGGTGGGTGGAGAGATGTAATTTCTTAAAGTCCCAGAATCTGGGGTCATGTGATGAGATGCTGTCAGTTTCCATTAAAACAAGAGTGTTTAGCTCATGTTTGCAGAGAAAAGCTTGAGAATGTGGACTCAGAAAGCTCAAAAACACCCACAAGTACCCAAATGTCTCTGTGTGTATGTGTATATATATATATAAAGCACTCATGATTTTCTGCAACCTGACTTAAGATTTTTGAGCACTGTAAAAATATGTTACAACTTAAGGGGAGTGGGATGTAGCAAAGATGTATTTATTTTTACTGGGCAGAAAGTCTGCCTCTCAGAATCTGATCCTCTGTGACCTTCCTGCTGTCTTCCTCTAGTTCTGCAATTGTACAGCAACTCCTTCAGGACCCCACTAACTCAGCAAGGAGACACCTCCTTTGTATTATACCCAAATTAATATATTCTTTTCATTATCTAGCCTTCCTGCACATCTGTTTTCCTGCAGACAACAACATTGGCAACAAAATTGAGCATCCCCATACTGCAGAAGTAGTTTCTGGTTTCATTGTTCAGATTTTCTTGTTGCAGTCTAAAACAAGAGCACAGTGCACATTGAACCAGATGACTGAAGGGGTGCTTTTAGTTCAGGTGTACATGGAAGGCATTAAGTCATACAACACTTATAAAGGCAACATTCAGGAAGTACCTGATGACCAAAGATGACATAGAAGAACTACACCAACATGTGAGTTTTCTTGCAGTGGTAGTAAGCAAGGAGGAATTTATCTTACTCATGGAACTCCTGGAGCACCTGACAGATGTATACAGACTCGCAGAGATGATTGCCAGCCAAAAAGGCACTGCGTCTCCTAGCACTTCATGTTTTCTTTGAGGAAACAGAAACCAGGTGTTTCATTAGCAATAACAAACAGAGGTGCCAGCATTAATGCAGTGGCACTACTATTTGTCTTCTAGCTTCTTCCAAGAGGCAACTCCAGACTTTGGGAGCCCCAGGTCACTCCTCAAGCTAGGCCCCTCCTGACACCTGATCCTCTTTCTCCATTTTCACTCATCATATTACATCAGAGAGAGTCCCTGGTAGAATTAAAGAAAATTAGCATCCACTTGTAATTGAGAATGACTGATGGCATAAGCAGCTGGGAATCCAGAGCCAGGATATGTGCAACAGGCATTTGAATGGCACCTGTGGTGATGATCTATCCAGTTGTTTATCGAAGATTGATTCAGGATTAGCTCACTGAAGCAGTATGCAGTACGAGAAGACTTTGAATGTACTAAGTGTACATTCCATTGCAAACTTGAGAATTGGACCTAGACCACTAACCTGCCTCATCTTTGTTTTCTCTGTGTGTGTGTTTAAGTAATATTGTGCTAAGCCTTCCAAGCATATGTTGAGTGCAGTTTATTCTTTTAGTAGTACAATAATTAGATGCACTTAGTGTTGTAGTATTTTATGTTTGTTACATTCTGAAGAAAGGGACTAAAAACTAAAAGTCAAAGGCAGATTGTTAACACATCACTGAATAGATTTTGGAGCTAAGCACAACTTGGCTTCATAAAAGGGAGATGTTACAGTATATGTGGGCTGTAGGAGGGTTATATATGGAAAACAAATGTCAAATCTCTATTTTTCCCATTGAACAAAAAAAGTCTTTAAAACTAAGAAAAAATGAGAGTAAATCTCTCAAAGATAGTTCACTTCCAATGAATAAATTATGTGAGCATACCAGTACATTGGTGTTTATTTTTAAATAGTTAGGATTTCATAAATAAGATTAGAAAAATCTACGCTTTGTTACTCTATGAAAAGGCAATTATAACACTTTCAAACACTGTCGTTAACATTTCTTTTCCCAGCACTACCATATGTTTCATATTCACTCATCAGGTTTTTGATCACTTGCAAAGAGGTGTTAAAACACTAAACAGCTCTAACATTTTTAATTTACAAGTTTAGAGTCCAGTCTTGCAGTTCATATGCAGGTAAATGCTCATTAACTCCAATTTTGATCTGCACTAACCAGGATAAATAGTTTAGTAAGAGTATATTCTACGTTAAAAAGCACTTTATGGAATTTTGAAACATTTTAGCAAATTTAATTAAAATGGCTGCAGAATCAGACCTTTGGCATCTTTATTAGATATGGACAATAAACCTATCCTGAAAGGCAGAGTGACCTAGTCAGTAGACCACTGGACTGTGTCTGTGGAGACCTGTTTCTATTTCCAGCTTTTCCACTGGCCTACTGCATGATTTTGGGCAAATCATATGGCCTCTGTACCTCAGTTTCCCACATCTGCAAAGTGGGGATGATTGTTGAGTGTGTGTGTGTGTGTGTGTGTGTGTGTGTGTGTGTGTGTGTGTGTGTGTGTGTGTGTGCTCACATATTAATAGCTCTAATATAGCATTTTTCATCAGTAGATTTCAAAGCACTTTCCAAAAGATACAGATATCATATAGCTACTTAACCCAACTACTCTGAAACCAGCTACTTTGTCTCTTGTGCCAAATACTTGAAATGTCAAGAGAAGACCTTCTTTTCTTGTCCCATTGCTGCTTCAATTGCATTTCTGACTTGAGTTCTCCCCTATTAAGAATGATAAAGAAAGGGGGTACATCTATTGGCCTGTTTTCAGATGTGATAGCATCTGATATGCCCATGCTGTAGGAATGAGTCACTCAAAACAAGGGGATAAAGAAGCCTTTTAACATTGGGATAAACCTTGTACCAGGAATATCTCAAGAGCCACCATATCCCAAAAGGATAAATCAGCACTAATAGCCAGAAAACCACAGATAAAATGATTTTCTTAAAAACCAATAACAAAACCCCACTGACCCTTGCTTCCCCTCCAATCTGAAACTTCAAAATATATATAAATAATGCTTTTTCCTACTCATACAGTTTCCTCCCTGCTCCCTCCCCCTGCTAATAAAAAAAAATTACTGTTATTGAAGAGGAAAAGCATCCAAACATAACTTGTGGAGAGACGAGCTTCGTTAAAAGAGATGATACAATGTTTGCGTGCTATTGAAGGTTGACAAAAAAGAAGAAGTGATTATTCCACGGATAACTATTTTACTGGCATCTCTGAGAACACATTTCTCTTATTGTTAATGTTCTAAAGTACAGCAGGTGCTTTCGGCTGCAGATGTTTCTCTCTAAAATGTAATAACTCCCTAAAAATGTTTTTATAAATAATGAGGTAAAGACCAAACATTAGAAAAAAAATGTAAAGTTGACTGTAGTGTGAAGAATCTTAACAAGAATCAACATATCCAATATGTGGGCTAGATCACAGCTGACCTTGCATAGGCACACAAGGGAAGGAGAGAATTCAAGGAGCTTTTTGTCATCTTTCCTCCCCTCCTCCTCACATTGTAGCAGGGCAAAACTTAGCACTGTGATTGTACCACCAATGAAAACATCCCTAAAAGGGCAGGATGTCTGGCCCCAGCACTGAGTTTCCCTCCTTGTGTAACTTCCTACCACTGCTTTTCTCTCTCAGCTTCTGCTCCAAGATAAGATGAAAAGAAACTGTCAGGGGCTGATAGTCTAATTCCCTCAGGGAGACTTCTCTCTGTGCCTTTGATAGGAGCCTTCAGGGTATGTCTTTTCTCCTCCCCAACCTTACCTCGTCTGTGCTGGGTTGCTCCCTTTTCATCCCTTTCTCACATGCTCTGAAGGGCTGGAGGGGCAGGGCTACATGGGCCCAGAACTATCTTGTACCCCCTTCTGACCCAATGTGGGGTTAGTATATCCCATCGCAGGCCCCATGGAGGAGGTACAACCTAAATTTTCCATTGACGCACCAAGGATCTCTGGGAAGAACAATGCACTGATGTGCAGATCATAGGCCATTCCTGAGAAGTGCCTTGCACTGTGCTACTCTCTGGGAAACCAGCTGCCAGATGGAGGGGTTTTCTTCAGTTCATGATACCATTTGGTACTCTCTCTTCTTAAGTTCTCTCTCTGACTGCCATGGGCTACTCTTCCTCACAGTCTGCTTTTACGCTTCAAAATGAGTAGACACTGCAGGGTGGAATTAATATTACTTCTTGCTAGGGACCTAAACCACACCTGGTCTCTAATCACTGAACATTTTAAAGATTACTATAACCTCATTCAGAATCGACTGTTAGGACCTCTGTATTCCTAGAGCTAAAACATTGTGCACTGAATGCATATAAGAACTAAACTCACCGTAACTGTAAAGACACCAGTGACACAAGGCACATAGGTAATGCGCAGTTACTACTATGTGAAAATTCTATGCTGGTATCTGACATCAAACATTGCAATATTAATAAAAGCATAGTTTTTAGCAATTATTCAATTAAAAATCAAGCCAGGAAATGAAATGACCAACCCTTGGCTATAGGATAAATCTAAAATCAACAGAATGTGAACCACATATTTATGGACATATTATTTCTATTCTTTGTTATATGCACAACACAGCTAAAGTAATTTTGCTGTAGAAACCTTTACTTCTGCATTTCCTGGGTTGTTTTTTTGTTTGTTTTTTAAATATGATGTACTAACAGAGGTTTCCTGCCCATCTCCCTATACAATCTATAAAATTGCTGGGACAGACTATATAGCAATAAGAAAATACTGATATTGACTAGTTTAGTTTTAGGATAGCTTTGTTTCAATCAGATTTCAGATAAATTCTATAAGGGGGAAACATTCACCTCACTGCATGACAGATTAGAGGTTTCATGTTCTATATTGTTTGCAGGAGCTGTGAATCTTTACACTGTGAAATGAGCTGGAAACTCCACCTTCCATCTGCATAATTTTAGTTCCCAGAAAAGACTTGGACACACTACCATACTTTGAATCTTTATTTTCCCTCTGAAGTTAATTTAAAAACCTGGAGATCACATAGGAAAAGTTAAAAATGAGGCATAATTTTAACAATCTAAAATACGTAAGTTTTACCCACAAGCCTTGTAAAAATGGTTATAGCATAGCTAGTGTTTGGCAACTGCATTCAAAGAGGCATGAGAAAGTTCTTTTAAAAAATTATTTACCACAAAGATGCAAGTTGTACAGGATTTTGATAATTAAATCCAAAAACTACATTAAGTTTGGAATTCAAGAGTCAAGAAATTCATAAAAGCAGCAAAGACTAATACCCCTCAAATACAAGAAATTCATAGTTAGATTTCCATTGTAACTTTAACCTTGCCTCATTCAAGCTATGAACAGTAAAGTCTGACTGCATGATTATAAAACAATTTCCAATATCATATTATGCTGTATTTGCCACATAACATAACAGAAAGGAAAGGTACTTTTATCTATATAGCTACTCCCATGAGTAAATATGTTGATTTGTGTTTAGTCTTTTGAAAAAATAAAATAAAATGAGTTATCTGAGAAAAATCCTTAAAGCATCTTAATGCACAACGTTTGATTATATTCCCACCTACACATGGACAAATCATAGTTTTATGAAACTTTCCAAAGAAACTTCACTTCTTAGTTGAGACCATGCATGAAAAAGACTGCAGTCCAAAAAGGAAATTGAGGAAGCTTTCAGAGACAGAAAATAAGACTTAATCCTGGTCATTGTAGAGTCAGTAGCAAATGGAACTGACTTCATTGGTAATAGGAT
This sequence comes from Gopherus evgoodei, assembly GCF_007399415.2. Lineage (NCBI taxonomy): Eukaryota > Metazoa > Chordata > Testudines > Testudinidae > Gopherus > Gopherus evgoodei. The sequence goes on along the minus strand of NC_044322.1, from coordinate 192,946,220 downwards.
TAGGCCCTTTGAATTAAAGGGCTTTTTTAGACTTTTTTTTTTTTTTAACTAAAAATCACTCCCACAAAAGGTATAACAGCTTAGAGCTACTGTATACAATGTACATGATGAAACTAGCCACCTTGATTTCAAAGACAATATTAACAATCAGTTTGTACTACTGGGTCTTCTCTGGACTCTCTATACCAATTTGGGAAGAACAATGTTGACCACACTAGCCACAGAGCGATTTGCCTTGTTATGTTGATAGAACTGCATATTGTTTCAGAGCCTGGTGCTATGCTTCCAGCTGCCCAACACAATTCTCAAAATCATGGAGTCCCACGATTACGGCATAGCGCCATGCAATACAATGAATCACCGGTTACTCAAAGGCCATGTCAGAAGCATCCATTTTGAACAGATTTTGTTTCAGGATGTCTTTAGAGCATTTCATCTGCCCTCCATGCTTACTATTGCTAGAGCTCAATTCAAAATATACGCCTTGTTCTGATAAACAGACCTCAGGCATATAATTTACATGGCCAGCCTATCTTACTGGGCACCAGATCAAAAAAGCTTCCATGCTGACTGAGGAAGTTTTGTCAGGACTTCAGCATTGGAAACCTCGTCTTGCCATGGGATGCCCAGCAATGGTCTTAAGTGTTGCAAATGGAAACAGTCAAGTTATCAATGGCATATTAAAAAGCAGATCCATGTTCTGCACCCATAGAGGAGTGGTATGAGGACTTCAGACAAAAATCAAAGGTTATAATACTGTTGACAGATTCAACATTGCTTCCATATTTGGTGATGACACTGCTTTTGGTGATGACATAGTACTTTATAAACTGAATCCCATGACTTGGAAGCAATTAATGTTTTTGGTATACTTTATTTAGGCTATTCTATATAATTACAGAAAAGAACTTTATGGACTAGAAAGATGAGCTAAAATGTGAGCTCCTGATGGGTAAAGCTATTGGAAAATATTAAACCAAATGTCAGTATGAACAAATAAATCTTTGTCTATCTGTAAAAGGCTAATGCAAAGAAATGAAGTCAGAGACATGTAGCTATAATTACAAAATGTTCTCTGGTATAGCTTGGGATGAATGTCCTCCATTTGGAAAAAAAAAAAGGATCGGTGACTTCCATAACAGACAGAGTCCTAATTATCTTTATAACAAAACACAATCTTTCCCCTCATTAAACCCAAGCTATAAGTTTGAGACACTGGGGAAACATTAAAATACAGTATAGTTAAAAACATTATGCAAACCAAATATTTAAAATAGATTTTTAAAATTAAAAGTATCATTAGCTAGGATTTTCTAGTGACAGAGAAATATAACTGCCATTATGGACCAGACCTATAGTTCACCTCAGCCAGTATCCTGTCAAACCAGGGACTAACATCAGACGAAGATGAAAAAAAAACAGTGATGGAAAATAGTGTAACAACGTGTTTATGGAGTAAATTTCTTAACCAAAGAAGTGGTTGATTCTGTCCTGAGACATGGAGGAAACTTACTATTTTTAATCTCTGATTATTCTTATTACTCAAATAAGTGTCTAATCTTTTTTATCACTTCTGAGTTTTTGGGAAGCTCAAACAAACATGTGGAACTCACTGCCATAAGACAATTATGTATTGTGTAAAAAAAAAAAAAGTATTTTCTTTACTAGGTGTAAATGTGTTGCATTTCAGTGTTATTGATTGAATCTTTGAATTGTTCTGGCCCATGACTACTGCTCCTAGGCACTATGGTATTATATAAATTATATTATTTGTATGATTCCAGGATTGTCACTCTGAGCCCTAGGATGTCTGTAGAGTCAGCGTGAAGCTGTGGAAGCAGCTACAAACATGGATAATGGTCTTTAAACAAAAGAGCTGTCACTGGTTCAGTCATCACTGGGTTTCGTGGTTCTTAGCCATGTTCATTTTTACAAATTACACCCATGTGGCAACATGTGCATTCAGCTACTAGTAATTATGAGAAAAGGTAAATAAGAATCTAAAATGGAATTCTTCAGAACATTCATTTTTTGTGCACTGCAGCTGCATCAGTTTTTTTTCATCCTATCCCTAAATTGATTCGCCTAATATTTTTAATCTCTTCTCATATAGAAATATTTCCATGTCCATAATCATTTTTGTTGCTCTTTTCTGGACCTTATTTCTACTTCTACTCCAGACTTCAAGATAGTGTAGCTGGTTCAGCTCTGAATTATGCCAGCTTCCCCCTAGAAAGGCTATGCAGAGTGGTTTTATAGTGGTGTTGTATGCAGTGGTGCTTTATGAAGAATAACCTTTTGGTATCAATAACCTCTTGAACCTTGCCATTTAAACACTGGGTGAATTCTTAGCTCCTTTGAAGTTAATTGGAGTTTTGCCATTGATTACCATACAGTCAGGATTTTAATCCAGTATTTATCTCCACACTCGTTTTTTAAAAAGAGTATGTGCATTCATTCAGTGATTATTATGAATTGGTTAAATATCTTTGTGAAGGGGTGGAGTCATCACTAGCACCTCCTTGCAGCCAAGAGTGTTGTAGCAGCCCTCTCCCCCATGAGGTACCTCCTGCTGAGTGTCACTCTGGGTCTGCAGTGCTCTGCCTGTTCCTGTGGCTTGACCCTCCAGTCAAGAGGGTCATAATCTGGGTTTTGTCTTTGACTCTTCTCCTCCCCGTTTTTCCTTACATGCTGTCCTTATCCAAATCCTGCTACTGCTTCTTTCATAAGATTTTTAAGATCTATCCTTTTCTTTCTGTCCCTAAAAGCAAATTCTTGTACAGGTCCTTCTCATTTCCCACCTTCACTATTGCAATACCATCCTCACTGGCTCTGAAAACCTCATTAACCCTCTTCAGGCCACATACAGCACTGCTGCTTAAATTATATTTCTTTCCCATCATTTTGACCATATCTCTCCCCACTTTGAATCCTTTCACTGACTTCCCCAATATTCCTGCATCAAATGCAAACTGCTTGTGCTTGTCTTCAAAGCCTGGCATGCCCACCCTTCCCACTGATCTGCCTTCTTGTTTCATTTCTTGTCAACCTCTTGCCTCCTCAACTCTGCAAACACCATTCGCCTTGTCTGCATGTTTGTCAATTTGTGGTACAAGGCCTGATCCTTTGCATCTGGCAAGTCTGTAACTGGCTGGAGTGGTTCAGGATTGGGGGGATAAATATCTCTGTGCTTTCTTCCACGATGGTCTATGTTCATTGTGTGCCCTACCCAAAATCATTCACCAAGTCCCTAACCCTAAAACATGGTCCAGTACCAGCCTAACCATGCCATTTATATGCTGTAGCCCTCCTACCACACACACATTGTAAGCTGTACCTTATTTTTATTTTAAGCTCCTCAAGACAGTAAATATGATTTACTGACTGTTAAGTGCCTAACCCATAAGAGCACTACCAGAAACAAAACCTCTTGTTAAGGGTCTGATCCAAAACCTACTGAAGTCCACTGATTTCTGTAGGCTTTGAATCAAGCTCTAAATGCCTCTATATTATTCTGAATTGCATGTAATGAGGGCTGGTTTGTTTGGTTACTAATTTGCATAGTATGTATCTGCACAGGGGAATAAAATACTGTAGGATGGATGCCTTACCTGCAAATGCGGACTGCCTTCTTTGTGGGTTACAGCAGAGCAGGGAAAGGCGCCCCTGCCACTCCCACTCTCACAGGAGAGTGTGGACTGGGAGCGAGCAGAACTTTGATTCTACCCATCCTCAATGCACCAGCTCTGAGCCAGCCCAGGGAGGAAGGATCCCTGCTCCAAGTAAAGGGCTATCACACATTCCCTCTGGAAAGTTGGGGACGACACCAGGAACAGAACTGAGAATTGAATTTTGATTCTGGTCTGCCACTAGACGTGCCACTATGCATTGTCCTGTCTCAGGGTGTTAGTAACTCCACAATTGGGATTGTATTGAGAAAGATCTCGCATGCCCCTCAAATAGGGCACCAAATGGATGTGACAGTTCAAACTCAGTGTTCCATTCTGCATGCTCTTTTTACATTTTATGTCACTGAATTTAACACTTATTTTTCAGCAAAAAAGGCTGTGTACACAGACTATAATTCTTTGGCTTTTCCCCTTTTTCTTATAAATAGCTGCAAAGAGAGAGAAATAATGTCTTTCTTTCTTGAAATAGCTTTTTTTGTTTGTGTGTGTGTGTACAACAGATGTTGTTTCCATAAATTAGTTTATAATTTCTTTCACAACTCAGTCAGAACAACCCTTCCATTTATAGTCAGGAAATAAACTTAGTGCTGCATATCATTCTTGTAATTATGTAACAAAACTGCACTTCAGTAGATGAAAACCTTGGCCATCAATCATTCAGTTTAGAGTATGGGCAACTTAATCTTCTGTCGCACCAGCTGTGCACGGCTCAGCCACATACACAAAAGATTGGTTAGATTTCCACAGTATGAAGTGCAAATGATTAGGGTCATAGATAATAAATAGGGAGACAGGAAGCAAGCCAGTTAAAGAGAGTGGAACTGTAGTACATGCAGTAATTATGAACACTGTACACAGCAAAAAAAAAAATCATTTTGCAAATCTACAGCACCTACACGTTTTTGTCAGCTGGGGAGGAAGTGTAAATAATGCATACATTACTCATTCCCTTTCTTTTGGTGGGGATTTTGGTGGTGGAAAATGGGAGATAATAGAATAAAACTGATCTCATTGCTCAAGTGGTCAGTTTGAAGACAACTTAATTCTAGGCTTTGAAGTTCAATGTGACAATTGAGAGGGTAACAACGTGAAAGAAATTTTTTAAAAGAGTAGGCAATTTGACCAATTAATCTATTCCAGGACAGTGTTCATGAAATACTAGTCTAATGCAGGGCCAGTCTTAAAATGGTGAAAAAGAATTAAACAGCAAGAAGCTTTACTTTCTCAACAAGATTTACATTATATTTTTAGTATTCATAAAAGGTGTTGCTTTGACAGCCCTGAAAATGGAAGTCCCCAGTTTATTCACAGAACAGATGCAGTAGGCTTCATGACTGGGCAAGTTTCTTCCCACTGTCATGCTGATGTGCCTGGAGGAATGTGCATCTCTAAGGATGAGTAAAGCGGCTTTTAAAATAATTGACTAGTGAACTATGCTTCTTTTATGAAACAGGCTTACTGTATGACTGCAATAATCCGTAGGAATCAATGCAGTGTGATGATATGCTCCATATACCTTCTGTAAAGAGAACACCACAGGGCTGAATGCATCTGAAGTTTTCAGATGATAGATAGTTCCTCAAAAATGCCAAGTGTAATAGAGCTGGGTATGGAATGTTGGGATTTTGTTCCATGTAAAATTTTGACTTTTTGGAAAATCAAAACCAAAAACATTTTAGTCAAACTGAAATAGTTCAATTCAGAAATGTCACCATGGTGCCTCATGGGAAGTGTTGTATGGCTATCTTCTGTCCCATTCTCCTCTACAGACTAGGCTCCCTGGTTTAAACTATGTCTTCCAGGCACATGAAAGAGTTCTGGTGGAAATTTTTCAGTCGAGCCTAAAATATACATTAGGCAGGATCATCAGGTTTAGGGTTGGAGCATAGCTCATGAGATTCTGTAAGAAAAGGTCATGTGATTTTGATGCTATTGAATCCAATTTCAATACCTAGGGCAAACTTAATCTGCTCCTAGATCCAGATCTGAATTCAGCTTCTCGAGTCCACCTCAATGTGGTTGGATCAGCTGGTGAGTAGTATAATAAAAATCCCTTAGCAAAATCAAAAGAAACCAAATCCATTAAAAGCTATCAGAAAAGCATAGGAAGCATAAGTTGAATTCAATCATTTGAATGATAGAATGCCACATGCTCAAATGTCCTCATGAGATTTCTGAAATAAGAGGACATTTTTGAGAACTGTTCTGCATGATTTCAGCCTTATGTGAATAAGAAAACAGGTCCCTCTTTCTTTAGGTTTGGGCTGAAATGAACAGCAGCAAAAATGGGTTGAGATCCAAACACTCGAGCCTTCTGAAGCATTTGAACTTAAGTTCCCAGCTGGGTCCTTCTCAACTTCATATGTAATATTTAAAAGAATGCAACAGTTTCAATTAAATGAGTTATACTGTGTTATCAGGACAAAAATAACAAAACAAAATTCCTAAGAGAATACATGCAGCTACCCTACAGTTTACCATGCAGTATCACATGTTTTTACAGTATTTTATCTGTCATTCTCAAAGTTAATAATATAACCCTATGCATTGTTTAACACAGCATATTTTGTACTACACAGAACAAGTCAATTGAACTATAGAATCCAGAGAATTCCATGACTGGAGAAATTCTCTCCTTCTCCTCTTGCACACAAAAAGGACTGTGCCTTTTCCTGGTAAATTGCTTCTTCTAAAACACTCTTCTGACTTTTGTAGCTAGGTTATATGTCGCAGGGCTTGGTTAAATGACCACAACTACAGTCAAACCTCGCAATAACGCCCCTCTCATAATGCAAAATCGCATATAACACGATCACAGGTTGGCTTCCCTTTAAGGTATAATACAGTACGGTACTGTACCAATTGTCCCCAACACCATAGCAGGGGAGAGAAGCTGCAGCCCCACAATGCTGGGAACAGAGAATTCCGAGGCTGCTGGCGCCGGTGCTCTCTGTCCCCGGCAGGCACGGGGCTGCGGCTTCTTTCTCACTTCAAGAGGAGGTCCATGCATCACATTGAGGCTGAGGTATCTGGGCACCTGGCATGGGGCTGCTGCATGCTCAGAAACAGATCAATAATGAAAGAATCATTGGGCTAGAGAGAAAAGGGGGAGGAGCCTTGAAATGCAAGAATGACTGTGTTGCCTGTCAGTTAGAGCATTTATCTGAGAGATGGGAGACCCAGGATCCAGTCCCCCTGCTGCAATGATTAATTACTTAGCCACAGTGGAACAAAAATAATAATAATATTTAATCATCTTCAGCAGGAATAACTGAGGGACCTCCGAACCCACATCAGAATATCCCATAGGCCAGTAGTTAGGGCAATCACATGAGAGGTGGTAGATCTCTGTTCAAAACCCTTCTTCTCTGCAGAAGGAGGAGGAGTTTGAACCAGGGGTCTCCCACACCCAGGTGAGTACCCTACTGAATGTGATTGAAGGTATGAGAGAGGGTCTCCTCTCCCCCACCACACACACCTCTAGCTTCTTAGAAGAATGGTATAGGCTTCTAACTCCAGGAGACTGCAGCTGAGAACACCAAGCAGAGGAAGGCACCTCCCTGCAGCCCAGGTTTAGGCTCCAAATTCCCTCTCTCTGGCATCTTCTACTGCCCATCTTAGGTGAGAAGCTGCCAAATGTGCTGGCTTTTGTGAATCCCATTCTAAGATGCCAATCTCTCCTCATTCATTGTATAGGGTGTCTAGGCACGTACGTTGGACTTCATGATTCCCCATCATTTGGTAGGTGCATAAAATTCAGGCATGGAGACACTCAGCATCTCCTTTCCTAAGTTTCTAGCACTTATCTGACAAACAATACACCTCCACACTCTCACCCCACCCCCAAAAAACAGTTGACATACACTATTAAGCCAACCCTACTGACAGACACTAGTCTGCAGAATTATGATTTTGGAATATCTTATATCTTTAGATTTGATCATTTCTTCCATCGCTCCCCATGCATGCCATCCCCAATATTAACTTCAACTCATAGCTGCCTAGAAAATGTTAAAAGCTATTTTCTGCTTAGTATAAATTCTAGACCTGGGCTAACAACTCAATTCATATTCCACCTTCAGTCCATTTTTCAGTTTGAATTATTCACAACCAGGTTTTCATGTTTACAAATGTGTTTATCACATATAAAAAAAAATCAGAATAGTGCATTACATGAAGTAATCATGCCTGCACTTCTAGTTACAATCCCCAGATCACAAGATATGAACCCATAACTTCTTTTGAGCAAAACTTCCAACCAGTATATTTTGTATCAGATAGAAACAACAATTCATCTAAAATCTTCAAATTGAAGGAAGGAACTTCCACCACCCACTGCCCTCCCCTCACCAAAAGAAACAATGTTTTCATACTGGAGGGATTTTCAAAACAATGCCATATGAGAAGACATACAAAATCAATCACTCATTCTCTATTTAAAAGTTTTGACACTAGTAGTTGTTTATCTCAAGATAGGAAAATTAACTTCTGGCTGGTGTGACCACACTTCTCACATGCTATGGGGGAAAAGGGCACTTAATGTAATCATCAGTCATTCTCATAGACACTAGTTTGCTAAATAAATTTCCCTTGTCTGAAGAGACAAAAGAGGGTTGATTCTATTGTTACAGAAGACCCTGATGAAAGAATCTGTATTCTCTCTCCAGTCCTCCCCTTCCCCCACACCAGAGAGGAATCCTTTTTCTAATCTAGCAACTAGAATTGAGGAAAAGTACAATTATTTAAGGCAGAGGTCGGCAACATTTCAGAAGTGGAATCTCCATCTCTGGAGATATTTAAGAGTAGGTTAGATAAATGTCTATCAGGGATGGTCTAGACAGTATTTGGTCCTGCCATGAGGGCAGGGGACTGGACTCGATGACCTCTCGAGGTCCCTTCCAGTCCTAGAGTCTATGAGTCTATGAGATGAGTCTGAATAAAACTCACATGCAAACTGAACTTAACTGGGGAGGGTTTTTATTCCCTCTTGTAGAGGTGCTAGTGTTTACATAATTTTTTTCCCTAAATCTAAATGTATAATTTTTTTAAATGCCAAAATAAAAATGTATATTGATAGAAAGTCACCCACCTTTTATATGAACAAAGAACTGGAATTTGACAGAGTCCCACACCATCGGCCATTGAACAAACTTAAGTAGTCATTGGATGAAAGGTAAAATACTCAAAGATATGGAAACTCAGATAGAAAACAGAGTAAGAATAAATGTTTAACTTTTGACAAGGCAAAAATGTTAATTGCAGGGTGTTCCAAGTCTCCATACTAACACTAGTATTTACCATCTAATTATATTTACTAATATATTTACTATAAAAAGGGGTGTGCAGCAACGTGGGCAAGTTTCCAGATAAGTTAGTTAGGGTTTTCAAGGCTAGAAAATACCATATAGAACTTCTGAGGGACCTACCAAAAGTAGGTAAACATGCAGTGTAATGAGAAATGAAATTTTATGACACATGCAAGATAATGCATGCTGAGAAGAATAATTTCAACTACTCGTACCCATTGCTGATTTCTAAAGGGACTGTAATCACACAGGGGAAAAAAAACTGGGTATCACTGTGGATAATTTAATGAAAATGTTTGCTTTAATATGCTGCACCAGTCAAAAAAGTAAATTAAAACAAGATGAGATTGGTCTGAAAATGGCTTTTTTCCAGTGGAAAATTTTGACTAAAACAAAAAAAACACTACACCACAGTCAGTACACACACAATCATCAAAAACATCACTCTGAAGCCTAGAATGTCTGTTGAGTCAGTGTGATGCAATGGAAACAATTACAAGCATGGCTGAGAGCTCTTTTTGTTTGGAATATCACCAAGCTAAATCATCACTGGGAATTGCAGTCTGTTACCACATCCAGTTTTTAAGTTCTCGGCCAATTTTGGTCTTTTATACACATGACTTTATGAATTACACCCAAACAATGTTGCGCGTGTGTTTTTGTATACACAAGAAGTACCTTTATTTACCTTCTTATTCTTGTGTTATATGGAGAATGAGAACATTCACAGATACGTTAGATGAAGCAAACAATTTTAGAAGGTGTATAAACTTTCATGCTTCAAGGTATAAGTCAATATATAACTGGCAAGAATTAGGAAAATAACTTTGGCTAGGACCAGATATGTCAGTTTCAGAGAACTGTATCTGTACCTTCCTCCCCAGAGTCCACTCCTGGAGTATCTAGTCCAGTGTCCAGCTGTCACCTGTCTCTGAGCAGGGACCCTTGTCCCACTTCTTTCTGACTGAGATGTTTTAAGGTTACACATCTCCTTTTGAGATGTGTAACCTTAAAACATCTCATTCTGAAAGAATTCAAACTATAGTTTGAACCCGTATATGTAGACCTCCCCCATGGGTGGTAGAGGGGTGGTACCTCTCAGGGATTAGGAGGTTACAACTTGAGTGATTCACCTTAATCACACCTCTTCCCTGTGTTCTTAGTTCCTGGTGGAGCTGTGGCAATCCTCCCTCCCTGGCGTTACATACATAAACCATTCATACACTGAACACAATATAGTCCCCCAAAATATTCCACACAGTTGCAATATCTGTCACAGAGTAATCATATGTTCACTCACTATGCGGATTTTGTATTTTCTTCTGACATTCTAGCTACCATCAGTGATAAGATTCTGGATTAAATGGAATACTGGTCTACTCCTGTATGACACTTTGTCTTCTACTAAACGTGTAGTCTAGTTGCATAGCAGAAAATAAAAATTAAAATAAGGCAGTATTCCTTTACTTCCATCTCAGAAGTTTTACAAATTACTTTTATTCAGAGTTCTGAAGCTTTGATTTTTTTTCCCTTTCACTGCCCCATCCTTCTTCCCTTGGGTTGTATTCTCATTTATTGTCGTGGTCTAATCAAGAAAATTACATTCTTTCATAAAGAGGGGCTGAAATAGCCACAGCTATTCATAACACTCTAGTTTTCGAGAGACCATTTAGTAGTCAACTGCTGACACATAAAAGGATTTGTTTTTATTATGTTGCCATCACAGGCAGAAAACATAATAGTGTTTCCTCTATGTTTTTTAAAGCCTGGAGTGAAAACAAGATGATACTGTATTTATATTTTTTAATGTTACACAAAATGTAGTGTGTGCATGTTGTATTCAGTAAACTGATCTCCTGAAATTAGATTGCAAGTATCCTAGATGTTAGACTTTCCATAACTGAAGTGGTGTGCCGAGTCTTCATTTATTCATTCTAATTTAAGGTTTTGCATGTCAGTAATACATTTTAATGGTTTTAGAAGGTCTCTTTCTAAAAGTCTATAATATAGAACTAAACAATTGTTGTACGTAAAGTAAATAAGGCTTTTAAAATGTTTAAGAAACTTCATTTAAAATTAAATTAAAATGCAGAGCCCCCAGACTGGTGGCCAGGACCCAGGCAGTGAGAGTGCCACTGAAAATCAGCTTGCATGCTGCCTTCAGCACCTGTGCCATAGGTTGCCTACCCCTGATCTAAGGCATATGAAATGTCAAGACATCTTCACACAGTAGTCTCTTTATTATTTGTATTTCAGTAGCTGTCCTCCCACCTCATACACAGTTCAAATCCAGACTGGGGTCCCATTGCACCTGGGCAATGTACAAATGTAGACTAAACATATACAAATGTATATTAAAAGGTACCTCTGCATGGTGGGGCAATGCACTCTACAGACATATGATTTCTAAAGCTAATGGGGAGCAGGTTTAAAACAAAAGGACTTTCTTCACACAGCGCACAGTCAATCTGTGGAACCCCTTGCCTGAGGAGGTTGTGAAGGCTAGGACTATAACAGGGTTTAAAAGAGAACTGGATAAATTCGTGGTGGTTAAGTCCATTAATGGCTATTAGCCAGGATGGGTAAGGAATGGTGTCCCTAGCCTCTGTTTGTCAGAGGGTGGAGATGGATGGCAGGAGAGAGATCACTTGATCGTTACATCACTCCCTCTGGGGCACCTGGCAGTGGCCACTGTTTGTAGACAGGATACAGGGCTGGATGGACCATTGGTCTGACCCAGTGTGGCCATTCTTATGTTTTTAAAGTGCATTCCTATTTTGAACATTAATGATCCAGGTAGACATTGCTGGTGCGCACTAAAGGCTCCCTAATGCACTTTATTAATGTTTCAAACAGCACTATGGTAAAACTCACCAGCAGAGTCTGCATGGACCAATTAATGCACAACACATTAGTGCTTTTTAGAAATCACACCCCCTTAGAGCACATTGCCCCACCACATAGACAATCCTATGCCAATAAGCTTGTGTAACTCACTGGTTAATGTGCATTACAGGTGCCATTTGCACTGATCCACAGAGGATGAGAGTCTGTGACAGCCTTCCCTAGAGATTCTTGGTTCTCTAGTTTAAACGGTGCCATTTAGTTCTGGAGATCCCTAGTTCAATCCTAGTTGTGTCAACCCTAGTGGCAATCCAGTAAGAAAACCACAGCAATCCAAATCCCAGTGATCCCCCACGTATGTAACCATCAATGTCAGAAGGTCCTACTGTCACCCTGCCTACCCGTTAGTGACTGTCAGTTACAGACATTACAATAGAAGGGAGCCTTGAGGAGAGATTTGGAGAACAAGATAGTGATTTTTACAAGTTATTTTAAGGAGGACATTCTAGATGAAATTCAGCTATTAGTAGATTGTTTGCACAAGGTCTATGTACTACCTGAGTTATGAAAAGTGTATTTAAGTGGATAGGCTTCATGCAAGCCCTCTACACAGGGGTATCCCAACCTCTTATTTTTTTATAAGGGGAAGCCTGGAAAACATCATGCATATCCTCCCAAGAGGAGCAGAGAACTGGGCAATGGAGATTGCCACCATTGGTGAAGAGGAGGCGGTGAGGATTACAAGACACGGTACAAGACACGATAAGCAGGGAGAGGCTTGACTAGGAAGGGCCTTAAATGGCCAGAAATACAATGGGGCATTGAGCTTTAATTGAATAAAAATAATGGAACGACTGATTGTTTTCAGTTAATTTTACTTGAATCAAAACCTCTTTGCTCTATATCTTTACCAAAATTTTGATTAAATAAAATAGGTTGAATGCAAAATTCATAAACTTTGAACAATAATAAAAGATCACCACAGAGACAAGTTTTTATCTCCCTGCTCAGTTTACACTGTACTTCCATCCAATCGTATGGCATACATGATTAGCCTTAAAAGGTCTCTGTGGTGATTTTCTCTTTTAATGAGCAGGTCGGAATTCATTATACAACAATTGTACGGAGGTTTCGCAAATAAGCCTCTGTCTTTAGGGTGCATGGTACTGACAGACTGCAATTTTGTATTAAGAAAGAAAATCTGCACACTTTCTTCCCTGCTAAATGAACCATAAATATTAATCTGAAACTTTACATGAGGAAAAAAACTGAGCAGTAGAAATGCAACTAATGGACAAGTAGGAGGGGAGGAAAGATGACAAGTAGGATAAGACTAGGGATCGGCAACCTTTGAGAAGTGGTGTGCCAAGTCTTCATTTCTTTACTGTAATTTAAGGTTTCACATGCCAGTAATACATTTTCTATTTACAGGGTTGGTAGACGGAACCCCAGACCGGCAGCACTCAGCCTCTGCCCATCTGGGGTTCCGGCTGCTGGCCCGGGGTTCCGGCTGCTGGCCCGGGGTTCCATTCATCCAGGCAGGCAGTAGGCTGAACAAAGCCAGCAGCCAGGACCCTGGCTGGCAGCAGAGTGCCACTAAAAATCAGCTCGAGTGCCGCCTTTGGCTTTCGTGTCACAGGTTACCGACCCCTGGATAAGACGATAGGCTTGATTCTCCTCTCACTTACACTAGTTTTACACATGTGTATCTCTCATGATTTACTCTGTAAATGAGAGGAGAGTTATGACCACTATACTTTCATAGTATCTGACAGAAGTTTTCAGTATTTGTCAAGACAAGAAAGCATGTATGTTTTAATTTTTCTATCTCAACTTTGAAAACGGTATTCATGTCATAGGGCCTTTCTGAATTCTGGAAGGTACCCAAGTTCCTGGTGGAGATTAAGACGTGGAAGTGGACCAGTAGTTTGAAATTCAACCTGGGTAAGACTGAGGTGATGCTGCTAGCAGGGAGAACCACCTTGAGGATATGGTGATGTTTTTAAACTATTCCAGAAGCTAAAATAGGGCCTTCCCCACCATTGATGAAATTGTCTTTCAGCACTTGAGGACTCATCATTACTTCCAAAACTCCACAGTAGAGCTGGTCAGAAAATTCGTGACTAAGCAGGGTTTTGTGAGGAAGTGCCAAGATGTCTCATGAAAATGTCTTTGTTTCAATTAACTTTTGTCAAATCACAGTCAGAGTTCTGAAGGAAACCTGTCTACTGGAAACCTGCCTGATACCCTGATAACTCACCCTGTAGGCTGCTGTGGGGCCAGGGACATCTGGGCTCCCATGGTATTCAGGTCCAGGACAGCACCATTGTGGCAAGGCTTCCAGGATTTATTGGCTCTTTGTTGTGGATCTGGGGAGCTGGCAGTCCTGGAAGCCCTGGAAAACCTTGATCTAACCAGTGTTCTACTCTGGCTCTGCCGCAGACAGCCTGGAAACTCTGGAAGATGAGCTTCAGCCAGGGCTCTCAGGGTCTAGGTTCCCAGGTCCACACAAGGGAACTTGGAAGCCCGAAGAACTCTGGCTCAAGCCAGGGCTGTCAGTACTTACAGACTTCCTGCCATAAGCTCCAACTCTATGGATGTTCCAGGGCTTAGCACCCACTGGAAGCCAACTCCCTCCCTCCCCCCCATGCTTCCCACCCACAGGCAGACCCACTGCTCAACTACTCCCCCTTCCTCCCAGTGCCTCCGGCCTGCCATAATCAGCTGTTCCACAGTGTGCAGGAGGCTCAAGGGGGAAGGGTAGGAGCAGGGATGGGGTGCACTTGGAAGAGGGCGTGGAACTGGATGGGATGAGGTGGGGAGGGTTGGGAGAAAGAGTGTGGTGGGGGCGTGGCCTGGGGCACAGCAGAGGTGGGCAGGGATAGGGACTTGGGAGAAGGGATGGGAGAGGGGCCTGCGGTGGAGCAGGGGTGGGAAGACAGAGGATGGGGATGGGGGCTTGGGTGAAGAGGTCGGGTGGGGTGGGATCTGCTTGGAGGAAGTTGGCGCCTGTGCTTCCTGTCACAAAGCAAAGAGATTCTGGAGAGGGCTTCCAGGGACTTCAGCTCTGGGGCAACCCCACCATGAAGAGGACTCCAGGACTGAGGACCCCAGGGCTTCCAGATTCCCCGGACAGTTGGCTCCCTGAGCTGCTTATAGCATCAGTGAAAATGACAAGATCATACATTTCAGTCAGCAACTGCTGGTATTGGGGAGTATATTTCATATGTCAGTACTTCCAAAGCAACCACTGAAGGATATTTCCGATTCATGAGAAATAATTTTTTTTTAAAAAAAGTGTTTTCTTCTAAAGTAGAAGGAAATAAAGTTTTGAAATACTGAAACTCTTACCTCATCCCTGAGGCCTTGGCAGGTGGCAAATGAATTGTGCCCCAATATTTCAAATGCAGATCTAATTTGTTACACGGGACAAACCATGAAAGCTGTATGGATGATCTGGCTAGTACGAAATGCAGCTGTCTACTTCCTGAGAGGAGTGTGCCAGTGAATGGATTTCACATCTCTGCTCTGCTCCCTACTCTGGTTGCCAATCAACTCCAAGTAAAAGTCAAGGTGATAGTTCCTAGATGCAATGCTTACATGGCCTAGGCCCAAGTTACATGACAGTCAGAGTTCCTCTTATCTTCTGTATAACCTATACTCGTTTGTAACTTACTGCTTCAGGAATGAAGTTCACAGAGATACTTTTGACAGCACGTCAACACCACTGGAATTTGCTCTCACTGGAAACACAATAGGGCATAAATCTGGCCATGTTCAAAAAGCTGTATGACACCTCTTTGCTCAGGTTTGTAATTGACTCTGAGCTATGAAACCATGGGCTGCTGTCCAACAGGCCAGAGCTCTCTCTTCTTTCTAAGTTATGTGTTACAGGGGAGCACATTGTGTTGGCTCTTCTTATTTGGAATTAATGACTTAATTTAAACCACACAGTGTTCCCAGATGTCACAGTTATGGGTCAGTTATAAATGTAAGTAATAATAAAAAACAATAGCTTCCTATTAAAATTGCAGATTTAGTTGCGTGTTCTTCCCCATTAGAAAAGAAATGTAGAACAAGAGAGTCCAAAGAATTTTCCCTCTTTTTAACACGCCCTACGTTCTGATCACAAATGTGATAGATATCAGTTCTTGGCCCAATTAGCAAGATCATGTACCCCTTTACTCAAGCATAACTTCTATTTTGTATAGGTTCTTATGCTCTCATCACTAATATCTGAGCGCGTTCCAGTAGTTCATTAGGGAAAGTAAATAACATCTGTCACACGTGGTTCATTATCTCTCTCTCCTCCTCTCTGTAGAATAACTATGTACAATGTAGCTTTTTGGAGCATTTTGTTGTTATTGAATGTACATGTTACTATGTGTTTATATCAGAGAGGGCAAAATCAGAGAAGTATACCTGATACATGGAGTAGAAGGAGGTGGTTTGTAATGCTCCTTAGTTTCTTGGTGAGTTTGTTCTGCAGCCTCAGACTGGCCCCAAGAAATCTCACAGTCTCCTGCATAGATAGTCTTTACCTTTATGATAGAAAGCTCACATGTGCCAAAAAGTGGAGTCAGTCATGGAATTCATCTTGGAACTTTAGACAACCATTTAGATATACTGGGCCCAGGCCACCGAGACTTTGAAGATAAGAGCAGAGATCTTGAACTTGACTCAATATTGTATGGAAAGCCAGTGTCGAGACCAAAGGGCAGATCTGATATGATGATGGTATTCCATGTTGCTGAGGAGATGCACCACAGCATTCTGTACTGGTCAGAGTTTCCTTAGGGATAGTGGTTTCGTGCCAAGAGATGCAGCATTGAATGTAGGCTAGATAGGATATGACAAGGCCAGGTAATTATCCACCAGGATGAGCTAGAGACTCCTAGCCAACTGCATATGGTAGAAAGTGTTATTCACAGATGCTATTATGAGAGATCTAAATGTCAGCAAGGAATCCAGGAGGTCATCTAAACCATACACTGAGTTAACCAGCTGTGGGTGGACACCTTCAACCAAAGGAGACCGCACCATGGCTGCAAACTCTTCAAAAATGTGGATTCCATTTATGTCAGTGGAAGTTTTGCCTGAGTAAAAAAGGAGAGGATGCTGAGGGCACAAATCAGAAAAAAAAATTGACAAGTAAAACTTTCCAACCATATAACCTAAAAGGTAAAAAAAAAAAAAAAAGCTACAGAGTAATATTGCACCACTTTAAAAAAATTCTAATGAATAATATATTTTAAAAGCTGGTAGCTTCAAGATGTTACTCTGGCTTGTGACAGACATAAATTGGTCTGTTTCAATCTCTTCAAGGGAAAAGTTGATATAATAGTTGTGAAAGTTGTAGCTAGCCATATGACAGATTTCATTTACAATATCAGTTTCATTTAATTTTCCCCACCTAAGAGCTAAAATTTCATTAACTAGTATAAAACCTGAGGGGGGTGGGGGGAAGGGGGGAACTGGCAGCCAATTTCAAGTCAGATAACTGAAGATTGCTTGAGTGGTGTTTTTTTCCTCCAAATATTCTCTGTCAGAATGAAATTTGGGACTATATGACCATTGTTTGTCCTGAGAAAGGCAGAGTCTGATTTGCCAAAGGATGTTGTTGTTGCCTCCTCACCCTCAGGCCCCTCCATATTTTTTTAAATGATGCCAAATAATTCTATAAATGAGGGTTTTAACTAGCAGGTATATTAGTTTATTTTACTGTTTGAATTCAGTTTCTGTGGCTGTTGTTCCCATTAGTATCATCTACATTCCTTCAGATAGGGCCCAACTAAAAGCCCATTGAAGTCCATGAGAGGATTTCAAGACAGGGATTCACTGATTTTAAAAGGCCAGAAGGGATCTAATCTGACCTCTTGTATAACAGAGGCCACAGAACCTCATCCAGTACTTCCTGCAGTAAGTGCAATAACTTGTGGTTAAACTGAGGTATCTTTTGTAAGTACATCCAATCTTAATTTAGGTATCAAGTGATGGAGAATTTGCCACATCCCTATCTAAGCAGTTCTACTATTCAAAATTTGCACCTTAATTTCACTTGGAGTTTGTTTAGTTTCAGTTTCCAGCTTTTGGATCTTAATGTCTTTGCCCGCTAGATTAAAAGAACCTTCTTGTATCAGAAATCTTCTCCCTGTGTAGGTCCTTACAGGCCATGGCCAAGCAGGGCCGGCTTTAGGAAGTGCGAGGCCCAATTCGAACATTTTCAGCGGGGCCCTGGCAAGTACGACTAAAAAAAAAAAGAGTGTAAAAAAAAAAAAAAAGCCTTTCATCTCTTCCATGTATTATTTACTTTCCATAACTATATAAATAATACAATTATATATTATGTACATTGCATCATATATGCTGTTGATTGCTTATTAATGACCGCCATTTCACATGTGTGGGTCCCTGCCACTCCCTGCGGGTATGCACATGTGTGGGTTCCAGCTGCTCCCTGCCCCCCTCATTGAAGCAGATTTGCAGGGTTACTGCCCTGGGAACTGCAGGGCAGCAGTGGACATGGGGCTGGTTGGAGGCAGGGCAGGGGCTGACTGGAGGTAGGATCTAGCTGCAGGCAGGGCAAGGGGTGCAGGGCTGGCTGGAGACAGGGGTGTGTGGGGTGGGCTGGCTTCAGGCAGGGCCACAGGGGGATGCAGCAGGGGTTGAGAGGGCTGGAGGCAGAGGAGTGCAGAACTGGCTAGCTTCATGCAGGGGAGTGCAGCGGGGTTGGCTGGAGACAGGGTAGGGAGTTTAGGGCTGGGTGTGGGCAGGGTGTGCAGGGCTGGTGCGGGCAGGGGTGTGCGGTGGCTGGCTGACTTTGGGCAGGGCCATAGGGGTGTGTGGCAGGGGCTGGCTCTGGGCAGGGAGTGCAGAGCTGGCTGGGGGCAGAGCTGGCTGGGGGCAGGGCAGGGGGTGCAGCAGAGGCAGCTGGAGCCCCGACTCTTTAAACAGCCCCCAAGACTCCCGCTATCCCAGGGCTCTAGGGGTTATTTAAAGGTCCCAGGGCTCCCCTGCTTCTACCCCCCCCCCCCGGGACCTTTTAAATAGCAGGGAGAGCCCTGGAGAATACATGGGGTGGCGGGGCTCCGGCAGCTATTTAAAGGATGGGGTGGCAGAGGCAGCTGGACCCCCAGCCCTTTAAATAGCCCCAGAGCCCCCCGCTATCCCAGGGCTATGGGGACTATTTAAAGGGCCCAGAGCTCCAGCAGGGAGAGCAGGGCTGCAGGGATGCTTGCCGCGGTCCAGCCGGGGCTCCGGCTGGGAGAGCGGGGCTGCTTGCCATGCTCCGGCTGGGGCTCCAGCTGGGAGAGCGGGGTTGCAGGGCTGCTTGCCACGCTCCGGCCGGGAGAGCGGGGCTTCTTGCTGCGCTCAGGCTGGGGCTCCAGCCGGGAGAGCGAGGCTGCAGGGCTGCTTGCCGTGCTCCGGCTGCGGCTTCGGCTCCCAGCGTGGGGCCCGATTCCTGGGAATTGGCTGAATCAGCCTAAAGCCGGCCCTGTGGCCAAGCCTGTTAAAAAGTAAATAGATTGAGTGTTGTCTTTCTGTAAAGCAGGTTTTCCAGACCTTGAATCATTCTTGTTGCTCTTCTCTGAACCCTCTCAAATTTTTCAACATCCTTTTTGAAGAGCAGGTAATAGAACTGGACCCAGTATTCCAGTAATGGTCTAACTAACACTGTAGATGTAGGTAATTATGATGGATTTGAAAATGCTCTGTAATGATTTATGAATACTGTATGTTGACCTGGTTATTTGGATATTTACCATATGAATATATTGGGTTAACTCAATAGAGGGTTGTCCAGGAAATATGGTTAGAGGGGAAAAGATGGCTCAAGATAGCCACCTCTCAGAAGACATGTGAGAGCTGTTAAGAGACAGTGCCAGAATGATTAGCTTTGATGATTTTACCTCCTGTCCAGCCTACCTACAAAACTCTTTTTGACCAGGCTAGGGACAGCTCTCAAACACTGAACTCTAGCAATGTTGAAAGACGGATGGTTTTCAGGAGAGGCTGCAGTTGTTCAAGAGAACCCGAATGAAATATCTGGAGAAGCTAGGCTGGCTTAGGTCACCATCACAGGATGGTAGGGCTTTAGAGATGTGTGTAAGGTTATCTGAAATCCCTCTCTAAAATCTGTTTGGTCACTGTATTCACCAATGATCACAGACTCGTGAAGGGAAAAATCATAGGTGCCTAAACCAAATTGGACATGCTAGATAAGTTTAGTCAAATACACAGGGTGCTACAGCCCAGGGCCTGTTCTAAGAGTGGGAGAATGATTGAGCTCTGCCCTAGGAGAATAAAGTCATGAGGCCTGACATCTGATGGATAGCACTCAGAATCCATAGAGGAGTAAGAGGTGCAGCTAGTCTTGCAACCGTGACAGTAGTGTAATACAACTAGACTCAGGTGATGTTCATAAGAGAAATAATGAAAATTTGAAACCAAATTTTTGCTTTACCTTTTTTTTAAGGAGAGCAGATCTACCATTTCTGCAAATAAGCAGTTTTTAATTACAATAGCAGCATGATTTCACCACAGCACAGTCACAACTCTTCACACATTTGCTCCAGGCAAAATATTCATAATTTTATGCTAATAAAACAGGTTTGTTTGTTTTTTCATAGGTGGAAAATGTCACCTTTTCTTCGAGGGAAAGCACTGAAAAGTTTAAGTGGAAATGGCCAAATATTTTTCCAACAAAGTGGGATTAATGGTGGCATGAGAGTAGGTAAAGCTCTGGTGCAGACTGTTTTCCCCACCACAACAATTCAGCTTTACTAACCTGCGTGAGATGAGGCAGAGCATTCCAGTCTATCTGTGCAGAAGGGTAGAGTAGCAGCCTCACAGAGGAACCCTTTCTCCCTTTCCCTCCATGACCATTACCACTACATGTGCGAGTGCATTGCTAGGGTCATAATCTGGTCCTTTGAATTTTATCTAGGATTGCTGAAAACAGTTCACATTTCTAATTGTACCCCAATTATTCTTTAACTGGAAGTACACTTCATGAATGTAATTTAAACTGGTTTGATTAGCTTTGTTCCTCTAGCCACATTCAGCCTTTCCACTGTAGCCATAAAAAGAAATACACTGCATAAATATTGCTCTGGTTCCAGTCAAATTCTTAGCTGAAAGCCACCCAACCTGCCCTAATACTCACTAATAGAAAATTATCCAACTGCTCACCTTAAATAAGAGGGTAAAGGGCCAGGCCCACATTCCTACCATTTCTTTTTCCAGCTATATACTATGAAACTTAATAATAATTCTTACATTCATTATAGATACATTCTTCCATGGGATGTTTTAAGCTTTTAGCAGAACACATCCCTTGCACTAATATGCTTCCATGAAGCAGCATTTTAGACATGCTAATATCATTTAAAAAACAATTCCATACTATTTTATAACCACACAATGGAAATTAATTTTATTTCCTCAGCTTCATGGACAGATTGAGTTTCTTTTATTATCTACTTTCCTTCCACTTTCTTCCTTCAGTCTTTCCTTTTATGAAATCAGTCATCTAGTCAACAGATTTACACATTCATTAGGTTTGAATTTGTCAGTCCTGCAGTTTTAGGCTTATGTTTGTTCTTGAACCCTTGGTAGATTTATACCCATTGCGACAAAGTTCCTCCTCTACCTTGGTGGGTCCTGAGCTTATTTGGCAGATTTGCTCACCTAAGTGATCTTCCCCACAGTCTGGGTCAACTCCTCCTGTGTTTGATCAGGAGTTGGGAGGTTTGGGGGGAACCCCGGCCCGCTCTCTACTCCAGGTTCCAGCCCAGGGCCCTGTGGATTGCAGCTGTCTATAATGTCTCCTGTAACAGCTGCATGATAGCTACAGCTCCCTGGGCTACTTCCTCATGGCCTCCTCCAAACACCTTCTTTATCCTCACCACAGGACCTTCCTCCTGGTGTCTGATAATGCTTGTACTCCTTAGTCCTCCAGCAGTACACCCTCACCCTCACCCTCTCAGCTCAGCTCCTTGCACCTCTTGCTCCCAGCTCCTCACACACACTTCCTTTCCTCTGGCTCCCTCCTCCCAAACTGGAGTGAGCTCCTTTTTAAACCCAGGTGCCCTGATTAGTCTGTCTTGATTGGCTGCAGGTGTTCTAATCAGCCTGTCTGCCTTAATTGGTTCTAGCAGGTTCCTGATTACTCTAGTGCAGCCCCTGCTCTGGTCACTCAGGGAACAGAAAACTACTCATCCAGTGACCAGTATATTTGCCCTCTACCAGACTCCTGTACCCCACTGGCCTGGGTCTGTCACACCATCTTGTTCCAGGTTGTCTGGAAAATCTTGGGGGAAATATATGATAAAATCATGTTTTTCCATTTTTGCACCAAGTTGCAAACATGTCTCTTTTTTCATCTTCATATAGTACATTTCTCTGTCCTCCTGAGCTGCTAAGATTTCAAATTCTGAAAAAACCTTGCTGTGTTGTGAAATACTGGGCATTGCAATGAGAAGAGGTAAAATGAGAAAATGTACCTACCATTCATCTCTCTTTCTTTTAATCTAAATTAATTCTCATTTAGTATCCCCTCAAGCATAGAATACACACACGGACACAAGAGTCGCAGAAGACCATCTATGTTGTTGACTCTGAAAAGACAAACCCTCATTCCATCATCAAACCTTCAATCTTCTCTCTAAGTACTTGTAAAACTCCCAGGGATAGAAGTGCCCACACTCTCTCTCTCCACATCTGCTCAAGATCTGTCCTGGTGAGCAGATACAGGTGAGCAACCGTTTTTATGTTCTCTCACCAGGTACTAATGCGGAAAGTGGACTAGATGATACATCTGAGGGAAGGGAGCAGAAGGAGACTCCACTGGTTGGAAGGCATGAGATGCACTGTCCTAGGGATGGGGGTCCCATGACCACTGCTCCCAAGAGAAGGAGGCAGGTGGTGGTGGTCAGGGAATCCCTTCTCAGGGGGACTGAGTCATCTGCCTGCCTCCCTGATCGAGAAAACCGACAAGCGTGCTGCTTGCCAGGAGCTAGGATTCATGATGTGACGGAGAGACTGCCAAGACTCATCAAGCCCTTAGATAGCTACCCCTTCCTGCTTCTCCACATGGGCACCAATTATACTGCCAAGAATGACATTGAACGGATCACTGCAGACTATGTGGCTCTTGGAAGAAGGATAAAGGAGTTTGAGGCACAAGTGGTGCTCTCATCCATCCTCCCTGTGGAAGGAAAAGGCCTGGGTAGAGACTGTTGAATCCTGCAAGTCAAAGAATGGCTATGCAGGTGGTATTGGAGAGAAGGCTTTGGATTCTTTGACCATGGGATGGTGTTCCAAGAAGGAGGAGTGCTAGGAAGAGATGGGCTCCACCTAATGCAAAGAGGGAAGAGCATCTTCGCAAGCAGGCTGGCTAACCTAGTGAGAAGGGCTTTAAAACTAGGTTCACCAGGGGAAGGAGACCAAAGCCCTGAGATAAGTGGGGAAATGGGATACCAGGAGGAAGCATGAGCAGGAGAGCACAAGAAGGGAGGACTCCTGTCTCATACTGAGTAAGCAAGACCATCATTAAGTTATCTTAAGTGCCTATACACAAATGCAAGAAGCCTGGGAAACAAACAGGGAGAACTGGAAGTCCTGGCACAGTCAAGGAAGTATGATGTGATTGGAATAACAGAGACTTGGTGGGATAACTCACATGACTGAAGTACTGTCATGGATGGATATAAACAGTTCAGGAAGGACAGGCAGGGAAGAAAAGGTGGAGGAGTTGCATGGTAAGTAAGAGAACAGTATGACTGCTCAGAGCTCCAGTATGAAACCACAGAAAAACCTGAGTCTCTGGATTAAGTTTAGAAGTGTGAGCAACAAGTGTGATGTCATGGCAGGAGTCTGCTATAGACCACCAGACCAGGGGGATGAGGCTTTCTTCCAGCAACTAACAGAAGTTACTAGATCACAGGCCCTGGTTCTCATGGGAGACTTCAATCACCCTGATATCTGCTGGGAGAGCAATACAGTGGTATTCCAGACAATCCAGGAAGTTTTTGGAACGTGTAGGGGACAATTTCCTGGTGCAAGTACTGGAGGAACCAACTAGGGGAAGAGCTCTTCTTGACCTGCTGCCCAGAAACTGTGAAGAATTAGCAGGGGAAACAAAAGTGGATGGGAACCTGAGAGGCAGTGACCATGAGATGGTAGAGTTCAGGATCCTGACACAAGGAAAAAAGGAGAGCAGTAGAATATGGACCCTGGACTTTGACTCCCTCAGGGAACTGACGGGCATGATCCTGGGAGAATAACATGAGGGGGAAAGGAGTCCAGGAAAGCTGGCTCTATTTTCAAGAATCCTTATTGAGGTTGCAGGAACAAACCATCCCAATGTGTAGAAAGAATAGTAAATATGGCAGGCGACCAGCTTGGCTTACCAGTGAAATCCTTGCTGATCTTAAACACAAAAAAGAAGCTTACAAGAAGTGGAAGATTGGGCAAATGACCAGAGAGGAGTATAAAAATTGCTCAGGCATGCAGGAGTGAAATCAAGAAGGCCAAATCACACTTGGAGTTGCAGCTAGCAAGAGATATTAAGAGTAACAAGAAGGGTTTCTTCAGGTACATAGCAACAAGAAGAAAGTCAAGGAAAGTGTGGTCCACTTACTGAATGAGGGAGGCAACCTAGTGACAGAGGATGTGAAAAAAGCTAATGTACTCAATGCTTTTTTTGCCTCTTTCTTCACAAACAAGGTCAGCTCCCAGACTATTGCACTGGGCAGCACAGCTTGGGGAGTTGGTGACCAGCCCTCTGTGGAGAAAGAAGTGGTTTGGGACTATTTAGGAATTCTGGACGAGCACAAGTCTATGGGGCTGGATGCACTGCATCTGAGGGTGCTAAAGGAGTTGGGAGATGTGATTGGAAAGCCATTGGCCATTATCTTTGAAAACTCATGGCGACTGGGGGAGGTCCCAGATGACTGGAAAAAGGCTAATGTAGTGCCCATCTTTTAAAAAGGGAAGAAATAAATCCGAGGAACTACAGGCCAGTCAGCCTCACCTCAGTCACTGGAAAAATCATGGAGCAGGACCTTAAGGAATCAATTCTGAAGCACTTAGAGGAGAGGAAAGTGATTAGGAACAGTCAGCATGTTTTCAGCAAGGGCAAGTCATGCCTGACTAACCTAATTGTCTTCTATGATGAGATAACTGGCTCTGTGGATGAGGGGAAAGCAGTGGATGTGTTATTCCTTGACTGTAGCAAAGCTTTTGATACGTCTCCCATCATATACTTGCCAGCAAGTTACAGAAGTATGGGCTGGATGACTATAAGATAGATAGAAAGCTGGCTAGATCATCAGGCTCAATAGGTAGTGATCAATGGCTCCATGTCTAGTTGGCAGCAGGTATCAAGCAGAGTGCCCCAAAGGTCAGTCCTGAGGCTGGTTTTGTTCAATATTTTCATTAATGATCTGGAGCATGGTGTCGACTGCACTCTCAGCAAGTTTGCATATGACATTAAACTGGGAGGAGTGGTAGATACGCTGGAGGGTAGGGATAGAATACAGAGGGACCTGGACAAATTAGAGGATTGGGCCAAAAGAAATCTGATGAGGTACAACAAGGACAAGTGCAGAGTCCTGTACTTAGGACAGAAGAATCTCATGCACTGCTACAGACTAGGGGCCAAGTGGCTAGGCAGCAGTTCTGCAGAAAATAACCTAGGGGTTACAGTGGCCGAGAAGCTGGATATGAGTCAATGGTGTGCCCTTGTTGCCAAGAAGGCTAACAGAATTTTGAGCTGTATAAGTAGGGGCATTGCTAGTAGATTGAGGGACATGATCATTCCCCTCTATTCAACATTGGTGAGGCCTCATCTGGAGTACTGTGTCCATATTTGGGCTCCACACTACAAGAAGGATGTAGAAAAATTAGAAAGAGTCCAGTGGAGGGTAACAAAAATGATTAGGGGACTGGAGCACATGACTTAAGAGGAGAGGCTGAGGGAACTGCGATTGTTTTGTCTGCAGAAGAGAAGAATGAAGGGGGATTGGATAGCTTCTTTCAACTACCTGAAAGGGGGTTCCAAAGTGAATGGATCTAGACTGTTCTCAGTGGTACCAGAAGACAGAACAAGGATTAATGGTCTCAAGTTGCAGTGGGGGAGGTTTAGGTCGGATATTCAGAAAAAACTTTTTCTCTAGGAGGGTGGTGAAGCACTGGAATGGGTTACCTAGGAAGGTGGTGGAATCTCCTTACTTAGATGTTTTTAAGGCCCAGTTTGACAGAGCCCTGGCTGGGATGATTTAGTTGGGGATTGGTCCTGCTTTGAGCAGGCAGTTGGACTAGATGACCTCCTGAGGTCCCTTCCAACCCTAATATTCTATGATGATTCTATGGTCTGGTCTGGTCTGCTTTCTGCCTGAAACATTCAGCTCTGTGAGCTCAAACAGCCCTAAGGAAATAGACTTACTCCCATCTTCATTTGGAAAAATGACAAGAGCAGGTCAAAAGTTTTTCAGTGAAACAGTTTTTAGTTAAAAAAAATGCAAATCATAATGTTGTAATCAAAATGTTTTGTGGGGTAGTGTTTATTATGATGACATTTTGATGGTAATAAGTCAAAACTTTTCATTTTGATAATGACTCAACATTTTGTTTTGATAGTGTCATTTTGACTTTTAAGTTAAACTGTAATATATACATATAATATATTACAACCAGTATTTTAAGTTTGGAGAGCTGCTGAAGGTGGGGGGTGGTGTTAGCACTGGTGATTAGAAGTCTGATTTGAGCCCCTTCATCCCCAGTTACTGGTGGTTGATGGGTGAACAACCTTTGCGAACACAAAGCCTCTTTTCATCTCCCTGGATGATAGCTCCATTAACAAGTTCATCTCAGGACACCCCATTTTGTGCTTTGTTCCCTTTACATTTCCTCCCTGTTGAATGACTGACTATGAGACAGCCAGGTAAAGTATCCCTGTATTAGGGCTTCTGCTCAATGAATATGCTTGGTAAAACAAGATACTGCAATTCCCATGAACCTGATTATTCCATATGGCAACCCAGAGAACAGAGCAGTGATATGATCAGGAAATGCCTGAACTGGCATTTCATGGTTGCTCTGAGGGAACGACCCACCTTGGACTCAGAATAAGCCACCAGGATTGCCCGACCATTAAAGCTCATAGGAGACCGTGAACTATGGACTGCAATAAAAAAGGTGAGGGTTCATAGGATTTATATAGGACAGAAGAGACTTACAGTTTCTTTATTTTGAGAAACAATATAATGCCCTTCAACACATGCTGAAGTGTTTAGCTGGGTCAGGGTCTTTACTATTATACAGTAGAAAAGTTAAGATGAACTAGAGCTGCTAAATTGAGGTTCAGACCCAAACTTGACCAAGTTCAGGGATTTTCTGATCTAAGGATTTTGGGGGGCCTATTTCAGCTTGCAAATTCACAACAATGTGGGGGGGAGTGGGAGGTTTCCCATATACTTTCAAGTTTCTTCATAAATGAAGATCTGCCTTGTGATAACTGAAATCTACATATCGCCATAGTGATCAGAGAAAAAGTGTCCAGAGTTCAAGTTAATTTGTAGACTGAATATGTAACATCTTAATTAACAAGCTCTGGTAAAATAAGGTTTATTTGTCTTTTAAAGGAAGATGCTTAAACCCCCCTGCAGATTCTCAACATAAAATAATGTGGAGAAATTTTCACTTGTCACATATCTTTAAAATTTTAATCAAAGCATGTCAATGCTGGTGTAATGAGAAATTTCCCCCCATGGTGTAATTGTCAAAATGAAAGGTGCAGGAATATCAGATTTTAGGATGAACTGGAAACCACCTCATGTCTCATCAGTTGTACTTCACACTATTTTTCCCCCTTCAGCGCAAATACTTGTCTAACTGCTTTCTAAACTATGCATACCGATACTTCTATTCTTGATATGTTTACTCTATAATCTTTGAGTAAAGTTACTATGCACAGATCTTTCAACTTCCAGCCTTTTCTTTGCTTAAATTAAGGCTTCTCTCTGTAATGTGCCAAACCAGAAACCGAAGTCTGAACACTGAAAGGTAGCATGATCAAAATCCAAACCCAGACTCAAACAAAGCTCCAAAATTTGGGTGCTTAGACATATTTCTAGCTCCTTAGGCCTATCTCTAACTCTTTATGAAGTTTAAGACTGTGAACTATATTCCGCTCTCATTTACATTAAGTAACGAATCCTTATCACTATGAAAAGTTGTGATGTGCTTTAGAATCTGATTTTGTTACATTATGAGAGTGACAGAGTTAATGCATACAAAAGCTCTCTCACAGAGCTGATTGAGCTCCTCCTGTTGGACACTCATCCTGATGTGAGAGGGTCCAAATGCAGAATCTCACATGCCCTTAGCTTGCTGTATGTAAGCAGAATGTAGGCACTATCCCTGGCTTTGGGCCTCTAGGCATGCACTCCAGGTACAGTCCTCCTGTCTGACACCGCTGAAATTAGTGCCATCTTCCCCAAGCCTTCCCAACTTTTTTTGCACATTCCCCAAAGTCCCAGCGACAGTGTGAGCCTTCTGATTTACAATTTACCTCTTCAGAGGTATATAACAGTGAAAGCCAAAAGACACACAGAGACTTTGCACAGCATTATAAACCACTATTAACTCTTATGCTGTTAAGTAAAGAGATACACAGATCTAGATAGAATTATAAAACACACCTAGAAGCATTTTCCTTCCTTCAATTTCCACATCTCTCAGAAGAGTTCTTTGGTTATAGGTTAGAGTTCTCTAAGGAGTCCAGGATTCTTTTTCTTCTCCATACCCATCTTTGTTCTGGATGAGATCTCCAGTCTCTTCTAGCCTACCTTGCTCTAAAATGGCTGCTGACTTTGTTGTCAGGTGTCCTCTCCGCTGGTAAACCAATTCTCCTGAATAAACCCAGCATTTTGTATTAGACGCTTGCATTTGAACAGAGGATGGGACAGATCTAATTAGCTTCTGTAGTTAGCCCTCAACCCCTACCACTTGGAATTCCAATCCAACATGCAGGGGAGCTGGAACAACCTGTATAGTGAGGGGTGCTGAGAGCCATTGAACCAAGTGGTAAATACTGTATATAATGGAAACCATTTCAAGCCAGGGGATCCAACAGCAACCCTAGTTTCAGCACCTATGCACAGGGAAGAAAAAGGACAACAGATAAGGCAAACTAGCTGCAGCACATGTCAGCAACTGGTAGATTCCACATCCACAGAGACAATCTCTGATAAAATTGTTGTATGATAAACTTCATATCATCATCCCGAATTCATAAGGAGTATAGATTCTCCAAACTGTCACAGGCTCCGCAAGCAACATCCTGTGCTTCTGTCCTCTTGAAGAGTAAGCTCTCCTGGAAGGAAACATCCCACATCTGCTGTGTGCATCACTCAGAACCATGACCCACACCATGAAATTTGTGGTCAGTGCAAAAGGGGGCAAAAAGTACGATGAAAGCAGCAAAATTATGCAGAGGATGCTTGATCAACATCCGAATGGCAGACTGCACATCACTATGCAAGGAGGCTACAGTGCTTTGGCATTTGCCTTGATGATGATGATGATGATGATCATCATCATTTCTTAAGAAATCATGTGTTACATTTATTGGTGACTAACAGCACCCAAGTCCTTGCATTGAAGGAGAAGGAAGAATTCTTCCTGCTTTGCACAATTATCATCCAACCACATTGTTAGTGTTCACAGAAATTTGTTTATTTGCAATATTCTGTTCCAATAACTCAGCTGAATTCCTAAATGGATTCACACATACCTCTTGTCACTTTTTATGCATATTCATTTAAAGGAGTTTTACTGGTGTGAATGCTCAAGAAAGCAAAATTTTACAGCTGTATGCACAAATATTTGTGAAATCCAAATTTGTACATGCAAGCATTTTGTGGAAGTGCTTGAGTGCACGTACAATTGGGTCATAGAAACAATGTCAGGTGATTTATCTGACTAGCTAGTTACAACCAACCCCAAACTTCGAACAAGTAGCAGATACTTGCAGATAAAATTCTTACAAATTGCAATCAAACCACACTGCTTAAAAAAATTAGCAACAAATTTTTGAACAACAAATCCATTCAATTAAATAGTTATCTGCTAATATCTAACAGATAAAGCAGAAAAACCAGTTAAATTCATAACATTTTTTTAAAATAAATTTTGCATTGAGCCCCATTTTTTGATGCGTTGCCACTGATATACGTGGAACAACACCTGCTTTTGTGCAGTCAGTAGGATTAATTATCAGTAATATCAGTAT
Organism: Gopherus evgoodei; assembly: GCF_007399415.2. NCBI lineage: Eukaryota > Metazoa > Chordata > Testudines > Testudinidae > Gopherus > Gopherus evgoodei. The sequence continues at coordinate 192,916,083 of NC_044322.1, read as the reverse complement.
CTTTATACATCAATAGGTGCTCCACCATCAGGGAAGAATTTACCTAAGGGATGGGAAAAAAACTTTAACATACACACACACACTTTTTTAAAAAGGCGAAACGGTCAAAAATAATTAATCCAAACTTTCGAACAGAAACAGCAGAGGTCTATGCCCTCATTTTGCAGCTGTATTCCATTCTATAGAATAATACTTTCCAGATTCTCTTAGAGCACATTGAACAATGGACAGTAAAAATGCAGTGAACAAGGGTAAAATATGGCTTCAAAATCAGCACATGCTTTCTGCCATGAGAACATCTCTATATGTGTGTACCTTAAAGCATGACCTATTACAAAACACTTAAAAATCATTATGAGGTAATTTAAAAAAAGTTTTGAGACCAACATCACATTTCAAGAGAGAATTGGTTTGTAGTTTAAGTGTTTGAAGAAGTCCTATATCTTATTACTCTTTGTATAGACTTGAAAGGCATTTGGAGGAAATTAATCTGTCTAAAATGAAATCTAATGATCAGTATAAAATGCTTAATTAGTCTACATTAATGCTACCAGTAGTAGCAGAACAAAAAGGTCTGAAAGAAAAAAGTATAACTTTTAAAAAGACTTTGTCTAAGCAGTGAAGAGGACTAGGGAGGTGGTCATGCCTAATTCCCAGGCATTATGTTTAAATTATACCATAACCACTGCAGCTTTGCTCCCTTTTATGCATTGTACCTTTTATTCAAGAACAGAGTTTGTTCTGAAACCATATTCAAATGCATACTTTGTATATTCATGAAAACCATTGATACCTCCTGGAGTGAAAGGTGTACATTTCTTAGTAGGGGTGAAACATGCAATATTCTGTTCCAATAACTCAGCTGCATTCCTAAATGGACTCACACATACCTCCTTGTCACTTTTTATGGATATTCATTGAAAGGAGTTTTATTGGTGTGAATGCTCAAGAAAGCAAAATTTTACAGCTGTATGCACAAATATTTGTGGAATCCAAATCACAAGCAGGACCAGTCCTTGGCACACCTTAAAGCAGGAGTTCTCAACCTCTCTAGACTATTGTACCCCTTTCACGACTCTGATTTTATTTGAGTACCCCAAGTTTTACCTCACTTAAAAACTACTTGGTTATAAAATCGTACATAAAAATACAAAAAAAAAAAGTGTCACAACCCTTTTACTGACAAATTGCTTACTTTTTCATTTTCACCATATGATTAAAAAGAAATAAATTGGAATATAAATATTGTACTTACATTTCAGTGGGATACCTGAGCTTGTTTTTCACTTATGAGCCCTGTCTGAAGATGGAGCCTCATCACCCAGAGCTGAAGCATGGAATTTAGCTTTGTGGGGCCCCTTGCAGCATGGTGCCCAGGGCAACTGCCCTGCTTGCCACCCTCAATGCCAACCCTACACTTGCAATCCCCCATAATCCATCCCACAATCCCTCTGGGGTCTGCAACCTCCTGTTGAGAAACACTCATCTAGATGAAAGGTTTCAGAGTGGTTGCCATGTTAGTCTGTATCAGCAAAAACAACGATGAGTCCTTTTGGCACCTTAGAGACTAACAAATTTATTTGGGCATAAGCTTTCATGGGCTAAAACCACTTCATCAGATGCAAGGAGTGAAAAATACAGTAAGCAGTATAAATGTTACAGCACATGAAAAGATGGGAGTTGCCTTACCAAGTGTGGGGCTCAGTTCTAACAAGACAATTCAATTAAAGTGGGCTATTATCAACAAGAGGAAAAATCAATTTTGTACTGGTAATCAGTGGTAGCCCTTTTCAAACAGTTAACAAGAGGGTGTAAATAACAGTAGGGAGAAATTAGCATGGGGAAAATTAGTTTTCAGTTTTTGTAGTGTCCCATCCACTTCCAAATTTCCTCATGCTAATTCTCTGTCCCCCTCAACAAGAGGTAATTTCAACATATGAAAATAATCTACGAGTAATTAAAACAATTTATGTTTAACAACTTTTTAGACAATTTAAAAAAGGAGATCAAGATATTTGTGAGAGATTTTTTCAGATGCCAAACCTCCTGAATACAAGACTAATAACCAAATCCTGATATGTTCCTACTTATAAACTGAATTTTCAGTTATAACCAACATAGATCTTATCCACATTACTTCTTATAGTAAATAAATCTCGTAAATTGCATAAAAAACCCTTGTTATAAGAAACTGAAGCTCTGATACTAGTAATACAGGACATCCCCAGAAATAATCCATACAGTGAGGTTATTTAGCATTAGTTCTTTCTGATTTTATCTACTTACTTCCTTTCAATAAACACCTGACTGCACACAGCAAGTTTTACATAAACTGTTCTTCTGAGTATGAAATGTCATCTGTCAGTTCGCTTTCAGTTGCTAACATCTCATCGTGTACTCTGTATGTTAAACTATGTTCAGTCACGTTAGACAAGGGACCATCTCTCACTCAAATACTTGCACTTACTGGATAATTGAGAACTGATCCACTAAATGAGCATTTCTAATTATAGAGTATCTAGGTGGTGGTAGTGGTGGGAGGGGAGGGAGAGTTTGCTATCTCCACAGCTCTAATGTTCTGTATGTCATATTTTGTCCTTCATGAATTGAACTGATGAACAAATATTATATTTTTCTTGCAAATTAATCTAGTTGGGGATGAAAATCCAGTTTGCAGATAATAGCTAAAAATAGAAAAATCTGCACCTACAAATTTGCTACTGTGTTTTATTTATAGGCAGAAATTGTCTTCCATTTTGAAAAAAAAAGCGTATCTAGTGCTGGCCAAAAGGTGATAGACTGACAGACTTGATGACTGAAGTCCTTTATATGGAACAGACATGTGAATACTCTGACACAGACAAAAGATGCCCAACCAAAATGCACTAAAAAACCTTTGTGCCTCACCAATCTAGAGGCTGCCAGGCACCTGAGCAATTCCCTACTGTCAGTTAGTTGTATCTGCTCTCATCTGAATCAGCTGCCAATGCGCCCTAGGATTAGACAGATATATGGAAATCCAGACCACATCCCCCCCCCCCCTCGGCCATGTGCCCTATACTAACCATCTGGTAGGGGTACAGGAGAAATAATACAGTGGTCAGAACTATCACTTGCAGGGCTGCTTTGGAGTGGCACATAATAGCCACAGCACACTGAGAAATATCAGCAGTAAAGTCTTTGAGAAGAGTTTGTTAACTAATATTACTTCAATTTCTCAGATGTGTTCCTTTTGTTTTGATTGTTTTTCTGCTTTCATATTATCTTGCTGGAACATCAAAGCCTAGTGGTACAATAGCTTACATGGATCACACATATTGGAAGCATATTATTGATATTCTTGGTGCGCATTATGGACTAAAGTATTGTGATAGACTCAGGCCAGTTGGGTACAGCAGATTAGCAGAAGGCAGATATGCTGGCCGCTGAATTAACAGTTTTCTGTTCCCTGACTGACCAGAGCAGGGGCTGCTCCAGGCTAATGAGAACACCTGACTCTAATTAACCTGCAAAGAGTCAGGTAAGGCCATTCCATTAATGTGACCACGTGACTCGAAGGCCCTGCTGATACTATAAAAAGGGCTCACTCCAGTCAGACAGGGAAGAGCCAGAGGCGAGGAAGTATGGCTGAAGGGCTTGTTACTGAAGACACCCTCAGACCATAGTTAAAGGAGCTCTAAGGTAAGGGTGAAGAAGGTAGAAGCAGGAGAGCTGTGGGGAAGTGGCCCAGAGAAATGTAGCAACTCTGGCAGTGAAAGGTTGGCTGCCAACAACTGCTACCATTAGGGTCCCTGGGCCAGAACCCGGAGTAGAGGGCGGGCCCAGGTTCCCCCCAACCCACCACTACAGGAACATCTCCTTGGAGGCGAAGTCAGGCCCCTGTCAGGACAGGAGGCTGAACAGAGACTGTGGGAGTTCTCTCACCAACCTCCTTGCAGGCCTATGATGAAAAGGGCTCAGGAGACTGTAACCCTGGCCCTAGAAAGAGAAGGGTTATGTGGAGGGTCACAGTGAGCCACTGAAGCTAGCATAAACCGCTTAGAAGCACAGGACCCACGGGAGCAAGGTCAGAGCTCTGCCACAGTATGGATGATGGTAGTATCTCCCTTTTCCTTCCATTCTGAAGGAAGAAAAGATTTCCAGTTGCTGAACCCTGATACTAATTCAGAATTCTTCTTTAGCTCAAAAGGTGGCAAGTCACTATATCTCCTTTCCTCGGGCATAATCTGACTTTTAAAATTTATCCTCTTATTTGGCACACAATCACTTTTTGAATTAGTAAAAACCTTATCTGGACCCCCAAGATTTAATTTTGCATGTTTTCCTGGGGAAGCTATTTCATTTCACTGACATAATGCATTACCGAATTATAAGCTCTGTGCAGCTGTCAGTCTTTGCCAAACATTCAGAAACATAAATGAACTCTGACAAGTAATTTATCTGGCAATTCAGTGTCAAAATATAATAATATCACTGGGTTTTGTACAATATCAATTTCAGAGCAGAACTGGAGTTAAAATGCAAACTGAAAGCACTTTTTGTGTATTAGAATAAAAATTACTATGGCTAGTGCCCTTCTTACTAATCCTTTAGGTTCACAATTAGGTAAGAATAAAACTGAGTGGATGAAAACAAATGTTATGTTCATGAAAATAGATATGAAATCCTTGGGAAGTTACAAGAATCTAGAGTTATTTAATGGGCTTTGCACCTGTGAAGACCACAAGTATCTCAAGTTTGCCAAGTTCTCTTAAATTCCTGATGAGCATTTATTCACATCAGAAAAAAGCATCTGTAGTGCAGCTCGGCCGCGGTTTGTCCCTCAGTGGGGCTGTGGGGTATCGCACAGCCTCGCTCTAGTCCGCTGGCTGGTGGCTCCGCTGTCCTGGGGAATAGTGCACACTCGATTAGGGGGGTTCAGACCCCTGGCGGGGCTGAGTCACTAGTCTGAAACAGCTCAGGCCCTAGGTCAGGGCAGGACAACAAACACTGAGGCCAAACACTCAGGCAGGGCTGAGCAGTAATAGTCTTAAGCTCGGCCCTAGGTCAGGGCGGGGCAACAAACAAACAGTCTGAGACTCAGGCCTGTCAGCAGGGACTGAGTCAATAATCAGTCAGCAGGAGGTCCTAGCCTCTCCAGGCCAGGGAAAAGAGGCAGTCTGCCACCCAAGGAGTGGGTGGCCGGGGGGACACAGGCCCCCACTCCACTGCGTCCCAGCCCGGAGCCCTAGCAGCGGCAGAAACTCACTGCTGTCAGTGGAGATCCTGGCCACAACACACTGACATTGGCTCTGGCAGTGTTGTAGCCAGACTGGGGTCGGCTGCCCCCGGGCTACTTCCACACTCCCCCTCGTATGGTACTTGAGTCATTGTAGCATCACCGGCGGTCTCAAACACCATCGGCTCCTCTGGGTAAGTAGCCAATGGTAGGCTCAGCGGCTCCTCGGGGTAGCTGGGGAGAGGCAGGCTCGGCCAGTCCTCCTCAAGGTAGCGAGCGCGGGGCAAGCTCAGCTGGCCGGGCGTGGGCTCTGGCTGGCAGCGGCCACAGACATCTGGTCCCCGCGGTGACTGAGCCTTGACTGAGCTCTGCAGGCATCCTTTTATACTTCCGGGTCTGCGCCGTGACCTCTGGGAGCGGGCGCAGAACCCAGGGGTTCCGCACACGGTGGTGGTAAAGGAGGTTTGTCCCTCAGCGGGGCTGTGGGGTATCCCACCACCTCACTACAGCATCACAGAAGAAAATACAATGCACAGCACAACAGACAGCTACTGCTTAACAAAGGCTAACCACTGAAACTGCTGCTCCACCCGGTGGGGTTCCTATTTTACGAGCCAAGGTCCCAATCCTGCAAGTTGTGCTAAGACTTTATTGAGGCTCCATAGTGGCATAGATTGCAGAAGGTGGTCCAGAGCACACCTTGAATTTTACTTTTTGTCTTCTATAAATTTATCTAGCCCAGGTTTCTTGAAGTCTTTTACTTATTTCTTAGGGGAAAATGTGTGGTTTATTAGGCTAAGTTAATGCACATTTAAGAAACTTCCATGAGATTTGAGGCTCTTCAAAATTGACAAAGAACATTTATTGAAAATGACAACTGAAGAGTGAGGAATTATTCTAGCAAATGACAAATCTTACTCATGAATCATATTCTTGCCTTGCTTTCTGTACAGTTTGTGGTGGAATAAACAGCATGAACACAGATTGGTAGAAGTTTCGGTAAATACATTTTCAAAACCACAAAAAAAATACTGTGACAAAATTCCTCCAGAGGGTTAAATTCGTTCCAACCATGTCTTTTTATTAAAAAGAATTAAATGCTCCTAATGTCCTCTCCATCCACTGCTGGGCTGGTCTATTAACTATTCCACTGCTTTGATATGGTCAAGGCATAACCGTAATCATGACACTTAAGTCTGTTTTAGGTTCTTGTGACAATTTTGAATAGTTGTTCCATAGTATCATATGGCAATGATGTGGAAAAGAGACAGTAAGCCATCTAATCATTTCCTTGTGCGTTGTGTGAAGTAGTACTACCTTTTGTTTATTTTAAACCTGCTCCCTAAACGAATGCTGTTGTTTTTGGAACTAAACCAGGATTCTGTGATTCAGAAATACTGCCTTCTAGGACAGATTGGCTGCATGGTGTTTGATTCTTTCATATAACTGTGTAAAGTATAAAGCTCAGCATTTCTCAGCCTAGAGGCAGGTGACATGAATGGATGTGGGATAACAGGCTAGTTCAGTGAAAACAAAGGGAAGTGTGGTGGAGAAAATTGCAGGGCCACAGAGCCACATATTACAGTCATGTCACTTAGTCTGCCAGCAAAGACAAGCGTCTCTCTGAAGACCAACCATACTTTCCCTCTTCTGCATTACACTTATCTGCTAAGTATCCCCCAAAGTGGGTAAAAAGTCAGAGTCCAGCTCAGTCTGTGAAATAAAATGTCCCCATGGCAGAAGGTTATCCCTGGGGTGCCTTAAGGTTCCATACTAGGTGCTGTGTTTAATAATCTGGAAAGTGAGGGCATGTGTGTGGAGAGGTGAGTATTGAAGTAATGAAATTTGCAGATGACAAAAAGGTCTTTAGGTTGGCCAGGAGCAGCAAGGATTGTCACGAACTTCAGAAAGACCTAAACAAGCTAAAACTATATAATGTCAAATGAAGTTCAATGTCCATGCAAAGTAATACATACATTGGAGGAGAGGTAAATGAACTACTCATATCTTACAGGGAAGGACTGAAACACTCAGGAAAGGACCTCAATGTTGATGTGAGTAGTTCAAAAAGGACCTCCACTCAATGTGCAGTTACAGTTAAACAAAAAAGGGAAAATAAGCTGTTAGAATGTATAAGGAAGGGGTTGGTGAATATTAGAATAGGTTGTAGAATCTACATCATCAGAGATTTTGAAAACCAGTTTAGACAAACACCTGTCAGGGATGGTCCAGTAAATACTTAGACCTGCCATGAGTGCAGGGGACTGGATAGAGTACCTCATGAGGTCCATTCCAGTCCTATGATTATAACATCTTACATAAAAATCAATGGTTCTGCCTCATCTGGAAAGCTCTGTGCAGCACTGAGCACTCCACCTCAAAGAAGATACTGCAGAATTTGATGGGATTTGAAGAAGAGTGACCTGGGCTGAGTACAAACCTGCCCATACATCCTGGATACATATCCAGGCAGCTAGCTCAACCCACCACTCATGCTACCCCTGGCTACACTTATTTCTAGCATGCTAGTTCAAGCCCAGCTCTACAGTGCAGACATACCCTTTGTGTAAGCTTGTCTTGAAGGGAACAGGATCAGACTTCAACAATGTGAACTACTCATAATCACCTACAATAACTCTTTCCATTTTTGCCTCCACAAGAGCATTTAAAAACGGTCAATAAAGGAATTTTCACGCATGAAAGTCCATGCAGCTAAAGAAAATAGAATAAGAGAAATTGTTAACATGAAAATTCAACTTAATTATTCCAGTTTCAACTTCTTTTACTTCTTTGGTCCTTTTGTGTGTTTAATAAAAAGGTCAAAAAAATGTTTGTTTGCTTTCTTTAAATGGCAGCTGTTACAATGGAAGTAGTCAAAGATGGGTTTATGCATAAGCTCAAGCCCCAATTAATTATGTAATACTGTAGCACTTAAACAAGGGTAGCAGGTACCTTAAATCTGGTTGGAAGTCTAATACCCTTAAATCCAACTGCTCCCAGTGTGGTCTCTGATGTAGCTGGCTACAAAGAAAAGCAGCTCATATGTCTAGGTATATTCTTTGTTTTGCTTCTACAGCACTCAATTCAACCCTGGGTGACACAAATCAATGTATTTTCCCTCCCTTCCTCTTCCACCCAGAAGCATGTACTCTTTCAGTGAGTGGGGCTGGGGTCAGAGGTAAAACGAGGGGAGGGGAAGCTGAAGGGGAAGAGAGCAAGGGGGTTAAACCATCAGGATAAAAAAGGCTATAAGTAAAAGAATAAAGAAAGTAAGGAAGAAGATGGAAAGGGGGTTGAAAAGGAGAAACAAGAGAGAGTAGATTGACAGATAGAGAGGAGATGATGACACAGTTGTATCAGGGTTTGATGCAGGGCACCATGGGGAAGGGCAGCCAATCTAGCCAAATCTATTCCAAAGGGAGACCTCAAACAAAAAATAGTTTAGTGGCTCTGGAGTACATGCACTGTTTAATGGATGGAAAGTCAGACACAGGTTATAAGCTTTAATTAAGCTACAGCAACATTAGATACTTCTCAGCACTTCTGACATTCCAACCACAGCTTCTTCTTCATCCTTCACTTGTTCCCATTAGTGTCCTAGGGGCCACATAATTTTGCTGCCTTTTTCCTGGTTTCTCAACACAGTTTATAACATCTCAAAACCCACCTGAGGGTCATTTCACACAATTTTAGAAGTCTCTCCAGTAGCAGACAGTAACACACACAGTACCAGCCAGTAAATTGAAATCTTACTGTTCTCAGGCATAATCCTCCGTGTACTTGAATGGAATAGTTATCTTAGGACATCTCAAAAATAATCAAAACTTTATTGAGACTCATACTGGATCTGCACCAAAGTCAGCACACTAGTCTCACTAGGTCTGCTTATGACCTTGAAGAGCAGAGGTAATTTAGACACACCGAATGTGGTGAGGAAAATCTTGGAACTCTAAGAGAGAAACTACATTTATCATGCACCTTTGACCACTTCTCCCATACTCTTATCTGCTAATACATCCCCACAAAGGCTAAATTCTATCATTGTTCCATGCCTATAAACACCTTATTAATACAGGCCAACAACAGCCTGCCTCAGAAAAACATTTGTTTCTCTAAAATGTGGAAAATCCCTCCAAAATTACAACTGCTAAAGATGAGCAGTGCAAAGTTGCAGTTCTTTGACAGCTTTAAGGACTAATAATTTGCACAGCTTTTCAGTCAGAAATAGAGTATTTCATTTTATAGGGAGGGTATCAATTTTCCCATTGTAAAGGGATACAGTACACTGGCACCAATCCTCAGAATGTTTTTTTTTCATGTGGTACTACTCATATAATAACTATGCACACAAGTAAAGATTTGAATGACCAGTGCTTCATTTCTAACTCTGGAAGATGGTGAGAAACTAAACCTTACATTTGTGGCAGACTGATGGAAAAGATACTTTAGGCAAGTTTTACAGTTTCTAAAAGTAATTAAAATTCTTCTTTCCCTCTGAGTTGTGTATATTTAGACCAATGGCAACAAAGGCACTTGAATTTACAGTACAGACCACTGAGCTTTTGTCATAAACAGATAGCTAAGGGTTAATGTCTCTTTCACCTGGAAAGGAGTAACCTGAAACACCTGACCAGAGGACCAATCAGGAAACAAGACTTTTCAAATCTGGGTGGAGGGAAGTTTTGAGTGTGAGTTCTTTGTCCTTTGTCTTGTGTCTGTACCCTCTCGGCTATGAGAGTGATTTTTCTATCTCCTGGCTTTCTAATCTTCTGTTTCCAAGTTGTAAGTACAAAAATAGTAAGACAATAAGGTTTATATTGTTTTCTTTTGTATTTACATGTGTGTAGTTGCTGGAGTGTTTTGAATTGTATTCTTTTTGAATAAGGCTGTTTATTCATTTTTCTTTTAAGCAATTGACCCTGTATTTGTCACCTTAACACAGAGAGACCATTTTTATGTCCTTTTCTTTCTTTTTTATATAAAGCCTTCTTTTTAAGACTTGTTGGAGTTTTTTCTTTAGTGGGGTCTCCAGGGAATTAAGTCTGCAGCTCACCAGGGAATTGGTGGGAGGAAGAAGTCAGGGGGGAAAATCTCTTTGTGTTAGATTTACTAACCTGACTTTGCATACCCTCTGGGTGAGGGGGGAAGTACTTGTGTTTCCAGGACTGGAGACAGGGAGGGTGGAGTCCCTCTGTTTAGATTCACGGAGCTTGCTTCTGTATATCTCTTCAGGAATCCAGGGAGGGAACACCCGGAGGGGGGAAGGGAAATGGTTTATTCCCCTTTGTTGTGAGACTCAAGGAATCTGAGTCTGGGGGTCCCCCAGGGAAGGTTTTGGGGAGACCACAGTGCGCCAGGCACTGTATAGATTCCTGGCTGGTGGCAGCTTTACCAGGTCCAAGCTGGTAACTAAGCTTGGAGGTTTTCATGCTAACACCCATATTTTGGACACTAAGGTCCAGATCTGGGAAAAAATGTTATGACATGGTGGCATAGCGGTGTGGATAGATAGATAGATAGAATCCAGAAGCCAGTAGGAATATATATATATTTTTTCTCTGCTAGGGCTTTTAAGCAGAGAGAAACAGTTTGGTTTTAAAAGGAACCAGAGAGAAATTTTTTTTCTGCTCTCTCTTGCAGTTTTGGCTTGCATATTAAGCAAGGAACCATTAAAGAACTATTAAGGGTCTTTTGTGAGACAATAGCACTCCCATTGAGAGTCAAGTACCAGCACAAAACACATGCAAATAAAGTGGTTTTTCTGGTTTACTTTACATTTAAAAGATTAGCCAGAGGAAGAAAGGGAAAAAGGTATTGTTGCTAGGCAGACCCCAGGAGGCAACAGAGCCATCAATTCAGACAATAAACACCAGAGGGCACATCAGCTCAAGAAAGCAGAAAACATGAGTTCCAAGGAAAGCCTAAGGCAGGAGCGAGCACGGCAACAAGCCATAGACAAAGAAAATGAACATAAGAGATGGATAGAACTAATTAATACAGAACTAACCAAGGAAGAGGCAGCCCACAAAAGAAAACAACAAGAAGAGGAGGCAGCTCACAGAAGGAAACAAGAAAAAGAGGTGGCTCACAGAAGGAAACAAGAAGAAGAAGATGCAGCCCACAGAAGATAGATAGAACTCCAGAGGGAGGCCCACCACCAGACCCTGGAATTAGAAAAGGCTAAGCAACATGCTCCAGCCAATCCTAACAACCCTTCACCAATTATGGTTCCACATCCCAAGAAATTTCCCACCTACAAGGCAGGTGATGACACTGAGGCCTTTTTGGAAAATTTTGAAAGAGCCTGTCTTGGGTGCAGCATCTCTGAAGACCAGTACATGGTAGAATTGAGGCCACAGCTCAGTGGACCTTTAGCAGAGGTGGCAGCTGAAATGCCTAAGGAGAAAATGAATTACTATAAACTTTTTCAAACCAAGGCCAGATACAGAATGGGGATAACCCCGGATCATGCCTGTCGGTGTTTCAGAACTCAAAAGTGGAAACCAGATGTGTCATTTCCCAAACACGCCTACTAGGTTGGAAAGAATTATGAGGCCTGGATATCAGGAAACAATGTTAAATCCTTGGATGAACTGCACCTCCTCATACAAATGGAGCAGTTCTTGGATGGTGTTCCTGAGGACATAACACCGAGGCGGGGGAGATTGGAGCTAGATGGATGGAAGTGGCAGAAAGCAAGAAAGCTACTGTCAAGGAGAGCGAATACCCCAGAGGGCACACCGACAATAAACTCTACAACCGAGGGCAACCAAAGACCCCACCTACAACCCAAGTAAAGCCACAGATGCCCTATTCTTCCACCTCACCAGTCTCCAGTAACCCATCTCGACCCAGTGACCAGTCAGATGGAAGATGCTTTAAGTGTAATGAAGTGGGACATATAAAGGCCAACTGCCCAAAGAACCCCAACCGGGTGCAAGTCATTACACCACCATCACCCAAAAGATCCCCAGGCCCAGATGCCTCTCAAATATCCTTGGAGCAAAGGGAAATTTTGAGAGTGGGTGGAAAGAAGGTTACTGCGTGGAGAGACACAGAGGCACAAGTGTCAGCTATCCACCAATCCTTCGTCGACCCCAAATTCATCAACCCAAAGGCCCAAGTGACAATTTACCCCTTCATGTCACAAGCTGTAGACTTGCCTACAGCTGAACTGCCTGTTCAGTACAAAGGCTGGTCAGGAATGTGGACTTTTGCAGTCTATGACAATTATCCCATCCCCATGCTACTGGGGGAAGACTTGGCCAACCAGGTGAAGCGGGCCAAGAGAGTAGGAAAACGTAGCCAAACCAGGCAAGCTTCCAGACCCATTCCTGTTCCTGAGCCGTCCACAGACACCCTGTCTGTGTTACCAGAGACCCAGACAGAGGTAGTGGACCCGGATTCCATGCCAAGCACTGAAACAGCCACAGCACCTCCAGTCCCAGGCCCGGAACTGGAACATCAACCAGCACCAGCAACTGCAACCACATCTTCAAACTCAACGCCAGTGGGCGCCAGTGAGCCAGAACTGGCAGAAGCAACAGACAGCCATACCCAAAAGGCTCAGCCAGAGCCTGAAATACCCTCAGGTGCACCAGCAGAGAGCGGTTCACCAGCAACAGAAACAACCCCATCACCTACATCGCTTCCAGAGGGACCAATCCCAAGTCCACAGTCTGAGGAAGAACTGGTGACCCCAGCCTCAAGGGAACAGTTCCAGACTGAGCAGGAAGCAGATGACAGCCTTCAGAAAGGTTGGGCGGCGGCACGGAGCACCCCACCGCCTCTCAGCTCTTCTAATCGATCCCAGTTTGTTATAGACCAAGGACTTTTATACAAGGAGATTCTTTCTGGTGGACACCGGGAAGAATGGCAGCCGCAAAAACAGTTGGTGGTTCCAACTAAGTCCCGGGGGAAGCTCCTAAGTTTAGCCCATGATCATCCCAGTGGCCATGCTGGGGTGAACAGAACCAAAGACAGATTGGGGAAGTCCTTCCACTGGGAGGGGATGGGCAAGGACGTTGCCAAGTATGGCCGGTCTTGTGAGGTATGCCAAAGAGTGGGAAAACCCCAAGACCAGGTCAAGGCCCCTCTCCAGCCACTCCCCATAATTGAGGTCCCATTTCAGCGAGTAGCTGTGAATATTCTGGGTCCTTTCCCAAAAAAGACGTCCAGAGGAAAGCAGTACGTACTGACTTTCGTGGACTTTGCTACCAGATGGCCGGAAGCAGTAGCTCTAGGCAACGCCAGAGCTAACACTGTGTGCCTGGCCCTAACAGACATTTTTGCCAGGGTAGGTTGGCCCTCTGACATCCTTACAGATTCAGGATCTAATTTCCTGCCAGGGACCATGAAAGAACTGTGGGAAATTCATGGGGTGAACCACTTGATTGGCACCCCGTACCACCATCAAACCAATGGCCTGGTGGAAGGGTTTAATGGAACTTTGGGGGCCATGATACGTAAATTCATCAACGAACACTCCAATAATTGGGACCTAGTGTTGCAGCAGTTGCTGTTTGCCTACAGGGCTGTACCACATCCCAGTTTAGGGTTTTCACCATTTGAACTTGTGTATGGCCACAAGGTTAAGGGGCCATTACAGTTGGTGAAGCAGCAATGGGAGAGGTTTACGCCTTCTCCAGGAACTAACATTCTGGACTTTGTAAGCAACCTACAAAGCACCCTCCGACACTCTTTAGCCCTTGCTAAAGAAAACCTAAAGGATGCTCAGGAAGAGCAAAAGGCCTGGTATGACAAACATACCAGAGAATGTTCCTTCAAGGTAGGAGACCACGTTATGGTCTTGAAGGCACAACAGGCCCATAAGATGGAAGCATCATGGGAAGGGCCATTCACGGTCCAGGAGTTCCTGGGAGCTGTTAACTACCTCATAGCATTTCCCAATTCCTCACTAAAGCCCAGAGTGTACCATGTTAATTCTCTCAAGCCTTTCTATTCCAGAGACTTACAGGTTTGTCAGTTTACAGTCCAGGGAGATGATGCTGAGTGGCCTGAAGGTGGCGTGGGAGAGGTGAACCTCTCCACAATCCTGGAACCTCTGCAGCGGCGACAAATCAAGGAGCTGTGCACTAGCTTGGTACATATCCACGGAAATGACAGTGATATGGTGCTTTGGGCATCCACTAGATATGCACATGGCACCGCAGCAGCAGCTTTGTTCAAGGCTGTATCCCTTGATCTGAAGAGAGACTACCACCAGTTTAGTGGTGTGTTAAGGGTTAAAAGCAGACCAGTCAAATTTGGGAGAGAATAGAAGAGAACAACAAAGAATGAAAACTTCAGAGAACAAAACAGAAATGGTTAAGTGAATTGGACAAACAGCGGCTGATTTTAATCTCCCTTAAAGTCCAAAGCCAAGGTAAGCAAGATCAGAATCAGAACTGCAGAAGTGGGACTACAGAAAACTGAGGGGAGATATGATAATTATCTACAGATAAGCAATTAGTTAAAGAGTAAAATCAAAGAAGACAGAACAAGAAATAATGTTTTTCAGTTGTTGAAGTGAAAATTTATGTTGATTAGTAAAACCTTTAGAACTGGCAAGAATGGTTACACAAAGGAGCAACCTGCCCTGTGAGGTTGTAGGTCTGCAGATTTTGAGATATTTAAAGCTAAACTTGACTCCGATCCATCATGGTTAATTAAATGAATTCTGGTGTGGAGATAGACTAGAGTATCCAATAAAAACCACCTTCATACCCAAATGATTTTCTAACTCCTGAAGTGTCACAAGTACAGAATATAATAATCGTGTGATACCCGAATAGATAACTTCTGTCCCTCTCTACATATTCAGACACTATACTGTAGAATATTAGCATATTCTATGTTTAACAGAAAGTAAATCTGAAATAAGAACAGAGTCTAAATTTTACTGTGAAAAATCTTTCTTCGCTTCTTTGGTGTTGACGTAAAGGGGTTCAATACCATTTCTCTTGTGTATATCAGGCAAGTACAGTATAAAAGCAGTCTATAATTTATGTAAAATAAAATGGTAAAAGATACTGACATTCTTTGTAATGTTCTTTTTGATTTCTTTCACTCTGAACTTTTCATACACACACACAGTTTTCATTTACTACTCATACTTGTCATCACTACTCAACCTGGGCATGACAGAAAATGTATCCAAAAGTTATCCTAAATGCTCCCTTTCTGTGGGATGAAGAAGAAGAATATATGAAGGAGAAAAAAATGTACTTACTGTTCTTCAAAAACTGGCGTTGCCATATATACATACACATAGTGATACAGTGAGGGCAGTAGGAGAGGGTTAGAAGGGAGACTTATTCCCTGTAGAGGGAAGAAAGTTTGCTATAGATTAATTAAAGCACCTGAAGCCAATTAGAGCACCTGAAACCAGTCACCTTATTTAAAAAAAAATAATAACCTGCTTCAATCAAACAGGGAATGGAGTTGAAGCAGAGTGGATTGGTGTTGGAGCAGAAAGCAGTTTGGAGGGAAACAGAGGAAAGTTTGGAGAAGTACTGCAGTGGGCTAAGAAGACCAAGACCCTAGGTAAAGGGATACTTGGCTTGTGCAGAGGGAGGGTAGGAAGCCCCCAGAAGCTGAAGGTCAGGAGAGGGAAGTAGCCCGGGGAAGGAACCACTAGTTCAAGTGGTTTACTTCTATTCCTAGGGCCCCTGGGCTGGGACCCGGAGTAGAGGGTGAGCCTGGGTCCCTCCCTCTCCACTCAACTACCCCACTAGTGTCCTAGAGGAGGAAATATCCCAGTTCAGGGGCAAGAAATGGTACTCTGACCCCCCACTGCCTCCAAAAGAAGAGATGGTGCAAGACCCATCATAGTAGTGCTAGCAATTTGCCACAATATCTATGCATGCGCCCACACACGCACGCACGCGCACACACACACACACACACACATACAGAGTACTGTAACTTTGCTTTAATTCTCAAACCATGGTAATATTTTTCATTTCAGGCCTGAGGGGTACATTTCCAATTATAGTAATTCTCAAGCCATGCTACTGCCTCTCTCCTTTTAAGTCTGAGGGGTACATTTTCAAAGCAGTAAGTAGGAGACATGCTCATAAATCCCATTATTTGTTATCCTGACTGATATACATACACAATGGTGATGCACATTATATACTAGGCCAACCAAAGAAAACTTGGGAGACTGCATGCTGTGTCGCACTGACCTGCAGCTGCCAGAAGGAATTGTTTTCATAGGAATATAAGGAAGCAGTAAGTAGTATCTGCCCTTCAGAATTTCTCTCAAAGACCATAACATTGCACCTACCCCTTCAAACTCTGGGCTGTATTCAGTTCAGCTACATACACACACACACACACAAATGGATAGGGGGAGAGAGGAAGGAGGCCACAAGAGATATTACTTTAAAGGTTATGGATTGCCTGAGTGAAAGTGGCATGGATGCAAAGCTAAGTGGACCTCTGCCCACTTCCTGATCTCGGAGTGCACCCCTCATCCTAAGGTCTTAGGGCTCCTGCCATTACCTATCTCGGTATAATTTCATGGTTTCTCATTCCTAGATCAGGCCTTGAGCTACAGTACCTTGTGTCTCAACTGTGGTCACTTAGCAAGGCAGACTGAGTACCCTTCAGTAGTCTATGACCTGTGGTATATAGTGATCAGAGAGCCTTCTTAAACCACAAGTACTCCCTATATGCAGTAGAAACAAAATATAAGAGAAGAAAAGGACTGAAAAACAAACAACCAGACTATACATGTTTCTTACGTAAAGGTTTACCAATCCATAATGGTAATCTAGATAGGCTAAACTTCTTCAGACACCCTAGGCCTGCCTCTCAGGCCTGGAGTTCACTTAAAAGTTAGGCTTACATAGCAATGGAGCTCAGGGATGTGAAAAAATAATATCCCTGAGTTCCATAGCTTTGCCAACCTAACCCCTGAAGTAGATGCAATTAGGTCAATGGAATCATTTTTCCATCAACCTAGCCAATGTTGCTCAGGGAAGTGTAATTCCTACAGCAATGGAAGAACCTATTCTTTTGCTGTAGGAATGGTCTATACTATGGCAGTACAGGGGCATAGCAATGGCACCATAGTTCTGCCACTATAGTGTAGCCATGCCCAGTCTAGTTCACCCATACAACTACTGCCCCTCTCTTGAGAGCAATGGCAGATTAGCCACTGGGCTAAGGGGGGCTGTGCTCAGGGACCCCCACCAGTTAGGCAGCCTGTAATTTTTTATTTCTAGTTTGCCATCACTACTGCATAAAGCTGCAGCCATTAACATCTCCAAAGAAACCCATGTCAATATGGGAATAGGGAATTGTGGTACTATACCCTAGCCATGCCACAGTGTATTACACCACAACTAACAATTCACTATCCTAGAAAGGCTTTTTACAGACTCAGTGTGCAGTTAACTCTTAATTCTGATTCTTAATTTAGGATCAGATTTTGCCCTGCCTTTGCCAAAGGGGGGCTGCCCACAATAGGAGGGACCTGCATCCCAAAGTGGAGAAGGAAGTAGTTAAATGCCACTCTTCATTGCACTGACCAGCAGAGCTCGCAAGCTGCAGAGGGGAGCGTACACTTCATCCAGTGAATATGCTACATCTGATTTCCATATAATACTTTTCTATAATGCCTCCTTTAGCTTATACTGTAACCATGCAGCTTCCCACTACACCCAAAACAGGGCATACTAAGGCACACACCTGCTCATACTACAGCCAGGCAGAAAGTGGTAAGATTTTTCAATGAAGACATTTTTGCTGGAAAAATTAAGTGAAGATGTCCATTTTCACAAAATAATTGAAAGCCAAAAATTCTCAGTTTTCAAATAGCACATATTTCTCAGGTTTGGGTCATTTTAGCTTTTTGAACACCACAAAAACTGATTAGCTTTTCATAAAAAAATTAAAAATAAATGAAAATTCAGGGAAAACTGAACATTTCCCAAAAAAGACCATTTTCCAGCAAGAATCTTTTTTGCCTATACACAGTAAACTCATTGTAACACTGTTATTTTATTATTTAACTAGCATTGTAGTTGCATCTAGAGGCCCTATTAATTCTATTATTAATGAGAATAGCACCAGGAAGTGTTATCAGGGTCCCATTGTGCTAGATGCTGTTGTGACAGATGTGGCACTAATTTGGAATAATGTTATGAACACTATTTGTGATCTGGGCAGTGAGGTAAAGTTATTGTACACTAGGTTATAAGATTTTCCTGTATGATTATATTGATCTATCTTAATAGGATGTTGTGAGGAAAACAGACAATAGCTATAGCTAAGCAAACACCCAGCATATGAATATAAATCAACATAGGTTTGTGGAAAACAGATTCAAACTAATTTGATTTTTTTTATGAGAATGCATGTTTTGGTGGATAAAAATAATAGTGCTGACACAATAAACATGAACTTCTGTAAAACATTTGATTTGGTGCCACATAACATTTTAATTAAAAAAACTAGAACATTGTAAAATTAATGGTACATAGTACATATTAAATGGATTAAAAAGAGAAAGTGATAGGTTTCAAAATGTAACTGGGGGATCATCATTGAGTGTGTGTGCTTCTAGTGGAGTCCCACAGGTATCAGTACCCTGCCCTACACTATTTAACATCTTTACCAATGGAAGAAAACAAAAATCATCACTGATAAAGTTCCCAAATAACTCAAAAATTGGGGGAGTGTAAAATAATGAAGAGGATAGATTCTGAATTGATCGATTGGTAAAATGGGCGCACACAAACAATGTGTGTTTTAACAGAGCTAAGTGTACATATATACATCTCGGAACAAAGAAATGTAGGCCATACTTACAGAATGGAGGACTCTGTCCTGGCAAAAAGTGACTCTCAAAACAAATTTGGTCTTCACGGTGGGCAACCAGCTGAATGAGAGCTCCCACTGCAATGCTGTAGCCAAAAGAGATAAAGCAATTATTGGATGCAAAGATGGGGGAAATCTTGAATAGGAGTAGAGAGGTTATTTTACCTTGGTATTTGGCACTGGAGTGATTGATGCTGGAATAATGTGTCCAGTATGGTGCCCACAATTCAAGAAGAAGATTGATAACTTGGAGAGGGTTCAGCAAAGATCCACAGGAACAATTAAAGGATTAGAAGACATGCCATATAGTGATAAGCCCAAAGAGTTCAATCTATTTAGTTTACCAAAGGGGAGGTTAAGGGTTGACTTGATTACAGTTTATAACTACCTACATAGGGAACAGATATTTAATAATGGGCTCTTAAGTCTAGTGGAGAAAGGCATAACAGTATTTAATGGTTGGAAGTCAAAACAAGATGAATTCAGATTGCAAATAAGGCATAATTTTTTAATGGTGAGAGTAATTAGTCAGTGGGACACTTTTACTTAAGAGTCATGGTGGATTCTCCACCACTGACAATTTTTACACTCAAGATTGGATGTTTCTAGAAGACCTGCTCTAGGTATTATTTGGGGAAGTGCTGGGGCCTGAGGTCAGATTAGATGATCACAATGGTGCCTTCTGGTCTTGGAATCTATGAATCACTGGGAGGCAGTGATAAGAAAATGGGAGAAGCTATTCACTTAGAGCAGTCTATATCCTGTCTCCAACAAAGACACAAGCCTTCTTTTGCCAGAGAGCAAGAGAACACTAAACAGCCCTTCTCAGTATAGGAAAGGGGATGAGGTGGGGAGTCTTTTTCAAAAGGAACACTTTTGGACAGAGATAAATTCTGCTGATGCTATCTAAAAAGTTTGGCTTTCCAAAAGTTGGGAATAGAGAGAAGCAGGCTTGCATGTTGGCTGGTTTATTGTTTTAAGATCTTTTATCAAACATTTTTTGTTTTGAATCCTACTTTGATGCAAGAAAGCTGTTTGGTTACTGGATACCACTCCCATTGCTCCCAGAAGGAACAGAACTGAGGTACTGAAGTTTACCTCCACAGTCCTGCATTATCATTGCTGATCACAAACGACTTCAAGTCAAGGCCCGGTCTGAGCAGGTGGAGGTGTAATTTCTGGCTCAGGTAGCTGTACACATTCTAGCTTTAATTCAGCTAAGACACTAAAAATAGCAGTATAGCTATGGTGACTCTAATTAGCTGACTAAGTATACTTGTATCTCAGACAGGATTTTACGCTGGTGGCTAGCCTGACCCATAACCGCTGATGCTACATCTAGCTACTTATTTTTAGCATGCTGGCTCAATCAGTGCTAGTGCGTTTCACCTTGAGCTGTAGTGTAGATGGACCTGGTGAGTTGAAGACATGTGCTTCCACCCCAAGACACAGATGATGTCTTGACACCTGAGAAGGGTGAAATTGAAGAGATCAGGAGAGGGTCAGAAGTGCAATTATGCCAGCAGCTGAGACAACTAAAATCTCTGGCCAGAGAGCGATCACAAACCACTTCACTGCTGCACTGCAGAATTGAGAAGTGATAATTCTCTGTAATATTTTATGAAGCCTATGTATGTCTCAATTTCCTCTGTACTTTGCATTCCAGTGGAGGGGAAAGGGCTAAGTCTGCTCTTGGGGAGCAGCACAGGACAAGAGGTGTGGGTGTTGTTTTGCTGGCTGGACCACAACAAATAGACCACCCTTGTCCTGGTCAACTGACAGTCATAACTGTGAAGTAGTCAAAACAAATAGTTCAAGCTTTCAATGCTGAGTTTTGTGTGTGGAAATAATGGGTTGAAAAGACTGAAAATTAAGATCTTCCCCAAACAGATAAGCTCTTTGCAAAAATAAAGTTATAAATGTGTTGCTTGGAGAAACATGATTCAAAGAACTCAGTGTATATATATATAAAACATCACAGGCATTACTCATGCCAGAAGTCCATTACCAAGAAAGAAAGACACAGTCATCCACTTTAGGAAGCTAATACAACTTTGTTTCTAATGGATGAAAACCCCTATGAACTTTGTCCTAGTATATCATTCTCTTCAGAGAAATCTTTCCAGCTTAATATAGAAGTTGTCCCTTTGGGTTTACATGAAAGCTGATGGTGCAGAAGACAAATCTTATATTGTTCCTCTCTGCATTCCATTTTGTTGGTAGAAAAAAAAATGGTTTGAAAACAGTGGGGTATTCTATCTTCCTATCCGCTACTCAAATTAATCAATCTGAATAAAATACAAAATTGTGTAGAAAGAGCCTAAGTTACAAGAGTTCTGATAATAAACCTCAAGATCAATAGCTGCTCACAGTTAAACTATTAAGTAGGGCACAGAAAATATTAACAATGGGTGTAGCTTTTATTTATTTAATAAAAACTCTCTCAGCGATGCTGAAAAGATTCAGCAGGCAGGTGTTTGATACTTCCACCTCTCAGAATGGAAAGGAAAAATATTTGGCAAAGAACTTCCTTTCTCCAGGTAAAGAACAAGTTTAGGAATAAAAGTGGAAAGCTTAACATTAGTGCACAAGAGTAAACTATTTCTGTATCTATACTTTCCATTCATCTACCTTAGGTATTTTTATGCCCTCCCCCTTAACATAGCACTTGAATGCCTGACACTCTTTATTTTAATGTGATGGGGAAACTAAGGTGTAAAGAGGCTTTAGGGTAATTGAGAATCAGGCCCACTCCAATTAAAATAGCATATGAGAAGTTCAGTGCTAGGCAGAAGTTCCTCCTCTCCACCCCCACCAGAGTCCTTCCCCCTTTCCCACTAAGACCATCCAAAGCAGAACTACTAAAACAGCTTCTATGCTGAACTAGGTTTTACAGTGTCTGCTGTTCTTTTCATCTTGGTATATGTCTACACTAGGAACAAATGTCACCTTTACTATGTAATTAACGTATTGAAAAATTCTACGGTAGACAGGGCACAGTTTAGTTTTATCTTAATTTAGCTCATCCCTTTTTAACCCTTAGTACAGACCAGTCATTAGAGGGAGGCTGCCTGGGAACAATTAGGAAAAATGATCCCACTACTTCTATGGAATGAAGAAAGTTTCATCTCATCCTAATCCTGGAACATAGGCCTCTAGCTGGAAACCCGGATGCAGGAGGATGGATTTATTGACAAGCACCATGCTGATTCCGTTAGACCAGTGGTTCTCAACCTGTAGCCCTCGGGCGGCTCAATAGGCACAGAGGTATGGTCCATGTGACATTCTCAGGACCATACAGCTAGTGTTGGATGCAGCACACAATGGTAAATAGGTTGAGAAGCACTGTCTTGGATCACTTCCTTTCTCTCCCCCCAACTCCTGCCCCAGAGAACTAATTCACTACAGCAATTAAAAATGACCTTTTTTTTTTTTAAGAAGAGTTCCCTTTAAAACAAAAGTTTAAAAATGTTCCACTTCATATTTTAAAGAACTTCCCTAAAATACTGCACTTTGAAGGACATGAAAAAGCTACTTCAAACTGTAACGGGTTTTCTAACCTTGCCCTTGTGAATCTCAGCACGAGGCCAGCAGCTGAAATGTACAGTGTGGGTTCTTGGTCTCAGAGACCAGCTGCTGCCAGTGACATATCTGACTATTGCCCCAGAAACACAGGGCATGGGCTGATAAAGAAAATGGACACAAAAAAAATGTGTTGTTTTTTTAAGGAAAAAACTCTTCATTTTACACCTCTGCAATATCTCTATCCAGGAAAAATCAATTTAACAGTCAGCTTTCAACTGCAGGATTCTGGTTTTCACTTTACTTCTATTTCTGCTAGCCTAGAAGGTCATTCTTCCACCCTTAACCACCTACATTAGAGAGAGGTCAAATTGGCTAACTAATTATCACCTCTTCAACCTATGCCAGACAACCACACTGTAGGCATCTATATGCACCCTGCAACCTTCTTCTAGATCATGTAATGTTTATTCAATGTTCCTATAGAAAAAAATATCAGATGAAGAACAATACTGAAGAAAAGCCAAATGATCATCTATACACTGCACATATTTGTGAAATATTTTATTACATTTTTATACCCAGAAGTATACTGCACACTGGACAATGGGCCAAGAGAACTCAATTAGGAGAATTGTTGCAGACTGTACTGAAAGAATCAGACTCCTTGACAGAGCCAGTGTGCATTAAACACATGGTGGACCACAACTGAGCATAACATTATATCTAATTAAACAAACAGGTGTTCTGGCAAAGTGTTAAAAGCAAGTTGGATTGTTTTCATTAAAAGCATAGTGTAGGTACAATGTAGATAATTTTGTCCATCTTCCAGATGGTGTTCTGTGCAGAGATTCACTCACCTCACAGGCAGCTCCTTGTAGCTACATCTGGGAATTAATTCTTGCCTTGTCTGGTATCCCCTTCCATCGGTTGTTTGCACTGTGGCCCCATCACTCTCCGTTACTCAGGGTGCTACCCATTCATGACTTGGACGTCTGGCCAGGTCACTATATAGTTCCCATTCCTTCTGGGATAACGAGGTCCCACCACTGTCTCAGAAAGTCTTCTGTTCCAAGTCTCCAGGTCCTGTGCCACTTTCCCAATGGCTAGTAGGAAAAACGGAGCCGATCCACTATTCTGGGTACCAGCCCAGGAACCCTAAGACTAGCGATCTAGGTCTGCTTAGTCTCAGATCGTGTTGTTGTCTCCTTGGGCTCCTTCCTACCCCACCTCTCCATTGCCTTGCATCTCTCTGGGTTTACCCCCAGAGCTTCCACTGCTCCCCATGACTACTTCACCTCTCTAGGCCTCTTATTAAACTGCCTAGTGAAGAGCAGGAGCCCAGGGTTTACTCTCCCCTTGGATCTCCTCTTTGTTCCTGATCAACTCCCTTGCCTTCTAGGGAATGACTGCAGACCTCCTCCCTGCAATCTCTTCATGATCTCACTTCCTGGCATGTAATCCTGTCCCAGCTCTGCCCTCAGATGGCCTTCATCTGCCATTAGGCCTTATTAAGCCCTGTTTGCCCTCAAAGTGCAGTATCTAAGGTTAATTGGCCCCTGGTAGCCCACATTAATCTGTTCAGGGCTTGTGTGGGAGTGACACTAAAGTAGTGGGACTTCTGTAAATACTTTGTATGAATACTGTGTGTGTACCTCAGTGTACTTTATATGCTGCATGGATAACTAGGTGGTAGGGAAAGGCTTTTTATTCTTGGGCAGGCTATGACAAAAGTGTGAATGGTGCATAGATGTTTCAGGTTTAGGCCCAGGTCAATGGAGGGTCTATAGAAACAATGGCAAATCCAGTCCCTAAAACATTTGCTGCTTAGGAATTAACGATGATGGAGTGCCCACCCTTCCTCCACAGCAAGTCAGCCATGGTGGACCAGCTGGAAACAAAGGACTGAGGAGGGTCCAGGTAGGATGGGCCCAGAAATTTGGACAGAGCAACTTGGGTGGGGGGAGACAAAGCTGGAGCCGAGGAGGAACATTGCTTGGCTGGGGCTGTGGGTAACTGAAAAGGGCCATGCTGAAGCTCTTTTCTCAGTGCTAGTCAAGGACTTTCTATACTGTGTTCCAGCTGACTAATAAACCCTTCGGTTTTGACTTTGCTGTGTGAAAGTTCTTGCAGATGCTGTCTAGGATGCATTGCTCTTTAAAATTGTACGTCTCCCCCAGTGATCTGCCTTGGTGTGACTCACTGAACTGAGATCACAGTTTGAAGCAGGAATGCTGAAGGACCAGAAGTCCAGCCTAAGGAGACACTGAAGCCCTGGAATTTACTCCCAAGAAAGAGAAACCCCTCGGGGGTCTGAGTCACAGAAGAGGTCCCCCCAGAGGCTGTTTCAAAGCTGGGGTCAGAGCAACAATCCTGTGGCTCTGTGAGAGAGACTCCAGCACATGTCCAGACTAGACATGACAAACCCATGAAAAAATGCAGAAATTGGGCTTGGTTTTGGCTTAATTGGCTTGTGAGTTGCTTGTTGGCAAGTTTTGGCTTGTAGCTTGTTGCTGCTTTTTTTATTGTGTCCCAGCAAGGGGGGGAAAGAGAGTCAAGGGTGCACAGTGGGCTCACCACAGTGCCAGACTGCAGACCGGGGGAATCTAGTCACATAGAGGGTTGGGGTTCTTATGGATTGGTTTGTTTTGGCTTTGTTTTGAAATGGGATTAGCTTGATTTTTGACTTACTGTGAAAGCCAGGGTGCTTATTTACCACATGAAAGTTGGCAACTGTGGTCCACACACCCTTTTAAGTTAAAGCAGCTTGCTAGACAGAAGATGACAACTCCTCCAATTCTCTGCAGGTCAGCACCTTCAAACTACTTCAGACCCTGGCGTGGGGGAGCAGAGTGCATTCAAGGAATTTTCCAGGGCAGGGGTACTGAGAAAGAACAACCACATACTGGCCAATGTATTCCTTGCAAGTCCTGGCACAGGAGATATGCCAGAGAGGAACAGGTATGTCATGCACAGAGCCATGGCATGGAGCACTACAGTAATTCTGTGTGGCAAGGCTACCCATAGGAAGCTGCAGACAGGTTTTCATAATTAAGTTTATGGAAGTTACTTTACATAATTCTGGCCCCATGGAGCAGCCAAGGATCTGGAGGACACAAAAGTGGCTTAAAGTCACATAAGCCTTGTCAAAGTATTTTTCCCCCAGTTTGAACTTTAGCGTCCGAAAGTGGGGACCTGCATGTATTCTTCTAAGCTTAATTACTAGCTTAGACCTGATAGCCCCGCCACCAGCCAAAATATACTGTTTGGCACACTTTCTGTTCCCCCAAAACCTTCCCTGGGGAACCCAAGACCCAAACCTCTTGGGTCTTAAAACAAGGAGAAATAAACCATCCCCCCTCCTTTCCTGCCTCCCAGACTTTCCCCTCCCTGGGCTACCCTGAGAGACTACACTGATCCAAACTCCTTGGATCTTAAAACAGAGAGGAATTAACCTTCCCCCCACCTATCCCTGGTGAGTTCAGACCCAATCCCCTTGGGTCTTAAACAAGAGGAAAAAATCAATCAGATTCTTAAAAAAGAAAGCTTTTAATTAAAGAAAGAAAAAGTAAAAATTATCTCTGTAAAATCAAGATGGAAAATGTTTACAGGATAGTCAGATTTATATAGCCTAGAGGGACTCCCTCCCCACCTAGCCTGATATTCCAAGTTACAGCAAACAGAGGTAAAACTCCTTCCAGCAAAATACACGTTTGCAAGTTAAGAAAACAAACATAAGACTAATCCACCTTTTCTAGCTAGTACTTACTATTTTGAACAAGAGAGACTGTTTCAGAAAGATTGGAGAAACCTGGTTGCACGTCTGGCCCCTCCTAGCCCCAAGAGCGAACAACGAACAAAACAAACAGCACAAAGAAAGACTTCCCTCCACCAAGATTTGAAAGTATCTTGTCCCCCGATTGGTCCTCTGGTCAGGTGTCAGCCAGGTTTACTGAGCTTCTTAACTCTTTACAGGTAAAAGAGATATTAATCCTTAACTATCTGTTTATGACAAGCCTCCTTTCTCTTTAGACTGCAAGTTCTACACTTTGCCTCTCAGAGGCACAACATAGATACTTGGCCTGCAGTCTTTACTGTTAATGTCACCTTATTGATTAAAAGGGCACTGCTGAAGGTAATTATCCCTATTTTGAAGACAGCACTTGTAAAAATTTGCTTCAGTGAGTGTAGAAAAGGTGTCAGTTCTCTGCAGTAAGTATGATACAGTTTTAGTGAACCTGCAGGGTAGCTTTTCAGCAATAAACATATTGTTTGGGTTTTCGTCATGATGATGGGGTCATGCATGCATTTCACTCACTAGTTCTGCCACCTGGCTCTTGCAAGGAATCAGCAACATTAAAATATACAGAAAACTGGTTGTCTGAACCACTCTGACTCATGCCCATCTCAATTCACTCCCCATTACAAGGGAGACTAGTACCATTATAATAATACCTGTAGCAGTAAAGTGCTTTGAGATCTGCTGAAAAGCGCTAGATATATTGAAACTGACATGAGTATAATAATTTCAATTTAGCAAAATCAAAACTGATTCATAGTAACTACCGCTTGAAGCTTGATCCAAACATTGCAATCTCTGCAGGAGTGGCTGGAGGTAGATATTGTAGGTTATCACCACACATTCAGATCCAAAATATATGGCCACACATACACAATGGCCTGCAACATACTGTCAAGACAGTTCAATACAAATCTAAATTATTGTATTTTGGGAAAGGACCCACACATTACAGAGCAAGAAAAGATTTGGAATAGGAATAATTCTAACAGTAGTTGCTACAATTTATATTATCACAATGTGCCTTTAAAAAATAATTCTGCAATTAAGATGTGGCTAGCCAACATACTAATAAGATAGAGAACAAATTCTAGCCCAGATCAAAGACAGCCTCAATTTGAGGAAGAGATGAGCCTTAGCAGGTAACAGATTTTAGAGAGGTTGTGTGTGTGTGTGTGTGTGTGTGTGTGTGTGTGTGTGAGAGAGAGAGAGAGAGAGAGAGAGACTGACGCCTTAAGGCACAAAACAGTCCTAGTTTTAAGACAGTACAGTTGGCTGTAGTGATTCCTTAACGTTGGTCAAAATACATAAGCCACTTTCATAAAGCAAGATGTTTAAAAGCTGTGGTCTTAGAAATGACACACCAGAGAATATTTCCTTCTTTCAGCATGTTTAATTTCCATTAACAGTAACAGGAGCTAAGCATGCATCAAAGGATAATATACATTGAGGAGTTAATATCTTTTTGCCATTACGGCTAGAGATCCCCAGAAGGATTGTACAATGTGACTATCAGTTGATAGGTTTGTTCCAGAGTTTAAATAATTTCTATGGCTGGATAAGGCATAGCTAAACGTGGCTACTTAAGAGAAAAGATTACACCTAATCAGAGAAACAATGATCAGTTTTCTAACTACTGTGCATGACAAACACTTTATTTCTGTTCTTCTTCCCATCTTAGCCTCATTCTAACAGTAGTAACACAAGCCTCAAACGTAGTAATAAAAAAAAGTAACTAGGTAACGACTAAACAAGACTAGACAGCTTCATTCAAGAGAACATATGTACGGTATCAGTTTCTCTTCCATGAGCTTAAAATTTCAGTGACAGGTTTTTGTTTTATTATCAGACGATAAGGTCAGAACTTACCAGCATAGAAGAGAAAGGTGTCATTAAATCTCCTAAATGTTTAGGATTTATTTTATTTAGAATAAAGTTGAGGATGTTTCTTCATGACTGAGAAGGACACAGGAACTGGAACAGACAGTCAGGGTACATCTATACCACTATTAAGGACCCATGACACTGAGTCTCAAAGCCTGGGTCAATCAATTCAGGCTCAGAATGTGGCGCTAAAATAGCAGTGTAGATGTTTGGGCTCAGGTTGGAACCCGAGTTCTGAGACCCAGCCCAAGTGGGAATGTCTGCATAGCTATTTTTAGCCCTGGAGCCTGGGTCCTGCAAGCCCAACTCAATTGACCCAGGCTCCAAGTTGGTGCTGTGGGTTTTTCTTTGTAGTGTAGATATGCCTTTAAGCTGGGAGTTTCAGTGGGAGTTAAGTGGCTAAATCCCATTGAAATTAGATGTGGTTTGGGTAGAGAAGTCCAAATAATGATTCTTCAGTTCTTTGGCTGACATGAAAAACATTTTAATTTTTTGTTTGTTTGTTTTGCTCAATCCAAAGTGAAACTATTTTGGTTTCCTTGGTGAAACAAAAAACCTACAACATTGATTTGGGTTGAAATAAACCTCTAGTTTATTTTCTGGGTAACTGTGCTTTTATTCAAAGCAAATGAAATCTGGAAACACCATTCACAAAATCAAAGGCAGCAGCCCCCTTTTAACCAACAGCACAGGGGATAGGACACTCACCTAGGATGTGGGAGACCTAGATTCAAGTTGCCCAATATGTAGCGGGAACTTGAATGTGAGTCTTCCAACTCTCTGGGGAGTTCCCTGTGTGACAGGATCCCCCTGGGGTGCAGTCTGGGACTGTGGGACTACTGTGCCCCTGAACTCTTTCCGGCCTGGGCTGTATCTCACAATGCCTGCTAGTGACCAGCAGCAAACACCTCCAGGTGCTGTTATCACTCAGCACAACCGCATCTGGAGCCTCACACCCAACTATATTGCACGAATGCTCCCAGAGCCACTCATAAATCACACAGAGAATGGCACAAGAGTCAAATTCCCTCCCTTCCCTGCTCCCAGATCTATACCTCAGGAATATACCATCTTGCACTGCTCAAGATAAGCAATATAGATTTATTAATTTGTTCACCACTTCATCAGTGGAAAGTGGATATGCACCACCTTTTGCAAAGCCTGAGCAGATATAATCACACACTTCAGGCAAACTTACTGGTAAAGATAAACAATTAAAGAAGTTTATTGATTACAAAAAATAGGCAAAAAGTCAGTTAGTTACCAAAAGAAATAAAAATGTAAGCACGCAGTCTAAACTCTCAACCCTATTAGACTGGACAATATCTAGATTAAGCAGTTTTTTTTCTCACCCCACTGAATATTGCAATTGTTAATATACAGATCTGTCCCTTAAATCTGCGCCAGTCTCCTCTGTTGGAGTCTTCAGTCTTCTTCTCAATGTCTTTGTTGCTTGCAGCATAGGTGGGGACAGGAAAAGGCCCCGGATGTGGCCACTGTGTCTCTTTTATAACCTCAGTCCATGTGCTTGGAAAAACACTGTTACCTGGGGTTCTTTCAACCCAACGCTCTTGGTAACTTTTACTCTGTGTGAGGTGGTATTAGGAAACAAATCAAAGGAGACATGGCTGTCCGACCAATAGATGGCTGATACAAATAGGACAACACAAGAGTGCTTTCACCTAAAGCTAAACTTTACTTAGTCTCAAGCACTTACACATGTCCACAACAGGTTAGTAAACCACCCTCAATCCTCGAGAACCCTAAGCTGAGCATGGCTTTCGAGTGGCACCATAATAAGCTTCTGCTGGCCTGGCTTCCATTCTGCCAGTGAGGACCCGAAGATGCGTCCAGAGGTAGCATCCCTACAGAGCACCTTCTGAGAAGTTCAGTTACTTCAAAAAATTTTCCCCTTATTTATACATTAGTAACATAATTACATATCCCTTAAAGAAAACTTGCTAATCAAGTAGTTTTTAAAGATCAAGCAAGAGATTTCCTTATACTCCTCAATTTACCATATTTTTTTTTCAGAATGTCCATGCCTAGGGTCCCTGACAAACATTCCCAGGGGCACATATAGACAGACTTCCTGTTCTTCTAAAATACATAGATCAGCAATTTCAACATTCTTAGCAGGAAGGATGCAAGGTCAAGCTGCCCTGTCTGTGGCTCCAAACCCCCCTCCCCTCCTGCCATGGTTACGCTGAGGCTGCCGCATGACCAATTTACGACCTGCTGACTGGCTACTGTTAGCAATAAGCAAGAATGGCTCAGTATGGCCTGCTAACTTGGCTACTGTTAGCAACAAGCAATAGTGGTTTAGGCACTTTACTGGTTTAGCCAAAATCTCCCCGAATACCACAAATCCAGGCATGTCTGGGTGGGCATTGCTGCGTCTCCAGGCAAGGTTGAGCAATTCCCCTGGTGTGGCCTCATGCAGGTGAGACGTTGAATTATATTTCCCTTGCTGGATAATGACTGATGATGGGTTGTTTCACACCCCGCCCAGGCGCTGATAATTTTCCTTGCTGTTGCCTCTGAGGAGCTAATATCTGGCTGAATCCCCAACTTACAGTATATTTTAGTGACTACCAAACAACACAATTCTCATAACTTAATATGCATTAATGATATACATATATGGATAGAGAAATGACTTTCAGCAGACCATAACATTTCCCCAATACCTTATAAGGTATGCTTTATATTTAAGATCATGATTGTATAAAAATAAGGAATATGGGGGTCACAGGGTGCTCCCCCAAGGTATAAAATGTCATAGCCTGATCACTGGGCTATGGAGTATTCTGGGATGGTGTCATGGGGCAAATACATCCCATCACCCTTTGGGGTGGGGAGAAGGCCATTCTAGCCTCATGGCTGAGTCTGATTGGCCTCCCCTAGCCTCAGGGCAGTATGGTCCAGTGGTCAGAATTGATATTGCTGCTGTTCCTGGCGGGGCTGCACAGCCCAGTGGCCACAGGGGAAATGGGTCTCTATGCAGAGGTGGGTAGCTGTCTAGGTAGGGGGATCTGGGACCTCCCTGCTCCACCAGGTCCCAACCCAGAGCCCTAATGGGGTGATAGTGACTAGTTCAGCAGGGATCAGTCCAAAACACACTGCCTTTTTCCTGGTTCCACAACCAGACCAATGTCTAATTCCCCTGGGTTACTTCCTACCCTGCCTTCCAGTATGGTTGTCTGCAGGTCTCCTGGGCCTCTTGGATCATCTGCTTGCTGACTCCTGGAGACTCCATCTCCTCTTGGGCCTCCATAGGCAGCTGGGTGTCCGCCTGGGCCTTGGCAAGCTTGGCATCCATGATATGGGTCTCCCATAGGAGCAAGTCTAGGAGGGAGCTTGCAATCTGCGTCCTCTCTCCTTGGCGGTCAGCCCTGACTAATCTGCTCCAGTTCAGTCATGCCTAGCAGAGGCAAGGCGTGTCACTTCCTTTACCCAACATGTGCGGTTACCTCCTCCTTCATTGCAGGGCAAGTACAGTCCATCACAGATGGGTCTTTCTTATTCTCTCCTGTGTAAGCTGTTCCAGTTTGTATGAAATACTTTAATATTTACTGGGTGTGTGAGAGAGAGAGAGAGAGAGAGAGAGAGAGACTGAATGAGTGACTATAGTCTGGTGATTAGGGGTCTCACCTGGACGAGGGGAATCTGGGTTTCAGTCACTGCTTGAATAAATATTAAAAGAATTTTATACAGATTGGAAGACGTTCAACATGAAAGATTGAGAAAGCCCCATCCCAGAACAGTCTGTAGACTGGGAGGTTACTGCACTGACATGGGAGGTGGGAGACCCAATTTTGAGCCCTTGCTCCACATCAAGCAGAGTTGGGATTTGAATCCTAGTCTTCCTGAATGTTCTAGCTACAGCATATAAGGCAGGGTTTCTCAAACAGGGGTCACCGCTTGTGTAGGGAAAAACCCTGGTGGGCCAGGCCAGCTTGTTTACCTGCCCCATCTGCAGGTCTGGGAGATCGCAACTCCCACTGTCCTAGTTCTGTGAATATAGCCCAAAATATTCTATTTATTTATTTCTGGCTGAAACTATTTGGCAAATTCATGTCCAATTAGAGAATAGTTTCAGTTGAGTCAAAACTGCATTTTCTGTTACATAAAGTATTAATCCAAAAAAATTGCCCAGTGCTAATTTGGGGCACCTACTTCCTCTTAAGGTCCTTTGATACTTGCAGCCTGAATGCCCATGAGTAAAATAAAAAGGAGATAAGGGGAAAATTTCCAGGGGTAACCAAGGGATTTAATATTGATTTTCAATGGGACCTGTATTCCAAAATCCCTTAGATGTTTTCAAATCCTTTCCCCAACTCAAATTATGATTTATTTAAATGTATGCAGTTTGAGGTGTAACATACTCAGATGGTGCCATCTTGCTTATGGGCAATTTGAGTACCTCCTTGCCTAGACACTAATATTAAGTGGGATGGCGTAGTTCAACAATACTTTAGGTCCCTAATTTTAATATATTCAATATCACTATTCAGGAGGTGAAGTATGAAGTGACAATTGCCAGAAGAAGCATCATTAAGAAGCTGGATGAAACTTAAAACCCCATGGACTTGAGTCACTGAGGTGAGATGCATTGGGAAATAGCAAAATTTAAAGTTTTAAAAATTATTTTAATTTAGGTTTGAAATTATAATTAAACACAGAAGGATTATAATCCTGAAAAAATAACAAGACAGCCAAGATATCAGGTTGCTGATAACCCAGCTGGAAATTGCAGTTCTAAAGCTCATCAGCTCTGTTACCAAGTGTTGGAGATTCATTTTGAAAGAGGTCTTGCTAACTCCCAGGACTTGCATCAAATCCCAGTAATTGATCCCTCCCCACTGTACCCTAGTCTCACCAAACTGTACATTTCATCTCTCTCATATTGCCTCCCTTTCCCTCACTCCAGTCCTTTCTCCCCAACCCCATCCATACTTCCTTATTCCAGTCTCTCACTTCTGATTCTACACCCCTTCCAGACAACAGTCTTTCCCCCTCCATTTTGAAAGGCCACAGGTCTGTTCACCCCTACCCATTGCACTGAGAAGAGAAGGGCAATCAGTTTAGCTTTCCATTTCTGGGGCTGGTGCAGGAGGTAAAGGCTCATCAGTGAAAACAGCAAGAGGAAAATCCTACTGGCTTTGTGTCTGTGCTGAGGAAGGTAGAGCACTTCTCCTGCTAAGCTGCTAATAGATGGTTTCACCAGAATGGTAAGACTGAATGCTGGAGTACTTGAAGAATTACTGGACAATTTCCCCCCTGCCCTTCAATTGTTCATTGTTCCCCATGCACAGAGGGCTGTCCACACACTTGCTGCAATATGGGGAGACATCACTTTCTACCCTACTCCACCTTAAAATTATACCCATGCACGACAAACAACTGCAATGTACCTATATTGACTTTCAACTAAGAACTATTGTAACATATGTAATATGATTCTTTAGAAAGAAAAGAGAAAAACATATCTGACTACATTAATCTCTGTCATACTCAGAGAAGCTAGGAAAGCAAGAGTTAAGGTCTTTTACATTCATCTTTTAACTCAGGTCACCCCACCACAGGTTATAATTTATGGGCCATGTTTCAAGCAAATGCAAACTGAAATGCCTGTAAAATAAAGCTGGGGTGTGTAATGGAAATACCAATTCATCTTTTAGTTTAACTGTGTGGGAAATATATGTTTTGGCTGAAATGCAGACCTTATCTTCCATACCTAGGTCTTCTGTACACATCAAGGAGACTATCTATCTTACACAAAGACACCATGTCTTCCCCAAACCCTTTTTCCTGAGAACTCCATGTTATTTCTACACCAACTCCAATACTATGCGACAAAGAGTCCTGTGGCACCTTCTAGACTAATAGAAGTATTGGAGCATGAGCTTTCGTGGTTGAATACCCACTTCGTCAGACTCATGTGTCTGATGAAATGGGTATTCACCCATGAAAGCTTATGCTCCAATACTTCTGTTAGTCTAGAAAGTGCCATAGGAATCTTTGTCACTTTTTACAGATCCAACTAACATGGCTACCACTCTGATGCAATCCTATGGTGTTCGATTACTCTTTTAAGACAGCACATATAGCCAACATGGGTATCACAATGGCATTGTATAACTTTCTCTGGGTTCTTGTGTGAAGTTTCTTAATTTTCCAGATATTTGCCAGTCTCAAAAAAATTCCACTTGCCTCCAGTTCTTGCTTCTAACTTCTTATGAAGTTGGCCAACAATCCTAACAGTGCTTTCAAGATATACAAATGTGTTAACCATGCCATATTCTTCACTACCAAGCACATATGCACCATCCTTACTGACTCTTCTTTCCACAATCATGACTTATATTTTCTTTTGGCAAATTCTTGATCCTACTGTAGTAGCCTCACATTTGATGCTGGCACTGGTCTTTTTCATAGCATCATTGGTGTCCAACAGAACAATGTCATCTGCAAGTCTTGTATCTTCCTTTGATGTTGCTTTCCACATCATCTAATCTATCACAGTACAGAAGAGAAATGATAAGATGTATCTGTGTCACATCCCAGTGATATGAAATGAGTCGTCTCTCCATATTGTCCTTGTGCAGTATTTTGAACCTTCAAATAGCATCTTGGCCAGTGATACTGTCTTTCTAGGAAACCCATATTGTCACAAGATCTTCCATAGTGATTATCTATGAATGCAGTAGAAAGCTTTGGTGAAATCTATAAATGTTAAGACTAATCTTCCCTGGTAAGCAAACACTTTCTCAATCAATCACCTCAAGGAAAAGTTGTGATGTATATACAATCATTTTGGTCTAAAGCCTGCTCTCTCAGTATCGGGTTTTTCCATTGATGCAGCAGTTTGATTCTGTTCAATAGTATGCTACAGAACACTTTTCCTGGTACTGAAAGTAGTGTTATGCCTTGCCAATTGTCACACATCAGTTGGTTTCCTTTCTTTGGTAATTTACAGATCACACCTTTCATCTACTCCTCTGGGCATAATTCTCCCCCCAAAACTACACAAACACTAATATTTCATGTGCTTCCATCTTCTTCCCAGCTTTGAGCATTTCACCAGTGACCTTATCTACACCAGGTGCTTTACCACTTTTTTTAGCTGTTAATTACTTCTCTTTCTGCTTCTGAAATATCTAGCGGTTAAATATATAATTCTTCACATCTATCAACTGGAATGGTTGGTTGAGTACTTCATTAAACTGTTCTTGCCATCCTTTTGTTCTGTTTCCATCTTCCATCTTGATATCACATCATTGAACACTCTGAAATCATGATAATTGCTCGTGTAGCTGGAACATTTTCTTGGAATCATCTCTCACTGATGACTCTTTGGCTTCTATCACTTTTTTTGTCAAGCCATTCTCGTCTTTCTGACACAACGTCTTTACTTCCTTATCTTTCTCTACATAGTCCCATTGCATCACACATTGCTCTTCTTGTCATGTCTCCTGTACTTTTTAAGACTACTTTTTCAATCAATTGCCACGAGTACAGCTGTAGCCACTCTTCTTTCTTTGATCCTCTTGGTACAGGTGAAGTTGTGGCAGCTTCCCAGTGGACATCTCTAAAGCAACCCCATTGTCCCTCTATATCATTTGTTACCTGCTAATCTTGGAATCCATTTGAGAGTTGGATTTCCAAATTCCTCCTGATTCCTGAGTAAAACAGTTTTTTCCCCCACCTCAAATACAGTCTCTCTTTTCTTATTAGCTTGTCTTTTTAGTTTTATTCTACATATTCAGATGACAAGATAATGATCGCTTCCTACCTCAGCACTTGTAAGAGGTCATGAATCCAGCAGCGAACATATCCATCATCTGCTGATAGCAATGTGATTCAATTGTTTCTTAGTAATTCCAACATTTGACTTCCATTTAGTTTATGCTTTCTGAAATGGGGGAAGTATCCTCCTCCACTTCCTGCAAAACACAAGGTTATATATCAATGGTAGCCAACCTGTGGCCCGTGGGCCGCACGTGGCCCATCAGGGTAATCCCCTGGCGGACTGCAAGACAGTTTGTTTACATTGACCATCTGCTGGCTCTTGCAACCACGGCCACTGGGAGCTGCTGGTGGCTGTGTCCGTGGACAGTCAATGTAAACAAACTGTCTCACAGCCCACTAACAGATTACCCTCATGAGTCACATGCAGCCCACGGGTCACAGGTTGTTCACCACTATTATACATACTATGCAGCTTAGTAAATCTTTCATGGTTGTCTGTCCACCTCTTAATTCTGGAGAGCTTGGATTATGAAATTGGCCACTTTGATTATTTGTTTTGTTGAGCATACTTATTTTCTTTCTTAATTGCTCCCTCCCATATTAGTTTCCATTGAGGAATAGAACTGGTGAACTATGTCTGATGTTTGGAATTTAGAGGATTCCATATTTGGAGTACAGATACATTTCCTTATAATGTTTGCTGAAATAGTTCATCGTATGTCACTGATGACATTTCAAAATAGAGTGAACAAAAAAAATATGAATTCATAAAATGTTCTAACCTTACTCATCTCATCTGTTCCAGGACTGAGTCTTTTTACTCTCCACTGAGTTATTAAGATGGCATGAAAGGATGATAATAGAAACCTTAAAACCTTTATCTTTCAGCTGTTGGAGGAAAGGGATCTTCGTGACAACTTAAGAACTCAATAGGAAGTTCAATTACCAAGTTTCTCTTTTATTTTAAGAATAAGCAGTTGTGTTCCTAGAAGCAAAATTAAATCACATGATATGAAGAACATCTAGAACTAGGGAAATAATTTTGGAAGGCAAATAACTATAACTACTAGCATAAATCAGTTCTCTATTGTAAAAGTGCTTCTTTTATGGTGCCAATATTACTTTGCTTGCTATGTAACTAAAAAGTTGAATAATAAAAGAGATCCAACAACGGAAGGCTGCCTTCTCATTACAGCTGTATCTAATGATCTGGCATGGAAGTTTCCTGTGCTGTAGGAAATAAAAAGGATAGTTACTAGACATAAATAAAATGCAGAAATGGAAGCGACAATCATCAGAAGAACAAGCAAAGACTGGAATCAAATAAGAATATGGGGCCACTTCGTGTTATGCGTTTCGTGCTTTCTAACATGGTCAGGCAGCTAAGAATGTCTTCCTTGTAAGTATGTTAAAGCCACAAGACTACAGGAATCCAGCATGAGACCAGAGATAGAAAATTTAAACCATAACCTTCTATTGGTTACATGACAAGATGACTCCTAGGGTACAACTACACCACACAAAAAAACCCTGCAGCAGTGAGTTCCAGAGCCCATGTCAACTGATTCAAACTCACAGGGCTCATGCTGTGGGGCTAACATTATTAGCACAGCTGTTCAGCTTGGGCTGGAGCTTGGGCTCTGAAACTCTGTGATGGCGGCAGGATCTCAGAGCCTGGACTCCAAAGACTACTACAGTGTGAGCCCGAGCCAGTTGACCTGGGCTCTGAAACTTTGCCTTTGTGTGTGTATGTGTTGCTATATGTGACATTTGATGCCTGCTAGTCTTAACCAAATGACTGAATGGATTATTTCACTTGTTAAAGACATCAGAAAGTGAGATGAAGAGTCAGACTTAAGTATGATCCTGTCCAACCCTGACACTTCCTCACAAATACCTTAAAAATCTAAAAGCCTTTAAATTTAGATATCATGCAATTTAGCTGGTAAAATCTGAGCCATTTAATAAGCAAACAGCCTCATGTTTAATTGTCTTTAACTAAAAGAAAAGCCTCCTAATTCATTGTTTAATGAGGCTCATTCTCTTAAATAAATCTGGATACTAACTTTTTATCATCATTGGCTGTATAATGACATCATCGTGACTGACACCTGTCCAGCATGAGTGAACTTTACACCCT
This sequence comes from Gopherus evgoodei, assembly GCF_007399415.2. NCBI lineage: Eukaryota > Metazoa > Chordata > Testudines > Testudinidae > Gopherus > Gopherus evgoodei. The sequence continues at coordinate 192,877,935 of NC_044322.1, read as the reverse complement.
TCAGATCAGAAAAATGCAGATATGCAACTACTTTCAATAGCCAATGGCTTTGCAAGCCCTGACCATATCCGCTCTCAACGCAACAGATTTACTTCAAAGCGAGGCAGTTCAAATGTTTTCAGTGCTCATTCATGACCCTCTGCAATCTGCAAACAATTTGAAATCACTTTACTCAGCTGTACTCTAGAAATAGAGCAGATTCTAATTTCAAAAGTACATTTGCCATTCAAAGACAGGCCTGAAGTAAAACTGCAAATCTGAATAGCAAATCCCCCTTTCCCAACACTCTGGAGAAATGTAGATTTCAATCTGGTTTTGCATTTTTCAGCAAAATATTAGGATTGAGGCTGTAAATTAAAACACCCTCAAACTACAGCTACTAACACCATGGTTGCCTAGAGAACAAAAAACATGGTGATTAGCTTTGTTTTATTTAAGTGCTCAAAGGGTACTAATATTCTGGTAACATTTTGAAAGACTGACTATAAGTGCTACAATAAAAGCTACAGGCTGCAGGAAATTTTTCTGAAGCTGGCTCCAGCATGAGTACTAACAACATGGAATTCAGGCTGTCAGTGCCAAACACTCTAACTGAAGTATGAGCAGTGCCCAACTGGTATATACTAAGAAGTAGAAAGGCATAGTCTGCTGCAGGAGAAAGCTCAAGAAGGCTCAAACTCTCTGAACTTAGAAGTTAATGCACACTTTTCCATTGGCTTCAACTGGAAAAGTCTCAGGCCCAGAATTCAGATGATTTTTCTTTTACTTCAGAAAAGTTTGCTCTCACTCTTTAATATAATGGTTCACACAATTAGATTTCACTTTGTATCCTACAGATAGGAAAGTGAATTAAAATGAGACTATGGACAAAATATAGATGGTGCAGAGATCTATTTGCCTGAAATTAATTTCTGCCCCTTCCTCCCCAACCTACAAAGTAATTACATAGAGCAGAAACAAGTTAACTTTACTTAAAATAAAATACTCATGCGAGTGTGCACACACACACACACACACACACATACACACACACAGATTTAGCGAAAGACTGTGCTCTGCTCCTTCATATCTGCAGAAGGAATAAGAGGAAGCAAGGCCCTCTTCAACTCTCTGGGCAGTCATGTAGGACCTTTTTCAAGTGTAGCTGAAGTGCTGTGGAGTAGAAAAGGGGCTGCATGCCCCAATCCTTACCCCATGAACAAGTGGGCAGGGAGGGAGTCAGGAGAAGTTGGAACCCCACTTTCCCATTCCTAGCTTCTGGCAAACAGAGGCTAGGGACACCATCCCTGCCCATCCTGAGTAATAGCCATTGATGGACCTATCCACCATGAACTTATTTAGTTATTTTTTCAACCCTGTTATAGTCTTGGCCTTCACAATATCCTCTGGTAAGGAGTTCCACAGGTTGACTGTGCATTGTGTGAAAAAATACCTCCTTTTGTTTGTTTTAAACCTGTTGCCTATTAATTTCATTTGGCTACCCCTAGTTCTTGTGTTATGAGAAAGAGTAAATAACAATTCCTTATTTACTTTCTTCACACCAGTCATGATTTTATAGACTTCTATCATATCCCCCTGTCAAGGCTGAATCCCTACTCTGGCACTTCGAGTGCAAAAGCGGGAGGGAAGGGGGGCACTAGGATTTTAAAAATTAATACAAGTCACACCAGGCTTGTATTACTCTTCCAAAGTTACAACTTCTTTCTAACCTTGGCTTGGTAAATGCTGCCACCACCCAAATGCAAAAAAACTCCATTGAATTCAGGAAGGAACCCTTTGGAATTCCACCCTGTGGGGTACCTTCAAGCCCTTTCACCCCACTCCGGAGAAGAGCTAACAAAGAAAACAAAGGAAGTTAGCTGTTGCCATCAGTTAATAAAAGAACATATGCACGAACCTCTTAGGACACCGAAAATCCGATCCTGGTCATTAAAAAGTTACATTTTATTAAAAACAAAAAAGAAGACAATACTTAGGATTTTGCTAGATTTTAAAAAAGCAATTCCAAAAATTAAGTGCCAAAAATAGCTTTCTTGGGGTCCAGCTTAAAAGTTACAAGCAAACAAAAGCCCCTGGGAGTTAGCACAGACAAAATCCACAAACCAAAATACAGAAATAAACCTGATCCCGTATATTTAAACATTCCCTGTCTCAAAGATTGCTTAGGCATGGAAGATTAGTTTTCACATCTGGTTCACATCTTATACAGCATTCCTGCTTATAACATTGCTGCTGCCTGTCTCCTTCTCCAGAGAACAACAGACAAAGGGAAAGTTTCTTTCCCCATTTTAAAAAGTTCTACCTTCCCATTGGCTCTTTTGGTCAGGTGCCCACTTCCTTTTCTTTACCTGGGGGACTTTTTAACCCTTCACAGATAAAGCAAACAGAGTACAGCTACCAAGAGGGATTATACAGCTAACTGGCTGGCTGGGTGTCCATATAAAGGAGCTACCCCCACCTTGATTTATCACACTTGTCTTAGTCATCTCTCCTCTAAGCCAAAAAGTCCCAGTGTTATTAATCTCTCTTCATATGGCAGCCATTCCATATCACTAATCATTTTTGTTGCCCTCTTCCGAAGCTTTTCCAATTCCAAAAAAAATTTTTTGAGATGGGGTAACCAAATCTGCACACAATATCAAAGATGCAGGCATACCATGGATTTATATAAAGACAATATGATATTTTCTTTCTTATTTTCCATCCCTTTCTTCATAATTCCCAACATTCTGTTTGCTTTTTTGACTTCTGCTGCACATTGAGTGAATGTCTTCAGAGAACTATCCACAACGACTTCAAGATCTCTTTCTTGAGTGGTAACAGCTAATTTAGACCCCATCATTTTATATCTATAGTTGGGATTATGTTTTCCAACATGCATTAATTTTCATTTATCAGCATTGAATTTCCTCTGTCATTCTGTTGCCCAGTCACTCAGTTTTGTGAGATCCTTTTGCAACTCTTTGCAGTCTGCTTGGGTAGTTTTGTACCATAGGCAAATTTTGCCACCTCACTGTTTACCCCTTTTTCCAGATCATTTATAAATATGTTGAATATGGTCCCACTACAGACCCCTGGAGGACACCACTATTTATTTCTCTCCATTCTGAAAACTGAGCCTTTATTCCTACTCTTTATTTCCTATATTTTAAGCAGTTACCAATCCATGAGAGGTCCTTCCCTCTTATCCCATGACTTGCTTAAGAGCTTTTGGTGAGGAATCACATAAAAGGCTTTCTGCAAATCTAAGTACACTATATCCACTGCATCCCTCTTGCCCACACCTTTGCTGACCCCCCTCAAAGAATTCTAGCAGATTGATGAGGCATGATTTTCCTTTACAAAAACCATGTTGACTCTTCCCCAACAAATTATATTCATCTATGTGTCTGACAATTCTGTTCTTTACTATAGTTTCCATCAGTTTGCTTGGTACCAACGGCAGACTTTCTGGCCTGTAATTGCCAGGGACACCTCTGGAGCCCTTTTTAAAAACTGATGTTACATTAGCTATCCTCCAGTCATTTGGTACAGAAGCTAATTTAAATGATAGGTTACAATCACAGTTAGTAGTTCTGTAATTTCACAGTTGAGTTCCTCCAGAACTCTTGGGTGAATACCATCTGGTCCTGGTGACTTATTACTGTTTAATTTATCAATTGTTTCCAAAGCCTCCTCTTATGACACCCCAATCTGTGACAGTTCCTCAGATTTGTCACCTAAAAAGAGTGGCTCAGGTTTGGAAATCTCCCTCACATCCTCAGACCAATGTAAAGAATTCATTTAGTTTCTCCACAATGGCCTTATTGTCCTTGAGTACTCCATTAGCATCTCAATCGTCCACAAGCCCCACTGGTTGTTTAGCATTTTTCCTACTTCTGATGCACTTCATTTTTTCTTCTTGCTATATCTGATCAATTCCAAAATTGCAGGGAATGTTCTAGCCATCAGTGATAAGAAGTGAAGACCCACTAAATTGATGGCAGAGCACACTCTGGTTGACCCTGGTACTCCGCCTCTCCGAGAAGAGTAAAGTAAGCTAACCAGAGAGGTCTCCCATCGGCGCAGTGCAGTGAAGACAATGGGATAAATCAACCTAAGCTACGCAGGGTTCAGCTATGTTATTTATGTAGCAGGAGTAGCATAACTTAGATCGACTTATCCTGGTAGCGAAGGCAAGTTCTAAGAAGGTGCAGTCTACATACAAAATTTTGATAGCCTTGCAATGGCAATTTCTGTTTGCTATACTGATGGAAAAAGCCTATAGAATAATGCAAGGATGAAACCAATAGGGCTCTAGTGACATTTAACAGGGTTTCTATACGATTGTGTTACATAGAAATTAAAAACTTATGGGATTTAATAGAAAGGAGAGCATTCTTTATAGGTTTTCTTTTCAATTGTCTCTACATCAGAAATACTATTTTCTATTAATTTGGTAAGGTCAAAAGCCCCCCACTTAGAGATAAATTTCTATTCAATTCTAAAGGAATTTTCTATAAGAAACTTCCATAGAGCATTATGCTACCAGAAAAAAATTACATTGTAATTAAGAATCAACAACCAAACCAAAAACAATACAAAGAATTAAAGCAGTAATTAACATGAGTATTTCTAAGCTGAAAAAGCAATTTGTTAATGAAAATCATTGCTGCTTAACAGTAGCTGTTAACAGAAAAAAGTAGTTACAATAAATGATTACTTATAAACAATAACTTAATACCAGAAATCCTCCTAATATCCACATCTATAACATTTCATAGGGGAATATGAATATTAAACAACTAAGTCAAGAAATCAGTTGTTTTGTCTGTCATACTTAAATCATGACTAGAATACCACAAATATATACTATAAAACACCCCTCTGTGCAAACAACAATACTGGGAGGTCCACATATATTAAGTATAATATTAGCATTGCATGGCTAGAGGTGCGATCTTTCAAATTCAGTACAGATCTTACATCCTAAATGCTTGTTGTCATTACATCACTTTTTGTAAAAATATGGGTGTTTACTTGGAAATTTAGCCAAGACACTGAGGTTATTATATTATTCTACCTAATTTTTCCCTGCAGCATGATATTGTCTTCATTTCCTGTCCTAAACAGCACAAAGCATTATTGAATAATTGTTACCTTCCAGTCCAGGAATAGCAGCAGCTCAGTAATGGGGCAAGTGAGGTGATCGCTATACACACACTTTGGAAGGTGATTATGAATTTTGTTCAAAGTTCTAAAATGAATAATAAATGTTAACACTGGAATTTCTTGGCTGCTTGGATCACAATTAAGCCTTTCACGATAGCATCTGTGGTCTCAACAGGTTTCTGTATTGGCCATACTCAAGTTGATCCACATCTCCATTTGAAATTCTTTAAGGCTCTGCAAATGAAAGGTTGAAACCCACTGCTCTGGAGCCACTCCTACACGTGGATATCATGAGGAGAATGGTGATGGCCCTCACAGTTGATATTTTACTACTGAGGTTGGCATTGTTTTAACAACATTTACTGGATCAAGTGACAGCCAGTCAGGATATCTATTTAGGATTTTCTTCAACAAAAATGAATTACACAGGATAGCACTGAAGCTCTATCTAGAAGTGTTAGTGAACACACTAGAACACTGCTTTATGCTACTTATTATAATATTTCAGAACAATTTGAAAAATGCTGAAGTGTGGGGGAGGGGAAGGGGGGGCAGGAGTTAAACCTAGCATGTGTGCCATTGCCTAAAGCAACACACAGCTAACTGGTAATGTGGCAGATGAATCATTTCTTTATTTCCATTCTACACTCTGCTTTTTATGTTAGCAATGTCAGCAGTCACTCACTATCATTACTATAGCCTTCAGCAGTGCAGTCAACTTAATTGCTCTGTTGAGTTTGCTTTTCACAGATCACATGTCTACTCAGCGTGCGAGCCCTGTTTGACTATGGCAAGGTAATTAAAGGATGGATATGGCTTATGATTCCTGGTCTGAGTGACTACTATAGACTAGCTTGCACACAAGCAAAGAAAGTGACTTTCAAAAGGTGTGTACCAGGCTGAGTAATCGAGGGAAAAGGATGAACTCATTATTTAGAGCTGTGCATAATTATTAATGTTGATGTAATTGTGACTTTAACAGGGCATGAAGATCTCTGTAGAAATCTCACACTTACGAGTCTTCAGCTACACAAAACAGATCATGCTCCTCAGCTAAATTGCACAAAGATGGCATCAGTGATAGAACACAGGATTTTCAGCTCTCAAACACCACCATCCCCTCCAAAAAGCTAATTTTTGCTAAAAGAGACTCCCTTCACTCATATTTATAGTAGTATTGTTTATTTCTTCTAGAGATTAGCCATAGGACAATTCAACAAACAAAACCATTCTGATATTCCAATAAGTAGAAAGCATTAGTGCACCAGTCAGTACATTATGAAAACATCCAGAATCAAATTTCAGATTTTGCTCAAACTGAGAAACCTGCAATACATTCTGAACATTTTAAAAAGAAAAATAAATTGACTCAGAGAAGTAAAAGACAGCACCATTGGTTTTTGGGTGATATACTGAATTGACTACAAACCCATGTGAAGCAGACCAGCAACCACCTCACTAGCCCAACAGAAAAAAACAGAAACAAAAAACACAGGCCTCCAAAGGGGTATGAAATATGTTTTAGTGTCAGATCATCACAGTGGCATTTTAATGGAATGGGCTCCAGAGATGTGACTTTCTGTTCCTCCAGACCTATGTAGGTACGACACGACCTCCATCTGCTAAGACAAGGGGCTTTGGTTAATAGGCTCTCCACAGAGGGGGTGGGGGATGGAGGGGTGGGAAAAGAAGAATATATTTTATTCAGTTTATCACAATGAAGAAGCATGAACACATTAACTATTTGAAGTAGGAATAGGGCTACTGTTATGAGCTTCCTGAAGATTGCAGGCATGGAGATCCAAGGTTTTGGTTCAGGCCCATCTCTTATTAAAGCCTAGTCAGCTCCTATTGCATTCATTTTTAATATTCATTTGTATTCCCTTTGTTTATATCACAGGAGTCTCTGTTTTGGTTTCTATTTCGAGAATAAATAGACTGAACACTCAATGTTCAACATGCATTTTAGCTTTTCTTACACTTTATGTACATTTAAACATTTATAGAATGACAGGAATTACTCTTCAAACAGGGCGTTAAGTGTATAACAGTGAATCCAGGTACACTTGTTATATAGTTACCAAAATAAGAATAATCTCTGAGGATTATCAGTATTTAGATTAGTAACATATGTCAATCTATCAGAGGGTAGCCGTGTTAGTCTGGATCTGTAAAAGCAGCAAAGAATCCTGTGGCACCTTATAGACTAACAGACGTTTTGGAGCATGAGCTTTCGTGGGTGAATACCCACTTCCTCAGATGCATCTGAGGAAGTGGGTATTCACCCACGAAAGCTCATGCTCCAAAACGTCTGTTAGTCTATAAGGTGCCACAGGATTCTTTGCTGATATTTCAATCTATATTTAAATACACACCCAAAGGCATCTTCAATGGTTTTCAACTGTCATGTTTATTCCTTTAAAAACATATGCTGTAGATTGCAGAAACAAGATTCTTCATAGCCATTAGAACATATTATTGACAGTCCATAAACACATTTTTATGAAGCTTTCATCATAAGGCAATTTCATTCTATGAACATGATTAACATAATTACTTGGGCTCATTAATCTTTATTTATTCATTCAACTCATATGAGCCATAGCCATTAAAAAAAGATGCAAACTTTAATTTAAAGCACAGTTTTACTAATTGATTGTGTTGAATTGTAGGAAATCCTAATGTGCAAGACTGAAAGTGTTTTATTTAATTTTGTTTTCTTTATATTTACATAGATTAGCATATTAAAAGTCCCTTCAATATAAAACAGCCTCCTGAAGTATATGCCCCCCTTCCCTTATTTTGGAGCAATATGCACCAAATGTATGAGTTAATATAGGTTTCTCTTTCTTCACAGAAGAAAGTTTTCTTTAAGTGAAAGAATTATACTACTCTCCAGAGGACCATTAGAATTTATTACTTGTATTGTAATAGCATTTTGGGGTCCCTTTGAGGGATCAGCCCCCATTGTGCTAGGCACTGTACAAACACTGAGCAAAGGATGGTCCCTGCCTCAGAGAGTTGACAAATTAAGTATTAAAAAAACCCAAAACAAAATAAACCACACACAGGTTCATACAGACAAGAGGAGCACAAAGAAGAAGTGAGATGATACTGGTCAGCGTGCTAAGCAGCAGACATAGCACCTTAAATGCCTAACCATTGTCAATGTTTTGTATACATCAAGGCAGAGAAGACCCTTAAGGGGAGATAAGAAAGTGCTGATAATTGTATAGTCAATTGCTTGCCCACACATAGGTTAATTATAAAATAGACCCAAGAGAGCAAATAACCAATGTCAGTCAGATTTATTGCTACACACCAATACTAACAACATACAGGGAAAAGGTTCTATGACATCAGTCCCCAGGTAGCTGTCTTGTGCAGTGACATCACATCCATCTTATGCAAAATATGTGCTTCCAAAGTTACACCCCTAAAAATCATATTTTTATACCCTACATGTTCAAAAGTAAAATGCACATCATGTGAAACTAGATTTAATCGATCAGTTTATCATCATTTTTAGCCTGGTACCATGGTGTATCCTTTATCTCTTTGTTCTGAAGACATGCATTTCAGGTACCAAAGGGTGTGAAGGCACCTCTAAGGGCATTACTAAGGTAGAACAATCATATGGCTTGTCCTCTTCTTTTGGGACATTCCAGTACAGGCCTGTGAGAGTATCTGCCTCTCTGTTGCTATAACGAAACACTCATCTGTCCTGATCTTGACAGCTTCTCTATTTGCTCAAGCCAAAAACTTACTTCAGTTAATGCAAGGAGTTATGGAATAATTGGCATAGGTGAGCAAGGTTATATAAAAGTCACAGGCCAATTTAGGCTATATAACTGCTATAACATGTGTACTTAATGCTATTGGTGCTTGTAGTTGAGCGGCGCCGGGGCTTAACCCTCCTTGCGGGCGGAGGGGAGCCATACCGGCCCACCGCGCTCCGTTGACTCGGGGCCCGTCCCTTGCTGCGGGGCAGAGTGAACCCACAACAATTAGCAAGTGGCCCAGGCCCTTAGGCAGGGCAGGGCAACACACACAGTCTAGGCTCGGGCCTCGTCAGCGGGGCTGAGCATAGGGGAACAGCCTCCACAGGTCAGGGGAGGGGGAGTCTGCCACCCTTGAAGGGGTGGCAGGGGGAACGCAGGCCCTCCCACTCCACCGTGTTCCGGCCCTGGGCCCTAGCAGCGGTTAACACAGCTAGCAGTCAGTGGGGGATCCTGACCGAAACACACTGACGTCGGCTCAGGTGAGCCTGCAGCCTGACTGGGGTCGGCTGCCCCTGGGCCACTTCCAACCTGCCCCTCACTGGGTACCTGCTCTGTGCCAGCATCGTCCGGGGGGTCCCAGACCATGGGTTCCTCAGGTCGCCCAGCGTCGGGAGGTCCAGTCCACTTGTCGGGGTACTGGGTGTCGGGCGGTCCTGTCCACTCGTCCACCAGTCGAGCGTCGGGCAGCTCCAGCGGCTCCTCTGGGTACTGACCCCAGGGCAGGTCCGGCCAGTACCCCTCCGGATACCGGGCGCGGGGTAGGCCGGGCCCAGCAGGAGCTCGGGCCCCAGCGTCTGCCTTCTCTGGCCGCCTCCCGCCAACTGGGTGCTGGGGCCCGGCTTTAGTACTTCCGGTCCTGCCCCCTGACTTCTGGGGGGCGGGGACAGGCGGGACGGGCCTTGGACTTCCTGTCCCACCCCTTGACTTCCGGGGGTAAGGGACAGGCGGCAGGGCTTCCGCCCGTGGCCGCACCTTCTCTGGCCTATGTCCCTCAGGAGCGAGGGGGAGTGGGGCCCCCTTGCCACAGTGCTAAATGCAAACCTTTTATGCACTCACTCACGCACACACACACACACGCACACAGTGCAGAAAATACGTTAAGTGTATAATTACATGTATTATTATGAGGACATGTATATGTGCTAGCCAGCATATATTAGTCAACAAAAGACAGCGAGCATAGAAGTTATTTAAGGTCATTTAGCAAACTGGCAAGCAGACCTGTTTAAAGTACCTCAAGTTGTGCACTCAGTGTGGATCCCTAAAACCCTAGTCACATTTTAAAAAGTGTAGAGCACAGCTTACCCCCATCTTTCCTAGAGACATGGGGAGGAACTCAGATATTTTTGTAAGTCTGGGGTCCAAATAATGACACATATATAGTGTAATTTCTAATTTGAGAGAAAAGGGAAAATCTAAAAGAGTGTCCTTAGTTGCCCTAGGCCTGCTTATCTGTTATAAGCTTGCTTACTCTTGCGTTAAAATGTTTTCTCCCTAATATCATGAAAGCCTCAGTATTTCTTCTCAGGCACTTCTGTCTATGTAGGTTAGGCCAGGAAACAGAAACAATACCACAGGACTTGTGACAAGTCTCAACACAGATAGTGAGCCATAGGTAGCAAATACTCAGATCAATACAAAAGATCTTTGAGCCACTGTTTCCTAAAGTGTGGGGTGGGTGATGTCCCTTTAGAGATATGAAAGAATAGCCAGGAGAGGCATTGACAGGCCTCAATTATTCTCCCATCTCAGCTTTCATTTTAAAGAAAAGTATCTTTGTTATGGCTGCAAAAAAAATAAAAAAATAAAATAAAATCACAACCCAGGTGTAAGTGATGCTGTGATGGCTGCCTGAATTTGCAGACAGCCTCAACAATAGTAGTGAAGTGCCCCACTTATTTCAGTAAGAACTAACTCAGAAGTCAATGATAATACTTCAAATCTCACAGATTATATAAGAAAGGAGAAGCAGCAGCATATTACTATGAGGTATAAAATCTGTTCTGAATGACTGCTCCTTAAAGGTAGGTTTTTAACACCATGTGGAAGGACTGAAAGGGCTGTGTGACTGATTTAATTTTAATCAAATTTCAGCTATCAAAAGTTTAAGGAATTCTGCTATAGGCTAAAAGTTATTTCTGCGAGCTATTTGAATAGCTGTGAATATTAAGTACATCTGTAAGAATCACAACCTCTTTATAGATAATTAGTGAACAGAAAAAAGGGCAAATCAGATAAATTTGCAAAAACATAATTCAAATCTCTTTATTATTAAATGTTTCTGAGTTAACAACAAGTAGGTCCAAGCAAAATATACAGGGCAAGTTTTCATTCAATATCTATATTAGCCACTGCCAAAAATGGAATAATAACCAAATAAAGACTGTAATTAACTGCTGCCTCACTGCAATTGCAGGATTCTTTTAAATGCTAATTCCGCAGAATACCAGCACATAAAATAAGATATATTGATTATGAGGTTAATTACAGTGAGTACATAAATCAGTGGGCCTGTTTTTACCCATGCACAGTAAGTACTGCCAAGAAAGAGAAAGTTACTCAATAATATCAATAAAGTGTCAAAGTTCCTCTTGCTCACAAGAGAAAATATTGGCCTGTGACCACAGGTTCAAAGACCTCTTCATTGAGAGAGAGATAAATTTAGTACCACACAGTTTACAGTGTGGTGCTTTTCCACATGAGAAGCAAGCAAGGTCCTGTCTGCTGTGTGGATATTAAAGATCCCAAGTTATCTTTAATAAGAGAAGGGATTGGCCTGGGTGTCCTTAGCTCAGATATATTCCTCTCTGCTTCTGTTATGCACAGAGGCAGAGCCATACCAGATCAGTGAATCCAAACCTATTTGAACTCAGGTGCAAAGTTCAGATCTGAATCCTGAGTCTTATCTAATGAAGTGAGTGTAATTTCTGAAGAGCTATGAGAACTTCAGGATGGAAATTTTCTGTTATACTAGCCAAACTTGTTATTGTCTACATAATGAGTCCAAACCATTTCCCACACAGATATCCCTATCCAGGACCTAAGAGCTACTAAGAATGTGGAAACCAATTATGATTTATGTCGCTGTGTAAGTCACTCCACATTTTCAGGGATTAAAGATGTTTCGTTATCTGTTCCTACACTCTCCAGCAGTGCTGAAAACACACTTTGAACATACATTGTGATATGCATTTTGCCTAGTTGTAGGTGCACATTCTGTAGCTCCTAAATAACTGAGTCACTTTTATTTGAATTCTCTCTTCAGGTTCACTATGGCACATAAAGGTAGCATCATGACGGACAGACATTTGGAGTAAAGTGGTCTGATTCCCAGTTTGAGCAGATAGCCTTGTGCTGGTCTCTTTGAGCTAGTGCGCTAAAAATAGTAGCCCATTTTACCACAGCTAGACAGCCCTGAGTACAAGCCCACCTGAATCCCATGGATATATATTTGGAGCAGCTAGCCTGTGCTGCTACTCGCACAGCCCATGCTACCACAGCTATACTACTATTTTTAGCATGCTGGCTCAAAGAGAGCTAGTGCAAGTATGTCTACTTGAGTTAGGACTTACGCCCCTTCCCTCCCCAGCTCTATGTGCAGATGTAAGAGTGAGATGCCAGATCAGCACTACTAAGAAGTACCTGGTCAGCAGACAAGAAGGGAATTTTGTGAGAGGTTGTCTGCAGATTTACATCAGAATCAGACTGAAGTATAACTGAAACCTGGAAATATGGGACAAAAAAAAAAAGATGCTCATTTGATTCAACTCATGTAATAGTAGAAAGCTGTAAATTTCCAAATAATGGTCCAGGTGGGTTTGAGCTATGCAGTGCTAGATTGCTGCTTCCTATTTGATTTAACATTTTCTGAATGGTTCCTTCATTATGTTACCACAGTAAGTTATTCACCAGAGGAAATTTTTTTTAGGAATGTAAACACATCTGTGAACAATCTAGAAGGGCAGGCAAAATTGATTGGGAGGAGAAAATTTATAACATTCTGATTAGGAGAAAACTTTTAACGATTTTATTTTAGAGAGACAAAACTCCAAGCTGTGAGGTTTTGAGAGACTCATGCAGAATGACTACTGTTATCAACGTTTAATGAAATTAATGGGAGTTGAGGACACTCAACCCCTGACAGGAGGTATTCAGCACTTCTCATTATCAAGCCATATAGAACGAAAAAAGGCTGTTAGGCATTAAAAGAAAAAAAAATAAAGTAGATGTGTGGCCTGGGGTCAGAAAGAAGAAAAACAAATATCAGTGGAATAAATGTTACAACAGCCTAAATGTATATAAAAATATTAGCATGCAAATGATTAGGGAGGCAGTCAGGTATTCAGTGAGCTTTGTAACAAGTCCAAGTTTTACTGAAGCACATAGTCCTGTCAGAGGGACATGGAGAGGGCAGCGATCTAGCATTGCGGAGTGGGGCTATGATCACTCCATAAGGACACTGCTACAGGATATCATATTAAGATTCCCACTTCTATGCAAATAATTATGTTTCAAAATGCTTAGATGGTGTTTGAAGAACATGGTAAGTCTCCAAAGATGCACGAGATAGGATGAATGGCTCTCTCACAGCAGGTAACACTATCAGAAGAGTTGACTTTGCTACCACTATTCTAATTAGAGTTGGATGGGAAGTGGTTTTGTCATCCTGTGAAACTGTGAGATTTCAAAAAAGTTCCCCATTCCGCAGTGGGACAAAACAAATGAAGAGAGAGAGAGACCTCACCACTCAGAATAACCAATAGTTTGGTGATTAGGATACTCACCTGAGATGTGGAAGATGAGAGTTCAAGTTGCCACTTCAAACAAGCAGAGCAGGGACTTGAACACAAGTCTCTCGCATCTCAGATGAGTGCCCCAGCTGCCAGAGTATTGTGGCTTAGTTGCTGTAACTGGCTGGCATTCTGATCACCCCCACCCCGTTGACCACCTTCCACCCTTCATCCTGGACCCCTAAAAATCTTCCCAACAAAAGTTTAATCAAAACAGATATAAAGTTTCAGTTTTAATGAATCATTTTCTAACAAAATAAATAAATAAAAATCTTGACCAGCTCCAATTCTAATGACATTAAAGGCAAGTCTACCCTATCACACTACATCAGTGCGACTGTACCAATGTGTTTGCGCACTGTAGTGCATCTGGTGAAGACATGCTATGCTGACAGGAGAGTTCTCTCTCATCATCATAATAACTCCGTGAGAGGTGGAAGCTATGTCAGCGGGAAAGCATCTCTCTCCAACATAGCACCAGTGTGGACAGCGCTTAAGTCAATATAACTTGCGTCGCTCAGGGGAGTGTCTTTTCACACCCGAGTGATGTATGTTACATCAATTTAGGCAGTAGTGTAGAGCAGCCCTTAGAGCATAAAAATATGTTAGTACCATCATGGAGAGAAAAAATTAAACATGAAGATAGTATATTGGTCAAGACATAATGGCAAAGTTAATACTAAACTGTATATTCTATTAATGTTTTGGAGTGGCAGTGTTGTAATGTAGAGTGAGACACAGCTGTGGAACTATAAACTCTATGCACACTGATGGTACCTTAAAGGAGGGTGTTTTTCCCATATTTTTCTCATCTGCTATTATTATTATTATGGCTACTTATTTTAAACAGAACACTTAATTTAAATTAACTCAACAAGAAAAATATTCTATAATGTGACAATGAACAAATGTCTCTAAAAACAAGAGAACAAAAAACATTGTGCATTGTCACAGAGAAAGCTAGACAATAAGAATTATTATGCTTCACAGACTATAAGCAACATTAGTTTGCATTTATCATTACCATGCTATTATTTCTTTAAAAGTTTATTTCCCTCATTTTTCCAGTGAGTTCAGTTTCTGTACAAACACTGATTTTTGTAGAACTTTGCAGGCATCAGAACCCAAATTTCTCTGAGTTTCTTCACGCAGATTTTGGACATAGATTAAAATACCATCCTGTAGATATGTCATAATTTAAAGGGAAGTCACAAATGCATAAAGAGGAGAGAACGAAGCCCAACCATGCAAGTTGCTTTAACTTATGCAGTTTGCCTAGAAGTGCAAATAGCCCTAGATGTCACTGATCACAGCTTTGCAAGTCCATCTTTAATAAGACAAACTGTTTAATAACTTCTCCAATACATTAAGCAAAATTATCATCTTTTTGGCTAAAAGAATGAAATTTGGCATTTCCTATTTACTTTTTTTTGTTCAACAAGCAATTTGTCTGAATATCACAAAGATACTCTTAAGATGAAATTCACCACTGGCATAAACTGATTCAATTTTGTTGATTTCAATAGAGTAGAACAAGCACTGCACAAGCACTGAAGTTAGTCTAAATTCTAAATTTATTTTTTGGTAACAAAATAGCAAATAAAAGCTGTAGTAAAAAAAATGTAATAAAAAAAAAAGATGGTGCCCCTCTAAAGCAACAGCAAGGGTAAGGTGCATGGAACAAAAATAATAAAAAAAGTAATGTTAAAAACACTGAGCCTTAAGATGGCTCTGTGTAATCAGACTGTCATGTTAATAAGAGTACATAAAAACTCTTTAAGCACAAAAGAAACAGTTACACCTTATGTAAAAATTAATATGGTTAATATAATGTTATAAAAGTTAAACTATAAAAAAAATGTGCATTTTCTCCAGAACATGTGCAGTCTTTATTGTAGAAGGGGTAAAGGAAATGCAAACAATCCTATTAGGACTCGAAAAGGAGTTCTCTTTTTCAAATCGATGTGTGTTTTGGAAGCAGGAGTTAAAAGTAATCATAACTCTGGTGAAAGTTGATTGTGTCCCTTTTAAGACAGAATCTCTGAGCTGATAATGGCTTTGAATCCAAAAGCAAGCCAGAAGGTGTCTGTGTTGATGCAAATTATCTCACTAATAAAAAAGGGAGAGAACTGCCCATAAATGGCAGCACAAAGAAGCTGCAGATAAAGAACATACCTGGTCTACTGTATAAAAAGGAAAACTGAGGTACATCACCTTATGAATTTAATAACTGAACAGTAAAATAATTTCCTCTAAACCCTTAAAAGGTAACAGGCATTAAAACCTGGCCTGCCTATAAAAAGCAGAGGCAAGTATGGGGGTAATTCCTCTGTTTGCCTGCGATCAGCAAAAATATTCATAAAAGGAAGAGATATTTTAAGCAATAATCTGCCACCCCAAAAGGAGTAGAAACATGTTTTTGTCTTTCAGAAAATAAAATAAAATAAATAAAAAAACTGGTACCAGATGAAGAGCAACTCAAAATACCATGGATCTACTGTCGAAACAAAAATTGTGTTTTGTGTTTTTACGTTTTGTCTTCTGTTGTTTGTCTTGTTGCTAACATTATTGTATATTAAAAACTACTGCATTAGGCAAAAAAAATAAGCATTTTAATAATATTTACAAAAAACAATGTTGCAGATGGATAAAGGTCAAGAAATGCTAGTCTGCTAACAGAAAAAATTCCTCAGGTAGCAAAAACCATATTAAAAGAAATTAGTTTTGAAGCAAGAATCAATATAGTCTCATTCACAAGCAGGCAATTTGAGATTTAAAAAGACCATGGACAGTTAAGGAAGTTTGGAAAGTGCTGGCACTCCTTAATTACTGTAGGACATATATATCTTAGTACTCAGAGAAGGTGGAACCGATGGAAAAACTTACCAGAGGGAGGAAAACCTGCAGATGAGACAGTAAAGGGGCACAGAACAAGAGGAGGTATTCATAAAAATAAAGCAAGTTCTAGCCTCTGCCCCAAGCTTGGGCTTACCAGATATGGGAAAGCCTTTCCACCTTTACCATAATGACAGCAAGACTCAACATGCCACAGTGCTGACACAGCTCCATGGCAACCAACAGTGCCCGGTGGCGTACATGTCCACCTTAAGTCCTCCTGTATCACAAGGGCTACCAGAGTGTGTGGCTACTTTGGATTGTGCTACCTGGGCTGTAAAAGCCTGCGAGCCATACACGCTCATGGCTACGCTGGTATTGCATACCCCACACACATGGGATCCAGAATGGTACTATGGCAGTAAGCATCTAGAGGAGGGTCTTCTGGCCCTGCAGGCGAAGATCGAGGAGTTGGTGGCCAAAGCCCAGAGACACATTGGGGAAGGCCGTCTGAAGTACACTCGGACAGGGGAGACTGTGGATCAGGATGGTGTTAAGTACTCTGAGGCTTAATTTCAGGCAGTGAAGGTTAAGTCCCCTGGGGATGGATCTGGGTGCTGTTCTGCCAAATTATGTGGGAAGTGTCCATCCTGACATTCCTAATGGAGTTCATACTTTACCGGCAACTCCAAAGTAAGCTGAAAATGTTAAAATTGTTATATTTGACCTGGTGGGTTAGGAAATCCTAGGGTCAAGAGGAGGGACTGAAGGGCCATAATCCATTTAATGTGGCTGTAAAATCTTAACTACAGTTTCTGTTAAGAACTTTTCATATAGGCCCAGATGAGGGCTAGCTGACAAAGAATAATACATGGCTAAGAGAAAGCTGGGTAAACAGACAACCTTGCATGTTTCAAGTCGCTGAGCAGAGTCAGCATGACTCCAGATGGTGAGCTATAACTGAGTGTCTTTATCGCAAGCTATAGACACACGAAGCACTGAGAAGGGTCCAAAATTAACTCCCTAGAGCAGATGCCAGAACAGAGTTCAGGGAGAGGCCCAACATAATTGATGTGAGTAATGACACCTTCCCCTCTCATACGTATGCCAATCCCAGTTCACAAAAAGGCAAGGGTAAAACTATAAACAATTGTTATTGTTAAATACTAAATTACTGCTTTTTTGCTTTAAATCTCCAGGAATGTACCTGTTGGTCAACCAAGAGAGCTGCTACCTCATTTCCCTGGACCCCAAAATCAGGATTTAACCTATAATTGCAATAGGAGTAGTTTAAGGAAAATTCTGTGTATTAGCAACATGTTAACCTAATCCATGGGCAGAGCCATTATGTAATCTTTTAGACCATTGGTTTATTGTGCTTATCTTGTCTTGCTGCTAGTACCTATTCAGGGGCTTGGGAAATCCCATCCCTGTCACTTCTCTCTGCCCAATGAGCACCCTATATAATCTATTTTAATCAATTGTTTTGCAGTGTCTCTGAGCCTTATAAGACAAGTGACACTCCACCAACACTGTGCATAATAAACTCCTGTGCTTGACTGTACATGGTGTCCATTTCTGATCCTTCACTCATTGATGTCCAAATTCCCCTATAATCCTCCTAAAGTATTGTGGGATAATCAAAATCTTCCAAATCTACAATTCATATAATTTTATGCACAAAATATTAAACATTTTTAAGGTTGAAATATTAAGCACTCAAAAACTAGGTAATACTGGAATTAAAGTTGTGCATGTAACCTTGATTTGCCCTTCTTCTGTGTATGAATTAAGATTACAGTCTTTAGTTACAGGATCACATACTTTTTCCCCCCCACGGAAGTCCTCCTCATTCAGTGTACATGATGGACAGTGTTTTTTGAATAAGCAGCTAGCCAATATTTCATTTTCTTCACATTGTTCAGAGTATGGCCTCCAGCCTTCTTTACTACACGCTATTCAAACCCAGATCTGAAGAAAGAATTACTAATTTTCACGTGGTCTTTTTATGATTCTCATGACTATAATATCCAAGTGCTTCACAAAGAACCCTGTGAGCTGAGGAGGTGATATTGTCTGCATTTTACAGAGAGGCAGCAGAGGTAGAGAGAGATTAGGGTTGAAATTATCTATTGACTTTGGGTGCCCAATTTGAGATGCTTAGGATCCGATTTTCAAAATACTTAGCATTACATAGCACTCGACATGTTCGAAGCACAGCTCCCATTATCTTCAGCTGCAGGTGTGATTATTAAGCACTTATGAAAATCAGACCCCAGGGTGTCCATTGGGCATGCAGAAAATAAGGCATACACAATTAGTGACTACTTCTGAAAACTCTGGTTTAAGTAACTTGCCAAGCATTCCATAGGAACTCTGTGGCTCAGGCAGGGATAGAATCCAGTTTTCTAAGGCAGAATTCCACTGCCTTAACCATGAGAGACTCAAGTATCAGAGGGGTAGCTGTGTTAGTCTGGATCTGTAAAAAGTGACAAAGAATCCTGTGGTACCTTATAGACTGAAGATTTATTGGAGCATAAGCTTTCGTGGGTGAATACCCACTTCAGACACATGGTGGAAATTTCCAGCGGCAGGTATAAATATGCAGGCAAGAATCAGTCTAGAGATAACAAGGTTAGTTCTATCAAGGAGGATTAGGCCTTCTTCTAGCAGTTGAGGTATGAACACCAGGGGAGGAAAAACTGCTTTTGTACTTGCAGGGGAGGCTCTAGCTTTTTTGCTGCCCCAAGCACGGCAGGCAGGCTGCCTTTGGAGGCTTGTCTGCAGGAGGTCTCCGGTCCTGTGGATTCGGCAGCTTGCCTGTGGGAGGTCCACTGGTCCCGCTGCTTCAGTGTATCCGCCGTCAAATTGCCACCGAAGCTGCGGGACCAGTGGACCTCCTGCAGGCAAGCCGCCGAAGGCTGCCTGACTGCCAGGGGAAGCTCTAGGCACCAGCAAAGCAAACAGCTGCTTGGGGCAGCCCATTTGCAGGGGCAGCAGCTGGCAGGGATCCAGTCGGGGAGCTGAGAACCAATAGGGCGCCCTGGGAGCTGTAGTTCCTTGGTTAGCTCCCTGCCTATAGAGCCAGCCCTGGAGCAGGGAAAGAACTACATTTCCCAGCATTCCCTTGGTTGCTATCAACAGGAAAGGGAGGGGGAGGGAGTATGTTAGCTAAAACCTCATGCTACAGCTTGCTGTGAATGGAGAGCTCACTGCTAGAGTGGGGTGGCACTGTGAATGGGGAACAAAGTATGCCCAAGGAGTAGAAAGCTTTGGCCCAGAATCCTCTGCAGAAGACATCCCCAGACTGGATTAGGATACTGATGTGACCTCACCTTGCAGCCCCCAAAGAAAGAATTGGGTGAACTAAATGGACAGTGCCTCTCTCTATCTGAAGCCTAGCAAGGGAGGTACATGGATCCCACTAGAATTTAAAATGAAAAGTAGGGGAGGTGAGGCTCTACTGGACCTGGGCAGCTTTAGATACAGTACCAGGCACATAGGAGGATTTCCACTTCTGAGCTATGGAAGCAGAAATTGACTTTTCCTTTCCAGATTTAGCTAATATTCAGAAATGGAATCTAGCACCTGCCTTCCAGATTTGGACCCCTCAAAATTCAGGAGTGCTCAAACTCAATTTGGGCAGCTGTTACCTCATTTCTCCCAAATCAAATATACTGATCCACTGTAACTTGCTGTAGTAAAAGTAGGATAAAATTGAGCAAGAAATGCTTCCCACTGGTTTTTAGGACTGGAAATGCTATTTTCAACAGCCATTGCTTTTTTCTTTTTTCAGTTTTATTTGTTTAAAAGGAAGACAGTGATATTGCATTGGCAAATTGCCCATAGAAACAAAGAGTGGAACAAAAGAATAATAAAGGCACCTCAACTTTTCCTCATTTATGGAGAACAGTCTTATAATATGCATCCAGCTATCCTCCAATCACACAAGCTGAAAATTGTTCCACTTTACTGCAGTTCTGTAATTATATGGGAACCAATCCTGTCTGTGTTCTGTGCACATCCAAAATTCCTGCTGATTGACCTGTCATCGGAGCAAATTACCAGTGACCCAGGGCTGGGGTGGAAGGAGGGTGCAGGTGGAGTGAGGGGGAGAGCCCAGGTCTGGGGCAGCAGGGTATGGGTGGGTGGGGGGCAACTGAGGGAGGAAGAGGGGAGCCCAGAGCTGGGGCAGCTCGGAGTGTGTGTAGGGGGAGATCCTAGGGCTAGGGTGGCAGGGGATGTGGGTGGGGAGGGAAAGCCTAGGGCTGGGACAGCATAGAGGTGTGGAGGGGGGAGAGCCCAGGGCTAGGGCAAGGGGTGTGTGGGTGGGGGGGCACGGGGGCACTAGTGGGGGGAGGGGGGAGACCAGAGCTGGGGCAGCACGGGGTGTGAGGAGGGGAGAGCTCAGGGCTTGGGTGGCAGGGGGTGCAGGTCGGGGGGGGAGATTTCAGGGCTGGGGCAGCAGGGGCGTGCGGGTGGGGGAGCCCAGGGCTGGGGTGAGGGGCAGCCAAAATTTTTTTTTGCTTGGGGCAGCAGAAAACCTGGAGCCAGCCCTGCTGACTGCCGCCCTCACAGGGATCAGCAGGGCACCCCCCGCGGCTTGTCACTCCAGGCACGTGCTTGGAGCGCTGGTGCCGCCATTATGTACTTGGCTAGCCATTCACAGTCTTGAGACACTCCTTTCTCTTTTTACAATCGTCTGACTCATTCACTATACACCTTCCAACTTCTGCAACAGCAGGAGTCCTCTAGATACCAGCCCCCTTCCACAAGCCTTCTTCATCCCCAGAGAGGGTATGTTTTGTGCAATGAATAAGGGTCCTGTGGAAAAAACCCAGTATGGGTTCAGGTATTGAACAATTAATTTGTAAGCATCTAGAGAATAATAGGATTATAAGGGCTAGCCAGCATGGATTAAACAAGAACAAATCATGCCAAACCAACTTACTTTCCTTTTTGAAAAACTTATTGACCTAGTGGATGGGAGAAGGGTGAGAGGAAACAGTAGACAAGACAGATCTTGATTTTATTGAGGCTTTTGACAGTCTCACATGCCATTCTCAAAAGCACAATAGGGAAATATCATCTAGATTAAATTACTATAAGGTGGGTGTAATTAGTGGTTTAAAAAAAACCTCTCTCAAAGAGTAGTCATCAATAGTTCGCTGCTAACTGTGAGGGCATATCTAGTGGAGTTATATAGGGTTCAGTCCTGGGTCTAAATTGTTCAATATTTTCATTAAAGTCTTGGATAATGGGGTGGAGAGTATGTTTATAAAATTTACAGATGACACCAGTTTTGGAGGGGTTGCAAGCACTTTGGAGAACAGGATCAGAATTCAGAACAACCCTGACAAATTGGAATATTGTTCTGAATTGAATTGAAGATGAAAATCAATGAAGACAAGTACAAAGGACAACTTAGGAAGGAAAAAAAATCAAATGCACAACTACAAAATGGAGAATAAATTCCTAGGTGTTAGTACCACTGAAAAGTATCTGGGGGCTATAGTGGATCACAGATTGAATATGATTCAAATTGTGATGCAGTTGTAAAAAAGGCTAATATCATTCTGGTGTGTATTAACTGGAGTGTTGTATGTAAGACAAGGGAGGTAACTGTCCAGCTCTTAGACCTAGTGAGGCCTCAGGTGGAGTACAGCAACTAGTTTTGGATGACACACTTAGGAAAACTGTGGACAAATTGGAAAGAGTCCAGAGAAAGCAACAAAAATGGTAAAAGGTTGAGAAAGCCTGACCTATGGAGGAAAGTGTTTTTTAAAAAACTGGGCCTGTTTTGGGAGGACCTGTTAGCAGTCTTCAGATATGTTAAGGGCTGTTATAAAAAGTACAGTATCAATTGTAATCCATGTCCATTGAAGGTAGAAGTAGTAGTAATGGGCTTAATCTGCAACCAGGGAGATTTAGGTTAGATATTAGGAAAAACTTTTAAACTACAAGTGTAGGTAAGCTCTGGAATAGATTTCCAAGGGAGATTGTGGAACCCCATCATAGGAGGTTGGACAAACCTTTGCTAAGGATTGTCTAGGTTTACTTGGTCTTGCCTCAGGTGGAATTGACATCTCGAGGTTCTTTCCAGCTCTATGTTTCTATGAAATTAAAGATGGTATCTCAATGCATATGTGGAAGGACACCAAATTAAATTTGCACATACAACCTTAAGTCTCTGCATTTCCTAAACATTTAAAAAACAAGCTAACCCCCTCCTGAAATTCCTTCGGGTGGCATGTTGAGACTCACATGGTTCATTAGGAAAGTTGGAGCCTTTAGAACCACCATGCTGACCTGTTCTATTTCAGCTAATGGAGTAACTGATAGCAGTTTATCCTCCTCTGTATGGACCAAGAGTAGAGGGAGGTAAAAGACACACTTTGCCAATGGATTTCCCAGATATTTGTTGGCAGCAGATGAATGTTGAGATTCCAGAATATTAAATTCTATTCCATGCTCTAGTGGGGAAGTGGTTTGTAATGGCACAGACACTTCTGTACATTTCTCCCAAGCTTGACCCTTTCTGCCATGTCTCCCTCCCATCTGTCCCAGTCCCATCTCTTCACTCCTTGTCCCACTACCATTCCTTGTCTATCTAGTCCCAGTCTTCATTCCTAAACTTTCTCATCTCAATCTACTTGTCCAGTCACTCCTAGTTTAGTCCTAGTCTAGGCTGCTCATCTAATTTTTCTCTTTTTCCCACACGGGCTCCCAGTCCCCCCTATTCTCCTTTTCCACTACTGACTTTTATTCTCAGACTCCTTGACCAACAAGTGCTAGTTTCTCATATTCTCCCAGGGAATTTTCTGTCTTGACCTCCCAATTCAGTCCCTTTATCAGACTCCTTGTCTCAATAGTAGGGCCATCACACATCCTGTTTTGGCCGGGATAGTCCCTTTTTTAAGCCCTGTCCCAAACATCCTGACTTTCTTGGCAAAAGTGGGCATTTGTCCTGTTTGTTCTTGTTAACTTGATCAGTTGGCAAGAGCAATGGGACAAATGCCCACTTTTATGAAAAAGTGGGATGCAGAGGAACGTGGGGGTGTGAGTGGTGTTGCCAGCCCTATGCGAGGAGGGGAGGCAGGGATCGGGTGAGTAGCTGGTGTAACCCCTGTAGCCTTGGGCTGGAGGAAGCATGCCCAATTGTTCTATAGGGTTGATGAATGCACAGTCTGGTCATCTCTAGGAGCTATAAGAGGCCTGAGCATGCTCAGCAAAGATGGACTCTTCACATACATTAGTTGTTAAACTCATGTCTGAGTTTGCATAAACTGCAATTTTTCAAAAGATTGTAATTTGGTCAATTTTTAAACAGGGATGGTAAGAGACATTTAAGTGACTCTGAGGCCACCCCACCCTTCCGCCAAGTTTCCAATTCTTGCTCCAAAACATGAGGGGTGCACCTTTTCAAAGAAGGGATCACTAGATTTTTAACACCGGCAAAACAATTTATTTCCCCTAGTCTTGTTCTTGGAAGCTGCTAAACCACTTTGGCTGAAATTTTCCCAGAGGATCAGCCTGAGGCAGACACCCAAAATTTCAACCCAAATAGTTAAAGTTTGGCAAAGGTATAAGGAACTGAAAATAGATTCTTACAGTGGCAACCTTAATTATAGATGCTAGCAGGCTGGCCTTCAGGTTTTTTTTTTTTTTTTTTTTTACAAAAAATAATTCAAGACAACTGAGTCAAAGAACAACTGGTAGTATTTATTACTGTGGCTCAGTATGAAGCCACAAAAAATACCATTTCTGCACATGCAAAAGAAAATTTGCACTTACTTATTATTTCTGAACTCTTACCACACCACCCTGCACATGTTTCCAGGCCCTACCGAGATTCATGCATGATTCTCAAAACAAAATGAACTTATTGATCCCTACTGGACACCAGCAAACTAGATCCTCCTCTTCCTATATTAGGCTGCTGATAATATTAATCACTGTCAGTCTGCCTGCCTTAAACTGTGGGGGTGTGTACCCCAATGCTTAGTTTGCATAATCTAACTCACACTAGTTTACCACTCATTAACAGTTCCTGCAGCTCCGCTGCCACCCATTAAGAGTTGCATAATATACTTTGATCTTTCTGCTTTGAAAGGGGAATATGCAGCGGCACAGGAACCAGCAAACAGAGCTGTAAACAGGGGAGTTTCAGTGGGAGTTCTGTTGGAGGAGAAGGTTTTTGTATTTTGTGTATTGTATTTTGTAGTTATATGTGTGGAGGCTGATGGCAGCAGTGTGCTGGGAGAGAAGCTGAGCCCTGATTAGGGGGGAGGGGCTTCTCTGCTTAGGGGTCCTATAAAAGGTAGCCAGCCAGTGAGACAGCAGCATAGGAGCCAGCAAACAGAGCTGTAAACAGGGGAGTTTCAGTGGGAGTTTACAGGGGGAGTTTGCGGGGGAGACTAAGAGACCTAGCCAGAGGAATAGACAGGCTGGTGAAGGGAGGGAGTGGTGTTCTGCCGGTGTTCTGGTGCCTGTTGGGGGTTTGTTTTGCTATAGGTGGTAGTGGTTTGCTTTGGCTTGTGTTTCCTGGACTAACAGGTTTTAGGCGGGAAGGCTATGACTGATACAGAGGCAGCAGTAAAAGACACAATGAGGATGACTGGATGTGGAAGCTGCGGCATGTACATGCTCCTGGATGGGGTACCTGAAAAGAGTTTTGTCTGCATGAAGTGCCGCCTGATAGAGCTGATGGAAGAAAATATCCAAGGATTGGAGATGCAAGTGGAAACTCTGGTCGAGTTTAGAAGGGGGTTCGAGGCGATGATAGAGGAAAGACATGATGAGGCCAAAGGGAAAAGCTCAGACTTGCAGATGGAAGCAGGACCAAAGAATTCTGAGGGGAGACTGCTGGGTGAGGAAAGTGGACAGTCGAAGCATGTGACTAAGAGAACCAGGCAGAGGAAAAGATGGCCCAGTGAAGGAGAAATAGAGCTCAAGAACAGGTTTGCAGAGTTGGAAAATGAAGAAAGGACACAGCAGATGGTTACTGAAGGTGAGAGGGCAAGGAAGGAGAAGAGCAGCTAGTCCTATAGGAAGATGCGAAAAGTCAATGGAGACAACACCAAATATGAGCCCCAGGAGGCTACAGGATGGGTTGCACTGGATTGCAAGGGACAATAGAAATCGAGGAGACTTGCAGCCAGAGGGAACAAGGGATAGACTGGAGAATCGCACTGTCACCAGGAAAAGGCAAGTCTACGTGATTGGGGACTCCTTACTGAGAAGGATAGACAGGCCTGTAACTAGAGATGATCCGAAGAACAGAAGGGGGTGCTGTCTGCCGGGTGCTAAGATACAGAATGTGGACCTGAGGCTGAAAAAGATCCTAAGGGGAGCGGGAAAGAATCCGTTTATTGTCCTTCATGTGGGAATGAATGATACAGCTAGATTCTCGCTGGAACGTACCAAGCGAGACTATGCCAGACTGGGGAAGACGCTTAAGGAAATCAAGGCTCAGATGATCTTCAGAAGGATTCTGCCTGTTCCTAGAGAAGGGCAACAAAGGTGTGACAAGATTATGGTGATGAACAGATGGCTGAGACAGTGGTGCTATAAGGAGAGCTTTGGGATGCATGGCCACTGGGAAGCATTCATGGACAGAGGACTGTTCTCTCGGGATGGACTTCTCCTGAGTAAGGAGGGAAATAGATTTCTAGGATGGAGACTGGCACAACTGATTAAGAGAGCTTTAAATTAGGAATTTGAGGGAGATGGTTGGGAGATGTCCAGGTAATCTCCACGCCAGAATTTAACATTGAGAGGGAAGGAAACAAAGTAAGAAAGGATACAGCCGTGAATAGGAGAATGGACATAAGGAGGAAGGGTAGTGTAGATACCAGTCTAATAGGTGATCCTGGTGGTAGAATGTCTGTTCCTGATCAGGCAAAGAAAGTCAGTGAAGCCAAACAACAAGAATTAAGATGTTTGTACACTAATGCAAGGAGCCTAGGTAACAAAATGGAGGAACTAGAGCTACTGGTACAGGAAATGAAACCAGATATTATAGGGATAACAGAAACATGATGGAATAGTAGTGGTGACTGGAGTACAAGTATTGAAGGCTATTTGCTGTTTAGGAAAGTTAGAAATAAAGGCAAAGGTGGTGGAGTGGATAAGACAGAGTCTGTCTAGGCAAAAATCACACTGGGAAAGAAAGCTACTAGAGCCTCCCCTGAGATAGTGCTTGGGGTGTGCTATAGATCGCTGGGATCTGATTTGGATATGGATAGAGAGCTCTTTAATGTGTTTAATGAAGTAAACACTAATGGAAATTGTGTGATCACGGGCGACTTTAACTTCCCAGATACAGACTGGAGGACAAGTGCTAGTGTAATAATAGGGCTCAGATTTTTCTGGATGCGATAGCTGATGGATTCCTTCACAAGTAGCTGAAGAACCAACAAGAGGGGATGCCATTTTAGATTTGGTTTTGATGAGTAGTGAGGACCTCATAGAAGAAATGGTTGTAGGGGACAACCTTGGTTCGAGTGATCATGAGCTAGTTCAGTTCAAACTAGATGGAAGGATAAATAAAAATAGATCTGGGACTAGGGTTTTTTATTTCAAAGGGGCTAACTTTAAAGAATTAAGGAAATTAGTTAGGGAAGTGGATTGGACTGAAGAACTTGTGGATCTAAAGGTGGAGGAGGCCTGGAATTACTTCAAGTCAAAGTTGCAGAAACTATCAGAAGCCTGCATAAAAAGAAAGGGGAAAAAAAATCATACGCAGATATTGTAGACCAAGATGGATGAGCAAGCATCTCAGAGAGGTGATTAAGACAAAGCAGAAAGCCTACAAGGAGTGGAAGAAGGGAGTGATCAGCAAGTAAAGCTACCTTATTGAGGTCAGAAGATGTAGGGATAAAGTGAGAAAGGCCAAAAGCCATTGTGACAAAGTTCCTCCTCTATCTTGGTGGGTCCTGCGCTTATTGGCAGATTTGCTCACCTCAGTGATCTTTCCCCACAGTCTGGGTCAACTGCTCCTCTGTCTGATCAGGAGCTGGGAGGTTTAGGGGGAACCCAGGCCTGCCCTCTACTCTGGGTTCGAGCCCAGGGCCCTGTGGATTGCAGTTGTCTATAGTGCCTCCTGTAACAGCTGCATGACAGCTACAACTCCCTGGGCTACTTCCCCATGGCCTCCTCCAAATACCTTCTTTATCCTTACCACAGGACCTTCCTCCTGGTGTCTGATAATGCTTCTACTCCTTAGTCCTCCAGCAGCACACCCTCTCACTCTCAGCCCTTGCGCCTCTTGCTCCCAGCTCCTCACGCGCACTTCCTCTCCTCTGGCTCCCCACCTCCCTGACTGGAGTGAGCTCCTTTTTAAACCCAGGTGCCCTGATTAGCCTGCCTTGATTGGCTGCGGGTGTTCTAATCAGCCTGTCTGCCTTAATTGGTTCTAGCAGGTTCCTGATTACTCTAGTGCAGCCCCTGCTCTGGTCACTCAGGGAACAGAAAACTACTCATCCAGTGACCAGTATATTTGCCCTCTACCAGACTCCTGTACCCCACTGGTTTGGATCTGTCACACCATGTAGAGTTGGACCTTGCAGAGAGAATTAAAACCAATAGTAAAAGGTTCTATAGCCATATAAATAAGAAGAAAACAAAGAAAGAAGAAGTGGGATCACTAAACACTGAGGATGGAATGGAGGTTATAGGATAATCTAGGCATGGCCTAATATCTAAACAAATACTTTGCCTCAGTCTTTAATAAGGCTAATGAGGAGCTTAGCAATAATGGTAGGTTGACAAATGGGAATGAAGATAGGGAGATAGATACTACCACATCCGAGGTAGATGCCAAACTCAAACAGCTTAATGGGATGAAATCGGAGGGCTCAGATAATCTTCATCCAAGAATATTAAAGGAACTGGCTCATGAAATTGCAAGCCCATTAGCAAGAATTTTTAATGAATCAGTAAACTCAGGGGTTGTACCGTGCAACTGGAGAATTGCTAACATAGTCCCTATTTTTAAGAAAGGGAAAAAAGGTGATCCGGGCAACTACAGGCCTGTTAGTTTGACATCTGTAGTATGCAAGGTCTTGGAAAAAATTTTGAAGGAGGAAGTAGTTAAGGACATTGAGGTCAATGGTAACTGGGAAAAAATACAACATGGTTTTACAAAAGGTAGATCGTGCCAAACCAACCTGATCTCCTTCTTGGAGAAGAAAACAGATTTTTTAGACAAAGGAAACGCAGTGGATCTAATTTACCTCAATTTCAGTAAGGCATTTGATATAGTTCCCCATGGGGAACTATTAGTTAAATTGGAAAAGATGGGATCAATATGAAAATTGAAAGGTGGAAAAGGAACTGGTTAAAGGGGAGACTACAACGGGGCATACTGAAAGGTGAACTGTCAGGCTGGAAGGAGGTTACTAGTGGAGTTTCTCAGGGATTGGTTTGGGGAATCAAACTTATTTAATCTTTTTATTACTGACCTTGGCACAAAAAGTGGGAATGTGCTATTAAAGTTTGTGGATGACACAAAGCTGAGAGGTATTGCTAACACAGAGAAGGACCGAGATATCATACAGGAAGACCTGGATGATCTTGTAAACTGAAATAATAGTAATAGGATGAAATTTAATAGTGAAAAGTGCAAGGTCATGTATTTAGGGATTAATAACAAGAATTTTTGTTATAAATTGGGGACACATCAGTTGGAAGTAACAGAGGAGGAGAAGGACCTCGGAATATTGGTTGATCACAGAATGACTATGAGGCGCTAATGTGATATGGCCATTAAAAAAGCTAATGCAGTTCTAGGATGCATCAGGCGAGGTATTTCCAATAAAAATAAGGAGGTGTTAGTACTGTTATACAAGGCACTGGTGAGACCTTATCTGGAATACTGTGTGCAGTTCTGGTCTCCCATGTTTAAGAAGGATGAATTCAAACTGGAACAGGTTCAGAGAAGGGCTACTAGGATGATCCGAGGAATGGAAAACCTGTCTTATGAAAGGAGACTGAAAGGGCTTAGCTTGTTTAGCCTAACCAAAAGAAGGCTGAGGGGAGATATGATTGCTCTTTATAAATATATCAGAGGGATAAATATCAGGGAGGGAGAGGAATTAGTTACGCTTAATACCAATGTGGACACAAGAACAAATGGACACAAGAACAAATGGATATAGACTGGTCACTAGGAAGTTTAGACTTGAAATTAGAAGAAGGTTTCTAACCATTAGAGGAGTGAAGTTCTGGAACAGCCTTCCAAGGGGAGTAGTGGGGGCAAAAGACATATCTGGCTTCAAGACTAAGCTTGATAAGCTTTTGGAGAGGATGGTATAATGGGATAGCCTAATTTTGGCAATTAATTCATCTTTAATTATTAGCAGGTAAATATGCCCAATGGTCTGTGATGGGATGTTAGATGGGGTGGGATCCGAGTTACTACAGATAATTCTTTCCTGGGTGCTGGCTGGTGAATCTTGCCCACATGCTCAGGGTTTAACTGATCACCATATTTGGGATGGGGAAGGAATTTTCCTCCAGGGAAAATTGGCAGAGGCCAATCCTAGAGGTTTTTCACCTCTCTCTGCAGCATGGGGCACGGGTCACTTGCTCGAGGATTTTCTGCACCTTAAGGTCTTTAAACCACAATTTGAGGACTTCAGTAACTCAGACATAGGTTAGCGGTTTGTTCCAGGAGTGGGTGGGTGAGATTCTGTGGCCTACGTTGTGCAGGAGGTCAGACTAGATGATCATAATGGTCCCTTCTGACCTTAAGCTTATTAATCTCTGTCAGTGTGCACTAGGGAACTTTTAGTGTATGGCAGAATGGTCCAGAGCCAGAGCCAGAGCGTGTGTGTGTGTGTGTGAGTGAGAGAGAGAAAGCAGATTTACATCCTGGCTTGCCAAGAACTCAGTCTATGTATAGACAAGACCTGTGCATGCATAATAATAATAGAAAAATTAATAGAACCCTCACATAATAAATCCCTGCCAATAATATCACTATTCTCCCTTTATTCTGTCTATATAGCTTGCACTAGTTAAAGGAACAAAACCATGAAGTGTTCAAAGACCCAGCTCCCTTAAAAAAATGTGTTCAAATTAATTTTATGAATTGGGAAAAGAATGATTGAACTTCAAAATCATAAGGTTACTGCTTATATTAAGTAACTATTAGCAAGAAAACTACACAAGACTCTCAGCTAACAGACAAGAGACTCAGATCAGATCTTCAGCTGGTTCAAGCCCGCAAAACTCCATTGTTGTCAGAGGAGCTACGACAATTTACATTAGCTGAGTTGTAGCATTATATTAGAATTGGAGAGAAGGAAACACACATGTGCTAACAAAATCTGATTGTCTTTTTCATTTTTCTGAATAGGTATAATTAAGTTATATAGAAATGTACCTCATTGTTTTCCATGAGAATTCACCACACTAAAATTGTTCAGTTCCTTTCATTATGAGTCTGAAAACAAAGCTATTATGGTTTCTGTCTTCTGTAATACAAAAAAAAAAGAAACAAAAAAAAAAAAACACAAAAAAAAACCCCACCTCATACTTCTATAATTGCAACTGTTTTAACAATGTATTTTAATTCTGTCTCAGATTGCTCATAGAAAGCCAAAAATCAGAATCCGTGTGATGGTACTGCTGCTCGTAGCTCAAGTTTATTAGCATAATATTTTGAAAACTGTAAAGCTGTGAGCAATTCCGGAACATAATCATTTCTATTTCTATTGCAGTAGTATCCAGAGACCCCAATCGTTTACCCGGACCTCATTGTGCTAGGCTCTGTACAGACACAGAACAAAAAGTCAGTCCATACCACAAGGAACTTACAATCTAAATACTGATGTACTTTAAATTCAAATATAAAAAGTCGCTTATTGATTCTTCTGCTTCCCGCTGTTCATAGTTTGAGTCTTACTTTTTGAACTGTTCTCTCCATCCCAAGTGATTACTTCACCACTTTAAAGTCTCTTCTCCTCTACAGAATTCTACAGGTTTGATATTCAGTCTAACTCCTTTCCATTAACCATTTTTCTTCCATGTTATCTTAGGTCTCACCTTAATATTAGCTACTACTTTTACACTAATGCCTAATTGTGCACGTATTTCAACACCTTTAATTATCCTCCTCTACCTATCCTCTCCCTCCATCTTAACCAATTCAACTCACTGTTTCCTCTTGCTTTCCTTCACCCAAATCTCTTGAACACAGTAGAACTTATCTTGGAGGACAGGCACATCTGCAAACAAGACACACCCCTCTTTCACCTCATATCACACCTAATTGTCTCCATTGGCAATCATTTTGGGACCATCTTAGAGCCCAACATCTTTCACTTCACATCTCCTAGGTCTGCAAGTATGTTCAGGCACTCTGTTGCCTCAACTCCACTACAGTATTTATATCTCTGTGCAACTTAATTATTTTAATTCCTTTTTGTATGGTCTTCCCCATTGTCCAGCTTCATCACAGTCAGCAAGAAATGAGACAGCTCCACACTGGCTCCCCCTTTTGCTTCAAGACCTTTTGGGACAGATTCATTCCTGCCATTTTCATCTCACTAGTTCCCACTTTGGTTACACTGTTGTAGGATAATTTTTATTCTCCACCAAGGAATCCATAGGAACTCATTGGTGAAGATTGCCTAGGGGGTGTTTTAATCAGTGTATACTCGGCAAATCTGACTATATCTCTCCCAAGCCCATGCTGCCCACTTCTGGGGCTGAGTTGGCTGGTTGTAGACCCTGCCCACTTTGCTTATCTTTACTAACCATACCATCACATTATATCCAGCCTCCTGTGAGCAGAGTATTAATTAAAATAAGCATCTTCAAATTCAGAAGCAAATGTGTGTCTTACAGAAAGTTAAATTCTATGCTAATGAATTCTGTTTCCTCTCTCCCAATTCATTTTAAATTAGTTTTTAATTCACTAGTTACAATTATAAAGGATAATATTTATCTTGTGGGGGAGGGAAAAATTCATCAGAAATACCCATGATGGTTGCACTGCACTGGTTAGTGACTTCACAGAATGAAATGAGATAGGCGCCTGGCTATTATTTTGAAAAGAATTAATATTTTCATAGCAAAATTAACCCCAAAGATATTTCTGTGGAAAGAATATTGCAATACACATTAAAATATTTAGATTTATCTTATTGCAGCTAAACCAGCTCACATTGAAGTTTGCCGGTATCATGACTGGGATATGGGCAGTTTGACCTAGTAGTTAGAGCAGGAGTCAAGGCTTGTAAGGTACCAGGAGGTCAGAGTCCAAAGAAAGCCACAGGGCAAACCTGAGAGTCAGGTGTCAGGTTACCAGAAGATCAAGAGCAGGTATTACAGGGGAAGCACACCTAAACAAGGCAATCCCAGGTGCATGGACAACGTCCTATGCCTGTGCTGGGTTTATATAGAAGCTGTGAACCAATCAGAACCCCCAGTGTTCTGCCAACTGGATTCCAAAACTGGAGTCACCTGTATGGGTTCAGCTTCTGTTCTGGCAACTACTAGCCACATCACTGGGTGGCAGATTGTCACTTATTGATTCTAAAAGCCCTGTGGATCAGGGTTCAAGACCCTGATGGTGGGCTACAGGCTTTCAGTGGCAGCCTATAACTACAAGTCTTCTAGCTGCTACTACAGGGGTCTCTGGCTAGTGAGCCCTTATTCAGCAAATCATTAAAACATGCTTATACATGTGAGTAATACTGTCTTTATTCAGCAAAACACTTACAGATATGCTTAAATCCTACTGAGTTCAATAGGGCATGTGATGGAGTATTTTGCTTAATTAGTGACAGGGCCAGCGGCTGAGACCCCTCTTTTCCATGCTAGCCAATCAGCACCTTCTCTGTCCTCCAGTGGAGCCAGGACCGGTGCTAGGGGATTGAGCGCCCTAGGCAGACGGCAATTTCGCCACCCTGCACGCTGGTCCCGCGGCTCCAGTAGAGCTGCCGCAGTGATGTCTGCGGGCGGTCCGGTGCTCCGCGGCTCCGGTGGAGCTGCCGCAGTGGTGCCTGTGGGAGGTCCACCGGAGCCGCGCGAGCAGCCGACCATCAGCAGGCATGACTGCGGCAGCTCCACCGGAGCCGCGGAGCACCGGACCCTCCGCAGGCACCACTGCGGCAGCTCCACCGGAGCCGCCTGCCGCTCCCTCTGGCAAAATGAGGCCCACCATTTATTCTGGCGCCCTAGGCTATTGCCTAGGCTGCCTAAATGGTAGCGCCAGCCCTGAGTGGAGCCCCCCAGAGGGTAAGCACAAAGGAGCCAAAGGCAAGGATCACCAAACAACATACAGGAGAAAGATAGAGGTATCCATTGGCCCAGAAGAGGTATCCATTGGCCCAGAAGCAATGAAGACCATAGAACTTCAACCATTCTGCATATAACATAGCAGGCAGGAGGGAATTAAGGGTTGGGGTTGAGGACCTGGGAGAAATAGAAGAAGGAGAACAGAAAGAGCACTGGGCATGGAACTCAGGGAGAAGGTCTGTGGGTCTGGAGGGAAGAATTGAAATGCACATGTCTTGTCTACACTGATGGTGGCATGTAGGGTACAGGCACTACATTTATCTTGGTGAAAAACAAGCTGCATCCACACTGCCATGTGTAGATACACATGGCAGTGAAAGGCTCTTGCAAGGGGAAGGCAGCAGGACACTACACTGTTAAAAATAGCAGTGTAGACGTGGGAGGAGCTGTACAGTCATGTAGAGGACCAAGTAGAGTATATACCATATGGCTCTGGCATGTCTTTATTCTGCTTGCCTAAGTAGTGCCTCACTGTCTATACTGCAGTTTATACCCATACCAGGTGTAGTATATGTACTCCACAAGCCACCATATGGAGTATGCTGTGTAGACACACCCTAATGCTTCTTCAATTTCCCAGTGTAGAGAAGGTATGGGAGAAGAAATTTAATGCACTGAAAGCAAGGGTGAAAGCTGATGGTAGGAAGTGAGGAATGATGCAAGTATGTTTGGGGGATGTATTCACTTTGGAGTTTTAAGATGTGCACATTATGTTGTTAGCAAATATTAAACACTCAATGTTTTGTATATAAAGTTTTCAGAATCCTCTTTCTATCAACTAAAGTGCTAATGGTCTGTACCATAAACCTAAAAGGGCTCTGTACTTAGGTTGAAACTTCATGGGTGACCAAATGATGGAATGTATGTAATCAAAGATGGAATATATATAATCTTACTCTCGTCCCATTGACCTATGGAGAATGTGGCCAGATGTTTAGGCAGGGGCCATTTGTGATTGAGGGGAGTACTTTTTATTGCAAATATGAACCACTGAGATACGTTTTTAACCCATCAAAAATTCCTTTTGTCACACAGGTTCTGTGACAATGACTTGGTTACGAAATTTCAGTTTATGAGACTGAAACTAAAGGGATCATAAAGGAAATTTCACAACTGATTATGTTGTGGGGAAAGGAATTTCTTTGTATGTAATCACATACAATGCATAAGGAATTGTGATTTTGAGAGTTACAGTAAATTGTGCAACAGAAACACTTCTCCAGAGTCAGTTTGGTAACCTATAGCCTTCCTTTCTGAATAGCGCTGTATTAATCCTTGACTAATAATCTTTGATTAATAAGTTCCAATTGAGCTTGGTTATCTGACATCTTATTAAGAAACAGAATTGTACCCTAACAATGTGTATATATGTAAACACCACATATTTTTGTCCTCAGGCTTTTGATTGAGATGTAGGAAGAACTGCTGCAGTCATGTTGTGAGGCAGCAAGAAGAAAACAGGTTGAAATGATTGTATGAAATGGATCAATTTTAATAACACTATTTTGCCCTTTAAAGCAGGTTCAGTTTAGACATGAGCTAAATTGTCCAAAGGGCTGTGACAGAGTCAGACCAGACAGCAATAAGAGAGTGGTGGAAGGCAGGACTATGAGCCCTAGAATCAGGGGTGAAAGTAAAATTGAGCTCTTACTGGTACGGAGCCAGCTCCGACCCCCGCAGGAAGGGGCGGGACCCTGGGCAGAAGGGCAGGGTCATCATCCCCCACCCAGCCCATCTGTGCTGCCTGGCCCATGCCACTCGGGGCTCCAGCAGGGATTTAAAGGGCCAGGGGCTCTGGCCACCGTTGCTGGCAGTGGTTTAAGCAGGGTTCTTTACCGCGGCAGCACTTTAACATCACTGCACCTTTTGCTTCCCCCATTAGCAGCCCTGCCGGATCGTTGCTGCTCCTTTAGGGACCCAGAAGGGCCACCGACAGGGGTGCAAAAGAGGAAGTGATGTTAAAGCACTGCCGGGATAGTGCTTTAAGCAATTTCCTTAAAGTCAGCGGTACAGGCTGCTTTTTACAAGTATGCCATTCCATCCCATACTGCCTTACTTTCACCCCTGCCTAGAATGATAAAGACCCTTTTCCTCCTGAGCTGAGAAGAGTTTACCTGAAGCCAATTAGGGACTCCCTGTGACCTTTAAAAGCTCCTTTGAGAGAGAGAAAAGACTTCTCCTGGGTAAAAAACCACTCTCCTCCTTATGGGGGAAGCAACCATGCTAACACTAATTGACAGTTTGGACCAGCATATTGATGCTAATTGACCCAGAGGCCAGCATAACAAGGCCACACCTCAGGGAGAGGGAGAGCAGGGTGAGATATTCGCTTTCTGTGTTCTCAACTTGTTACTTTTGATTTGGCTGAGGAGTACTCTTTGGGCCTACCCTGAGGCCCACTTTGTAAATACTGAAGAATACTTCTCACTCGTTTTTTTGTAAACACTCTGCAAAGTGGGACTGATTTACTCCAGGCCCCAATGGCCAGAGAAGGAAATGCTGAGCCTGGCGAAGTGAAGGAGGTGTCTTGCCACAGGACCTTAACGCCACCTCCACTTGTACATATGAAAGTTGGTGTGTGCATGTTTTATACTCTCAAGAGTTTTTCACTTGCAAATGTTATCACATGCCCACACAAGTAGTGAGTAAAACTGTTGGGATGAAATCGGCACATGTAAGGTTGCACACCCACAACAAAGGCCACATAATAATATGAGTTCAACAGTAATTAGAGATACTTTGTACAGGTGCACATTGCAGCATATCTTCCTAAAACCCAGTATTGCATATGCAAACACAGTAATATACATTTCAAGACATAAGAAGAGTCAAACCTACAGTATTACCTTAGTATCATGGTTGGCCATCCCACCCAGTTTCCTCTTCTATATACAGCTACCTTAACTGGGCACTAAGCTGACAAAAGAAAAATGTAAGGGAAATGATTCCAAGTAGTCGCTTATGTGTTTCTAGAAGCCACTTTCCATAGCAATTTCTACAAAAGTAGGGATAATTCCTTTTAGATTTAAATCAGGTTTCAGTCTCTCATTTTCTGTTTGAAATATGACCCGGCTCTTTGCACTTCCATTTATTATTTAATTTGCTATATAATCAGTATCAAACAGTTCTTTTTCTACTACTCTGAACAATTTTTTTGTGCAGTACTACACTAGGTAATAGTTTTTCTTGTAATCTGCTTTCATTCATTCTAATTTGAAAATTTAAAAAGAAAAAAGCTGCCTTGGAAGATCATAAGTTGGCATGTCATTTTATTTCTTTTCTTTACATACATCTTTAATAGTCAATTTCCTTTTTTCTATACATATTTTAGTGTGCAAATATTTGCCATCTATATTAAAATATGAATTATCCCCACAGTAGTGTACATACCTTACTGAATGACATCAAATCCAATCTATTATACAGATCTTTAATAACCAAGATAACTTTTTCATCCAGGTTGTGGTTCATTATTTTTAGGATTGAATTTAGCAATGCTATCTGTCGAAAATACTAAGTTTTTAAATTAGACTTTTCTCTAATACATAAGAAACTTCCTAACTGATACCAGTGACAGGACCACTCATGGTAAAACTGACAAACATGACAAAAATCAGTGACACCACCTTGCAAAATGCATTTTGCTTATTAATTTTGTCAATCGTTGTTTGTGATCATATTTTGTACCATACCAGCTTAGTGGGTGTGATCATGACTCTCTCTAGTGGCTGATCCAGATAATGTAAATCCTATGACCTCAGAGTTTAGGGAGTTCTCCTTTAGATCAAGTTGCAAAGGCCTGTGCTTTTAGTGGTGAACATCCCATGCTTAATTCCTACTAATGACCACAGCATGTGTTTGTCTCTGGGTTATGAGTCACAGTGACTATGGTGTGTGTCAATATGGGGCCATAGTGAATGTGAAAGAAAATGTATTATATAGAATATTTTGTAATATAAATGAAGCCTGTAGTAATGATGGCTACAATATTAAACCTTAGTAGCAAAGCAACTAAAAGAGTAGAGATGGTTTTCAGTAGATACATCCTTTTGCAGTGGGTTTTAAGGCAGTAGGATAGACACATTTATGGTATTTTTCCTGGCACAGATTTTTTTACTTTAAGGAATAATGATATTTCACTGCTGGCTATCAGTTCACACCATCAAGAATACCAGATGTAGCAGCAGCTCTCCTAACTTTCTACAAGCCAGGAGAGTAAAGCAGCAAGATGGAATCTTTCTAGAAACTATTCTCTGGTATAAAACCTGCTTCTCTGGTAGCCTCTCACAGTGGTCCCCTTTATTGAGATAATTAGCCCTGCTCTAGTAGCAGTGCATCAGTGGCTACAATACAGCTGTGAGAATGAACTTGCTTGATCTATAACGGCAGCCCAGACATTGAGCACAGACACCTCCTCCCCCTGTAGTTGCATCAGGTGACTCTCCCTTTCCTCCCCTGCAAGTTAGCCTCAGATTTATAATAGCAATAATGCCCTCATTGCTGGTCCTTTTCCCCTACTGCTCCTTATTTGGTTCAATAAAGGCCTTATCTGATCTAGAGCACATTTGGCTCTATATTGTAACATTGCAATCTGCTTACAGAAAGCAAGCAGTTCATAGGTACACTGCCCGAGGAATAGGCTAGGGACTGAACTTGTGGCTGACCACATTTCAGTCCCTGGTTCTCTCCTTCTTTCAGAAATGAAGTAATTAGCACGAACTCTTTACCGGGAATAGATTACTTCCCCTCTTTGTCAACTCAGCTGTGCTGGCTAGGAAATCATGGAATGGAGTCAAAGGATCTCCTCACCCATCTTCCCACTCCGCACCCACCACATAGAGGCCGCTCTTTCTCTCATCCTAGAGTGTCTTGCAGAGGTATAAAGGGACATTTCCGCCCCCATATTCCCTTGTGGGGGCATATAAACCACACAATAATCTTGCTCTGTGTTTTTGTCTCTTAAAAATGGAATTACACTGGCTATACCAGAGACTGGTAATGAGTTTTTTTCCCTCTTTGAAAGACAGCAACAGCACCAGGTGCCTAGGTATGTGTAACCCCCTCACCAGACCTACACCTAATAATTTACAATAATTCAGTACAATAAGAACATAACATTAGAACGGCCATACTGGGTCAGACCAAAAGTCCATCTAGCCCATTATCCTTTCTTCTGATAGTGAACAATGCCAGGTGCCCCAGAAAGGATTAACAGAACAGGTAATCATCAAGTGATCCATTCCATGTCACTCATTCCCAGCTTCTGGCAAGCAGAGGCTAGGGACACCATCCCTAAAGATTTGTGGAGTGTTTTTTTTATTATTTTTTTAATGGAGTAGCTACATTAACAGATGAAGAGAAGTTTTGCAGTGCATTTTACTGAAATCAAATGAAATTGTATTTACTAATCGCATTGGAAGTTAGCATATAAGAACAACAAATTTCACAATAACTTCAGCTTGGTGAACTGGATCAACTGACTAACTGACAAATAAGAAAGGATCATCAAAAATTGTAACAGATTGTTCTAAATATTGGCAAGTGGGATTCCCCTGAGCTCAGGGATGGGAACCAAATTTTTTTTTAAAAAAAATTAAAGCATAAGTATACACATATACATAAAATAAAATACAATTAATGTAACAAGCCCTGGTTACAGAACTACAGGTGCACCCTTTTCACATATCTCTTACATTAATCATAATTCAGCTTTCTAAGAAGTTAAAATAAAGCAAGAGAGACTAAGAAAAGAGGAAGAAAAAGCAAAAGGTGTGTGGGTAGAGAAGGATGGCACATGGTTCCTTGGATAGATTTAGCTCCATGTGGTCTAGCAAAGGACCTCAGAACTCCTAAAGACTGTCCTGAACCTTATACAACGTTTCATACAGCAATGAGTATGCTCTGACAATTAGAGCTATGTAACATTTAAGCAGTTCCCATGCAAAGGGGATCATGGAAAACATTTTTTTCCTGTGGGTTTATGAAGGTTTACATTCCCTAAGCATTATCAGGATTCTATTTACAAACATTATGAACAATCATAAATGTGGTCATGACTCCACAATTAAGAGTTGCAAGTATTTTTCTATTGTATAAGCACCCAATTTCAGAGCCTTACAACATTACTGAAAAATATCTTAATTGATTCCAAACAAAATTGCTGGTTGAATGTTTTTTGTTTAATGTCACTCTCAGAATTCTTGGGTTACTGTCTATGTGCTGCAAAACCCATTGAGCGCTTTGCTCTGCATAAGCAGGAATCTCTGTGATACTAAATTGATCCAAATAGTCTGTCTGCATTTGAAGGGGATGGGAACTTCTGGCTTCCAC
This sequence comes from Gopherus evgoodei, assembly GCF_007399415.2. NCBI lineage: Eukaryota > Metazoa > Chordata > Testudines > Testudinidae > Gopherus > Gopherus evgoodei. The sequence continues at coordinate 192,837,737 of NC_044322.1, read as the reverse complement.
TCCCTAAGTCCTTTCAATAGAGTCCTGGATCTACTAATCCTGGGAGGGCCAGAGGTTTTCAATGGCTTGGCAGTTTGCCGAACCTATTATGCCAGCCTGGTATTCCAGAGTCTGTTGCTTTCTTGTAGGCACAAGGAATCTGAGAGTGACTTCCTTGAGTAAATGACCTCTGAAACCTTTCCAGGAGTTCCTCTTAGAAGCTGTACAACTACTGTCCGCTGTCTCCCAGAGCTACCACCCAACTCACTGGAACGTTCTTCTTTTAAACCCTTATCCCTCCCTGACATGACTGACAAGACTGGAGGAGCAGGGCTAGCCTGCTGGGCTACCCTGGGCAACCAAAGCAGCTTTTCAACCTCTTTGTCACTGGTGCAAGGTTTATACACACCATCACAATCACAAAATGACAACTAGTCTTGAGAGGTGGCTTGTGTCAGGCAGCCATTCACCACAGCAGCTGAAGAGCAGTGGTACATATTTGTTTCCTTAGACCTACAAGATCATCAGATTCACTCTTATCATTCCATCCCAAGGCTCCAGTCTTATCAACTGACCCACATGTGCAGACATGTAGCCCTTTTCAAGTCAGCAGGGCTCTTCCCAAGCATAGCAACTGGCAGGATCAAGGCCAAAATTCCTATTTTGTCTCCTTCAGTGATGTTCTCAAAAATGTCCCTTTTGCAGCTAAAACTATGAACTGTTCTCAGATTGTCCACAAAATTGGTTGGGCTGATTTTGACTGCGAGCATGAAACTTACTACAGGTGGGCCTGGTAGTTATACCTTTAATTAAGGCTGCCTAATACCTTCAATTATATGCTTATGTTTGCAGTTGCCTGAAAAAACATTACCACACTGTTTGGCCTAAAGTTTTCCATGCCAGATGCTTGTCTTTGTCTGATTTTTTAAAAGCAGCTCAGCCATTTTCCCAAGTCTCACATTATTTTTCTGTGTCGCCAATAGCTGTGAAGCTCACTGGCAACGCGTGTCTCAATGTGCTCTAGTGATTGACCATTGTAACAGATAACAGCCTATGGTGACCACTGTGACACAGGCTTTCAGTAGAGACCTTATGAGACCCCTTTTGATGAACCCAGAGGAGCCCTTCACCCCTATGTACAACTGTGCTCTCTGCCAGTGGGCATCAGGAGGTCCTTGAGTCACAGCATTATATTCCTCCTCTCCCTTATCTCCTTACTGATTGTGCCTAGGATTGAAAGTAATTTACTCATAGGCATGCTCTGGGTAGGTGGTTTATGGTCCACTGGAGAATGAATACCACCACCCTCCTTGATGTCACTGTACTCAGAGATTCTGTTTTCTGATTAAATATATGTTCGGTCTTACAGCATAAATCTGAATTAGTTGCTGTATTGGCGGGGGCTTTTTTATTAAGTTTAGAACGCTCACAACAAAGCTGTCAACAACAGTAAAGACCATCAAAATATTTGTTAGAAAATAGGTGGGAGAATTCTATAGGTCTGACTGTCTGGTAATAGTTCTGAACTTGGATGGTAAGTAGCCCATTTTGCTACTCAGAATTTAAAGAGATGACAATGATGGCAGCACCAGAGCCCACATTTCTTGTGTAAAACACCCATAGGATAGGGACCATGGGATTCTGCCTCCAGTGATTACAGTCCTAGTTATTTTTTATCACTTAATCAAAAATATGTACACAGTCTATATTTAAAAAAAAAAGATAGCATTTTAAATTGCAGTAAGACATGCTTGTGCATGCAGCATGTGTTAATTCACGCATAGCTCTGACAGCAGTCAGCCTTCAGACTCATGCCTAACAATCCACTAGGTGTAAATTAATGCAACACAATTCATGCCCTGTCATGTCTTATTGCTTAATTATCCAAGTACAATGAGGAATACTGTGTGTTGAAATATGAGAGTACAGTAATTTGCTATTGAAGATATTTGGATGGTCTTTTTGGATCCAATTTGTTTCTATTTTCAGCAAACCATAAAGATACTCTCTCTCCTACACAATATCATAATATATCAATTATAGAACTAGACAAATCAAGGGCAACTGACTTTGGAATGTTAGATAAATTTAAGAGGAACAATATTTAAGTCATCCAGAAACTCAGGACTTGGGGGAAAATAACAAAACAGAAGACAAAAGGCTAAAAAGCTTAGGGAAAAAAAAATCACCAAGCGAACACTAAAGAAGTAGAGCCAAAGAAAGTATGATGTTTGTGTCGAAATAAGAAATCTGTTTGAACTGGGAAGAAGCCCAGAAAGAGACAGCTTACCTTGTGTGGGACACTGGAGGGAACGCACAGAGAATTGGATTCACCATTGTTTTTGCATGTGATTTACTAGTAACACATGTAAAATCTCAACTTTGGGTTATTAAAGCGAAAGGGTCCACAAGTCCCTTTGTGTTGTAGCAGGGTTCTGCTATTAAATAACCTAGCATCCAAAGGCGAAGTCAGGAGGCTCACAAAAAGAATATCAATTGGTGCCAAATTGCTGAGTTGTGAACATGCACTGATGAGGCACAAGGGCAGACTGAGAATCTTTAGAGTGTCTAATGCAGCAGAAAAAAAGAGGTGAGAGTTTAGAATATTGCTACCAAATTTAGAAATACAAATCCCAAAGGAAATTTAATACAAAAGAGTTGATATCTGCAACAATAGGCTGGATAAAACAGAAAGGCACCAAGGAATGTTAATATTGTAGAATAATACTGTCTAATCAGAAGTGAGATGATATAACACTTTCACAAATGAGAAGCAATGAACTTATCTTGACATGGGAGACGATTGTAGTCATGTATACAGTACACAGCACTTCTGCTGGTGAATTGCAGATAAAGCATACGGCAATGTAGCTGGAAAGTAGGCATTAGAAAATACATTGCTCCCTAATTCATTCTCACACTCATTATAATAGGGACTATGTCACAACTCATGCTTTTGAATCTAAGACAAAATATTGGAGGATGTAGAATTGCAAAACAACATATATTTCTAATGGAAGTTTGATTAAAAAAATGATATGCAGACATCTGGTAAAACTTTACCCAGAGGTAACCTTTACAAATACTTTTTGTTTAGAAAGCAATGCACGGTTTTATGTTATTATTAACTGTTCGTAATTTCTGCTAGTTTTAACAGAGCACAGAAACCTGTTCACTCATTTGGAACTTTTCTCCCTTCATCTCATCACCACAAGTCAAAAATTCTTCTTATTTCCCTAGGATGAAAGAAAGACACTTTTCCTTGAGGTTCAATCAAGATTTCTTCATCCATCCACTGGTTACAGGTTTAATAGAAATAAAGGAAGAATTTTAAAAAAGCAAACTTCTTGAGGCCTTCCAGTTAAATTTCTTCTGAAACATCTGGCTTTCTTACCTTCCCCATTGTAAATGATTCCATATGGTGCCAGGACCCACTAGAATAATTCCTGTCAGTTGGACATTGAACTCCTTCAGCAGGCCACTCAACCAGAGATTCAGAAGATCCATTGGCACTGAGAAGTGAGCCAAACAGAATACATGTTCTAGAGATCATGCCTTACTTTAGCATACACTTCCTCAGATAGTGACTATATTGCACAAAAAATAAGAAAAAAATGAGAAAAAAATAAACTTACCAATGGATTTGCATTAATCACTTACCTTTGCTTCTCTGTTGTGGATTATAATAATTCCAAATGGTCTGTCTGGCAGCCTATCTGAAAGGCTTTTTAAAAGGAGAAAAGCTGCAACAGAATAGAAACATTTCTAAGGGCTCCATGAATGTTATAGAAATTAATATGCAGTGAATAGTCCACAGAGAGAAAATGATAGCTAGCTCCCTCGCAAAGTACAGCTGATTAGAACATTTTCACTGCAAACAAATGTGACGTTAAGATATATTTTCATCAAAATGCTTGCTTTTCTGTTTTCCAACCAGCTCTAATCTCAAGTAATAGTTTCAGTTAGTTCCCATAACCCTGTTTTAGTCTGTTAGCTAAACACTTGCTGTTGTCCAGGATAAATGGGAGCTCCCTGGAAGTTGTTCCCTACTTCAAAATGGCCATTTTAATTACATCACATCAACTTTGGTTCTGTAGGGAAATGTATTATTAATAATTATCTCAATTCCAGTAGCACATAGCTGCCCAAACTGAGACCAATGTCCCACTGTGCTGGGTGCTTCACAGACACAAAAGGGACAGTCCTTGCCCCAGAAAGATTCCAATCTAAATATACAAGACAGACTAGACTAGTGGTGGAAGAAAGGAAGCTATTACAGAAGTGCCCCAACTTACATAAGTCGAATTTTGCGTAAGTCAGGAACATATCTCCAACAATTAAACACAAAAAAGAAAGAAAAAAAGCATACAGAACTTTTTCCATAAGTCTGGATTTCCATAAGTCAGGTTTGCATTACCTGGGGAGTGTCTGCATCCCTATTAACAGATGGAGAACAGAGGCACAGAGAGTCATAGATTGTAAGGCCAGGAAGGACCATAGTGATCATGTAGTTTGAACTGCTGCATAACACAGGACAACAACACAGGACAATGTTATGCAGCAAACCACTATTTTTCCCCCCATAATTTCTGACTGAGTTATAGCATCTCTTGTTGAAAAATCATCCACTTCTCATTTAAAGAGTGGAAATGGTGATGGATCCACCACATCCCTAGGTAAATTGCTCCAATATTTAATTATCCTCACTTACAAATGTGCACCTTATTTCTAGACTGAATGTGTCTAGCTTCAGACTTTTGACATTGGATCTTGTTATGCCTTTGATAAATTTAAGAGCCCTCTGTGGTCAGAAATCTTCTCCCCATGTTGGTATATCAAGTCTCCTCTTAACTTTCTCTGGAATACATTACATTTAACTTTAGACTCATTGTGAAGACAGGTTTTCCAGTTTCTTGTAGTTCTTTTCTTTCTGAAGTGTGGGCACCATAACCGGACACAGCATTACAGTAATAGATTGTTACCATTGTATATGGCATTAACAAACACCTCCCTATTTCTACTCAATATTCCCCTGCCTATATTATTACTACTAGTTCAGGACCCTATTGGACTAGGCATTGCACAAACACAGAAAAAGAAAAAAAAAAAGACAGTCTCACCTTATATATCTATGGATCACATTTTCTCTCTTAGAGCCACCTTATCACACTGGAAGCTCATATTTAGTTGGTTATCCCAGCTCCCCTTAGTTCTTTTCTGAGTCACTCTTTTCCAGTGTACAGTTCCATATTTTGTAACCATGACCACCAATATTCTTGGTTTAGATTAAGTGACTTGCTTATCTACTTAAGTCTGTAGTAGAGCTGGAAATTGAAGCCAGATATCCTTAACCCAGTCCAGTGCCTTAAACACAAGAACACCAAAGCCATTAGACATGCTGACTAAGTGTTTCCTTTTAATCATCCAAAACTGCAGAATACTGAGTGCCACCTGGGAGATACAGAAGGAAGTCCAATTACCCTGTAGGCATATGGGAGTGGATGGTGCTCAGCAACTCCAGGATCAAGGCATTATTTTTTAATTACTGTACTATAAAGAGAAGGATATTCACCCTATGTAGTAACTGAGGTTCTTCTTTAAGTAGTGTCCTTATGGGTGCAGTAGTGTCCCTGCCCCTGGGATCGTAAATCTTCGATAGCAGTGCCCCTTGGGCCATATATGTGTTACTTCCCTTCTCACACTATCACTGGCATCTATATAGTGTTGTGCAGTCCAACTGCTTTCAGTCTTTTCTCAACCACCCTTGGTCTGGGATGGAATCCTGTGCAGACACCTTCATACATCTGTAGCTCCTTTATTAATCCTACTGTTTCCAAGGACTTGTCATAATTTTAGCCATTTTCTTTATTTTTCTGTTTTCCCCCTTTAAAGAAAAAAAATCTGTTCCCCTCCCTCCCTGTTACTCTTTAGCATAATGTAAGTTTAATTTTTTCTGTGCCTCTCCTGATTGAGAAGTTCTCCCTTCTCGGGGTTGTACCCAGATCCCCTGGGTTTAAGAGGAGCCTCTCCTGTCATGAGGCCATCCCTGCGAGCAACAGTCACTCACAGTGCATATGCTGTCTAGGTGAGGGGCATGTCTCACAAAAGTGCACCTCAAATTGAAGGCTTGGCCCAGCAAGGAGTGTGAATTGAGCCAAAAATTATTAATGGAGAGCTCTCTGTGGCCAGACTCAGTCCTTTTCCCCGATACTTCTATGAACTGATCACCATCGGCACAGTCATTGGCCAACCCTGAATAAGAGAATGTCTACACTCTCCCACCCGGATGAAAATAAATGAGCCACTAGCTCACCCATTAAGGAACCGCCTCAAAGAAAGGCATCATCTGCAAGGTGGACAGCCTCAATATCTTCAGAGGTGAGACTGAGCTCCTGTGACTGTCTGGACACTTCTATTACTGGCAGTACAGAGATGTCCAAGGACCCTGAACAGGCAGGAACACAAAGGAACACTGCCACTCAGCCCCAAGAAGGAAAGTGTAAAGATGTTGAAATTGGCGCCGACCATCTCAGCTAAAGCGATTCAAAGTGCTTCGGCAACAACCAAGCCCTTGGCATTGACAAAGCCTTGACGCTACAGGATCAAGGCATTTGTTTTTAATCACTGTATTATAAGACCTTTTGTACCACAATAATTGAATCAGAATTAAAAAGATGTGATAGCATTTTAAATATGAATATACCTTTCAGTATAACTATTATTCATGCTGTTTAATATAAATATTAGAATGTGCAAGATGCCCAGATACCAGGGTGATGTTTGATATAGATACACAGACTAATGTACTAGATAGTAATTTAAACCACTATCTGCCTAACCAGGATTTTTTAACATAGACTAAGAAACATTACTCTACAAGATGATACCGTAAATGAATGTAAGTTATTAAAATCACTTAAGCAATGCCAATTTCTATTTTCAGTTCTTGGAGATTTAATCCCCTCTTAGAACTGATGATGAGTTGTCCAATATTTGCAACTACAAAAATGATTGCATTCTTGATTACCACACTTTTAAAAGAGTGGAAAAGAACCCTTTAATATATGCATGCATATTTATTTTACAAGACAAAGAAATTACAGAAACAGGTATTTGCCTATGTTTATGTTTCATACGAGGAACTAAATTGAATGAAAGAAAAAAAAACAAATGGAATTTCCTTTCACTGGGCAGAGTCACTCCAAATTGAATCATTAAAAAAAGGCTTTAGTGCAAGTCATTATCAGTCTCACTCTGGCAGAAATTTGCTTACCATTGGTTTCAGTTATGAACATAAATGATGGGCACTGGCTCTGAAATTGAAAAGCTGATGACAAAATGGCCTTTATTATAACAACATAACAAATGGTTATGAAACTGTTAGAATAACAGTTGTTTGATCTAAATAATTTTGATGGATCATTGCATTCACCATGACAGCATGGAAAACATGAAACAAGGGAATACAACATGGTATTACAAACGCTTTTTTGAGTTCTCCATGCAATAGTGTTCTGCCACTCAACTACAAGATAGTTAACTCAGGAATTTATGCATGCACACATTTTACACACACACACGAGGGAACATGTTGATTTTGATTAAATTTTAACTGAAACCTGTCTGGTTTCCTGCCAGCTCACCTGCTTCCCCAGAAGCTTGAGCTTCCAGACCCATACCTACTTGGTAGCCCACCTGGTAAGCTTTCACGGATCATGTGAAATTTTCCACAGGAGAGAAATTGTGGTTCCTGCCCAGCTCTTACTTAGACACACAAACATACTCTACATCATCTGGGAGTCTGTACGGCTTTGAATTGTCTTTCACAGTGGAAGTCTGTGTGGACACAATACCAAATTAAAAAAAATACAAGTATACTACCAGTAAATGAGTATATAATGCAGAGGGAGATCAGAGGCAACTAATTCTAATAAGACAGTAAATAGGCAATTTAAACTATGCTTTCATAAGCTCTCACACTGACATAGCGCTGTGCACACAAGCACTTATGTTGGTGTCACTTATGTCACTCAGGGAGGTAGAATATTCACGTCCCTGAGCTACATATGTTTTGCTGACATATGCTATGTCCACACTACAGCCTTTGGATTGAGGCAACTTAAGTATATTGTAGAGTCACTAAAGGCATACATATGCCTGAATAAAAGACACAACATGGGAGTGTCTCTACTGATTATATCTGTGACTCTGTGGCCTAAGAATACAGGCTCCCTCAAATAGGAAGGCCACAAGACATTTAAGTCTTTATAGCACAAAATCAAACACCTTTAATGTCACCTAGAAATCAATAGACAGCCATTGTTGATAATAGAACACAAGTATTGTGCATCCCTGCTGAGAAACACCTCATTATCCAGTTGACTGCTGCCTTCTGTACCAATTTAAGTTTCCAGGTTGAGTTAAGATGCAAGTTTGCCCCCTGATAGAACTCCTAGCATTAATCATATCTGAGGGTGACAAAGGTATGGAGTCTTCCTCTGAAACAAACTATTGCCATTTCCTAGCCATGTATTATGATGCAATTTGCTGTAAAAAGTATGTATTTAGAGCCTGACACTGTGAGTTACTGAGAGTGATGCTAGCAGACCCTAAGGTTCGTAGGACTCACAGAACATTAATAAATGCACAGCTGGAAACCTGTCTGCTTTTAGCATTGTTAAAATACATGTTAAGTTGCTAAGCATGTGTTTTGTATTTGGACTTGATGAAATGCTTGTAGTGATAAGTGATAAATGATAAGTGATCTCACTTATAACATCTGTAGCTCATGGTATAAAGTTATACTGAGTGTTTGCACTATAATTTTGTAACTCACCAAAGAGGAAAGAAGCATTAATTAATTTAAAGTGCTGGTCCTCCACACAAGAAGGCCCCTGGAAACCAAATGAGCCATTGTGGAACATCAAAAGACAAAGAATTTGTTGATTTCTCCCCACACACACCCATGAAGAGGAGACAGGCACCAACACTTATTCCATCAGTTTGAACACTGTGGGAAGGGAATAAAAATACCCAATCTGAAGAAATTTATCACTGTGCTGCTTGGAATTTGGAGAGGCCAATATTTTTAAGCATAAGCCAGGGATCCCCAAGCTGCTTGGCTTGACTTAGTTCTGGAAGATATAGAAAGCTCACATAACAAAGCAATTTCTATTACCTTTTGGAACTTAAGACTAACTCATTTGTCTGTGTACGTTTACCTACCTTAACCTTGTAAATAAGTTATTTTCCTTAGTTAATAAATCTGTAGTTCATTTCTTACAGGATTGGCTACAAGCATTGTCTTTGGTGAGAGACCTGAGGTACAATTGGTAAGTGACTGGTCTTTTGGGACTGAGAGTAACCTGAATATAGTTGTCATTTTTGGTGTTAGGGACCATCTATCACAAAGGCAGGCTTGCCTGGGTGGCAAAATAGATTGGACTGCCCAACGGACTGTCAGTGACTCCACATTAAGTTTGTTACAATGCTTAAGGAGTTCACACTTCAAACTTGATTGGCAAAATCTAATTATAGAACATACAACCAGTTTGGGGTTTGTGCCTGGTTTGTTACAGTCTGCTCTGAGGTTAGCACTCAGGTCTGTGAGCCACTCCAGATAGCCTGACACAGAGAAACTTCAGAGGAATACTAACTGCCTTCCACTGAAACATACCGGAGTTAGGAGTGCTCAGTTTTTCTCAAGACTCTCTCAGCACCTTAGCAGATCAGGTTTTTAGAGTCTCTTAAATGTGTATTGTAAAATAAATCAATCCGTCTTGTAAAGTATGAATTTGTAATTCTAAACTCAAACCCAGCCATACATTTTGTTATATAACAATGATTTAGAAACCACAGGGTATGTCACTAGATTGGAGGTTTAAATTTTGTCAACATTAAATTAACCTGCCATCTGGCTGGCTGGAACTATGGTTGGCAACTAGACCAGTACATTCTTAAAATAAAAATAGATTAGCTAGATAAACAAAGTCTGTACAGTAAAGTAAGATGTTCTATTTTATTGCACACAGATAAGCCAAAATTGTTTTCCCTATAAAGTAGGTAAAAATAAGACTATCAATAGATCCCAAAGCAAGCCCAAAAGATAGTGTATCATTTTCATATTTGGTCAGAGCAGTGGCAAAGGCTGAAGTTGGTAGGGTATTTTTGGTGTGTGTGCGCGCGCATGTGGAATTATTAATTTTGCATGTTGGTCTGTGCATTAACAAAAAAAATCCACTCATCTGGTGAAAAATAGAAACTTCAACCGTTTTAATGTTTTCTCAGAAATGGAAAGCAATTACTTTATGCCCAAAACTATTTCGTTTTTGCTATGAAAGTGCAATTATTTTCTACTTAAGACAATTTTTGCTAAGGTTTTTTTTTTTAAAAAATTAAGTTCTAAAACACAAATGAAGGATGAAAAAGAAGGATTCACTGCAGTCCAGCATGTAAATATTAAGCATGTGATTTTTAAAGTGCATTCATTAAAGTGAAAAGTGCTTTGTACTTCTGTAGCAACTTTAATGAAAGAATTTCAAGATGCTTTATGTGCATTAATTGCATTAATACACATTAGCTACAAAACAAACACTTCGCTATGTTTGTCTCAGCCCAGTTATCTTGTCCATTAGCTAGGTCCTCTTCCTCTGGTGAGAGTGGGAGGAATAGTAAAAGAAACATCCTCTTCAGAGCTGTTCCTATGAAGGCTTCCAAAACCTAATAGCTGGAAAAGAATTCTTTACCTTAATACCTTCTCTCTGCTGCAGAATAATTGTGGGGAGACCAAAGGATCCACATAGTAGCAGATTCTCCACCCACACCCTCACCCCACTTCAAACCACCAGTAAAGGCTGGAGCATATGGAGCTCCCATGGAGCAAAGTTTGATGCTGCACTTGAAATTCTTGGCTATGGAAACAAGAGCTGGTCAAGATTCAGAATTTCTATACCATGGGAAAGTCCAATATTCTGAAAAAAAAAAAGTTTCATTTTCAACAAATAAGTGGAATTTCAAGATTTCTTGAGGAAGTAAAATCCAAAAAACATTTTGGTTCAAAATGATCAAAACAAAATTAACCCTCAGAGCCCTACCAGACTGATGGGGAATTGGGCTAAGATTGGAGCCAGGACTCCCAGCACCATGGAAGGGAGCCTGGAAGCCCTGAGAGCCCCAGCTTGAGACAAGAGTGATCTGGGCTTCCAGGTTCCCTGCCATGGAGCCAGAAGCCTGCCTGCTCTGCGAGCTCCACCAGGATAGTCCATATGACAGGATTACTATGGAGTCATAGAGACTGAAATCCCTGGGGTCCCCTGAGCTGAAACTGGCCCAGTTTCCAATAGAACCCTGCCTGTACTTCATCAGAAGCTGACAGAATTCTATATGCGTCTGTGAAAAAATTCAGGTTCAGTGAATAGGCATTTTCCAACAAAACCCTATTTTATAGGAAAATTCCAAATCAGCTGTACTAGAAATACATTGGTTCTGCTGCCTGAGAGCCCTATACACCCACAAAATAGGAGCAGGATTTTTCCCCTTATGCAGATTTCACTTTATGCTTTATACTGTTTTTTGGGGGGATATATTTAAATAAAAATATATGTCTCAGATACTAACTTATGAACTTGCCAGAAGATAGGAAAGTCTAATACTGACAAAGTCCCTCCTTCTGGAGTTTGAAAGTAATTTCAAACTAATTTTGCTATTCATTTGCACGGTAGAAATGGTTCTGATTACATTCAGGGCCGGCTCCAGACCCCAGCGCACCAAGCGCGTGCTTGGGGCGGCATGCCGTGGGGAGCGCTCTGCCGGTTGCCTGCGGGAGGTCCACCAGAGCCGCGGGATCGGCAAGCGGCAGAGCGCCCCCCGCAGCGTGCCGCCGTGCTTGGGGCGGCGAAATGGCTAGAGGCCGCCCTGATTATATTTTATACATAACTTCCAATTCCCCTTATTCTCTCTTTTACAATTACTTATTATCCTAATGTAAGATTTTGATAGTTTAGTTATATTTGAGCAATGAACACTGCAGATATATTAAAAACTAAGTAAAATTAACATGCACTTGTAATTAATGTTCCTTCTTTCTGCATTGTTTTTAAATTGAGTTAAATGCAGTAGAGTATATTATCTCCCAGAGCTGAATTGTGGACGGTGCAGAGCCATAGGGAGGTGTGGATAAGGGCCTGTGACTGGGTGGGACTCATCCCCCTGGTGCCTCCTACTGGTCATCTTGGGGATTAGCTCCACAAATCAGTACACCTCTCCTGATGGTGCCTCACCTGCCATCATATTTGCTTTCTGACCCATGTCACTCCAGTGACTGCCATGTCCTCTTCAAGACAGCCCTCAGGCTGTGCCACCTCTGTGCTCTTCCTTTCTGGGGTTTGTACAACAGTCCAACTACCCAGCCACTTCCCCAGTGGCAAGTGGTGGAGACCTAAGCCCACCCACTACTCAAGGTCCCGACCCAAGAATCCTGTAGATGGCAGCCATGTGCTGCATCTCCTCCAACTTCTCAGTACATGTCCCTGGGCCACTTCCTCTGGCCTCCAGCACCAGCTTTGTCCTCACTTCAGAGCCTTCAGGTACTGCTGTGTCCATCTACCTGCTAGGAACCCTGTCCTTGAGCTCCAGGCAGTTCTGCCCTAGGGATCTTTTTATATGGGCCAGCTTGGCCCTATTGGCTGGTCCTAACAGCATGTCTCCTATTGGCTGCTTCCCTAGGACTATTAACCCCTTACAGGCCAGTAGGGTAGACACCCCATCTCAGGTCCTTTTAGTATTTTGTTGTTCTACTATAAAATGCTGTTTTGTGGCTAAGAAAAGTGGATGGGCCTGATTCATTAGTCCATTTCTCTAGTTTTCCATAGCTGTAACTTCACAGAAATCAACAGTTACACCAGTATAAATGGAGCAGAGACTCTAGAGTGAGGCACAAGATGTAGTAAAAGTTAAAAACATTACTTCTATTTTGTGGAGAAAATGATAAAGTACTGTACACTAGGATTGTTGAAAAATGCACAGAAGTTACACTATTTGGGAGTTCAATGTGAATTTAAAAGATTAAGGAGAACAGATGGCATGATTTTCCAGAGTGTAATAGGGTCCACTTACCATTGGGGCGCATCCTTGTGGCAGCAGTTGGGGATTAGCTCCTTTCAGCACGAAACTATCTAATGGGAGATTGAGCTACAGGGGGTGAGCTAAGCCCCACTCCTCTCTCGGAGTGCCTCCATCTGGGCCGCAGGGAGGTAGCTATTTCTGTTTAGCAATCCATGAATGGCATTCATGGTGGCTTACATGCCTAAGGTGTTTGTTGCCCGAATTGAGTTAGCTTCATGCCTTGCTCCACACAAAACATGTGGTGGTGCCACAACCACCCACATTATAATTTTAGCCCAGTGATTAGAGCACTCACCTGGGATGTGGGAGATTTATAACAGGTGTCAGACCAATTGAGTACAACACAAACATTAATAAATTTATCTTATCATATGCCTTGCAGATTAGGAGGTATCATTATCACCATTTTATAGATGGGGAACTGAAGCATAGACTGAGCAAAATCAAAATTGTCAGTGTCCACTACTTTGGAGTGCCTATCTTGAGACACTTTGGGCGTCTTTCAGAGTAATTAGCATTTTTATATTGTGTTAGAAGTTCAAAGCATGGATCCAATCTATTCATTTGCAGTTGTGAGCACTCAGCAATTGTGCCAGCCTGGCCCCAGGGGTTACACTGTGCATCAAGAGAATGAGGAGAACACAGTTTGTGACCAACTCTGAGAGTTTTGATTTAAGGTGGAACTGTGTGGCTCAGGGAGGGATAGGATCCAGTTCTCTAAGGGGGCTTTCAACTTTTGTTAATTACAAGACCATTCTTCTTATTTTTATAATTCAAAGTTTCATTCAGCATACACCTTCCAACTTCTGCAAGAAATGAGGCAAGGGTCCTATAGAATACAGCTTCTTTCACCACACTATTGTGATTCAGCCCTAGAACATGGAACATCCTGTGCAATGAAAGATGCAGAGGCGGGGGGGGAACAACAACATGTGACAATATAATTAAAGATTATATAAATTAATATGCACAAATTAAGGTTGCACAGGAAATCTAAATTTTGGCATTTCCTTGATGTTTTTTCAAGATAAGAAATTAAATCCAGAAAAAATTAATTAAAAAAACCCTCAAAGACAGATTTCATTACATGGGACAATATTGACCCCGAAAGTGGGCCATCAGCAGGATTCATAACTTTAGACCCACAACTAAGATATCTACAGTTTGAACTAACAGAGTAAATGGTAGTTAGTAGCAGGCTGGTAACCTCTATGTTGACCAGTCATTAGAAAGGGGATGGGAGAAACATTTTGCCAGTGGGTTTTACAACTATTTGCTGACAGCAGGGAATGTAAAAAACTGAGGACTCCGATTGATTCCAGGTTTGGTAAAGGAGTGTTCTGTAGCGGTCATTAATCCTTCTGCATCTAGGCTCCCTGTCCCACTCTGCTCCTATCCTATATACCTAGCGCCCATCCTTGTCTCCAATCCCATCCAAATCCAGCTGTGAGGGGACAAGGCATGCTCACTGTACATGGAATCTGCAGATAATTTAGCTGCCAAAGTCTAACAAGTCTCTGCCAAACATGTGCAACTGCAATTTTTTAGAGTCTTAGAACTTGGCCACATTTAGGCAATTTTTCATAGGAATAGCAAAAACATATCCCTAGCACCAAGATGTCCCCTCTGCCAAATTTCTAGTCTTTTTGCAAATATTGTCAATGAAAGGAGATCTTAAAAAAAAAAAAAAAAAACAGGAACAAGCATTTTTCCACTAACCACATTCTTGGAAAAACTATTAAACTATTTTAGCTGCAAGTTTTCAAATAAATACATAAATAAAATTAAGGTGAGTATATGCACATGGCTTTGAAAATAGTTAAAGTTTGACAAAGTAATGAGCAACTGAAAATAGGGTCTTATAATGGAAATTGTTGTAGGTAACATTAACTAAAAGTAGTACTACTAGAGCCACATATATCCATGTGTGTGTTCATATTCTCTCTCATTCAAATCTACATATTTATTCTGTACAAAAAAACTACCTTAAAAAGAATATTAAAGCCCCTATTCTGCAAAACACAGATTTAACTTTACTACCATAAGTAGGCCAATTAATTTCTAAGGTTGTAAAATGAAGCACTCAAAAATTAGGCATGTCCAAAGATAAAGTTGCTCATACAACATGAAATCAGCCTGCTTTGTGATTGTATCAGAGGCGTAACCATGTTTGCTGCTTTTACAGATCCAGACTAAGAGTCCTGTGGCACCTTATAGACTAACAGACGTATTGGAGCATGAACTTTCGTGGGTGAATACCCACTTCGTAGGATGCATCCGACAAAGTGGGCATTCACCCATGAAAGCTCATGCTCCAATACGTCTGTTAGTCTATAAGGTGCCTCAGGACTCTTTGCTGCTTTTTTTATTGTGTAATTAAATGTTATTTCATATACTTTGTTTTCACAGCACTGCTGTGTCATTCAATGTGCAACTTGAATCATGCACAGCAGAAAAGGTAGGTGGTAATTTATTTATTTTTTTTATTATCCTTGTTTCTGAGTGACCCCGTCTGACATGTGGCCTCCAGTCCTGGCTCATTCTCTACAAGCCATCTGCTATACCCAATGAGGCTCAAAATGGGCATTCAGTTACATAGGGTATAAATCTCGATTTACTTCAGATTTTCACCACGGTAACTGCATGTAGAATTTAGCCACAACTCAGGCATCTATCTGCAAAAACAGTGCCGCAATCACTATAAATCCCAGCTTTGTTCATTCAAAAAAAGTATTGCCCTAAAATAAGTTACTTATGATAGAATAAAGTGTGTTTATAAGGGATTGATTTGTAGAAAGTTATCATTTTTATGAGCTCAAAGGGCTATCGAGTAATATCATAGTGAACACTTCGTTGGGGTCCTATACAACAAAGGCATCTTGCTCACTTCCAGTTATAATTTTTCTTATATTACCTCTCAGACCCCAGAGTGGAGATGGAAACAAGCACAAAGTAGAATGGTGTTTGGGGAGTGATGATGTTTTCTGATTTAGCTTTTATGTTTCAGCAATGGCTATCCTGTATATGCCTCCAGAGTTTAAAAAAAAAAAAAAAGTCATCTATAACAACTACTGCTCCTGAGCGTATAGTAAAGAATTTATTTTATTTTACTGTAGCTATCATTTTTCATTCTGGGGAAAGGATCATAACTCAGCCCATTTAGATAAGCTGGGCAACTTGTGTCCATTTTCCACAATGTATTGAACAAGTTTATCGCATGCATGATTTAATATGAAACAGGTTCTTTTATTTAAAGAGTTCTTTTGTCTGAGAAACTAGGCCAAATTTATCCCTGGCTTAAAGCCACTGGTTAAAATAGAGCAACATCAGACATCATTTAGACCAGTATATAAATTCCCATGGATACTCAGAGTGTTTAACTACTCTATTATGTACTAGATTCCCTGTGTATGGATGGATAATTATACATTAGAGTAGTCAATGGAGCGCTAAAGGCATTTAACAACTCTATAGTTCGAGAAAGATATAAATCTAACAAAGACTTGATAGGTTCCATATTTTGATTGACACCGACACAGGAACATTGACACTTAGTATACTATATAAGAGCACACTATACAGCGTAGATCGGCAACCTATGGCACGCGAGCCTATTTCTGATGGCACATTATTCCTGCTGAGCGGCTCAGCCCGCCGCCATTCTGGGGTTCCTCCTGCTGGCTGCTTACCAGCTGGGGGCCTGCCGCTGGTCCCGCTCAGCACCCGCTGCTGGCCTGGGGGAAAAGAATCCCAGGTTGGCAGCGGGCTGAGACCCCAGCTGGCAAAGAGCCAGCAGCCGAAACCCCAGAGTGGCGGCGGGCTCAGTTGCTGAGCCTGCTGTCACACCGAGGTTTCCACTGCTGGCTCCTGCTGGCTGGGGTCCCACTGCAGGTCCCACTCAGCTCCCGCTGCTGGCCTGGGGGGATGAAACCCCAGGCTGACAGTGGGCTGAGACCCCAGTTGGCAGGAACCCATGGTGGAAACCCCAGAGCGGCAGTGGTGGAAACCCCAAAGCAGCAGCGGGATGAGCTGCTGAGCCCACCGCCGCTCTGGGGTTCCCGCTGCTGGCCCCTTACCAGCTGGGGTCCCGCCACTGGTCCCACTCAGCACCTGCTGCTGGCCTGGGGGAAGGAACCCCAGGCTGGCAGCAGGCTGAGACCCCACCTAGCAGGAACCTATGGTGGAAACCCCGGAGTGGTGGCAGTCAACCCACCGCCACTTTGGGGTTCTGGCGGCTGGCCCCTTGCCAGCTGGGGACCCCTCCGCAGTGCCACTCACCTTGGTTCCAATTGGAGTTTCAGCACTTGCCCCCTGCCAGACAGGGTCCAGGCTTCCAGTCCTGCTCAGCCCTACCAGCCGCCAGCTCCACTCACCTCAGCTGCCGATCTGGGGTTCCAGCCACTGACTTCCTGCTGGCTGGTTATCAACTTTTAACTCAGAAGCCTGTGTGCAGCTTAAATTATCTAAATAGGTGCCACCAGACATTGGAAAACTCAGCAAAGAAAAGCAAGGGCAAGGATCACACTAAATTAATAAGATCTGCATTTAAATTTAATTTTAAATAAAGCTTCTGAAACATTTTGAGAACCTTGTTTACTTTACATATAACAGTAGTTTGGTTATATATTATACACTTATAGAGAGACCTTCTAAAAAATGTTCAAATGTATTACCAGCATGTGATGTCTTAAATTAGAGTGTATACATGAAGACTCAGCACACCACTGCTGAAAGGTTGCCGACCCCTGCTGTACAGTTAGGACATATTAGTTCAGAAAAAATCAGTTGCATGTACTTGTTTGCAGAGAAGCATAAGGAAGATCTTTTAAAAAAATATAGGACCTTTTCCCCCACAGAATCATTAAAAAGGAGGTATGAAAAAGATGTGTAAGGTGATTCCATGCAGTAGTCCATTCCCCTGCCAGTAGATTGTTCTCTATAGTTGTTTTTCTAGTCCTTTGACCAGTTCATTTTTTAAAGTGCCAAGCAATCAGGCTCTCACCACTTCCCTTGAGAGACTATTCCACAGCCCAATAGATCTTACAGGGATAGAGTCTGCTCTCATTTACACTGAAGTAAATCTCAAATAATTCAACTGCCAGCCTTAAGCCACTGATGGATCACTCGGCATGTAAGTGAACCTCCTGCAGCCAGATATATCATCTTTGGGACCAGAATCCTCTAGCAGTGCAGCTCAAAGCATCTAGCTATTGTACACACTATCACATTAATTACAGTTCTAATTAAAAAAAAGGAAAATGTATGTTTTTCATGACATTAGTTCTGTAGCACCTGGTAAATAAATGAAATAATGAGTAGAACTGATTTATTTTTGTTATGAGGTCTTTAATCCCTTGAGAGGGTCACAGCAAAGAGCACAGGAAGATTTCTTCCACCTTACAAATAGAATCCAATTGCACAAATAAGGTAAGGATGAATCATCGCATATAAAGTTTCCTTCTTTAGGTCCAATGTCTGTCTAGTGTGCAGAGAGCCTCAGGGCTATGGGGATGTGTGAGGTGGAAGTTTTCAACCCCATTGCTTATTTTCCCCATAGAAGAGTGAGTTGTCAAACCCTCTACAGGAGAGGTTATGGAAGAGTATTTTGGGTCCGATCACCAGAGCTGAGTGGATATGATTCACACTCATCCTGTGCATGTCCATCTTCTGATCCAACCAATGGCAACCAAGAAGATACATGCTTGTGCAGATTATTCCTGCTGAGAACCTATGGAACTCTCTTTTCCACAGGAACATACAGATTGCCATAATCTGTCAGCCCATTGGGACATCTAATCCAGTACCCTGTCTCTGCCAGCAGCCAATACCTGATGTTTCTGAAGAAAGTGCACAAATTATCCATTATAGACATCTATAGTTTAATGTGTACACACTGTAAGTCACTTCCAACACACTTTTTGAAAATGCTTGGGTTATAACCTTGTATCCCTCATACATTTTTTAAATCCTATCAAATGTAACCGTGGATGTTCTAATTATCCATATAAATGTCTAATCTTTTTTTAATCCTACTAAGCTCTTGGCCTGCATGATATCTTGTAGCAATAAATTTTACAGATTAATTATGAGTTGCGTAAAGAAATATTTCCAAGTGTCAGATTAATATTTGTTGCCTTTCATATTCAAGTTAATACTATGCAAATTTTTACTATCATTTACTACAGCAACTTTTAATCTATTTTTTCTTTCACTCTGATTTTATCCCGCTTCTTTACAATTCCTAATTTTTCAACAAATTAATTTCTCTTAAGTGTGATCTGCCTGTAAATGAAACATGGTTTTTGATTTGTTGACTAACACTTAACTGTGATAATGTTGAATAATAAAAACAGTTAAATTCAACATATGAAATTTATGTAATTAGGAGGCAGGAGAACTATAACAAAAAATTCAGTTTTATTTCCTCCAAATAACAAAATGAATCTCCATTCGTATAATCCACTAGCTCAAAAGAGCAGTTAGAGGTCTTTTGATCTTTGGTGTTTAAAAGTTCTTTCAGTTCCCTAATGATTCCTAGTAGTAGGAATCAATCTCTTGAAGACGCATTTCTGAAAGCTGTTCTTAGCATTCCTTCCTAGCACGCAAAATTCTTTACCAACCAGAAATTTACCACAAATCTTTTCAGACATTCTACAGATATAACTTGCTTGCTTATTATTACTGTAAAAGCAATGTTCTGCCCTACCCAGTTCTGCTGAATGAATAACCTTTCATGCAAAATTCTTTCTGGAACTTTCTGAATGATCTCAGGATTCCACACTGAGCCCCACCCCTCTGTCCTGCTGTGATGCAACATACTCTGCTGCCATCACTCATGAGTACCCAGGAGCAGCACGTGATCCGACACTTCCTTCCCCCATGACCCCTACGCCTGTGCTGCCCCTTCTCCTCAAGGCCTTGCCCCTCACTGCTCCTCCCCTCCCCATCACTAGCCCTTGTGAGATGGCTTGAGGCTGTGGATGCAGGTAAAAGATGGCTCACAATCTATAGGTTGGATCACGGGTTGAGGCAGATGCAGCAGATTGGATGCAAATCCACATTTTTGTATTGGTGCAGTGCTCTAGAAATAATTAGGTGGACATAATATCACTGTGTTGTTTACATCGACTCTTGCTGCCTTTCAGAAGCCATCCCACAATGCCCCACACTGACAGTTAAATTGGTGCAAGCGCTTCTGGTGAGGACAAGCACTGTCGACACAAGGAGTTTCATGTGGACATGCAAAACCAGTTTAAATACTGCAGTGGCTGTATGTCAGTGTAACTTAGGTCGACTTAATTTTGTAGTGTAGATGTGCCCTCAGTCTCTGATGCTGAAGCCATTCCACTATGGATAAATAATGAGTGATTGGTGCAGGAAAACTGAACATGGATCTTCCACCTCACAGGTGGGCGCCCTAACCACTGGACTACAGAATCCCTCTTGTTCTCTCTGGCCCAATAAATAATTTACTCAATGGAACAGTCAGTGCTTAAGTATTACTTAATCATGCCTGCCATAATCACTCTATTACTTATCCACAATGGAACAGATTCAACAGGAGAGTTTGAAGGAGCCTCACAATGGAATATCTCATAGCTCAGTGTGTAGATCATCTCTCTGAGTGGTGAGAGACTCCTTTTCCCCCCTCTAATAGAGAGGGGAATTGAACCTGAATCTCACACATCCCCTGCTAATCACTGGGCTAAAAGTTATAAAGTGAGCACCTCCTCTCGTGGCCATATTTTGAATGGGACCCAATCCAATAGGCAGCCTCTGAGCATGCCTACCAGCTTGGGCCCCACACATGAGATTTAGGTGGCTAAATGTCTATTATCACTCTGCTCATGGATTGCTCTGGAGCTTAGGCAGGAGATAGGCATCGTGGCACCTAGAATGGGGCAATGTGTGTTCTCAGAAGCAGAAATATAGGTGCATAGGGCCCTACAAACTTAGGCCCTGACTGAGCTTAGGCACCTACTGGGTTCATTAGGATTTTTGTGGCTCACAATGGAGCCAAAATAGGAGTTAGGCATCTAATCCAAGGTTTAGGTGCTTAACTCTGAGGTTTAGGTACTTAACTACTTTTATAGAACCTATCCTTAGTGCTTTAGATGTCTTAAAAAATCTTCTGGGAAAATACAGAGGATTACAATTTCCCTCCTTGAAAAAAAGCATTCCTGAACTGTGTTTCAACATTGTAGGTATGTTTACATTTTTCTTATGGCTGCTCTTTGGATTTTCTTTTTTACCCTTTAAATGTATTTTTGTCCAGTTTTTTTTAAATTCTTTTACAAAGAGATTGTGAACCAGATCCTCCTCTGGTACATATCAGCATAGCCCAACTGAATTAAATGGCATGATGGGGATTTTTGCTAACTGAGGAGCTGGCCCTGTTTCTCTAATTAGAAATCAATATCCCTCCAGGAACTGAAGAACTGTAGAACTGAACAGAGGACAACCTTTCTATATTTTTAACTAACTTCAATAGAAAATTATATGGCTGGTACAAAATTCTATAGAATTGCGGGAGGGGGAACCAATAGGAAGAATTAGTCCATTACATTAGATAGCTTTTTAGACTAATTTCCAAATAATTTTGTCTAATATATTGGCCCCTTGGTCCTTCATAGGTATTCCTAACACACAGTTTCTAAAATGGTCTTGGTGGTACAAGGTTATCTCAACGCCTCGTGTCTGGTTTCAAGTTTACACCCTAATCCTATAAAGACATATACATAGATAACTTTATACACAAAAGTAGTCTCACTGAGTTCAAGTCTTTTCAGGATCATGGCCTAAAGTACTATATGCCACTGAGCGCTATTGAATGTGAAGTTATCTGTTCACCAATGTAGAAAATAACCCAGGTTTGGCTTTCTTTAACACACACTTTTCACAAGCTTTACATTTCAATTCATAGTTGTGTTACATCAGTTAAATAAAATCTACTTCATAAAAGGTTATAACCTATGATCATATACCCCATTGACCAACAGAATCACATATTTCCAGCCACCAGAGCTCTCTAATGTTGGTTTTCAGGGACCCCTAGCAGATTAAATATTTTCCTTATATTCCTATTGTTACCATTATATATTATTTATATTACAGTAGTTGCCAGAGTACCACCGGCAGTATAAGGGTTCTGATGTGCTAGAAACGGTGCAAATGCCTACAAACAAACTTGCCCTGCTCTGAGGAACTTAAATATCTAACTAGTTTTTAATTTCTAAATTTATTTTTTCCTGAAGAGAGTTTTATTCAGGGAATCCTACATGTCTTCCCAAGATGACTTCCTCCCCCACCTAGCATCAAAGCAACTTATTTGTTGATAGCAAGATCAGTTTCTCAGAAAGATACCACTAGTCTGGAGATATTCCTGCCAGTGGTATGTATCTGCCTTGTAAATGACTCTGTTTGTTGAAAATCATATGGTATAGAGGAATCCACATGGGCAATAGACACCAGTAAGATTACAGCAAAGCCCTCTGAACATTTTGAAGAAGCCATTCTATTGGTTTATCTGTTGCACAGTACTTCAGTGGTCTCTCAAGGAAAGGCACAGCCCCCACTATCATTGTCACTAGGCACTCAAAATAGGAATTCAGACAGACATTCTCTCATCTATAGATGAATTGTCACCATGAAGTAATGTATGAAGCTGACAAGTTTTAAACCATCTGCACATAAGCTGATATTGGCAATTGTGTACTATAAGTCAGAACTGAAAATTAATGGGGCCTATGGTGCCCTGATTAGCAAAGGTAAAAATATATGCAAGGGGATTACCATCAGTACATGTAAACTATCTTCCCTACAGATAATCATTTTTCCCCCCCTCGGTCACAGAATATTTCAAAGACAGAAACTTTAATTTGATGAGAGGGTCATTTCTCACTCCTGATTAAGCCGCTGCCAATATGTGTTATAATTCTGACCTGACTATGTTGCTGCTGAATTCATGCAGTAGTGAATTAATCGAGTAGAACTATACTGCATAAAACAATTTCTAAAGGCTTAAAATTATGTGGTCTATAATGTAATCAAAACTGAAATGTTAATGATATTGAATGGCATTGTAAAAATATCTGGGTTTTAATGTGGTGTTTTACTGTTTTCCTACCTGCTTCAATGTGTAATTTTTTTATTAAAAAGTATCTGGTGGAGTAAAATATTGTAGTTAAGATGCTGCTTGTTGTTAGAAATCCTACTGCTAAAGTAGAAATCCATCAGTTCATGAAAATGAAATTGTGCGTGCATTATAAAATGTCATTAAATATAATAGTTGCAAATAAATGTTAATTATATCTGCATTGATATTTCACAGTGATATAAGCACTATTAAAATTCACATACCACAGAATGACAGTTGGGCTAAAAGTCCCTGACTAAATGTTATAACTGAGAACTTACACCAAAATGACACACAGTACATTTTACTACAGTGATATTCCAGGGGTACCTGGTTCAAGCATGCTGTCAGCTCACAGTGGATATCAGCAGAATATCTGTGGTATTGTGTAATGCCGACAGACCCCGGTCCTTCCCTGTGGGCAGGATCGAACCGGAAACCTCTGAAGCTCAGTGCATGAGCCTCTACTGCATGAGCTAAAAGCCAACTGGCTGTGAGCTCAGGCTGTAGAGCAGACTCATTTAACTCTCTCTCTAAGTGGTATTGGTGCCACTAGATGGGACAGAACACCACACCCAGAAGGTGTGTTGGTTACAACTGTACACCAGAAAAGTGATATGATTGGCTAAAGAGACTTCTTTCTACATTAATTTATATTTCATGACTTTAGAATTAATTCATCAACCTGATCATCGCCATGTTAGTCAGCAAACTATAATGTTTTAAAATCCATTTTATAAAATAGAATAAGAAAGAACAAGTGTTACATATATAAATCTGAGAACAGCATCTAAGTCCATGGACCTGCCCACAAAAAGAATAAAGGTCCTTTGTAGTAAAGACAGAGCTTTCTCTGGGGGCAGTCCCAGGCTGTAGAAAAAACTCCCACGGAATCTAAGAACCACCTCACCTATTACCACTTTGAGCACAAGACACATACATAAGATATCAAATAAATGTTTAAAGTCTCACAATTTTTCCTTTGGACAGAAAATGGGAGGTAGGGAGGGAGTCACACATGACACTAGTCACAAAACTTACTGGACATCTGTAAGGTGCTCAGATACTACGGAGATGAGGAATGTATATAAACCCAAATAGAATTATAGAAAGTTTTGCTGAATGAAGCTTAGAAAAACACTGATACAGGATGTCAGAACCCTTGCAAAAGCCATTTTCTCAGATGAGTTTATGACAGAAAAGTTAGTACTGAAAAATCAGGACAGGGAGTGGTATGAGAATCTGGTTCAAGCACTCTAAAGTAGTGTAAGGCAGTATAAAAGCTCAGTGTGGGAGGTCTAGATCAGTGTTTCCAAAACTTGTTCCACCACTTGTGTAGGGTAAGCCCTTGGTGCGCCGGACTCTTTTGTTTACCTGCCGAGTCCATAGGTCCAGCCGATCGCGATTCCCACTGGCTGTGATTCGCTGCTCCAGGCCAATGAGAGCTGCTGGAAGCAGCAGCTATTACATCCCTCGGCCCACGCCGCTTCCAGCAGCTCCCATTGGCCTGGAGCAGCGAACACAGCCAATGGGAGCCACGATCAGCCAGACCTTCGGACATGGCAGGTAAACAAACGAGCCCGGCCCACCAGGGGCTTTCCCTACACAAGCATCGGAACAAGTTTGGGAAACATTGGTCTAGATGAAAACATGTTCTACCATACACTTAGGTCCACAACTCCACATCAGGATGAGCCATGCTTAGTGCAGAAACTAAAGGCAGGCAAAGGAAGCTTACAGCCACCTTTAATTCTAGGTGCAGCTGGCAGTTGCTATGGCCCTCAGTGAGCAGCCTTGCCTCAGGGTTCTTCTAACATACATCAGCTTGTTATAGCTCCTAATGACCGTTACATTCCCTAGGGAACTGCCAAAGCACCAGATGCTCCAGGTGTGTCCCTCCTGCTGCCATCACTGCCCCAACATGCTTGCACTGCTTCTAGAACTGGTGATGGTAGAGAGTTAACTATGCCAGCTCTACAGCATGCAGGGATTCCTTTATACAAGAAGATTCTTTGGCTACCCTAGAAGGGGAGCTTTATATCCAGAGCTAAAGATCTGCTCCTTAAAACTACAGTATTTTGATCAAAATAAAAGAATCCTTTTCTTACATTCCCATGACAAAGGAGAAATGGCAGCTGGAGCACTTAACAGGAAAAAGGAAAAAGGTGAATGAGGTATTTTAAAATGTTTTAATAGCTTTTAATTTAAAATGTATACACATTATCATGAATAAACAAACAGTCTATATGGTTTTTAAAAGCTGCACGGTAAAACAAAATTATCTTGGTATGTATGTGGGCCATTAGATTTGCAAAACCATTTTCGGTTTGAGAAATTCTTCTGATGCTAATCTGAAAGTTATCCTACCTAGAAGGATAAGTGCAATGATGTGTCCACTCAGCTGTGTGGGCTGATCCAAAGCCCATCAATATTCATGGAGGCACTCACTTCAACATCAATGGGCTTTAGATCAGATCCACTCTGTACTACTCTTGTGGGATAATGGCCTATAGGCCACATTCGGCACTCAGTTACACGCGAGTAAACTGAAGTAACTTCACTGAAGTCAATGGAGCTGTTCAAGACTTAAAGTATAATAGCTAACAGAATCTGGTCCATTTGATTCTATTACGTGTCTCAACACAACAAAAGGGGCTGACTCTAATCTAATTTAGATTGGTTTTACCGCATTGTTAATCTAAGGATTTCAGTGGTTTTCTATTTGATAGACTTGATGAAATCAGAATAAAAACTGTAGGTATGCTGGGTCAAATTCATCCTTCATTTAACCCCAGTGATTTTGGTGGGTTTACACTAAGTATTTGGCCCATTAACTGACTGACACACACACACACACACACACACACACACACACACACACTGGAGTGTATTACATATAGTTTCAGAGTGTGTTGCTGTAACAGGAGAAACAAGCCAGGCCCCTGTTAGCCCTGTTCCAGCAGAAGAAGGGTAGTAGTTGGGCTGGCTGAGAGATGGGTCCACCTGTAGGCCTGGGTAGCCAGCTTGCCCTATAAAGCTGACTAAGAGAGAG
Source organism: Gopherus evgoodei (assembly GCF_007399415.2). Taxonomy (NCBI): domain Eukaryota; kingdom Metazoa; phylum Chordata; order Testudines; family Testudinidae; genus Gopherus; species Gopherus evgoodei. Next base: position 192,811,449 of record NC_044322.1, on the reverse strand, counting down.
GAAGCAGGGGGAGATAGGAAAGGGAGGAGTGTGGGCTCTAGATCCTTGCTGGCTGGGAAGTTAGCAGTCTTCCAGAGTGTTGGTCTCTGTAGATATCTGTAAATAATAGGTGGTGGGAACGGACACAAACAATAAAAGGACACAGGAGCTGCACTTCAGTTGGTCTCTGACTGCATTTGTGGAGGGGCCGGGAGAAGGCACCGCTGCAGTTGTATTATGCAATTCTGAGTTAATATCTACAATACAGGATCTCTCCCCATCTTCATTTTAATAGCCATCACAGACTTTTACTTTGTAACTCACTGATTATCCATAACACCCACAATTTTTCAGTCACACTTCAAATTCTCTGTTTCAGATAAAAAACTAATGGTGATCTAATTGGATACTTATAGTCAGTTAAATACTAATTGAAAGGCTTACTTGAGATACTCAGTGTAAAGTGTTATTAATTTTTCTAATTTAAAAAACAAACAAAGTATCAGGCATCTTGCAGAAGTCACTTTATAAACTGTATTGAGATTTTTCTGTCTATAAAGACGACTTTGGTATTCCTCTAGTGGCACAAGCCTGTTATTAGAGCACACAAGGTTTGACTTAAACATTAATTATTTGACATTATACAGACAACTCCTAAATCAAAGATGGTAAAAAATACCCCATGATAAAAAATTATCTAGGCAATTAAAATAATATTTTAAGGTTGCCTTTAAAGAGTTTGTCTTTGTATATCAAATAAATCCTCACTTTATTTAAAATACTGAGGGTCTAATCCTACAGTCCTCATGCAAAATAATGTGAAAAAGGTAGCTTTTCATGCTCTATATAATTCAAGACAGTAAAACCATGCAAGTCTCATTGTCTTTTGGGGGTTGCTGTGTATGCAGTAGGAAGTTTTGTATGGATCATATTCATACTGAAGTGACTTTTGGTTTGTACTGCAAACTTTCAGACTTTCAGATGTTTTTATAGCATTTTAAATATGGTAGGTTTTGTTTTCTACTTTGCAGCAATGCTAGAGAAGTGAAAAGTGCTTTACAAAGCAAGAAATAAACTCCATATATGATATGTGTCTCTTAAAATTGGGGTTGATTAAAAAAATTCCTTGAAGTCCCCAGATTTAACTTCAGAAGACCATATTCCACCTTGATCTAAAATAGGCAGAATTCTTTTGATTTTAATAGCATTGCACTCACCACTGACATCAGGGCTGAATTTGAAGTATAAGGCCTGAGGCTTATGCCACTTACATTAGTTTTGCAATTGGTGTATCTACACTGACTTGAATGGATTTTCCCTGATCTACAACAGTGAAATGAGAGTAGAATTTGGGCCTACGTTTGTTGTGTGCGTGTGTGCACGGGGGTGCGGGATGTTTTTAAATTGTTTCATTATTTATTTCTTTGGAAAATACATTCTTTGGCAACTACTTTTATGGTTTTGAAAGATGCATACTTGTCTTCTGATGTATATTACTTATATTTCTTACATGTTGTGAAGTACCCTGAAACTTGTGTATAGTATTGCAAACATAATATAATCAGAGTTTGTGGCCTGGTATATCTTTAAGGCAAGACCAGTAGCAACAGGTGATGTGAAGAGAACTATAATAGCTATCTGCTCCCACGATAGCAATAGGAAGTGGGAGTCAGATTAGGTAGAATAGCTAGAGTCAGCATTGTTGTGGCAGTTTTAATGTGTTAAGACTTTTAGATTGCTTCCTTTAAAATTGCTCTGAAAGAAGAGTTATGCAAGTGAATCTTATGTGCAAATTGTGCCCAAAGCCATATCGTCTTTTTCATTGAAATGCAACTGCACACAAGCTGAGCTCACATGCCATTACCTTTCTTTTGGTACATTATGGTGCTTTATATTAGTAAATTTGAAAGTGCTTACAAAGTTATCATCCCCATTTTATAGATGGAGAAACTGAGGCACGGAGCCGTGAAGTGTCTAATCCAAGATCACTCAGCAAACCATTGGCAGAGCCTGGAATAGAAGCCATATCTCCTGCTTCCTTGTCCAGTGTGCTAGCCACTAATTATTTATTAATGTTCTATTGAAGAAAACATACTCTGATGATCCAGAATCTTAAAACTTTTTACTCCTTTTTCTCCTAGTTTTTTTCTTACTTGCATGCATATTTAATCAGAAAATGTTATTCTGTTTACATTGTTTCTATCCATATATTTGTGTTTAGTTAAACATACTTTGCATTCTACATGTAAAAAGTTATTTAAAAAAATATTGAAATGGACCCTCCAATCCGGATAGGTCCACAGGGAGAGCTAGTGCACAGCAAGCTAGCTCAGATAGATTCACACCGCACTGCCACAAACTAATTGTTCATGTAGCTGCAGAGAAGCCTTCAGCTGCATCTGGTTGCCCATGTCCCCTATGTGGACATTCTCATAATTAGAGATGGCCAGAGCACAGTAATATCTCAGCCACACCATTTTTGTCCAAGAATTCCCTCACTCTAGCTTCTACACTAATTTTATGTTACCCAATGAATCAACCTACATGGGGGGAATCCTTAAGGATGAGTTAGCAAAGGGCCATAAAATTGACCTATGCCAAAGTAGTGTAAAGGGGCCACAGTGGGACAATAATCTGGCTCATTTAACTTCAGTGGAGTTATTCTAGAGTCACACTAGTGTAGTGAGATCAAATTCTGGCCCACTGCCTTAAATGTCAGTAGAACAGATATCAAAGAGCATAATAAATTTGAGTACCTGAAACTTTAGGCTTGTTGAAGGGTCTCTCTGCTCTGTCACCTCTTATAATCTTTCCTTTCTTTGGCTATTTCCTTTTCTCCCTGGGCTGCTCCCATTTCTGCTGCTCCATAGCCATGTTGTCTGCATAATAGGAATTTCAAAGTGAAATTTATTAAGTTAACTAATTTCAGTTTGCCTCATAGCAAAGCTGGGCTCTGCTCCTGTCCCCTACAACTAGCTCTGAGAAAGATAAATTTGCTAATATATTACAAGGAACCCACTCTCTGAAAGAGGTAAGGACAGGCTATTTATTCCAGGTATTGCTCCAATTCTCAGATAAATCTGAGAAACGTTAAAACTCTTGTTGACTTTAATGGGGCCAGGATATTACCTAATGTCTTTGAGAAGAATCCTTCATTTTCCAACAGAACATTCAGGACCTCACAGATAGATTATTTTTCCCCCCCTTGGAATGTATCTAGTGGCTATGAAGTACCTGACATTTCTGACAGAATAGCAGTATCATTTCAGAGCACTTTATTTTGACTCCCAGTGTTTCCAAGCAGTCAGAGCACTGTTTATATACAGAATGAGATTACTGGTTTGCTTCAACAAGAACAGACTGGGAAGTGTAAATGAAGGTGTTCTCTGAATGGCACTCATGGCGTGGGATGGCTCTGCAGGCACCCTACCTCAGGTTCCTTTCGGGTTCTTTGCAAGAATTGACTCAGAAAGCAGACTCCTTAGAATAATATTTCCTTACATGAGATTTCATTTATGGAGTCTTTTACCAACTGAAGACCCTGTAGTCCCACAAACCAATCCTGACTCTGTGATAATCCAAACAAGATTCCACTCCTTGACACAGGAGTCCCACAGCTCTCCTGATTTCAGCCCTTCTTGGGCTCTTTTCATTCCCTTTCTCTCTGCCACCTCTTGGGTTCCTTTGGGTGTATTCCCTGATCTCTACTGAGAGGAGCGGCTCTAGGCATTTTGCCACCTCAAGCACAGCAGGCAGGCTGCCTTCAGTGTCTAGCCTGCAGGAGGTACGCTGAAGCTGCAGGACCAGTGGACCCTCCACAGGCATGCCGCCGAAGGCAGCCTGACTGCCGCCCTCGCGGCGACCAGCAGAGCGCCCCCCCCGCGACTTGCCGCCCCAAGCAGGGGCTTGGGGTGCTGGTGCCTGGAGCTGCCCTAGTCGACTGAACAGCAAATCTCCAGTCAGACTACATTCTCTGGAGTCTTTCCTTTTCCCTCTACAGTCTCATGTATCCACTTTCCAAACTGCTCTGAGCCCATCTTTACAGGAATCCCTATCCCCAATCCCAGCTGGGATTGATAGCTCCAATTAAGTTAGGTCCAGGTGGACTCAGTTGAGCTAAACTGGTCCTTACTGATAGGCATCTAGTTAGTCAAAAAGAGGACTGGCCCTGTTCCCTCTTAAAGGGACCAGACACCCTGTGAAAGGAAACTACCAGGGTGTTGGAGGGCTCACTAGAATTAATCTTTCTTGGAGTCTCAGCTTATTCATTAATGAGAAAAAGAGTAAACTGGAGCCCTCCTAGACATGGGTCATTTGAAAGCCTCTCTTCAAAGAAATAATCAGTGAGATGTTGAGTAAGCAAATAAAATTTAGCAGAATAAGCAGATTTCAGAAAGGCCCATCCTGCAGATTTCAGCCCAATGAGTGCAGCATATAATGACAACCAGGGCACACTTTTACATGCCTGAGGATTACTCAGTGGAGTATTCAGTGGAGGTGTTCATATTCACATAGAGATTATCTGACTGCCTTTAGCAACTTCACCTTTTTTAGAGAAAAGCATATTGACTAACAGACTGGACTTTGACTATACTGTCAAGGTTTCAGGGCAGCTACACCAGTATGTCCCCTCTTTGGTCCCTCAAGGGCACAATCCTAAAGTTTCTGGCTCCCAGCCATCACCTCTCTCCAGGGTGGAGACCCCACTTCACATTCGCACCTCACTGGGGGTTTAAAGGCTTCACAGTTCCCAGATTTAGAATGTGATATCCCCAGCAAGCCAGACTACCTAAATGGGCCAGTGCCCGTGCTCTCCTTACTTTCCAAAAGCTATGACTAGTATACAATAGTTCCTTCTAAGCAAGCACGTTTATTCTTAAGGTAAAAGCAATATAGAGAAAACACATTAAAAACAAATAAGAGAACCTACACTCATGCTAGAAAGATTACTAGGGCTCAGGTACATTTTAGTCCTTCAAGTCCTTTAGTTTTCTTTGTGTTTACAAATTCATGCATCTTTGATCCAGAGGTCAGCACCCCAACTGGGGAGATCAGATATTTCTTCATACAGCTTGGGTCTTTGATCTTGGTCTTCTGTAACAGGTAATCGCCAGACAATGACCTTCACCCTAGGTCATGGCTTTAAAAAGGCTGGGTGTTTGCATAACCAGGCTTGGGTAAATTGCATTGCCCTCTCCCTGGGGATTCCCCAGGAAATCCACTTGCCATTTTTTGTCCCCAAAGTCCCTACTTGCCTGGCAAATTGTAGGACTTGTATCACTCACATCTCCCATCTAGAGAGGTTACATACAAGCCTTGCCCACAATAACACATACACTTATACAATAAGGTCCTTCAAGTTTATTGCAGGAAAATGCCATGTCATACATGCCTCCCCTTTGGGTTAATACAACCTCTTTTTCAACAATGTGGCTGTAAAGTAAGAAAGTCACATGTACTTACCTGCTTGCTTTGAAGGATGTGAAAGGTAGCATCTTTTTGGATCTAACTTACACTCTTCTTGAAAGAAAGGGATATAAATTGTACTGCTTTTGTTAGCTGTGGGCCATGTATCAGAGAGGAGAGTCTGGTACAGAAAGCTGAATTCTCTCCCATGTATATCCTATATCAAGTGATTAAAATTTCCATTAGCATCATTCTGGCCACAGGCAAGGTAAAAGAATAGAGATGTGTAATGGAGCAAACATAATGCAAAATGACGGATATACCCTGATTCTTCACAGTGCACTGCCTTCCAATAAGAAGTATTTAAATGCTATTTTACTTGGAAAAAGCAATGAAATAAAGCATCATCCTCCCTTTCCCCTCCCCCCCACATACATATCTTAATACATTGGTTTGAGTAGGAGAAAAAGCTAGATGCTGGGGAAATAAGTGGCAAGAGTGTGACTAATGGATTTTATTCACTTCCTTGTGCTTTTGGTGCCATATCTGATAAACCTTAAAAAGAATCTGATTTTTAGATACTGGGTGCCCAGCACTATCTGAAAAATCAGACCCTGTTAAGATGTGTCAAATTAGGCAAGCAAGATCACTAGTCACTTTTGAAAATATAGTCCTGACTTCTTATATAGAGAGTGATTGCTTGAGGATATCTTTGATTTAAATCACCAATCCTAGACAAGTGTTGGGAATAGCAGAACTTGACTGGTAAATATTTAGGTCCAAATCCTGAGGTGCTTACTCTGATTTTACTCTGTCCTTATTCAGGACAGCCTTTCACTGAGTTAAATTTAAATGTGCTTAAAGGATGGCTGTATAAGAACCGAATTAGAGACCTCAGGATTTAGCCCTCCTTTGATTCAGCATGGTAGATAAGAAGGTGCTTAACTTTAAGCATCAGTTGTCCCATTTATAAAGGGACTGGGACAAAGCAGCCTGGACTAGCAGTTCCAGCTTCACTGGTGTCCACAAGTCAAGGACAGACAGAAGGCAGTAGTCAGCAAACCAGGATCAATAGGCAAGAGTCAGGGTCAGAGTCAGGTTGGAGTCAGATATCAAAGATAGTTACCAGGTCAGAATTAGGAGGCAAGAGTCAGGGTTAGAGACAAGTTGATATTAGAGACTAGAGATGAGAAAGCAAGATGGGGGTCTTACATTGCAACAAGTCAGAAGCCTGTATGGCTCTCCAGACAACTTTCTGAAGCATCCTCCATGGTTAAAAATAGTAGGCATGGGCCAATCAGCTGGCCACAGCGTGCTGTCACTCTGGAACCTTTGGGTGTTACTTCCTGCAACGCCAAATCTCCCCAATGCCAGTACTCCTTTGATTTAGTTCTACATAACCACCAGCAGTGGTGTGAGCACATCAGCTGTCCCAGGCACCACGGCTTCAGTTTCTACTCCCATAGATCCTTACATCCTTACTGTCAGTGGAACTATTGTGTGTTTAAGTTTCTTGCTTCTTCCTATGTTTGTTGAACTAAGTTTTGGGTCTTTTTTTTTTAAAAAAATAGATTTTTAAAAGATTTGGGGGGAGAAGGCAGGAAAAGCTCCCTTTTCTTCTAGAGGTCCCTAAGTTCAGCTTTTGGGTGATACAAAAGAGAAAAATCCACCCTGTGCTAGGAGTCAGCCAAAAGGAAGGCTAAAATAAACTAGGATATAAAAATGTGAAGATTTTATAGATCATATCAAAATGTTTTGGCCTTATTTATAGTAAACTCCTCTGAGAACTTATACTAATATCTTTGTTCATTGTAGAAAAGAGGATAGAAGCAAATCAACTGACAATACTGAACACAGTAAGAATTGTGCCAAGTGCTAACAGTAATGTGCAAAATTGTTTTTAAAAACTCAGTTAATTAAGCCATTGAATAATATAACTTGTGTTTCTGTAACTCAACATTTTCATTTAAAATATTTATTAAGCATCCTTTGTGTTCATTTGCAGTCAAGAATTTCAAAGAAAATGACAATGGTAATGTTCTCTCTAAATGATCTTTGCCTGTTATGACTTACTGCAGGCTCTCTTACTCATCTGCTTACAATAAGGCCAGTTTCAATGAAGGTAATAAAAAGAAATGATATGGGATCTATTCTCATCCTCCAGTGATATTTCTTTTCCCTAGACTATAACATCAAGACTTCAGAAAATGCAACTGTCTGCTCATTTTTATGTGGTGACTACTATCATAGTCATTTTAACACACTCACATTATTTACCATCTGTTCTTTGTTTAGCCAAAATAGATTTTCTACATAGTTCATTTGGACACTTGAGACAAATAAGCTATTTATTCCCATCACTTTAATGTTTCAGCTACTAGAATATTAAAAAGAAAGTATTTTTCACATGAAAATGTGTTCAGATATTCTCTAATGTAATATATTTTTGAATAATGGTACTTTGCTTTATTGTCCTCTCTAAAAACCAGAATTACTTATGTTCCTTGCTCTTTTTCAAGGTCTGATATCATGATGTAAGAGCTTTAAAGACACTCAGTATTGTGTTTCAAAATTAACTCTGACAAACACCTTCAGTTGACAGGTATCTTAGACGTGATTCCTTAGAAGTGGTTCCTTCAGAGGAGAAACTGTCTACAGCTAGCTATTAAAAGCATTAACAGGAAAAATCTCACTAATATAAAACACTTCCTACAACATATGAAGGTGTATGGTTTACATTTGAAACTATGGGGCAAACCTTTTATAAAGCCATATCCAAGCTGTGAATAGTGGAATAAAAGTGGTATACATAAGATAGATCTACTCTGTGGCCATTTCATTTCTGGAAGAACCATCTTATTTTTTTTCAATGGCACATAGAGGTCCAAGTGATGATCAGAGCAGCATTGTGCGAGATACTGTACAAACTTGTAATACAGGACAGTTCCTTTCCTGAAGAATGTACAGTCTAAATAGAAAAGACAGACAAAAGGGTAGGAGAAAGCAAATATGATCATCTCTGCTTTAGAGACTGGGAATTAAAGCACAAAGTAGTGACTTGCTCAAAGTCCCACAGGAAGTTTACAACACATCAGGGACTTGAATCCAGATCCTCAGTCTTGGGGTTCAGACACTGGACTATCTTTCTTTCTAGGTTAGATATTCCTTTCCAGAAAATTAAATTCTGGACAAATTAAGTTTGTTGCCAGTTTAAAATGTATTGTAAATTGATAAATTCACATTCATTGAACCACCACTCAGTTTTTTCTTATTCATTATAAAACATGAGATCATCATAACAAGTGACTATGCCTGAAAAAAAATATTTCATTATTTCTTCACTCCAGCACATCTCCACCAAAGCCTATGTGATGTTTTGTCATTTATTCTAAACAGAAAACATTTTTCATCTGTGTTTTATTATTCAGCAGGGTGTAGTTTGCACTATCTGTAATATGTGACACAAACATACAATGGATCATTTTGTGGTAATTGAGCATGCTGGTTAGCCATCACACATGGATTCCAGATTTTACACTGAAATATAGATACACACTGTATCCTGAAAGATTAATATCCCCCCCTGCAATATTAGTTACAATGCAAACACAAAATAGCATACTTAGGTCTGATAACTGTCTGATTTCCATCCGATATAATCTTCTGACAGCTTTAGAGTTACGGACACAGATTATACAGGGAAAAGTGTCTCATGTTTATGTACAGCATCTTGTGCCTTGCACCTGATTTTATTATAAGAATTAAATAAAATGTGTGCCATCACTGAGTCACATTTCATTTGTAAGAAACATATCTTTTTATATAAATTAAATTTGCATAGTTGTATTATTGTTAAAATTATGCCTGGATGATGCTGTGGTGCACAAGGTAGGGTGGGCAGTGTGGGGAAAGGTGCAAGAAGCTTTTCCTGCATACACCACTTATACAGCAACCCAGCACAGACATGCAGACTGATCAATGGAGAGTCTCATTCATATCAACGGACTTTGGGTCAGGTCACACTCCTGCTCACACAAACCCAGGGGCTTTGCCCTGCTAACAGTCCCAGAGGAGAGAAGGAAGAGGTAGGGGCATACCCTAACCCTTGGCAGTTGCAGAAAGGAGGCAGTGCCTGTCTTGGGGATGGTGCAGCAAACTCCTCCTCCTGTGCAATTCCTGTGGGAATTAAGGAAAGGGTTGTGGTTCTCTGAGACACAGTCCCTTCCAGAGCACCTCCTCCTCCTGGAGAGTACCTGCGCACCACCCCTAATGCAAGATTATTGCTATCATTAGCAAATGATCCCTTTGTTAAAAACAAATGCCTTCCTTTTACATCTACAACAATTAGCAATCACTTGGAATTACAGAATGTTGACCACTATTATCAATGACACTGTAGGTGTTTTGTTAGGGCCAAATTCAGACATAGGGTAAGCAGGTGCCACTAGGCTTCTAGCAGAGTTGCACATTTTTACCAAGAGTCTAAATTTTGCCCCTAGTGTTTGAGGATTTGAGCCTTAGATATGAATTATTCACATTTCCTTTATTGAGATATTAAAGCCTTGGTTCAATACTTATTTAAATTTTGTCAGGTACCCATACAAAATAACTTTATTGAAAGAGGGATTTTTTTTTATTATTAGAATATATCCAGGAGAGTTTTCCAGAAATATTTTTGTTGGTCTTCATCATTATTTGTTTGTTTATTCATAACAGTACCCACTATATGTAGCAGTGTTCCTGAGAAACAAAGACCCTGTCCAAGAGATCACAGGTTTTTTGAGGCTATATAGAGAGCAATACTGAAAATACAGCAGATATTATTAGCTTTGTTCTTAGTAAATACACAGTCAGCTTTAACTAATTAAGGACACAGGGTCTCAGATTTTTACACCAACGTCACTCCTTTACCTTCAGTGGAGTAACTTCTGCTTTACACTGGTGTAAGCAAATTTCAGAATCAGGCTCTCAGTCTTTTTTAGAATGATTTGCACACTTTCTTCAGGAGAACTGATGATGGCAACAGAACAGAAAGCGTTAAAGCTGAATTATGGTGAAAATAGGTTAAAAAATGCCCAGATGGATTTTTCATCATTCATAAGACAAATACATACAGTACAGTGGCTTTTTTATAATTGAACCTGTATATCTCAGAAAGAAGAGAACGATAAATTACACCCTAATTGTACCACAATGCGTACAGTTTTCACCAGATCCATTATTACCCAATAGCTTTAGAACATGAATTAAGCTTCAAAGAACTTATGAAACACTAACATGAAAAAAAAAAGCTCAGGAATGGTAAACAAGGATTGTGCTCAGGCGCATTTCAAATCACTCCCTGGGAAAATTTGCACATGGCTGAGCTCCAACAAGTGTTTCTAGTCCTGTGCCCCTATATCAGCACTAAATTCATTCTCAGATCCTGAAAAACATTAACTACATTAAATGAATTTGCTACCTGATCATCAACTGTAATATCACTAGTCCCATTTTTAGGCCTGCTTTCCAAACCCTTTTTGTATCAGTATTATTGGCAGTACCCTAATGTGGTCGCAGTTAGACTGGGATAAAGGTGTTTTATTCTTGTGTAGCTTATTTGCCTTCTTGTACAGGAATTAGCTATACCAGCATAATTGTATCTACACTAGGGGGTGGGGCATTATGCTGTTTTAACTATACTGGTATACAACTGAGTGGAAAAGATCTTCCATTTATTTGCTCCTACCTCATGGCAGGAGTTAAGTGTATTTTTATTTTTAATTAGATACAGTGGGTCAATCTCAGACTATTGAGGCCCAAATTCTCAAACATATGTTTACTGTTAGGCAGTGATGCTGCCATGGGAGCCCCCCCAAGTGGAGACCAGCACCTGAACAGAGCACCTGTAACTTCAGAAGAGCCCCTTACTAGCACAGGTGTCTAATAGTATGAATCTGATTGCAGCACTGGGACCTGTGCACAAACAAGTTTAAAATTTTGGGTCACACTGAAGGTTGTTCAACCACTTTCTGTTGCTATGACATAACACAGCAGGGCAATGAACAGGAGTGAAGATTACACTGATTGACTGCAGATAGGATACCCATCCTCCATCTCCACCGTAATTGATGAATGAACCTCTCTGAGAGTGATGGAGGTTTTTGAACATACATACATACATACATACATACATACATACATACATATATATGATATGTGCTCATATTTTATATTAGCTCAGTCTTTTTACATAAAAAGTTTGAGTCTTTCTGACTCAGTAATATATTGCTGGAGGAGGACAGTATTCTTATTAAACCCTCTTCACTTTGATCTATCCTTGCAGATGGAAATACACCTGAGATGTTTAAAGAGACAGCAAAATATTTTATTCATCAATACTAGAGTTTTATGTTTACAAAGCTATGTTTATAAAATATATGTTTTTAGAAAAATAGAGTTTTTAACCACACAGTTATGTATGAGCACAGGATGATTGGGAAAGCATTAGAGGTTGTGAATCATCCATATAATTGAAGGCTGTACCAGCTTGGTACATTGCAACTGAAAAGGTTTTAATTGATTTTCATTACACACTTAAGTGTGACATACAAAGTTTGCTGGTATATTATTTTGTTATGAAGACAGAACCCAGTCCTACTACAGTTTCTAAATCCTCTTATACTACCATACAAACTATATATTTGGGAGAGTAATTGCTTTATTACAATCTGCAAACCAAAAGCCTGCACCAGAAGAATTATTGTGATCGCTGGTAGTGAACAGGTAGGCTCAGTTCCAACTTCCATTATAACACTCCTGTTCAGTTTCTCAAGAAAATTCCACTGAGTCTCAAGTTTTCCATGTTTGGTCTTGGCCCAGACTTTTTTTAAAATTCTAAATTGAGAATAATCATTGCAGCTATTTTTGACCTACATAACAAGGGGGGGGAACCCCTTCATGTGCTGTAGGTATATCTATCATCTACCTATCTAGGTTTTTAAACAGAGCTTACTGCTAGGATATGCCACATGGTCCAAATGAAATATTTGTGCTTACATAAAAATAGACAAACGTAAAAACTTCTGACTTAGGTTATCTGATAATCCACTTTCAGACAGGAAAAAAATACAGAAAACCAATTAAGGGAAAACTTTCAAAGACACACATTGAACTGTAGCAGAGCAAATTGAATCCTTTAAAAACAGGTGCCACTAGATTGAGTAATGCTGGGTTTGGTCCTTAAAGGCAACGATGTTCTGGGTGGAGCACATGACCAAGTAACGGGTATGTGGTGCAGTTCAAGTGATAGTCATGTGCCCTACAGAACTATACAAGTCAAACATACGACAAGCCTTGGCTCAAAGAGACCTGAAGGGGTAGAACGGTTGTGAGAATTGCTCCCTATCAGTTCCCCAGAGATTAGTCAGTCCTGGAGGATGACTAGTCCCCAGGAGAGCTGGGGAGGACTGTACTCCATGAGGGGTTTCAAAGAAGAGGTTATTGTAAAAACAGAAACAGGGTTTCTGTGAGCAAAGGGGAGTGGGGACCAGGACTGGAAATCCTATGGTAGAGGAGGGACTTAGTCCCCCACATGTCACAAAGATCTTGTTTTCATTAGGGGATAAAAAGCACATGCTTAACTTGTTAGCTAGTGCAAGTTAACAAAGATGAGGTAAAATGCTAGTGCTGATGAGGCAGTTTGATAGTTTTTACACAAAAATACATATTAGCTACCATGCTATAAAAAACCACACCCTACTGGCTGTGAAGACTGAGAATCTTTAACTGAACCTGCTAACTTGTGTGAAAATGACAAACTTGTCTTCACTAGAATTTACATTGAATTAGTTAATTTGAGTTAACACCACATCTTCTTCCCCAGTGAGGACAGGGCTTGGTGAAGTGGTACAAAAATATCCTGCAGCATTGAAGTAAATTAGACAAGGAAAAGAAACAGAGCTCAGGATGACTGGACAGACATGTGGCCCATGGACAGTTCACCGAGCTGATCTGGAGAGGCCTGGAAAGGCTAACAGAGGACTACTGAGCCTAGAGTGGGCCTGAAACACTATTGCGGTCAGTTGGGAAATGTGCTTCTAGTTTGGAAAGAGTGGAATTATGGCTCTGGAATGAAAGATCAAAGGCATTACAGTGGCCTATAAGCCTGTGTAAGACAGATGGGAGGTGGAAACTGAGACTCATAGACTTTAAGGTCAGAAAGGATCATTATGATCATCTAGTCTAACCTCTTGCACAATGCAGGCCACAGAATCTCACCCACCCACTCCTGTAACAAACCCCTATCCTATGTCTGAGTTACTGAAGTCCTCAAATTGTATTTTGAAGACCTCAAGCTGTAGAGAATCCTCCAGCAAGTGACCTGTGCCCCATGCTGCAGAGGAAGGCGAAAAACCTCCAGGGCCTCTGCCAATCTGCCCTGGAGTAAAATTCCTTCCCGACCCCAAATATGGCGATCAGCTAAACCCTGAGCATGTCAGCAAGACTCACCAGCCAGCACCCAGGAAAGAATTCTCTGTAGTAACTCAGATCCCATCCCATCTAACATCCTATCACAGACCACTGGGCATATTTACCTGCTGATAATCAAAGATCAATTAATTGCCAAAATTAGGCTATCCAATCATACCATCCCCGCCATAAACTTATCAAGCTTAGTCTTAAAGCCAGATATGTCTTTTGCCCCCACTACTCCCCTTGGAAGGCTGTTCCAGAACTTCACTCCTCTAATGGTTAGAAACCTTCTAATTTCAAGCCTAAACTTCCTAGTGTCCAGTTTATAACCATTTGTTCTTGTGTCCACACTGGTACTAAGCTTAACTAATTGCTCTCCCTCCCTGATATTTATCCCTCTGATATATTTATAAAAGAGCAATCATATCCATCCCTCAACCTTCTTTTGGTTAGGCTAAACAAGCCAAGCTCTTTGAGTCTCCTTTCATAAGATAGGCTACTAGAATGATCTGAAGATTGGAAAACCTTTCTCTGTACCAGATCCAGTTTGAATTCATCCTTCTTAAACATGGGAGACCAGAACTGCACACAATATTCCAGATGAGGTCTCACCAGTGCCTTGTATAACGGTACTAACACCTCCTTATCTTTGCTGGAAATACCTTGCCTCATGCATCCTAAAATCGCATTAGCTTTAACGGCCATATCATATTGGTGGCTCAGTCATCCTGTGATCAACCAATACTCCAAGGTCCTTCTCCTCCTCTGTTACTTCCAACTGACGTGTTCCCAATTTATAACAAAAATTCTTGTTATTAATCCCTAAATGCATGACCTTGCACTTTTCACTATTAAATTTCATCCTATTACTATTACTGCAGTTTACAAGGTCATTCAGATCTTCCTGTATGATATCCCCGTCCTTCTCTGTGTTAGCTATACCTCCCAGCTTTGTGTCATCTGCAAACTTTATTGGCACATTCCCACTTTTTGTGCCAAGGTCAGTAATAAAAAGAGACACTGTACCTGAGGCCATGGCACCAGAGAGATGTCATACAGAGTTAGGAACCTGGCTGTCATTGACTTCCAATGATAGCTGAGTACCTAACTAACTACTATCTATGCCTTTGAAAATAATTAAAGTTACAAATGTTTAAACTCACCACTTTATTTGCATAAACTATTTCCTTTTTCATACATATTAAGGATGAAGTAGTGAAGGATGTTTTCTTTAAAAAAATGCTTCAGTCAAGGACTCTCTGTTAAGGACATTTGCCTTCAACTTTGGCTTTGGGGACATGAGTGGGTGCAGATTTTAAATACTCCTCCTGGACAAAGTAATGGAACAAGGCAAAAAATTCAAAGTACAATGTTAAAATAAGAAATGTTCCAACATCTTAAATAGCTTTGGCTGATCCTGGCCCAGCCCTGAGGCTTCAGACTTCCACTAGTGCGGTAGCTATATCAAAGTGTAGTTGGAATAAATTTTTCCCTTGTGACCTCCTAAAAAATGTCAGTATATCTCAGTGTTAAATATTTGAGCTGCTTGTCCTTTTAAATGGGAGAAAAATATAGTATATTAATTTCATGCTTTCAGGAGTGGAAGAATAGGTAAGTGCCAAAGGTACCAGCTTTTTCCTTTCCCCGGGAGTGCTCAACCCCCACTCAGCTCCAGGCCCCACCCTCACTCCACCCCTTTCCCCAAACTCCCACCCCTGCTCTATCCAAAGCCCCACCCCATTACCTCCCTGTAATCAGACTCACTCCCAGATGCAGTGTAGATGTACTCATAGAAGATCCCATCTTATTAATTAGATTGGTTATATCTAGATGTTGCGGTAGCCTCCAAGACCTTATCCACTTGGTTTCCAAGAATTCATGAACATCTTACTCTTTGCCTCATCTTACATTTCAGGACTATCTTATCCTGACCATAAATGACATCACTGCCTTTCTGAAGAAAGGGATCCTTGGGACCCATGTGGATGAAGATCTAATTAGGATTGGGAGTACACCTCTTATCTGTAGATTTTGCACTAAATATCTTTTAACTTCAGAAACATGACTCTTAAACTATCAGATTTGCATGACAAGGACAAAAGTCATTTAAACAGCCTGAGAGAACATAGTACAAAAGAACATGGTGCAAATACTAACCTGCAAATCAGTGAAAGAGTCATGCATGTTTTCTAGCAATGAGAAGTAGCTACAGAGCATCTACAGGACTGAATCAAAACAAGACCGAGGCAGTCAGATATTCATTTGAATAGTAAGAGATGAGATTCTCCTATGCTTAGGCTTGGCAGAATGTGATTTGTTTTTATATAATTTCAGTGCATAATATAGAAATAAATTTTTAAGCATTTATTTTTAGAGATTTAAATTTTGGCAGCTGCAGGAAATTATGAGCAAGTCAGTCTATTTTATGACAGACAAGGATTCAAAAAGTTAAAGTTTTAACAGTTAAATCACAAATTGGTAACATTTGTCAAAATACACAAAGTAAATAGCTAAGTCAAAATCTAATGTTCTTAAAACAGCATTTTTATTACTTTGCCTAGCTATATATTTTTATTATGATTATGGATGAAAATATTTCATCATCAGTTTGTGTGTACAGTGAAATTGACATTTATGGATAAAAATTTACCTCTATGTTAAAATTCCATTCTCAAAGCCTCCAATTTAGGAGTCAATGATTAAAATTAGTCATTGTGCCTAACTCCCTTGCTGAATTTGACATTGAGGTGTGGGGGGGGGGGGCAAGAGTGAAATGTTGATTTCCACTGTTATTCTGTTTTTCTTGGATGAATAGTTAACTAATGGGTCAATGAATATTTTTGTCTTCAGCTTTTGCCACCAAGTAATTCTGATATCCTGTGACCTTGGAATGGCTCTGTATTCAATGTAGGCATTCAACTATTTTGACTGATATATGGAGGTGTAGATAGATGCACTGCAGGAGTGGGGGACTGTCTGAAGTAGCGGTAATCCTTTCTGCACTGAGCCCAACCATTGCATCACCTCCTGACTGACTTCAGTTAATGTGATTTTATCCCAGAGGATATAAGATAAGAATACGGTAAACATGAATCAGTTACTGAATATTGAATACACGCATGCTTTATTCTTAGAGACTACCTTCCTGCTCCAGAACCGATGAAAGGCTTCTGATATTGCTGACAGCGAATATGAGCAGAGGGAGGACATAGCACAAAAAAGTATCTTTTTACTTGACTGGGTGTAGGAATAAGCTAGAACTTGAGACTTTCAGAAATCCCATGAATTTGATTCCCATGCCTTGCACTTCTATAACGCTTTTAATCTGAGGATCTCAGGCACTTTATGATGTATTTTAATGTATTTTACGCCTTCCTATACCTCAGTAAAGCAGGTATCATTTTACAAGAACAGAGGCCAGAGCTCCTTACTCCCACTCTCCCACCTTAGCCACTGGATGTGCTGTAACAGGTTTTGTTTGACTATTTGCTGAGGGAAGCCATGCCTTATGTTTGCCACGAGCAAGCTCAGTGATTTCAAACTTCCCCATACCATGTGTTACAGGTCAGGGCAACTGCACCTGTTCCCCGTTCGTGTCACACCAATGGCATTCTCTCTTGGTCCTGGATCGTCAGTCATTACCTCTCTTGTGCGGGAAAGAGACATGTGTCTCTCTCCCTCCTGACTGGATTTTTACAGGCTGTACAATTACGTGACTCCACTGTGTTATTCCAAGCAAGCAAGACTGCCTAAACAGAACAGCATCCATGCTTCGATTTGTCTTCTAAGGCACAATGTCCTACAGCTCTTTCAAATCAAGCACATTTTTTCTAAAGGTGAAAACTTTACAGAGAAAACGTGTTAAAAACAATAAAAACCTACATGCATGCTAAAAACCTTAACAGATCTTCCCAATGCCAACCTGGGGCTCTAGTCCTTGAAAACCCACAACTGAGTTTTCTCCTTGGTTACAGATTCAGAACTACAACAACCATAAATAGTTCAGTTTTCCCTTTATACAGCTTTGACCTTGATCTCAAACTTCCCCATATCATAATCTTTCAATTTAGCTGGGAATGCTCTCCCCATATAACAATATGGGAAGGGCAGTGTGGTTGTTGATACCTCTTTGCAAACCCCACATTGAGAACTCTTGAGCTAGTGCATTGTGGTACTTGGATTCCCAGTTCCAGCAAATATTCAGGAATGCTGAAAACAGATGCCTCTAAATATTTATGAAAGACAGTAGACAAGAGTTAATATTGATGGGTGAATTTCAAAACATTCCATTCCGCTACTTGCAGAAGTAAGCCTTAACTAATTTTACCAGAGGGTTAGCTGTTTCAACACTCAGCATTCCAGGAATAAGTAGTAAGAAATGTCTGGACTAAATACACGTCTGGAACTAAATAAGTGTTTTCAATTCAGTGTTGCCAACTTTTGCAAATATTATTTCAAATCTCACTTTTTTTAATCTAAAGGCTCAGCTCTTAGATTAATATGATTACATGAGAAACCCAGCCCTCATTTAAAATAAAATTTAAAAAAAGTTTAAATTTGACTCAGGTGTTCTATGGAAGCTCAAATCAGGAAACAAAACGGATCCAACATTTTAAAATATTATTTTTAAGCCAGTTTTTTTTCCCCTTAAGCTCATTAATAGTTACTCTTTATGTGTAAAGAATGTGTTGTACTATATTCAGAGAAGCTGTTGCTTTAAGTTTCCCTTTTTAAAATAAATGGTCTTTCATATAGTAAATATGTCAGTGATATAAAGCATCTCTTAAAATGAGTAGCTGTTAATACTAAACAGCATTAACAGAAACTCTGGCATATAGATGGCAGCATATTTTACTCAGTATCATACTTGCCCTGAAATGGTAAACACGATTCATTATATATCACTTTTCTGTCATCTTGTAGCATAATATCCATTATGTGATTTCATAATTGAATTTATTCAAGTCATAATGTTAATTCCACCATCCACAGTCTTAAAACACTTTCATGACTCTGAGCTGGCCCTATCAATATGTAGCACATGTTCCCAAGTTAAATTGTAGCAATTGACAGCAAAAGTTTTAAGTAGACACCAGAGTTAACAGCATAAATAAAAGCTTGATTGATACAAGCTTTAGAAGCAATGCAATTATTTCTCTGACTACACCAACTATTAAAGTAATTCATATCAGCCAAAATAAATATCATCAGACCTAGCCTTTTTTTCTTTACAATCACAATTTTAAACCTGGTGGTGGTGGGGGGGATCTGAATTGTTTTGTCTAAAGGCATGATTTTTTCCTGGTATGTAAGAAAGAGGCTATACTTTAGCCTTCTGTTTTTCAGTTTCTTTACAGCAAATATTAGCATCTAATCAACTATTATTTATTTTTCCTTTTTTAATCAGTTTTTGTTGGGAAACACTAACACTCATACAAATATGAGCAGGGTCTTCATTTGTGAGCACAGAACTTTACATATACAAACATTTTATTTTTTGCTGGCATAAGTAATATAAAAAACTTACATTATGCAAAACCGTTTGAGTGAGCATGCAATTGCTTGTGTGTGAAAAAACCCACAAAGCCATGTTTGGACAATTTAGTTATGCCAATCAAAACACTTTAAATATCCAAAACTTAAGATGTTTTTCTCCACTAGCCCTCAAAGCCTTTTCAGATTGGCCCAGAATTAATTGTATCATGCTGTAGCAATGTAATTGACAAGAATACTTCATGGTGTCAATATTATGCTACAAGTAAAATATTTATTAACACAGGAGAAGGACAATCATTCTAATTCGCATGTGACACCGTAAGGACCTAATCCTGATTGTGGCCTCAGGAGGCTTATAAATATTTAATACATGTGTTGGAGACTGTCACTTAGTGGTGAATCAGATTAAAGAGCAGTTGAATAAAGCTGATATAATGTATAAGTCAGCTGGTATCTCTGCATTTACGTCAGGAAGAAGAAGAAGATTTTGAGTAACAATAACGTTCTTCCAAATTTAGAGCAGTATAATTGAGAGATGAATCTGGTCAATGATATCTTCTTCACAGTTGATCTCTTGAAGGAGCCTGTTCTTTTAAATAGAATACCCTAAACTGTACACCAAAGAGGCTACAAATCACTGGAAATCAATTGAATCATTGAGTGCTTATCCAAATTTGAATGGCAGAACCTTTTGAGATCTGTTTAACTATTACCCAGTGTGATGGGGTACTTAACTAGATAAAATGTATGACTTCTGTTTGATATTATACACTCTGTGTGTTTATGTCTGAGGTCTGTCTTGCTGTTTTCTTGCATTATACTGATGGAGTTAAACAGGGGGATAGTGCCTGGGTGTTTGCCTTTGACTAGCACAGTCTTTAAGGGCTATCAACAACTGATTTGCCTTGTCCTAACAATGCAATCACTGCAGCCTAAATGAAACCACTTCTTTCCAGCTTGTCTGCAGGTTGATGGAGAATGGAAACAAAACAAAAACAGGATAATGAACAAAAAGGACCAAGGTGTTAGTGCTAGCTTTTAAAACACACTGTGGGATTCAGGAAACACAAAAGAGCACATTTTCTGAGCTAGAGGGAGCCCTTTGACTGCTGGACTAGCTAAAGCAGAAGGAATCTGGTTACAGGAGTCAGAGTGGACTCCATGATTTGGAAGAGACACCTAAACTGGAGGAGTCTAGTCCAGAAGAAGGGGCCTGGAACCCTGAAAGGACACTGACTACATCCCAATGAACAAACAAAAGTGGTGAGGAAAAGTCAGGCACCAGATTGGGTACAGGCATTTCTTATGATGTCTAAAGAGCGATTGGAGAGCAGCAGAACCATTAGGTCCCCATTCTGAGAAAGGGTACCAGACAGATAGTCTATGCTCAAGGAGTGAGTCTAGAATTATGTTTAGCTGACATTTTCCTCAGACTCTGCAAACCTTCCTAGCAATACAGTACAAGATTCGTGAATGTAATAGGATGACATAGCTGTTGCCATTTAGACATATAAATGAACATCAACTGTTATGATAAGACAGTATGTGCTTGAACTAGAGACCTTCTAAGCCTCTATAAAGAACAGAACAAAAAACACTGCTATTCAGAAGAACTCTAGTTTTCAACCCTGTTCGTCACACTTTTACTTCAAACACACAATGCAGCGTTAAGTAATGGCAGGGAAATAGCATCTACCCCTGTATGTCTTTGTATAGCTTACTCAGAAATGTGAAGAGCCTTAACAGGAATTTTTAGGAAAGCCAGAAAAGATGTGATTAAAATGTATTTATTAGTTCATGAACTTCACGGATCTCAAAAGTACATTTAAGATTCAAAAAGCCAAATAGTTTTGAAGTTAGAATATTGCCTTCTTTTCCTTTACACTTATTTTTCATGAAAGCTTTTGCATCACAACTGGTTTCCAACAGGTTCTTGGAAACAGTATCTAGTGTAATGTTGCATGCCACACATTTATATTCCTATTCTTTATTATTAATTAAGCATACACAACTGTGTCTTTGGGTATGTCTATATGTCAAAACAAGCCCACGGCAGCGAGTCTCAGAGCCCTGATATATAGACTGGAGTTTGTGCTACGGTGCTAAAAATAGTTGTGCAGATGTTTGGGCTTGAGCTGGGGCTTGGGCTGAAACTCACTCCCCTTCCTGAGTTTCAGAGCCCAGGCCAGCCCAAGCCTTAATGTCTACATAGCTGCTTTTAGCACCTTTGCACAAGCCCCACAACACCGAATCTGTAGACCCAGGCTCTAAGACTTGCTGCCACTGAGGGTTTTTTGCTGTGTTGACATACTATTAGAGGCCCCATCGTGCTAGGCACTGTCCATACATATGGTGAGAGACAGTCCTTGGCCTACGGAGCTTACAATTTGAATAAACAAGACTGATAACATATTGCAAAAAATTATTAGTATCCCAATTTAAAGGTGTAGAACCATGGCTCAGCGATTAAGTGACTTGCCCAAGGTGTCACAAAAAGCCCATTGAATTGAACTGAGATCTCCTGCTTCCCAGTCCAGTGCCTTCACCACAAAAGTACCCTGCCTCCTCATTCAGATACCTTTCTAATATTTACTGCCTCAGCCACGCCCCATACCAATGCCCCTTTCCACAATTTTCTGTTTTTTTAGGATAACTCACTTTGTGCTTCCACAATAGTAAATCTTTGGCTTCTACCATTTCAATTAGTTCAAGATTTTGAAAAAACCTTAGGATTACTTTGGTGCAGGGGCCCTCATTTTGTCGTGATGTCACCTAGCACAATAAGGCTTTTAGCCTTGACTGATGGCCTTTAGGAGATATTGCAAAAAGACTAGTACTACTGAATGTTTCACCAACGTGCAAATGCATTTGAATTTTGTGAATAATTTTTAATTCATAAATGAAAAATCACGTTTTCAAGAGACGCTGTTAAAACCAAAGTCTGTACTTTGTAAACAATGAAAATTTCTTAGGTTGCTAATATCTGCTATCCAGGAAAAGTCAGACAATGTGGATTTTTTTTTTTGTTGCTAGTGTCAATCATGACCTTGCTAACACGTGATATGATCCTAAATTAATGCCTTTTTCTGACCCCGAGTTCTTTATGGTAGTGTATAGAAAAGGTAGATATGTGTTGGAGAGTTCTAATGTAGTGATCTTCATTTAATCTGTCCTGAGGCAAGTAGTACCAGTGAACCAGTCATGGTTTATAACACAAGTGTTTGGTGCAACAGTGAGAGATCAGAGAACTATACTGCCAGATTTTCATAGCAGAGTGCAAAGTGAAGCTGGGCAGCAAACAGGGAAAAGATGAAAGCAAGGGCAAAAAGCAGCTAACCCTAACACATAGCATAATAGGTATCTGAGTCACTGTCAGATTCATTAGGCTGTGAAGCAGTGGCTCCAGTATGAATGGGCTTGTTTGTGTAATTAAATGTTAGCAGATTAATTTGTGAATATAGACATATATTTTGCATTTCCTGGTAGCAATGTGCGTCTCTGATCTGTTTTTAATACTTCCTATTGTAGTAAACATCCCTTTACATTATTCAACTTTGCTCTCCTAAAGTAAACAATTTTCTTTAGTATGCAAAAGCTATTTCTCTGGTTTAGACTGTTATGTTTAGATTCTGATCTAAGTTACACTGTTGTAAATTTCGAGTAGCCACACTGGAGTAAGTGCAATAAAAATCTGGCCCCACAAATTGAAGTTCTAAATGCTGTAGAATAATTTTCATTTTAACTGTAAAATCTCTGGCCTTTTTTGTTCATTTTCACCTCAGTTCCCTTCTTCCTCCTTCCTAGAATGGTCAGCTACATAGCTGTGTAGCTTATTCAGGCTAGAAGTGTCCTACAAGGTATTCTCCTCACCCAATGGATCATTTGGAAAGAGAATGGGTTTTGAGCCCAGAAATAAAGCATTCATTAAGTTTCCTAGCAGGAAGCAGCAACAATTCCTCCAAAACTCAGCAGAACACGTGTCATAATGCAAGCACGGTAAACTAGAAAATGCTGCCTATTTTTGAGCACATAAAGTTTGAGTAAGACAGAAAGCAGACCAAAATAGCTGTGGCAAGACAGACATGGAAAAGAAGAATTAAAATAATAAAATATTCAGCAAGATATATAAAGAAGAGAGTTGGCATTAATAGCTTCTTTGTTAGTGATAGTATATATAGTTTTGCATAAAAACCCACTACATTAAAAGGTGGTTACATTTGCAGTCAAGCACTCAAAAGTTACTCAGTACCAAATTAAGGTTGCTCCTGCTACTGTACTTCAGCCTCAAATTTAAGAGTATGGCAGCTAAACTGTCAATTGAGTATGTGCAATCTGAGGATTTGTATAGGTGACAGTTAATATTCAGCAAACTTGGGTGAGAGTCTATCCCACATTAGCCTGCAGCATGTTATCTGCCCATGAGCACCCTGTTACTGCGCACTAAAGTTCTTTAATGCACATTGATCTACCCAGGTACATCAACATGCACTAGGGAACTTTTACTGCATGGCACATGAACAGTTACTACACAGCAGGTTAATGCAGAATAGATTTCTACCCTAGCTTGCCACACATCAAGACTTCCTCAGAAAAATCTCTCAGGGCTTGTCTGTATGGTCATAATTGGCCAAATTTGAGTGTTTTTCACAGTGGTGGCAAAAGACACATTCCTGACACCAGGTCAACCCTGTCTCCCAGCCCCCACCACCAAATTTCAAGTCCTTGCTCCAAACCACAGAGGCGCTAGCAAATTCCAACAAAAGGATAAGAACTTCATTTTTAAAAAATATGAGCAAAACCATGTATTTTCCCTTAACCTCATTCTGAGAGCTAGCTGAACCAAAACATTTCAGCACCATGGAAAATTCCAACCCAAATATTTAAGGTCTGGAAAAGCTCTAAGCAACTGAAAAGAGAATCTTATAATGAAAAGTGTCAGGCAACCTTATCCGCATGTGTCATTATCTATAATAAAAGTTTTGATTCAGAGGTCATGTGACTGACATGGCAGAGTGAGGAAGCTCATTTGGTGAGCTTCCCACTCACACCTTCCCTAGTTTTCAGCAAAGCCCTCCAAATCAGACTCTGCACCTCTGATTAGCCCTGTGGGAATCCAGGAGAGCTGTGGAATAGTGAAAATAGAGTGGAAGAGGCAGGAGCACAGAAGATCAGAGAAGGTTGGATGCCTCTCCTCCCCCCACCCCATCCCAAAATGCCCAACCAACTACACTGTCACCATGCTAGAGGTAAATAAAAGGCCCATCTGCCTCACCACGGAGACATACACAGTCAACGGCTACACCTTCCCACTCCCCACTTCCCTGAAAACATAGTAGCACGCTCTTTTCATTTGCTGGGAAGCCAAGAGAAGTGATCAGATGTGCACACATATATTGCCCTGGTGGATTGCAAGAAGCAGCAGCATTGCAGCCCGAGGACTGTCTCTCCCACTTCTTCCTCAACTCTCTGATTCTGCAGAAGCAGGAGAAACACTGTTCTTCTGTCAGAAAGCTCAGGACTGGAGTGATTGGGAGGTCCATTCCCCCATCCCCTTACAGGATCACAGAGAGAAATGGCTGTGCCAGAATAGACTGCAGGACAGGAGGTGTCCTCACTATTAGTGTCTTTCCCAGAAATGTGGACTATAGCTGGCAACTCTGTAAAAAAGCAGAAAGAAGCAGGAAAGAGGGCAAAATAACAGAGGATAATATATAAATTAAGCAATCAGAGTCAGAAGTAAATTTAACAGTCATAGGGGTGGCTAATACAATAGTGGCACAGATTACTGCCGATTTAACTGTGGTGCTAGAAACCCAATTCAGCAAGTTGGAAGAAAAATTAAATGACAAACTGGACATAATGTATAATCAAATAAATGAGCTAATAGTAGCCATTACAGACATGGACTCTAGAATCAATGATGAGTAGAACAGGCAGAGTCAAAAGGAGAGACTTGTGGCCCCGGAGTTTCAAGTCAAAACACTGACTGAAAAACTGGACGATATAGAAAAGAAGAAAAAAAATGGGATTCAAGGGCTGCTAGAGGGGAATGGAGACAAATTCCCCATAAAATACTTTCCAAAAGCTTTGGGTCAGTTGGTCAAATCAGATCAAATTAAGAGAAAAGGCATACGGGATAGAGGTAACTGTGCACAACCTTAAAGTCTATGAATTTAAAAGAAATTTGACTAGACCATGCCCTGTCATAGTATAGCTACCCAGCTTGAGAAATCAAGTTTTGATTATTGATATAGCCAGGAACTTGAAATAAGAGTGGAGGGTAACTGAGTCTCCTTCGAACAGGACTCTTCTATAGAAAGAGAGAGGAAAAGGCTGAATTTGGAGAAGTCCACAAACAATTCCATAGGGAAAAGCTTTGCATTGATATTCCTAGCAATCCTGGAAATATGCCAGGTGGGTCAAACTCACAGCTTTTTTACATCAGGAGAAGCATAAATATTCCTGAAATCGGTCCCAGAACCAAACACAGGAGACCAAGAAGAAATGGAGACTAATTCGAATAAAGATAAGTACAATTTAATCAAGTGCTCCATAGGCATTACGGAAGGGGAATTAGGATGACTTTTGAGTGTAACAAAACAAAATGGTTATACTGCTCCAGTGAAAAAAATCTTTAAAATCATTTGTATATTAAGTTTATTAGAAAAAAAATCAGTAATTTTCAAAAAATAGTGGCACAGGAGTTGCTAAGAAAGTTTATGAATAAGTATATGGAAAAATGAAAAACAGTATGTTCGAAATACATGGTTTAAAGTATATTATAATCGGTAATGAAATTGAATGTAAATGCAGGGAAGCTTTTACATAAATATGATATGGATACAGCTATTTTAGGGTTATGGAGAGAAGAGGGTGGGGAAGGTACTACATGGTATTGACAATACTGAATATTTTGAACAAAAAACATAGGAAAGAAATAGGAATAATTTGGTGCTCCTAGAATGTTAGGGCACTAAACCACCCAATAAAATAAACCAAACCAAACCAAAAAAAGAGATACCAACTCCTTTTTCAAAGGAGAAAGTAGTAGTGGTAATGCTTTAAGAAACTTCTCAAAACAAAAGAATTAAGCTTAAAAATGAATTGGTATCACGTGTACAGAACTTTTTCAGATCCCATAAGAGAGGAGTGTGTATTCTAATAAGTAACATGAGAATGTAAACATATTAAAACAGACCCAGTGCACAGAGGCTAAACCTGTTACAGTATGTAACCCTTATGTCCTAAATGACCAGGGCATCTCATTTTTAATAATATTTTTGGAATGACTTCAGCAGTTCAATGTAGCTCTGAATTCTATAAAATGTTTAAAAATACAAGTAATTCCCTAGTAAGCAAATGAATTTCAGTCTTCTTGGGCAACAGAGTGCTTACCAAATACCTTCTATCAAGCAGATGTAGTTTTGATACCTAAACCAAATAAAAACTTAATGAGCTGGCCCTATAGGAAGCCAGATCAGATAATACATATAGATAGTAAGATTTTAACTAAAATATTAGCATTCAGATTAGAGAAAATAATGCCTAAATTAGTGCACCAAACCCACAATGGCTTTTTAAAAGGATGAAGCCATTTAAATAAATATAAGATAAGAAAAGAAAACTACTACATGTGGTATGGCATTCCAAGATCTCTAATAAAGAGCCTTGTATTCTAACTACGGCAGCAGAAAAGGTTTTCAACTCAGTAGGATGCCCGTTTTTATTTAGAATGTTGGAGAATATGGTTCTGAGGAACACTTTCAGAAGTGGATTTAAATAGTCTATAAATGTCCTATAGCATGTATTTGGGGAAAATGTCACAATGACTGAGCAGATACTGTTGTGCATGGGAACGACACATGGGTGTCCCTTAACACCCTTATTTAAATATTGAACTGTTAGCACAAAAGATCAGAGACACTGAAGAAATTCAGGAAATAGGTGTATTTGGAATAGAAAACAAAGTTTCATTACATGCTGATGACTTTATGCATTTTATATAAAAGATTATATGAAGGTTGGTCACTATTACAATAAATAATTGAAGGTTTTGGTCGGAAATCAGGATATAGATTAAATTACTCTAAATCAGAGATACACTTGAGCTCCAAAAGATACCCTGTGAATGATAAATGCTGATTGAAAATAGAGGATAATAAAATTAGATATTTAAGCATTAATGTATCATCTAAAGAGGGGAAAGTGTTTAAATTAAATATTGAGTCATTAATGAAAATTACTTACAATGACCTAGAAAGGTGGACATTATTGCCATTGGCTTAAAATGAATATCCTGCCCAGGGTCTTATATCCTTTTTCCATGATTCCCTTTACATCTCCCCAAAATTTCTTCTAGACATTTTAAAAAGCTATTCAAAGATCAGGTCAAATCAGAAACCAAGAATCAAAATGAAATGACTAGAACATTCAGTTGAGATGGGAGGCCTGGCACTTCCAGACTTCAAGAGATATTACACGGCAGCAAAAGTTAGAAAGGTACTAGAATAGTGCTCTAGGTCGAGAGACTCCATCATGGATACAAATAGAACAGAAACTGGCAAACCCAATCTCATTATACAATTTTCTGCTAAGTTCACATCTCAAAAATTTGGCATCAGTGAAATATCACCCACTCCTTAAAAATGCTCTTACTAATTGTACATATGTGAGAGACTTGACCAACCAAAAAGCTCAGATCTCCATTTTTTATTTTTAAAAAAATGCCTTCAAACCTCTGCTGAATAAAGAAGATTTTAGATGTTGGGCCAGATCTCACTATGATAATTGGAAGGACTTCGGTAGAGATAGACACCCTCAAAACAAAAAACAGTAACTGCTGATAAATTTTAAGAACGGACAGTAATATGCAATGAGTTTTAAAAAAAACAACATGGTCTATATAAAGTAAGCAAAGAGAATAAAGGAACCAAAGATATCTGTATTAGAAAATTGTATACACAGGTTTGAAGTGTCAGCAATCAAGATTATATCTAGAATATGAGAATGTTTTAAAAATACAAACCACATAAAACTATTAAGTTATGAAGTACATGCTGTAAATATGAGACAACAGCAAAAGAATGGAATGAGAATGCAGATGATAAATACTGGCTGTAATAGTAACCAACAGTGCAAGTTCAGTACTATTTAGTTTATAAAATATATGTTTCTCCATCTCTCTATAAGAAAGTAGATCATATTGCTCCTGATACTTGTGTGAAATGCAAGAGAGACAGGCCCTCTTTCATACACGTGATATGGGACCACTGGATAGTATAGAAAAAAAATGGAAAACCCTTTTGAAAGAAATAAAAACAAATTAGAGATAGAACTTGAACACAACTCAAAGAAATGTATTGAGAGTTAGCCTGGTAGTTAAACCAGGAATAAGCAAGCTACTTCCATTCTCGCTCTTTTTTGCCAAAAAAAAAAAAAAAAAAAAAAAAAAAAGGAATGTTAAATTTGTGGATCCGGACGAGAAATCCTACTGTAGACCACTGGAAAAAAATAATAGACTCTCTTATAACAGAAGACTTAAATTTTGGGAGAACAATTCCAGACAAACAAGATACAAGTTAATAGTAAACCTTGCACAGGAAAACAATAGAAATACTGAAATCATTTATATGCCCTGATGTAGGATTACCATGTCTATACTTGTAGGATAGTCAAGATGGATATAAAGAAAGGATAATCACTAATTATACCCCTAATCCCCTTACTTTCCCTTTCTTTCTATTCTCCTGAGACTCTTCCCATTCTCCCCAAATAAAACATTCAGCTTCCCCAAAAACAAAAAAGTAAATATGAATATTTTTATATGTACACACACAATCCCCAAGCACGGTAAGGTTGTGTTCAAATAATTTTGAAAAAAGAGCACAATATGTGGTCAAGATACAATATATAGCTTAATATTAATTCTGTATGAAGCTAGTCCCTATACACATCAAGACAATATAATTGTAATGTCTTAATATAAATGACCCAAAATAGCAACAAACATCTCCTCCCACCAAAAGATGTTTTGATTACTCTATATCATTTATATAACATTTTATCCCAAAGCAGTGTTCAAACCAAAACTGGCGAGCAATGATCCAAATCCTGTTTCCACTGAAGCCAACAGGAGCTTTCCCAGTGTTCCTCATCAGGACCAGGACACAGCCCAAAAATTTATGTAGAGGGGCAGATTCCCCACTATTGCTGAATCAGAAATGTAAACTGGCCCTTAATCCAACTCAAGTAGCTCAGATAGGAAAACCTTAATATAAGAAGAATTCCACTGGTAATAAGGGCCCTTTTGCTGGCTCTCTTAACTCATTCCAACTCCCTGAAGCCATTGTAGCAGGAAAACGGTGAGGAGTCAGTGAGAGTTCACTATATATGGGATTATACAGATCAAGTGACAGGGAAGGGCTAAGCCTGCTATTCCAATATAAAGGCTTTGCAAAGCATCCAAGACGACAATGTGCTTCAACACAATGCTTGATCTGAGGGCCGAGAGGGTAAAATCCATCCTCAGCGGTCCCCATTTAGTACCACGCATGGCCCATTTGCTCATGCTATTTACCAGTATTTCACACTTTATTAAGGAAATAAAAATTCTCACAGTGTAGCTCTTAACGTGTGAATAGGCATGCACATGAGCTCTTGCCCATGTTGAAGTTTATCTGGTTATTTGTTCCAGCCAGTTGATTCTTTTCAGTCAAATAATAAGTTGTCACAGGAATTGAGTAAATCCAGCAGATTTCTTCTTTTGTTTTTATCCCTCATCATAAACTGTCAAGAAATATGCCAGTCAGCTCTGTCACTGGCAGATCTGACATTTGAAACTGCTACAGCTGCACTTAGTGGAAAGAACAAAATCTAGATGAAATGTCTCAATGTTCACTTTTGGAAATGTCAGTTGTCCTACATGCTCAGTATTTAGACTTGCTTAGCAGTCAGTGAGCATTGTCAGCGCCTCTGATGATGTGTGCTGAATATGTACTAAAATGATGGCAGCTAACATACCTGACTGCAGTTACAGTCAAGCTAGGCTAAAGACTGTTTTTGATATTCACTAAAGAGGAGGATATTCCCATGCTGGCAAAATCTCTTCTGGCCTTGTAAATTGCCCTCCCCAAGAACAGGTGCTGGCAAGCATGTAATAGTATACATTTTCACTATTGGAGAAAAAGAGTAAAACTGGTTCTTTCAGGTGCAAAAGACAATTGACCAGATAGAGGGGTGGTGACGGTAGTGAAACAAGAGCAATTTCAGGACCTGATTCAGAGCCTATGGGAGTTGTACATGAGCTTTGGGTCAGGTGCTTATTTCAGTAGTTGGTGTTCTATGAGGCATCAGTAACTCTTGCTAACCTATTCATTTAAAAGATAACTAATGCTTAGAAGTCCCATCCCCCTAATATGCTACTAAAGGGCGTTCTCTCTCTGCTTCCAGTGACAAGTCTGACCGATTACAGTTAATACAAAAAGATGACAGACAGAAACACAGGAGAGAACAAAAATCTTGAGTGAGTGTTCTATCACTCCAGCTGTTCAAAATATGGTTGCCAATAATAATGTAGAGAAGTAGTTGATTTGTGATATATTATCTCTGGCTCTCTTGCACTATGAAAGACATGCATTTGAATGTCTCTCACAGTACAAAAGAGCCAGAGATAATATTCCACAAAAGTTAGAGAATTCCAAAACCTTTCTTCTAATGTATGTCTACCAAATGTGATCACCAGGTTTTCAGACACTGGCTGTTCTATGTAGTCCTTTCAATACCTATAGTAGTGGTGATAGCAAAGTTCAATATTCAATCAACCTACTACATATTCAGATTCTTAAACTACAATATACAGCACTCATCTGTTCATGTGGCATTAAACTCAAGGGTGTTTTTTGTTTTTTTTGCACTGCATGAAAAGTGTAAAATATAAATAGTAATACTAAATCTCTTGTTTTTGAGTGGCATTTGTTAACAGTGAAAAGAGAAACGTGTAAGAACACAGAGTTGGGAAATATTTGTGCATGTCTTAGGAGACAGACCATTTTTATGTTTGATTATACAGCAGCTTTATATATGAAGGGACAAATTCTGAGGGTTTTAGTCAGGTTCTCATCTCCTAACATGCAGAAATAGCTCACAAATCGGGCAAATCAGAGAGTTTCCTTCTCATTCCTCCAGAAGGTGCATGGATATCTTCTTTTCAGCCATGCATTCCACTACCAGAACCATGGAACCCCTAACATCTGCAAACAAGCAGTACTTAAATGTCATTTGCCACTTCTCTGGCTCTCAGCCCTGCTTGCTCCTTCTGGTGCGAGGACAGCATGGAGCCATCAGAAGTTGTGCTTGCAAAAGTTCCCCATACCAGGGCTGCATCTGTAACCCTATCTAAAGGCTGGTCCACAGCACTGAGGGGAAAGCAGCACAAGTTAATATGGTTTCCCTCAAACTTACACTGTTTTCCCCTATGGAGACGAGAAGCAGAATCCAGAGGAGCCCAGCCATCCCCTTTGTCCCCTCACAGCTCTTTTAAAGTGATAGAGAAACAGAAGCAATGCTTAGACAAGGCTGAGCTAGTGCTTCCATTATAAACTCATTGAGTAATATCATTTTGCAGGGGAAAATGATTTCAGATTGAAACTAGAATACATATTTGCCTCAGTACCCTTCCTAATATTAGAAACAGTTAGATTTGGCTGTTGATTTTTTGTTGAGACATTGTCTCAAGTGTCACTCTAACCTCTAACTAACCAATTATCCCCGCACACATACATTGCACTTCTCATTCTCAGTGTTCCAGAGCACAAAAAAGTTAGGCAGCAAAAAGTGCAAAAGACACAGATAAAATAGAATACATGGCAATACTATCAGAAAACAGCGACTATAAGCCTTATGGTACAATGTTATTTACCTATGTAGCAGGGACACAATAGAATTTTCCTTATATTCTTGACATTTATATGCTTTTCATTGACTAAGGCAATGGGTTTTAGTCAGTGACATGAGAAAACAATTGGCTTTTATGCAGTGTTTATGGAAATAAGATGTACTTATGGTAGACGACTATGGGAACTGTACGGTCAAGATCCTGCAGATATATTTTCATGATGTAATGAGATCTAAAAAATCACTTAGAAAAGTTAGATGCCTGCAAGTCACCAGGGCCTGATGAAATGCATCCTAGAATACTCAAGGAGTTAATAGAGGAAGTATCTGAGCTTCTAGCTATTATCTTTGGGAAATCATGGGAGATGGGGGAGATTTCAGAAGACTGGAAAAGGGCAAATATAGTGCCCATCTATAAAAAGGGAAATAAAAACAACCCAGGAAACTACAGGCCAGTTAGTTTAACTTCTGTGCCAGGGAAGATAATGGAGCAAGTAATTAAAGAAATCATCTGCAAACACTTGGAAGGTAGTAAGGTGATAGGGAATAGCTAGCATGGATTTGTAAAGAACAAATCATGTCAAACTAATCTGATAGCATTCTTTGATAGGATAACGAGCCTTGTGGATAAGGAAGCAGCGGTGGTCAATACCTAGACTTTAGTAAGGCATTTGATACGGTCTCGCATGATATTCTTATAGATAAACTAGGAAAGTACAATTTAGATGAGGCTACTATAAGGTGGGTGCATAACTGGCTGGATAACCGTACTCAGAGTAGTTATTAATGGCTCCCAATCCTGCTGGAAAGGTATAACAAGTGGGGTTCCGCAAGGGTCTGTTTTGGGACCGGCTCTGTTCAATATCTTCATCAACGATTTAGATGTTGGCATAGAAAGTACACTTAAGTTTGCGGACGATACCAAACTGGGAGGGATTGCAACTGCTTTGGAGGACAGGGTCAAAATTCAAAATGATCTGGACAAATTGGAGAAATGGTCTGAGGTAAACAGGATGAAGTTCAATAAAGATAAATGCAAAGTGCTCCACTTAGGAAGGAACAATCAGTTTCACACATGCAGAATGGGAAGAGACTGTCTCGGAAAGAGTATGGCAGAAAGATCTAGGGGTCATAGTGGACCACAAGCTTAATGAGTCAACAGTGTAATACTGTTGCAAAAAAGCAAATGTGATTCTGGGATGCATTAACAGGTGTGTTGTAAACAAGACAAGAGAAGTCATTCTTCCGCTTTACTCTGCGCTGGTTAGGCCTCAACTGGAGTATTGTGTCCAGTTCTGGGCACCACATTTCAAGAAAGATGTGGAGAAATTGGAGAGGGTCCAGAGAAGAGCAACAAGAATGATTAAAGGTCTTGAGAACATGACCTATGAAGGAAGGCTGAAGGAAATGCGTTTGTTTAGTTTGGAAAAGAGAAGACTGAGAGGGGACATGATAGCAGTTTTCAGGTATCTAAAAGGGTGTCATCAGGAGGGGGGAGAAAACTTGTTCACCTTAGCCTCCAATGATAGAACAAGAAGCAATGGGCTTAAACTGCAGCAAGGGAGATTTAGGTTGGACATTAGGAAAAAGTTCCTAACTGTCAGGGTAGTTAAACACTGGATTGCCTAGGGAAGTTGTGGAATCTCCATCTCTGGAGATATTT
The DNA here is from genome assembly GCF_007399415.2 of Gopherus evgoodei. Classification (NCBI taxonomy): domain Eukaryota; kingdom Metazoa; phylum Chordata; order Testudines; family Testudinidae; genus Gopherus; species Gopherus evgoodei. The sequence continues at coordinate 192,777,560 of NC_044322.1, read as the reverse complement.
AAGAGTAGGTTAGATAAATGTCTGTTAGGGATGGTCTAGACAGTATTTGGTCCTGCCATGAGGGCAGGCGACTGGACTCGATGACCTCTCGAGGTCCCTTCCAGTCCTAGAGTCTATGAGTCTATGTAAACACACTGCAGTTAGTTGGTATTTCAGTAAAGCTGTTGAAACTGAAATTGGATTACATCAAATGGATAACAATGCATTTTGTATTGGTTAAATTCTACCAAATACTTCCCTTCATCTACTTCAAATTTAAGAGTTCCAGATAATTCATCCAACTGGATATCTGTGACATTATTCAGGGTGCAATCTGCACTGATGAACAGCTGTGTCCCCCCAGTTCCCCAATCTGTGGTGCCTTTTACACTGCTTCACCATGAGAGCAACCACTCCTAGTCTGCTCTCACACAGCCTCCAGCATGTAAATTATTCCCAGTTATTACTATATGAGTGCTATAGCTAGCCACTCATGAATTACACTGTAGCTAATCCTATTTAATTTGATGGGGAAAGAACCTGAGTGAGAAAGGACTAATTAATGTGATTAAATGGGCTAGTTACAAGATTGGGCCCCAAGATTTTTTAAAAGAAATATGATTTGAATTATTAAATTCAGAAGAAAAAAGTGTTTTAAAATTCTATAAATAAAAATGTATATTTAAGCCTTTTCACAAACTAAGTCTTCAGAGTGCAAACTCATAGTCACAACCTAAATTGGTTTCACTGGAGCTATGTTGGTTACACCCACTAAGGAACTGGTTCATGTAATATTTAAACAGAGCTGGCTGAAACAGTGGTCACATTTCCATAATAGAAGTAAATGGAAAACACACTGAATAGTATCAGTATCTCCTTGAGGATGAGTGGGTTGAGTTTTTCACCAACCCCCAAGTTGTGCAAAAGCCCAAGAAAATATAAGTGTCTTACATCGTACCCCAAAGATCAAAAAACTTGGACTAGGATGGTAGAAAGTTAAATCTAAAACAGATTGTCCTCCACTGAGGATGTCTTTGCCACTAGTCTCCACAGTTTCAAATCTAGGGAATACAAAAAAATGCAGCCATTTGATCTTGATTGTGACAACAGAGCACAGGGCAAGTAGGGATCTTCCAAGGCAGAGTAGAACATGGAAGCTGTTCTGGACTGCTGGTAGAGAGATAGTACAGTTATTGTGTACATGATGCAAATCTAGTGATTTTTCTCTTGCCAATTTCACAAAAAACATTTTTTCCCCACAAATTCCTGTTTATTTGTTGAGGTAAAAAAAATCTCCCTTTTCCTGTTGTGTCCCATTCACAAAAGACAGTTACATTTGCATTCTGCATGATCATGGGGCAACAGATGGGAACAAAATCACTTAGGGGGTTGTACACAGTGTGTGTATTCCTATCTTATGTGGAATATGCTTTTAATGGCAAAATCTGGCTCACAGAAATAAGATGGAAGAATTTTAGTTATCTAGCTTATCAATGAGGACACTGAAATGGATGCACTCCTGACTGGTTATTTCATAGTGATTAAGCAGCAGCAGCACTCTTACTTCTGTGATCTGGGCTCTGGAGGAAGATAGTGGCTTGCTGAAAAGTGGAGGATACATTTGCAATCTAGAACAGGAGGTGAGCTGGAGGATGGGGAATTGCCCACCTATTGCCAATGGCAGTTTCCCAACTTTCGTAAGTGCTTGTACCACAAATGAGAGATTCCATTTCCAGCTGGTTCAGTTGCTAAAAACCACTACACAGAAATAGAAATTGCAATGCTCTTTCAGATGTATCTGATATGCTCAGACAGTGCCGTAGGTTGTGCTATGTCTGATGTTCCTGCAGTGAAACCAAGTGATTAAACAGTGTGTTCTGAGAAAATAAATTTGCAGTATTCCTAGGAACTGGTATAGTCTCTTTTAGACAGTGAAAGCTGTATCCTGTGGTAATTACAGCAGCTTGACAGTATATCCCAGGATTCTTACTGCATAATTTTTCCCTGGCTGAGCAATGTGCAGCTCTAGCATATATGTAAGTCATCTCCAAGAACAGGAAAGAAAGAAATTAATGAACAGGTAGCACTGCCAGGCAGAAATTATGGTACTGGAACTACAAAAATGTAAGAAGATAGTTTTATTTAATCAGGAGCAACTCTTTGATGCGACAGATGATAGGGAGTCCTTGTTCCCTGACAGTAATTGTTTTTCCTCCTTTAATGCAAAAATGAAGACCTTGAAGCCAGGAAAGGTCCAGTAGCAGATCAGGTAATTTGTATACTTGATAAGGGTATTGACATCTGTAAGGCATTTTATATTTCATAATATTCTTGCTGTTACACTTGTATAAACTGGCCTGGGGTGGCAGAACCATGATGAGAGGGGGGAGGGAAATATTGTTTCCACCAGCACATTCCCTGTAAAGAGAGCACATACATGGAGGTAAAAGTGACCATCATGGCACCTAGGATTGGGCTATGGAGCAGGTAGGAACCTCTCCCCCCTCTTGGTCCCCATGCAGCGCATCCCCCCTGCTCCCCCTCCTATCCCTGACATCAGAATCTCCCCCCTCTTCCCCTGCAGCCTCTGACTTTCCCCATTCCCCATGCAGAGCACCTCCATCCCATCAACACCCCAATTTACAGCAACCTTCCACCAACATAATGTACAGCATAAACATGGCAATATTATGTTCATACAAGAAGAAAAACAAAAAAGTTGTTTGAGTGATTATTTCCTCAATTGTGCCAAAAATGTTGTTGACTAAGATGTTAGAAAGGGCAGCTGTTGGTTTAAAAAAAAAAAAAAAAAAAAAAAAAAAAAAAAGGATTCAAAACCTACAGCACAAGACAAGAACAGAAATGATCTTTTATGATTTTTTTTAATATCAGACAGCCAGAATGATTAATAGGCTATTAACCCTCACATGTCTTACAATAAAGAGATATTTAGTGCCTAACCCTGCAAGGTCTCATAGGAGGTACCATGCACTATCAACTCTTTTTGAAGGCAATAGCAATTGAGGACTCTGAACAGGATTGAACAATTATTGGATCACGTTTGAACTCCATTGAGAAAGTGAAAACAGCCTCTCTTTCAATCAATTTGTCTAGTGATGTTCCGCAAAAGAGTAAGTTTACTTACTTAGTTGTGTAATTGCCAAAATATTTGTAAACAGGAACAGTAATTGAGGTGTCCATTTCAATTAAAATATGCAGCTCTGCATGGTTAATGCTGCACCAAGTGATAGCTTCCACACTCCTATAGCCACCTTTAAAGCACAGCAGAATTTACCACTCATTGAGGTACATCAATGGTGTAGAGTGACCCAGGCTGTAACTCAACTGACTTCACTAAGACCAACAGCTACTCACAAGCCCTAGCACCCAATATTGTATGTGCACGTGTGCATGGAAAAAAATACAATTTTAGCCACATTGCATGCAAATACTAGTGGACCCTAAAACAATTAACTATCAAAAAATCAGTTTAGTAACCTATAATCATAAGCTACTTCCAGTAGGTGTTAGGGAACTGAATCTGTGTAGATCTTTTGACTTTCCCTTGACCTGCGCTCCATATCAGCCAGGGGAAGGTGTCACGCAGTTGCTTGCAGAGTATTCCCTCATATGCATGCACATACACTGTGCATCTCTGCTTCAGATATTCCATTCCCCTTGCAAATGATTGTGGACTGAGTGGTTTAGAGGACCTCACACTAATTATCTGCACCAGGATGAATTTCCAGCAACAGAATAAGAACAAACAACATTATATTTGAGGGTTAGCAAATTATAAAAGCTTTGAATATAGAGGAGAGAGAATGTTCTGCCTTTTTGCAGAGGAAACAAGCTCAGTCCAAGACCAGAAGTTAGTCATTAGAATGTGCCATTAATATATTTTTAACCTTGACACTTTCATTACTCCATGACATAAATTAACTAGCAATAGGATATAATGAACAGCAGAACATGACATGATTAAATACTAGCATTATGGGATTAAACTCATTAGGTTATATTGTTAATATCATCCTCTACAAGAACAAATTTAGCTGGGATTTACATTTTTTTATGCACCTGTGCATTCTTTGGGCCGGTTGGTGTCTGAAGTCAATGGAGCAGTATCAATTTACATCAGCTGAGAATCTGACTCTAAGATGATGATATAGCCACTTGGTCCAGATTCTGATCTCAGTTACAGCAAAGTAAGGAACTCCAGAGCTCAGTGGAGTTACTCTGGATTTACAACTGAAAACAGGCTCAGATCTCTTTCATATTCCCAACACTTACTAAAAATTAACAGATCTACTTGAAAATAAAATTCTTTCCTCCTCGATTAAGGACTCCTTTTAAAATATACTAAAAACCTTTTAGGACTTATTACCAAGGATGGTTGCAAAATACATGTCAATACATTTGTTCTATATCAAGATTAGTGTTTTTTTCCCCTGTACATTTACCATAATGCCACAGAGATGGTAAGGTGTAAGCTCTTTAAGTCAAGGATTGTGCCTTCCTAGATGTTTTTACATGACCTTGCATGTTATGTTAATAGGACAAGTAAGGAGTAGTGGGTACGTGCACATCCCAAGACAGCACCAGGAGATGTTATTTCTTATACCCATGCCAGGCATGATTCTTCCTGTGTTTTTCTGTTGTACTAGTTAGGTGTAAGTTGCTACAGACCTTAAAAGGATACAGCATATCACTCCTACTCCTGTACATGCTTAGCCACCTCCTCTTTTAGCATGTAGGTATAGCCATATGCCACCCTCCCATTTGCTCTTTCAAGTGCAGCCTGCACAGTTTCCTATTATGCTGTTACAAAGCCACAAGCTGTGGAAGATCCCCAATGACGTTAGATGCTTGCTTAAAGCTGCATTGCTCTACATTACAAATTGTACTCATGCAGTTGATGTAAGGAATGAGTGAGATAGTGAGAGTGACAGCCAATGGCAAAACAAAGAAGCAAATATCTTTTATGGAACTGTAGTATTCTCCTGGTGAAGATATAAATTTCAAGACAGGCGGCTAGGACAGGGGTACCAACAAGGAAATGTAGCAGCACACTAAACTCAGGACCAGACCGGAAGCAGTAGAGCCCTACCGTGGATCCAAAGAGACTTTGTGGACTCTCATTACCCCGTGGTAGATCTCTGGACAGCTGTCACCTGGACAGCCTCAACGACCTGCAAAATTGAAACCAACATCTGTGCCTGCAGCATGAATGGGTTGTGTGTGTGTGTGTGTGTGTGTGTGAATATAAGTGCACAAGTAAGGGAAGCAATACATCAACCCGCAGTGCTGCTGTAGTTCACTCTTTATTTGTGGTTATTTCTTGGCTAGTTCCAAGAACAGGTAACCATAGGAAGAGGAGTCATGATGCTGCCCCTCACCACTTACTTATAGGCATCTAAGGTGCAGCCCCTACACTCTCCCATATAGAGTTGAGATAACAATTCAGCTGCATGTGAGTTGATGGGGCATTATTCCTCCCGACTTTCCCCATGTTAAACAGGGGTCACAATCTAGTCCAATATAATCTATTTCTCATGACACTTGTGTTACACAGAATGCTAAAGGGGGTGAATCATATAAACAAAAATAGCATATTTAGGAACTGATCGGTTTTTTATGCTTACAGAACTTCACCTCTCCTGGCCCATGGGAAGATATTCAGGCAATGACTTACCTTCAGAAAAAAGTTTAAAGAAAAATTTACCCGAAGATCTCATTTCACCATTTCAAATTGTGCCTTTGCTGTAATCCCCCAGAGAGATCACAAATCCCCATTATTCTTTAAATGCTATGTCAGCAGATTCCTAGTGTAGACTGACATGATATCAATAAGCTCATGTTAACTAGGGATCTTAGTTCTACCAGTAAAAAGCATATTATATTTTCTTGGGTGGGGGGAGGGGATGTGAGGGGGATGGAGGTATATATGTCATTTAATATAGTTTTCAAAACTCTGCCATCAAGTGTTAACTTCAGAAATTCAGCAGTGGAAGAGAGAACAGGTTTAGAATAACTGCCTCAATTGAGTTTTAATTATTTTTGTCCAGCCTTCAGGCAAACTGATTCCTTCTAATAAAATGTAAGTTAAAAATCAATCAATCACTTTACCATGAGGTGCCTACTTTATGTACACCAAGTTCCTAATGTAATCAAGGTAATAACCTAGTTCTGGTTTACAATACTATCAAGATGTTTTACAAATTGGTTCAGTATTTTACAATTCAACATACATCTATAAAGTATCTTTTATGATGATTGTCTCAAGGTATTGTCCAAAGACACTTCAGAGTTCACTTAAGCTGCTTGAAAGGCTGGAGGCATCAGATGTGTACTTGGCTGTTTTTAAACAACCACTTCTGTGACTATGATCTAATCTCATTGGACAGAGAATTCCATGCCTTAGGGCACACTAGACTAGGGCTCCAGAACCTGACATCTCCAATTTGCATTTGGAAATTATCAATAAATCAAAACCAATTAAATGCATGGCACACAATGAAATGTGGGGCAGCTGAAAGCTCAAATAAGCAGGGCTGAGGCCATGTAAGATCTTGAAGTTTAAAAAGTAAAATTCTAAAAATCAATTTGAAACTTCAGGGGAAGACAATGTATTTACGGAGGGAAAAATATACACTTCTGACTTATGTACTGGTAATTAACCTTTCTGCGGCATTATTGACGTGTTGAAGCAGTTTAAAATCTGTAGCACTAAATGGATAAGGAGTTCGTATTTAGTACTGGACTGTTAAGACTTTAACGACAGAGTAAGGGCTTGTAGCAGAAATCATTTATCATTGTGCATAGCTGAATTTTCATGCATCAAGTTTCGACTCCATGTTTGAGAAACAAGCATACAAAGCTGTGCATGTAAATTGCTGGTATTTTGTTCCATTGCTTGCATTAAATTATTAAATTATCTGGAGCTTCCAAATATTACAAGAATAGTTTTTTTGTAAATACAGTAACATTTATGTTTACAAAATACTAAGTGTGCAAAATTGTCTAAAATAATAAATAGCACAGAGAATGACAGTTAATTATTACCCTGTAACTACATGAAAACTTCATGTTAGTTGTTTAATGGTGACAAGACAATGTTGATAGGTTTATCATCATCTATTTCAAAAGCACATTGCAGAAGGAACAGAGACAGATCAGGGAGGCTGGTAATGGGATTTGGAGCACCTTGAGTCTAAGTCATTAGTACACAAGCAGATGTGGCTGGTACTGACTGAAACCCTTCACCATTTAAACAACCATTAACCAAATGTAGGTGATAAATTTGTGAGGCTGAACTGGACATCTTACTGTATTTAGGATAACTATGTTAATAAATATTAGTCACCAGGCATTAGCTGGATCAAACCACAAGTACAGTTTACAATTTTGAAATTCCTAGCTAAGAGTTATAATACTGCTCACACTGAGTATTCAATATTAGTATGGCCTCTGGGGAGAAAAAACCCTATTCTCGAAATGGTCTTCCTCTTTATGAAACACTTTGAAACTTCAAGAAAAATGATACTATAACAAAATAATTAGAAGCAAAGGTAAGATGCAAAGTACTGGAAAATTAGGGGATTGAAAGTAAATGTAGTTAGAAGAACAAACTGCAAAGTTAAAATTAAAGTTAAATTGGACACAACTTCATGTCATGAGTATCCTTATTAATTGGACTGAGGGAGTGACCATAGTTGAAATCGCCTGTATTATAATCCTTCATCTTATTTTCCATGCCTTTAACTGGCCTGTTGGTCAATTGAAGAACCAGTAGCTAATAGTCTAACAGGCCTATTGGACCGTTTCCAAAATTAGTTTAAGGTGACAGTTGAAAATGTTCAACTAGCGTTTCCACAGAGTGGTGGAGGTACAGTATTCAGCATAAAATTACATTTAAACTGACCTTCTTAAAAATAGCCCCCCCATACTTTGTGAAATTCATGGGCACCTCCTAGTCTGAGGAAGTATATGACTGCAGAAAAGTGGCCTATGAGATATTAAATATCTGTCCTGTCACAGCATGCTACATTTTGGGATATTGTAAGTGAACCAGGAAGTGCCAGTGAATTTCTCAGAACAGAAAACAAATCACTTTTATAAAGGTCATTTTAAAAAAAGGATGTGTGTGTGCCGAATTCTTTTCATCTTATGCTATAAACTGGGGGTTTATGCTATATGCTGGGGTCATTCAGCACATCAATCCAACCTCCCTTGAATTTTCTTTTTAGTTCACCGGAAAGCTAATAACTGAGTTTGACTTCACAAGGCTAAAGACTCTTGAAGACAAAGACAGGAAGTAGCCTGGGGCCTGGTTACTTTGTAGACATGTTTATTGAACTGCTTGCCTCTCCCTGGATTTATTTTTCCATAAAAACTTTGGCAAAAAGGAAAATTCCTGCCCAAGATTACTTTTCTGGAGTCTCAGAAGGAAATCAAAAGGATTCTTAAGCAGTTTCTTGACAGAATAAATACATACAAATGGAGATGATCTCTTCTAATTATTCAGGGCATGCCTTCTGATGGAAAACCTTACTGAAAATAGAGTCCCTTCTTTAAAACAGGCTGCAATGAAAGCTGAAGATGCTCAGCACCTCACAAAAGATGTTCAGCACTTGACAGGATTGCACCCAATATCAATTACCCTCACATAGTAACTTAGGAAATGCTGGATTTCCAAAGATGACAAATTGTCAAGGTTTTTTCCCTACTTTGAACTTTAGGGTTCAAGAAGTGGGGACCTGCATGATCACTTTTAAGCTTAATTACTAGCTTAAATTTGGTACGCTGCCACCAGCCAGAAGTCCTTCCCTGGGGAACCCAAGACCCAAACCCCTTGGGTCTTAAAAGGAGAATTTAACCATCCCCCTCCTTTTCCCCCCCACCAATCCCTGGTGAGTTCAGACCCAATCCCTTGGATCGTAAAACAAGCTAAAAATCAGGTTCCTAAAAAGAAAGCTTTTAATTAAAGAAAGAAAAGGTAAAAATTATCTCTGTAAAATCAGGATGGAAAATGCTTTCCAGGGTACTCAGATTCATATAGACTAGAGGGACTCCCCTCCTCCCCCTTCCCCTAAGCCTGAGATTCAAAGTTACAGCAAACAGAGGTAAAAATCCTTTCGGCAAAAAGACATTTACAAGTTAAGAAAACAAACATAAGACTAATCTGCCTTGCCTGGCTATTACTTACTATTTTGAAACATGAGACTGATTCAGAAAGATATGGAGAACCTGGAATGATGTCCCATTCCTCTCAGTCCCGAAAGTAAACAACGAACCAAATAAAAAGCACAAAGACTTCCCTCCACCAAGATTTGAAAGTATCTTGTCCCCCTATTGGTTCTCTGGTCAGGTATCAGCCAGGTTCTCTAAGCTTCTTAAACCTTTACAGGTAAAATAGACATTAACCCTTAACCATCTGTTTATGACACATTTTCATCATTGTAGACTATATTTAGAATAATTATCTTGTGCATCTCTCAACTACCTCGTATCTTTCTTGTATTTATAGCTCTTGGTACAATATAAAGTTTTACATTATTTTAATCAAGAGTTTTGACATGATTTTCCAAATTAAAAAGCTACAACAATTGTCTTTGCTTCTAGATTTTTTCCCCTTACATCTAACCTGGCATTATTCATGTTCTTAATTTGTATGCAGTTTGGAAGGAAGTGGAAGATCCAGTCTCATGCTATTAAGCACATCTGAGCTCCTTTTTATACTAATGCATGTGAATGCATCAGGGACTAAGCCCCTTGTTCTGCTAATGAAGCTGTAGAACAATAAAACAGTTGTGTTTTGGGGACACAATAGTGGAGCAACTTGGAATTTGTAGTCATCTAAGTACCTGAATGCTGCTGCAAATCACAAATCTACATTAGCTAAATTGTATCTGCAAGTAAGTGAGAGAGCAAAATGATTTATTACATAATTTGACAAAGAATTTCTAGGGATAAAATTGGAGACCATTGTGCAAAGTATTTAAAAAAAAAAAGTGAAGAATCTTTAAGGTTCCAGTCCTGCAAAGTTTTAAACATGTGCTTAACTTCACATACTGTGAGTAGTGGTCCCATTGAAGTAATTTGTTCTACTAGCAGTATGTAAAATTTAACTTCTGCGTAAATATTTGCAGGATTAGGGCCCACATCACCCAAGGTATTTAGACACCTAACTTTCATTGAAATAAAGTTAAGTTAGGTGCCTAAATACTTCTGATGATCTGGGCCTATAAATTTTTGGAAATCTTCTCTGATGGAAAAGACACTGTACAAGAAATGCTCAAATTGTCAAATTTCTTTTCAATAAATTAAAACTCCATGTTGAAACTTTTCAGAAACAGCTGAGGATCCATGCAAGTCCATAGAAATATAATGGATAAAAATTAGAAGCATTACCAGCTGTAGCTGATCTGATATGTATCCAAAAAAGACAAAAAAAATCAAAATTTAATTAAATCTAACAACCTGACAAGCTTCATAGAATCACAGAATCTCAGGGTTGGAAGGGACCTCAGGAGGTCATCTAGTCCACCCCTCTGCTCAAAGCAGGACCAATTCCCAACTAAATCATCCCAGCCGGGGCTTTGTCAAGCCGGGCCTTACAAACCTCTAAGGAAGGAGATTCCACAACCTCCCTAGGTAACCCATTCCAGTGCTTCACCACCCTCCTAGTGAAAAAGTTTTTCCTAATATCCAACCTAATCCTCCCCCACTGAAACTTGAGACCATTACTCCTTGTTCTGTTATCTGGTACCATTGAGAACAGTCTAGATCCATCCTCTTTGGAACCCCCTTTCAGGTAGTTGAAAGCATCTATCAAATCCCCCCTCATTCTTCTCTTTTGTAGACTAAACAATCCCAGTTCCCTCAGCCTCTCCTCAGAAGTCATGTGCTCCAGCTCCCTAATCAGTTTTGTTGCCCTCCGCTGGACTTTCCAATTTTTCAACATCCTTCTTGTAGTGTGGGGCCCAAACCTGGACACAGTATTCCAGATGAGGCCTCACCCATATCGAATAGAGGGGATCTGCTGGCAAAGCCCTACTTATACAGCCCAAAATGCCATTAGCCTTCTTGGCAACAAGGGCACATTGTTGACTCATATCCAGCTTCTTGTCCACTGTAACCCCTAGGTCTTTTTCTGCAGAACTGCTGCCTAGCCACTTGGTCCCTAGTCTGTAGCAGTGCATGGAATTCTTCCATCCTAAGTGCAGCACTCTGCACTTGTCCTTATTGAAGCATATCAGGTTTCTTTGGGCCCAATCCTCTAATTTGTCTAGGTCTCTGTAGCCTCTACTTACTCTCCAGCTTATCTACCACTCCTCCCAGTTCAATGTCATCTGCAAACTTGCTGAGATTGCAGTTCACCAGAACTGGCTTTAGGAACTGCGGGGCCCAATTCGAATATCCAGTGGTGGTCTGGATCTTCGGTGGCATTTCAGTGGCGAGGGTCCTTCACTTGCTCTGGATCCCCCACCGCCGAAATGCTGCTGAAGACCCAGAGCGAGTGAAGGACCCCCTGCCATTGAAGTGCTGCCGAAGATCTGGACAGCCACCGGTACGTAAAAAAAAAGTTAAAAGGTGCCTAAAGCGTGAATGCAGGCCCCTCTTAGGCACAGGGTCTGATTCCTGGGAATTGGGGGAATCCGCCTAAAACCAGCCCTGCAGTCCACACCATCCTCCAGATCATGAATGATCATTCCAGTTGCCTAAATACATTAAAGAACCTCAGATGACTATTTACTACCTTTGAGAAGACTATTTCACAAAGAAAATTGTTCTTTTAGGCCCTGATTCAGCAAAGCATTTCAGTATATGCTTAAGTCCCACTGAAGACAATGCCTATATACTGCTTAAGTCCCAAAAAATACAGCTTAGTGGAATATAGACATTGTGCTGACCCTTTCCCCGGGGGGTAAATTTCAATCAAACACATTGTTGATTTAACAATTCAACTGAAATAGTCCAGCTGACTGTCTGTAAAAAGTAACTCTGTGCACAGTGATCAAGTTGCCTGTGGGACGTGAACTACTCTGTAAAACAACGTGTTTGTGTGTGTTTAGTCACTTGCCAAGAAGATTAGCACTATCTGACTCTTCCATTTGGGCAAAAGAATTGATTCAGTTTTTATGTGTCACAATCATATCACAGACATAGCTAAAGATGTTACAAATGCCATACAATGTGACAGTTGCTAGGTACAGAGTAAAACCCTTATTGTGTAAATAACAGTACTAACTGCATAGTAAATAACTGCATAAAACTGATATAAATTGTTAGCTTGCACGCTGCTGCTGTTCTGGTTGCAGTTAATCATACATGTTCCTTTTTCAAACCTTTTCCTTGTATGAATAATGCAGAACTCCAACACATAAATCCATGTGACTGCCTCTGTCATTCCTGCATCCACTCCTTTTTGGAGCTAGTTATCCAGTAATGTGTACATCAGAAGTAGCCATTTACACATATAGAAAATAGAGCTTCATACTCAAGAGAAAAGTGCCACATTGTTTTTCACAAGTGAGTGTTTACCTAGCTCATAAAATCCTATTAGGTAAGGGTTCCAGGGTTTTCACATCTAAGTGTTTGCAGACAGCTACCATTACAAATCAGGCTCACTTCAGTGATTTTTTTTCCCTTTCCCAATAATGCCTGTGACGTGGAGGAGGTAATTCCTTTAGATGTGTCCTCCCACGTCTCTATCAGTCATGCTTCTCCACCAGCTATGCCTGCCTCTTGACTTCCTGAAGGCAATGGAGCAGGAACCATTGCCAAATTTTTGTTTAGATTCTGCTGCTGGCTCATCAATAGCTAAAAGGAGACTACCTCCACTGGCTGGCTGCCTGCCTGCCTCCATAGCCCTGATTCCCCACTATAGAACATGACAAGACACTAATGCCAGAAAGGGATAGAATCACATACTCATGGGCTGTCATGCCTGCTTTTTCCAATCAAGGGGAGATATTTTTCTCTGATACAAGGAACTGCAATTCAAAGGAACCTGATGGGATGCACATGGATGAGTCTAACTCCACTTTTACCCTCCTGAGCCGTTTCATCAATTGAATGGATCATACCAGCAGATCAACCTGTGGCATGTCAGTGCACCGCTGAGGAGTAACTGCCTCAGATATGTCCAGAAACCATCCAGTAGTCTCTGTATTCTCTATAACTCAGTAATCCGAGGGCTAAATTACAATATCTGCTGAATGTCTTGAATGGATCAGGTTTCCCTCTCCAGTGCAACTTTTATGACACCTCCACCCCCACCCACCCACCGATGGACAGCTAATAAGTTCTGCTTTCAAGTTCCAGTAACCAAATGATGGACTTGGGGATGGTGTTTGAGGCAATTATTTTTAAAATATTTAAGATATCTAATTGTTGAAGCTTTTACGATATTTCCTTATCTCAGGCTCAATCATGGCCCGAGTGAGTCAATCTCTCCACATAAAATAAAACCAAAGTCTTCTAACCTGGGTGCCTAGAGTTCAGCTCATAAATCCATATTTAGGCTTCTAACTAAAACTAACCTCTTCAAGTTGCTCTGCACCTGTAACTACAGCATTGAAAAACACTTCACATACTTGTGTAGTTCAACTTCCAAATCAATACTAATACCACATCCAAATTATGATTAATTTCAAGAACAACTTCATTATATCATCTCATCTTTTGACACAATGTAGTACACCCAGAGTGCTTTATAAACACTTAGCAGATTCTGCTTATGAATTCATTGCTAAGGCCGAATTTGTTTGCTCTAAGATATTCTTATCTTTTTTCTCCTACAAAAATACAAGGATCAGAACTGGCAGCCAGTCACTTCAAGTCATTATCTTAGAAAACATTGATAAAAAGAACCCCACACACCATACTTTGCTGGTATAATTCCAGAGAGGAAAGAAGGACCAAAGCAAACTTTGTGGTTTATAGAAAAGGCCTTTACTGATTCCTTTTTGTATTAGCATTGGTAGATTAAAAATTCAACATTAGAGACTAAACCTCTGTCAGATCCTTTTGAGTTCAGAGAATTTTTTTTTTTTTTTTTACACTTTAATTTGTTTTGGCAATCTCATCAAAAAAGAACTAGAAAATATGTAGCTGTTCGATAATGTGTGGAATACTCCAGGAATGAAGGGAGTGTACTAAACCTATACTTTTTGCTTACACAATCTTGTTGGCTCTAATTCATAATACATATGTAAAGCCCATAGGTTTTACCATTTGTTTGAGAGTCTTGCTAGTTTTTCCACCGAAGAGAGAGAAAGAGAGGTGGGAGGATAAAAGCAGCCTCCAAAGACTCCTGACTGGATTATTGGTTTTAGTTGCAGCAAGAGCTGACCTCTTCAGAAAGCAGCCAATGGAAGCTGGGAGAGATCACCAGCTTTTTATAACCTCTGTAGCTAGACTTGTCTCCAAAGAGATGGAGTGTGAGAGGCTTAGAAAAAGCACCACTGAATTTTTGGAGAGCCAGAGGGGAGCACCAAAAGCTCAGCCAGAACACTAAGCTTATCTTCCATGAGTTCCAATCTCTTCTGCTGACAAAGTCTGTGCACAGTCTTTCAAACCTTTGGGGAAAGCTCCAGGCCAAAAGCCAAGGTAGGAGAATCTACCCATGTATTTTAATTTAGTCATATGCTTAACTATCTTGTTGAATATAGGCTTTTATGACTGATAGTTTTTAAGGGCCTTATGTGACTAGAAACATGCTTTTTAGGCAAGCTGACATTCCAGTCTTTCCTGTGAAGCAAGCAGCATTCATCTCTATCAGCCAGTCATCAGATTCTAAACCTTAACATTTTGATAACCTGATAAAGAAAAATATATTTTGGATAATTTAGAAAATTAAAAACAATATGATTAGCACCATTTTTTTCTGCTGCTGTAGACATGTCTACACTAGATAGTAAGCTCCTTAGGATAGGGACTATCTTTTAGTTTTGTGTTTGTATGGCATTTAGCACAATGGTGTCCTGGTCCATGACGAGGGTTCCTCGTTGCTGTGATAATAAAGACAACAACTAGGGAATTGAACAGAAAAAAATAAAAATGCAAAAATCCTGAAAATACAGCCATGGGTCTACATAAATCAGGGTGGACACCAGTGTGAGCCTTAAATAGAGACTTAATTGGCTTCCAGCATTCTTACCTCCATAATAGTTCAACCCACTGAAAAAACCTCTAGCTTCTGTATCTCAGTATGTGTCAATACTCAATTATCCCTGCAGCTTCCCCTACATCTTAGTGAGAACAAGCAAACTTCTAGTTTGCTGATGACTCAACTAGCACCATTACTTAAAAAAGCACTCAGTCTTTAACTTCCAAAATGAGAATTTCATTGGGAGTCTGATCATACTCTTATTGATATTAAAGTAACACACCTTTGACTTCAGAGGAATTATTCCCGATTTACTCTGGGGCACTTGAGAATCAGACCAAATATGTTTCTATCACTAGTTAAGTTGTCTCATCATATATTTTGTCTGCATCATTGTTGTAGCTGTGTGGAAGAAGAGCTCTGTGTAAGCTTGAAAACTTGTCTCTTTCACCAGCAGAAGTTGGTAAAATAAAAGATATTGCTTCACTCACCTTCTCTTCATATATGTGACTAAAATTTTCCTGCTGTTCTCACACCTTCAAACACGCTTAGCAACTCACATGAAAAATTCACATTAGCTTTGAATAATAAAAACATTATTTACGTTTGACTGGGCTCTATTATGCAACAACTAAATATAGTAGTGAAAAAAATAATAAAGCCAGGGTACGAAAAATAACTTCAGGCTCCTTCTTAAATTCTCTCTCTCCCTGGATGACAGCTCTATTCTGGAGGTCAGTCAACCAGGAAGAAGAAACCATTTCTATACACCTGTTCTTCACAAAAAAAAAGGTGAATACAGATTCAAGCTAGCTTCTTTCCTTTCCCCCCCAACATTTGATGATAGAGGCTGCAGAATTGGTAGAATTACCAAAGATAAGGAAAGAAAGGATACCTGTGGCCCTTTCTGGTGACTGATAGTAGAGAATTTCTGCCCTACTCTTACGAAAATTGTTAGCTTCCTTTTCATAAACTGAGCCTGAAGCGACTGTCACCATCTAAAAAGTCATACAGGTATAGATTGAGATAACTAGGGGAATACTCCAGCCCTAGTACTGTATAAGTATTTATCATTATTAATAAAAGTAAATTTGGGCAACTGCATGAGAACCCACAGGAATGGAAGGATTGTAGATACAGAGTACAAGAGCAATGGGTGTGAGACAGGGAGATAATTTGCATGAACTATTCTCTAGCTAAGCTCTTAACAGTAAATTCATTCCCGTTAGTAAGTTGGTGGGTAAGGCTCACACAGTCTGCTGACATATTTCTAATGGACAATTGGACAACAGCAGAGCAAGCATCAATTGCCTACAGACTTTGCACATCTCAAATCTGTGGCTTTTTGTGTTGGAGCCCCTTCTCTGACCATAGCAGGGAGCTACACACTGACTAGAAACCTCAGATTGCTGGCCTGTTGAGAGCACCTAGGAAGAAGCAGCCCATTAGGATTGGATCCTATTTATTCAGTATTAGCAATGGAAATGGACTTCCAGTCTGCTACCTTTATATAATTTTGGCTCAGTAAGGACTCTAAAAATCAGGGTTTCACTTTGGGGAAAAGAAAACTGAATAAGAGTACTAGTCTAAATGTTGTCACTCTAATTAACCCAATACATTAAAAATAACCTCAGTGTCTAAATCAGCTACCCAACTGCAGGGATGTCCCTTACTCCGATTCCTATTTCCTCTCCAGGGGAGAATTATATAAGGTCCTGCCCCATGATTAAAGTTACTTAGCCACATGCAGTAAGTGGGAAGGAAAAATTAAGCACCTGTTGTGTCTAAGACCTATAGGTCTAAGACCTATAATTTACCAGTGAGTGAAGTTCCACCAGTGGTAACACCAGGGAAGCTCAAGTGAAAACAAGGCTCAGATGTTTATACTAGCTACCATAAGGCTCTGGATAGATCCTGCACTATAGTATTTGCTATGGTATTCAGAGATGAATTCCATCCCTCTCTTTTCCTGTATCCTTAAGAAAACCTGAAAACAAAAATTTCAAAATAGGACTTAAGTGGCACAGAAACCTCATGCTGGTTCTCTGCACACAAGTGATTTCTGTGCTATAGAGTAAGTTGAGATGCCACAACTCCTGTAGACTCTTATGCATACATTAGTTTCCTGTGACACATTGCCTGCTGGGGGCAGAAACAAAGAAGCCCAGGTCCTAGAACATGGTCACACTGAGCAATAGAAAGTTGTGTTCTCATTGCTATACATAGTTTCTATTCATAGTAAAGGGTTTATCTTGATACTGGTCTGCTTGTCAGTAAGACACTACATGGTACTAGGACTGGAAGACCCAATGAAGTATGACATTGCAATGGCTGCTACAGAGCCTGTGCAAATAATTCCTCCACAAGCTCTGAGAGAGTCAGAGGAAATGCTGACTATGCCTGAAAAATGGTCAACCAGCAATTTGAGCTGCATATAAAAGCCACAGGCACAAATAAACTAGTGAATGTGTAAAAAAAAAAGTGCTCTGCTTTTGTGTCAGATCCCCTTGGGCACAGAGCTCCGAGATCTGCACTTTCAACACACCATTGTCAGATGCTGCTTCCTAAGACTACCTTTCAATGTATTCAACTCCAGAAGTATTTCACTGTGCAAGAAGCCAGATGTCAGAGGGCCTAGCATATGTGAAAGTGTGCATTGATGAAATAATTTGAGGCAGCATTGCTGATGAACGTCAGGAATGACTGAAGAAAGTTCTGCAAATTGCAACGGCTGATAACCTTAAACTGAATAAGGTTGAATGTCAGGTTCAAATAATGGAGATAGTATATGTGGGAGAGAGATTGTTCTCAAAGGGAATCTTGCCTGAAGAATCAAAGGTTCAGGCAATACAGAACATGCTAAAACTGTTTGCACAACTCAACTAAGACATCTCTTCCACAAGGTCACCGAATGGGCAGGCATCTGAGAGCATGAAAGAGTTCAATGATTTAAAGGACATTCTGACATCAACTCTACATTTTTTGACCCCCTTGAAAGACATCAGACTCTGCACAGATGCCTCAAAAGGAGAGCTGGGAGCAGTACTATTCCAGTACTGGATTGGTTGCCAGTTTCATAAATCACAGCTACCAAGAAGATGTTGACAGAGAGACATTATGTCTGGCATAGGACAGTACAAGATTTCACCACTTTCTCTCTGGTTTTAGCTTCAAGGAAAAAACTGATCACAAACCACTGACTGGAACACACAAAGAGGGACATAGAGAAGCACCAAGCAGGATACAGTGACTACATTTGAAAATACAAAAATATACTATATTTTTGTATTTTCAAGGTCAAGGTTGTGACCTTGAGTTCCAACCTGAATACCACTTAGTAATAGCAGACACTTTCAAGACCACATGCTCCAGCTGTCAGTACACAGCCTGATGATCAGTGATACAAGTAATAAGTAAAGAAGGTGGGGGGAAAGGGCTCAAAAGTTCCCATCTACCTATTCCTGATACAAAAAGGAGCTCTTAGTGATCTCAGGTATGCTCTTGAAGAGGGGACAGATCACTGTTCCCACAGTGATAAGACAGACAATATTGGAACAAGCACTCAAAGGGCACCTGGGAATAATCAAATCAAAGACAAGAGCTAGAGAAGTTGTACTCTGCCTACAGATGAATAGTATCATTGAAGAAATGGTGAGCAGGCGTGTAATGTGTCAGCAGTACAGCTCTTCCTAGCAGAAAGAACGTATAATACCACATGCACATCTTGCAATTCCATGAGACAAAGTTGGAATTCACATGCTCAGCATGGGCAGACATGATCACCTGATTATATTGGACTATTTTACTAGATTCCTAGAAGTAGTCACACTTGAAAATTGGTGAAATGCCCTACTAGACCAATCAAGCCATGTTAAGGTTGTTTACAAAAAAACCTGAATGGTTGTTTAATGAAGTATTGTATTTGTTATAGTTTGTTAGATTAATTTAATAGTGTTTTAGTTTAGTCAGAAACTTTTTAGATCTTTCTAAAGATGTGCTAGAGAGTAAATCTTCCAGGAAGTCTTCCACACTTCCTGCAGACGATTTCCTGGACCACTTCCTAGTGGGGCAGAAACAAAGCAGCCCAGTGCAGGGCAATTGTAGGCTGCTACACAGAATAGTAGCAAGTTTTGTTACCTCATGGTTGTACATAAACTATCAGTCTGTCAATAAAATACTTCAAATTCCATCCATTATTCCTTGTGCTAAATATACCTTGTCATCTGTATTTGTGTACAAAAGCCAAGATACATAGAGTACTACAGATAAAGAGAAAATTGTGGTTTTTTTAATTGAATTCTATTTACAGGAAATATATTCTAAGAGTTGGAAAAATGTTGATCTTTCATCTTTTATATATATTTTCCTGTCAAAATTCAAACATATGAGCCTTGCTAATATGAATTCCACCCATTATTCTCTGTACTAAATATGCCTTTCATCTCGATTTGTGTGCAATAGCTAATATGAATACTCAAATAAAGAGAATTTCAAACTCAGTCAGAGAAAAGAAACAATATCATGGGATTTGTGCTAATGGCCAGAGTGAATTTCAAATTGTGAACCACAAATACTCAAAATTTCAAAACAAACTGCAGAACAAGTGTTATTTGCTGGGGGTGGGGAAAATGACAAATTATTTCAAATAAATAAATTTGAGAATTTTGCATTAGTTTGGGGACTATTTCTAGACAGAGTAAAAGGCAACATTTACTATAAATTATTTCTTGTGAGTTATGCCTTCAGCTTTATCCATAAACTAGCTGTTTATATACCTATCTGAAAAATGGAAGCTTCTCTTAATTTGCATATAAACTACATTAAAAAATCCTATTATTTACAACTGAATAATTTTCTCATTCACTTCACTAAAAAGGTATCAAACCATCTTTAGAGTTTACTATATTTCAGGAATTAAATAGTTTTATTGACATATTTATTTTAAAATAAGAAAAATCATCATTTGCCAATGGATATTACCATATCTATATTTTAATGGTGTTGAACACAGTGATCATTCAGGGAGGCAAATGGAATAACAAACCTCAAGCTGCTGCTTGTCCATCAAGTAAACATGCAGAGCGGTATATTTCAAGCTCAGTTGCATTTTGAACTGTAAAGCCTGCTACTAATGGTACTAATGTAAATGCAGGAAAAAACCATAATGCACAAAATAAGTCAAAAACTAGAAGAAAATATATGTTTTTCCTTTGTGTAAATATATGGCCCACTCTTCGCAGTCTTAAAGAACAATACACCAATGAATTACAGTGTATTTCCCCCTTCCATGTTTTCAAAGAACATTTCATTTTGACTGGTAACAATTTCTGAGAACCAAGCATCAAATTGAAGTTTGCCTACCAGGACCTTTCAGAAGAACAGGTAAAAACTCTGAATTCAACCCAGGTCATTAGTGACCAATAGTTATTACTGTGTGACAGCTGTTTTGTAGCCTGCGTGAACTGAATTGGTGGTCTCAGTACAAGTCCCCTTCGACCATGTTCTATGTAATAAAAGGCATAATCACAATTGACACACATTGGCACCTTTGCTGGCAGCTTCAAAGAAGCCAAGGTTTGCATGGGATTAGAGACTGAACAACTGTCTGACCTCTAGAGGTAGTCCCATCAGGAAGAGTTGAGGCATACTGCCAGAGCAGCGTGAGAAAGCTTTGATTATCTGTGTTACACCTGTTCTGTCTCTAACAGAGCTCAGTGCACAGAACTGCTCTTTCATCATCTTTCATCAGAGCAAAATTTAGAGGAAAGAAAGTATTTCATTTTATTTTAGGACTTTTTTTCCTGTTCTACAAGGCAGAACCAATAGGGAACAATAAGGGCCGTAGTTTTCTGAAAACTGCGATTCTGCTTCCAAACTTACGTCAATTCACTAATAAAAACTCTGTTTAATGGCAGTTACGGTTGCGGTCAGCAATAAACCAAACCATAAAACATTTGAAAACATGTGACCCTATGTCCCCCCAGAACCCTGGCTTCATTCAGAACACAGAATGCATCTAGTCTGGGGATAAAGAAGAATCACATAATGGAGTCTGTTGTTTGTAGGACCCCGGCATCATTTCTTGCAGAAGTTGGAAGGTTTGTAGTCAATAAGGTAGGGAATTTCAGGGAGAGAAAGGATAGTCTCCTAGTTAAGGCAGTTTAATGCCCCTCAGAGACTTAGATTTTATCCATTCCTCTGCAACCAAGTTCCTGAAGAAGAGCTCTGTGTGACTTGAAAGCTTGTCTCTGACCAACATCTGTTGGTGAGAAAAGATATTACCTCAGCCACCTGGCCTCTCTGTTATCCTGGGACCAACATGTCTACAACTACACTGCGTACACCAAGTTCCTGTAGGGTACTGGGTATGTCCCTTACAGCACATTTTTCATAGGTAGTCTCTTCTGCATGTAGCTAAAAATTGTATCATAATGCATATGCACAAAGTGGGTGAATTAAGGTGTCATGGGCAACATTCATTCTGGCATTTCCTATCCTGAGACTGCTCGACGATTATTAATCCTTAATGTTGTATTTCTTTTTTTATAGTTTAGTTTATCAATGAAAGCAATCTTAACTAACATTAAATACAATTTGTGTTTCTGAATTTCATTTTTTTCATAGAAAGAAGTATTTTATATATATATATATGCATTTAAATTATGAAGCACTTATATATTTCTTGTCTTCAGTGTATATTTTATTGCCACTGTTATCTTTCTGGTAGATCCATAGTTCACTACTTGATACCATGCTGACTAGTTTATTGAAAGTAATTGAACTAAGCTGTATTTAAGAAAAATCATATTTTTAATGAAACTTCAGTTTTAGTCATTTAGAAATTGCACTAATGGTGTAACAGAAAACTGGATAGGTACTTATAAAAGAAATATTCAGAAATCCATAACCCCCCCAATTTTTAAGCAGCATACAGGAAAAGAAATGTAACCTTACCTGGAAAAACAGACAATAACCCTTTGAAAAGCAACAGTGTAACTTACCACAGTACAAACTCAAAGAAGCACTACGGTCCCTTCTGAGACCCTTCTTTATAATAATGTGAAGGTTGTCTGAGGTAAGTCAATTATCAAAGGCAGTGTTGCCATGACAACCAGGATCCCAGTGACTCTCCCCAGCTCTGTAAATGATATGGCACAGACTGGAAGGCAGCGAGACATGCTGGCCATTTATAAGTGCCACTTATTTAGGCCTCTAAGTATAGACAGAGGCCTAATTTTAAACAACCACTAAAACAAACAAAAAACCCACACCTTTATCCTGTATACAAATAACTTGTTCAAATCAGAGTGGGAGCTTCACTGGGAAGCACACATATAAACCCAGCCAAACGAGACACGAATGTTTCTCTGGTTAAGTCTACAATGCAGCTGGGAGGTGCAATTTCTATCTCATGTAGACTTATACGTGCTAGTTCAGCTCAAACTAGTGTGCTAAAAATAGCACTGTGGCCATGGTGGGCGGCATCTTGAGCTAGCCACCCAAGTACAATTCCCTGCTGGGATTCTAGGTATGTGTTCAGTCAGCTAGCCCAAGTCACCATTAATGCAACTGTGGCCATGCTGCTATTTTTAGTGCACTAGATAGCGCAGAGCTAGCTGGCGTTATCTCCAAGCGTGAGTCGACATACATCTCCTTGCTGTAGTGTAGACATACCCTAAGTGTCTCCTCCTTTTCAGATGTGCCAGCTCTATTACTTTAACTCAGAAGGCAGGTTCGCAGACCATGTTGTGTGGAAAACCATTCTGCTTGGCTGCTCTACCCAAATCCCCCACCTCCTTTGGTAATACAGCCAGTCAGAACTGCTACACTAGCACATGGGAAGTCCAATACATTAGTCAATGTAGCAGGAAGACCCTCCCCGCATTTCCCAGCCAGCTAAATGCAAGGTAAAGGCCTGGTGAAGCTCTTTGAGCTCCTAGCCACTTGGGAAGCAGCTGCTTCTTGCTGCCTCTGCACCTCTCCATCTCACTAGTTCTCAAGCATCAAATTGGAGGGAGGCCCCCTGGAATTACCAACTGCCCTGGAGGTGGTTACTGCCCTCTTCTACCTTACCTCCCCATGTTGTGCTACTGCTATTTGTGCCCCTATGCCTTCCTTCCCCATGTACTATTGTTATCCTCTGTCCCCCAGGCCACCTCCATCACATGCTGCTACTATGTGACATTTCTCCTCACTGCCATTATTTGCCCTCTGACTCCTTACCCCCAAGAAGCAGTTCCCGCTCCATGTATCAGCATTGGCAAACCCAGGGCCCTTACTCTCCCCAGGACTTCTCTCCCTATCTCTCCCAGGGTTGGGCTCCCATTATCTTGGCTGTCTAATGTGGGGCACAATGGCCTCTCTCACACCAGTTCCCACATTTGGATGCCACTGACCCCCAGAGAAGCAGAGATATCCTGAGGCAGGACCCAGGCCAACAGGGAGAGTGAGCTCTTCTGATTCCTGCCCCGCTGGCCCGGACAGGGTGCCTTACAGGCCTTCAGAACAAGACATTTTATGTAGGTTTATTTGAATAATAATCTATGTTTTTGGCAGGTATGTCTCTTGTATCAGAAGATTATATACTCACTGATTGCAAGCTTCTGTATGATGTCCATCTAAGTGCTCTGCCCATGATTTTGAAGTTCATCTGCCAGTTTACTGGCAGCAATGGTATAGTTAAGAACATGTCACCTGTGCTCTAAATAGCCTGTCCTCTCAGGAGGCAGACAGCCACATTTTGCGGCAGCTCAGCTTTCCTGGTGCCTTTGGGGTTTAGCTATAGGTAGAACATATTTTAGTGTCTCAGCCTGGAAGTAACAAGATCTGGATGATTGAGGTGATTAATCAGAGAGAAAAATACAGAGTCTTCTACTTAACAAGGTATTTTACACACCTGTCATGATATCTGAGTGCCATGCAAAAATGGGAGAAAGCCTTTATGTCTGCTATTACTAACTCGGAGTGTAGGAATAGATATGCACCTTGTAGAACCCCAGAGATTGAAGACCATTTTGACAATGGATAAATGGAGTGACAAGGAGCAGTTGTCCATCATTACCCTATGGCATCTCTCTGAGAGAAAGGCTTCCCATGTCTCTAACGCAGGGATGAAAGTAATATTAATCTCTTACCAGTACGAGGTCCAGCTTTGGGCCCCTGGAAGGGGCAGGGCCTGCCTTGGGTGGAATGGGCAGGGCTGGGAGTCAGCCTACCCCAGCCAGGCTATCTGTGCTGCCTGGCCCACACAGGGCCACCGACGGGGATGAAAAAGGGGCAGCAACATTAAAGCGCTACTGTGACAGAGCTTTAATGTCGGCTGCATACAGGCTGGTACCAGCTTCTTACTGGTATGCTGTACTGACCCACTTTCAACCCTGCTCTAAGGCAACTGCATCCACCACCACCTCACTATGTCTCTCAGATACATCAACGGTCCCTCATGAATAATGTGCTGAAAGCTACTGAAAGATTTAGCAGAATTAACGCTGATGCCTAATCTCAGTCTCTATTACCATGAGATGATTGTTGACCACCAAGATCAAATGACATTTCTGTATTAAGTCTTTGTTTGAAACTTGGCTCATTTATATGTAAATAATTGGAGGACACAACTTGTTCATGGTATTTGGCTCATCATCACCTTTTCATTGGATTGTTCCTGGAGGAAAGTGTGAATGGTAATTGGCAAGGACACTAGCATCAAGACAAGGTTTCTTAAGGAAAGGATGAATGACCGACCATGTTTGGGTAATAATAGCAGCTTGTCCTGCCATTAGGAAACTAATTATGTTCTCCAATGATTGGTCCAGACATTCCTTCCTGGTCTTTGCCAATCTTGAAGGGCAAAGACCTGGGGCAGATTTTCAAAGGAACAAAGGGGAAGTTAGGTGCCCAGCTTTCCACTCAATACACAAATGGTTCAAGCAGATATGCCCAATGAACCTATCTGCGATGGATATCCTACACAGAGAGACTAATTTGTCCATTTGCATCCAGCAATATCTATATTCTAACAACCATATTTTATGTCCAGCAAAAACAAGAGAAATCTGCTTGCATTCTATGGTTCTGAAACAGCAGTTCCAGGATACTTTATTAAGAATTTGGTTCAATCTTTCTTAATATACCAGTAAATAGGTGATTAAATTATTTTAAATGTAAACATTTTTATCAACTGAAAATCATAATTTAAACATAGGTCTAACTGTACCAGTTCACAGGGATTTGATTATTTTTTTTGAAAGAGGATACACCAAATTTTAAAATGTTTGGTTTTTTAAAAAAATAAAAATTTAAAAAACCATAAGAGTTACAAAGAAAACCCTCAATACATAAACCAACAGTAAACCCAGTGATAGCTGCCTGAATCTGGAGACAGCCTGAAATACTAACTCAAGGAGGTCTGTCCACAGGTTTTAATTCTAAAGCTTAATGGAAATGATATACATGTAAAATTCATTAATTATGTCACTGATGATCCAAGCACACAAGAAAGAAGACTCATTAGATGATATGAAAATTCGCACAATTGACTATGAGCACCATCTAGGTTGATGTCTCACTTTAGGAACTCAAGTGGGCAGACCTTGTTTTTGTGGATTAAGTTTAGGAGAGTACCACTACTATTTTCCTCCCTCCCAATATGACACCTCATTCTAAAAGCTACTGAAACAATTGATAGAAACAGAGAGAGAGAGAGAGAGTTTTTAAAATATTGCTTGGAGAGTATTTAGCATGCTGATTCAGTAACTCACAATCAAGCCAGATGTGTGAAGCTCAAATGAAATCTGAAATGCTAAAACATTTTTTTTAAATAATTTAGCGCTTTCTGATCTGTTAGGAAGGTAATTCTGGAAAGCAAGCTAAGTACTTGCTTCTGATCCACTGGCTCATGTACTGTATGTGTCTCATTCCCCCGCCCCCTCCCCATCACCTATTCACTCACTAATCAAATGCAGCTTTTTCATCTCAAACTTGGGAAACTCAATTTAATAACTTTTTGAACAACAGCATTCAGATTCCTAATTATAAGTTATAGACTGATGACTTATCTGCCTATTCAGACAGCATTAACTAACATCAGATTCAAAGTCATATGCATCATACCTGATTGTCAATCTATCAGACTAGTCCTTTGTATATATAAGCTTAAGTTTTGTTGACAGGGCTAAATTGGGATTTAACTTCTAGCAGGAGTACATTTAAATGTAAATTTACTTTTTCAACAATAGATTTTCAGAACTTCGCATGAGACATGTGAATTTAATCAAGGTATTTTCACACATAATTCCCTGTGCAAAACCATCATGCAAGTAATTTAGCAAGCAATTTCCATTGGGTTGCAAGTGTCCGTGTGTATAGAGAACTCTGAGCCAAAAGGAGGATTTAAAAAGCAAAAAATGTTAGGCATTCCAGGACAATTAGTAATGGGTGCACCCACATTTACTCCCCAATCACTCATTTCAAATAGTGAATAATTTAAAAGCTGCAGGCAATTTAGGGTTGGGTTTTGTTTTGTTAGATATTCCTCAAATAATGACATGTTTAGAAAATGCTCTTAATTTAGTTGCTCTGAAGAATATGGTTCCTTCCAATCACTCTTATACTAAATGTTCTATTAGCCTTGATACAGTTTTTTAATTTTCCTGAAGAGGAACATGTTATAATTACTAAGCATTAGATACTTTAGGAATATCATTAAGATTTAGATATTGCTAGGCAAAAACAATTCTTTTAATTTTATATTTTAAAAAATAATTTTAGTGGATGTAGTGAATTTTAGTGCTTATTGGGATAGGTTGCCTTCCCCAGTACCACCGGATGTACTAGGGTAGCACTGAGCCAGCCAGTTCCACCAGTCTGGGTTCCCTTACACTGCCCTGCTGAGACAGGCCCTCAAGTCTTCTCCAGCATGCACACGCGCACACACACACACACACACACACACACACACGCGCACATCAGCTCTGCTAAGGAAGACTCAGCTCAGGAATTGCCCAGCATTCAAGTGCACAAGTCCCTCTGGAGTGTAAACCCAAAACTGTATGGTTGTGAAATTCACTCCCTTCCTCAATGGGCTTTTTTTGCTCTCTTCTCCTAGTTATGGATTCCACAAACTGGATTTTAGAGTAAACAAGTTTATTAACTACAAAAGGTACATTTTAAGTGATTATAAGGGATAGTAAACAGATCAAAGTAGATTACTGAGCAAATAAAGCAAACACATAAATTAAGCTTAATAGACTAAGGAAACTGGCTACAAGTAGTAATTCCTCACCATAAATGTTGTTTTAAGCAGGCTGCAGAATCTCATGAAGACAAACTGTTCTTGCATTCAGCTTATAACTCCAGGTATTCCTTTCACAGGCCAAACACTTCTAGCCTGGGTCCAGTCCTTTCTTCCCTGAATCAGTCTTAGGTGTTTTCTGCAATCATCTTGGGCTGAGATTCAGTTAAGATCCAACCCTAATTAACTCACTCCCCAGCCTTAAATAGGCTTTACATATGGTGGGAATCCTTTGTTTCCTACTAGCAGTCCAAGATGGAGTCCAGTACCAGGTGACATGATCACATGACCCTACAGTGTTAAAGCAGCTATAAGTCCTCAGGAAGACTTCCCAGGAAGGTGGGAGATTGGAATATTTAAAGTCCTATTGTTCTCCCTAATGTTCCAAGAGGACTGATTGCATTCTGTCTGGTGGCATTCCCCAGATGTAAAACCACTTGTAATTGTTATATAGTCAATGTTCCTAACTTTGGATACGCAAATGATACCTGCATACAAAGAGCATAATCATATACAGTAAATCATAACCTTTCCAATGATACCTCACAAGACCCATCTTGCGTAAAACACCTTAGTTATGCCATATTCATAACAATATTGCTATGAAGAAGCATAGTATCACACTTATGTAACTCTGAAATTAAGTCTGACCTATTTCTAAGTACAGTATACACTAGAGTAGATAGACTCAAAATCTATCAGAGTTGGAAGGACATCTGGTCCAACCTCCTGACAGATTTTTGACCCAGATCCCTAAACAGCCCCCCTCAAGGATTGAGCTCACTACTCTAAGTTTAGCAGGCTAATGCTCAAACCACTGAGCTATCCTTCCTGTCTAGGTAGGAGCTGTGAACAGGTCTTCTAATGACCTTTCTTATTGACTTGTTCCTAAATTCTTGCAATGTTAGGCCTTTTTTCACCAGGAACTAATATAATCACTATTCTGAAAAAAGACCAGTACTGAGGCACAAGCCAGTTGATCATTTACATTTTTTTGCGGCGGAGGATTCTCATTCTAGGAGCACAAGCCAACAGCTAAGGGTGATTCTAACCAGTTCTCTTCATTGGGGTATATGGTTAAGCCTAAAGAAAGATGAGGAAGGGATGAGCCTGTGTTATTTGCATCTGACCTTGGGTGGAGCAGATGCCCAATGCAAAATTTAAATTATTTGCATGTGTCCAAGACAGTATGCAAGACTCTCAACCCAACATCTATTTTCAGTTAATCCAGATGATGCCATTTCTTTGCGTTCTCAATGCCTGATTGAGATTGGAACTTGCGTTAGACTGAGTTGCTGAACTTCAATCCAGACAAAATTGAGGAAATGTTAGTGGGGGAGGAGAAATCATCTAGATGCTAAAGCAAGGATGATGGCTATTCACCTTATACAGGAGAATTCATCTATCCTTCAGTCAAGATGTTCAACATTTATTTATTTACCCATCCACCCACTCTGATTGCTCCTACATTCTTGGGTGACATCATTGCTAACATCTTATTCTCACCAATTCTTACTAAAGAGGAATTTCTCACAATAGATTATGTGTTTGTGTTGTCATTCACCAGTGAAGTTCCCAGACACTATATGATTTTTTGAAATTTATTTAGATGTACATTGTTTAGTTTTGTGATATTATTATGCTAAAGACTGAGAAATCAGAACTCATTTCACTTCTCCTTTGGATCTGAATTAAATCTGTACGAGTGAAAGTTCATTAATACACTGTGTCAATTAGTCATCAAAATGCAGCTATTTGTAGCCAAAACACACTGACATGTGTTGCCTATATGTTTGCCTTTCAAATTCTCTACTAAAAATCAATTTCTGGGTGTGATTCTCAAGAAAACTATATTCCTAGGGAGCAATTCTTGGCGCAAAAGTTTTGTTGTTGTTGTTGTAACATGAAGTGCATATTAGAAGAATCTACAATGGAGTTGGGAGCCTCAGTGCCATTACTTCCTGACTGGAAATGTACTAGCAAGAGAGCATTGTGTTTTATTTTCACAGCATGAGCACCAAACACTGAGGTAGGCTTTACATTTGTGTCTGAGCCTGGAGCTCAGAATAAACACATGAATATTACCTCATCACTTAAATGAATTGCAAGCACCAAACAAACCATGCTTTCAAATGTAATATAAGGCTATGAACTCCTGATGTGCCGGATTGCATTATATTTCAGTTGAATTTGGTATTATAACTTAAATTTGTTCACACCACTCCTAGTCCAAAGTAACTGCAGTAGTGAACAATTAATCTTTTCCTATACTTTTTTGATGTGATACCTCACTGCAATACCTCTTCTTAAAGATTTCTTTGAAATTGCCCACTGAATGATGAAAAGCTACCTGGTTTATATTATACCTTATTATCAACTCTTGTTAGTTGCTTTTCCTCAATATCCAACCCTTATACACCTGTGGTTTATAAATTACACCAAATTATACTGATTTAATGACACTGCTTACACCACTGTTTACCTTTTCCCCTTTGGATTAAGAAAGGACTAGGTGCCTTTGCACAAATAAATCTTGTTCCTCTGTGCTTCTCAGTGTTTTCAGTCATCAAGTGAACAAAACACTGTACTACTGTTTGGGAGTATACTATTTATTTAGCTCCAGTATTTAATTAAACAAAGCACTAACTGCAACCAATACAGGGTTAATAAGTTTGTTTTATTAGAGTTTATACTGGGCTCTGTGCTTGCTTAACTACAAATTCAGATCCTAACCAAGATTCCATAGTAAGGAGTACAAGGTAGAAATATTTCAGTCATCCATAGTTTGCTGATGTAACCCATATGCTCTATACTGCAGTATTTCATTTTGTTTCTCCTCCAAGGAAGGAGAGAAATGCAGGGAGGAGGAGACTTGGAGCTTAGTTGCATACTCAATCTCTGCACAAGCGCAGAGAACAGGACAGGGCAACTTAGCTGGAAGGATCTGGAAACATCCAGAACAGGATCTAACCATTTCTAGAAATTACACTGGTCTACAATTTTTGAGAAGTCGTCTGCTTCAGAGATAAAATGTGATATTTATTATGTATTTTGATGTGCTGAATTCAAATATGACAATTAAAACAACTAATTGGCTACTGTTTCTAAGATATTTAAGTTTTTACATTTTATGTCTATGTATATTGTGTAGATAGTAGAGTTTTAATCATAAATTGTAAACGTAGGTCTTTTCATGTGTTTATGGTTGCTTTACATGATGATATTTCACCTGTCCTGTTTATGTAACACTTTAAAAATCAGCAAAAGGGTTTATAAATAAAATGTATTATGAAACAAAAGGCAAAAAATGATTATGTACATAGTTTAGTCCTATTCAGTGTCTACTCGGCACTTCTTGGCTTGTTTCTTGTATTCATTAAATGGAGCATCTCTTGTCACAGTCCAGCAATAGTCTGCAAGCATTGATGGGCTCCATTTGCCCTGATAGCCTGCCAGGAGATTCCATTGCTGTAGTCTGGAGCCCAACAGCTCTGCCTTACTCTTGGGTAGTTCCAAATCCCTGACAAGGTTATTCAGTTCACCTTGTGTTATGAGGTGTGGTTCAGAGGAGGAGGATGGGAGAAAATGTGGGTCCTGTGACATTGATGGTTCAGGACCAGCAGTTCCATCCTCTTCCTCTTTCTCGTCTGACTCAAGTGAGAATGATTCTGCTGCATCAGGAACTGGCAGTCCTTCTCCGTGAGGTACTGGGCGTATAGCTGATGGAATGTTTGGATAATGCACAGTCCACTTTTTCCTCTTTGACACACCTTTCTCAACTGGAGGCACCATGCAGAAGTAACAATTGCTGGTATGATCTGTTGGCTCTCTCCAAATCATTGGCACTGCAAAAGGCATAGATTTTCTTTTCCTGTTCAACCACTGGCGAAGATTGGTTGCACAAGTGTTGTAGCATATGTGTGGGGCCCACCTCTTGTCCTGATCTCCAATTTTGCAGCCAAAATAAAGGTGATAGGCTTCCTTAACCATAGTGGTTATACTGCGCTTTTGTGATGCAAAAGTCACTTCACCACAAACATAGCAGAAGTTATCTGCACTGTTCACACAAGTACGAGGCATCTCTGCTCACTTTGGCTAAACAGAAATGTGTCCCTTTGCAAAATCAAACACTGACAAAGAAGAGAGCACGACACTGTATGATTTCTAGAGCTGATCTAGGGCAATTTGTTCAGCAGAGTGATGTAAGCTTCGTTATGATTGCATCATCCATGACTTCTAGGAAAAACATGATGCAATTCATATCATGTATGATGCAATACCAGCTTCAGATTGCATCATTCATTGTTTTGCCTCAAAAGCAAGTACTGTCCAAACCCAGTCATAGATTTATTCATAGATCCAGTCAAAGATGTATTTTAGTCATTTCTGGTTTAAATTGAGATCCCTTCCCTTTATAACTCACTTATCCTCTGCCATTCCCAAGTCAAGGGTCGTATATACTGACCAAATAGCATATCTTGAAAACTAGAGCCAATCAACAATTTTAAGCATCATTTTCGTTCTCAGTGACCCAGAATTAGTAAAGTTGGACTACATTTATTTCAGAAGCATTCTGGCTGTAGAGCAGTGTTATCAGTAGCTGTTTGAGGCTGTGTAGAAAGTTTTCATTGTTGTCAACCCATCTGGTAGGTCAAATCCTAAGACCCTCTGAGAGCTGAGTCAATCAGAGAGCAAAGGGGGAAAGATTATAAATACAGGAGCTAAAGACAGCCCTGTGGACTCAGCAGCTGATCGACACAGGAAAAAGAGATGGGTCTGCTATGAGGGCAGAGTTCCATTCACTTACCTCTTTGGATATGGGTCAGTGCAATTTTAACTTTATTTTCTTGGGAACCCCTCCATTAGGATAATGGTCTACTGCGGTGCATTTTATGGATGTAGAAGGAGAGCATTTGTTACTCCCCAAAGACTACATAGGCTGTGGAACTCCCATTTAGC
Source organism: Gopherus evgoodei (assembly GCF_007399415.2). Taxonomy (NCBI): domain Eukaryota; kingdom Metazoa; phylum Chordata; order Testudines; family Testudinidae; genus Gopherus; species Gopherus evgoodei. Next base: position 192,745,218 of record NC_044322.1, on the reverse strand, counting down.
TCTCGGCTAAATGCTTTAAACTGCGATTCTCTCTCAGTGAGAGAAAGCAAATGGGGCAGCACTTAGTGAAGTGAGGGTTTGTGAATTCTTGCCTGACTTAGCTGGGATTAGGAAGAGAATATGATGCCCTGTAGAGTGAGAACCTTGCAGAAATCCAGGAAACTGATATTTTATATGCTGATCCCAACACCTGTACCACTTTGGATACAGGCTACAGACTTCTGTTTCACCACCAAATGAGAGGAGTAGTCTGGAATGCTGGAATGCTGCTGGCTGTGGAGAACCCCCAGGCTGTTTGCAGACGGGGTTCTCAAGCGTTTGAACAGACTCACTGCCATTTCTAGAACTCTGAAGAGTCCAGGCAACACACACTGCATGCTACACTATAAAGACTGAAATCATCACTGAAAAGAGATAAGAGAGGATTGTTTAGCACACACATCAAAAGTATGGAAAAATGTTATGGTGAAATCTTATATTTAAGTGTTTGTAACAGACACAAAAGAGAAACCGTCTACATAAGGGAAACTCAGAAGGTGTATGTCTCTCTCTCTCTCTCTCTCTCTCTGAAACTCACTGGGAATTATTACCATGCATTTATCGGGTTTTATATATAATAGTTCTGAGGTTTAACTATGTGTGATGCATTTTGAGAAGTCTCAAAAAGACAGAAGTCTGACCTGTACTTCAGCCAAGAATTAAGCTGAGGTGCAAGAAGAAGGGGAATGTATAGTTATAGAAAATATTCCCTGACCATCCCCTGCCCCCATTACACTGACACAAACCTGAAAACACAGTATAATCATGAAACAGAATGCAAGACATGGTGAATATCTTAAAGGTTGGAAGGTCTTTTGGAAAAACAGAAGTATTTGGAAAAAACTTGCATTTAAGGAAATGGTAAAGTGTTTTAATCAGTGGTGGGCAACCTGTGGCCAACGGACTGCCTACAGCCCACCAGGGTAATCCATTGGCAGGCCATGAGACAGTTTATTTACATGTGCACTGCTGCCGGCAGCTCCCAGTGGCCACGGTTTGTTGTTCCTGGCCAATGGCAGCTGCGGAAATTGGCTCAGGCCACAGGGACATGCTGGCCACTACTTTCTGCAGCTCCCTTTAGCCAGGAACAGTGAACCGTGGCCACTGGGACGTAAGGGTGGCCATGCACCTGTAAACAAGCTGTCTCGTGGCCTACCAGTGGATTATCCTAGCAAGCCACGTGCAGCCTGCTGATCCCAGGTTGCCCACCACTGGTTTTAGTTCTTTAAAATGTATCTGCTGCATCATATACACTGTTTCATTACAATATTTTTAAAAAGTAAAAGGAATAAAATTATATAGCACTCTAACTTTAACTCCTCTATATCCATGGTCAGTTAGCAAAATAGCTGAAGCCTTTATATGTAGCTACTGTAGCATTACTAATAGAGTACTAAAAATTGTGTTTATTATTAAAAGAATTAAGAAGGATCCAGTATGTCTCAGATATATCAAAGAATGACCCACACAGTAGGAACAACTACAATATAAACTAATTAAATCTGCAAATAAGACTGATATAGGTCATTTCTTCCTTTGATGTGTGTGTAGTTAATAGGGAAATGTTTACATATCAAGGGAAAATAGATATCAAAGATTACAGCTCTGATAGTAATACCAAAAGTAGGGATACATGCATAGGTTCTAGAACTAGGGGTGCAGCTGCACCCCCGTCTTGAAGTGGTTTCCATCATATACAAGGGTTTACAGTTTGGTTCAATAGCTCTCAGCACCCACTATACAAATTGTTCCAGCACCCATGGATACATTGCTCCTTTTGCCTAATATTGAACTCATCAATTATTAGAAAACTAAGTTGTGTTGAAAGTTAGGAAAAGAACCCAAAACATTTGAGGTTCAAGTTTTATTTAGAGCTGGCAAAATACCAGTTATGGGCTGGGCAACATTTATTCAGAGCAACATCCCCAAATAGGACAGCATGTTCTTTTAATTCCTTCCTTCAGTGAAGCCAAAGTCAAACTTTTCTGTGAAGCACTTAAAATGTTTAAGAAAGTTCAACAAGCCTATGAACATCTAATTCCACAGTATTCACTCATCCTTAATTTAGAAGATTAGGATTGCTAGACACTTTAGATGGTAAGTAATGAGTACATGTTATGCAACTCCACATTGGTTTCTAAAATGATGATGATGATGGGCGATCACTCGTTAACAAGTCTGATCATCTTCCATGGAAGTTAGGGTCCTCAGGTGGCTAATAGGGCCAATCCTTGGACTACAAGTTCTATTACAATGTGGCCAGATGTGTTCAGGCTTAGCAGGAGGCTGTTGACCATGAATGGGAGCCAGTCTTTCTTTCCTCCTGTGCTTCTTGTCCTCTTCAGCTTGTCAGTGAGCAAGGTCAAAATGCAGAGGACCATAACGTAACACTTCACTCCATTTTGAGCAATCCTTGGCAAGTGTCTCCCAAGTTTCAATGTCAATATTACACTTTTTTTCGGCTGTCCTTTAGCAAGTCCTTATAACACTTCCATTGTCCACCCACGTTATGGTACCCTTCTTTCAGCTGAGAGAAAAGGACCTGTTTTGGGTGGTGATGGTCTGACATCCAGACAATGTGACCAGTACAGCGGAATTGCTGATGGATGATCATTGCCTCGATACTGGTGGTCTTTGCCTCTTCCAGGACACTAATATTGGTGAGCTTGTCTTCCCATTTGATCTTCAGAATCTTACAAAGGCAGCATTGATGGTGCCTCTTAAGGACTTTCAAGTGGTGTCTATAGGTTGTCCAAGTTTGGACCCATACAACAGTGTTGGGAGAATAACGGCTTGATAAATAAGAAGACTGGTGTCTGTTCGACTGTCATAATCTTCAACAACCCTGTGTCATAAATAAGAAAAACTTCACTGGCACAGCTCAGGCGATGTTGAATTTCTGCATCAATATCTGCCTTGGATATAAGATAACTTCCAAGGTAGAGGAAGTGATTGACATTCTCCAGTGCAACTCCATTTATTTTGATAGATGGGCATGTAATACCTCATTTGGAGAGGGCTGATAGACCACTTCAGTCTTCTTGATATTGATAAGTGAAACCAAGGCATGCGTAAGCCTCGGCAAACACATTCAAGATAGTTTGAAGATCTTTTACAGAGTGGGCAAAGATTGTGTTGTCATCAGCATACTGAAGTTCCACATTAACAAAACAGAGAGATTTGAATCCCAGAAAGAGGTCTGGGAGTAGCACCTTAGAGTAATATTGTACTTCTCAGAAATATTTAGGAGGGATAGTTCAGTGGTTTGAGCATTGGTCTGATAAACCCAGGATTGTGAGTTCAATCCTTGAGGAGCCACTTAGGGATCTGGAGCAAAAATCAGTATTTAGTCCTGCTAGTGAAGGCAGGAGGCTGGACTTGATGACCTTTCAAGGTCCCTTCCAGTTCTAGGAGATTGGTATATCTCCAATTATTAATTAATAGCACAGAGAGAGTTGAAAGGTAATATATCCAGCCAAAGAACAGGACGGTTATTGGATTGCAATTACTAATACAATCTCTAAAAGCATAAACATACCTTAGGTCTCTCTCCAGTAATCTATGATAGTCAAGCACTCTTTTTAAAGCGAGGGGAGGGAGTAAAAATCTCTAAATTCTCATTTTAAATTCAATTGTAACTACAATATTAGAAACTATATCATGGTAGCCAATGAGAATTGCCTTTGAAATTACTTTTAAACACACACACACATACATGTTTCCCCTGGCCATTCACCTCTATTCACACTTTGGCACCAGTGCTGTTCCTTGACTAGAAATATCAGCCATGCTCTTATCTATTAGAAAGAGATCAGCTAAATATTAATGGTTTCTTGTATACTTTTCTATCCAAGTTTCACATTTCTTGTGCATGCAATCTGTTTCAAAAGCCTTCTTTTTAAAAAAAAAAGAATTATTGAACATAATAATGCACACAGCTATGCTACCTTTCATCAAAAGATCTCAAACAGCTTCTAAACCTTCAAATTCTAGTCACATCCCTAGTTTCACAATACCTTCAGTAAGCACAACACAGACTGCATGTCCCAGGTCACGAACAGCAATAAGCTGGTGAAAAGGAGGTGCAAAACAATGCAAACTACTTTCAGTCCTGTATTCCAATAGAGCCTATAACGTGTTCCAGCCTAACCAGGAGATGCTCAGATTCAGTGCAGTCACTAGGCAGCCTTGATTAGATGCCTCCTATTAAGCTCTGGAAGGAATTTAAACCACACAATCGATAGTAGAAACCCTAGAAGACAATGACAACAGTAACGAGAAATGTTCCCCCATAATAGCTGAACTCATGGGTACCCGATGCATTTTCCATTCAAAAAAATGTAACTAAATCTGCCAGTATCACCTGTGCAACCACTAAAAGGACACTACTTCTGGTGTGAAAGGCAGGAACTGTTTGGCAGACTAAAGCAATACTACGTAACAGATTAAAGCAGGGAAAGAGCAAAAATTATGTATTTACTATATAGGAAAGTAGTGTACACTTAATGTCACTTTCACACATGGAACTATGATAAACGACTGTTAAGCTTGCAAAGCCAAATGCTCAAAAGTTAGGAAATTGAAGAATTGAAGGTTGCCTGTCATTACTAGACTTGAACTCTTTAGATCCAGAGCACAGATGTTTTACAGTTGGGTGACCTGAGTAACTGATAGCAGTAGTAGGTAGTCACCCTCTATGTGGACCAGCACCAGTTGAGGCTGAGACTCACTCTGTCCAGTGGGTTTCACAGACATTTGCTGGCAGCAGAAGAATGATGATATTTGAGAAACATAGATTTCATTTCTGACTCCCTAGAGGAATACCCTGACTCTTCTGTCACTATCACTTCTAGCATGTCCCAGTCCTATCTTTTCCTCATCACCTGGCTGCTCATCACAGTTTCACACCACACCCTGGGCTCCTCATCCCAGTCCCATTCTCTTTGTTCAGTCAGTCACAGCCTCTCGCACTGGGCTCCTTGTTTAAGTGTGCGTTTTCACCTTCCAGCTCCTTGCCCTGCCAGTTCCAGTTTCCCTTCCCTTTGGCTCCTCATCCAGTCTGGATTCCCTTCCCCAATTTACTCCCAGCCCTAGTTTCCAGAATCCCTCTTCCACTCCCTCTCCTCCTTGGCTCCAAGTCCCATTCATCCCCCTCCACTGCCACCATAATCCAGCTCTCACCCACTCTGCATTCACGTCACGTTCCTCTTCCTCTACCACGCTACCTAGGTTCCCACAGAGGGAACACTGAGAGCAGAGTCTTCCTGATTTTCAGTTCAAGTGCCTAGTGCCACAGTGCTCAGCCCCTGCAGCCAAACATCCTCACTGCAGATGGAATCTTCAGAGAATTTATCTGCTAAACTCTAACAAATCTGTACTAAGCACGTGCAAACAGATTTGCATAGGCTTATACCTGGGTCAAATGTGAGTGTTTTGTTTCACAGTAACAATAAAAAGGCATATTCCTAACACCAGAGCAACCCCTCAGCCAAATTTCAAGTACCTGCTCCAAACTGTGGAGGCATTAAAAGATTCCAAACAAAATTAGGTCTTTATGTAATACAACAGCCAAACAATCAGGCAGCTTCTTAATATAGGAAAGGCGGTGCACTATATTTCATCAATGTACTAAAGTTTCAAAACAATCATTTTTTGCTAAATCTTTCTCTACATTTTTCCTCATCCAGGCTGACAATGAGAACAAACAGAATTCAGTTGTCTGTATCCTTATACTTCATTTCAGCACAGGATTCTTTTTTCTTATTTCACCACAGGTACTTTTCTTCTATGTGCCAAGATAGAGGCATTTGTTCCACAGGTTCATCATTTACTGTAAGTGTGTGAGAGAGAAGGAGCATCATAAAAATAGACATAGTTATACCTTGAGTAACACACTTACCTCCAAAAGAGTTGCTACAATACTTTCATCCAACTCTATATGGCAAACTGAGTTGTGTAGAGTAGGTCAGACTCTTAATGCTATGTGTGTACAACAAGGTGACATACAGTATCCTAACAAGTTATTAATGAAAACTAAAAAGGAGAGCCTGTGTTGATTCTTAGAGTATTATATTTGACACTTTCAACTTAGCTGTAATGAACAAGCATTAAATAGACTGCCTGCCTAGTCAGAGAAGCATGCTACTTCAATTATACTCAAGTTGATTGAGGGCAATTTAGCAGTAATTAGTAATTTACCAGGTCAAGAATCTCTCTCAAATAGCTTCATGGTTGTAAAATGGTCATTGGTTATCTGCGGAAGAGGACCTAATGTAAAATAAAGACAAAAAAACCAATGTCAAAATAAAATGAAAAGGTTACTTTATTTATATGCAAAGTAGGACATCTGAAAGAGTAGAATTAACTCTAAGCATTAAGATTTAGTCATAAGCATTGCATTTAATCAAGTATGTGTTATTTAGGAGGCAGACTCCTCCCCCAGCTAAAGGGTTAACATACGTAGGGGAGAGGGTTCCCCAGTATTTATTTGGCGAGGAAGAATAGCATTAGCTTTTTATTGAATGAATTACTATGATTGACATATGTGCATAATTTCTATGCACTCCGTTGACGGTTACACTAATCACATTTTATTAAAAAGTACAAAAGGTATTGATTTCTGCACAAAGAGATTAAATTGTATATGCACCTCATATTCACACAAAAAAACAACTCTGGTCTGTTTTTTCATCACTAAGATAGCTCCACCAAGCAAACACAAAATCCCACAGGATATCATGATATCTTCAGGGCTAGGGTTTAGTGTATTATGCAGAGCAGTAGAGAGTTCACATAATGGACTGTATTATAACAAAGAAATATTTAGAGCTGGATTGTGAGCTGTTTTCCTCACATTGGTGAGCACTTACTCATGTAAATATTGCCATTGACTTTAATATGTCTACTTGTCTGACTAACCATTTCAGAGAGGGAATATGGTCCTTAGTCTGGTGCTTTGATAATAGTTGCTGTTAAGTAGAATATATAGATCTTCTCTCGTCAGTAATTGCAACCCCCTTGAAAGTCTTAGGAGAGCCAATTAGTCATCATGAAAGTCATCTGAGTTCTAAACTGACAAATAGTGAGTTTTTCTAATAATTAAAAATAAGTTTTAATTGTAGATAATGGATTTTTTTTTAAAAAAACTTTTTATTAAGGTAAATTTATAATAAAACAATAGAAAACTACATTGTAAGTTACTTATTCAGGATCAGGTTAATATTCAAAAAATCTGGCTAAATAAAGGAATTTTAATGTCAAAGATTTAGATCTAATCCTTCGCCCTTTAAAATCAATAGCAAAATTCACATTGGCTTTAAGGGAGGCAGAATAAAAGTTTTAAATATTGTTTTCACCACCTACCAGCCACTTCAGGTAGTTACATCTTCAAAAGTTTGTACATTAAAAGCTAGAGCTCAGACTGATCTTTTTTTTTTTCAGTGCTTTGATTTTGTTTGCTTAATGTGACACCATAAAGGGACCTGTTTTGTTTTTTTTTAAAGTGGAGGGGATGTTCATAATTTTCTGAAAATTTGGTCTCTTTAATGTATCTCAAGTTTGGCACACAGTCATTGAAGCATTCAAAAATCACCAGTTCTTTTTAAAAATCTTCCCCTGAATTTCTTGATATTATATTTATATTTATCCAAGCAGCAAAGAATCCTGTGGCACCTTATAGACTAACAGACGTTTTGGAGCATGAGCTTTCGTGGGTGAATACCCACTTCCTCAGATGCATGTAATGGAAATATCCAGGGGCAGGGCACCCGCATGGCCCCACAATATGCCAATATCTTCATGGCCGACCTGGAACAACGCTTCCTCAGCTCTCGTCCACTCACACCCCTTCTCTATCTACGCTACATTGATGACATCTTCATCATCTGGACCCATGGGAAGGAGACTCTGGAAAAATTCCACCATGATTTCAACAGCTCCACCCCACCATCAACCTCAGCCTGGACCAATCTACACGGGAGGTCCACTTTCTTGACACCACGGTGCAAATAAGTGATGGTCACATTAACACCACCCTATATCGAAAACCCACCGACCGCTATGCCTACCTTCATGCCTCCAGCTTCCATCCCGGGCACATCACACGATCCATTGTCTACAGCCAAGCACTGAGGTACAACCGCATCTGCTCTAACCCCTCAGACAGAGACCAACACCTACAAAATCTCCACCACGCATTCTCAAAACTACAATACCCGCATGAGGAAATAAGGAAACAGATCAACAGAGCCAGACGTGTACCCAGAAGCCTCCTACTGCAAGACAAACCCAAGAGAGAAACCAACAGGACTCCACTGGCCATCACATACAGCCCCCAGCTAAAACCCCTCCAACGCATCATCAAGGATCTACAACCCATCCTGGACAATGATCCCACACTTTCACAGGCCTTGGGTGGCAGGACAATCCTTGCCCACAGACAACCTGCCAACCTGAAACATATTCTCACCAGTAACTGCACACCACACCATAATAACTCTAGCTCAGGAACCAATCCATGCAACAAACCTCGATGCCAACTCTGCCCACATATCTACACCAGCGACACCATCACAGGACCTAACAAGATCAGCCACACCATCACTGGTTCATTCACCTGCACATCCACCAATGTAATATACGCCATCATATGCCAGCAATGCCCCTCTGCTATGTACATCGGCCAAACTGGACAGTCTCTACGGAAAAGGATAAATGGACACAAATCAGACATTAGGAATGGCAATATACAAAAACCTGTAGGAGAGCACTTCAACCTCCCTGGCCACACTATAGCAGACCTTAAGGTGGCCATCCTGCAGCAAAAAAACTTCAGGACCAGACTTCACAGAGAAACTGCTGAGCTTCAGTTCATCTGCAAATTTGACACCATCAGCTCAGGATTGAACAAAGACTGTGAATGGCTTGCCAATTACAGAACCAGTTTCTCCTCTCTTGGTTTTCACACCTCAACTGCTAGAACAGGGCCTCATCCTCCCTGATTGAACTGACCTCGTTATCTCTAGCTTGCTTGCTAGCACACTTATATATACCTGCCCCTGGATATTTCCATTACATGCATCTGAGGAAGTGGGTATTCACCCACGAAAGCTCATGCTCCAAAACGTCTGTTAGTCTATAAGGTGCCACAGGATTCTTTGCTGCTTTTACAGATCCAGACTAACACGGCTACCCTCTGATATATTTATCCAGTGATAAACCAGCAAGTAAACTTTATATATAGATATATGGATCAAAAGATTGGGCTGGGAATACATCATCTCACTCCTATTTTGGAATGTTTTTGCTAAAGACTTCATTTTGGCAAAAAATGCTGCTTGAAACCAGAAATACTTAATGGAGATGTATCTGTTTACCACAGAAACTGCAGACTTTTTTTTTTGTTTTTGAGAGAGGATTCAAAATTTGTTGTGGTTTACACGTTAGTCTGTACACTGGTAATAAGGGCACTGGCCTGAGGACTAGGTGACCTAGGTTCAAGTCTGTACTCTGTCTGGTTTGGAGTAGTTTGAGATGGAAAACTCTACTCTGAATCAGATAGATCCCACATTTTGAGCCAGTGCTCCAACCACTGCACTATAGACTGATACAAACACACTGTTCTACCAGTAAACCATAACAAATTCTGAAACTTCAAAAGATGCTGTAAAACAGAGCTGTAAGCCTCCAGTCAGCTCTACTCTTGGTTCATTAATTTGATCCTTTTACCAGAAATGGAGGAGAGACTAGTACTAGCTGAGGAAATATTGAAGAAAAAAGGAGACGTTTGCTTGAATAAAAAAATCAAATTCACTTCAATAGTATTCTTGACCCTCTTTAATTGTTGTCACCAACCATTCATAATACAAGTAATTTCTTTTGTTTGCAAGAATGCTCAGAGGAATAAGACAGAGTTGGGAATACCCATGGAAATGTATGTTCACATCAGAATCATTTAGGCAGCCATCTTGGAAGCTCTTTGATTTCCTCCCTCCTGTTTGCACTGTGAAAGTTTCAGTCATGCAACCAGGGAGCAAAAACAATACTGTCTGACCTAGGTGACGAATCCCAACTCTTCCCAGTATTCTACCTTCCTGGAAGAGTGTCCTGAGTCAAGAAAGCTAAAACCCTCCTATCAACACCATCTGTGCATCCATCTCCATTATGGTTATGTCCCTGCTTGGCCGCTTACTCTCAACTAGAAGGATGGACGAGATCACCCCCTGTGCTTCTGACATCTTCATACTCATTCACAGTATAATTAGTGTCCACATGGATGAGCAGCATGGGGTAGCATTCAGAAGGATGGATGAACCTCAGCAACCTTTCTGTGACATCTCAGATGTGGGCTTCAGGCAGGAAGCACATCTCCTGGGACATCAGATCAGGACAGCAGATGGATGCCACTACCCTTTCAAAAGGGAGTCCCCGACCACCACCACCTACATGAGCTCCTCTTGCGTGGGTGGTCATGACCCTTCAAGACTTGAGGAAGGTGGCTCCTCTTCCTCAGCCATTGGGGTCTCCTCCTATTCTCCGATTGTCAATACAGCAATGCTTTTCCTTGACCTCAGTGGACAGCACGACCTAAGTGGGCAATGGAGCACTGTCTACTGCCTAAAGTGTCAAGTATCCAATCTCCTACTGCCAAAGCAGCTGGTTCTCCCTCCTCCTATGAGGCCTTTTCTAATCAGCTAGCATCCTCCTGCTTGGATGTCTCCATGTGCTTCCTGTCAATGAAGTCCTCGTGCTCCCAGCTGCTATGCAGATAAGCCACCATCTCCTGCAGCTTTCTTAACTAAGGGATTCCTGAGGGATTCCACTAACAGACAACTCTCACATTGGATGGTTCCACATTCCTGGCTTTCTTGGGTAAAGACGTACAAAAAGAAGCAGATCCAAGACTCTGCTCCACTCTTTTTCAAGCATACTCCTCTGCATTAGCAGCAGAGCCTTAACCACACAGTTGTCCTGTGGAAAGACCTCCTCAAGCTCTGAAAATATATGGTGGGCATCCCACATCCACTGCTCTGCCCATTCCACTCCTCTCCACTTCTGTCATTTCTGGCATCTTCAATGAGTATCTGGAGACAGGCAAGACATGAATGGGCTTGGAAAATGAGTTACCCTCTCCCCATTCATGAAGTCCCTCCAGCAGAGGTTAGAAGTATGTTGACAAGGGGTAGCATAGTTAAGCTTGTACTGCCACTGTCCTTGTTTGTTAATACACTCATTGTGGTCAATCTATGATCATTCAAACATGCAACATATACTTGAAAACAGTGATACTCATACCGAGACTCGGGAGCCCCAAGTGGCTCTTTAATGCATCTCCTGCCGCTCTTTGCAGCACATGAGAATAAAGCAGTGAGACTTAATTATTAACCAATCTAAGTTATTAACAAATCAGGATGCTTTTATTATGTTATTAACCAATCATAGTTGATAAAATAATATTACTTGGTCAGTTGTTTTGGTGTGAGAATTATATATATATATATTCCCCCTTGTCATATTGTTTAAATATGAATATATAGTACTATAGTAAATGAAACAATGAATTCACACTACAGTGGCTATTTTGGATAATTTTGTTTATGACTAATTTGGCTCCTGAATCACAGGTCTGTGTATCACTGCTCTAAAGGATTTAAAAACATCCTGTGCTTTGAGGCTGATTAATTCTAAAAATTTCCAGATTACCTGGAATGTGACAGTCTGAATCACATATTAATTGCCCATGTGGCAATTGCTTCTGTCTTCCTTTCAAACAGCCGTTCTTCCTTTCCAGTGACCTACCTCTCCCTTTGCTTAATGTCCTCCTGCTCAGCTGGTGTGCTTCTCTGCTGCAACCAGTAACACATAAAGGAACACCTGCACGTGTATAGGGCATGTCTAGCGGTGTGAAAGAAAAGGGAAGCAGAGTGTTTGGGACTAAAGGAGATGAATCTGGCCAGGAAACAGTCCTCTTAGAGAAAAGGATGAAAGCCTCACTTTGTCATAAAACAGATGAATGATAGAACAATCAGGCAGGGGACTTCTCTCCTGGAGAAGTGTCTTTCTATTTGAAGGGCTGTAGGGCTTACTATTTTATGAACAGCAAGACCAGTCTAATCTCCATGCTTATAGGTATGTGATCCTGTTCTACAAGAAATTTTGCAACACACAATTTTTAAAGATGACTTATCCATTGGATTCAAGCAGTCTTTCGTAACTCACCAGATTTATTATATAAGGATACATGTTAATGGACAAAAAGAGCATTTCTCAATTGCGTGAGTTTAACGTGATTCAAAAGCACTCTTAAAATGTAGGCTACGTTGTTTAAAACTGTGTAACAGTCTGTGTTACAGTCTAGGCTTCCCTACTGGCTTCAGCACTTTGCTTGCATCTTAACATGGCTTTCTATTTATGTTAAGCTACCTCAGTGGAGTTAGCATGACTGAAAACACACCCATTAACTTGTGAAGACAGGGCCTAGAAGAGGAAGGCTGGGGAAGACCCACAACACTCAGCTTCATCCTTATAAAACTGAGTTCCTGAAGAATGCATATTGTCAGAGTTACGCTGTCGATTAGCCAACAGTGTTTATAGTTATAATTCACGTGTCCCTTCCTGTAGTCAATGTGCAGCTAGAGATAGCATGTACTGGAGAGCAGATTTCTGAACAGGTCCATTTGTGGACATTTCCTCCTCCTGCACCACTGTCCTTTCAAGCTGCAGAGTCTGTGCAGCTATGACTAAAATTAAACATATAGGTTTGATACATTTAGAGGGTGGGGGGGAACATGAGAAAAGTAAACAAAATGAGGAAATTCTGTAGTATTTTTTACACTGTGTTTTGTTGTTTCTAAATTTCTTACTTGACCAGGGAGGTACATCACCACAAAAACTGGTAAGGTAGATACATTGCATGGTGGAGTCTTAGAAAGTTTTCATCAAGCTAATGCTGCTGGTTTATAATGCCAAGGAGGTACCTGTCATAAACAGATAGCTAAGGGTTAATGTCTCTTTCACCTGGAGCACCTGACCAGAGGACCAATCAGGAAACCGGATTTTTTCAACTTTGGGTGGAGGGAATTGTGTGTCTGAGGTCTTTGTTTTCTGGCTGCCTGCTTTCTCTGAGCTTTGGAGAAGTAGTTCTGTTTTCTAATCTTCTGTTTCTAAGTGTAAAGACAAAGAGATCAGATAGTAAGTTATATGGTTTCTTTTCTTTGGTATTTGCATGAATATAAGTGCTGGAGTGCTTTGATTTGTATTCTTTTTGAATAAGGCTGTTTATTCAATATTCTTTTAAGAAATTGCCCTGTATTGTGTCATCTTAATACAGAGAGACCATTTGTATTTTTTCTTTCTTTTTATATAAAGCTTTCTTTTAAGACCTGTTGGAGTTTTTCTTTACGTCAGGGAAATTGAGTCTGTACTCAACAGGGAATTGGTGGGAGGAAGAAATCAGGGGAGATCTGTGTGTGTTGAAGTGGCTAGCCTGATTTTGCATTCCCTCTGGGTGAAGAGGAAAGTACTTTTTGTTCCAGGACTGGGAACAGAGAGGGGGAGTCACTCTGTTGGGATTCACAGAGCTTGTGTCTGTGTATCTCTCCAGGAGCACCTGGAGGGGGGAAGGGAAAAAGGATTATTTCCCTTTGTTGTGAGACTCAAGGGATTTGGGTCTTGGGGTCCCCAGGGAAGGTTTTTCGGGGGGACCAGAGTGCCCCAAAACACTCTAATTTTTTGGGTGGTGGCAGCAAGTACCAGGTCCAAGCTGGTGACTAAGCTTGGAGGTTTTCATGCTAACCCCCATATTTTGGACGCTAAGGTCCAAATCTGGGACTAAGGTTATGATAGTACCTGTTTACATTCAAGACAAATAAGAAGGGAGGAGGAAAAGAAAGAGATTGAAAATGAGAAAGTTTCCCAAGGAGTGACTGCCAGATTTTAGACATCTCTAAAACATCTCTGAGAGGGATGCAAGAGGAAATCCTCCCTAAGATTCTCATATATAGGATGACACCTGTAGTGCATTTGTTTTTGTCTAATTAAAATACCGATTAGTCTTCTCAGTATTACCACTCTCCTAGAAGGCTTTAATCATACAACAAGCCCTGCTGTGATGTAAATTGTTGTGTTTTATGAATAAGATACATATGCATTTGTTTCTTGTCTTCCTATGGCTGCTTTTTATATCATGGCATTAATTCTCTTCACATACTAGTCCCCAGTGTGCTTTAAGCTCAGAAAGAGAGGAGCTTTGTGTGTTGTCAGAGAACTTTCTTTAAGAGCTGATCAGTTTGCTAGATCACTCACATCTGGAAACTCCATGAACTAGAGGTGGCAGAATCATGCCCTGGTCACCATGTTCATTCATTAAAGACAAAGATAACTTGAACAGCTAGAGGACTGGGGATTGGTGTGAATGGAATGATCAGGTGGTTGACAATGAAATTAGAAGATTGCTGGGTTTGATATAAAAGGAGGAATAAGTTACATTTCAAATCTGGAAATGGTGACAGCTTTCCATGGGAGTTTTGATGCACTATTCATTTACAATCTCTGTTTTATAAAAAAAAATTCTGCAAATATGTTATTACAAAACTTTCTGCTCAACCAAGTACCACACACATGCACACTTACTAATAATCCCAGTAGGCCTGATTCTCTGTGGTCTTTTGCTTTGCTTAATCATTTATACCTATGTCCAACTCATTTTGCATATTACCAAATCAGAATGGTAATGTGACACATTGCGTACAGATGTAAAATGTGCAGGATGATAGATAACCAGGCCCAGGATACTTGAGGTGGGTGTCCTGCACTGAGAAGTGAGGAAATGAGAATGGGGTTTGCTTATTTGTTTGTACATAAGAAAATGGACAAAAATGTGTTCTGTATTAATGGAGAAGACAGATAAGACATGACAAATGTAAACTAGGTTGCAATTTTATTAACTTAATTGACACAGCTGGGAAACTATTCTGCAATAAACAAAGCAGTGCAGGTCCAACTTCCTTTAATAATCTGTACCACCTGAGGGAGGGTTGTCCGTAGTCCATACAACTTTCCTCCAAACCTTTGGCCTGGTTCCAGAACCACTGCTCGGCCCTCATACCAGGATTGAGCATTTGAGGGAATAGGTGGCTTCTGGCTGTACCAATAGGAGTCCCAAATCTCTTTCCCATCTGCTTAAGAAGGCTGCCCTCCCCTAGTCCTGTTTCTACTTTAGTTTGTCAGGAAATTGGACCCCTCCTGAGCAAGTACCTGCACTGGACCCCTGCCAACTTGCAAGAAACAAACACCTTAACAACTACCCTATTCACTGGGTCTCTGAGAAGAAGATGAAAATCATATCATTCAGTCCCAGCTCCAACAGGCAGCTGGCATCTCTCCTTCAGTGTGCCCAGAAATCCAGTTCTACCCCAATCCCAAGATAGAGGTGGAATCAATTGCTTTCAGGTACAAAATAGCACCCCGCACAGGGGGAAGAGTTTACAAGAGCTGCAGAGCACTGTTATGCCCTTTAAGCTAGCCAATTGGCTGCAATGCTAGGAGGCACACAGCCCCTCTGAGCCAAGCCTGCAAAGACACCATGCTTAGACAGGGAAAAGTGGAAGAAACTCTTAAAGGGGCCATTTCCTTGTTGTCCCTATAAAGCCTTCCCACTGCTGAAGTCACATGGTGGAGGCAATTAAGATGTGTTCTGCTACAGGGCTTTATATTTTACTCCTGAGGATTATATAGCACAGTTTTCAACTTGATACATGTTTTTTTTCCAGAGTCCATACAAGAAGAGGTGTCAGGGTATATCTTCCCCCAGTGTACTTTTTTTATACCTGTCCTTTGATGCAATCATGCGTGCAAGCAATTTTGTGTTTCAGATGTAAATTTAGGAGAACCAGGAGTAAATCATCCTAGCGAGGATGAAATAACAGCGTCCCTGGAATAAGTGAATTCTAACAGAGGTAGGAGGCTCCCAAGAATCCCCTCCATCACACCTTGCTTTTGCTCTTATACTCAAGAAAACTAAATAATATACCTATTATATAACAATAAAACTAAGGACCACCCAAACCTCTTCATGCAATACCTCTTTTGCTAGATGGCACAACAAGCAAATGTAGTCAAGAATAAATCTGTGACCCAGCTAGAGCCGAGAGACTTTCCTCCAATCTATGACAAATCACTTCTGTTTTAATGTGTTTTATAATTGAACAGCAGAAGATATTCTGAAAAGACTTGTACAGCTTTAACAGGTAAGTCTTCATTGAAACCATCTTCTTTTCCCCTGGTTCATTCCTGGGGGTGAGGGGCGGGCATAAATAAGCCAAGGTGTTAACATAACCCAGTCACTGTCCAATATTAAACAAAGTCCAAGGTTTGGTATACAAAGACCTCATCCTGATTAGTACTATGGCAAACACCCCATTAAAAATCATTATAACCTTTTATTAAAGATACAGAATAAAAGAAAAACTGTTAAGCATTTGAAATGTAAAGTATTAAATAAGTCTTTCATTAGGGGCCCCAGCATAATACAGCAGGTCATAGCAGTAGCCCAAGCAGGAGCAGCGCCAGGGTTTTTGGCGCCCTAGGCGCAGGGCCGGCTCTAGCCATTTCGCTGCCCCAAGCATGGCGGCACGCCGGGGGGGGCGCTCTGCCGCTCGCCGGTCCCGCGGTTTTGGTGGACCTCCCGCAGGCGTCCCTGTGGAGGGTCCGCTGGTCCCGTGGCTCTGGTGGACCTCCCACAGGCATGCCTGCGGATGGTCCGCTGGTCCCACGGCTCCGGTGGAGCATCCGCAGGCACTCCTGCGGGAGGTCCACCGGAGCCGCCTGCTGTCCTCCCGGCAACCGGCAGAGCGCCCCGCTGGGGCCTGAAGCCAGCCCTGCCTATGGAGGGTCCTTCCCATGCTCCCGGTCAGCGGCAATTCTGCGGCGGGGGGGTCCTTCCATGCTCCCAGTCTTCGGGGCACTTCAGCGGCGGGTCCCGGAACGAGTGAAGCACCCACCGCAAAATTGCCGCAGAAGACCCGGAGCGCGGAAGGACCCCCCACCACCGAATTGCCGCCGAGAGCGGCAAAATGCCATCCTTCCAAATCCTGGTGGGCTAGGCGACCGCCTAGGTCGCCTAAATGGAAGCACCGGCCCTGAGCCCAAGACTTAGAATATTCTTTCTCACACATATTTTTTCACTTTGTGTGTAGTTTTCTGAATCAAGGACACAGAAGAGGGATAATGGAATGACACAAATGGAATTTAAATGCTCAGTTCAAGGGTGAAATGCACCATGCTTGGAGACAGGCACAAGGCCTATGTACCATTTAAGGATTCTGCGCAAGGGTGAATCTCTATTAGTATCAAAATATTGTTAGTATGGATCTTCTCTGCCAAAAGAGTGTGACCTGCTTAATTTCAGACAGGAACCCTCTCATTCAGAGATTAGTATTAACATTATCAGCTGCTGAGGGTCTCCTTCCTGGCCTCCATCAGCTACTGAGTGTTCTAACGGTACGTCTACACTGCAATTTTGCACACACCCAGCTGGCCTGTGCCTGATGACTTGGTTAAGGGTCTGTTTAACTGCAGTGTAGAAATTCGGGCTTGGGCTAGAGCCTGAACTCTAAGACCCTCCCATTTCTTAGGGTCCCAGAGCCTGGGGTCCAGCCTGAGCACAAATATCTGCACCGCAATTAAACAGCCTCTTAACCTGAGCTCCTTAACCTGAGTCAAACTTCAAAAACAGACTCCAAAGAGAGACTGCTGAACTCGAATTAATATTCAAATTAGATACAATTAACTTAGGTTTAAACAGAGATTAGGAATGGCTGGGTCATTACACTAATTGAATCTCTTTCCCCATGTTAAGTTATCCTCACACCTTCTATGGGTCATCTCGATTATCACTTCAAAGGTTTTTTTTCTCCTGCTGATGATAGCTCATCTGAATTGATGGACTCTCACAGTTGGTATGTGTCTTCCACTTTTTCATATTCTCTGTATGTATAAATATCTTCTGTCTGTGTGTTCCATTCTATGCATCCGAAGCAGTGAGCTGTAGCCCACGAAAGCTTATGCTCAGATAAATTTGTCAGTCTCTAAGGTGCCACAAGTACTGTTCTTTTTGTGGATACAGACTAACACGGCTGCTACTCTGAAACCTGTCAAAATTGAAGTGCAGACATACTCTAAGACTCAACAGTCTGTGCATCAGAGGTATCAAACTATCTAGAATATAACTTTTTAATTCTCCAGGAGGGGTTGTTACACTAAAACCAGTATCAGTTATTGAAAAAAAAAGTGAGATCTTCAAGCCTAAGAGAGGTATGTTGCAATAAATTCACTTAGCAAACAAAGGCTATATCAGTGTTTTGATGATAGTAGCTCATTGCTTTTATAGTCCATTTTTAATAGGTTATTTGTTTTGTTTTTAAAGTGGAGACTATGCTGAAGATTGACAGATTAAAATATAACTAACTTTAAAAAGTGCGGGGAGCTGTAGAAATAAAAATGCACTTCAAAATCCACCAATTTTTTGTTTGGATTTAAAATTTGGATTTTTACTATCTGAAAAAATATTGTTTTATGGAACATCTGCAAAGATAAATCCTTCCCAGAAATAGGTTTTGAAAGTCATTGCCATGAAGGCTTGACTTCAGAGAAGAGTTCATTAATTTTACACAATAACAGTGTATAATTTTTGATAAACATTATCATCAAGCCATGTTGATTCCTGGTGGTGTATGTTAGTGACATCATCTTGTCATCTAAAAATCGAATAATAAATGTGTCATCACTCAATGAGTGATAATTTGGAAACTCCTGACACCCAGCAAAGATAGATTGATGGAGAATATAGAAGGATTTTGCTTGCTTATTTGTTTGTTTTCCTAACAGATCTAAAACAGCAAAAAAAATTATTGACAATGCGCAGAAGGAAAATACATCTATTTACACGGACGAGGACAGATACATAGGTTTGCCACCAGATGGGATGTTGCATTGACAGCATTACAGAAAGAAGTCTGTAGACAATTTAAAGAACAGGAGTACTAGAGACTAACAAATTTATTTCAGCAAGAGCTTTCATGAGCTACAGCTCACTTCTTCGGATGCGTAGAATGGAACACCCAGACAGGAGATATTTATACATACAGAGAACATGAAAAGGTGGAAGTATGCATACCAACAGGAAGAGTCTAATCAATTGAGATGAACTATCATCAGCAGGAGAAAAAAAACCTTTGAAGTAACATTAAGATGACCCATAGAAGGTGTGAGGAGAACTTAACATAGGGAAATAGATTCAATTAGTGTAATTAGTGTAATGACCCAACCATTCCCAGTCTTTGTTTAGGCCTGAGTTAATTGTATCCAATTTGCATATTAATTCAAGTTCAGCAGTCTCTCTTTGGAGTCTGCTCTTGAAGTTTTTTTGTTGCAAAATTGCCACCTTCAAGTCAGTCACTGAGTGGTTAAAGAGGCTGAAGTGCTCTTGCTCTCCCACCTGTCCTTGAATGTTATGATTCCCAGTGTCAGACCTGTGTCCACCCACATCTCCGCGTAGAGACTGTCCGGCCCGGCCAATGCACATGGCAGAGGGGCACCACCGGCACACGACGGCATACATCACGTTGGTAGATTTGCAGGTGAACGAGCCTCTGATAGCGTGGCTGATGTGATTAGGTCCTGTGATGGTGTCACTTGAATAGATATGTGGACAGAGCTGGCATCAGGCTTTGTTGCAAGGATAGGTTCTTGGGTTAGTGTTTATGCTGTATGGTGTGTGGTTGCTGGTGAGTATTTGCTTCAGGTTGGGAGGCTGTCTCTAAGCGAGGACTTGCCTGTCTCCCAAGATCTGTGAGAGTGAGGGATCATCTTTAAGGATAGGTTGTAGATCTTTGATGATGCTCTGGAGAGGTTTTAGTTGGGGGCTGTAGGTGATGGCTAGCGGCGTTCTCGTATTTTCTTTGTTGGGCCTGTCCTGTAGTAGGTGGCTTCTGGGTACTCTTCTGGCTCTGTCAATCTGTTTTTTCACTTCAGCTGGTAGGTATTGTAGTTTTAAGAATGTTTGATAGAGATCTTGTAGGTGTTTATTTCTGTCTGAGGGATTGGAGCAAATACGGTTGTATCTTAGAGTTTGGCTGTAGACAATGGATCGTGTGGTGTGTCCTGGATGGAAGCTGGAGGCATGTAGGTAAGTATAGTGGTCAGTGGGTTTCCAGTATTGGGTGGTGTTTATGTGACCATCGCTTATTAGCAAAGTAGTGTCTAGGAAATGGACCGCTTGTGTGGATTGGTCTAGGCTGAGGTTGATGGTGGGATGGAAATTGTTAAAACCACGGTGGAATTCCTCGAGGGCTTCTTTTCCATGAGTCCAGATGATGAAGATGTCATCAATGTAGCGCAAGTAGAGTAGGGGTGTTAGGGAACAAGAGCTAAGGAAGCGTTGTGCTAAGTCAGCCATAAAGATGTTGGCATACTGTGGGGCCATGTGGGTACCCATAGCAGTGCCACTGACTTGAAGGTATATATTGTCCCCAAATGTGAAATAGTTGTGGGTGAGGACAAAGTCACAAAAGTTCAGCCACCAGGTTAGCCGTGATATTATCGGGGATACTATTCCTGACGGCTTGTAGTCCATCTTTGTGTGGAATATTGGTGTAGAGGGCTTCCACATTCATAGTGGCCAGGATGGTGTTTTCTGGAAGATCACCGATGGATTGTAGTTTCCTCAGGAAGTCAGTCGTGTCTCGAAGATAGCTGGGAGTGCTGGTAGCATAGGGCCTGAGAAGAGAGTCCACATAGCCAGACAATCCTGCTGTTAGGGAGCCAATGCATGAGATGATGGGGCATCCAGGATTTCCAGGTTTATGGATCTTGGGTAGCAAATAGAATACACCTGGTCGGGGTTCTAGGCATGTGTCTGTACAGATCTTTTCTTGTGCTTTCTCAGGGAGTTTTTTGAGCAGATGGTGTAGTTTCTTTTGGTAATCATCAGTGGGATCAGAGGGTAATGGCCTGTAGAATGTGGAGTTAGAGAGCTGCCTTGCAGCCTCTTGTTCATATTCTGACCTATTCATGATGACGACAGCACCTCCTTTGTCAGCCTTTTTGATCATGATGTCAGAGTTGTTCTTGAGGCTGTTGATGGCATTGTGTCTAGCACGGCTTAGGTTATGGGGCAAGTGATGCTGCTTTTCCACAATTTCAGCCTGTGCTTGTTGACGGAAGCAATCTATGTAGACGTCCAGCCTGTTGTTTCGACCCTCAGGAGGAGTCCATGCAGAATCCTTTTTATTATAGCGTTGGTAGGAAGAATTCTGTGGGTTAGTATGCTGTTCAGGGGAGTGTTGGAAGTATTCTTTGAGTCAGAGATGGTGAAACTAGGATTCTAGGTCACCACAGAATTGTATCATGTTCATGGGTCTGGAAGGACAAAAGGACACACTCTCAAAGAAACTGCGAAACCACCTGATCAACATCCTATACAGCAAACAGGGGAAGATTAAGACTGAACTCTCAAAACTAGACAAAAGGAGAGGACCCGAGATAGGACAGATCCTTCTGCTGGGCTAAGCGAATAGCTGGAAAGATTAACAATATTGTTGGGTGGGTTAAGGGAGCTACTGTTGTGGCTCCTTGTGCCATGTAGCAGTTTAGACAGTTTAGTGTCCTTTTTCTTTTGTAGAGAAGCAAAGTTTGTGTTGTAAATGGCTTGTCTAGTTTTTGTAAAGTCTATCTATGAGGAAGTTTGTGAAGAAGGTTGGTTTTTCATGAGAGTATCTAATGGCTCACCTTTTTTCAGTGATGGAGAATCCACCACAACTCTTAATACATTTTTCCAATGGTTAATTACCCTTTCCATGAAATATGTACACCTTGCTTCCAGTCTGAATTTGTCTAGCTTCAACTTCCAGCCTTTGGATCATGTTTTACCTTTCTGTACTAGATTGAGGAGCCCAATATTAAATGTTTGTTCATCATGTAAGTACTTATATACTGTAATCAAGTCACCCATTAATCTTTTCTTTGCTAAGATAAATAAATTGAGCTCCTTGAGTCTATCACTATAAAGTGTGTTTTCTTATTCCTGAATCATTCGTGTGGCTCTTCTCTGAGCCCTCTCCAAATTAATTGACATTCTCCTTGAATTGTGACACCAGTGATATCAGTGCCAAATACAGAGGTAAAATAACCTCTACTCCTACTCAAGATTCCCTGTTTATGCATCCCAGGATTGCATTAGCCCTTTTAGCCACAGCATTGCACTGAGAGCTCATGTTCAGCTAGTTATACACCCTGACCCGCCAAAATCTTCTTCACATTCATTCCCAGGATAGAGTCCCCAGTCCTGTAAGTATGGCCTACATTTAGGAACAAAGAATATAATTTTTAGCCATATTAAAACACATATTGTTTGCATGCACCTGGGTTACAAGGTGATCCAGATCACTCTGTAATAGTGACATATCCTCTTCATTATTTACCACTCCCTTAATCCTGGTATTTTCTGACTATGCAGGGAGAAAGGCTACAGCTACATAAGGACTCCCTGCATTACAGCTTCTGAGCACTAAAGAGCATAGGCTATACATTCACTTTGCAGGAGTGAGTGGCCAGAGGGTGCTGAAATCAAGTGGAGCCTTGGCATACTCAGGAGAATATGCTGCACCAGAAAAGTGCCTCTCAGCCCCAATGCTTCTCCACAACTATGCACGTTTCCAAACTCAAGGCTGTGCTAGCAGCTCAGTTTAGCCCTTAGTTGAACTGAAAACAGCTCATTCTCATAGAAAACAATGATATTTTTTGTCAAAATTTCAAAATACAGAAAATAGAAACAGCAAATTTGCAGCTAGGTATGTTAGTTGTGTTATTGTGAAAAAATGAAAGTTATAATTCATTGGTACATGTTAAAAAGGAATGTTTGGTCTTCTGATACATTTCTCCCACTGAGATATAACATGCCAAAAGAGCTTTTCTCAGTTCACAGATTATTTTCCAGTCAATTATCTTTTCTGCAAACATACTAGTTATTTTTCCATCTGTCTACTTTTAGTGCACATATCCCCATGGTATCTGAGAGCCTAGGTACCAGTAATTTCTAAGTAGTTGTAGCAAACAAATTTTGGCACATATATTGTTCAGAAGCTGCTCTTTTCAGGGAAGTTTGGCACAAATTGTAATTAATAGTAGTTAAGTGTCCAACTAAGTTCTCATTAACTTCCACTGGAAGTTTGGCATCTAGCTCCCATTTGTGCCTCTGAAAATCTCCCACTCCAGCTATCTGCTATTGCTATCTGCTATTCATGTTGTATGTTTAGTCCCCTAGGTCACACGATATGTTTTCTGCTCTGATTGAGTGGCTGGAACTCTAACAGGGCAATAATGAATTAAATATAATAATGAACAAATGATGGATTTCTACCAATTTTCAAACAAAATAATTCATAGTAAAATGCATGAAAATGTAATGATTCAGAATTGGTTTCCGTCTTGTACGAACCCTGATAAAGTTTCTATTCTTCATTATAATATAATTTATATTCATTTGGATGTCATAGAACTTCAGTTGCAAGACGTTTCCTAATCACTGTCACCTTAGTAATTTAGACAAATGTGTGTGTATGTTGTGTTTTTATGTATATTAGTTGGAACTCTTATTTATCTATTGTATCCAGCTTCTTTTAATGTGATTTGTTTCAAAGGTATTTGCTAATCCTGATTTGTGTAATTATGAAGGAATCATGATATGATCTGGGTACTTGGGAAGTTACATCTGTTATTTTACATTTTGATCACATAACACCAGCATGCTAAATTAGTAAAACAATTTTCTGTTTCTGTAGCTAACCTCATTTTCTTCAGGTGCTCTAATTGCCACATGCATGAAATCTATTGCTCCCTGAACTCCTAGAATACCAGCATTGACATAAAATCCATGCATTTCTTCTTGTTGATACCAGTAATTTCAAAAAGAAACATAATAAGGATTACTACCCTAAGAAGTGAGTTCACTTATGAAATGAACTACTACGTGCCTGTGTGAGAAATCAGATTGTCTAATTCTAGTAATATCACCTGTTGTGGTCTTGAATGTATCTATGGCTACCAAAGAACCACAGTGTAGCGGATGTTACTTTCATTATCACTGGTAGAGCATTACATCTATGAAATCAACCCTCTACATCTGCTCATTTGCTTTTGGATCTTCAGAAGAAGCATGCTATGGCCCAATTCTCTATTGCCTTGCACCTTGCATAATAATTTCTACTTGTGTAAAGTGCAGGTAAAATACTACCAAGTGAGAATGGCAGCATTTTATACACACATAAGTCAGCTTGCACAGATGTAAATGGCCATCATACCCAATGTGCAAAAGCAATGGAGAATAAGGTGTGTTTGATCCTAATTTTGGCCCTGATCCTGCAAACTCTTTGACATGTATTTAAGTCAGTAGTCCCTCAAGTGCAGTTTTTCACCTGCATCGGTATTAGCAGCATAAGTGTCTTGGACACAGTAGTTCTCTTGTCATTTTGAAAGCATAGGACTATGTCTAGATGTCATAATTATGAAATCTAATTGTTTTCCTTTTTGTCATTATCTAAAAATAACATTTCCAAGCTATTTTAATCATTTCAGGAAATCATAAGGTTTTTTTTGTTTCTGAAGTTGATAGTCTTGATTATAAGTCTACTCTTGTTCATGCTTCCAAGTTCCTCGCTTTATCAAAGGTAGGAAAATAACGCCTAAAATAACTAAACTGCATTCTTCATGTATACAGTAGCCTACACATTTATAAGAATAAAAATATTAATTGTCTGCTGAGTCCTTTCTACCTATCTTGTACCTGGGGCATTCCTCATGTACGGCAGAGCTGAATATTAAATACAGGAGATGCTAGGGACATTTAAGATTGCACAGGCAAAATTGACAGGCAAAGGTAACCTCTCTGAACCAATTTGAAGCAGCAAGTAAAAAAATCATGCTGTGTCTGATTCAAAACACACAACATATCACCCACCCTGAGGAGCCTTTGCTCTTAAAGAACTGAACTGCTAAGCCTAAATGTTCAGTTGCCTTTACAAGAACTCTGTCAGAATTCTGGTCTTACTATGACATGAGGGAACATGATTTAATGGTGTGAAAGTAGAATGAATTATATTGTGAAAATAGAAAGGATTAAAGAAATGCTGTCTGTACCTTTGAGTAAAACTGTTGGAATTCTGCAATCCAGGTGTCAGGAATACAGACATTCACATAGAACAATTGCACCATTTAAGGGCAATTGGTGAAGTATTAGCCTTAGATCGATAAGAGTTAGTAAGGAAATAGGATATGCATGCTATGCCCCTGGTGAATTTTACTGTTTTGCTTTCTTTGTTCCTTTGTCTAATTCCTGCTCTTTTATCTGTATAAATAAGACTGTTTGGGTCTTGCATGGCCACTCACATTATCTGGGTGTTATTGGCGGAGTGCTGCGCTAATAAAACAGACTGGTCTGACAAATTGTGAGTCCTGATTCTAACTTTGACAATGGTAATATTCATATTTATTTCAAATCTTTTGGGCCAATTTTTGGCTTGACCTATGGACCACCTCTATCAATCCTATGAGAAAACCAGGTTGGAGGTCTCCATTCCACTTGAGCACAGTAGGAAAAATCCAACCTTACCTGTACAAGCCCTGGGTCAGACAGAGAATGAAGCTGGCACCAGAACCCTGGTTGCCTAAGGGACTGGGAGGAAGTCTCACCCTTTGCTTCCTGTTGCCAGCCCAGTTATCTATCAGCTCTGCCCAAGTGATAATAGAATTGGCTGCAGGCCACCCAGTTGGCTCTGGGCAAATCAATTGGATTTGGGGTAAAGTTGGAGAAAGGAACTGCCGCAGCTCAGGTGAGAGCACCTGCTGCTGCTGGGAAGAAGAGGCCAACATATAGTCTGAACCCAGAGCTAGAGCAGTGGTGCTCAGACTTTTGTACTGGTGACCACTTTCACATAGCAAGCCTCTGAGTGTGAACTCCCCTCATAAATTAAAAACTCTTTTAAAATATATTTAACACCATTATAAATCCTGGAGGCAAAGTGGGGTTTGGGGTGGAGGCTGACAGCTTGTGACCCCTCATGTAAGAACCTCACGACCCCCTGAGGAGTCCCAACCCCCAGTTTGAGAACCCCTGAGCTAGCTGGATCACCCCAAGAAGCAGACCCGGGCATATTCACAGCCAGAGTGGGATAGCATCCCAGCAGCACTGACCAGCATAGTAATTGACACCAGGCAACAGAGCAGAGACCACAATTCACTCTTCAGGCTCATACCATCTCCTCAAAGATTGTGGCAGGGAACCAAGGGGTTTAGGCAAGCGGGGTTCTTTCAGGCACATGGGTTGTGATCCACTTCAACTCAGGGTGCCCTTATCATACAGGGCTGGTATTGTCAGTCAGACTCAGGTTAAAATTTAAAATTATATTGAGAAAAAATTATGTAAGTGCTATGGCCCCTTTTACCAAAGCAAGCACATGATTTCACTGGGACTGATCACTTGCTTTAATAGGTAGATACTGTTATAGGATTATATAGGTTAGTTTAAAAATTCTATAGAACAATGATAACTGTTTAATTTCTATATGAACTTTCTAAGAGAGTGGTGAAAATCTACTAGATGGGGAATTTTAGAGCTTGCATACTATGCTGTAATGCAGGAGTCTTTTCAAATGCATGGGCACTGACAGGAAAATTATACAAGTATATAGTCCATATTTTTATTACAGTATTATTTATTCCTTTATGCTATAATCTTATCCAGTTTATACTCCAGTCTTTGCTAGTCAATTCATTTACATAGTTTAACATTTATACTGCTATTTTAGGAATGTTTGAAGACTGACTAGTCTTGTCTTGAAGATGAAGAGTTTAATACACATTTTTTATATCCATATTGAGTTGTAATTTACTAGCCTTTCTGTTCATTCATTAGATTATATACAATTTATGTGCCACAGTCAAATTCAATTTAGCAATATTCAGTGGAGACTGGTGACATCTGAAAATGGTTAGGTGAAATTGACAGGTAAAGGTACACACAGATACAATGAAGAGCAGTAGTTAAAGATCATAATTTGTCCAACACAAAACAGAATTGGCAGTACCTTCCCTGCCTACCCTCTGGAGTCTCTTCCTGGAACATAATAATTTTTTCTGGGGTTTTTCCCATGGTAGTGTTTAGAATTGATCTTATGTCTCTTATCTGGGAGAGCTATGACTAACTCCCAGTACTACCAAGGAAAAGTATTCCTTAGCACTTACTACATTGTGCTCTTGAGCTATTATTCAATTCTGAGATAGTATATGAAGTCTGTGTGGTTCAATTTCAGTCTATGCCCATAATTCTAGAATTCTTTACTTTACTAGTTTAGGAGGAATGCTAAGGAGATAAAGAACATTTCTCTCAACTTGCCTTTTCAGGGAAAAGCTGCGTAGCTCTTACTTAAATATGGTGAGATGGATACTAGGATAGTGTAAATAATGACAGCTCCATTGTTTCATGTGATTCACACCAGCTGAAGATCTGGACCAACCTTATTTAATTTAGGGCATGTTTGCACGAGCACTTACTGCACAGCTAGCTGGAGTGTAAATCTACAGCGCTCCCATGTTCCATGCACTAACTATCCATGTTGACTCTGCTGATGTGCACTAAAAGTTCCCTAATGCACACTGACCTACCACTGATCTTCTGCTATTCAATTTTTATCATTCTGTCTGAAACATGCATCAAATAGTGTGTACTGCAAGTTAGGAGATAAGAACGAACCAATACAAATTAATGCAAAGCACAGGTAATTGGAGATTTATTAAAGCTTTGCTTCAAGCAGATCATTTCATTTTCAGTGACCTGGTTTTAATGAGATGAAGGAGAACAACCACTGGGTCACTTTCCTTAATCTGCATTTTCCACAAAATTATACCAAATTCACTGAAAATTATATTTTTGACACTTCCGGAAGATAACATTCTTCTTTAAAATATTATGGGCTGCATTTATGAAAAGGTAAGTGATCCATTTGACAAAGGATAAAGCTAATATGGTAGCATGGCAACTCCTGAAATATTAGAGCTATTTTCACAAGCAGAGACATTTACAGTACCAACCCTTCAATTTTTGCCCCTCAGTGCTACTTAATGGTGCATTTAAAAATGATTGAAAGATGACCCTGGGCAGATGATAGAAATCTCATCTAATCTAAAATATATATGTATATATTGTATTGAACAAAGGGATATTTGCATTTACTCCTTTTGAAGGAAAACTCACGAGTGTTTGCAATGGTTCATTACCAAGTACTTAATGGTAAACTGTGCTGTCAAAAACAAATTACAAACAGTAAAAACATGAATAGCATATCCCATATGTTTTTGACAGCACAGACACAATCCAGTATCATATTGTTACCTCAAATACCACCAGTGAACACAAAATCCAACCAGGGGACAAAGAAGTCATTTTAAAATGTTTCTTTGTACCTGAGTTTTTTTGATAGATATACTCTTCAGTTTTTTAAAAATTTCTATTCAACTTGATAAAACTGTGAAGTAAAACTTCAGCCTAAATGTTCTGAGGTTTTATTGCTAAGAGACAGTGCACAGAGAAAATTTACAAACTTCAGTCATAAAACAGAAGATCTGGGCCCAAATTTTCAACCCTGAAGGCCTAAAGTTAGAGTCCTCAACTCATATTTAGTCAACATATGTAAAATTGGCCCTATTTTCAAAATGTGCTGTCTCTGACTGATTTCAACTCTGAAAGCCAGGCTACTTTTGTAGAGTACCTAAATATGGATTTCAAGCATCCAAGTTTGAGAACTTTTGCCTCTCTTATCTTATTGTTTCAGACCAGCTCCGTCAAAAAGTTTTGCCAATCATTTGGAGAGGAACCCATCTGCAATTGCACTCACACCCTCCTAGAACTGAATGGGAATTTCTTGCAGGGGGAGAATCAGACCATAGGAAAAGTCAAAATGATATTCATTCTGCTCCTTGGAACTATATGACAGTGCCATTCCAGTCTGCATATGGTGTGATAAAGTTTTAAGACAGTTATTGGTGAAATGATAAATGGAAGTTTGTTTAGTATACTGTTCTATTAACTCCACTGTTCTGTGCAGCATTGTACCATGGTAATAATATGTACATGCTCTTAAAATGATCAGCTTTAATTAGCTGTGAAACACTAACAAGAGGGCATTAAAAATTGCCTGCAGAGAAGCAGATGGTTTACCTGTGTATGAGGCAGAATGAAAATACATTGCATTACAATTTGCTTTACCTGAAACAAAAAATGAGATTTGATTTGAAGAGGAGAATGTTATTTGTGCAAATGATTACTGGTTATTTTGAATATTATTATTGTTTATATAAAGGCAGTGATATACATAGCATTTATAAAACATAGAAACACAGAGTCCATGCTTCAAGGAGCTTACAGTCTAAGGTCTCATCATCCAGACATTTAGTCACTAAATACAATGGTATTACTTGTGTGCAAAAGGATTACTAATACAGGGCAGGGTGATGTGATTGGGCCACAAATGAAGTAGTTCAACGTCACAAACATATTCCTGTAATTTTAAACCATTGTGGGCAGTGTATTGTCTGCCTCTCTTGCTGTGCCCAGGTTAGCAGGGCCCAAATTATAGAAAACTATTTTTATTTTTAAAAAAAGATCATCCGGAACCTTAGCTGGTATAAATTGACATTGGATTTCTTTGGAGGAACTTTGCATATTCTGATGGAATATGGTTCCATCTAAATCAAAACATTTTGTGAAATTGGGTCAATTTAACCAGAATTTCTTTTTGGGAGAAAACCAGAGAAAAGTTCTTTTGATGTCAGAATGTCCCATTTTGATCTTTTCCAAAATGAAATATTTTGAAATTAAAAATTATAATGTCTTTCTGCTCTGAATTTTAAAATTTTCTATTGTATATTATAATATAATTCACACTTTGAATTAAATTAACCTGAATTAAGACCACTTTCATGCTGAAAGTGTCCACACAAAGGTTTAATGCAGTATAACTAATTCACTTTAAATTCACACTTTTGGTTAACTCGGATTAACTTTCCTGAGTGTCCCTGTGTAGACAAGCCCTTCGTTAGATTGCACCTATAAAAAAAACAGGTAGAAATTATAAAATTTATGTTACACAGAACCAATTGCTCCATTTCTAGCCAACACGATGTATTGATAGCTATGGACTATAAATTACATTTATCTATACATTAATAGTAATAAAAGTAAAGAGATGCCAATAGTTATCTTCTTATATTGCAGTCAATTATTACCAATTTTAGACTGCTTATAATAAAATTAGATTAATATCTTGGGGTGGGGGTTGGATGAAGGGGAGAAATGAATATGGAACATTGAGAGAATCTGAAATAATTTGGTCAAGGAAATATATTAATAGAATATCAGGGTTGGAAGGGACCTCAGGAGGTCATCTAGTCCAACCCCTGGCTCAAAGTAGGACCAATCTCCAGACAGATTTTTGCCCCAGATCCCTAAATGGCCCCCTCAAGGATTGAATTCACAATCCTGGGTTTAGCAGGCCAATGCTCAAACCACTGAGCTATCCCTCCCTAATTTACTAATGAGACACATAGCATGTGTTTCTAGGCCTGGAGGTCCTGATATACTGAACTATAAAGTTGTGACATTTTTAGCTAATTTTTGTCAATTTTCCAGGAGGATTTTGTAACTATTACCTTTAATTGCTCTCCCTCTGAATCCTATACAACTGGGATCATAGTATCTAAGGCACCAGACTTTGCCAAGGGAGGAATACAAAGAAAATAGTCTAAACA
This sequence comes from Gopherus evgoodei, assembly GCF_007399415.2. NCBI lineage: Eukaryota > Metazoa > Chordata > Testudines > Testudinidae > Gopherus > Gopherus evgoodei. The sequence continues at coordinate 192,714,327 of NC_044322.1, read as the reverse complement.
TTCAAAAACAAAACAGTAGTTACCAAGGTATTCCAAAACCAAATATAGACACAAAACATGCTTCAAATGAGTATTACCAAAAAAATAAATACCCACAACTTTATTGACCAGAAAATTGACTTGAGTTAGCAATTATAGAAAATTGATAAGGGAAGCAAAGGAAGACAAGGGGAAGTCATTGGCCAGCAGAGCTAAAGATGGTAAGAATGAGGGTTTTTAAAAATATATTAGGAACAAAAAGTATCTTGACAAGCATATTGGTCCATTACTAGATGGAGGGAAAAAATTAATGTTATGCCAATTTAAAAAAACCATAAATGGGATGACCTGAGTAATTATAGACCTGTCAGCCTAACATCAGTCTTGGGCAAGATAATGGAGCAATTGATACAGGGCTTGATTTCTAATGAATCAAAGGAGGGTAATGTAATGAATGCAAATCAATGTGGGTTTATAGGAAACAGATCCTGTCAAATTAGATTTTTTTTTCAATAAATACAATAGTGATGATGCAATATACTTAGATTTCAGTGAGCATTTGATTTGGTAGTGCACAAACGTTTGAATAAAAATGTGAGAATAATATAAAATTAATACGTCACATATTAAATGAATTAAAAACAGGCTAGGTCTCAAAACGTAAATGGGCGAGTTTTGAGCGAGTGTGTTTCCAGCAATGTCCAATAGGGATCAGTTCTTAGTCCCACACTAATTAACATTTTTATCAATGACCTGAAGGAAAACAATATCATCACTGACAAAAGTTGCAGTTGACACAAAAATTGGGGGATGGTAAATAATGAAGAGAACCGGCTACTGTGTCAGAGCAATCTGGATTGGTTGGTAAACTGGGTCCAAGCAAACACTACACATTTTAATATGGTCAAACATACACATAAAAACATACACATAGAAACAAATAATTTAGGCCATACTAACATGATGGGGGACTCTATCCTGGAAGCAGAGACACTGAAAGAGATTAGGGGCCATGGCAGATAGTCAGCTGAACATGAGCTTCCAGTGTGATGCTGTGGCCAAAAGAATTGATGAAATCCTGGGATGCATAAAGTGAGGAATCTTGAATAAGAGTACAGAGGTTATTTTACCTCTGCATCTGGTACTAGTGCAACCGCTCCTGCAATATCGTGTCCAGTGCTGGTGCCCACAATTCAAGAAGGATTTTGATAAATTTGAGAGGGATCAGAAAAGACAATAGGAATGATTAAGGGATTAGAAAATTTACCTTATACTGATAGACTCAGGAAGCTCAATCTATTTAGCTTAACAAAAAGAATGTAAAGTAGTCTCCTGATAACATTCTATAAGTACCTACATAGGGAACAAATATTTAATAATCAGCTCTTACTCTCACCGAAAAGTATAACATGAGCCAATGGCCGGAAGTCGAAGCTGGATTCAGAGTGGAATAAGGTGTAAATTTTTAATGGTGAGAGTAATTAACTGTTAGAACATTTTATTGAGAGTCATGGTCCATCATTGACAATTTTAAATCAAGATTGGGGGGGTTTTCCCCTAAAAGATCTACTCTAGGAATTATTTGGGGAAGTTCTATAGCCAGTGTTACACAGGAGATCAGACTAGATGATCACAGTGGTACCTTCAGGCCTTGGAATCTATGAAAAGTTTCCAGCTGTTTGGTTATCTGGTTTAGTGACAAGGACCACTATTCATTACCAAGCTGTTATAAAAACAGTTTACAAAATCGGATGCCCTAATGGTTTCCTGAACAGAGATAACATTCTGCACCACTGCTTTGGGCCAGTCAAGGGCTTGGTCCCCCTGCCGCCTCCTTTGGTTTGTGGCAGATTCATAAACTCACTCAGGCTCTGTTCAGCCAGGTTAGGGTATTAGCATCATATGTGCAATGACAGAAATTCAGCCTTCTGGCTGAGTTACCCCTTCTGGAGTTATTCCCTCCAGGATACCAAGGATACAAAAAGGAAGAGGACAGGGTTGTAGGAGTGGAAGTCCCAAACAAGCCATCAGCCTCTCTTCCTTCACAGGGCCTTGTGAAAGCTACAGTTCAGTTTCTTCTGGCCAACCACTATAAAGTATCTTGAGGTAACTGTTTATACTCGAGCTTTGTCTCAATATGCTCAGACAGTCTATAGGCAAGGAGCTGGTGCTGCCCTCCCTCATGCCTATCCTGAGGAACCAAGGGAAATAAAGATCTATCCTTGTCCTAAAGCTGCCTCCTACTCAGCTGGGCTTTTCCTGTTTTTATCTTTTGCTGCAGTCCTGACATGCCTGGCAGGTGTGGTGGAGTGAGGCTACTTGAGCTCATAACAACTACTGATTGGTGCAGGGTTTGTACACCCCATCACAGACCCTTAGCCAAGATAAATAAATGCACATAATAATACATACAGTGTCTGTACCAATTGGATTGACCATATAGATAAGAGTGGAATTAACAGTTTATGAGAATTAAATATCATTTCAAGTGCATTATAGATTAGTAAAACCTCATAAGGTTTTACTTCTTCAAAGAGTTTGATTGAAATGAATGGAACTATGCACCTGGGGGAGGATAGTCAGGTGGCATACATTGTACAGCCACAATTGAAGCTAAAGGAGCTATGACAGTTTATATCAGCTAAGATTTTGCCACCTGAAATTAAGCACATAGTGAAGTGCTTTGCCGGATTAGGCTCACAGTGCTCAGCAGGACTGAGGCAAACGTAACTAATTTAAGTGAAATAAATTTCATATACTAAATAAAACCAGCTTATTAGGTCTCCGTGATCTCAAAAGGTATACCTTGATACAGATGATGCTCCACCTGCCTCCAGGCAATTGGTTTTCATATACTGTAGTCTGTACTTGAACAGAATATTGCTTCTATAAATCAGACCTAACTGCTTTTTATTATCTGAGCAACATACAAATCTCCCATACAATGGTCTTCTCACTCCTTGCAAACCTTGATAGCAATGTGGAAATAAAAATCATAAGCAACTCTTTTTCAGCTTTATTGTGATTCCTCAATTTCAAATCATGCGAAGGCAACATCCTTGTAGACATTTACCAATCACTCTCATGGGGCTACAAGTATTATTTGAAAGTCTGGATCCTTTCTTTGAGACTATCTCAGATAACTTACTCTAAGTTTGATGCCATTATAGGAAATCTCATAACCCATAACAGGACAAAGATTACAGCATTTTTTTACAGAGATTATCTCAAGATAGTTCACATCAGTTGCTGGAAAAGCCATTTCACCATCACAGAGGCAGATGCCCTTCAATAGCTTTGACAAGCAGAATGCATATCTCAGGAATACTCTGTAGGCCTGAAAGATGAATCAGGTTTATAAACGCTTTTCTAGATGAAATCATATTTGCAACCTACTTGAAACAGATTCTTCAGGTCTGCAGAGCAGTCTTCAATACATTTAAAGCCTGAAATAAGCAGTGATATGTCAAGTACCTATGTAAGATATTCGAAAAATAAAATGGTGAAACTAAATAAAAGCTGTTAGTTAAGGATGCTGAAATATGTTACTGACCGGCTGGTTTCGCTAAATGTATCAGTTTTGTATCCAAAAGTGGTGCTTCAGGATGTCATTAAAACAATATTTGGACCATATTGAAAATTTAGGTCAACATTTTCAAAAACGAGTGCCTACTAAATCCTGTAAATAGCCTGATTCTCAGGAGTTTCTAGCAGCTTCTAGCAGCTTCTGTGGGGAACCTAGATATGGACTTAGCAAGCAAACTTTAGGTTCAAATTTTTATAAAAACCTTTACTTAATTTTTAGATACTCTTTGATTATAGTTTTAATCACTTTATTAAGCTGAAAGAGATAATGGGCTAGATTATCAGCTGACATTGGGAAGCTCCTCCACATCAGCATCCATAATTTGGGGGCTGCCCTGCAGAGGCCCTACCCCTCGGTGAGGTTAGCATAGCCCAAAACTGTTCTAACCTGTGCCAGCTGTCAATTGCCCCCAGGAGGTGTTACAGCAACTGGAGATTGCTGAGGTGCAGGAATGTGTCGGCAACTTGTGTTGTGTTAGCTGCAGGGGCAGGTAGCACAAGAGCTGATATGGTGCCTGAGGATACCCCAATATACATATAATAGTCCATGGAACAGCTCTGCCAGTTTCAAAGCGATGTGAGCTGGTGATGCAGGAAGACACATCTGTAGCTAACTGTAGGCATTTGCTAGCTAAGATTGTTTAATATGAGACTTTGAAGAACTATTATACTCCCTATGTTCAACACCCTGTGAGCACTTATATGTGATCATACCTGCATGCCAGAATGTTGGTTAATATCATATTGTCTTATGACATGAATAAATATGCTTAGTTTCATCAAACACTTAAATTTTCCCTGTGATGGGTTGGACCCCATAGGATGCCACCTGATGTAATGAGATACCACTGAGCTTGCCTGTTATGCCAACCTGGACACCCTTTTTACCAGTCTTGCTGAGTCAAGCTATTAAGCTTCCTCCAGCACACACACAGGCGGGGCCACAACAAACTGAAGAAAAAAACAGACACTGAGATCACTTCTGGAAAGGCTTAGCTTAAGACAATTGCCGCAGCACTCAGGTGTCCATCTCCCTTGGAGTGCAGACCCAAAGATATCTTATGAAATCCACCCTCTTCCTCAATGTGAAGAGAGATGTGAGGTTATTACATGGGGGGGGTCACGAGTTGTCAGCCTCTACTCCAAACCCCGCTTTGCCTCCAGCATTTATAATGATGTAAAATATATTTAAAAGTGCTTGTAATAACGGGGGAGAGGGTCGCACTCAGAGGCTTGCTATGTGAAAGGGGTCACCAGTACAAAACTTTGAGAACCACTGCCCTATAGATTGTTGCAGGCAGATTACAGAAAATCTTGAAAGGCAGCTGCACTGGTCTCCCTCTTGAGACTTCAGGTATTATTATGCACAAGCTAGGTGCCTTTCCAGCTTGGGTTCAACCCTGCTTCCCTCAATTCAGTTTTTGCTTCCAGGTGTTGTTTCAGTGTCTCTTTGGGAGACAGAGGAGAACCGTGATGACATCACTCCCCTGACTTATGTAGCTCTTGTCTAAGGTGGGAACCATTTGTCTTCTGGTGGAAAACCAATTGCATTCCAAAAGGGGAGGAGGGGTATCCAGTAGCAAGTGACTCTGATGCCGGTCTATGAATGGTTGTGGCAGCCATTGCTCCTAGCCTGTCTCCAGTGTCCGAAAGACTAAGCTCTGTTACAGTCCATTGTCCCTGCTAATGGCCCATTAGCCCTGTCTGGCTTTTTCATTGTTGTACCTGAAGGGCTAGTTGGGGTTGACACCCAAAGCAACACATTTGAACTATAGATACATATTTAATATTTCTAATTCCAGATACAGAAATGATACAGTCATACAAACTGGATAATCACACTCAGTAAATCGTAACCTTCCCACTGATATCTCACATGAGCCATCTTGCATAAAGTATATCTCAATTATGTCATATTCATATCCTAAGCATGTTTTCATAAAGAATGTGGAGTGAAATGTCACATCCCCAATAGCATGGTATTAATACTTTATGACCAATACATCACGGTGGATACTTTTTTTCAACATGCATGAACATTGCAGTAATATTTAAATAGAATTTGGCTTTGATTGTGTTCATGTGCTTAACTTTTCATCAATATTCATAAGTTCAGCTTTGTTTGTATCAAAGTTAATGGAAGACGACATTAGGGCAAATTGTCGGCAGCATGCCAGATAGGAGTATTTCCTATCAGATGGAGGGGCAATACTGTGACAGGTTTGGAGTCAGACCAGTGAGCAATCAGGGCACATGATACACCCACTTCCAAATACCAGCACACCCTCTGGGTTTGTCAGAAGACAAGCAACTACCAAGATACAAGCGGGGAACATGGGTGCCAAAGCTCTGAGACCCTGGCATTCTTTTATTCAAAGGGGTAAAAGAAAAAAATACAGAAAAGAGAGTATGTGGATTTATTCACTCCACTTTTTTTTTTCTTTTGTGAGGCTTAGGTAGAAGACATGGATAAAACCAAAAAGAAATAAGATGACAAACCTATGGTAGCCTAGACTTTTGAAGACTAGACTGTGGCATTTTGCATATATGCACGTTTAATTTGTGAGAAGAACTCTGGGAGAAGTGTTTCTTTATTCAAGCATGAGAACTTAAAAGTAAGTACTCAGACCACATATGGGGAGATGAGGATGGGATGGTAAGCACCTGGCATTGGCCACTGTCAGGAGACAGGATACTGGGCTAAATGGACCATTTGTGTGACCCAGTATGGCTGTTCTTATGTTCTTATGTTAAGGAATTCAGACAGAGGGCAGCAGAGGAGTCAGACTGAAAAAAGACCAGAACCTTTGGCTGGAATGCATAACGCCTTATCATCCTCTCCAGCTGGTTTTCACAAAGAGTGGGTTGCCAGTACCAAAACTGTGGGCAGTATATGTAGCTATCAGGTCCACTGTTTGCTTTGCATTTAATGATGAAGCATTTTTGTTCCCACTGCAAGTACAAATACTACTATAGGTAGCGTGAGGGGGCAGCATGGCACTCTCACTTCAGTGGAGGAAGTGAAAGGCTAAACACAGTGGTTAAAAAAATAAGTTCAACAAGGGCCCAGTCTTTGACAGGGTCAGTGGGGGGATGTAGCACTTATGAAAAAGGCCCCTTATCCAATTAAATGAATTTGTTATTGGACAGCCTAGAAGGATGGACACAGCTTATTTATGGAATGGAGTTTCAGCTGGTTTCCAAATCACATATGAAAGAACAAGGCACCACATTTAGGTAGAGAATTTGAAATTTGTTTAAGGATTCGAACGTATAATGGAGGGCCAAAATTTTGATAGTGGTAGCAGCAAAAGGAGAGTAACTGCCATGTTTGAACCTAACAAAGCCAGACTTACATATATCTCCATTGGATGTGGTACCAAACAAGGAGAAAAGAGAATGCACAATTATCCATCACTTATCTTACCCCTGGGACTCCTCTGTAAATTACTATGTCAACCCAAAATTATGTTCAGTTCAATATTCTTTGACTGATGCTGCAGCAGCCATGGTTAGAGAGTTATGGTCCTGGTGCTATGATAGAAAAATGCAACATGCAGTCTGTGTTCAAGTTACTTTCTGTGCTTGCCAGAGATTTTAATTTATTGGGTTTTCCATTTAATGTCATTACTATTTCAATAAAACCATGGCAAGAGGTGTGCAATGTCTTGTGGAGCAATTGAGAGGTTCAGCACCATGGAGAACCCAGAGAGCACAATTCTGAGAGAGGCAGGCTTCCATCCTGTAGTGCATACTTGTAATTATGTCCTATTTGCAGGAAAATTAAGATCAGGTAATTGTGCCTAACTACTGAGGGTATTTCAAGATTTATCTGAGTTCCTTGGGGTCCCCCTCACCACTGAAAAACCTGGAGGTCCAGAAGAGAATCAAACTGGAAGAAGTTAAGGGTATTTCTCAGCTACTTGCAGAAAGGTTGGACACAATGAGGACATTGATAAGGAAAATCCAAGATAGTAAAAGAGTTAAATGAAAACAGCTACAGTTGGGCATGGGGTACTTAAAATTTGTGTGCTGGCTGGTGGCCCCGTAGAGGGCTTTGGGGTGCCTCTGGTGGCTGACACTTCTGGAGTGTGAAAAACCTCATTATCTTGTCAGAAGGAAAATGACAGAAGGTTTAGAGGTATGGGAGACTATGGGAGACATTTTTAAATGGTTTAATGGGGTTTCAGTTGGGCATTTGGACTGGATACTCTGGACAGAGCTTCAAGTGCAAGCCAATGCCTCAGAGAGAATATGTTTTGTGGGTGTCCTATCACAGCAAGCAGTGTGTTCAGAAGTGGCCCGATGATGGGGTGGCTCAAGATATTAGAAAGAATACTACAGTCCTTGAATTTTTTTTCCAATGTTGGTGGCAGTCACTGTTTGGGGAGATACATTCATGAATAAAAGGGTTTGTTTCTGGTCTGACAACCAGACTGTTGTTCACATATGGAACAGACAGTTGGTTAAGTTTGCTCAGCTAATGACGCTAGCTAGGATTTTCATATTGCACTACCTCTTGTTTAACTTTCCTATCTGTGCAGTGCATGGTCCAGGAGTCGACAATGGCATTGCCAATGCTCTGTCTCAATTTCATGACAGAAGATTCTGAGAGCTCACCCCATTTGCCAGCAGAGCTCCACTAGTGGCACCTCACCAACTGTGGAACTTGGCTCCTAACAAGCACAGGACTAGTTGACTGTGTGGTTGTCCTGTGGATGTGTAATGATTCTAGGGCCTGCCTTACTGAGTTTACAGAATTTAGAGCTTGGGAAGAGCTCCAGCATCTGTGGCCCATCCCTCCTCATGTGTTAGCTTCCTCCACTATATCAGGTCAATGAGCTAGCCTGTCATTTTGGTGTAAACTAGTAGGGTTTCCTGAACCCATGTAGAGATTTCTTAGTGCCAAAGCTCCTGGAGTGATGGTCCAGAGGCAATGAGTGGGAACACAGGAGATGATAGGTACTCCATAATCATAGAAATTCTTACAGATTTATTAAACTCTCTACCCAATATATGCAGTGTGGGATAGAGGCTTTTATTTAAGGCAGCATTCATTTTGGCCTTTTTTGGTGCTTTCAGGATAAGTGAGCTGGTGTCTCAAGCATCCATAGACAGTTCCAGGTGGGCATTAGAACTATCAGATATATGGTTATCACCTAGAGTAATGTTGCTGCACTTAAGGTACTCAAAAACAGACCAAAATGGGAAAGGACCCTTGCCAATGGTTGGAGAATGTGTGGAAGAATGCCAGTGCCCAGTCAGGGCAGTCCCAGTTTTCCTAGCCCTCTGGAACCAGGAGCTAGACCCACATTTTGTACACAAGAATGGTACCAAGATAACAGTTTGCTGCAGTAATGACAAAAGCTTTGGCCTACTGCAGTCTCAAGCCAGCTAACTTTGGTACACATTCTTTCAAGACTGAGGAAGCAACATCGGCAGTACTGGAAGATGTCAATCTCAGAATGTTCGAGCTATTCATGCTATAGGGAAATTGAATTGCTACTGGGTTTCATCTGCCCCAGGAGAAAAATTACTGGGACAGGCAATAAGTGCAACTAATCAATCTGTTTCTGATTCATGGGAATATGCAAAACATAGTCAATGTTTAGATTTGAGGACAATCAATAGTGCATTTGGGCCACAAGGTGGAATCCAGATCAGCAGGCGGATCACAGCTGGGCTTCAAGGCCAAAGCTGTACACAGCCAGTTGTTGGACAGAAGAGGAATGCTATGCGCTCATCTCATTTCTCTTCTGCACTCATTGACAAATAACTCCCCTGCACCACCACCACTACCTAACGTTCTGGTTATTCACCTTGGAACAAATGATTTTGAGGCCTGCACTGGAATCACTTTGTGGGATAAAATTCAGAGGGATATTGTGTGAATCAAGCAGTTCTGGACAGACGTTAGATTGGTCTATTCAAAAAGCTCATGAGAAGGGTTTGGTAGGAGCCACAGAACTAGCCCACATAGGTAAGGCTCAGAAGAAGATGAACGCTGAGGTTAGCAAGATATTCTTGGACACTGGCGGTTCAGTGGTCCAGCATAGGGAATCTATTAAAATGAGTCTGAGTTTTTCAGGGATGATGGAATACATTTGTCGGACAGAGGAGCCAACCTCTAGCTCTGAAATGCGGGGGAATGGACGGGCAGGAATTCTGACCGCAGGACATGTGGGTAAGGAGTGTGACCAGGCTTGTTACTTGCGCACCCCCATGGGTAATTTCCAGTGCAGTTAAAAGGAACAATGCCAAAAAGTAAAAGACCTGGGGTTTTGTTGATGGGCCTTGTGCTCATGAGATGGAGCAACCTTGTAAGTTTCGTAGGCTGCAGTTGCCCCCTTTTGGCACTCTGTCCCCCCTGTGGGGGTTGTGCGGTTGGACTAAAAAAAGTGAGTTGAGTGCTAGGGGTAATCTATCCAGAGTTATGGGCTATGTGGCAGGAACCCTGAACCCACTTAAAATGCCTGGTATGTGAGAGTCCGGGCAATGGGGGAGGGGTAGCATCCCTTCCTTGTGTTAGGTTTAACAAAGTTGAGGCCTGCTACTTAAAATCAATCCCTATGTCTAGCCTCATTTGCTGAAGTGTCTACATCAATGTCACAAAGAGATGTCAGAAAAATAGGCTGAAATATTAGATCATGGATGTCTGTATTTGCTGCAGTTCTCCATTTTACCAAATAGATAAGATATTATGGAATACAATGACTACAGTGATCTAATTTGTTTAGAGTCATAATAGGAAAGGTCTGTTAACAAAGGAATATGTGCCCCGGGACTTGCTCAAATAGCTGGCTTTTATAAAACTCTTAATTTATCATCAGGCAGGTAATTATAGAAATTCAAAACATTTCCTTCGTGTTACTTAGATCAAACTATAGTAATTCAGTCAATTCTGGTTGTACATTGCCCATGGCTTCTTTGGGTTCAGCCAAAAATAAGTCTGTAACTGAGTCAAGCATTTCTCTCCTTTTGAAAGACTCTGAACCTTGACGGAATGAATCTTGAAGCTGCTTGATCTATTCAGAAAAGGAACAACTATCATATGCCTGTTTATTGAACCTTTGTTAATAACTCAAAAAGTGGGAAAGGTCATTCTGCTCAAGTGTCTGTGAAAAAGCCTTATCTTTGTTTAGAAAGCAAGCAAAATCAGAAATTAGTTGATTTGTTCCCTGAAGGTAGAGGTTTGTGTCTTTCTGATGTGATGTAATGCTAGCAAGAATTTAAAATGCAAGATGAAACAGTGAATTGAAATCTTTAGTTTAACAGATAGCCTTTCCCAGTTAAAAGTCCCTTAACTTTTACCAGAAGCACAACACATGTTAACAAACTCATCATTCTCCTGAGCCAGCAAATCTCAGACCAATACATCTAAGCATGATATGCAGATTTGATTTCCTAAGGGGAGCTAAATTGGCTACGTGATCTAGTGAAGCTCTCTTCCCTGGTAAAAGTCACACAGAGACATTATTGTGGCTATATTTTTCCCCTCACTGCTTTTTCCGGTGTAAGATGCAGTGGTACCAAACTGGTTTTTTTATCCATGATCACCCAAATGGGCACAGAGAAGTGATACCACGCCTCTGTGATTTCCAAAAGCAACATATCAATTACTATGTCTGTTCACATCCACAGATTTCACCTGTTTCAGAAGATATTTATAAAGGCTGGGGCCCATTGTTTGCATTGAATTGATGCCAAAATCACAAACTCTTTATATTTGCATTTGAGCTGTGGACGTGCTATCAATAGATTAAACTATTACCAGATGGATCAGACCAATTTCTTTGCTACAGCCTTGAGCTAAAAAGTGCAATGCCATCAGATGGTTAGGTGTCTCTTGGATGGGGAGTCATTCAGCTCAAACTCAAATTCACAAACTTCTCAGTTGAGTCAGGATACAATTTTATTTTATCACAGCCATGGTTTAATTCATAATATCCCTAATTAGTATAGGACCTTCCTGTTTCTGCTGTCACTGAAGCAAATGCGTAACAGATGGCCATGGTAGATTAGTTTGATTAAGAACAGATTCTGTTAGCCTTAAAACTACTTTCTCTTTTCCCCTCCAGTCTTTACACAAGTACAGCTCAGAGAGATTCAAGAATCTGACCAATAGGCTGTAATGTGTTCACAAACAATTAGCCAAATCTTGCCAATAATGAATGCATTCACAAAAATCAGGACTAGTCAAGAAGCAAAACAGAAGCAATTGTTACTGTTCTACAGCACTTAAATATGTGGTAGGTGCCCAGCATTTGGTCACATTTAAAAAGATTTCTTCATGTTCATATTGAAAGTGGGGACATATTGCCCCTGCTCCTTCCTTTCTCCATCCTGGCAGTAGGTTTTTGAAAAAGGGGCAGAAAGGATGGGGCCTACTCAAGCTTGTGAAGCTGAGATGACACATTGAGGGAGCAATCCATACCAAATGGATGGGCACAGATTGCTCACCCCCCCCACATCTCCAGAGCACACCCAGAAAAGACTTTTATTGCCCCAAGCATAGTCTCTCCAACATCCTCCTGGGGCTCTGCAGCTCAGCCTCCCCTTCACCCCCCAACTCAATATAGGGCAGTGGCATAAATGTCAGCTGTTGTCATCGCGTATTTATGTTGGTATCTGAAATTCCAGATATGTTCTTTCTGTCTCTTGCTCCAGCATCAGGATGTAAGGATTCTATAAACAGAGTCCAGCTGTCCATCTTCTTAAAGATGTATGATGAAGAAAGAGAGAGACATTCAATCTTCCAATAACTATTAGCTTAACTGTAATAAGTATAGTTGAGCATAGTAATTCTGTTTCACAAAGGATTTTGCTATTTCAAAATAGTTTAGCCTTAGGCACATGAGACCCCGGTAATGAGCGAGTGCTGAGAAAACGTGGAATAGGTCAACGCTACACTCAGCTGCTGCAGTAACTCATGGTGTCAGACACAATCAAGTGATCAAGGGACATCTACATAGGACACATCACTGGACATTGGCAATACCAAGAGGGATGAGCTGGAGTGCCGAAGAGAAGCGCAGTCAGGGAAGTAGCAAATACTTTCCTCATGGATTGTATTTTCTAAATGGACAACCAACCTAATTCTCAATTACTGAGGGACAATTTCCACTTATTGATATATTTTGCTTTCCACAACAAATCTCTGTATAACTTTTCATTAGTGATGTACCTGAGTATTTGGATTCTAATACCTAAACTGTTTTGTTAAATATATTCACCTACATTTAGGTTATTGTTTATTATATACTCTATGTATCACATGACTTTAAAAACAAATTTGTATTTGTGGGTAATCTAAGCACTATGCCCAGATGTACAAACACTCTTTTCTCAACCTATGTATTTTAAAAAATTTTTAACATTAGCTTTAATACAAATTTTAAATCTGAAAACTAAAATTTTCAAAATTCTCCACAAAACCTGTTAGGTTGCCCTGAAGGTCTTAGGAATCCCAGAGCTTCCAAGGAGCTGGGTTTGTGAGCCAGCAGGAAACCAAGTGGACAGATTCCAATCTGCCTTATTTCTAGGAGATCTTAGTCAAAACTGAGCTGTGTTCTTGGAACATTTTGATTTTGCTAAATGGTTAAATTCCAGAAAAAAAATCAGAATTTTTCCAATGAGCTCTTGAGCTAAGATTATTGACAAAAAAAATTATTTACTAATCAGCTACATGATATATATGTATATCCATCCCCCTGTTCCTAGGCCAAATTCTCACACCTATACTCACAGTGGCTAGTGCTTTACTCTGCAAGTTGTCCAGTGGTGTCAGCAAGACTACTTGTAAAATAAGGAAGTGCCCAGTTTATGTATGGTTTCAGAATGTGCCCTCTGAACCTAACCACACTTAGAGTATTGCCAACATGCCTTTCTCTTTAACCAAACAACTAACAACATCCTCAGGAACAGAGTCTTGATTATATACAGTAAAGAGAAGGGGATGGGAAAACAGCCAAATCTGTGGAAGAATAACAAAAAAGGTGGCAAATAATAGTTATGCTCAAATAATAATGCCATTAGACAAATTCCCTCCTGAAAAAAAAGGAATTAGAAAGAAGAAAAATAATTTTATTTCCTTTTTTTTTTTTTAATGCTTGGTGGTTTCCCTGTTATATAGGTTGTTGATCTGGAAAACTAAAAATGTTCCCCTGCAGCAGTGGCATCTTTCTCTAGAGATAAATACATTAAAAAGCTTCTCTTTTTGCAGATTTGTGACTACTTGTAGGGCTGCTGCATTATGACTTATCAGGGTAATGACTAAGAATTTACTGATGTTCAATAATTCCCTTAAACAAATTCTAAATAATTCTATTTAGAGTCCCCTTCTGCCACTGATTCTGACACACAGGTCACAATGACTTTATTGCCAGGGCCCAGTGTATTCTGCAACTGCAGAATTTGATGCAGCATTCACCAGTTGCCTCAGAATAGTTCTCCAGAATGTTAGCTTTTGTTTAAATATATTTATGTGCATATGCTCATAGGTTTCTAACCCTTTTGGTTATGGAGAGACCAGGTTTGTATTTTCAAGGTTACCAGTCAGTGATGCGTGCCTGAATCTGCAGACAGCCTGAAACAATAGTTCTGAGAGGTGTGATCTGCTCAATTAACATGAGTCTGTGTATCTTAGACCAGTGATGGGCAACCTGTGGGTCGCGGGCCGCACACAGCCCAACAGGGTAATCCGCTGGTGGGCCACGAATCAGTTTGTTTATATTTGTATGGTTGCCCGCAACTCCCAGCAGCCGTGGTTCACAGCTCCCATTGCCCAGGAACAGCGAACTACAGCCACTAGGAGCTGCCGACAGCCATGCAAATATAAACAAACTGTCTCGCGGTCCGTCAGCGGATTACCCTGATGGGCTGCAGGTTGCCCAACACTGCTTTAGCCTCTATGAGTCTGTGGCTACTATACTGGACATTTTATTTATTTTTTCAAAATGCCACAAAATTCAGCATTTTCGGCATATAATTCACCATGGTGCTAGAACCCAGAAACCCAACATTTCATTTTTGGTCTCCTTTCCTGAGGACACCTGCAGCTGCCAATTGCTCTGCCCTTTTCTCTAAAATGGAGTGTTAATTGGATTACAGGGCATGCTCCTTACACTGTTCCATGGAACTAGACAGCAAGGATGAGAGATTTGAGACTAGCTTACAGCCAGGCATTTCCCATTATGATGCTCTCTTTGCAATTGCTTATAACTTTACCAAACCTTAACTATTTGGGTTGAAATTTTCCATGCTGGGTGTCTGCCTCAGGCTGCATGGTTTTAGATACTTTATTTCCAAGAACATAGCTGGTAAATATATATATTATTTTGCAATGTTAAAAAACATTCTGCTGAGCTTTTCTTTTAAAACCTCTAATCCCCCCTCCTCCCCCCGTGGTTTGGTTCAGGAACTTGATATGTGGCAGGACATGGCAGGGATTTGTCTTTTTGCTTTTTCGATGAAAATCTGCTCAAATTTGGCCAAGTTATAAGCATTTGAAAAATCTCATTTTGCACATGCTCAGTAAAGACTTTGTAGATTTGGGAAGATGAAATCTGTGAAAAATGCGTGTGCATACTCCAGCCTCTCTCAGCTCCTAGCCCTGACTTGACTACTGCGCAGACACCAGCTGACATAGCAACAGGGGTACAAGGGCAAAACAGGACTTTCCTTGTAATGGATGTTCCAGACCAGCTTGGGGCTAGGCACCATAATAAGGGTAAAAAGCTTGTGTTTCTTGTGCTCTCAGTGATTCCCCCCTGCTGATGCCCAGGCACAGTGGAAGAGGAAGCTGCCTGACTTGAATACAAAGTAGGCAAGAGATGGGCATGGGGACAGGGAGGGAGTAGACTGGGATTAGGAGCCTGGAGGTGGGGGGAATGGAACTGGCAAGGTGTGGGGAGAGGAAAACTGGGAGTTGATAAGACAAGACTTGGATGGGGAGCCTGGGACTGGTTGATCAAGGAGGTTAGGACACTAAGCCAAAGAGAGAAAAGGAGAATGAGGACTCAGTTGTGGAGAGACAGACTGGATTGGGAGCTGGGGGAGAGTGAACCAGTGGGGCAGGGGAAAGTTGATGGGGGAAGGCAGGCCAATCTAATGCAGAGCCAGGGTGTGGACAGAGAATTGGGGCTGGCTGGATAAAAAGACTGGGATAGGAAGCTGACTGAACAGGTGAGGACTCTGAGATTGGATGAGACACTTGGAAGGGAGACTAGGAGCTAGGTTGCAGAATGTGGAGATGGGGCAACTGGAGTCCAGGAATGATGACAGATCAATGGCAAGGATTAGCTAGGCAAGGAGACAATGGGCCAAAGGGTGAGGGAACAATGGGATTTGATGGTCGAGATGACTGGGACTGGAATAAAAAGAATGAGGAGCGCAGACTGTGACTGGCTTGGTGAGAAGGATGGGGCTTGTGTAGAGGAACCCTGGGTGAGGGGAAGGACAGGACTTGGATAGAGACAGGTTGGAAGGGACAGGACAGAAAGCAGCTTGGGGAGAACAGGCAGAAAAGTCTGAGCCTACTGGAGTACACTCCCCTTCAGAGCTTGGCATGGAACCCAAGGTTCCCAAGTCTCATCGTTCCTATGCTGTCAGCAAATATTTGTGACAACCCACTGGCAAAGTATCCCATCCTCCTTTGGTGCTGGTCTGCATAGAAGATAACCTACTACTGCTATCAGTTACTCCATTAGCTCAGGTGGCAGAAGTATGTGTGGTCCGTCGGAGTGTTTCAAGCCTGTTGAACAATCATCTGGGCATCACTATGATGGCACAGGATATATTTGTTTTTTCAGTTTGTTTTTGTAATAAACTAGGAAATTACACATAAACATCTAAGTTAAAAGAACATTATGATTGCAAAGTGAAGGGCTCAGAATTTAGAAAATGCCAGAATTAAGCTTGCCTAGGCCCTCCATGTGTATATACATATTGATACACCTTGAATTATATGAGCATGTACTTTTTTACACTGGACCCCAGCTTTATTCAGTGCACAGGATGGACCTGCTCTAGGGGTGAAACAGTTGTGCAGTTCAGGAGATTGCTGTCTAGGAGATATCTGCTTCATTTGTTGCAGAAGTGGGAATCTGTATACTGTTTATAGTAGTGGGATAGGCAGGTCTAGGTCTGCCCTTAACTAAAGCCCTTCTTCTCTGTTTAGCTAAGTCCAGGCTATGGTTCATTGCTGGAGCAGCGTAACAGAAAACAGGAAGGGGAATGAAGGAGGCAGACAGCTGCAGAAAGAGAAAGGTCTCATGGTTATGGAGACGAATAGTGCCCTGGAATATTGGATGCTACTTCTGTCTCTGCCACAGAGTTCCTTTGTGATGCTGAGCAAGTCATTTAAACATGGTCACTAATTGTACTAATAAGACTAATTGAGCCCCTTAGTCTTATTTCTGCAAGTGCTGAGAACTCACAGCTGCAACTGAAGTCAATGGAAGCTGTGCTTTGATCATATAAAGTGCTATATAATGTTAAGTACACTCAAAATGAGTACCTGAAATTAGTGGATACTTTGGACCTTAATCTCTCTGTGTCTTAGTTCCTCATCTGTAAAATGGAGATAATAATATCCCCTAATTACCCAGGAGTATTGTGAAAATTGATTGTGAAGCACTGACGTAGCACAGTGAAAAGCACCACAAAAAAAACCAATGAGGAAATTAAAAATTTTGTCTTGAGAGCAGGGTCTGAATAATGTGCACATTGAACAATGAAGGGAAAACAAGATATTGAATAGCTGCTTGTTCACTGAGCATTGTCCCACCTGTGTGCTGAATGAGGTCCCGTGGAAAAAAAATCATATGTGATTATCACATTGCCATATGTGAAAATCATACATGACCACATATGGCAACATATGTAATTAACATATGGCAACATTTATTCTGGCATTTCCCAAATTTCAGCTTTTCAACCTCTATAATGTTCTTTTAACATAGTGATTGTGTGTGTAATATAGAATATACGATGGTCAATAATAAAAAGTCAACATTGATTCATTGGTATGTGAGTTGCCAGTTATATCCTTTTCTAATGATAGAGATAGGGTCCAATTCAACAACCACTTACTCACATACTTTCCCTCCTTCCCCCACAAGCGTTATTTGTCCTCCTTTTTTCTTACTGTTGGCATAATATCAATTAATATAATTAAATGCTAAGTATTTAATATTTATCTCAGAGTTGTAAATGGCACATCATGTTTTCATTCTTGTCTGAGACAATGACTGCATCCTCAATGGAACAAAAAGCCTATTTGATAAGACCAAGAAGTACAATTAGAAGAATTCTTTTGACCTTTTCATCTATTCAAGAAAAAAATAAATCTAGTACTATAATGCTAATTTGTTTCACTGTGTGTACCACAAATATTTGCAAAATATGTTTGCTTTTTATACAATTAAAAACATAAGAGTAAAGCACTGACAACATAACAATTTATCTCCCATTCTCAAACAGCTTGTTGTTTCAACCTATAAAATAAGAATTAATTCCCTTTTCAGCTAAAATCCCACAGGTCTACAGAATTCAGCAAACACATGCAGTGCTGCAAGAACACAGCCCTTAAGTGTCATTGTCTTTAAAATTAATAAAGCAAAGTAAGAGGGAAAAGTTTAGGTTGCTGAAGTGTGAAGTAATAAGAAACGCCTCTTCTGATCCAAAGTATCATTTATCTTTGTTAAATATTACTGCAGTGTCAGTGGCTCACTTGCAAAATATCAGTTTTTTCTTCGGTAAATCAAAAGCATGACGACTCCATAAAGGCTATTGTTTTTAGCAATAACTTTTTAATAGCAGAATCAGTCTTTTTTTCCTTCAGCTTTTCTCTAGTAAAGTGTTTCTGTCCTGCTTTTTTTCCCATCTCAAATCACTACTTGTTTCATCTGTACCGTACTTTCTGCCAAAATAGCAAATTGTTACAGCTCTTCATTGCAAAAGATGGAATAAAATGCAAAATAAAACACAATCAATTGAAGGAGTTTTTTTTAATACTTGACTTTTACATTCTCAGAGCTCTGTGAATGTGGAAGCTTTCTAGTCCCATTTAATCTGAATTTAGCAACCTCAGATTATATAACTCTACAATAAATCTTCTAATGTGAGAAAAATAAATTGTTTTAAAACATGTGGGGCAATAGCCTATTTTTACATACTCCCTATTTTGGCCATCATACTCACATTATGTGCTCATTTTATGTCAGATATGTAGTGGTGGGAGAAGGGGCAGGGCTTCTTTCCCACCTTCTCCTGTTACTGTTGTAGAGCCAAGAAAGCTGCCTAACCATAGGGTGCATATTATGTGTAAAGGCATGCTTATCCACCCTTAGAGCAAATGGGAATTTTGACACTGATTTAAATAGAAGTAGGTCCTGAGTGTTGCGTATCAGCAACACAATTGTCAAATAATTCCTGATTGCAGGTTCTTTCTTATTGGTGATTATGATTAGAAATAGCAAGTCTGACATTCAAATCGAAGCCCAGGCTTGCAGCGCTAGCACTTTGAAAAAACATATTAACTGGTACACCTAGAACAGGAAAGGCCAACCTGAGCTTTAGAAGGAGCCAGAATTTACCAATGTACATTGCCAAAGAGCCACCGTAATATGTCAGCAGCCCCCCAATAGCTCCCCACACCCGCTTCCAGAGTCTCCCATCCATGAGCAGCCTCGCCAATCAGTGCCTCCCCCACCCTCCCCACACCTCCTGATCAGCTGTTTCATAGCATGCAGGAGGCTCTGGGGAGTAAGGGGTGAGGAGCGAGGGCACTACAGGCTCAGGGGAAGGGGGTGGGAAGGGGTGGAGTGGGGCCAGGGCCTGTGGCAGAGCCAGGGGTTGAGCAGTGAGCACCCCCCCAGCACATTGGAAAGTTGGCACCTGTAGCTCCAGCCCCGGAGTCAGTGCCTATAAAAGGAGCCACATATTAACTTCTGAAGAGCCGCATGTGGCTCCGGAGCCACAGGTTGGCCACCCCAACCTAGAACATTGTGTCTACATTTTAACATAAAATCAATAGTTCACCACTAACGTGATTCTGGGTTAATTAATAAATTGTTGGTTTGTTAAGAATAAGTAAATGCCCTGATTTGATAAATCCTGTTCATGTCAGAGCTCGTCTGCACTTATACCAGTGCAGTGTTGCACTTAGTGAAGATGCTACTTACACCACAAGAGAGCTTCTCCCACCAGCATAGGTATTCCACATCCCTGTGAGGCAATAGCTACGTTGACAGGAGAAGCCCTCGTGTTGATTTAGCGCTGTCTACACCAGGATTTAGGTTGGTACAACTGTGTCACTCCGGGACGTGGATTTTCCACACCCCTGAGCAACATAGTTATAGGGACATAAGTTTGTAGGGTAGACCAGAGCTTAAAAGGTTGATGTGGAGAGAAGCCAGTGTTAAAATTAAGAACTTAATGCTCCCTGGACTCATTAAAAAGCGATGATTGTGTTAGGTTCCATTCTATATTGACTTTAATGCTTATCCAACTGGCAAAGCTAGTTTGTTAGATTTCATCTTTAAAATCTAACTGATGTGTTGGCAGCTTCGTAAGAATTGATTCCCTTTTGTGCTTACACTGGTAAACTAAGCCAACTGAATATGGAAATATGGAGATCAAATAAATACAAATGACATTGTCATTGTACCTGGTTATTTATCCGAATATAACTGAACTTGTTTCTTTGCCATGTTTCTTGTGGATAGTTCAGTTGTAATACTATAGAACTGCAATAAAACAAAGGGACAGAATGACCTAAAAATGATCATAAACTATTGCTTTCCCTTTCAGAGTCCACCCAATCATCAGTTACTGTGTGCTGCAAAATGTGCTCTGATCAAATTGGGCAGCTACAAGCATAAAGAGACAGCTCAAGTTTTTCTAAAGTGATTTTTGGCTGCCCAGCCTTGAAAAACCTTAAAGAGGCCCAAATGACAGAAAACACCAAGCACCAACCTCTCAAAATCAGACCCCTTAAGATGTCTGAAGTTGGACAGCCAAAAACTGAAGCACTGAAAATCACTAGTCATTGCTGTAAATCTTGGCTACAGGACCATACTAAAAGAGTGGATACATTCAATAATTTTCCATAGTTAACCCAAGTGGTGTTCTATTGAGAATAGGTTGGTAACCCGCTAATCATGCCCTTATTAGAGGCCACATAATGCCATTGCGCTTGAGAATAAAATAAGATAGCAATGAGTCCTGAAGGGTGTCAGCAGGAGCGGCGCCAGGGTTTTTGGCACCCTGGGGGGGGTCCTTCCGCTCTCCCGGTCGTTGGCGGCAATTCTGCAGTGGGGGGGGTCCTTTCGCGGCTCCTGGTCTTCGGGGCACTTTGGCGGCGGGCCCCGGAGCAAGTGAAGGACCCGAAGCAGAATTACCGACGATGACCCAGAGCGCAGAAGGACCCCCCGCCACCAACTTGCCGCCGAGGGTGGCAAAATGCTGCCCCCCCCCCAAATCCTGGTGCCCTAGGCAACAGCCTAGATCTCCTAAATGGAAGCGCTGGCCCTGGGTGTCAGTGGCTGACCAGCACAGGAAGCACAGGGACTATTCCCTATTCTATCCAGGGAAGGGTTAACAAACAGATGGAAAACACATGAAGCCAGTTAGCCTGTTCGCTCCTCATTCAAGGAAGATGAAGTTATTGTGGTAGGTTACTAGCAATGGAGAGGTTGTCCTGCATGGCCGGAGTTGAGTAAAACTTATTTTACTCAATACACAGGATGCCTGAAAGTAGAACTGATCAAGAAGTTTGATGGAAACCTATTCTATTACAAAATGCAGTTTCATCAAAATTGACATGTTTCATGGGCACATGTCAATTCTGACAGGAAAAAAAGTTTCATTTTAATAGTGGTTTTGAATGATTTTGCTTCAACTTATATATTATGCTGAAATATTTTATATTATAGATAAACATCTTAAGATATAGGTATAACACACGCATATTAATATAATAATATTAATGTAAAAACAATCAGAATTGAAACATCCCTATCAAAACAAAACATTTCTGAATTTGTACTTCAGAGAAAAAATTGAAATTTCAGCTTTTCATCCTGATTTGGTATGAAAAATGTAAATGTCAAAATTTCTTGCTGTACAGAAATTCTGGTTCCCAACCAGCTCTACATGAAAGGCTGTAACTTTTTTTAGTATGGTTATTTCTGGAGGTTTTTTTTGTAACTCTGAGCTTTAGATTGTGAAAAACAGAAAAGAAATAGAAGTTTTCCTTTTGCAAAGAGTTTTGACCTTTCCATTGACAGGTTGCTACTATGCCTTGATTTTCCCTTAGTTCTGCAGTCTCTCTCTTGTAGAATAGTTAATGTGACCTTAGAGCTTTGGCCCTCAAGCCAAAACAAATCTCCTCCCCTTCTGGGGTATGGAAATCCAAACATGAACACAATACATTCTTTGCTTTCCCCAAACCATAGCTTTCACGCCCATTATTGCAGGGTTCCAATAGTCACTTTACCTGGGCTAAACAGTTTTTCCAGCTTCCCCAGGCCAAACAGTTAATCAGTCTCTTGTCTCTCATTGTAGAAGTCATGAAAGTTCTCAATCCACTGTTCAGAGAGGCTTCCACAGTTCTTCTGTAGGTGGCCCATTCAACCTGATATACTTCTTCTGGGAAAAGGAGAGAATTAAGGCTCTTGGGTTGAAATCCTGGCCTTGATTTAAGTAAATGACAAAATTCCACTTGACATCTATAGGATCAGGATTTGATCTTTGCTATCTGCTGACAAGGAGTGTGGGCCTTCTGTTATTCCTATGTGAAAAGGAGGAAACTAAAGGCAACTTTGTTCTTGTTTTATTTAGCTTCTAAAAAAAAAGATCCCAGAAATGGTGACTGTCTACTTAGCTCAAGCTTTTCTTAAAGTGTCAGAGACCTGAAGCCCTCAGGGAGAGGAAGCATCGCAGAAGAGACAGTGGAGGAGTCTGAGAATTTAGTCTGTTTTCTTTATTTAACAGCAAGGTCAGAACTTTCAGGAGCAGAGTGGATAGCAGCTCCTTTCCTCACTGAGAAATCACCAAGGTGTATCTTGATAAATTGCATATTATAGGATGAAATAGCGATTGAAACATCTTGTTTATAAGTATAACTAGTTGAAAAATAGAAAAAAAACTATTTTGCAATATTATCCAACTATTTCTGTTTCATAGGGTTTGGAACAGAATATTTTAAATTTAAAAAATTGTGAAAATTTTGGAATTTATTTTGAACTTTTCCATTTTTTCCCCTTTTATCCCTGAGCGCACTAAAAGGAACATTGTTCATAATTATTTTTTCCACATTTTTGTTCTTCCTTTTGCCATATTGTAATTTTTCAAAACTTGTAGAAATATTGAAAAGTTGAGTGGCACGGTTAGTTATATTTTTTTTTCTCTTGCGGTTTTGTAATTTTTCCAAAGTTGAGGAAGTTTTGAAAAGCTACAGAGTTGCAAAATGAAGGGGGGAAGGGGACTCATACATCTCATCCATTCAATTGCATTCAGTGCCAAATAAAAATAAGGGAAAATTGGAAAATGTGGAAAAAACTGGAAAAAGTTAAATTTTGTTTCATAAAAATAAGATTGAAATAATTAAAAATTATTGAAAATATTTAATGTTTGTAAAAGAGTAACAAAAAATCCAATCAACTGTACTTAACCTTGAAACCCAAGGACATCTCCCAAAATACCATCCTTTTCCTATGCTTATTATATCCTCGGGGAGATAAGTTGTTCATTCAGATAATCTTTTCCTTGCCTGGGTTCTGGGTTCATTACAAATCCAAAAGTCACTGAGTTCTGAAAAAACTTTGGGGCAAATAGGGGTAGAGTTTCACAAAATCTCCCTCCTACCCCTCAGGTTCCAGGGAAGGACTTCATATTTTCTGTGAAACCTTGAGAAAAAACAGATTTTTTGTACCTTCAATCCAGAATGTTTCTTCTTTTAGAGTTGTTAGTTTATTTAAGCACAAAGTGAAAAAAAAAGACAAAAAATGTAAAACCAGGGGAAACAAAATTAAAAGAAAAATGTGTCAACTGCCTTGGCAATAGCAACCAATGAATTCCAAAAGGCTTTACTCTCTGTTTGATTTCAGGGCCATTCACTCTTTGCTTCCAATTTGAATGCCAGTTTCTCACACTCGTCTCATCTCTTTTCTGCAATCAGGTAATACCTTCTCATTCTTTTTGCTGCCAAGCTCTTAGACATCACTGTAGGCGAATAAGGGTCATTCTCTGGTTCCCACCAGATCCTCTCTGTCAGATACAAAGTACCCTTCCTGCTTGTTCATTCCTCACTCATTTTCCATCAGTTAACCACCACCTCTCTGCAGTAGCTCCTGCATGCTGCCAAAATATTCTCTCATTTAACACCACCCTATCCTTCAGATCTGCTAGCTTATCAAAATGTCAAATCCTCACCTTTACTCTGCACCTCTGATGGCTCATTTGATTGGGATTTGTAGGTACTACTGCAATGGAAATGCTAAATAAATCATAATAGTCATTCATTCCTTTCCTGACTTTTTCTTCTCTGTATCCTTTTTGGTCTCTTTCACTCGCCCAAAGTCTCCCCTGAAACCACACTTCACTAATACTATCATTTATAATGGAATACATTCAAAAGATTGAATCTTACCAGGACAACTGTGAAACCTTAATGTCAAGTGTGTTAATTTTCAGCACTGTGTATTCAATCTTCTTCACATGATACTCTGTTGTGATGGGATATGTTATGCAATCTAATATAACAGCCAGAATTTTAGAGAAGTATTACAAAATCTTTTCCCAGCTGGATTATGCAAAAAAAAAAACTTAATTTACATAGGATCACAGAAATATAAACTTAATGTATGTGGTTATGTGGCCGTTAATCAAAATGAACTGTAAGAAAACAGGGTTTACTCCTGCTATAATAGCATGGTATAAAACAATTTCCACATGTGTATTTAAATACTGAAGTTGAAGTGTTTTTTTTAATTTAATGTTAGCAAGCCTTTTAATTACATTGCATTATATTACTTTTGTATTATTCCCATATTTATATCACATGGCCATGTCTTTCCCCTTCCTTTTCAGGGAACATCAGCTTTGTTTCCAAGCAGAAGGCTATATTATGGAGTTACACCAGCACTCAGAAAGGCAGAAGTGTGCAGCTGTACTACCCCAAAATCAGACCATAGACTAAGTTGTGACTAAGAGTTCCAGGATCCCCTGGAGTGGAAAATAATCTAGGCCAGCTCCTCACGCTGCATAAATTACCTTTTTTGCCTCAGGAACTCAGTTACATAGGCCAGAAAGTTTGCACTTTGGAAGGAGGCATATTGTGTGAAAGAGCTCCAGAAGCTGGAAGGCAGGAGAGTGTGTGCCTTGGAAGGATGAAAAGGCCAAAGGCATTGGCAAGAGTGGCTGGCAACAGAAGAATCTGAAGAGAGTTTCAGGAAGCATTGTGTCAGAGGTAAGAAGGGATTGAGACTATATCACACAGGAATGTCACCAAAGGTCCTGAAAATAACATGGAAACCTACAAAAGCTAAGTGACTAGCCACAAGAGCTATTAAATGCAAACTTATGTCAAAGAATTGAACTTGTCCTGCAGAACTTAATTGAAAAAGATAAAAGGAGGAACACAGGAAGGTTATGTGAGAACAAAACATCCAGATGTGGAAGGAGAAATACTTACAAATTCTGGGCTACACTGTGGCAGAACCTGTGCGCAACAGCAGCCCCTTGTTAGCCTGTACAGCCTACCTGCTTCCTAGGTTTATATTGTGGGGGTTGAGCACAGTCTGCACAGGTTCACAAATGCCCCTCCCATAACCAAAGAGTGGGAAAGCCAGCTTTAATCCATCTATTAAGTTCCGTACTTTCATGGGAGTAGCACATTCCAAAATTAATGACAGTATCACTTCCTTGCTCCCTCATCACTGACTCTAGGGTCTGTGTTGCTATTGAAAAACTCAAATAGGAATGCCCCTTCCAGAACACAGTTAATTGCACAGCAACTTGTCACTAAAGACCACTCTGGCTTAGGCCTGGTCTTCACTGCTTTTAAAAACCAAAAAAAAAGTGTATTTTTTTAAAATTCTGGGTAACTAATGTGCATGAGCTATCCCACACTAACACCAAAGTGCATTGTCTGCACTGTAGTTTTACAGTGAGTAAACTAGGTGAGGTCCGCACTATATCTCCACCTCAGGTTGATCTTGTCTAGTTTACCTCAAGGTAAAACTAAAGTGCCTTGTCTGCAGGATAGTTTTACTTCAGGATAGCTCATGCATGTCAGTTACTGTGGGATAAAAATAAAGTACACCTTTTTAAAGGATGAAGACATGGCCTTAGGATGCCCCTCTGGCCTTGCCCAATATTATTTGATTAAATATATTCAATGCGGTCAGCACATTTCACTTGGGAACTAAACAGGTGATCTCAGTATGTATAAGGTTAGTCATCATTTGGGTTGTCTCATGTGGCCAGTTTACAATCTCGGGCACAGTATCTAAGCAACATGCCTCGAAAATGTATGCCATGCCGCAAATCTTGCCACTGTTTCATGACTCTGCCAGCTGTATTTAAAATAGTTCTTATTTGAGCCAATAATACCTTAGAAGAAATGCTCATACTGAGGTGTGCGGGGGGCGGGGGGAGGGGAAACTTCCAACCAACATCAAGATGAGCTATAAATGGCAGAAATTATCATTAAGCAGTTTATCTTTATGACAATAGTTTTTATTTTTTTCCACTTAAGTGTGTCATCTTAATGCCTTGATAAAAGAATAGTAAATCTTTATAAATATATTCATTTTGGGAGACTTAATTATACTGAGTAAATGAACAAAGTGGCAAATGAATTATATTATTGGGTAAATGAATTATATTGAGTGATTTAGAATGAATAAATTATTAAAGTGGTTAAATGAATTGCAATGTGTAACCACAAACAGTGGTTAAAATTAAGTGCTTCCGTTTCTGCAGCTTAATTATTTTGCTTTCCATCATGTACTGAATCTTTATTTCAGATCTGATTGAAAAAAAAGTTTTACCATTTCACCTGCTTTATTTGATGTTACATTTTCTGAGAATTTAATGTGATTTTTATATAGTTTTGCTGAGGGTTCTGTAGGTCAGCCGTTACCTGGGAACAGACAAAAATATGGCTTGGAAATTGCAGTGTCCTCAGTACAGCAACAATATTTTTGACTAAATTCTCAGGTGAAATCCACACCTCTGGACAAAAAGTGAAACATTTTAGAAGTTCAGATAACAGCAACTCCAGCCTTCATTCTAAAAAGGTAACTGGATCTGGATAGGCTTGAGCACCCAAAATGTACCATATGTGTCAGATGTCACAAATAATGGTCTTTTAGTAAATCTTCAAAATGTAACTCATTAAAATTATGCATGTAAGTTATACATCGTTGTCATTTCATCTCACAGTCAGGATACTGGGTAGTATACCTGGAACATGAGGCAAAAACAGACCCCCAGCAATACCCCACATACTAGATGCTCCCCCTTTTATGTTTTACTACCTGACTAGAGGCAGAAGAGAATGGCATGAAAGGGTTGTTTTCATTGTATCATGTATAATAAAATAAAAGGGAATAAATCCATTTAGAAAATGGTGAGGCAGAGTCACCTTGAACTTGTATTTTTATCCTTTTGGGTTGTTTTGTAAATGCACATAAGTCGTGTCTTGAGCTGTTTGCTGTAAATTTACTTGCCAAAGTTAGAGTTGAGTTTGTAATGCCAAACAGAGTCTTCACTGGTGTAATTAAAAGCCTATTCTGATCCCCACGCCTCTTGCCCCTTCCCCATCTTGAACTTCCACTTAGATTATCATCCATTTACTTAAAGTGAACCGAACATGGCTCACTCAGTCTGTCCGTAAGAGTGTTTAAGAGAGCATAATCTGGTGTAGCTCTCATTCCAAGGGGTCAGAGGAGAGAAATGTAGCAGGAAAAGCAGCAAACAGGAGAGAATTAGAATAAACAATGTAAAGTCGGCTGTTACTTCAACTTGTACTTTCTTCTAGTTGTTCAACACATAAGAAGGTAAAGGTCAAACAAACGAACATACCCTTAGCCTTCTCTAAACCCTCTTAATGCAAATGTGTAAGAATGTTGGAATCTCAGGCGATGCCTATCCTGATCTGTGCAGGCAAAGTTAGCCACATAGTGGACAAAAACATGTACATAAAGACCCTGCTATGAGAACGTTATACATGCTAGCAATTTGAAGTAGCATACAGCACATCATTTTCCATATAAATGGTTTTGATATTCCTATGCTATATTGGCTTTCCAGATTGAAAAGATGTAGCAAACTGATTCTGCATAAGAGCAGAGGACTACTCATGAAGTTGGTGCATAGGAGAGATGGTCATTATTTTGGACTCTAGATCTCAAATGGGTTCACTAATTCTGCATAAGTTTACCAAACTGAAAGAAAAGATGTGAAATAAAGTGTCCGGCAAACTTGAAGTCACAAGAAATGATTCAGGCTCCAAAAAAAAGCTCTTAAGAAGAGTCTTTCTAGTTCACTAACCTGAATAGATTTCTCAGTCACAAAATAAATTAAAATAAGAGGCTTAATGGGATATTATAAAGTTAAAGTCTAGTCAATTTATAAAAAAAAAAAGCTAAAGGTGCTATACCTGATATACCTTTGCATCTTAGCAATCACTTTTTTTGTACTGTATGGCACTTTAAGAACTCAAATGATTATAGAAATCCATTATATTCCCTCACCTGTAGTAATATGTCTAGTACTGGTTATCCCATCTCAAAAAGGATATAAAAATAGAGGGGGTTCAGAGACAGACAACAAGAATGACCAGTGGGAGCGGCCCGGAGCAGCAATCTGCAGCCAGTGGGAGCAGCGATCAGTCGGACCTGTGGACAGGGCAGGTAAACAAACCATCTCGGCCCGCCAGAGGCTTTCCCTACATAAATGGTGACCCCTGTTTGAGAAACCCTGCCCTAGATAAACACTTTAAGAACATATTTTCAGTATAAATTCATAACTCCTTACATAGTATCTGTGCATACATTTCACGATGATATTGATGACCAAAGTGACACAGGCTTGTCTTGAAGACCTCACGTGAGATTCTTTTGTTGAGCTACAATATAAATACCAGTCAGAAGATTCCTGTTATCCTTATACATGCCCTCTGTTCTCCTTGCCAGTTGGCATTAAGAGGTTCCCAGGCCACAGAAGTTTATAATCATCCATTGGCACATTCCTGGTGATTACTATTGTATGTGTATTTAGAAATTTTGGGCTCAAGGATAATGCATAACAGAGTCTTGCTAGATCTGTGTTCCATTAGTTCAATAGTTTACTACTTGTGCACAGACTGTTTTTGATCCCAGAAGTAATTTCTCCCAATACAAGTGTACTAATTATGTGTCTGACAGACTCCCGGGGGAGTGAGTAGTTTCTGGATGACACTTACTGATCTTTAAGACCTGAAAATGTTCACAGTCTCCTGAAAAGAAACAAAGTATAAGGCCAGATTCTCACTTTCTGTAAACTGGTGTCGCACCATTAAAATCATGGAGCTAATGATTTATACCAGCTGAAAATCTGACCCAAGATTTCTTAAAACAACTGAAAGCAAAGGATACAATTGTTTTTTTCTGATACCAATGGATTAAATTTACAGACAAGAATGGAATTTTCCTTTTGCAGACTATATCACATCAGGAGTCCTTCATCATGATAAAAGTAATTATTCTGGTGATTAGGGAGGCCAATTAAGGTACATTCAGCCTAACTGAAACTTAAAGGGAAAGGTTTTACTCTCACAAATTTAATTGTTGTTTTTAAAGCTTTGAGAGATGGAGCTTAAATGAAAGTTTCACCAATTAACTAAATCTCAAGCAAACTATTTTGTACCACTAAAGGCTTGAATTGGAAGAATATGTATATCTGATTCCATACTAAAGAAGCCCTGTGAAAGGTAGCTGAAGTCTTGATTCAAGGAGAGGAAGAATGGTCCCATAGGTGTGCACAGAACTTGCTTGTACAGCAGGGAGATAAATAGCCTTTGAGTTGAAAAGAGGAATTTCTGACAGAGTGACTGTTCTCCAGAGCATTGGTCTTTTCACATATTTAGCCACTCAGCTCAGAGGTAAACAAATTCTCTGCACCAGCATCAACTTCCTGGACACCACAATCAGCTTCAGCAATAGAAGCCTACAAACAGCTATATACAAGAAACTCATGGATCACCGAACTTGCCTCCACAGATCCAGCAACCATACCAGACACACACAAAAAAACCTGTAATCTACAACCAAGCGCTCAGATACCACAGTAGTTGCTCCAAAGAGCAAATCTGGGATACTCACATAAAAACACTTAAAAATTCCTTCACCAAATGAGGACACTATCAGAGAAGTAGAGTGCTTCACAAAATACCTCAAGAGAACCTATTTCAGTACAGAAAGAAAAAAAAAGAAAACATGCAGTGATCACACATACCCCAGTTGTCTCCAAATACCCTTGTACTAGAACTCATGGGGTGTCAAACAATTACAAGTCACACTATGGTTGTTCTTTCAAAAGTTTACAACTGAACATTGACTTAAGACAGCTTTGAAACTTTACTATGCAGAAGAAAAATGCTGCTTTCTTTTTTTACATTTAACTCAGAACTGTACTGTATTTGCTTTTTTGTTGTTATTGTCTCTGCTGCTTCCTGATTGTGCACTTCCAGTTCCAAATGAGGCATTCGGTTGACTGGTCAGTTCATAACTCTGGTACTCATAATTCTCAGGTTCTACCATATCTTTACTACTACAGTGATCAGTTCTCCTCCTCCCCAACATGCCTTTCAAGATCCATGGATCCTATACATGCTGATCACAACATCTGTTATACCTCATCTAATGCATCAGAGGTTCCAACAACTAAGTGGGTGAAACCAATCATTCACTACACTCTCAAATGAACTCACACAGAAAATAAGAGGAAAAAATCACCTGTGGGTGAACACTTTTTAACAAAACAATCCCTTCATATCTGACTTCTCAATCGATGGCTGTGAACTCACCAATAAGTTTGTATAACTAAGGTTAAGACAAAGGAGTTTTTGTACCTGAGTGGCTGGAGTTGGCTATTTTTAAATCACCCATATGATTCTATCTATTTAAGGAGGAGAAGAAAAACACTGTCCATGCCACCTTCCCTCTACCCTCTGTAAGGAATGCATTGGCACAGAGCCACACTGGCCTTTGGCACTATGAGATGATAGAAATTCCAGATCCTGGCATACACTCAAACTTAGCCAACTCCCCAGAAGGATTACCACATGTATACAATGTATGAGCCACGTTACAGCCTTTTGCAACTCCCTGGCACTTATTCACAGGATACCATCTCTGCCTACACTTTTACTTAAACATCATTAAAGCATTTGAATCCTCTCATATTCCGCTTCACTGCTCACAACAGCCTTGAGAATAGAAGCCTGCTACTGCTACTGACAACCTACACAATTCTGTGTAGAAATGATGCACGCTTCATCCTGAAGATACACATCCAGCTTTTCCTCTGCCTCACATGAGAGGGTAGAAAACAGCTCCGTCACACCCCTCAAACTAATTCACACAGGTCCTCATATCAAACACACCTTTACCAAGCAGGCACAACCACTGTCTCCACCATTTCGTGTCAGTACATCTAACATGGTGACTGCACCTGGAGCCTATGCAAATAATTCCTGTTGTCTGCCAGTTCCAGAGAAACAGAATGAAGTGGCATCAGCAACTCTTCCCCCTACCTCCCCCTTTAATAGTGTTAGACGGAATCCTGAATGTGACAGGGGCATTTTGCCATCCCAGTCAGAAGGCAGCTAATGAGCTCCACTGGGCTCAACCAGTGCTAACTAGAAACAGCTGCAGAGCTTGTGCCCCATGAAGGAAACATGCTTAAGAGGGAGAAATTGTCACAGGAAGAGGTGCAATGAGGAGGAAAGCTGCTGTGTGGCAGAGTTAACTGACTCTTGCAGCAGAGTTGCTAAGAGGAAGACTGCTGGTAAACATCCACTGCCAAGAAGGACTCACCAGACCAGGCACAAGCCAATCACTGCAGGGAGGGGTAGAAGATTAAATACAGCTAAACCCAAGGTCAGAGTAAATCACCAAAAAAAAACCAGACCTCTAGACATACGCTTAACGGAAAACTTGACTGATTGTCCCCTTAACTGGAAGGTCCCTAGGCCTATGAATCTGGAAAGGTTGGAATAAAGATCTCAAAGGGGGAAATGGACTTTGGAAGGGAAAGGGACTATGAAAATGCCCAAGGGGAACCGGGTAAAAGCCCAGCCTGTCTCATTTAGGTAAAAGTGAAGGGGTAGTAAAAGAAGCAGAAGAACTTGTCCATCTCAGCAACTGTGGGGCAGGCAGAGTAAAGGTATGTGTGGGCATAATGGGCATTGCTGAAGGAAGGCAGAGTTAAGACTGCATAGTAGGCTAGCTTAACTATGTATTGCCTGGTTTTCAGCAGTTTCTTGGGGGATCTTGCATAACTCAGCATTCTGCAAGGGGATTACATGCCACCTCACAACCTCAACTCTGCATTAACACAGTTTTTGCCATTGAATACTCTACAAATATGGCTGCTTTCATCCCAGAAATGCTCCAACATGCTTTACTTTTGACAGGAGTCAATAAAACTATCACTGATATGCACCCACATCTGATGTGAAATGTCAGCTACGTACAAATACTGTATATTGTACAAGTACACAATAACATTACACAAAATTTAGATAGGAATACATTATTTAATTGGAAAACAAAACATTGGACAGAATGTAATTGATGATTTGGAAATTTAACCAGGAAATCAAAGTTAATAATGCCTCTACTCTTACAAAGGTTTCATTGACTCTTTAACAGCCAAAGAGCTCGATTTTTATATCCAATCCAAATGACAGCATTTCCAGCAGCCCATTGCCACATTAACAGCATAATAAACCATTTGTTCAATATTGACTTGGAAGAAAGCATGTCCCTTATTGAATTGCCAACACTACTTTTGGCAACAACCTAGATTTTGAAATAAGCTTAGAAGTCTCATATCACTGGGAGTTTTACTACTGAGTTCAATGGAAGCAGAATCAGGATTTACTCAGCAGGTCATATCCTTCTTAGGGCTTACCTACACTACCCACCGGATCAGCAGGCAGCAATCAATCAAGCGGGGGTCTACTTATCGCATCTAGCATAGACATGATAAATCAACTGCTGAATGCTCTCCCGTCAATTCTGGTACTCCATCACAACGAGGAGAGCAGACAGAGTCGACGGGAGAGCATCAGCTGTCAACTTACTGCAGTGAAGACACTACGGTAAGTAGATTTAAGTACGTCAACTTCAGCTACACTATTCACGTAGCTGAAGTTGTGTATCTTAGATCGACCCCACGTGGTAGTGTAGACAAGCCCTTAGTATGGTGGGGAAAAAAATCACAGCTTATTGTGGTAGAGCTTCAGTCCAAACTGTCTTTTATGTTAAATTGACTATGATCAGAAGAAATTTGCAAAAGGAGGATAATGGCTTTACCAAAAAAAAAAATGAAAAGTAGAAAGAAGCAAAAGTGAATAAAAACCATGTAGAAAGCTACTGACAGTTAACTTTCTCTCTGCCTCCCTACACAGGGCTTCTCAATATCTTTACTTCTGTCCATGTATTGCCACCATGGAGTTAGAGACTAGACCATGTAACCCATGAAATTTGGAGAATCCATTGTGAACTGCTATGTATTTTCAATTTGCACAGTTACCAGGTTGAATATAAACAACAAAATCCTTTCATTTTGGGCAGTAAGAAGGTATTCCTCTATCATGGCCAGTCTGGACGTACAAAGATGGCAGTGAATGGAATGGCTACAAAGTGATTAATAGCTACCCAACAGCTATTTGCTCAGCTAACATTGGTTATGATTCAATATTTCTGAATATACTTTACATACCCACATTTGAACCTCTTAGCTATTATGTTATCACTGTATCAAACTCACAGATGGCAATAAGAATTTCTAAGTTTACTGCCAACAGAAATAAGAAAATATCCAGGTTTAGAGGTAGGACATTCTATATATATCCTACATCAATATGTTCCGATCCTGACCTGGAAAAAATGATATTTCCATTTCTTTGGCATCTTAGACTGATAGCAAGGGTGTCAATTAGTGCCAGTTTTCATTGTATTTGTATACTAGACTTGTATTTACTGGGAAGTGGGCTGAGACTATCAAATTAATTTTATACAGAGCACTTAACCATGAGATGGTAAAAACTTTTATTCACTAATGAATTGGCTGGCATTGAATCAGAAAGCTAGAGATGGAAGGCTTTGGATTCCATTTACAGTAGACTGAAATATCACGACCCTCATACTAACATCTGATGATGAGGTAGAGAAGCGGTGCAGAATTTAGGGTTTAAATGAAGTGCGGAAAAGCACTTGTTTTTTTCTATCTCAAATCTTTTCAAGCTAAAGTAAGGAAAACTGGTATTTTAAGGTGACTACTGTGAATGTTCTGTCTACCTTCTAGGACAAAAAGTGAAATCCTCAGTTCACCGGGGGAAAAAAGTCAATCATTGACAACTTACTAAGCATTAACATGTATCATGCACATAGTACTTTGCACTGTTCAGTTATTAGGAAGAGCTGTGTGGTTAATGCTTTCCAGCCAAAGATAAGTAAGTGTCATTTAGATGTTACTAAACAAATACTTTGCACAAATGTATAAGAAGTGTGTAACAGCACAAAAGCCTATGTAGAAGAAAATATTTACCCATTTTACAGTGTTTCTTATTTTGGGAGCAGGGTCTCCAGAACATTCTATAATTGTTTTCTTTTATAGCGGGGCTAAACAGCTGCACTTTTTTAACTGTTTTGAAAACTCAAGCATCATAAATAATCCAGTCATATGGATGAAAATGAAACCAAATCTTTCAATATCCACTTCATTTAGAAGACTCTTGTTTATTTCCAGTGTATGATCAGACTTCTGATAAATAACTTTCTCCAGCAATGTGATACCTTGTAAATCTTGAGTAGGAAGCTGTCACAACACATTTGTCACTACAAAATTACCTGATGCCATACTTAATGACATCTTTCCTGATTAGGTGCTTCTTCAGAGTCAGCCTTCTTATGGGTTGTTGAAGGTTTTGTTCTGACAAGAATGTTCAAATTGCTTTTAATATGATTGGGAACCAAGGTGAAGTACTATAACTCACATTTAGAAGAGGGATTAGTATAGCAATTTGTTCAGCTGAAGCATAATGAACTCCATTTTTGGCAGCTGAAGCTTATAAAACTACCGTTCCTTAAAAATGTCTTGTGAAGCAAGAGAGGCAGACAGTTTCCTCTGTTTTTTATTAGGGATGAGTGAACATCTACATGGCTGAGTGATTCAGTTCAGATAAGCACGCAAATGTTCAGATGGAGGTTCAAATCTTGTCTGAACCACGTGTCTGCAAAAACCAGGCTGAAACCATATGACAGAAACCTTCTCTCAGAAGGTTTATGGCACCTTGCTGCTTAGGGTCAGGCCAGAAATACAGCAGGAATACCTTTCTTGATAGATTTTTAGCTTTAGAATTGTATTCTTCTTCAAGGAAAATAAAGTTATTCAGACATATTCTAACCTCTTTAAAAGGTTCAGTTCAGTTTCAGTTTGAGTCCTGGACAAAAGTTCAGAGTTTTGTTTTGGTTTGGTTTTTTGGTAGCTTTCTGAACAGGTTCACCCATATTTAATCGTCATCTGTAACCTTTTAAGAGGTCACATACCACGGCCTGTTGCAAATCAAACAAAAATATAAAAAATTGAGAGGATACTGAAATGAAACTTCCAAAAGGCATTTACTAGATAGCTCTGGTTTATGGAATATTGTAAAACTAACCTTTGACAATAAACAGGAGATTTGTGATTAATATACAAATTTAAGCAAACTTGAGAATGAGTGAGCTATTTTGTCCATTTGAGATTAGCCCATTTTAAACATGTAGTTCCATTTTTTTCCAGAGCCAGAAAATCCTTTTTGAGTGACCCTCTTGCTTTCTTTTTTATACATTTACCCATAAACCTCCTTTCAGAAAGCTGTTTGCTAAGGAAAATGAAGTGCTTCATTTTATGGGCTCAGATAGTATTGGGGAATGATGGAGGGTGTATATGTAGGTTCCTTTTTCTGAATGCCCTCTGTTCCTACTTTCCATGTCTAACAAAAATAATTAACTAAGGCTTCATTATCAATACTAGTTGATATTTTGTGTACATGATAGTACACTTCAATTATAGCTTAAATGTCATTTTTCTTAACTTGTATGGATTAAAGTTCTTTAGTCCATCATTATAACCTCTTTGCTTTAATGCCAAGATCAATAAAGCTGACCTTCTCTGCACTGTTGTTTTTATAAATGCCAAAATCCTTTTTTTGGGCGGGGGAGAAGGGGGCTAAAGAATTATACTTGAAACTAGATGGGCAGACAATGCAACATTTCAATATGGAGGTTCCAGAATCCAGAGAAATGGGGAAATGGAAGACAATATTAGAATGAAGCTAATGAATGCGTGGCTCAAAAGGAGAGAGAGAAATGTTGTGGTATGTGACAGAAAGATACCAGTAAGATTAAAATGGAATGTCTATAAAACTGTGGTCCATCCAGTTTTAATGTGTGGTGCTGAACGTTGGGCAACAAAGAAGAAACACAAGCACATGAACTGATCCACAGAAATGAGAATTTTAAGATGGATGTTGGAGTAAGCAAGAAATACCAAGTGAGGACTGTATATGTTAGAGACATGCTCAAAGTAACACTCATAAATGAAAAAATGAGAGAGTGCAGGTTCAGCTGGCATGGGCATGTAAAGCATAGTCCTGACATCCATATCGGTAAGAGTCTAACAAATCAAGGAAGAAGAGAGTCCAACCCAAGAAGAAGTGGTGGGATGTCATATAGGAAGACATATTAGTATGTGCGATGATAGATGATATGACATTGAATAAAGAACTTTGAAGGAAGAGTACTTGACACAGCAGATCTAATTTGATGGGATTAATGCAAGGAAGAAGAATATCCCTCCCCCAGTGCACTGACTAGAAGCAAGAGCCCTTTAAATGAGATCAGACTGGCACATTGTCTAATGTCAGCACGACTTCTTTCGATTTATATTAGTCTGCTCTTGCAGTGTGTCTGAATATTGTCCTTGTTTTTCATACATTTTGTTTGTTTGCTTTGTAGACATTTGAGGTGTTTGAAAACAGCCCAACCTAAAAAAAATACAGCCACAGTATTGCAATTATGGTCTTTTCCATCTTGCGTTTCCCATTTTTTAAAATTAGACTTTTAAACTTGCCATTAACTATACATTTTCCAATACTGTGTGTGAGATAAATGCACAAATCGTAGTCATTATTTTTGCAACTCCTTTAAGAAATATAGAATGTCCTCCCTGAAAGTGATAAACAGGACTTCGCCTAAAACAGGCAATTGTAATCCAGTAGAATTTACATTGCCAGGTACCCTTTATGTAATCCATTTAGTCCATTAGCAAGCAACCTTTAACATAGTGTCATCTCCATATGTTCTCTGCTAAAACATTAATGAATAGAACATAGATGATCCAGAGCTATTGTGGCAGCACTGTGTCAGACGATTTTATTTGTAGGTATTATGAGCCACATAGGTACATGTGCCAGAAACATTCTCAATGCACCTTGTGTGCAGAGGCATGGGTGGCTTGATGTTTGTGGGCTACTAGGACTGCTCTTACTTGTGCCAGTGAATAGTGTCTGCCATGGAGCCATGCCATAGGTTGGGTTTGCTAAAGCGGATTGTACTCCAGCCCTTATCTCAGCATGCCCCTATGCCTACAAAGAGGAGGGGTGGAATCCTCAGTTGCTGTCTTGGGGCTGCTTTTAGTTCCCTTTGTGCCACTACAGAGTGGCAGAGTTAATAGGCCTGTAGGTATATGTATGGTACCTTGTCAAGTGAATAGGTAAAATTGAAAGTGATCCCACCCATTGCTGCCCCAGCCACTCCCAGCTCTACCGCAGCTCAAAACCTAGCTTATTAGGGGCGGAAGATCTGGCCCTACATTATGAGTGATGTGTATTTTCATAACATTTTTAATACATAAGATACTATGCATCAAATACAAGCTATTTTTCTAAGGCAACATCAAGAGAATTTTTTTTCCTGATTCTTTGACCACATTTGACCCCTTCTTAAGTATCTGTACCAGCTTCCCACATAAAGTTACAAACTTTTCCCTCTGCCATTCTCAGAGACCAAATCTCTGATCTCCCCGCCTACCTCGTATGCTCAGAAAAGCTCCCTGCTTAACTTACTATATATGACAAGGCTTCTTCAAAGAAGCCATCTGTTCTATGAAGTATTCTTATTGGAAAGATCATGTGTTGTTCTCTTGTTTGTTCTGCATGTAATAATTGAAATTTTATAATTTAACTGTGGAAAGTAATTTTTAAATAGTTAAGATTAGTAAAGAGATTAATTCAAAGCAATACTAGGACATTAAAATCCCTCCAAAATTGCATGTGAAAGTGAGGAAATTCATAGTTAAAATTGTTTACAACTTTAATTCTCCCCCTCCCCCCTATATCCCTGTCCCTCAACTCTAACTTTACCCCAAAGAGCCATATGAGTATACATACTATATAAAAGATGCCTACCTTGAGCATTAGGTGAGATTTTTCTAAGGCAGGGATTCTCAACCTTTCTCTTTCTGAGCCCATCCCCAACACACTATAAAAACTCCAAAGTCTACCAGTGCCACACCAACTGTGTTCTGCATATAAAAACCAGGGCCAGCATTAGGTGGTAGCAAGCAGGGCAGTTGGGGTCCCCATAAAGCTAAGATGCTCAAGCTTCAGCTTCTGCCCAAGGTGACAAGGCTGGGAGCCCCAGGTTTCAGCCCCACACACGGGGGTTCAGCTTTCTGCACTGGCCCTAGCCAGTCTAACATTGGCCCTGCTTGGCAGCCTCCCTGAAACCTGCTCGCAGCCCACCATGGGGCCCCGAGACCCTGGTTGAGAACCGCTGTTTTAAGGCACCTGAATAATTTAGGAACTCAAGTCCCACTAATGTCACTGGATTACAGTAGCATAAGTGAGAACAATCAGGCCTCAGGTGGGGTATACATGTACCACACAAAGACAGACAGAGAAGGAACTGATTAACTTCTCATGAAACCAGACAGAAGACCTGACCCAGGTTGGAAAAGCTGCTTAGCTTGTCACCCGGATTCACACAGGCTGAGATGTAAAAGGGTAATCTGTGAGGGAGATGTTAGAAGGAAGTGTTTTGTTTACCAATGTATGGAGACAACAGAGTTAGGGACTTTCAGTATTGCCACTCCCAAGAATTTAAAAATCATAAGGCCACACCCAATTCCATGAGATTTTTTTTCTTTAATGTTTTGGGTTTTTTAATTTTCCTGCTGGTTTTTGAGCAGTAGAGTTCCCATTTTTTAAATTTTCTCTGCAATCATGAGGACTAGAAATCTCTATTTTTTTTTAAGGCACCTGAGATTCTGACAATCATCTGACTTCAGGAACTGGGGCTCTAAGAAAAACACCAAATATCACGAGACTTGCGATTAAGTCACAAGAACTGGTAGCGCTATAGCGCCAGTGTCTGATCCTGAAAGAGACTGATTGGCTGAACAAGAAGTAGGATTGATTGGACTTGTAGGGTCTAAAGTTTTACATTGTTTTATTTTTGAATATGGGGGGGTTGTACATAATTCTAAATTTGTAAATTCAATTTTCATGATAAAGAGATTACGCTACAGTACTTGTATTAGGTGACTTGAAAAATACTATTGCTATTGTTTTTTACAGAGTAAATATTTGTAGTAAAAATAAAATGAGCACTGTGGTAATTGAAATCAATATATTTGAAAATGTAGAAAACATCAAAAATATTTAAATAAATGGTATTATATTATTGTTTAATCACATGATGAATCAATTTTTTTTAATCTCTTGACAGTCCTAATTTGGATTTCTCCAATGGGCCTAAATGATGTCAGGTCTATTTTTCTCAGCTTCCCCAGATCCTCACTCTTCCTACATTTCAAACACCTACTTCTGTGTCAAGTAACCCTTTCTCCCTTCTCTAAAGGTCTCTCAGGCTACACTGACATGCAAGTATGAACTACTAGAATTTTAACCAATTATTTTTTGTATTAAATGATTGACAGCGAGGTTTTCTTCAAGCCCAAAATTTCTATGTTGAATTATTGCTACCTCCTTTCTGGCACAATAATTAGGAGTATATAATAGTTAATGAAAGACATACATCTTCCATTCCATACATAAATCCATTATTTATCAATTATTTCTAAGGAATCCGTTCTTCTCTTGAGAGACAAAACTTGCAATTAAAAGCTTCTGTGCTATTTTTGAAAGATTTAGGCAAGCATTGCCCTACATCCGAGGGCATCTCTTAATTGTTAACGTAATCGCAGCATGACATTATCCAAAATTCTAACAACAATTGATTATATTTCAAATAAAATTACCATTAAACTTTGACTAGTTCTAATGGTTTTAAACTTGATAAGCCTCTTTGCTGTTAAATATGATTTTCTGTAGGATAATAACTTCCTCTGTATCTGGTGGGTGATGTCACTGGTTCTCATTGTGAGGACTTGTATAGAACATAAAGTAGGATTTCCCATTTCATATAGGACCAGAATCTGATAACCTTCCTCACACAGAGTAGCATCTTACTCCATGCATAAGAACACATTCATTTCAGTGGGTATGCTTGTAGAGGAAATTGGTGCATAGGTGGGGGAATGAGATAGCATGGGTTTTCTGGTACATAGTGGAGGGAGGATGAGGAACAATGTCTCTGGATTATAGAGTGACTAAGATGAAGTATATTGGTCAGTTGATCATAGTGAAAAGCTGAAGTGAGACAGAGTCAAGTGCTACCTTTAACTATGGAGAATAAAATACTGGCCAGATAAAATGGAGGATAGTCTCTGGTCTGTACTTTTACTCATACTGGAAATATACATGAGGCTAGATAGGGCCTTACACAACTTTCCTGCCTATTAGTTGAGGTTTGGTGGGAATCCAGCAGCAAAGCTCAGATTGTTTAGGGGAACTTTAACTGAAAATTTTATCACTTTCAAATGTTAAGTTTATTGTAGTTATGCAGTCCTCCCTTACTTCCTAAATTCTTAGTGGGTTTTTGTTGTTGTTGTTGTTGTTTTTTAAATCTTAAAATAGCATTCTGGGGTAAATTTGCTGCTTAAAGAAAGGAATATTCTTATGGAAAAAGTAGTCTTATGGACTGCTCTCTGAATAACTTGTTTTGTTGTCATTAGCTGGCAGTTAATGCATGACTAGTATTTATTAGCACCAGTGATTATAGCAATTGTTATATGAATACTTGTGAGACACTTAAGTGCTGCTTGACTACTTCTGATTAGTGCTCTATAGCCTTTTGAACAGATGACTGGTAAATGGATAGTGTTTTATCTCAGCACACTGTCACCAATCTAATTTGTGCTCTTAAGCAAAAGTTGTTATGTGTATGAGAAATGCCAAAGAAATTGTTGGCTAATGTTATGTAAGTGAAGCAAAGGGACTTCAATTCTAAACCAAAGCAATCAGAACAAACTTAACCTCTTCAAAGAAGTCAAGTGCATCAAACTAACAAACCCATGGAAAGATTAGTTCAATAAGTCTTAAAGTGAGATAGGGAAAAATAAGATGGGGGGGCAGAAACAACCTCCTCCTCTCAATCTGGGTGTTAGTTCATGACTCCTTCTCACAACATATAAGAAATGTTCTAGATGCTAATAAAGTTCAGCAAAACTTTAGTTATGCCTCTGCCATTAGTCTTTGCAGTGAACCCAGTATTGCTGATCTTCTTGATGTGATTTAAAATGTTTGATTTTAGTTGCTGGAGTTGCGTCTGACTGCTGGAGAAATTGTAGAATCACTTACTGGATGCTTGTATGGCTCCATCCCTGAGTGAATCTTAATTGAAGTTGGGTGGGTGTTGTTTCTGATCCTTTCACCTCATGACCCCTGTTTATCTCCCATTGCAACTACCCAGGAGAAAGAGACCAAATCTGACAATACACACTGAGATTACAATAGAAGACAGACAACAATGTTCACATGAGAGCCCCTTTCAGGGCCTCAGCCAAAGATGATAGTTAAAATCATCGGTTTCAGCATGAAGGAATTCTCTGCCGAGAAAGCAGACATTCTATATGGCATGAAAATAGACATTGTGTGCTTGCAAGAGACCTAAAGAGACAACAGCACCAAACATCACTGGCATACATATTGCTGCAAACATCGAAAGTAACATATATGGTAGCAAAATACATATGTGACAAGACCGGTGAAAAAACATGGCTGAGAAACACCATACTACAATGGAACTTTTCACAGTTGAACTTAAACAGCAGTAGTTTGTTTACAAACCACCAGGTGAACAGTCAACTTTCCCCTGCCAATAAAAAAAACAGATCTCATCATAGGTGACTTCAGTCACAAAACCATCTGGCAATACAACAATGGGGAAGAAGTTGAGAAGTTGCTGGCAACAAACAAATTGACCTTGGTTCTATGACTTCAAGGACAAATGTAAATTCCAAAGTGCACACTAGAACAAGGGATACGATCCTGACCTAGCCTTTGTCCTCTCTGAAAATGCATACTAAACCAGAATGGAGGCCATGGCAGCAATCCCAATATCACAGTACAGACCAATGCAAGTGACAATAGTTGGTGCAGTACAACACAGGAAAAAAAATACCTGCTGAGAATTGACTTCACAATGTAAGGTCTTCCCAGTCAACCTTTCTGAACTGGATGAATCCATCTGTAATATTACTCTAATACATGAGCACTATGAAGAATTTTTCTCCCTGGTGTGGAAGATTGCTCAAAAGCATATCCGTGGGAGGATGTTGGGCCCTATGGGTATGTCCACATAGCAAAGAAAAACATGTGGCTGGTCCATTCGAGCCAGCTTGGGCTCATGCTGTGGGGTTGTTTTATTGCTAGGTATAATTCCAGGCCCAGGTTCTGGGACCCTCCCACCCTGCAGGGTGCCAGAGCCCAGATTCCAGCCCAAGTCTGAAAGTTTGCACAGCAATAAAACAGTCCTGCAGCCTGAAATAGGTGAGCCATGTTTTTTTCTTTGTTGTGTAGATGTACCCTACATGTACCTGGGCATTCAGAACAGAGAAGCCAATGAGCAATATTCAGAACAGTTAGAACTGAATCCCTTGGATGAAGAAACCACTGGGGTTGAGGAATTGTTTATGAGAGAGATTGGAAAGGAGCAACACAACTGCTAGAAGGAACTGGTGGATACAAAAAACTGTGCCATAATAGCCAAAAAAGCATGGATCACCCTTTATAAACTGAGCCCTGATGGACAACAACCAAAGCACATAACCACAGTCTCTCCCAATCAAGTCACAAACCAACGCATCCTCAATGGGAAGCCACAAAGCAGGGCACAGAATGAAACAAGTCAAACAGTAACTTAACTCACTCCTCAAAAACAACTGTGATGGGGCAAGGCCAGATGGCTACAGTAAAGTAATGAGAAACAGGTATGTTAGCCCCAGGCTAAACAAATCCCTAGCACCCTGGTAACCAAATGGCAGTTGCTCCAGGTTAATCAAGGCACCTGGGGCCAATTAAGATCTTTCTAGAAGGCAGTGGAGATAGCTACTTTAATTAGAACACCTGCAGCCAATCAAGGCAGGCTAATCAGGGCACCTGGGTTTAAAAAGGAGATCACTCCAGCCAGGCAAGGAAGAGCCAGAGGAGAGGAAGTGTGTGTGAGGAGCTGGGAGCAAGAGGGCAAG
The DNA here is from genome assembly GCF_007399415.2 of Gopherus evgoodei. Taxonomy (NCBI): domain Eukaryota; kingdom Metazoa; phylum Chordata; order Testudines; family Testudinidae; genus Gopherus; species Gopherus evgoodei. The sequence continues at coordinate 192,670,848 of NC_044322.1, read as the reverse complement.
GAGCTGAGAGTGAGAGAGTGTACTGCTGGAGGATTGAGGAGAACAAGCATTATCAGATACCAGAGGAAGGTCCTGTGGTGAGGATAAAGAAGGTGTTTGGAGGAGGCCATGGAGAAATAGCCCAGGGAGTTGTAGCTGTCATGCAGCTGTTACAGGAGGCACTATAGACAGCTGTGATCCACAGGGCCCTGGGCGGGAACCTGGAGTAGAGGACGGACCCAGGTTCCCCCCCTAAACCTCTCAACTCCTGATCAGACACAGGAGGAGCTGATCCAGACTGTGGGTTCCACAAGAGGGGAAGATCACTGAGGTGAGCAAATCCACCAATAAGCACAGGACCCACCAAGGTAGAGGAGGAACTTTGTCACACAACAGAGTCTACAGTGGGCAACTCAACACTGAAGACCAGCCATCCAAACTTTGAAATGTGGAAAGGCAGCTAGACTCAATAGCATATTTAATGAACTATTACTATACTTTGGGATGGGAGAATAGAAGTGGCTGCTTGACTTCTTTAACTCTTGGAGGGAGACAATGCAGCTTCCCAGGCTGTGGGGACAGGACAAAGTGGCTTCACTATTCAAGCCACAAAGACCCTAACTATGCAGAGCATTACCACCCAATATTCTTACTTTGTTCAACCAACAAGCTATGAGAGGAGATGCATAGACTAACATCAATAGTGGATAGGCAGCTTACTGATGACCAAGCCGGTTTTATGCTGTGACCAAGTTGCAAATCTAACTCAATAAAAGATGGCCTTGAAACCTGAGAGATTACATGGATGCTGAACTTTGTTGATCTGTTGGCTGCTTAAAACACTGAACCATTGTGCACTTCTACTGAAATAGGCAAGAATTTTGAGAAATAGCAAGATAGTGCAGGCCATCTCCTCAGTGCTCAAAAGTCATTTCTTTGTCAAAATGGATAACCAAAAACTTGATGGCATACTCAACTGAACAGATTGGCCCAAGGTTCAGTGCTAACATCATTGCTTTTAAAGTCTACACAAATGACCAATCAGAATTCCCAGGTGCAAAGATTCATTTATGCACCTGATCTCTACATCACCTCACAATTGGAATTATTTGAGGACATTGAGCACATTTTTACTGGTTCACTGAGTATACATAGAAAATGCTATCACATACGCTTCCTGAATGCCAATCCTATCCAGACAAGTGTGTGCCTTCCACGTGAAACACAATCAGCCCATGCAAAAACTCCATCTCTTGGGATGGTACAATCATTTAGTATTATGAATGCTTGGTGTACCTTGTGGTCACATTAGGCTGCATGATCCAAGACATTCACTCCATGGTCATATTCCATCATCAAGAGCTGAAGTTCAGAGGCAAAATATCACTGTAAATGACTGCAGAGCAACAAAATGTCAAGAGATACCAATAATCTTGGAGAACCTAATTACTTCAGAATAGCTGCCCCCAGACACTGACCTCAAACACTGGAGTGCGCTATATTGGCAATGACTGGTGGCAATATGACCAAGTAGAAGCTGAGGAATGACCCAATATGTGAATGAGGAGAGACTAGGTTAAAAACTTGAACACCATCTGATGCAGTTCATCCTCATCAACATCTTGTACTCCTGAGGAACTATTTGAGATAAGTGACAACACCAGGTCTTAGCTTGTTTTTCCAAAATAGCTGCCATGTTGATGAACTGAAGTTTCAGGCCCAACACAAAGGCCCTCTATGGTAATTCTGTGCAGCTCAGGATCCAGGAGCTGAAGCAGTAAGACCTGGGATGGAGTCCAGCATGCTCCCCTTCTGATTTGAATATTCATATAGAATTAAAGCTGCTGGAAAAGCATTAATTCATTCTCCACCTGTCAACTTGCACCGGGGATGGAGCATAGGATGGAGGCATGGAGGGAACTGTCGGTGGCAAGATATCTTCTACATGAACCATAATGCTCTGAGGATGAGGAGACAGTGCAACTCTGAGAGGACAGATGGTTCAGAAGTTAGGGTACTAAGCTATGACTCAAGAGATGTGGGCTCAGTTTCCCTATTCTGCTCATAGAGTGCCTGTATGACCTTGGAGCAGTTGGTCTTTCTGCACCATAACTCCCCATCTGTAAAGTGAGAGTAGCAGTCTTTCCATTCACTACATGGGTGAAGAGGATATATACACTAAATAATATGAGGCATCCTTACTACAGTAATGGAGGCCATGTAAGTAGCTTGGATAGAAGCCTGTGAATAGTTACTGCAGCTCCCTGGGAGTCCTCTGTTTTCAGGCCTCATTCCCCTCTCATTCTGCAAGAATGCAGAGGAAACTGAAGTGGGGGAGGGGTGGCTGATGTCTTCCCCTAATGTAAGATTTCAAATGGAACCACTAAAACATGCTTCAGATATTTTTTCCCTAACCAAAATTAAAGATTGCAATAGCATGGCCTTGATTGATTCAGCAAATGTACAATAGTTAAATTAAAACAGAACTCAAAACGTAAAAATGCAAACAGTGAAATTTTGACTCACATTGATTTCAGTGAGGCCAGGATTTCATCTAAAATATTTTATATAAGGAGGGAATACTCAAATGCAAAAATACAGGGCAAACTTTATCCGCTGTTTACTTGAATGTGAGGGCAGATTTTTTGGACCATTGAACAGGAAATTAGTTGCTAAGTACCACACTAAAAGATATAGGTGTTATGGTGGATTATATATGCAATATGATCAGTGATACTTTTGCTCAAAAGAGGTATTTTATCCTTTTTGGTAAAGAAGTGCAGAAATGTAAGTACGGCAGAGATTATGCCTGAATAACACACTGTTGCCATTGTGGTGGCATGCGTCTTCACTGAGGCGTGTGAGTGAGGTTTGGGGTTGGATTCAGGAAGAGACAGAGGAAAGAGTGGAATGTAACCACTCAAATGCTTAAAAATTAAGAAAAATAAGAGACTCCCCCCTCCCCCAACACACACACACACACTCTCTAAAACCAATCTAAGAAAAAGGAGAGTGGAAGAGCCAAAATGGAGTGAGAAATATTCTTCAGATTAAGGTGAAGAGATTGAGCTGTCCAGAGAGCCAATATGGTTATTTCCTAAATATCTAAAGTTTCTCACTTATAGTTCAGACCTATTACTGTTTGTCCTGTTGGCCGAGTAAATGTATTTTATGGTTTTTCCCTATCCTCTCCAGAGTACCACTTTCACATGGAATGGGACATCAACGGATCAGAGTTCCATTCCTAAATCTGCTAGAAGTATCAGCAATGTCTCTCTGCCTGTCTGTGCCAGTTTCCCCATCTATAAAATGGGGATAAGAATACATCTGCCTCATAGGTATTCTGAGGTTAGATTAATATTTGCAAAATGCACAGATATCCTAATGTAAATGCTAATTATTTTTGCAGTTATTACATTTCCCTAATCTTGTTTCCTGTCCATTCTGTTCCCTTAATAATTTTACAGGTTTTTTTTATTTTACTTAAAAGATTGTCATTCACCCTCTTCCCCACTCTTTCCTCTGAACTTCCTAGTTGGACTTTGTGTGGTATAAATCAAACAGAACTACCTCATTTGTGTTATACACCACACTCTGTAATATGACCTATACAACATTTTGTTTGAAAAGAGAAGTCTTTATTTCCCTTTAGCTTAATAGTATAATCAGTTCTTTTTTTGGCCAGCTGATTAATTTGAGGGTAGTCGTACTCTTGCTCCCAGTAAAGAGCAAGCCTATCAAGTAAATGCAGTCTTTTTTCCAAACTGACACTGTAACTCTGTCAAAGAGTTAGCTTGACACTGGTCCAAGCATTCATACAAGCTGAACCAGTCTTTCCATGATACTGCTCTCTCTTTCAAATGTCCCCTTCTTTTTCTTGGCCAATTCACTATCATTATAATGTAAAGCTTGCTGAGCACTCCGAGACACAGTCCACTCACCACAAGTCACCCTTATTGTCAGGCATGGCATCACCACGGGCTGGCTATCACTTTTGTGCAGTGGAGGTTTCTCTGCCTAGTAACTTGGTTGTCTAGCCAGGTCACCGTCTTCAGTCCACCCCTTCAAGGGTGCCCATTGTCCTAAACTAGAAGTCCAAAAATGTCTTTAACAGAAACAAGAATCCTTCTGTTCTCTCTGGGCTCTTCCTCAGCCAATCTTCAGCTCAGCCTGTTGCCCTCTTGGCAGGCTTGACAACCCTTTCAATGGGCTTGTATGCCCCCTTCCTTGAGGCCAGTAGAAGAACCCAATCCCACCCTCTGCTTTGAGTTCCAGCCTAGTGCCCTGTACCAAATAGTTAGGGCTGCTTTACCCTTACTGCAGTTCCCCCTGGGACACTTCTACCTCTTTTCTCAAGTGCCCCTCTACATCTCCCAGTCAGTCAGTTGCCCTGAGGCCTCCTTGCCTGAAGACCTTTTCAATCCCTACTCTGCTAAATCAGGGTCTTTCTCAGGCCTCCCTACCTAGAGACCTTTTCTTCTTTCTCTCTTTCTGATTCAGGGCCCCTCAGGAACTTTCTTGCTCCTTACAGGCTCTTCCCTCCAATTCTTTCCCTCTCAGCTGGGCTCTGTCAGTACTTAAGCCTGGGTCTTTTTTATTCAGCAATTGCCTGATTCCTGCCAGTTGGGGTTCATTCTACAATCAGGGTTGACTAAGCCCCAAGCTCTGCAGCTCACAGGGCAAGCTGCCTTGTTACAGTGCTATATAAATGTCAGTTATTAGATTGTTATTAGCATTTCAGCCAGTGACTGCAGCCTACCTAACTCTCTCGTACATTCCAAAGGGAGCTGTAGCAGTATCCGTGTCCTTTTATTGTTTGTGTCCATTCCCACCACCTATTATTTACAACTATTTACAGAGACCAACACTCTGGGAGACTGCTAACTTCCCAGCCAGCAAGGATCTAGAGCCCACACTCCTCCCTTTCCTGTCTCCCCCTCCTTCCTGTCTCTTAGCCAGCTTTATAGGGCAGGCTGACTACCCAGGCCTGCAGGTGGACCCACTCTGGTAATTAGGGTGTGGCCCCTCAGCCAACCCAACTAATACACTTCTTCCTCTGGAAAAGGGCTAACAGGGGCCTATCTTGTTTCTCCTAGCCAGCACCCTGTTACAGGAGCACAACAGACACACAAAACACTGGAAGCATCTACGTTGCTTGCTGAAATATTGAAAAAAAACCAACACGCTGGGTCACATTGTACAATCTTAATTCAAGTTGGTGAGCACTTAGTCACATGGGTAATCACATTGACACTAATTGAGTCCTCAGGTGACTAAGTGCTCACCAGTTTGGGCAAGGTTGTGCAATCTAGCCTGTAAGTTAAGAATCACTAAAACCTTGATTCTGTCTCCCTACTACTCAACATGAGCTGGGGTAATCTACTATATGAGTAGTTCCATTGATGAGTATTCCGTAATCACACTGAGTATGCTACTACTCAGCATGAGTAAGGCTGGCAGAACTGGGTTCCAAATAGGGTGACCAGATTTACTGATTTTATAGGGACAGTCCTGATATTTGGGGCTTTTTCTTATGTAGGCTCCTATTACCCTCCCACCCCCGTCCCTATTTTTCACACTTGTTGTCCGGTCACCCTAGTTCCAAATAATAAAAACAATACAAAAGAACATTGCTGGAGACCAAGACCTATGTAAGACACATTCTCTGATAATTGCTGAAGAAACATGCAGCCTTGAAAGAACTATAGAAGACCTACCTTGGAATTGTCCCACTTTTCATCTGCTGGTCTGAAGTACTTTCCAGAAATGGAATGTGATGTGTAGTGCCCCATCTGTAGCCATTAAACTTTATTTTTCTTAACCTTCCTAATGTTTTGGGTTCTATTTGACCCCAACTCACAGAGAAATGTAAATACAAATCTTCATGTCAAACCTGTCTCTTTCATACCAGGATGAGACCAATCTTTTCACTTTCGTTTTATCATCGTACCTGTTGTGGATTTTGTGAAGCAAAACAAGCCATTAAAAAGATAATCGAGTCAGTAAGACCCCAAATTAACTATGCTGCCCCAAAATGAAAATAGTTATGATATGAATTTTTCAACATTGTTTTTATCATCATAATTTCAAGTGGTTTTTGTTTTTCAAAAAAATGCACTGAAAAGGTCTTGGAGCCTGAGACACCCCAGATAACATTTGGCTCAGATATCATCACAACAGTCCAAAAGATTGAGTGAGTTCAAAGACAATGTTGTCATTTTTTTTCTTCTCTGGAAAGCCTACAACTTGCTAGGAAGAGTTTCTGGGGATGCCACAATTGTCAGATATAGTTTCTGGCCTGTCCACAATTGACAGTTGCTGTTGCTCAGAGAAAGAATTGCTGGGGAAAAGACTCACTGGTGCATTGCACATGGCATTGTGTCTAAATGCATCTATCTGGATTTTGTTGAATCTCACATTGCATTATAAAACTTTGAGTAAGATTGATGTTCCTGAGTGATCTGGGTACAGAAATGGTGAAACCTCTGGTGCGGGAAAGGAACATTTCAACTTTGACTCCTGCTTCTAGGGAAGCACCAACTGCTGCTGGGTACTGATCCAGAGCCTAAGAAATGGGGAAGATGTTACATCTGTGCCAGAGAATGAAACAAAAAAAACCCATCACCAATGTGTGAAGTGTAAAAACTTATGTTCAGAACATGTCACCTATTTGCTCCATTTGTTCCAAGTACAGTAGAACCTCAGTTATGAACACCTCAGTAAGGGAGGCTGTTTGTAAATCTGAAATGTTCATAACTCTGAACAAAACATTATGGTTGTTCTTTCAAAACTTTACAACTGATCATTGACTTAAAGAGCTTTGAGACTTTACTATGCAGAAGAAAAATGCTGCTTTTAACCATATCTTTTTAAATGAAACAAGCACAGAAACGGTTTATTTACCCTGTCAATTTTTGTAAACTTTCCCATTATATTTTAATAGTTTACGTATAACACAGTACCGTGCTTTACTTGCTTGTGTTTGTATCTCCCTGCTGCCTGCTTGCATCCTTATGGTTCCAAATGAGGTGTGTGGTTCACAGGTCAGTTTGTAACTCTGGTGTTCATAACTCTGAGGTTCTACTATAATAGGCCATTTAGTGCCACTTTGCTGTGTTTGTGCATTTTATATTGTTTCCAGTGCAACCTATTTTCATTGTCTGAAGATGTGTTCAGCTAGATCCCCCATCTGTATAGAATCATAAAAATCTAGGTCTGGACAGGACCTTGAGAAGTCAGAGTTCAGCCCGCTGTACTGTGGCAGGACTAGACCATCCTTGATAGCTATTTGTTCAGCTTGTTTTTAAAAGCTGCCAAGGATGGAGGCTTCATAACCTCCCTTGGAAGCCTGTTCCAGACCTTAACAACCCTCATAGTTGTAAAGTTTTCTCTAATATCTAACCTAGTTCTGGTCTATAGTTCCCTAGGTCTTCCTTGTTCCCCCTTTTTTAAAGACAGGTACTATGTTTGCCTTACTCAAATTTTCTCAGACTTCTCCTGTGCTCCGAGAGTTCTCAAAGATAATTGTGAATGACTCTAAGATCGCTTCACCTAGTTCCTTATGTACCCTAGGATGAATTACTTCAGGCCCTGCTGACTTGAATACATTTCATGTATCTAAATATTCTTTAACCTCTTCTTTCCCTATTTTGGTTTGCATTCCTTCCCTCTGGTTGTCAATATTAATTGTGTTGAGTATTTTATCATTAATCTTGTCAGTGAAGACTGAAGCAAAAGATGCATGAAGCATCTCAGCTTTCTTGATGTCTTCAGTTATTCTCTCTCCTTGCCTGCTAAGTAAAGGACCTACACTTTCCTTTGTCTTTCTCTTGCTCTTAATATATTTTAAAAAAACTTTTATTACTTTTATGTTCCTTGCCAGATGTAACTCATTTAGTGTATAGCTTTTTGTAAAAATGTGTTTGATCAGGAGGACAGTTAGCTGCCAACACAGGTACTGTGCTTTTAGGTCCAGGGAAATTTAACTTGTTCATGGTTTTATAGTTAGCTGGTTATGATAAAGTCAGTTTTAAAATGCATCTTTTTCCCCAATTTGACATACTAAGGTTCTCCAAGATCCCCATAAAGAAATAAATTGCCTGATTTTTGGTCCAATACGAGTGTTAACTATTTGTATATGGCATCAGTTCTAGGTGAAATAAAGTCATAGTTCTGCAAAAAGCCAACTAAACACACAAACAAAATTCACTTATCTACAAGCCTGAGAATTTACCTTTAGGCTACAATCTGGAGTACTGGCCAGAAATGAGTTGACTTCATTAGAAAGAGCCACTTATATAAAGACTGATCTGTTGGTGTGAGCGTTGTATGATAGGAAGGCAGTGCCAGACAAATGATTGATTTCCTAATCCTCAAATCAAGACTCCTAATTGAATAAAATACTTAATATAGAAACAGTGATAAGGGGTCATCACAATTGAAAGTGTTTTCCAGTGGTCAAAATATCATAATTTCTCTCCCACTGTTGGGTAAACTGAGACGGGCAGCATCATACAACTAAGCAGTGGCAGAGTGGGAATAGATTTCCTGATTCCCAGGCTCCTGTGTGGATAATTGCATAGTCAAATGCTTGACCACACTTTGGTTAGTTATGAAATATACTCAAGATCAAATAACCAATGTCAGTCAGGTTTATTAATATGTTACAGGAAAAAGGTTCTATACTATATCAGCAATGTTACATTCACTATACCAGCAATGTTACGTTCACCTTACACAGAATGTGTGATCTATTATTTGATTCTACAAGTTACACATTTCTTTACACATCACTAAAATCCAACCCATGAGTTTGTTCCAGTTCCCTAACAGTTCTGTTTCTTCCTTTTCTCTGTTTTGCTGCTAACATTTCAGGTGAAGATCCGTGAAGGTACTTTCCTAGCTTGGACTAAGACACAGGATCCATGTATTGCGATTCTGACAAGTTTTCTATCTGCTTGTGCCAAATGCTTACTTCAGCAAATGCAAATGAGTTATGGGATACATAAGTGAATAGGATTATGGTATAAATCAGATTAGGCTACATCACCGTTACAATATTTGTTCTTAATATTGTGGGTACTTAATACATATAATATATGCTGGCTAGCATATGAATATATTAGTCAACCCCTGCTCTAACCACTAGGTAATGCTACATCTATTTTAATTTATTTTATAGTGTATTCAATTTTCCTGGTTCTGTTTCTAGTTACATGATATATTCAGGATATTCATATACATGATTATTGTATACCTCCTCCATAGCACACTATAATTGAAATTAGACATACACTGCTTGGAAAATATTTCTCCATTTTATTTGTCTGCTTTTCAAGCATTTTAAAGCAATTTCTATGCAATTAAATATCAGTTTTCACAAATAATGACCAAGGAAAAAATATGGTAAATGAACATGGAATGAGGGGGGGAAGAATTATTGAAATCTGAAATATTCCATCTCACTCTTGGTCTGATTTATAGAAAAGTTATTGTCTCTAGTGTCCATTTCAATAAACCATTCTGCAGTGTGCTGGTACAGAATATATTATCCTGCAAGTTAGACAGTCTGTTTAGTAAATTATTAAGGCAGCAAAGGTAGGCACAGAACAGAATGAAATTTATGACTTAAATAATCAAAATTGTAATGAGTTTTTCACAGTGATTCATTCTAAGAGCCCCCTTCTAGCACTTATGCCCTAAATGGTCTATCAACATTTCAGTTATACAAAGGCATCAGATAGCCCCAGCCTATTCTTATGTAGTTTGATCTTGTTGCTGGGAACTCCTTTTCTAAACATCTTAAAAGAAGATATGGCCTCCTGGGACTTAGAGCAGCCACTCTGTTAGTGAATAAAGTGAAAAGTACATGGGAGATATTGGGTCCAATTAATCCCTTCTGCAGCAAACCTATAAGAGTACAGTAGAAGAAATCAATAGTAAAATTAGCCTTGCATGGATTTAGTCCGTATCATTCTGCTTGAGGGAGAAGTTCTCAATCCCTTAGGACCAGGCCCTGGGGTTAGCTTCCCTATTCTGCAGATCTCCACTGATCTATTCAACTCCCTGTAGCACAGAGCCACTCTGTTCAAAGATTCTGTGCCCTGCAGCAGCTCTGATCCCATTGCTGGACAGCACTGTTCTGTTGCATTTCTGGGGATTCATCTTGCCATGCTTATTCCCCTTGAAGAAGGTTCATCACTCAATATGGAGATGAAGAAATGTAATAGGGGTTTTGGCTATATTAGATTTCCTGGTGAGTCTCTGTGGAACCATTTTTGGGGGGAGGCCTCGGAGGGATGAGTCACCATCCTGTCCCCAGCCTGGGCACTCTACCCATCCATTCTCCATCCCCTCCTTTCAAGGAGTTCTAGGTAAAGGGTGTGTGTGTGTGTGTGTGTGTGTGTGTGAGAGAGAGAGAGAGAGAGAGAGAGAGAGAGGATGGAATGGAACACCACTACCAAGGTGGCAGAACCTATCTGCTATGCAGGAGGAGATGCACACGGGAAGCTCAGGGGCACAATCATACTCTCCAAGGTAGTTTCAGTCTCCCAGATACAGGTAAAAGAAGCGAGTCCCACCCCCTTATTAAAATAAATCCATCTCACCCCAGTGCCCAAATTAAAATGATAGCCCACTCCTACCAAAAGGCCAGTAACCTTTTGTGTTTTCTTGCTCTTCCTAAGAAGCCAGAATGTAAGTTCAAAAAGTCAGAATTTAAAGTTTCATAATAGAATAGACTATGAGGAAAACTGCTTTTTTTAAAATAGAACTTTAACTACCATTGTAGCTATTTTTCTCCAATGGACAAGGTGAAGTGAGACGCTAGTGTAGCAAGGATAGTTCTGAATTTAGAGCTTGATTTTAATAAAATGCATTAGTCACATTAATGAGGATGTCCATTTAAGACAGTCGTTTAAATTCAAGAACAGTAATTTAACAGGAGATGTTAACATAGTCCTATTGTTCAGTTGAATTTATGTTAAACAGAGATGAGATGTGCAAAAGAGTTCAACAGAAAAGCAAAGTAGAAATCTCTGACCTATCCTGTGGGACTAAGCTGAGAATCCAAAAACTTCAGGCGTATAAAGGTGCCATGAACGCCTGGACAAAAATCTGTTTACTGGTACTGACAGAGGAACTTCTGAGGAAAATGTCTGCTGTGCCATAGGCAGCTGTTGGAGGTAAAGAATTTAAGATTCACAATATAATAGATATTTATATAGACATCAGGAATATCCAGACTTATCATGATTAGTGAAAACAAATATTTTGGAATGTATATTAACCTCATGCTTCAGGGCATAAGACACATCTATAACTATTAAGCCTTGTCTTTACTACAAAAAAAGGTATGTTTTTAACTTGAATTAACATCCTACTGAAGATTAAGGCTAAGGGTGTCAAGCAGAGAAGTGGATGGTCATGCTTAGTGGTTGGCCTGGGGACCACAGCCAAGAGTCTGCAGAATTAAAAACAAGGTTGGAACAAGGCTGAAGGAGGAATAGGCTGGAGCCGGAACAGAAGCGGTCTGTCAGAACCACCAAGTGTCAGGGCATACTCGAAGTGTGGTAGTGATGTTGAGCACACTGGAGTGGCTGCTTTATTGGGAATGTATGTCTCGTCTTGGCATCACCTGGTTAGACCTGCACCTGTGCATTGGTTGAGCCCTGGTTGATTGGCATGGAGCCCTCTAATCAGGCTCAGGTTGCGGGATGACTCATCAGCTCAGCTATCAGCACTCATCAAGCTCAAAGATGAGTCATTACCCCCGCCAGCCACCCCAAGTAAAAAGACATCTACCTGAGGTCTTCAGACTAGGTTATTCATGATGTAACTGATGGAATTCTCAAAGCAGGTCAGGGGCATGTAGGTTTTCAGTTGGTTCCCATGAATGATCAGCTGCAACATGACCCTCCCAATCAACAAGGTACGTGATCTTTCCTTGGACAATTTTGGAGTCCAAGATCATCTTCACCAGGTATTCCTCATTCCCCTGGATCATGACAGGTGGAGGTGATAGTTGTACTTGTCTGGGGAAGGAGTCGATGTGTTTTTTCAGCTAGAAAATGTGGAATACTGGGTACGTTCTCATTGCCCTGGAAATCTGGCATTTGAAGGCCTCAGGATTGATCTGTTGGATGACCCAAAATGGGCCAATATATTGGTAATCCAACTTCCTTGAAGGCCAGGTGTTGTGTTGAGAGCAATACTTTATCTTCAACTGTGATTTGACCATCAGTGAAGGTCAGCATAATCCTTGCAATCTCTTTTGGGAGACTAGGTGGGTTTTCAAATCTTTCTGAATACACTGAAAATGTTTCACTAGGTCAGAGCCTTCAGGTATGTAAGAGGCTTGTTGGGTGGAAAGATGAAACAGAGTGAAAGCAATAGTTGGTATAAAAAGGTCTATGGTAGGTTGATCATTGGTCTGTGTAGCAGGGTGGTCACGCTACTTCTTCTCTGAGGGGATTAAAGCAGCCCTGGAAAGGGCTGTGGTGGAGAAATGCTAGGCTGATTGGAGGAAGCAGCCACAGGTGGGGCCACACCCCAATCAGGCCTCAGTTGGACCTATAAAAGGGCTGTGAGCCAGGAGCTTAGGGAGACTTTCTCTCCTCTAGCCTTTTGAGGGAGAAGGACCTGGCTGCCTGGGAAGTTGAGGAGGGTACCTAGGGTGGAGCAGTGCTGGGGAAGGGCAGAGGGAACTGGAGAGCTCCAGCCTAGCAAAGCCCCAGGCTGCAGGCCGAGTTAAGGGCCCACAAAAGGGTACTATGTCTGCAAAGGAGCAGCGCAGGAATAGGCAGAGGCTGCTGGTCCAATCCCCCTTGCCAATGATGAGTTATTTACAGACTGAAGTCTGCCCCAGTGAGCGGGATCTAAATGAAGACTGGCAGTAGCCACTGAGGCAAGACGGAGATAGGGGGTTGGGAGTTCCCCTGGGAGGGGAGCCCCAGAGTGAGGGGGTACAGTGATGGGCAGAATCCCTGGGCAAAGGGCACCACAGTCTGGGAGCAGGCGAGACACTGGCCTGCAGAGGGCACTCCAGGCTGGAAAGAGTTAATTCCCAAGATGACCAGCAGGAGGCGCCATGCCTGTGAGTCATCACCCTGCCACAAGTGGTGGAGAATGCGGGCACATGCGGTCCCCCCCCCGATACAAGGGGCAGAGCAAGGACTGTGGGACTGTTGCCCAGATCCAGGAGACCATAGATGGACTGGTATTGGAGGGCCTGGGTGGCCCAACTTGCCAAGCAGCAGAGGGGGTTGTTCCGACTGCTGCGGGGGTGGACACCCAGACCATATGAGAGACCAAGGGCTGGAGGCCGGTGCTGGGGCCTAAAAACTCTTCACCTGTATGTGACTGAGATACTACGAGAGGGAGTGCCCCTCCTGGGATGGAGGAAGGAGGCCCCACCCATAAAAAGCACCCCCTGTGAGGTCAACAGTGGGGCCACAAACATGTTGGGCCTACAAGGAGCCAGGGCACCTAAGGAGGAAGTGCCCTTATGGGACTCACAGGATCCTGGCTAACCCTGAGTGAAGGGTTAAGCCTGAAACAAACTGCGGCAGGGCTGTGGCAAAGGTCAGGCACAGGAAGTGCTTCCTCTGCCACAACAAGGACCATATCAGATAGCACTCTCCCTTGAAGCAGAATGTGGGGGAGTGTCGGAGACACGGGCCTGATCTGAGACTGGCCAAAGGGAAGTGTCAGCGAGGACCAAGGCCCCCAACAAGAAAGAGGCTGAAACAGAAAGGCCCCAGCTGAACCAGGGAACCCACACAAGAGCCAGGAGGGCGACAGTGGGATCTCATACAGAGAGGGAAACCCATGCAGGAACTGACAGGGCTACGGTGGGGACCCAGACTGTAACAGAGGGAAGCAGGTGGCTCCAAATAGTGGAGAGCATGTGGCAGGAGAGGGATTCCCTGCGGGCCCAGCTGCAAGGGACACTGGGGCAATAGGGATTCCCCCCCGCATGCAGTCTTAAGGGAGGGAGTGTGTAGCGGGGTGGTCAGGGTGGCAAAGGGCAGTGGGGTCTGGGAGGGATAGGGGGCCAGCAGCAGGTGAGACATCTGCCTGCAGAGGGTGCTCTGGGCTGGAAAGAGCTAATTTTAAACATGATAATCCAGTTCATTACAGAAAATTTTGAGTGAGGACCTAAGAGGGAGGGGCAAAGACAGCAAAAGCAAAGGAGGACTGCTGAAAGTTATTGAGATGATAAATAAATAAAACATATCAGCAAGAGTCAGCATTCTAACAGGCCCAAAGAAATGGAAGAGGGAGCTAAGATCAAAAATGCTTACTCTGAATGTTGCAAGACCAGGAATTTGATGGGTATGGAGAGCACATCTGCCCTAATTTCCCATGCAAGGTAAAAGGGTAGGCCTGTCTAGCACACTGACATGCAATTTTTCCTTTGTAAAGAAGGACCATAGAGTAGATTTTCCTCTTTGTTATTCTGCCATTAATAAAGTTTAAAGCAATATTTGGTATTGTAGAATATTTGCTAATTCATATCCCATGCAATTGTATATGTGGGCATGTACAAATCTGACTTGAAAAGCAAAGAGAGAATGTAAAAAACTCCACAGTTAAGTATACAATCTAGAGTTATTCAGTAAAATTTCAGTGACCTGCCCAGCCAAAAATGAATAATCAATATAACCCCATGTCTCCAAACTGCTGAAATATGTGGTGGCTTACGTATACTATAATGCACACAACTCAGCCCCTTTATGTAGAACTTTCCCTTTCTCCCTTCCCTCCCCTGTAGTGCCTCCAACCCCATAAGTTTTAACATTTTTTGGTGTTTTTAGTTTTAATTGATAACTGAGCTTTATAAATTTGATTGTTGTACAATACCCCTAGTACTCTGAGATAACTTTAAGTACAGTTACTATTGAGGTTCATCTAGTCTAACCTATATTAATGCAAACAAATAAAGAACAAGATCAGGGATCCCTCAACTGCTGCAAAGCAAATGACACATGTATTGTTCCTATGTCTGGGCCACAAATGGATGGGGTTAGCACTGCAGCTTTCTGCCAATTAGTGCATCAGGAACAAAACTTTCTATTTTTAATTCCTGCTTTATATCTCTGTTAAGAGTACAGCTGGAAATCATTTTTGGAAAAGGAATACTATTAGATTAAGGAACAAACTAACACCAATCTTATTCATTCAGTTTCATCATATCTGGTTTCATACTAGACTCTGTACAGTTTTTCCACTCTTACTTTGAACAGCAAAATAGACCACTGATGAAAAAGGATTTATCCAATTATTATGAGCAAAGTAGCTTTAACTTCCTTTAGATGTCCACTAGCGAGATATAAAATGACACTTCCCAGACACATCACTAGCACAATAGGGCCTTTATTGATTTTCATATAATGTTCTTCAGTCTGAAATGACTCTCTAGAGGACTTCACTTCCCAGCAGGAAAAAAAAAATTGCCTTTTCTATGTTTGAATTCAGGTCTATTAATGCATCCCTAGCTGGAGACAGTGTCATTTTAGTTCTATTCCTTTGTAGTTGACGTGTCTACACCTTGCTGGTTCAGTGTCCTAATGGATCCTAGGGTTACAGGTCAGAGTATGAAAACAAAAAAATGAAATTGCTTAGTCTGAGAATCAATAAGAAAGGACTCTTAACACTCTTTCTAAGGGTAAAATGTGCAAGCAATGAGGTGTGATGAGTGCATTCAACCTTGTACTAAAACTATAAATAGAGTATCAACCCCAAAGACGTTACAAATGGAAAATAAAGAAGAAAAATAGTTAATATTGTTCAGCTTGTACTACCACCATCAGGAAAATCACAGTGGAAGAAATGTTACTTTTTTCATTTGTCATTATGAGGTGCAACATTGATTTCTTCTCTTCACTATGTAATTTAAATACGAAAAGACAATTTGAGTAGTTAAATTACTGCTTTCAGTGAGATAAATTTCACAAACTAGGATGATTTAACAGTGGCCATACACCTCCATTCACACAGGATTACAAGTTAAATCGGGGGGAAAGGCATAGTGATACGGCATTTTAGAATTGGAGGAAAGTGGCAGGGAGAGAAAAAACAGGTTCTCAGAGCCTTTACTAGGTCTTAAAATAAACATACATAAAATTAGCTATTATCCACAATCTTACTTTTAAGAATACATTAATTTGGACCTTTTTATTTGTTATGGAAATATATATATAACCTCTTTTTATACTGCCTGGCAGTATTGGCTATAGCACTTACTGGATAAAAAATGTATGAAGCTTAAATGAGTGGAAGATGAAAAAGTTAAAAGGAAGAAAGTGTTTATATATACCTGAATTTTTACCAGTATATTTATCATTTCCATAGACATAATACTACTGTGTTGTTAGTTCTCATAGGCATTGGTACTAGTGGCAAAATAAGGCATTCACTTGCGGGATAAAGAACTGAGTTTTATTTACAGATATTAAGCATCATAAAACAAAGCTCTCAAGCCCGTTTCTGACCTTATTCACACATGTAATTCATAAATCTGTTGGGGAAGGGTGAAACAGACCAGAACCTACCCCCACATGTTTACATCTTAGGTCTTTAAAGTAGGGGTGTGCACATGAATAAATTCTCAAGTCTAGTTTAATCTTGGTCTCAAGTCCCTTTTGGGACATTAAGGCAGTGGATCACATAAATGTTCCTTTCCGGCAAGAGGGAAAAAATTTTCCTGCAGTACCCATGTTTGTCTGCTGTTTAAGAACTGTTCTGGCCCTGCCTCCAGGAGTTCATAAAAGTTACAAGTTGAGTACTAGAAACTGCATTTTAGTGGGTTAAATGGAAGATCACATCCACATGGATAGCCAATGACCACGCTTATTCAGCAGTCTCGATACAGAAACTACTAGTGAAATTCATACAAGCCATAGACAACTATATGCCATGTTCTATTCCACAGTAAATTTAAACCAGTGTACAACTAATTAAATGACAGTACTACATTTAATTTTCAATACTGGGGTAGCTCTGATAATGTAAACCTGTCAGAGCCCGGGTTCATAGTGGAGAGGCAAATAAACCTAGTTCAAGTATTTTTCCTGCTTCCTTGCAAGTGATTAACAAGGAGAAGACCTCTGCCAATTTGTGTAATTGTCAATTCTCTCTTCTTTTAAAGCTTCCACTGAGCTTTTGAAGGATTAGCCATATGTGTCTTAACTCCATAAGGAGCTTTTACAGGAACTGGACTAGTCAAATGTACTGCTCTTTTGCTCTACCAATGTACTGGTTATCAGGTTGGCTAAATAGCTACGGGTGAAATCAATTGCTGTGCAGAAGACCACACTGTGCTTGCACACCTCTTAAGGCTCGCTTAAGCCCTATGTAATGGAATGCCACTCACCGCTAATGCACGTCCTCTTATCTAAATCAGGGAAAGCAGTTGTCACTGCTTGGGGTGCGCCTTTGCTGCTCATTGCTCACTATAATCTTTCTTCTGGATTCTTAGCTTTCCAACCAGGTCACCATTTAGTCCATTCCTTCTGCAGTCACACGGTCCAACAGGACCAATGTTGCAGTGCCTCTCCAGACAGTGGTCAGCCATGGCCCAGGGCTCTGTGCCACGCTAACAGTACCTGGAAGGGGAACGCAGGCCCACCCACTACACTAGGTCCTAGCCCAGGAAATCTACAACCAACAATCCAGGTCTGCTCAGTCCTAGTCCCTGTTGCTGTTTACCTGGCCTCCTTCCTACCCATCTTATCTTCTCTTGCCTGCTTATGGTTTACCACAAGACCTACTCTACTCCCTGTTGCTACTTCACCCCTTCCTAGCCTCTTATTAGACTCTATATTCCATGGCAGCATCCTATCACTTACTTTCCCCCTGGTCTTCATTCTTGCTCCTGACAACCTCCTTGCTTCCAGGAAGTGACTGCAGCCTCCTTCCCCTGAAACCCTCTTCTGCCTCCTGCATCTTGGCTTTGTAGTGCTGTCCCAGCCCTTCCCCAGCTGGGCTTCACACTCAATTAACCTTGGTCCTCCTCCTCTCAGATGATGTCTGATAATCTAACTGGCTTCTCAGGCCCTAGTTAACCCTATGAGGGTTAGCGTGGGACACACACCCTACCATACATGAAATGAAATCAGGGGTGTATGTAACTCTAAGAGAAAGAGTTTGCAGTATGAATCCTTAGCTAAAAAGGTAGAATATACAACTAGTCTTCAATACAAGCTGAGGAAATTATCCCCATCCCAAGCTATAGCAATGTATTAATGAAATTTCTAGCTTATGATGATTTCATGTTCTCATCTTTCTGCAACTTTGTCTATGAAACAGCACTGACAACGTACCCCCCAAAAGTGTATGGTTGTGGAGCTGATTGACCTCACTTTGGAAAACAGAAAGGTGTTCTATGGTTATCGAGGGAAGGAATCTTATCCAAAATCAGAGTTAATTTTTACAGCTTCATGCCAGCAGCACTGCAGCACAGCCATAGAATTCCCTGCTCCCCTGCACCTTCTACATCACTAGCAACATTAACAATATCAAGAGACAGCCACCTCACAGCCCCTAGCTTCCTACACAGACATTGCTAGCAACATTAACAACATCAAGAGACAGCCACCTCACAGCTCCTAGCTTCCTACACAGACATCTTCAAACACCCACCCGTTTAACTACTTCACCAGAGTTGCCAAGATCTGTGCTGCTCCACATTCTACCTCCCCACACCCACTGTTTGGGGCAGGGCATGTTGACAATAAGATTAAATTATGTACAATTTGACAAATACTAAAAGGAAATACTTTTAAACACACTGTGTAATTAGACTGTGAAACTCATTGCCACAGGAAGTCATTGAGGTCCAGAATTTATAATTCAAAAGGGATTGGACACGTGGATAACCAGAATAGCCAGAGTTATCACAATTATTGATAACACATTTTGTGGAAGAAGTATTAAACCTCATACTTCAGAGTTTAAGCCAATCTCTACATAACAGAGACCGGAATGAGCCAGATTATCCCACATCTGTCTACTGTAGGGTTCTGAGACCTTCCTCTGAAGCATTTTGTATTGGCCACAGTTAGACAGGATACAATTCTGATAAAGTATGCCAATTTCTATGCTCCTCAATTAATGGATATATGAAAATTGCTTGAAAATATACTAATTAAAACATTAAACATTTGCATAAACTATCACATGGTGTCAAACAAAACTGACAGCTCTGTAAGCGGTGCTGGCCCACTATGCAGAGAGGTGAATGTTACCTTTTGTGAGCTGTTGGTTTTTCAGCATCTAGGTCCTACTTACATAAGGGAAATTACAACAGTGCAAACCCCAAATGAAGAGACACTGTAATTTAGTCCTGCAGTCAAATGGGGTAAGCCTTCTTTATAGATGTGCTGCTCCAGTACAATAGGGGTTTGTATTTGTATAACTACAACAATATAGTGACACCAGGCAAATATCTCTAATATAGGCAGGGCATTAGACTGTGGGATTAATAAACTGTTACTTTCCTTCCTTTTAAACAACAATGAAAGGTGTTACTGCTTCCTTACATCCTGGTCTCAAATGGGGATTAGTGTTGCCTTTGTGTTCCATATCTAAATTTTCTGTTGTTCTTTAGTTTCTTACAAATGATATCTTTATCAAGTAGCATGTTTGCTAGAAGCTTCACCTTGACAGGAATGTCAAGGACTTGTATACTTACAACTAATCATTATTGTTTTCTTTTCCAACCAACAAGCACAGGCAGCAATTGAACCACAATGTCTCAAAGGTACAAGCTTAAACTGGTAGAGTGTTTTGACCCTCTGTTTCCATTCTCTAATGCATTTGTCAGTTCTGTATCTGGCACTCAGGTTTTTTTCAACTAAAATCTGGGTGGTGTCACACCTCATTCAATATACTTGACACGAACTATAATCTAAATGTGCTCTAAAGCACTATCTGGATATCATAACCACTAAACCTACTATTTCCAACAATACAAAAGGTTGCAAAGATCCTTGAGGTTGCAATTTCTGTAACTAATTGAATCACATCTGTGGTCTTATTTATAAGCAGGGACAGGAGTTAGAAATTCTTGACCTTCAGGAGTCAATGAAAGATGCTGCTGTCCTTGTTATCATTTTAAACTTGACTGCCACTTGCTAAGGCAGATTTAATGTATCATCCCAGCTTATCAACAGAAATGGTAAATAGTCCACATTAAATCTGAATGTACCTATCTCATTTCAGCCTTCTGGGAATGAAGGCTCATTGCAGAAGGAGGAAAAAATGTCTTGATAGAGCCAAACTTAAATATGTCTAATATATGCCTGAGTTCTTTATAAAATCGGTGACTAATAGAAAATGATTTATCTCAGATTTTCTCATTAAAACAAAGAAGAGCAGGATAATGTATTCATATTTCTTTATCCAGTTTTTAAAGCACATAAAAGCAGGCAGATCCACTCAGAACTGACAAACGGCTAAGGGTTTCCTGGATTTTCAGTCAGAACATACCACTCTTTGCTGCATACTAAAGATCAGAATGGGTGAAGGTATAGAGAGGCAAGTTAACTGAGCAAGCACAATGCTGAGAGTCAGGATTTCAAGTCTGTATTTCAAATTCTGCCACAAAGTCACTGTGTGAACTTGACAAAATATTTATTTCAGTTTTCAAAATTAGGGATCTAAAGCTAGGCACTGAAATCCAGCTTGGGTACTGTAAATAAGTGGCCTGAGCACCAGCAACGCCTACTGATTTAAATATAAATTTTGAAAATCAGGGCACTTATTTACAATGTATACTTGAAAAGTTCGACTGGTTTGGAAGATGTAATATTTTGGAATGATATTTCCAACAATAGGGAATTCTACTAGAAACCATAACAATTTTTCAAAATGTAACACAATATAAAAGGGCTGTAAGTTCCTAAATACAGTTTAGGCACCTGACAAACATTGGAAAACTCTGGCTTTAATCTCCCCAGGCCTTGATGTATGTGCCTGTAATTCACCAATGCAGCAGAGACTTTCTCCATCCTAGAACTATATTCTCTAAAGTCCAAAACAGCTTTAAATGAATATTTTGAGTTTGGCTTCTCTCCCCTCATACGAACACAATCTGCAACCTTTATTCATAGTGAGTAATTCCTTTCATTGAGAAACATTCACCTAGGTTCAGAGGAACGTTCTTAGAGCAAAGTACTACTCAGTGGGAATAAACATAGCAGAATGTGGTCCATAATGAAGTGGCAAACAAAAAAGAAATGGAATAAAAATTCAAATATATGCAATACTCTTTATAGAACCATATTTTTGCTTAAATTAAAAGCCACTGATTCCCAAATTTCCAAGCAATTGGCAAAAAGCCCGATTTTAATCTTATTTAGTGAGTATGCATAGCCACTTAGTATTCTTGGTAGTGATATTTTAATTTCTTAAATATCATGAGATGCTGCAAATGCCTGCGATCAATATTATAAGCCATTTAACCCCTCCCCCAATCTGAAATACTAAAGCTCATTGCTAGGGAAACTTGTCATGACATGTACCATACCACATGCAAAAATCTCTTGATAGGAAAAAAATGAACTTGTGTCATTCCACAACAGTAAAGATAAAAAGGAGAGAATCCCTAGGCAAGAGCACTGACAGGAGAAATTCTGCAAAAAGTCTAATTGCTCCTCAGATTTCCTATCTACAGATCTGTTCACATATTGACTCGAAGAATAAAATGTATAATATCCAAAATGTTTCTTGAAAATGTCAATCAAATGGAAGCTAAGAGAATGGGCAGAATGTCAGCTGTTTTCAGTGACAGGACAATGTACAATCACCTCTGCAGAATAAACTATATTTTGAATAGGGTGGCATGTGTGTGTACAGAGGACTAGATAGTATTTTAATTAAATCAAATAACTCCCTAATCTAGTGGTAAAATATTGGACCTCAATATAAATTTAAAGTTTGCAGCCAGAATGACAACTTAGCCAAAGACACTCTGCTGCACACAAACTGGGATTTATTTTTCAGCTTCCTAAAAGACTATTTGGAAACCTCTTCAGCCTCATATTGAATTAAGACTTCGGCATTCAGGAAAGAAATGTGACAGGCTTGAATTTAAAACTCTTATTAATGTTAGTGGTGGGTATTAGTTTTGATATTTGCCTTGATTCAAATAATTAAATAACAAACCACTTGTAAAATGAAAAACTCCAGGAACAGTAAAGCTTGAGGAAAAACATATCTGACACTATGCTAGTTCCACTCACTTGAAAGGGTTCTGATGACCACTATTAACACAGTAAACCTGCTATATAAATCTCTTTGATTTATTACTAATCTGGGACCAGATTATGTCTGGCTATTACACAGGGGAAAAGGAGAAGTAGCAAGTATGAAAGCATTTCTCGCCCCAATCCCCCTCCCGCCCCCACATAACCTGCAAGGACCAGACACAGCTGCAGTTCCACTATTCAAAGGAGGACATAGGTCCCTACAGTAAGCAGGAGGGGATGGTACTATCCAAATACTATACATGAAACAACAGAGCTGGCCACCCACTGAAGAGGGAGCAAACTCCACCTATAAAACAGATGTAGGAGCAGGTGCAGTATCTCTACTTGCCTGTGAGTCTTGGGAGGAATTCTGTCTTCCTTGTGCTAGACAGCTTCACAGTGTAATTCCTGGGATGGCATTATTGTGCCCCTAACTAAGGACTGTGGTGTATAGGTATCATTGTGCCCTATGATTATGGACTAGAGCTGGACAAATTATTCACTGAAATCAAGCTATCTGACCAATATTGATATTTTCTTCTACACTTGACAAGCTCCATAGTTTGGCAAATTCAGTCAGCACATTCTTTCCATCACTTCTTTAATTGTTTATTCCACAATAATACTTTTCATTATTTGACTAGCTCTGCTATTGACCAAGTATGTTGTAGCAACCCTAGCTTTACTGATTATATTGTCAGCTTTTGTGGGGAGAGACCATTTTTGTGTGTTTGTACAGCACCTAACACAATGGGACCCGTGACTGGGACCCCTTGGTGCTACATAAATCCAAATAATTAATAATTATTTTCTTATTACCCTTAAATGCATTTTCCACTGAACATTGATTCTGATATTTCTTATATAAAACCAACTTCTTTAAAGTTAATCCATTAAGAGAAAACAGTGCTAATAATAATACAAAACTTAATCTTTAAACCTGTTATTTTTCCATGCTGAGTAATTTCATAGAATCATAGGACTGGAAGGGACCTCAAGAGGTGATCTAGTCCAGTCCCCTGCACTCATTAGACTATTATTGTCGTTGCATTACTGTAGCATCTAGGAGCCCCAGTCATGCATCAGGACCACATTGTGCTGGGCACTGTACCATATGCCAACTCCTGCAGCCCATTCTCAGTTGTTGCTCAGGAAAAACTCCCTGTCGATACAGTGATTACAACAGGATCAAGCCCAGCACATAGGACCAAGGTAAGTTTCTCTGCTCCATCAAGCACCATCAGTGGGAGTGGAGTACATCTATGGGCCTACTTGGGTAGTAAGGTGCTACCCAATGGGAGTCAATGTGGCAGAAGATCTGGCCCTAAATATCTTGAGCCTGGTTCTCCACTGCCCCACCCCACCCATTATACCTATGCAAAATATGGGCAAAACAGTATCATTCTGGTTTGGTAATATTTTATAGGTACATTTGCACAGAGCTAAATGAGTATGCAAGGGGCAGGTCTGTGGAGGATCAGGCCCATTCTATTCATAAGGGAATGCCATTGATGTCACAAACCTTAAGCATTAATCATGTTGTAAATACAAATGCATTCCATATGTTTAAGATCTGATATTGAATACTTTATAAAAAAAAGATAAAACATAAAAACACTGAAGGCAGATTCATTGTTTTACTCTTCTGCCAGTCATATGCTACAACCCTAATCTAAAGATTAACTGGAAAGGAAGAGACACAGGGGTTTTTTTCCCCTTGCAACAACTCAACAGAAATGAATTGGTGTAGCAGCTTAAGAAGAACTAAAGCACTCCTTTCTTCTGCTTTCAAGTTCAACCCTTTCACCTGAGGAATTCTCCTGGCTCACGGGTTTGATGTCAGCTCTTGATTGTGTTTTGATGTTTCTGCAGATCTACAATTGAGTTCAATTCTCAGCAGCCAAAACAGACATTTGTCATCTCATATGCATCAAATTTCCTGTGGCACACTGCCCACTTAATCATGCAGGCAAGGGGAGCACTGACAGAGCAAGGGGGCTGACTGCAAGCCACTGTGACCTAGCAAGTGTGTTGTCACATGTAATTACCATTATTTATAAGAATCACTCAAGGCTTATTGGTGTTCCTGCACACCAGTTTGACTGCACCAGAGTGTTTAAGTAAATATTTGCACGCAACAAGGAGCTGTTGAAAGTGTTTTGTCTGTGGCCACATCCCCATCCCATGAAATATTCAGCACATGAAATGTCTCCAGTGATGCAGAGTAGTGAGTTTTCATTCTGATTTGATTAGCAGTGATGATTCTTTCATGAGGTGTGACTGTCCTTCTAGATTAGCATCAGCCCAGATACCTTGCAGTAGTCACGGAAGAAGGGAGCTGGCAAAAGAGCAACCTAGGAGCACATTAAAAGCTTCCTATTTTGGAGGCTCTCTCTGCTGATTCATGGGGTTTTTTTTTTAAATTTAAAACCTGAATTTTAATTTTAAAAAAATCACCTTAGTATCTAGACCTTCAAAATATATTGGAAATCTAAGAGTCAAATCAAAACACTAATAAAGCTTAGCCAGACATACTAGTCTGGAAATTTCTTAACTAGTAACAAGGGGACATTAAATCTTAGACCATGAATAAGTTACAAATGTCATATGGGGATAGCATGTTAAGGTGCATTTCTCAGATATGGATAATCATATTTTGGTATATTAGTTACAGTTTACATGCTAGCTATATTGCCTCAATATTTAATTATACCAGTTCTTAAACTTTGTCCCATTTTAAGTTCAGTATAACTTTCCTAAGACTATTAAGGTACTTTAAGTGTTGGTTTACACTTCCACCATAACACATACACACATTAGTTTAAATAAAGTACATATCTGTGCCTCCATGATCAGCCTTCTCTCTTGGATAATCTGAATTATGTTTGAGGTATGTAACTCTGCAATAAATCTTTTCCCCCCTTAAATATAAACTCTGAAATGAAGTCAAGAAAGTGTTAAAGCTCCCATTATAATGCTCATAAGCCCAATAGACAAGAGAGGACAGAACTGAATTTGGTCCAGTGCTTAAAGCAGGAGATAAGGAGTCAAGACGTTGTAGCTTATTCCCAACCATAACTGATCTGCTAAGTGACTATGAACTTTAGTTGAACCTTCATGGACCAAATTCAGACCTAGTTTAAGTGGGTGCAATTCCAGTGAATTCAAATTAGTTGATCCCACTTATACCACTCACAACATAATTGGTTGAGTTTTTTGTTTGGTTGGTTGTTTTGCTCTGTATCTCAACTCACTTTTTTCTTTTTCTTTTTCTTTTTTTTTTAATATATAGTGAAAGCTACTGCACAATGTGTGTGTGTGGTCTTTCAGTTTGAAAGGCAACCTAAAACAAACACACACGACTACCTCACCTCGCTGCTCAGTGGCAGACTCCAGTCCTCTTTCTCCTAACTCTTCCCCTGTTGTCATACTGCCCACCTCCCCAACTCTTACCTATGCCTCCCTTTCTGATTTTTCCCCATCAGTCTCTTGCCTCATCCTAGTCGAAGCTGTCTGCTCCGGCCTTCTACTCTCATCTCCTGTTCAGTCCCCCTGTTGCCTTCACATTGTCCTCTCTTTACACTGTTACCTGCACCCCACTCTCTCCTTCCCTGCCTTCCTCACCGTTTCCCTTTCTTTGCCTTCCCCCCATTCCCATTTCCTTGCAATTGCTCTCCCTGCTCTCCACATTCCCATTGACCAGCTCCCTTCCGCAGGGCCAGCTCCAGGCACCGGTGGAGGAAGAACATGCCTGGGGTGGCACATGCTAAGGGGCAGCATTCTGTCCATTCTTATGATGGCAGTTCAGACGGTAGTCCGAGCGTTTTGCTTATTTTGGTTTGGTTTTATTTACTTGGGGCAGCAAAAATGGTAGAGCCAGCCCTGCCCTTCAGTCCCTCACAAGAAGACTGGAGAGGTGGCCATATTAGTTCAGAGCAGCCTGGCTTCTCTTCCATTAATGAGAGAACCAACAGTCCTGTAACAGAGAACATAGTTGTAGAAACTTGAAAGAATGAGATTACAGCTTGAAAATGGGGACAACCCTATCTTCTTGTCAGACAGTCAAATTTTAAGTCACTGCTGCCTGTGGACAAGTGATCCAAATTATTTCCCCCAGCCCATGTTTATGTGTCAGTCAGAGGAAGAGTACACACCGCCATCACATTGTTACCTAATAACACAGGGTACATCTGTGGGTTTTCCCCCACAATTAATTTATTAGCCTTTATAGAAGAGATTCCCTATTTCAAATCTAACCTTGTATTATTCTTTTATTTGGGGTTTTGGTCCTGCCCCATCCCTCCTGCCCCCCAACACTCTGCTGGTAATTCCTCTTCTTACACATATAGTAAAGCACTTTTGCAATATATTTTGGCCATCTTTCAAACTGCTGAAATGTAAATTAAAATCAAGAGCTATCTATTGTTACACAGGAGAGTATCATTATTACTATCAGTGCAGAAGAAAACCCTGTACCAAAGTCCCTGTATGCTGTATTGCAGCCCAAAGTGAAATCACTAGACCACTTCACCACAAGTAAATAAACAAGAAATCAAGGGCTATTGAACACTGAATTTTCACAGTGGATCAGCAGAAGTTATTTAGCAAAGGTTTTCCTGTAATAGAATGTGAGAATTCACAGCGTTCAATAAACTTCAGTTGTACACTTCCACTTATGTGGCTTTGTATTGGAAAAATTGGGCTAATGGGTAAACAGAGTAGCAATACTGGCTGAAGACCAGCTACCCTCTCCTGGCTTGCTATAGAAATTGATGTCTTTCTAGAATCTTAGGTGTGTGTCTTAGGAGCTGCATGAATCAATTTAAAAACAATAAAAAGCTAGTTTTAAACTTAAGAAATTTCCTGTATTATCAGGCAAGTTTATAAACATGCTACTACAAAAGCAGATGTCTGGAGGTGCTAAACATGTGGCAAAAGATGAAGCTCCTATTAACTTCAGCACAAGGCATGCTCTTGGGTGCCCAATTTGAAAAACCAAGTACTGAACACGTATCCTCTGAAATCAGACCCCCTTAAGGTTTTTCAAGTTGGGCACCCAAAAATTGCAGTTGAATGTCCAGAGAAATTGACATCCTGGTGTGCATATGAAGGGGTATATTAGTAGCACGGAGGGGTTTACATCCTTGGCAAATGGAGCTTTCTTCTGAATAGTCAGCCTGGAGAGTGAGAACTGCAACTCTCCTGAGGCTTGTGTGTCTTGGAAAGCTTCAGATGTCAGCTTCAGTGGCTAGGTATCCTTAACATGTTATGGAACACTTCCAATTTGGCCGTTGCATTAAATAATGCATTAATACGCAGTCACTTATATTCTATAGCCCCAATCCTGGAACACCTGGGAAAGAATTCACTGTAGTAATTCAGGGCCTTGCCCCTCTAGTGTCCCATCTCCGGCCTTTGGGGTATTTGGTACTAACTGTTGCAGATGAGCCACATACTGTTGTGCGCAATCTCATCATACCATCCCCTCCATGAATTTCTCAAGCCACCACTTTGGAGGACAGTGCAGGGACAGTACCTAGTCTCTGGCACACAAGAAGTTAAGTCTGGCTTCATTTGCCCTTCTGTTTGTACAGGTGCTCAAGAGAAGAGCAGTTGGAATAGCTGTAAGGGACAATAAGGAGCACAATGTTTGCAGGAAGACAATGTTTTGTACCTAGGTACTGAAGGCTAAGTGAAGCTAAGGTTGGGAATGCTTTGTTTTATGTATGTTTTTAATTTATTGTGATAGTGTTTCTCCTGCTCATTATTGCTGGTTCATTTCTGCTGAATCACAAACACAAACTAAGGGAAAGAAGCAAATTCAGAATCAACTGGTAATGAATTTCTCTTACCTTTGGTATAGGAGGCCTTTTTCCAACATCTAGAGATGAAACACATACAACATTTGAAATCTTTATTTGAATCCAGATGCAAACACCGCAAAGGTAAAATGTGTTGAAATCTAGGGTTTGCGCCATTATAAATATTGGAGACATTGGCAAAATCTAGATTGGAATATGTATTTTGAAATACCTCCTGCCCAGAGAAGGCAGTGGTGTCCTAGTGCATCTCCATGTACAATATTACAGTCATCACAGACTTTGAGAAACTGGTAGTAATACTTTACCTCTCTGTAGAACATTAAAATCACTTTACAAATATTAGTTAGTTCAGCTTCTCCAAAGCCTTATTGAGAAGTATTATTTATTCCATTTTACAGCTGGGGAAAATGATCGGAGGAAGTGGGTCCCACAGTGAGCAACTTGCATGGTTTAGAATATAACTGAGCAGTCCTCGCCTGTAGTTTGAGCTCTAACCACTAAACAAATTGGTACTTCTATAAAAAGGAGATGGGGAAAATTAGCGTTTGATCCTGAACCATTGATAGCTATTTAAGTTTTGACACTGATTTCAGTAGGGTGCTGAAAGGCCCTAGATGCTCACAGACCGATAACGTCATATTTTGCTTTTTCAGGATACGCACAATTCCTCTTGATAGTGCATTCTATAAAGGCACTACCCATCTGGTTCTAACAAGAAGTGATGGGTATCACACCACTTGTTCTGAAAGACTATTCCACAGTTTAGTCACATGCACTCTCATTAGTTTCTAACAAACATTTACAGATCACCTTTCTAAATGCACCCTTTTTAAACATGTACTAAAAACAAAACAGAGCTTGAAATTCAGAAAGAGGAAAAATGGTCTAATTAATATAGAATTTTTAGAAGATGTCTTTGTTATATGCTTCACAGCTACTCCAGATTTTTTCTGTTAGGCAGTGACTCTGACACAGGCTAGTCAGGCTGCCTGTGGACTAACTCACAGATATGTAGCTACTTAGTAAGTGAAAAGTATAGACTATAAAGAAAATGGAGAATTTATTTATAATAGACATTAAATAACTGCAGATAACAGACTATACACAGACTCCATGACCTAGCCTGGCTTGTCTGCCTTTAAAATGTTGGTATGACACCTTAAGTATTTTTTTTAAAACCAGTGAGTTAACACTTTTTCATTTTAAAAGAACACCATTGTGAGTTCAAAGGTTCAGCTTTCAAATTTATTCCTTTGCAATTAGGATACTGTTCTTAAAAACTAGGTGGGGGGGGAGAATCCAGTCAAAATTTGGAGCAGAAAATGGAGCACAGGGCTGGCAGAGTGGAAAAAAAACAGATACAAGTGACTGAGGAAACGGAGCAGCGTTGAGAGACTCTAACTGTAAAAAGGAACTGTAAATTTACTGTATACTAGCTTAGTTTGGGGGATGTGTTTCTTTTTGTCTCTAATATATGGCTGAGGCTTTGCTATAGATAGAATGTTTTCTTTAAATTGAGTCTTCATGGGAAAACTCGGGGAGAGGAGGAAAAAGAAAAATACCCTTGATTTCAAATTACCATAAGGTGGGAAGAGTTTGCAAATTTACACTAGTTCTTCAAATCTTGTGAACCCAATAAAGCTTGATGTTTGCAAGATGTCATACTGCATGAGGCTCACCCATTCCTATGGGCGTTTACAGTAAATTTTCCCTGATCAGTATTCAGCACCAGTCCGGTAGCATGAAGGAGAAAAACAAAACCACAGAGAAGAAGGGGTGATAAAAGGAAAACAGTGAGGAGGAAAAACCATGTCTTGTCTTAATTGAGCTGGGGATAAGGCAGAAAATGATTATATGGCCTGCAGCTACAGTAATGTATTTCTGATGAACTAGCTTATGTGAGGGGTAAGTATGGTGCCTCCCCAATATGTATTACATTTTAGAGTTGCTACAGAAGAAGTAATTGAAAAGCAGGTTTACTAGTGTACAAAACACAGTTTCTGTTGTATGCTAGTTAGAAGTGAGGGAATAATTTGCAACAAATTATATTTTTAAAAATCCCTTTTTGTATCCTGCTTGTAGAATATCTGCAAACAAAACATCATTATTCAAAACATATTTAAACAGCTCTTCAGATTTCTTAGTCTGTGGCTTAATAATACATATTAAAAATTCCATCTGTGTGGTGATTGGTCATATAGATCATAGGATATTTTTACCATTATTTGATAGGATGAATGCACAATCATTGCCTCTGATAAAATTTAAAATTGGGTTTTTGTGAGTACCTATCCAAAACACAAATTTGTATTTACAGAGAAAATGAACCATGTGACTTGTGTGCATCACATTGATCAATGCATATGTATGTGATCTAAAGTGATGAGGGCAGTACAAGAATCTATATAGAATACAATATTTTGGGAACACTTTTGCCAGTAAAACTCCACTTCTCAATTATTGGTGGAAAGCAAAAAGCAAGCAAGAATGGTTGAAGAAAAATTGTTGAAGTGAATGCTTGAGAGTTTATTATTCCAATAGATTGGGCTGTTATTCAGCATTATTTCAGTGATTTAATAACTAAACCCCCACTGTTTTCTCCCAGTAATTCTCTCTCATGTAGTGATGACACCATTGATAAGATCCACTTTAAATGAAAGATGTTAGCAACTATTCAGCTATCCATAAGCAAAAAATCTGTGCTATTCACAAGTTTCTAGTCTGCATTTCTAGGATCTGATCCTGTAATAATTAAAAAAATCACTGCTACCTATTTAGTTTGATGCCAAAATTTAAAATAAAATGTTCAAATGGGTGGCTATCATCCTTTCTAAAAAAAAAAAAAATATTTTTGCAGCACAGATAATCTGATCAGAAATCATTGATATTATTCCTTTGAACACTTGTATTATGTAATGGGAAAATTACCTTACAAGGCCAGACTATGTTTTAAAAAAATCAGTTTCTAATTCAACAGTAAGCACACAAGTAAATTTGCCCCAGCATCTATCCAGTTGTTGCAATCAAATACATTTTTAGTTACCTTCTAAAAAAAATAAATCAACCTGAAGCTATCATCCACCTAAAGGGAAACTAAGCTTTCACAATGGTTAATGTGGAACCTGCAAAATTGGCACATGCTAGTGTAAGCCTTACAGTATGTCAGTTTTAATAAATTGGCAGTGAAGAGGCTAGATTGTGGTGATTCCTTTTCCTCTCACATTTTTAGTTTGATTTACACTTGAGGATTGCATGTTTTCATTAAATATGTCAGATACAAATAAAATATACATGAGGTGTTGCTATAGCTAAGGGTATGTCACGTTAAAGATAGTTCCGTAAGATTTCCAAGCGCTCTGGTAAGAAATGCTCTATAATTAATGTTTCTTTATCCTCTCTAGATTGTGTGATGCTCTTTTCAGGGGGCCCAAAATCCTAAGCCACTGCCACTCTTCAACTTTACCAAGAGAGCTTTGTTGGTGCTTAAACTGGGTGTCAGCTCTTTGCCACCCCAGTTTATCCACCTCACCAGCAAATCCCTCAAGACTCTGCCAATCTAGACCTTGCCTTGCAAGTAACACTCAGTGAACACAGTTCCCAAGTTCCCCAGAGGCATGTCTCTGCAGTGTCCACTCCCTCTTACAGGCCACTCATGGAAATTGATGAAGTCCACTATCTCCAAAAAGAGACAGAATACCAACCAGCCTCTTGGCTCACTGAGGACACAAGATTTATCTTAGCACTGAGATATTCTATTGTAAATCTAAGCATAAGTCTATGTTCTTTATTAACAAGCTTAACTGATACTGAGCAAGAGTAACAGACAAATGGTTTCAAGTAAAAAGTACTTTCTAGAGTTTTAAATTGAACAGATTGCCAACCTCCTCACAGGGAATTTCTCATCTATAGTCAGTTCTCGGCATCTTCAACATATACAGCCGAAGGATCCACTTTTCACACATTTCAGGAGTGTTGGCCTCTTTTTTGTGAATTAAGTGTTGGACAACTAAGGGGTTCTCTCCTTTTATAGTCCACTAAATATGTGAAAGCTATTATTTTGAAATATAGACTCAAATAAAGTTTTTCACCCCTGCTTCTTCACGAAGCTGATGCCATGCTGTCTTTGGAGCCTGTTCTCAATTTGCTTTTACCCTTGACTTAGAGGCAAAGGTATCTTCCCTAATCTCTGGCATCACCTTGCTCAATTTGCATTGGAAACATAAGCAAAACATTCCTTTGCCTAGGTCAAACTTGTTTATCAGCTGTACTTTGAATGGTTTATACATATCTGAGTATCATTCGACATACATGTAACTGTTTATACACAACCCAGACGTACATCACAAAGATTTTCATTACCAGTGTGTCAACAGTTTTCCTGGTAACTTAAAAGATACTCTTAGGATGAATATTATGACTGCAGGGTGTTTTGTGTAGGAAGCCTGTCAGGACTGGTAACAATTGCTACAGTCAGAGAATTCTCTGCCTGTGGGTACTGAGGGACTCATAGGGTCATAGCTTGTAAGGCTGTTTCTAAAAACAAAATAAATAAATAAAAAAGCTGCTTAGGAAACCTCCAACTGCTGATCAGAAGGAGAAAAGGAAGCAACAGCCTGAGAATTTAGGTAAAGCTATCAAGAGTGACACACAGGAGCCTAAATTTCATTGAAATCAATGGGAATTAGTTAGAATCCTACATGACTTAGTGACTTTTGAAAACGTGACAAGTCACTTGACTTTGGTGCTTTTGTAAGTGTACCCTTGCTTATATCACAACTTCTAATAGCAACTAAAGTGCAGTCAAACTAATGTGACTGTTCCTTGTCTACACTGCAGTTTACAATCATATTGCTTAACATTTTCGCTAACACAAATTAAAAACAGATTGTAGTGTAGACAAAATCTAACAGACACAACAGGTTACTGATCTTCTTTATGGCAGTGTAAATCCAAAGAAATTGCATTGCCTTCTGTGGAGTTACTCTTAATTGACATCAGGGTTTCTCAGATTAATATCAGGGTCCAACTGTTTTTAAAGGTTATCTCCAACAGAATACTGATATGAAGGCTTTGTGGCAGTAAGTCCCTTGTAAGAAGGGGCATCATCTCAGAAAAATTCAGGAGAAGGGGAGAAGCAGGCAAAGTTCTGTCAGTACAAAACATATGTGATTATACTACATGCTGCAAATTCTTGGGGTGGGGGTAAAAATGGAATACATAGTGGAATGTATGAAAAGTCAATGAGGAAGTACTGCCCCTCCTCCTGATAGTAAATGATGCCCCTAACTATAAGCACTCAAAACTAGGATTTAGTGATCCACAGGCTTGGTGCTAACCCTCAGAAGACCAGGATAAATTTCAGTCAGAAAGCATCAGTGCACTGAGCAAATGGAGCTGCTGAGACAGAAAGATGCCATTTACAACAGAATCATTGTATTCATAATCTCTCCCATCTCTTCCGAATGTAGGCTTCTTTCTTTACCGCCTTCATGCAGGGTTTAAAAGATGTAGCGAAGAAGAAAAAGAGGGGAAGAAGAGACTGACCCCACTTGAAGGATCTCTTTTTGACACAGAGAGGAGCAGCCTCAGAGGATAGCAGTATGCACTTTTTTTGGCATGTCTGAGAGATACAATGACTTTGGATAAGCTCCTCTTCTGCCTGTGTCTTGATAACTATCTCTTATTTTTAAAGTGATTGTTTGCACCATTTATTTTTTGGAAATGTTCCCATAGCTCTACACAATATTTCCCAGCACTCAAACTCAGCCTATCCCTTCTCTCCAAACGAGAGAGACACTTTTCACAGCCCCAGTCAGTTAGTGCTTCTCACTCGGTAATTACTCCAGAACCATTTCTTCTGCAAGTCACCACACTGCTAGTGGATGTCAAACAAACATAGCCTATGTATTTAGTGCCATTGATGTGCATTACACTATACAGACAAATGAGACACTGTGCCTGCCCTCCGGAGTTTACAATCTTTGGCCCTGATCCTGCATGCTGATCCACATGGACAGACTTTTGTCCACAAAAGTCCCCACTAAAATGATTAGGGCTCACCCAGGTGTAACGGTCCGTGCATGTGGATCAGTTCATAAAATCAGGTTATAAGTTATAGTATGGCTCAGACCCAGGGGGATGTGTTCATGGCAATATTTTTAGTCAGGAAAATTTGTGGAACTCTGACATGGGCTCATTCTCTGCCATTTCTTGATTACCAAGATAATTGAGTGAGTCATTAACAAACTCCTCAAACACAAGCTTGTTGATCCTATGCAGAATGTAGACAAAATGGACAGACTTTTCATAAATGTGTGCTGTATGTGCAAGACATGCAATTGCATTTACAGTTGCAAACAAATAATGAAAAAGTGAGACATGTGCACAATATACATGCAACTACAAGTCTGCCAAAAAGCATTTGCAAAAAATTTAAGAAAATAGAACCCAATAGGATAAAAACCATCTGTATTACAGCTACTTCAGATTCTACAATACAGCTGAATTTATGGGACAAAAAATGAGGCTTTGCTTTTTAAATTATGAAGGAAAGTGACATACTAAAGGATACTAAATCAAAAAAAGTGTAAAACATGACATTTAAATGAGATTAAGAGTTTGGATAGCCCAGGCTTGTGACTCGGTTAGTGTACTCAACTCCCAGTGGCCCAAGTCAGATGGTGTTAAAGATATGTAACATCTCATAGGATCAGTAGACTAACTCTGATTTACTAACTTCAAATTTCTTGATTTGACAACTGAAGTGACGCTTAATACATCTGTTGTTGGTAAGTGCGTGAGGGAAACAGCCCTCTGATGCAAGACTCCCGATGTAATGGTGGGAGACATTTATGGATTGATTAATGTAAGTGTTCAAAATCTCTAAAGCAAATTGAGCAGAACAGATTTACTGTATTGCATGTGTCATTAAGTAAAGTGTTTCACTAAAGAGGAGACTCTTTAAAATATATTCCTGGCTTACAACTATCCTATATTTTAAGCTGAAAAACATAAGTTTTAAAGTGCACATTAGTAAAACTAAATTTATAACTTCTCTTTATCTCTAAAGAAGAAAGAAGTAAGATATAGCCTCTCACTTCATCAGACAAAAATAAAAATGGCATAATTAGAGATTGGAAGGTCTCCAAACTAGCATTCAGGACAACATAAAAGTCCAAGAAAACCAAGTGTTAAAGGAAAGTTAAATTGAACTAAGCCAATAAAAATGTTTTGAATGTTTCTTTTAATCAAGCAGTGGTGGAAAGAGGATAAACGTACATTGTGAGTAATTTGTCCCTCCACCCACATTGTGTTACCTTTTTGTGGAGTTTTCACACATCCTAGTTTACTAAAATTCACTTCTTTGCACAGAACTGCACAAGATATATGCACCACTCTGGGCTCATTTGAATTTCACCTGGAATAAACTAGTTCTCCCATGAGTCCCTGACAAAACAAGCCAAATATAAATAAGGCTAAGTTAAAACAGGTTGGTTGATGGGGATGCTTCACTCTTTACTAAATTTTCACTTTAGCTTTATAGAACATCTTTAAATAAGTTAAGTGTTAGTGTTGAATTAATTTAATGCACCTACCGTAACACAGGCTCGCTCTTCGTAACTAAAATATAATAATCTCTTTTAAACAATTTAAAAATGAAAATTTGGTCTTCAACCCTTTCTGTTGTGATTTTTCTTAACACTAGGAAATTCTGAGAGCATTTCTGCAATATAGCACACCAGTCAAATATAAATTATCTGCCATGCTAGTAAAATCCCAGTGGGAATAATAACAGAAGAGTTGTAACTATAATCTAAGCATGAACTGACAATGGTTCAGTAAGAGCTAATTCACAGCTAGACTCTTCATCTTTAATCATCATATGTCTAACAGTGGTTGACTGTGTTTCCATATTCATCACATTAAAAAGTCTGAACTCCATTCTCTGGGATAAAAGGTTAATGTCTAGTCACTGAGCCTTCCAGTCACCATATGGCGATACAAAAGAGTGGCTTTGCATCCTGAAGTTTCTAATTTGACTGTAGAAGGGTAGCTCATTTTACAGTTTACTGCTGCATCAGCCAGATAGTTCAATATAATTAAAAATCCCACCTATGTTTGAGGAGTCTCAAAGCTGTCTAAACTCTTACAGCTTTTCTTCACTGTCTCCCTCAACATGGCAAAAATGTGTGGTCTACACTTCTAACCAAAACTGTTATACCACTAAAACTTTGGAGGTGAGGTTATTTCATTTTTAACCAAAAGTTATACCACTACAAGCCCTATAAGCTACACCAGATGCTTTGTGCTGGTGTAGCTTATTCCCTTTCCTGTACGTGAGTAAGGTATACCAGTGTACAACACTTCTATAGCACTTTAACTGTGCCCACATTAGGGGGTTGTACCATATTAACTACATTGGTATGATTAATGTGGTACAACTTTATGTTTACGCAAACCCTGATAAAGATTTCCTCATTCACAGCAAGTAAAGATAATGAGCCCAATTTATTCTTGTCCTGCATCTTGTGTAGTCACTGATACAGTGCAAAATGCTGCCAAATCAGTTATAGCATCTTGCTCCCACTTCACACTGTAATAAATGACTAGACAAGTTATAGGCCAATGGTGAATTGGGCTCAAATTGATATAAATCTGAGTAATTCCAAAGCAACTGTCCTATCTTTCCACATTTCTAGATCTTACTGGAGGATGAACATTTCTCAGTGTTTTTCAGAGAACTCAGTGAACAAGAAGTAAGGGAAAATCCAGTAAACACCAGTTTGCTTGGGTTCAAAACTATAGCAACGTCAAAGAGGAAGAACCAAGCAAAGGACAGAAATCCTTTTAAGTTATTCACATTACCAATTGTCATATGGAATCTTCTCCAACTAGGGGTCTAACTTAGGGAAAGTTCTTTCAAGTGCTTGTGCACAACAGCACATTTTCAGACTTTGAAGTTTTCTATCTGTGTAAATTTTCATTCAATGAATTGGGACTCTTCAAATTTGTAATTAGTATTTGGCTCTCTTCAAAATTATTTGACATTTTGAAGCATTAAAATCAGAAACCAGCACATTGTTTATATTGCTGTATGGCATGGCTGACAGCTATGACCACGAGTTTAAAACAGTAAAAAGCTGTTGCAAGTTGTTTTCTTCTCAGAGAGTCTAGAAAATTAAAGCAGAAGCAATCTATAGAGCTACAACTGGTCAAAAAATATTTATTTGGTTCCACCTTTCCCTCTTGTCCTGCCCCCCCCATAACATTTCAACAACAACAAAAAAAGTCTTTGAAATTTTCCATGGCAAATTTCAATACTTTTTTGGTGCAGGAGGAGAGGGAATGAAATCTGATATTTCAATTTGGAAATGCTGATGCAGTGCATAGAAACTTTAGTTCAGGTGCCTCATATTCACATCCACCCAAATGGCTGGGCTCCCTTGTTATGATGCACCAAAGTCTCCCTTCTTGGTGAAAAGAGGTAGTGCATTAGGGCAGTCACGTCGCCAGGATGAATCAAGGGAGGTAAAATCTAATTGGGAGATCCCAGAAAATGAGAGCACTCAAATACAACTCCCATGAAGCCTTATGGCAGCATTTCAGAATCAAAAATATTTTTTTTTGTCTAAAAGCTTTTGGATAGTTTCAATTTCACCCCTCCACCCATTAAAAAAAACCTAATTTTCCATGGAAAGCAAATACAAATTGATTCCTTCCTCACAAAACTAGGAGTTTTTTTGTCAAAGAACAGTTCTGAAAGAAATCTTTCTGCCAGTTCTACATAGAATACATTCCCACTGTCCTTACTTATCAGAAAAGTGACTCAAGAAAAGTTACTAAAATTATTAACTAGGGAAAGTATTTATATAATTCTAGCATTAGTCTCTAATAGAAAACAATCATACATCATATGGCAGTGATTAGAATGAGTGTCACTATCCACAGTGCAAAAGGGGAGGCTTTTGCCCCTCTTCCACTAGCTACCTCAATCAGTGACAGAACTTTATCAGCAAAATAGGGCTCATGTGGGCTGCTTTGATGCCTTAATAATTTAAACTGAAAATTGAATTATATTCTATTATTGCATCTGCAAACAGCTTCTTATAGTTGTGCACTGATGATCAACTCTTTCACCAAACTCACCCTGTGTAGGTTTGAAAGCCTAATTCAAAAACAAAATAATTGACATATCTGGCTTAAGTCAAAGTTTACATATATAAATGGGGATTTTACATACGGAGGAGGAGGAGGAGGAGATTGGATTCTAGCAGGAAAGTGAAAAGGAGGGTATACAAATGTGTATGAAAACAAGAGTGTCTGCCTGCCCTTCCTCCTCCAACCAATCTCTATATAACTCCACTGAAATCAATGGTGTTACACCAGGAATGAATATGGCTATAAATTGATGTTCTCTGCAAATGATGTTACCCTTACGTGTCCTTGTCTGTTTTTCTCATAAGTCTCTTAGCACCTTCCTTCACACTACTCTTTACACATGCAGAGCCCTTCCCTTTCATTTGTTGCTTGTATTATTAGGCAGGAAGATCTTTGGGATGGGGCTGTATCTTCCCCTGTGTTTTGGCAGAGCCTAGCACATTCTGGGCATTACCAGAATACAATATTGCATACTAATACTAATACTGGCTGTGCTGCTGCAACTGCAGCTTTTAAGCATTGCACATGGGAGTGTAGGAGATGCAGAATAGAGGAAGTGGCAGGAGTCCAGAAAGGTGGTTTGAGGGGGGAAGAAGGGGAGAAGTGAGGTGTAAAGAGTGTATCAGGAGGAATAAGTATAGGGGGATATGGAAATGTCTTGTCCAGTCTTAGAATGGGATCTCTGGGTGAAGTGGCTGGGGCAGGAGATTGACAAGGTATTGGGGATGAAGAGAAGATGCAGGGGATTGTATAAGGTAAGTGCAGAAAATGATGCAGGGAGGTACAGAAAACTGGGTAGGCTTGGAGGAGAATAGGGAAAGGCAGAGGTTTTCCCCTCCCCTGTTAGCCTTTAAACAGATATTTAAGATTGGAACTCAAAGCATTTTAAAAGTTTCAGTGTGCATAAGAGTCTCTCAATTTTCTTCCACTACCTCTATATCGCAACATTCCTGTACTCACAACTCTTAGGTGTTGCTAAAGTTTTCTGGCAGACCACCACGATACGGTCACATAAGATCAGTCAAAGCAAGACTCCCCTCCTGGAACCCTACATGTAAACTCCAAAGGAGCAGATATTAGTGCTCTCTTAACACATTAATTTAAAAACAAAAACAAAATACACACACACACACTTAAAGCTGAGAGTTCAGTTATCTGGAAATGAATCGTTAAGGACTTTGACAAGTTCCCCACTGCCATAGAACACTTAACTGTGGACTTATACAGCCTACCCAAGTGTCTGAGTCTGTTCAGTGTATTAGTTCTTTAAGTTAGCAATATCTGTTGATGGCTTATCTAAGACAAATTAAGCAGAGTACTATTTTTTGTAATATGCTACATCACATTTGGTTAATCGTTTTTCTTGAACATGACATTAATCAGTATAGTTCCAGTAATTTTCTTGATTATGGCAGTGATCAGATAGCTGAGACATTGTTTCCTTTCTCTCTGATTTAGAGAAGTGTGATTCTAATCTTAATTTTTTTAGTGCTTGATTGGTATTTAAAAATATCCCAGTCTGCAGTGGGTTCCCTGGAGTGATAGTGTATTTCATCATATTAGTGAGCTTTGCCTTCTCCCCTTGTAAAACTGATGCTGTATCCCCATCTACTTTCTTAGTCTTCTTGCTTATATAGAGACTTTGACTGAAACTTGAGAAACCCTGCTGTTTTAGGTCAGATGCCTTAAAATGTGGAGTACTTGTTACTAGATTATAGAAAAAGTTGATTCTGCCAGTGTTTTAAAGTTAAAAAAAGAATGTACAGACACTTGTGAGGAGTCTGGATAGAATCTTTGTGGGTTGTTTGGGGTTTTTTAGGGGGGGCAGGGTTGGTATTTGGTTTAAAGTTTTAAGCAAAAATATGACTGGTATGATCTGTGAGCATTGATATTAAATGTAGTATACTGACTTCACAATGCATACAAATCCACTATAAAAGCATTTACTCTGTTCATATTTGTGGGGGATTTGTATGTGCCCTTCCTCTTCTTCCAATATTTTTTTTAATAATGATCCCAAACTTGCTAACACAGAGACATACACAGCAATTGCTACGCCAGGTCACATCAATCATAGATGGAGTTAAAAACCATGTCTCCAATAGTAGGCCATTTTAGATGCTTTAAAGGAAGGTGAAAAACTTCCACAACTGGCCATTCATGCAGTAATACGGCACTTGGGATAGGATAAGTCTTTTCCCATCCTCATGCAGTGTGTAGTTGGTCTATCCCACAAAATATCTCCTGTCTGAATGAAACGGTTGAAGTCTATCTTTGCCTGTGATCATTTTCTTTGCCCTTCCCTGGTCCAATATTTATTTTTGCTAGATCCTCTCTGAGATAGGTGACTAAAAATGAACATATTATATGAGGTAAAGACTTACTCTTGATGGTATACTGCATTGTAGTATTTTTTTATTCAAAGCACAACCACCTGTTTGTATTTGATGACCATGCACATCAAGAAGTTGTTTT
This sequence comes from Gopherus evgoodei, assembly GCF_007399415.2. NCBI lineage: Eukaryota > Metazoa > Chordata > Testudines > Testudinidae > Gopherus > Gopherus evgoodei. The sequence continues at coordinate 192,630,164 of NC_044322.1, read as the reverse complement.
AATCAAGTTGTCCAAAAGGACATACAGGTTATTTTCCTTCAGTGGTTACAGTGAACATAGAACACATTGTGTAGCAATACTTCAAGTGCTTCCTTCCAACATGATTTAACATAGCCATGTGTAAAAAAAATACAAATTATTTCTGATGAAAGATTGCATGGTACTAAGCAATTCCTCTGCCATTTCATGCAGTTCTCATGGGGTCAAATGGAGCATTCCAAGTTGTTCACCTAGATATTTTCTATAAAAGATTCAGAGACTGATTTTTAAAAATTCCTTTGAAAAGACTGTACAGGGGTGCAAAAATGACCCACTCGCAGGACTACACCTTGCATAAGGAGACAAGTCATGGGGGATAGGGGTTAGTTGGTATTCGTGCACTTTGGTTGCTCTTAGCTGCCCAAGACTCTTGGGAAAAATGCTGCTGCTTACCTAATTCTATCAGTAATTTGTTGAACGCTGATCGCTCTGCTTGACATTCAGCTGAATATCAAAAAATGCTGGTTGTATTCTTTGTATTTATTATGTGCAGTATGACACTCCCCTCTCCACTAATTATTCATTTTAGCACATAGGAAGGAGTAGTCAGAGTCTAGACTCTCTGGTAGATAATTAACAAGTGGGAACAATCACCTGGATTTGGCCATACATCAGTCTTTAGGCCCATAAAGTAATATACTAAATAAGTGTTCAATAAATGAAGCATTTTGTTTGCCAGTTCTCTTAATCCATCTTCAGTGATCATTTTAGTGATACTGTAACAGCTGTAATCCAATGTGCTATCTTGTTTTGGATGATGCAGTTACCTGTCATTACCTGTCACAAGACAGGGCTTCTACCTAGCTTTCAAACATGCCCTTCCCCCACCCAGTATTCTTTAAATAGGCTTATTGGCTAAATATAAGTTAAACAAACACAAACAGTTCTTCAGCTCACCCTTCTCAGCCAGTCCTGCTCCTCACTGGCTCTGCTGCTCTTCCTGGGCACTTTGTTCCAGGGCCTCTCCCCAGGAGTTAGCTCAACTCCTCTCTCCAGGCACAGCCTGCCTCCATCATTTTTCCCCTTCCTGCCCCTTGACATGTCTTTAGAGCCCCAGGTGCAGCTTTGCCCCCTTTAATTAGCTAAATTGGGCCCACCCACAGAATACCATTTCCTTTTATCTAGATCTGAGATATCTTTCCCAGTGTTTTCTGTCATCCTATCAATGTGGCCCCTTCACAAGGAGTAAGTGCCCTCTCCCTGTGGGAACTAACAAGGGATTAAATCTTTTTTTTTCTGGGCAGGCAGGTGGATGGGTGGCAGATCCTCAGACAGTGTACATTTTCATATTCCATCAACTTGACTTCAGTTAATACCATTTACACAAGTTGAAGATCGGACCCATCATCTTTTCCAGCGCTGCCAGATTAGAAAGGAAGAGATTGCAGCTCTTCCTCGTTCAGCTGTAGGGTGGAGGAACTAAGAGCTGTGCCTCTTAACTGGGAAATGAAGGAGGTCACCAATAAAAGGGAGACAGAGGCTCCCAATACAGACTCCAAACTAAGAGGAAGACATAACTCGGGGGGAACTGATTGCCAGCCCTGAATGAAGGAGGTCTATGCCACTGCTACAGACTCAGGGGTGAAAGTAACTTATGGACCTTACCAGTACGAGGGCTGGGGTCCTGAGTGGGGGGGAGCAGTTGGGTGGAAGGGGCAGGGCCTCACGCAGAAGGGGCAGGACCTTTAAATCCCCAGGACCTTTACATTGCCACCACTACCCGGAGACTCTGGAAGCGATTTAAAGAGTCTGGGGCTCTGGCTGCAGTAGCAGCAGCCAGGAGCCCTGGGCCCTTTAAATCATCGCTGGAGACCCATGGTAGCTGTAGCTGCAGTGGCGGCCAGGACCCCTGGGGCTCTGGTGGTGATTTAAAGGGCCCGGGGCTCCGACCACTGCTAGGAGCCCAGGGCCCTTTTAAATTGCCCACCTGGTGAAGCTGCCCCTGCTGGTATGGTCATCTGTGTACCGGCTCTTGCCGGAGCGGACTGGACCGGCTTACTTTCACCTCTGCATAGACTACGGGCTTGTCCACACTACCCGCCAGATCGACGGGCAGTAATCGATCCAGTGGGGGTCGATTTATTGCATCTAGTATAGACACGATAAATCAACCGCTGAGTGCTTTTCCGTTGACCCTGGTACTCCACCAGAACGAGGAGTGCAAGCGGAGTCAGTGGGAGAGCATCAGCTGTAGACTTACAGCATGAAAACACTGCGGTAAGTAGATCTAAGTATGTTGACTTCAGCTAAGCTATTCATGTAGCTGAAGTTGTGAATCTTAGATCGACCTCGCGCGGTAGTGTAGACAAGCCCTACAACCAAGATTCTTGCTGTTCTTTGCCTGATTCTTTCAGGATGTGCAGATGAAACAAAAGGAAACTACCCTGCACTTGTTTTCTCATATGAGTATTTAATACTGAGGGAGACACCTCAGGATTGTATTGTTTCCCAAGGCTGAAACCAGAATGTATTTTACTACCTTTCTGTACCATAATTAAAAGACCAGGGACCCTAAGTCCCCCTATGCGATGAACATTCCTGGATATCTGTGTAAAAGATAAGATTTATTAATCAATCATGTTTATTATAACAGTGCCCAAGAATCAACCAAGAATGGGGCTTCATTGTGCTAGGCACTATACAAACAGAGTAATACACAGCACTTGCCTTGAATTGTTTACAGGTTCTATAGACAAAACAGACACTGGGTGGGAGTGAATGTGAATGTGACAAAGGTCATGTTAGTCCTATAATTTGGGAGGAGGGGGCAGGGTTGAGGGTTAGTTAGGGTTTAAGCCTTATGGCAAGAAGAGAGGGGGCACTGAAGGGAAGGACAGGGCAGGGGTAAAGAGATGTGTAAAAGGCCCAACTGCTGAGTGAGGCTAAGGTGAAGAGACTGTGGGGAGGGCAGTGGGGCAGTGGAGTATACAGTCAGTCTGCACAAGGCAGAGAAAGTCCACTTAACACTGTAGAAAATTCTGACACCCCAGAAGTCCAAAGGTGCCAGTTTTAGTTTGCACTCCACAAACTAACTCTATTCCTCTCCTGAAGTAGAAACTTCCCACTCATTGCAACTGTCCCTAACAACTGAGCTATTTGCTGGTTCTTATGAAGAGCAGATGACCTCCATGTTATCACCTGATCCCTAGCCTCACAGCACCAGCTAGGCAGAAGCTCCATTACAGGTGGGGACTGAGCCCAATTCCTTCAGAGGGTCACTTCACCCTGTGGCACATCTCCTTATCTAGGACTTAGTCCACCATTTTATTTCAAAAATCAGCCTTCAGAAGGCCACAGCTTCTGATCCTTAATGACCTACTAGTTCAATGGATTCAATAGTTTGCATTCCTTTCTTAGCCCTACACTTTTATTTGTAAATACAAGAACAATAAATGGAATTAACCTACATTCACTTAACAAACTCATACTTACTGAAGCATGAAAACATTAGAGTTCAAGCTGTAAGTTTATCCTGAGCTCACCCTGTCATGTGAGGAACTGAAAGGTCTCCAAATAGCAAGTGACTTCACTTATCATACAGCATACACTGCAGTGCAGGGTGAGATAAGGACAGACTTGCGGCCTTAAGTTTGTTTTTCCCTGGCTTTCGCTCTTGTAAAATGCAGTGTGTTTGCCTAATGCATTGCCACAGGCAGCCTAATGTCACAGCTCTTATAATTTTCTATGTTCAGTGAAGCTATTTAACAAAAGTTTGGAATGCAGTGGGATTTTTTCCCCTCTCAACCCCACATCTTGAAGGAACCATGTCAAATTTATGAAACACAAAAGAAAAGGAGGGTGCTGCTTAGCTGCATGAGCTGCTGAGTGGAGGGTGCTCCTAGATTCTTGCTGACTCAAAGACTTTAACATCAGAAGGGACCATCATGATCATCTAGTCTAGCCTCCTGCACATTTCAGGCCACAGAACCTCACCTATCCACTCCTGTTATAGACCCCTAACCTCTGGCTGACCTACTGAAGTCCTCAAATCATGGCTTAAAGACTTCAAGTTACAGAGAATCCACCATTTACACTGATTTACACCTGCAAGTGACCTGTGCCCATGCTGCAGTGGAAGGTGAAAAATCCCTCAACCTTTTGAAGAATGTTAATCAGTTCTACTTAACATATTAAAAAAAAAGAGTAATTTACTGAGCAAGAGAGTTGCCTGAATTTTTGGAAAGCTCCTCCCTTTTTCTGGCTATTTCAGAAAGGAGCCTTCTTTGTACAAGTAAGTTTAAATGGTATTAAGAGGACGTACACAAATGTTAACAAATTGTTAAGATCAAACAAGGAAAGATATCAGAGTTCATATGAAAAAATCTTAATTGCTGTATTCCTTCAAGAGATTTTTTTTTAATCTGAGTACCAGAGTGGATATTTATAGAGTCAATTATCACTAGGTTTAGTTATCAAATAAATGGCTAACAAAACTTAGTGACAAATCTGGACTCTTTTTGGAGTTGGAAGAACAGTTGGATCACAATCCAAGCTTGCCTGCATAGGTCACATTCAGGTCTGTTGAACTGAAACCAAATTCAAATTGCTTCAATAAATATACTGCATGTTGACTATCTCACAGCATCATCGGGTGACATGGTACATACAGAGTGGTTACTATCCAAAAGAGAAAATTTCCCATTGTATACTTTACAGTTCATGTACTAAGTGCAAGGGAAAACTAGGGCTTCTCCTATAGCACTTTGTGGTAACTGTTGGCAATGCAGTGAAAGTACATGTGATGTATGGGTACCATGTGCAATACTGAATCACTCACATATGGCTTCAGCAGTCCAACTTTCATTTATGTCAACAGGAGTCTTTCTGGCAATGGGCTTGATCCTGCAGGATCCTGGAGCACGTTCAACTCTTATTTACTTCAGTAAGAATTGGCCCAGAAGAATATCACATCTTTTGAAGTATTTCCCATCTCTTTTTAACTGTCTCTGCATATCCATCCATAGGAAACATCACAATCATGTAGGATAATCTCAGCCAACCAGTGACAGGGAAGACTCACTATGTTACTTGCACCATATGATCCTCTTTACCTACAGCCCCAGAAATACATAGATGAAAATTTGGCAGCAATGCATATAGGGTCTTCAGGCCTCAGAGACAGTTTAACCAGGCTATTTTTCTTCTGTGGAAAAAGGGAAAACAACTGAGCTCTGTACAGCCCTAGGACTCAAATCCCTTCCACAAACACATTTTTACAGCTCTAGTATTGGGTTTTACTTTTAAGTGCCAAAAGAAAAAACATGTTGCTGAAAGTTAGAATAACTATGGAGGTACTTTGTACGATTTGAAAATTTTTTAAAAATATATGCTAGTTCCCTGCTCCAATTAATTCATTCTATCTAGTTTTATGTATAGCTAAATGAAGGACATTGTATTGTGTGCATGCAGCAGAAATTAATCTTTATAATCTTGAAATAACTCAACTATAACAATATTAAGAAGACTTCCTTCTGAAATACTCTAATTTTATGTTCCTGAGTGCTTCTTATGACAATGGATCATATCCTCTGTCTTTCCATTCATGCTCCAATGCTACTACAGTTCTTTATATTACAATTGTTTTAGATCCTCCAGATGGTTTTTTAATGTTTCATTACATTAGGGTCCCTAATGTAGTTTCCTATAAGGATTTTTAAAAAGGGCTAGGTGAAAAATTAATATTAACTCAGTATCCTTTATTACAGTAATACATTTAGGGCTACACCACATAAGTTCTAAAAAAACGGCATGAGCCAAAACCAGTTAGTGCTCAACTGTAGCACTATGGTGCTAGTCCAGGCACGGGGAGGCAGCTGCCACAAATGGAGTTCAGGAGTCCTAGGAGGTGTAGTGTCTCCTTGTCCCCTCCCCCTCACACCCTCCCCACCTTATTGAAGAAAGCTCTGCAGGCTTTTGCAGTTGTCAGAGGAGAGAATCATATCTGCCGACAACGAAAATTAAAAAGCCTGATATAGTCCTCCCCGCTGACCTACTACTGCACATGTATACATGACTTACTCAAGGTTGTCTGAGGGAAAAATAAAGTTGTTAAACAACATTTATCCCCCCACATCCCAGCATAGAAAATAATATCCCTGATTATTTTAAAAGAATTTTGAGGTTCAAGGACAGTCATTAACATGGCCTGTTATGACAAGACCCTTATTTCCTTTAATTCCCTGTTCTGTTCAAGGTCATGTTCATAACTAATGGTGATGACTGCAGTCGTGGTGCTTGCTACATTGCACCGACTGCTGAGACCTCACCTAAAGCCCAGTCTACAGTCTGACCTTTGCGAGATTGAGGTTCACCTGAGGGGTCCCAAAACCCAACCCTCTATTAGGCCTTTGGTGGCTTCTCAGAACTCCCCCTGTCTTAGCAGGATTGTCAGCCTCCAGCAAGAGGAAATAGGCTTATTGGGGACCAACAGACTTGCTAAGGTATGTAACTCTGATATAATTACAGGAAATTAAAATGACAACTGAGCATTTCTTCTTGGTAAAGTTCCAGCTAAAGATGGACTCTCTACAGAATTTTATGCATGCTGTGCAATATCCAACAAACTCCATTTTACTTTGTATTTTCAATTATCCAGCATCTACAACTGAACTGGGCATCAGTTTTTGATGTACTATCAAAAAAGGGTAGCTGACTAGTTTCTCCATAGTATACAACATTTGTATTGATTGTGTGGGGTTGAAGGACATCAATGATGTGTCAATACAACTTGAAAACTGGTTACTGGTTTCATATGTTGCAATCCTTTATCAAATAAACTATTCACTGTTTTTTCCAATCAACTGAAGAAAGAATTATTCACAAATAACTTTGTCACCACTATTCAACTAGTCCTAGAAACAAACCTTCCTCAAAAATCTCTCTTTGGTTGCTTTCAGGAGTCTATTGGTGTACTCAGGAAATGGATTCATACATACTGGTTTCTTGTTTGCTTAATTAGTATAAAAATACATGCCAACTAGAAGTCATACTCTCTGTACTTTAACTTCCTAATAGAAAGCAAAAGCAAAACCAAATCTATTAGGAGTCCTTTTCCCATCACAAATAATATGGATAAAGGTCATTAAATGGCTTAAAATCACAACGTGAAGAGAAACACAGTCAGTGTAAGTCCATACATGTAGGAAATACATCCATAGGAGTGTATTGGTTTGAATAATTCTGTGTTCTATTTTAATTAATTGGCAAAAGGTGAAGTTTAAAAAGATAGCAATTTTCAGCATGAGAATTTCCAAAATGAATAGTTTTGCTATAAATGTTAACAAAATCATACATTGTTTATATCAGCATTTTATTAATTTAATTATACCCTGTGGCCAGCATTTTTAATGTATTGATCTATTTCAAAGGTTGGAAGCTCCCATAAAATTAAATGGAATTTGTGAAGTGCTTGGCATTTCTGTAAGCCAGGTCATTTTTATTTAGGTCCTTAAATATGGATTAAGGAGCTAAACTTCATGTACCTAGCTATGGAAATATTAGCCTGTATGTACATGTCCTTTGAAATACTAAGGACAGGCATAAAATGCTATTATAAATAACCGTAATAAATAAAAACAAACAATGAGTCCTTGTGGCACTTTAGAGACTACCAAATTTTTTGGGCATAAGCTTTCATGGGCTAAAACCCACTTCATCAGATGCATGGAGTGGAACATACAGTAGGGAGGTATAAATACACAGCATATGAAAAGATGGGAGTTGCCTTACCAAGCGGGGTCAGTGCTAACGAGCCAGTTAAATATAAGTTGGAAGTAGGCAATTCTCAACAGTTGACAAGAAGGAGTGGAAATCACTACAGAAACTAAATCAATTTGTTAGTCTCTAAGGTACCATAAGTACTCCTCATTGTTTTTACAAAAACTAATTTCCCATTGCTAAATACTCACACCTTCTTGTCAATTGTTTGAAATGGGCCACCTTGTTTACATTAGCCTCATTAACACTTCAAAAGTGATTTCCACTCCTTCTTGTCAACTGTTGAGACTTGCCTACTTCAAACTTAAATTGAATTGGATCGTTAGCACTGACCACCCACTTGTATGCTGTGTATTTATATCTCCCTACTGTATGTTCCACTCCATGCATCTGATGAAGTGGATTTGTTAGTCTCTGAAGTGCAACAAGGACTCCTCATTGTTTTTGCTGATACAGATTAACAAGGCTATCACTTTGAAACCTGTAATAATTAAACACATGAGTCACTTTGGGGTGTTATAATATAGTACTGAGATGGTTGGTTTGAATTAACTGTTCTAACAAAAAATATGGCTTAAACAAAGTTCCAATATCATTGGAAATAAATACTGGGACTCATTGTTTGTAAAGAAACTCAAACGTAAACTTTGAAGTCATGCATTGATGTCATAGCCTACTAATCTACTCTCTCCCTTCCTCTATGAAGAGGATTTTGAACACAATACTTTAGAAAACATGCTATGTAGCCATTCTCTTCTCTGGAGTCTTGTATAGCTTATCAGACATGAGGGGAATTAGGGTTTGTATCATGTAATGCATCCTACCTACTCCTTTTCTGACTTATGCCAGAAGAATGAACATTGAAACCTAGTATACCTTGCATTATCCATTGATACAAAAATGCTCATTTTAAACAGGAGATAACACTAACACTAACACTTATCTAGGACTCTGGGGTAGGTTTTATCCTTTGAGGAACAAAACATTTTGCAAGCAGAACCTCTAGTGTTTTATTTTGCATAAGTCAACCACAACATGCAGAAACTGTTAGTTGGTTCATGGTGTTCTATTTGCAATTCAATGTACTTCCATGTTATGATAGAGAATTATGTTCTAATACTAACTGAAAAGAGGGGAAAGAGAAACAAGTCATGTCATAAATTTCCGATCTGATCATCTACAGAATTCAGGAGACTGAGTGATGTCCTATACTTTGTTCCATTTAGGCAGTTTGAGTCCATCTCTAAGACACATAAATTACAGTTTTGGGTCTGATTCCTTCACGGGCTGGAAACTTGTTCAGACCTCCAATACTACAGAGCAGAAAATTCTAATACCTTCCTCAGAAAGAAAGTTGATACTGCTTATGATTGTGGAAGTAGAGTGTCCCTGTTACTCTTCTTTATGTGAGGCATTTTACAGTCAACACACACAGAACCCTGTTCCACTTGCCTAAAGGTCGAGGCAACTTCATTTCCAGGCAGGGAAAATCCCTTCTTAACCAGCAGGAACTTCTGAGGAGGATTCTAAAAGGGACTTCAAGAAGGGTCAACTCATTGTCCCAACCTGATGTTGTACTGGATCTAAGAAATAAACCCAATCTTCCCAATCTCTTTATTATTTATATTCCTTTATTGTTAATTAGTATTCTCATAGCACCCACAATGGTAATAAATATAGAGAAACAGGGCCTGCCCCGAAGAACTGACAACACTGCTCTACAGCCAAAATGCTTCTGAAATAAATGTAGTCCAACTTTACTAATTCTGGGTCACTGAAAATGAAAATGATGCTTAAAATTGTTGATTGGCTCTAGTTTTCAAGATATGCTATTGGGTCAGTATTTACGACCCTTGACTTGGGAATGGCGGAGGATAAGTGAGTTATAAAGGGAAGGGATCTCAATTTGAACCAGAAATGACTAAAATACATCTTTGACTGGATCTATGAAGAAATCTATGACTGGGTTTGGACAGTACTTGCTTTTGAGGCAAAACAATGAATGATGCAATCTGAAGCTGGTATTGCATCATACATGATATGAATTGCATCATGTTATTCCTAGAAGTCATGGATGATGCAATCACAACGAAGCTTACATCAGCTATACGCCCAGTACCCCACAGAGAAGGACTGCCGGTTCCTGATGCACCAGAATCATTCTCACTTGAGTCAGACGAGAAAGAGGAAGAGGAAGAGGATGAAACTTCTGGTCCTGAACCATCAATGTCACAGGACCCACATTTTCTCCCATCCTCCTCCTCTGAACCACACCTCATAACACAAGCTGAACTGAATGACCTTGTCAGGGATTTGGAACTACCCAAGAGTAAGGCAGAGCTGTTGGGCTCCAGACTACAGCAGTGGAATCTCCTGGCAGGCTATCAGGGCAAATGGAGCCCATCAATGCTTGCAGACTATTGCTGGACAGTGACAAGAGATGCTCCATTTAATGAATACAAGAAACAAGCCAAGAAGCGCCGAGTAGACACTGAATAGGACTAAACTATGTACATAATCATTTTTTGCCTTTTGTTTCATAATACATTTTATTTATATAACCCTTTTGCTGATTTTTAAAGTGTTACATAAACAGGACAGGTGAAATATTATCATGTAAAGCAACCATAAACACACGAAAAGACCTAGGTTTACAATTTATGATTAAAACTCTACTATCTACACAATATACATAGACATAAAGTGTAAAAACTTAAATATCTGAGAAACAGTAGCCAATCAGTTGTTTTAATTGTCATATTTGAATTCAGCACATCAAAATACATAATAAATATCACATTTTATTTCTGAAGCAGATGACTTCTCAAAAATTGTAGACCAGTGCAATCTAAGAAAATAATTGACTCCATTTTTGTTAAATAGACATATACTGATCATATCTAACTAACAGTTATAGCAATAAAAGTCTTCCTAACAAGCGGAATTTGACTCAAAACTGTCTCTCCAACCCATATTGTGAATGCTGAGCAGTACTTCATTTTTCACAAATTATGGCCTTGACCCAACAAACACCTATACCCGTGTTTAAGTTTACTCATGTGAACCGTCCCATTGACTTCAATGTGGACTGAAAACAGACTCTAAAGTAAGAGATAGAAAGAAATTCCCAATCTTACCATTTCAGGCTAGGGGATTTCTTCTGTTTCAGAAGGCTAGAAGGGAGGAGCAGATATGTCGATCTAGTAAAAATAAATAATAAATAATAATAATAATAAAAATAAAGCAACAAACTTTTTTCTTTTTCTAAAAGATGAAGCGATAACATTTTAGAAACAAATTCTAGTGTGCAGCAAATGGCCTTGCACGTCAGTTAACCCCATTCTCCCATTGAAGGAGTTGAGGTTACTTTTTTTTTTTATGTGATCAAACACCTTAGCCTTTCCCATTTATAAATTAAGATCCTGAATACAGCCCTGGCAGTACTGTTGAAAGCAGAGAATGATTTGACTGTGATAATGTATAACTGTGAATGTGTAGCCTCTGCACCCTTCATGCCATGTGGAAAATAAGCAGGAAAATATATATATATGTGATGTTTTGGGGTTCAACCCAGACCAGTAAGGGGCTGTGTCACTGCCTGCCTTGCAACTCTGGGTGCCTTAAATGCTATGCTACTGTGGCTTATAGCTCTGACACCAATAGCCAGCCTACAAGTATGCAGGTGACACTCTGGCTTCCACTACCCAGTTTCTTTTTACAGGATGACTCCAACATCGCCCAGCTCTGAATTTCTCCAAGACCATCTGCCTTGCAGTGTTCTGCCCTCTCCCTGAACACATACAGAAGTAATTAAGTTTGCTGCTCCCTTAAGCTGGCAGCACCCCGCAGCTTATTACCTTCACTGGGGTTAATTTTAATCAAAGCACTGAACTAGTTTATAATAAAAATAAAACCAATTTATTAAAAAGTGATAGGTTTAAGTGATATCAAGTATAAAGAATAAAGATAGAAAGGGTTACAAGCAAACACAAGTAAAAATATGCTTCTGAGACTACTACCTGACTTAACAAACTAGAATCTCTTGTTCAAAGAAGTGTTTCTCACCAAGTCTCTTTTCCAACATGGGTGACCAGGCTCTCTGGCCAGGACCCTCCACAGAGTATAAAATGCTTGGTTCCTTTGTCTGCTCAGACAATGGCAAAATGGCCTTTTCTGTCTCTCTCTCTCTCTCGTCTCAAAGTTCATTGACCCTGTTTCAAGAGGCAGGAAGGCGTCCTGAGGGTGCAGTCTCCATCCCCCATTGAGATTAAGAATTAATCTGTCCCCACTTGCTGTCCTGATGGCTTTGGTTACCTTGCACATAAGTGTGCTTTTCTTTGTCTTTGGCCACACCTTGTTTAATATGCCTCAAAGATACTTTCAGGCAGACAGACCCACATTTCTTTTTCTGGAACAGTCATGGCTTAGGCATTCCCAGCACATATCTATACATTCCTTTGTGGGTTTACTGGACACACATCACTCAAGAATATAAATGTTCAGTGAGTTATTAGTTTTCCAATTATGTATTACATACCATCTTTTGGGTATATGTACCAATAACAGTGTGCCAACTGGCATGGGGGTCACAATATAATATGAATGTTATGTGCACATATCAGAAGCCTATGCAGTAAGAAAGCAAATATTAATTAAAACTGCACCAAAAGATCAGCTATTTTAAAATTACATTGCTTTATTCATAATTCATTTATTTACAGAGAAGTTTGAAACAAATTTAAGCTTGGAGAACAGTGGATGAAAATAACGTACAAGAAAGGTGAATTGATATTATTCTTCTACCCGAGAGGAATCTTATTGTATTTCCAACTGTGACAGTTTCTTCTGCAGACAACAGCATAATTCTTCTGCCTAAAGGACATCAGCTGTTTGGTTCCTTTTCACTGAGGCTCATTTTAGAGGATGAGACAACTAAATTTCCTTCTCAGAACAAGTTTCTGACTTGATAATGAACTAAAGAGCAATTCTGATTCACATCCTTCCCTGCCTTCTAAACATTTCCCAACATCCACATTATAGGAAAACAATGAAAAATAATCACAGAAAACAAATGATTTCGTCCAAAAAGTGCAGAAGAGGATAAGGAAGTAAAGATGTCACACTGGAGAGGGAGGGGATCAATATTTCAAGAATGATTGCCAATTAAAATATGCATGCAAACACAGTAAAAAGATCAATTCACAGTGACACTTCATCTCTTTGCTTTGTTTACATTTGAGCTGAAAGCAGCTACGCCAAAAATACAGACGTGTTTAACTAAAATTGATCCTCTTGAATTCTAGACACTGTCACTATTTGAACATGTCCCCTTTTTCTATTTACAAAGACCCAGCCATTCAGATAATAAAAAGAACCATCACGTAGGACCATCTTTCTTTAAAATAAAGACAAAGAAAGGAATTAAACAACTTATATGGCATCAGTGGATACAAGTTGCAAAATAAATACATAATTTTCAAACATCTTAAGGATTTTACCCTAAGCTTGAATCTTTTAGAATGGCAGTAATCTGATAAGGAAAATACACCCTATCAAAAATGTTTAGCTGCTTTTTACTTCTATTACTAGGGCTGAGAGATAAAAAGAGCATCTTTTTGTGGGTCCACACTCTGTTCTCTTTGCTGATTCTATAGCAACTGTTAAATATGATTCTGCGCTGATATCACTTAGTGATGCTGCTACACATTAGCAAACAGACATTTTGGCATGATAGAGTATAGAAACTGAAGCTGTTGACAGTCAAGATCTGCCATGTTAATTTCAAACTCATTCAAAACTCAGATACACAATCAATATTTGCCAAATGGAAATGGTATTAGTGCTCTTAAACAAATGAATGATTTTTTTCATCTTTCTTTTAACCCAAGAATATATAGCAGAGCAGCTGTAGAGCTTCAGCAGATACTGTTTAAAAAGAAAAAAAAAAACCTCTAAATATTCTAACTAAAAACAGTCATCAACACCAGAGCCAAAACCCATGTGTAACACCACAAAATTAACCCACAGGGACCTAGTGTTAATTTTCACTTACCTGTTCCTTTCTTTTTACTTTGACTTTGCTGGCCTCAGTCTTTCAATTAAATGCCTTCATTGTAAACTTCACTGTGCAGTATGATAACTTAACCGACAATTTAATCTATAAGACCCATTAGCTTTTCCTGTGCACTGGTGCTTGTGTACTATCTTGCAATGTCCCCCTATTTACTGGATAAAAGGGTGTTCCAATACATATAACAAAAAAAACAACCAGCTTCGTTTGGCATCTGATTATAAATGCAGCTTCTCTAGCAAAAATGTCCATTTTATAAATCTCTAGTAGCCACTGATCTCTGGTCCAAATTCATCCCTGGTATAACTTCACTGTGCATGACTTCACCCTTAAATTCACGTATATCTGCAGCTCAGGTGCTCTTCCTTGTTCCTTTGGCAGTAGTATTCCTTTGATTATAAAAGCAATTGATTAATTGGTATGACTCCTGCCAGCACTAGTTTACCAGCTTGGAGTTGCTTTGCAATTAGCTTCAGTACAATTTACTATTATTTATTTGCATTACTGCACCTAGGAGCCCTGTCACAGACAAGGACCTCATTGTGCTAGGCATTGTACAAAACACAGACCAAAAATATGGTATTGCTGTTCCTGAATTTGGGTGGGGTATTCTGCAAGTTCCATTTACCTTTGCTTGGACTGCTGATTTGACCTTAATATTAGACTGACCTATGACCATACTAAAATGAGTTGATATGCTGGGGAAAACTCCAGAATGATTAAACTCATCACATGTGGGTTGTGGACTGTTACCAGTCACCACTATATTGGGTGACTAAATTATTTTTGTAAAAAATTGTAATTATAGCAGTGGTTGTTAAATGGATTGGCCTCCTAGAAATCAGTGCTAATAATCTCCTGTTAAATGGTTTTGGCTTTTCCATAGAAAAAGACGGTTACTCACCTTTGTAACTGTTGTTCTTCGAGATGTGTTGCTCATATCCATTCCAATTAGGTGTGCGTGCGCCGCGTGCACGTTCATCGGAGACTTTTTACCCTAGCAACACTCGGTGGGCCAGCAGGTCGCCCCCTAGAGTGGCGCCGGTATGGCGCCTGATATATACCCGTCGGCCCATCCGCTCCTCAGTTCCTTCTTGCCGGCTACTCCAACAGTGGGGAAGGAGGGCAAGTGTGGAATGGATATGAACAACACATCTCGAAGAACAACAGTTACAAAGGTGAGTAACCGTCTTTTCTTCTTCGAGTGCTTGCTCATATCCATTCCAATTAGGTGATTCCCAAGCCTTACCTAGGCGGTGGGGTCGGAGCGAGACGTTGCGGAATGTAAAACCGCTGCGCCGAAGGCGGCTTCGTCTCTAGCCTGCTGGACCAGTGCATAGTGTGATGCAAAGGTGTGGACGGAAGACCAGGTGGCCGCGCGGCAGATTTCCTTTATGGGAACATGTGCCCAAAACGCAGCAGATGATGCTTGAGCCCGAGTAGAATGGGTGGTAAGAGGGCCCGTCAGAACATGGGCCAAGTCATAGCAGGTCCGAATGCAGGACGTCACCCAAGATGCAATATGTTGGGAGGAGATCGCCATGCCCTTCATACATTCCGCCACTGCCGCAAATAGTTGAGGGGAGCAGTGGAAGGGCTTGGTCCGCTCGATGTAGAAGGCGAGAGCCCTTCTGACGTCTAAAGAATGGAACTGTTGCTCTCGTCTCGAGGAGTGCGGCTTTGGGCAAAAGACTGGCACAAAGATATCCTGGTTAACATGGAAGGCGGAGATGACCTTAGGGAGGAAAGCCGAGTGTGGTCGCAACTGCACCTTGTCCTTATGGAAGACAGTGTATGGAGGGTCCACAGTCAGTGCCCGAAGCTCCGAGACTCGTCTAGCCGAGGTGATAGCGACTAGGAAAGCTACTTTCCAGGACAGGTACAGCAGTGAGCATATGGCCAAAGGTTCAAAAGGGGGCCCCAGGAGCCTGGCTAAGACAAGGTTCAGGTCCCAGGAAGGGGTAGGCCGTTTGACCTGTGGGTATAGTCGCTCCAAGCCCTTGAGAAATCTTAACACCATTGGGTGGGAAAAAACTGACTTGCCAGCCTCGCCTGGATGGAAGGTGGATATAGCCGCCAGATGTACTCGTAGAGAGGAGATCGCCAGCCCCTGCTGCTTGAGAGACCACACGTAGTCCAGAATAGTGGGGACGAATATGGAATGTGGAGAATGGCCATGCTGGATGCACCAGTGGCAGAAGCGCTTCCATTTCGCGAGGTAGGTGGAGCGCGTGGAAGGCTTCCTGCTACCCAGCAACACTTGCTGTACTGCAGCAGAACAGCGCAACTCTGACTGGCTTAACCAGCCAGGAGCCATGCAGTCAGATGGAGGGACTGCAGGTCCAGATGGTGCATCCTGCCAAAGTCTTGTGTGATCAGATCCGGCCAAAGAGCAGGGGAATTGGGTCTGCCAGGGACAGGTCGAGCAGCATGATGTACCAGGGCTGCCTCGGCCAAGCCGGAGAGATCAGGATGAGGTGGGTTCTGTCTCTTCGGAGCTTGAGCAGGACTCGGTGGACAAGAGGAATGGGTGGAAAGGCGTAACAGAGAAGTCCCATCCACGGGATCAGGAACGCGTCCGACAGGGAGCCCGGGGAGCGACCCTGAAGAGAGCAGAACACCTGGCATTTCCTGTTCACTCTGGATGCGAACAGGTCTATGTGGGGAAATCCCCACCTCCGGAAAATCGAATAAAGGACGTCTGGACGGATGGACCATTCGTGTGATAGAAAGGATCTGCTCAGGTGATCCACAAGGGTGTTCTGCACTCCTGGGAGAAAGGAGGCCATTAGATGTATGGAGTGGGCTATACAATAGTCCCACAGGCGTATTGCTTCCTGACACAGTGGGGAGGATCGGGTCCCGCTCTGCTTATTGATGTAATACATGGCCGTTGTGTTGTCCGTGAACACCGCAACACAACGGCCGTGTAACTGGCACTGAAACGCTTGGCATGCCAATTGGACTGCTCACAGCTCGTGCACATTGATGTGGAGCATCAGTTCCCGTGGCGACCAGAGGCCTTGTGTGCGCAGGAGCCCCAGGTGGGCACCCCAGCCCAGCAAGGACGCGTCCGTTGTCAGGGACACGGAGGGCTGGAGGGGGTGAAACGGCAGGCCCACACTTGGGATGACATTGTCCACCAGCCGAGGGAGCCTAGAACATCCGGTGGGATCGTCAGGATTGTGTCTATGGCGTCTCTGCCTGGCCGATAGACTGACGCGAGCCAGGTCTGCAGTGGGCGCATGCGCAGTCTTGCATGCCTCGTGACGAAGGTTCATGCCGCCATGTGCCCCAGGAGAGTGAGGCACGTACGAGCAGAAGTGGTTGGAAAGGATTGCAGGCTTTTGACCAGGGAGACTATGGCTTGGAACAGGTGCAGGGGTAAACTGGCTGTCGCCAGGTTGGAGTCCAGCATTGCCCCGATAAACTCTATCCTCTGTGTAGGCACCAGAGTGGACTTGTCTGAGTTGATGGTCAAGCTTAGACTCACAAACAGCTCCCTGATGATGGCGACGTGGCAGAGCACCTACACCTCCGAAGTGCCTTGGATGAGCCAGTCGTCGAGGTAAGGGAAGACATGCATTCGACAACGGCGTAGGGAGGCAGCAACGACCGCCATACATTTGGTGAAGACTCGATGGGCCGAGGAGAGGCCAAAGGGAAGGACAGTAAACTGGTAGTGATCCTGATTACCACAAAGCGCAGATACCTCCTGTGCGGAGGATAAATTGCAATGTGGAAATATGCGTCCTTCATGTCGAGAGCGGCGTACCAATCTCCGGGATCCAGGGAAGGAATGATGGTTCCTAAGGATACCATGCAGAACTTGAACTTTTTGATGATTTTGTTCAGGCCTCGCAGGTCCAGGATGGGCCGAAGGCCCCCTGTTGACTTGGGGATTAAGAAATACCGGGAATAAAACCCTTTGCCCTG
The DNA here is from genome assembly GCF_007399415.2 of Gopherus evgoodei. Taxonomy (NCBI): domain Eukaryota; kingdom Metazoa; phylum Chordata; order Testudines; family Testudinidae; genus Gopherus; species Gopherus evgoodei. Next base: position 192,612,403 of record NC_044322.1, on the reverse strand, counting down.
TAACTCCTCCGGTACCTCCTCTATAGCTCCAATTAAGAGGAGCTTGCGAACCTCCTGGATGATAAGTTGCTCATGAGAGGGGTCCCTGAAGAGGGACGAGGACGGGGGGTGGAAGGGGGGTGGAGAAATAAACTGAAGACGGTATCCAAACTCCACCGTGCATAGGACCCAATGGTCTGAGGTCAGTTGGGACCATGCCAGCAGGAAGGGGTGGGGGCAGTTGAGAAAATGAAGAGAATCCAGGGAGGGGATTGGTATACTGCTCTCGGGCGCACCCTCAAAAGTTTGCTTTGGGTCCCTGCAGCGGTTTGGCAGACCCAGAATTGTTACCCCCTTGAGGTCCCGACTGACGTCTGTGGTTCGGGCGGCCTCGTCTCCGGGTAAAATCCTGTTTGGGTCGAGGTGGGGGTAAGGGCGCTGAGGTTGTGGGCAGAAGGGCCGTCTCTGAGTCTGGGGTGTGTGCATTCCCAGTGAATGCATGATAACCCGGTTATCCTTCAGACTCTGTAGTCTGGGATCTGTGTTCTCTGAGAAAAGACCCTGCCCGTCGAATGGCAGGTCTTGGATTGTATACTGCAACTCAGGCGGTAGTCCAGAAGCTTGTAGCCATGATATGCGACGCATGGCTACACCAGATGCCAGCGTTCTGGCTGCCGAATCTGCGGCATCTAAGGATGCTTGCAGTGTGGTCCTGGCAACCCTCTTCCCCTCTTCCAGGAGAGCTGAAAATTCCTGGCGTGATTCCTGGGGAACTAATTCAGTGAACTTGCCGACGGCCTCCCAGGTGTTGTAGCTGTATCGGCTCAAGAGGGCCTGCTGGTTCGCCACACGGAGCTGAAGGCCTCCCGCAGAGTAAATCTTGTGGCCCAGCAAGTCCATGCGTCTGGCTTCTCTGGATTTTGGTGCAGGAGCTTGCTGGCCATGGCGCTCCCGTTCGTTGACTGATTGTACCAACAACGAGCGGGGGGGGGGTGTACGTAGAGGTGCTCATACCCCTTGGACGGTACCATATATTTTCTTTCCACTCCGCGGGCTGTGGGTGGGATGGAGGCCGGGGACTGCCATATGGTGTCTGCCTTGGCCTGGATGGATTTGATGAAGGGGAGGGCCACCCTGGTCGGTGCTTCTGCAGAGAGTATGCTGACCCCCGGGTCCTCCACCTTAGGAACTTCCTCCACAGGAAGGTTTATATTTTGGGCAACTCACTGCAGAAGGTCCTGATGTGCCCGGAGATCAATCGGCGGGGGCCCCGATGATGATGTGCCCGCTACCGCCTCATCTGGGGAAGAGGAAGAAGACAACCCAGGGAGGAGTGGTTCTTGTATGGAAGCCTCGTTCTGAGGGACCTCCGTCTCTGGGACATCCTGCTGTGCCAGGGGATGCGCAGGGTCTTCCTCCGTACCCGAGGGGGGAGGCCAGCTGACTGTGGCCTCTGGTGCACAGTGCTCCGAATGGCTGGAGCGTGCTGGGCCCAATGGCTAGCCCTGGGCTTGGTGGTAGGCCCAAGGTGTCCAAAAGGACCATTGTGGTGGTCCATGGTCCATGTGGGCCTGTGCCTCAGAACTCCCGTAGGAGGCGCTGTCCGCATGTGGAGAGGCGGACGAGTGACGTGAAGGCCACGGAGGAGCTGACGATGACTGTGCCAGGCCTCTGCGCCCATAGATCTCGCCTCTGTGTGGTGCCGGTGAGCGGTACCAGGAGTCGTGGCGGTATCTCGATCGGGACCGGGACCTGCTACCAGCTCGGTGCCGGGAGGTCAACCGGTGCCATGTGCTGTCATGCCGGGAACGGCTGCAGTAGGAGCGTCGGTGCCGCGATCTGGATCGGTGCCGAGAGTAGCATGACGGCGAATGGGATCTCGAGCGGTGCCGCAAGTACGACCGGTGCCGCAGGGAACGGTACCGGGACTGCGAGCGGCGCCGGGATCTTGAGTGATGACGAGGGCAAGAGTAGTCTCTAGATCTGGAGCGGGACTGACGGTGCTCGGTAGTGCCCAGCGAACGTGGCTGCACCATGGTGGGCTTGCCCATCGACTGAAAAACCCACACCGGCAGTGCCGGGGGTTGGGGCAATTCGGGCTCTGTAAGAGCGATGAGGTCGTGTGCCATGGAGAAGGTCTCCGGTGTGGAGGGCGCGACGAACTCAACCGCAGGTCGTGCTGGGGAGCTGAGAGGCACCGGATTCAACGGCTCCTGAGGAGCTGGAATCGACGGTGCGGAGATACTCGGTGCTGTGGCAGATGGCGGTGCCGGATGGTCCGGTTTGGAAGTACGCTCCGACTGCGGTGCAGTTGTAGGTGCTGCAGGAGCCTTGTGCTTCTTGCTCCTCGGGGAGAGGGAGCGGTGCCGGCTGGGGCGTTGGGCCGGTGAAGGGTGGGGAAGTGAAGCCCTTGTGGGTACCGGGCGGTCCGGAGCGGAAGAAACGCTTGGGCCCGGTGCAGGAATCAGTGCCGACGATGGGGGAGTCAGCGCTGCCTCTATCAAGAGCTGCTTTAAGCGACTGTCCCGTTCTTTCTTTGTCCGGGGTTTAAACACCTTGCAGATCCGGCACTTGTCCGCAAGGTGGGACTCGCCTAAGCACCTCAGACAGGAGTCGTGCAGATCTCCTGTGGGCATCAGCCGATGACAGGCCGCACAAGGTTTGAAACCCAGTGAACCGGGCATGGGCCCCGGTACCGGGGGAGGAGGAGTGAACCCCAGATCCTCTATAACTATATACAAAACTATAAATTACTAATTTTAAACACTAACTAGAACTACAATAAAATAACTATATACACGATACTACACAGGAGTGAAACGCTAGGGAGGTGGAGAACAGCTAGTCGTGCTCCACAGTTCCAACAACCGAAATGGGCGGTAAGAAGGAACTGAGGAGCGGATGGGCCGGCAGGGGTATATATCAGGCGCCATACCGGCGCCACTCCAGGAGGCGACCTGCCGGCCCACCGAGTGTTGCTAGGGTAAAAAGTCTCCGACAAACGTGCACGCGGCGCGCACACACCTAATTGGAATGGATATGAGCAAGCACTCGAAGAAGAACTACATGGGTCATAAGCAGCTCCTTTACTTGGTTCCAAAAACATTCAATCAGTTGGCTAGCATGTCTAAAGCACCTCCTGTACATGGTAGAGCTGGTGAAATTTCTCAACCAAAACTTTTGGGGAGAAGACAGTGGGGGAGGACTTGCATATTCTGGCCCTCTAAAACACTTTGTAAATTTGAGTTGATATGCTGAAATTATTAGAAATTAGAAATTCTATTATTAGAAAAAGCATTAAATGTCATCAAAATATTTCTTTTGAGGTCAAACAAAATGTTCTGTTTGCCCTGAAATTATTGGGGCTTTTTTACTTTCTGATTTGCTGAAAAATTGAACAAATTTTGTTTTGGATCAAGCTGAAAGAAAATCACCCAGAAGAATGAAACAAGTGTTTTAATACAAAATTCTGTAGAAAATCTGTCATCAGTTTCACATATCTCTAGTAGATGGCTAGATTACATGCAAAACCACTGCTCATTTGGCATAGCACTTGTCACTTTCAGAGGCAGTATTAAAAAGCATTGTTTTATCATGATTTTCACTGCCACTACATGATGCATAATACTGAATGAACGTAGATTCACTGGATATATTTAGCTGTGTGACATCAGATGTAAAATAAGCCCAGAGGAAGAAAAAACAGCAAAATGAGTTATGCAAAGAGAATTTTAAAAACATCTTTATTTTCTACAAACTATTTCTAGACATTCTGTCTGTACCATGCCTAATACCATGCTAATGGTCCACTTTAGTCTGTGCTGGACTGCCTTTGTGCCGCATATTCTCTGTTTTCTATTCTTTACTCCAAATAACTTCTTGTTACTTCCTCTGAATTACCAACACTTACCCTTCACAGTTGCATTTCTGCAATTTCACCATCTTTGACATGACTTTAACATAGCAAATGTGCTTTGGGTTTTCTCAGCATCCTCATCTGGAACCTGCATCTCACTGCATAACTTTGCCAACAGTGTTGGGGGAGATGGTTATCCCCATAATACCACCACTACCAGTTGCCTCCTCTCTCTCTCTCTCTCTCTCTCCCTCCTTGACTTTGTTTCCCATCACCACACAAGAATCTACTTGCTGTGGAGCGGAGAGGTGATTTCTCCCCTGGAACCTGCTATCCATTCCCTTGCATTCCTCCTATTCTCCAAAGTGTGCAGTGAAGTACCTGAGCAGACTCCGGAGAGCTGCCTCCTGCCTGTGCAGTAGTGAGACAGTGATCCCTAGTGGCAGGAAATTGCAATGCAGCCGCCTCCTCCTTGCCCAACCAATCAACCCAACAGCTGATCACCATTGGAAGGGACTCAGTGCTATTGCACTAAAGAACTTTATATTGCTCCCTATGTCCTTCACTTTGCTTTACATGTGGGGAGAGGAGAACATTGTCTCATGGACTGAAAGTTAGGGGTAAATGTCTGCCTTAAAATTATACCCATGCCCATGTGCTTCTTGTGCCCTGAATTTTTCAGGCACTTATTTAATCCTTCAGAGTCCCAAATTCACAGGTGGCATTGACTGCTTTAATTTAATGCAAAAGTGATCTATGGGATCTGACCGTCCTTGGTCTAGAGTGATAAACACATATAGAAATAAATTGTTCCTACAACTTTTGGGGATGGTTGGAAGCATTTACCAGTGTAGTCTGTGTGTCCTCTTGCTTTTCTGCATCTGATAGTATGAGATGCTGATTTATACATGAGCTGTCTTTTTCCGGTATGAACATGCAGAAACAATACTCACATCAGGCTATTTCTGTTTCATTTCACAGTCTTCCAGTCAGGGCCAGCTCCAGGCACCAGCCAACCAAGCACATGCTTGGGGTGACACCTTGTTAGGGGTTGCCAATCTTGGAGTGGCAGAGGGCGCTCGGGGTTTTTTGGTGTTTGTTTTTTTGGTTCGGCAGGGCGACGCTCAAGGGTTTTTTTTGTGTTTGTTTTTGTTTTGGTCGGGCAGCGCTCGGGGCAGGTGGGTTTTTTTTCTTTGGCGGTGTGGCACGGTGCTCGGGGAGGGGGGTTTCGGCAGCGCGACGCTTGGGGGGGTGTTTCAATGGGGCGGCGCTCGGGGAGGTGTTTTGACAGGGCAGCGCGGCGCTTGGGGGGTGTTTCAGCAGGGCGGTGAGGGGCTCAGAGTGGAAGTGTTTCGGCGGCATGGCGCTGGCAGTGTTGTTTCGGTGGGGCAGCTCTAAAGGGGGGTGTATCGGTGGGGCGGCGCTCTGTTTTTTTGCTTGGGGTGGCCTTGCTTCCAGTGAGACCATAGGTAAGAGTTTTATCAGTAGTGAATCACCCATGTCTTTATGCAGGGAATGGGATAGAAAATTGGTAGCAAGATTTTTTTTTCTTTTTTTAAACAATCAAGCTTTCCTACTTTTGTACATGTGTCGTTTGCATTTCTCTTTGATGTTTCTCTGAAAATTCTAACTTGAAATTGATCAATTTTATAATTGTTAGATTTGTTCTCTTAAAAGTACTTTGCATTTTTACAGTTCTAAGAGAGGATCTTCAAGCACTTTCCAAATAATGAATGAAGGCTGTCAAACGTCATGAAATGGATATCGTTCTCATCTTTCATGATGGTGAACATTGCAGCAGAGGGAAGCTGTCATTTGCCCAAAGTTGAGCAGTGAGTCACTGATGGAGTCAAATGCAGAACCCACAGATCTTTCAACATCAGGTTTTGTGCTTTAACTGCTATAGTGCTTGTTCCTTAAAAAAGAAATAAAAAATTCACTGAGTAGTACTGAAACCATGGTTCAACAGTCTATGGAATAAAAGATGTCTTGAATCATGTAACAACACCACTAATTTCATGTATCACTGCAATAGAGGTACAATGCTGAAGTCTAAATCAAAATCTTGCACCAAAACACACCTCGGTTCAGACTTAGATCAAATCTTGCAGTTTGGGATTCATCTCTAATTTTAAAAGGAGTGGATCTGCATAATGTTCAGTTCTGTTCAATAAATAAATGTAAGGTAGCAATACAGGGCCTTCTTAGGGACATTGCTAGCTGTTTGAAATGTATGTACACCAGCTGATCATTGTTCTTTCCCTTCCTCATTCTGTAGTCTATTCCTAATCTCTCAAGGCAGACCAACCATTACACACAAGATAATTGCCAACATAAAGGTGGCTGATAGAGATATCTAGTAAAATGTTAACACAAGAGCTGGTGAGGAGGGGAGGAAGCTGATATATCCTGAATACAAAATATTGCCTCCATTGCATTAAAAATAACAAATGAAAGTCAGGCTGGTGTAAACAGCTGCCAATCTGACTGAAGTCAGTGGGAATTGGGCTGCAAGTTGATGAGAGGGCTTGATGTGCCCCTATCACTGCAGCTCTTTTCTCAGATGATTCAGACAGTATAAAAGGCATAGAGTTCGGGTGACCCATGAGTATTTCCTGTAGGTCACTTTCTAGCGGTACAGCAGTTTCAAGAAAAAGGAAGTTTTGATTTGAGCCCTCATCTAGAGAACCTGATTTACTGAGCTCAGACCCTAACTGGTACTTTCCAGCTCAGTTAGGACAGAGTCAAATGTAGCTTTGTCGTTTTATGAAGGAAAAAAATCAGAGAAGTTCACTTTTCTTCAAAATTGTAATGAAACTGGAAAAGCAGAGCTGTTACTAAAACCAGTAAGGAAGAGTGCATCCAAATATCCAAAATAAAAAGGCAGGAGAACTTACATTTAACAGTGCCCTTGTGGTGAAGAAGAGAGACAGCCCACCAGCACAGAAGGGTTAAAGAGAGCTTTTTGGCCCGGCTTGTCCCGCCCTGTTAAACCTGCAAACAATGCCAGGCCTGGAAGGCAGAGAAAAGGAGGGAGCCTAGTTCAGTTCGGGCCTGACTACTGAAGAGGCAGGAGTTAGCTGCTTCCCTACCTGAGGGGAAGGATCAGTAGTCTGCCAGCTGAGACAGCCAGCAGGAGCCAAGCATTGTCTCCCTGGCTAAAGGAGACTGAGAAAAAGGCCTGGGAGCACCCAGCCCAGGAGGAGCCTGGGGGACCAAAGCACAGGGACCTTGTGGGGTACCAACCCCATCAAACTCATGGCTGGTCTTCCTGGAGGACCTGGGGCTGCAACAGGATGTCACCCAGAGTTCTCAAGGGGGCACTATTCAAGACAAGATGCCACAGCAACTTGGACTATAGGAGCCATGCTCCAAACTGAAGGGAGAACAGTAGATAATAGCCCAGGGCAGTAGATGTAGACTCATTGCTAAGAGGTGACCTACATAGGAGGTGACTTACACAGGCACCTGGACTGGGGCACAATGAAGTGGCAGGCCTGGGTCCCCCTACTGCCCCCTCTATCTTAAAAACTGAGGCCCCTCAATCAGAGAAGAAGGGGGCCAGAAGTCAAACACTCCAATCACTAGGCTGCCTGGCCCCCCGTTACAGTTTTGGCGGAGAATGCTGACAGTTGCTCTATTCCCTGCCTAAGGGGAAAAAAAAATCCCTCAAGCAACCACCACACCCAACCCTCCCCTCTCACTGAATTGAAATGGAACAGCAGCTAACATAGATGGCCGACTAAACCCTCATCAACAGCAGCAGCAACTACTTCAGCAGATGGCCAATCAGCAGCAGCAGTTGATCTGAAAGCTAGCAGCAGCAGGTCCAGCAAGTGGCCACAATACTACAGCCACGTGCTCCAGCAGAGCCAGCAAACCCACGCTAGCTGTAACAAAATGGCTCGCCCGTGGGAGCGCCAGCCCAGTGAGTAGTTTCTCTTCTTATTACCATCTCTTAGTCGAAGCTCCTAGACCACTGGCAGAGGCCATATGAAATGATCCAATGGGTGTGGCACGTGAATGACAAAATCTGACAACCAGACAAGTGAAAGTGTGAGAAATCTACCATGTGGTTCTTTTAAAACTGTGGAAAACCCAGGAAAGACAGTTTCCTACCCTCTGGCACCTGAACTGGACCCGCAGACTGCAAAGGGGATGGTCAGGGGATGGTCAGGATTGGGAACAACCTTACCCCAGCACAGAGAGCCGAGGCTCAGCAACTGATCACCACCTTCTCCTCAGTATTTTCTATCCAAGCTGGGTGAACCCATGTGATAACTCATAACATTTAGATGGAACTAGGAGTTAAGGTCAAAGAAAACCCTCTACCCCTTTTTGTGGGGAAACTATGACGCAAGAACTACATCAATCAATGCTAGAGCTGGGAGTGATTGAAGAATCATTTATTGACTGCAAAAGCCACTCTAGTGATTGGGACCACTCGATTTTGCCTCAATTTCCAAAAGGTCACTGCAGTATTAAAATGTGATGTGTACCCAATGCCTAGTGTTGATAAACTATTCTGCCAGCTACAGGAAGTTGAGTACATTAGCACTCTGGATCTAACAAAGGGATATTGGCAGATCCCAACACACCAGAATCCAGACAAAAGACAGCTTTGTGCTCTTCCAGTTCAGAACAATGCCTTTCAGATTGTATGGAGCCCCACCCACATTCCAGTGACTGATGGACATGACCCTTCAACCCCATAGACAGCATGCCACCGCATAGACAAAGTTGTGGTCTACAGTCAAGACTGGCAGGACCACCCAAAACATGTGATGGCTGTGTTACAATCCCTCAAGGAGGCTGGCCTAACAGTGAACCCTGCTAAGTGTCACCTGGGCAAGAATGAGACAACCCACACCTTGGGTCCACTTTAGGAAAAGGCACAGTGCGACCATTGGTCAATAAGGTCCAGGCCCTCCAGTCATGCCACACAGTTTCCTACAGAAAACAAGTACGCCAGTGTTTAGGACTGGCTGGGTACTATTGTTGATTTATTCCAGGGTTCTCAAACATTGTGGCCCCTCTTACTGATCTTCCACAGAATGGTAGCCCAAAGAGGATCCAGTGGACCAAATCCTGTGAGGAGGTTTTTCAAATCTTGAAATCACAGTCCTGCCTTATACAGCCCCAACCTCACAAAAGAGTTCTGCTACAGACCAATGCTTTGGATGCGGGCATAGGAAATATTTTATCCCAGGTAGTGGGAAGTGATGAGTACTCCATCCTGAGAGAGGGCTTACTCTGTGATTGAAAAAGAAACGTTGTCAGTAAAATGGGCTATGGACTCGCTACACTACTGCCTTCAGGGCCCTCACTTTGTATTTGTCACCGACGATGCCCCTCTCCAATGGCTACATGCCATGCCTAAACCCCAAACATGAGGTGGAACCTCTTCCTCCAGCTCTTCTCTTTCTGCATCCAATACTGGGTTGGAAGACTCCAACTGAATGCTGACTTCTTATTATAGAATGGAGGAGAGAAGATTTTGCGTGGGGAGGAGGGTCTGAATAATGATGGGGGGGAATGTGTAACAAAGCAGAGAAATCACCCCCCAGTACAGAAGGGGTTAAGAGAGCTTTTGGACCCAGCTAGCCCCTACTCCCACCCCCTTTATATCTACTGCCAAGGCCAATCTATACCAACTGCAATATTAAGGCATTTCACTCAATAATATTTCCCTTATGGAAAAAAGCTACAAATGGGTAAACCAGTTTGAAATAAGACAATCCTACAATTCTCAAACCATATCTGAACCTTTTTAAAGTTTAAAAAGAAGAATCCATACAGATCCTCCAACTTGCAACAGATTTCCATTCTGAAATCTCTCTGCCGATCTAATTGTCTTTCACTGGACTCAGCTTCTATCTAATCTTGCAAATCCAAGGGATTTTTTGAGAGCGGTGGAGAGAACTGAGTAAAAAATAATGCATTCTGGGTCCATCTTACCTTTTCAGCAGGTAATATTTGATTACAGCAGCCAGCCAAGCCTGTACTGGGAGAAGACCAAACATTACCTTGCCTGCACTTGCACCGCTCAAGCCTCAAACACCTAAACTATTCCAGAAGGGAGTGGAAGTCCCACAGAGCAGAAGTGTATCTAGGACTGACACAGAGTTAGGGCAATGTTGCAGGGAGATTAAACATTTGAAGGGGTAAACTGCTCTGTGCTAGAGCACAATGGAGATGCAAAACAAATGCAAATAACTAGACTAAAGAAAGTGAGCCGTTTCCCCAGTTTAGTTAACCCTGAAGAGCTCTTAGACAACAAGAAGAAGTTTGTACTTCACAACAGCCATCACTACAGTATAAGCATTAAACTCCTGCGGGCACTGGTGGGACCTGCAATGTTGTCTTAACCAGCCATGCCCATAATCCTATTACTATTCCATTCTTTAACAAGATTTATGTAACTCTGAAAATGCACTATTTAATGATAACAAAATATTCTGCTTCATTATCTCATATGATTTGCCATAAATTGTTTTCATTTTTAATTGTGTTTATTAGCTATCAAGTTACAAGCAAAATTGTTTTTGGCCAAGGGAGTGCAGTGTAAATATATGAGAAAAAACCCCAGGACACAAACAGATATAAATGATAGAAATCAATCAACAATAGTTAAGTGACAGTGCTTTCTGGAGGAACACAGCTGCATGAGTTGTGACGGAACTGTATGAAATACAAGTATTTTTATTCTGTAAGAATCAAAGGGTTTCTGTTGTCATAATTAAATAAAGGTCTACCTCTGAAACATAACCATTAATAATAAAGCAGAATAGATAGCTGGTTTGTGAAAACCGTTGCAACCCACTAGAGTTCTTTGTTGAATGTCAAAGGTGGTTAGCACTTAGTAGGAGATTGTTGACTAAGGATTTTTTTTCTTTCAACAACCACTGCAAAAGGTGCATCTAAATAAATAAGTAGGTGGAACAATATATTCTTGACATGGAGCAACTTTTTTTTAATGGAGTATTTCAAAAACAGGTGAAATTATAATTGTGAATTATAATTATACTAGTATGGTGAAGTTCCTGCTAGTTTATGGGTAAAATTGCATTCAAAGCCCAGGGCAAACTCCAACCTTCTACAAAAAGCTTGCCCTACATAAACTGAAGTAAAGGCAACTTAGAGAGAAATATATTACAAAACAAATACAATCAACCAGACCAAAAAAAAAATGAAAGTAAGTTCAGAGCCCAGTTTTGTTTCTATACTATATTTTACAGTGTCTACATTCTATGGTGATTTAGTACTGTGTATATATAAATGCTATGGATGGATTGATTGGAGCAATTATTTCTAATCAGCCTGGAGTGTTCCAGGAGACTTTTATTGCTAGACCCTGAAAAATCTTTTTGAACAAGAGTTTTCAATCTTTTCCATACCTGGACTAGAGCTCAGAATTTTTTTGTCAAAAAGGTATTTTTTCAGCAGAAAAATGCTGTTTTCATCAATGTCTAAACATTTGTAAAAAAACAAAACGAAAAACAAAAACCTTTCCATGAACATTCCAAAGGAAAGAAAATATTTTGATTTAAAAAAAAAAAAGCTTTGGGAATTTTGTTTTGGGGAATTCCAGAACTTTGTTTTGGAACTCTGTCATAACCTAGTCCCAGATTTGGACCTTAGCGTCCAAAATATGGGGGTTAGCATGAAAACCTCCAAGCTTAGTTACCAGCTTGAACCTGGTACGGCTGCCACCACCCAAAAAATTAGAGTGTTTTGGGGCACTCTGGTTCCCACAAAACCTTCCCTGGGGACCCCAAGACCCAAATCCCTTGAGTCTCACAACAAAGGGAAATAATCTTTTCCCTTCCCCCCTCCAGGTGCTCCTGGAGAGATACACAGACACAAGCTCTGTGAATCTAGACAGAGGGACTCCCCCCTCCCCGTTTTCCAGTCCTGGAGAACAGAATTACCGAGAGTTAATCTTTCTTTCCCCCTCCACCCAGAGGGTATGCAAAGTCAGGCGAATAAATCTAACACACACAGATTTCCCTCTAACTTCTTCCTCCCACCAATTCCCTGGTGAGTACAGACTCAATTTCCCTGAAGTTTCCCAGTAAAGAAAAACTCCAACAGGTCTCAAAAAGAAAGCTTTATATAAAAAGAAAGAAAATACATAAAAATGGTCTCTCTGTATTAAGGTGACAAATACAGGGTCAATTGCTTAAAAGAATATTGAATAAACAGCCTTATTCAAAAAGAATACAAATCAAAGCACTCCAGCAACTATAGACATGTAAATACCAAAGAAAAGAAACCATATAACTCACTATTTGATCTCTTTGTCCTTACAACTTGGAAACAGAAGATTAGAAAACAGAAATCACTTCTCAAAGCTGAGAGAAAAGCAGGCAGACAAAGACTCAGACACAAACTTCCCTCCACCCAGAGTTGAAAAAAAAATCCTGTTTCCTGATTGGTCCTCTGGTCAGGTGCTTCAGGTGAAAGAGACATTAACCCTTAGCTATCTGTTTATGACAAACTCAAACACTAAAACTTTACAAAACTGATTTAAAAAAAAATCCAGTTTGTGGGAAATTTTAAAAATATTTGTTTTGATTCAGACCAAAAACAAAATTTTGAAATGTCAAAATTTCCCATGAACTGGAAATTCTGAGTTTCTGCCATCTCTAACCAGGACTAACACGATTGGTTCCCCCACCCAATTATCAGTCTGAGAATGACAAAGTGGTTACAATCCCCATAATAATTGTTCATAATCTCACCCTCCCATCACCCATTACATAAGAACACAAGAAGTAATTCTTCTGCTCTGCTCCAGGCGTACTAGGTCTCAACTGGAGTATTGCATCCGGTTCTGGGCACCACATTTCAGGAAAGATGTGGACAAATTAGAGAAAGTCCAGAGAAGAGCAACAAAAATGATTAAAGGTCTAGAAAACATGACCTATGAGGGAAGATTGAAAAAAATGGGTTTGTTTATTCTGGAAAAGAGAAGACTGAGAGGGGACATGATCACAGTTTTCAAGTACATAAAAGATTGTTATAAGGGGGATGTTCTTCTTAACCTCTGAGGACAGGACAAGAAGCAGTGGGCTTAAATTGCAGCAAGGGAGGTTTAGGTTGGACATTAGGAAAAACTTCCTAACTGTCAGGGTGGTTAAGCACTGGAATAAATTGCCTAGGGAGGCTGTGGAATCTCCATCATTGGGGATTTTTAAGAGCAGGTTAGACAAACACCTGTCAGGCATGGTCTAGATCAGGTGTGGGCAAACTATCCAACCCTTCTGATGTTTTAATCCAGCCCTCGAGCTCCATCCAGGAAGTGGGGTTGGGGGCTTGTCCCATTCCGGCACTCCAGCTTGGGAGCAGGGTTGGGGGGTTGTGCCGCTCCAACCGTGCCATGGCTCCGCACGGCTCCCGGCAGTGGCAGCATGTTCCCCCTCTGGGTCCTATGTGTAGGGGCACCCAGGGGCCCCACACATTGCCCCAACCCCATCATGGCCCCACAGATTCCATTGGCTGGGAACCACAGCCAATGGGAGCTGCAGGGGCGGCACCTGTGGATGAGATGGCGCACAGAGCCAATTGCCGTGCCTCCACATAGGAGCTGGAGTGGGGGACATGCCACTCCTTCATGGAGCTGCTTGAGGTAAATGCTGCCCGGAGCCTGGACCTCTGACTCCCCCACACACCCCAAACCCCTGTCCCAGCCCTGATCCCCCTCCCGCCCTCTGAACACCTGGCCCCAACCCAGAGCGCCCTCTGAGGCCCCCAACTCCTCATCCCCATCCCAACCCCAGAGCCTGCAACCCAAGCCAGAGCCCTCACCCCCACACACCCCAACCCCAAGCCTCCTCCCACACCCTGAACTCCTCACTTCTGGCTCCAACCCAGAGCCCACAGCCCTAGCCAGAGCCAACACCCCCTCTCTCACCCCAACCCCCAATTTCATGACCATTCATGGCCCGCCATACAATTTCCATACCCAGATATGGCCCTCGGGCCAAAAAGTTTTCCTGCCCCTGATCTAGACAATACTTCGTCCTGCCTTGAGTGCAGGGGACTGGACTAGATGACCTCTTGAGGTTCCTTCCAGGTCTCTGATTCCATAAGACTGTCACATACTGGGTCTTATAGAACCCAGTATCATGTCTTCTGACAGTCACCGATGCCAGGTGCTTCAGATGGAAAGAACAGAACAGAGCAATTAGTGAGTGATCAACCTCTGCTATTGGTAATTAAGATAGCTAAATTTAAGCTACCTTAACCTGTCAACAGAGGTTATGGGACACACAGAAAGTGGGGCTGTGTCTCTAACCATTTTGGTTAATAACCACTGATGGACCTATTCTCCATGAATGTATCTATTTTTAACCCATTTTTGGCCTTCACAACATCCCCTGGCAACAAGTTCCACAGGTTGACAGCAGATTGTGTGAAGTAGTTCCTTTTAGTTGTTTTAAACCTATTGACTATTAATTTAAATAGGTGACTCCTAGTTCTTGTGTCATGTTATTCACTTTCTCCACACCATTCATGATTTTCACAGAATATCAGGAGATCATCTAGCCCAACCCCCTGCTTAAAACAAGACCAACCAATCCCCAGACAGATTTTTGTCCCAAATGGCCCCCTCAAGGATTGAGCCCATAACCCTGAGTTTAGCAGACTAGTACTCAAACCACTGAGCTATTCCTCTCTCTATCATAGCCTTCCTTTGTCATCTCTTTTCTAAGCTGAATGGTTCCAGTCTTTTGACTAGCTCCTCATACAGAAACTGTTCCATACCACAAATCATTTTTGTTGCCCTTCTCTGTACTTTTTCCAATTCTAGTATCTCTTTTATGAGATGATGTGACCAGAACTGCACATAGTATTCCAGGTGTGGGTGTACCATGGATTTATATAGTGGTATTATAGTAGTTATACTATCTAGCCCTTTCCTAATTGTTTCTAGCATTCTTGATAGCTTTCTTGATTTCTGATGCACAATGAGCAGATGTTTTCAGAGAACTAGTCACAATGACTCCAACATCTTTTCTTTCTAACAGCTAATTTAGACCCTATCACTTGGTATGTATAGCTGGTATTATGTTTTCTCTTGAACCACCAAATCTCCTCTGTGATGCTGGTAGATTAAGTGCCAGCTCTTATCAAGACTGTAGGTGTGAGATGAGCCCTGACAAGTTCATAGCCAGAAACCAAACCAGCTCACCTGTATGTAAGTATCGTTCAAGACAGGTGTTAGACTTGTATGGATGTGTTTAGACTCTGTAAAATGCTTGTAAATTGCTGCATGCATTAATCTTACTTGTAATGTCTATATCCCATGCTATAAGGTAATGTGTAAGTTTTGCTTTATAACTGTAAGAATGCCTGCTCTGAACTTGTGAACCCAGGCAGAAGAAGTGGTTCCACTGCCCATCAAAAAGGACTATGACAATTAAATGGGCCTGTCATAACCTTAGTCCCAGATTTGGACCTTAGCGTCCAAAATATGGGGGTTAGCATGAAAACCTCCAAGCTTAGCTACCAGCTTGGACCTGGTACTTGCTGTCACCACCCAAAAATTAGAGTGTTTTGGGGCACTCTGGTCCCCCTGAAAAACCTTCCCTGGGGACCCCAAGACCCAAATCCCTTGAGTCTCACAACAAAGGGAAATAATCCTTTTTCCCTTCCCCCCTCCAGGTGCTCCTGGAGAAATACATAGACACAAGCTCTGTGAAACTACACAGAGTGACTCCCCCTCTGTGTTCCCAGTCCTGGAAACAAAAAGTACTTTCCTATTCCCCCAGAGGGAATGCAAAATCAGGCTAGCAAATTCAACACACACACAGATCTCCCCCCTGATTTCTTCCTCCCACCAATTCCCTGGTGAGTACAGACTCAATTTTCCTGAAATTTCCCAGTAAAGAAAACTTCAACAGGTCTTAAAAGAAAGCTTTATATAAAAAGAAAGAAAAATACATACAAATGGTCTCTCTGTATTAAGGTGACGAAATACAGAGTCAATTGCTTAAAAGAATATTGAATAAACAGCCTTATTCAAAAAGAATACAAATCAAAGCACTCCAGCACTTATATTCATGCAAATACCAAAGAAAAGAAACCATATAACTTACTATCTGATCTCTTTGTCCTTACACTTAGAAACAGAAGACTAGAAAGTAGAAACTACTTCTCCAAAGCTCAGAGAAAGCAGGCAGCCAGAAAACAAAGACTTAGACACAAACTTCCCTCCACCCAGAGTTGAAAAAATCCGGTTTCCTGATTGGTCCTCTGGTCAGGTGCTTCAGGTGAAAGAGACATTAACCCTTAGCTATCTGTTTATGACAGGGCCATTGTGAAATATCATAATACAAAGACTGGGCTAATGGACCTCTTACGCCCATACATGCAAGAAAGTTTATCCCATCAGCCTGAATTCTGGAAGAAGGAAATGAAGATACGTCACATGAAAATTTTTCATCTCTTTGCTACTGGGGCTTGGGCTAGGAAACAAAAGCAGAGCTCCTGAAGGTCAACCTTCGTTAGCCCTACTGTTACGTTTTGTAACCATAGATGGTAATTTGTTCTTGTATATATTTTGCCTGCTTTAACCTGTAAATAATTCTCTCATTTTTCCCCTAGTTAAATAATCCTTAATTGGCTACACGCATTGTCTTTGGTGTGAAATCTGAGATACAAACTGATCTGGGGTAAGTGACTGATCTCTTGGGAATATTTTGTGATCTTTGGTGTAAGTGACCATTTATCATTAAGTCTAGCTTGCCTGAGTGGCAAGATACATTGGAGTGCCCAAGGGAACTGTCTGTGACTCCAGGGTAAGACTGTTACAGTGCTTTGTGAGTTCACATTTGTTATTGGGTTGGTGAAATCTAATTATAGAACATACCATTAGTTTGTGGTATCTGCCCAATTTTTGACAGTCTGGCCTGAGATTAGCACTCAGGGTTGTGAAGACACTCCAGACAACATGACATCCTTCTCCATCTTTGTACGTACAATACAAATAGGTCCATGGGAATGTAGTTAGCAATGGTCTAGTGATTAGGTGATAGCCTAGGATTAAGGAAATCCATGTTCAATTTTATTCTTTGACACAGAATTATGTGTGAGCTTCAGCAAGTCACTTAGTCTCTCTTTGTACCTCAATTCTCCATCTGTAAAATGAAGTATTAGTATTTACCTGTCTCACAGGGAGAATCAATACATGGAAGACTGTGAGGCACTCAGATATTATGGTGATGGGGCCTATATAAGTATCTAATGTTAAAGCAAGGAGCAACTCTCCTTTCTCCTTATATTTAGAACATAAAATTGTTCCTTACTCCTTTCTGCTACACTCCACACTTGCTTAAGGATTAACATTGGATTTGGCAATGTCCTGTGCCTCACTTCAGTGAAAAAAGTTACACCCCTCATAGTCTAATCTATATATTGTCTGTTTGATACATATTAGAGGCATTGATTACATGCAGCACCACCATAGTAAGGTCTCTCCAGCCCCACCCCGGCACTGATTTTGAATGAGTGATTGTAGGGAAGTAATGTATAACAATCCTGACTTGTTTGAATGACTCAAACTTCAAAAAAAAAAGTATAGAATGCACATGGGTCTAGTTGAGAGAACATAGGATTCAGGGACAGCAGACCTGGGTTCTATTCCCAGCTTTTCCACTGATCTGATACATAGCCTGGGACGAATCATAAATTATTAGGGTTGGAAGGGGCCTCAGGAGATCATAGTCCAACCCCCTGCTCAAAGCAGGATTGGTCATTTCACTGCTTCATACCTTTGTGCCCTCTCCCACCTTTTCTCTTTCTTGTTGATTTACATTCCCTCTTTGGAGCAGGGATTGTCTCTCAATGTGTTTGTACAGTACTAGGGAGAATGGGGGCCTGGTCTTGATTGGGGCCTCTACATGCTACTGTAATAAAAATAATAGGAAAACCTTTACTGACCGTTTCCATCCATCTCTCTGCTGACAAGAAAACTACCTCTGCTTCTCTTCTTCTTCTCCAGATCCCTTCCTCAGCTCACTCAGATACCTAAAATATAATATTAGCTTCTTTGTGGCAGCTGGAGGATAGGACTGGGGGATATTGAAGGACAGCAACTCAGCTGGAGCTTCACTACTGAGAAATGTTTGTATATATTTGTTTTGTATTGGAAAAATGAGGCACCTGTAAGCCACAGGCACTACTGGAAATATGAGTCAAGAGATAAAATCCCCTCAGGCTTGTAAATGTGGGAACATTAAGCAGTATTGCACCCAGTCAAAAGCCTGTCATCAGATAGGGAGCATGAGAGTGTGTATATGTTGGTATACTTACAGTGTTTATTTAAAAAATCTCATTAAAAATAATATATATTGAATAATAAAAAACAACATGGAGTTGGCTTGTACGTGCCAGACAAGGCCTCTACCTGCAGAAGCAATCCAGGCCAAACAGATTATGCCAAAGCAATTCAAAATGCTATGGTGGAAAGATGAAAAAAATCAAAGGTCTTTTAGCAGTAAAAATATCACCACCTTGTTGCTTAAAAATAAATGGCTGACAACTAAAACTTTCTATCTGAACCCCTTTGACTTTCCAGGGAAGGAGGGTTTGGGTTTGAATCCACAGATATGAATCTAGTTCTAGGTATTTTGTTTGTCAGAATTGGTCCTAATTTCTAGACCAAATGCAGGCAGGATGGCAGAGAATTGTTACATTGATTGAAATCTTGTGAGACCAAATTGAAGTTTTCAGTGCTGTTGAACCCAAAACCTAGGCCCAATTATACTCAAACCAAATCATCAATCCTCCCTGAGGCCTAATCCAAGTCTGAGCACAGTCTTCTTGGCCCATTTCTAATTAAAACTAGGCGAAATATTAGAAATAGAGGATCATACATTTGGGGGGAAGTTGATCTTGTTGAAGAATCTCTCTCTTTCATTAGAGTCCACTCACTCACCATGTATGACATATTCCCTGTCTCCTTGGGTCTCTGAGTGAAAGCCAGGCTCAGACCCCACAGCCATTGCTCTAATCTGAACCTAAGACCCTAGCTGATAGGTATAAAACAGATAAAGGTAGATGGTATTTCAGCAATTTTCATGACACAGTGTAAAACTCACATCTTCATTCCAGTTTTGAGTTCATTAACCGAGCATCACTACAGCAAGAAGTTTGTGTTGAATTCAAATAGAGGAGTCAGAAAAATTAGTCATTCCTTTGAATGTGCTACATTTCCTTCCAAAGGCTATTCCAGTGAATGCTGTTCTGGACCTAGAAAAAATAAAAACAGACTTTGAACTAGCAATCTACTGGTTTAAAAAGAGGCTGAGGTTTAGCTCTCTCTCCATGCTATTGTTTCAGATAATATGGCAGCAGAGTAGTAGTGCTTTGATATGCAGTCAGATACCAGAAGAACTTGAAACATAAGGACAAATTCTGCTCTCAGTTATACCACTGTAAATTGTTTCAATTGAATTAGTCTAGATTTACACTGGAATAACGGAAACAGAAGTGGGCTCAATTATTTTCAGTGAAAAATTATGATCATGTCTGAAGTATTCAGCAAATTCCACAGGATTGTTATAAAGATCAATTCAGCTAAAAGTCTGACTAAAATCCCATTGAAATCAATGGGAGTCCTCTCATCAGTTTCAGTGGGCTTTGTATCAGGCCTTTAATGTAAAATAAGGTCATTATATCAGTCCCATGAGCAGCTACCATGATGGCAAACTCCTCCACCCTTGGCACCTTTCATGTCAGTTTCAATGACATGGCAGAATCTTGGCGAGGCACAGAGACCGCACTAGTCTGACCCTTTACCAAAGGTGAATTTAAAAAAAAAACTGAATTTGGAACAATCAACTTCTAAACATTCAAACCATTCCTGCTTTTCCTATTGAATTCAGTGGGAGCAGGATTGGATCCCAACCTGTGAAAGTCACATTTTTCTGCACTGTGGATCTGGTCTGAGCTGATGGTTGAAGGCTGCTCAGCATACTGTTCTGCAAAGGAATGACCAATAAAACAGAGTCAAAATAAAGTAGCAACTCTCTGAATGCAGAGCATTCAACAGTGCTTTTATCACATATGACAACAATTTAGATGGAGAGCAGGCAGAGAGGAAGAAATAAATACCCATCCATTAAATGTAACTGATAAGGGTTTTTTTTTAGAACTTTCTCCAGATAAGCATCATGGTATTGAGTTATGGATAAATCAAAATATTTCTTAGATTTTAAGACTGATACATCTCTATCTCCCTACCATATGGAAAAGCACCCAAATCCCCATTTATTTATTTTCTTCAAGCATTACTAATGTGATTTCACCCAACAATGCTCAAGTCCCCAAGACATAAATAATTAACTGAAGACTGGCAACACTGAAAAGTCTTTTCCCAACTATAGGCTCAATCTTGCACCCACTGAAGTCAACGGCAAAACTCCTTTTGACCTCAATAGAAACAGGTCCAGACCCACTATCTTCCAAACAATGAAAGCTACTAGTGTCCAAACAAATTCTTTTCACTTATGTCTTGAACCAAATGCCACTGAAGTCAATGGAAAAACTCCCAATTGATTTCAGTGGGCTGTGCATCTGGTGTTTTGTTCTTGGGATAGAAAAAGAGGCAAGTGTGACAGTCTGTACCCCCATATTCACCCTTTTTACGAAAGTATGATAAATCTTGTACAAAGTATCCCTTGTGAGATATCATTTGAAAACTCAATTTGCTGATCATTATTGTCTTGGTAAAAGATGTGTGCCAACACTGTATGTAAAGTTATAATATTCTACTGTATGACATTGCTGAGACATGCTCCAAGTTTAAAAAAGTAGGCACAGACCAGTTCCTCAGGGAGAAAAGGAAAAGTGACACCTCATCCAGGTGTCAACAAAATCAAATGGACTATCACCTGGTTAACTGACTATTCATTGGCCAAGAAGAAGGGTATGAGTGAGAAATTTACATCTTGGCAAAGAGACATGCTGTGACCTGAACCCCAGCTAGAGATGATCCTTAAATAAGAGAAATGATATAAGGAAGAAAGAACAGAGGACACAAATCTCCTCCACACATTCATACTCTGGCATCAAGAAGGTTTGAAAGACAGAGGAAACTGAGGGACAGGTCCTCGCTGAAGGAATCCAGCATGACTGCTGTAAGCATGTTGTAAGAGAAATCTTCTTGCTTTAAATTCACTTAGCGTGATATGTTAGGTGTTAGTTTGCATGTTACTTATTTCTTTGTAACCAATTCTGACTTATGACTCATTACTTCTTATCACTTAAAATCTATATTTCTGTAGTTAATAAAATTGTTTTATTGATTTATCTAAACCAGTGTTTGGATTGAAGTGTTTGGGAAACTCCATTTGAGATAACAGGGTTTGTGCATACCATTTTCTGTTAGTGAAATGACAGACTTTCCATGAGCTTGTATTGTCTAGGAGGGTGCTGGGCTGTACAAGACACACATTCCTGGGGACAAGTCTAGGACTGAGAATTTGCTGGTGACACTCTGCAATATAATTCAAGAATGACTGGCTAGAGCACTCATGTCATTCAGATGGGAGTGATTTTGCATGCTAGAAGCAGTGTGTGAAGAGGCCAGGAGTGGTTGTTCTCACAGCAAAGCTGTGTGAAAGGCACCCCGGACTGGAGGTTTGAGAGGACATAGCTGTTCAGCAATCCAGGTTATACCCTGCAGAATATCATGGAGAGGAAGAAGAAATCTGCATCTGAAGATTGGAAGAGATAAGGATTGAGCTCCATTCAACTTAAAATGATTAATAGAGGAAACAGCATAAAAATGACACTGACCTCAGCAATGGGGCATCTGTGATAGGGTTAATAGAGCCCTAGGGAGGCCCATATAAGAAGATCTGCAGGGCACAGCAGGTTGAGTTCTTCCCTGGAGCTCAAGGAGGGCTGCCTTGAAAGTGGAAGAAAGCTAACACCCTGGACAGAGCAGTGCTGGGCAGGAGCAGGGGAGTGAGAGAGAGTTCCTGGATGGCTGCTAAGTCAGGCATGCTGAGGCCCTGAGCTAAGGGGAAGTGGCCCAGGGAAATGTACTGAGAGGTTGGAAGGGATGCAGCACATGGCTGCCATCTACAGGGTCCCTGGGCCATGACCCAGAGAAATGGGCAGTCCTGAATTCCCCCACTCGCCACTGAGGAAATGGCTGGACATTTGGACTGCAGTTCTGGCCCCCGGAAAGGGGGGAGCACAGATCTTGGCACGGCCAGAGTGACGTGGGTCCAGGCGTAGAAATGATAGTGGGCGAGACACCACCAGAAGTGGGCATACCGACCTGAAGAGCTGATCCCCAAGATGACTAGTGGAGGCGCTAGCGTGGTGAGTAGAGCCCTGTCACAACCTCACTGAAGGACAAAGATGTTATTAAATATAAAAGCATGAACTTGAAATAATGGGAAATAGTTTGTTGTTGTTTTGTTTAGTTTATTATAATATCACTGTTATAATCAGCTTCTACAAAAAAATTGTTACCTTTTGATTCCCTGATTTTTTGCTAAATTATTTTCAAAATATAGCTTCTCCTCACTACCACCTAATGACAAAACAAGTTACATGAATTAATAAGACCACAGCAGGTTGAAGACAAGACTCTGAGATACCTTTTAAATATAGGAAGTCAGAAAACATAATAGACTGCATCAGCAACTGCTGTGAAGTGAAAAAATCCATTCTCATGGGAGTTGATTTTCAGACGTTTGCTAGCGCTAGTTATAGGTTCAGTTTAAGTCACAGGTGAATTCTTGAAAGCACTAGGTCAGTTTATAGAGATTGGGTTGACTGACATAGTTCACAAGTGCACATTTTTAGCCAACTATAAATATGTTTGATATTTGCTGTGGTCACAGACTTCAAAGCTAGGCTGCTTTGTTAGCATCTGAAATTTACTGTAGCTCAAAAGGGAGTCTGATTTTAAAGGGCATATTATCATTCCTTTCAGAAATACATGCATTGACTGATTGTAATATCATTTTCATTAACATAATAAGACCTTCAATAACCGCACTTAAAGAAGAAAAACATTCACAGTATTTGGAAGGTTACCCTGTTTCTGTTTCTTAAACATTTTACCTTCTTTTGTTTTCTATTCTTCCAGAAGCCTGTACGGAATTGTGAAATAAAGGGTTACATTTGACTCAGAAAAACATGAATTTTTAAAAGAACAGCTGCTTTAAGGCAAATGTCAACATTATAGTATTCAGACTAAAATGTGGTAATTCTGTTTAAAAAACATGAAATAGCTGTAAAATTGGTAAATGAAAAATCAGTATAGTTATACCACATGAAAAATTAAGTCTCCATGTGTAAAGTAGTGGTAAGATGATCTAGTTTCCAAATTTACACATTTTTAATGTATAATGTTTTCCAAATAAGGCCTAGTCTTTAATATATTATTCCCTACTTACATATCTTCACTGACCTCCACCTACTTTTCCATGTTAAGTTCAAGCCCTGCTGTCCTGACCTTAAAGTGTCACTCTGGGACATTAATTAGCACTTTTTACTACTACTACAACATTAAATGGTTTATCCTTGGGCTTATTTGTTATGCAAAGTGGTTCTTCACTAATCTAAGCAAGTGAACAAGAAAACTATATTCAGGTTTATTAAACTAAAGAAAATGTAATTGAAGAAAGTAAAACCATTCAAAAAACACTCACATTCCTTCCCGCCCCCCCCCCCCCGAGTCCTTCCTACCATTTACAAGGGCTTGCAGTAAAATCCCACTGAGGAAAAGATGAATTAAAATGAAAACATTAGCTTCAAACTCCAGTTAAATAAAAATCTTGCTCTACGGACAGGTAATAGACATATATAATAATGAAAAAGAAAAATAAACCTCTCTCTAATCTAGTATCAGAGGAGCAGCCATGTTAGTCTGGATCTATAAAAAGTGACAGAGTCCTGCGGCACCTTATAGACTAACAGACATTTTGGAGCATAAGCTTTTGTGGTTGAATACTCAAGATGAGTATTCACCCATGAAAACTTATGCTCCAAAATGTCTGTTAGTCTATCAGGTGCCACAGAACTCTGACGCTCTCTAATCTAGTTTCGTTCACTGGAGCACTATAGGGTAGGACAGGATGCCCCACAGGCTGCTCTTTGGTTTTCGATTTCTAGGTTGGCAAAAGCATCTGACTTTGGTTTACCTTG
Source organism: Gopherus evgoodei (assembly GCF_007399415.2). Lineage (NCBI taxonomy): Eukaryota > Metazoa > Chordata > Testudines > Testudinidae > Gopherus > Gopherus evgoodei. Next base: position 192,588,390 of record NC_044322.1, on the reverse strand, counting down.
ATTTTTACTGCCAGTTCAGAAACAAAGGTGGTTGCATGCCTTCAATTTACAGCTCTTGTTATAGTAGCAGTATAATAACTATGAATCAGTTTTAGTTTGTCCAAATTTGAGATCAAACAGATAGAACCTAAGAAGAGGACGACAAATATGTAAAGAAATCATAACCCAAGCTTATGAGGTAGGATGGAAGCTCCAGCCTAAATCGCAATGTCCACACTGCTATTTATGTTATTATTATTATCATTTTATTGTAATTTTCCAATAAATAATAATGCACTACATCAAATACATTATTTATTGAGGATCAGGTTAATATTCAAAGAACCTGGCTAAAGATTCTGGCTTGCTGGCTAGGGAGTCCTCCTCCTCTGGGTTCGCTAAAAAGAATGACCAAATTTCTCAATAGCTATCCTCTTTTTGGCACTTCTGTTGCATATGAACTTGGTGTGGAAGCTTTTCCATTACAAGGACATTCCATATTTTACTATAGAACAATTCCATAGAAGGAGAAGTCACATTTTTCCAATAATGTGCAATACAATGTCTTGCTGCTAACAATAAATAAATTAATGTGTTTTTCTGTGTAAAATGTAGGCCCTTTACTGGAGCATTAAGTAAGCAGGTCAGGGGACCTCTAGGAAGCCAGCATTTTGTTATAAAATTAATCTCTTCAATAATCTCCTCCCCAAACCTAATTCCTGGGCACAACTGTCACATGTGCAAGTATGTTCCTCTTTCCCTGCAACCCCTCCAACAGAGCACCTTCTTAGTTGTCAAATATCATATATAAAGTAACATACTTTTTTTTCCTTTATGAGCTACACAAATTGAAAATGTACATCTCCTTTTCCATATAGAGACCCACTCCTCCAGATCAATTTCTTTGTCCAAATCCCTCTCCCATCTTTTCATCTGGGTTGTTTTCTTAACATCTTTTTCAGTCGAAATTTTATACATCTTAGAAATTAAATCTTTTGTTCACCTATTTTTAGTGCACTAGCTTCAGCTTCACTAGTGCAAATCTGTCTACAGGGGCTGGGAAGCTAGCTCCCAGCTGCAGTGTAGGCATACCCTAAAAAGGCCTTGTGAGTTTGTTTACCATTCTAGCTGTTGTGTTTTCAGCCAAAATGATGGAATTACAATTTCTGACTCCATTTTGTGCATATTTAAATTTAACATAATATATTGACAGATCACTGTAAACTCATTTCCCTTCACCTGCTTAGCTGTAATTATCCCTGGAAACAGTTAAATTTAAACACTAAAGTTCTCTGCTCCCTCACCATCAAAACTCAGTAAAACTCTGTCCAGGGTACAACTCTGCCTTCTAAATCTGACCACCTTCCCTCCTAATCTCAATGCCTATGCTTCCTTTAGTCCTCTTTTTGAATCCTCACACTCCCTTCTTTGTGCATTCTTCCCTATCAATCCCAATGATTGAAAGATCCTTGGAAGTTTGAGCTTATTGAATTCTGCCCCAAACAAACAAGCGCATTGGGACTGGTTTGTATCAGTTCCTGCAAATCACACTTCCAGGTTCAGCTCATGACCAGAACCTGCAGAGTTCGCACAGTTCTGCTGATTCATTACACAATGTGACAAAATCAGGCACACAACATTAGCAAGGTACAAACTACCACCAACCTTCTCCTTGAAAGAACTGAAGAGAATTCCTGTTGGGCTTTTCAACACATTTCTAGTTTCTTTGGCACCAAAACCATCACACAGATGCTTTTCTTGTTTCATTGCTTTAATGATGATAGATTGGATATAAATTGAAGATAAAGAGGTTTTTCCACTTTTTCTGTCATTCTGAGCTACCATTTGTGTGATCTTTTAGTCTTTGTCTCCACACCCCTCAGTGTTCAGATGAGGAATTCATTAACCCTCTGGCTAGAAAAATGAAGAAAAAATTACATTTGATCATATATATTGGGCATGCTAAGAGGATCTGAACCTCCCCTAATAAAGGGTCATCACTTTCAGTGGGCTCCAAGCACTTGTCAGAGGAGCAAAAATTCCAGCTGCAGAGCTGTATGTCCTGAAACTGAGGGAAGGGTGCTCTTGTGGTCAGAGCACTGGACTCTGACTCTGCAAGATCCAGGAAGTGAACCCAAACCTTCCGTGTGATCTTCAGCAAGTGACTTAATTCTTCCTGCCTCACTTCCCCATCTGTAAAAAGGGATAATATTTCTTTTCTCTCCGCTCTTTAACTTGTTTGTTTAGAGAGTAAGGTCTTTGTGGGCGGAGTTGATTTATTGCGTGTAAGTCCTGATAAGTGGGAGACCTCTCTCCAAATGCTTTCTCTCCCTCTGCCAGAGTGAGGACTTGAACCTGGATCTCTCAAAGCAAGTGGTCTAACCACTGCTACTTTTAAATCAACAAGACTAGATAACTTGTACCGAAGAGTATCAAAAGATAGCCATTGATTTAAAAAAAAAACCTCCAGATCTTGGAACACTGGAGAAGCTCCAGATAACTAGGAAAAAAGTTAAAGTCAGTATAATATACTTAGACTCCTCTGTGGTGTTTGGCTTAACCCTGCAAGATATTCTGATGATAAAAAAAAATAGACAAAAAAGTCAATGTAGCACATATTGCATAAATAAAAAACTTAACTGATGGATTACAAAATGGAAATGGAAATCATCATCCTATGAAGGTGCTTCTGGTGGAAGCCTGAAAGGATTATTTTCTTGGCCTAATGTTATTCAATATTGTCATAAACAGATAGCTAAGGGTTAATGTCTCTTTCACCTGAAACACCTGACCAGAGAACCAATCAGGAAACCGGATTTTTTCAACTTTGGGTGGAGGGAAGTTTGTGTAAGAGGTCTTTTGTTTCTGTCTGCCTGCTTTCTCTGAGCTTTGGAGAAGTAGTTCTGTTTTCTAATCTTTTGTTTCTAAGTGTAAGGACCAAGAGATCAGATAGTAAGTTATATGGTTTCTTTTCTTTGGTATTTGCATGAATATAAGTGCTGGAGTGCTTTGATTTGTATTCTTGTTGAATAAGGCTGTTTATTCAATATTCTTTTAAGCAATTGCCCTGTATTGTATCACCTTAATACAGAGAGAACATTTGTATTTTTTCTTTCTTTTTTATATAAAGCTTTCTTTTAAGACCTGTTGAAGTTTTCTTTACTTCAGGGAAATTGAGTCTATACTCACCAGGGAATTGGTGGGAGGAAGAAATCGGGGAGATCTGTGTGTTGGATTGCTAGCCTGATTTTGCATTCCCTCTGGGGGGAATAGGAAAGTACTTTTTGTTTCCAGGATTGGGAACAGAGAGGGGGGAGTCTCTGTGTAGTTTCACAGAGCTTGTGTCTGTGTATCTCTCCAGGAGCACCTGGAGGGGGGAAGGGGAAAAGGATTATTTCCCTTTGTTGTGAGACTCAAGGGATTTGGGTCTTGGGTCCCCAGGGAAGGGGGTTTTTCAGTGGGACCAGAGTGCCCCAAAACACTCTAATTTTTTGGGTGGTGGCAGCAAGTACCAGGTCCAAGCTGGTAACTAAGCTTGGAGGTTTTCATGCTGTTAGGTAATAAAGCAAGTCCTTACTCACCTCTCCAGCACCCGAGTTCGTGCGGGAGGCTATGGGCACACAATTCTGTCAGAGACCAGACACAAATGCGTTGATCAACGGGCTCACACTAACCCAAAAGCTTTAGAATAAGTGTGGCCCCTTTATTAGGGGTGAGCATCAATATTTATACACAGAAGTAAACAAAGTGATTAATAAAAGATAATGGTCATGCATAATCAATCAAGATTTTACAGGAAAAGCAAGTTTAACAAGTAAATGCATAGAGATAAAGGCTAATGGCTACTTGATAAAGGGGGTGTCATGAGTAGTTTGCAGGTCAGTGCTTTGTTCGATAAAGGGTTCAGAAAGGATTATGCAGAGACGGCCAGTCTGGGTGTGTTTTGGCTCCAAAGTTCACCAAAAGTTTAGACCCAACATTCCTCCATTTGTAGCTTTGAGATAACTATTAATCAAAAAGCTACACCCTATTTCAAGATCTCAAGGGCCGCTTGGCAATTTCAGCCTGGGCCAATTCGAAGAGAGTAAGGCTTTTAGCTGAAGTGGGAAAAGAATAAACTGACTTACATGAGTTTATGAGGGAGGGGACACACTGAATACAGCAACACAGTATTATAAGGACTACTATGGCCCCAACAACACCCACCAAGAGGTTTTTAACCCACCCAAGTTCGGGCAGCCAATTCCATAAGGCTCCCCACCAATCATAAGGTGGCTGGCCAGAGGAGTAGTTTTTAGCCATTTCCCTTAGGTGTTTGGTACGTTGAAAAGTGTCAGAGTAGGTGTCATTTACAAAAACACAGCATTCTTCATTTATGAGGGCGCAAGTTCCTCCCTGGGCTGCTAACATCATATTTAAAGCCATTCTGTTTTGCAAAGCTAACTGGCGCAGCTGGGACATTTTCCCGGCCTGATTTTCAAATAGGGTTGCAGTTTCATTGGTCAAAGATTCTAATAGTCCCTGTAGACGGATGATAGCACCCTTCAAGCTAGTGTGACCAGCCCACCGCTGCCAGGACAAACCATCACGGAGATTAATATCTCTGTTAGTTTCACGAATGTTACGAACGTGGGGAAAATGAGGGGGAGTGAGGGAGATGCGAGAAGGCGGTGCCATTAAAATATATGTTGCATTTACTTGTTCCCACAAAAGTTGACCCTTTTTCTTTAACAAAACACAGTGATCCTGTTTGATTGGTTACCCTGAGATATTTGTTAATTAGCACTTCTGTTTTGTCCCATGTAAGATTGGGTTGGACTGGATCTTTTATTCTAGTTGGTGGCATCCAAGTCATATTAGCAGTGGTTAGGGGAATGGGTGTGAAGGGGAGTCCCTGTGTTGCATTTACTGGAAATTGAGTACATACCCAGCAATTACTTCTATTTTCTAAAATACGAGTTTTAACCTCGTGGGAATATCTAATAAAAGCATTATCTTTATAAGCAGAAAATAAACTAAAAAAGCATAAAAAACATACAGTTGTCAGAATAAAGGGTTCTCTCATTTTTTCCGAGTTAATTTAAGTCTAATGTCTGAGAGAGGTAAGCTGGTCCACTGGTCGAAGGCAGTGTCCTCAGTGGTGACAAGAGCTGCTGGTCCGTCACTGTGGTCCACTACGGCTGGCTTGACGTGGGAGTGGTGGATCCAAGATTTGCGTCCTTTCAGGAACACTGCAGTCTGGGTTGTTAAAAGAACCTGGTGGGGTCCAGTAAACCTTGGCTGGAGGGTGTCGTCACGAAGGAACTTTTTGGCCCAGACGAAGTCCCCTGGTTGGAACGGGTGGATTTGTTCCTCCAGCGGCACGGTCTGGGAAAACTGCGAGGCTTTCCAAAGGGTACGGAGGCGAGCCTGTAGGGAGAGAAACTGACACGCGGTCTTTCCAAAGGGTACGGAGGCGAGCCTGTAGGGAGAGAAACTGACACGCGGTCATATGATCCCCTCCCAATAGTGAAACATCAGCACGTGGTAGCGCCCCGCCTTTGAAAGGGGGGTGTCCATAGAGCAGTTCAAAGGGGGATAATCCCAATGCGCGGGTTGGGCGAGTACGAAGGTGAAACAGGACCAAGGGAAGTACCTGAGGCCACTTTAATCCTGTTTCCTGACAGTATTTAGCCAATGTAAACTTAAGTTTCCTATTCATACGCTCAACTTTCCCGCTAGACTGGGGGTGGTAGGGTGTATGAAAGGAGTGTGAAATGCCCAGTCCTTGTTCTAAACGGCCAAGGACATGACCAGTAAAGTGAGGTCCGCGATCTGAGTCGAGCACAAGAGGGATGCCAAAACGGGGTACAATATCTCTAAGGAGAATCTTCGCCACTGTGGCAGCAGTACAATTAGCAGTAGGAAAAGCTTCGACCCAGGAAGTCAGAGGGCAAACCAAAACAAGGAGGTGCTTTTTCCCAAAAGCCTTTGGCATATCTGCAAAGTCAATTTGAAGATGTTGAAATGGAGCAGCAGGCGGAGGTCTTCCACCCTTAATTTTGTTAAGAGGCGGAGCAGGTCCATTACGCTGACATGTGCTGCATGCTTTCACTATTGATAGGCAATAGGGTTGAATGCCTGGAGCATACCAAAAGCGAGCGATAGTGTCCACGAGGGCGTGCGTGCCGTAGTGACCCCCTTTATCATGGTGCCAGCGAACTGCCACGGGGTATGTGGAGCGAGGGAGGCAGGCTCGGCCATCTGGCATAAGCCAGGTCCCTTTGACCAGAGTGGCCCCGAGGCTCTTCCAAGATTGTAGTTCAGCAGCGGGTACTGGTACGGGGTGCGGTGGAGTAAAGGAGGAGGTTGCAATAGCCAATGTGGGCATGGCTAAAGGTAAGGTGGCAGCCTTCTTGGCGGAGGCGTCAGCCAGGGCATTCCCACGGGTAACGGGGCTACTATCTTTAGTATGGGCCCGGCAGTGAACTACAGCCAGGACAGAGGGTTTTTGGAGGGCGTCCAAAAGCTTGTGGATGAGGGGGAGGTGCTGAATGGGTTTACCGGCAGCTGTCTGGAAACCTCGAAACTTCCAGAGGTGGATATGACAATGCACAACTCCAAAAGCATATTTGCTATCAGTAAAAATGGTAACGGTCTTACCAGCGGCCAACTGGCAAGCTCGGGCCAGGGCATAGAGTTCAGCGGCTTGGGCTCCCCAGTTGCCTGGCAGTGAGGCGGCCTCTTGAATGTCCAGCATAACCAGTGAAACGCTTGCTATTAACATAGAAGGAGCTTTCGTCCGAGAAGAGGATGCAATCGGGATTGTCCAGTGGCACGTCAAACAGGTTGTCCCTTATCTGTAAGATGCTGGAAACTACTTCCACACAGTCGTGCTGATCCTGGAGGACTGGCAGGTCAGGAAGCAAGGTAGCTGGATTAAGGGGTCCACACCTTTCAAAAATTAGGTTAGTGTCTTCTAAGAGTTTGGCCTCTAGCTGTTGCTGACGATGGGCCGAAAAGACTTGGGTTGTGCCCCTACGCAGAAGGGCTGACAAGGCATGAGAGGTCCAAACCGTGGTAAAATGACCCAGGGTTAGGCTTTTTGCCTTTGTGATCAGCAGGGCAGCTGCTGCCAGAGTCCGGGTGCAGGATGGGGTTTCCTGAGCGACAGGGTCGATTTGCTGAGAGTAAAAAGCAAGCGGGAAATGGTGGGGCCCGCTCAGCTGGGTAAGGACACCACTAGCAATTCCGCCCCTTTCGTGGACAAAAAGGTGAAAGGGTTTGCTGTAATTGGGGGGGGGCGGAGAGACATGGAGGAGGCCACACTGTCCTTGAGTAACTGAAAGGCTTTAATAGTGTCCGGGGACCACTGCAAAGGGTCAGGAGCAAGGTTAGCAGTGAGTCGGTGGAGCGGTTTGCTTAACTCCCCGCAGGATGGCAACCAGGGGCGACAGAAGCCAATTAATCCTAAGAAACCTCGAAGTTGTTTCTTGGTGTTCGGTAGAGGGCAGTTTTGAATAGTCTTTATGCGGGCTGGGTCCATCTGTTTTCCCTCTGGGGTTAACAGGAAGCCCAGATATTGGACCTTCTGTGAGACCCACTGAATCTTTTTAGGGTCTACCTTGTGGCCTCTGGTGTGTAGGTATAATAAAAGTGCCTTACCATCGATGCGGAGGGCAGCTTCTTCGCGATTACCTAATAGGATGTCATCTACGTATAGGACCAATGTGGATCCCTGCGGACTGGTGAAACCTTCCAAGTCGTGGCGGAGGCACTGGCTGAAAATCGTGGGGCTGTCTCTGTAGCCTTGAGGAAGTCGTTGCCAGACATAACTTTGTCCCTCCCAGGTGAAACCAAAGAGATACTGAGAGTCTGGGTGCACAGGAATGCTGAAAAAAGCTGATTTTAAATCAATAACAGTGAACCACTCAGCATCCCAGGGGATTTGGCTGATGATAGTAGCTGGGTCAGGGACTACTGCATGAAGAGGGACCACATACTGATTAACAACTCGTAGATCCTGTACAAAGCGCCAACGAACAGGGTCTCCGTTCTTTTTAGGAGGCTTTTTGACAGGCAGTATAGGGGTGTTACAGGGAGTGCGCTGAGGGCGGACTAGCTTTTGTGCAATGAATCCCTTGATAATGGGGCGGATGCCCTCCCGGGCTTCCAGCGACAGGGGGTATTGAGGGACTGACGGGGGGGTTAAGGAAGGCTTCACCTGAATCCTTACGGGTTCTGCCGAAAGGAGCAGGCCAACATCAGTGTCAGAAATTCCCCAGAGGGTTGAAGGCAAGTCAGTGAGGTCAGGGGAGAGAGAGAGAGGTGTTTCCCAATTACCCTGAGTAGGGGCCGAATCTTCTAACACTGTCATCAATAATCCTACCCCTTCAGGAGTGCAGGTTAAAGTAGCCTCAAGCTTACAGAGTAAATCCCGGCCCATCAAAGGGATCGGACAAGCTGGGGAAAAAAGAAAACGGTGAGGAAAACATTTATCAGCATAAACAACATTCAAAGGCAAAGTGAGTTCCAGAGGCTGTGGGTTGCCCTCCACCCCAGTCGCAGTTTTAACCTCAGAGGATAGCCAGGGAGAGGGGGCATGATTTAAAAGAGAGAAAGTAGCCCCAGTATCAATGAGGAAAGAGACAGGCAGTCCCTGGACTGAAAGGGTTAAACGAGGCTCTTTGCTGGGAGGGGAGAAAGTGAGAAAGGAGCCGGCTAAAGACATTAAGGAAATAAGACCATCACATTGTTTGCCTTCGCCCCCGGGGTACCGTCATTGAGGAGGCTGAGTTTGCTGCAGCTGCTGCTGTTTCCCGTAGTTGATCCAGGCCTGGGGAATTGGCTGAGCTGGTGGTGCAGGGGTGTATTCCTCACTTGTGTAAGCATCTGCGGATGCAACCAGACCCTCTGGGCGTCCCCAGGGGCATTCACGTTTAAAGTGACCAGGCTGTCCGCACTGAAAACAATTTCCTGATGGCTGGGGTCGCCAGGACCCTCTTCCTCGGGCACCCTGGAATCCTGCCACGGCCACGGCCTTTGCCTTGAACACCGCCGTGAAAAGCTAAAGCCATCAGCTTATATTCTTCCTTTTTCTCTCTACTTAACAACTGATCCACATCCGTATAAGTAGGATTATAACTTAAAAACAATCTTTCTAGAAGTTCTATGATCTTTCGGGGATTTTCCCCAAAAGACCCTGACAACTGTTCCCACTCTTTCAAGTCCCATTCTAGCCATCCTTTATATTCCACAATACTAGCATGTTGCAACCGTCCATCATTGCCCATATAAGGTTGATCATGCACCTGTAAAGGCATCTCTCTAACTATACTTTCCTCGGGGGGGGGCATGCACCCTGCCGTACCTGCTTGGACATAAGCCTAGTAACTACTCCTCCCGAGGTTTGCCCCTCCATTTCCTCCTCATCCTTCTGCACAAATTCCAATCTGGTATCCTGCAGATTCCCCTCTGCTACAAGGAGAGAGTCCCCCTGCGGAGGAATAGGGGCAGGTGCAGAGGGGACCAGCTGACGAGTCAAAACACGCCGTGGTCTACACCCTTCATCGAAATAACCTGGAGGGGGTTCACTCTCGGGAGAGTACCTGACTGCCATAATTTTTAAAGATTTCCACAGCTCTGCTGCTGTGTCCCAACAAAACCAGTAACATAACTGTCCCGGATGGTCTTTTTCGATCTGGCTCTTTACTCCTCTTAAGGCAGCCTGTTCGAAAGAGCCATACGAAGGCCACCTTATCTCCGGGTCGGCCAATACCGCGGTATACCCAGTCCAATTCCTTACACATAGTGTGTACAATTTCTTCCTAGACATTCCTGTCTGTACTGGGAGTTTCCCTTCGTTCCATAACTTATTTACAATCCCCAACGGACTCTCAAGAGGCATGCTAGTCCCTTGACCCATGGTGTCTGACAGGAGCCCTCCAACTGGCATTTACCCTGCTGTCCAATACACGACCCCTCAATATTGAATTGGCTGGGAGAAATCTCCTGTGGTGCCTTGCCAATTCATATATGAGTGGTCTGACCACTGGACAGAGGTACCGCACCAGAAGGTATCCCGGACGAGCCCCCAAATTGTTAGGTAATAAAGCAAGTCCTTACTCACCTCTCCAGCACCCGAGTTCGTGCGGGAGGCTATGGGCACACAATTCTGTCAGAGACCAGACACAAATGCGTTGATCAATGGGCTCACACTAACCCAAAAGCTTTAGAATAAGTGTGGCCCCTTTATTAGGGGTGAGCATCAATATTTATACACAGAAGTAAACAAAGTGATTAATAAAAGATAATGGTCATGCATAATCAATCAAGATTTTACAGGAAAAGCAAGTTTAACAAGTAAATGCATAGAGATAAAGGCTAATGGCTACTTGATAAAGGGGGTGTCATGAGTAGTTTGCAGGTCAGTGCTTTGTTCGATAAAGGGTTCAGAAAGGATTATGCAGAGACGGCCAGTCTGGGTGTGTTTTGGCTCCAAAGTTCACCAAAAGTTTAGACCCAACAATGCTAACCCCCATATTTTGGACGCTAAGGTCCAGAATCTGGGAATAAGGTTATAACATGAGTGGCAGCTGGTGGGAGATAGACAGAATCCAGAAGCCAGTAGGAATATTATATTTTTCTTTTCTCTGCTAAGGGCTTTTTAGAAGAGAGAAACAGTTTGGTTTTAAAAGGGAACCAGAGAGAATTTTTTTTTCTGCTCTCTCTGGCAGTTTGTGGCTTGCATGTTAAGGGTCTTTTGTCATGCAATAGCCCTCCCATTAGGAGGCAAGTACCAGCACTTATATGCATGCAAATAAAGTGGTTTTTCTGGTTTCCCTTCATTGAACATTAGCTAGAGAGAGAAAAGGAAAAAAGCACTGTTGCTAGGCAGACTTCAGGAGGCAACAGAGAACCTGCAGTTCAGAGGATAAACACCGGAGGGCACCCCAACACAAGAAAACAGGAATCATGACTTCTAAGGCAAAAAGGGAGGCCGAAGACCAATTCAGAGAAGCTGAACACAGGCGACAACTGGAAATAAAACAAGCAGAGATGGAAATAAGAGAAAGAGAAAGAGAGGCAGCCTACAAAAGAAAACTAGAAGAAGAAGAGGTAGCCTACCAAAGAGAACAGGCAGCCAAAGAGGCGGACCACCGCCGAGAAATGGAAAAACAACAAAAAGAAATGGAAAAACAACAAAAAGAGAATGAAGAGAAGGAAAAACAGAGAAAACATGAACTGGAGTTGGCAAAAGCTGGGCTGCATGTGCCAGCCACCCCTAACAACCCGGCGCCAATTATTGCTCCACAGCACAGAAAATTTCCCACCTACAAGGCAGGTGATGACACCGAGGCCTTCTTGGAAAATTTTGAAAGAGCCTGTCTTGGGTACAGCATCCCCGAAGATCAGTACATGGTAGAATTAAGGCCACACCTCAGTGGACCTTTAGCAGAGGTGGCAGCTGAAATGCCTAAGTGGCAAATGAATGACTATAAACTTTTTCAAACCAAGGCCAGATACAGGATGGGGATAACCCCAGATCATGCCCGTCGGCACTTCAGAACCCAAAAGTGGAAACCAGAGGTGTCATTTCCCAAACACGCCTACTACATTGCAAAAAACTATGAGGCCTGGCTAACAGGAAACAACATTCAAACCCTGGAAGAACTGAACCTCCTCATACAAATGGAGCAGTTCTTGGATGGTGTTCCTGAAGACATCACACGGTACATACAAGATAGAAATCCCAAAGATATCGCTGAGGCGGGGGAGATTGGAGCCAAATGAATGGAACTGGCAGAAAGCAAGAAAGCTACTGTCAAGGGGAACGATTACCCCAGGGGGCACACAGACCATAAACCCTACAACCGAGGACAGCCAAAGACCCCACCTACCACCCAAGTAAAGCCACAGACACCCTACCCTTCCACCTCACCAGTCTCCAGTAACTCACCTCGGCCCAGTGACCCATCAGATGGAAGATGCTTTAAGTGTAATGAACTGGGACATATCAAGGCCAACTGTCCCAAGAACACCATGCGAGTGCAATTCATTACACCACCATCACACCAAAGATCCCCAGGCCCGGATGCCTCTCAAATACCCTTGCAGCGAAGGGAAAATTTGAGAGTGGGCGGAAAGAAGGTTACTGCGTGGAGAGACACGGGGGCACAAGTGTCAGCTATCCACCAATCCTTCGTTGACCCCAAATTCATCAACCCAAAGGCCAAAGTTACAATTTACCCCTTCATGTCACAAGCTGTAGACTTGCCTACAGCTCAACTACCTGTCCAGCACAAAGGCTGGTCAGGAATGTGGACTTTTGCAGTCTATGACAATTATCCTATCCCCATGCTACTGGGGGAAGACTTGGCCAACCAGGTGAGGCGGGCCAAGAGAGTGGGAATGGTTACCCGTAGCCAAACCAGGCAAGCTTCCAGACCCATTCCTGTTCCTGAGCCGTCCACAGAGGCCCTGTCTGTGTTACCAGAGACCCAGACAGAGGTAGTGGACCCGGATTCCATGCCTACCACTGAAACAGCCACAGCATCTCCAGTCCCAGGCCCGGAACTGGAACAGCAACCAGCACCAGCAAGTGCAACCACATCTTCAACCTCAACGCCAGAGGGCGCCAGCGAGCCAGAACTGGCAGAAGCACAAGACAGCCATACCCAAAAGGCTCAGCCAGAGCCTGAAATACCCTCAGGTGCACCAGCGGAGAGCGGTTCACCAGCAACGGAAACAACCCCATCACCTACATCGCTTCCAGAGGGACCAAGCCCAAGTCCACAGTCTGAGGAAGAACTGGTGACCCCAGCCTCAAGGCAACAGTTCCAGACTGAGCAGGAAGCGGATGACAGCCTTCAGAAAGCTTGGGCGGCGGCACGGAGCACCTCACCACCTCTCAGCTCTTCTAATCGATCCCGGTTTGTTATAGACCAAGGACTTTTATACAAGGAAATTCTTTCTGGTGGACACTGGGAAGAATGGCAGCCGCAAAAACAGTTGGTGGTTCCAACTAAGTACCGGGGGAAGCTCTTAAGCTTAGCCCATGATCATCCCAGTGGGCATGCTGGGGTGAACAGAACCAAGGACCGGTTGGGGAAGTCCTTCCACTGGGAGGGGATGGGCAAGGATGTTGCCAAGTATGTCTGGTCTTGTGAGGTATGCCAAAGAGTGGGAAAGCCTCAAGACCAGGTCAAGGCCCCTCTCCAGCCACTCCCCATAATTGAGGTCCCATTTCAGCGAGTAGCTGTGGATATTCTGGGCCCTTTCCCAAAAAAGACGCCCAGAGGAAAGCAGTACGTACTGACTTTAGTGGACTTTGCTACTCGATGGCCAGAAGCAGTAGCTCTAGGCAACACCAGGGCTAACACTGTGTGCCTGGCCCTAACAGACATCTTTGCCAGGGTAGGTTGGCCCTCTGACATCCTTACAGATTCAGGGTCTAATTTCCTGGCAGGGACCATGGAAAAACTGTGGGAAACTCATGGGGTGAATCACTTGGTTGCCACCCTGTACCACCATCAAACCAATGGCCTGGTGGAAAGGTTCAATGGAACTTTGGGGGCCATGATACGAAAATTCATCAACGAATTCTCCAATAATTGGGACCTAGTGTTGCAGCAGTTGCTGTTTGCCTACAGGGCTGTACCACATCCCAGTTTAGGGTTTTCACCATTTCAGCTTGTGTATGGTCACGAGGTTAAGGGGCCATTACAGTTGGTGAAGCAGCAATGGGAGGGGTTTACGCCTTCTCCAGGAACTAACATTCTGGACTTTGTAAGCAACCTACAAAGCACCCTCCGACACTCTTTAGCCCTTGCTAGAGAGAATCTAAAGGATGCTCAGGAAGAGCAAAAGGCCTGGTATGACAAACATGCCAGAGAACGTTCCTTCAAGGTAGGAGACCAGGTTATGGTCTTGAAGGCGCAACAGGCCCATAAGATGGAAGCATCATGGGAAGGGCCATTCACGGTCCAAGAGCGCCTGGGAGCTGTAAACTACCTCATAGCATTTCCCAATTCCTCACTAAAGCCTAAAGTGTACCATGTTAATTCTCTCAAGCCTTTCTATTCCAGAGATTTACAGGTTTGTCAGTTTACAGTCCAGGGAGATGATGCTGAGTGGCCTGACGGTGTCTACTACGACGGGAAAAAAGACGGTGGCGTGGAAGAGGTGAACCTCTCAACCACCCTGGAACGTCTGCAGCGGCAACAAATTAAGGAGCTGTGCACTAGCTTCGCCCCATTGTTCTCAGCCACCCCAGGACGGACTGAACGGGCATACCACTCCATTGATACAGGTAATGCTCACCCAATCAGAACCCCACCCTACCGGGTGTCGCCTCATGCCCAAGCTGCTATAGAATGGGAGATCCAGAACATGCTACAGATGGGTATAATCCGCTCATCTACCAGTGCATGGGCATCTCCAGTGGTTCTGGTACCCAAAACAGATGGGGACATACGCTTTTGCGTGGACTACCGTAAGCTAAATGCTGTAACTCGTCCGGACAACTATCCAATGCCACGCACTGATGAGCTATTGGAAAAGTTGGGACGTGCCCAGTTCATCTCTACAATAGACTTAACCAAGGGGTACTGGCAAGTACCGCTAGATGAACCTGCCAAGGAGAGGTCAGCATTCGTCACCCATGCGGGGGTGTATGAATTCAATGTCCTTCCTTTCGGCCTTCGAAATGCACCCGCCACCTTCCAGAGGCTGGTAGATGGTCTACTAGCTGGACTGGGAGAATTTGCAGTTGCCTACCTCGATGATGTGGCCATTTTTTCAGACTCCTGGCCCGAACACCTACTCCACCTGGAAAAGGTCTTTGAGCGCATCAGGCAGGCAGGACTAACTGTTAAGGCCAAAAAGTGTCAAATAGGCCAAAACAGAGTCACTTACCTGGGGCACCAGGTGGGTCGAGGAACCATAAACCCCCTACAGGCCAAGGTGGATGCTATCCAAAAGTGGCCTGTCCCAAGGTCAAAGAAACAGGTCCAATCCTTCTTAGGCTTGGCCGGATACTACAGGCGATTTGTACCACACTACAGCCAAATCGCTGCCCCATTGACCGACCTAACCAAAAAGACCCAGCCAAATGCCGTTAAGTGGACTAATGAGTGTCAAAAAGCCTTTACCCAGCTTAAGGCAACACTCATGTCTGACCCTGTACTCAGGGCCCCGGATTTCGACAAGCCATTCCTAGTAACCACAGATGCATCTGAGCGTGGTATAGAAGCAGTGCTCATGCAGGAAGCAACAGATCACAACTTCCATCCTGTCGTGTTTCTCAGCAAGAAACTGTCTGAGAGGGAAAGTCACTGGTCAGTCAGTGAAAAGGAATGCTTTGCCATTGTATACGCCCTGGAAAAGCTACGCCCATATGTTTGGGGACGGCGGTTCCAACTACAAACTGACCATGCTGCACTAAAGTGGCTTCATACTGCCAAGGGGAACAACAAAAAACTTCTTCGTTGGAGTTTAGCTCTCCAAGATTTTGATTTTGAAATTCAACACATCACAGGAGCTTCTAACAAAGTTGCTGATGCACTCTCCCGTGAGAGTTTCCCAGAATTCAGTAGTTAAAAAGTGTTCTTAAAATGTAGAAGTCTGTTAGTTATATACTTAGTAGTATATGTAAAGGTGCATGTGTTGTATTAATCTGTTTATTTTCAAGTTCTAGAAGGAAATTGCCGCCAGTGAGCTTCCCCACTGTCTGCAATTTGGGGGGCGTGTCATAAACAGATAGCTAAGGGTTAATGTCTCTTTCACCTGAAACACCTGACCAGAGAACCAATCAGGAAACCGGATTTTTTCAACTTTGGGTGGAGGGAAGTTTTTGTAAGAGGTCTTTTGTTTCTGTCTGCCTGCTTTCTCTGAGCTTTGGAGAAGTAGTTCTGTTTTCTAATCTTTTGTTTCTAAGTGTAAGGACCAAGAGATCAGATAGTAAGTTATATGGTTTCTTTTCTTTGGTATTTGCATGAATATAAGTGCTGGAGTGCTTTGATTTGTATTCTTGTTGAATAAGGCTGTTTATTCAATATTCTTTTAAGCAATTGCCCTGTATTGTATCACCTTAATACAGAGAGAACATTTGTATTTTTTCTTTCTTTTTTATATAAAGCTTTCTTTTAAGACCTGTTGAAGTTTTCTTTACTTCAGGGAAATTGAGTCTATACTCACCAGGGAATTGGTGGGAGGAAGAAATCGGGGAGATCTGTGTGTTGGATTGCTAGCCTGATTTTGCATTCCCTCTGGGGGGAATAGGAAAGTACTTTTTGTTTCCAGGATTGGGAACAGAGAGGGGGGAGTCTCTGTGTAGTTTCACAGAGCTTGTGTCTGTGTATCTCTCCAGGAGCACCTGGAGGGGGGAAGGGGAAAAGGATTATTTCCCTTTGTTGTGAGACTCAAGGGATTTGGGTCTTGGGGTCCCCAGGGAAGGGGGTTTTTCAGTGGGACCAGAGTGCCCCAAAACACTCTAATTTTTTGGGTGGTGGCAGCAAGTACCAGGTCCAAGCTGGTAACTAAGCTTGGAGGTTTTCATGCTAACCCCCATATTTTGGACGCTAAGGTCCAGAATCTGGGAATAAGGTTATAACAAATATCTATCAATGATCTCAAAGAAAATCAATCTGCATCGCTTGTTAGATGAGCCCATTTGAATAATACCTGTTTTAATGCAGCCAAATACAAGGTCACACTTTTAGAAACAAAGAATATAGGTCACACTTACAGGATGGGACACAGTCTCCCAGGGGTGCTAGAACAATTTGTATAGTGGTGGTGCTGAGAGCCATTGAACTGTAAACCCTGCATATAATGGAAACTACTTCAAAGCAGTGGGGTGCAGCAACACCCCCAGAACCCATAGTTCCAACACCTGTGCAGTCTCCTGGAATGCAGTGACACTGAAAAGGATTTAGGGGTAAGATAGATAACCAACTGAACATGAGCTCTCAAGACAAGGGCGGCTCTAGACATTTTGCCACCCAAAGCATGGAGGGTCCGCTGGTCCCGCGGCTTCAGCGGACCCTCCGCAGGCACGCCTGCAGGAGGTCCACCGAAGCCACGGGATCAGCAGACCCTCCGCAGGCACACAGCCGAAGGCACCCTTCCTGCCATCCTCGCGGCGCCGGCAGAGCGCCCTTCGCGGCTTGCTGCCCCAGGCACGCACTTGAAGTGCTGGTGCCTGGAGCCACCCCTGCTCTCAGAACATCTGTGTACAGTGGATATGTATACAGCATTAGCAAGACCATTACTGGAATACTATTCCCAGTTCTGATGGGAACACTTCTAAAAAGGATGTTGAAAAATTGGAAAGGGTTCAGAAAAGAGCTACAGGAAATATCCAAGGGCAAGAAAATATGATGAATAATGAAAGATTTCAAAATCTCAGTCTAGTTAGTCTATCCAAAAACAGTTAAGAGGTAACTTCATTATGGTCTATAAGGACTTACATGGAGAAGAGATTTCTAAAAAAAGATGGATCTTAAATCTAGCAGAAAAGGGTAACATGATCCACTGGTTGGAAGCTGAAGCTGGACAAATTCAGATAAAAAATAAGGTGCAAATGTTAACATCAAGGATAGTTAATCATTGGAACAGCTTGCCTAGGGATGTAGTGGATCCTCCATCACTTGTAGTATTTAAGTCAAGACTGGATGTCTTTCTCAAAGACAAACTACAGCTCAAACAGAAACTTGGGCTTCAGACAAAATTTACTGAGTGAAGTTCTATGGCCTATGTTATGCAGGAGGTCAGACTAATGGCCCCTTCTGGCCTTAAAATCTATGGATCTATGAAATACTGAGAAATCCATGACAATAATGGAACTGGCTGTTATACATGACATTGGATATTACTTTGAGAACGTGAGGACTTCATCTTTCTGAGTCCCCTATTATAAGTATTTTGTTGTGATTGTGGGCTTTTATTTAAACATTCTGCTAGGACCAACTTATCCTCTAGTAATCAGCCAACATCCTCCTGTCCAGAACAAAATTAGCATTATTTTGCATAGTCCCGTGTTATCTGTGCCCATCTGGATCTAGAAATGTATAATAGGGCCAATGAACTATTTGCTGCTCAGCTAAAGAGCAGTGTTTCTGGATAAAAACTAAAGCTGGATGTACAATGGACTTCTGGTTTGCTGGCAATCCCCAGGAAAAAAAATGAAGAAAACTGAGGAAAAAAATAAAAATTTTCAGCAAATTGAAAAGTGACAAAAATTATTTGGTTTGGGTCAAACAAAAAGATTTACTTGACCTGAAATGAAAAATTTCATTTCAATCATTTTAAAATCTGTTTATTTTAAAATCTTAAAGGAAAGTTGGAAACAAAGTCATTTCAAATCAGAAAAATGCAATATTTGTTTTAAAACACATCAGAAAAATTTTTTGATTTCTTTGGTTTTGTTTTGTTTTTAGTTTTTTTTTTTAACCAATACAATTTGGCAAATTCAACAGCTGATTAAAAGGCATGCTCACTAGACTGTTAACAAGTATGTTTTCTTCCCTCATTGACTAGAGATCTTTTATATAATAATTGTTGCTAAAAATTAGGTATATTGGAAAATGTAATCAGATCAGGTACCAAGCAGAGAATCAAATGTAAAATGTGTCAGATCACAAAATTAATCATACACACTCTTGTATTGTTTGCTTGGTGGTAAATAAGTGAAAAGAGTGAGCAATTTCATAAGAAAAATATCTTTTTTAAAAAGCAATATGTACTTTGAGGGAAGAAAATTTTAAAAAGTCTCTTATTTATATAGTACCCTGTATCATGAAGGATCTGCTAAAATTTCAATAGGGAGTACTGCTGAAGATTGTGGTGAGTGAACCCCTTCACAATTGGTAGAGAACATGCACATCTCATCCCAACTCTGCTAAAAGGGTGTGACTGGAAAAAAAAAGAGGTGAAGTCCATTCTTGTTGCCTCCCCCCAAACAGGTGACCAGCCTTTGGGCAGACAATGCCTATCCAGAAAGATGGACAAGGAGAAGTTGTTAGAATGGATGATGGGTAAGCAACAGCATCAAGCCAACAACACCACCAATAGCTGCTGCAACAAATGGTTGCCCAACAGCAGCAGCAAGCAGCCCTCCCACTACAACACTCGAAGCAGCTCATAAAAGAACTGGCTGAACAGGAACAGGAGCAACAGAAGGGCCTTCTCCAACAGATGTTGACACTCATACAGTCGTCGGAGACTGCAAAAAAACCCTCCCACAGGAACCCTGAGCTCATCCTTTGTCACCATGGTCCCACTAGAATTCACAAAGATGGGAGCAGAGCATGACCCCTTGGCCTTTCTAGCTATGTTTGAACAAGTGGCAAAACTTGACAGTGCCCTCTCCCCCCACACACTGAGCCATACTGCTGGACCCATATTTCATGGGACTGGCTCAGGCTGCCTACAGGGGACTGGACCCTAAGGCCACACAGGACTATTTCTGAGTCAAGACCACCATTTTGGATTACTTGGATATTACAGAAGAAACCTACCATTGTCGCTTTTGGGAAGAAAAGTTCCACGTGGGGTCCAGCCTTAGGTGGTGGCCCAGAAGCTAAGGGACCACTGTTGGTGCTGGCTGCAGCCCAAAACGTGATCCAAGGCATAGGTAGCAGAGCTGATCTTAGTAGAACAATTCACCAAGATATTCCCCCCCAGGGGACAAGACTCAGTATTGAAGCATTGGCCTGAGACTCTGGTAAAAGCTGTACTCTTGACTGAAAATTACACCTATGACCTGGGATGCCAGGGGGCATTTGTGTAGGAGTTAAAGAACCAGTCTGCCCCAAAATGAGGGCCAATGAGTAAAATCGGCTTACATGGAGCCACAACCCAAACTCAACCCCATCAGCCACCAGGGATCGCAGTGAGAGCCTGGGACCCTGGCCTAACCTGGATCATGTTAACATTCTAAAGGCTTGGAAGGACAACAAAGAAGCAGGTGTCGTGCATCTTGTATTTGGCAGGGTAATATAGGCAATTTGCTCCAAATTTACCATAATTGCAGCATCCCTCAGACCATGTGAAGGACAGTAGTCCCAAAAGTTATCTGATCTGAAACCTGTGATGCAATGTTTAGAAAGTTAAAGGATCACCTGTACCAAAAGCCAGTAGTCTTTCACCCTGAACGTTCAAAACCCCTTATTTCTGCAGACAGACACTTCAGATATAGGACTTAGAGGAGCAGGGCCATCCCGTGGGGCGTCTGGGGTGGAAGTGACAGATTCGTCTCTTCTGGGACTGACCACACTAGCCCATCACACCAGCTCATGGGCTCCCCAAAGCATGGGGCCCAAAGTAGTTACCCCAATTCATCCTACCCAAGAGATGGGTCTGCAGTGCAGTCCTTTCCCAGGGAGTCGATGGCGAGGAACACTCAGTCTTCTACATAAGTTGAATGATGTTCCCTCGGAAAAAAGTGTACTTGGTCACTGAGAAGAAGTTTTTGACTGTGAAGCAGGCCATGGACGCTCATAGATATTTACTGGGGAACCATTTCTCACTAGTGACTGACCATGCCTGTCTTTGCTGGTTGAACTCCATGAAAGAAACCAATGCACAAATACTGCAGCAGTACTTATCTTTACAACCATACAACTTTGAGGTACTCCACTGAGCTGCAGCAGCCCACCAAAACGCAGACATTTTTTTTCCCCACTGAGAGAGCAGAGTACCATTTCTTGATGACAACACCCCGCACCAGGAAGGGAAGGGAAGGGCTTACGCAGCTGCTCTGGGCCCAGGCAGCCCCATCCCACCACACCTGCAAAGCATGCATGACTTGAAGGAGGAGCTCAAAAGGGGAGCAGGAAGCAAACTGTGAAGGTGAGCTAACCTAAATTCTTAGCTCCTGGGAAGGAGCTCCTGTGGCCTGACACCTGACTATAGTGTGGCCCAAAATCCAAAAAAAAAAAAAAAGATTTGAGATTTATAGAAGAAGATCGGAGACTTTATCTTTGATTTTTCAATCATTGGATGTCTTTATCCAAGGGAAAAAAGATGTGTAGGAAGGAGTCCACAAAGGCAGCAGTATAGCTCTTCAGTAATGCAGGACAAAGCTGCCTACACTGTATTCTGGATTGGTAGCTGATGAAGAGGGTGTCCTGGGTTCCCCTCTTACCCTTAAGGAGAGCCACATGCAGAAGTGGACCCCTGATATGGAGAGTCTAGGGAAGAGAAGTCCCTAAAGCCTGAAGGACAAACCTGAAACCTCACCCTAGAGTGAGATCTATAGACCTGGCCAGTGGACTGACGGCCAGATCACTTCAGGACCAGAGTGGCTCTCAACAGGGGCACCAGGAGAAAAGAGGGCCTACCATGCCCTGTCTGACCACTGGGAGGCGCCAGTGCTAAATAACTCCCTTCCTTAGGACCCTTAACATGATATTATTAAGCTTAATGCAGCATTATGACTAGGGTGACCAAATGTCCCGATTTTATAGGCACAGTCCTGATTTTGGGGTCTTTTTCTTATATAGGCTCCTATTGCCCCCCTCCCCCATCCTGATTTTTCACATTTGCTATCTGGTCACCCTAATTATGACATAACTGAAAAAGATCTATTCTGGGGTAATGTGCAAAAGCACAAAAAAAAGATAACTCCCTGCTAAGTAGTGTAAAGAGAGAAAGTTATTTTGGCCACTTACAACAGCCCAAATTCCTATTCTTACAGGAAATGCCATAGGGAAACCACTGTACAAAAAGTGGACAGGACCTCAAGTTTTTATGACATCATTCTAAATGTCATGGAACTCAATTTATTTCCCTTAAAAGGAGGAAGAGCTTGAATTGACTATGCCACGATTTGAACATAAAGATTCTTATTCAATAAAGGACGTGGGCACATGCTTAAGGATTTTGCTAAAAAGCAGGATGGACTTAAAGTGTGGCCATAAGTGCTTTGCTGAATCAAAGCCATAGTTCCACGAAAACTTGGTACTACAAACTTCATTCAGAACATTGAACTATGCCATCAACCGAAAAGGTGGGGGGTGTTTTTTTCTCAAAGAAGGTGGGAGAGAAGTCTTAAATTTCTTCTTGATCCCACCAATCTCATGAGGCAGGTCATTCTAAATGGCACACTTAGTTTAGACTTTGTAAATGCTCTTATAAATGAATTTTTAAATTTTACAGGCTTATTATAATGCTAAATTAAATCTCTACTAACAATTCAATCATCTGACAATTCTGAAGTGGCCAAGGGAATACTTAATAATGTAACAGGTGAAGTTGATTCAGTTTATCAGCATAATGGAGTGTGGAAAAGAAGCATCCTCGTAAATGTAGCAAGCTAGCACTATTAAAAGTTGATATGTATATTATGTGAACTATTTTTTGTAAAAACAAAATAAATAAAAAAGTGACAGTTTGCTTAACCTGCACAAGTCACGTGCATGTAACTTCTGGCATACAAAAAAAAACACTCTCTCTAGTTTCTAAAACAATACTTGGAAAGGAGTTTTGAGGATCTTACTGTTTGTAAGATGTGCATCAAAGGATGTGTGTGGGGGTGGTAGGATTCCCCAAATGCAATCTGTCTCTTTCACCCAGTAACTAGATTGCTGGCTTATTGGATAGAGGGGAAGCAGTAGATGTGATTTATCTTGATTTTTAATAATGCTTTTGACAGTCCCCTACGACATTCTAAAACTAGGGAAATGCAGTTTAGATGAAATTACTATAAGGTATGTGCACAACTGGTTGAAAGACTGTACTCAAAGAGTAGTTATGAATGTTTTGCTGTTTGCGTACAGAGGAAAGTTTAAAAAAAACCTGGGTATGTTTAGTTTTGAAAAAAGGAGAGTAAAGGGGCACCTGTCATAAACAGATAGTTAAGGGTTAATGCCTCTTTTACCTGTAAGGGGTTAAGAAGTTCACCTAGCCTAGCTGACACCTGACCAGAGGAACCAAGGGGGAACAAGATGTTTCAAAAGGAAGAAGGAAAGTTTTCCTTTGTTTAGAGTTTCAGTTTCAGTTGGAGTGAAAAAGATCAAGGAACCAGCCTCTTATGAGAGTAGTAAGTTTTAGAAAGGGATAAATAGGTTTATGTTTATTTTCTTTGTAACTTGTCTTGGTACCATTAAGGGAATTATCAAATTTGAGTATTCTTGTGTGTATTAAGATTTTTGCCCAGGGGAACATCCTCTGTGTTTTGAATCTGTTGTCTGTGAGAGTATGCTAATCTCTCCCAGAGGGTTTTCTTTTACCTTTCTTTTCTTTAATTAAAAGCGTTTTTCTTAATACCTGATTGATTTTTTCCTTGTTTTTAGATCCAAGGGGGTTGGATCTGCATCCACCAGGAGTTGGTGGGAGAAAGGAGGGGGGATGGTTAATTTCTCCTTGTTTTAAGATCCAAGGGGGTTGGATCTGTGTTCACCAGAAAATTGGTGAAGTCTCTCAAGACTACCAAGGGAAGAAAATTAGTGCTTGGGGATGGTGGCAGTGATACCAGATCTAAACTGGTAATTAAGCTTAGAAGTGTCCATGCAGGTCCCCACATCTGTACCCTAAAGTTCAGAGTGGGGAAGGAACCTTGACAGCACCTGATAGTCTTCAAATATGTTATAAAGGGGGTGGTGATCAATTGTTCTCCAGGCCACTGAAGTGAGGACAAGAAGGAATGGGCTTAATCTGCAGCAAGGGAGATTTAGGTTAGATATTAGGAAAATCTTTCCAACTATAAAAGTAGCATTTAAGCTCTGGAATAGGTTTCCAAGGAAGGTGGTGGAATCCTGGTCATTGGAGGTTTTTAAGAACAGGTTGGACAAATACCTGTCAGGGTGGTTTAAGTTTACTTGATCTTGCCTCAGCACCTCTGGACTTGATAACCTCTGAAGGTCCCTTTCACCCCTACATTTCTATGATTCTATGATCTAGAATTGCTCCAAGGGTACTAGGCAGTCCATGGTATAAGGGGCATGTGACACCCTTTTGCAATATGTACTCACCCCCTACACACACACACTCAGTTTTTTCTTCCTGGTGTAGTAAAGGGTGGGGCCAGAAATACTCTGGGATGTCTGGTGCCACTAGGAGCACAAGGCTCTCTAGGTCTATTTAATGTGCACAAGGATTGGGTTTGCAACCAGCCCATCTACACTTCCTTCTGCCATCTACACCACTTTGTATACATGTGCTGAGTGAGGTGCAGCCCTTGAAAAATGGGTGCCATGTAAAGATTATTACTGCATTATTTATGTTTGGCTTCTGATATGGAAATCATTAGCCCACCTAAATGCTCCCTTCAGTAGTGTTTTATGGCAAGTTCTCAAAACAGTGGCTGCCATTAAAATATTTACAATTGTCTCTTGCAAATAATTTAACATTCTCACAGTACTGTTTGATACTGATTGCGGCTGCTCTGTGCTACTTGTAATACAACTAGTAAATAATAATTGCTCCTATAAAACAAAGGCGACTTTGAGACCCCATTTTAGGTATTTGGCTTCTGGTATCTACTACTAGAATTTCTTCTCCCTCCTCTACAATTAAGGTTTATTGTTTTTTTTTCCCTTTTCCCTCAGTCTCTCTTAAGCAAAAAGTCAAGGTTCAAATGGAAATTTTAAACCTTCAGTATTCAAGTAGTTCAAAATTAGTTTGAAATCAGTTTGCAGATTTCTAGTTAAAAAAACGTTCTCAGCCAATGCAAGGAAGCAATGTAGCCTTGCAGCCTAGTGTTGAATGAGATGCTATTTGATTAACAACAACTGGGAAACCAAGGGGCACAAAATAATCATAATGCAATCCACTCTGTGTGAAAAAGAGGCACAAAGCTGTGTCAACTCTGAGCATCAGCATGAAAACATCTGTAAAGCTTAGAGGACCTATTGGATCCTGCTTATTCTAAGCTTAATTTTTTTCAGTTGCAGATACTGTATTGATAGACCAGAGTTAAATATATTATGAGATTCTAAATTGTAGACATTAGTGGAAATAGACACTAAAATCCAGGAGGGGGTATCATTTCCTAAATGAGGATAAGAGCTAATCAATCCATGTCTTTCTAAAATCTAATTATAATGTCTAAGTGCTTTATGGATAAGAGATTCAGATAATGCCCAAGCTGTTTAGCAATTGGAAACATACCTCAGGTGATAGTTTTACTAATGAGTTTTTGGCTGCATACAGTCCAATTGTGGCTATTAAGTTCTAGAACAACTTAATAACTGCTTATTCAAGGATGGCAGTGCTGGCTTTCATCTACAGGCTTTAATCCTTTAAAACCTTCTGATAATAAAGGGCCAGAATTTTCACAACATCTGCATGTTTGTGCAAGGAGGACCTCCCCACCTTTGCCAGTTACTGTCTACTAATTTCTGGGGTGAGGGAGTGACCATTCCTTTTCCATCCACCTCCTGCCTCCAAACCCATCCCCACCCTTTCCCTTAGTTGCCTCCACTCACTTCCCCTCAATATGGTACTACTCATATATTCTCATTTCTCTTCCCTCTCCGTCTACCCATTCACCTGCCCCTCAGTCTCTCTCCCTTCCTTCCAGATACTCCTTTTCCAACCCCACCCCATTCATTTGACTGCAACAGTAAACTCCCTCTGTCTCCTTACAGAACAGAGGATGCTTCACCCAAAGCAACCTGACTTCAGTCCCATTGGAATAATAAAGCATGGTGGGTAACCTCACTCCCAGCTGCAAAGAGGTAGGGAAGCGGTGGATATCTTGCCATTTAACTTAAACATTCACAAGAGAAGTCTTGCTGTTCTAGAAATCATGAACAGCTTTTTAAAAAAGAACAAACTAATTATATAAAACTTGGCAACTCCAACTCTAGAAGGATTATCCTTATGCACTCCTTCCACTCTTGTAAACTTATTTTCACAGTGAGTGTCATGCCAGGGTTCAGCACTAGGGGCCTCCTCAAACACTCCTGGTACTAAGAAAAGAGAAATTTGGCACCAAATGACATGGATTTTCAGAATTCTTATAATCAGTTCTCAGAGCATGCCTATTGAATAGGGACCAGCAGGTGAGATGGGTAAAACATTTGGTTTGAGGATGCTATTGGGGCTACATATGAGCTGGATGCCATGTGGCAGGACTGATGTGGCTTTCCACATGCCCACCAGCAGAAATTGAGGAGCCAAGGGGACTTTACCAGTGGCAACTTAGGTACCTACAGGGTGAGACAGTAGCTGAGCAGGGGTTTTAAGGATCTATATTTTGAATTTAGGCGGCTAGAGTGGCAGTTAGGCACCTAAATCTCTTCATGAATCTAGCCCTAAGTTTTGAGAGGAAAAACCTTACAAGATAAAGTAAATATTGAGGTAATTACCAAACATCACTTGAACTAGAATGCACTTCTCATGCTCATTGTTCTGTCTATCTGAGGAGTTCAAAAAAGTTAAATCAGTTTTTCATTATTTTCATGAAAAAAAGAGAAAAATATGGACTGAGTGGGAGAAAGGTGGAGGTGTTTTTCTTGGCTTGTACAGAGAAATGAATACATGTGAACCTTGAACAATAAGGAAATAATAAAGGCAGGAGTGTATGACTGAAAGGTAGCACTTAATTCATAAATATTGTAGAGTTAGGTAACAAAAGGGTGTTAACAGTATACCAAAACCAAGAGCAACTTTACCATTAGAAAAAGGTGGGTTGGATCAATGATGGGTCTAGATTATAATTAGCTTTTCTTTACCTTGAGGAATACTTGCTTTAAAAATGAATTAGAACAGCCATCAGAAATATCTCTACTGAGAAACGAAAAGTAATACTCATACAAGATGATTGTGTTAAATTATGATATTGAGGCATGAAGAAATAATGTTTATTATAAGACAAAGTTTTTAAAGCCACATATTTTTTAAAAAATATATAATTTAACTTATCTTTGGAAGATGCTAGATGGATGGCCATCCTCACTTTGGGTTTGATCCAAAGCCCGCTGAAGTGACTGTCAAGTTTTCCATGATCTTCAACGGGATTTGAATCAGGTTCTTTATTCACAGGTCAGTATCTGTACAAGGTTCTTCACATGGCCTTGAAATATGCCTTGGAGCTGTTTTTGGAGGGA
Organism: Gopherus evgoodei; assembly: GCF_007399415.2. Taxonomy (NCBI): domain Eukaryota; kingdom Metazoa; phylum Chordata; order Testudines; family Testudinidae; genus Gopherus; species Gopherus evgoodei. The sequence goes on along the minus strand of NC_044322.1, from coordinate 192,561,376 downwards.
TATCCTCTAAGGTTGAGAAGGTCATTCTGGATCCAGACCCAGTACTCATTCAACCCTTGGCCTCTCAGCTGAGACTGACATTTTTATTTCATTCATGTCCTGGCATCTGTCCACCAGGAATTGGACTGAGAAACTTTTTCACACAGGTTACTGAACAACCATCAATCATAAGGTAATAACCAAACTGGACAGGATTTAAAAGTGAGCTGGAACCATCTGTTCTCATCTCATGTGAAAAGCCTTTATTGATCAGGGAAGAAAATGGCCATTTTAATATTTAAGATAACAAAAACCTGGTCCAAACCTCAAGACAGTGGAAATATTTCCATTGATATAATTAAGCTACCTTCGACCTCTGACCAATTGGGATCAGTGTTGAAAGTAAGATGAGGAAGATCTTGCTCAAGGGGGACTGCATTTTTGTGCCCCACATAATTCTTCTACTTGAAGGCTCCATGAAGATTTAGACAACCTTGAAAACAGGAGTGATAAAAATGGGATGAAATTTAATGGTGTAAAGTGCAAGGTTGTGCACTTAGCGACTAACAACAAGAATTTTTGTTTTAAGACTGGAATTTATCAACTAGAAATTACAAAGGAGGAGAAAAACCTTGGTGATTTGGTAAATCAAAAGATTACTGTGGACCACCAATGTGATGCAGCCATGAAAAGGGCTAATGAAATCCTAGGATGCATCAGACGAGGTATTTCCAGCAGATATAGGGAAGTATTATTGTATGAGGCCCTGGTGAGACCTCATCTAGAATACCGTGTGCAGTTCTGGTCTTCCATATTTAAAAAAGATGAATTCAGCCTGGAAAAGCTGCAGAGAAAGAGGACTAGGATGATCAGAAGGATGAAGAACCTACCTTTCGAGAGGAGACTTAGGCTAAACAAGCCAACCTCCTTATCAAAACAAAGGATGAGGAGGGACATGATGGCTCTTTATAAGTACATCAGAAGGATAAACATTAGGGAAGGAGATAGGTTATTTAAGTTGGGGCCAATGTATGCACAAGAGCAAATGGATATAAACTGACCATCAACAGACTTAGGCTTGAAATTAGATGACGGTGTCTAACCATCAGAGGAGTGAATGGAGTGAAGGAGCAGCCTTCCAAGGGGAACAGTGGGGGCAAAAAACCTAACTTGTTTCTAGACTGAGCTTGATAAATTTATGGAGGGGATGATGTGATGAGATTGCCTACAATAGGATATGGCTCATGACTACTAGTAGCAAATATTCCCAATAGCCAGAGATGGGTCATTTCATGGGGAGAGCTTTGAGTTATTATAGAAAATTCTCTCATGTCTGGCTGGTGAGTCTCACCCACATACCTAGGGTGTAACTGACTGCCATATTTGGGGTTGGGAAGGAATTTTCCCCCACAGCAGATTGGCAGAGACCCTGGGGCTTTCTTGCCCCCATCTGCAGCCTGTGGAACAAGTCAGTGGTGCACATGGTTTGGCTGAAGCAAATGGTAGATTCTCTGTAATGAAGTCTTTAAATCAAGGTTTGATGACTTCATTACAGACAGAGGTTATGAACCTATTTACAGGAGTGGGTGGATGAGGTTCTGTGCAATGAGCAGGAAGTCAGACTAGATGATCACGATGGTCCCTTCTGGCATTAAAATCTACGAGTACCCATGGAGGTTGCCTGGACCCATTTTGTATGGGGATTAAGGAGGTAGTGGCACAGGGCTATTATTCTCTGTGATAGAAGATTGCAACAACCTGAGGCTGCAGTGATGCTACATAGTGACCACTGCTCAGCATATAGTCCTGCCATTCAGGCTTCTTGCTGCTTCTAGGATTTGAACTTTCAGTTAAAACAGTTGTTTGACAGATTTTTTTCCCCCACTTAACCCTTTCTAGTGAAATCTGGCAAGCTAAGAAAGATACAACATGAATATTTGAAGTATCTATGGATTACTGTCTCTCAGATCAGTGCACAGGACTTTGTTTGGAAAAGCTCCTATATTTTCAGTTGTATTTGCTCTTTCACATGTTAAAATATAAAACTTACGTAGTAGGTTTCATCAATAAAGGTTTGCACAATTCTAGATGGATTTTATTAATCATGATCGTATTGTGATTAACTCCACTACAGATATAATCTCTTCCTCAAAGTCTGATAACAGATATGACCAATTATCTAGTAAACTATCCACTGTAATATTTTTCTTCACAGCCACATCCTCCGGTTCTAAAAAGTGTATGTGCTGAGTGGGACCAATACTACATGCTTAAATGAGACTTCCTAGCAGTCCAGTATTTGCTTGACAGAAATGATTTAAAAAATATACATTAGGGTTTTTTCATGCTCAACTTTTCGTAAAATGTAGGCACATCTGTAACTTAATGTGTTGTTAACAGGCTTCTTCAGCTCAGAGAATCTCAACTATGACTACCTTCTGGCCTGGGAAAGGGGAAGACAGAGCTCCGGCTGGCAGCCATATGTCACACATTCTGTGCCATTTCAAGATGCTATTGTTATCCTGTCCGTATTAGCCAACACACCTTTCAGTTGGAAGTTCTGAGGTCCTTCCTCAGCAACCCTAAGATTGGGGTGGGGAGGGAAGGACTCCTCAGATATTTATCCCCTGACTACTCCCTCCTCCCCCTTTCTTTCCACTGGAGTCCTTTCTCATCACTTGTTCTTCTCTAATCTCTCTTGTCCTATGCTGGCTATGGTCAGTTCTAGTCTGACTCATTATACATACTGGTAACAGCACTATCATGGAAATATCCTATACCTAATAATTATTTTCTATGGTGTGTAAGTAACACCAGTATGTATCCCTTAGAGTATATCCACTGGGTAAATGCCATCAGGAAAAGTAACTAGACAGGGAGAATGGGGCAAGCTATTTTTTTCTCCAGCACTGCAAGCTAGCTGCTGAAGGAAAGACTGCTTGCCTCCTGGATACGAGAGACTGTGCAAAAATACTAGTGCTAGGTTGGTTGCCACCTGTCTGAGAAATGAGGAGACATTCATCATTAGGGTGACCAGACAGCAAATGTGAAAAATCAGGACGGGGATGGAGGGTAATAGGAGCCTATATAAGAAAGAGACCCAAAAATCGGGACTGTCCTTACAAAAATCAGGACATCTGGTCACCCTATTCATCATACACATTGCTACAGCACAGTAAGCAATTAGCAGGTACAAGTAATTTGTGGGGGAGTTGTTTCATGTACAGTGTTATCTATTTACTAGACAAAATCTCAAACAGTCAACAATTTAACCGTAATGTGGATTTATACATTTGATGAATTTCATACTTTTCAAATGAGAAAATAAATCAATTTATAGAAGATTCTTGTTGCCTCCTGCCCAGCTTTTGTGTGCAGATTTATGCAGCCTAAGGGGTCACAGCCATATTGATTCTAAATTAGACTTATTTAGTTTCTCTTTTCAATGGTTAACTCTTTTCTAATAGTGCTGTTTTTTGCAGAGATCATGGTCTGAGTTTTCAAATTGTCTAAGGATTTGGGGGTGGGGAGCTCTGCCCACTTTAGTGTCTAAAATTAGGCACAGAAAATCACTAATCACTTTTGAAAAAAGAGCACTCTCTCTCTACATGGGTGAATACCCCTTTCCATTACTTTTGTTGTTTCTAAATGAGAAATTGGTTTTGATGTACAATTTTCAACACTTCTTTTCATTTAAATAGTTGAAGGTTACAGCCAGATTGTTGCTCTTTCCATGTGTTCCACAGACTTTAGCAAACTCAGGTTGTTGGCAGGTAAGATCCCATGGGAAGCAAGTCTAAGGGGAAAATCAATTGAAGACAGTTGGCAGTTTTTCAAAAAGACATTATTAAGGGCACAAGAGCAAACTATCCCACTCCATAGGAAAGATAGGAAGTATGGCAAGAGACCACCCTGGTTTAACCAGGAGATCTTCAATGATCTAAAATTGAAAAAGACTCCTACAAAAAGTGGAAATTTGGTCAAATTACTGAGGATGAATATAAACAAACACAAGTATGTAGGGACAAAATTAGAAAGACCAAGGCACAAAACAAGATCAAACTAGCTAGAGACATAAAGGGTAACAAGAAAACATTCTATAAATACATTAGAAGCAAGAAGAAGACCAAGGAGTGGGTAGGCCCATTACTCAATGTGGGCAGGGAACAGTAACAGAAAATGTCAAAATGGCAGAAGGGCTTAATGACTTCTTAGATTCGGTTTTCACCAAGAAGGTTGGTGGTGATTGGACGTCTAACATATTGAATGTCAATGAAAATGAGGTAGGAGCAGAGGCTAAACTAGGGAAAGAACAAGTTAAAAATTACTTAGACAAATTAGATGTCAAGTCACCAGGGCCCGATGAAATGTAACCTAGAATACTCAAGGACCTGACTGAGGAGATCTCTGAGCCATTAGCGATTATCTTTAAAAAGTCATGGAAGACAGGAGAGATTCCAGAAGACTTGAAAAGGGCAAATATAGTACCAATCTATAAAAAGGGAAATAAGGACAATACAGGGAATTACAGACCAGTCAGCTTAACTTCTATACCTGGAAAGATAATGAAGCAAATAATAAAGCAATCAATTTGCAAACATTTTGAAGATAATAAGGTTATAAGTAACAGTCAGCATGGATTTGTCAAGAACAAATTGTGTCAAACCAACCTAATAGCTTTCTTTGACAGGGTAACAAGCCTTGTGGATAGAGGGGAAGTGGTAGATGTGGTATATCTTGACTTTAGCAAAGCTTTTGATACTGTCTCAAATTGACCTCATAAACAAACTAGGGAGATGCAACCTGATGGAGCTACTATAAAGTGGTGAAAAACTGGTTGGAAAACCATTCCCAGAGAGTAGTTATCAGTGGTTCATAGTCATGCTGGAAGGGCATAATGAGTGGGTCCCACAGGGATCAGTTCTGGGTCCAGTTCTGTTCAATATCTTCATCAATGATTTAAATAATGGCAGAGAGTACACCTATAAAGTTTGTGGAAAATACCAAGCTGGGATGGATTGCAAATGCTTTGGAGGATAGGATTAAAATTCAAAATGATCTGGACAAACTGGAGAAATGGTCTGAAGTAAATAGAGTGAAATTAAATACGGAATAATGTAAAGTACTCCGTTTAGGAAGGAACAATCAGTTTCACACACACAAAATGGGAAATGACTGCCTAGGAAGAAGTACTGCAGAAAGGGATCTGGGAGGTCATAGTGGACTGCAAACTAAATATGAATCAGTGTAACGCTGTTGCAAAAAAAGTGAACATAGTTCTGGAATGTATTAGTAGAATTGCTTTAGGCAAGACACGAGAAGTAATTCTTCCACTCTAATTAGGCTTCAACTGGAGTATTGTGTCCAGTTCTGGGTGCCATATTTCAGGAGGGATGTGAACAAATTGGAGAGAGTCCAGAGAAGAGCAACAAAAATTATTAAAGGTCTAGAAAACATGACCTATGAGGGAAGATTGAAAATACTGGGTTTGTTTAGTCTGGAAAAGAGAAGAATGTGAGGGGACATGATATCAGTTTTCAAGTACATAAAAGGTTGTTACAAGGAGAGGGAAGATTTTTTTTTCTTCTTAACCTCTGAGGATAGGACAAGAAGCAATGGGCTTAAATTGCAGTAAGGGAGGTTTAGGCTGGACATTTGGAAAAGCTTCCTAACTGTCAGGGTGGTTAACCACTCGAATAAATTGCTTAGAGAGGCTGTGGAATCTACATAATTGGAGATTTTTAAGAGCAGGTTAGACAAACACCTGTTAGGAATGGTCTAGATAATACTTAGTCCTGCCATGAACTCTGGGGACTGGATTAGATGACCTTTCGAGGTCCCTTCTAGTCCTATAGCTCTATGATTCTATATAGGTGCAGAGCAGTAAGAGGTGGGAAGAAGTAGAGCCTTAACTTCAAAACCCAGATTTCATCTACAGGCACATTAGACAAGACAAGTCGCCCCAAGTATATGCCTTTGTGGTGTGCTTTAGACCAGCAGAGGCTAACTCCAGTAAACTCTTCCTTACAGACTGCTCTAGGACTAGTGCAACAGAATGTTGCCCTTTACAATGAGCTGTTAGATTGTAATGCTATGGTCTAGTCCTTAATTATTACAGCCTGAATGTTAATAAAGATGTTACTATTGATTCTAAGCAGAAGGATGTAACTTTTACTCCATATGCATTGTACCTCTCTTTTCCCCCATATAATGTCTACAAGTTTGCTCTGTAAAGATTAATTTTCTACTTTAATAAACTTTTGCCTATTTCAATGACTGTCATTTTTCCCTTTTTACCTGCAGTATTTCTCTGATTTTATTTATAAATTCTCAGTATTTATGATTTTAATAGAATAAGTGTGTGCGCACACGTGTGTGCGTGTGTGTTTTTAAAGTGTAAAGCAAATGCAGGCTTTAACAGTGGAGGCTGGGAGTTGTTGTGCAGTGTTATGTTATTCTGTATTGAGAATGCTATTGGAAGAAAGGATGCTTTAAATTAACCTAAGCCAATAAGGATTAAGGAGATTGTAAATTTTGCTTACTTAATATTAGTTACAGCAGAAGCCATTAGTCATTAAAGTGCACATCTGATATAAATTAATCCTACACAATTAAAATCTGTCTAAGGTACTTACATGGTCCCCATTATCATTGTATCTGAGCACCTCATAATCTTTAATGTACTTATCACAACTACCATGTGAGATAGGGAAGCACTATTATCCCCATTTTACAGTGGGGGAACTGAGGCCCTGACAGACTAATATGATTTGCCTAAGGTCACACAGGAAATCTGTGGCTGAGCATGGTGCTGAACCTTCAGCACTAACCATTGGACCTCCTTCTTCCTTTGAAATTGGGATATGCGTGCAAGGGCATTCACAGATAAGTTTGTGTCACACTTCCCTTACAAAATCATACAAACACACACGAGGCTTAGGGTTTCTACGTAAAATAGAAACCCTGGCCAGGTTAATTGAAATTAGAACTGTCCTGAGTTGATTATGTCAGATCTAGATCTCAAAACCACTGGAAGTTAGAGCTATTCAGAATTTGGCCTTTAATTTATCCCACTACAGAAACAGGAACAAAATCTATGGACATCAATCCAGATTTGACTGGAATATGAGGCTCCTTGAATCCAGCGGTTTGATTCATGTCAATCTTTAGTTATATAGTTTATCATTTCAAATCTAACATTATGTCAACAATCAAAGTGAAATTTAAGGATTTCAACTGAGTTTCTCTTTACGGTTTTCACTCACATGGGTCATCTTCTCTTGATATGAGATTCAGGATCAAAGAACCCCCCCAATATTTTGAGCTATATACAAACCTATGAAAACTATAACTTCTGCTCTATGTACAAATAATCTTAACCCTTTTGGGAACTAAAGGCGGTGCAGTTTGGGAGGAAAATCTCTCAGCTGTGAAACTCCTCAACACTGGAGACAGGGATTAATTTCCATTGTGCCCTTATCTGAGCACAATAACAGATACAATTCTTCCTTGCCTTTGGAAATTGTTTCTCCCTATTGATCTATCAGAGCCTGTATTAGGTGTTCTTTAGAACATGCTGTAAGATTCATCTGTTTTCCCTGGAGTTTTGCAGAGCTAAGGAAGACACCTGTTAGAGGTTTGATTTTCTATTAGGAAAGTCATCTTTGGTAGTAGAGCTGACCAGCCTTTTCCAGCTTTCAAATCCCACGAATTTTTTTATCAAACTCACTTTTGGATGGGGGGCTGGGAATATAAAAATGTGATATTTCTGACTATATGCCGATAAATTGACACTCTTGAAGCTTAAAGTATAATTTAAAAGATAATGATTTTATGTGTCTACAAAACAGTCGATAGAAGCTATGTATGGATATTAAATAATATAAAGCAAGATACAAAACAGCTGTCAAAATTCCTCCTCTCTAAAGAGTTGTCCATTGAGATAAGACCTAACCAACAGAGGAGCAGAGAATATCATCAGTATTCTGACAGCAATCTCACTATTTTTAAATCTTCCATAGTGATGAGCACTACAACTCTGTAGGTAGATTAGATGTGGCAGAAAAATGCTGCAGATATGAATTAATTAAAAGTCTTGATTAAAAATTCGACGTTTTAAACAAAGATTGTTGTTTATTTTGGCAAAACAAATACAATAATATAAGCTCTGATCCATAATACTTCTCACAACCACCTACTTTGCTTTATACATGTTTTAGGCTTTAAATGCAGTATGCTGCAACTGGCCACATCCTGTCTAAAATTATGACTATATAGCTCTGAGGTTCCAGCACAAACATTTACCAGAAAGGTAGACTGGTAACTGCAGTTATCGTCTCTGATCTTTTGCTACTTGTAAATTCTGTTGGGGTTTTTCTTATGCTATTTAAGCAGCTAACTATGAAATACTAAAACAAATTCATGCATTTTTATCTATAGAACAGGATGTGTTTCAAATATTAAGTCTCTGCACAAGAAACCTCACTGAATTTGTAGAGAATTACAAAGAAAGCTAAATATAGTAAGACTTTCATAAGACCTCAAAACCAGCACTTCCCATCTTACTCAACACCAAGGTCCAATCCTCAACCATCAGTTCCAGATGGGAAAGAAAATATGCAGGTTATAAACAAGTGCACTTTCAAAAAAGTGGTGGCTGTTTGGATTACAATACTATCTAGGGGCCTCAACTGAGATCTTTATGGTAGGTGGCATTCATACATATAATTGGAGACAGTCTCTGCTTTGGAATGTTTACAATCTAAGTAGGCAAGAGAGGCAAAAGTAGTATCCCATTTTACACCTGAGGAGCGGAGAAAGAGAGGTGTTAAGTGATTTGTCCAAGAAGCTTTGGCAAAAAAAGGAATTGAATTTATTTCTCCCAAGTTTTAGTTCAGTGCCTAATCATAAAACAATCCTTCCCAGGAGGTGACTGCCTCTCTGCTTCAGCTACCATACCAACAAAATGAGCCAATTCTTTATTTTATTTACCTATTAATTTAGATTTTTCAGTTGCCTACCTCATTTTTTCTTCCTGTCCTATCTAAGTTCTTACACCATACCTAACACTATGCTGTGTGATATTTGAGCACTGGCCAATCTTATTAAAAAGAATGAAAGACCTAACATGCTGTAGGTAATTTAAGATTACAATCTCAAATTTATTCAATCCAGTCAAATAAATGTTGCAAAAGCAGATCTTCTAAACACCTTCCTAACCCCTATCTTGTTTGTAACACCAGCATCACCACTCAAGAGTGAAACACCTTGGAACTCAGGTAAGCCTTTCAGAACACATTGAAGGTGAACAAATGGGTTCTTTTGGACCAGGAAGGAAAGCCAAGAATCCATTTAAATAAGGAGATTGTTAGCTTGAGCACTGTAATACATCACAGCTGCCATGGCTAATATGTGGCTCCTCAAGTAGTCAGCACCCAAACCATTTAAGGAGTTATATCTCAAAACTAGTACCTCAGACTTCAAAAGATGCACTGCTTACCTGTTGATTTCTGAGTGAAGATTGAATATGCTCTGGGAAATAAATAACACTTACAACACAGGCTGCTGTGCTCTGAACTTGCTGCAATTTTCAGATGGCTTATTGAGGTAGCTCTTAGTAATCCAGCCTCAAAGTGTCCAATGCAGTCCACGCCTCACGCCGTACCACAGGCCACCAACGAGCACTGGACTCCTGCCCTTTCCCTTGTCTGACTTCCTGGTTTCTCTGCCTTGGTCTCCCCTGTGACCTCCCCCTGGGAACTCCCACTGGAACTCCCCTGTTAGAAGTTCTGTTCGCTGGCTCCTGTGCCGCTATTCCAGTGGGAGTTCTGTCGGAGGAGCAGGTTTTTGTAGTTTGTGGATTGTATTGTGGAGTTTGTGTGTGAGTGAGTGTGTGTGCAGGCTGCTAGGGGCTGTGTGCTGGGAGCGAGGCTGAGCCCTGAGTTGGGGGCGGGCCTTACCTGATTAGGGGTCCTATATAAGGAGCCAGGCACTCAGGCAGCGGCACAGGAGCCAGCGAACAGAGCTGCTAACAGGGGAGTTCCAGTGAGAGTTCTGTCGGAGGAGCAGGTTTTTGCAGTTTATGGATTGTATTGTGGAGTTTGTGTGTGAGTGAGTGTGTGTGCAGGCTGCTAGGGGCTGTGTGCTGGGAGCGAGGCTGAGCCCTGAGTTGGGGGTGGGGCTTACCTTATTAGGGGTCCTATATAAGGAGCCAGGCACTCAGGCAGCGGCACAGAAGCCAGCAAACAGAGCTTCTAACAGGGGAGTTCCAGTGGGAGTTCCCAGGGGGAGGTCACAGGGGAGACCAAGGCAGAGAAACCAGGAAGTCAGACAAGGGAAAGGGCAGGGGTCCAGTGCTCGTTGGTGGCCTGTGGTACGGCGTGAGGCGTGGACTGCCAGGCACAGAGGTGGAAGGGTATGATGGAGGCAGAAGCAGCAGGTAGAGACATGCTGAGGATGACCGGATGCGGCAGCTGTGGCATGTACATGGTCCTGGAGGGGGCACCTGAAAGTAGTTTTGTCTGCATGAAGTGCCGCCTGATAGAGCTGCTGGAAGAAAAGATAAGAGGACTGGAGATGCAGGTGGAAACTCTGGCTGAGTTTAGAAGGGGGTTTGAGCAGATGATGGAACACAGACATGATGAGGCGCAGGGGATAAGCTCAGACGAGCGGATAGAAGCAGGACCAAAGAACTCTGAGGAGGGGCTGCTGGGTGAGGAAAGTGGACGGTGGAAGCATGTGACTAGGAGAACCAGGCAGAGGAAAAGACAGGCCAGCGATGGAGAAATAGAACTCAGGAACAGGTTTGCTGAGTTGGGAAATGGAGATGGAGCACAGCAGGCTGCTGAAGGAGAGAGGGCAAGGAAAAAGAGACGAGCAGCTAGTCCTGCAGAAGGAGGGGAGGAGTCAATGGAGGCGGCACCAAGTATGAGCCCTAGGAGGATTGTAAGGGCGAATACAAATCGAGAGGACTTGCGGCAAGCTGGTGTGGGGGATAGACCGGAGAATCACACTGTCACCAGGAAAAGGCAAGTCTACGTGATTGGAGACTCTTTACTGAGAAGAATAGACAGGCCTATAACTAGACCTGATCGGGCGAACAGAAGGGTGTGCTGTCTGCCAGAGGCTAAGATACAGGATGTGGACCAGAGGCTGAATAGGATCCTAGCGGAAGCGGGAAAGAATCCATTGATTGTCTTTCATGTGGGAACGAATGATACGGCTAGTTACTCGCTGGACTGTATCAAGGAGGATTATGCCAGACTGGGGAAGACGCTCAAAGAAATCGAGGCTCAGGTGATCTTCAGTGGGATTCTGCCGGTTCCTAGAGCAGGGCGACGAAGGAGTGACAAGATTATGGCGATCAACAGATGGCTCAGGCATTGGTGTTACAAGGAGGGCTTTGGGATGTACGGTCATTGGGAAGCGTTTACGGACAGACAACTGTTCGCTCAGGATGGACTTCATCTAAGTAAGGAGGGAAATAGAATTCTAGGATGGAGGCTCGCCGACCTCATCAAGAGAGCTTTAAACTAGGAAGTTAGGGGAGATGGTTGCGAGATGTTCAGGAGATCTCCACGCCGGAATATAACCTGGAGAGGGAAGTAAACAAAGTGAGAGGGGATACCCTTGCAGACCAAAGAATTGATCCAAGGAGGAATAGTGGAGTAGAAACCAGATTAACAGGTGATGCTGGTGGTAAAAGGTCTGTGCATGACGGGGGAAAGAATGTCATTGACGCTAAACGCCAAAAATTAAAATGTCTGTACACTAATGCGAGAAGCCTAGGTAACAAGATGGAGGAACTGGAGCTACTGGTGCAGGAAGTGAAACTGGATATTATAGGGATAACAGAAACCTGGTGGAATAGTACTCATGACTGGAGTACAGGTATTGAAGGCTATGTGCTGTTTAGAAAAGACAGGAAGAAAGGCAAAGGTGGTGGAGTAGCCTTGTACATCAATGATGAGATTAACTGTAATGAAATAAGAAGCGATGGAATGGATAAGACAGAGTCTGTCTGGGCAAAAATCACACTGGGAAAAAAAGCAACTAGAGCTTCCTCTGAGATAGTGCTTGGGGTGTGCTATAGACCGCCGGGATCTGATTTGCATATGGATAGAGACCTCTTCAATGTCTTTAATGAAGTAAACACAAAGAGGAAATGTGTGATTATGGGAGACTTCAACTTCCCGGATATAGACTGGAGGACGAATGCTTGCAAGAATAATAGGGGTCAGATTTTTCTGGATGTGATAGCGGATGGATTTCTTCATCAAGTAGTTGAAGTACTTACGAGAGGGGATGCCATTTTAGATTTGGTTTTCGTGAGCAGTGAGGACCTCGTAGAAGAAATGGTGGTAGGGGATAACCTTGGTTCGAGTGATCATGAGCTGATTCAGTTCAAACTAGATGGAAGGATAAACAAATGTAGATCTCGGATTAGGGTTTTCGATTTCTCGAGGGATAATTTTAAAGAGTTAAGGAAATTAGTTAGGGAAGTGGATTGGACGGAGGAACTTGCGGATTTAAATGCGGAGGAGGCCTGGAATTACTTTAAGTCGCAGCTGCGGAAATTGTCGGAAGCCTGCATCCCAAGAAAGGGGAAAAAAACCATGGGCAGGAGTTGTAGGCCAAGCTGGATGAGCAAGCAACTCAGAGGGGGGATTAGGAGAAAGCAGAAAGCTTACAGGGAGTGGAAGAAAGGCAGGATTAGCAAGGGAAGCTACCTTGGTGAGGTCAGAACATGTAGGGATACAGTGAGGAAGGCTAAAAGCCGCATTGAACTGGACCTTGCAAAGGGAATCAAAACCAATAGTAAAAGGTTATACAGCCACATAAATAAGAAGAAAACAAAGAAAGAAGAAGTGGGGCCGCTATACACTGAGGATGGAATGGAGGTTAAGGACAACCTAGGCATGGCCCAATATCTAAATAAGTACTTTGCCTCAGTTTTTAATAAGACTAGTGAGGAGTTTAGCGATGATGGAGGGATGATAAGCGGGAATGTGGATATGGAGGTGGATATTACCGCAACTGAGGTAGAGGCCAAACTTGAACAGCTTGATGGGACAAAATCGGAGGGCCCGGACAATCTCCATCCGAGGATATTAAAGGAACTGGCGCGTGAAATTGCGAGCCCGTTAGCAAGAATTTTTAAGCAATCGATAAACTCGGGAGTTGTGCCGTATGACTGGAGGATTGCTAATGTAGTCCCTATTTTTAAGAAAGGGAATAAAAGTGATCCGGGTAATTACATCTTGACGTCTGTAGTATGTAAGGTCTTGGAAAAAATGTTAAGGGAGAAAGTAGTCAAGGACATAGAGGTCAATGGTAATTGGGACAAATTGCAACATGGATTTACTAAAGGTAGATCGTGCCAAACCAATCTGATCTCCTTCTTTGAGAAGGTGACAGATTACTTAGATAAAGGAAATGCAGTAGATCTAATTTACCTCAATTTCAGTAAGGCGTTTGACACGGTTCCGCATGGGGAACTGTTAGTTAAATTGGAAAAGATGGCGATGAATATGAAAGTTGTAAGGTGGATAAGGAACTGGTTAAAGGGGAGACTCCAGCGGGTCGTATTGAAGGGTGAACTGTCAGGCTGGAAGGAGGTTACTAGTGGAGTCCCTCAAGGATCGGTTTTGGGACCGATCTTATTTAACCTTTTTATTACTGACCTTGGCACAAAGAGCGGGAATGTGCTAATAAAGTTTGCGGATGACACAAAGTTGGGGGGTATTGCTAACACGGAGAAGGACAGGGATACTATTCAGGAAGATCTGGACCACCTTGTAAACTGAAGTAAGAGTAATAGGATGAAATACAATAGTGAAAAGTGCAAGGTCATGCACTTAGGGATTAATAATAAGAATTTTAGAAATACGTTGGGGACGCATCAGTTGGAAGCGACGGAGGAGGAGAAGGACCTTGGGGGTATTGGTCGATAGCAGGATGACTATGAGCCGCCAACATGATACGGCTGTTAAAAAAGCAAATGCGATTTTAGGATGCATTAGGCGAGGTATTTCCAGCAAGGATAAGGAGGTGTTAGTACCGTTATATAAGGCGCTGGTGAGACCCCATCTGGAATATTGTGTGCAGTTCTGGTGTCCCATGTTCAAGAAGGATGAATTCAAACTGGAACAGGTCCAGAGACAGGCTACTTGGATGATCCGAGGTATGGAAAACCTGCCTTATGAAAGGAGACTCAAAGAGCTTGGCTTGTTTAGCCTGGCCAAAAGAAGGCTGCGGGGGGATATGCTTGCTCTATATAAATATATCAGGGGGGTTAACGTTAGGGAGGGAGAGGAATTATTTAAGTTTAGTTCTAATGTAGGCACGAGGACGAATGGGTACAAACTGGATATTAGGAAGTTTAGACTTGAAATTAGACGAAGGTTTCTAACCATTAGGGGAGTGAAGTTTTGGAACAGCCTTCCGAGGGAAGTAGTAGGGGCAAAAGACTTATCTGGCTTCAAGACTAAGCTTGATAAGTATATGGAGGGAATGTTATGATAGGATAGTTTAATTTGGGCAATTGATCTTGGATTATCACCAGATAAGTCTGCTCAATGGTCTGCGGAGAGATGTTGGATGGGATGGGAACTGAGTTACTGCAGAGAATTCCTTCTTGGGTGCTGGCTGGTGAGTCTTGCCCGCATGCTCAGGGTTTAGCTGATCACCATATTTGGGGTCAGGAAGGAATTTTCCTCCAGGGCGGATTGGCAGGGGCCCTGGAGGTTTTTTGCCTTCCTCTGCAGCATGGGGCATGGGTCGCTTGCTGGTGGATTCTCTGCAGTTTGAGGTCTTCAAACCAGTTTTGAGGATTTCAATAACTCGGTCCTGGATTAGGGGTTGTATAAAAGTGGATGGGTAGGGTTCTGTGGCCTGCCTTGTGCAGGAGGTCAGACTAGAGGATCATATTGGTCCCTTCTGACCTATGAGTCTATGAATGCATGGATAACTGTGACATGTTCCTTCCATTGTGACATTTTTTGCTGGTTCCTGTGGAATTTTCTATTATAGGTGCAGGGGATCTTTTGGAAATGACTAGAGTCTGAGTGGAGGACTTACAATGTAGCCGTTGTACTCACTACAGTCAGAAGTAGCTCGTGAGCCAATAAGATCACCAGGTTGTGAACCTTAGAAATGAAAGGTAGGCTAAACCCAATCAGTCAGGTGGCACTGACATAATTTCACCTATCCTAAATTGTAAGCAGCCTATCTTATTTCTATTACTACTATCACATTCAGATAGGCTTCCACCACAGGTGCTGCACACATAGGTCTTCCTACTCCATCGGTCACAGGATAGTTGCATTTTATAGTGACGTGGGAGGATGAAGGTGTTTAGAAGCTGCTATGCTGTTAGGTGAGGATAACCAATAATTATGTCCCACCGACCCATGGTTGAAGTGTTCTGTCAAAAAGAAGCATTGTTGAAGTATTCTTCCTTAAAGTCCTGGATTTAAGAAAGTCCTATGATTGCAAATCTGGGGTCACAGACAGACAAACACCCTCAACCCAGGAGTAAAGGGATAATCAGCATCAATTCTTTTAATTGCTTCTTTTTGCCCACCAACTTTAGTTTGGTCTTATCTTGAGTAAGTTCCATTACAAAGAAATTAAATGGTACCACTTCAGAACAAACCTACCCATCCCCATTAGCAAATGCAGATATCCTGAAAAAGCCTCAAGGATCAGTGGTATTACAGGAAAGTTCTTTTTTTCAAGAATATGCATTTTTACAAAAGAAATTTAAAATATTATTGTGACGTTATTGATATAATCTGGGACCATATAGAACATGGTTGCAACCAAGGTCCTATAGTGGCACCAAATCTTATGTAAAGGGGGTCATATAAGGTGTCTAAGATCAGGTTATGGGTTGCTGGTTATAATTATGCTGTCTATATGTATGCATCATTTTGTAGTTGAAGTTTGAGTATTGGCTCTATACTGTCTGTATTTCAAATTTGTGCTGTGTTTCTGGGAAACATCTCAGCCAAGTTGGTCTTAGCTCTGCCTAGCCTGCTGATAGCGCATTAAGGACCATCAGCTACACAACTGACCCATGGAAAGAAGACAAATACTCCTTGTAACTCAGCAAAGTATGCAGGAACTTGTCCATGTGACTCCAGACTCCATTTTGCTGTAATTTTCCACAGTAAGAACAAAGTGTTCTTACACCTGGGAAAAGCCTATAAAAGGCTGATGCCTCATCTCCATCTTGTCTTCAATCCTGCTTCTTACTTCTGGAGGGACTTTGCTATAACCTGAAGCTTTGCACAAAAGACTGATGACCCATCCCAGCGGGGGATGTTCTCCAGAGACTTGATTTAAAACTGCAGTTTACTCCATCACTGCTACAAGCCTGAACTAAGAACTTTGCCATTACTGTATATAATTGATTCCATTTAAGCAATTCTAGCTCTCATCTCTACCTTTTTCCCTTTATGAATAAACCTTTAGATTCTAAAGGATTGGCAACAGCGTGATTTGTGGGTAAGATCTGATGTGTATATTGACCTGGATCTGGGGCTTGGTCCTTTGGAATCGAGAGAACCGTTTTCTTTTATTGGGGTATTGGTTTTCATAACCATTCATCCCCAGGATGAGTGGGGATGGTGGTGATACTGGGAGACTGGAGTGTCCAAGGAAATTGCTTGTGTGACTTGTGGTTAGCCAGTGGGGTGAAACTAAAGTCCTCTTTGCCTGGCTGGTTTGGTTTGCCTTAGAAGTGGAAAAACCCCAGCTGAGGGATGTAACTGCCCTGTTTAAGCAATTGGTCCTGAATTGGCACTCTCAGCTGGGTCCTGCCAGAACAGCATCATCACAATTATTGATCCAGAAATCTGTCAGGTTTGAGGTTTCAGGAAGACACGGAAGGGACAGATCCAGTGACAAGTATCTAGGAGTTATTAGAAACAATATTATGCTACATTTTGTCTTCCTCTGTTAATGTATAAGATGAATTTCATATTCCTTAGTAGGCTCTGCTCCTGGAAGAGTGGGAACTCCTGATTTTATACTGATCCTAGACTTGGAGCAGAACTTGGATCATCCTCAGCATCTGTTCATACTTGTATTATTTAATGACAAAAAGTGTGAAATGGCCATTAAGAAGGAGAAAGAGAAAGGTGCACGTAGAAGAAAACACACATTTCCTTACTGATATCTGTTAAGACCTTTTATGGGATGCATTTTACTACCTCTGTGCAGTCAGCCAGCACCCACTGGCCAATGCATGGGCTGATGGTGCAGTAGCCCTGCTGCCCCTGTTATAGCATCTTCTGCCCCAAATGGTGCATACAGCAGTAGAAGCCCCTGCATTCCTTTGAGCACAGGCACTGCAATTCTGCTTAGCCACTGTGCTGGCCCCAAAAGGGTTGGAGGTTTCTTGCTTGCATACAGGCCAGGAAAAATCTGGACTTATGTGTTTGCAAAACTGGGCCCCAGCTTTTTAAAGGCTAAGGACCTGACCTTGTGATTACCTCCACACTCTACTAGTTTTACTCAAACTCATAGCCCTTTGTCTTTGCAAATGAGTAAAGTTACATGAGCCAACATTTGCAAGATGAAGCCATTATGTGCCAGTCCAACTCCAATTAAAGGCCCTAGTTCAGAAAAGCAACCCAATTCAGGACAGCACTTAAGCATATATCATTGTGCATGTCTTGAAATGTTGTCCTGAACCAGGAAGGACTTAAGCATGTGCTTAAGTGATTTCTTGTATCAAGGCCAAAGTCAATGGTAATACCCCCAGTGGTTTCAGTGGGAAATGGATCAGGCCATTAGTTTGTAACTTATGGAGCATCAGAGGCAGCTATGTGAGGCAGTCTTTGCTCTGAGCTATTTATTGTCAACGATTTGTTTTATAATTGTGATGATTCAAATATAGTTTATATCAAAAGATGACAGCTACTCATTTCTCTGAAATCTAAGAGGCTCTTTCTATGAAAAATGATGAGGCAGATTTTTCTGAGAACACCTACTTTCCTGAGTACTATACTTATAAGTAGTTAAGTAGGGCCATCTCTTGCATCTTAATGGGTTGTTTAAAAATACTTCTTAAACTGACCTGTTGAGGTTCTTGCAAAACAATTGTTAGGTTATTCTATTTAATATTAGATTAGCTGAATAATACTGATTGCCACTATAATAATTGTGATTTCTTTTTTAAAATATAGCTATTGCTGAGATTATTCCTTTTCTCTTTCTCCTCTTAAGTTGTTTTCCAATCATTTATGCTTGGAATAGATGCGAGATCACTATACTTGATTTAAAAAAATCAGGAAAATATTATGTTAACATGACCTTTAATTTTATGGACAAAATTAGTCTGAAATAATTCCTTAAAAAAAACCTTAAGTAGAAATTATTTCCTTGATTTTAACCAGTCTATAGACATGACCTTTAATTAATGTTGCACACTTGCTTTGCTGGAAAAAATTCATTCTTCCAATGGAAGGTTTTAGCTATATCTTTACCATGGGCCTGATCTAAAGCTCATTGAAGTTGATTTTTTTTTTTTTGGACCACGTTAGCATATGTGATGACGTTCAGGTAAGTCTGTCGTCTTTGCTGCTGTGTTAAACCTAGATAAACTTGTTCTCAGATTCCTTTTGTGAGACCTGTTATTGTATTCCCTAGCTACAAAATAGTCTCATAAAATTATAAAACATTTGAAGAAAAGGAAGAGGACAGCTGGTCCAACATGCTTACTCATTCTCTTACTTTTAAAGCAGTGACTTTAATCTCACTAATTACTGCCTTGGTTATTTTCCCACATAAGAAATATAACATTAAGTTATCAGAAAGAATAAGCACATCAATTGCCACTCTGTGTAATTTACAAGAGACCAAATAATCTCCAAACTAGGATTTTTTTTCACTTTTTCCATGTTGTACTACATATGCTGAGAAAGCTAGTCAATTTCAAAGTAACACAGCGTGCAAGTACAATCTGAAATATCTGCCCAGCAGGCTCTGTTTTAATATATTTGTTAAACTTTGCTCAATACATAGTTGTTACGTTAGCTGAATAACTCAGAGACCTCATCTCCCCTCTAACTATGAGGCAGCAGGTGCAAAGATCACGTTCCTTGCCTCATATGAAAACTTGGCAGTTGCCACAAGTTCCTCAAATCAAACAATAGCTGTCAAGAACAGCAGGTTCTGCATAGCAGCCTCGCAGTAGATCAAGCCTGCATGCTCACTCTGATCATTTCAAATGATGACTGGTAAATTGTGGGGCCAGTTTAAAAAGCCACAGGTCCATTTTGGAAATTCTCAGTCCAATAAGTTTTGCAGTGAGCAGACTCAAACAGGGAAAAAAGAAAGGGTTAACGGTCTCACTACATTATGTGGCAGCTGGTTTAAATCTGATGTATTGTGTTCATGCCAGTCTCAGTCCTAGGTAATTTATAATATCATAAAGTTCCAATATAAAAAGCACATAGCTGCAGGGAGACATGTCAGCTTCCCTTACACAGGCTGTCATTTCCTTGGAAACATAATAATTAAGATGTCTGGTTTAACTGCTTCTGCCAGAAATATATTTAGATTTCAGCCCATTTCAAAAAACTCTAAATTCAAGGGGAAAAATATTAAATACTGCATGACAAACTAAGGAAAGTATTCTGACTAGTTTATTCTGTCAGGAGGAACAGGTATTCAACCCTAAATCTCTTGACAGTAACTAGAAAATAGTCTTGTGTTGGAATAAAAAAGGAATGTGCATTAATTTGATAAAAAACAAGGACAATTGAAACTGAGTTAAAATATGCAGTATTAATATCAAGTGTTCTGTATGCTTCAGTATTACCATAGCATTACTACTGGCAGGACCACTTACATGGCCTTACAATTATCTACCCACTGTCCAAAACACATCATTTATCTGAATAAAAAGGCATCTAAACAACATGGTGTTTTTTTTAAACACTAGAGGAGCTGAGGGCCTTCGACTCTAAGAAGTGCAGATAATAGCACTTGTCTTATTGTGATCATACAAAATAAGAAAACAAATGCATTTGAAAAAAAATTAGTCTTTAAGGTGCCACAAGTACTCCTGTTCTTTTTACAGTAATCAGTATATTGCTTGGCTGCAGAAATTCTGAATATGTGTTTTTCCATTCTTTTTCCATTTCTGTTCTCCAGTAAGTACAATAAAATGAATAATATCCAGTTTCCCCCTCCCCATTTTTTTTCTTTTTCCACTCAAACTTCTCCAACTTCAGAAGCTAGAGTGGCAGAAGGAAAAAATGAAACTAACTTTTCTAAAACTGGAAAAACTTTGAAACAGAGTGAATAAAGAAAAGAAGGGAAAAAAGAAATGCGGGGGAGCGGGGACTTCAACAACTTCCTCTCCTCTCCAACTGTCTTTCATTTTACTGCATTCAGTGGCAAAAATGGAGACTCAGGCGAAAACCAATAATTCAAAATTGAAACACTTTTGTTTTCAGGTTCCTGAATCTAAAGGAAATTTCATTCCAAAATTAAAACAAAAAATATGCTTTTAAAAATGCATATTTTTTTTCCAAACTGCTCTGCTCTGTTTTTCTACCTCTACATAGGGAAAATTCTCTGGCTTCTGATTAGTTCAGAAAAGTCTCTGGAGAGCTCTCAGCCTCAATAGGCTAGTTTTCTAAAGAGATGAGCTCTCATTGCTATAGAAACTGGAGCTGGACCCAGAGCTCCAGTCAGAAAACTTAGGGGACAGTTTCTGTTTGGAATCACTGTAGTATATAGAATTGTCTTTACAAAGCCCCTCATTTTTTGGAATCATTGCAAGCAGAAATACTATTTATATGAACCCTCCCATCTATTAGCTCTTCACAAGCAATTCCATCAGGGTTATCATTTACAAGACAGCTATATAGACAGCACTGGAAGCAGCAGCACAGGCTTTCCTATACTACCCCATCAATTTGCTTCAACCCTAACATGGAGGCAGCACCTCTAGATGTGAGCAGTTCTTTAGACAATGTTGATAAGCACCAGTTGTGCTGTGATTTGGGGACATGGATTAGTCAACATGGAGGACTGGATTGATGAGACCATGAGCTCGTTTCTTCTAAGTCATCAAACAGCAATCTGAGACAAAGCATTTTAATGTCTGAAAAACTTTTCCCCGTTATTGAAGATTAATACGTCAGAGAGAATGACCCTATTAAGAAGGAAATGCTGGCTTTGAAAATTGATGGCTCCTTTTCTTTTACTATTTTGTGTCTTTATTCTCAGCACTAAGCTTTAAAAAAAACACACACAATTTAGGGGAGGTTTATAACTAATGTTAAAACTGAGGCTTATACAAGAATATTCTATTAAAACTTAATATTTTCCTTTCAGGAAGATCTATTAGATTTTGGAATTGTCTCCCAAGGGAAGTACTGACAACTCTGAGATAGTCATTTAAAACTTGTTTAGAGAAAACTCCAGAGAACAGACTGTTTACCAGGAGTAGTCAGTATGCGGACCATCAGATACTTTTGAACAGACCTGAACATTTTATTTATTTATTCATTTATTATTGTTATTTTTTTACATTATTTTCTCTGCAGTCTGTACCTTGACTATACCTTGTCCAAGAAATTTGGGCCTTAACAAAATTGACTACCTCTGCATAGTACAGTCCTACATTGAAAGGGTGTGAATTAGATCCTGGGTTAGGTATTTTGTAAACCAAATTTCTATAACACGAGGCGTAGCCAGAGATGATGGGGAAAATTATTTTATGGACGTGTGGAGAATGAATCAGAGGGAACTACAGAGATCTTGTAGCACAGGGTGTTGCAGACCAGTAAGCTACTGAGGACTGTGTTAGCTTTTAAGACAGTGATCCTGTAATCTAGGCAAACCCCTGAACTGCTATGGAGCCACATATATTTCAATGGTATTCCATAGATCATAAATGTCTGCCCAGATAGATCAGTTCCCAGGACTGGGGCCCAAAACACTGCAATCATTTTTACAGAAAAGCTGAGATACTTCTTCCCAAAATGCAAGTCTGGAAGCCATTTAGACTGGTATTGATAAGAGTAAGAACTTTCAGATGCCTGCTGGGATACACAGAGTTTTCACCATCACTATAAAAACAAGTTTCAGCAAGGAGCCACCCAAAGTACATAGGATTAGTGTATTTCTACCAACCCTTCTGAGACAAAGATCTCTTACTAGCGATGATCCTGCTGGATGAGATAAATGCACTCAATTTCCCTTTTCCCTAACAAAGTCCTCCATCACTACAGTTCTCAAGGCTGGTGTTCTTACTAACCTCCTGCACACCCATCCACCGTTAAAGGATTCTTCAAAAAACTTTCCTCCTTTGAGCCATCTATAAATATGTGTTCTCTTGGACATGGACTACAACTGCTGTGAAGTAGTGAGCAACAATTAAACAGCCCAAAAAGCCAATCATGTAGCTACTGCAACTCCATCTTCAATTGTCTTGCACTAAGGTCATGCATTTTTAACTGTTGTAGCATGGCCACGAAGCAATGCAACACATTTAGCTTAAAAAATACTTTGTAAATTCAATCCAGCTGAACTACTAAGGATCATGTTGGTTGAAATTTGACCTTAGCTCATATATCCTATGAGTCTGATTTCTTAAAATTCTTTAACTATTTGGGAGGTGATCTGACCTTAACACACACATGCCCATGCCCCAAAATGTAATAATTTCACCAGGAGTCTGTCTTATTTCTACAAATTCCTTAGCCACTTGGAGAGCCACTCGCCAATTCCCAGTGCTACAAATAAACAAATGAATAATTCATGACAATCCTGCAAATTGTTGAGCACCTTCACTGAGTTCAGTGGGAGCTGAAGGCATGCAGCATCTTGTAGAAATGATCATTTGATCCCCAATTACTTTGCCCCTCAGCAATAAGAGTCACTAAGTAGAATTTATAAAAGAATAATTAAAAAAGGAAGCCCTGGGCATAAAGGTATAAATTGAACCCTCTTTCTCCTTAACCCCAACAGAGTAAGGGTGATGATTTCAAATTTGCAGCTTAATACAAAACCCAGAGAGTTTCACATTGTGGTAAATTTCATTGCAAATATTTCATCACTTCTATGGTAAAACAGTAAGGTATGTGATAACAGCATCTGTTATGCAAATACGTTCTTCTGCACAAGCCTGCCAGGAAACAGATATCACTAACAAGGGTAACTAGTTTTTTTTTAAGCTACATAGTATTAATATTTTATAATTCAGTAGCTGTACCTACAAACAATCTATTCAATACCTTCCAGGATAGAGGACTTCCTTGGTTCAGCTGTCTTGGTCATTAAGGCAAAGTGTTTTTTTGGTTGGTTGTTGGTTTTTTCCTGAAATGAAAAGTATAGTTATTTATATGTCATTAAGAAGTAACCTTTCCAGGGTTCAAGTCACTCACAAATTCTCATTTTACTTCCCTTCATAAAGTATTCACAGAAAAGCTATAAGGGGCCAATTTATATCAATTAATATGCATAATGCTGGAGATGAAGCTCACTTTTATCCAACATTGGTTGAAGTCTTAATCAACTGTATATTCATATTAAATGAAAATCTTTTTATTCTGGATCCCTGTCTAAAGGTTCTATGTTTTGTATCCTACACAAGCCTAAGGCCAGACAAGCAAAAGTAGGAAGACTAGAGGAAGCTGTGGGAGACTGTGGCAGGCCTGGCACCACACCACCCCTTTGTGGTAGCAGTGGGATGGTGTCGGAACCTCGCCACTCACAAGTTTGCGCGCTCGCCTTTCTGTGGGCAGCCTGATGCAGCCTAATGGCTTGTCTCTCTGCAATCACCCCTTGGCCAGGGTAGTGGGCCCTAACAGCTAGAGTCCTTGTAAATCTCTCCCAGCATTGGAGCAGTACATCCCAATGGTCAGAGTCCGTAGCCCCTCCCCTGCCTTGCAGGCAGGGTAGGGCAGCCTAGCAGTCAGCATCCATGTGTCTCGTTCCCAGAGTCAGGGCAGCCAGAGTCCATATAACTCCCCCTTCACAGGCAGGGTAGTGCAGCCTAGCAGCCAGAGTCCCAGAAACCCACCCCAAGTGTCAGGGTGGTGTGGTCCAATGGCCAGAGTCCATATAAATCACTCACCACATTGGAGCAGTGTGGCCTAATGGCCAGAGTCCATGCTATCCCCTTCACAAGCTGGATTGTGCAACTTAGCAGCTAGAGTCCTCGCAACTCACCCCAAGTATCAAGGCAGTGTGGCCCCAATAGCCAGCATCCATCTAATCCCCCTTTCAGGCAGGGTAGATGGTCTATTGGCCCAAGATCATAGGATTCCCAGTATGCATGCAGGGGAGGAAGTAGTAGGGGGATCTGGGCCCACGTTCTCCACTGGGTCCTGGCTCAGGGCCCTGGTAGTGGCAAATTCCCCTTGCCACCAGCTCAGCAGGGATTGGCCCACAACACACCAAGCGTAGGTGTGGCTTAACGCCATCCGCCATTCCTTCCATAAACACAGGTTTCTCCACTTCAGAGGGTCCTCCAGTCTGTTCCCCTCCTGCGACATACTCTATCTGGATATCAGGGTGCATCCTGGCTTGGCTGTCCTCTGGTGTGTTGTCTGTCCCTCCTCAGAAGCTGGTAGCATACCTCCTTCCCCTCTGGCAGTCAGCTCAGACTGAGCAGCTCTGCAGGTTTTATACTGCTTCTCCAGTTGGAGCATGCCCAGCAGAGCTTCTGGGGCGTGGCTTCCTCTTCTAGGAAGGAAGGGTTAACCCCTGTGGTACAGGGACAAAAATAAACACATGCACACAAGTTAAAAATAGCAAGAACAGGGGGTCCTCCCTCATAACATTTAGAAATAGTGGGTGGAATTTCCTGTACTTTTAGATAATGTAAACTCATTTCAAAACAAATCTTGAATGTAAAAATCTAAAACAAAACCGACCACATAAGCACCAGTGTTCGGTATTTATCTGGAATTATTTATGGGAAAAGCTTGCCAATGGCAAATTATATTTTGATAACATACCAATAAAAATGACTATGATAATAGTAGTTCTAAGATAATGGCACAGCTGCTGATTTCACAGATTTGTCAGCATTCAAATACACTGGCACTAAAGGACAGGAACAATGAACCATACCGTAGCACTGAGACTAGAGAACTGCAGCCTTTCTAAGGAACAGATTGCTGATTCTACTCTGACTGGGAAGGGTGGGGGACACCTTTCCACCTCCTTAGCTGAAACATTATGGATTATAACTTCTGACCCAGAAAAAGTTTCCCACACCCATTTCGTCGTATATTTTCATATCCTTCTCCTGATGTCTCCCAATATATAAAACCAAACTTAAAATCGATGTTTGTTATTTTGACACGTTTTCATAAGTTTTGTATAAAACAACAAAATATATTGACTTGCAGTGTCTGCTTTTTGTTCTTTTCTTTAACTTCACTCAACCTTTATCTTTCCTTCTAGCTATGTCTGTCTCATTACCCATAGTCACATTGTTTCCTCAGAGTTAACTTTCCTTTTCAATCTTTCTCCTTCTGACTTTCACTCTATCCATCCATATTCTTCCTTTTGTATGCCTCTTCCAGCTGCAGCTTAGATGTCACAGTCTCTTACCTCTCTACCTACAAGAGCATTTTTACTCCCTTTTGGTCTCCTTCTCCCCATCCCCACCAAGTATAAGTCTCTGTTTTGAGTTTCTTCCCTCTTATTTTCCTTCCTGCCCTCTCCACCATCCCCAAGGTCTCCCTCCCCCATGTTGGGTTTCCTTACTGGGGTCATTTCTTAGAGTTCTCTCCCCTCTACAGAAGTTTGTGTGTCCCTGTTTCCACTCCCACCTCTTCTCCAACCTCTCCTAGAGCTGTGGGACTCTGTGTCCTCCTCTCTTTACATCTGTTAGGTGGCCTTGTGTTTCTAGATCTCTGATTCACATCCCTCTATATTCCTCCCTTCTCTGTGTGTCCCCTGCAGCTTCCAACCATCCCCCCTTCTTTTACAACCTTCTTGGACCCAGATTCAGTGATTATGGGTAAATGACTTCATCTTCTTGTTTGTGAAAATCCAGAAGGTGCCCATTGACCCATCACTGCTGAGTGTGAACAGTGGAAAAAATAGCCGGACTGTTGCTAGATCAGTTTTTAAACCAACAGAAGGAAAGTCAGCAAGATCATCAGTACAAACAGATTTTGTTAGGGCATTCTTCACACGTCTTTTCCTCAAGAGAGCCAAGGGGTCCCAGATGTTCCTTGCTTTGACATACTGAATGATAATTATATATGTTGCTGAATCAAGGGCAGAGTGTAGCTACCTGCCAGGATTTGTGTGCAGCTGTGTCTATTAGTTGAAGGGCATTTCTCCTGCACTGTGCACCAACCTTTAGAAAAATGAATGATACTACATATGCGAAATAGGAATCCTACAGAATATGGGTAGACTCTTTCACAGTGAACCAAGCCATTAACATTACATAGCACGTGTGTTTTCTTTACAAAGTTGCATTTTGCCTCTTATATTGAGGGCCTACCGCTTTAGTGTGAGAGATCTCATGCAGGGGCGGTGGGCAACAGAATTCACCTTGCAGGCAGCCACAGTAAGCCATAGTCTTTTGGCTTCTTTAACCTTCATAACATGTGGGAATGGTTTCAACCAGCAGCACCCTCATTTCACATACCAAGCACTCGTTAGTTTAGCCATTTAAAATGGGTTGGCCATTTAAAAAGAGGGACTGTGGTTTTCGAGTTAAAATGCAGCACAAACCCAACTAACCCCCCACCACCACACACACACACACAACACCCAATTCTCTGGGATGATCACTTCACCCCTCCTCCCACTGTGTGGCTAACAGGCTTTGGGAGTACATCCAGGAGAGCTTCATTGAGATTAATGATTCATAGACTCTAGGACTGGAAGGGACCTCGAGAGGTCATCGAGTCCAGTCCCCTGCCCTCATTGCAGGACCAAATACTGTCTCGACCATCCCTGATAGACATTTATCTAACCTACTCTTAAATATCTCCAGAGATGGAGATTCCACAACCTCCCAAGGCAGTTTATTCCAATGTTTAACCACCCTGACAGTTAGGAACTTTTTCCTAATGTCCAACCTAAACCTCCCTTTCTGCAGTTTAAGCCCATTGCCTCTTGCTCTATCCTTAGAGGCTAAGATGAACAAGTTTTTTCCTGCCTCCTTATGACACCCTTTTAAGTACCTGATGTCCCTGGAGGATTTCTGCTCCATCCCCATACACGTTAACAGACTTTTCCAATAGCTGTACTGGCCGTGAATGCATCCCAAGTCTTCAGGGCAAATGAATCATTAAACACACTTGCTTTTAAACCACGTATTATATTTATAAAGGTACACTCACCAGAGGTCTCTTCTCTGCCTTCTAGGTCCGGGAGCCCACCTTCGGTGGATTGGGAGGGTACCAGATCCAGAGTGAAAAACAGCTCCTGGTTGTGGAGAAAAACGGTTTCTCCACTTGCTTGCTGTGTGCTATCTTCAACCTCCTCTTCCTCCTCCTCCTCCTCATCTTCCTCACCCTCAAAATCCGCATTCCTGTTGCGTGAGAATCCATTGATGGAGTCCACACACAGGGCTGGGGTAGTTGTAGGGGCACCCTCTAGAATGGCATGCAGCTCATCATAGAAGCAGCATGTCTGAGGCTCTGACCTGGAGCGGCCATTAGCCTCTCTGATTCTTTGGTAGGCTTGCATGAACTCCTTAAGTTTCACGTGGCACTGCTGTGTATCTCTGTTATAGCTTCTGTCCTTCATGCAATTGGAGATTTTTTCTAATGTTTTGGCATTTCGTCTTTTGGAATGGAGTTCTGATAGCACGGATTCCTCTCCCCATACAGCAATCAGATCCAGTACCTCCCATTCAGTCTATACTGGAGCTTTTTTGCAATTCTGGGACTCCATGGTCACCTATGCTCATGAGATCTGCACAGTCACCTCTAAGCTCGCCACGCTGGCCAAACAGGAAATGAAATTCAAAAGTTTGCGGGGCTTTTCCTGTGTACCTGGCCAGTGCATCTGAGTTGGAAGTGCAGTCCAGAGTGGTCACAATCCAGCACTCTGGGATAGCTCCCGGAGGCCAATACCGTTGAATTGCATCCACGCTACTCCAAATTAGACCCAGCAAGGTCGATTTCAGCGCTAATCCCCTCGTCAAGGAAGAGTACAGAAATCGATTTTAAGAGCCCTTTAAGTTGACAAAAATGGCTTCATCATGTGGATGGGTGCAGGGTTAAATTCATCTAATGCTGCTAAATTAGACCAAAACTCGTAGTGTAGACCAGGGCTAAGCAACAATTGACCAAGTAATATTACCTTTATTAAATTCAAACTCAATACCTTGCTTGTCATTGACCTGTCCTGTTCATCCTGACAACAGACAGGTTCTGAGCTTGATGAAGCCAAGTTCTGAGACATTCTCCTATCACAGTGATTGTAGCTCCATGTTTAGACAATGTAAATATTTACTGTCATGCAAAATTGACCTAATTAACTTACCACACTTGTCGTACTCCTAACTACACTTGCATAAATGTAAAAATACCTTCAATTCCATTCTTGTCATTGTTGTTTACATTTATAATCTTCCTTTATATTGTCTTTCCTTAGAATAGGTAGAGTATCATTAAAAGTGACATTTGTGGAGATAACTTAGCACCTGTGTTTACTTGCAAACCAGTGCATTTAATTGCTTCTAAAACCACTATTTTGGGGAAAAGTTATGATTAAGAACAGTTATGGGTATCTCAGGTGAGGTAAGCACAGGTAAGCTGTGGCACACTCACTCACTCATGCCCGTCACCCCAATAGGGGTATGGGCTGCCAACAACAGATCTCCAGAGTCCTCTACCCTGGGCCATTCATTCTAACTGGTTCCAGGTATAGCCCATATTTTTGCTATCAGCCTGAAGGTCACATCGCCAGGTGTTTCTTGGACGGCCTCTTTTCCGCTTGCCTTGGGGATTCCACTGCAGTGCCTGTCTGGTGATGTTAGTTGGCTGCTTGCGTAGTGTATGTCCTATCCAACCCCACCTTCTCCTTCTGATTTCTTCTTCTGCTGGGAGTTGACAGGTCCTCTCCAAGAGGTAGATGTTACTGATGGTGTCTGGCCAGCGGATCTGGAGAATCCTTCTGAGGAGTTCTGAAGGATGCTGTGATGATCCTGGGACCATGTGCCTCCCAACCAATCAGTGCTCTCTGTGCCTGCTTGGACAACATGAAGCCTACTCCCTGTGTGTGGGGTGCGTCGCTCTCTTCATGTCCTGAATACAGCAACAACTCTCCTGTCAACAGTCTTCTCTGCCCCGCATGCATCCATCTTGTCTCGCTAATGCCTAATAGGGTCAGGTTGTTGCTCCTCATCTCTGCTGCAACCTGCGCCATCTTTCCTGACTCGTACATGGTCCTCACGTTCCATGTGCCTATGGTAATCCTCCTGGTTGCAAGAAGGGTAATCGGGTTAGTGGCTTCCTCATGGCTTTTACCACCCAGCGTCATGCATCTTCGAATTGAAGACCCTTCTTTTTCCAGGGTAAAAGTCTCTGTTGTCTCTATTTTTGGCGTTTCTGTAGCAGGTTGATTTTTTATGGGGTGGAGTTGCTAGCCCCATGCCCAACCCTCCTCCTTTATCCTGACTTGGGACAGGCAGATGGCCCCAAAGGACCTCTCTGGTGGAGTTAAGCTGTGGCATAAGTAGCACAATAATCATCCTAGATAGTGATTATTTTTAAATATATTCAAAACTTCATGTCACTTAATATTTCTATTTTAAGGAACTAGCTGTGTGAGCAGGAGGAGAATCTGAATGCTCAAGTTAGTTTCTAGGACAAGGCAAAGCCGCCAACCTGTTTAGATATTGATGGAGAATTGTTATTTATTTATTTAGAGATGGGGTAAAAAACAGAACCATTCATATGAGATATTTTCTCCTCTGAATTTTTGGGAGTTCACAATAAATAGGACCCCATTCTGAACAATCTCTCATTTCAAGATTTGAAAAAACAAAAAATTCTTCAAACACAAAATCAAAATCACTTATACAGTTTCTTAAAATGCTGAACATTAAAGCTAGGTAAATCAATCAAAAATCTTTCCATGAACATTCACTATAATAAGCAAATGAATTCACTCCCATTTCATCTGCTCCCCTTAGAATATCAGGGTTGGAAGGGACTTTAGGAAGTCATCAAGTCCAACCCCCCTGCTCAAAACATTACCAATCCCCAGACAGATTTTTACCCCAGTTCCCTAAATGGCCCCCTCAGGAACTGAACTCACAACCATGGATTTAGCAGGCCAATGCTCAAACCACTGAGCTATCCCTCCCCCCTTTAAAAAAAAATTGGAGATATACCTATCTCCTAGAACTGGAAGGGACATTGAGTACAGCCACCTGCCTTCACTAGCAAGACCAAGTACTGATTTTGCCCCAGATTCCTAAGTGGCCCCCTCACAGATTGAATTCACAACCCTGGATTTTAGCAGGCCAATGCTCAGACCACTGAGTTATTGCTCCCCCTTCCTGTATAAGATTTAAATTTGGGGACCACAGAGACAAAATTCTTATTCAGACCTTCACCATCTTGTATCTTGACAAATGCAAATTTTTCCTTTCTGTCCTTAACGAATGCTATCTTGTACCATATACATCCATTCAAAACACTGCTGCAATAATCATTTTCCCAGCTCATCACCAAGTCAATACATACACTCCTGTCTTTACTTCCCTTCATTGACAATCCCTTTCTTCTCCAGATCAAATTACTTTATTTCGCCTTTCAGGCCCTTCATAGCCTATTCCCCACCCTGATGTCATCTCTTACATACTATCAAACTATCAAATTCTGCCTCCACTTGGATAACTGAGACTGCATCTTTGGCAATTTGGCAATTTTTTTTACAAGGCCCTTTGCTCACCTAGAACATTATATCATGTTACACCATGTGGGGCTTTCTCTTATATGAAATCAATGTATGTGTTTTGTTGTCAATGAAACAAAGGCAGAAAATTTAAAATTGATAAAAGGAAAACTTTATCTAGGATCAGAAGTAGCCTGTGGAATTCATTGTCACAAGCAATCCTTGAGGGCAAGAGCTTATTCAAAAAAGGACTGAACATTTATATGGATAATGAGAGCATCCACAGTTCCTTGAGATGGGCTTATCTTTAAAACAGAGTTTGGCAAGAGATAGACCATCATGCTGCAAGAGCACAAGCCAACCTCCAAATGAGGTGTGTAGGAAAAAAATTCCCCTGAATGGCTGGTTATTCCCCACTTGTCCACTTCAGGCTTCCTGCACATTCTTCTGAAGTATCTGGGGCTGGCCACTCTTAGTATTTAAATAAATGGACTATTTCTCTGGTATAGAAATTGCTATGTTCTTACATAGCTATAAGATTAAGGCAAGATCTATTCTGGTACACTCATATCTGGGCTAAAGAGCTGCCTTATATAAATGTAGCTTTGCCAGTGAACATAAAATATTGAAGAAGGAGGATACTGTCTCAAATCTCTCTTAGCATATATTTAACAGCTGTGATGAAATAGGAATTCCTGTAATTAGGACAGCAATGTGATCACACCAATTTTTATAGATTCAATTTATTATTTTTAGCTTCTAAAAGAAAAATAACAACTGTCTGCTACTGTATGTTCAAGGATTTAGCAGAGTCAGTAAACATTTTGAATTGAATTGAATTTATTAATTCATCCACATCAAGGCTCACAGGAGTTTGAGACAGAAAAAGACCAATTATTGGTAAGTCCTCAAATCCATCTCCCTGCCACCACAGTATGCTGCAGTTTAGTGTTTTCTCCAGCTACATTTTAAATGTCCCAAGTGATAAGACTTCCACCATTTCCTTTGTGATTGCACACCATAAACTACCAGATCTCACTGTCACATCATTTCTGATAACTGACTTACAGTTTTTACCCTCCTAAATTGTGTAAATTTGTACTTACTCAACTAATTCTGTTATGGAAAGTTTAGATTCTTATTTGAATTTTATAGTTAATGAAAACATTACATTACAGTTTCCATTATTTTAATTTAGTCCTCTGTGTGAACCCAAAGGAGAAAAAGAGGAGAAGTCATAGTGGTCCCAATAAAATAAAATAAAGCATGTGTGATTCTCCTCTTACTTCCACCAGTCAATAGTAGTCTAATGATATAAATCTACTGAGAGAGAAGAATCAGGTGCATTGTGCATACATCTTCCATGCTCATTTTTAGCAGCTGTTCATCACTTGTTTCACACTGTTCACTGCTCCATTTGGATCAATTTCCCCCACCTGCAGGAGTCTCCTGCTGATAGAATTCATTACTTAAATGCAACAAAGGGGTAATGATTTGTCTGTCTTGAGCAGATGGATTTATCAGCATGTGCATTTTTATTGTGACAGCAAATGGGAGTACTGAAAAGGCAGGTGCTATGCACATGTTATTTTTTACATAATAAATTATTGTTTTACTTCTCTGGATGTTTTGGATAGTTTGAAAAATGTGTGTAATTACTGTAAAGTCCAATGAAAGAGCCAGAATAAACCTACCTACTCAGAATTAATTGGTATTCAAGTTTATAATTACTGGCTCTGTCAAATAGATCTATTCTGATTATTTTGCTTTATTAGTACTGTCACTTCTTTTGAATTTTAACACTGTTTAAATCAACCTGTCTCTAATAATTTACATGAGTTACACAATTACACAGGTAGCAATTAGAGTACCCTAGGCATCAAATGTAACTATTATTAGAACTGTGGACCTGTACATTTTGTTCATTAGGTGATTATAATTGTATGGGCAATGAGAAATGGATATTCTGTAGTTAGTTTTTATATTTATTATTATTTTGTTATTGGCATTCTTGCACTATTTAAATAGACTAATTTCAATGCTATTTAATGCTGGAAAGAGTTTGATGGGGAAAATGTAAACTCAGGTCAGCTGAGTTACTTTATTGTGTCAGTTTTATGTTTGATGAATACATTAATTGTTTAGAGAAAACATATTAAATGGTGTAAGAAGCACAGCCATTCATTCTCTACTGCATCATTACATGAGGTCATATCATTTGTGGGTGAAATCTATTGGTGTTTCGAAGGTCACACTTCTACATGGTCCAAAATAATAACTTATTGTACAATATTTCCTCCAAGCACAAAGCAGTCTCATTCTAAACCTCCCAATGTTCCAGAGGCTGTTTTCATTACTGAGAGAGTTTTCTTTATGTTATCTCACTCACTGGACACCTTCAACACAAACTCCTGTGGCAGGAACCTCAATCCTCTATTGAATTCAATGAAAATTGCATATGCCTTTCAGCTCTCAGGATTTTTCCTTTCTTATTATAAAGTCTCATTCAATAAAGCTACATCTTCGCTGGCTTTGAGTGATAGAGAAAAAGTAGGCAGTAGATCTGGATTTGGAAATATTTTGTGACAAACAAATGTGTGTGCTTATTCAACCTGTAAATTAACATACCCTAAAATATATACATTCCATTTTCAAGTAACGTATTTGTGATACACCCAAAATCATCTGTATAGCCTGGAGCTGGCTGCCTGAAGAACTATTTGTGATGTAAAGAGGAAATCAATATACAGACAGATGGGGATTTTAAGTACTTTTTGCCCTTAGAATATTTTGGACATGTTGCTGAGATGGCTATTAGTAAGATGACGGGATACAGGCGTGTTTCAGAAGGGGAAAAAAATACAGGCTAGTAGCATCAGCAGAGCACTGGGAGATAGAAACACCTGAGCTCTGATACCAACTCTTTTCTTGCCTCAGTTACCTCCGCTGATCTGCAAAAGGGGCATAACGCTAACCTATGATAATGGGACAGTGCAAGAATTAATCAGGTAACATTTCTAAAGCACAATAAGTAAACATTTCTGCTTCAAAAACAAGGGCTCCTTCCACATTATCTGAAAGAGAGTTTCCTGTAGTTGTCAGTAGCAGGGTACCCTGACACCTCCTAGGAGGTACTGTGATTCAGATACACCTCTAACCCATATTTCCTTCTCTGCTTCCTCCTTGCTCCCAGAAGATAGTCATTTTCTGTTGATCTATACCACTTGTAAATTACTACTCCCCCTACAGCTGTGCTGGCCAGCAAAATGGGGGTCCAGCTAAGCCTCCACCCTGTCTCCACTTCTCCTTACCCATATCCTACCTTTTACCAACCACCTGTGCCAGGGAAGAAATAAATCAAGACACAAACCCTCTTGCTCCTAGTGTGCAATGCCAAGATTCGGGTAGCGTTTTTCGAGTTATAAAGTAGATACTTACTCACACAGGACATAGTCCAAGTTACAATATAGTCCTTAATTTGCAGACCACCCACTTCTGGGACTGTGATGAAAATAAATTACAAAATATACTTTTGAGGCTGTCTCACATTCCTCCCTGTACAGGTTAGTGGTACACAAACTAGGACAATATAACCTAAGAGCTAAATATTCAAACACAGGCACATAGATTAATCCTGCAAAATATAACTTGGCTGATAGGAACTGGCAATTATACTCACAAAATGGATATCTACTTATGTGAAAACCTGCCTGCATGTGCAGTTATCCACTTGGTGCATATCCAATACTTTTTGAGATACATTTTCAGAAGGGCAAGATCCACCTTTCCAGTTTGTGGATATAATTTGCATATTCAGTTTGTACCTGATTTGTGCTTTTTAACTACTTACAACTGAAATCAAAGTACATAGATTACTCTTTTTAACTCAACAGTAGGTGCGTATGTTGCAGGGGCAAATTGCAAATCAAAGTTATCCTTCTGAAATTCTATCCCTTTGTGCAATTATCTTTGCAAACTGGGTGCTATTTTGAAGGGGGAAATGGCCCTATAGGCCAAGATATGCCCTTTTATACAGACATGTGACATGCACTTACAGAAATAGGAAGTATATGCATAGAATTTGGCTTTCTGTGTCTATGACTTTGAAAAACAAATTGTGTCAGGCTAACCAATTACATTTATTTGAACTTTTATATTTTAAAATGGTTGGTAACATGAAAAACTATAGAACTAAAAGAAAAATTATTTAGAATAAACAAGTAGACAATTAAGTAGTATAAAACACAGGCCTGTATGGCAGTTTCATTAATTTGTAGATAAAGCATATTGTTTTGTATTAATAATATTACTGTTTCACATAGTGGCTAGTATTAATGAGACTGTTATTGATTTATTTAAATCTCATTAGGTTTTTTTGTAAACTGTACTGAATTGCATTTAAAATGTATTGGTTTGTTTATAATTATTTTGTGTATGAATCACAATGTGTTGACCTGTAAAGTACAGTACACTCACTCATTTGCATAAATTGTTGATTTCGATTAGCTTATGTGTAGAATGAATGGTTGTACATGTCTCTTTAATTGGTATGTTTATGTTAATACTTAGATTTGTGATGACTTAATTTTGTAGCTAAGGGGTATTTCACAAAAGATGTGATCTCCAGACTGCCAAGAATTATCATAAACCACAACACTCCAATTGCAACAAGTAATTTCATGTATTTAATGTCAACAGAAAGACACCAATTCAGCAATGACAAACACTGAGCCAGTTTTATTCCTGGTGCAACTTCAATAAAGTTGCAGAATTCCACTGAAGGCAATGGAGTTTAATGAGGTACAATTTGGTTCCTTTCTGTCTTCTCAGAACATGTCCTTCAAATGAACTGTTCAAATCCAACACGTGGCCCTATATATGTTCTTATAACAGTCCTTACAGTTCAGAGGACCATCTACAACCAGAAGGTCGTAGACTCACCCAAGGAATCCAATAGTGATGATTTTTTTTTATATTGTCTTCAGAAACAGAGGGTAAAGACCTATCATTATTTGGGCCCTAATTCAGTAAGATATTCCTAAAACTTTAGTGGGATGACCTACATGTTTAGTGTTACACATGTGCATAAGTAACTTGTTGAGCTGGGGCCTTAATGTGGTGCCTAATATTGTATTGCATGACCTAGAAGTAGAGTGGAATGAAAAAAAAATCTGAATTTTCCATTCCCTGGGGAACTCCAGTATTTTGACATTTGTTTTCATCCCAAAGTGGGAAAAATACTGACTTTTTTCATTGAACTAAAAGTTCCCAAAAAATGTTGATATGGAAATAAGGGAAGCTTTTCTATGCCCCCCTCTCCCACTCCACTGGCCCTCATCTGAGGGATATACCTGGGGAAAAAGGGGCATGGTGAGGGCAACCCTGTGCCTGCAATCCCTCAATGCTGGAACAGCGTTTTGAGGCTTTTGGTAGCCAGTGTAAAGTAGAGCAGTCCCGAGGCTGCTCCTCTTTATGCCAGGAACTATCCAAATGGCCAGATAATCCCATGATCAGGGACACAAAGTTGGCTTAAAACCACCTCTGCTTGTCTCCCTGCTGGGCAACTACAAGAGTAGCTCAATTACAGCACAAGACCGCAACCCATATGTTACAACTTTCTTTATTTCCTGCTCTTTCTCAAGCTTCCAAAATATCTTAAACTAATAATGGAAGGACAAAGAAAGATATTATTTAAGGAGTCTAAATTAACACGAAAGCTAATGCATTTCAAATATAATTCATTGATGTTCACCAGATTAACCACAGAATTTGTATAAACCAGCACGCATCTCTTTAAACCAGTGTTCCATATGTGAAAAATGATCTCTTTAAATATTAAACATCAGAGTTACAGTACAGCTAATGCAAACGTCAAATAGGTTCCATAGTACCAAATGAAATTGGTTTTGCTAGCAATATGTGAGAAACAGGAATCAATGTGTGGTGCACATGAATCAATACATTTCATAAGTGGGATCGTGTTTTCAGTTTAGTACTTTTTCCTACTACCGTCTAGAGGAATTGGATAGTGGGCACTACACAGCATTTCAATACTGGGTTTTGCTTCTTTATATTCATTCAATCTGTGCCAGCTGCTTCTGGGTCTAAATCTGTCTTCAGATACATTCAGGCAAGCCCACTGAAGTTAATGGAGTTCCACAGAAGTAACCTTGGGCAGGATTTGGCTCTAAGTCTTTCTGCAGTATGCTCTGTTTGCTTATGAACAGGTCCAGCCTTTGAACTATGGACAATTGCTCAGTCCACCAATCATGTTGCTCTGCAGGCAACAGTTCTCAAACACAACAGATTATAAAACCCATGCATGTCTTTTACACAGAAAAAGCATTTGAAACCCATAAACGCTGAGAGACAGATCCCTTCCTATGCCTTGCTGTAGTCACTTACATCATGGCAAAGTGGGTGTAAAATGTTACAGCGTCAAAATGGCAATTTTGCACATTTGTACAGCTGTAAATGACCACACACATTGCAAAGCAATAGGGAACCTGGCCTTCAAGGTTCTATACTGGCATTTACTATTTGAAAACCAATTTTAATGCAAATACCTATATTTTTGGTCACATGCTCTACTCATGTCATATGTCACTCTCAAGGATTGTCTATCCTTAAAATGCTACCCTTAAAATGCTACACGTTATGCTTCTGTGTATACACTACTTATGCTGATGGAAGGGTTCTCCCATCAGCATGGGTAATCCACCTCCCCAAAAGGTGGTATCCAGGTCAATGGAGGAATTCTTCCATCAATTTAGCACTGTCTGCTTGGGGATTTAGGTCAGTTTAACAATACCGCTCAAGCGTATGGATTTTTCACACCCCTGACCTACATAGCTAAACCAACCTAATTTTCTGACATAGACAAAGTTTTAGTTATACAAATGCTTCTGTATGTTTGAGAGATTTCTTTCTGTGCAAATTTCACACCAATTCCATGTTCTTAGCAAAATACCAACTTTACACCATTTATACCAATGTATGAATTAATGATCTGTGCTTTAGTTTACCCACCCTGGGACACCTGTTAGGGGCACCCCAGGACCAGTGGCCTGAGCTGGGGCAATTCACCCCCGAGAGGAAGGTAGACAACATTTAAATCCCTGCCTGATTAGTTCCAGCACCTATCCTCACATTCCATGGGCAAATCACTGGCTTGCTCAGGGCCCCATTGGCATAGTGGGAACTGCAGGCAGCTTGTGCCACTGCGATCCCTCCTTTGGGTGGACCCATCACTTCTGGAGGCCAACAGCTGTGTGATGAGTATTATCAGACCTTCACCCCATCCTGCAATCTCTCAAGATGCATCAGACATGGCAAACATTCTCATAGCCCTAAGATTTCATCCTTTAAGAAAATTAACTCTTGGGAATCCTCTTCTAAAACAGACACTGGACTACTGGTTCTGTGACTACTTCTGCTCTGATAAAGTGCAAATGTTGTTTTGACAACATCTTCTGCCAGTCTGGTTGCAGCTGCACTATTCTGAAAAGGTCTGCTTTTTTTGCCACAGCAAGAGATGCTGGAATGTTATTCACTTGCCAACCAGCCCAATTTACCCACTGAGTCATACTCTAAAATACAAAATAATGACACCGAAAATAGAAAAGAATGCAGAGGCTATTTTTTGCACTTATTCTTTTTACTGTCTGAATAGAAGACTTAAAAGAACAATCCACCAAAATTTACAAATGTGACATTATTGGATAATAAAGACCCATAATTCTATCTGATGGTCCAAGTGTTTCCAGTACACTAAGAGATAGGTTAGTGTCTAGGCACCAAACAGAAGGACTCAAGAGTTACTCTTCCCTGTTCTTCCCGCAGTTGAATCTTTATTCTACCAGCCAAATAACTTCATTCTTACTTGTGGTAAACTTAAATAAGCTGTGTTGCAGCTGGACACTTATTTCTTGGAGACCTTTGGGCAGCTGGCTGGTAGCTTTATTTATTCCAGAAGGATACAATTAACCATGTGTTGCCAATGCACTGTTGACATTTATATTCATATAATCTCACTATGCCCCCTAGTTGTTTAACACAGATGATGAAAAGTAGGGAGAAAAGCTATAAGTCCAGTTAATGTGAGGGCTCTCAGTGAAGAAAAGCAGTCCTAAGACCTGTTTTGATAGAAATAAGAGGACTTATCTATGAGCAGTAGAGACTACTTTTGCCATGTCACCCATATAAACCAACAGTGCCTTAAAGGGCAAATGCAGAGGGTAGATCTATAGGAATAAACGTGGATGTTTTGTTCACAGTTGATGGCTACCAGAATGCCCATCAGATAGCCAGTGTAACCAGTGCTGACTCCAAACCACAACCAGGCCTGAGGGATAACTGAGAGGCTCTAGGTTGCTAGTGGAAATTAGCCAGTATCAGTCATCAGTTCACATAATAGGTACTCAATCAAACTTTCTAATAGCAGTCAGGAGGAATTAAGGGAGCAAAGTAACAAGTATCCTTACATTTGCTCTGATGTGTGCAAAGCAGTGGTAATCAACTGATGGCATTTTCAAGCAGCTTGGCACAGCTATAAAAATAATCACTACAAACAGAAGTGTTTCAGGGAAAATAAAGTTCAGGATTAACAAATTGTCTGTGAATCATTAAGGAATAGGACATGAAATGATATTAAGCCATGGCAACAAAGGGCTTCCAATTATTTATGAAAAAAGCCAACCAAGACAAACTGCTGTAGCATTCATTAAACTAATGAGGGGAAGCACCTTGAATTGCAGTTCGAGGATAACACCTTGAGGTCAGAATAAAATTTGATGCAGCTTTGGTTTGATCTGTCTTCTGAAAACTGTGACATTCCATTTAAAAATTCAGCCTTGTAGAATCTGAATTAGAAAATGGTTTTGACTACCTATGACAGGGTGCTGCCAGCAGCTATAAACAAAGCCTCTTTGGGGACACAGCATTCTGATCACTTAGAATACAGGACAACTGGGTGTAGTTAGAGTAGGAGGGAATTAGGTGGTCCAGTTGGGTTTGGAAGGTTAGAGGGTATCACTTGTAGCTGTAGGGAGTCTGATGAGTTAATTAGCTTACCAGTTGGATAGCTCAGAAAAGAAAGCAAGCAGGATAAAAGGCTAGGCCAAGGAGTGGGGAGGGGTCCTTCTATCTGCTGCTATTGTGTATCATACCATAAGGAAAAATGTAATAATAATAATAATAATAATAATTAATAAAGCTATCTGTGAAGGTACCTTGGTGGAATGTGTGGACTGTTTAATCACCAGAAGGACTTCCCAGCATTGCCAGGGGTAGAGGGGAGATCCACTTGAACATTTTTAGAAGAGCAGTGTAAGTCTGAAAAGTGTAGTATGCAATTGTCAGTATTAGTCCATATTGCTAGGAGGTGATGAGTTTAGTGTGCAGTATACCTTGAACCCCCAATTACATTTTAAAAATAACTATCAAATATAATAATTTGTGATTGTCACTGATAATAGATTTGGAAGAAACCTTCTAAAAGGGGCGTAAAATCTATTACTAAGATGGACCAAATTGAAAAATAGATGGGTTTAAATGATAGCCAACTAAGATCAGAAGCTCTATTTGCTTCTAAAAGAAGGGGCACCCCCAACTCATGTGAAATAAAAGATTACTAACTAGGACCTTGGATCTGATGTGTACCAGGCACTTCCTGAGAATTGTGAACACCGGTAATTCTCAATGAAATCAAGGATTGGATTCGTTAAATCTGATAGGGCTCATTTTGGGCTGTAATCAACTGGAGAAAAGTAGCTCCAAGATCCACTGGCTGATTGCCTAACTTGGCTCAGCATGGTTCTTTAAATGCTTTAGCTTTAACTGTGTACACTTGTCATTGCACACAAAACACACACTTACACCACATCCGAGATAAGAAAAAGCCATGAGTGGGACATTTCCAAAGGCAGAAGGACTGATTATTTTCTAAATGATGAAAGTTGCCTTTTTTTTCTCGAAGTCCAGTTTCATGGAAAGAAATAGTGAGTAGAAATAGGGAGGTGAATATTGTGTCTGTACATAGCATTTGTGAGACCACTACTAGAATTCATCTGCTTCAGAGAAACATGAGAAATCCTTATAAAACACTTGCTGAGTGTGAATTTTGTTTTGCAGTTTAGGAAACAGACATTCATTCCTTCCTGACCATTGTGGCTAAGCTTCTTGCCTTTTAGCATAAGATTTGATTACTCCTATTTCAGCCTGGATGATACATGTTATCAGTGGTCATAAAATTATCCTCACATTCTTTAAACTCAGGTATAATATTAGGACCAAATTCACTACTGACAATCTTATGAAATTCTATTGATTTCAGGGGATTTATACCAGAACTTAATTTGTTCCTTAGACTCTGCTTTTTTTTTTCTTTTGTGAATCCAAATCTAAAGGAAATAATTTGGACCAACAAAATAATTCACTTCTAATTTACAAGAGATTAAAATAAAATCTATTGTGTAGCAGCTAAAATATATATTTGACCTGTTTGTACAGTGTGTTAGAGCACAAAATAATAATAAAAAAAGCTAATCTACTTCCAGCTGGAGGTTGACATCATCAATATTGCAGATGGTGCAAGAAAGAAAGAGGTAAACAAAAGCATGCCAAATTGGCTTGTTCTGTGTGAGAAACACAAGGAAGAAATCAACACTTTCCATATAGAAGAGGATAAAGTGAGAAATAAAAGTTATGCTATGCTATATTATGCAAAATGTTCTCAGAGGGTTTACTATGATGAACAGTAGAGACCAAAGAACAAAATAAAACAAAACCCATGGTAAAAAGAATTTTACCATATTCCTTTAAATGCCAGAAGTCTCACTTCAATCTGCTTTATGATGTAAAATATTCCTGTTGGGCTGACTGTCCTTCACATTCTGTGCTTGGAGTTCTCAATCATTCTTTGGAGGCGGGAGCTACTGAAAACAGGCAAAGAGAATTGAAAATCTGTGGATTGGATATATTTTTTTATTTCTTTATACTTTCGGTAGTCAAAAAAGAAAACCCCTCATCAATCACTTGGATAGAAGTCCACAGGGCACCCATTTATTCTGTTCAGAACAGGATCTGATGAGTTCAGATCCTTATTTATGTTCTTTCAATGCTCAGCCATTACATTTTCTTGGCTGTTATCTGAGCATTACTATTAATTATTAGTCCACAAGGGAGATCCTATTGCAGTGATCTGTGACATACTGACCTAATTCATGTTTGCTGGTCGTATTACATTTACTGCAATTACTCTTGAAAGAGATAGGGTAATTTCTTGAAATCTCATTAGAGGAAAGGGGACTCCTGTTGGAGACCCTCTATGAATTTTCTCTGACATTAAACCAATCTCAGCAGTTCCAGGAACTCGAATACTTGTGAAACAGCCTAAGAGCAATGTTTGATTAATAGAAATTTTAATTAGAAAACTAGCAATGAGATAGAGTCACGTCATATAAATATATACACAGTGAAATTCATTTTTAAAGATAAGTCAAGTATTAACATCATCTGAATTTCCAAAAAAGAATGAGAAAAATTCCGTAGAAAGAACTCTTACTGTCAAAAATGTATACAGGGCAACATGTCTGCTCTGTACCTAAAGTAACTGAGCAAGGTGTCGGAGAATTTCTGGAAGAAAACACTTTCTATTAAGCCGAAGGATGGATCTGTGACCATTACTGCAGTCCTGAGGCTGTAGTACCCTCTCTGTCTTGCCTAAATCTTAATACACAGGCAAAACGTCTACTGAATACTCATAGCACCAGATCCACCAACTCTACTGTGCCAGGCATAGAGCTGCTATGCAATAATTTTATGAATAGTATGTGTGACCTAGTTATTTAGATACGCTGTATAACTATATTGGGTTATCAGAATGTGTATTATACACCTATATTGCTTTAATTCAGTGGCAGCTATTGCCAGGAAGAAGACAATAGCTCACAGATAAGAACATCCCAGCGTATTCATTCCTGAAAGACAATGGGAAAGCTTCCAGCTTGGAAGATCCTGTATCCACCTCTAAAAGCTGCAAATCTTATTTTGCCAGTGCTGGTAGTAAATAGATGAACAGGCTATAAAGAGTTAAAAAGAGATTTTGTCCCTCTGAGGGGTGTGATCAAATGACTCAGCAGGACTTATAGACACACTTTCTAAGCAGACAGAGGGAACTCATTTGTGAATTAATGGAACAGACTACCTCCCAGGCCCTAGGTCTTGGGGGGGGCGGGGTCTGAAGAAAGCTTAGACCTACCAAGATCTCCATGTGAAAGATGAATAGACACAAGAATACCTAGACATATGTATAGTCTGTTTATTGTTTAAATAACTTTTTCTCTTAAATGCTTTGTGTCACACTTTCTGGAGTGGCTCACGATGAGTGCTAACCTCAAAGCAGACTGTCGAAAAGCAGCCCAAGCAATCCAAAT
Source organism: Gopherus evgoodei (assembly GCF_007399415.2). NCBI lineage: Eukaryota > Metazoa > Chordata > Testudines > Testudinidae > Gopherus > Gopherus evgoodei. Next base: position 192,518,108 of record NC_044322.1, on the reverse strand, counting down.
TGGTTTTGTGTTCTATAATTAGATTTCACCAACCCAGTAATATGTGTGAACTCTTAAAGCACTGTAACAGTATTACCATGGAGTCATAGACAATCCCCTTGGGTATTCCAGTCTATCTTCCCACCCAAGTAAGTTGGACTGTGTGGTAGGTGGTCACTTTACATCAAAAATCACAATAATATTCAGGTTATTCCCAGGTCCAAAGGACTAGTTTCTTACCCCATTTCATTTGTATTTAGAGCTCAAGCCAAAGACGTCTGTAGCCAATCCTGTAATAAACTAAAGATTTATTAACTAAGAACATAAATTAGAGTTATTTGCAAGGTTAAAACAGGAAGTATGCATACTAGTTACAGTCAGATTTAAAAAGATAATATAAGCTTCTATAATAAGCAGCTCTATACGTTGCTTAGCACAGACCCATGCCAAACAGCCTGGGGATCTCTTGCTTATGTTTAGAAATCTTTGCCCCTCAGTGTCCAGATGGCATAAAGATCCAAATTTCTCCTAGTCAGGGATTTTTTATGTCCCTTACCCCAGAATCCAAACTGACAGGACAAGGGTGCCTGACTCCTCTTCATGGAAGTGGAGAGGGCAGTCAACAAACTTTTTGTCCTATTAATGTATTACCATGGCTCTTTTGGTTTCAAAGGCCCTATTGTCTGCAGAACCAGAACTTTACACTAATCAATGCTTCTTTTCCCGGTTGGTGATCTACACAATTACAGAGATTTACAGTGCAAACACTCAATATAACTTTATACCATGGCATAGAGATATCATAAATAGGATTAATACATGCAGCATCCTACAAGTATTCCATAAAATCTAAAACTATACACATTCCAAAAAACACTAATGTGACGTTGCACTCTATATTATTTTATGAAAGTATGCTGACGAGTGTGAATATAATGTAACTAAAATATGCTTCAGGCAAAAGGTTTCTTGTAAGGTATCATTACAAAGCTTATAATCTACTGAGTGCGGTCATCCCATTTGTATAAATGTATCACTCTTGTATCTGAAACTAGAAATATGAAATATAACTCTGAGTTCTATTGTAATTATGCAAAGTGTGGGCCATTAATGGTGGTTTGAAATCTTGAAGGCTCACATTAACCATGACAATTGACTGTAGATGGCTCTGTTTTACTTGTAAGTCTTACTGTATACGTGTGTGGTGGCAAATGGGTAATGAACTCTTACAGTGACATATGATCATGTCACCTGAACTGGAATTCGTCTTTAACCTGGTGGTTTTCTATTTAGAGGTGAGGGAGGGACCCAGAGAGGGACAAAGGATTCCTGCATTATGCAAAAAATATATAAGTGAGTGGAACAGAACAAAGAGGGAGCCATCCATGAGAAAGGCCCTCGCTACCACCTGAGCTAGAACAAGGGCTATATCAGGGGAAAAGATTGTGCTCAGACTAGGAAAGCATCCAGTCTGTGAAAGAAACATCTTTGAGGGTGAGATGTTATCTATATTCAGTTTTATTACTGTATTAGGCTTATACTTGCATGTTTTATTTTATTTTTACTTGGTAATTCACTTTGTTCTGTCTGTTACTACTTGGAACCACTTAAATCCTACTTTCTATATTTAATAAAATCACTTTTTATTTATTAATTAACCCAGAGTATGTATTAATACCTGAGGGGGGGCAAACAGCTGTGCATATCTCTCTATAGTATTATAGAGGGTGAACAATTTATGAGTTTAGCCTTTATAAGCTTTATACAGGTTAAAATGGATTTATTTGGGGTTTAGATCCCATTGGGAGTTGGGCAACTAAGTGTTAAAAACAGGAACACTTTTGTAAGTGGCTTTCAGTTAAGTCTGCAGCCTTGGGGCACGTGGTTCAGACCCTGGGTCTGTGTTGGAGCAGACTGGCATCTGGCTCAACAAGACAAGGTGCTGGAGTCCCAAGCTGGCAGGGAAAGCAGGTGCAGAAGTAGTCTTGGCACATCAGCTGGCACCCCCCAAGGGGGTTTCTGTGATCCAAACCATCACAGCTAATATCTATTTTAACTCTACTAACCCGCAGTTGAGTCAGACAGATATGCGTTTGTCAGTATTCAGTAAGATCTCAGGTTTTGGCATGAGCTAGCACTTGGTCTTCCAGCATCACACTTTGGTTCAAAATCAACAATGCTTTGCTTTGAGGAGGCTGTCTGGCTACTGGATGGCACTGGTCATCGCTCCTGTGGAGTGGAACTGCAAGTAATGAACCCAAGTCAGATCTGATGAGGTAATTGCAGTGAGTACCATGGATCTGCAGCGCAATGCTCAGTCTGAGAGGGGATACACATCAACGAGAGCGAGAAGAGTCAAAGGGGCTGTCAGCTTGATAACTGTTACACTTACCACAGCTCCTTTCACAACACCGATGCCCTGCCTCCAACACTATTGCACACAGGGAGCCCCATAAAGCCTAACTCTTCACAGGTTCTGCTGCACGTGGGGACCATGTGCACCTGCAACAGACAAGGGAGAATTTTTCCTTAACCCTTAAGTATTTACATCCTTGAAGTTGGCCCTGAGCCTGCAAAGTAGTCCATGCAGAGAGTTACAAAGATCAGCAGATTTTCTGCAGGAGTAAGAACTTCACTGACTGATCCCTTTGCAGGACCAAGGCTTTGAAAAATGTTACATAACCCAACATCATTCAAAAGTATTTGCTAGTTAAAAATAAAAAAACACTAAATTGAAGTGACCCAATAGACAAGTTGTCATGAACTATGTCATTAGTTTTCTTCAGCCAAATACATCCCTGGTGTAACTTCATTGATTTCAGTGATGTTATTTGGCTGCTTATTCCTAAGAATGCCATTTAAAATCTTATTGATAATAATCATGTGAGCATCTCATTATATTGTTTCTTAAGAATGGGAGGGAGGAATCACCAGGGAGGGAGGAAAAGGCTAATCCATAAATTTCTCATTAACTGAAAGAGAGAGAAATGTTTGCTTGAATAATTGAATATGTTTAGCATCATACCTGCAGTTAATCATGTTTACTTATCCTTACTTTTACTGCATTCAGAGAATAATATTACAAAGACTTTAACAAAACATTAGCTATCAATATGCGAGCTAGCTATTTAAAAGAAGTGCATCTAAAGATGCAAATTCTTTTAAGGAATGGGCATACCGCTATTTAGAATGTCAATAAAAACAATTAACTTTGTATATGGTATCATTGTCATTACCAACCACCAGCGATGAGCAAACCTTGGAAATAAAACGGAGTGAATAATTTACTGTAAATAATTTATCCAATTAATTTACTCTAATTTTATGCTCACAGCATATTCAGGAACAACTCACAATTTCATATAGAGTTGAATTTTTGTTTGCACGGATCATCAGATAACCAGTGGGCAAAATTTGAGCTGGTTTGTTTGGCTGTGATAGGTCAAAATTACCCACAATATAATTTCTGTTTCCTGTGGGGCAAGGGGGAGAAGGAGAGTGTGTGTGCACATGTGCATGCGCAATGTTATTTACAACATTTATTTGATTTTGCTGCACAAGCCGTTTTGGAAAGTGAATTTCAAGCACTCATATGTTCACCAAAAAGAGAACATGAGAACACAAGAAAAGTGAACATGGATATGGCCAAATTAAGTGCATAGCTACAAATTATTTTGAAGTATTATGTATTTAGGTTGACTGGAAAAAAATTACTTGGATTAGAGATGGTAAAAATGGAGGGGGATTCTGGTTTGCAAAAAAACTTTGTTGACCCATTTTTCACTTTCTTTCTCATGTTCATCTCCAAATATTCTGCTGTGTAAATTCTTTGTGAAAATATTTTTTGAGGAAATATGTTTAATTGCTTTGGACACATAATCTCATTTCATATCTCTTAATGGGCCAACATCTGGTGAAAATTTTCTTGTGAAATTTTGCACAATTTTTTCAAATCATTTTGGGTCATTCCTTACCTCTTATATTTTCTCCTGCACAATTTAACAAAATGGCAATTTCAGCATTACAAATACGCATGAAACTGAATTTTAAGCTGCAAATTTCAAACGTTCAAGTTCTTAGCCATATTCTCTTAGGAATAGGCGCATATCTGTTTCTGAAATGAATCAATTTTCACTGGCAATAGGGCCATATTCAAAGGAAAGATTTATACAGCATGACCAGTGTTTTGGCATATTGAACTGAGTCAGTGGCATTCAATACTATTGTGCTCCTTCACAGAATTGTCCTTTCTTTGTAAATATTACGTATACTTACACTAAAAATCTTATTTTTATTGCCTGAAGTTTCTGATCACATTTCCAGTTGCAGGAAGACCATGAGTGGCAGGTACTAAAGATGTTCTGATGGCAGTATACATATAGAACACTTTAGAATTTGTGAAAATTTTCATATTCCAGGGCTCTCATATGATGAAGTTACTATTCGTTAATTTAATTGCAATGCACTGGCAATTGGCTGACCATTGTTGCCCCTTGCAATATATTAGGCAGTGGTTTAATGTATTTAAAATGTTAATGTATTGGTGATAAAATGGTGTCATTGGCCTCGTAGCATGATCTCTTGCATGACCCCTACTTTATCAAGAGACATGACTAAGAAGATTCACAGCCACTGTCCATTCTGTTTGGATATAACACCTGGAAATCCAGACCTATTGAATAGTGTTATCTTGGATTTAAACATATCACAAGGACATTTTTAGTTGATTTTATTTTATTGAATATCCTGAAGGATTAGGGCAGTTAAATGGTGTGGCATGTCAATAAATGTCCATTTATTTTTCCTGATTTTTGTTACACTTCAGATCTATAACTGGCAGTTGTATTCTGTGTTTTCATTGCCATGCAGATGACAGCCAGCTCTTCCTATGTTTTTTAATTCTATCCTAGTTGGAAGGGTTTGTGCCTGCAGAATTGCTTTTCAGAGTTTCAAGGCTGAATAAACTCCTGCTAGTATAAGCTAAATCCAAGTAAAGCTCAGATTCTGATCATTGGCAATTAACTGCTCTCTGACCATGGCTAAATTGGATTGCATTTTCTTTGTTGGTTTTTTAAAGTTCACTTCAGCATATACTATTAATTTAATTTATATCTGTGGTTCACAAATTTCTTCTGATAACCATTATTGAAAGTTTTTCTACCCATTTGAGAATTCATGATTTTAATTTTTTTAAAACTTTTTAAAATATTGTCACTACAAATGTTGTAAATAATTTATTCACCTGATATGCCCCCATTTTTTCCTATTTAAGAATTGTCTAGAAATCAATCATAATCTTTACAGATGTTTTCACTATTTTAATTGTTCAAAGAATAACGTATTAGCATACTGATCTGATAAACTTCTCTGACAGTTTGTACATACTATTTCTACTGAGCATTTGATATTTGGAATTCAATACTCACTCTATGTGACTAATCATCTGTATCCACATGGTATGGTTTCTGTTGCACAGCTGGATGACTTAACCCTTTATAAACAGAAGCAGCGTCAGAAGCAATCATTAGGGCACAATGAATCTCTCAAGCAGAGGATGAGAGGAGAGCTTTTTAGGAATCGATTCCAGATGAGATGGCCTAGTAAATGTTAGGATACATTTGTCCTCTTACACAAAAAAGAGCATTATATTTGGCTATGTATGTGGACGCCAACTTTTAAAACAGTTGGGATAGTGCATAAACTGAATTAATTGGTCTCCATTTTATGCTATGCTATGCTATACCTTACAAACCATTAACCATAATCATCAATTTCAGAGACAAAGTGGGTAAGATAGCATCTTTGGTTGGACCAATTTTTGTTGGTCTCTGTGTAGCTCGAAAGCTTGGACAGAAGTTGGTCCAATAAAAGATATTATCTCACCTACCTTGTCTCTCTAATATCCTGGAACCAATACAGCTACAATACTGCATACAAGGTATGTGTGCAGTGCTTTACACAGAATACACAGATGGACAAAATACAGAGTCACATGCTTTTGTCCATCTCACTATATTTACTATATTAGAGCTAGTCTATGTCATTGGGTTTCAAGGCTCACCCATCACTATCAGGGACTGATGCTCAGTGCCTGAACAAGGCACTGGGCACCAGTCAACCAATAGTGATCAAGTATTATGACACCACTCCTTGTTAAGGATATTCGGGTTTGGTAATGCACATTTCACTGATTTTTAATGAAGTTCATTGCACTGGACCCAAAAGTTAGTAAAGCAGCATATATATTTTCCATAAATACAGAAATAATATTTCCCAAAGACTAATTTTCGTACAATCTGGTCTTCCTCTGTATTTTGAGCTGTAGTGCAATATGCTGAAAAGAAAGCAAGTCTTTAGAGATCGCAAACAACCAATTTCACAGTACAAGCAGTCATAAATAGAGCTAAATTCCCTTTAATAATACACTATTCATCTTTGTGCTTCACTGAGTTCAAAGAAAAGCATTTTTCAGAGTTTAAGCAATTAAGTTTACATTTTATTTTCTCCTTGAGAAAGGAAGTTATCACAAAAGCATGGGATTAGGAAGCCACTGTGCGACTGGAGGTATTTTCTGTGTATGAAATTTCAATTTAGCAAAGCACATCAAACCCTAAAGGCAGTTAAGACCCAATATGCTAAAACCATTTTGTTTTCACAGCGTATTTATTTTGTATCAGTCCTGACCCAGTTGATTAGCTACTGAATTAAAATGGCTGAGCATTAGATTCAGGTCGCAGCATCTGCTGACGCTCACTACCAAACTCTTCTGACTGTATACTAGACAAAATAGCCAAAGAATACTTTAAAAAGCATGGGTAGATATAAAAAGGAATCCCAAATGTGGTATATGGACACAGTCTGACAGGAAGCTCTGAACTGAAGAGAAAACTACATAAGATTTTGAAGGAATTTGTATCAATGTCCCCATCACAGCAACGATTTGTTGGCCTGCTGAGAAAAGCCCTTGCCCAAAGGAGGGGGTGTGTGTGTGTGTACAAAAAACCCATGCTGTGTGTGGCAGCACAAGAACCTGTCAAACTAAAAGTTCCTGCACAGTCTATGCTCTAGGCAGTGCAGGCACTGCTTCCTCTGGCTCTCACCCTTGGGAGCTAACACTGGGAAGAGGATTCTAGAAAATGTATGTTAAACTTCTGCGCTGTTTCAGTGAAAACAACATACTTATATGCCAGCTGGACTACACAGGAGATCTAAAACCAATATCCTCAACCACTTATTGTCAGGAAAGAGTTGATCCAAAATCCCTCTTTGTAAGAGTGGGGCTGTTAATCCTGGTGTCCTGGGAAAATTCCATTTTGTTTAATTATACTCAGCCTACCTAAATTCCCTGTGCAGTTTTGACTGGGCTGTGCACACTGTTAAATTATTGCTTTGTTTCACCCAAAAAGGGCTGTATTTTAGTACTGCATGATGTGATTCCTCAATATAAATTGAATACTATTATTTTAAATTTGCCTTCAAACTGAAAGGTACTATAAGGATGTAAGATCATTATCATTACTCACCTATAATGTCATATCAGGTGTTGTTACTTTTCAGTTGCTTTTATTCCATCTGTTGGGGAGCATTCCTACACAGCGTTGCCCTGAGCATCCCTCCCATACAATGTGATCAGAGTTCCTTGTTTAAATCAGGTCTAGTGAGAGCAGGCTTACATTTCCTGGGAGAGGTTGTTAGGGGAGGCTCCACCCTGGGACTTCAGTGTTGCAATGCTGAATCTCACAAAGCCTAACTTTCTGGGCATCTGCAAAACCACAGGAAAGACACTGAAATCCACAAAGCCGAGTTAGGCACGTCAGGTCCCTATTCAAAGAAATGGGAAAGACAGATGCCTAAAATGCTTTACATAAAACCAGCATCCTAAGCTAGCCAATGGGAAATGCTGATGAGAGTGGTGTATCCTAAGGCCCTGCTCTCTCAGAGAGATAGGTGCCTAAATCTGCAATACAGGGAAGCACCTATTTCTCCCAGTCATCCATGGACAGGAACCCTTCTCCTGGAGTTAGACAGCTATGGCACCTGTTATGGGAGAGTTCAGTGCCTGCCTCACTCCATCCAAAATGGGGTGTGTAAGGGGAAGAAGGAGGAGGAGCCCAGTGGTTAGAGCACTCACTTGGGATGTGAGAAACTCAGTGTACTTCCCCAAGGTCAGGCAGCTTGAAGAGCTATGTCATAAACAGATAGTTAAGGGTTAATGTCTCTCTTACCTGTAAAGGATTAACAAACAGGGAACCCAAACACCTGACCAGAGGACCAATCAGAAGACAAGATACTTTCAAATGTCATGGGAGGGAAGCCTTTGTTTGTGGGTTTTGGGTTTGGCTTTGTTCTCTCTGGGTCCTGGATGGGGCTAGAGGTGCAACCAGGTTTCTGCTAATCTCCCTGCTACAGTCTCTTATCTATTCAGAATTATGAGTAAGAAAAGGCAGTCATAGTCTTTTAATTTGTTTTTTTTTTCATTTACATATGTGTACTTGCTGGAAGTAGCTTAAATTGTGTTTCTGCTGGAGAAAGTTTCTTTCTATTGTTTATAGTTGAAAGACCCTGTAACTGTTTACCATCTAAAGTGCAGAGATAAACCTTTTACTTTTTTCTTTATTCCTTATTAAAAGTTTTGCTTTTAAGACCTGTTTAATTTTTTTCTCCTAGTTAAGGTTCAAGGGAATTGGTGGGGAGACGGGAAGGATAAATTTTCTCTTTGTGTTATATTCACGCAGCTTGTATTGCCTCTGGGTGAGGAGGAAGGTAACACTCCTCTCGGTGTGGTGATTCAAAAAGTTGAATCAGGCGATCTCCTAGTGTTCCCAGGGCGGGAAGGAGCTGGGAGGAAGAAGAGAGGGGGAAGGGAATGGTTTATTCCCCTTTGCTGTGAGACTCAGGGAATCTGGGTCTTGGGGTCCCCAGAGAAGGTTTTGAGGGGAGCAGAGGGTATCAGGCCCTGGAAAATTCCTGATTGGTGGCAGCATATCAGACCTAAGCTGGTAATTAAGCTTAGGAAAACTCATGCTAGTACCCATATTTTGGACGCTAAGGTCCAGAATTGGGAATTATACTACGACAAGATATCTAGATCAATGGTAAGATTTCTTGAAAGAGGTCTGTAACGAGAAGGCCTCACTCCCGCCGCGCCTGAGAGGAACAAGCCAGAACAGGCACGGCAGCGGGCAGAGCAACCGCCACCTGTCCCCGACCCCTGGAAGTCAAGGGGCGGGACAGGAAGTATAAAAGCCTGACCCCAGCGCTCAGTTGGGAGGAGGCTGCCGGAGAAGACAGACGCTGGTGCCCGAGCTCCCGCCGGGCCCAGCCTACCCCGTGCTCGGTACCCAGAGGAGTGCTGGCCTGACCTACCTCATGCTCGGTACCCAGAGGAGCTGCCTAAGCTTCCCGACGCCCGGCCTTTAGAGGAGCTGTCTGAGCTTCCCCACGCCCGGTACACAGAGGAACCCATGGTCTGGGACCCACCGGACAATGGCGGCGGATGGCAGGTACCCAGTGAGGGGGAAATTGGAAGTGGCCCGGGGGCAGCCGACTCCAGTCAGGCTGCAGATTCACTTGAGCCGATGTCAGTGTGTTTCGGTCAGGATCCCCCCACTGACCATCAGCGGTGTTAACCGCTGCTAGGGCCCCGGGCTGGAACGCAGTGGAGTGGGAGGGCCTGCATTCCCCCTTCCACCCCTTCAAGGGTGGCAGACTCCCCCTCCTTCCTGGCCTGGGGGAGGCTATTAACTGTGTTTGTTTGCTCAGCCCTGCAACAGAGGGCCTGAGCCCCCAAGTGATGGAGGGGGCGCCGCACAGCCCTGAAGCAAGTGGCAGGCCCCGGGCCAACAGAGTGTGGTGAACCGGTGTGGCTCCCCTCTGCCCTCAGGGAGGGTTGAGCCCCGGTCCCACCCTCCTACACGTGGTACCAGAAGTGGGGGCTCACTGCCCAGGATGTGGGCACGAGCCCTTGACCCCTGCGAGAAAGGGGCGGTGGAAGACCGCTCTCCCCCTGGAGATATGGACCTAGCCAGGTTCCTCCCGGTTTTGATAGAGACCCAAGAGCGACAGCAGGCGGCCCAGCTGCAGCAACAGCAATGACAAGAGGCCGCCCGACTACAGCAGCAGAAACTGCTGATCGAGCAACTGGGGGTCCAGCAGCACCAGCTGATGCAGGACTTGCTGACTCAGACTCAAGAGTTTCAGCGGCAGTGTCTGCAATGGTTAGAAGGCGTGCTCCCCCCTGGCCCCGACCCCCAGTCGAGGGAGCCAGATGGGACCCCGTGACACCCTCCGCTTGTCCAGCTGACCAAGATGGGCCCCCTTGACGACCCTGAAGCGTTCTTGGTGACCTTTGAGCGTGTGGCCCAGGTTGCCGGGTGGGCCCCGGATCAGTGGGCCACCATGCTGGCCCCGTACCTGATGGGGACTGCACAGACCGCATACCGAGGCCTCTCCACCGAAGATGCCGAGGACTACCCCAGGTAAAGCCCGCGATTCTGGACGTGTTAGACGTCACTCCAGAGACCTTCTGGCAGCGATTTCGGGGCCTGACCTATGGCACGGGAGACCGGCCCCAGCTGATAGCTCAAGAGCTGAGGGACTTGTGCAAGCGGTGGCTCCAACCCGACCGGCGAGGCCCCAAGGAACTACTCGAGCAGATTGTTCTGGAGCAGTTTCTCCACATCCTCCCATCCCAGGGAAGGGTGTGGGTCCTCCGACACCGGCCCCCAACTGTGGCAGCCGCCATCACCCTTATGGAAAACTTCCTGGTGGCCAAAACCTCGGCCGGGCCGGCTCTGTGAAGTCACCCGGCCAGGTCCGATCACCCCCACTCAGAGAAAAGAGGGAGCGCCCGCAACGAAGCACGAACCGGGCCCCGGGGCCAGGAACCCCGCCTGCGGCAGCCCGAGGGCCCAGCTCATCAAAACCCTGCGGGCCCCGAGGCCCAACCAGAACGCCCGCAGCGGAGCCCCTCCACGAGCCAGAGGGATGGATCGGCCCAGCCTGGACCTCCCGAGATCGGTCCCTGCTTTTCCTGCGGCAAACATGGACACCTCCAATGGGACTGCCCGGCAATGGAGTGCGACTTCGGGCAGCTCTGCGCAGGAGAAAATCGGCCCCGACCGCCGCAGCCGCCCAAGATCACCATGCCCGTAGTCATTGGCAACTGCCAGACACGGACCTTAGTTGACTGGGGCTGCGGACAGACCTTAATCCGCCAAAGCCTCGGCATTGCTGAAGACTCTCAACTCAGGACTATCCAATTGCAGTGCATCCATGGCGACGTGGGGCCGTATGCAGCGCCCGAATCCCCCTTTCCGTGGCTGGGGTCACACGGACTCTTGTGGTCGGCCTGGCCCCGCGACTCGCCTACCCTGTGATCTTGGGGCGGGACTGGCCTGAATTCGCAGACGTTCTGCGGTCTCACCCGCGGGAGAGCCCAGAGGTTACCCCCGCCTGCGAGGGAGACCGCGTCACGGAAGGCACTACAGAGGGGACTGAAAGGACGGAGGCTGACCGCCAGGCCGATGCAGTAGCCAAACCCCGACCGCTGGTAACAGAAAGGCCCGAGTTTAACACGGATTTCTGCCTGGATCAGAGGGAGGACCCCACCCTGAACCAGGCATATGACCAGCTTGCAGCGGTCGACGGCGCCCCAATCGATCCAGGCCACGCGCAAAGCTGGCCCCACTTTGAATTACGGTGAGATCGTCTCTACTGGGTGGACCAGGATCCCCGTACGGGGGAGGTCCGGACGCAACTGTTAGTGCCACATTGCCATCGACGGGCAGCAATGAGGCTGGCCCACAATGTCCCCGCGGCCGGGCACTTAGGCCTGGAGAAGACCCTCGCCCGGATTTTGTCCCGATTTTTCTGGCCGGGGGTGCACCAAGAGGTGTGGACATACTGTGCCTCCTGTCCAGAGTGCCAGCTGGCAGCCCCCTCACGGACGGCCCCAGCCCCACTGATCCCCATGCCCATCATGGAGACTTCGTTTGAGCGGGTAACCATGGACTTAGTGAGGCCCCGCCCAAGAATCCGGGCCGGGTTCCACTATATTCTCGTCATTGTGAACTATGCCACCCACTTCCCCGAGGCCATTCTGCTCCGGAGCATCACCGTGAGAACAATCGCTGATGAGTTGATCAAGGTCTTCGCCCGGGTCGGCCTGCCCTGGGAGATACTTACTGACCAGGGGACCAATTTCACCTTCCGGTTGCTGCGACAGGTCTGCACGCTCCTCGGGGTCAAGCAACTGCATACCTCGGTCTACCACACGCAAACTGACGGCCTCGTGGAGCGGTTCAATCGTATGCTAAAGGACATGATGCACAAATTCTCCCCCGAGGACCTGCGCCGATGGGACCAGTTGATCCCACCCCTGCTCCTGGCCATCCGCGAGGTGCCCCAGGCCTCCACCAAATTCTCTCCCTTCGAGTTGTTATATGGCCGTCGCCCGAGGGGGCTCCTGGACCTCATGCGGGAGACCTGGGAACAGGCCCCTTCTCCCACGCAGGGACTTTTACAATATGTCTTCCAGCTTCAAGATCTTCTCACCCAGGCCGGGGCGCTCGCTCGCGCGAACTTGAAAGCAACCCAGGAAGCCCAAGCCCAGACCTATAACCGGGAGGCGCAGGTTCGCAAGTTCCAACCCGGAGACCGGGTGCTGTTGCTCTTGCCCTCCACAGAGTCCAAGCTACTGGCCTGCTGGCAGGGGCCCTATGAGGTGATTCAGAAAGTCGAGCCAGTCACCTACGAGGTCAACCAGCCCAACCGCCGTAAAAAGACCCAGAGGTACCACATTAACCTCCTGAAACCTTGGCGGGAGCGAGAGGCGCTCCTGATCAACGCCTGCCCCCCCCGAACCTGAAATGGGGCCCCGGGCCGGCCCGCCCGATGACCCCACAATGCCTCAGCTCGGGGAGACCCTAACCGAGGAGCAGAGGAAGCAAACGGGCTGCCTCCTGCAGGCGTTTCGTAAAACCTTCACCGCCCAGCCAGGCTGCACGACCCTCGAACATCATACCATCCAGACGGAGCTGGGCATGGTGATCCGGGAGGCGACAAGGCCCCTACCCCATTGGATGTGACACATCATAGAGGAGGAAGTGCAGGCAATGCTAGAACTGGGCGTCATTGAACGGTCGCAGAGTGAGTGGCATAGCCCCGTTGTCCTGGTCCCCAAACCGGATGGTACCCAGTGCTTTTGGATCGACTTTCATTGTGTCAACTCTGTGTCGAAATTTGATGCGTACACGATGCCGCGAGTGGATGAGATGCTGGACCGCTTGGGCGAGGCCCGCTTCCTCACCACCCTCGATCTCAGCAAGGGGTATTGGCAAATCCCCCTCGACCTCGCCTCCTGGGGAAAAAAACACGTTTGCCGCAACCTCGGGCATCTATCACTTCACCTGGATGCCCTTCTGCCTCCATGAGGCCCCGGCGACGTTCCAGCCACTTATGGACCACTTCCTTCACCCGCACCACGAGTACGCCGCCGCATACCTCGACGACGTGGTTATTTACAGCGAGTGCTGGGACAACCACCTAGAGCGGGTAGCCGTGGTCCTGCGGTCCCTACGAGATGCTGGATTGACCGCTAACCCCGAAGAAGTGCCAGACTGGTTGGCAGGAGACCACCTACCTCGGATACACTATCGGCGGGGGACAGGCGCGGCCGCTCGTGGGAAAGGTCCAAGCCCTAACCGCCTGCCCACCTCTCACCACGAAACGACAGGTATGCCTGTTCCTCGGGCTGGTGGGCTACTATCGGAGGTCCATCCCTAGCTTTGCGTCCATTGCAGCCCCGCTAATGGGCTTCCTCACTAAAGACAGCCCGCGACAGGTAGAATGGACCCCAGCGTGCGACCGTGCCTTCCAGGCCCTCAAAAACTGCCTCTGCCGAAAACCTGTCCTATACTGTCTGGACTTCTTCCGAGGGTTCGTCCTCCAGACACATGCCTCAGAGGTGGGCTTAGGAGCAGTTCTGTCCAAGGAGGTGGATGGCGAAGAACACCCCGTCGTCTACCTTAGCCAAAAGTTATTTCCGCGGGAACGGCACTACGCCATGATCGAGAAGGAAGCCCTGACAGTGAAGTGGGCTTGTGATGCCCTCTGGTATTACCTCCTGGGGGGGGCCTTTCCTACTGGTCACAGACCACGCCGCGATTCACTGGCTGGTGCAGATGAAGAATAACAATATGTGGCTTACGCGCTGGTACCTAGCGCAGCAACCATACGCTTTTACCGTTTGCCACTGGGCCGGTAAGGAGCATCTTAATGCCGACTTCTTGTCCCGCCTTGCGGAAATAGAGGGGCCTGACCCCGATGGACAGGGGTCAGCTTAGAGGGGGGGAGGTGTGTATCGAAGCGGCCTCACTCCCTGCCACGCCTGAGAGGAACAAGCCATAACAGGCGCGGCAGCAGGTGGAGCCACTGCCGCCTGTCCCCGCCCCCCGGAAGTCAAGGGCTGGGACAGGAAGTACAGCACCACTGCTGCCTGTCCCCGCCCCCTGGAAGTCAAGGGGAGGGACAGGAATTATAAAAGCCTGACCTCAGTGCTCAGTTGGGAGGAGGCTGCCGGAGAAGACAGACGCTGGTGCCTGAGCTCCCGCCGGGTCCAGCCTACCCCGTGCTCGGTACCCAGAGGAGCTGCCTGAGCTTCCCCATGCCCGGTACGCAGAGGAACCTATGGTCTGGGACACACCAGATGACGCTGGCGCATGGCAGGTACCCAGTGAGGGGGAGATTGGAAGTGGCCCGGGGGCAGCCGACTCCAGTCAGGCTGCAGACTCACCTGAGCCGATGTCAGTGTGTTTCGGTCAGGATCCCCCCACTGACCGTCAGCGGTGTTAACCACTGCTAGGGCCCCGGGCTGGAACGCAGTGGAGTGGGAGGGCCTGCGTTCCCCCTGCCACCCCTTCAAGGGTGGCAGACTCCCCCTCCTCCCTGGCCTGGGGGAGGCCATTCCTGGTGTTTGTTTGCTCAGCCCCTCCTGAAGGGCCTGAGCCGCTTGCTGCCCCACCCTGAGCCAGGGCCTGGGCTTTATACACCTGAACTACTTATTGCCCCGCCCTCCCCTCAGGGCCTGGGCTTCTAGACTGGTGGTTGTTTGCTCAGCTCTGCAACAGAGGGCCTGAGCTGCCTATTGACTGTATTTGCTTGCTCCGCCCTGCAACAGAGGGTCTGAGCCCCCAGGGGATGGGGGGGGCACCGCACAGCCCTGAAGCAAGGGGCGGGGCCTGGGCCGACAGAGTGTGGTGAGCCGATGTGGCTCCCCTCCGCCCTCAGGGAGGGTTGAGCCCTGGTCCCACCCTCCTACAAGGTCCAATAGCCAGGAGATCCAACCCAATTGGAAGGTACAGCGAGGCAGCTGGCAGGGTTGGGTGAGGCAGCAAGGCAGGATCAGGTTGTGTGTCAAGACAGGGGCAGGCAAGGCAGCAATTTAGGGCCAAGTAGTATCCAAGTAGCAACTAGGAAGCAACGGCTTGTTGCTCAGACAAGGCCAGAAAGAAAGCAATATGTTTATATATGGTCACTAGACAATCAGAGTCAAGACCCTGTGGCCAATCAGGAAGCAAGTCAAAGAATCCTTGACACTGACACATCCAAGTCTGCAAATTCCCTGGTAATTCAGTGAGTTGGTGTGATGTGAGGACTAAGGCTACTTCCCAAGAACCTACTAGGCTGGGATTCCAGACCAGCATCCTAACACCATTTTTCAGGTTCCCCCACCCACTGCCTCTGCCAGAGGAGGTAAAAGGATTTAAGCAGAGGTCTACTTCTCAGGAAAGTGCTATAGAATACTCCAGCATGGGGATCCCTCAGTATCTCCTCTTGAAGCTGTTCTACTGTGCATAAATAATGAAAGAATGATTGGACCAGGAGGACTGGACCTAGGGTGTCTCACCGCCCTGGTAGTTGCTCCAATCACTGGACTACAGGCATTCTCCATCTCTGGACCAATGACTATTTAAGTATTGATCCACAGTGAAACAGTCATTAGGAGGAGAGAGAAAATGACTCTACAGTTCATGGGTAAGGTCACCCACCTGTGAGGTCAGATCTGGCAGAAGGGAAACAAATTGAACCTGGGTCTCCCACATCCTGAGCAAGAGCTCTAACCACTTGGAAAAAACTTATAAGATGGGTACCTCCTCCTCCAGCCAGATTTTGAAGGGTACCCAGTCTGGTAGGCAGCTTCTGAGCCAGTCTACCAGACTTGGCCCTGCATGTGACTTAACAGGCAAACACTTATCTTCCCTGGTTTGTGAATTGCTCTGGGGCTTAAGTGGGATATCGGCATCTGGATGCCTAGAAGGTGGCAGCAATGTGCATGCCCAGGGTCTAAAGCTTATTATGCATCTAGGGGACTTTTACAATGGAAAGTTAGGCACCGAGTGAGTTTAGGCATCTACAGGGTTAGGCAGTAGCTAGATGGGAATTTTGTGGATTGCAGGACTGCCATGCCAGGGACTATTTGTTGTGAACAATTTATTCCCCCAATTCTGTCCTTTTTTTTCAGGTTGTGGATTGTCCACAAGAAGGTCGTGATTTGTACTTATTTGTTTGTTATTGAACGATTGCTCTACCTGTAGATTGTATTAATAGATTTGGGCATGTCTGTTTTTGTACACTGCTTGCAATGAGAATTCTTTTTAGCATCTAGAGTTCACTGTTCAAGCGGTGTGACTGGTCACCTAAGTCACAAGTTTCTGTACCCTGATTGGATGAAATAACTCGGCTGAACAGGAGCAAGGCTTGGAGACATCATTGGGGTAGTAGAGTACAGTCCTGTAAGAACAGCCACAGCCCAGCAGTAGTTACAGGACCTCCGCTTTTTAAAAACCAGCGTTTCAGGAATATGTAATCAGCAGGGACTGACAGGGCATGTAGCTCCGGAATCATACAGCTGATCACATGAGCAAGGCAGAAAATACAAGGCAAAGTCTGATAGTTAGAGAGAGGCCTGTAGAGAGGCAGAGACTGCTTGGGAGTCTCTCCTTGGGAAGATCTGAAAACTCGTCATAGCTGTTGCACAAAACCCCGGAAAGGAGCCTGGAGGGCTGAGCCAAGGATTTAACCTCTGTAACTGAGGGGAGACCTCTGTGAGCCCAGAGGAGAGCCAAGAGAGGCTAGCAATGGGCTGGGACAAAAAGCTGGTAAACAGGCAGAGGGCGGTCTTGGGATACTGTGAACCCCTGTAGCATACGGGTGAACCTGGAACCTCTGCACCAAAAGATGGACCCTTGAAACCTAGGGAAGGGGAAATCCTGATACAAGGGGTGAAGGGCTTAGAATGTTTGGGAATTTGTGCTTGGAAATTTTATTAAATGACACCCTAGAAAAGCTGGGTTTTTTAAAAAACTTTCAAAGCTGTGGGAGAGGGGCAGGGGTGATTATACTGAGAAGGGATTCTGAGGCAGATGGGCCTGTGATGAGGGTCCAGGGAAGGTGATCCTACCAAAGGACCATTTTAGGGAGATAGACACAGAAGACAAGCAGGCCTAAGATATTTAAATCACCTTCTGTCCTCCTTTATACAGCAAGGAACATTGTGTTTGACTTTTTTCATGGATCTCAAATTTAAAATTATCTGGGTTCCTCCCTGACTGAAGGAGAGAGACATAAGCCTGACTTACAGTTATTTTAGCAGACTTCATTTTCTTTGGTCACATTCACAACAAGTCATTATTCTGGATGATTCTGTGAAATCTTCTCAGCCTCTGATACCATCTTCCTCCCTGATCTGCACAGGTGCTTGCTGGCAGCTCATTTCACCATGGCAACAGCAGCAAAGGTAGTGCTCTTCCCATCCCAACAGCCCTTCCTTGCTACTCCTGTGAGTACCTCTATGACTGCAGACAAATATATATGGACCTGTGCCATGTGTAGAGGTTATTCTCTAGAATCAAGGCCTGAAGACTTTGAACCCCTACCTCAGTGTCTAGCTGCAGGGCAGGAACTTTGCTCCATTTCTGAGGGCAGAACAATGTCTAGGCCAGCAGTTCCTGTACTTTTACTAAGATGACCCACCAACTGCATTGTCTTTTTTTGTAGTCCACCATTACCATCCTGGTATTGCAACTCTAATCCCGGCCTGCTAAAAAAAGGAGGCCCCAGGGTGAAGGGAGATGGAGAGCAAGGCCATCTCACAGCAACAGCTCCTGTTCCCTGGGGCTGGGCCCAATTTTCTTCTCTTGGAGCCGCCACCTGACACTCGGGGTCCCAGCACTACTCAGCTTTTGCCCAGCTGCCTCGAGCACAGCCCCACCGGACAGGAGCTGCTAGTGCAGATTGAGTGTGGTGCAGGCCTGCTCTCCAATCCCTCAGGCCCTTCCACGTCAGGCCAGGTGAAGAGTATGTTTGCCTAGATCAGGACCTAATGATGAGTTAATGGAGTCCTGGACATGGCGACCTACCTGGAATCTTCCTATGATCCACTGGTGGGTTGGGACCCACCATTTGGGAAAAATTGCCCAGACATGAGACTTACTGGTGCTATATGTCCCCTCTCCTCCTCACTGATGCTGGTGGTCAGTGATCACTCACTTGGGTTTATTTAGTTTGTTTAAAAATTAATAGTTCTCTCATTTGCTATGTGACAATGGTAAAGGATCACAAAGAGTTACTTCCTTTTAATGCTGACTTAGGAATTTTTCAGTCTGATCCTGTTTCCCTAGTCTAACAAACTTAGTAAAGGCTTGTATACAAGAAAAAGTACATTGTGAATGTGAATTCAAACTAATTTAGGTAAATAAGTGTCAAACCCCATGTGCACCCTTTTATTTGGGCTTAATAGTGGCTTACAGAGGTTTAGCTTAAATCTTTTGGGAACAAGTTTAAACTAAACTGAAACAAGGCACTTTTAAATCCAAATAATAAGAGAGTGCACATGGGGGTTTACACTTGTTTAACTAAATTAGCCTAAATTCACATTTTAAGATAAACCATTTCAACTGGCTTGTGTAGAAAAGCCCTTTCTTCCTCTGCTTCAGTGCAGGCATTCTTGCTGGACCCATTCTAGCTCCCACTGCTGCCCAGCTTCCTGCTATAGTTTTACAATATGTATAGCCTCACATCTTACCCATCACACCCTTTTTTCCTGCATATACAATCAACCAAAAATAATACGATATCAGAGAATAAGATGAATCATTGGTTATCCATCAAGTAGGCCATTTTTGCCAAACATGGTCCCAACTTCCTGTATAAGTTTTATGAGGCTTATCTCAATGGCTGGGCTTTGGTCTCAGAACGCAGCGTTTTTCCATTAATGACAAAGCTGTCAAACAAATACTCCTTGCCTTTGAAGTTAGTATGCACTTTGACTAGAAGGCAACATATCTGTCTCCCCAGGCTACTTAGCAGGAGACTGGGCTATTCCAATTTAGGGCTAGGACTTTTCTTCTATAAGTCATTCCATAAATCAAAATCACCCTTCTTAACAGTATTACAAACCTTGAGAATAACAAGCTGAGTCAGTTAAGGTATGTTATCTTTGGATGCAGATCTCAAGAAATAGACATCACTCAGAATTATGAGGACGCTTTCCCCAATTCTATTTCTCTGAAAGACAGATGGACATACTCCTTTCACCTTCCTGCCTTTGATATTGTCATTCCCATATTTAGTATTCTCACAGTGCCATTTCATACAGGATGATCAGGCATGCATTTTCAGAGACACTACCCTCATTAGCACATAAGCACATGTTCATATATGAATTAAAGTTCCTTCCGAAATTCTTGTGCAAACAAAAGAGTCATGTGAATATTTGCTGAAAGCAAACAAAAACAATATAAACATTCCTGGATTTTAGAAATATGATCTTGAATAATTATTTGCTAGTTCCTATAAGATTATATGCTATGTAGTGTATATATGGTAGTGTTTCTCTATTTTAATACCTTTTAAACCTTTCTGCTGAAAAATGCTATAAAACAAAGTTTTAAAAAGCAAGTATATTCTTAGAGTTTCAAGTGGCATGTAACCATAAATAACAGGATAAAAATATTGAAAAAAACACTGAAAAAGTATGGTACTAAGTGAACTCAAGGCTTGTGAAATTAACAGCACTGAAAATGGAAATTTGCTGTTTATCTTGAAGAAAAAGTATATCCTGAACCAAAGCAATGCTGACTCTTTCCTTTACCTTCCCTCCCCTGTCTGTTCTACCCTACCAATTCTAGGGGAAAGAGGGACTGAAGGTGGGATTTTCAAAAGGACACAGCACTGTCCCAACTCTGTATCAGATCAATGTTAAAACTCCCACTGACTTCAATGGGAGGAGTTAGGTCAATGCTGAGCACTTTCAAATATCCCACACTTAGTCTCCATCCATTCAGACTTTGGTGCCTCTGCTAAGGCTACCGACAAGCACTTCAATTAGTACCCGATGCTATCATGATAATTTTTGTAATGTGAAAAGCTGTTTACTAGGAACTAAACTGAGTTCACCTCTGTGTAGCTCAAAAGGTGGTCTATTTTATCAAAGGAAGTTGGTCTAATAAATGATATTACCTCACTCCACCTTTTCTCTCTAATATCCTGGGACCAACATGGCAACAACACTGCTAACCACTAACTCCTTACATACAAAGACCCAATTCACTCCCCTGAAAACCTGTCAAATGGAAACTGATTTTTGTATAGTATAAATTTAAACCAGTGCCCACACTTATCCTCCAACTCATTCCTAGCTTTAAAAAACATCATTAATGCCCCAATGCAAAGCACCATACATAACCTTGTGCTTCAGTTAGTCCCTATTTAACAGGTAAACATATGCTTAAGTGCTTTGCTGAATTGGATCTAGAATATCAAGTATGATAGGTCTGATTGAGACAAGGGGCCAAGCTGAGATTCTAACATGACTATCTGCTGTTCCTTATAGACCGCATACCACGTAAGTGGAGATAAGGTCCATGTGTTAAGTTGCAAAACTATGATAGAAACTGCACCACCATGTGAAAAAATTAAGAGCCATAAGATAGATAAATGTATCACACACCTCTGATGGCAGCATTTGCCCGCTGCCCATTAATCCATCTCTATTGGGACGATTAACATTCCAGACTCCTGCACAGATTCAAACTGCTGCTATTCTTTATTTTTCTTTCTTTTTTTAAAATAATCAGCCCTCAGTAGACTTTGTCCCTCCTTCAACTCCAAAGTGTGGCATTCTCTCTAGGAATTACACCTGTCTGAAGCCCAAGATCGACAATATTCAGTTTAAGGCTAAGTAACAGTTCTTTTGCACATAAAATCATCACAATTTAAATTGTTTTCTTATTACACTGCAAAGTTAAAAAGAGGATTTCAATATCATTGGAAAGGGAAAGCACTCCTTCTTTCCAATAGGACACACAGTTCTGGAAGGGCTTGAAATAATGGAGTTTAAAGTTGGGACACTCTTTGATATAGAAAAGCTATTTTAGATCATTTATTGGGGTTTTATGGCCCAGGAACAGAAATTAAATATAATACTTAATTTAGTACTTTTCTTTCATACTATCAAAACTGTTTACTTAAGAAGGGAAGTAATCATCATTTCCATTTTACAGATAGTAAAACGGAGACACTGAGAGGTGAAGTGAGCAGGTCACTGCTGAGAGCTGAACAGCTGGACTCATGGTAACTGGGAAGCTTGGCATTATAGGTAGAAGAATATCAAAAGTAGTCACAGTGCCATTTTGTAAAATGCTGAAATAATCCTAAACTTGATTTTCTCTACTAAACACACATTACAGCATGGCATGGTACGGTATAAAGCAGCACTCCTTTACATAAGCTGTATAACTCACTCATGACTTTACCACTTATGAGTAATGCACCCACCCCAAACACATGCTGATATAATCCCTATACCACATATATATATACACACATAGAAGTAGACTGAATTACAGTCTTTGTGATTCTGACTAATTTTAACTTTAGGCTGTTTCTCTTTAAGTCTTTTACTTTTATATCTTGTATGAGGGAAGAGATAACAAAATAAAAGAAACTTTGGGGAAGGGGTTACTTTTATGTTTCGCAGCAGATGTAGATAAGGCCTTAGGGCTTTCTTTAGGCTAGAATCACCAAAGCATCCAACCGCCTCCCAAATCAAAGGAAAACCAATTTTGTTTTTGTTGAGCTCCTCAGGGCTAGATGCTGCCCTCAGATATTTTTGCTCTACTCCTGTGGGACTTGCACATGCATATCTAAGGGCAGAGTTTGGCCTTAATGACAAGTATTACTTCATTCCAGCACATCATGTTAGCCATTATCTCAATTTCAATCTCTTTTTCTATCACACCTGAATCTTGGGGGACACTGTAAAAAAGAAGTGCACTTTGTTCTATTTCTTGGCAGTTTCATTTGTAAAAGGAGATTCAGTAAGGTTGTATCTGCTTGGTCATCAGGAGAGTTTAAATGCTGTCACTGTTTCACCTCGGCTGAATCTCTTCCCTTCTCATGCTGTGTCTAAACATGAAGGTTCAAAGCACAGAAAGCTAAAAATAAAATGAAAGGCGAAAGAGCTTCCCTTAGGCTTACAGAGCTCATGAAAAACAGTGATCAGCAAATCTCTAATACTGCAATACACAATGAAGGACTCTCAAGAGCCATATTATCCATTCCCACAGTAAAACCCTCAGGGGGTGGCTCTGGAAGAAAATATCTCTGCAAAAAAATTTTCAGAAAGGGCTTATCTACGCTTAAAAGGCTGCAGCAGTGCAACTGCACTGATGCAGCTCTTCTACGGTAGCGCTTCAGTAAAGAGGCTACGTAGACCAATTTGAGGTGTTCCCCCATGGACCCTGGGAGGTGGCAGCTATGTCAATGGGAGAAGACCTCCCATCGAGATAGTGCTGTCTATACTGGGGTTTATGTTGCTATAACTGCATTGCTCAGGAATGTGAATTTTCCACACCCCTGAGCAACCTGTTGTACCGACATAAGTTGCCAGTATAACCAAACTAAAGTCCAATTCCTTATCCTATTGGGGAGCAGAATTTGCTCCACCCACAAGCCTAGCAGCTACCCCAGGATACAGCCCCAGAGAATCCCACAAGAAGCAAGTATGATCTATATGGAGGTCCTGTGCTCCTGCACTAACCCAGATTCCTAGCAGCCTTTCCTCAGACCCATTGGAGTCTCACTACCGGAGACTACCCCGTGGCTGGGATTGATCATGGGCCCATCAGTGAGGAGCTTCGGGGAAAGATGATAATTCTGCCAAAGGCTCTATCTTCTCAAGAATTCTGCCAGGCACTGAAGAGGGAATGATGTGTGTCTCTCTCCACATCTAATCCTTGCCCATCCAGTGTCTGCTCCTTTTCTCAGCAAGGATCCTCAACTAAAGAAAGGTCTCACTGGATTTAGATACAGATGCTCCCCAGGTTACACAAGACCCGACTTATGCAAATTCACACTTACGGAAAAAGTTCCGTAAGCCAGAAATGGGATTTTCGAGGATCAGAAATATTTGCGTAATGTATTGGTACACGTTTCCGACTTACACAAAATTCAAATGTCCTCTTCATGCATGATCTTGGGGGGGACAGGCCCAAGCTAAAATAACTGATACTGCTTCTGCTGGTACTCTTACTGTATCCAGTGTCATTGATGCCAATATAAATAATATCTAACAAAATCAAGTCAGCAGAATCTAGTGCCACAAAGATTCCCAAAATACCTTTCATCACATATAGTTGTTTCAAGTCAGTACAAGGCTCCATTGTTTCCAAAACACAGTGCTTCCAGGAAATATATGAAACATTAAACAGATCATACATTTTCCAAAATTACAGTGCCATTTCTGGATGATACCCAAAATGCATCACGTCAGAGGTATGGGTGATGAAGTATCTGACCTGCTTATAGATCTTTAGTGTCTGATCTTGCAAATAGTTACACGTGTATTTACTCTAGCATGGAGACCCACTGTCTACAATAGAGCTCAACACTGGATTAACTATATGCACATAAGTATTTTCAGGATTAACTAGTACAGCCTTATGTTCAGAATTATCCACACTGTGAATGAACAAAAGACCAAACTAATGGTAACATCAAAAAATCAAGAAGCAGGTTAACAGTGGCGACATCGAACTAGTACCCAGTTTCTGCAACTCATGGTACACCATAACATATGACTGCTACATAGATGACATTGACAAGAGGACAGCTACTCCCATCAAAATGTTTGTGTGCCTGAGTAAAAATGTTTGGAACCTTAAATCATTGTCCACAGCAGCTAAAATCAGATTACATACAATGCTTATTTTTATCCACATTACCTTATGGTTGTGAAACATGGCTATCGACAAAGCATCTAAAGCAAAAGCTGCAAACATCTGAAATGACGATGCTAGAATGGCCACTTAGCAACTGCCTAAAATAGTTCCCTATAGAAGAGTGCACATACAGGGAGAGGCCGTGGAGCCATATTATCCGTACTCATAAACTTTAAGGCTAGAAGGGACCATCATCTGGCCTCAGACACATCACAGGCCACAGAATCTCACCCACTCACTCTTGTAAGAGACCCATAACCTCTGGGTGAGTTACTGATGTCTTCAAATCATGATTTCAAGTAAAAGAGAATCTACCATTTGCTCTAGTACAAATCAGCAATTGATCCGTGTCCCATGCTGCAGAGGAAGGCAAAAACAAAAGCAAAACAAACAAACAAAAATAATACCCCAGGATCTCTGCCAGTGTGACACAGGGGAAAATTCCTTCCTGATCCAAAATATGGCAATCAGTTGAGTCTTACTGACATGCTCAGGGTCAATCAGCCAGACACTTGGGAAAGAATTCTCAGTAATAATTCTGAGCCCTCCCCAGCTAGTGTCCCATCTCTGGCCATTGGAGATATTTGCTATTAGGAGCTATAGACGGGCCACAGGCCATTGCAGCCAACCTCATCATACTATCCCCTCCATAATCTTATCAAACTCAGTCTTGAAACTAGTTAGGGGTTTTGCTCCCACTCCTCCTCTTGGGAGGCTGCTCCAGAACTTTGCTCCTCTGATGGTTAGAAATTGTTGTCTAATTTCAAGTCTAAACTTGTTGACATCCAATATATACCCATTTGTTCTTGTGCCAACATTAGCACGTAACTTATATAATTCATCTCATACCCTGTTGTTTATCCCTTTGATGTATTTATAGAGAGCAATCATATCTCCCAGCCTTTATCTGGTTAAACTAAGCAAGCCAAGCTCCATAAATCCCTCTGGTGAGATAGGTTTACCATTCCTCTGAACATCCAAGTAGCCCTTCTCTGCACTTTTCAAGTTTGAATTCATCTTTATTAAACATGGCAGATCAGAATAGCACACACAGTATTCCAGATGAGGTCCCACCAGTGCCTTGTATAATGGTACTAACACTTCCTGGTCTCTACTGGAAATACCTTGCCTGATGTATCCTAAGATTGCATTGGCCTTTTTTTTCATGGTCACATCATTTTGGCAGCTCATAGTCATCCTGTGACTGACCAATACACCTAGGTCTTTTTCCTCCACTGTCACTGATTTATCCCAGTGTATAACACACATTGTTAATTCCTATGTGTATGACCTTGCGTGTTGTATTATTAAATTTAATCCCATTTCTATTACTCCAGTTTTCAAGGTCATCCAAATCTTTTTGTATAATATTCTAGTTACCTGCCAGCTTTGTGTCATCTGCACATTTTATTAGCACACTCTCACTTTTTGTGCCAAGGTCATTATGTTAAATGTTAAATAACATTGGTCCCAAGACCGACCCCTGAGGAACTCCACTAGTAACCTCCCTCCAACCTGACAGTTTACCTTTCAGTCTGAACTGTTGTAATCTCCTCTTTAACCAATTCCTTACCCAATTTTCAGTTCTCATATTAATCCCCATCTTCTCCAAATTAACTAATAATTTCCCATATGGAACTGTATCAAATGCCTTACTGAAATCCAAGTAGATTAGATCTATTGCATTTCCCTTGTCTTAAAAAATGAAAAGTTATAATCCAGGTATACAAAACCATCCAGGCAACACCTAGCAGGCTCAGATGGAGGCTCAAAAGAGATGTGGGTGGAATATGCTCATAATATCAACCCTACCCAACTTTGGCATTGGATAAAGGAGATAATGACGATCATCATGGCTGATGGACTTGTCAGAAATGTACTTGTAGAACTGCACTTACAAGATGCCATTCTTTAGTTTTAGAGCCTTCTCACCTCCTCCATTTCCAGCTAATTCGGGAAAATATCCACTCTTCTTTTCTCCTGAACTTAAAGTTGATTATCTCCTGCTAGCTGGTTCATCACACCATTGTTTCACAAACCTTACCTGAAGGGACCACCTATGAGGAATTAAAGGGAATGTTCTATCTCCTTTTTATGCTGACATTTCCAGAGTAACCTTGCTTTGAGTGAGAGAGCAAAGCACTCTAATAATAATAGTAATAGGCAAATCCCTATTAAAATCAATAGAAATTGGGCACCCAACAATCTTAGGCCCCTTGAAAATACCAGCCTCTGTCTTGACCCTTTTTATGGAGATTTCTAACACAAGTGTCATTAACATTAGTGCTTTTAGGATGTTGGCCCCTGTCCATCCTGCACTAAAGTGAGACCCATCAACTAATTTCACATAGTCCATCAAACAGCCACTAGACAGTAATCACTTCTCTGAAAATGTTCAGAGCTACAAAATGATAGTACCTGCATCCAAAAAATATGCTCTCAGCTCTTGATCCTGCTCTTATCAAAGTGAATGGGAGTTTTGTTAATAATTTCACTGGTAACAGATTTGCAGTGCATAAGCAGGTAGCTCTGTAATTCTTTTAGTTCTGGTTTTATTAAGCAATGGTTCTAAAGAAGTATACATTGTGCTTGATTTGTTAGTTAAAACCATTGTTAATCCACTTCCTGCCTAGCGTTAAAATTGGAATGAGGGGCTCTCTTATTTCTGGGGGAGTTCATCTCCAGAATGTTAGCATTCTGAGATACTGCTTGGTAGGACCTGCAAGGGATGACTATAGCCCTGTCTAAGAAAACTTTTCTGAAAAACAAATATTTGGCTCTTGAAATCCACAAGATTGCATCAATGGATGTATTTTAAAAAAAAGAAAGTGTTTGTTCCTCAGTTTATTCCTATTGCAAATGACTAGCACAGACAGTGTCACCAATGAACTTATGAAGATGATCCAATTTACTCCCAAACTCCTGGAAGAAAAAAAATCCCCGCATAAAATCATCAAGGCTGAAACAGAAACAGTAATCCACAGAGATATTCTACCTTCAGCATCAGCATCAGATTCAATAGGAACTGAAGGAGGCCATGCAAAGTTATTTGCTGACTTTTATCTTCAGGCCATTCACAAAGTACTCCTGGGTTGCAGGACAGGAAAATGTTCACACTAATGAAATCTCTAGTCCCTCAGGGCCACTTACCCAAATTCATCTGGATTTTGTTATTAATGCCACGGCACAATTTTCCTTTAAAGGAGAGTTACTGACACAAAATTTAAGCAGGTTATGCAGCCAGAATAAGACATCTGTGACCTGAACCCAGCCACCAGACAGTCTAATCTTTTAATTGAAACAGATTACCATAACGTTTCCCATATTCCTCTTTTTTCAGCCACATGCCAAATCCTCCAAATCCAAGTGTTTCTATTTAAAGACATTATAGCTTTGATTCACTAAAGTGTCATTTGTACTCTAGCTGCCAGACACCATTCTGCCTATACATATGAATGGCAGAAGATTTGTGATTAAAAAATCTTTGAATGCATAACTTTTTATTTCATTTGAAAGTTAGATCCAAATGTCATAGATATGTGTGGTGTTAGCACAAATACAAACAATACAGAATATAAGATTGCAGTAAAAATACCAGTAGCGAACATGGGTGTCAGAAAGAATAAGGAATTTGACAAGATTGGATATAATAATTAGTTTCAGCTTTATCCTCAGTATACAAAGGGAATTAAAAACAGACATATCCATGGTTCAATCATTTAGTAGCAGAACAAACTAGTCAAATAAAGCAGAGGAAACTGTAAGAATTGGATATATTGTATTTTATCAATGGTACTTCAAAGGGGACTGGGAGTGTTAAATTCCTCCCTGAACGATCTCAACCCTTTGTTGCATCAAATCCTAAATCTGAATGAATGGATTTAATCCTGAATTAATGGGACATGCAGGGACACAGCACCTTTTAGGATTTGCCACTAAGGGCAGATCACACAAGGTTCTGAGTGCCCTAAAAATGGCAGCTGAGGACCTTTAGCTTGCAGGGAATGTTCCCACATCTACACTCATTTTGATTGCTTGATCTCATGATTACTATGAAGTCACAAGAACCTACCTTAGACAGGAGCCAAGTAAGAAGAGACATGGTGAAATTGTACAAAACAGCAAATGGTATGGAGAAAGTAGATTGAATATATCTATTCACCCTTTTCTAATACACCTCTACCCTGATATAACGCTGTCCTCGGGAGCCAAAAAATCTTACCGCATTATAGGTGAAAGCGTGTTATAGCGAACTTGCTTTGATCCACAGAAGCGTGCAGCCCAACCCCTCTGGAGCGCTGCTTTACCACGTTATATCTGAATCCATGTTATATCAGGTTGCGTTATATCAGGGTAGAGGTGTATAAGAATAAGGTGATAGTCAACGAAACTAAAAGGCTGAATATTTAAACATGACTGAAAAAAAGTTGTGCATTTTCCCAGAGAAAGCACAATTCGCCTATGGAACTCATTGCCACAAGTTATCCTCTGAGACCAAGAACTTTGCAGGATTAAAAAAAAATTAAATATTTACGGGGATAATGAGGACATTCAGTGTTGCAATGGTGAGGATTAAAAAGCAAATTCCAAGAGATTTGGAAGGGATATAATTCCTTAAGCTTCAAGACACAGACCAATGACTAATCATGGAGATTGGGAAGAAACTTTTCCTGTGAGCAGATTACCCCATAACTGCCTATGCAAGGGTTTTTATGCCCTTCCTCTGAAGCATCTAGTACTGATCACCATCAGATCTGAGATACAGAACTAGACAGATCAGTAAAGTCAGTAAGGCAATTTCTGTATTTCTATATGTATGCAGCCTTTAACTAATCAAGATATTTCACAAGAGGAATAAAATAGTATTACATCCATAAAATGTGATACACATAATGAGCCACATTGCAGAAAGGGTTAGCCATGTAAATGGTTCTGTTAAATAACACAACATAATGACTAATCTGTTAGTGAGAAAGACATAAAAATGTAACCTACAATACTAGGAAGGATAAGGAGAGCAAAATATGAACTAGCACATAAGAGAATTTTCAGCAGGCAAAAATAAATCAATAAACAGAAATTGCTACAAAATAGAATTCTCCTTTATCCTTAGACCAGCAATATACACCTCAGAATCTTTGTGACCCACTGACTATTTCTTCCTCACCACGTCAAAAGAGAGAACCAGACACATGTTAAGCCCCACCATCGCAGCCAATCAGAGATCAGCAGTCAAGCACAGGATTATCTCTGAGAAAATGGAAAATGTATTAAAAGACGATTCTCCAGCTTAGCAAGTAAGAAACCCAGTCTTCCAGCTGAGGAAGGGGTAGAGAAAATAACCTTCAATACACTAGAAGAATTACCATAAGACAAGAAAATGACAACTTCAGAAATGAGGGACACGGATGGAAAAAAATGAAATCCCTCAAGTAGGCCTACCCCCAAAGCTAGTCATAGCAGAGCATTCCTCCATTGTCCCACAGCACTTGTCAGGCCCGTTGCTACAGGGAGGCATTTGGAGGTAATTTCTCTGTAGCTGCATCCCATCTGTCAGTTGCTTATTATGATCCTCCCAACACTGCTGTCCTGAGAGCTCAGTTGCCTTGCCCTTTTCAACAGCTCCACTTCCCAGAAGCAACCAAAGCTCCCCCGCCACTATACTTGCAGCTGTCTACTCTCAGTTGTGCGTAATTCTTGGGAATAGACAACATTTACTCATGGACATAGTTTGGAGGGAGGCTGGGGGCATAGTTTGGGGGGAGGGGGATATTGCCTCGCCTTTGAACTGCAAGCCTCAGGCAGGTACAGAATTGCCCCCACCCTCCCACATGGCCCCATTGGCCTGACTGGAGCTGCCTCAACAAATATAGATGTCAAACTACACCTATGCGTTTTAGATGTGCTGCAAGAGCTGACCAAAGAGCACAGCCAAAGGAAGGAGTGATCCTTGCTCAGAATCCAAGGACACAGAAAAGACCGCACGTGAGCTGCCAGATGTCAAATAGTTTTAAACACAGATAAAATGCTTTATCATCTTCTTATGTTGATGTGCTGAAAAATGAGTCTCTAGTTAAAAATGCAGACTAGTTCTGGAGTTGTCATTTTCTGAATTCAGAAAGGCTTAATGGAAAAAGATTTAGTAAATTACCTTAGAGAAAAATTAAGGTAAATGAAGAATACCGAGATTAGTATATAGTTGTAGAATTCTAGGGTCATAAATGATTAAAAGTAGTTGCACTTGAATACTTTGGTAAATAATAAGATCCAGTATCCTCAAAAGCTTAGTTGAAACATGTGCTGGGATGTTCACCCACTGTACAGCATGAGGAAAAAGTATACAGTCTGAATTTCTTACAGTTGCAGATGCCATATCAAAATATTGCAGGACAAAACCCAGGCCATATTCTGTAAGAAAGGCTGTTGAAGGTCTCATGTGGAGTTATCAGAACAACAGGACACATTATGTGTATTCTGAAACAAGAGAGCACTGTTCATATTAGTGATATGGTGCAATCTCCAACCACAAAGGCCCAGGATCTTTGCACACTTAGCAGGAGGAAAAAGATTACAAAACTAGATTTTTATGACTTTTACCAGCAGGTGGCACTCAGGCAAGAGGGGTTTTTTTGGTAGGGGAAAAAAGGAACTGAGATTGAAACAAACCTTGTCTCTTAAAAAGAAGATAAAAATTGTCTACATTAGAAGGTAGTGTAAGTGTATTTGATAATAAACAGGTTAAGTCATATACTGTGCAAAATAAAAGAATCCACAGTAGAGAGTGTCTGTATTTTGTATGGTATTATCACAAAGAACCCAAAATCCTTGCAAGTCTTATTGTTGGTATAATTGCATGAAAGTCACAGTGAAATAATGAAAATGAAAGCAGTCTGTAGAAACTACTTTTGGTGGCCAATTTGAATCAGGATATAGAGTTGCTGAATGAACAATGAGATAAATGCCTACTGCCATCATACGCCTTTGGTATATGCCATCCTTGGAAATGAATTCAGAATCCATAGCAGAAAATACATACCAACTTTGCAAAGAACCACTAGCAAATGTTATTCATAATAATCAGTGCATACTGAAGGAGACCAGAAATAATAGCCCTCAATAGTACTACCTCTCAGAAAACCACTGAAGATATAAGAAAGACGCCAGCTAGACATGGTCTTCATCTGACACTGAGTACATTACTTTTGACACTGAGTACATTTCTCAGGCCTGAAGAAGAGCTCTGTGTTGCTTGAAAGCTTGCCTCTTTCACTAGCAGAAGTTGGTCTAATAAAAGATATTACCTCACTGTGACCATATGCACCTCAGTATTCACATCTTACATGCTACTGTAATAATCTTTGTACAAAATATGCCTTGTGAGGTATTATTTAAAAACTAATAATTTGCTGGTCAATATCATCATAGTAGAATGTATCTCGCAACATTTTATGTAACGTTATTCCCCTTTTAGGATGTCACCAGCATATGTTCAAGACCAGATGCCCTTGCCTAGGTAAAGTTGTTTAACAGGTCTATTCCAGACCAAAGAATATTCCTTCTCCACCTGGAAGTTACTTTCAAAGTTGTTTGAAAGACAATGAGAATGTATTTACATATCACATGAACAGACTCCTCAAGCTAACAAGGGGTGGAGGCAAACCTCATACTATCAGGGTGGGGCATGCGATTGACAATCAGACGTCTAATGTTCACACCGTTGCACCAGAGGGGACAGGAACTACACAATTTGCATTTTGGCAAGTGGGGGAAGAAGCAGCAGGACACTTCCTTCAAGACAAGCACCATGTTGCCTACTTCACATCTTTGTCTGGAGGTATCCTTTAAAAGAATCAGTTTCAAAGGTTCATTGGACTACAAAAGAGAGGGACAAAGAAACTCCGGGTTATCTGTCTTTCACCTAAGAACAGTGGTGAAAATAAACCGGTACGCAGTGATGGACTGGACCGGCTTCCCCAGTGGTGATTTAAAGGGCCCAGGGCTCCAGCCACTGCGGGGAACCCCGGGCCCTTTAAATCACCGTCCAAGATCTGGCAGCCAGGCTTGGGGGGCTATTTAAAGGCCCCGGAGATCCGGGCCCTGCGGGGAGCCTCAGACCCTTTAAAGCACTGCCTGAGCCTTGCTGTAAGAAATCTGGCAGCGCTTTAAAGGGCCTGGGGCTCCTTGCAGTGGCGGGAGCACCAGGCCCTTTAAATCGCCTCCGGGGCCCTGCCACCATTACCCCAGTCCTAGATCGAGCCCTCCCACCCCCAGTAGCGGCAGCAGAGCTCCCGCAGTGATTTAAAGGGCCCAGAGCGCCATGGTGGCCAGAGCCTTGGGCCCTTGAATTCACCCCTGAGCCCCGGGGCTCCCAGCCTCCTCTGCAGCTGGTAGCTCCAGGATGATTTAAAGGTCCTGGGGCTCTCAGCCACAACTGGAGCCCCAGGGCCTTTAAATCTTGAAAGGTCCCGCCTCTTCCAGTTGTGGCCTGTAAGTCCTTAAGTTACTTTCACCTCTGCCTAAAAAGACAAAGGTACCAGCCCTTTGACTTTGGGGAATAGATCTTGACTTAGGGGTTCAGTCAGCCACCTTGATGAAAACATGTTGTGAGGATTTTACCTTGAACAAAGTGCAGCTTGTTAAGTTTTATTTACTAGAAAGCATTTGATCTTTATTTCTTTTGTAGCCGTTTCTGACTTTAAACCATGTACCCACTTAAAATCTATCTCTTTGAAATGAAATAAACTTGCTTCATTTTTAATCTAATTCAATCCACTGCTGTGTTAGAACTGAACTACTTCCATGTAAAGGAGTAATGAACTGTAACATTCTTCTGGTTGTTCCAGGATAGGGCTGGACATTTCAGAACACAAGTTTTGGGGAAAATTCAGGGCTGGAGAGAGTGTGGAGTCACCTTACCAATTGTTAACCAAAGCTGGTGGAGACCAGTGGAAGTCTGTGGTACTGTTAGCAGGCTCTGGGATCCAAAGCATTGAACTAGGGCTACCCAGTACATAGATATAAAGTACATGCCTGTGGCTGACTGCAGGTGTCCCAGGCAGAGAACTTCAGTAGAAAAGCATCATGAGGCACTGAGACTTACAGGGAAAGAGGTCCTGAATGAGAAAAGCAATTTCTAGAAAAACAAGATAAATAAAATAAATTGTGAAAGCAGAAGAGTGACATATTCTCTGTTAACTGATAGATGTTAAAGATTGCCATGGAAGAGAAAGTGAGGGTGTGATGGGGTGCACTTGCCCTGCACCGGACAGGAAGGGGTTAATCCTATATTGTGGGCTGAGGAAGCCACACCCCTTTCACCCTACTGGGCATGCTCCAGGGGTACCAATTGTGACAGGGTCAGGGCAGATGATTACAGGAGAGTGATAGAAGGCAGATATATTAGCCCCAGGTTAAGTAGGTGCCCTTTCCCTGGGTAAGGTAACAGGGAAGGTTCCAGAACAATCAGGAACTTTCTGGAAACAATTAAGGAAGACAGGCTGATTAGAACACCTGCAGTCAATCATGAAGTTGCTAGAATCAATTAAGGCAGGCTAATCAGGGCACCTGGGTTTAAAAAGGAGCTCACTTCAGCTTCTGGTGCACATGTGAGGAGCAGGGAGCAAGAGGCGCAAGTAGCTGAGAGGGTGTGCTGCTGGAGGACTGAAGAGTACAAGTGTTATCAGACACCAGGAGGAATGTCATGGGAGACTTTAACTTCCCAGATATAGATTGGAAGACAAGTGCTAGTTGTAATAATAGGGATCAGATTTTCCTGAATGCGATAGCTGATGGATTCCTTCACCAAGTAGTTGCTGAACCAACAAGAGGGGATGCCATTTTAGATTTAGTTTTTGTGAGTAGGGAGGACCTGATAGAATAAATGGTTGTAGGGGATAACCTTAGTTTGAACAATCATGAGTTAATTCAATTCAAACTAAATGGAAGGATAAACAAAATAGATCTGTGACTAGGGTTTTTTATTTCAAAAGGGCTAACTTTAAAAAAATAAGGTAATTAGTTAGGGAAGTAGAGTCAAGGTTGCAGAAACTATCAGAAGCCTGCATCCCAAGAAAGGGGAAAAAACTCATAAGCAGGAGTTGTAGACCAAGCAGTATAAGCAAGCATCTCAGAGAGGTGATTAAGAAAAAGCAAGAAGCCTACAAGGAGCGGAAGATGGGAGGGATCAGCAAGGAAAGCTATCTTATTGAGGTCAGAAGATGTAGGGATAAAGTGAGAAAGGCCAAAAGCCATGTAGAGTTGGACCCTACAAAGGGAATTAAAACCAATAGTAAAAGATTCTATAGCCATATACATAAGAGGAAAACAAAGAAAGAAGAAGTGGGACCACTAAACACTGATGATGGAGTGGAGGTTAAGGATAATTTAGGCATGGCCCAATATCTAAACAAATACTTTGCCTCAGTCTTTAATGAGGCTAATGAGGAGCTTAGGAATAATGGTAGGATGACAAATGGAAATGAGGATCTGGAGGTAGATATTACCACATCCGAGGTAGAAGCTGAACTCAAACAGCTTAATGGGACTAAATTGGGGGGCCCAGATAATCTTCATCCAAGAATATTAAAGGAACTGGCACATGAAATTGCAAGCCCATTAGCAAGAATTTTTAATGAATCTGTAAACTCAGGGGTTGTACTGTATGACTGGAGAATTGCTAACATAGTTCCTACTTTTAAGAAAGGGAAAAAAATGTGATCCAGGTAACTACAGGCCTGTTAGTTTGACATCTGTAGTATGCAAGGTCTTGGAAAAATTTTTGAAGGAGAAAGTAGTTAATGACATTGAGGTCAATGGTAATTAGGACAAAATACAACATGGTTGTACAAAAGGTAGATCATGCCAAACCAACCTGAACTCCTTCTTTGACAAGGTAACAGATTTTTTAGACAAAGGAAACACGGTGGATCTAATTTACCTCAATTTCAGTAAGGCATTTGATACGGTTCCACATGGGGAATTATTAGCTAAATTGGAAAAGATGCGGATCAATATGAAAATAGAAAAGTGGATAAGGAACTGGTTAAAGGGGAGACTACAATGGGTCATGCTGAAAGGTGAACTGTCAGGCTGGAAGGAGGTTACTATTGGAATTCCTCAGGGACCGGTTTGGGGACCAGTCTTATTTAATCTTTTTATTACTGACCTTGGCACAAAAAGTGGGAATGTGCTAATAAAGTTTGCGGATGACACAAAGCTAGGAGGTATTGCCAATACAGAGAGGGACCTGGATATCCTACAGGAAGATCTGGATGACCTTGTAAACTGGAGTAATAGTAATAGATGAAATTTAATAGTGAAAAGTGCAAGGTCATGCATTTAGGGAATAATAATAAGAACTATTTTTATAAGCTGGGGAGGCATCAGTTGGAAGTAACTGAGGAGGGGAAGGACCTCAGAGTATTTGTTGATCACAGAATGATTATGAGCCTCCAATGTGATATGCCTGTGAAAAAAGCTAATGTGGTCTTGGAATGCATCAGGTG
Source organism: Gopherus evgoodei (assembly GCF_007399415.2). Taxonomy (NCBI): domain Eukaryota; kingdom Metazoa; phylum Chordata; order Testudines; family Testudinidae; genus Gopherus; species Gopherus evgoodei. Next base: position 192,482,344 of record NC_044322.1, on the reverse strand, counting down.
AGGTATTTCCAGTAGAGATAAGAGGTGTTAGTACTGTTATACAAGGCACTGGTGAGACCTCATCTGGAATATTGTGTACAGCTCTGGTCTCCCATGTTTAAGAAGAATGAATTCAAACTGAAAGAGGTACAGAGAAGGGCTACTAGGATGATCTGAGGAATAGAAAACCTGTCTTATGAAAGGAGACTCAAAGAACTTGGCTTGTTTAGCCTAACCAAAAGAAGGCTGAGGGGAGATATGATTGATTTCTATAAATATATCAGAGGTATAAATACCAGGAAGGGAGAGGAATTTTTTAAGCTCAGTACCAATATGGACACAAGAACAAATGGATATAAACTGGCCATCAGGAAGTAGACTTGAAGTTAGACAAAGGTTTCTAACCATCATAGGAGTGAAGTTCTGGAATAGCCTTCCAAAGGGAGTAGTGGAGGCAAAAGACATATCTGGCTTCAAGACTATGCTTGATAAGTTTATGGAAGGGATGGTATGATGGGATAGCCTAAACTTAGCAATTAATTGATCTTTAACTATTAGCAGTGACTATGCCCAATGGCCAGCGATGGGACACTAGATAGGGTGTGATCTTAGTTACTACAAAGAATTCTTTCCTGAGTCTCTGGCTGGTGAGTCTTGCCCACAGGCTCAGGGTTTAGCTGATTGCCATATTTGGGGTCAGGAAGGAATTTTCCTCCAGTCCAGATTGGCAGAGGCCCTGGGGATTTTTCGCTTTCCTCTGCAGCATGGGGCACAGGTCACTTGCCGAAGGATTCTCTGCTCCTGAAGTTTTTAAACCACAAGCTGAGGACTTCAATAGCTTAGACGTAGGGCAGGGATTTGTTACAAGAGTGGGTGAGTGAGATTCTGTGGCCTGCGTTGTGCAGAAGGTCAGACTAGAAGATCATAATGGTCCCTTATGATCTTAGAGTCTATGAGTCTATAACTCCGGAGGCTTTGCAGGGTTTAGAGGCAGACCAGAGAACCTAGAGATACAGAAAGGCCCAGACCATAGCAGCAGGGATGACAGGGAGTCAGCCCAAGAGAAACCGATGGCAGACCGGTGAGTGAGCCAAAGCCTTGAGACAGCATCTTTAAGTAGGAGCCTTTCCCTGCTGACTCAGTGTCCTGTGCTACAGCCACTACCAGGGCCCTGGGTTGGGGTCCAGTGGAAAGTCAGGGCCCAGACTCCCCTGCAACCCGTCCCCCAGTGTCCGACATTGTCTGCTAGATCTAACTGCCTTGCAAGGAGGGGCTAGGTTATTGACTTGGGCCACTAGGCCTTACTGCCCTGCAAGAAGGGGCAGATTTCCTGACTCCTGCCATTGGGCCTTACTGCTCTTCAAAAAGGGGTGAATTCATGGACACAGGCACCTAGGCCTTACTGCCCAGTGACAAGGGTGAATTTATAGGCTCCGGCCACTAGACCATACTACCCTGCTGATAAAGGCAAGCATATGGACTCAGGCTGGGAGGGATGTAGACGTAAGATATGTACACTTCCTTCCCCTCTTTCCCTAAAACAAGTGGGCGCACTCACCCTGCACAGCACGGGGTTTCCTCCAACCCTGTCAAAGAGGGGAATAACATTTTGTTTATTTTTTAAATAAATATTTGGCCCAGTGACACTTCTTATAATTGTAAATAGTAAACTACTGAAAAGTCCAGTAAACCAGTTACTATTCATAAGAGATACATTATTATTGGACTTTGAAAACATCATCTGCAAGTGAGATTTGGGGGTGGGGAAATATTTTGCATTCCCTGATTTGGAGTCCCTGAAGCAGGAAGGAGGGCTACATAAATAAATTTCAACCCGTTGATTTGGGTGTACATTGAATCATACCCCTCTGTATAATATGCGGATAACAATAAGACTGCCCTATCTCATGTGATGGAGGGAGGATAAATGTATTAAGCTTGTGAGGTATTCAGAAACTATGGTTGTAGCTGCCTAACTGTGCAACCTTAATATTAATTCAAAATTTTTAATGAAAAAAATTATAGCTTATTACTTATCATTTGGGTTTCTGAATTCACCACCATTCAGAAGTTTATAATGTTCCTTAGAATACCTTGTGTTGGCTTTTCACACTCAAGAATTCTAATTGGCTGATAAAAAGTTGTTTTCTTCTGATGAAAAAGTTACAAAATAATGGATTCGTGAGGGGTGTTAACTCCTTTCATGATTAATGCCTAAAACTCAGCTCCTTCCCTCAAGAAAATCAATGGCAATAGTAATGTAATGTATATCATTGGGATGTAGTTTAGAAAAGGAGTGCAACCTCATTGATAAGCACAATCCATGTTAAAAGAGCCACTACTGCGCAGGGGAATTGTGTCTTCTTTTGAGGTGCTTACGTTATTTTCTTCTTAATGCAACTAAAGAAATTAGGTAATATTCCTGCCTGATCTAGTGGAGTGTCTCTCGTATCTTGAGAGGGATGATTGTTTTTGTTTTGAACCATAGTTTCCTGTCTGCAGACCAGAGCCTGGTAGTCTACAGGGCTGGTACAGTCCTGACGGCTCATTTACTTAAAAGATGGCAGAGGTCAGCCATCAATCAGGAAGTCACATTTGTCCCCTGATCCGTTAAAATTTCATGGGGTAACCCTAGCCGGGTGAAGACCTTGATGAGCTTGGTGACTATCTTAGAGGCAGAGGCAATCCGTAATGGTACCGGGTCACATAATCCACGATCACAAGGATGTACTGGTAGCCAGATGTACTCTTTTCTAGTGGGCCCACCAAGTTAAGTCCTATTCATTCAAAGAAGGTCCCAACTACTGGGAGAGGAATGAGCGGTGGTCTTCCCAGCTGGTGCTGTACACAACGATGCCATCAATATAAGCAGCAGCGTACCGCCCATGGGATTGCAATATCCAATCCATAAATCACTGGAAGGTGGTCACTGCTCCGTGTAACCCGAATTGCATGGTCATAAATTGGTGTAGGTGAAAGGGGGTTGAGAAAGCCATCTTCAGGCATGAAGTCAGGGTCAGAGGGATCTGCCAATACCTCTTGGTGAGATCCAGGGTTGACTGGAACTTGGCACTCCCTAACCTCTCAAGGAGTTCATCGATCCGTGGCATTGGGTAGGCGTCAAATGGAGATATAGCATTCACTTTTCTAAACTCAATACAAGTCAGGAGCCATTCAGTTTTGGAACTAGGACTACTGGGCTTCACCACTTCCTATGGGATTCTTCTATCATTCCCATGTCTAACATGACCTCCAGTTCCTTCCAAACAGCCTCTAACATCTTCTTGGGCAGGGGCCGGTGGGGGGTGTGGTACAGTGGCAATATGATGATTCATGAGGATCGTCCATCCTGGCCGGGCTGACAAGACCTCTGGGTAGGACTGCAGGAGTCCTTTGACTTACTCTCTCTGGGTTGGATTGAGCCCTGTTCCTAATGCTACAGGCTCATCCTCAAAGGGTTCATCACCCAGGGGTTATAATTCTAGTTCGGGAGGGTTGGCAGATTAGTAACACCTCCCTGCTCCTCCAGGCTTTTAACAAATTGACATGGTTCATGTGTGGCTCATGGCACCGGCCTCGTAGCCTAACCTCATAATCAACCAGCCCAATCTGCCATGTAACTTCAAAGGGGCCTTGCCACTTAGCCAATAGTTTGGATTTGGTTGAGGGCAACAGGATTAGGACCCGATCTCTGGGTTCAGAGCTCTGTAGCCTGACTCCTTGGTTACAGTGTTGTGCCTGACTCTGCTGCATCTGTTCCAGATTCTCTTTAGTGAAGGTCCCTAGCATCTGAAGCCTGTCCCGCAGCTGTAGCACATGGTGGATCACCCCCTTTACCTGGATTTCCTGCTCTTCCCACCTTCAGAAGGTCCAGGATACCTCAGGGGTGTCTCCCATATAGGAGTTCAAAGAGGGAGAACCCTGTGGAGGTTTGGGGTACCTACCATATAGCGAACAACAAGGCTTGGAGTAACGTATCCCACTGTCGCAGATTCTCTTCCACAAATTTGCATAGCATGCTCTTCAAGGTCTTGTTAAAATGTTCCACCACTGGTAATAGTCTGGAAAGACTGAGAGCCTACTGGAGATGGTATAGGGATGTCCTGAAGGCTCATATACAATCATCCCTCTAACAGTGACCATGGAGTACTAAAGATGAGATCAAGTCATGATTTGGTTGAAGCCTCTGGTTTTATCTCTGATACCTCCCAGTACAAATGGAGTTTGAAGAAGCACCTGCACCAAAGAGTAGATTTATCTTCAGTTCTCAGGCACATCATACCCAAACTTCCAGGTTCTGTTGGAGCAACAGAATTATTTTCTGTCTGAGCCATATAAAGGATTTTGGTAGCCCAGTTAATCTCAGCAAGCAGGGTCCCTCATCCTAAGTAGTGTTTCAAACACTCCATTAGCAGGCAGTATTCAAAAAGAACTCTGCCTCATCACAGGTTTCATGAATGACTGAAGGCTGCTCTACACTGAAAACTTACATTGGCATAGCTATGTCTCTCACAGGTGTGGATTTTTCACACCCCTGAGAGATGTAACTAAGCTGGCCTAAACCCCTCATGTAGACAGTGCTAGGTCAATGGAATAATAGAACATTAAAGTTGGACAGTTAAATGCTCAAAAAATCATGATGACAATGGTAAGGTTGCCCTCCTTAACTCTGCTTCCTTGAGTATATGATGCAGCCCTTAATTACACAATCACCTACAATCTCAAATATTTCTAGCATTTCTATCACCTGAGTTACATGTGTAGTTTCTTGTACTCTATACTGTTAACAGTCCTTGAAAGTCATGTATATGATGTACATACAACAAGAGATACTTACACAACACGCTACAGATTAAGTGTATCACCACAGGGTAATAATGACATTTTGCTGGCATATATAGGACACTTAACTTTGCAGCTAACTATCGTACCCTCTGAATTGCACTTCAGGAAAGCTATGTTATGCATGCATACACACGCTGCTAAATTAACTTCACAGTTAACAGACTAATGCCCCGAACTGCAGCTAAAAAAGGCTATGTTATGGATGGAAGAGAAAATGTATAATAGATGAGTAATGACAAATTTAACAAAATGCACACCATACAGAAAAGAGTACTTATAAAAAATAGTCTAAATCAATTCATATCCACTGGACCATTCTGACAATGAAAATAATGTAACATAAATATAAAAGAATAGAAAAGAAATCAAAATGCTACATGCTGTATCCAAGTTTATAGAAAAGTGCACCAATATTTAGGTATTTGTAAAATATATGTGACCATACAGAACGCTGCAATGTAATTCACACATATGATGGACAAGAGTAAAATTGTACATACATTTCCTGATGAGAGTGCAATCTTAAGAATGTTGATAACCAGCTATTTTAATATGGAGTATATAACAGTACTCTGTACCTCTATGATACTGTACCTTGCAGTTGAAGATTTAAAAATGCTATAAGACATGTGGCTGGTGAGATGAAGGCAGTTGGGAGACTAATGAAGCTAGCCAGCAGAGTTAAACAGCAGGTACTCCACAGGGAAGAACCCACAATAAGAGGAAAATGGCATACTGCCAGTACCACTGATAGCTCTTCCTCTGCCTGCACTTGTGGAGCCCCTGGCCACACAGGCATCCTGACCCTGGAGGTTTCTACCCAGATTGTGGTCTTGACTTGCTGGGAACGCAGTCAGCATGTCCCTACCAAAGAGAGCCAGCAGGGAGAACCACCCAATATGAGAAATGTCTGTCAGTGGAATCCGTCAGGAAGCAGGCAGGAGAGCTGCAGGAAAAGATGTCTTGTCTGTATAGAATCTGGGAGCTCCAGGACTTCATTGACTGGATGCACATGGAGATGTCTGGGATGGAGGATGCTAGTTGACTACAGAAGACTACAGTGGCACCAGAGGAGGAAGTAGATGGGCTGTGGGGACATCTTGGGCAGCTGACCGTGCTCAACTGCCCACCAAGATTCCCCATCCATCAAGATTGAGAGGAGCAGATTCCAATGGCTGAGGGAAAGCAGTTATTGCCCTCCAAGGCTGGAAGGCTCTTGGCCACCATCCCCAAGAGGAGAATACATATGATGGTGGTCGTTGGGAAAGATCTTCCGAAGGGACAGAGACATTCTTCTGCAGATCTGACATCTTAGATGTCTATTACAAATGCAAGGGGTATGGGGAATAAGGAGGAAGAATGAAAATATTACTACAGGGTTTCTACTACTTACTAATCTTACTACTAAACCAGGGTTTCTCAAACAGGGGTCACAGCTTGTGTAGAGAAAGCCCCTGGCAGGCCAGGCCAGTGTGCTTACCGGCCCTGTCCACAAGTCCAGCCGATCATGGCTCCCACTGGCCGCGGATCGCTGATCCAGGCCAATGGGAGCTGCTGGAAGCGGCGCAGGCCGAGGAACTACTGGCCACCACTTCCAGCAGCTCCCAATGGCCCGGAGCAGTGAACCACGGACAGTGGGAGCCGTGACCGGCCGGACCTATGGATAGGGCAGGTAAACAAAGTGGCCCAGCCCACCAGAGGCTATCCCTACACAAGCTTCCCTGTTTGAGAAGCCCTGAGCTAAACTATTATTTAATTGGTATCACAGAGACTTGGTGGAATAAATCTCATTATTAGAATATTGGTAGATAGGTATAGCTTGTTCAGGAAAGACAAGGAGGGGGCAAAAGGATAAGATGTTTCATTACACATCAATAACATAGCCACTTGTTCTGAGATCCAGAAGGAGGTAAAAAGCACACGAGTTGACAGTCTCTTTGTGAAGCTAAAAGGGGAAAAATAAGGGCAATATCATAATAGGGATTTATTATAGACCACCACATCAGGAGGATGAGGCATGTCTAAAACATGTCACAGCTATATACAAGACACAAGACCAGACAGAAATGGGGAACTTTAACTACCCAGACATCTGTTGGAAAAGTAATATGGCAAAACACAAAATGTCCAGTAAATTCTTGGAATGTATTTGGAACAAATTCTTGTTTCAGAAGGTGAAAATAGTAACCAGGGGGACAGCCATTTTATACTCAGTTTTGACTAACAGGGGCATTGGTTATGGATCTGAAGGTTAAAGGCAATTTGGATGAAAGTGATCATGAAATGATAGATTTCTTGATTCTACAGAAAAGAAGGAGTGAGATTTCAGAATAAGGACAATGGATTTCAAAAACTCAGACAAAGAAACTCAGAGAACTGGAAAGTAAGATTCCACTGGGAGAAAATCTAATGGAAAAGGAGTTCAGGACCACTGACAGTGTAATGAATTACACCTAACAAAGGACATAAATGGCAAGAAGAGGCTCTATAAGTACACCAGGAGCAAGATAAAGTCAAAGGGAAGTGGAAGTCCACTAGTTAAGTGGGAAGAAGAGCTAATAACAGATGATGCCAAGAAAGCTGAGGTGTTTAATGCCTATTTTGCTTCAGTCTTCACTAAAAAGATTAATTGTGATCAGATGCCTAACACAATTGACATTAACAGCAAAGTGGAAGGAAACGCAAGCCAGAATAAGGAAGAACAAGTTACAGAATATTGAGCTAAATTAGGTGTATTGAAATCAGCCAGGCCTGGCAAAATTCACTCTAGGGAACTTAAGGAAGTAGATGAAGCCATGTCAGAACTGTTGGCGCTATCTGGCTAGCTATCACTCTTATACTTCCTCTGGATGGTGGTAATCCCCTCTGGCTCCTCCTGCTACCCTCCTGGTTTGTTTGCGTACTGACTACTTGGAACTCAGGTAAGTATTTAATAAATAAGCTCTACTGACCAGGCAGAGTCATAATGGGATGAGACAGGTAGATAGGCAGATAGATATGCCTAAATTGTTGTTAGGTAAACTTGTCAATCAATGTAGAACTGTTGTTGCGTAAACAGTACCTTTCACATGAACCATAAGCAAGATGCTGAGACCTGTGTACCTCAGGCTAGGAGACCCTTCTGCCCATGTCCAGACTTAGAGGTCACACAACAGATGCCTTGATTGACAACACTAGGCTGTACTTACTCTGCTGGCCACATCCTGTTAGTGCAGCCTACAGGAGCCATTGGGGTGATCTTTGAGAACTCATGGAGGATGGGACAGGTGCACTCCCAGAGGGCTAGAAAAAATAGCACCTATTTTTAATAGCCTAACCTTGATACTTGGAAAGATAGTGGAAAAACAATTAAACAATCATTTTGTAGGTAAGTAGAGGATAATAGGGTGATAAATAATTGCCAATATGATTTCTGAAGAACAAATCACACCATACCAACTTAATTTCCTTCTTTGATAGGCCTCGTTGATAAGGGAGAAGCAATGGACATGATATAACTTGGTTTTAATAAGACTTTTGACATAGTTCCACATAATATTCTCATAAACAATCCAGGGGAATGTGATCTAGCTAAAATTACTATAATGGGGGCGGCATAACTGGTTGAAAAAAATTCACTCAAAGAGTAGTTAACCATGGTTCACTGTCAAACTGGGGGGACATATCTAGTGGATCCTGCAGGGATCTGCCCTGGGTCCAGTACTATTTAATATTTTCGTTAATGACTTGGATAATGGAGTAGAGAGTATGCTTATAAAATTTGTATATGACATTGACACTGTTTCAGTGTTAACTGCACCTTTGACACCTGTCCCCTTCTCCTCCCCATCAGTCTTTAATTTGTAATGAAAGAGGTGCTGGGGCTTAAGCAATTTTTTTAATTTAATAACTGGCATGGCAAGCCCAGAGGTGCTGTAGCTATGAACTGCCAAGCTCTGACACAAATTAAGCACTGGCTCCGGGTCTTCTTCGAGGGCATCTAAATAAGATATTAGGCTTCCCAAATGTCACTCTCTTGGGATGGGGAGACCCCCCAGTTCTCTCTCTTTTAACCAGTGGTTTAGGCTTAAATCTCACTACAGTTCCCCATCAGACCTCACCAGGGTCCATTGCCCATGGTTAACTCTTTCACCGGAGTCTATATAGGGTATAGTAGTTATCAACCAGCCTTCACAAAGCAAATTGCATTTATTCTTGGGATAAGAACATTACAGAAAAAAGCACATAAAAACAATAAAAGTTCTTATACACATGCTAAAAGCTTACCAGGGGTCACCTATTGGTCTTATGTGGCCTTATTAGGTCAAAGTCTTTCTTACCCTTCCTCCAGGGTTGGGGCCCTTGGACAGAAGAGTCTGTCCATTTGGTAGATGAGAAAGAAGGTGTCCATTTAAACCCAGCCTTTTTATATCAAAAGCCCTTTCCTTATCTGTTGGTTTCTGAATAAAAAACAGTTTGAACCAATAAATGCAAGCCTCCACAGGGAATGCTTCCTCTCTGGAGGTGTTTATAATCTAAGTGATTCTCCTTAGCCATCCCCCTAACTCTTTTTAGTTCCTGACTGAGCTATGGCAACCCTCCTCTATGGAGTTACACACAATCCCTGGCCCATAGTGTTACATAAAACATTCATACACGTAACACAATATGGTCCCCAAAGATATTGCATGCAGTTGCAACACCTGTTACATTCAACAAGCTCGGAGGGGTTTCAAGCACTTTGGAGACAGAATTAGAATTCAAAACGACCTGGACAAAATGGAGAATTGTTCTGAAATCAAAGATGAAATTCAATAAAGACAAGTGTGAAGTAGTAGTCTTAGGAAGAAAAAATCAAATGCAAAACTACAATTTTACTGGTTAGGTAGTACTACTGCAGATAAGGATCCGAGGGTTATTGTGGAACACAAATTGAATGTGAGCCAACCGTGTGAGGTAGTTGTGAAAAAGGCTAGTATAATTCTGGTGTGCAGTAACAGGAACATTATAGCTAAAACGTAAGAGGTAAATGGTCCTGCTTAGCACTGGTGAGGCCTCTACTGGAGTATTGTGTCCAGTTTTGAGCACCACACTTTAAGAGAGATGTGAACAAATTGGAGAGTCTGGAGGAAAGAAACAAAAGTTAAAAAAGGTTGAGAAAATCTGCTTTCCGAGTAAAGATTAAAAAAGTAGGCCTGTTTAGTCTTGAGACGTAGACTGTTGGGCAGAGGTAACCTGTTAACAGTTTTCAATATGTTAAGGGCTATTATAAAAGGAATGGTGATCAAGTGTTCTCAATGTCTACTGAAGGAACAACAGGGAGTAATTAGTTTAATATGCAGCAAAGGAGATTTAGCTTAGATATTAGGAAAAGTTTCCTAACTATGAGGATAATAAAATATTGGAACCAAGGAAAGTTGTGGAATACCCATCATTGGAGATTTTTAAAAACAGTTTAGATAAACACCAGTCAGGGATAGTCTAGGTTTACTTGGTCCTGCTTCACCATGGAAGGCTGGACTAGGTGACCTCTCGAGGTCACTTCAAGTCCTATATTTCTATTATTCTATGATTAGGACAAACTTCACATCACTTATCTCCATCATTGGTGTCTTACCAGATGATGACATTTACAGATATTACAAAGCTGACTAATACTTGGAAAGTAGTCATGATGAAAGAGATTTGGGAGTAATTATGAATAGTAAACTAAATATGAGTTCTCACTGCAATGACACTGACAAAGGATGCATATATAGAGGATATATGTACTTGCTGCACTAGTAAAACCATATTTAGAATACTATGGGCAGTTCCAACCTCCACACTGAACAGACACTGTGAAAAGTTAGAAAACCTTTATTAAAAAAAAGAGAGAGAAAATAACTGAAAATATAAGTACATTAGGACTTGTCTACACAAGAAAATTATTGTGGAATAAAGTTGTGTGTGAATTGAAAGCAGAATTAGCAATTCCAGAATAGGTCCCTGTGTGGCCATTCTTATTCCAGAATAAGAGCACCTTGTCCCTGTTTAGCTTAAACCACTTCCAAACATTTGTGCATTTGTTCAGCACCTAACATAATAATCTGATAAACATAATCTATAGCCAAGTACATATCTATTAGCAATGCTGTATGGGATTTATCTTCTTTAAGGAAGGCATATTTTAAGGCTTCAGTAGGTTAACCCATTTAAGTGGGTTATGATAATTGTCTACTACTATAGCTACAGGAAAACAGCAGCAGCAGACGAGAAAGATTTATTCACACAGAGCAGCAGTGTTAAAGATCAATGAAAAACACAATTCAAAAAGAATAAATGTATCTTAACTACTAGAGAAAATCTTTTGGTGGTATGGTGGTATGGTGTAACCATTCTCCAAAGTTGCATATCCACATCATGTGGTAGTCAGATCAAGGTTTAGCAACAGCAGAATTGGTCTTGCACTGTTAGCAGTCAATTTGTGCAACTCCAATTGATTGTGAATGGAAGTGCCAGCTGTGGATTTGTGTAGCTCAGAGGGCCAGATTTGCACAAATGCTGAGCACCCTCAGCTACTCCTGCTTCATTGGAGATGAGATACCCAGCATGTGTTGAAAATCGGACGGTAACTGTGTATTTGCACAATCGGATCCAAAATCTATGCTTTTTTAAAATGTTTAATATATGTTTACCCAATAGCACTTCAAAACACTTGTTACAGAATATTAGTTTAATAATATACATTTAATTATGTGATCTTACAGAGCTAGAGCAACAGTACACATTCCAGGGACTTTTCCTAAATTAGAATATAGGGGCTTTAAAAGCAGCAAAGAAAAAAGGGAAAAGAAAAATTTAAAAAGTGGATTTTTTAAATGCCTATTTAGGGAGTTTTGTTTCTCTCTCTTTGTTTTTGTTTTTTTTAAATACCACATTATACAGAGCAAATGAAGCATAAACTACAGTGTTTGACTATCACAAACTTATTCACATTTTGGGACTTGAACAATACTGGAAGAAGCCTGATTTCAGTTTCATTTCCTCAAAAGAAGAAGAGTAAGGGGGGGACTATACTGAGACATATAAGATCCTGAAGGCTAAGGTTATATCAATGTCAGCAAGCTGTTTGAACTAGCAGCTGGCACAAATAGGGGACCAGGAAAGCAATTGTCACAACAATTCTTTACATAAAAGGTGAGTGAGTTATAGAACAAATTGTCAAGCACAGCAATAGCAGAAATTATCTAAAACTAATGTAAGAGAACATATTTAGAAACAAGGGCATTTAAAAGGGTACACATATTAGATGGATTTTTGGCTCCAGCTTTGGAGCTCTGGGCACATGCACACCAACATAGACTACACAGCTGTATCTACTCGAAGAACTCAGGTCTTCTGAGTCCCAAATCAGTGAGCTATCCATTAGACCACACTGTCTTTCTTGTTGATTAGTACCTTTGAAGTTAGTGGGACCTATTGTAGAGTAAGGTGCTGCTCAGCATGAGAAAGGGTATCAGAATCTGACCCATGAAGAATACAATTTCAGCTTCTCTTCGCCCAAAACCAGTTTGAAAACATGCACCCTGACAGCTCAAAAAAAAGAAAGAAAGAAAATTAAAAGATCCAACAACTTTTTTATTCTCAGGATATTTATGCCAACCTCATGACTTTGAATGCAGGGGGTTGGCAATGCTGAAACTGATGTAAAATGAATTCTACAGTAGAGCTGTGTGTAAAATGATTTCCTCTTTTCCTCTGATTGTTTTGTAAAATAGGGGTTATGATATAAGGAAGTTATATCACAAAGGGCCTGGTAGCAATGAGGTTAATACCATTCCTTAGGCAACCAGATGTTCCTACAATTTACTAAGAAGGATGGGTGGCTTACCAGGTGATCCATGCAGTAATGTTAATAAGACTCATTGACAGCTGATACATGAGCCTAAGAAGGTGCAGGGAATATAAAACAGCAGAGAATGTACTGCGGTGTAGACAGTGTGCATTCATGTACAAGTGAAGTTGTTTGCACTCTTGAAATTAGCTCTGTCTCAGCTGGCTAAAACCAGTCATATTTTAATCTGTATTGATGTGGCTGGAGCAAGCCTTCCTTTATCCTGCTTCAAAGAAGATTACTATTTACATCAAGCTATGGACAAAGGAAACCTTTCTGTCTATGGACCCAACCCTGCTCCCAGTCAATTCAGAAAGTCTTTTTTCTACTAGCTTCAGTGGCCTTATATATTTGGATTGTAGGCATGCTAAAGATATAGAACACTTTTTCAGCCTCATCATATTTACCATAAATCATAGTAAAAATTAACTTCTGTGGAAGTTGTGGATACTCAATATCTCTCTGGATCATGGGGTTGTTTTGTATTCTTTATCTATTGGGGGAGAAGGGGGTTGCGCACATGCACAGGTGTTTTTAACTGTTATTTCCCTGGTTTTGTTTGGGGCTTTTTTGGAGGATGGAGACAGAAAGCTTATGTTACTAGTAGTTTGCACTTTGATAGCACTTTTCACCCAAGATTTCAAAGGATTCTACCAACATTAATAAAATTAGCTCACATGAATTAAGGGAGTAATTATCCCCATTTTACAGAAAGGGTAACAGATAAACAAGTTCAGTGATTTGCCCAAGTCTGTGTCAGGAGTGGGAAAGAAAATCCCAGTCTCCTGTCTTGAGCTTTAGCCATAAGCTCACAAATCCCCTCTTGTGTATTTTTTTTATATTCTTCTTCATCATTTTGGGCAAAAAGAGAGAAGAAGACAGACAGTGAATCTCCAGCAGTAACAAATAAGAATAGAAATTCAAAACAAGGACACACATGAAAAAATGTTGCTTAGCTGTATGAAATGTTATCATTTGCAAATATATATATTTATAGCTCGCAAATTAATAGGCAAGAATCCCTTGCAATGAGATTCATGGATAAAACAGAATATCTTAAATGTTGCTGATTTGTTTGCAAGTGCTCAATTTATGTAGGCAGGATTTTCAAAGATGCCTAATGGAGGTAGGCACCTGACTTCCATTGTAATTTAAAAAATGTGAAGATTACTTTCAAGAAATCAAATTTCTGTACACTCTTGCCACTAGGACAATGGTTGCAAAGATTGCATTGCACTGCTGGGTCTTGCCTGAAATCTCCTCACCCAAGGGTAATTATTGAGAAATTCTATCAACACTCTGTTATAAAAAATAGATGTTGTTTAGATTCATCTCTTCTTACTTGGCATTGATGTAACGCCAAGAGACCCCGGTTGTCGGTGGGCAGTCTGTATAGGTTGTCTGCACTATGGAGATACACCCAGCAGGATCTTCTCTTATATCCCCACATGCAGTGGATTTGGAAGTTGAGCTGAGGTAGAAGCAAGGATAGGATCCCTGGATACGGAATTACATGGAATTAGCAGCCATTTAACTCCTCCACAGAGGGGACAGCACAGAAGTTTAATGGACTCCCACAGTTCTGAGACTGCAGTATCTATTGTGAAGCAGTTCTCCTACTCAGCAGCCAGGGAGATTCCTCTATCCCCCACAACACACACACACACCCTCAGCCCTCAAAAACATCCCCAGCACACAACCCAGATACTCAGGCCGTGTGCTGGGCAAAGGTTTCATCCCTTTGCATGGTGTACTCATGTTTCAAAATTCTCTGAAGGAGATAATGGACAATCAAATGTTAAACATAACTCTTCCAAGCTCCAGCTTAATTTTGCCTCCTGCATGACACTTCCAATATAGAAATAATTTCAAGGGGAAATCTCACATGGATTAGTGTAAGTTTATTGGTTGCCAAGGTAATAATTCTGGGACACAGAAATCTGAGACCTCTCGACCAGAAAGGGAATAGAAAATATCACTTGCAGAAGCAATCTCTTATGAGAAGGCAATTTAGAGGCTTCAGGGCAATGAAGACAAGATTGAGAGTAGTTACAAGCCATTTTTAGATTATATTACCTGTTAGTCTTTTTCTTTTTGTTGAAATATTCCATCTTTTGCTTCTCTCTCTATTTCTATTCTTCCTTCTTTCTCTGTCTTTTCTCTGACTTTCACCTAGATGGCAAGACAATGCATATTATGAATTATTGATGCAAGTAGTATGAAAATCTCCCCAGAAGGGGTTTCTCAGATAGGAGTGCAGGGGACAGGTGGGACAACACAGACAGTAAGCTCAGCACAATATGGCAGTTACGAAACCTGCTATGTCAGCTCCACAGTCTCCTGACAGGGACATTTTAGGGCAGAAAAAGGTACCATCAGGACATCCCTTGAGGTTCCCCAGTGATACAGCACCCACAACAACAATGGCAGACAGGAGCATCAGTTAAAGCAGCCCCTCAAACTGCTCAAGCCTGCTCAGCGATTCCACCTGACTCAGCCACTAGCCATAGCATAAACAAGGCAGAAAGCATCTCCTCTCAGTCCCTATCTCAGGCTCTACAGTAGCACAGAAGTTCATTTCTGACACCTTCACAAGAAAGAGAAAAAAGCTCCTCTTCCTCCTGCCCCCTCAACTGCAGGAAAGATTCCCTAGTGGCTAGGGACTGTCGCATGTTAGTTGTCATGACAGGTGGCGTGAATCTGAATCCAGCTCTCCGTTTGCCTTTAATGAGCTAGGCCTCAGATTTTCTTATAATGCTCTCAACTTCATTTCTACTCTGTGGCAATATGGAGTATTGAAAGACTGATATGTCTCAGTCCAGACACTCACTAAAGTGATCATTTTAATATTACTGATGTCCTCCTTTTTCTCACTATCTCACCTTCAAGAAGACAAAACAAAACAAAACCACACACACAAAAAATTCCTTCCTGTGCTGTTGTCAACTCTTATCTGGACTACGGTAACCACCTCCTCCTCCCCAGCTTCCATGCTTCTCACCTCTGGAAAATCAGCAAGAGGATTAGAGTGATCTCTTCAGGAGACAGAAAATTCAACCTTCTCCTGAAGTTCTGTCTCTATCTATAGCTGAATTTATCTTCATTTTTATTTGAGAATTTATAAAGATTCCATGGGCTGGGGGACTAAGAAAGGACTGGAAGATTCTAGATAAACAAACTAGGACTGTGATAGTTATAAGAGAGAATGTGTGAAAAGGGAAATACATGGATGATGCATTGTATCGAGATTTGGCCTCAGATAATTACATGCTGACCCTTTCCTGAAACTCAGACTGGAGTTGTAGTAGTATGTGACAGGAGAAAAGTTTCTATTACCAGATTCCCACCAGACTTAGTGCTTTTCATGAATTATTACAACTATAAATGCATAAATATTATACTTATTTTCATCTACTCAAGTTCAAAGGGAAAGTGCTTCATTCCTGTAATGGAAATATGCTTTTAACTAACATAGAATGTGGGTGCACTACTAGCATTTACATCCTAACCATGTAGCATTAGGATGCACTATGGTCCTATAGCTACAGTGGATGATTCATATGTTATTCCATCTTCAGACTCATTAACATATCCTGAATTAGAATGACTGCTACCGTGCCTGTATCTGCTACTGAAACTATAGCACTGTTCCTTGCCACTGTGATACACTCACCATCCTCTAGAGCAGACTGTGTCAGTGCCAGCTCCCTGCTAGAGAGGAGTCAATTAGTCTTACACTGTTTCTTAATGTCATCTGTTCTGCTATTGTACATCCTTAAAGAAACCCAGGGCTTGTCTGCATGGTTCATTAGTCTGCACTCAAGGGGTGTAAATTCGAGTGCATACTAGCATGTTACACACTCACTAGCTCTGCTGGCATGCACTGAAAGTTCCCTAGTGTTTGTTAACATAGTATTGGTTGGAAGGGGACTGCATTAATGTGTGTTACAGAATATATAGAGTGCACCAGAGAGTTCCACATGGGCCAGTTAATGTATAACACCCTTGTGCACACTAGAATTTCCACCCCTCTGTTGTGGACTAATACACTATGTAGATCAGCCCTGAGAGTCAGATCTGGTGCCTATTGATATCAGTGGAAAGATTCTCACTGACTTCAGTGGGTGCCAGATTAGGGTGAAGGGGTATGTCTACACTGCAGATCGGAATGAGCCACTAAGCCCGGGCAGACAGAGTAATGCTAGAGGGGCTCAAGTTAGCTTCTTAAAAATAGCAGTGTGGTGGGTGCTGCATCTTGAGCTACAGCTCATCAGTGTAGATATACCCCTAAAAGAACATTGTCAATGAGTGACATGGGCCTGTAGCTGTCTGAATCAAGTTAAAGACTATGGACGTCACATGTTTGAAGCATCACACACTACTTTTGAAAATTTACCTCTAAAAGTGTAACATAATGAACTTGCTTCTCAATGGCTCCCCCCTACCCCTGCTGGAGGTTAGATGTTTGTCACCATGCAATGAAGCTGATTGACCCTTCTCAGAGGAGTATTTCTTAATGGCATTTATCTCAAAGGCAGAATTAAATCAATTTCTGAGTGAATGGAACCAGGAATAATAGGCAGCAGATTTAAAACAAACAAAAGGAAGTACTTCTTCACACAGTGCACAGTCAACCTATGGAACTCATTGCCATGGGATGTTGTGAAGACAAAACTATAACTGAGTTCAGAAACAAATTAGGTAAGTTCATGTCCATCAAATGTTATTTGCAAGATAGTCAGGGACACAACCCCATGCTCTCGGCATCCCTAAACCTCCAACTGACAGACACTGGGAATGGACGACCTGGGATGGTTCACTTGATAATTGCCCTGTTCTGTTTATTCCTGTGACAAATCCCTCACTGGGCAGAAAGGGGTTAAAGAGCAGTTCTGGGCACAAGAGGCCTCACCCACCCACCCCCCATGCTGAGTGTGCACCACTTGGAGGTGGGGTTTAAAAGGGAACTGACCCACTCATTCAAGGGAAGATAGCAGTGGTGCCAACTTAGTGATTTTGTCACTAGACTTAGTGAATTTTTGGTTTCCCTAGTAAGGAAATAAGTGTCAAAGTGACTAGTAACTTTCACTTCCAATTACAGTGATATTCAGAGAAAGAAGTCACCAATTTGTATAGTCACAAAATCATTCACAAACAGCTCAATAGTGTTAATAAAATCCATTCCACACTCTTCTTACTGCATTCTGTTGCACACCAAGTCAATGTCATTATGTCTCACTTGGGCATGTTCTTGGAAGGAAGTGCATTCCAGGGCTTCTTGGGCTGAGAGGAATGAGCTGTGAATGAGAGGAAGGGTTTGACTAGAGCTCCTGGGAGCAGAATAAATGCTTAACATGTGACTGGGACTTAGCTTTGATTCTTTGGTGGCGGGGGCGGGGTGAAAAGCCAGATCTAATGGGAAAGCGCGGGGCTTGAAGAGGGGAAAAGTTATGATCTTCTGCTTAGTAAAAACGGTTAGTGACAAGGGCTGGTGCCGCTCCATAGGCAAGGGTGATGCAAGAAAAACCATTTGTCAACAGATCTTTGTGCCTTTGGCCACTGAAATGTTAACTGGTCAAAATCCCCCTTCAAGGAGTGGGAAGCTGGCTCGTCCCTTGGGACTCTACTGAACCTGCCCTCATTACTAGCTTCTGCGCTCACCCTGCCTGGGCAAAAGGACACTCCCAGATGTTGAACAAAAGCTACAACAATGCTGTGCGCTCCCTCTCTGGCTGGATAGCTTTGGCAGCTGAGTTTATTTTGTTATCATTGACCAGCTCTATTGGTGTCTCTCAGCTGGTAGGGGGCTGACGAGGCATTTCTGGCTGTCCTGGTTATACAGGGCAGGGCTGGGATCCACCCTAGTTCTTAACCAGCATTTGGCTGTGACCTTATGGTCCCTCAGACCTACTATACTTGATTAAGCTAGTGTCTTACAGGATACAGGTTCCTCCTGTTAGTGCTGAGTAAAATAAAAAGCTAAACAAGCTTTATGGGCTACAAATGTTTTGCTAAATAGTGATTGACAACTGAATTGGGGCCTTCATCCTAAATGCCCTGTCATCCTTATACTGAGTAGCACCTTCCTATTAGGTAGACCCACTGATTTTAATAGAGCTACTCACAGCACAAAGTGGCAGTCAGGTGCCAAGCAAATTAATAGTAGAAAATAATCATACAAATCAGGAAGCCATTACATTTCTCAGCATTCCAGTGCTGGATGAGTTCCTATTGGATCTTTTACCCTAGAAACTTACACAGTCCTTTCTATGAAGTCCCATTGGTCATTAGTGGATTCACTAAGTATTGTATGATCATAAACCTATACAAATGATCATACATTTTTGGTTCCCTCTTCCCTCAGCCCTACTAATTCCTCTATCACTTTGGTACATGTTCATATAGATTTTCCTAATTTTACTTATTCTTACCTTCTACTTCTTCCTTTGCTGCTATAATGAGGAACAACTGAATTATCTGTAGGTGTTCCCTCCCCCTGCCAGAGGGACACACCCAACGATTTGGGAAAAACTGATTTAGAAGAAACTGAGAATGTGGAACGGCTCAAAGACTGCATGCTGACACATTTATTAGTATTCAATGAGTATCAACTGGATTGAATTACAAAAAGTTAAGTTTCAAGAAGGAAAGAAAAGAAACAGGGAGAAATATTTTTTAAAAAATATTTTGGTCAATTACATTCCAAATCCCTGCTAGACATTTCTTATTAAAGTTAACAGAAAATTGATGAAAAATTCAATAAAAGCTAAACTAGTGCAAAGACCTTAAGGGTATGATTTGGAGTGTGAAACTTTCTATTCCCACTTCTACACAATTTTTCTACTCAATTTACATAACAAATGAATTCTGCTCACAGATTAAAAGATTCCAGGCTCTCTGTTCTTATTGCATTTAATCATAAAGAATTACCCAGAACGTTGACATTTTGCAGGAAAATCAGATTTCACACTTTCCATGAGTTATTTCCTTTATTTTTCATCATGTATTTTAAAAAAGAGAGAGAGAGCACGCTAACAAAATGGATATGTATATTTTGTGATGCACCATACTATATTAATGTAATGGCTAGGTTTTAAATCTAAAACAGTGAGAAAAGAACTAGACTTTCACCTCTGAAATTGTGGCTAATGTCTAATACTTTGTCTACCTTGAAATTATGAATGCAGGCCTTACTTCTAAGTCCCATATAAGGTCCCAGTTCAGCAAAATTATTTAAGCAGGGGCTCCAAGTTACATTTGTGTTTAAGTATCTTGCTGAATGAGGGCCTATGTCCTCAAAATAATATTTATATAGGATGTAGGCCATTCATAGGCCTTGTGATGTCTCCTCAAACCAGGGTGAATTCCTTCTTTTATGAACAACTATCTACATTGTTTGACAAAGTGTATCATGGACAAGAACAGTTGACACAAGAGATTCATGAGAGGTCAAGAGTGAGCAGAATGGCTATCTTCTAAGACCACCTTCTAATCCTTTCAAGAAACACCCAAATTGTGGTATTGAATATTGGAGAAATCTATAATAGTGTGCTTTTGTTGCTGATCTTCTAAATTAGATAAACACCTGTCAGGGATGGTCTAGATAATACTTAATCCTGCCATGAATGCAGGAGGTTGCACTAGATTATCTCTCAAGGTCCCTTCCAGTCCTGAGATTTTATGATTAGCACTAGTGCCACCATCCTTTCACGTTTGTGAAAATAAAATACTCATTCCAAAAGTGTGTTAGTAAGAAAACAGGAAGACATAGCTGGCAAACTATTCTTAACCATATGTAGCTGTAAGAGGGTGAATAAATGATGGCAAATATCACAAAACACAGTAAATGGATTGTTCCAGAATTATGGTAATACTCTATCATTTAGAGTGCAGTGCCATAAACATGTCTAATATAATTCTAATATTGTAAATACTGCACCATTAATTGGGAGGAGAAAAACCTCTGCCACTAACACACAAACTAGAAAAATGGACATTAGTACCTCATAAAGGTACTCTAAATTCATTTATAGCTCAGAAGACATTTGGAAGGATACCATGTAAGCCCTATGCTGAGGCTAAGCAAGGAAGGAGACAGAGCAGACATGGATGGCCAGCTACACAGGGGAGAACTCTTCATCCCTAGTACTGTTGTAAAAGGCTCTAAATTGGCTCAGAACATGATGGTGCCTAGAGGGACATAGGGTACAGAATGGGCAAAGGCCACAACCACAGAAACCACAGTGACCTTAACACTCCATTTGAGGGACTAAATAAACTGTGGCAGCAGGCACAGCCATACTTCAGTGAGAGTGAGAATAGTGGCTGCAAAGAGGCTGAACTGGGATTTCTTCTATCTCCTTCACTAAATTTAGTGCCCTACAAACACACACACATTGTGTGTGTTGCATATGACCAAAATGAATTTCATTGAAGAAACACTAAAAACATTACTGGCGGCATTGCGTATGCAATCTCATCATATCTTTCCCATGCAGGTCACTCTCTCAAATTATTATTCACTTAAAGAACTTCTGTAAAGGCATGGCATTATGGGTCTTAGCTGGTGCTCCATCTTTTTTTTTTTCCTTCTCTATGTTGCCTTTTAGGATTTTCTACTGATGTTTACTTGAGGGTTGTGCATGTCAGGAGAGAATCATCAGTGAGGATAACACAAGGTCAGGATGTCCCAGAAACGCCACCACACCAAGCTATCCTCCAGTCATCTGGTACAGAAGCTGATTTAAGCAATAGAGTACATATCAGAATTAGTAGCTCTGCAATTTCATATTGAAGCTCCTTCATAACTTTTGCATGAATACCATCTGGTTTTGGTAACTTATTACTGTTTAGTTTATCAATTTGTTCAAAAACATTGACAGCTCAATCTAGGACAGTTCCTCAGATTTGTCACCTAAAAAAATAGCTCAAGTGTGGGAATATCCCTCACATCCTCTGCAGTGAAGATTGATGTGAAGAATTAATTTAGCTTCTCAATAATTGCTTTCTCTTATTTGAGTGCTCCTTTAGCACCTTGATTGTCCAGTGGCCCCAATATTATTTTGGCAAGCATCCTGCTTCTGATGCATTTATTTATTTATTGCTATTAGTTTCTGCCCACATTCCTTGCCCAGTTAGGTACAGTCAGCCAATAGCCACTACCGCCTACCTGACTGTTAGTGTCATTGATATTGGCTTATCTTTCCTCTTGATGGCCATTCTTCTGTCTTCTCTGCATTGCTGTATCCTCTCTTACTTGATTTTTCTCCCACTCAATATTAGAATCAGGCATGGAGATTATATGAGCATCTCCCAGCCATCTCCCCTGAATTCCTAATTTGAAGCTCTTTTAATCAGTTGTGCCAACCTCCCTTGCTTTAATTCAGCAGCCCAGTTATTTACTGTGGCATATGAAGAGGCATCATCCCCCAGTGTTGCCATCATGCCTTCACTGATTTCCTGTGGGGTCAAATCTTTCTTATATAGGTACTTGACCACTGCTCAGATTTCATTCATCTCCATTTTTCTAATCTTTGGTGACTGACTCATTTCAACACATCCTTGTACAAGTTCTGCACAGATGAAAAAATGTCTGTAATAGAGACACAGCTGAGACTGATACTTCGCTCTGTGAAATTTGTTGTGCCCTAACTTATTATTAAATAGGTCAGACTAGACACTTTCTTAATGACCCTTATGATTTAAAACAAAATCATTAGTCACTGGGAGATTGTTCTTCAACTCTGTGGTTGCCCTGAGGTTTCCTCCCTCTCAGCTGACTATTGTATGCTGGAGTTGTCAGCTGGGAGTGTAGCCTTGAGGCTGCCCAGCTTGTTATCTGCCTTCTCTGTGACTTGGGAAAGCAATTTCTGGGGCCATCAGTTATATTTTACATACCTGATGCTTCCCCAAGGCTATTTCCCAGTGCCTGGGTAAATGGAGTCTGTAGATCCTTTCTGTGGGCAAATTTATGTGAGAGGACTGTCCTCTGAGGGTGGGAGTAGAGCTCAATAGCCCCAGTGGAAGTTTTTGATCTGCCCTGGCTGGTCATTAAAGCAATGTATCCTACCTCTGGGATAAGCTCACTATCCAATTAACAGCAGCAGCTATCTGTGTAATAGGCAAGCACCTGATAGCAACAGTTTGGGCTGAGCTGGTAATTGAAGAGCTGATGTCATGCTTAAAAAGGCAGCAGAAGGATGTTCCGGTGCTTACAGCACTAGCCAAAGACTTGAGAGAAATAGTTCAATTCCCTGCTCCATCTCAGGACTTCCTGTGTGACTCTGGGCTAATCTCTTAGAATCTCTGCACCTCAGCTGCCCATCTCTATATTGGGGATAATGGCACTTGCCTACCTCACTGGGTTAGTTTGAGAATAAATACATTAAAAATAGGGAGAAACCCAGATATCACAGAAATAGGGTCTAAATAAGTTCCTAAAATAGATATCTATGTTATATGCTTTTCTATCTGGTTAAGAAATTACAGAATGTGACATGTTGTGCAAAACTAACTTTATTAAACCTAACAAATTAGTCTTCTCTTTCATACACCAGAAATAAAAGTTTTTCATAATGCATATGTTACCTATTGGATCAAATAGAATGTTGTTTCTGTAGTACGCTCACATTTTAATTACTCACATAGTACAGTAATCTGCTCTTATGTATTTCTTTGTACCATATCTTATTCAGTCTAATATTGTTGTTTCCTTAAAGCTAAGATTATAAATTTCTTTTTAATCAACATTTGTGAGCCAGCAGAATGGAAAAATGTTATGATTTTTCTTTCTTTTTTTGTTACCTGATCCATACAGATAAATTGCACTTGTAAACTGACATTGCATAGAAATATTCAAGTGCAAGAAAAAAGGAGGGCAGAAGGCTAGGACAAGTCTGATGCACCACTGTAGGCCTCAGGGTTTAGGTAATATTGCAGTGGCCCTCTGAACCTGGGTGAATTTCACACTCTTTTATTATTTTATTAAAGCTGGGGCACCATGGTATGGATCTACATTGGAGAGACCTCTGCTCTGAAATCAGTATTTAACTCTCATTATCAGTACGATACCTTCCAGAAATGGACATGTGGGAGAGAAATGATGGCTGGATCAGTGCTACTCAGGTGGTATAACCAAAGCTAAGAACGTGTGATCCAAGGAAAAACCCTGAGGAAAGTATCTGGTTTCTGAGTCAGAAGCTTCATATCACCAGAGCAATGAAAGCTTATCAGAGGTGCCACAGTCAAAGTCACAAAGGTAAGATTAAAATAAGAACAAAGCCTTCTTCTGAAAAGAGGGCTGAAGTTTAGGGTTTTTTTTTAATTAAGTCAGGGAAGAAGTTGATCTAAAAACAAACAAAAATTGAAGTATAGCAAAGCAATTTTATAACTGGCATCAACAGCAAATTGGGACAGATTAATACAGAGTTCAAAGCTGCCAATAAACACAGCTATGGGGCATGAGGTCAAAGTGCCCACAGTTTATTACTACAGTAATTCTTCACTTAAAGTCATCCAGGTTAACATTGTTTCATCGTTATGTTGCTGATCAACTAGGGAACATGCTCATTTAAAGCTGTGCAATGCCCCCTTATAACGTTGTTTGGCAGCCAACTGCTTTGTTCACTGCTTGCAGAAAGAGCAGCCCATTGGAGCTAGTGGTGGGGGCTTGGAACCAAGGTGGACCCGCAGCCCCCCTAAGTTCCCTGTGCAGCAGCCACCCAGCAGGCTATCAGTTGCCTGGCTGTTCAGCTGTCCCTCCCCCCATGGCCGTGTGCTGCTCCTTCCCTCTGCCTTGGAGCCTCCTGCTTTCTGTGCTGGGGAGTGGGGAGAGAAGACAAGGGCTAATGTCAGGGTGTCCCCCTACCCCCACTCCTGCCCCCACTTACTCCATCTCCATAGAGGGGAGGGAGGCAGGGGATATGACAGGGCTCAGGACAAAGGGAGCTTGCTCCCAGCAGCTGCTGTCTCAACTTGCTGATCTGCTTAAAAAGGCAATGTATTTAGAGTGGGGTCAGCATACTTAAAGGGGAAATGTGCATCTCTCTTTCTCTCAGACAGGGTGTGTTTCTCTGTCTCTCTCTGCCATGCTGTCTCCCCTCCCTCCATTCGTGCTGCCTTGGAGAGTGTGAGGCTACATTAACAACAATGTGTGAGGGGTCAGCCGCGTGCTAGTTCATCATTTAGCAGTAAGGCATTCCATGGGAAATATCCCACCCTCTCACTTCACCACCTCAGCCAAGCTTCACAGTCATCATTGCTATGTACAGTAGATCCAGGCCAGTTGGGTACAGCAGAGTAGTAGAAGGCAGATATCCTGGCCACTGGATAAGCAGTTTTCTGTTTCCTGACTGACCAGAGCAGGGACTGCTCCAGGATAGGGTGGACACATGACTCTAATTAAGGCCCCTCTGATACTATAAAAGGGCTCACTTTGGTCAGGCCAGGGAGAGGAAAAGGGAGCCAGAGGAGAAGAAGTGCACTTGAAGGGCTGGGTAATGAAGACAACTTCGAGCCACTGGAAGGGAGCCCTACAGTAAGGGTGAAGAAGGCACTGAGAGAGAGAAGCGGGGGAGCTGTGGGGAAGTGGCCCAGGGAAATGTATCAACTCTGGCAGTGAAAGGTTGGCTGCCAACAGCTGCTGCCACTAGGGTCCCTGGACTGGAACCCAGAGTAGAGGGCGGGCCAAAGTTCCCCCCAACCCACCACTACAGAAACACCTCCTGGGAGGGGAAGACTGGCCCCTGTCAGGACAGGGGGAAATTGGATTCGCTTAACATCATTTTGCTTAAAGTCACATTTCTCAGGAACATAACTACAACGTTAAGCAAGGAGTTTCTGTAATCAGTTGTAGAAAGTGAGACATACCTGACTGAGATCAATACACATTGAAGAGCTACAAATACTGAGAACTCCAGCAACTATTGATAAGACAGAACTGGCTCTGGTAACCAGCCTGTGACTGATACCCTTACAATGGGTTACTTGTAAGTTGTATATCATTAACCGCAGGAGTCACTGATTTTAAACTAGGCCACATAATGGATATTTGCCTTGTAAACCTTAAACTAGGTCATGTCACTGGAGCCAGGAGATGAGGTCTCAATTTCTTGTGTGTCAAACCTTCTTTTAGTATGGATCAAACTTTAATCAGTGAGGTCAATCAGCCCCATAAAACTGAGAAGTAAATATAGAAAAAAAGAGACATTGCGTCATGAATATACAATGTTTGATAGCCCCTGAGAAATATGAAAATCTATTGAAAACAAACAAATCACCCAAGCAGGATCAAACCTAGCAAGAAATTCCTTCTCCCCTCAGATAGTGTGAGCTAACCCACAAGTCCTGAAAGAAAATGCACTGCAAAATAAGCATTGAAATAGTGAGATATCATAGGACTACGTATCAAAGATTCCCCCATGTGCAATAACAGACCAACAATAGCAGGTATCCAGACATAGAAAAATTCACCATATATCAGTAGGAGGGAACAGAGGGACAAAAGATGGTATTCTCAGAGCAGGAATAGGCCTATTGCACTTGTGAGGCTCATTATAAAGCTCTCCAGGGAAATCATTTGACCCCTGAACCAACAACTAAGCAATCCCATCTGCCAACTGCCAGATTAATGGCTCAGGATCCAATCAGAACTTGTAACCTGACCCCAAGTTCAATGTAGGGCATCCCCAAAGCTCTCTCCTTCCTCACAGGAACACTATGTGACTAGCACTGGCCAGAAGACAGGGCCACTTGCAATCAGCCCTAGGGAAGTGTATTTTATATTTCCCTACAGCTTTTTTTTTTGGGAGGGGGTGTTAACAAACTCCCCATCTTGGGTCCCATTCAGGACATCTAGCTAATTCTCCAACCAACTGTGGCAGGGTCATGAGCACCACAAAAGAGGGATCAGGAGTAGGAAGCAGCACAAGCTCACAGCCTGGGGAGGGGGGCAGGTTCAGGACTATCTGCCCTGTCAAAGCCTGCCCATCACCTGACTGCCAAGGG
Source organism: Gopherus evgoodei (assembly GCF_007399415.2). Lineage (NCBI taxonomy): Eukaryota > Metazoa > Chordata > Testudines > Testudinidae > Gopherus > Gopherus evgoodei. Next base: position 192,455,661 of record NC_044322.1, on the reverse strand, counting down.
TGGTAAGTAGCATTAGAATTAAAAATTAAGCACCTTTACCATGCTTACAGTTTTACAACAGGATATAAAAAGAAAAAAATAAAATAACCACCTTCAAGAAATAATTTATTAAAACATTTCCCTGCAGCAGTAAAACAAAGGAAAGCTCTAAGAAAGGCTCTTAAAATTATATTGGACACTCCTTTCCATAGATAGGTAAGGGGCAGTAGGAAGAAAACCTACAGCTTTAAAAATTAAAGAGAAAAAATTAAAGCTGCCAGTATAAAAGATTTCACAGCAGGAAAACAATAAAAAAGTACTTAAGCATGAAAAATGGGAAACAAAGAAGTCATTAGCTGGAAAATAATTGCTTCATAAGCAAAAAGTAATAAATACATAACACAAAGTTCCTGTTGCATTAGCATGCTTCTATCGTGTGAACAACTTTTGTGTTATAGTGATAACCCTAGCTGAACTGGTGGATTTCCAGCAATATTAGCAGTTCTAGAATATTGCGACTAGTATTAGGTTAGTATTCCCATGGGGCTTACGTCCACTATTCAACATAGTTTATAGGTTCTCACCCGATGGGAACATTCATTTTATATGTTTATACAAGTTAGGGAGGCCGACGTAGTGGAGGGAGGCACCTCAGCACAGCTCTAGATCTCAGTATAACTGAGCACATATATAACAATCAAATTACTGGCTGGTTAATTTATAAATGAACAACAAAACCCCACCCTACCACATAAAACCTTCATTTCTCACCAAAAGCACTACCCAATAGATGGTATCTACTAAAGGTCAATAGATTTGGGCTATTTTGGAGGAAGAATGGAGGGATCAAGTTTCAGAGTTCCAGAGGCCACACAGAATATGCCATGTTGGCAGCTCTGTCTTTTTATACCAACAAGGCTCTAGCTTGAGCACCTCTGCTGACCACCCCCCTGGCCAGATGGTGAGGGGAGAAAGTCCATCTCAGAAGGTAAGTAGGTTCCTAGTTATTTACCACTCTCTCAGTCAAAACCAACACCTTAAACACCACATAATATCTGAATAATTTATTCTGGCTTTATATGGATTTACAAAGACCTGACTGGATGACACTGCAGGACTGGTTTTGACAATTATCACCAGCTAGTTGCTCTGCACACAATAAGCAAAGAGGCACCAGAGAGTGTGCATGTGTGTAGAAGGCATTTAGCATGATGTTTGCATCCAACCTGACGTGTAGACGATTCCCCTAATCCAAAGCTATGTCTGGTAGAACATGTCCATCTTGTCTGCCAACCTGAGATGAGGTTAAAATAAGACTAGCTTTAGATTGCCAAATACCCCGCTGCACTGTAGAATCCCTACATGAGTCAACTGTGTTCTGTCAGAGCCAATTTTGGTTAGCAGAAAACAAGCACAGAAAAGTGTTAAGGGGCTGAAATTCTCCTATGTCTTTGGGTTAACTGCACTGTATTCTGGGGAATTAATGTACCGGTAAAGGGACAGATTTTATGCTCTCATCTGACATGGTTAGACAGGGAAGTAAGGCCTACCTGGATCTTGGGCTGGGGCAGGCAGAAAGAACAGGGACTGTTCGCCCAGTACTTCCTCTTGTAAGCAAGTGGATGGAGAGGAAGTAGAGCAATAGATCTGTTCCTCTATGCACGCTTTCAGGGGTGGAGAATAAAGGGCAGTATGCGAAGTCTGAAGCAGCATACTTAACACCCACCCACCTGCCAACAATGGGAAAGGGGTGTGTCTAAACTAAAAATTCCTTCCAACTGCTTTTCTCTGGGCAGCACAGCTACATGTTACTATCATACCCAGGTCTGAGCCTAAAAGATCAATCTAGCCCACAGTTTGAAAACAAATTACATATAAGACTATACAATGCAATTTTAAATGATATAAAAACTGCCCCCAACATAGATAATAGGGTAACTATCTTATTAAGGCTGCTTGAAATGTCCCAGTTCTTCAATGGGATTAACTTTAGGCACATGCTTAAGCACCTTGCTGTATTGGGCTAAGTGACCATTCCAGAGCCTGATGATTTCACAGGGATTTGGATCTGATGTTCCTTTTTAAACAGACAAAACCATCTAGTGTTTGACAGTCCAAAACTGTTACCAGGATGTTTAAAAAATGCTGCTGATTTTTAAGCCAAAAATTTGACAGGATCTTGCTTCAGAGTTCTAAAGGATGTAGTGGTGGTAGAAGAGGAGGTTTTTTCTTGCTAGTTTCAAATAAGTTCTTGTTTGTATTAAAATGCATTTAAACAGCTTGTTGCTGTACATGTGAGGCAGTGTACCTATTTTGCCTTTTGTTTTAATGTGTCCAGGCCAAAGCTGTTGAATAATTTCAGAAGTTTCAGAATTGATAGAAAGCAGGTGTTAGACCCCCAAGTGGGGCCCCAGGACCAGACTACGGGTGCTCCGGCCTCCACCCCCCAACGGATTTTTCCCCCAGCCCTCAGAACTGCCACTGGTCACGTAGCTGCTCTGAAAGCAGAACTTGCAACAGGAAAAGCAGCCTTGTGGTCAGCCAGCCTGAAGAGACACAGTTCCCCTCGCGACGGTTGCTTCCTGGGTAGAGATGTTGGGGCCCGTCTGCCTCCCTTGTATGGGCATATGCCACTCGCGACCCCCCAATTGGCTTATCACAAACTATGACGACAAATTTACTATATATTGCCGGTCCCCTCCCGGGGACGGGCGGAGAGCCCCCGAATTCCTGTCGAAACCGTATCCAGGCCTGATCACCCTGCAGGCTCTCTCGGCTCACGCGTTTCCTGAAGCCTAACCGGTTGCCGGCCGTAATGAAACTTTTGTGGTTTGTATGTGTAAGTATAATTAGCTGTTAAGTATTCTGTACTGGTAGATAAGAGGCAAAGACTGATTCTAGCCGCCCCGAGACTCCTGCTAGGGGAAACCCGCTGACCAGGAAATCTCGAAAGCAAGGGGGATCAGTTAAGCCTCACAATTTATTTAGGGAAATTAGTTGCTGCACTTATGATTACTAATAGCACCAATATCACTTCTACTAACCCCTGGAATGATTTAGATAACTATTGGGATTTAGAAAAATACCAGGGCCAGCTTTTATTTGTAATTGCAGTATTTGTATTATTTGCTTTGGTAGTGTGTTGTAAGCCCCAGATGTAACTGATCGTGTTCTCCCTTATCATTATCTGTGATTCATTTAATAAACCCTTATTCTCTTAAACACTAAGAGTGATTGCTTGCGTGCTCTCCGTCGCTACCCGTGGGCACTTGACACCCCCCCCAGGGCATCCAGTGATCGAACCTCCGCCCTACCCCAACGCTCATTACCCGGTAGATAACGGGCACCTGGTGGCCATATTGGTGGAGCAAGGGGCGAGAGTAATCAGTAATCAACAGCAGGAAGGGGAAATATTGATTTACATTAAAAAGATTTTCTATTTTGCAATCAACTCTAGGCTGGGGAAACTCAGTAACCAAATCACCTCTAACCCACATAAAATGGTGCTCCAGAATTTAGCAATGACAGCTCATAAATTCTCCACACCTCTGGTGTTTTCATAATGAAACCCATTATATTTCAGAAAAAAGTTATATCACTGAAATATTAAAATATACAATTCTTTGCAGGCATACCTCCACTTGTAGGTATCTGCAGGCAAAATAAATATGCTGAGCCATCTAATTAAAATGCAAAGATGAGGAACAAACAGCAAAAAAGGGAAGGGGAAGAAATATCTAGAGGCCCATTCCTGTAAACACTATCTGGTGTAGCCCCATGGAAGTCAATGGAACTACAGAAAGAACTACATTCTGTTTCAAGGGCCAGGCCCATATGGAGCATCAGTGAGCAACACCTTTTTTTTTTTTTTTTAAAGAGTTACTGTTCGGAAGTGAAAATAAGCTGTAAAGCATATCAAAAAGTTTTATTGGTTTTGTTTTAAATATTATATTAGCTTATGGAAACAACATTATAAACACATATTTTTCCCAAAAAGTTGAAAGCCATCATTTTCTATCTGTATATCACACATGATTTGGAAAGTAAGGCTTCTTAGAGTAAAAGTTTCCATCTATGATCATCCCAGCTTGTTTTAAGTCAAGAGCATGACATTTAAAATAGGAGGTATACTGATATTCTCTAATGTATGTCAAACCTTTAATGTGTTTTGCATGATAATGCTACTACAAAATTACTTGGCTCAGGGCCCAGGGTAATTACATTCCCGGTACTGCTGTCTTAGCTTGCTGCCAAAACTGGCAAAGTAGGCATTTTTCCTCAGACGACACTGTTAATGAAAACTGTCAAAATCCTTTCAACCCTCCTTATTTTGTTATACTCATTGTCATCTCACTCAGTCGGCTTTCTAGTCTTTTGTTCTCAACAATGTATCTCTTGGTTGTTCATTCTTTCACAGCAACAAATTGACTAACTTCTCCTTATTGCAAATCAACATTTTAGAAAAGAACATCTCCCTTTTACTACTTCAAAAAAAACAACACCTTGACAGGGCTTCACCTCATCTTTCTAAAGATAAAGGGACTAGAATCTCTCTTGCAATGAGCAAAACTCTGAACAGCTCCCTTATTCTCAAGGCCAGCCCAGGCCCCAACATAATTTAAAGTTGCTTGAGAGCATCTCTGAATACTGCCACTGGCTTAGAGTCCTTAACAGACCCTACACCAATTGAGGCCTGGCATGGAAGAGGGTCCAATGGTAGCACAAAAGTCCTCTAAATCAGGGGAATTTTCTGCTGGGCATTTTCAGCTTGATAATGGCCCCTTTGCATCACCAGTTGCACAAAGGAGCTGTAGCACCTGGCTAAGAATTTGGCCCATGCTATCTATGTTCCAGTGTTGTTGGCATGGGGCTGGCTGGTGATAGGATCTCTTGGTGTGAGAACTGGGGACTCCAATTTGAAAGCACCTCTTCTCAGTGTACATCAAGAATCTCACCAGCATATTGGCCCTTTGTGACCTCATCATGCAAAAGATTACATTTAATAATGGTGCTTTATATATCTCTAGATTTTCCTGTAGTGTGAGTGGTAGGTCATGTGTCCTTCCCAGTACCACACTGGATGTAGTTTAAGAGGTGATATGTGTGCCTTTACATAATCCAAACATAATTCTATCTAACCTGAGAAAAAATATTAGCTCTAGAATATTACAACACGTACTGCAGAATATTTGCAATATATAGGTTTGCTATGTGGTATAAATTTTTGGGGGTGGGGAGAGAAGAGAGGGATCCGTAGCCGCATCAGTATGTATTCGAATTTTAGCTGTAAAATCTCTTTCAGCAGCAAGATTTTCTCCCTCCGTAGATTATCTTAAACAAATACTTTCCTTAATAGCATTAGTTTTGTCATTGCTTTTGTGTGCATAAAACTCCACAGAATTGATTCCACAGAGTGGAAAGGAAAGAACCTTAAAATATTACAGTGGGAATGGAGATTCTACAACTATTTTGTCTGTAGGGCAGAGAATTGCCTCCACTATGTAGAAGAGTGGTAAGCAAAGCAAGGAACAGGATTAAGAATCATGGCTCTAGGGGCAACTGCTCCCCAATCAGTGTGGCGGCTTTTCAGACACAAACCTATAAAATTAGTTTAGGGAATTAGTGCTGAGTGGCAGAGAAGTAACTCCTACTTGGTATCTTCAGTCACCTCAGAACAGAGTGGCACGTTGGTGGCATGTAACATTCACTGTAAGGGTAGAAAATGAGTAGAAATGGGGCTCTTGAATGAGCCATGAATAAAGATAGCAAGAAAGGCCAATAAACAGCACAGAGAAGGGCAGGCCTTCAAAGGAACTGAGGGGTTATGACCCAGACTCCACAATCCTTGGGGTCTTCAGGATTTGAAGGATGCAGCCCCAGCTTGTCCTTCCCCACTTCTCCTCTTTCAGTTTAGGGGTGGTGCTGGAGAGGGACATGGGGGTGGGGCTACAGCTAGAGCCCTGCAGGGATATAAAATTTGTATACGCATCCAATCCACAATCTGCAATCATCATCCACGGATGCACATATCCATAGATATAAAGTGGATGTCCACAAATTTGCAGGGTTCTAGCTATAGCCATCCCCAAAATTTGCCTTTGCCTCCCATAGCCAGTCCTCCCAGTGGAAAGGTCAAACGTTATGCATAAGTAAGGGTAGGATGGTATTTTCTGTCTAGCCCAATTCAACCCGCTCACATGGCAAATGCTGATGCCATCCCTACTTCAGCTCCACATGGCTGCAAACCCTTCCCCTCTGATGGGAGAATTTGTTGTGAACTATATGGAGCAAATCCTGTGGAGCAAGTTTTCTCGTGTACAGATTTTCTGTGGCAAGGAAGTTTTTAGCCTGGTGGTTGCAAACATCTCTGCATCAGCTAAAAGAAATATCAGATGGCATCTGTATCCCTTTGGTTCCTTAGAGAGATGAGATATGGTGTATTGCAGATGCACTGTGAAGAAGTCATTGCTTCTCCTGACATCTGGATTAAAAGTAGACTTTGTTTACTGGAGCAACCAAATGCATACTTTACACAATGAACATTTGTCAGATTGTCTCAAGGAGAAAAAGCATTGCTGTGCTCATATTCAGTCAAATTGATAGCACAAGAGTCATAGGAGGAATGGTGGCTAGAGGCTGAGCATCTGTCTCACATATAGATTGAGTGCTACAATTAAAAAAAAACACCTGAAAAACCTTATCAGAAAACAATAGAAAAATAATGATTCACCCCATGTGTCTTTAGCACAAATATTACCATTCTATCCTCTGCAAGGCCTACAAATAACCCATGCTGCCATATGCCACTACTCTTTCTTCATTCAAATCATTCCTAAAAGCTAATTTCTTCTGTAATGTCCTCAACAAGTGAGGCAATTTAAAAAAAAAAAATCTCATAATTCCTGCCTCTATCCTTCCCTGATGTGTCAGGCTTTGGGGAAGGGATTGTGTGGTATAGTACTAAGCACACAGTTTACATTAACAAACGATAAACCGTCCTAATATCCACTGATTCACTGAATTCCACATTCATTTACTGCACTCCAGAGAGACTGTGGTTGCTAATAATACAACAAATATACTCTATGGAAAGGTTCATTTGAAGGGAACTTAAGATTCCTATGATTTCCCTGGACATCTTGAATCATTATTTGACTGAACACCTAACCCTGCTTTGATATAGGATATTTCTTATATGGAATTAGAAATGTAATCATCACAACATCAAGAATCCATTTTCATAATACTGAAAGATGAGCAGAGGGAACCAGACACCACAGCCATCTCCATGGTTGCGTCATGACCAGTTCAAGAGATAAGTTCCAAGATTCTGTTATTCTCCTCTTAGCATGTCCATTTCCACCTCCATGTTAATCCTCCTACCTCTTTTTTTTCTTTTACTTTTTGCCTTTTGCTCAGTGAAAAGCTGGCTAAACTCACCATGACAAATCTACCCTTGCAGCACTTTCCTATTAGGAATTTGTCACGCTAAAAATTATTTCTGAGCAGCCTGATCCTGGTAAAAATGTTACTTTCCATAGGCCAGCCAGAAGAAAGTAAGAGCAACCTAAGCAAACATTTTCTAGAACCAAGGGAGTAAAGCTGATGTCAAGGAGTTACAAATTAGACCATTTGCTGTGCCTCTGATCTTCCACTAACTGAAGTGTCATGGGAAAGCATCAGAGGCATAAGCTGTGATTTTGTAACTTTTGCTTTTTCTTTCCCTCTTCCCCTGGATGTTCATTTTTCACATTTTGTCTTCAGAAACAATGTTGACCTTTAATAAGAGAACCTCAGAGCTGCTACTTAAAAGCTGACTTTTTTGTGAACAAGGATATTTGAACATACTTAGGGCTTGTATACATTTAAAATGCTTCAAAGGTATAGCTGTGCAACTGCTTCAGTGTAGACACTACCTACACCGACGGGAAGGATCCTCCCATCCAGCTTAGTTTATCAATCTCCTCAAAAGATCACAGAAGATTAGGGTTGGAAGAGACCTCAGGAGGTCATCTAGTCCAACCCCCTGCTCAAAGCAGGACCAACCCCCAGCTAAATTAAGATGGTAGCTAGTTTGACAGAATAATTCTTCTATCAACCTAGCACTACTGGCTTAACTATGTCACTCAGGGGGTTGGATTTTTCATGCTCCTGACCAACATAGTTAAAGCAACCTACTTTTCTAATGTAGACCAGGGCATATAGACTTTCAAATGGGGTTTTTTTCCCTTTAAACGATTCCTTACTCAGAAAGCAAAAGAGATGTGAGTTGGTCAAAATGAAGATTCACTTGTGTTGGAGTAGTGCTTATGTATATCATGTAAATGAAGCTATTTAATGTTGCAAAATTTTCATATATGGCTGCTGGAAGTTAGATATCTCAGTAATTAAGGCGGTACCTGTACATGCCTTTAAGAAACCTAACCACAGGCACCCAAGCTTGTAGGCTTCTTCAATAAAGTGTGAAAGGATCCCGAAAGGAATTTTTCTACACATATTTCTATTTCTATTCTCTATCCATGTCTTCATAAATAGAGCACTTCTTGCAATCATTTCAACATGTAATCTTACTTTGGTCAGAACTATGAAAACCAAGAGAATACAGGTCTGGTGCTTCTAGTCCAATCATATGTACTTAGTAACAGTAGGGTTTTTTTTCTAACTTGACTTGCTCCATTACTGTTATGTTTGTATCTGTTGTTCTCACACAACAGAAAAATGTTTACATGCTCAGATTTTTATGACAGATTTACCGGGGGTGATTCCAAGTCACTCACCATTTCCCAAAGTAATTCCTTGTTCAACAGCATCGCTTCAAAAATGACGCTTCATCCCCTAAAAAAATAATTGCTATAACGAAAATATCACTTCCTAAAGTCCTGCATTGCATGGAAAGTATGTCAGAGTTGTTTCAGCACTGCTGGTCAAAGAAACAGCTAAAAGACTGACTTCTGCATCCTTTACACATCCACAACTCCCATTGACTTCAGTAGGAATTTTGGGTGTGCAAGAACTGTAGAGCTGGGCCCCAAAGATAAATAGGTGGTAGATTGATCTAAGTAGTAGTTTATCAAATTTGTGGGCATGACATTATTATCTGAAAATGGAAACTCAGCTTTGCAAAATCCTTCAAATTTAGACAGGTACTCCTAAGCTTTCATGGAAAAAACCCACACACATTTCTGTTACATAAAAATTTTTACTGTGCTTTGAAATGTAAATATTTGTAGACTGCATGTGAAAATACAGTTTAGCTCCCATTTCTCTACGTTTTTTATTGTGTTAAATTTGTAACAAACAATAAACTTGGACAGCAAACACCAAATTGAAAGAATTTATCTGACAGCACAGAGCCTTAGGATAGGTTTTACTCTGTAGTCTGTAAGGTCTGTGGCTTGATTATCATTAGAAATGTGCTGATCCGTTTTACAATTTTACAGGAATTAAAGGGAAATCTAAGTCCATTTTTATTTTATTACAGCTTGACAGAAAGCAAGTTACTGCTGTGCTGGGTCAACTCTGCTACTACAAATTGATCCAGCTGTATATCCTCCTGAAGGTTACGAATGGTTGCTCTGTTAACTATATGCATACTTTGCATAAAAAGAGAAATTGTTTTGACAGCAATATACTGGTGTCTATATATGAAACTATTTTAGAATAAATACTGCAAGAGGAAATTTGTACAGACAGTGGTCTGGGATGTTTTGTTTACATTAGATAGACCAGCAGAGTTTGGAAGGTTTTATACTTAGCCTTTCCCATTTACAGAGGCAACGTCCCCATCCTTGTACAGGAAAGCAAATTTACCTTCATTCACCTTTGTTCCTGGAAAAAAGGGAGTAAAGATTCTAATCTCCATTATAATCCTATTGGGGCAGTGGCCTTATTTTATACTACAATTCAGGACTTCCCAATTCTACTTCTGTAGCCTATAATTACATGGCACAAAAGAGGCTGTAACCAAGCTGCAAGTACCCTGCAGAGAATCCCACTACCAGAAGGGAACTCCCAGCTGGCCACAGATCCTGTGCCTCTGCCTCCTGGTTTCATAGTGCATTGTGGGCGTTCTGAGGAGAGTTCTGCTCTGTCACAGGAACCCTCCACTGGTTTAGAGACAATTAAGGACCCCAGTCTATGGCACAACTTAAAGCTTCCTGGAATTAACTTTAAGTTACATCAGGTCCAAACTGCCCCATGGCAGCCAGATCTAGCTTTCTCATGATACACTTCTGCCCCCACCCCAGTCCCCTTGACTTCTGCTCCATGCAAGAAAAATCCAGGCCATACAGATATCGCTGTTAACAACTTTGTAATTACCATCTATTACTACATTATCATATGTGATACAGATGTAATGCAATGTATGCAGAATAGGAAATACTTGTAGTATCTTAATATCACAGTAAGGTAATAAAAGATGAATTTTAAATATTGTGACCACTGTATTCAGCATTATGTCATCTAGTGCTACTCTTCAAAAAACCTGACATTTTTGCCTCAGTTACATAATATTACTTGCAGTATTCCCTATATTTATTGTATCAAATACTGCAAATGAATAGAGAACACTATATAATTTTCTAAGACACAACATCATCACCGTTAAAAAACAGGTAGTAAGTCATCCTAAAGACAATTTATCTTGCATTAGTAAATTATGAATTATCAATAATTTAGCATCTAAATTATTGATAAAAAGAAGTTTTATGTATATTCTTATAGTGGTTTTGTCTTATGCCAACAGCAGGATTTTCTTTGCAGTAACATTAGAATTTGTCATTTTGGCAAGACATTTAACATAATCTATCTGCTTCCTATATTTCCAGCAGTTGCTTTGAAAAAACAGATAAAAATGGAAAATGACCTGTTGTTGTTATATAGGGAAATTTTTATTTAGTTTGAGCTTAAACTTAAATTAACCTAGAAATTCTAAGTGACGTAATGTAGGTCATGTGACTTGTCTTAAACAAGAAGAGAATCTAAAAGGGAGCCAGCCTTCTAGACAGTCTTTCAAAAGTGGATTATAAGGTTTTATATCTAAACTTAAGGGAATTTTGAGTAGAAAAGCATTTTAAAATAAAGCAGTTTAAAACCTGACAATGGCTGGATAAAATTTTCAGAACCACCAAAGTGATTTAGGTATTTTCAGAAGCGACTTTGGCATTTAGGGGCCTAAAAGCCATTTTCAAAAGTGGCATAGGCATTTAGGCATCTAAGTCTTAGAGGAAATCAAACAGCCTTAAGCTCCTGAATGCCTAAGTCACTTTTGAAAATTGAGTCACTTAGCTGACTTTGAAATTTTTATCTCATGCTCCCTGCTTCTCAAATCCCTGATTTAATGACAGATAGTACAGTAGCACTAAGCAGTGAAACAGAACTTATAGCTCTGATATGGGTTGTTTCTGACTAGTATACCTAACTGGTCTACAAATCTTAAATATATTTTCACACCAATGGCACGGCAACTGAGCAAACTGAAGTTGGACACCATTTGCTTAAAACTGTACTTGAGAAATAAAACCAAATCATGAAATGTCTCAATTCCTCAGGTTAAATAGTGGGTCATGTGGGGAGAGAGAACATCATAAGCACTCCCTGGCTAGAAGAGAGCATTGCAGCAGTCATTTTCAAAATGGCCATATTAGGGCTGCAGCTGCTTGGAGCTGCCAAATTTAAAAGGGCAGCCCCATGCTGAAGGAAAAGCTTCATACCCTGTACTGGGCAGATTAAGTAGAGGCTAAGACACCAGTCCTGTAAATACATGCTTGCTTAACTTTACTACTGTAAAAGGTCCCATTGACTTAAATGAAACTACTCACAGTAGCAAAGTTAAGTACATGCATAAGCGTCTGGAAGATCAGGGTCTATGAAGACAGTACTTTTACGGAATGTAAGTTGGGGGGGGGATTTTTTGGTATTCTGCCCATCATCACTATATTGCTATACTAAATGACATTTTCGTACACACACACACAAATGCTGATTAAATTTTCCTAGACTAAAAAAACCCAGAACACTATCATAATTACCCACTATACAATGTTTCTGGACATAGTTTGTATGAATGAGAAGGATTCCAAAACATGCAAGCATCAAGTAGTTTTTGCTTCCAACAGTTTTAGTCAGATACCAATCAGTAGTTCCCTATAATCTTTACCATTAATAGTTAAGCATCACAGACACCACAGAATAATAGTCCTGGCTTCCAGGAAGCTTAATGCCTCATTCTTGCAAGTTACTTATCATCTAGGGCCCTGATACTTAAGACATTTATACACGTGTTCCACTTCACTATCATGAATAGTCCCAGTGAAGTCAGTGGGATGATATACAGTAGTAATGTTAACCTGGGAGTAAGGCCCCAATCCAATAAATTATTCCACCCACACAGAACAGCTTGCAGGATCAACACCAAACTAATAGTCTCCAACTAATCTCATGTATAGGATATTCATGTACAGGTGAAAAGAAAAATGAGTTTCCATCTGTCAAGGTTCCTTCCCCATTCTAAACTTTAGGGTACAGATGTGGGGACCTGCATGGACACTTCTAAGCTTAATTACCAGCTTAGATCTGGTATCGCCGCCACCACCCCCAATTACCATCTTTTTCCCTGGATAGTCTTGAGGGATTTCACCAATTCCCTGGTGAACACAGATCCAAACCCCTTGGATCTTAAAACAAGGAGAAATTAACCATCTCCCTCCCTTTCTCCCACCAACTCCTGGTGGATCCAGATCCAACACTCTTGGATCTAAAAAACAAGGAAAAATCAATCAGGTATTAAGAAAAAAGCTTTTAATTAAAGAAAAGAAAGGTAAAAGAAAACCCTCTGGGAGAAATTAGCATACCAACTACTCTCACAGACAACAGATTTAAAACACAGAGGATGTTCCCCTGGGCACAAATTTAGTTACACACAAAAAATACCCAAATACCCAATTTTGATAATTCTCTAATGGTACCAAGACAAGTTACAAAGAAAATAAACATAAACCTATTTATTCCTTTCTAAAACTTACTACTCTGATAAGAGGTTGGTTCCTTGATCTTTTTCACTCCGGCTGAAACTGAAACTCTAAACAAAGGAAAAACTTCCCTCCTTCCTTTTGAAACATCTTGTTCCCCCATTGGTTCCTCTGGTCAGGTGTTAGCTAGGCTAGGTGAACTTTTTAACCCTTTACAGGTAAAAGAGGCATTAACCCTTAACCATCTGTTTATGACACCATCTGATCATCCTCCACGGAGGAATGAGAAGTTACTCAGGAAATCTGCTAGAAACAACTACCATCTACATGGCATGAAGCTCCCCCAGACCCTAGGGCAATGAACAATGCAACAAACCCCCAAACACTCCCTCAAAAAAAAAGGGTCACATTATAGTGGAAGAGCATATGGTAATGTCAGAACAGACAGAACTCCTGTCCCAATTTTGCTTCCCACTCCACCCATGCAAGGGCTTCTGCAGTTTTGCAGAAAAGAAAGGAGCACACCACAGAGCAGGTAATCCTTATTTCTTCCCCTTCTAAGCCCAAATCCACTGCTTTCTGCTTCCCTCCATATAGAGCTGTTAGCCCCAAGTAAAGATGTTTAGATGGGTAATCAGTGTAAATCAGTTTGTATTTTGTCTACAATAGATAAACTTTAAAATAGCCATCATTTTGTAATCTGAAGCACTTATATGGAAGCATGATCCTATGTTTTAACAATTGGAGATAACTATCTTGCCTATAAGAGTGGGTTTTATAAAAAGACTAACTTTTAGGTGCCTAGAAAATCACAGGAACAATAGTGAAGTCCACAAAGCTAAGTTAGGTGCCTAGGCTCCCTATACAATGAATGGAGAGAGAAGTGCCTAAGGTCTTTTCTATACTACAAAGTTGGGTCATCATAAGCCACCTTGCATCAGCCTACTTGTGCACGTGTCTACAGTCAGATTCATAGGTGCTAGAACTAGGAGTGTGGGGGATGCTGCAGCACCCCGTGGCTTGAAGTGGATTTCATTATATACAGGGTTTGCCATTTGTTTTGATGACTCTCACCACCCTCGCAATACAGATTGTCCCACATCCCCTGCTGTCATGGTATAATTCCCCAATCTGAACCTTAAAGTCCAAAAGATGGGGTACCAGCATGAATTCCTCTAAGCTTAATTACCAGCTTAGATCTGATAAGCTGCCACCACCCAAAAATATAGTGTTTTGGGGCACTCTGGTCCCCCCAAAAAACCTTCCCTGGGGACCCCAAGACCCAAATTCAAACAAAGGGGAATAAACCATTTCCCCTCCTTTCTTCCTCCCAGATCTTTCCCGGCCTGGGTACACTAGGAGATCACCGTGATTCAAACTCCTTGAATCACAACACAGAGAAATCAGGTTTTTTCTCCCCCTTCTCTCCCACTTCCAGGTGTTCCCTCCCTGGGCTATCCTGGAGAGATAGACAGATTCAAGCTCCGTGAACCTAAACAAAGGGATTCCACCTTTTCCCCCTCCCTTCTTTCTCCCTGTCTCCCACCAATTCCCTGGTAAGTACAGACTCAATTCCCTTGAGCCTCAACAAGGGGAAAAAATCAAACAGGTCTTAATAAGCAAAACTTTTAATAAAAAGAAAGAAAAAGAGTAAAAGTTGTCTCTGTAATTTAGATGGTAAAAGTTACAGGGTCTTTCAGCTTATAGACACTAGAGAGAAGCCGCCCCCCCAGCAAAAATACAATCTAAAATACGTCCAGCAAAATACACATTTGCAAATACAGAAAACAATCAAAAGACTACAACCGCCTTTTCTACTTAATGCTCACTATTCTGAATATATAAGAGACTGTAGCAGGGAGATTGGCAAGAAACCTGGTTGCACGTCTAGTCCCTTTCAGGACCCAGAGAGAACAAAGCAAAACCCCAAAAACACAAAGGCTTCCCTCCACCGAGATTTGAAAGTATCTTGTCTCCTGATTGGTCCTCTATCTGTTAACTCTTTACAGGTAAAAGAGACATTAACCCTTAACTATCTGTTTATGACACCTGCTCAAATTTGTCTTCTGTCAATGTAAGTGACCCATTATGGCCATACAATAACACCACCTCCCAGAAGAGTGTTGAGCCACAGTAGATATACTGAGGTCAACACAGTGTGAATGTATATATGGCATGACCTATGTCAACCACAACAGTCCCCCAGCAGCTATCCCACAATGCCCAGCACTGAATGCTCTGGTAAACTGTGAACTCCACTGTCCAGGCGGTCACTCAGAATGGAAGCCACACCCCTTAGAATCCCTGTATATTTTTAAATGCCTTTTCCTAATTTCCCAGCCTCACAAGCTCTCCATTGTTGTGTGCACACGCCCAGCTGACCATGCCAGCTACACACTCTAGATATGCTCCTTCCTGTAGCAGACAGGAGGTATTGGATCTCCTGTGCCTGTGGGGATAAGAGGCTGTACAGACACAACTACGGAGCAATCATAGAAACATGAACATCTACTAGCAGATTGCCTGCAGGATGCAAGAGAAGGGGTATGACAGGAATCAGCAGCAGTGCCCATTGAAAGCTAAGGAACTGTGGTAAGCATATCGGAAGGCCAGGGAGTCCAATATTTTGTCCAGTGCTGAACCACAGATCTACAGTTTTTACAATGAGCTGCAGGCCATACTTGGTGGATACCTCACAAGCACCCCACATACCACCATGGATACCTCCAAGGAGCCTGAGACGTAGATCACTGCCGTGAACAATGAGAATGGAGGAGGAGGAGCAGGGAAGAGGAGGATGGAGGACATGCAATCAAGGGGTCCAGCTATGGCACGAGCCAGGACCTATTCATCACTCCACCGCAATCTAGTCAGGCCCGGTAGCCAAGCAAGGGTCAGCCTGATGCATGGAAAGGAACCTTGGTAAAGTGTGTGAATGCATTTTCCATTTTGATGTTTAAATGAATAGATGGTGCCTGACCCCAACTTAACAGGATGCTGGTAGAGATTTTTCATTTATTCATTCATAGTAGACCAAGTAGTGCTACAACAAACTGAAGTAGAGTTATCTGTTTTTCGTTGCACTATACAGATGGGTTGGGGGAAGGTATGCGGACCAATTTCTTCAAGACTGTCCCTTGAAGCCTCCTCAGAGACCTTGATAAAGCTTTCATGGAGGTACACTGCAGTCCTGTCCCAAAAGTCTCTGGGGATGGCTACCTTATTTCTCCCTCCACAGCAGGGGCAGCTCTAGGTATTTTGCCGCCCCAAGCATGGCAGGCAGGCTGTCTTCGGCAGCTTGCCTACGGGAGGTCCCCAGTCCCGCGGATTCGGCGGCCCGCCTGCGGGAGATCCGCTGAAGCCATGGGACCAGCAGAACCTCCGCAGGCATGCCACCGAAGGCAACCTGCCTGCCACCCTTGCGGCGACCGGCAAAGCGCCCCCCCCAGGCTTGCCACCCCAGGCACGCGCTTGGCGTGTTGGGGCCTGGAGCAGCCCCTGCTCCACAGTGGGGCACTTTCCCACACCAGTCCACAATGGCTTCAGCTGGCACCATTGCAATGATCAGGCTAATGGTATACAGACCGGTGTGGCTTTGGGTTGCCAGGAGCAGCTGTGCTTTCTGTCTCTTTGTTACCATCAGGAGTCAGACATCAGCTAAAATCAACACCTCCTGTGGAAAATAGTGCCAGTATTTAGTGCCACTGCCCTATACTCATACTCATGAAAACAGGGGCTGAAATGTTATTGTTTCATGCAACCAAACAAACTGGATAGTGGTGGTGTGCACTGTCTCCAAAGCTGACAAAAGATATCTTGTTTAAAACTTTAGGGAAGCAAGAAAAGAGAGTACTGAAATTCAACTTTCGCTTTCTGTTGTGACTATACTGACAATCATATCTCTGTGTTTTATTTGTAGCTGCTGCCATTGTGGCTTTGAGGACACCCGCACACACACCGATGCAATGCCTGACCACGATAAGAAGAGAAGAGGACTTGTAGGACATGTTCTCTGAGATCCTGCAAGCCAGTACTGCATCAGACCATGACAGAGGGCCTGAAGAGTGAATAAAGCAGACAACCTGGGCAGTTAAAGAGTGGAAAACAGAAAGGACCAGCAGGAAAAGGAGACGAAAATGCACCAGGACATAATAAAGATTCTCTGACAGCAAACACTGTTGCTGAAGACTGTGGTTGGCCTACAGTTTCAAGAAGCACAAGCTCACCTCCCTCTCCAGTCAGTGGACAACTCCATTTTACCACCTCCCTACAACCACCAACATTCAATATGGCATCAGAGGCTGCATCCCTACCTTTACCACTTCATACCGCGGGACAGTAAGGACAATCTCAGCTTCACATACACTGACCTGCTTGGCGTATGTATAGCCAAAATGGACTGAAATGGACATAAACATTCTTTCCCCTCATTGAGTTCTGTTCCATTAATTTATTTCAGCTGTTTTAATTGTATTTGTTTTTTAATTGCACATGATTTTCCCCCCACGGGTTTTAGTACACAATAAAATATGTATTTTTGAAAAATAATTAATCGTTAATACTTCACAACATATGCTGCAGAATGCCTAGTGCTAATGAAAACATCCACTACTTATTGTGGTACAGGGTGACAGAATTTGTACGATCAGTGACAAACACCATGTAATAATTATACATGTACAGCAAGAACCATAAAATCAATAGGTGCAGGAACAGACAGTGTTATATTCATACATGTACAACAAGTACCCACACCATTCCTCACAGTCCCCAAAATGTCAGGACCAGGCAGTGGACAACCCACCACTCTGCTTTACTGTGGCTGACTGTGGAATTGATCTTTCAAGACCTCCCTCAGCTGCATGGTTCTGCATTGAGCTCTTCTAATTGCCCTTGTGTCTGGCTGCTCTATCTCAGCAGACAGATGCTTCATCTGCACCCCGGGGGTAACTCCCCCTTCTCCCTTTGCCTCACAGATACTAGGCAGGACACAACAGGTAGCTATCACAATTGGGATCTTTTTCTCATAGAGATTCCAGTCTTGTGGGTAAATAACACCAGTGTCCCGTCAATCTACCAAAAGCACAGTCAGCTGTAATTCTGCATCTGCTGAGTTGAATCCTTCCTTGGTGCCATGGAGGTGGCCAGTGTATGGCTCTGTGGTGGGGCAGCTGCCCCACTCCCTGAGAAAAAGGGCTGGAACAGGCCAGAGAGGCTGAGCAAGCCAGCAGCCAACCAGCAAAGGCCTGTGGAGGGCCAGTCATGGCAAAGGGAGAGGCAGCCAATCAGGACTGGGCAGGGTTCTATATAAAGGCTGCCTAGCAGAAAGGAGGGCAATATCTCCCTGACTAGCAAGAGAGGTGGACTGGCTCCTGAGGAAAGGAGGTAGCACCTTGGACAGAGCAGTGGCAGGCTCTGGGCGAGCAGAGGAGAGCTCTGGCCCAGTTACCTGTCAGGCTGCAACCCTACTACCAAGGGTCGAGAAGGTGCATGGGTCCAAAGGGGAAGTGGCTCAGGGAAAATAGGCAGACAAGAGGGGAGCGAAGGAGGGCAGAGAGACGCTGTTGCTAGAGAGTCCCTGGGTCAGGACCCAGAGTAGCAGGTGGGCCTGGGTCCCCCACTCCCTCCTTTGCACTGCACCTGGCCACAGAGGGGTGGCGCCGAGACAGACTGCAAGCTGCTCCTGAAATGAGGGCTAGACTTTGGGGTTGTGGTTGGCCACGGAGGCAGGTGCAAGCAGAAGGACTCCTGTTAAATCCTCCCCCCCAGAAGGGGTGAGATTAGAGTAGTGGGCACTGCCGGAGTCTGAAGCAGACACCGCCGAGCAGGGAGCAACGTGGTTCTCAGAGCAGCAGAGCAAATGATGGGGGAGACACCGCATGTCAAGGGCACTCCATGGCTGACAAGAGTTAATTCCTGGAGCAACCAGCAAGAGGCACTAGCGGTGGTGAGTTGTCGCCCCGCCACAGGCTTCATAAGCAAGGACAGCAAGGAGTAGGCTGGGTACCCCAGGTTCACTATTGGCATTTCAACATCACCAATGGTAATTCACTGGTCAGGAAAGATTGTTCCAGCTTGCAGCCTTCTGAACAGTCCTAGGTATTTTAAGATGTGAGCATCATGGACTCTCTGACCAGTCAATACAGATGATGATGAAGTATTCCCGGTGATCCACCAACGTTTGTATACCCACAAAAAAAGTAAATCTTTCTGTTGATGTACACTGTGACAAGGTGGGCTGGTGCCAAAACAAGGATATGTATACCATCTGTCACTCCACCACAACTGGGAACCACATTGCTGCAAATACATCCATTATGTACTGAACATTACCAAGAATCAAAGTCCTTTGTAGCAGATGGTTAGTGGCCCTGCACACTTGCATGACATTGTCTTCCACTGTGTATTTTCCAAGTCCAAAATGATTTCCCATTGACCAGTGACAATCCAGCATTGCAAGCTTCCACAGTGTAATTGCCACTCACTTCTCCACTGTCACAGCAGCTCTCATTCTGGTGTCCCTGAGCCGGAGGGCTGGGGCATGCTCAGCACACAGAACCAGCAATATGGCCTTTTGCATCCAAAAGTTCTGCAGCCACTGCTCGTCACCTCAAGCCTGCAGCCAAACTCCTGTATTCCCTTGGTTTGTGACACACTCTGTGGCATAATCAAGTGATAGACACCCTGTCATAGGTCTGACCCCCACTCTGAACTTTAGGGTACAGATGTGGGGGCCTGCATGGACACTTCTAAGCTTAATTACCAGCTTAGATCTGATATTGCTGCCACCATCCAGAATTCTCAGTGTCTGGATCACTCCCTGTCATAAACAGATAGTTAAGGGTTAATAGAACAGGAGAACTTCATGTCTCTTTTGACTGTAAAGGGTTAACAAGATCAGTGAGCCTGGCTGTCACCTGACCAGAGGACCAATCAGGGGACAGGATACTTTCAAATCTTGAGGGAGGGAAGTCTTTGTGTGTGCTGTTAGTGTTTGGTTGTTGTTCTCTCTGGGTTCTGAGAGTGACCAGACGTGCAACCAGGTTTCTCGCCAATCTCTCTGATACAGTCTCTTATATGTCCAGAATGGTTAAGTACTAGGTAGATAGAGTGAGTTAGGCTTATGTTTGTTTTCTTTATTTGCAAATGTCTGTTTGGCTGGAAGGAGTTCAAATTTGCATTGTGCTGAAAGGATTTTAATTTCTACTTCTATACTTAGGCTGGGAGGGTATTCCCAGTGTCTATAGCTGAAAGACCCTGTACCTATTCCATCTTAAATTTACAAAGATAATTTTTACTGTTTTTTCTTTCTTTAATTAAAAGCTTTTCTTGTTTAAGAACCTGATTTTTTTTTATTCTGGTGAGACCCCAGGGGACTGGGTCTGGATCCACCAGGGATTTGGTGGGGAGAAATGAGGGAAGGGGGAGAGAGAGAGAGGTTAATTTTTCTCTGTGTTAAGATTACTTTCTCTCTCAGGGAGAATCTGGGAGGGGGAAAGAGAAGGAAGGGAGGAAGTTGAATTTTCCTCTCTGTTTTAAGATTCAAGGAGTTTGAATCACAGTGATCTTCCAGGTTAACCCAGGGAGGGGAAGCCTGGGAGAGGCAATGGTGAGGGAAAGGGTTTACTTTCCTTGTGTTAAGATCCAGAGGGTCTGGGTCTTGGGGGTCCCCGGGCCAGGTTTTGGGGGGGACCAGAGTGTACCAGGCACTGGAATTCCTGGTTGGTGGCAGCGCTACAAGTACTAAGCTGGTAATTGAGCTTAGAGGAATTCATGCTGGTACCCCATCTTTTGGACGCTAAGGTTCAGAGTGGGGAATTATACCATGACACTCCCTTTCCCCCCAAAATCTTCCCCTCCCTGGGTAGTCTTGGGAGATTCCTTCACCAATTCCCTGGTGAGTCCAGATCCAATCCCTTGGATCTTAACACAAGGAAAAATCAATCAGGTTCTTAAAAAGAAGCTTTTAATTAAAGAAAAGAAAGGTAAAAGAAAGAAAAAAAACAACCTCTAGGAGACAGCATATCCGCTAATCTCACAGCCAATAACTTGAAAACACAGGATGTTCCCCTGGGCAAAAATCTTAATATACACAAGAATCCCCAAATTTGATAATTCCCTTAATTTGCAAGTAGAAAAGAAAATAAACATAAACCTATTTATCCCTTTCTAAAATTTATTACTCTGATAAGAGGCTGGTTATTTGATCTTTCTCACTCTGGCTGAAACTGAAAACTGACTAAACAAAGGAAACTTCCCTCCTTCCTTTTGAAACATCTTGTTCCCCCATTGGTTCCTCTGTTCAGGTGTCAGCTACGCTAGGTAAACTTCTTAACCCTTTAGAAGTAAAAAAGAGGCATTAACCCTTAGCTATCTGTTTATGACACACCCAGATTCCCAGAGTGAGGCAAAGGGTGACGATACAAGAAGTGTGAAAAATCGTGATGGGGATGGGGGGGGTAATAGGAGCCTATATAAGAAAAAAAAAAACCAAAATCAGGAATGTTCCTCTAAAATTAAGACATCTCATCACCCTAGTGAGACAGCAGCACATGTGCCCAGAGGCAGGAACTTTTACTCTTAACAGCAAGTTTAGGTGCCTCAGGGTTCAGCAGCAATTGTGAGGACTGCACTGGAGCCAAAACTGGAACTTAGGTACGTAAGTCTGGGGTTCCCACCCACACTATCCAAGCTCATCTCACATGATGTGTACTTGCTCTCTGCAGAAAGTACAATACCTGCTGCCAGGCAAAGTCAGGGAACAACCTCTGTTTGTGTTTTGATCATGTCTATGCATTATCATGCTAACCCAGCGAAATCTGATAGAGATGATAACCACCCAGTAAAGGAAAATGGGATGTCCGTTCAAGAAATGCTAAAAGAGGGTCAAACTGGGCCAGTTTGTTGGCTCAGTGAGCCAAAGCTTCTCTGTGATGGGTGCAATTCATATTTGATGCTTTCATTTTTAAAAAAAGGTTAATTTCTAGCCCTTAGACTTGTGAAGATAACCTTCAAAATGCAAACCAAGTGTTTACAAGAGTAGTGATCCCTGCAGACTGCTTGAAACAACAGTTAGAGAGCTGGGAAATATTGTCAGTCTCAAGCAATATCAACACTGCTAACTATTGCACTGCTGAATAAAACATACAATAAGGAAAGATACAATCCTAGGCTTGATCCTGCAAAGACTTACACATATGCTAAGCTTTTTGTATTCCAAGTAGTCCCATTGGCTTCATGGGACTACTCTCACTGTGTAGTTAACCACATGTGTCTCAGCATGATTGGAGCCATATTTGTGTACAGATCTGAATAATTTACTGTGTGGAGTATCTCGCGCTAATGCCACCAGTGGGCAAAGCATCACTGGTCATTTTGCTGTCTGTGCCTGGAAGACGTTAATTCCCCAAAGTCAAGGATACTTAGTACTTATGTATATTATACTATAGTATAGCGGTTCTCAAACAGGGGTATTCAGAAGTCTTCGAGGAGATACTCAACTCCTCTAGATCTGTGTTTCTCAACCTGGAGGTTGCAGTCACCAAAGGGGGTCATGGGATGGGTTTACAGGGGTCATAAGTGCAGAGCTGGCATTAGGGGGTGACAAGCTGAGCAACTGCCTGGGGTTCCATGCCACAGGGGGGCCACACAAAGCTGTTATATGCTTTAGCCCCACTGCCTGGTTCTTGGGCTTCAGACAAAACTCACAAGTGAAAAATAGACTCAACACCGAAATGTAAGTACAGTATTTATATTCCAACTGATTTATTTTATAATTATATAGTAAAAAATGAGAAAGTAAGCAATTTTTCGGTAATAGTTGCTGTGGCACTTTTATATTTTTATGTCTGATTTTGTAAGCACGTAGTTTTTAAATGAGGTGAAACTTAGGTATGCAAGACTCCTGAAAGGGGTACAGTAGTCTGGAAGGGTTGAGAACCAATGCTGCAGTATCTTGGTGCCCTATATCCACTTCAGAATGTCACATTCAAAAGAATGAGTCACATGCACACAGAGCCCAAAAATTGCTCTTTTGGTTTGTAGTGTTCTCTGAGAGGCAAGCACTAACATTATACCAAGCTCTGAAATTTGGCCCCTAGCTGAATGCCATGGGTAGCATGTTTCACAGTTAAAGGCTCTCCTTTGAAAATTATTTCTGCTAGTCCTGAAAGTTCTAGCACAGGACATTTATTCAATTAATGAATTTATTTCAGCTTCATTAGAAGTACCTGTACCAAGCTTTAGGTGGCTTTACTGTACATTACCTTCTAACAGAAAAACATATAAAATGTATGAGTTCATTAGACACAAAATATCCCAGCCAATCTAAAAAAACAAACAAACACAAAATGGTCTTCCTCAATCACAAAGACGCAGATCCTCAACCTGTGGGAGTTAGGCACTGAAATACCTTTGAGGATCTGGGACAAAGAGTCTGAAAAAAATATAGGCCTGAAGGTCAACAAATCTTATCTCCTGTAGACAGAATGGAGATTAAATCTTACTGCTAAAATACATCTCCCCGGAAACACACAGCACCAGCACTTCCAATTAGAAATTAAAGTCCCTTAGCTTGAGAGCAACAGCTGACAAGGTTTTTTTGCAATTCAGCTCCCTCTCCACTAGGAAATATACACAGGCCAGGGAATGGTCTTTAGGTGATACTGATTTTTGGTCACTACCATCTTGAAATTGATTCAGACTAGCAACCTAGATATGGAACCTATCCTGTTACCAGCCTCCTCAATATTTTAAATTACTGACTACTGAAGTTAATAAAACACTGACATGGTTAAACCCCTTAAAGAATAGATGTTACAATTTAATAGTGGGATTCAGTCTCCCACCAGCCCCATCTCAGGTAACCATATTTCACTTTAAGAAAAAATCAGGCCCTGATTTTATAAACTCTGATGTAATTATTTAATATTACCTATGTAAGCGATATCATTTAAGTCAATGGAACTACTCATATGCATAAGGTTAGGAATGGGCCTAAGTGTTTGCAGGACTGGGTACTTGAAGATAAAAAAATTTTTAATTTTAATCTGGCAAATATAAACTGAACATATTTTAAATTTTTCATTGCTTACTTGTTTTGTTTATTCACCAAGAGCATTCTCTGAGGCCTATGAAGCTTTGAAAATGAATGTGGCTGGCATCCTTGCATACAAGCAGAACATCATCTCCCCAATGCACACAGTCTCCTTTGGATGAGAAAATGAGAATCTCAAGGTCATCATTTCTCAATCTGGATCATTCATATGGAAAATTGCCACTCTTCTGCTTCTCCACTGCACTGGCCAGTTAAAAGATTTAAAATGGAAATTTAAAATAGGAAAAATGTAGGACAGCATATTATGTAGAACAGAGTCTGCCAAAATATATCTGATGTTCCAAGCTCTAAGATCTTCCATTTCTAATATAAAATTAAGTAGGATGATATATAAAAGTTCCAGCATCAAATCCAAGATTAAAAATACTCCACATCCTACATCCAAGATATCTGATCCATATATGAAATAGAAAATAAAACTACTTTTTTTTCAGATATTAATCATGACATTCTTTATTTGTGGATATAAACTAGAAAGAAAAACCAGAGTATAAAATTTGACAAATTATAAAAACAAAAGCAACAGAAATCTATTACAGATTACATTAAAAATGTACATTGATGTTCCCAGATAAACATCAGACAAAAACTTGTCATTGTAAGTAGCTATCAAAGTAAAAGTGGCATCCCTGAGAGAGAGAGTCTTCAAAAATTATTATTTACTAGAAACAAAAAAAAAAGCAAGAATGTTTCCGTGTATAATATATATTATATTAAAACATACTCACAAGCATATAGATCCTGCAGGGTCAGAAGTTCAAAAGAAGCTTTGACTGAACAAGGACTGCAGAACTGGGCCCGATAGTTTTAATTTTTAAAACAGACAAAAAAATCTCCTTTCTTCTGTAGAAAATGTAAATTTAAACAAAGATTTCCAAAGATGCCTAAGGGGTTTGAAGACTTGATTTCCATTAAAATTAATGGAAATTGGATGTCCAAGTCTTTTAGGCAGCTTTGAAGACTTCAAACATAGTTTGCAAAAGATAAGAATGAAAGATCTTTGGTGCTAGATGTCAAGCACCTAGTGTTATGGCTCACATATTCATCTAAGTCTGTCCAAGTTAATTTTCTATGGTAGATGGAAGCAAGGAGTTGATGTTTTGACACATCTAAGCATCATCTAGCTGCACACTCAAGCACAAAATGCTGTCATTCTAAACTGTTCAAATTTGCTTGTTTGCCAAATTTGCTACTGAAATGAGGACCTGAATAGTCAAGATATAAAAAGATAAAATCTCCTTCTTCACTTTTCTTTCACAGATCACTTAAACTAATCAAGTTATAACAAAAGAAACTCTGTTCCTGCTCTTTTCAAACCCTGCCTGAAACAAAAGATAGCTATCATTGAATGATAAAGGGAAATTCAAGCTTGGAAAATGAATCATACAAGTGTAGAATTGGAAGGGACCTCAAAAGGTCATCTAGTCCAGTCCCTTGAAAGTTGATCTTAACGTTCTTCTGCTCACCAGACTCCTATAGTTAATTCGCTACCTTCTACCTATCTGAAATGTTTATGGACTGGGTAAATCAGACAAAATCATTTGAAGGCAAAGAGGATCCTGATGCTGTAACTATAGCAGAAGACTTAAGATGCCTATGGAAACTGGAATCAGTAGGGTGTTGCCTTCAGAATGGGGAGTGGGAGAGTGTTATTAGAAAGGATATGTTAGCAAAACTGCTTTATCTATAATTTAATGGCAGAACTGAAACCTTATTTCCACCGAATACAGAAATAGAACACTGAAAGGATGTTCATAAACCAACTGATGCAGGCAAAGCAATTAATCTCCTCCTGGGTAAAGGCCAAATACTGGTACCTTGTGGATGAGAATTTTTACATATTTCTGTAAAAATATTTCAGAATGGAAAAATATTTTGGAAGAGAGGAAAAGGAAAGAAAAAGAGGGGAAAGCCATAGGCTGAATGACACCAAAAAGAGGCACAAGTATCATTCCTACTAACAAAACTAGGGCAGAGAGAATTAATGGCATATTTTAAGTACATCTGTGCGTATCCGTAGCAAGGCTCTTTTGCTCAACTGCTCAGAGTAAAGCAGCACAGTTGAGACAAACTGCATCAACCTACCATATATAGTGTAGATATTATTCCACTCTACAGCATAAAATGAAATATTTTTTGGTCCCAAAAAAGACCTTTTAAAGCTTTGAAAACTGTTCATTTACATTTCACGGGCACTTGCCAAAATTAGCATTCTCCCACATTTTTTTTCATGGCCCCATGAAACATGAACAGTGCTGAATACTGTAGATATCTTTAGTGAGAATTGTGGATTGGTGACAGAACTAAGAACTCGCTCCTGTGCTGCCAACAGATGTGAGTGAACACTTCTGATTAGACGCATACCTGGAACATCTTCTAGCATCCTGTAGAGTGTCATGAAGATGGAACAGAAAATCAGCATTTGGTGCTCCGTTCTATCCAGCAGAGAAAAGTGTTTTTATTCTATTTGTGAAGAAATATCACAGGAACAGGCTGTTCTCATAGTGGGATGGAAACTAAGTCTTCCCATAACATTTCCAGTGCCAAGCAGCCAGTCGCCCATCTGCCTGCTAGCAGGAAAGAGAAAACAAATGAAAAATGGAAAGGGAAGCAACTAGAGGGGGTTGGGTAGTGGAAATAAACAGCTATCAAGAAGAGAAAAGAATGTTAGATGAATAAAGAGGCAGAGAACAGAGAGAGAAATAAAACAGGTAATGGACAGAACAAAAATATAATGGCAAAAAAGAAAAAAGTGACAGAAAAGTTGAAAGATAATGAAATGAAAATAGAAACACAGGAAATATGAAGAGGTTGGGGAAGATCTGAGATAAAGAAACACCAAAATGTCTGAAAAAAATTATTATCCATCTAGAATTACTTACAGGAGATGATTCTACTGTTTATTTATTTATTTTTTTATCTCAAGTTCTCAGCTTATGAAAGCACATTCTATTTAAAAAAGTGAATAGAAAACATATACACATCACCTTTTATATGTGATAAGACACTTTAAGAAGCTTCATTTTCAAGTTAGCTTTCTGAATTGCCCTGAAAATTCTAAGATGGGCTAGTCTACACTAGAAGCGCCATAGTGTTGCAGCTGTTGCTTCTCGGCTCTCTGTGAGCTAAGATCAAGTGTGAGTAGTCTCTTGGCTTATCCAAGGCCATGATCAAGTGCCTTGATGTTTTTGGTCTTTTAGCCTCAAGATGAAAACCTTGTCTGTGTCTCTGCGACCTTGAAGTAAAAATATTATCTAAGTTATATCTGGTGAAGATGTTTTCTGCTGACATGAATAATAAACTCACCTCCCTGAGAGGCAGTAGCTATGTCAGTGGCAGAAGTTCTCCTGCCGACACAGCACTGTCCGCACCGGTGCTTGGGTTGGAGTAATTTATGTCACTCAGGCCTCAAAAAGGAACTAGGTAAGAACTAGATAAGTTCATGGAGGATAGGTCCGTCAATGACTATTAGCCAGGATGGACAGGGATGGTGTCCCTAGCCTCTGTTTGTCAGTAGCTGGGAATGGGCAACAGGGGATGGATCACTTGATGATTCCCTGTTCTGTTCATTCCCCGGCACCTGGCATTCATCACTGTCGGAAGACAGGATATTAGGCTAGATGGACCTTTGGTCTGACCAAGTATGGCCATTCTTATGTTATGTTCTTATTGGCTTATTCATGCCTCTGAGTGACCTAAATTATACTAACATAACCTGTAGTGTAGATAAGCCCCAACAGTCTTGGGCCTGGAGGAGCAGCAAATCAAGAAAGAGAAAGAGAAAGACAGGAAAACAAACAAAGCAGGAAAAGGAAAGCAGAATGAAGTGGAAATGAGAAAAAGAGGTTTACAAATCCACATTTGATGTAGGATTATACTGAGTCAGCACTGTCAACATCAAACCTTCAAACATGCTGAGTCATCCCCCCCCCCTCCAAAATCATCATATGTTATAAAAACAATAAGTGATTGGTTCTTTTTATTTGACCTTTGATCCTTTGGGTGCACTAGGATCATGTTTTCAGGGTTTTTTCTGAAACAATGAAGACTAGAAACTTACTTTTAAAAATAACTTAAAACTCAGGCTCTCATATAGTCACCTGATTTGAGAGCTGGGGCTTTAAATATTGTGAGTGTTGCTAACACTGAGTCCCAGCAGAATTTCATAAATGACTAAGAGCCACAGGGATGGCTGGGGCATTCAGACTCAGTTCTGTTTAAGGGATGAAGGTAATTGTGCCACCACCTTAGGAGAAACCCTGTGAAGTAACTGTAACTCAGTCACAAGTCTTCCCCCACATCTTCCTTCCTTGAAGCCTGGGAGCTTACATTTAAAAAGTCTGGATGAAATTTAAATGAGATGCCTATATTGTAAGACATGTTCTCTTTTTGTCAGTTCAGCAGTATTCTAGTCTCTTCAAAGCTGAGATGAAAATAATTCAAACAGAACTTAAGTAACTGTTATTGTGCTTGTCAAACCTAGTCCCAGATTTGGACCTTAGCATCCAAAATATGGGGGTTAGCATGAAAACCTCTAAGCTTAGTTACCAGCTTGGATCTGGTAAAGCTGCCACCACCCAAAAAATTAAAGTGTTTTGGGGCACTCTGGTCCCCCCAACAACCTTCCCTGGGGACCCCAAGACCCAAATCCCTTGAGTTTCACAACAAAGGGAAATAAACCTTTTCCCTTCCCCCCTCCAGGTGTTCCTGGAGAGACACACAGAAGCAAGCTCCGTGAATCTAAACAGAGGGATTTCACCCTCCCCATTTCCAGCCTTGGAAAACAGAATTACTTCCCTCTTCACCCAGAGGGTATGCAAAGCCAGGCTAGTAAATTTAACACACACAGATTTCCCCCTGACTTCTTTCTCCCACCAATTCCCTGGTGAGCACAGACTTAATTCCCTGGAGTTCCCTACTAAAGAAAAACTCCAACAGGTCTTAAAAAGAAAGCTTTATATAAAAAGAAAGAAAAATACAGAAAAATGGTCTTTCTGTATTAAGGTGACAAATACAGGGTCATTTGCTTAAAAGAAATATGAATAAACAGCCTTATTTAAAAAGAATACAATTTAAAACATTTCAGCAACTATACCCAGGTAAATACAGAAGAAAACAATAGAAACCTTACTGCCTTACTATATTTGTACTTACAACTTGGAAACAGAAGATTAGAAAGCAGGAAACAGAAATTCTTTCATAGCCGAGAGAGAGACAGGCACAAGACAAAGAACTTAGACACAAACTTTCCTCCACCCAGACCTGAAAAAGTCTGGTTTTTTGATTGGTCCTCTGGTCAGGTGCTTCAGGTTACCTTTTTCCAGGTGTAAGAGACATTAACCCTTAGCTATCTGTTTATGACAGTGCTAAACCATAGTTCCCCTTTACTTCCCATCTATTCATTCTCAGTATTCATGATACTTCTGTTTGGCCTTTCCCTGTGTCTTAAATTATTTATATTTGTTTTTAACCAAGATCTCATTATTTAATCCTTGAACACAGAAAGATATTGTTATTATAGATTTATTATTATGTATTGATCACCCATCCTTGTAACTATTCGAAGGAACACTTTCCCTTAAGATGCTTCTTTGGTTGTTGACAACAATTATAAATAGAAGCACTCTCAGCGTGACAGGATGCATGTTTCTATCAATGATTAGATGCAGCCCCAACAAACAGCTTACACCAGGCAGGTAAGAATCAAATAGGTATCCACCCAGAAAAGTCAAGTTATAAATGATTTCAATGTAATTCACACAAACTCACCTTCAAAATGCTTTATACGTAAATTATAGTAGAGGAAAAATCCTGAACCTTTATTCACAGGACTTTACAGGTACTACTTCTATGAGTAAGAGTTGCCCTCCTAGGACTTCGCTTACTTACTACAGATTTAGTAAAGTTTATGTATGTTTATAATAAAATCACACTAAGCTGCCTTTTTGTAGTAAAGAGAAAGAAGTGGCTAAACATTTTGGGAGTTGTGATACTACACATGTGATTCATTATTTGACTAACGGTATTTAAATTACAGTTACAACTGGTTGAAAGTTTTCCACCATAACTATTTTCCTATGGAAAATGGGGGGTGGTTTAAGCTTTTTTTCTTTTCATAAAAATATCTGCTTTCTGTGAAAAACTTCAGTTTTTCATCTAAAAGCTGAACACAATGTTTTAGTTTTCAGCCAAAAAATGAAACATTAAAATTTTTAAATACAGCTCTACGGTATCATGGGAGTTGTCATTCAGGTGCCTCACAATCCAATTTTTCTCTATGAGCTGGGCACGCTATCTTAAATACATCTCTCATATCAATGTTATGATGCACTGTGTACCCCCACTTTCCCAAGAGGGGAAACAATAGTGTACCAGAGGAGATGTAGTCTAACCAGGAAGTTAGGCCAGTATTGAAGAAGAGAAGCATAAGGCACTATACAACTATAACTCCCATGCGGTGCCATGACAGCATTTCAGAACTGAACTATGAAACGTTAGGGGTTTTTTTTTATTTTTCACTGACAACTCAATTTTCTGTGGGGAAAAAAACATTTTCTCCAACCATTTTGGGTTAGAATACTAAGTATTATACAAAATACACTTAAAGGTAGCCACAGGCATAGGACCCCGGAAACCTGGGTTTTATTCCTGGCTTTGCAACGGTCCTCCTGCATGAATTTAGGGATTGTCTACATGGGAAAGATAGTGCAGAGAAAGCTAGGATTTGAATTTACAGAGTGTAGCGGGGTGAACACCTGATCCAGCCTGGAAGGGGTTGAAAAAACCCTGCAAAGGGCTGGGGCTACGGAAGGGAGCAAAACCCCAGCCTATTGGTGGAAATGGCTGCAGCTGGGGCCACGCTCCAACTGAGCAACTAGGCCTTATAAGAAGGCCAGGGCAGCCAGAAGCTAAGCAGCCTCACTCTGACTGGAGAGGGAGACAGGCCTGGCTGCTGGGGAACTCACCTGGGGACCTAGAGTGAGGCAGGGGTGGGGAAACCCTAGGTCAGCAACTCCCCAGGCTGCAGGGCCTGGTCCTAGGCCCACATAGGTATTAGGGTTGCAGAGGGGCAGCTGGAGGATGGGTAAAGGCAGCCAGTCCAAACCCCTTGTTGCCTGTGATGATTGGCTGATAGACTGCAGTCTGCCCAAGGGTGCAGGGGCTAGATGGTGACTGCAGTAATCATGACTGAGGTGATGTGGGTATAGGGGGTGAGGGTTCCCTTGGGTGGGGAGACCCAGAGAGAGTTAGGTACTGCCAGGTCGGCAGCACCCAAGATGAGGGCACTGGGGTCTGGGAGGGGGCAACAAGAGATGGGGACAGGTGATGACTGGTGAGCTAATTCCTGAGATGGCCAGCAGGAGGTGCTGCCTGGTGAGTCTGCGCCACATTACACAGAGCACTAGCTATTCTGCTTTAACTCCTTGTGTGGACAATTACTGCATACTAAAAGTGCCTTTGCACAGGTACCCTCTCTTTGTGTCTCTTTCCTGTCCACACTTCCTCTTAACAATGAGGATTCCTTGTGGCACCTTAGAGACTAACAAATTTATTTGGGCATAAGCTTTCGTGGGCTAAAACCCACTTCATCAGATGCATGGAGTGGAACATACAGTAGGGAGGTATAAATACACAGCATATGAAAAGATGGGAGTTGCCTTACCAAGTGCAGAGTCAGTGCTAATGATCCAATTCAATTAAGGTGGAAGTGGGCTAGTCTCAACAGTTGAGAAGAAGGGGTGGAAATCACTTTTATAGTGCTAATGAGGCCAGTGTAAACAAGGTGGCTCATTTCAAACAGTTGACAAGAAGGTGTGAGTATCAGCAGGGGG
This sequence comes from Gopherus evgoodei, assembly GCF_007399415.2. Classification (NCBI taxonomy): domain Eukaryota; kingdom Metazoa; phylum Chordata; order Testudines; family Testudinidae; genus Gopherus; species Gopherus evgoodei. The sequence continues at coordinate 192,423,763 of NC_044322.1, read as the reverse complement.
AAATTAGTTTTTGTAGTGACCCATCTACTCCCAGTCATTATTCAGGCCTAATTTGGTGGTGTCCAGTTTGCAAATTAATTCCAGTTCTGCAGTTTCTCATTGGAGTCTGTTTTTGAAATTTTTTGATGTTGTTTAATTGCCACTTTTATGTCTGTTTAGTGTCCAGGGAGATTGAAGTGTTCTCCCACTGGCTTTTGAATGTTATGATTCCTGATGTTAGATTTGTGTCCATTTATTCTTTTGCGTAGAGACTCTCTAGTTTGGCCAATGTACATGGCAGAGGGGTTTTGCTGGCACATGATGGCATATATCATGCTGATACAGCCTAACATGGCTGCCACTCTGAAACCTGACACTTTTTGTCTTGTTTGTTTAGATTGTAAGCTCACTTGTTCAGGGTCTATCTCTTACTGTATGTTTGTAAAATGCCTAGCAGAACCTCAGTTGGTATCTCCAGTTGCTAGAATAAATAGATTTAATATTTTTAGAGCATATTCAAAAATGACTACATATCCTATCTGTGTCCTTAGTGCTTTGAAATGCAATGAGGAGGAGAGTTTCAGCTGAAGAATGACCTCAGAGAGAAAGTAAGATACTGAGCAGCATGAAGAATATCATCTCAATTTATCTCTGCTGTAACTCCAGTGGAGACAATGGTGTTATACCAGAGATTACCTTGACCCTTACATAACACTGAAGACCAGATTCAATAAGAATTACACCTGGTTTCTGCAATGTTTGGTAAAAGTCCAAGAAAAGCTGTGCAAACTTCCCCCAAAATTGATGTTTCAAGGTTTACACAGGCTTCAGTGGTTCAGAAGAAATGGAACAGAGATTATATTGTCCCCCGCTATAAAATGCCTACAAATTCCAATGCATGTCATGTAGGATCTCTCTAGTAACTCCATTAGAGCCAAGGGGATAAACTTGGCTAGAAAATTCTTTTGACCTGTACATGCCAATGTGATATGTACAACATTTTCTTGAACCTTCCCCTTATAGTTCTCATGCCTTCTGAGAACATATTATCACATTAGGGCAGCAGACAGTTTTGACATAGCTCTTGTGGGCTTTAAGGGGTAGAACTCACTACCCTTTAGCATAAGTCTTATTCCTACATACCAAATTATTAAAAAGCACCTTCAAATGTTTTCCCCCAAAGATACACTTTTCACAAAATGATCACTCTATATCTGACCTCTCAGTCCTCATTCTCAAAGGAAATCCGCACAACACCTTCAAAAGATGAGCCTTGGAGCTTAAATTCATAACAGTAAAAATCATGGACTGAATAGAGACTGTATCTATGGCTGATTACAACAACCTATAACCTACTAATCACCTCCTTCCCCCAAGCTACCTTTTTTTCCTTCTCTCCCTAAACTCCCATCCAGTCATGGGGTGGGTGGGGTAGGCAGGAGAGAGAGGAACAGGCCACTTCACCTTGAATGGTCCCAGAAATATGGGCTAACTACTTATGTTAAGCAATCTGCTCCACCTTATATTTATCTGTGACACTGTTTCCCAGATCTGAAGAAGAGCTCCATGTAACTTGGAAAGCTTGTCTCTCACCAACAGACACTGGTCCAATAAAAAACAACTACAACTAGCAGTAGCCAATTACAAAAGCAGTTTCTCCTCCCTTGTTTTTCACACCTCAGCTGCTAGAAGAGGGCCTCATCCTCCTTGATTGAACTGACCTTGTTATCTCTAGACTGATTCTGGCCTGCATATATATACTTGCCTCTGGAAATTTCCACCACATGTGTCTGACGAAGTGAGTATTCACCCAAGAAAGCTTATGCTCCAATACGTCTGTTAGTCAATAAGGTGCCACAAGACTCTTTGCTGCTTTTTACAGATCCAGACTAACATGGCTACCCCTCTGATACTTGGTCCAAAAGAAGATATTACTTCACTCACCCTGTTCCCCAAAAAATGTTTTTTATATAAATATTGACAGCCATTCCTTCTTAATCCATGCAATTCTTTTCTGTGTATGAACTCCTTCAAATGTATTGTAATTGTTTTGAATTTTAATAAAAGCTCATTTGTTTTTATGAGGGGGTTGTTTGTTTTGTTGTTTTTATAAAAGGTTACTTCAGTAATGTTCTGTAGATTATTTGTAGAACACATTCATTGTAATAAGGAAAGGAAACATTACAGTCAAAATGTAGTTACTGTTCAAATAGTTTATATTTCAGTCTTGTGTGTATCAGCCATATCATTGTTTTTCATTTTCCATGTCATATCTTAAATCTCAACTTTGAATACTTCACCACCCCTTCTTTTGAAGTTTTCTGAATAGAAAATCATTTTTAAAATCATCCTGTGTGAATAACTCTGCAGCCAAAATAAAGACCACAGAAGGCAATGAATGCAGCAATAAAAGTGTCTTCTGCAAGACGTACTCCTAGGGACTTCTGAGCCACTGCACACGTGCAGAATTCATTCTCATCCTCTGGATTTTTTTTTCTCCGCAGAAAATACATTCAAATGGGAGCTGCCAGCTGCAGAGAGGGAAGAGAAGAAGCTGCATTCCTCACAGTGCTCTGCCCGTGAGGCCAGGTAAGGAGGCATGGGATATGGAGGGACAATATGGGGCACATAGGATTGCTGGGGGTCACAGATTGGGGTTCAGTGGGGAGACAGATTGTGGCAGGGACTAAATGGGAGTGGGGCTGCAGGGCCACATGGGGACAGGGTTGAGTGAGGGTCAGGGACACATGGGGAGGGGGTACATGGGGGTAGGGAGAAGGTACAAAGACACATGGGAAAAGAGGAGATGGTGAAGTGAGGGTGCAGGGCCACAAGGGGATGGTAGAGGGATGCAGGGATACATGGCAATGGGGGTAGTGGGTTCAGGGACACATGGGCATGGGGAGGGAGTGCAGAGACACATGAGGACAGAGGGAGATTGGGACTGAGTGGGAGAGGTTTCAGGTCAGTCAGGCTCTGTACGGGGGAGGCTCCCCAAATCACTAACAATCCTCCCCCCCAAAAAAAACCTTGTTCCGCACTTCTCCCACCCACACCCAACAACCCTCCAGGTTCACTCCCAGGCTCCTTCCCAGCAATTACTTCCCTCTCCTTCAGCTCCTCCATTACCCCTGCTTCCCTCAAGCCTTTGCACTGCTTCTGAGGGGTGTGGTAAATACATTTCTGTATTGTAGTTTAAATGAACTATTACTCAAAATTCCTTTTTAATATGCCTAGTAAGGAATCTATTTGTGAAAATCATTTCTTGGAAAAAAAATATATCTATGGATATAGATATATTTTTTGTGGTCTGTATTGTTACAGACATACTTGCTGACACGTATTTTGAAATAATTGAAACTGGCGTGATTATATTGTTTTTGACAAAATATGCAAAATTTTAGAATATTGTGTGCAGAATTAATTTGTTGGTGTACAGTTACCCCCAAGAGTAATGACAGAGCACAACTCATTGTAGCTGCCACCCTGAAACTTCATAAGGCAATAGTGGCATGGCCAGACAGTGTGTAACTACATAGATTGCTTGGGCTAATCCAGTGTATTTTGTTCAAACAGACTGATACTACAACAATTAAAGTCAATGGCAACACTTGAATAGTGCAAGATTAGCACCTGAGTGCATCACAGATGCTACTGCTATTCTTAGGCTGCAGCGCCAGCAGTGGAGGGGTTATGCTGGTGGTCCATGGTATGGTGGAAAGGAGTACCAGCACAAATCCTGTGGGGCTACCCTGGTACACAGCCTTTTGTTTTAGGCCAGGAGCAGGTTCCCAGATTTTGTTCTTTGTTATCGATTGTGTTTTGTAAATTAACCACGATATGGTACATATTCCCTTCTTAGGAACATTCTAATCCAGGCTCATCAGCAGTTTAAAAAAACAAAAACAAAAAAAAAGTTGAACTTCTGGAGTGCATTGTTTTCTTGGCAGATAAAGGATATTTATTCTATTTTTTAATTTACAACATGCACATAAGACATGACTGTTTTTAAAGTTAGGCTCCTAAATCCACATTTGTGCTTTTGAGTGGCTTGATTTACAAAAAGGAGGAACACCCAACAGCTCTGACTGACTTTAGGGAGGCCTACCTGTGGATTCAAGGCCTGACTTTAAGCACTTTGTTTTAAAAATAAAATGAAGTAAAATAAAAATCTTTTTTCCCCTTGCCCAATCAATTCTTTCAAATAGAAAAATAGCAGCAAGCCATGCACAGATGCACCAATTTCCAGCAATTTAGCAAAGGAGATCTCTTCCAGTCTCCAGCCAGATTACTTCTCATACACACCCTATCAGTCTTTATTCCAACTAAAAAAGCATTCCAATCCCTCTAAGGAACATTTCCTTGGGCTCCATCACTTAAAAAAAAAAATCCCTGCACTCAAACCATAAAGGAGCCATTATTTTAAGAGAGTCAGTTTGGTTTTATTTATTTATTTTAGGCAATAGCTGAGACCACATGACAAGTCATCTATGTTTGTATTCCCTTTACAAGTCCCTAAGTCTCTCTGTTAGGCCACAGCAGTTCAGATACTGGGAGACCACAGCCTACTATGCTGACCAATATTATCTCATTTCTTCTTTGTACTCCCCTGTCAGTTTGTCTGTATCCATTTGTTGTCCCTTTGACTTAGAGTGCAAGATTTTGGGCATGGGGATTGTCTTGTTTTGTTCTGGGTTTGTACCAGCACCTAGCACAATGGGGTCCTGGTTCTTGACTGGGGCTACTAGGTGCTATAATCATACAAAAATAATAAAATGAGTGTCTTACTAAGGGCCCTTCTGGTTATCCATTTCTTCAGGAAGCCATATCTCAGATATTTCAATGAAGTTTTTGATTTAATACAATTACCATTTCTGCTGCACTACAAACATTTGTACAGTATCAGTTCATTTAGGGTCTTTTTGTGCTTGTACTCATCAATATCTTACTCCAGAAGAACAGATACATTTAATTCAGTGGGACTATTCATTGAGTGAGAGATGACTCAACAGTGGGGGCAGAACCTGTCCTTTAGAAGACAAGTCAGGCTGTGGAATGTCAAGCTAATACATTATTTTATACCAGGAAGGAACAGCTACTCCTTGTAATTGTCACACTGCAAAGAAAAGCATTATAAAGATGGAACAAACCCTATCTTATTTTAATTTAAACAAGGATGCTGTTTTAATTCATCTAATTGTGTTAAAGAGCTAATAGGCTAGTTGAAAGAGTGTAGTGCAGAGGTTCTCGGAGGGGGAGAGAGGGCATGTCCATCGCATTAGAAAGGTAATACTACTGATATTAAAATATGAGTTGTGTGCTTTTATTTGTAGATCAATAAAACCTTATGTTTTTTTATATAGCATTTTTATCCAAAGCGCTTTACCATAGTTAGCTAATAGTACAAACAACATTTGGAAAGATCATTAAGTGGTCCGTCAAGACCCTCAACAATTTTCAAGTGGTTCGCGGAAAAAAAAGTTTGAGAACCAGAGGTCTAGAGCATTCAGGAGGCTGATAATTAATAATCCCATGATTCAAGTAATATTGAACAAGGGTTCAATCTGTGAATGAGCTACTCCCTAGGGGAAAAGCATGAGTCATGCTGCAGAAATTTTTCACAATTTTTATTGTCCATTCTTCTACTGGTAAGGATCATGAGTTGTGAGGAATGCAACTGCATCTTAACTTACTAAATTTTGGGGTGTTTTTCCCTCTTTTTCACACAATTCTTCTTTATTTATCCAAGCTCCTCACCCGCTCCATTCTCTTGAATTGTTGTTATGTGTCTTGTCTTGTGTATTATTCATTTATGTGTAAGCAGAGTCAGGATAAGCTCTACCCTGACATCTGGTGGAAAGAATGTCAGAGAGTGTATTTGCATAGGCACGCCCACCCTATCCCAGACTCCCAAGCTGTGGGATTGCTTGGTGACAAATTGCTCACCCTCAGTTGGGTGGTACTGGCTAGACATGGGACATGGGTTCCAAAACCCAGAGAATTGAGAGAGGCTGTGGACAGGTATTTGTGCCTGGTGGTGCAGGCACCTTGTAGAGCTAGAAGCACCAGTTGCACCCCCTCCTCTCTCCACTGTGGAATGTCAGAGTTGATTTTTTATTTCCTTAAGAATCCAGATACAGGTTACTGAGCTGAAATCACTTTGGGCTAATGGTGCACTAGCACTGGGGCTCCCCTACTATGAGCTGGAATCACTAAGAGTTGAAATCACAAAAAAGCTGAAATGACTGAGCTGAGAGCACTGAGCATTGTGCTAACTAGTGGGGGAGCCTGAAGATATGCTGTGGAACAGAGCAGCTGGTGGAGCGGAGCAGTTGCGGGGATGGCTGGAGCGGATCATGGGACAGCTGGTGGCAGCAGAGCGGAGTAGCTGTGGGACGGGTGGAGCGGCCCACAGAGTGAGCAGAGCCGAGCAGTTTTGCAGAGCAGCTCATGGAGCAGAGCAGCTGGTGGAGCGGAGCAGTTCCTGAGGATGGCTGGAGGAGCAGAGTGGAGCAGCTGGTAAAGCGGAGCAGTTCGTGGAGAAGGCGGAAGCAGAACCCACGGAGAGGCAGGGCAGTTGGCCCCGAACCACGTAAGGTGCCCCTTTCTACCCAGGCTGGGTGGGGGGGACCTCTACAGATAGACTCTTGAACTCTGGGGTGGCATTGACCAGAGACTTTTGGGTTGTTGGACTTTGGGGTGATTGGACTTAAAACCCTAAGCGGAAAAAGGACAGTGGTAAACGTACTTGGAGGTGGGTTTTTGTTTATGGTTTGTGTTATAACCCTGTTTGTGGTGTTTCTCCAATGGGATGCCGCATTGATTCCTTCCTTTATTAAAAAAGATTTTGCTACACTCAGACTCCGTGCTTGCGAGAGGGGAAGTATTGCCTCCTAGAGGCGCCCAGGGGGGTGTGGTATGTGAGTGTCCCAGGTCACTGGGTGGGGGCTCGAGCCGGTTATGCATTGTGTTACTGAAACGGATCCCCTGGATACTGAACCCGGCCCTTGTTGCTGCCAACTAGAGGGGCAGAAGGGTTACATTTTTGGGGGCTCGTCCGGGATCCCTGGGTCAGTACCCCTCGCAAGCACTTGTTGAGTGTTCCACTGTATTGGGAAATAATTATGTTTATATTTTGAGGAAACTACTGTTTGTATAATGGCTAATATGTCGGGTTTGTTGGGCCCCAGTCCTGCAGCCTCTAGCTCAGGGGCGGCAGACTCAGCCTATGATTGGGCAAAAGCACTGGGGCATATATTGGAAAAGATTGTGTTGGCCTATGCTACGTCAGACTCTTGTCATAAGTTAAGGTTATTTGATGGGGAAGAGGAGTTTGAACTCTGGTCGGAGCATACTACTGAAATGCTGCGGGAGTGGGCCGTACCCGATGTAGAAAAGCGACGATGTCTAATAGAGAGCCTTAGTGGCCCAGTATTAGATGTAATTCGCACCCTGAAGCTCACTGACCCTGAGGTCAGTGTGAAGGACTGCCTAGAGGCCCTTGATAATACCTTTGGGAGCGTAGAGGGCCCTGAGGACAGTTACTGTAAATTCATTAATTCCCGACAGCAAAGGGGTGAGAAAATTTCAGTCTATATACAGAGGCTGGAGAGACTACTTCAGAGAGCTGTTATGAGGGGAGCAGTGACTGCTGAGCAGATGGATCAGACCAGACTGGCTCAAGTTGTAAGAGGGACTCAGTATTGGAACCCAATCCTACTTCATCTCCGACTAAGAGAACGGCAGGAACATCCCCCAAGTTACTCCCAGCTGATAAAGGAGGTCAGGGAAGAAGAAGAAAGGCAGGCAGCCAGCGAGTGTTGGGAAGCCCAAACATTGGAACAAGCCAGTACGACGCCACCGCCAATGGCCAGTGTACTGATGGTGAGCACCACAGAGGAACTTGCCCAACAAATGCAAGTCCTGACAGCACGGATAGCTGAGCTGCAAAGCATCATTGACCAAGCTAAGACTTCCAGGAATAAGGAGCCTCAGACTGTGATGATAGAGAAGTCAGTATCTAGAGTCACCGTCCCACCTCGCCGAATGGAGAAAGGACACTTCTTTTGCTACCGGTGTGGTCAGGATGGGCACAGTGCTGCTAACTGCCATAAGGAAGAGAACCCCTCTTTAGTGTATGAAAAGCTGAGGATCAGTTGGGAGAGATCCAGTAGCTGCCAGAAGGTCCGGGGACGGAGACCACCTAGGCCTAGAGGATTTGAAGATTCCCCCAGAAGAGACCAACCAGCCGGGATCCCTGCAGGACTGATAGGGCCTCGAGCAGAGGTCATGGTGAGGATTGAAGGGGCGGAGTGTAAAGCCGTGCTTGACACTGCATCTCAAGTGACTATTATATTTCAGTCATTCTACCAACAGATGCTTAGGCACCTGCCCATACAGCCACTGACTGGCATTGGTCTGTGTGGCCTCAGCATGGATGAATACCCTTATCAGGGCTATGTCATAGTACACCTGGAATTCCCAGAAGAGATTGCTGGGGTAAGACAGGAGGTGGACACTGCAGCTTTAATATGCCCTGACCCCAAAGGAGCCTCTGATGTGTCTGTGCTAATAGGGACCAACTCCAGCCTCTTTAGGATACTGGCCGATTACTGCAGACAGCGAGCAGGAGACCAATATCTGAATACCTTGGTGATACACACACACTGTGCCGAGGCTTACAGAAAAATTGAGGACACGAGAAAAGTGATGCCTGATTTGCCAGTCGGAGCACTGAGGTATGCGGGCCCGGTCCCTTTAGTGGTGCCTGCCATGTCAGAAAAGGAGGTGATTGTCAGGAGTACCTGCCTAAAAGGCAGTAAGGGAACATTAGCTGTGGTAGAGCAGCCAACCAAGGGAGGGCTCCCAGAAGGAGTGCTGGTTCTCAGCGGAGTCATAACCCTACCTGCTGAAGCCCAGGAGGAGGTGACGATACTGGTTGCTAATGAAACACGCCGTGATGTGTTTGTAAAACCAGGGCAGAAGATTGCAGACATTTTTGAGCCTGAAAGCGTTGTGAGACCCCAGTGTGAAGCTGAAGTTCCAATGATAGATCCTGCGAAGTTTGACTTCGGGGACTCACCGCTGTCTGAGGAGTGGAAGGATCGCCTGAGGAAGAAGCTTTGCGAGAGATCCAAAGTGTTCTCACTACATGAGTGGGACGTGGGATGTGCAAAGGGAGTGGAACACCATATCAGGCTACAAGATCCCCGACCCTTCAGGGAGAGGTCTAGGAGGATTGCCCTCTCTGAGATGGAAGACGTGCGCCATCATCTTCAAGAGCTGATCGCGAATGGTATCATCACAGAGTCACAAAGCCCCTATGCCTCACCCATTGTGGTCGTTCGTAAGAAGAGTGGAAAAATCCGGATGTGTATTGACTACCGCACCCTAAACAGGCGCACTACAGTTGATCAGTACACCATGCCTCGAGTACAAGATGCCTTGGACTGTTTGCTGGGTAGTCAGTGGTTCTCTGTGTTGGATCTTCGGAGTGGATACTACCAGATCCCTCTAGGTGAAGAAGATAAGGAGAAGACAGCCTTCATCTGCCCATTAGGGTTTTATCAGTTCGAACGCATGCCCCAGGGGATTTCAGGAGCACCGGCCACATTTCAACGTCTTATGGAAAAAGTCGTGGGAGACATGAATTTACTGCAGGTTTTAGTTTACTTGGATGACCTGATTGTGTTTGGAAGAACCCTGGAGGAACATGAAGAAAGACTTCTTAAAGTGCTTGACAGGTTGGAGGCATACGGTTTGAAGCTTTCAATTGATAAATGCCAGTTCTGCCAAACCTCAGTGAAGTATGTAGGTCACATCGTGTCCCAAGAGGGTGTGAGTACTGACCCCGATAAAATAGAAGCACTCACTACCTGGCCACGTCCCATTAACTACAGAGAACTCAAGACGTTTCTTGGATTTAGTGGTTACTACCGCAGATTTGTGAAGAACTATGCTACGATTGTAAAACCTCTGAATGATCTTACCAGGGGATACCAGTCCAACAAGAACAAATCTAAGACCCAGAATAAGCGGAGGCCTCAGAAGCCGCCTTTGCAGAGACACTATGGCCCCTTCGAACCATTTGGGCCGCGGTGGGATGAAAGATGTGAGAGAGCTTTTCGGGAAATCATTACTCGCTTAACTCATGCTCCCGTCCTAGTCTTTGCTGACCCAAGCAAACCGTTTATCCTGCATACTGATGCCAGTTTGGAGGGTCTGGGAGCAGTACTGTATCAGGAAGTGGAAGGCAAACACAAACCGGTAGCCTTTGCCAGCCAAGGACTGTCTGACAGTGAAACTCGCTACCCCATCCACAAGCTGGAGTTCTTGGCCTTGAAATGGGCCATCACTGAGAAATTCCGAGACTACTTGTACGGTGCTCAGTTCCAGGTGTGGACAGACAACAACCCACTGACCTATGTGTTAACGAGTGCTAAATTGGATGCTACAGGCCAGAGATGGGTGGCCGCCTTGGCTAGCTATGAGTTCAGCATTCAATACCGATCAGGGAGGAGCAATGTAGATGCAGATGCCTTGTCCAGACGTCCGCAGGCACCTGATGTCGCTGTGATACCCACGGATGGCGTGAGAGCTATTTGCAGTGTGAGTCGCCGAGAGCCGGAGTCCCCTGAGAGCCTTCATGGATGTGTTGCTGAAGCTTTGGGCCTACCCCCTGAAGGCGTGCCTTCTGCTTCAGTGAACTATATTGCTTTGGACCAATCTCCTTTGCCCATGCTCAATACGGCTGACTGGCAAGAGGCCCAACTACAAGATGCTGACATTCGTGATACACTACTTGCCAAAAGAGAGGGGCGAGGCCCAGCTGAGGTTGTCCCACCTACCCCAGAGGGCAAACTACTATTGAGAGAATGGACCAAACTAAAACTGATTCAGGGAGTGCTACACCGCACGACCACAGACCCTCTACAAAAGCAACGGAATCAACTAGTGCTGCCAAAAGATTACAGAGCCCTGGCCATGAGGGCCCTGCATGATGACTTTGGACATTTAGGGATGGAGAGGACCCTGGAACTTATCCGCAGTAGATTCTATTGGCCACGGATGGCTGAAGATGTTCGCCGGAAATGTGAGACCTGCGCGCGATGTGTGCAAAGGAAAACTCTGCCCACGAGGGCTGCATATCTGAAGAACATCACCAGCAACAAACCTTTGGAGCTGGTTTGCATTGATTTCTTGTCTTTAGAAGTGGACAAGAGGAATATTGGGAACATCCTAGTAGTGACCGACCATTACACGCGATATGCGCAGGCATATCCCACACGTGATCAGAAGGCCACTACCGTCGCTCGAGTACTATGGGAAAAATATTTCTCAGTTTATGGATTCCCAGCCCGGATACACTCGGATCAGGGACGAGACTTTGAGAGTCACCTTCTGAAGGAGGTGCTGAGGATAGCAGGAATTAAAAAGTCAAGGACAACGCCTTATCACCCACAGGGTGACCCTCAGCCAGAGAGGTTCAACCGAACCCTTTTAGATATGTTAGGGACTTTGCGGCCAGAGCAGAAGGCAACCTGGAGCCAACATGTCGCATTTCTAGTGCACGCCTACAACGCCACAAAGAACGACGCTACGGGAGTCACCCCATATCTCTTAATGTTTGGGCGAGAACCAAGATTACCCATAGACCTGTGCTTTGGTGTATCCGAGGATGGAGATAGCTATGAAACTCACCAGCAATATCTATCCCGTCTACGAGAAAAGCTGCGGGATGCTTATCACTTAGCTACATCTGCAGCTCAGAAGAATGCAGGCCGCAACAAACATCGATATGATGCTAGGGTACGTCTGCAAGAGCTCCAGCCAGGGGACAGAGTCCTGCTGCGAAATTTGGGTATTGCTGGCAAACACAAGATAGCTGACAGATGGAAGGCAATACCTTACTTAGTGATGGAAAAGCTAGGAGACCTGCCGGTCTACAAGATAAAACCTGAAGAGGGTCCAGGGCAGACCAAAACCGTGCATAGAAACCTTTTGCTCCCTGTGGGAGAATTGGTAGGCAGCCCTTATGAGATGGGCCACAACAGGGCAACTGGGCAGAACGAAGGTGCTGTACCAAAGCTGTCTTCCAATGTGGACAGCCGGCCTCCTGCAGCTAACCTACCCCTACTCGGCACATCTGACAGTGAGTCTGAGGAGGAAGACACAACCATGGTGTATCCTGGGATGAAGACAAGATTTCAGTCTCGATCCGCTGAATCAGAAGAGAGCACATCCTCTTCCACCCTAAACCCTATGGCAGAAGTATTTAGGCCCATTCCTGACACCCCTGAGCCACTGGTGGGACCCCCGTGTAATGACTTACACAGGCTATTGGACAGTGGTGACATACAGATGGAGGATGTCCAGAGCACCTGCGACCCTCCACTGTTAGAACTACAAATGCAGGAGCCTATGCCAGTATCTGAGGGGAACTCACAGGAAACCTTCCCATCTGGCACTCAAGAGGATGTCCCCTCTACCATAGCAACAGAGATTCTCAATAGGCGAGACAGAGTAATAAGACCAGTGAAACGGTTAACTTACGATGCACCTGGGGTGATTAGTGAGGAGCCTATACATTTAGCACACAGGTTTGTGAAAGCTAAAGTGGGCTGTCTAATGCCTTTTGGAGGGGACCAATAAGTTGGTACAGTAGGGAATGTGATTTGTCGGGACGACAAATTCTTGGCTGGGGGGAGGATGTAAGCAGAGTCAGGATAAGCTCTACCCTGACATCTGGTGGAAAGAATGTCAGAGAGTGTATTTGCATAGGCACGCCCACGCTATCACAGACTCCCAAGCTGTGGGATTGCTTGGTGACAAATTGCTCACCCTCAGTTGGGTGGTACTGGCTAGACATGGGACATGGGTTCCAAAACCCAGAGAATTGAGAGAGGCTGGGGACAGGTATTTGTGCCTGGTGGTGCAGGCACCTTGTGGAGCTAGAAGCACCAGTTGCACCCCCTCCTCTCTCCACTGTGGAATGTCAGAGTTGATTTTTTTATTTCCTTAAGAATCCAGATACAGGTTACTGAGCTGAAATCACTTTGGGCTAATGGTGCACTAGCACTGGGGCTCCCCTACTATGAGCTGGAATCACTAAGAGTTGAAATCACAAAAAAGCTGAAATGACTGAGCTGAGAGCACTGAGCATTGTGCTAACTAGTGGGGGAGCCTGAAGATATGCTGTGGAACAGAGCAGCTGGTGGAGCGGAGCAGTTGCGGGGATGGCTGGAGCGGATCATGGGACAGCTGGTGGCAGCAGAGCGGAGTAGCTGTGGGACGGGTGGAGCGGCCCACAGAGTGAGCAGAGCCGAGCAGTTTTGCAGAGCAGCTCATGGAGCAGAGCAGCTGGTGGAGCGGAGCAGTTCCTGAGGATGGCTGGAGGAGCAGAGTGGAGCAGCTGGTAAAGCGGAGCAGTTCGTGGAGAAGGCGGAAGCAGAACCCACGGAGAGGCAGGGCAGTTGGCCCCGGACCACGTAAGGTGCCCCTTTCTACCCAGGCTGGGTGGGGGGGACCTCTACAGATAGACTCTTGAACTCTGGGGTGGCATTGACCAGAGACTTTTGGGTTGTTGGACTTTGGGGTGATTGGACTTAAAACCCTAAGCGGAAAAAGGACAATGGTAAACGTACTTGGAGGTGGGTTTTTGTTTATGGTTTGTGTTATAACCCTGTTTGTGGTGTTTCTCCAATGGGATGCCGCATTGATTCCTTCCTTTATTAAAAAAGATTTTGCTACACTCAGACTCCGTGCTTGCGAGAGGGGAAGTATTGCCTCCTAGAGGCGCCCAGGGGGGTGTGGTATGTGAGTGTCCCAGGTCACTGGGTGGGGGCTCGAGCCGGTTATGCATTGTGTTACTGAAACGGATCCCCTGAATACTGAACCCGGCCCTTGTTGCTGCCAACTAGAGGGGCAGAAGGGTTACATATGTATTTAGGGTCTGATTCTGCCACTCTTATTTGTGTGGATTTATGCCTTGCCTTGAGTAATCTTCTTGACCAATCCATGCAACAAACCTCGCTGCCAATTCTGCGCACATATCTACACCAGTGACACCATCACAGGACCCAACCAGATCAGCCACACCATCACCGGTTCATTCACCTGCACATCCACCAATGTAATACATGCCACCATATGCCAGCAATGCCCCTCTGCTATGTACATCGGCCAAACTGGACAGTCTCTACGGAAAAGGATAAATGGACACAAATCAGATATTAGGAATGGCAATATACAAAAACCTGTAGGAGAATACTTCAACCTCCCTGGTCACTCTACAGCAGATTTTAAGGTGGCCATCCTGCAGCAAAAAAACTTCAGGACCAGATTTCAAAGAAAAACTGCTGAGCTTCAGTTCATCTGCAAATTTGACACTATCAGCTCAGGATTAAACAAAGACTGAATGGCTTGCCAACTACAAAACCAGTTTCTCCTCCCTTGGTTTTCACACCTCAACTGCTAGAACAGGGCCTCATCCTCCCTGACTGAACTAACCCCGTTATCTCTAGCTTGCTTGCATATATATACCTGCCCCTGGAAATTTCCACTACATGCATCTGACAAAGTGGGTATTCACCCACCAAAGCTCATACTCCAAAACGTCTGTTAGTCTATAAGGTGCCACAGGATTCTTTGCTGCTTTTACAGATCCAGACTAACACAGCTACCCCTCTGATACTACTTGACCTTAATGGCTCCAGGTAAGTATTACTCCATGTGTGTGAAACTGACAGACTATAGTCCTGAAGGATACTTCACACCTTTAGTAATACTAGGCAATGAAAGTTCAGGTGCTTTCCCAAATATGTAATCCAAACCTCCTTCCTGGCGGATGAAAATCTTGTATGAAGAAGTTCGTTCAGTACCTTTTGCTTAAAAAGTATGAATAAGGGTAGTATTATCCAGCCCTAGGTAAGTCAGCACATACATATATAACTTCAGCAGATGGTGGGGAGGATTGCTTGAAGACAGGGTATTTTAAAGATGAACAAAAGGCCATTTGGTGAATATGTAGAGAGATGAGCAGATATGGTTTCATATACACGCACACATTCAAGAATCCTATTCAGCCAATCAAGTTTCTCTCTTGCTCCTTAAGCCCAAGTGATTTTATTATAAACATAATGTCACTCAGCTGAGGCAGCATTTAACAGAATATCACTAAATACCAAGTAGCAGTTTTAAAGCCAATTTTAGTCAGTGTTAGGATGTTTCTCTCTTATCATTTACAAAGCCACAATGGCTTTTAGCCAACAGTCAGATTTTGCAATTAGCAGCAAGGAAGTGCTTCCAGCTGACTGGTTCCATATCCAATACTGTATGTGTTGGGCGTAATCATTTAAGTTAGGATTAGTGGCCTTCTGTTACTTGGTCCACAAGATTTATTTGGTATGACAAAGACCCCAGCAAGAGAAAGTTAGTTTATACATATATGCACATGTATGCCTATGCACGCATGTAGGCTAAAGATTAGCAGTTGTACCACAAGAGACAATTGCAGCAGGGCCTCACGTCTGGCATTTCTAGCTGTTACTGTCTGAACTTCAGTCCATGAAAAACATTTCAAAATTTTCATTTAAAAAAAAACAAAGTGATGTCACCTTTCCACTGTCCCTATGATGCCTAGTGACCGGGAAATAAATTGTCAGCATTACTGGCCTTAACAGGTCAGTACAATATTTATGTAAAAAGGAAACAAAATGAATGAGACATATAGCTTGGAAAAGCTGCTAGGTGAGTCTTTTTCTCTATTCTAGTAACCTAAGTACAGAAGCTTAATACATAGAGATTCTCCTTGTATAAATTGTACTGTGACAGCCTCATTCAAATTTTTGCTTTTTTGAACCACATCTAATCCCTTTTAAATTCCACTTGGACCCAACACGAAGATTTTCTCTTAGACTAGGATACTTTCCTTAGAAGCATCAACAAATGATCTTTTCCCCCCTGTATCTTTAATAGCATCTGCCTTTTGTTTATTTGCTCCAGAATTCTTAAAATAATTTGCTTGAAGAATATCACTTCTCTCTTCTTTTTTTACTACATTTTTCTGAGATTCATGTGATCTTAGCAGTCTTTAGCATGGATAGAGACTACACAAGACAAGACACACAACAATTCAAGAGAATGGAGGTGGGTGAGGAGCCTAAATAAAGAAAGAAAGATTGTGTGAAAAAGAGGGAAAACTTTGTTAGTGCACCACACTGCAATCAGTGTGTCCATGTAAGAGCTCTTACAAAACATGCTGTTCTTTGGTAAATAAGTTAGTCTGTAATGCCCTGACTCAAGAAAATATCCTTATTCAGGAATGCGCTTAAGGGCTTTCCTAATTAGAGCCTAAATGGTTAATGCTTGTTTATTTTTAATGCTGCTTACACTTGTACCAGTAAGGTAGGGCTATTCAGCAACCTGACTAGTCATATATTCAGTTTGGTATGCCCACTGTAGGGAATAACTCAAGGTCATTCTTGTTTGGGAGCTTTTTATTTTGTATGTGACATCAACTGTGTGCTATAGTAGGAATTTTACATACAACAATGAAGAACAGGTCCCTAGCCCAAGGAGTTTGCAATCTAAATAACCATATCCTGGTCAAAATAACCTCCTAAGCAAAGTCTGAGACCTTAATTAGCACTGGATATGGATTTTTACCATATTGTATAGTAAATTAAAATTATTGTACCATATAGTAGTGAATCAGTGACCATACAGCATATATGCTCTAATTGGCTGGCAGAATTAAATTTCAGTATTAGGAGATGGATCTGAAGTGGAAGCCTTAGTAAATCCATTTGTGGTAATCCTCCCACTCCCAGAGCAAGCTCTTCTTAAATTCTATACAGCTTTCAATGTATTTAAATGGAGCAAAAATCTGAAGTAAGGAATAAAAATCCTTCTATAGGTGAGCGATCACTTGGCAACAAAGATTATTTTAATGAACACATCACTTTAAACTAAGTCTTCCACATCTGTTCCACCCTCTAATTACAAATGCAAAAAGAACGTAATTCTAAACTGCACCATTAAAAAGTTAGATTAAGTGATTTAAATGCATGTGTATGATCTTTGTTCAATGCAGCACGAATTTCCAATGTTTTTTCTCATAGCTAGGATACAAATCAAGGAGTATGTTTTTCTGAGAGTGAGATTTGTTTCTCCCATTGAAAAACAGCAATTCACTATAAAGGTTTTGAAATCCCCTCTCTAACACACATATATGTCAGTAGAACAAATACTACAAAAGTATTAGGCATTCAACATTCATCTTTCATGCATGTGACATCATCATAACGTGATATTTCATAACCAGGATGCCATTCTAATTAAGCCAACTTTTTAACAACTCACACTGGAGCATGCAAATATATGTAAGTACAATGAATTGAAAAAAAATTAATTATAACACAGTGCTTGTATAACACCAACAGACTTGGCTGTCAGCGGGCAAGATCAAACTGGGGAACTCTGGAACTTTGTGCATAAGCCTCTACCACAGAGGTGACCATCCTGTGGCTCTTCAGAAGTTAATATACAGCAACTTGTATAGGCACCGACTCCAGGGATGGCGCTACAGACACCAACTTTCCAATACGCTAGGGGGTGCTCACTGCTTAACCCCTGGCTCTGCCATGGGCCCTGCCCCCACTCCACCCCCGCAACCCCATCTCCTGAACTTGCCATGCCCTTGCTCCTCCCGCCACCCCTTCAGAACCTTCTGCATGCGACGAAACAGCTGATCAGGAGGTGCGAGGAGGGAGAAGGAGGTGCTGCCGGTGGGTGGGAGGCACTGGGGTGGGGATGGGAGCTGATGAGGGGCTGCTGATGTATTATTGTGGCTCTTTGGAAAAGTACATTGGTAAATTCTGGTTCCTTCTCAGGCTCAGATTGGCCTCCTCTGCTCTACCACATGAGCTAAAAGCCAACTGGCTGTTACACAGACTCATTTTATCACTCTCTTTATCTTGGTGCCTCTAAATGGGACACAACACCACACCCAGAAGGTGTGTGGGTTACACTTGCTGCAAAGAGGGCTTAACTGATATCTATTGAACTCTACCACATATCACAGAATGGAGAAATAACCAAAGAAAACATTTTTTAACACAATGCACAATTTAACTTTTTGCTTAGAAAGCCTAGAACATTCTAAAAGTAAAAGGTAATAAACTAGATATAAATACATAAAACAAGTATTCTGTATATATTAGGGAATATGACTTCATTTTTAGACTGATATTTTTCAAATCTGGTGCCTGCAGCAGAGGTGCTGTAACTAGGAGTGCTCGGGGTGTGGGAGCACTCCCTGGCTTGAAGTGCTTTCCATCATATACCAGGTTTACAATTTGGTTCAATGGCTTTCTGCACCCCCACTATACAAACTGTTCCAGTACCCTGACCTGCAGTAAATCTTCTAAAATCTTATATAGGCTTGGAAATAAAAAGTAACTTGATTTTCAAAGGTGTTGAGAACCTGCAGCTCCCATTGTCTACAGTGGGATTTGTGGGTGCTCACCACCACAGAAAATGTTAGATCCTGAATCCTGCAAAGAGAACCAGCTGGAGCCCCACTGAAGTCAATGGGTTTTATGTGGAATGGGGGTTCATTTGTGCTGTTCTTTTTGCGGGATCAGGGCCTTTAAATACCTAAAGATGGATATAGATACCTAACTTTAGCTACCCAGATTTGAAAATTTGGACTCTGTAGTCTTTTGCCTTGTTCCAGTCATCTGTCTACCTGCACCCACACATAGATGAGGTCCCAAATCCTACAGGTACGAGATTTGGATTGTTAGGCAAGCACCTGAACTTATTAGGTCCCAAATTTGTTATTCTCACATTTTACAGCAAACTAAAGGTCTATTTTAAAGTGATCCCTTCAAATATTTCCTCAATATATGCGCATGTGGGTTTCCCACAGACATACAAGCAGTTGGTGAAGCCCCAAACAGTAGTAAAAAGAAGTATTGGGAAAGAATTTCATTATTTAATTTGTCAGATTTGAACATTTACATTTACAATAATACATATTAAATCAAAGACTAAATCTGGCAAAAACTAATATACATTCACAAATAGGTTTAGCTAATTCTAAATCAAAATCTGCTTTGTACAGAAGCACCTGTAGAGCCCAGAGGGGTAACCCAAGGACATCATGATCGCTTTTCAGATTAGTTTAAACTAAAAGTAATTTACTTTCATAATGCCTGATTCACCACTGCGTTATACTGCAGTTGTAGACCACAGTAACTTCGCTGAAATCAATGGAGGTACAATGGCTTTAAAATGGAGTAGTGAATAGGGCCATAATATGTATAAAAGGGAAGTCATACTAATTTCATAGGTTGCAAAAAAAATTGTTTAAAAAAAGCAAAGAATTTTTTTAATGTCCAGATAATGACCCTGATTCAGAACATAACAGAATTATGAGCTCAAGCACATCTGTATTCAGGAGAGAATTTTAGTTCAAGCCTTCAGAGAAACTTCTGCAAGTACTTATTCACTGTCCTGAATAAGGATGCTTTACTAAATCAAGACCCAAGTCAGTATCTTTGTGTGAGCAGGTATCACACATGTCAGTTTCAGGGTAACTATACCTTTTTCCTCCCCTCCATGATCCACTCCAGGAATGCCCAGTCAGTCTCAGGTCTCCAGCCATCACCTGTCTTTGGACAGAGATAAGTGTCTCACTCCCCACTGACCAGGGGTTCTAATGCTGCACAATTCCCCCCAATATCTCTAGCAAGCCAGTCTGCCTAACAGCCAGAGCCTGTGCTTTGCTTTCTCTCCAAGGGCAATGAACAATGTATAGCCAGTAGTTGCAAGTTACCATACACCTCTTTCTCAGCAGAGTAAAAGCATCACAGAGAAAACATATAAAAACAATGAAAGTTCCTACAGACTTACTAATAAAAGCACCAGAAATCACCCATCAGACTAATGGGGCCCTGTCAAGGTTTTTTCCCCACTTCGAACTTTAGAGTACAAAAGTGGGGACCTGCATGAACACTTCTAAGCTTAATTACTAGCTTAGATCTGGTAACACTACCACCATCCAGAAATTTCAGTGTTTGGGGCGCTACTTGTCACTCCCCAAAACTTTCCCCTCCCTGGGCTGCCTTGGGAGGCTTCACCAATTCCCTGGTGAACACAGATTTAAACTCCTTGGATCTTAAAACAAGAAGGAATTAACCATCCCCCTTTTTTTCCCCCCACCAATCCCTGGTGAGTTCAGACCCAATCCCCTTGGATTTTAAAACAAGGAAAAATCAATTAGGTTCTTAAAAAGAAAGCTTTTAATTAAAAAAAGAAAGGTAAAAATTATCTCTGTAAAATCAGGATGGAGAATGCTTTACAGGGTACTCAGATTCATATAGCCCAGAGGAAACCCCCCTTAGCCTTAGGTTCAAAGTTACAGCAAACAGAGGTAAAATCCTTCCAGCAAAAAGAAACATTCACAAGTTGAGAAAACAAACATAAGACTAATCCGCCTTGCCTGGCTATTACTTACAATTTTGACACATGAAAGACTGATTCAGAAAGATTTGGAGAGCCTGGATGTACGTCTGGTCCCTCTTAATCCCAAGAGCGAACAACCAAAACAAAAAGCACAAACAAAGACTTCCCCCCACCAAGATTTGAAAGTATCTTGTTCTCCTATTGGTTCTCTGGTCAGGTGTCAGCCAGGTTTACTGAGCTTCTTAACCCTTTACAGGTAAAAGAGACATTAACCCTTAACTATCTGTTTATGACAGGCCCTGTTAGAACAATGCTCTTCCAACCCCTCCATACAGGATTGGGGGTTCCTCTGGGACCAATGGTCCCATTCATTTGCTGAATCAAAAGGAAGACCACAAGTCAGTTCAAGCTTGTCCTTTTATGCTAAAAGCATTTTCTTTTTTTCCATCTGCTTCCCTTCTCCACTATGCAATGGGGATAGTAATACACCTCTACCCCAATATAATGCGACCCGATATAACACGAATTCGGATATAATGTGGTAAAGCAGTGCTCCTGAGGAGGTGAGGCTCCGCACTCCGGTGGATCAAAACAAGTTCAACATAACGCGGTTTCACCTATAATGAGGTAAGATTTTTTGGCTCCTGAGGACATCGTTATATCGAGGTAAAGGTGTATTGCCCTACCTCACAGAGGTGGCATGAAGATATATACATTAATAATTGTGAGACACTCACAAACTATGGGAATATGGGCACGTAAGGACCTAAGATACACAGACATACTGTTTCACTGAGCACAAAGAGAAACAAACAGTACCCGTTGCTGTTAAGGAAGTACGTCTTGCACCATTCTTCTCCTAAACATTTTCTAAGCCTAATTATTTCAGTGCTGATCTTTCCAGCAGAAATTTTTGTCCACCCATGTAGGCATTTTGGGATTGTAGGAGGACCTTACTCAGATTTAAGAGAAAAATCAGTGGTATTGTACTTCTTCTAGGAAAAAAAGGAAGAAGAAATCTGTTATATGAAGCTTAGCTACAATGGTTGGTTAAACCTAAACAAGAAGGGAGCAATATGTAAGGAACAGAACAGGATCATTCAGTATGGAGGGTGCATAATAGAATGTAAGGGTTAGAGGAAGTGACCATATATCCAATAAAATACTTTTTAGAAGAAGCTTAGATGCTCATTTTAACACAAGCTACTTTAAACATTTAGTATGAAGTTTTAAGGGTCCTAGCCAAGCCTGAAGTACTGGATTTTCAATGAGGCAATGATTTCCATTTTATATGCAGTATTAGAATCTCAGTCATCCAATCTTTTCCTTTTCTTGCTACTGTCACCAATTAAGAGGTGTGAGTGTCACTTGTGTAGCGAGGCAGTGTGGTTCCCCTCCTCCCCAGAGAGGGTTGAGCCCCGTCAATCACCCCCCAGGGCGGAACCTCTGGGAGGAAGTCCCGCCCCTCAAAGGGTCAGGCAGCGACCCGGAAGGATAAAAGCTGAACCCCAGCCCTCAGTTAGGGCTCGGCTGATGGCAGGAGCAGACATGCCCACTGACCCGTATCACCGGGAAGCCGCTGAGGCCCGAGGCTGGTACAACAAGGATCTGCCAGAGCTGCCCCGCCGTCGCTACGACGAGGAGCTGCAGGAGCTACCCCGCAGTCGCTACGACGAGGAGCTGCCGGAGCTGCCCCGCACTCGCTACGACGAGGAGCTGCCGGAGCTACCCCATCCCTACTACAGCCCCGAGGAGCCGCCCGACCAGACCTGGCCCACCATCCCAGAGGTATTCCTGGACCTACCGCCCTGCCCTGACTGGGAGGAACCCATGGTGCTGGACGCCCCAGCGGACCAGGTAAGGAGCAGGGGGGAGGCTGGAAGTAGCCCGGGGGCAGCTGACTACAGTCAGGCTGCACAAGGCCCTGCGCCTATGTCAGTGTGTTTCGGTCAGGACCTCCCCACTGACCGCCACTAGCGGCGTCAGCCGCTACTAGGGCCCCGGGCTGGAACGCAGAGGAGTGGGAGGGCCTGCGTTCCCCCTGCCACCTGTAACCGGGTGGCAGACTCCCCCTCTTCCCAGCCTAGTGCCAAGAGCTCTGCCCTGCTCCAAAGGGCCAGAGCTAACTGTAACTGTGTTTGATGCCCCGCCCAAACTAAGGGCTGGGCCCCTTTTGACTTTGCCACTGCTCTGCCCTGCTCCAAAGGGCCAGAGCTAACTGTAACGGTGTTTGTTGGTGCCCCGCCCAACCCAAGGGCTGGGCCCCCATTGACTTTGCCACTGCTCTGCCCTGCCCCAAAGGGCCAGAGCCGATAAACTGCTACTGTGTTTGTTGGTAGCCCGCCTGACCCAAGGGCTGGGCCCCCCTATTGACTTTGCCACTGCTCTGCCCTGCCCCAAAAGGCCAGAGCCGAGAAACTACTGCTGTATTTGTTGGCGCCCCGCCCGATCCAAGGGCTGGGCCCCTATTATTTAACTGTGTCGCTGTTCAGTCCCGCACACAGGGCCTGAACCACCAGAGCGGTCTGTGGTCCCAAGGGCAGAGGCGAGACGACAAGACGAGGCTGGTGTGGCTCCCCTCCTCTCCAGGGAGGGTTGAGCCCTGGCGCCCCCTCGTCCACACCCTCTTTACTGATTTCCAGCAAAGTGCTATTTACCCACTTACAATACAGACAGAACTTTCAGCATGCAAGTTCAAGGCAGGAGTCCTACATTCATTTTTCTGATTCAGAATCTCACATGATACTAGCTGAGGAACTTATTGTGGATATCCTGACTTTCCCCTTGCATACGGTACGAGCTGAAAGCCTTTTACCTTCTACTTCATACTCACAATATTTTTAACATTGCTTATAGCATGTAAAGTCTCCAAAGAATTATATTTTTAATTTGGAAATGGGAGAAGGAAAAGGGTAGGAGAGCATGCTTGTAGCTAGCCCTGCCATGTGCGCGGTAGCTCTGCTAGTAGGGAAGGCAGACAGAGGCAGACACAAACAGTGCATGATCTCTATACAGTACTCAAAACAGCATCATTGCATGAAGGGGCCTGTCTGCAAAACCCTGTAAAACTGATTGTGAATATTGTGACCAGCAACATGGGCAGTTCCTTTTCAAAGAAGCAAAATGTACCTGCATAGCTTCATGTCAGTCTACCTTGACCAATTCCAACCTGTCCTGACAGAATAGCTCTTGTACCACATCCCTCAACATCCCCCTGGCAGTTACATCAGGATTTTGGATTTACAATTATAATTATAATTTTTTTTCAAAAAAAGCAAGTATTACAATCTTGGTGTTTTGCCAAAATGCTTTCACATTACTTATTTATAACATGACACCATTATGCTCAAAAATTGTCCTTAAAACAAAAAAGTCTAATTGGAAAAAAACAATGAGACAAAATCTATGATTACTTATACCCACGGCAACCCCATTTGAATTGGTGCACGAGTCACATTCTGGCTGTGGATAGGCACATGCTGCTCTGCCCATAAAACACTTATTATGCATAGAACAAATGCTAATAGTAAAAATATAAATTAGACTGATGCATGCAAATGGTACGGGCTGCTTTATTAAATTAGTATTAGCCTGTATAGAGAATGCTTTAGTCAAAGATAAATGGAAGTACTGTACATATATGGTGAGACAGGCTTTCTAGAAAACCTAGTTGGTATTGTTATCTATAGAAGAGCTCGCTGGTGGTCCTAGTGAAAGATATAATCTTGTGACTAAACCATTGGGCTAAGGCTTCAAAAGTATGGGGTTGATTCCCAGCATACCCCCTTATTAAGAGTTGTGTTCTGAGAATAACTTCATTGATGTTCCTGAGGTGCTCAGAAGCTACAGTGATATGACCATAAATACAAAGATAGACAGAAGTCAGTGGGAGTTTTGCCACCGACTTTAATGGGAGCAGGAATAGACTGTAAATAAGTAAACTTTCTGGTATGTTTGGCTGTTAGTGAGTTGGTGTAAGGCTCCATAGGGAATTATCCCACTATTCATGAGTACAAATGGAAAAAAAGATTCTTCCATAAATGTGCTTCTATTATGGGACTGTGATAGTATGTGGGTTTTATTTTCTTTATTTCATGGCACAGAAATACTTTTTTTCCTTCAATTATTGCCATAGTATTGCAATAATAAGCACTGTAGTGTAAGGGCATATACTGTGCTGCTGCCTATTCAGGTAACTGTGGGATGAAAAATATTTTTAATCTTCTCTATATTTTTGTCACTTACAAAAAAAGTGAGAACAATCAGCTCTTCTGTGGACTTGCATACCTAAGCAATATAAAACTGTCACAGAACAAAAGAAAAGAGAGAAATAAAAATGAAGTTGTGTTGTCATTTCATAAACTAACAACATAAAAATAAATGTACCGAAGAAATCACCTCTTTAAAAGTGAGATTTCACTGATGGCATACAGCTTGCAACATAGATAATATACATTTCAGTACTAATGATGAGAGCCTGGGTGTGATCAAGGGGGCTCACAGTGGGAGGAAGGACATGAACGACAGTACTGGAAGAGAATTTGAACTTGGGTGTTAAAAGGTTGCAAAGCAATAAGGAAAAATGTATAAATGTGGTCCAGAAGGTTGAAGACTTATGCCTGATTCTTCTCTCCTTTGCTTTAGTTTTATGCCAGGAGTTTTGACTCCATCACCCTTGCTATAATCACTAGACCAAGAGTTCCTCCCTATTTCTAGTTTATGAAAGGGCACACGTGTGGCCAAAAAAATTTCTGGTTTATTCTGCTGCTTATTATGTTTCAGTTTTAGTCATTCATGCTGCAACTTTAATACCAAAAAGTTCTAGGCAATTTGCTAGCAATAGTCCACACAAGTCAAATGAGGCCAAAACTAGTGGCCTGAATGCAATATTTTGTTCCAAAAGGGACTATCAATGCACTAAAACAAGTAATGAGAAGGTTTAAGATGAGACTGAAAATGAGTGAACCCAGTGAGGCAGTGGGAGAAGGAGGAGAGAACTTGTCCAGTGGTGGTGACTAAGTAAAACCATGATATTTAGAGATATCAGTGAATGAATGAGTTGTAACAGGAAGTTAATGAGAAGCTCTGCAATGTTATTAAAAATAAATGAAAATAATCTAAATTACAGAGCCTGGATGTGTCCAGGAGAAGCATACAATAGCAAGGTTTATGCTAGATTTTAAAAGTCCATGTAAAGGATGTAAATTGCTCACACTGATAAGACTCTCCTGTTATTTCCCCTTATTATGATGCTATCAATCTTTCATTGTTATACACGCTAGGAGCCCAGATTAAAGTTCTGTTTAAAAAATAAAACAAAAACCTTTTCCCACTCCTGCAATTCTGCCACTATATCTCAGATTTTGCAGTACATTTAACAATATTTTCTATTTTAACTAATTCCTTAAAAATCTGTAAAACCTTCAACTCTTACCAGAAATTACTCTATTGAGCCAAAATTTGGCCCTTTATTGTCAGACAAAAATCTTTGCATATCTAAGTAGTTGATAAATTGATAAGTAGTTGCATTTGATAAGTAGCTGAATAAATTTAAGCTGACCAAAGAATTAGTGTTCAAAGTCACCTCTGGTATGTACCCCATGCAACCTTGTTCTGCTAGCACTCTTAAGGTTTGCTTGAGTTGGAGAAGGAAGGAGGAAAAGCTCTGTGCAGTTTTAGTGTTTCATTACACATGTATGTATTAACTGAGCCAGAAAGAGTGCAAAAATTATTTTTGTTTAGGATACCCACATGGGAGATCCAGAGTCCATGCTCCCTGCTTTGGTGACTTAATTTATTCATAAGCAGTGGAATAACCTCAGTTGGAGAGAAAAACTAAAGAAGCCCCCCACTTCATAATATCCCGTAGCACAGTGAATCCTTTCTTGCTAGGCAGAGGGACGAATTGAACTCGAGTATCCCACAGTCAAGGCAAATACTCTTAATCACTGGCCTATAAGTTATGTTCTGCTTCCTTTGGTGGTCAGATCTTGAATGGTACTAGAGCTGGTAGGGGGTCCTTTACGAACTACTTGATCAGGCCCTGCATGTGAGATAGGCACTCCTCTATCTTCCCCTCATTCATGCATCACACTGGGGCCTAGGCAGGAGATAGGCATCTGGGAATCTAGGGTGAGGCAGCAGTGCACATGCCCAGAGGCAGAAACTTGGACACCCAGGGAATTTTACAGTGGAAATTTAGGTACTGTGTTTAGGTGCCTACGGAGTTAGGAGGTGGCCAAGTGGGATGTTTGTAGATAGCAGGGGAGCCTGAAACTGAGACTTAGGCACCTAAGTCTGGGGTATAGGTAGCTAGGTACGTTTGGACACAGAAGCTAGGCCACCTTTAATTTTATTCAGCTATTTATCAACACTGAAAATAATTCTGAGTCACTAAAAAGCCAGATTTTGGCTTGAAAAAAAAAAGTATGGAAAAAGTTGAAATTTCTGAAACTTTTTAAAATTGATTTTGTCTCATATAGGAGAGCAAGGTTTTTGTGTGATTTTTTAAATATTATTTACAGAAAATATGTCAACATATAAAAATGGAAACTTGGTTTCCTGGGAGAATACATTCCCATCAAATAAAATGGAAGCGGCACCCTCCCTGCCTCTGAGCAAAGGGACTGTGTTTCGTTCCCCCATTCTTTTTCTGACCATCACCCTAACCACCATGCTATGACCTGGCTGGTTTAAATTTTGGCATTCAACCCTTGACCTCATGCCTAGAACACTACTTTCACACTCACACAGGTGAGGGTTTTCATAAGCTTTCACCTAAAAGCTTTGAGTTTGGGTATCCTATAACCAGGGCTTACCTCATACTCTCACTAGATATGAAGACAAAATAAGACTAAGGTGCATTTAAACAAGTAACGTAATTATGGTTCAATGAAAAAAGTTAAAGGCTCAGATTACATGAGAAAATATTCCACATGCAATGGGAGGGCATCACTATGACTTAGAAGCCTTAATTCCATAAAACTCATTAGACGCAGGCAAAACATGTACTTGAATTAGTCTAATTAAACAACAAATTAATTATGTAACTTCAGTGGGCTAACTGGTTTCCCCTTTCTCATTTTCTTTTCACCCTGATATACCAAACTGTAATTAGGAATATCAGACTATCATCTATACCAATTAAAATAATGTATTTCATTTCCATTCATTTCATTATATATACTTCCTCTCACAGCACTAGGATAAAATCATAGCACAGCTATCAGTTACACTTTAACACGGGTATTACAATCGATACCCATTACTAGACATTTCATCTGGAGATACATTATCTCCCAACAGCATCCTTACAGGTCTCAACAGCATTTATAATTGTGTTTCATCCTGTCAGTATGTTGAATTTTTTGATGATACTTTTCAGAATTCCAGAAACAGCAATTATACTAGGGTCGTTTCCAGAAAAAGCAATTATACTCTCACCTAATTATTCATACTTATTTAACAAAGTATTGCTAATGATTGCAGGGACAAAAGCAATTATTTTGTTGGCCATCAGTACTGGAGGTGCTAGACAAAATGTGAACCCAAGTACACTATTAAAGGTATGTGGTAGGGCCCCAACTTCTGAGCATGCGATTATATCAGAATCTTATCTTTCATTTAAAAATAAATGTATGTATCTAGCCCTCATGCATGTGAAGAAAAGCTTGACAATGTGTCCTGAGTAAACTAAGCAGTAATGCCTGCCTGAATCTGAAGACAGCCTGAAAAAATAGCTATCAGACGTATGAAATGGCCCATTCATCTCAACACAGTTTTAACTCTGCAGCCTGCCACTGTGAACATGAGGCCCTGCCAAAATTACCTCACAGATGCCTGTATGGAGAAGGGGTCCTTGCTGCAGCCACTGCAACATGGCTCTGTTAGGGTGGGGTTAGCTGTGATCTCCTCCAACACACAGAGTGAAAGCCCTGATGGAACATCTGGGGCTGAGTCTTCCTTCCTCCAGGACAGACTGCAGGCTGCTTGAAGGCAGGTTTGGAGAGGTGAAAGGCCAAGTCTGCCCATACACGAGTGGTAGTGGCTCCCCAGGAACTCAAAAGCCTGCTGTGCTGTGGGGTAGACCCTACCACAGCCAACATCACCAAAGCAAGGTCGTGAGGGGGTGGTTCCCATATGAGAGTGAGATTGCATTAATCTGGATCTGTGAGCATGCCACCACTTTGGGGGTGCAATGTCACTTTTTTCCAGTTCAAGCATTAGCTAAGCACTATTTATTATTTATTTAATCATATACAGTGCTTTGAGGCTTGCACAAGGTACTATACTTATCAATAAATAGTAATAAATAAAAAAAACTCACAGAAACCTCTTAATCCTGAACATCGTTTGTTAAAATAAACCATTCTATCCAGTACAACAGTTCCTAAGCCTTTCTTCAACAGAAGTTGCATGATATCTACTGGCTTTATCTCTATTAACTCAAGGAGGGAAGCAGACTGACACAGCTGGCTATAGCCTTGAAGGACCAGAGTGTGGAATATGTGTTAGCAAAGCCCTAGTGATGATTGCCCATTCAAGCAGGAGTATAGCAGAGAGAAAGTAAAGACAGGAAAGTAACTCATATTGAATCATTTAGATAATTGAATGTCACCATTCTTTTTCTTGGGGAATTCTCCATGGGCAGTTTGCTATTTTCTCAGATCTATGTTTTATTATTCAAAATCATTCTCTGCATTCTCTGTCTGTTGCTTGGTCACGAGCAACTGATTGCAAAAGGTGAATTTAACCAACAGTTGCGTATACAAACTTAGAATCTTTCTGTTCCGGGTGTGAGCCCAAACAAGAGTAGGCTGTGACACAGGGAATCCCTCAAATGCCATCTGGCAGAGAGCACATCATGCCTTAACTCTCATCAATCCTGACACACTCATTGCCCCCAACTCACTTTTGTAATAAGCTCTACATAAAAGTTAGTGTAAGGAGTCATATGCAAACTGGTAATATGCTGCTCATTAATATTATTGCATGATGTATGTATGTACAAATGATATGTAAAGAATTATAGGTGTGTTCTGGAATATATTCCCAAAATGTGTTAGGCTGGATTTAGGCACTGCCTGCCATCCTGGACAAAGAAGGTGAGTGAGGTAATACATTTTATTGGACCAACTTCTGTTGGTTAAAGAAACAAACACACAGAAAGGTTGTCTCTTTCACCAACAGAAGTTGGTCCAATAAAGGATACTGCCTTACCCACCTTGTTTCTCTATTATCCTGGGACTGACACAGCTATAACTACACTGCATACAATCCTAGATTAAGGAATTGTCCGCCAGGCTTAATTGTCCCCAATATAAATTAAGCAAGGTGAGGCCAAAGACAGTAAAAAGCATATTTGCAAATCAGGTAAACAAAGTCATCAGGCAAGCAAGTGGGGGATGATGACCACTTAACAATCTCAATACGGGATGAAGACTGCACCCCCAGAAAGGCTTTCTACCTCTTGAAACAGGTTCTGTGAACTCTGTGAATATGCAAGCAGTGGCAAAAAGCCATTTTGTCATCTATCATTGGACTACAATAAGGGGACAGAGCTCTTGTAATCTGAGAAAGCTGGATCCTTCAACTGAGGGGTTTGGAGTCTCTGAGAACTGAATATAGGTGAGAAACCTACATTAAAAGATTGTACATTTTAGTTACTTTAAAGCATGGATTATTTTACTTGTAACCATATCAGTGTCTTCTGTTCTTACTTATCACTTACCTCTCTTTTCCTTGTTAGTAAACTTATTCTTGTTTTATTACAAAACTATCTCATGGCTGTGTACTAATCTGAATGTTAAAATCCTCATACAAACTAACAGGCTGGTATGAGTTCTGCCTCTTTAGAGGCAGCAAATTTGATAACTTCAGTGACAGTCCCGTGAGATGGACTGAACACTGCAGAAGAGTGTCTCTGGGGAACTCAGGGTTCATTGATTGTTACCTGCAAGACAAGGTTTGAACTGGCAGACTTCTAAGGAGTTTGCTAACAAGGCAGACAAGCTGGCATGTCAGGGAGCTGACTCATAGTTTAGAGAAGCTCACTCTTACTGAGGCAGAGTTATAACACAGTGACTCACAGTTCTGGGTGACTGAGCAAGGTGTCACATAGGCCAAATTCAGCAGATAATGGATGAGTGACTTTGTGCTCCATATTAATCTTCAGAATAATCCCAAAATCCAGACTCTGAGTGCTGGCAAGAAAGAGAGAGTGTTTTAGCATGTGAACTGATCTACAGATTCACAGCAGCTTGCAAGTCCCACGTTGGCTTCATTGGCAGTGGCATTAGGAAAGAGGCCAGCATCATCACTGGTAACAACTGCAGTTTTAAGAAAGGCTTGCAGTTTTAGCACCCACAAGATGATTATCTATGGCTGTTTATGGCCAATACTGGGAAACTCACAAGCACTGTGGAAAGCTAGTCTTTGACAATGCTTTACTTTTGCCTCCCTTTCTGCAGTGCTCCTCAGAATATCCCAGCACTTTTTCCAGTCCTTTTATGATTCTCTTCCTAACCTGATGAGTCCCCAGAAAGCATCCTGAATTCTACCCCTCAATTTATATGGTTTATGTCCCTTTCATACCTGAGTACCCCTACACTGTTCTAGCTTATATTGACCTTAAGTAGCCATTGTGTGAAACAAATTCAACATCTTCATTAATGATCTGGAAAATGGGATGGATTGCACCCTCAGCAAGTTCATGGATGACACTAAGCTGGGGGAAGAGGCAGTTATGCTAGAGGGTAGGGATAGGGTCCACGGTGATGTAGACAAATTGAAGGATTGGGCCAAAAGAAATCTGATGAGGTTCAACAAGGACAAGTGTAGAGTCCTGCACTTAGGAAGGAAGAATCCCATGTACTGCTACAGGCTGGGGACTGACTGGCTAAGCGGCAGTTCTGCAGAAAAGGACCTGGGGATTACAGTGGATGAGAAGCTGGATATGTGTCAACAGTGTGCCCTTGTTGCCAAGAAGGTTAACGGCATATTGGGTTGCATTAGAAGGACCATTGCCAGCAGATTGAGGGAAGTGATTATTCCCCTTTATTCAGCACTGGTGAGGCCACATCTGGAATATTGCATCCAGTTTTGTACCCCTCACTACAGAAAAGATGTGGACAAATTGGAGAGAGTCCAGCAGAGGGCAACAAAAATGATTAGGGGGCTGGGGCACGTGACTTACGAGTAGAGGCTGAAGGAACTGGTCTTATTTAATCTGCAGAAGAGAAGAATGAGGGGGGATTTGATAGCAGCCTTCAACTACCTGAAGAGGGGTTCCAAAGAGGATGAAGCTCTGCTGTTCTCAGTGGTGGCTGATGACAGAACAAGAAGCTATGATCACATGTTGAAGCGGTGGAGGTCAAGGTTGGATATTAAGAAAAACTATTTTACTAGGAGGGTGATGAAGCACCTGAATGGGTTACCTGCGGTGGGGAGAGGTGTGGAATCTCCATCCTTAGAGGTTTTTAAGGCCTGGCTTGACAAAGCCCTGGCTGGGATGATTTAGTTGGGGTTGGTCCTGCTTTGAGCAGGGGGTTGGACTAGATGACCACCTGAGGTCTCTTACATCCCTAATCTTCTATGATTATATGAAATTAAGTTTTGCTTAATAAAACCATCTTAACCATCATGTGAGTTTATTTCTCTCCCAAATTTACTTGTAGTCTTATATTTTGTTGTAAGCTGTTGAGTGTTTGCATACAAAGTAAGGCACAGTAGATATATACCAATGCCTCTCATTAAGTATATACATGAATACATACACAACATATGGCAAGATATGCAATTATATCTGCACACATTGGGTACATTTCTAGATTGAAAGCAAAAGCCCAAGTGACAGTAGCCAATGGAGAAGTGTAAACATTTCTCCAAATAAAACTAGGTTTTTTTCCTCATCACAAACCCCGTCCTCCAGTTTGAAGTAGTACATCTGATAGCAGCCAACCTTGTCTTAAAGTCTTTGTGATTGTTTTTGCAAGTTGGCTCTTGGAACTAGCCTCTAAAAGTCAATTGCTAAAATCTGGTAGTGAGAGTTGTCAGCTGCTGCCTGTCTACCAGCTGCCAAAATATTTTTTTTATTTCTATTTCCATGGAAACACAGATTGGAGTAACCCAGATAATGCCTTTTTAAAGCCATTTTCTTTCCCTTATTTATTAACTTTTACCTAAGAGTGAATTTTTCCTTATTAGCCATACAGTGATCATTAAAAAGTTTTCATGCATCTTTCTATTACCTTTAGGGAAGATATCCAGCAGTATTCTTCATTTTAAGAATACAGAATACCTGGTCCTATCTTTAATACCTAACCACCCAGTAAAAAGGTTAAAGGAAACTTTACAGTCAATTGTCTGCATCATTTACAATGGAGTACATCTAGGAAAAAAATCATAAAGGGTTCTAAGTAATGTTAACGTTTTCTTAATATTCTGCTGGAAACAGAGAAATGGTGGCTGTTTCCACAGGTTTTAGAGAAGTGAAACATTTATTGTACTACATCTAAACTTTAATACTACTGGACAAAATGGGCCATATCTTAGCAGATGTAAATATTTTAGAATTTCTTCCTATCCTTGTCATAAACAGATAGCTAAGGGTTAATGTCTCTTTCACCTGGAAAGGAGTAACCTGAAACACCTGACCAGAGGACCAATCAGGAAACAAGACTTTTTCAAATCTGGGTGGAGGGAAGTTTTGGGTGTGAGTTCTTTGTCCTTTGTCTTGTGTCTGACCCTCTCAGCTCTGAGAGTGATCTTTCTGTCTCCTGCCTTTCTAATCTTCTGTTTCCAAGTTGTAAGTACAAGATAGTAAGATGATAAGGTTTATATTGTTTTCTTTTTGTATTTACATGTGTGTAGTTGCTGGAGTGTTTTGAATTGTATTCTTTTTGAAGAAGGCTGTTTATTCATATTTCTTTTAAGCAATTGACCCTGTATTTGTCACCTTAATACAGAGAGACCATTTTTATGTATTTTTCTTTCTTCTTATAAAGCTTTCTTTTTTTAGACCTGTTGGAGTTTTTCTTTAGTGGGGACTCCAGGGAATTGAGTCTGCAGCTCACCAGGGAATTGGTGGGAGGAAGAAGTCAGGGGGAAAATCTCTTTGTGTTAGATTTACTAAGCCTGACTTTGCATACCCTCTGGGTGAAGGGTGGGGGGAGGGATTAGACCTCTCGGTACTTCTGTTTCCAGGACTGGAAATAGGGAGGGTGGAGTCCCTCTGTTTAGATTCATGGAGCTTGCTTCTGTGTATCTCTCCAGGAACCCAGGGAGGGAACACCTGGAAGGGAGAAGGGGGGGGAAATGTTTTATTCCACTTTGTTGTAAGACTCAAGGAATTTGGGTCTTGGGGTCCCCAGGGAAGGTTGCTGGGGGGACCAGAGTGCCCCAAAACACTCTAATTTTTTGGGTGGTGGCAGCTTTACCAGGTCCAAGCTGGTAACTAAGCTTGGAGGTTTTCATGCTAACACCCATATTTTGGACGCTAAGGTCCAGATCTGGGAAAAAATGTTATGACAACCCTAATTTCTCTCTCTTGTACATTGAAAATTGATTACGTTAAGTTAACTTCTTATCTGGAGATACTGTTCACTCACTAGGCAGGTATGTATTCCCAACCTCAAGCTTTCCAAACTATTATGTGTTTTCCTGAAGGTTCCCCCTCCCCTTGTTATAAAATGCCTTAGATTTTGAATAGAGTCATTTGGCTTTAATATTTAGTGCAAGGAGAACCATACTTTAATTACTTACTTGAATCCTCTGCTGATGGTAGTTCAATTAGTTGGCATATTTATGTATTATTTACTACCATAGTATTTAATAGCCTCTTGCTATCGATTAGCTGAGACCTCTGTTTCAGCTTTTTGTGCATTTTTGACAAATATATAAGTTGCTGGTTTTCTCATCTTGCTTTATTACGGCAGGTTTTTTAATTTGCCTCTCTCTCTCTCTCTCTCTCTTCCCCTCTCCTCCACTCCCCTCTCTCCATTTCTTGTCTTTTCTTCCATCGGAGTGTAATGAAAGAGTTCTGGTGCTGCTTCTCCTTGATCAATGAAACATCTCGTACGTCAGTTTCATATTGTGTCAGCCAGCAGCTTAGACACATTAAAGCATCTTCTACACTGTTGTTCTTCATTCAATATATCATTTCCAGAGAGCACAAGGGAACAAATAAATTGTGTGTCCAAGTATTGCATCTGTGTTATACACATATCATTTGACCGCTCTGTACACATACATGGTGGGATAAAGTGGAAAATACAGAAATAATATAGTATGACAAAAACTGCCAAGCAGTTTTGCTTTGATTTAGAGGAAAAATAACTTTTTTAATGGTTTGCACTTATGTGTGTTTTATTTGGTTGTTAACCTACGATTTGAGTTTTAGATTGAGCAGGAGTTGGATAGGCAAGTGGAAGTAAGAGATGATGTGTCAAGGATGAAGGAGTGTAGCACAGCACTAGGCATTGGGGTTCATGTGAACACTCCAGTGTGCCCCTTTATAGACCTTGAATCCTTTAAAACTAGAATATCTGTAGGAGCACATGACTAGGAGCAAGCGTGCAACCAACAGGAAGCCAGATATAGGGACAGTAGAGTCCCAGGGTTACTGAAGCTCTAGTATTGGTCTCGTCACAAAACCTAGAAAGAGATACTAAAGGGGAAGAGTGTGTCCTCTGTAGTATTGCCAAACCATGAGATTTTGAAAAAAACAACAACATTTGGGTCTTTTGACTTCTGCTATTGGAACATTTGATTTTCATGTTTTCACCATAACAAGGATGGAAAAAAAATTATTCTTCACTTAATTTTGGCTTTTTTTTTTAAATCACTTGAACTCAGGAACTGTGGTTTAAAACAAAATCAAACAAACTAAAGTACCTCCCATGCACACACTCATCTCATGAGATTTGTGATAAATTGACAAGAATTGGCAACGTGGCCATTGCCTATCATCTCTCAGCTGCCAGGACTTGGGAAAGCCTTGGCTACCCAGCTCTTGAGAATATTTACTTTTGTTTTAGAACTCTTGTTTGAAAATAAAGCCAGCCCTGAAGAAAGGGTCTTCAACTGAATGGTTGGAAGTTTTATTCTACTTTACACAGTCAGCGAGTTTTCCTACCATCTCCCGAGGATATACTAACACATTTGAAGGAAGAGTTGAAGAAGGTGCAGAGAGTTAAGGATAAGGCAGAAAGAAGGGATATAAGGGAGGTCAGGCATCAGGAAGGTTGAAGGAGCAAGTAGAGAGATGGGCAGAAGAAACATTGAGAAACTAGGATGACAGGAGAAAATGCTCATGGTTGAAGTGAAGGAAGAAATGGGCAAGATGCTGGTAAGAGAGAGAAAGGCAGATATGAAGAGGAGGTATTTGAAAAGATACAGGAAAGGGCAACAAAAATGATTAGGGGTATGGAACAGCTCCTATATGAGGAGATATTAATAAGACTGGGACTTTTCAGTTAGAAAAGAGAAAACTAAGGGGGGATATGATAGAGGTCTATAAAATCATGACTGGTGTGGAGATAATAAATAAGTAAGTGTTATTTACTTCTTCTCATAACACAAGAACTAGGGGTCACCAAATGAAATTAAAAGGCAGCAGGTTTAAAACAAACAAAAGGAAGTATTTGTTCACACGATGCACAGTCAACCTGTGGAACTCTTTGCCAGAGGAGGTTGTGAAGGCCAAGACTATAACAGGATTTTAAAAAGAACTGGGAATGGGTGACCAGGGATGGATGACCCGACAATTACCTGTTCATTCCCTCTGAAGCTCCAGACATTGATCACTATTGGAAGACAGGATAATGAGCTAGATGGATCTTTAGTCTGACCCAGTATGTCCATTCTTTTGTTTAAAGAGAGTCAAAAGATGGACAAGAAGCAGCTGAGATTTTAAGGGAAGGATGTAATTGTGCAGGTAGAGTTATTTTTGCTCACATTTCACACAAAGCCTAATGCTAGGGAAAGGAACACAATTCACAGAGGAATTTTGCTCCTTAAAAGGTGTCATGCAGGTGAAAAGACTGAAATATCAGTTCTTACTAGACTTCAGAGTAGCTGATCTGCAAAGCTAATAAAGGGCAGTGGATGCTGCTTCTTTTAAAGAATCCTTATTGAGCTTGCAGGAACAAACCATCCCAATGTGTAGAAAGAATAGTAAATATGGCAGATGGCCAGCTTGGCTTAACACAAAAAAGAAGCTTACAAGAAGTGGAATCTTGGACAAATGACCAGGGAGGAGTATAAAAATATTGCTCAGGCATGCAGGAGTTAAATCAGGAAGGTCAAATCACACTTGGAGTTGCAGCTAGCAAGAGATGTTAAGAGTAACAAGAAGGGTTTCTTCAAGTATGTTAGCAACAAGAAGAAAGTCAGGGAAAGTTTCTCCCTTGCTGAATGAGGGAGAAACCTAGTGATAGAGGAGGTGGAAAAAGTTAATGTACTCAATGCTTTTTTTGCCTCTGTCTTCAAGAACAAGGTCAGCTCCCAGACTATTGCACTGGACAGAACAGCATGGGGAGGAGGTGACTAGTCCCTCTGTGAATAAAGAAGTGGTTCAGGACTATTTAGAAAAGCTGGACAAGTCCATGGGGAGAGGTGCGCTTCGTCCGAGGGTACTAAAGAAGCTGGCAGATGTGATTGCAGAGCCACTGGCCATTATCTTTGAAAATTCATGGCAATTGGGGGAGGTCCCAGATGACTGGAAAAAGGCTAATGTAGTGTCCATCTTTAAAAAAGGAAAGACAGAGGATCCAGAGAACTACAGGCCAGTCAGCCTCACCTCAGTCCCTGGAAAAATCATGGAGCAAGTCCTCAAGGAATCAATTCTGAAGTACTTAGAGGAGAGGAAAGTGATCAGGAACAGTCAGCATGGATTCACCAAGGGCAAGTCATGCTTGACTAAACTAATTGCCTTCTATGACAAGATATCTGGGTCTGTGGATGAAGGGAAAGCAGTGGCTGTATTATTCCTTGATTTAGCAAAGCTTTTGATATGGTCTCCCACAGTTTTCTTGCCAACAAGTTAAAGAAGTATGGGCTAGATGAATGGACTATATGGTGGCTAGAAAGCTAGATCGTCGGGATCAATGGGTAGTGATCAATGGCTCCATGTCTAGTTGGCAGCCAGTATCAAGTGAAGTGCTCTAAGGGTCCGTCCTGGGGCCAATTTTGTTCAATATCTTCATTAATAATCCGGAGAATGGCATGGACTACACCATCAGCAAGTTTGCAGATGACACTAAACTGGGTAGAAATGCTGGAGGGTAGAGATAGAACATAGAGGGACCTAGACAAATTAGAGGATTAGGCCAAAAGAAATCAGATGAAGTTTTACAAGGACAAGTGCAGAGTCCTGCACTTAAGATGGAAGAATCCCATGCATTTCTACAGACAAGGGACCGAATGGTTAGGCAGCAGTTCTGCAGAAACGGACCTAGGCATTACAGTGGATGAGAAGCTGGATATGTGTCAAATGAGCCCTTGTTGCCAAGAAGGCTAATGGAATTTTTGGGCTTTATAAGTAGGGGCATTGCCAGCAGATCAAGGGACATGATCATTCCCCTCTTTTAAACATTGGTGAGGTCTTATCTGGAGTACTATGTCCGTTTTGGGCCCCACACTACAAGAATGATCTGGAAAAACTGGAGAGTCCTGCTGAGGGCAACAAAAATTATTAGGGGCTGGAGCACATGACTTATGAGAAGAGGCTGAGGGAACTGGGCTTGTTTAATCTGCAGAAGAGAAGAATGAGGGGGGATTTGATAGCTGCTTTCAACTACTTGAAAGGGGGTTCCAAAGAGGATGGATCTAGCAGGGCTGGCTCCAGCGTTTTTGTCACCCCTAGCGGAGGGGAAAAAAAAAAGCCGCGATCAGTGGCAGTTCCAGACCACCGCTTTCTTCTTTGGTGGCAATTCAGCGGCAGGTCCTTTCCTCTGAGAGGAACCGAGGAACATGCCACCAAAGAGCCAGATGTGCCGCCTCTTCCCCTTGGCTGCCCCAAGCACCTGCTTGCTCGGCTGGTGCCTGGAGCTGGCCCTGGATTTAGACTTTTCTCAGTGGTACCAGATGACAGAACAAGGAGTAATGGTCTCAAGTTGCAGTGGGGCAGGTTTAGGTTGGATATTAGGAAAACCTTTTTCACTAGGAGGGTGGTGAAGCACCTGAATGGATTACCTAGGGAGGTGGTGCAATCTCCTTCCTTGGACGTTTTTAAGGTCAGGCTTGACAAAGCCCTGGCTGGGATGATTTAGTTGGGGATTGGTCCTGCTTTGAGCAAGGGGTTGGCCTAGATGACCTCCTGAGGTCCCTTCCAACCCTGATATTTTATGATTCTATGATTCACTACATGCTACCATGAGCTTCCAGCTCCCAATTATATGCAGTTTTGACCCAGTGGATCTGTACAGTGCATGGAGACATCTGGCAGGCACCTGACAGACTTTTACCTTCTCCAGTCCCTGCTAAAAAAGTGAGGTGGGGTGCAGAGTCCCCTTGAAGGAGACTTTTTATTGTGGTTGGTGCACCGCTGCACAGGAACAAGCTCCTTGTAGCTTTTGTTTTTGGGGGGGAGGGGTTGGCTTATGGATGTTTTTCCACTCCCACACTGTTCATTGTACTCTTTTCCAGATTTGGATGTAGCTTCATCAGTCTTTCTTCTCTGCCCAGTCCCTACCTTTTCTCCCTCCCCTCATATGAATGAGAGGTTAAGGCTCCATATATAGGGCAGTGGGAATCATTGGTTGATCACCTCAGTAGAAGTGGAGTAAAGATATCAACATTTGGCCCAAAGAAACTACATTCTAGGCATGGTCCTGAAGTTTCAGGTAAATTTTTTCAGGGAGAATATTTTTTTGCTGCTTTGATTATTGGTCAGCTACATTAATTTACTTTATTTTATGAGTACTATTATGCTACAGGGTAGTGATTTTTGTGTGTTTGTTTTGTATATAAATCCAAAATAATAGATGAAAGTATTACTTAGAATACTGAAATTGTTTTATCTGATGTTGAAAAAAACTGTCTCCTTAGGACACATTAACATGCATAATGAAGATGCTAAGCAGAAAAAAATGGGGTTTTTAATGAAATTGCTGTAGAACATTTAGGGTATATTTAACATCATTGGTATTATATTGGGGAGTGTCATGAATGAGTCATTCAAATAAAATGAATTGTTGCCAGTGAAAGATGTCTTCCTATGAAAGGAAGCAAAAAGGACAAATTGTAGCAATTCTACCACATCCTTCCTTCCTTTTAGAAAGGGCATATGAAGATTTCCAAAGATTTAAAAAAAAATACCAATTTGAAAAACCTTGTTGCCATATTCTGAAAGTTGGAGAAGCCTGTCATGATAAGTTTTGTGCAAGGTTTCTGATGAGAAATGTATCATTACAAAAATGTTACCCACTCATTTGTATGGAATATTCATCACATAAAGGAAAATATTCCATCTTTCTATAAGAAAGTATAGTTTTAACATACCATAAATATTTGTAAGAGATGTTAAGACATTACCAGTCTTTTATAATTCTAAAATAATCTATTCATCACACTGTAAATAAATGTTGGAAAGGTGTCCATAACAACAGAAGTGAAAATTTAAGATATAAGACTCATTATCTTGTCAATGCTTTTATCCAGAATTCTACTTAGCAACATAGTACGTTTGAGTGACCATTTGTTAGAACTAGAGTGTTTCATTACAGTAAAGTGGTTTTCTGAAAAAATATGTAATAAATTTGTTTCATTTTCTATATTCTAGTGCAGAAGCTGTGTGAAACAGCAATTACAGCTTATCAGAAAAGGTCTAACTAATTATTACTATATTCCACAGTCATGTTACCATTGCATAGAAAATGTAAGTGATAGGATAATTGTTTTACAATAGTGCATTGAAAATCAAACATAAGGCT
Organism: Gopherus evgoodei; assembly: GCF_007399415.2. Lineage (NCBI taxonomy): Eukaryota > Metazoa > Chordata > Testudines > Testudinidae > Gopherus > Gopherus evgoodei. The sequence goes on along the minus strand of NC_044322.1, from coordinate 192,383,384 downwards.
TAACCCTTTTTCAATTTTCACCAGTGTTGATGGTGTCTTTATACACACAAACCATGTCCATTGGCAGTAGGACCCAAGTGATGCAAAGTCACATATATGATTTGAGTAGGGACAAGCTAATAAAGAAATCCAGAAGACTTTGGCTGGACTATATGTTTTATTTTTCACCAAATTGTATTTCCTTTCTCAAATAAGATCCCTGTAGAATGTAGCCAGTCATTACACTATACGAAGCTTCATGATGACAAGCTTATAGAAGATGGATGAAGTTCAAGAAGTAACATATGCACCCTAGAAATGGGTGTTTGCGTTAAAGTTCTGGCAAAAATGAGGCCAGCTCTTTTTCCCAAGTCAGTTTGCCCACTCTGCTTTTTGGAAGAAGTTCACAAGTCCTATTAACAATATGAAGTGTGCAAAAAACACAGATCAAAGAGTGCTTGAAAGATTCAACATTCAAAAGCAAAAAAGGAAAAAAACAAACAAACAGTAGTTGTCTTATTAATTTTTGAACTGCCTTGATTGGAGGCACACTCATTTTCTTCTCAAACAAGGTGCAGTGGCTCAGTAGTTTAGGCACTCAACCACAATCCTGAACGTTGTGGATTTGAACCTTGGTCAATCTCATATTGAAAGTCCAGTTATTCTACATATTGCAGCTATGCATTTGCTTTTTCCTCACAAAGTGTAGTACTTTTGCTCTTATCCTTAATGAATTTCATCTTATTGATTTAAGACCAATTCTCCAATTTATCAAGGTTCTTTTAATTTATAATTCTATCTTCAAAGGGCTTGCAATCCCTCTCCCTCCAGATTAGTGCCATCTGCAAATTTTGTAAGAACACTCTCCACACCATTATTCCAGTCATTGGAGAAAATATTGACTACCAGCAGACCCAGGACAGACCCCTGCAGGACCCTACTTGATATGTCCTCCAGGTTTGCCAGTGAACTATTGATAACTGCTCTTTGAGTATGGTTTTTCAATGAGCTGTACACCCACCTTATAGTAATTTAAACTAAACCATCTTTCCCTAGTTTGCTTATGACAATGTCACCAGGGACTCTGTCAAAAGCCATACTGAAAATCAAGAGATCACTTCTGCTTCCCACTGCTATTCACTGCCAGGTGTAAATAGTGAGTGTGGACACATCCTGCTTTTCACTGCAGCATGTACCCTGCACTCTGCGACAAGTGTAGGGAATGTCACAGTATATTTCCAGGTATTAGAGTAAGACTAGTTAGACTATAAGTCCCTAAGTCCTCTTTCCCCCCTGCACACTTTTTAAACATGAGTACTATGTTTGCTCTTTTCTAGTCCTCTGGGACCTCACCCTACCTCCATGAGTTCTGGACGATAATCTCCAAGTCTTATCCTGATCTTTAAAAATCCATTTATATTAAATCAAGGCAGTTGTTATATTACAAAAAGTTAGTCCTGCATGCTCAGTATTGTGATACCAAACCCATAGAAAGCATACTGATGGTATTAAAACACATGTAATCTTGTTAGCTTAACACTCTATCAAGGCCATTCCTTAGCACTTCATCTAGATATCTATTTATTAGAACTACTGATGGCTGAGAATTATTTCTATTATAACATGTCAAGCATCAGAAAAAATTTGCCTGCTTATTTTCAGTGTCAGTCTGCCTAGGAGAGAGACATGCAATTTGAATTTTCTGTTTCTAGAAATATATATAATAAGGGCAATAGAGGAAGTTAATGCTAATTTGTTGTGAAAATATCATTTAAAATAATAGCACCATGCAATTAGATTTTGTTATGATAAGCTACCAGCACCATTTAGCATATGAATCACTTAGACCTTTCACATTACAGGAAGAAATGACAAAGGCAGAGTTCATGCAATAGGCTAGTAATACATAAAAAATAAGTTGTCGCCAGTTGCTCCAACATAATTAATGAAAAGATGGAATGCACATTTCTCTTTCAGCAAAATGAGATTATACTCATGGGGGGATGTTTAATCTCACTAGGACAAGGTGACATAATTACAGCAATGAAGTGTAAAATGACTGGAAAATGTAAAAATGTACCTGGAGACAAGAATAGATTGATATAATACAAGTAGGATCACAGCTTTTATGTCAGTAACAACAAGTATTATGCACTGTTACTACTTTGATTAGAAATGTTCTATTACTCTTCTTACAGGAGAAGGCAAAAAAAGATAGAAATATGCTGTTAATATGGTGCAACAGTTGTAAAAGTAACTTATACAGACAAGTGGAGAAGCCACTCCACTCAAAACAAGACTATATTTTCAGTCAAAAGAGCTATCCAGATCACTTTGTAAGCAGGACACAAACAAACAATGTACCTTTCAATATGGAAAAATGTAAATGTATGCATCTAGGAACAAAGAATGAAGGTCATACTTATAGGATGAGGGACTCTACACTGGGAAGCAGCAACTCTGAAAAGGAGTTGCTGGTCATGGTTAATAATCAGCTGAGCATGAATTCCCAGTGAGATGCTGTGGTCAAAAGAGCTAATGTGATTCTTAGATGTATTAACAGGGGAATAGAGAGTAGGAATATAGAGATTATATTATCTCTTTATTGGCACTGTTGCAACCACTGTTGAAATACCGTGTCCAGTTTTGGTATCCAGTTTATTAACAGCCTTCTTGGATTATTGAAAGGGTTCACACAAGAGCCAAGAGAACGATTAAAGGATAGCAAAACATGCTTTTACAGTGGAAGACTCAAGGAACTCAATCTTTTTACCTTAACCAAGAGATGGTTAAGCAGTGACTTGATCAGTCTGTAGGTACATACATGGGGAACAAATTGATAATGTGTTCTTCATTCTAGCGGACAAAGGTATAACAATGCTTGGAAGTTGAAACTAGACAAATTCAAATTAGAAAGAATGTGCAAAAATTTTACAGTGAGGGCAGTCAACCTCTGGGATGATTTACCAAGGATTGCTAAGCATTCTTCATCACTGGCAATTTTTAAATCAAGATTTTTCTAAAGATATGCTGTAGCTGAAACAGCAATTAATTCAGAGGAATCCAATCATCACCACAGGAAAAATTCTAGGTAGCATTAGGTACTTTGAAAAAGAGATTTAGTCATTAAAAAGTGTATATTACAATAGTGTTAAGATACTGAACTAAGTCCAGTTCTCATCTTATTCCCACTGTGCCAAGATATGGGTCTTTATTTTGGAGTCTTGAAACAATACCTTTTTTGGCTCCCTACCATAACTTGTTTAATTACTGTAAAGGTAATTGTCTGAAGACTTCAGTAAGACCTCAAGAATGTGGTTCAGTATAACAGTTATTCACTATGTATCTAATATGTGTTTCACTTACATTTGAAAGATCAGTATTTGAAAGATTCACTATGTATCTAATATGTGTTTCACTTACTTCTCCAAAGATCAGTATTCCCAGGATTAGATAGCTTGCCTATAGAAGAAATACCTTGAATAAATAAACTATTACTAATGGTTACAAGTTAAGAGAGAACTTAATTTTTCCAATGTGCCTTGTTATCTAATTTTAGGGACTCCATTTTATCAGCCTGTAAATAGTTACTTCTTTTATCCAGGACTCTAGGGCTGTAGGACAAGACATTCAGTCCTATAGAATATGTTGTGTAGGTCAAGACATCAGTAATTTTAGGAATTAAACCAGCTTGTATATTGTTTTGGAGAAAAGAATAGCACACCCATTATGATGAAAGATGAAAATGCTGCATAGAAGTTAAACTAAATCAATAACTAATTGTAATGTATTCATCCACTTTAAGGGTTAATACAACATCCAAGATCAGCTAATGATAACCTGAATATCATTTAATATAGTCAGATAATAATTCAGATGACTTATAGTTCCTATGCATTTTAGTTACCAGTGGATTTGCAGTCTAGATGAGATTATTTTTCACCATTCATTCAGGCTGCACAATGAACAGGTAGGTTCGGTGAAATGCTTCTGTATTTAATATTTAAAACTTTGTAAACTGAAGTGCTTTTTGACTATCAGCACACAGGACTAAGTGTTTCTGCAGAAAGAAACCACTGCTTTCCCAAGCCCATAAAGCAAGCTATAAAGAAAAATAAAGATCTGCTTCAAAATCTAAGTTTAATTGCTTCATAGTGGCATCTGCTCATGCATTAATATTTAGAGATCTATTAAGATTTCCATTTAAGCATCCAATTTTCAGGGCATCACACAGTTACAATACCAAGGTCAAGTTCTGATCTCTACTGTGTGGGTAAATCCAGAATAATTCCACTGAAATTAATGGTGTTGCTCTGCCCACTATACTTATAAAATAGAACATTCAGGTAAACTAGAACAAGTAATCCCACCATGCTAATTCTAATGGCTCCAAATACTGTGATTAAAATGAGTGTTGTAGGAGAGCATATATTATTTTTTGGTCCCATAAAAAAAACACAATGACCGTCAGCCTTCCAGGTGTCCATCAGTTATCTACCCTACTCAACGATATAGTAACTTGGTAAACAGCTAAAATAAAGTCCCACTTCTCAGTCCATTCTATGCTGACTCCAGAAGCATAGGTAGGTGTGCAAAGGCAGCTTTAACACCCACCTCAGCTGCTCTACTTTACGTTCTGCTTCCTAATGAACAAGGGAAGTAGAAAATACCGAAAGCACAGTGCAACCTGCCACAGCATCACCCCATCCCAGGAGATGGGACAGTGCTCAATTTGTAATGAAAGAGATGCCGAGACTCAAGCAATTTTTTTTATTTTCATAACTGATGCACCAAGCCTAGAGGTGTGGGGGTTCAGCCCTAGAATAAATTAAGCAGTGATTGAGCAGGGAGCAGGTTTGGCATGGGATCATTACCCCAGCTGAATTTCAGCCTGAAATAGCCTTATATTTGTGGTATTTCCCAGGATCCATCTCTATCAGCAGCGTATAAAGCAGGAGTCAGAGTGGTCGTCAGGTTAGTCTGTATCAGCAAAAACAACGAGGAGTCCTTGTGGCACCTTAGAGGCTAACACAGTTATTTGGGCATAAGCTTTTGTGGGCTAGAACCCACTTCATCAGATACTTGAAGTGGAAAATACAGGAGCAGGTATAAATACACGAAAGGATGGGAGTTGCCTGACCAAGTGTGAGGTCAGTCTAATGAGACAATTGAATTAACAGCAGGATACCAAGGGAGGTAAGATAACTTTTAAAGTGGCAATAAGAGTGGCCCATTTCAAACAGCGGACAAGAAGGTGCGAGTAACAGTAAGGGGAAATTAGTATGGGGGAAATTAGGTTTAGGTTTTCTAATGACCCAACCACTCCCAGTCTTTACTTAGGCCAAATTTGATGGTGTCCAGTTTGCAAATTAATTCCAGTTTTGCGGTTTCACATTGGAGTCTGTTTTTGAAGTTTTTTTGTTGAAGAATTGCCACTTTTAGGTCTGTTATTGAGTTACCAGGGAGACTGAAGTGTTCTCCTACTGGTTTTTGAATGTTATCATTCCTGATGTCAGATTTGTGTCCATTTATTCTTTTGCGTAGAGACTGTCCGGTTTGGCCAATGTACATAGCGGAGGGGCATTGCTGGCACATGATGGCATATATCACATTGGTAGATGTGCAGATGAATGAGCCCCTGATGGTGTGGCTGATGTGGTTAGATCCTATGATGGTGTTCCTTGAACAGATTTGTGCACAAAGTTGGCACCAGTGTTTGTTGCAGGGTTTGGTTCCTGGGTTGGTGTTTTTGTTGTGTAGTTGCTGGTGAGTATTTGCTTCAGGTTGGGGGGCTGTCTGTAAGCGAGGACTGGCCTGTCTCCTAAGGTCTGTGAGAGTGAGGGATCATCCTTCAGGATAGGTTGTAGATCTTTGATGATGCACTGGAGAGGTTTTAATTGGGGGCTGTAGGTGACGGCTAACAGCATTCTGTTATTTTCTTTGTTGGGCCTATCTTTTATTAAGTGACTTCTGGGTACCCTTCTAGCTCTGTCAATCTGTTTCTTCACTTCACCAGGTGAGTACTGTAGTTTTAAGAACAGTTGATAGAGATCCTGTAAGTGTTTGTGTCTGTCTGAGGGATGGGAGCAAATGAAATTTTATCTTAGAGCTTGGCTGTAGACAATGAAGCGTGTGATGTGGTATGAATGAAAGCTGGAGGCATGTAGGTAAGTATAGCAGTCAGTAGGTTTCTGGTATAGGATGGTATCTATGTGACCATCACTTAGCACTGAAGAGTCTAGGAAGTGGACCTCTTGTGTGGACGGGTCCAGGCTCAGGTTGATGGTGGGGTGGAAATTGTTGAAATCCTGGTGGAATTCCTCAAGGGCCTCCTTCCCAGGGGTCCAGATGATTAATATGTCATCAATGTAGCGCAAGTAGAGTAGGAGTGGATCACAGGTGTCCAGGTCCATGGACAGGAATTGACTGTCCAACAATTCCCTCTATAAAGAAAAGAAGTTTGTCAATGAAAACTGTTCCTTGTTTAATGGATGTTGCAGATTACATTCTACTCTGTTGTATGGAGCTGCTAGAGAGGAAAATAATGGAGCATAGCACCCATTTCCCCCACCCCACCATTCATCCCTGTAGAAGTGGTCTAAATTAGCTGTTACCACTCAAGAAAGAGATCTTGGAGTCATTGTGGATAGTTCTCTGATAACATCCACTCACTGTGCAGTGACAGTCAAAAAAGTGAACAGAATGCTGGGAATAATTAAGAAAGGGATAGATAATAGGACAGAAAATATCATGTTGCCTCTATATAAGTCCATGGTATGTCCACATCTTGAATAGTGTGTGCAGATGTGGTCGCCTCATCTCAAAAACAGATATATTGGAATTGGAAAAGATTCAAAAAAGGGCAACAAAAATGATTCCTTGTATGGAAGCCTTTCCATACTCCTAGAGATTAATAAGACTGGGACTTTTCAGCTTGAAAAAGAGACGGCTAAGGAGAGATATGATTGAGGTCTATAAAATCATGACTGGTGTAGAGAAAGTAGATGAGGAACTGTTGTTTACTACATCTCATAACACAAGAACTAGGGGTCACCAAATGAAATTAATAGGCAGCAAGTTTAAAACAAATAAAAGGAAGTATTTCTTCACACAACACACAGTCAACCTGTGGAGCTCCTTGCCAGAAGATGTTGTGAAGGCCAAAACTATAACAGGGTTCAAAAAAGAACTAGATAAATTCATGGAGAATAGGTCTATCAATGAGTATTAGCCAGGATGGGCAGGAAGTGTGTCCCTAGCCTCTGTTTGCCAGAAGCTGGAAATGAGTGACAGGGGATGGATCACTTGATGATTACCTTTCTGTTCATTCCCTCTGGGGCACCTGGCATTGGCCACTGTCGGAAGACAAGATACTGGGCTAGATGGACCTTTGGTCTGACCTAGTAGGGCCATTCTTATGTTCTTATGTTCACCTTCTAAAACAGAGTCCAGGAGAAGGGCCTGGTATAGACCTACTATCCTGGCTCCATGCTAGTTATGCAAGTGGAAACCAAACAGAGGCTAGTTAAGCCAGTTTTCCAGCTGCTTTGCATTTCCAGAACAGCACAAAGCAACGAAATCATTGGGGGGAAATGGAATCCTAGTCTTTCATCTAATCCTTGTCAGGGCTAAAATTTGTGTAAAGACGTGTATCACTTTCTAATCTCTAAATGCAGGTATCCCAATATGGAGATTTATCACTTTGTTCCAAACCCTCCTCTAATGATACCTCAATCTGGGACAGTTCGTCAGATCTGTCACCTAAAAAGAATGGCTCAGGTTTGGGAATCTCCCTCAAATCTTCAGCCATGAAAAGTGATACAAAGAATTCATTTAGTTTCTCCGCAATGGCCTTATCGTCCTTGAATGTTTCTTAAGCACCTCAATCATCTAGGTTGTTTAACTGGCTTCCTACTTCTGACGTACTTAAAAAAATAGCTATTAAAATAACACCTCGCTTAACATTGTAGCTGCATTCCTGAAAAATGCTACTTTAAGTGAAACAATGTTAAACTAATCCAATTTCCCCATAAGAATAAATCTAAATTGGGAGCATTAGTTTCCAGGGAAATTTTTTTTGACAGACAAAATACATTATATACATATGTAGTATAAGTTTTAAATAATTTTAAGCAAACTATTTAATACTTGTAATAAAGCTTGGTTGAGGCATGGCATAGTGAGATCAGGGCGCTGGGGCTTACCCCACTCCGCCCATCTGGTGCTCAGGCCAGGAAGCAGGGTTGGGGGCTTGCCCACTCCCTGGCTGGAATGCCAGGCAGGCGGAGTGGGATAAGCCCTGCCCTGACCCTGCTCTTCAGCTGGAATGCCGGGCGGGCAGAGCAGGGCAAGCCTCCGGATCTTGACCCCGCTTCCTGGCAGGAGTGCCAGGCGGGTGGAATGGGGCAAGTCCCCACACCCCAACCCTGCTCCCCACCAGGAGTGCCAGGGGGGTGGGTGGAGCAGGGTGAACCAAACAAACTTATAATTGAACGTTGCGCGACTTTAAACGAGTATGTTCTCTAATAGGTCAGCAACCTAATAATGAAACAATGTTAACCAGGATGTCTTTAAGTGAGGAGTTACTGTACTTTGAGTCTTTGGCTAACTGTTCCCCAAATTCTTTTTTGGCCTTCCTAATTGTATTTTTACACTTCATTTGCCAGTGTTTATGCTCCTTTCTATTTTCCTCCTCACTAGGATTTAACCTTCACTTTTTAAAGGATGCCTTTTTGCTTCTCACTGCTTCTTTTACTTTGTTGTTTAGCCATGGTGGCTCTTTTTTGGTTCTCTTACTATGTTTTTTAATGTGGGGTATACATTTAAGTTGGGCCTCTATTATGGTGTCTTTAAAAAGTTTCCATGAAGCTTGCAGGGATTTCACTTTTGGCACTGTACCCTTTAATTTCTGTTTAACTAACCTCCTCATTTCTGTGTAGTTCCCCCTTCTGAAATTAAATGCTACAGTGTTGGGCCACTGTGGTGTTTTTCCTGCCACAGGGATATTAAGTTTAATTATATTATGGTCACTATTACCAAGCAGCAGTTAACAAAGGATATGGCTGGATTAGTGCTGTTCTCTGGTAACCTGAGTGTCATAAACAGATAGCTAAGGGTTAATGTCTCTTTCACCTGAAACACCTGACCAGAGAACCAATCAGGAAACCGGATTTTTTCAACCTTGGGTGGAGGGAAGTGTGTCTCTGAGTCTTTTGTCTGTCTGCCTGTTTCCTCTGAGCTTTGGAGAAGTAGTTCTATTTTCTAGTCTTCTGTTTCTAAGTGTAAGGACAAAGAGATCAGATAGTAAGTTCTATGGTTTCTTTTCTTTGGTATTTGCATGAATATAAGTGCTGGAATGCTTTGATTTGTATTCTTTTTGAATAAGGCTGTTTATTCAATATTCTTTTAAGCAATTGACCCTGTGTTGTATCATCTTAATACAGAGAGAACATTTGTATTTTTTCTTTCTTTTTTTTATATAAAGTTTTCTTTTAAGACCTGTTGGAGTTTTTCTTTACTTCAGGAAAATTAAGTCTGTACTCACCAGGGAATTGGTGGGAGGAAGAAATCAAGGGGAGAGCTGTGTGTTGGATTGCTAGCCTGATTTGGCATTTCCTCTGGGTGAAGAGGAAAGTGCTTTTGTTCCAGGATTGGGAACGGAGAGGGGGAATCACTCTGCGTAGTTTCACAGAGCTTGTGTCTGGGTATCTCTCCAGGAGCATCTGGAGGGGGGAAGGGAAAAAGGATTATTTCCCTTTGTTGTGAGACTCAAGGGATTTGGGTCTTGGGTCCCCAGGGAAGGTTTTTCAGTGGGACCAGAGTGCCCCAAAACACTCTAATTTTTTGGGTGGTGGCAGCAGTACCAGGTCCAAGCTGGTAACTAAGCTTGGAGGTTTTCATGCTAACCCCCATATTTTGGACGCTAAGGTCCAGAATCTGGGAATAAGGTTATAACATGGTGTAGCAGCGGCGGGATATAGACAGAATCCAGAAGCCAGTAGGAATATTATATTTTTCTTTTCTCTGCTAAGGGCTTTTTAGCAGAGAGAAACAGTTTGATTTTAAAAGGGAACCAGAGAGAATTTTTTTTTTCTGCTCTCTAGCAGTTGTGGTTTGCATATTAAGCGAGAAGACTGTTAAGGGTCTTTTGTCATGCAATAGCCCTCCCATTAGGAGGCAAGTACCAGCACTTATATGCATGCAGATAAAGTGGTTTTTTCTGGTTTCCCTTAATTGAACATTAGCTAGAGAGAGAAAAGGAAAAAAGCACTGTTGCTAGGCAGACTTCAGGAGGCAACAGAGAGCCTGCAGTTCAGAAAATAAACACCGGAGGGCACCCCAACACAAGAAAACAGGAACCATGACTTCTAAGGCAAAGATTGACGCCGAAGAACAAATCAAAGACGCTGAACACAGGCGACAGATGGAGATGAAAGAAAAGGAAGAAAGCCTCAAACTGGCAGCCTTCCAAAGAGAACAGGCAGCCCAAGAGGCAGCACACAAAAGAAAACTAGAAGAAGAAGAGGTGGCCCACCGAAGGAAGCAAGCAGAAGAAGAGTTGGCCCACAGAAGGAAGCAAGAAGAAGAAGAGGTGGCCCACCGCCGAGAAATGGAAAAACAACAAAAAGAAAATGAAGAGAAGGAAAAACAGAGAAAACATGAACTGGACTTGGCAAAAGCTGGGCTGCATGTGCCAGCCAACCCTAACAACCCGGCGCCAAGTCTTGCTCCACAGCACAGGAAATTTCCCACCTACAAGGCAGGTGATGACACCGAGGCCTTCTTGGAAAATTTTGAAAGAGCCTGTCTTGGGTACAGCATCCCCGAAGACCAGTACATGGTAGAATTAAGGCCACACCTCAGTGGACCTTTAGCAGAGGTGGCAGCTGAAATGCCCAAGCCGCAAATGAATGACTATAAACTTTTTCAAACCAAGGCCAGATACAGGATGGGGATAACCCCAGATCATGCCCGTCGGCGCTTCAGAACCCAAAAATGGAAACCAGAGGTGTCATTTCCCAAACACGCCTACTACATTGCAAAAAACTATGAGGCCTGGTTAACAGGAAACAACATTCAAACCTTGGAAGAAGTGAACCTCCTCATACAAATGGAGCAGTTCTTGGATGGTGTTCCTGAAGACATCACACGGTACATACAAGATAGAAATCCCAAAACTATCGCTGAGGCGGGGGAGATTGGAGCCAAATGGATGGAACTGGCAGAAAGCAAAAAGCTACTGTCAAGGGGAACGATTACCACAGGGGGCACACAGACCATAAACCCTACAACCGAGGACAGCCAAAGACCCCACATACCACCCAAGTAAAGCCACAGATATCCTACCCTTCAACCTCACCAGTCTCCAGTAACTCACCTCGGCCCAGTGACCCATCAGATGGAAGATGCTTTAAGTGTAATGAACTGGGACATATCAAGGCCAACTGTCCCAAGAACACCATGCGAGTGCAATTCATTACACCTCCATCACACCAAAGATCCCCAGGCCCAGATGCCTCTCAAATACCCTTGGAGCGAAGGGAAAATTTGAGAGTGGGCGGAAAGAAGGTTACTGCGTGGAGAGACACGGGGGCACAAGTGTCAGCTATCCACCAATCCTTCGTTGACCCCAAATTCATCAACCCAAAGGCCAAAGTTACAATTTACCCCTTCATGTCACAAGCTGTAGACTTGCCTACAGCTCAACTGCCTGTCCAGTACAAAGGCTGGTCAGGAATGTGGACTTTTGCAGTCTATGACAATTATCCTATCCCCATGCTACTGGGGGAAGACTTGGCCAACCAAGTGAAGCGGGCCAAGAGAGTGGGAATGGTTACCCGTAGCCAAACCAGGCAAGCTTCCAGACCCATTCCTGTTCCTGAGCCGTCCACAGACGCCCCGTCTGTGTTACCAGAGACCCAGACAGAGGTAGTGGACCCGGATTCCATGCCTACCACTGAAACAGCCACAGCATCTCCAGTACCAGGCCCGAAACTGGAACAGCAACCAGCACCAGCAAGTGCAACCACATCTTCAAACTCAACGCCAGTGGGCGCCAGCGAGCCAGAACTGGCAGAAACAACAGACAGCCATACCCAAAAGGCTCAGCCAGAGCCTGAAATACCCTCAGGTGCACCAGCGGAGAGTGGTTCACCAGCAACGGAAACAACCCCATCACCTACATCGCTTCCAGAGGGACCAAGCCCAAGTCCACAGTCTGAGGAAAAACTGGTGACCCCAGCCTCAAGGGAACAGTTCCAGGCTGAGCAGGAAGCAGATGACAGCCTTCAGAAAGCGTGGGCGGCGGCACGGAGCACCCCACCGCCTCTCAGCTCTTCAAATCGATCCCGGTTTGTTATAGACCAAGGACTTTTATACAAGGAAATTCTTTCTGGTGGACACCGGGAAGAATGGCAGCCGCAAAAACAGTTGGTGGTTCCAACTAAGTACCGGGAGAAGCTCTTAAGCTTAGCCCATGATCATCCCAGTGGCCATGCTGGGGTGAACAGAACCAAGGACCGGTTGGGGAAGTCCTTCCACTGGGAGGGGATGGGCAAGGATGTTGCCAAGTATGTCCGGTCTTGTGAGGTATGCCAAACAGTAGGTAAGCCTCAAGACCAGGTCAAGGCCCCTCTCCAGCCACTCCCCATAATTGAGGTCCCATTTCAGCGAGTAGCTGTGGATATTCTGGGCCCTTTCCCAAAAAAGACGCCCAGAGGAAAAGCAGTACGTACTGACTTTAGTGGACTTTGCTACCCGATGGCCAGAAGCAGTAGCTCTAGGCAACACCAGGGCTAACACTGTGTGCCTGGCCCTAACAGACATCTTTGCCAGGGTAGGTTGGCCCTCTGACATCCTTACAGATTCAGGGTCTAATTTCCTGGCAGGGACCATGGAAAAACTGTGGGAAACTCATGGGGTGAATCACTTGGTTGCCACCCCGTACCACCATCAAACCAATGGCCTGGTGGAAAGGTTCAATGGAACTTTGGGGGCCATGATAAGAAAATTCATCAACGAATTCTCCAATAATTGGGACCTAGTGTTGCAGCAGTTGCTGTTTGCCTACAGGGCTGTACCACATCCCAGTTTAGGGTTTTCACCATTTGAACTGGTGTATGGTCACGAGGTTAAGGGGCCATTACAGTTGGTGAAGCAGCAATGGGAGGGGTTTACGCCTTCTCCAGGAACTAACATTCTGGACTTTGTAAGCAACCTACAAAGCACCCTCCGACACTCTTTAGCCCTTGCTAGAGAGAACCTAAAGGATGCTCAAGAAGAGCAAAAGGCCTGGTATGACAGACATGCCAGAGAACGTTCCTTCAAGGTAGGAGACCAGGTTATGGTCTTGAAGGCGCAACAGGCCCATAAGATGGAAGCATCATGGGAAGGGCCATTCACGGTCCAAGAGCGCCTGGGAGCTGTAAACTACCTCATAGCATTTCCCAATTCCTCACTAAAGCCTAAAGTGTACCATGTTAATTCTCTCAAGCCTTTCTATTCCAGAGACTTACAGGTTTGTCAGTTTACAGTCCAGGGAGATGATGCTGAGTGGCCTGACGGTGTCTACTACGACGGGAAAAAAGACGGTGGCGTGGAAGAGGTGAACCTCTCAACCACCCTGGAACGTCTGCAGCGGCAACAAATCAAGGAGCTGTGCACTAGCTTCGCCCCATTGTTCTCAGCCACCCCAGGACGGACTGAACGGGCATACCACTCCATTGATACAGGTAATGCTCACCCAATCAGAACCCCACCCTACCGGGTGTCTCCTCATGCCCAAGCTGCTATAGAACGGGAGATCCAAAACATGCTACAAATGGGTATAATCCGCCCATCTACCAGTGCATGGGCATCTCCAGTGGTTCTGGTACCCAAACCAGATGGGGAAATACGCTTTTGCGTGGACTACCGTAAGCTAAATGCTGTAACTCGTCCGGACAACTATCCAATGCCACGTACCGATGAGCTATTGGAAAAGTTGGGACGTGCCCAGTTCATCTCTACAATAGACTTAACCAAGGGGTACTGGCAAGTACCGCTAGATGAACCTGCCAAGGAGAGGTCAGCATTCGTCACCCATGCGGGGGTGTATGAATTCAATGTCCTTCCTTTCGGCCTTCGAAATGCACCCGCCACCTTCCAGAGGCTGGTAGATGGTCTACTAGCTGGACTGGGAGAATTCGCAGTTGCCTACCTCGATGATGTGGCCATTTTTTCAGACTCCTGGCCCGAACACCTACTACACCTGGAAAAGGTCTTTGAGCGCATCAGGCAGGCAGGACTAACTGTTAAGGCCAAAAAGTGTCAAATAGGCCAAAACAGAGTAACTTACCTGGGGCACCAGGTGGGTCGAGGAACCATAAACCCCCTACAGGCCAAGGTGGATGCTATCCAAAAGTGGCCTGTCCCAAGGTCAAAGAAACAGGTCCAATCCTTCTTAGGCTTGGCCGGATACTACAGGCGATTTGTACCACACTACAGCCAAATCGCTGCCCCATTGACCGGCCTAACCAAAAAGACCCAGCCAAATGCCGTTAAGTGGACTAATGAGTGTCAAAAAGCCTTTACCCAGCTTAAGGCAACGCTCATGTCTGACCCTGTACTCAGGGCCCCGGATTTTGACAAACCATTCCTAGTAACCACAGATGCATCTGAGCGTGGGATAGGAGCAGTGCTCATGCAGGAAGCAACAGATCACAACTTCCATCCTGTCGTGTTTCTCAGCAAGAAACTGTCTGAGAGGGAAAGTCACTGGTCAGTCAGTGAAAAGGAATGCTATGCCATTGTGTACGCCCTGGAAAAGCTACGCCCATATGTTTGGGGACGGCGGTTCCAACTACAAACTGACCATGCTGCACTCAAGTGGCTTCATACTGCCAAGGGGAACAACAAGAAACTTCTTCGTTGGAGTTTAGCTCTCCAAGATTTTGATTTTGACATTCAACACATCACAGGAGCTTCTAACAAAGTTGCTGATGCACTCTCCCGTGAGAGTTTCCCAGAATCCAGTAGTTAAAAAGTGTTCTTAACATGTAAAAGTCTGTTAGTTATATACTTAGTAGTATATGTAAAGGTGCATGTGTTGTATTAATCTGTTTATTTTCAAGTTCTAGAAGGAAATTGCCGCCAGTGAGCTTTCCCACTGTCTGCAATTTGGGGGGCGTGTCATAAACAGATAGCTAAGGGTTAATGTCTCTTTCACCTGAAACACCTGACCAGAGAACCAATCAGGAAACCGGATTTTTTCAACCTTGGGTGGAGGGAAGTGTGTCTCTGAGTCTTTTGTCTGTCTGCCTGTTTCCTCTGAGCTTTGGAGAAGTAGTTCTATTTTCTAGTCTTCTGTTTCTAAGTGTAAGGACAAAGAGATCAGATAGTAAGTTCTATGGTTTCTTTTCTTTGGTATTTGCATGAATATAAGTGCTGGAATGCTTTGATTTGTATTCTTTTTGAATAAGGCTGTTTATTCAATATTCTTTTAAGCAATTGACCCTGTGTTGTATCATCTTAATACAGAGAGAACATTTGTATTTTTTCTTTCTTTTTTTTATATAAAGTTTTCTTTTAAGACCTGTTGGAGTTTTTCTTTACTTCAGGAAAATTAAGTCTGTACTCACCAGGGAATTGGTGGGAGGAAGAAATCAAGGGGAGAGCTGTGTGTTGGATTGCTAGCCTGATTTGGCATTTCCTCTGGGTGAAGAGGAAAGTGCTTTTGTTCCAGGATTGGGAACGGAGAGGGGGAATCACTCTGCGTAGTTTCACAGAGCTTGTGTCTGGGTATGTCTCCAGGAGCATCTGGAGGGGGGAAGGGAAAAAGGATTATTTCCCTTTGTTGTGAGACTCAAGGGATTTGGGTCTTGGGTCCCCAGGGAAGGTTTTTCAGTGGGACCAGAGTGCCCCAAAACACTCTAATTTTTTGGGTGCTGGCAGCAGTACCAGGTCCAAGCTGGTAACTAAGCTTGGAGGTTTTCATGCTAACCCCCATATTTTGGACGCTAAGGTCCAGAATCTGGGAATAAGGTTATAACAGTGCTGTTCTCTGGTAACCTGAGAGCTAGCACTGCTTCTGGGGAAATAGACAGCTCAGGCTTTAATTTAAGGACTCAGAATGAAGTTCTATTTTAGGCTAGGCATCAAGGCCTGCCTCGGGAATGGGAATGGCAAAGGCACCAAATCAAATTTACACCATGTTTCCCAGACCTGTACCGATGCAGCTCAGCCAGACTAGAAAATCCAGAATAGAATGTTTACTTTTGACCCTGCTTCCCCAAGGAAATCCAAAATAAAGTTCTACGTGAAATTTAGGGGATGTTTTTGTTGATTTTACTCTATGCTAGATTCAGACTGAAGGCTTCTGGAATATTGTTGATGGAATCATTGTATTGTATGTTCACAAGATAGACTGTGATGGTGAGAAATAGTAAAGACAAGTAGAAAGGAATAGACAGTCTGAATCTTCACACTTTTTAGAATCTTGCAGGCATTGATGTTAGTTTTGCAAGTAAGAGTAAGTAAAACAAATGCCTCTTTGGAAGAGAGTTTCATAAAACATACAAAACTACTAATTTTTAAAGAAAAATAAGCTCTCACCCTAGCAAGTTCAGTCTAACTTTTCATCTTGGACCCCGAGGTCCATATTCAACTTTGAGTTGGCAAATTGACTCATTTTTTAAGCCACAAAATTACAGCCATCAAATTCTCTACAGATATTGAACATCTGGAATAAAGACAACTTCAGAAGCCTACAGGCAATGGGGAAAGAGTCCTCTTTTATAAGATCTTTCACAAAGTTTTTTTGCATCATCAGAGAAAAGGAAAAGTTTTCTTATCTCTTCAAGGTGACTGGTCCCAATTCTCTTCTACTACATGCTAGCATAAATCAATGGCATCTCCATTTAGTCATTGGATTTACACTGGTTTAAAACAGGTATAAGCAAGGGAACAATCAAGCCAACTATGTTGTTTTGCTGCAAACCTTCACCAAGTTCTCTAAGTAAGATGAGGGATTTGAGGTTTCAATACTAAGCACAAAAAAAATGTGTCAGCGCCTACTGTTTGGGTTTCATTTAAAAACAACAAAAAAAGATGTTTACAAGACTGCAGAATTTTCTACTGTAAATTCTTGCAAATATGCATCAGTGAAGTTATTGATGATAATTTCATAGTATTGCTTCCTATGTCCATATTTAGAAGCTACATTAATCTACATTATGACCCAAATGCCACTGGATTATTGCCACACAATACCACCTGGTTCTAGACTACAGTCAGATTCGGCAACCCTTACTAATGCTGATACGGACCTTATTCTGAGTCATATAATTTAATCAGTGGGGCTTCTCAGAATAAGATGCTACCTAAACATGAATATGGGAGGCAGAATCTGGCCCTTTGTGATGAAGGGTAGACAGTAGCAGAGAAGTTAGATAGCCCATTTAGTATTAGATTAACCTATTCTTCTGAGTGTACTTAGTCAGAATTTTGACACCATTACTTTGTATTCTCTAAAATAGTTATATCAAAAATAATTCCTCTTTAATTACTGTTTTCAAGTTGTCTGTCTGTGCACTTACAGCCCCCATTACTGATTTATCTGCAAGAATAAACCAGAGTCCATAGAATTATTCATGCCATAAAAATATCATTTTGATTTCTTAGAACATTAGGATTGCCAGTTCAGTGGGATGAATTTAGAAGTTTAACTGTTAGTTGCATTCTATCTTCACCAGGTATGGAAATTGTAAAGGCCGAAACAGGCACAAATGCCCAAACAAAATAGAAGAGGAACCTAGTTACTACTCCCAGAGTAGGTCCCGGGCCAAGTACCACAGAAATATAATGGTAGTATAAGATACTTGTTTTGCAAAACCATTGAATTCCAGATCAGTGCAAGTGATGCCACTCGACTGTTTATACCCATTTTCTTGACAATTTACATCCAAAATGTTCTTTATACTGCTATTTATGTCACTGATGAATTTAGCTCCGAATATTAAACTTCTGAGCAAGGATGGTCAAATCGTTAAGGTGCTGGCCTAGGACTTGAAACCTGAGTTCAAGTATTTGCTTGGCCAGGCTTCCAATGTGACACTTATCCCATTTATCCGATGGGGAATGGAGACACAAAGATCAAAAGTTCCCTACCTCACAGAGTGTTGTGAGAATAACTACATAAAAGATTGTGAAGTGCTCAGATACTACAGTAGTGGGGACCATATAAGTATATAAAATAATTTAAGAGCCAAAATGACATTCCTTCTGAATTGCCACCAACTGCAGTTTTCCCCTCCTTTCCAGCCAGCCAGCTAGCCAGCTACTCACCAACTTCCTTAGCTCAGTAAGAATCTCAGTCACACAAGTATAAAGCTTTTCTGCATTCATTATGACCTTAAAATGCAATTCAATTTTGTTGTGACTTCTGACTCAAATCCTACATTGGGGTGCATTAGTGCAAACCCCTAGGCATATTCCCCATTAACTTCAATACAAGTCTGCACAAATTGTGCTTGGGGATCCCAGTGCAGGTACTATTTTTGCTTTTCACCAAATGGCATTTGTTCCTATTGCAATGAGAAAACCAAAAACAAGGGAAAAGGAAAGCTTCTCATTCCTGCAAATCTTTTGATTTAGAGAGTATCTAGAAATAAACCATAGTGTTTAAATACAAGATACTGTATTTAAATATTTCTGTGTTAATATTCATAGTTGAACGAATTTTTTACATACGTTCAAAAATGACTAAACATAGAACTTGACCTTAAAATTCAAGTTAAATAACTCATTTAATAGCTTCTTTCCTCTCATCTGAAGATTCACCTACAGACTAAAACTTGGACTTTTTAAACTGTTTATTAACACTGAAGTGTGTGAGAGTCAATGCAGAGTTTAATGCACCAAAGACTTTAAAATGAGAACATGCAGTCAGTTATGTACTTCAAATGTATATGTAGTTTGAATCTTGTGATAGTGGTATTTTATGTTAAATGATTTGTAAAACACTGAACTATCGTCTTTAGTACTAATACATTCAATGCATTCAATACAGCACATTATGGTCACACAAAGTGAGCCAGCCCAGCTGATCTTTAAAACTTCACAGTTCAGCTTGAAATCGTACCCAGAAATCATACTGACAAGCTAATGGATTATGTTCAATGTAACATTTTTGACCTCACAGGAAGAAGCTGAAAGCCAAAAAGGTGATGCTAAACATCTTTTGTTCCTCGGTACCTTTGAAGCAGCAGCTTTTTAAAGAGCATTAAGGCTAAAGACTTCATACATCACTGTACTCTGCTTGCTCTCAACAAAATAAATTCTGCTAATTATTTACGTCAGTGTATTGTTCATACTGTTGATTCACAGCTTCTTTAATTTTAAATAGGTTTGGCATTTTGCCTTGGATTTGCTTTAGACTGCAGTTATTTATCCTTTGCAACATGCTAATCCTTCCCTTGACATAACATGCAACACTTATTCTGAGGTGCTAAGTAGCCAAACAGTTGCTTCCTTAATGACAGGGGAAAATTAACTGCTGAATAAAACAGCGTTTTAAAAAATTCAATATAATTGTTGGGGTTTTAAAATTTATATTCTAGCTCAAAGGCATGTCATTGTTAATGCCTTTTGTTTTCTACGAATGAGAATGATTCAAAAGGTTGGCTATCTTACCACAGGCCCATAATGAACGCTAGAGTCCTCTTCATTCTAGCAGACAATGGCATAATAAGAGCAAATGTCTAGAAGCAGATGCATGCTAGACAAATTCAAATTAGAAATAAAATGCAAGTTTAAGTGAGGACAATAAGACACTGGAACTACTTACCTAGGGAAGTGGTGGCTTCTCAATTACTTTAAGTCCTTTAATCAAGGCTGGATACCTGATCGGAATATATGTTCTAGCTCAACTAGAAGCTGTGGGTTTGATGCAGGAATGACTGGGTGAAATTCTATATCCATTGTTTGCAGGAAGTCAGGCTAGATGGTCATAATGATTCCTTCTGGCCTTAAAATCTAAAGCGTCTATATTCGCATTACTTAGCTACTAATGGGACTTATCTTCCTGTTATCTCAAGATTCATGGTCATCTGCAAACAAATCATTCTGGAATCAAAACTTTAAAAAGTCAGATTAACAAAATCATTTGTCTTGTTTTAACTATGTAACCAACATATAGATTTTTACAGAGAGTCCAAGTTAGTTTCAGTTTGTAAAGTACTAATTTCAGTGTCTAGGTACATGTGTCTGTTTACTGAAAGCCACAGTATTAAAACGAGTGTTGGCCATTAAAACTTTCTTCACCAACAGCTATCACATTATTTCTCAGTATTAATAAACAAAGAATCTCTGACACCATAGTGCAGCCAATTATCAGCCATAAAGTTTCCCATATAATCTTGTTCACCTCAGCTCACCTGCCTTCCAGAGCGTTTGCACAGATCTTTTCCATTTTGAATGCCACAGAGAGCTTTAGAGAGCCTGATTAAAGAATCGATTGTTGGCAAGACTTCATAATGTAAGCGCTTTGGGACAGTGACCATCTTTTCATTGCATATGGTGCCTCATACAACGGGGCCCTGGTTGTAATGCAGAATAAGACTCTGAGAAGAAATTTCAAATGTATTTCTGGTGCATCATGTATAAATAGTGATCTAATTACAGTTTAAAAAGTTACACATACACTTATCAGAACCCTCAAGATGTGCACAGGTCTAAACCAGCGTTTCTCAAACTGGGGTCGCTGCATGTGCAGGGAAAGCCCCTGGCAGGCCGGGCCAGTTTGTTTACCTGCCGTGCCCGCAGGTTTGGCCGATCGCAGCTCCCACTGACCGCGGTTCGCCACTGCAGCCAATGGGAGCTGCTGGAAGCAGCGGCCAGTAAGTCCCTGGGCCCATACTGCTTTGGCCGGACCTGCAGAAGAGGCAGGTAAACACACTGGGCTGGCCTGCCAGGGGCTTTCCCTGCACAAACGAAGACCCCAGTTTGAGAAACCCTGATCTAAACCAAGCAGTCACTTGGTATTTGTAGAAAAGTAGACTCATTGCTGGTGCGCACCCACATGGCTGAGCATGATGTAGCAGTTTTTCCTCTCTAACACTCCCTGCTGAGAGTCACCCTAGTCCTGCAGATGTCTGCTGCTTCTTGTGACTCAGCCCTCCAGCAAGGCCACTTTAAAATCCCCTCCTCCCCCTGTTCCCTCCACCCTTGGATAAGTGTCCAACAGATAATTCCAAGACCTTGCATCAGGTCTTTAGCTCCAACTCTTGGCCCCATGGTCCTTATACCGTTCTCTCAGAGGTTCAAATTGTCCTTATCCCCTTACATCAAGAGACTTTATGTCATTTTCCCAGTGGCTACATTGGGTTCCAGTCCTGGGACCCTAGGATAAGCAGTCAAGGTCTGCTCCATCAGACACCTTGCTACCACTTCCCTGGACTCTTTCCTACCATTAGTCTTTCTTTAGGCTTTTCCCCCCCCTCTCCCTGGGCTCTTCATAATGAGGAACACTACTTAGTGTCTCCCCACACATCTGGTTCCTTGCCTTGAGTGTCAGCCACAGGATCTTGCACCAATCTCATGTCTTACAGGTAACTTCCTTGCCCAGCAGGAGCCTTCCTGTTCTCCACCTCTGCACCATTTACCACTAAGAGAGTAACTGCAGAGTTCTTCCCTATCTCCCTGCTACCTCTTTCTTCTCTTGGGTTATGTCGCATAGCAGACTTGCTTCCTGAGTCTATGACCACCAGGCCCTTTACTTCATGTCTTGTCCATGACTTAGAATCTTGCACCTTTCCCAGTATTCTTAGAGAAATTCAGAATAGCTTTTTTCTTATTGGGCCCCATTTTTCTTATATTCTTGATAGATGTTGCAAGGAAAATGTTGTTACTTTAAGACTTCTGAGTTTTCTATATAAGCACTTCCTTTCACTGATACAGACTTTACAACTGCGAAGGACTGGATCTATCATTTCCTGAATCTTACACATTACACATAATCCATTTTTACGGTTGTTAATTAGAAATAAATTATTATTTAATCCACAACAGCCTGTTAGAATTCTAAATAAAGCCACTTCCTCTGAGGGCCTCAGATTATATCAACACTTTCAACTGTTGGGCATATTTCTTGGAAATTTTTTCCCTTTGTTTCATTTGTCCACAGTTCTTGCCATTCCTTCTTAGCTCATTTTTTATTAGGTGTTTAAATTCCAGGTTGCTTAATGGGATTTCTCAGTCAATTTGTTCATGATTAATAGCACTTTTTGCCTGTTTGTCTGCCAATTTGTTGCCTACTCTCCCTACATATGTTGGGGTCCATGCTATTAATATAGTTATATCCAGTTGCACCAGGTCGGTTGTTTTAGCGGTAATATTTCATTAAAAATATCATTTCTGCTGTCAGATTTACCATAGTAAATTGCTTGCAGCCCTGATAAGGAATCAGACAGAATGGCCAGGGCGGCTGGCCACACATCTAAAGCCCAATTTAGTGCTAGTATAATCTCTGTTAGTTTAGATGTAAAGATGGATACAAAGTTAGTTAGCCTTATGGCTTTCTTGCGTTCGAGTGAGGGCACACAGAAAGCTGTTCTCACTCTTTCTGTTCCTTCTTTTTAGAGCCATCTGTATATATATGTGGCCATAATGTCCTCACTTATCACAGTTATATTGATTTGCTATACCTTGTAGATTTATCATTCTTTTATTTATTTCATTACATAATTCCATGTCTATTATGGGGGTGGGAGATTTCCAGTGACAATGTTTTCCCATAGCTTTATATTTGGGTCTTTTTCAATCCTTTCTTTTCATTAAGACTCTTTAGCCCCTTCTGTACCCTATTTATGTGAAGAATTTTGATTTTTTTTCCTACCTAGCCGCCACTTAATTCCCAACGATCATTATATATTAGCTCATGTTGTCAACTTTGCTATTACCTAGTACTTTGACTCAAAAGCTTAAGTCTAAGAGCTTCATTCTAAGAATGATAGTCATTTCACTGGCTGCTATCTATAGTACACTCAGACATGCAGTAATGAAAGAACCACATGTGATACACAAAGCCAGTGCCTGGATATAGTGTCGTTTTCTCAGATTTGTGTGCTTTGCTCACCCAGAGGCCTGGCATCCACACTCAATTATTGGTTTAATTTGCAGTCTGCATAGCATTATCACAGTTTCCTTATCTATTCCACAGGATGTTCCAGAGATACTTTTAAGTAAGTTAATTCTACCTTTGCACTTCTTCAATGTTTTCAGTACTGTCTCTACAAGTGAGCTTGTGATCAAATATCACACCTAAGCATTTGTAATTGTCTCTATATTTATGTGTTGGTCACATAGATACAACTTTAAATCATTTTGGATTTTCCTTGTTGTGAAGAAAATTCACTTAGTTTTGTTAATGGAGAATTTGAAGCCCCACCTGTTTCCCCAATTCTGCACCTCTCTAAAGTGCATCACTGATTCTTTTGGTGGTGCTTTCAAGGGCTCTGCTTTTGGTCCATAGGGCACAGTTGTCAGCAAATAGTGTGATCTCTATTTCTCATCTCCTTAGGAAAATCATTTATCATAATGTTAGAGGGTTGGGCTAATTACTCTCCCCTATAGAATTCCATATGTGATCAAATGATTGGTGGAAAAAGCTTACCCTATTTGGACTTTTATAGTTCTTTTACTTAAGAAATCCCTTATTAATCTGTACATTCTTCCCATAATACCCTGGAGGTCACTTTATGAAGCATTCTGTTTACCCATAACACATTGTAGGTTTTTTCTACGTCCAAGAAAGTTATTATCATGAATTCTTTGGTTGTCATGCTTTTTTGTGCTTCTGTCTCTATTCTTACAGTGTGGTCCATTGCACTCCCACCTATTCTGAACCCACTTTGCACCCCATCTATGAACCTATTTCTTTCTAGGTGTGCTACTAATCTCTTTGTTACCATTCTTTCCATGGCTTTACCTAAACATGCTGGGAGGGCAATTGGTCTGTATGCCACAGGTCTTGAGCACAATTTAGCCGGTTCCTTCCCTGGAACAATAATCACATGTTTGCAGTCTTTAGGTATTTCACCTTCTCTCCATATGTTGTTATATAATTTTAGTATCATTCTCTAGCTTCCTTCACTTAAATGTTTAAGCATTTCAAAGCTTATTTCATTCTTGTCGAGTGCAGTGCTTTCATTCCTTATACTTCTGTTCCTTATACTTTCTCATATCAAAGTTTCATTTAAAATAATATCCACATCCTTCTCCCACCTCTTCACTGTCACATCATTACCTTTAGTGAATATTTTTTTACTCTCCCTGGGATCATCATCACTGCCAACTTTTTAAAACAGGATGGCCAGAATTTCTGCCTCTTTTTGCAGCTTATTATTCCATGCCCTGAAACTGCAAGGTTTGTTATGATGTGGCTCTTATTCTTTATTCTTTTCATTTTCCTAATTTGTTTATATATTTCTCCTGTATTGGTATCTTTATTTACTTTCCTGCAGAAAGTTCTCCAGCTATCTCTTGTTGCCCTTTCTAGCCCTGTATGCAACTGCCTGACTTTATTTTACATTTCATTAAGTCCTTGCTATTTAAGGAATTTTCTGCTGTTTTTTATGTCTTATTCATTTCCTTAATTACTAATTCACATTCCTTATTCCACCATGGTACATTTTTCTTATCTTTAAGTAGTGCTGGCAGACTATGAATAACTAGGCTGGCTGACTTTGTGATTCCCTTAGTAATATTGCTACAGAATTCCTCATTTATACATTGGTCATTCACATAGTCCTCACTTTAGTTTCTACAGAGTTTCCAATTTGCTTTTTTACGATTCCAAGTGGGGATATTATCATCATCTTTGATATTTCCTTTTCCTTGATATGTAATTAATGTCAGGAAGTGGTCATTACCCATTCCCTCCTCTCTGTAAATTTCCCAGCTGCATTTACTTGCTGTGGTGCTAGAAGCTATTCCCAGATCCAGGCATGAGAAGCTTCTGTCAGCTGTATTGAACCTGGTAGGTGCGCCAACATTTACTATTACTAAATTATTCTCTTCAAAGAATTGCTTTACACATTTTCCTCACTTCCCCACAATCTGTTTTGACCATTCAGATCACCAAGGTAACTAACTGACATCTGCAATTAATTAACTAAAGCCTCTAGTTTCCTGCATGTGTTATGAATATTATAAAGGCTTATAGCTGCAGAATTGTTTTGTACGGGTATCTTAATAGCATTATACTTGACATTTTGCTTTTTAACCTCTACTTCAACATACTTCAGGTTCTCCTTAAACAAAGGTGCAGACAACTCCCACGCTTTCCTATTTCTCTATCATGTCTATATATTCTATAGCCTGGGATTTTATAGTATAGTTTTTCTATTAGCCAAGTCTCTTACATGCATATTATGTCAGGCTTTGTTTTCATATCAATAATATTTTTCTTTAATTCCTGCATGTGTGCTATTAGGTTATGAGCACTCCAGCTGAAAACAGCAACCACCATTCTTTTAACCTTCAATATTTATTTCACATAGGTAAGTATGAAGTCATTCCCCTGACAGGTTACTAGCTCATAGCTACTTTTGAGCAGCTTTAATAATTCTCATTTTCTGTTTTCTTTCCTGTTTGAGACATACAATTTATTCCTTCAATCATAAACTCAATGAATCTGTTTCTATAAGTAGTATTTCAGCTCTTTTTACCCCAGTGTCACTTGTTACTTCCTTCCCTTTAATTTGCTGCAAGCTATTCCCTTTCCCAAACAACATTTTTTTTCCTCTTAGGTCTCTCCCAGAACCTTCTGCACATTAGTAATTTTGGGTTTTTGTATTTCTCTAGCTTGCTTTGCCTCTGTACATCCGCCATTTGTTGAGCTGTATTTTCTGCCACAGTTGCAACACTTTTATTCTGTCCCATCCTCACCATTATCTTATGAATTTTCACCACCACATTTACTACATCATATTTTCTCTTTGCAATTATTTGCTATGTGGCCAAATCTTTGGCACATGTAGCATCTCATCAGAGGAAGAATATAGTGCTAGTCCAGAATATCTGTTACCTTAAGTTACTCTATCTGATAGCACCCTTTCCTTAAATGTGTTCAGTACAGAACTTGCTATTACCTCCTCTTCTGCTAATTAGCATCTTAGAGAGACAAGGTGGGTGAGGCAATATCTTTTACTGGCCCAACGTCTGTTGGTGAGAAAGAGACGCTTTCAAGCTTACACAGAGCTGCTCTTCACCTTCTTCAAGAGCTCTGTGTATCTTGAAAGCTTGTCTCTCTCACCAACAGAAGTTGATCCAATAAAAAATATTATCTCACCCACCTTATGTATCTAATATCTTATGGCTGAGATGGATACAACTACGCTGCAATTAGCCTCTTAAAGGTTATCACCTTTATTATTTGCTTTATTTATATTTCTTAATTAGTTTTGCTTTATTTCCTTTTCTGACATTTCAACAGGGACACTATGTTCTACACCCCTTGTTGATTTGTGGGTAGCTGACAGTTTATTTTCACTTAGCTCTTTTGTCTTAAGGAGCTTCCCTACTTGTTCCCTGTTTTCATACTCCATTAACAAGTCTCCTCCAGGTAGTTTCTTAACTCTTATTACATTTCCAGCATTTTTTTGATCTGCTCTGCAATACTGTATGTTCTTACCTAGGGATATTACAGTTATGTAATTTTCCCCATTTCCCTGTCCTGCCTTTTTATCTACTAGCATTCTTCTGGTTTCAGAAAAGCTACCCATTTCTTTTATCTTGTTTGCCTCCAGTCTTCCTCAATGCTTTCCCTATCCTTGTTTTCTAGCACTGTTTCAGTTTCATGTATTATCTCTTCCATCTCACTTGGCCTAGTCCATCAGCTGAAGCTTCAGCTAGACAGCAGCTGACTAAACCTCATCTCAGTAGATACAGCCCTCTCTCAACCCACAGCTACCCAGCCCCATCCCTTTCTATGCCAGACTTCCTCTCTTTATAGCAACACCCAGCTGGGCTTCATCTTTTATTAGGTTTGGCCTACACTCCAAGTGCAATCAGATCTATGAATTGGCCTCTTGGGTCTACATTAACCCTTT
Organism: Gopherus evgoodei; assembly: GCF_007399415.2. Taxonomy (NCBI): domain Eukaryota; kingdom Metazoa; phylum Chordata; order Testudines; family Testudinidae; genus Gopherus; species Gopherus evgoodei. The sequence continues at coordinate 192,356,319 of NC_044322.1, read as the reverse complement.
CACCATAGGTGATGAAAGAGTTAACAGGATAGACACCCTATCACACTATTGTTGTAACCTTTTTCTTCCCCCCTTCTTTTGTTCATATTACCTGTAAAGTTAGACAGTAAATTACCTGTGATGGCATTTTTGGACTTTGTCTCATATTCTGTAAAAGGTGAGGCATGTTGTCTTCTTCTGGTCAAATTAGCTGGAATCACACAGTTTATAAGGTAGTTCACAGGGCTATTACTGTTGGTCACAGTTTAATAATTATGAACGCTGGCACAGTTATCACAAGTCTAGGCTTGGCAAAGGAGCAAATGTGGGGGTAGATGACATTTATAACACCACCTGGGGGGATAAGTCTAACTGTTAGGTCATCCCAGTACCCAGTTTCCTGGCAGGATTAGATATTAGAAATTTGAGATAATGCATCAAAAGGAGAAGCCTTTATAAAGTCATAGAAAGAAAGGGCTAGATGAAACTTTAAGGGGTCAGCTAGTCCATTCCCTCACACTGAGGCAGGATCAAGTATATCTAGTCTATCCCTCCCTGATGTTTGTCTAATCTGTTCTTAAAAACCTCCAATGATGAAGATTCAACAGCCTCCCTAGGAGGTTTGTTCAAGTGCTTAACTGTTCTTACAGTTAGGAAGTTTTCCAAATGTTTAACCTAAATGTCCTTTGCTGCAGATTCAGCCCATTATGACTTGTTCTCCCTTTAGAGGACATAGACAACAATTGACCACCATCCTCTTTATAACATTCCTTAACATATTATCAGGTTCCCTCTCACTCTTCTTTTCTCACAGTTGAACACACCCAATATTTTTAACCTTTCCTGATAGGTCAGGTTTTCTAAACCTTTTGTAATTTTTGTTAGTCTCCTCTGGATTCTCTCCAATTTGTCCACATCTTTCCTAATGTGTGTTGCCATGAACTGGACACAGTACTCCAGGTGAGGCCTCACCCATTCTGAGCTGAGCAGAATAATTGCCTCTTGTGTCTTAGATGTGACACTTCTGTTAATGCACCTCAGAATTATATTAGCCTTTTTTTGGCATAAAATGTGCAGTCATCTATTTGAACTATGCCAGTGGCAAAAATCCCTAATAGTTTCATTCACAAGTAAAAAATGAAGTTGGAAACTACTCAAAATATGTATCTATTTAGTACCATTAGTAGTGATATTCCTCAACTTCCTAGTCTTCATTCTTTTGCAATATACATTTTACAAAGCACTGCTCTCAGACACCAACAGGTTATCCACTAGGAAAAAAACCTACTTCATATTTTTTTTTATTCTTCATTCTAAAAGAAGACAAATTTTATCTTTTTATTACTTGTATGTAATATCTACAAAAATACACTAGCAGGTGTTTTCTAATTTCATCACATGGCAAGTATATTAGTGCAAGTTTTCAACCACTTTCTGTAGTTCAGAATAAACAAATACATCTATATCTGAAGCTGTCACAGCCAAGGATGACTCAGGGCCCTTTTTGTGACATAGTAAACTAAGGACCAACAGAAAACTGTTTTAATTAATTCAAACTAGTTCCTGGATATTGTTTGGATATAAGCATATAAAAAAGCAAGCTATTCCATGCTGAGTTATGTTTTAAATGTATTACAGACAGACATCAGAAATATGGTACACATAAAAAACAGGATGTACATACAAGGGATAATATATTACAATGAAACCTTATTTATGCCCCTGTATTTGTATTTATTTGATATGATCTTTTATTTTACAGCCACACACTTTCCACATTCAGCAGCCAGGATGGACAGCGCTGAGTGACTGAATAACATTTAAGAGGTGACGTGTGCAAAGGATCCCTGCCTCACCTGTTGAAGAAGTTGAAAACATGTAGTCAGAAAGGCAGAGGACTATAGCAATAGAAAGGATGGCCTTGGGGTGCCAATTATTCAGTTTTATCATAGTTTTTGAGGCAGAATGTGTCCATCTTAAAATCAAACATCTAGATTTTAATGAGAGCCTGTATAATGGTAGTATATTGTACAGAGCAAGCTCCCTGGTGAGGTTTTGAAATATGTACCCAAACATTCCTAACCCTAATTACTGAATGTTTGAGTCCTCTGAACTGTATTTTTTCTCAACAATATAGCTAATGGAGCTATACGGTTATACATAAAGTTACACTTTACATAAGAACATAAGAACGACCATACTGGGTCACACCAAAGGTCTATCTAGCCCAGTAGCTTGACAGTGGCCAATGCCAGGTGCCCCAGAGGGAATGAACAGACCAGGAAATCATCAAGTGATCCATCCCCTATCGCCCATTTGCAGCTTCTGGCAAAAAGAGGCTAGGGACATCATCCCTGTCAATTCTGGCTAACAGCCATTGATGGACCATGAATGTTTCGAGTTGTTTTTTTTTTAACCCTGTTATAGTCTTGGCCTTCACAACATCCTCTGGCAAGGAGTTCCACAGGTTGACTGTGCCTTGTGTAAAAAAAAATACTTCATTATGTTTGTTTTAAACCTGCTGCTTATTAATTTCTTTTGGTGGCCCTTAGTTCATGTGTTATGAGAAGGAGTAAATAATACTTCCTTATTTACTTTCTCCACAGCAGTCAGGATTTTATAGACCTCTATCATATTCCCCCTTAGTCATCTCTTTTCAAGCTGAAAAGTCCCAGTCTTTTTAATCTCTCCTCGTACGGCAGCCATTCCATACCCCTAATCATTTTTGTTGCCCTTTTCAGACCCTTTTCCAAATCCAGTATAACCTTCTGGAGATGGGGTGACCACATCTGTCCGCAGTATTCAACATGTGGGCATACCGTGAATTTATATGGAGGCAAGATGATATTTTCTGTCTTACTATCTATCCCTTTCTTAATGATTTGCAACATCACGATCACTTTTTTAGCTGCCACTGTACATTGAATGGATGTTTTCAGAGAACTATCCACAATGACTCCACGATCTCTTTCTTGAGTGGTAACAGCTAATTCAGACACCATCATTTTATATGTATAGCTGGGATTATGTTTTCCAATGTGCATTAATTTGCATTTATCAACATTGGGCAACAAAATGGCAGATGAAATTCAGGCACCCAGTTTTGAGAGATCCTTTTGCAGCTCTTCACAGTCTGCCTGGGACTTAATTATCTTGAGTAGCTTTGTGTCCTCTGCAAATTTTGCCACCTCATTCTTTACCCTTTTTCCCAGATCATGTATGAATATGTTGAATAGGACTGGGCCCAGTACAGACCCCTTGGGGACACCACTACTTAGTTTATCTTTTGATAATTTCAGACAAAAGTGCCCCCCATATTTGATTTATCCCACAAACATTATTTGCCTCTTAGTTCTAAGAAATTTTTTAAATTAAAGACTGAAATATTAGGCAGCCATTTCTCTTTACATTGTTGGAAAGTTGAAAAATTGCCAGGCTAATTTTCTTTGTCTGCTTTCAAAAATTCCGGTATGATGCACTACTACATGAAGTATCAGAGGGGTAGCCGTGTTAGTCTGGATCTGTAAAAGCAGCAAAGAGTCCTGTGGCACCTTATAGACTAACAAACGTTTTGGAGCATGAGCTTTCGTGGGTGAATACTCACTTCGTCAAATGCACATGAAGGCAATCTAGCATCATATTTAGCTCCTAGATTAAGAAATGGAGCACTGATTGGTCCCTGGAGTAATTTAAACCCATGGATTAAATGTCAAGATTGAAAAATTGCACCTTAAATCATGTCATATCCATAGCGTGGGGGCTTAAACCACAATTTAGCCCTGCTTTCTTCAACACTGTGTTTAAGTCTCTGTAAATGCATTCCAACATCTGTGTCTGGGAGTTGATGTGTAAGTGATCTTTTAATCTTGGGAGTCATATAGAAATGTAGCAACTTTAACAATACAAAATATGTTTCCAAAACACTAATTTTTAAAGGGAATTTTTAAATGTAAAGACCTTCTTTGCTTCCAAGTACAATGTTAAATACAATAAGTTTCCTTTTGTGAAACAGCCTAGTAAGACAGAAATGCTACATACTGTAAAAGATAAGAACTAGATCTTTCCATGTCTCAGCTTTGCAGCAGACTACTGATGTAAAACAGTTCAAAACTCAGCAGATCTAGCCTCCTCGGGATCCCCTTGCATAGGAAAATTCTGAAGGGTAAAGTCTGCTGTAGAGGCTTCTTCTCCACACACACCCACTTCTGACTCCCAGCATAGAGACCATAGCCAGGGTGTCTCAGAGTTATAGAAGAGGGAGAATAGGATCTCCCCAGACCCTCTTGGTCAAAGCCCTGGTACTGAGAAAATAAAAGGTAGGTAACTGCAGCCTTCACTCAGAGGACATCACTACTTTTTTAACTTCACTAAGCAAACACATTTATTTTAGGTAGATGAGATAAGCTTGCTAAACAGCCAATGGATGTCTTAAAATCTTTTCTTGCCCAAAAGCAGAAGGAACCCGAGTATTTCTAGATCCAATGATTATTCTATACAAGTTTCCCATTAATAAAAGCTAAGTCATCTAGTCAGGAAACACTAGCAATACACTACAGCACAAGTAGATACCAAAATTAATGCTCAGTGAACAGGTTGCAAACCATGTATTCACTTATAGTTGCCTATTGGAATATTAAATGTTATAAATCCACAAATTAAAATATTTTTACTGATAATTCATGAGCAAAAAGGGCAGATTTTTTCAAAATTTTACACAACGAATAATTCTACCATCTGTACTTTGTAGTTTGAGTGCTAAGTATAACGCATTAGAATGCGACGGTTTATGGTTTTGACAGGCTGAGAGAACAGGAAATGGGATTAAGAATTGCACATCAGGGTCAAGTGTCCCATCCTGCCTTGTAGATAGTGACCTAGTTACAAGCCAGTGGCCATTCAGTGGCCTATGTGAAATTGGTATATTTCCTGCTGAACTACTGTCACCATTAAAAAATCACCATGATACTTGGCACCATTTTTGGATCTCAATAGAGGCTAAGAACTGAATGGTCACAGATTTAATTTCTCATCTATGAAGCATGTTTTCAGGGAAATGGGCCCTCTCACCCCATTTAAAATCAGAACTACCTGATATGGTCTAACATCTGGAAGTTTATAGTACTCTTCACCAACATGGTACAATAGAAGACTCTTGTTTACTGGATAGGCCATCTGATAGCTTTCATGATCATTAGATTCACCTAAAGAACACTTAAAAGGGAACAGTGAGCAATATTCATAGATTCCAGGTCCAGAAGGGACCATTGTGTCCATCTAGTCTCACCTCCTGTACACCACAGTCCTACAGAACTTCCCCAAAATAATTACTAGAGGATATCGCCGGTCTCATACTTTCAATATCATTGCACAGACAAGTGTATAGCTCTGATACCAGTTCAACTGAAAAGAGAGGAAGCTATACACTTTAGGCTCAAGAAGAGGCTACAGAGCCCTTCAACTTCAGTGCAGTCCACTTCAGGACCATTGACTGCAACCACAAAATTACAGTGCTCTGGGACAGGTTAATGAATTCCATGGCATGCTTAATAGCCTGAAATACAGCTCTGTTGCTCTTGTTGGATTTGAAGCTTACCATTTTCCATATTGCTTTCCCCCTTTCTCCCTCATGATCATGTGAGCTTTTAGTCCTTTGAACTCTGGTTTTCTTTAATAAAACAATCTGCTTCCTGAAAGCGTGTTGCTGTTATGGAGTGTTGTATATTGGTCCAACAGCAGTAGTTCTATCATCAGTGGAATTTGAAATGCAATGAGTTAAACCTCCCATATATACCCAGAGAGACTGTAATTCAAGGCCTCAGTCTTTAAGAATTCTGCATTATCTTGTTTGGAAACTGTGGCATTTCTCAGGGAACCCTCTCATGATATATCTCAACTTTAGTAAGGCTTTTGATATTGTCTCACATGACCCTCTCATAAGCAAACTACAGAAATGCAGTCCAGATAAACCGCACTCACAGAATAATGATCAATGGTTTACAGTCAAAATGGAAAGTAGTCTCAAGTGAGGTCCTCAGAGGCATCGGTCCTGGGTCCAGTTATAGTCAAGATCTTCAAAAATAATTTGGATAATGGCATAGAGAGTACACTTTAAAAGTTTTCAGATGATACTGAGCTGGTAGGGGCTTCAAGCACTTTGGAGGACAGGATTAGAATTCAAAGTGATCTTAACAAATTAAAGAAATGGTCTCAAACAGGATTAAACTCAAAAAGAACAAGTGCAAAGTACTCCACTTAGGAAGGAATAATCAATTGTACACATACAAAATGGGAAATGACTGCCCAGGACAGAGTACTGCAGAAAAGGATCTGTGCGTTATAGTGGATTACAAATTAAATGAGAGTCAGCATGTAATATTATTGCAAAAAAGTGAACATCATTCTGGGATGTATTAGAAGGAGTTTTGTAAGCAAAACACAAGAAGTAATTCTTCCACTTTACTCAGCACTCATAAGGACTCGGCTGAAGTCCAGTTCTGGGCACCACACTTCAGAGAATGTGAACAAATTGGAGAAAGCCTACAGGAAAGCAACCAAAATTATTAAAGGTCTAGCAAACATGACCTGAGGAAAATTTGATAAAATAAATTGGGCTTGTTTAGTCTGGAGAAGAGAAGACTGACAAAGGACATGATAACTGTCTTCAGGTTTGTAAAAGGTTGTTATAAAGAGAAGGGTGATAAATTGTTCTCTTTATCCACTGAAGACAGGACAGGAAGTAATGATCTTAAAATTGCAGCAAAGGGGATTTAGGTTAGACTTTAGGAAAAACTTCCTTACTCTAAGGGTACTTAAGCACTGGAACAAATTACCTAGGGAGGTTGTGAAATCTCCGTATTGCAGGTTTTTAAAAACAGGTTCAACAAACACCTGTCAGGTATGATCTAGATAATACTTAGTCCTGCCTCAGTGCAGGGGACTGGACTAGATGGTCTATCTTACATTTCTCTTACTCTATGAATGTAAGCCATCTTGTTAGCCCCTTGCCTCCACTGAGATGAAGACTTGTTTGTGCTTAACTGGGTGTCATCTCCCTGACACCACCAGCTTGTTAGCCACTCAAACAATCTTCCCTCCTTTGCCTTGCAAATTAACAATATGTGTACCTCAGGCCCCGAGTCACCTTCAAGCATTCTTCTAGCATCCAAGTCCCTTCCCTACTGAACACTCACAGAAATAGCAGGTCTGCTCTCCCCAAGGAAACATAATACACACCAGCATGAATGATTTGACTCAGGATCAGCACCTACCTTAATATCACATCGCTAAATTATATTTATACTGAAAACAATAATAAATTCATCAGACATTCAAGAGATCGTAAGTAACGATAACAGAAACAAGAAGGTTACACACAAAGCAATAATAATATGCTTTCTAGAGATTAACAAGATATCCTTATGTCTAAAGAAGTTTATCTCACCCAAATGTCCTCTGCAGTTTTATAACCAAGGCTAGTTGTGATTCCATTTTCATTAATGTAATTGCACTGCCCAACTACTTCCTAGGCACAGATTAAAGGGGGTGTCTTTTTGACTTCTACTTATATCCCTATAGTTCATCATTTTTCCTGTGTCTGCCTAATCCCTTGTGGTTTATTCTCCAGTGTGCTGCTTAACTATTGATTTCCCACTTTGTACAAAAATGACTTTCCGTTGTGTTAATTTACAATGCCAGACAGGTGACTAAACATATTTTGTCTGACAGGAAACCCATTTGTCAATTTTGCCTTGATAAAAACATTTTCAGTATACATACACAGCTCCTCATCATATCTGTCATTTCACAATAATATCAATGACCAGCATGATCGTGGCTTTAATTTAAGACCTCTCATGATATTCTTTGGTGAACAACCACCAGAATATTCTTTAACCTCCTGTGCCAGTTGGCATTAAGGGGTTTATGGGTCACATACACTTTCATGGATTGTTACCATTTTGTGAATGGAGTTGTAATATATTTAAACATTCAATAGGAGTGATCCCACTAAGAGCTTCCACAGCAACTGAACAAAAAGTGTTCCTCTTTCCTCTTCCCAATTCACTAACAGTTTTTCCCTGATGCTACATAAATGTAGCTGGCTGAAGAAATTGTCATTATCATCTTAATTTGACCCTTAGTACAGTTTGTGTTTTATTGGATTGTGTTTCTTATTTATTTATGCACACATCTAGACCGGAGCAGTGATTTCAGCTTAATCTGATGTCATTCTATCATGATCCTATTTCTGGTATAGGAATATTGACTGGAACATTGGCTACATGAAGATTTCAGCATCTTTTGAATGCTTTCTAATACATCCAAATGAGAAAATTGTAATATTTTAGTGAGTCCCCCACTAAGGCATGTGTTTAATTACATTTCAACCTAAGGAAATATAGTAAATTATAAAGAACATGTTAATGTTTTGGAGCCACATTCCTTCCTCTCCCTTACTCCTGTAGAGTACACCATGCTTTGCAAGTACCTCAGTTGAAGTCAGTCTGTGTATGAAGTGGATACAAATCAGTTTGTGTCTTTGAGTTTTAATACTAGAATGCAAGAAAAATATGGACATAAGTCTCCAGTTTAAAAAATGTTTGAATCATTACATTGAATGACCTAATCTACACATGCAGACCTGGATCTATAGACAAAAAGGGACCTCTTTGTGTCAAGCTGCAGCTTCCCTTTCCATATAGAAACTGGGATGGTCATTTACCTCCACAACACAATTTCCATTTTCCCTCCACCACACACTAGAGGGTACTCCATACATCTGTGGTCTCAACTAGAAACAAAAAAATGAAGATAGGATGGCTGGAACAAGCAGAAGGTTGATGTAACACAGCATTTTTCAAACTTAAAAACTGAGCACTTACTTCAAGAAAACAAAACTAGCTGCGCCCCCTTGCAACCTTACCATGCAGTAAAGGCCTAATTCCGATCTTTCACACCCCAAAATTTTAGTTTGATCTTCCTGATCTCCACCTCACTCCAGAGGTGATATCTCACTCCAGGAAATGCTGTTCTAGTTGATAGAATACTGACACTATTACCATAGTCAAGTCAGCTCTCCCAAAAATTAAAAAAAAAACACAAAACTTATCAATCATGAGATTTTAATATTAAGTGGTTTTTGTTTGCTTTCTGGTTTGTCTTTAGGGTTCACATTTCCAAGCTTTTCTACACCTCCATGAGGGCTTCAAAAGTATTTTAAAATGAAGGCTAAGAGTCTCACACAGTCACATAGCTTTAAAGCTGGAGCTTTACAAGAAGCACTAATGGGAGGTCTACCCATAAAACACTGCAGCAGCTTCGGTGCACCAACACAGCTGCACTGGTTCAGCTGTGCTGCTGTAGCACTTCAGTGAAGATGACACTATGCTGATGGGAGAGCTTCTCCTGCCAGCTTAGTTAATCCACCTCCCCCAGAGGTTGATGGGAGATCCCCTCCCATTGTCATAGCACTGTCTCCACCAGCGGTTAGGTCTGTATAACTGTAACTCGAGCAGTGGATTTTTAACACTTCTGAGCAATGTAGTTATACCAGTGTACGTTTATAGTGTAGACCTGGCCTAAATATCTTATGACTTGTTATAAAGTCACAAGAGTTGGCAACATTGCCTGGGAGTCAGGAGGTTTTGGTTCTAGTCACAGTTCTAGCATTGATCTGCTGTTAGACCTTTGGTACATCACTTCACCTTTGTTTACCCTCCCACCCCTGGTCTATTTAGGCTGTAAACTCTTATGGGTAGGGATAGCTGTAGGTCTGCTCTACATGTAGTTTATACCATGTTACTATATCAGTTATAGCTGCAATTTTTCACTGATATACTAGCAGCAACCCTAATGTGGATGCAGTTCTACAAGTATAAATGGGTTCATACCAGAGTAGCTTGTTTACCATTCAAGTGGAGGATATGCTCCCCAAACATGAATGGTTAATAAGCTATACTGGTATAATTGCATCTATACTAAGAGGAGGTTGTTTTGCTTTAACTGTATCCATATACAGATACAGCTGATGCTTAGACAAGGCCATACTATGCATAAGTAAATCCAGCATAATGGAACTTCTAGTTTTGTTTGATGTCTCTGGAGTACTTCTGTAACACAAATAAATAAGGAAACAAGTGGTGGACTGCGGTCAGGTGGACACATTCCACATCTGGGTCCATGAAGTTTATTACAGAAAGTCTGGGGCTATACTATAAGACTTAAATTTAAATACTAAGAGATACCCACTGTAAAAAACAGCCAAACAAACAAACAAAAATCAGACTAAGTAGGTATCGAAGATTTTACATTCAAACCACCTTCTTATTTAAGCAGAAAATTAACTTTTATTAAATTAAAGATATTAAAGCAAAGCTTTGATATAAATATGCACAAAGATAAGCTCTCCCATCTGAAACACCAGTTAATTACCTGGGGTTGCACAAACAGACGTTAGATTTTGTTTTTTAGTGATTTCAGGTTAGCTCTACTATGAATAATTTGTATTATTGTCATTTGAGTAGAGCTTCTGTAGAGTGAGGCTGACTTTCTGATTCGCAGGTTACACAATTCTTGCATCTGCCATTCACAAGATCACATTCTCAAATTTTGATGGATGGTTTGGAAAGACGCCTTCTTAGGTCTGTGGCTCAAACTCCAAATTATTATGGACTTTGTCAAATCTTTTCATGGCTTTCCTAGACTCATCTTTTCAACTGATCCCTTGTGCTTTTTATTAAGATGCCCAGTCCTGCAAAGTGCAGAACACCCTCCATTTCAATCAAGCCAATTGAGTAGAAGATGCTCAGCACTTTACAAGAACAGTCTCAAATTAAGAATTGTTTTATTTCTAGACCAGGTTAAACAAATTAAGACAGTGGTAATAATATCCGCAAAATTGTGGCTGTGTTCCAAGTCTGCTCCAAGGTACCTCCTCGAGCACCACACTGGTCAGAGATTTCAGGGAGCTCAGTATGTGACATACCAAGCTACTAATTTCGTAGCCATTCCAGGAGCTCACAGGATGCCCCTAAATGAAAACAAGTGGGATCGGAGTTAATTTCAGGGAACAAAAAAGGAAGTAGTATCATGCGTCAGACAAGGTAAAGGAGTTCAACAGTCAGTGAAGGTCATGAAGGTAGTCAGAAGAGCAGAGCAAATTGGTCATGTGACTAATTTGAGGAGTTCAGCCTTTTCCATTTGGAAGTCGTCCACAAACAGAACATAATATATCAATGTGGGGGTTTTATCTTTTGCCATGTCATTTATATGCAAACTAGTCTCAGCCTTTGAATGGCTCACATGTTGTTCATAGTAAGTATTTGTTTGATCTCTTGGCATTCAGAATTCACTATTCAAACTGTGTCATTAGTCATGTAAGTCCTTGTATGTTCCTCAGTTGCCTAGCCTGACCTTTATAAGGTACTTCTGATTCCACACACAACAAATTTGATTTTATCACATAACAAGCTACTTTCTTGATTTAACAGATATTTGCTACATGCCAAGACTTTACCTTCAACAAATGTTCATACCACTTGATGAAGACTTTAGTCATGTGAACATTTGCCAGAAACAACTTGAACATGGCCAAGTCAAAATGTGAATCAGAATATGCTTAAATGTTCACAACTACTCCCCCCCATTCTTCATCCAACTCTGCTCAGCAGCGTTTTGGCAAATAGGGAGGAATAAACATCACAGTCAAACTCCTGCGGGAGATATATAAAGTATGTTCAACAGCTGCATGAGCTACATCAGGGGTCGGCAACCTTTCAGAAGTGGTGTGCCAAGTCTTCCTTTATTCACTCTGATTTAAGGCTTCGCGTGCCAGTAATACATTGTAATGTTTTTAGGTCTCTTTCTATAAACTGTAATATATAACTAAACTATTGTTGTATGTAAAGTAAATAAGGTTTTTAAAATGTTTAAGAAGTTTCATTTAAAATTAAATTAAACTGCAGAGCCAGTACCCAGGCCGTGTGAGTGCCATTGAAAATCAGCTCGCGTGCCACCTTCGGCACCCATGACATAGGTTGCCTACCCCTGAGCTACATAATGAGAATCAGAATTACGGGGGTGACTGGTGTTGAATTTCTTCTTAACTTGACAAAACAATACCTTTATATTCTCTGTCTTGTAAATCAATCTTGAGCACAATTATTTTCACAATGTTTGACACAGTCATAATAAAAACTTCAGGTTTCTATTTAGCTAGTCAAAGTTTTATCTCCTTTGTGATAAATATCAGTAGTTACTGTGGGCCCAGAAATACAGTGACCCAAACCTGTAGTTCACAGTAACAGAATAGATAATTCGGGTTTAATGACAGATTAAATTCAAGTAGATTTTCTAAATCTGATTACATGAATTAATGTAATCATATACAATCTTAGCTTCCCCTCAGTCATGAAGCTAAGCTTAGTGAGTAATAAGGCTGTTAGTTTTTAAAGTTCAGTCTAATTACAGGACAGTGACAATCATTTGACTTTCTTACCACCTGAAAGTGTATTAATCTATTAACAGAGTTCATTCTAAAGGACTCTGATCATTGAATTGCAAGTTAACAGTTCTGTAGGTAGTAGAGTATTAATGCCATTCGCCTTTAGTACATACAAGAAAAGTTGATCAATTCTCATACATTCTGACAATAGACGGCAAGTTCTGCATTGAAACAATTACAGAAGTGGAGAATCACTTTTATCATGTAGAAACTCACATTGTTTGTTTTCTTCACAAAAAATGAGAAGATTGTGTACAGGTGTAAAAGATATTAAATATTTTTTAAACTTCTGAAACGAGAGTTGAATCTTCCCTAAAGCACTTATAATTTTCTTTTAAATAATTTTATCAACAGTCTCAACTAATAGTCAGCTGTTTTGCTGCTGCCCATAATTCTACCAGTTTACCAAAAGAAGTCAACTTTAAAAAAAAAATGACACTGGATAATCATGACAATAGCAAATGAAAACTGGTCTCCCAGTGAAAGAAGGTGACTACACTACAGCTATTTACCCCACACCTATTGACATCCTTCTAAGTATTACCACTCTTGCGAGCAAGGTTGCCCTATGATAGGATTTTTTTTTCCCCATAATTCATTTTGGGGAGAGTGCCCCAGCACTTTAAATTTGCCAGAGTCAAACAACTAAAACCTTTTCACCATGTATAATGCAGGTAAGTTACTAGAGAAATGCCTATCAATTTAAGAATGAAGTGTTAGATCTGACTTTTTGGGCTAAAGTCAAGGAAAATAGCTCAGATAAGAATACTGGACAAATATATGAGGAATGTTAGCCTGACACAATAAACTCCCTCATGCTTTTAGGATTAAAATGTGGGTAAAATAGTTAAGTGAAAAAGAAGGATTAGAAGAGATTAAATTCTATAGTTATGGGGCAGTAAATTATACCTGGAAAATCATCTCTCTGGATGTGGATTTAGAATTATATAATAAAATAAAGGGAAAGAAAGAGTCATCCTATCTGACAAGTAAAGGGTGTGATCATATATATGGCAAATGGAGTCACCACTGATGAATATATATTGACAGATCAACAAATGAAAAAAATAGGAAGAGTAGCTTTTTGCATCCTTGAGATTGGAGTTAAGAAATCTAAAATAATATCTAATTTTGTAGCTATTATGACAGCTGAATTGGTGTGAATAATGTTAGCATTAAATTGGATAAGGGATGTACAGCCTACTCCAGAAGCTAGCTTTTTGAATACATTATCAGATCTATAAGTAACTAACAGGGGTCACTCAGAAAGCAAGACCGATCTAATAAGTGAAATATTGTTTCTGACAACAGTTATGCTCAGGTGTGAACAAAGTACTAGTATAGATCCCAGAATACTTCGGGATACCTGGCAATGAAATGGCAAATAAGGAAGCAAAAATACATAAAAATAGAGAAATTGACATAAAGATTCCTTTGAGTAAGTGGGAATTTAAAAGTTTAGTTTTAAAAGGATTTTTCAAAGGAATAGCAATAATTGTGGATCAAGAAAGAAAAAAGACGATGATTCTGTGAATTATTCCACAAAATAGAGGATAATGCACTAATCCGAAGTTGTGAAAGGATCATTGATATACTCATTTTGACTGCTAACTGACCATGTCAGCTTGAATAAAAATGTGTATTTATTGAATTGACACAAAGATGACATACATAACACGTGTAAGGTTAAAGAAACAGTTGATCACCAGAGATGAGAGTGCAAAGAGTATTCCAGGAAAGAAAGGCTCTTTATGGAGAGTTTAGACAACGTAAGGCGACAGAATATACTGTAAGGAGTTTAGTGAGAGTATTGAGAAAGTGCGTTAATATTAAAAAAAAATGCTCTACTACATTTTTTAAGAATATAGAGCAGGGTAAGAGAGTGGAGTGACATGAATGAACAAGAATTTAGTAGGTGGAAGTTATAGACCGAGTAAATGAGTCTGCTTTGCCATAAAGCATATGAAGAATTAAAGCCCTAAAGAAAACATTTGGAACTGGTAGCTACTGTTGCTGCTTGTTTGGTCTTTCTTTTAACTGGTAAGATGTCATAGCTCCCCCACATGCTTGCCACTGTTTTCTTATTTATTGTTGGTTATTGCTGAGTTAATAATGCAATCTCATAAAATGAATTAATAACGAATTCTCATAATGACTGCAAATAACTTGCTGAAAATTTTAAGGAGAATTAAACTGTAACATGACAATACAACAAATTCTCTGAAGTAGAAAGAGAAGATGAATATCTATATTTTATAAATGCTGCAATAGTTTAAAAGTTAAACATTTATATCTGAAATTATTTTGTTTGTAGAGTATGTAGGCTAGTCAACTTGGCTACAAAACCTATTAAGAATCTTATGTTAATGTCAGTGCATTATGTGTGAGTTTAGGAAAGGGAAGAGGGAATTGTTAAGGGACTACAGATAGTGAGGAAGAGTGAAACATGGATGAGTCATTTTTCTAATGATACTCTGAGTTTAAAAACTAAGAGAAAAACATACAGGTTGCAAGCAAAACACACAATTGTAATGTTTAGGAACTTCTCTTTCATAATTGTGTAAATGTTTGGGGAAAAACTCTCTCTTTAACTTATCTGATTTTGTGTTCACTTAGAAATAAAATTTTTAGGGGTTCTTTAGTGAGTTTTTTCCGAGGGGTACTAATGGTACTTTACAGAATGAATAACCAAAGGTTGTTAAAACAAAAGATAAATTGTCAATAAGCTAATTGCCCAAAATGTTAACGGTTATAAATGTTCTTAAAATAGTTCTGCATAAATAAATCTCCTTTAATCAATTGAGTAGTAAAAGTTTAATCATGTTTTGCTAAATGTATTCTTTGGAGTGAAATCTAACAATTTGCTGAGCTACTTGTCAAAATCTAGGAGCATTTTCCCTGACATTTATTTTATTTGGACATTTGTATCTCCAGCACCATCTTATTAAGACTGAATATTTAATATTCACTGAGTTTGACATTGTAGGTAATTTAATTAGATGAAAATGTTGTCTGATTACACAGTACATTTTAGTCAGTTACTACAAAATGAAAAATTCACCACTTAGAAAAAAAACAAAGTTTTATGTAATTTAATGAGTTTAAAAGTGTAAATATGCAGTGTATGGTTGATATCTCTTGTGAATTGTTTTTATTGCACCATATAATTAAATGGAGAAAAGTCCCCACTGACTGCTGAACATTTTGTGTTCACATGCAGCCAACCAGACAGGAGGAGACACCCATGAGGTTTCTCATATTTAAACTTTCCCTCATGCCAGAGGTAGCAAGTGCAGCATGAGAAGACTGCCATGGAATGCCTTGAAAGGAATATCGTACAAATGAAATTAACTCAGTCTTTTAGAAAAGGTCTGTTCATGTTAGGTAGAAGGATCCAAAACTTAATGCACAATTTTAACTACCTTTGAGTTTCATTTTTTAATTTTATTTTAGTTGTATTTGAATGAAATTGTGTTAGCATTAGAGAAGTTTTGCTTTCCTTCTTTAACTTTCTAAAATTCACTTCCATCTCTGGGCATTCTTGTAAATCAAAAGCCTAAAATTAAATAATGAAGAATAGTTTCAGTTGTTGACAGTGTAATATGACTGCACAAGTTTGGGGCTGAGTAGTTTAATTCTAGCATGATCAGTGTTGCAGCAAGCAAGAGATTCAATGATTTAGTCATATACCAATGCAGTTAAGTGGGATGCTCTTACCTCTCTGTTCCATGAGGCCACCTTTCCACTTCTGTACAACCAGGTACTGGTGGGAGGAGTCACATTGATCAGAGTGTTCCCAGTCAAACCCTTAGCGGATCCATAGGTGAAATCAGCAGTAAAGTTAATGCAGGCTAATTTTCACATGTTCCTCAGCTGCGTAAAAGTCAAATAAAGGGGAACTAATTTATAACAGAAGAATTATGTAGTGTCATTGGACCCATGGTGTCTGTATAGTCTTCTACCCCTGAAAGCACAGTCTGCAGGACTAGCTTGGTTGTTTGGAGGCAGGGCTGGAGCAGGAGAGTAAACAGTTGGGGCTCCAGAAAACTTCTGATCTCTAAGCCTCACCAAGCATGCCCAGGTGCATGGAGGACCTCAGTAATCAATAACTTTCAATGTGCAATTTATAATGGCCAACATTACTGAAGATTGGGGACTGTTGTAAATGTCACCAATTAACTACGTAAAGGCTGAATCCTCAAGGGAGCAGATCAGAAAAAAATAAGTGCACAGGAGTATAAATTATTACAAATTGACAGTATTTTCCTATAGGTCAGTGACACATGGGTGATCTTAGAAATTATGTAGCTGGAGGAACGAACACAGAATATAGATGAATAATTAGAATATATCCCCTCAGCTGAAACTTTTAAGATCAATAGTAATAGAAAAGTGGATGTTCAGATGAGATTAGTTTTAAGGTTGGTAAATGTTTAATTATGTAATCTGTATATCCGTTTTTAATATTCTGATCCTCAGTAGCATACTAAATGTGCAAATAGGGCCCAAATACTTTCACCGAGTATATCTGTCATTTTGCACTAACATAGCACAATCCACCTGAAGAGCTCAGTGTTTTACAAGCACTGAAGAGGCAGGGACCACTGCTGGACAGGAGACAAACTGTGGAGTTTATTGCAGGATTGGCGCCTTAATTCTTACAGTGTAAAGATGTAAGGAGAAGTTCTCCTTATTTCATACAAAGGGAAACTGAGGCAATTTAAAGACTTGCCAAAGGTCATAAAGGAGTTCCACACCAGCAGAGGTTAAAAGTTAAACCTGCTCTCAGCCTACTACTTTAAACAATCTTTCTTCTCTTATGATTATAAAGAGGGTGTCTAGCTAACAAGAGCCAAGATATTGCTTTCTACATTACAAAGGTAATTTAGAAAAATGCTGCTTTTATATAATATATTTATATTATGTCTGTACTGTGACACGAGAGAATTTTTTAGATCAGACAACATGATGTATTCATCCATAAGAACCAAATTCACTGACACTGTTATGTTTGACTGAATAGCAAGTGCTCTTTGAATTTCTTGTCCTTAGATATTAGACAAAGTACGTCTCCTTAATTGTAACAGAATGCTCTGACTTTGGCCTCAGAAGTTGAGGGGGAAGAAAGGTCATCCTTCAAATCTCAACCATCTTTATAATGAGCCTTAGCACCACTAATAAGACAGTGATTTTATTTATAAATCGTGGTCTATTTTTCTTTTTACCTTCTTGACTTTTAACAAATTATCTTTCAATTCTCTTTAAAGCACCCAAAAAAAAAAACCCAGAAGGCTATTTAAATTTAAAACTCCAGTATTCAAGCTGAGTTAGAGGCTTACAGAAGCAGCCAGCAAGTGAAGCTCTTTACCGGAAGGGATTAAATCAAGGATCAGCAACCTTTGCCTGTCAGGGAAATTCACTGGTGGGCTGAGATGGTTTGTTTACCTACAGCGTCCGCAGATTCAGCTGATTGCAGCTACCACTGGCCACGGTTCTCCGTTCCAGGCCAATGGGGGCTGTGGGAAGCAGCGCGGGCTGAGGGAAGTGCTGGCCACCATTTCCTGCAGCCCCCATTGGCCTGGAATGGCGAACCACAGCCAGTGGGAGCTGCAATCAACCGAAATTGTGGACATTGCAGGTAAACAAACTCCCGGCCTGCCAGCAGCTTTCCCTGATGGGCCATGTGCCAAATGTTGCCGATCCCCGTGTTAAATTATAGAATTATTTTCCTGTACCACAGCAATTCTTTGCATTCTAGGCTAGAGGACAAAATCACAGGGAGAGGTGGCAACACAAAATGGAAAAATAATGGGTTGGTCAGCATAGAAAACATTTGCAAATGCTTCTATTACTTTAAATCCTAGAGAATTACACAGATGTATGTAAGAGTAAAAATTGGTCATCTGAACTCGAGTCTTCTCCCACACATATTTAAATCAGCAGTCCATTAAGGTAAATTATTTTACACCGGTGCAAAGGCGGTGTGAGGAAAAAATTCTGCCCATTGTCTTTATCAGAAATTCCCTTAAATTGAACTTGGTAAACTGTAATCACCCATTGGCTTTATGGATAACCTGGAAAAGAAAAATAGCTTCCTGCCAACTCTAGCTTATCCTCTCCTGCTCCTTAGGAAGTTCCACACATCCTCATGTAACCTGCATGCCAATTGCTTCATATTCTCCATATGCATCTCAACAATATGAACAATAAATAGTCCTTGTGGAGGACTGGCCTGTCCCCCAAGGTTTGTGAGAGTGAGAGATCGTCCTTCAGGATAGGATGATGATGTGCTGGAGAGGTTTTAGTTGGGGGCTGTAGGTGATGGCTAGTGGCATTCTGTTACTTTCTTTGTGGGGCCTGTCTTGTAGTAGATGACTTCTGTGTACTCTTCTGGCTCTGTCAATCAGTTTCTTCCCTTCACCAAGTGGGTATTGTAGTTTCAAGAATACTTGATAGAGATCCTGTAGGTGTTTGCCTCTGTTTGAGGGAATGGAGCAAATGCGGTTGTATCTTCTTTTGTGGGCTAGAATTTGTATCTAGCCCGCAAAAGTTTGGCTGTAGACAATGGATCGTGTGATGTGGTCTGAATGAAAGCTAGAGGCATGTAGGTAAGTATAGCAGTGAGTAGGTTTCTGGTATAGGGTGGTATTTATGTGAACATCACTTAGCACTGAAGAGTCTAGGAAATGGACCTCTTGTGTGGACTGGTCCAGGCTGAGGTTGATGGTGAGGTGGAAATCATTGAAATCTTGGTGGAATTCCTCAAGGGCCTCCTTCCCATGGGTCCAGATGATGAAGATGTCATCAGTGTAGCTCAAGTAGAGTAGGCGTGTAAGGGGACAAGAGCTGAGGAAGCATTGCTCTGTCAGCCATAAAAATGTTGGCATAATGTGGGGCCTTGGGGGTACCCACAGCAGTCCCACTGACTTGAAGGTATAATTGTCTCCATATCTGAAATAGTTGTGGGTAAGTACAAAGTCACAAAGTCATCCACCAGGTTTGCCATGGTACTGGGGATGCTATTCCTGATGGCTTGTGGTCCATCTTTGTGTGTAATATTTGTGTAGAGAGCTTCTACATCCATAATGGCTAGGATGGTGTTTTCTGGAAGACCACCGAAGGATTGTAGAAAACACCATTCTAGCCACTACGGATGTGGACTACAAGCACCTACAGATCTATAATAAAGACAATCCCTCACTCTCACAGACCTTGGGAGACAGGCCAGTCCTTACTTACAGACAGCCCTCCAACCTGAAGCAAATACTCACCAGCAACTACATACCACACAACAAAAACACCAACCCAAGAACCAAACCCTGCAACAAACCTCCGTACCACCTCTGTTCACATATCTATTCAAGGGACACCACATCAACCACACCATCAGGAGCTCGTTCACCTGCACATCTACCAATATCATATGTGCCAGCAATGCCCTATGCCATGTACATTGGCCAAACCGTGCAGTCTCTACGCAAAAGAATAAATGGACACAAATCTGACATCAGGAATGATAACATTCAAAAACCAGTAGGAGAACACTTCAACCTCTCTGGTAACTCAAAAACAGACCTAAAAGTGGCAATTCTTCAACAAAAAAACTTCAAAAACAGACTCCAATTTGAAACTGCAGAACTGGAATTAATTTGCAAACTGGACACCATCAGATTAGGCCTGAATAAAGACTGGGAGAGGTTGGGTCATTACAAAACCTAAACCTAATTTCCCCCATACTAATTTCCCCCTACGGTTACTCGCACCTTCTTGTCAACTGTCTGAAATGGGCCACTCTCATTATCACTTTAAAAGTAATTTTTCCTCCCTGTTAGTTGAATTGTCTCGTTAGACTGACCTCACACTTGGTAAGGCAACTCCCATCCTTTCATGTATTTATACCTGCTCCTGTATTTTCCACTCCATGCATCTGATGAAGTGGGTTCTAGCCCACAAAAGCTTATGCCCAAATAAATGTGTTAGTCTCTAAGGTGCCACAAGGACTCCTTGTTGTTTTTGATAACACAGACTAACAAGGCTTCCATTCTGCAACCTGTCCACAACATGAGTTCTGTCTCCAGGTGAAAATTGTCACCTGGCTTCAAATCTCCCAATGAGATATGCCTGCAGTTGTATTTAGTTAGATGGAATACATGGGCCCAAAGAGTCAACAGTGTTAACATGACCCTGTAGCTGTCCACCATTACACAGTTTTGAACAAGGTTCAGAGTTTGACATACAGAGGACTCGATCTGCTCAGTACCATAGCAAACACACTAGGAAATTCATGCCAAAAGTTAGAAAGGTTATCACTTGAAACACACAAAAGGAAAGGAATCACAATAAAGCAAAAGGCAATGAAGTGGAATTGAGTGATTATGCAAAACAAAGTTAATCAAAAGTCACCGCCTTTACTAAACCCAAACTTAAAAAAAAAAACACAAATAATACCATTGTTTGAATAAACAGAAATTTCACTAATATGAGGAGCCTTAGCAGCAATAAGGTCTGTTCAGAAACACTCATTCTGACTGGTACAGTGACAAGTGTTATGAAAACAAGATATGTAGATGGAAATTCAGTATTTTGGAGGAGTCTAGAGATTGGGTTTAGACCTTATCTGTTCCTGTATTGATTACAACTTTGCAATACATAGAGCAAGGAGGCATGTGCTGACAATACTGCCTGTGCATTCTTTTCGCCTACCACCAAAATTTCCCAGATTAAAAATCTATGGCTCATTAAACAGGAAGGAAGGAGTATATTGCCTTAGAAATATTGCAATCTGTCAGGATTACTTTGTCCTAGAGTGGAGGCTTATCTGTAAAACCTGCACACAATTACTTTTTAATGATTTTTATCTTGGCTCATTAGGAGAGCAGCCACCACTGAGACTTTTCAGAGTAATCATGCAGGTGTACCAATGATATAGCTACAGTGCATCTTGGAAAAGCATCTCACAATTTACTGATCTAGGTTGAAAATCCAGAAATGAAAATGAGATTTATTTATTTTTTAAATCCTATGTAAACTTGCATGGCATGTCCATGATATAGTATATCACATCAGTAGTAACATTTTTTGGTTAATAACAGCATTTTCTTTAAATATGGTTATTTATAAATGTATTGAATCAATCTGTTGAACAACCTAGGAATTATGTACTAAAATTCTGAATTGTTCATTTAATTGTGAGCCTGTGCTTGCTTTAACAAGAGTTGTTTTTTAAAATTCTTTTTATCATAATAGAGTGCAATAGTATTTGCTTCTCATTTATAACTCAGCCTATTTGAAACGTAAGTGAAATTCTTAAGCTCAGCCCGAGTATGGGATGGCATGCAGCTGTGCTGTCCTAAGAGAACACTCCCCTCTTGTCCTGGTGAAGTGGGAAGACACTAAGGGCATGTCTACACTTACCGGGGTGGCGATCGATGCACTGGGGGTCAATTTTGTGGGTCTAGTAAAGACCCACTAAATCGACCGCAGATCGCTCTTCCATCAACTCCAGGACTCCACAAGAACGAGAAGCATAAGGTAAGTCAATGGGAGAGTGTCTCCCATCGACCCAGTGTGATGTAGACACTGTGGTAAATCGACCTAAGCAACGCTGACTCCAGCTACATTATTCACGTAGCTAGAGTTGTGTCTCTTAGGTCAACTTATCCCTGTAGTGTAGACAAGGCCTAAGATGGTAACTCCAAAAAGTGGTGAACTGAGTTAAGCTTACTCTTCACCACATCTGGCCAGGTTTGCTAGCTGGCACTTAGGAAGGATGGAACCAGGGCTCTGGTCTCTCTTCACTTGCTGATAGCAGGCATGGAATCTTCCTCTCCCTGAATCCCAGCTATAATGACCATAACATAACCATGCAAGCTTATTCCCATGTACAACTGCATTTCAACTGGTCAAAATCTAGCCTTCTATAGGAAATATATATAGGAAATATCCTGTTCATGGAATGAGTGAACACAACACATGCTTGAAAACACTACAGGGATCTTAAAATAGGAGCCAAGAAGCTTTGGGAAACCATGATGGAGGAGAGCCAATACACGGTACTGCCGAGCCCATGCATTCAAAAATCTTGAGTCTAGCTCCTGCAATTCATGAGATTGGCTTAAGTCATGAGATTTTGTAGAAAAAAATCTCAAACTTTGTTTTCTTTTTTACTTGTTTTTGTGTTTGAGCCTTTAGAGTTCAGTTTTCAAGTTTTTTTCTTTGTAACCAGTACTATTCAAAAATGCACACTTAAACACTTCTCTGTGGAATCTGGGGCTTCAAGAAAAACACAAAGTATCTATCAATAGACTTATAATAAAAATTTAGGAGTTAAAATATTATTGGTGGGAAGGTTGACTGACACTTCCCATTAAGACAGTATTTTCATTTACTTATAACTTCTCCAAACTTTACCCATTTGGGCTAACGTTTTCAGTGCTGGCTGTCTGCTTCAGGATGAATTGGTCTGGAAAATTTAGCCAAAACAGTTTAGCCACTTCTGAGAACAAGTGTAGGGGGAAAATACATTGTTTTTCCAATGTTAGAAAAAAAAATCAAATCAACCTTTTCTGTGGGAAGCTTTAGTGTCCCCTTGCTTTGGAGCAGGGATTTGAAATTTGACAGGAGGATGGTCTCTGTGTCGGGGTTATGTGTTTTTCTATCCCTGTGAAAATCTGTCCAACTTTGGTAATCTGATAAGCCTTTTAAAATAGCAGTTTGTACATACCCAATAGAGAGTTGTTAGAACTTGGCAGCTAAAATTCCCTCAAAATTCTACCTTCACTGAGCATGGTCCTAATATTGATTCTACTGTATGTGCACCATCCCCAAAGAGCAACTGAGCATGCCCCTTCCAACCCAGGGCTACAGCGTCAAAGCCACACTTTCCATACAAGAGCTGTTCCAGGCTATGCAGTGGCACTGAGAACATAGAGCTTGTACAACCTTAATTCTACCCCATTCTGCATATGCATTATCATACACTCTAATTATGCGATCCCATACTATTTTTCCACAACTGCCATGCATCATTCAATGTACAGGGTGGACCTGCATTGGGGATGATTTAGGGCTGTGTAGTAAAGGAGACTGTTGTGCGTAAGACTCTTTGTTGCAGAAGTTGGAAGGTGTGAAGTGAATGAGGCAGGCTACTGCACAACCAGAGAGGACATTCTAATGACTAAAGCAGCTGAATGGTGCCCTGGAGAATTGGAGTCTATTCTTGTATCTGCTACAGAGTTCCTGCATGGCACTGGGCAAGTCATTTAAACTCAGTTTTTCACAGGTGATCACTAATTGAATTTTCCTCATTTTATGGGTGCCTCATTGGACACCCTTCGGTCTGATTTGCAGAAGTGTTGAGCACCCAAAACAGCAACTGAAGTCAATGGGAGAACTGCTTTAAACATACAAAGTGCTACATGATGCTAAGTACTGTGAAAAATATGGCCCTAGGTGACTCACACTGGGCAACAAAATAGTATATACTTTTAACCTTAGTCTCTGTGCCTCAGTTCCCCCATCCATAAAATGGGGATAATAACCAGTCATCCCACAGTGGTGTTGTTAACAGGAATTTATGTTTGTGAAGCACTCGGGTGCTACAGCGATGAGTGCCATTGTGGAAGCACACTCTCACCCTTACAGTGCCTCATTGCATCTGTGCAGGATGTTGCTAAAACCTTCAGCTTCAGCACCTCCTGCTGTCCACTTGCCTCTGGCACCAGGTGTTCTGTTTCTCCACCCTCCAGCCGTGTCATCTAAGTTCAGACCCCTTCTGTGGTATCAAGCCCTAACAAAACTGAAGAGTTCTGCTTTATGACGTACTGAAAGTTTCTCTACTTACAAACCAGACCTCAGGTTTCCATTACAGAAGCCCCCCTGGACTCTGTGTATGCTCACTATAGGTTTCTCTCAGCCAGAGAGATCTGGCTCCTACGCCACCTTTCCCTCAACCGAGGGACTTCAATCTATTTAGTATGGCTTAGTTCCACCCTCTCTGACATGAGCTAATTAGCTACTCCCCAGGTGCAAAGCATGAGTAACTGTGTGCATTCACTAGCCTTATAGGTGATGGGTGGTTAGGTCCCATCACAGCCATAAAAAAATGTTTTGAGGAAATTAATAATTCCATCTTCAGAGCAAAGATTGAATAGTGAACAATAAATAAGGCCTAAGACTGCACATTTAACAAAGAAAGGAAAATAAAATATTGAATAGCTGCTCATTAAGTGAGCAGCATCCATTCTGTGCACTAAATGAGGCAGGTGTGCCTTGGGAAACAAATAAGATGTGCTCATGTATTTAGACTGTACCATAGCATTTATGCACAACCTTAACTCTTACATTTCTTTACTTGATTGCTTCACTTTGCAACCTTAATAGTGTTCTTTTAATACACTTTTCTGTGTGTAATATGAATGTTTAAAAAAGATTCTAGTTAAATTCTGCTTAAGTCTTGCTTACTTGGTTCAAAATACAAGTAAGTTACAATCTTGTTCCCCAGGGACTCTAAAACAGTAGAACATAATGCTATGAGCAAATCAATGTAATTATACTTATAACTATTCTTTTGGTTACTCATGTATACTAAACAACAAGATGAAGGGTTGTGAAGTTTGAAACCAAATTCTATAGTCACTGCAGAATACAAATATTTATAAATGAACAATACCTTTTCTGTACACTACCTGGTGTACAGATGTTCCCATAAGCAGAGCAACGTCTTAAATTCTAGCTTTAAAGGGGATGATTGCAAAAGTATAGATTTTCTCATAGATGAAAAAGGACATTTTCTCCTGCTCTGATTAGGAAACTAGATAAAGGCACGGAAGGAAATTGTTCTCTAGAACAGCTCATTTGCTTTATTAATGAAGGAATAGACTTGGAGTAAATTCTGGAATCAATTGCTCACTGGAGAGGTCAGTCAAGTGAACAACTAGAACGGAATAGACTAGAGCTGAGTAGATCTTCCTTACTGCATTTCACACAGCCTTCTGTGAACATTCCTGTTTGTGTTGTGAGTAAGCATAGCAAACTGTAAGGGTGAAATTCACCTATATGCAGAAAGCCAGCATGAGTCCTATGGACCACTTAAGTGTCTGCTTAATTAATCCTTAATGACTTAATTGGCAGTAGATGGCCTTTTTTTGTAGAGTTAAATTCACACCTAATTCATCCAAATTCAAACTCTACCCAGTGTAAACTCATACCATTGGACAGCTTTCCATCCCTATAGCATCATTTCTGACACCCATGGTGATAAGAAGGACAAAGCTACCAAAGAGCAGCAGCAGTATGTTATTGGTTTGTGCTGCTATTTCTTCAGGTCTGCTTTCAGTAATGCAAGTACTTGCGCTGACATGGTTTGCCAGATTTGGACCCCATCCACCTAGCCTGTATGATTGATGGACATCAAATTGGCTCATAATTCTGAAGCCTGATCCCTTGATTTATTTTACAAGTTCAGAATATGGTTCATCTGCAGACAGACTCAGCCACAATGACTGCTTGTTGTAATGCTTTCTTAATTGACCAGCAGAGTGCAGGTGCTGCTGACAGAGGTGGGATTTGGCTATGCTTTGCCTTCCAATGCAGTCTAGGAAACTAATGAAGTCAATTGCCTACAGGGAGACCAGTACCACAATCATCACCACTCTGGTGGTCATTCTGCTGCCAATCTCAACATGTAGTGCAACAAAAATACTTTGTATGAGGTCCAGTAAGAAAAAGGATATGAAATTAGAATATCTTGACCTATGGTTACTGTGCAACCAGATGCCAGCCTGTTTTTACCTCCTGCAAATGAAAATGTTGTTAGTTGCAGCAACAGAAACATCTGCTTCTCTGACAGGCTGGCTCTGTTTGTAGGCAAGTTTAATCAATTAAAGAAATTCATGGGCAGCATCTCTTAGACATCTGCAACTGGAATTATCATGTTGGAAGGTGGCAAGTGCTGAGCAATGCATGCAACTCTCTTGCACTCCTGTCCTGCTAGTGACCCTTTTGTATGCTAGTTCAGAGAGACAGGTTTGAGCAAGTATATCTGCCATTCAGGTTCAATAGTTGATAATGAACTATATGGAATGTTGTGGAATACTACTTTTTAGACTGGGTAGTAATATAAAAGAGGTCAAGTGTAAAAGTATAATTAGGCAGGCCAAAAAAATAATTTGAAGAGCAAACAAACATTTGGACAAGGGTCATCCAGGGTATATAGTATACTTGGACTTTCAGAAAGCCTTTGACAAGGTCCCTCACCAAAGATTCTTAAACAAACTAAGCAGTCATGAGGTAAGAAGGAAGGTTCTCTCATAGATCAGTAACTCATTAAAAGGCAGGATTACAGGGTCAGTTTTCACAATAGAGAGAGGTAAACAGTACGACCCTCCAGGTCTTTACTAGGACCAGTACTGTTCAACATATTCATACATGATATGGAAAAAGGGGTAAACAGTGAGGTGGCAAAGTTTGCAGATGATATAAAATTACTCAAAAGAGTTAAGTCCAAAGCAGACTGCGAAGAGTTACAAAGAGATCTCACAAAACTGGGTGACTGGGCAACAAAATACATCAGAAGCAGGAAGCCTGCTAAACAACCAGTGTGGCCCCTGGACAATCGAGATACAAAAGGAGCACTTAGAGATAATAAAGTCATTGCAGAGAAACTAAACTCTTTGCTTCAGTCTTCATGGCTGAGGATATTAGGGAGATTCCCAAACCTGAGCCATCCTTTGTAGGTGACAAATCTGAGGAATTGTCACAGATTGAAGTGTCACTAGAGGAAGTTTTGGAATTAATTGATAAACTTAACATTAACAAGTCACCGGGACCAGATGGCATTCACCCAAGAGTTCTGAAAGAACTCAAATGTGAAATTGTGGAACTATTAACTATGGTTTGTAACCTGTCCTTTAAATCGGCCTCTGTACCCAGTGACTGGAAGTTAGTTAATGTAACATCAATATTTTAAAAGGGCTCTAGAGGTGATCCTGGCAATTACAGATCAGTAAGTCTAACATCAGTACCAGGCAAATTAGTTGAAATAATAGTAAAGAATAAAATTGTCAGACACATAGAAGAACATAAATTGCTGGGAAAAAGTCAACATGGTTTCTTGTAAAGGGAAATCATGTCTTACTAATCTACTAGAGTTCTTTGAAGAGGTCAGCAAACGTGAACAAGGGGGATTCAGTGGACATAGTGTACTTAGATTTCCAGAAAGAGTTTGACAATATCCCTCACCAAAGGCTCTTATGTAAATTAAGTTGTCATGGGTTAAGAGGGAAGATCCTTCCTTTCATGGATTGAAAACTGGTTAAAAGACAGGGAACAAAGGGTACAAATAAATGGTGAATTTTCAGAATGGAGAGGGGTAACTAGTGGTGTTCCCCAAGGGTCAGTCCTAGGACCAATCCTATTCAACTTATTCATGAATGATCTGGAGAAAGGGGTAAAGAGTGAGGTGGCAAAGTTTGCAGATGATACTAAACTGCTCAAGATAGTTAAGACCAAAGCAGACTGTGAAAGATCAAAAAGATCTCACAAAAGTAAGTGATGGCAAATGAAATGTAATGTGGATAAATGTAAGGTAATGCACATGGGAAAAAAATAACCCCAACTATACATAAAATATGATAGGGGCTAATTTAGCTACAACTAATCAGGAAAGAGATCTTGGAGTCATCATGGATAGTTCTCTGAAAACATCCACGCACTGTGCAGCGGCAGTCAAAAAAGCAAACAGGATGTTAGGAATAATTAAAAAAGGGATAGAGAATAAGATGGAGAATATCTTATTGCTTTATATAAATCCATGGTATGCCCACATCTTGAATACTACGTACAGATGTGGTCTCATCATCTCAAAAAAGATATACTGACACTAGAAAAAGTTCAGAAAAGGGCAACTAAAATGAGGAGAGATTAAAGAGGCTAGAACTTTTCAGCTTGGAAAAGAGGAGACTAATGGGGGGATATAATAGAGGTATATAAAATCAGGCGTGATGCGGAGAAAGTGAATAAGGAAAAGTTATTTACTTGTTCCCATGATATAAGAAATAGGGGCCACCAAATGAAATTAATGGGCAGCAGGTTTAAAACAAATAAAAGGAAGTTCTTCACACAGCGCACGGTCAACCTGTGGAACTCCTTGCCTGAGGAGGTTGTGAAGGCTAGGACTATAACAAGGTTTAAAGAGAACTAAATAAATTCATGGAGGTTAAGTCAATTAATGGCTATTAGCCAGGATGGGTAAGGAATGGTGTCCCTAGCCTCTGTTTGTCAGAGGAGATGGATGGCAGGAGAGATCACTTGATCATTACCTGTTAAGTTCACTCCCCCTGGGACACCTGGCATTGGTCACTGTTGGTAGACAGGATATAGGGCTGGATGGACCCTTGGTCTGATCCAGTATGGCCATTCTTATGTTCTTATGTTAAAATAGCAGATGAAATTCAATGTTGCTAAATGCAAAGTAATGCATATTGGAAAACAGAATCTCAGCTATACATACAAAATAATCAGATCTAAATTAGCTGATACCACTCAAGAAAGAGATCTTGGAGTCATTGTGGATAGTGCTCTGAAAACACCCACTTAATATGCAGCAGCATCCAAAAAATGCTAACAAAATGTTAGAGAAGAGATAGATAAGAAGATAATAAATATTACAGTGCCACTATATAAATCCATGTTATGCTCACACCTTGAATATAGCTTGCAGTTCTGGTCACCCCATCGCAAAAATGATATATTAGAAATGAAAAAGTTACAGAGAAGAGCAACAAAAATAATCAAGTGTATGGAACCGCTTCCATATGAGGAGAGATTAATAAGACTGGGACTGTTCCATTTGGAACAGAGACATCTAAAGGAAGATATGATAGAGGTCTGTAAAATCACAAATGATATGGAGAAAGTGAATAAAGAATTGTTATTTACTCCTTCACATAACACAAGAACCAGGGGTCACCCAATGAATTAATAATCAGCAAGTTTAAAAGAAACAAAAGGAAGTACTTCTTCACACAATGCTCAGTCAACTGTGGAATTCATTGCTAGGTGACGCTGTGAAAGTGAAAACTACAACCGTATTCAAAAAAAGAATTAGACAAGGATAGGTCCATCAATGGCTATTAGCCAAGGAGGTCAGGGATGCAACCTCATTTTCTCAAAATGCCTGAAACTCTTTCTTTTTGACATTACCAGTTGAAACAATTTGATGAACTCAACACAAATTTACAAATAATGACATGGATATTGTTGCAAAGTAGTTTATATGAAGGAAAATCCTACTCTGTCTACTGCAAAACATTCATTTTACATTTTAAAAATGATGGCTTAATAAATAAAAAACAGCATAAAAGGAAGGCTCTTTCAAGAATGAGTCCCATGGAGAGAACTGATACATCTTGTCGGTATTCACTCCATGTACACCAGAAAAATATGTGATGCCTGATGCTTGTGTCATGCCTATTTTACCCCACTGTGACATCATTGATGTTCCACAGTTACCTCTGAGGCACACCATTTTAAGTAAGAGGAGAACACGTCACATGGAGTCATATGTCAAATGAAAGAATTAATGATTGAAATCAACATACATTTGTGAATGTTGAAAAAGCAGAATGCATAGAAATTTATAATCCAAACAAACTAGTAAAATAATACTCTTCAATAGTTTCTGCATAATTTTGTCTGTAAATAGTGTACTTAGTCACAAATAAATAGGCCCACTATTTGATCGGCTTCAAACATGTTTAAATTATGTGTTAAATAGGTTATGGATTTGTTAGAGACTAACTTATTCACAATTTTTCCACAGTTAGACTAGCTCTAATTCTAAACGTGTTATAGTTATTTAACAGTATGCTTCTCACAGTAATAATCCAAGTTTGGTTTGACCTTCCATTGCTGTAACAGTCCTTTGTTTTATTTCCCCAGTGTTGAGTAGTTATGCTGTTCCTTGAACCAAGGGCTTGTCTACATCACAAAGTTGCAGCGCTGGTGAGGGGGTTACAGCGCTGCAACTTAGGAGGTGTACACATCTGCAGGGCATCACCAGCGCTGCAACTCCCTGTTTGCAGCACTGGCCGTACTCCCGTTTTGTCTCGGGTGTAGAGGATCCAGCGCTGGTGATCCAGTGCTGGTAATCAAGTGTAGACACTTACCAGCGCTTTTCTTGACCTCCGTGGAATAAGCAGGTATCCCAACATACCTGAGGAAGCCTCTGGTAATCAAGCTGGTCTCCTTCCCCGGTTTGCTCTCGCGTTCCCCGAACCCCGAGCAAGCAGGTCTCCTTCCCTGCGGTTTGCAGGGTGGTTCGGGGAACGCGAGAGCAAACCGCGGCGAAGCTGGTCTCCTTCCCCGGTTTGCTCTCGCGTTCCCCGAACAAGCAGGTCTCCTTCCCTGCGGTTTGCAGAGTGGTTTGGGGAACGCGAGAGCAAACCGCGGCGAAGCTGGTCTCCTTCCCCGGTTTGCTCTCGCGTTCCCCGAACCCCTGTGCAAGCAGGTCTCCTTCCCTGCGGTTTGCAGGGGGGTTCGGGGAACGCGAGAGCAAACCGCGGCGAAGCTGGTCTCCTTCCCCGGTTTGCTCTCGCGTTCCCCGAACCCCCCTTGAAGCCGCCCAACAGCGCTGCAGTATGGCCACATCTAACACCACTTGCAGCGCTGGTTGCTGTAAGTGTGGCCACTCTGCAGCGCTGGCCCTATACAGCTGTACTAATACAGCTGTAACAACCAGCGCTGCAAAATTTTAGATGTAGACATACCCCAAATCTAGATTGCCTTACTCCCACATATTAGTCCCATACACTTCACTACAATACGCTGAATGAAGGAACATTAACTCCTGTTTAACTTGAAATGTCACTCAGATTTTTTGTCTGCCATTAAGTCATAGGATAAAGGTTGCAAAAGTATGAGCATATTAAAATATACTATTTTTCAACATGTATATGTTTTGTTTCGGTTTTTATAGAAAAGATTAGTCAAATTACCTCATTTTAGAAAATGGCTTTTTTTAATTAGCCAATGCAAATTATATTTATTTTCAGAAGAGATTTAACAATTAATAAATTAAAAAAAAAATTACAGAATTTTCTGTGGCTGGGGTGGGAAGTTTTTGTTTTGTTTTGTTTTGTTTTTGTTTAGTTTTTGCTAGTCTAATGTCTTTCCCTTTCTGTTTCTGGAACACCTAATTAAAGTTTATTTTGTATTTTCTTACCAGTTTTTTGGTGGAGCTCATATAACCAATAATATCAAACTTCAATATATTTGCTTACTTATACTAGATTGCATGAAATTTGACAGGATATTGTAATTTACAATGTAATAGTAAATAAATTATTCAAGGCACAATGTTCAACTGATTTAAATAATTTACAGTCTGGAAATGGTGCAATAGGCAAGCTCTTAATGGAAAACATAAAATATTGCAGCATATCTTGAATACTTAATCACTGTGTACTTAACAAAGCAAAATCCACTGTTAAGCTCTGTTTGTACATGTAATCAAGTACTTTTTGTTTTTGTTTTATAAGCGATAGCGTAGCATGATGTACTTAATGATAGTTCCATATCTTACGAGAGTGCTATTTCAGACAGGTAGGACCCATTTTCATTAACACAGATTGAAACTACAACCTTCTAAAATAGACAGCCCCTTCTTTAAGTGAATTTTAAAAGCGATCTGACACTGAGGACATGCCTCTGTATCCATGCCTTAGTTTTAAGCATTGTGTTGTTTTCTGCATAATTCCATACTATGGTTATTAATTTGTTTAATTTGCCCTCAGAAGTTTCTCTATACACGTTAGGTAAATGCTAAATATTATTTGAAGGAAACCTTTCAGTGTGTAAATGTTGAGAGCTATGGTTGTCAAGGCTAAGGGGAGCCCTAGTTTTTCTATACAATCTGTAATCAACTCAACAAAGCAAAAAGCTCACAAGAATATATATATTATGTCATGTGGTTTTAAAGTTTTAAATTTAAAATAATAAAGTTGCTTCCAAATAAATATAATTGTACATTTACATTTGAAAGGTATCATACACAATACATATGTTTTCATGCACAAAGGGCAAAAATATGTATTTAGTGTTAAATTATTTACTTTTGATTAAGGAAACCCAAAGAAAAAACATAAATCACATAAGAGCCTAATGTATGTCTCTTCTGTAACAGGCTGCAGCACCTCTGAAAAGAGAAATAGCTGCTGTTTCTGCCCTCAGGCACAATTCTTTGAAACGTAAAGATGAAAAACAAACAAACAAAATCACAAGTATTTCAGTTTCACACTATCATTATTTATTTCTATTACCATAGCTCCCAGGAGCCCTACTCATGGATCAGGACTCCATTGTACAAGGTACTGTACAAACACAGAACAAAAAGACCGACCCTCCCCAAAGTGTTTACAATCTAACCTGAAAAAAATTACTTTCTAAATGTCCCATAGTCCATATAGGATTTGTTCCATTTTTGCCTTGTGTTTTGAATGTGGGGAATTCCATAGAAATGTCTGGGTCAAGATCAGAAGGAAACTACAGTGATGGGGTAGAACTCAGGCTAGAGATGCAACAATAATATCTTTCCCAGAATAAGAGACTTGGTATTGGTAATGAAGGGTCTAGGTAAACCCACACAGAGTAGAACAAATGTGGATGATGTATGAAGGAAGATAATAAGTCCAACTGGAGATCCTATTAAGTTGCAAATCATTCTGCAATTGCCAAAGCATTTACAAAGAGATTAACAGAGTGTGATGTAAGCTACCCCTTGTGGCTTGGTCAAGACACACAGGTAAATGAATGATAGATGCATGGGATGAATCAAGTGACAGGCTGCAACTTTATTAATTTAACACTGGGGAAGAGAAGCTATGGGCCTACCCTCTGCTATCTCATATTAGGCATTTAACTGGTTCCAGTGCACTGTTACAGGGTTCCCACCATATAACCAGTAACTTGGGGTAAAGCCACCTAGAGCTTTCTTTAGAATTCAGCTCATTCATAATTGCAATGAATAATCACTAGGGTAGGAAAAGTATGAGAATGATTTTATGGTCTTCTGGTTAGGGTACTCCCCACAGATGTGAGAGAGCTAAATTCAAGTCACTGCTTTAATGGGTATTTAATTATTTATAAAAATAGAACAGATTCAGCAGGAGAGATTGAGACATATAGATACAGAGATCTACAACAGAATATCCTATAGTCCAGTGGATAGGGCATTCATCTAGGAGCTGGGAAATCCTCAACAGGGAAAAATTGAACCCAGGTCACCCTCATCCCAAGCAATGTCTTAACCACTAGTCTAAATGTCCTTTGTTTTTGTCAAAATGCCTGAAATTGAAAAAAAAATTAAAAAGAAAATTTGTTTTGACATTTCAAAACCATGAGTTTTTCTTTGTTTTTGGTTCAATCAAAACTATTCAGCAAGTTTGACACAAATTCACAAATAGTTTGAAGTCAACCCAAATTGCAGTTTTCAGCAAAGAAACTATTCACTGTGGGAAAAAAACACAAAAACTTGTGAGTAGATAATGACAGACTCTTGTTCAACACTACAGGCCTAAAAATTGGAATTTTTAAGACCAGAGCAAGAGGTTCCCACCTTTCTGAATAGCAATGTCACTTATGAAACTGTCAGCATTCCCTTTCAAGTGATGGCAAGGGTAAAATTTAAGGTCAGTGCTGATAGGAGCAGTAGCCATTTAAAATATTATTCTGCAATCTCACTAATACAATGATAAATAATATTATGCAGCCCTAGCTTCACTAAGATTTCATCACATTAACTTATAAATTGGGTCATCTGTAATTATAATAAAGAGTTATTTTGGTTTTAAAAGACCAAATGACTACTACTGGGGACCTCAGTTTTCTCCCACTTCCCTCCAAAGGCAGAGAGAGTTTTCAGTGCCCTCTCTGACAGGAAGCTGCTGCTGCTGCTACTGCATATTCTTGGAATTTTGATCTGGTATAGCCATCTTGGGTATTAATGTATGTGCAAGATAATGCTGATATTACTTTAACTGTCAATTTTATTTTCTAAAACATACTAGTTAGGTACAGTGCTTAATACCTAGTTGAGCTTAAAGGAGTCTCCTTTCCAAGGCCAGCTCTATGTTTTTGCTGCCCCAAGCACAGCAATCAGGCGGTCTGCTGGTCATGCAGATTTGGCAGCACATCTGCGGGTGATCTGTTGGTCCCACGCCTTCGGCGCACCCACCGCCAAAGTGCTGCCAAAGGCTGCCTGACTGCCACCCTCACAGCAACCAGCAGGCCGCCCCCCGCTGCTTGCTGCCCCAGGCGCAGACTTGCTGCTCTGGTGCCCGGAGCCACCCCTGCTCTGCTCCTGTCTTGCTCCTGTTATGTAGCCTTCTATTTTCACTTTCTCAGTGTATACAAAGAGACCTGTAAAATAGAAGGCAAAAGCATACAGAAATGAACTTAGTTTCAGTCATTTTAGGCAATATCAGTGCAGCAGAAAAAAAATAACTTTCCCCTCAACATACCCCTCTGAAAATTACATATAAAATTTTATTGAATATAGCTTTTTCCCACCAGAAAAATTCTTGACTGCCTATTTGATTTATTTGTACACAAATGCGATTCAGTTGTAACTGAAAATTCTGCTTTAGTAATGAGCAGTAATTGATGTTCCAGATCCACCAAACACATGTGCATATGATTAATTTACTCACATGAGTAGTGCCATTTAATTTAATGTGACTATTCCATATTTTCCCACTAAATCTTGCCTTATTATTATGGGTACAATTTTCTAAAGCGTCTAAGCCCCTTTTAAAAAAAAATACGCACTTGCGTCCAATTCACTTTTTAATAAGACAAGTTCTTATGTGCCAAAACCCTTGTCGCTTTTGAAAAAAGGACTAAATTCTTTGGTCACTTAGGAAAATGTTACCCTATATGTTTGCAGGATCAGGTTCTTAAAGCATATAGTAAAGAATGTACAAACTTACACTGAAACCTTTAAAACATTATGTACTTATAATCAAAGAAACTACCATTTTCACTGTAATTTTTAAAATAATGAATAATAATAAATACTACAACATTAGACTTTTTTGGACTATTTGAAAACTAAGTGGGAAATGAATGATATACTAGTTTGTCCTCATGTTGGATTTATTCCTTAAAAGATCCATCACTCTCCAAATTCCATTTGTGTCTTCATGCCTTGCTTCTTCAATGATTTCTTTTATATCATTATTGAGTAACAGTTATATAAAAATGTGGAGAAGTAATAGAACTGGGAACATTGGGAGGTGAGAGGAGCTCATATATTACTTAAAACAGACAGCAACACAGGGTCATAGCAAGAATTATTTTATCTATTTACCCATAGGTATTGCTGCATTTCTCATTTTCTGCTCAACCCCATCACTTTAAAACAATTCTGCTAAAACGTTGTATGAAGAACTAAAAGAAAGTACTGAACTTGTCAAAAGGAAATTTAGAGATTTGAGGGTTTATTGGTAAATTCTGTTGCCCAGGAATATTAATTTAAGAATATTTGTATGTTAACCAATTATATTTTAGCATAATTTAAAAGGTCTTGTTGAAAAGCTTAGCCTTTCCCCTTTTTTGGTTATTCAAAGAGCCTTTTCTCTTCATTGTCCCAATGTACTTTTTTATTTCCCCACACCAAATCTTGTTAATTTATCAGCACACTACTATTTAGGTTGCAAAGTTAAAATATCAATTAAACATTTTAAAAAGACATGATAAAAATACCATAAAACTGAATTGTTCTTGCTATATAACATTAACTCTAACTTGAATTCTTTTCCTGGTGATAGTATTTAAACATCAAGTTTTAGCCAATAACAGACTGCTCAAGTCTGAGTTCAAAAGTTTTTATAATTGTCACTTATCTCAAAGAAAAATATTCTGTAATATTTGTAGGGACACTGTCAGGTTAAAACTTAGAAACCAGATTCTGCTGTGTTGCACCACATGCAACTTTGAAGTCAGGGTTTCTATGTCAGCACAGAATTTCTCCATTTAAAAAAAATCCTTCTTAATAATGAAAATACACCTTATATTAAAATAATTTAGAGAATTATGCTGTTATCTCTTGCATTTCTCCTGCCCTGGACAATGAATTGTCTTGTCAGTTTCAGCATCTAGTCAATTTTATTTTCAGGTAGCACAGGGCTGCAATATTTGGATTGTAAATACTGGTTATATTTAAAAATCACAAATATTACTAGTGATCTTGGCTTTTGTAAAAGCTTATTTTTATAAAATCTGAATTACAGGTCAAATTTGACTTGATCATGTCCCTTTAAAAATTTGAAATGTGTTAAATAGAAGTATAGATATACTGCAGTATATTCATTCATTTCCTTTATGTTACTATAAATCACGTGTGTTCCCAAACCATTAAGCCATTGTAACTGTCATTTTAAATATTTCAGCAGTGGACTTAATAGCTTGCTTTTTTCTTATTGACTCACGATTAGAGCTAAGTGAATAATTGTTTGCTTGTTTGTTTGCTAGCTAAGCCAAAAAAAAACAAACCCACAGGAAAAAAAATTGTTTAGAGTCTAATGAAAACTTTTTTCAGATTTTTCATCTTATTTAGTTTTTCAGGGGAAGGGAGAATTGTTTTTAAATACATCTAGCTTTTAAAAAAACGTTGTTTTGAAATAAAGTCAAAAAGTTAAATTTCAAAATATCAAATCAAAAGCACTGACTTTTACAAAAAGTCCTTTTTTTATTGAAACTGTTTATTAAATTCTGAGCTGAATTTGCTAATATTTATAACTAATCCAAAGCTGCCTTTTTCTGTAAATAAACTATTCATCTGAAAAAATTCATGCAGTTCTACTCATGATGTAAAATGGTTTTCTATTTGTATTGACATTATATATTTCAACTAATTAAATAAAGATGAATAGTAAAACTTGCAATGGCAAAAAACATTGTTTGCTACCATTCACATTGTGATCATATTGTAATTAAAGGGAATTACATATTAACTGTTAACTCAGTGCCATGTAGCTAAATGTCTGTCAGATAAACATCACTCTCAAAATGACCTTTTCTCATAGTTCATTTGAAAATTCTTCAACCCATTCCCCCATGGAATATTTTTCATCTATACTATGTGCAAACTACACATTTTTTGCTGCTCATTGTCCTCCTCCTCCTCCTTCCACAGATCCAAGTGGATATTTTTAATTATGCAGCTGTCTGTAAAGTGGAATAGAGCCCAGTGGAATACATTTGTTTTAAAAAGATATTTAAAGAAAAATTAGAAAAACAGATCAAATTCCAGAGTTAACTGTGCAATAATATACACAGAATTGTCAGCAGGTGCTTGGTGCAATATTTTTAGGATCAAAAGTATGCACAAGAAAGTTAGATGCTATTGGGAAGACACTGAGCATGGATAAACAGATAGCAAACAGTCCTTTTTTTTCTTTACATCAGATTTAAAAATAAAAATGTAGATAGGACTCATAAATGTTTTCATTATTTATTAATTTCTCCACAGTTCTTTCAGAATCTCATGCAAGATACTTCTGGCTGTACAAGTCCCTCTAGTGGCATCCTATATGCAATAGATAACCATAAAAGCTTGATTTCATTTTCTCATTCATTAGTTCTGTATACTTAGAATTAATTTGTCAAAGGAATATCAAATACCTATTTTTTATAGAATAACAAACACTTTTTAATTCATTTGTTATTCCCTGCAACGCCTCAATGAGTTTTTGTGTTCATGTATGTTCCAAACTTATTTAGAGTAGAAATCTATTTTAATAAAGAAATTGTCATTACTGGAATCACTGGGAATTCAGCCTGAGGAGACAACACTGAAGTGTCTTTTTTAAAAAAAATCATAACTTAAAGAGCCCACATGCCTCTTACTATAAAACACTGAAAAGTATTTGCATTTGGAAAGCAAATGGAAAAGAAGCTAGAAGACAGTTCAAAGTAGTGAGAAGATAATCATGACACTAAGGCAGGGGTGGTAATCCCGCAGGCCGGATCCAAAGCCCTGAGGGGCCAGATCCGGCCTGCAGGCCATAGCTTGCCCACTCCTGCACTAAGGCATCACCTTTTTCTTTGTCACTTAACATTAAACCTGATGGAATTCTAAATGCTTTGGGCAAAGATTTTCAAACAGCTAGTGATTTGGTGTGCATTAGGTTTTGGGTGTCCAGCTCAAGGTATCTGAAAGAGGCCTGACTGTGAAAAAGTGAGTGTTCAGTGTTTCAGAAAAACAGAGCCCTTGAATTTTTCGGTGCCCAAAACCAGGCATTCCAAATCATTAGTCAATTGAAAAAAAACTTGCCACTTACAAAATTTTAAGTTCTGCATAATATTTACCTTCAATATGATAATGGATAAAACTTTCAAAAGCACCTGTAACCCATCTTCAAAAGAGACCTAGGCAATCAGGGTATATCTATATCAGAGCTGTAGCTGTGATTCCCTGCACAGGAAGATATTCTCACATTTGCTTTGATCAAGTTAGCATGCTAAAAATAGAGTGTAGTTGCCATGCTGGGAGGGGTAGTTGCCCCAAAGTATGTACCTATCTGAGATGCTAGAGGCATACTCAGGATGGCTAGCCCCTCCTGTCACTGTGGCTATGCTCTATTTTTAGCATGCTAGTTCAATGAGAGCTAACATGGATATACCTCCTCACAGTGATAATTACACATTTAGCTCGAAGTGTAGACGAACCTTCAGAAGCTTCACTTAATGAATTTCCAAGAGACATCAGCTCCTAAGGCATGCAGGCACTTCTGAAAATTTTATCCAATTGCTTTATAAATAGAAGTAAAAGCAGCAAAGAGTCCTGTGGCACCTTATAGACTAACAGACGTATTGGAGCATGAGCTTTCGTGGGTGAATATCCACTTCGTCGGATGCATGTATTCACCCACGAAAGCTCATGCTCCAAAACGTCTGTTAGTCTATAAGGTGCCACAGGACTCTTTGCTGCTTTTACAGATCCAGACTAACACGGCTACCCCTCAAACAGAAGTTTACCTGCAAATATATTTTGAGAAAATGGCGTGTTTTTGCCACAACATAGTGATTATATCTGTGGACAAATGTCCAAACTATGGACAAAATTATTACACAAAACTTAAATCTGGGATAAGACATAGCAATCAGACACAAATTATAAGCACTCTTTCAATTTAAATAACTATCGTAGAAGGCCAAACTTTAATTGCTGAGATTAAAAGTCCAAGTTCAATATTTCAGTGAAACATGATTAACTACACTGTAGATGCTTTCATTTTAGTTATATTTTCTCAGTGCTGGCTTTGTCACGATTAAATTTAAGAAAGCCTCTTTCCTTCATATTTTTCTCCTAGCAGTCCACTCATGTTCAATTCAAATTCTTCTGGAATGCTTTATCTTCACCAAACTTCTATTATATTAGATTGTAAATTTTTTGGGAAAGGCACGGTCTCACTGTTTGTACAGCACCTAGCATAATGGGGGTCTCAATCTTGTTTTGGGGCATTCAACACTAGAGTAATATTAATAATAATGATCTAAGAATCAAATCAGAGTGAGCTAAAGCAACCAAAAATATTAATTTGTTGTGATTTTCAATAATACCAATAGGCATAATAATGTTCCCCAGCATTTACAGAGCCATCACAGCATCTTGTTCAATGTATAATAGTATCTTTTATTTGCCTATATTCACTACAAACTATTGACAATTTACATTTGGTCATTTTGCTTGAGTGTTTTGTGATTTTGCTGTATGTGATATGGTACACTAGCATTCATAAGAATCAAGAAGAAAAAGAATCTATATGTGGGTGAATCACAGAACCACCCTCTCGTTTTATTAAATGACTAATTATTGCTGGAGCGAGTGGTAGTGTTCAAGATGAACAAGGTACGATGAATGAGTACAATGAATGATTTTCCTAAACACACAAACACTCACTCACTCTCTCTCTCCCTCTCTTTTCTCCCCTCCCACCCTGGGTCTAGTGTGGGCGACAGTGGGCCATCATACAAAACATAATCAATTCAGGGAAAGCTTAAAACAAGTGCTTCTTATTGTTTTCCCTGCATACCTTCTATTGATTTTCTGTCTTCTTCCCTCCATACTTTCTCTCTGTCTCTGCTCACCTGTGTTGTGTTTTTCCCCTTGCCATGAGAGCACTAGCTGCAAGTAGAATGCAAGTCACTCACCAGTGTCCTAAGCGCTGGAGTAGCTGAAATACAAGTTAGTTTTACACGTTGATTCTACTGTATTTGTCAGGGCTTAAACTCTCAAAGAGTATTTCTCAAAGTCCCCCACAGGAGGCACCAAGGCTTGGGGTTTCAGCCCTTCAGAGTGCACTGGAGCTCAAGGCTTCAGCTTTAGGGGGCATAGGGCGTCAGTCCTGTGGGAAGCGCTCTGACTTGGGGCTTTTGCCTCAGGGGGTTAAAATATTTACCAGAGCTCTGCTCCAAACAGCTCTGACTGAATTTAAGTCATGGTATTTGTACAGTTTTGGAAATGAAAAAGACTACAGGTCTACAGTTTGGTCACCTGGTTTTAAAAGAAAATGCTCCCCCTTATGTCCTAATGCTAAAATATCTGAGTTTAGTAGCTTTGCTCCTAGATTTTAGGGTGTCACACAAAGGCATTGTCTATGCTCATTTCAAAAGACTGAAATTAATACATTATATAGAATGACAGCCCTGCACCTTTAAGCGGGGGTGTGGGAGTGTTTGGCTGGCTGGCCAAATTAAGGTACCAGTGCTTTATGGCTGGCGGGTGAGAGGGCTGGAAGCAGCCAAGCTAATTTCTGGCACCTCCTTGTGGTGGATGTCCAGTGCCAGTACTCCATAGGAAAGGTATACAGTGACTGGATAAATGGCTTGGAAAAGGACTTAAAAAGAGATGTTCATTAAAGGAATGAATGGCGGGGGGTGTGCTTGGGGTCTCCTATGTTTGGTATGGCAGGGAGCCAACCCCTCATTCTTATAGTCTACTTAAGCCTCCTACAAGGAGGGGGGCGCTGAATGGTAAGGTCCTGGCAATGGATTTGCTGGAGGGACCTGGAAGGGAAAAGGGGAACTGGTAAAAGCCCCCCGGGTAATTATGGAATAAACATGGGTTTACCTCCACTGTACAATTTTATCTGCCGGGTAGTCCCAGACATCTAATAATAAAGTTGTGGCCTGAAAACCCATGTCAAATGTCTCCTGTCCTGAAAATCATAGCATTAGAAGGGACCGCAAAGGTCATCTAGTCTAACCACTGCCAAGATGCAGAATTTGTTGTATAATCCAGCCTCTGCTTGAAACCTCCAGCGAAAGAGCTTCCTCAACCTCCCTACGCAGTCTGTTCCATTGTCCTACTATTCCTACAATTAGGATTTTTTTTCCTGAGATATAATCTAAAACTGCTATTCTGTAAGTTTGAACCCATTGCCCCTTGTCCTGCCCTTTGTGGCACTAGAAAACAACTTTTCTCCATCTTTATATGGCAGCCTTTTAAGTATTTGAAAACCACTATCATGTCCCCCCTTAATCTCCAATTTTCCAAACTAAACATACCCAGTTCCTTCAGCCTTGCATCCGATCCCTTTGATCACCTTTGTTGCTCATTCCTGAATTTTTTTTCCAGTTTCTGTACATCCTTTCTATAGATTGGTAAATTGGACACGGTTCTCCAGCTGAGGATTAACCAGCGCTGAATACAGCAATATTATCACCTCTTGTGACTCGCATGTTATGCATCTGTTAATGCAGCCTAAAATTGCATTTGCTTTTTTTGCAACAGCATCGCATTGCTGACATGTGTTGAGACTGTGATCTACCACAACTCCCAGACCCTTTTCAGCAGTGCTTCTGCCAAGCCAGTTATCCCCCATTCTGTATCTGAGCATTTGTTTTATCTTCCCTAAGTGCAGCATGTTACATTTGTCTTTGTGGAGTTTCATTTTGTGGTCTGTAGCTCAGTTCTCTAATTTATCAAGATCCTTCTGAATTTTAGCTCTATCCTCTGAAGTGTTGGCACCTGTCCCTCCCAGCTTTTGTGTCATCTGAAAATGTGTTCAGTATGCTCTCTATTCCTACATCCATTAATAAAAATGTTAAACAACACCGGATGCAGAACAGATCCTTGTGGAACCTCACTTGAGACCTCCCTCCAATCTGACATCATTCCCTTAATAGTTACTCTATATCTGTCTGAGGACCCATATCTGACTGAGTGCTTCCAGGATCTAACCAGAACCACATGCCAAAAAGGAATTTGTTCTAAACTGACATATCTCATACAATTTAAATTTTATTAAATTCTTTCCCTTATATTTTTCTCTTTATCATGACCCTCCCATTTATTTCTCATCCTTCTTCCCTGCTCTGTCTTCACTTGACTACTATATACCTTGTGTAAATTAAAATTAAACAGGCTGGGACAAAAGAAACTGACAGTTATCTGAATAAACTGGGAATTTGAATAAACATTCACATTTTCCAAAGATACTCTAAACTGAACTTCCAAAACTTTTAAAGTTTAACTATAACTCATTTAGAAGCTTGATCCTGATTGTTAGGAGTTTCATGACCTAAATCTCTAAATATCATGTTAAAGATTAAACTCTGAGGGTCATGTTTAAACTTGCAAAGGTAAAGATATAATAAAATGGGTCGACACACTGTCTTTACCTCCTCCAACCTTACTGATTGTGCAAAGCCACTGCACTGTAGCTCAGTGTAACATCAAGCATTGCTCTGAGATTTCTCCAATAACTAGACATGAATCCAAAGCATTGCCTCCCTATGTTTTGTCCACAGTGAAACTATCTATAACCCAGTGAATCTTTTCAGTGTGATTGACACAGATGTGTTAGAAGTCATGAAGAAGTCTATTAATGCAGTAGCTAGAATTGATAGTATGATCATGATTGCCCCATCGGCTATTTTTCTGAAAATAAATATGAATGCCAGCCACCCTGAACTCATGAGCAGCTCCAAAAATACACCAATCAGTGTGTGCTTGTAATGGACAGTGGAGGCAATTTCAGTTTCAAGCTCCAGAGCATTTATCATTGGAGTAGAAAACAGATGAAAAGTAACCATTACATATATGTTTTTAACCAAATATCCACTCCCTGATAGCACTCTTTCTGATAAAAGAAACAAGCAGTATATTAATAAATGTTCTGTTGGCAGATATAAAGGAAGATTGATACAATATTTTATATATACATGCACACACAAACACTTTTCAGCAATAATGATTTGGATGGTCTGTCATAACCTAGTCCCAGATTTGGACCTTAGCGTCCAAAATATGGGGGTTAGCATGAAAACCTTCAAGCTTAGTTACCAGCTTGGACCTGGTACGGCTGCCACCACCCAAAAAATTAGAGTGTTTTGGGGCACTCTGGTCCCCACAAAAACCTTCCCTGGGGACCCCAAGACCCAAATCCCTTGAGTCTCACAACAAAGGGAAATAATCCTTTTTCCCTTCCCCCCTCCAGGTGCTCCTGGAGAGATACACAGACACAAGCTCTGTGAATCTAAACAGAGGGACTCC
The DNA here is from genome assembly GCF_007399415.2 of Gopherus evgoodei. NCBI lineage: Eukaryota > Metazoa > Chordata > Testudines > Testudinidae > Gopherus > Gopherus evgoodei. The sequence continues at coordinate 192,312,280 of NC_044322.1, read as the reverse complement.
CCCTTCCCGTTTCCCAGTCCTGGAGAACAGAATTACCGAGAGTTAATCTCTCTTTCCCCCCTCACCCAGAGGGTATGCAAAGTCAGGCGAATAAATCTAACACACACAGATCTCCCTCTGACTTCTTCCTCCCACCAATTCCCTGGTGAGTACAGATTCAATTTCCCTGAAGTTTCCCACTAAAGAAAACTCCAACAGGTCTTAAAAGAAAGCTTTATATAAAAAAGAAAGAAAAATACATACAAATGGTCTCTCTGTATTAAGGTGACAAATACAGAGTCAATTGCTTAAAAGAATATTGAATAAACAGCCTTATTCAAAAAGAATACAAATCAAAGCACTCCAGCAACTATAGACATGTAAATACCAAAGAAAAGAAATCATATAACTCCCTATTTGATCTCTTTGTCCTTACAACTTGGAAACAGAAGATTAGAAAACAGAAATCACTTCTCAAAGCTGAGAGAAAAGCAGGCAGGCAGACAAAGACTCAGACACAAACTTCCCTCCACCCAGAGTTGAAAAAAAAAATCCTGTTTCCTGATTGGTCCTCTGGTCAGGTCCTTCAGGTGAAAGAGACATTAACCCTTAGCTATCTGTTTATGACACGCCCCCCAAATTGCAGACAGTGAGGAAGCTCACTAGCGGCGATTTCCTTCTAGAACTTTAAAATAAACAGATTACTACAACACATGCACCTTTATATATACCACTAAGTATATAACTAACAGACTTCTACATTTTAAGAACACTTTTTAACTCCTAGAGTCTGGGAAACTCTCACAGGAGAGTGCATCAGCTACTTTATTAGAAGCTCCTGTGATGTGCTGAATTTCAAAATCAAAATCTTGGAGAGCTAAACTCCAACGAAGAAGTTTCTTGTTGTTCCCCTTGGCAGTATGAAGCCACTTTAGTGCAGCATGGTCAGTTTGTAGTTGGAACCGCCGTCCCCAAACATATGGGCGTAGCTTTTCCAGGGCGTACACAATGGCATAGCATTCCTTTTCACTGACTGACCAGTGACTTTCCCTCTCAGACAGTTTCTTGCTGAGAAACACGACAGGATGGAAGTTGTGATCCGTTGCTTCCTGCATGAGAACCGCTCCTATACCACGCTCAGATGCATCCGTGGTTACTAGGAATGGCTTGTCAAAATCCGGGGCCCTGAGTACAGGGTCAGACATGAGCGTCGCCTTAAGCTGGGTAAAGGCCTTTTGACACTCATCAGTCCACTTAACTGCATTTGGCTGGGTCTTTTTGGTCAGGTCAGTCAGTGGGGCAGCGATTTGGCTGTAGTGTGGTACAAATCGCCTGTAGTATCAGGCCAAGCCTAAGAAGAATTGGACCTGCTTTTTGGACCGTGGGACAGGCCACTTTTGGATAGCATCCACCTTGGCCTGTAGGGGGTTTATGGTTCCTCGACCCACCTGGTGCCCCAGGTAAGTCACTCTGTTTTGGCCTATTTGACACTTTGTGGCCTTAACAGTTAGTCCGGCCTGCCTGATGCGCTCAAAGACCTTTTCCAGGTGTAGTAGGTGTTCGGGCCAGGAGTCTGAAAAAATGGCCACATCATGGAGGTAGGCAACTGCAAATTCTCCCAGTCCTGCTAGTAGACCATCTACCAGCCTCTGGAAGGTGGCGGGTGCATTTCGAAGGCCGAAAGGAAGGACATTGAATTCATACACCCCCGCATGGGTGACGAATGCTGACCTCTCCTTGGCAGGTTCATCTAGCGGTACTTGCCAGTACCCCTTGGTTAAGTCTATTGTAGAGATGAACTGGGCACGTCCCAACTTCTCCAATAGCTCATCGGTGCGTGGCATTGGATAGTTGTCTGGACGAGTTACCGCATTTAGCTTATGGTAGTCCACGCAAAAGCGTATTTCCCCACCTGGTTTGGGTACCAGAACCACTGGAGATGCCCATGCACTGGTAGATGAGCAGATTATACCCATCTGTAGCATGTTCTGGATCTCTCATTCTATAGCAGCTTGTGCATGAGGAGACACCCGGTAGGGTGGGGTTCTAATGGGGTGAGCATTACCTGTGTCAATGGAGTGGTATGCCCGTTCAGTCCGTCCTGGGGTGGCTGAGAACAATGGGGCAAAGCTAGTGCACAGCTCCTTGATTTGTCGCCGCTGCAGACGTTCCAGGGTGGTTGAGAGGTTCACCTCTTCCACGCCACCGTCTTTTTTCCCGTCGTAGTAGACACCTTCAGGCCACTCAGCATCATCTCCCTGGACTGTAAACTGACAAACCTGTAAGTCTCTGGAATAGAAAGGCTTGAGAGAATTAACATGGTAAACTTTAGGTTTTAGTGAGGAACTGGGAAATGCTATGAGGTAGTTCACAGTTCCCAGGCGCTCTTGGACCGTGAATGGCCCTTCCCATGATGCTTCCATCTTATGGGCCTGTTGCGCCTTCAAGACCATAACCTGGTCTCCGACCTTGAAGGAACGTTCTTTGGCATGTCTGTCATACCAGGCCTTTTGCTCTTCCTGAGCATCCTTTAGATTCTCTCTAGCAAGGGCTAATGAGGGTCGGAGGGTGCTTTGTAGGTTGCTTACAAAGTCCAGAATGTTAGTTCCTGGAGAAGGCGTAAACCCCTCCCATTGCTGCTTCACCAACTGTAATGGTCCCTTAACCTCATGACCATACACAAGTTCAAACAGTGAAAACCCTAAACTGGGATGTGGTACAGCCCTGTAGGCAAACAGCAACTGCTGCAACACTAGGTCCCAATTATTGGAGTATTCGTTGACGAATTTACGTATCATGGCCCCCAAAGTTCCATTAAACCTTTCCACCAGGCCATTGGTTTGATGGTGGTACGGGGTGGCAACCAAGTGATTCACCCCATGAGTTTCCCACAGTTTTTCCATGGTCCCTGCCAGGAAATTAGATCCTGAATCTCTAAGGATGTCGGAGGGCCAACCTACCCTGGCAAAGATGTCTGTTAGGGCCAGGCACACAGTGTTAGCCCTGGTGTTGCCTAGAGCTACTGCCTCCGGCCATCGGGTAGCAAAGTCCACTAACGTCAGTACGTACTGCTTTCCTCTGGGTGTCTTTTTTGGGAAAGGACCCAGAATATCCACAGCTACTCGCTGAAATGGGACCTCAATTATGGGGAGTGGCTGGAGAGGGGCCTTGACCTGGTCTTGGGGTTTTCCCACTTTTTGGCATACCTCACAAGACCGAACATACTTGGCAATGTCCTTGACCATCCCCTCCCAGTGGAAGGACTTCCCCAACCGGTCCTTGGTTCTGTTCACCCCAGCATGGCCACTGGGATGATCATGGGCTAAGCTCAAGAGCTTCCCCCGGTACTTAGTTGGAACCACCAACTGTTTTTGCGGCTGCCATTCTTCCCGGTGTCCACCAGAAAGAATCTCCTTGTATAAAAGTCCTTGGTCTATAACAAACCGGGATCGATTAGAAGAGCTGAGAGGCGGTGGGGTGCTCCGTGCCGCCGCCCAAGCTTTCTGAAGGCTGTCATCTACTTCCTGCGCAGTCTGGAACTGTTCCCTTGAGGCTGGGGTCACCAGTTCATCCTCAGAATGGGGACTTGGGCTTGGTCCCTCTGGAAGCGATGTAGGTGATGGCGTTGTTTCCGTTGCTGGTGAACCGCTCTCCGCCGGTGGGTATTTCAGGCTCTGGCTGAGCCTTTTGGGTATGGCTGTCTGTTGTTTTTGCCAGTTTTGGCTCGCTGGCGCCCTCTGGTGTTGAGTTTGAAGGCGTGGTTGCACTTGCTGGTGCTGGTTGCTGTTCCAGTTCTGGGCCTGGGACTGGAGGTGCCGTGGCTGTTTCAGTGGCTGGCATGGAATCCGGGTCCACTACCTCTGTCTGGGTCTCTGGTAACCCAGACGGGTCGTTTATGGACGGCTCAGGAACAGGAATGGGTCTGGAAGCTTGCCTGGTTTGGCTACGTGTAACCATTCCCACTCTCTTGGCCCGCCTCACCTGGTTGGCCAAGTCTTCCCCCAGTAGCATGGGGATAGGATAATTGTCATAGACTGCAAAAGTCCACATTCCTGACCAGCCTTTGTACTGGACAGGCAGTTGAGCTGTAGGCAAGTCTACAGCTTGTGACATGAAGGGGTAAATTGTAATTTTGGCCTTTGGGTTGATGAATTTGGGGTCAACGAAGGGTTGGTGGATAGCTGACACTTGTGCCCCCGTGTCTCTCCACGCAGTAACCTTCTTTCCGCCCACTCTCAAATTTTCCCTTCGCTCCAAGGGTATTTAAGAGTCATCCGGGCCTGGGGATCTTTGGTGTGATGGTGGTGTAATGAATTGCACTCGCATGCTGTTCTTTGGACAGTTGGCCTTGATATGTCCCAGTTCATTACACTTAAAGCATCTTCCATCTGATGGGTCAGTGGGCCGAGGTGAGTTACTAGAGACTGGTGAGGTGGAAGAATAGGGCGTCTGTGGCTTTACTTGGGTTGTATGTGGGGTCTTTGGCTGTCCTCGGTTGTAGGGTTTATGGTTGGTGTGCCCCCTGGGGTATTCGTTCCCCTTGACTGTAGCTTTCTTGCTTTCTGCCACTTCCATCCATCTGGCTCCAATCTCCCCCGCCTCAGCGAGATCTTTGGGTTTTCCATCTTGTATGTACCGTGTGATGTCTTCAGGAACACCATCCAAGAACTGCTCCGTTTGTATGAGGAGGTGCAGTTCTTCCAAGGTTTTAACATTGTGTCCTGATATCCAGGCCTCATAATTTTTCCCAACGTAGTAGGCGTGTTTGGGAAATGACACATCTGGTTTCCACTTTTGGGTTCTGAAACGCCGACGGGCATGATCCGGGGTTATCCCCATTCTGTATCTGGCCTTGGTTTGAAAAAGTTTATAGTCATTCATTTGCTGCTTAGGCATTTCAGCTGCCACCTCTGCTAAAGGCCCACTGAGCTGTGGCCTCAATTCAACCATGTACTGGTCTTCAGGGATGCCGTACTCAAGATAGGCTCTTTCAAAATTTTCCAAGAAGGCCTCGGTGTCATCACCTGCCTTGTAGGTGGGAAATTTCCTGTGCTGTGGAACAATCATTGGTGCAGGGTTGTTAGGGTTGGCTGTGTTTTGCTTAGCCTTTTCTAATTCCATGGCCTGTCGGTGGGCTTCCCTCTGGAGTTCCAGCTGTTTTTGGTGGTCTGCATCTTTGGCTGCTTGTTCTCTTTTGTAGGCGGCCTCTCTTTCTCTTTCTCTCAGCTCCATCTCTTTTTGTTTTATTTCTAGTTCCTGTATTTTTTTTCCATATCTCGCCTGTGTTCGGCTTCTGTGATTTGTGCTTCGGCCTCAATTTTTGCCTTAGAAGTCATGGTTCCTGTTTTCTTGTGTTGGGGTGCCCTCCGTTGTTTATCTTCTGAACTGCAGGCTCTGTTGCCTCCTGGGGTCTGCCTAGCAACAGTGCCTTTTTCCCTTTGTTTTCAAGGTAAAGTAAACCAGAAAAACCACTTTATTTGCATGTATATAGTGCTGGTATTTGACTCCTAATGGGAGTGCTATTGTGTGACAAAAGACTCTTAACAGTCTCTTAATGGCTTCTTGCTTAATATGCAAGCCACAAACTGCCAGAGAGAGCAGAAAAAAAAATTCTCTCTGGTTTCTTTGAAAACCAAACCCTCTCTGCTAAAAAGCCCCTAGCAGAGAAAAGAAAAATATAATATTCCTACTGGCTTCTGGATTCTATCTTTCCCATAAACGCTGCCACCATGTCATAACCTAGTCCCAGATTTGGACCTTAGCGTCCAAAATATGGGGGTTAGCATGAAAACCTCCAAGCTTAGTTACCAGCTTGGACCTGGTACGGCTGCCACCACCCAAAAAATTAGAGTGTTTTGGGGCACTCTGGTCCCCACAAAAACCTTCCCTGGGGACCCCAAGACCCAAATCCCTTGAGTCTCACAACAAAGGGAAATAATCCTTTTTCCCTTCCCCCCTCCAGGTGCTCCTGGAGAGATACACAGACACAAGCTCTGTGAATCTAAACAGAGGGACTCCCCCTTCCCGTTTCCCAGTCCTGGAGAACAGAATTACCGAGAGTTAATCTCTCTTTCCCCCCTCACCCAGAGGGTATGCAAAGTCAGGCGAATAAATCTAACACACACAGATCTCCCTCTGACTTCTTCCTCCCACCAATTCCCTGGTGAGTACAGATTCAATTTCCCTGAAGTTTCCCACTAAAGAAAACTCCAACAGGTCTTAAAAGAAAGCGTTATATATAAAAGAAAGAAAAATACATACAAATGGTCTCTCTGTATTAAGGTGACAAATACAGGGTCAATTGCTTAAAAGAATATTGAATAAACAGCCTTATTCAAAAAGAATACAAATCAAAGCACTCCAGCAACTATAGACATGTAAATACCAAAGAAAAGAAATCATATAACTCCCTATTTGATCTCTTTGTCCTTACAACTTGGAAACAGAAGATTAGAAAACAGAAATCACTTCTCAAAGCTGAGAGAAAAGCAGGCAGGCAGACAAAGACTCAGACACAAACTTCCCTCCACCCAGAGTTGAAAAAAAAAATCCTGTTTCCTGATTGGTCCTCTGGTCAGGTGCTTCAGGTGAAAGAGACATTAACCCTTAGCTATCTGTTTATGACATGGTCTTCCTTGTCTCTGACAGGGATTGGATCAGATTGTTAAAAAAAAAAAAAAAAGGCAGGTATTGTCTAAACTTTTAGTCAGGGAGGATATCTGGGGTCATCGATACAAGATCTTCTCCATTATCCTCAAATGTATATAATTTAAACACTACTATACCATTAATAATACATTCTGAATATTTTTTTCAAAAGTATAAACCCTTCCATCAAAGGGCAGAAGTGGAAATTTCAGTAATCCCTACCAGAATCCTTAAAGTGCTTTCTTAGGCCTTGTCTACACTGGCAAGTTTCTGTGCAGTAAAGCAGCTTTCTGTGGTGTAATTCCTGAGTTGTACACACTGTCAAGCCACTTAGTGCACAAAAACTCCTCAGTTGCAGCGTTGCAAAAAACCCATTTTGAGGAGAGACATAAGCCTTACAGCACAGAGGGTCCAGCGCTTTATTGGCAGTGTAAACACATTATAGTGCAGAAAGCAATCGATTGGCCTCCGGAAGTGTCCCATAATCCCTCAAGTGGCCATTCTGCTCATAGTTTTGAACTCGGCAGTCCTGGAGACATGTGCCCCTCCCCTTTCAAAGCTCCGTTTCTGACAGCCCTCGTGTCCTGTGCTGATCTACTCTGGGACACAAAGCAAAACATTAATGTGGAATACTCGTGCTGTTGAACACAGAGGCAGGTGTGTGTGTGTGAGAGAGAGAGAGAGAGAGATTGCTGTGCAGAGAATCTAAGGAGGGGTGCCGGGGCTGATGTCGGTTTCCCCCTCCCCTTGCCTCAGGATTGGTTGCTTCCTGTTGCTTTCTGACAAGACAGCATGCTGACACACTCTCTGTCCCCCAGAAACACACTGCCTCTCCTCTCTCCCTCCATACACACACACAATCCCTGTCACACACTCACCTCCCCTCCTCTTCGGTTGAAAAGCAGCTGGCATTGTAGTAGAATGCCCTTGGAAAAATGGGATTGGGAAACCTGCATTATGTGATGCTGTGCCTGCCCCAGGAGGCATTGCAAACCCTTCCCAAAGCACCCTGAGGCCAATTGCACAGTGGGATAGCAACCACAATGTACTGCTGTCTATGCCTTTGCAAGAACTGCTAATGTGGATGCACTTCGACACAAGGAGCACAGTGTGGACGTGGAACAGCAGTTTAATTCCAGCACTTTAATAAAAGTGGTATAACTTGTTGCGCAGAAACATGCTAGTGTAGACATGCCCTTAATTTCTAATGTATGGACCAATGGTCTCAAAAGCAGTACTTCAGTTAGATTTGTTCTGGTCCCAAAACACTTGGCATCTGAGATCAGTTGAAAATTTTCACCTGGAATTTCTATTTCTATATGTATTAAATAATGTTTACTACATGTCATCTCCAACATTTATTTATGTGATATTCTATTTCAGGTTTTTTGAGTCAATGAAGAACAAGAACTAAGAAATAATATTGCACTTTACATTGTATTTGATGCTATATTTTTTTTAATACACTGGAATTCTGTCAATCAACTGTTAAATTCTCCTATATGTCCACTATTTGTTTTTTGTTATTCCATTTTTTTCCATTACATCAGCAATCCATTAAAAACACGATTACCATGTTTAGTTCCATCTGGTACATTTACCAGAGTTACTCTATTCCATTAGGTTGAGGATGGGTGTATTCAGATGAGTTAAACTATTTAGAATTTATTTGGAGGGTATTATAAATTATACTTATTATACTATATGATGAATAATTAGAAATAAAATGACTTTGAAAGCATTTAGCAGGAAGAACATTGGGAAAGAAGTTGTTCCAAATGAGGTAATTTAAGGAACCAAACATTCCACTGGCGCAATCTGATTCCCAGCACATGTTGCACTGGGAGACAATAAGCACAGAGAAAAATATTCACTAAGACTTGTTCATTGAAGCATAGAAAAAGAGAAAAACATTCCTTATACATCTTCAGCTCCCCTAAACTTGTGTGAGAGCTGTGTGTCTCCAGTCAAAGCAGGATGAGGGGGTTCCTAATAGCTCTATAACTGTTTTATAGGGAATTAAACCATGGTGAATGGAACCAACCATGCATCTAGCAAGCAGGTTGTTAAAGTCCTCCTCCACGTTGTTAGATAAACCCTGCAAACAGAGCAGGGATTAGAGAGAGAGAGAGGCCACCAGCTGAAACTCTGGCTGCAAAAAATTTAATAGCCAGACCTATTGGTAATTATCAGGCAGAAGTTCCAAGCGAAATACTGGTAAGCACAGTGAAGGAAAATGGATCAAATTCCCTAACATGGGGCAGAAACTGCAACAAAGGAGTTCAAGATACTGGGAATGTCCCTAGATAAGTATCCTCACTAATTTCCTCCTTGCTATGGAAAACCTTATTCTTTTTGTATGGACTTTTGGCTGTAGGAAGTCTGAATCTGTTCCTATTTCTTCTTTGGAACTGATGTAGATCGTCCAGGTTGGATTGCCTTCCATTTTAAAACTATGACTTCAGAAAGTCATCTTTTCTTCTTTTCCTTAGGGAAACCAGCGATGGGAGTTTTTTTCTGTGTAGTGACAGGTTGTAGGGTAAATCTTGCCCCCTAGGACCAGAATTAAAAAAAAAAAGTAATTTTATAGGTTTCTTAGGTTATATGGCTCACAGGTCTGGCCCAACATGTCATGATTTCCTAATAAGACGTTAGCAGGAGCATACTATGAAAAGATGCATGACTTCTTCTCCATAGTTAAGGTTGAAGCAAGATTCCTATTATAAAGACAATTTTTAGTCCCATTCTTGTAACTTGATAAATCAAACAAACCTGAAATCTGGCATGCCACAGCCTACCATAAAATAGATTATTTGCAAATTTTGAGTATATTTCTTGATAAGGTATTTGGATATATAATTTTAAGAGGTAGAACTTAAAGCTACAGAACAAAAAAAATCTTAATCTTTTTCTCAGGCTCTTTTTAAAGGTATTTATCTGCAAACTTTAGGATGGTCTTATCTTTTGTTTCCATGAGTAGTGACTTTCACTGTTTTGTGTAGATCTCTTGGAAACTTAAAGAAATGTTGATAACCATTATCAAGTACATATAAAACTCTGCATGCCTCATACAGACAAATTTTATAGGAGTTACTTTTATATATCCTTTTTCATCTTTTAGAAAGGGGTGTGTGTATGCAAATGTACATTGTAATTGCTCTTAAAAACATGACTAATTCAATAGTGAGTGTGCATTCATGCACTAAGTTAAAAAATATATCAACATCCATACATGTATGTAAACATTTGGAAATAGGAATTTTCATATATATGCAAATATATTAAATATCATATATATGTAAATGAATAAATTCCTATTCTATATGTATGTGCATATATTTACGTGGAAATTACAACACATTTCTAAATCTTGTCACATATTATGTGTGTGTACAAATAAAATATCTAAAAAACAAGATTATAAATTATATAAATCAAGCACTCTCAAAACTTTTTTTTAAGTACCACATTTGACCCTGTGAAACATTAATATGATCCCTGATACACATGCTTCATAATAGTCCTTAATTACATAATCACACATTATTTTTTCACAGGACCACTGCCTCATTCAGTGCATGGCATGGATAGCGCTTAGGGAATGAGGTATATTCAATATTTTATCTTCATTCAGTTGGCTGCCTTTGCCTTGTTTACCACATGCCATCCAGAGCCTGCACTGACTACAGAATTCATTTCGTCATGCTACAAGGTGGGTGAGCTAATATTGGACCAACTTCTCTTGGTGAGAAAGACAAGCTTTCGAGCTTACACAGAGCTTTTCAGGACCTAAAGATAAGCTGTGTGTAAGCTCGAAAGCCTGTCTCTCTCACCAACAAGAGCTGGTCCAATAAAAGATATGACCTCACCCACTTTGTCTCTCCAATATATCCTGAGACCAATGCAGCTATAACACTACAATCATTTCTTCATTGTCTTTTCTATGGCAAAATTGTAATAAGGCCGTAAGACCTGATCAAGTCTGTGGGTACATCTACACTACGGGATTATTCCGATTTTACATAAACCAGTTTTGTAAAACAGATTGTATAAAGTTGAGTGCACGCGGCCACACTAAGCACATTAATTAGGTGGTGTGTGCCATGTACCGAGGCTAGGGTTGATTTCTGGAGTGTTGCACTGTGGGTAGCTATCCCGTAACTATCCCATAGTTCCCGCAGTCTCCCCCACCCATTGGAATTCTGGGTTAAGATCCCAATGCATGATGGTGCAAAAACAGTGTCACGGGTGATTCTGGGTAAATGTTGTCACTCAATCCTTCCTCCATGAAAGCAACAGTGGACAATCATTTCGCGCCCTTTTTCTCTAGATTGCCCTGGAAGACGCCATAGCATGACAACCATGGAGCCTGTTTTGCCTTTTGTCACTGTCACTGTATGGGTACTGGATGCCGCTGACAGAGACGGTACTGCAGTGCTACAGAGCAGCATTCATTTGCCTTTGCAAGGTAGCAGAGATGGTTACCATCTCTGTTGCACCGTCTGCCATTGTAAATTGGTGATGAGATGACAGTTATCAATCATTTTGTACCGTCTGCACGTGGAAAGTGTTGATGACAGTTATCAATCCTTTTGTACCGTCTGCTGCTGTCATGGGTGCTCCTGGCTGGCCTCGCTGAGGTCGGCCGGGGGCGCGTGGACAAAAATAGGAATGACTCCCCGGGTCATTCCCTTCTTTATGTTTTGTCTAAAAATAGAGTCAATCCTGCCTAGAATATGGGGCAAGTCTACTAGAAAGCCAGAGAGCAGAGCCGCCCTGGGTCAGAGCCCCTGAGATCCCGCAGAAATGATGAGCTGCATGCCATTCTAGCAACAAACCCACCCGTTGCTTCCCTCCTCCCCCAGCCCTCCTGGGCCACCGTGGCAGTGTCCCCCCATTTGTGTGATGAAGTAATAAAGAATGCAGGAATAAGAAACACTGACTTTTTAGAGAGAGAAAATGAGGGAGAGGTAGCCTCCAGCTGCTATGATAGTCCAAGCAGGACATTAAAGGGTGGAGGGGAGAGGATCGCAGCCACCCGCTGCTATGATAGTCCAGGGAGTACAGAATCTTTTATTTAGACATAAAAGCGGGGGGGGGGGGGGGCTGATGGAGCTCAGGCTTCAGCTGCTATGATGAGGACAGTTACCCAGAATTTTGCACCTGCCAGGAATGACAGGGAGTCATTCCCATTTTTACCCAGGCGCCTCCAGCCGACCTCACCGAGACCAGCCAGGAGCACTCACGGGCGGATGACGGTTTTCCACCATTTTGTACCATCTGCCATCAGGAAAGGAAGGGGAGGGGATGCTGCTGTTCATCGCCGCAGCACCGCATCTACCAGCAGCATGCAGTAGACATACGGTGACATTGAAAAATGGCAAGAAACGATTTTTCCCCTTTTCTTTTACGGGGATGAAGCGGGGATAAATTGACGAGATATACCCTGAACCACCCTGGACAATGTTTTTGACCCTACAGGCATTGGAAGCTCAGCCAAGAATGCAAATACTTTTCAGAGACTGCGGGGACTGTGGGATAGCTGGAGTCCTCAGTACCCCTTCCCTCCCTTCATGAGCGTCCATTTGATTCTTTGGCTTTCCGTTACGCTTGTCACACAGCACTGTGCTGTGGACTCTGTATCATAGCCTGGAGATTTTTTCAAATGCTTTGTCATTTCGTCTTCCGTAACGAAGCTCTGATAGAACATATTTGTCTCCCCATACAGCGATCAGATCCAGTATCTCCCGTACAGTCCATGCTGGAGCTCTTTTTGGATTTGGGACTGCATTGCCACCCGTGCTGATCAGAGCTCTGCGCTGGGCAAACAGGAAATGAAATTCAAAAGTTTGCGGGGCTTTTCCTGTCTACCTGGCTAGTGCATCAGAGTTCAGATTGCTTTCCAGAGCGGATTAGGGTTAGTGTAGCCGCAAATCGACGGATACCGCCCGGAGGCCAATACCATCGATTTGCGGCCACACTAACCCTAATCTGACATGGCAATACGGATTTCAGCGCTACTCCTGTCATCGGGGAGAAGTACAGAAACCAGTTTAAAGAGCCCTTTATATTGATATAAAGGGTCTTGTTGTGTGGACGGGTGCAGCGTTAAATCAGTTTAACGCTGCTAAATTTGGTTTAAATGCGTAGTGTAGACCAGGCCTGTGATTGGCAGTTGCATGGAGTTGTTCATATAAAGTAATCATACTGACCTTATTACTGAGATGGAAGGAATAATCAAATACTGTTACAGAGGGGTGTACAAATACTTTATCCGATGCACTCAATGAAGCAAGGGTCAAGTGAAAAAATAGTAAGTGAAAATGTAATACTACATATACGCAAGACAATAGAATATGTTATATGGGCAACCTAAATCCTGAAACTTGAACTTTTCAGTCCTTGACTTTGCAACCTAACATTTTTTATTTTTTTTTATTTTTTTTTATTTCCTAGGTTTTTAAAATAACTTTAAAAAAGCCTATTATATACAATTATAACATACACTCCTACCATGTATCATTCGTAAGCTTTGAACCCTGACCCTTAGTACTAACTATGCTAGCTAGCAGCAGGAAAATGTGTTTATCGTAGAGGAATGGGCCACTGTGGTCCATGAAAAAAATAAATGGTCTAATGCCCAAACACTGTAGATCTATCAAGATATCAGGGCTTTCAACCCAGACTAATGTGGCCCTAGTAAGGACTCCTCTGTTTGGGCCATCTGACTCCCAGTCAGATATGCATACCCATGGAGAATCCTCCATGAGATCCATGTGTGAAAGAAAGATGCCTTTAGGAATGCAGCTGTGTCATGGTATAATCCCCACTCTGAACCTTAGCGTCCAAAACATGGGGTACCAGCATGAATTCCTCTAAGCTTAATTACCAGCTTAGAACCTGTAGCGCTGCCACCAGCCAGGAATTCCAGTGCCTGGTACACTCTGGTCCCCCCAAAACCTGGCCCAGGGACCCCCAAGACCCAGTCCCTCTGGAACTTAACACAAGGAAAGTAAACCCTTTCCCTCACCATTGCCTCTCCCAGACTTCCCCTCCCTGGGTTACCCTGGAAGATCACTGTGATTCAAACTCCCTGAATCTTAAAAACAGAGAGGAAAATTTACCTTCCCCACTCCTTCTCTCTCCCCCTCCCAGATTCTCCCTGAGAGAAAAAGTAATCCTAACACAGAAAAAAATTAACCTCTCTCTCCTCCTTCCCTCCTTTCTCCCCACCAATTCCCTGGTGGATCCAGACCCAGTTCCCTGAGGTCTCATCAGAATAAAAAAACAATCAGGTTCTTAAACAAGAAAAGCTTTTAATTAAAGAGAGAAAAACAGTAAAAATTATCTTTGTAAATTTAAAATAGAATAAGTACAGGGTCTTTCAGCTATAGACACTGGGAATACCCTCCCAGACTAAGTATACCAGTACAAATTAAAATCCTTTCAGCAAAATACCAATTTGAACTCCTTTCAGCCAAATACACATTTAAACTCCTTCCAACCAAATACACATTTGCAAACAAAGAAAACAAACATAAGCTCAGCTCACCTTATCTATCCAGTACTCACTATTTTAAACTTATTCAAGAGCCTGTATTGGAGACAGGGCCGTCCTTAGGCATAGGCAACATAGGCAGCTGCGTAGGGCACCTGAAAATTTGGGGCACCACTGGGTCTTAGTGTCCACCCTCTTGTTTTCCTATCCCTGTTCTGACCCTTCCTGCAGGCTCCCACAGATGGCTGCTCCAGCCTGGTGAGTCTTCCTTGGGAGGGAATCTAGTAGTTAAAAGTAGTTAAAAATGAAAAAACCTCCAGCCTGCCAGACCTATTAGCACAACATTGAAACTGTTAAAGAGACATTCAAGGGGTAATAAAGCCATTTAACAGGCATTTGCCAACCCCAAGGTATATACTGACAGGTTTCAGAGTGGTAGTCCTGTTAGTCTGTATCCGCAAAAACAAGGATGAGTCCTTGTGTCACCTCAAAGACTAACAAATTATTTGGGCATAAGCTTTTGTGGACTAGAACCCATTTCATCAGATGTCCACGAAAGCTTATGCCCAAATAAATTTTTATGCTGTCAGTTTCTGACTTTACTGACAAAAACAGTTGTGCATTAATTTAATATTTACACTGAACATGTCAGTCTACAGGATCTTAGTTTAAAATTTGCTTTAAAAAGATTTCATTAGTGGGCTGGTGAAGATTATAAAATCACATTTCTAAAAAATGCTTGCATAGAGTTTTAGATGCACAATCATTTTTAGCCTTAAATGCGTGGATCTTCAGACATAGTTTTTTAAATAAATCCTTCAAAAGACCTCCCTTATCTAAAATACACATTTTAATTACTATAGTTGAAAAAAAAAAGTGCTTCCAAGTCTTCCTGTCCTTTCTGTCCATCCCTTCACCACCTCTCCCCCCACTCCCCACTGAAGAGAGCCCTTAAAGAGTCCTTCCCTTCCAGATAGCTGGACAAAGAGTTCCCTTTCTTTACTTCCGACTAGCCGACAAACTAGTTTTAAAAGAACCCTCCAGCAAAATCAGTACCTTAGTAAGACAAAATCCTTGTTATACCTAAAATCTTTGGAAACATATTTTTTTAAAGTTGGTGAAATTTCATAACCATGTCTCTTGTTATGGAG
The DNA here is from genome assembly GCF_007399415.2 of Gopherus evgoodei. Lineage (NCBI taxonomy): Eukaryota > Metazoa > Chordata > Testudines > Testudinidae > Gopherus > Gopherus evgoodei. The sequence continues at coordinate 192,297,004 of NC_044322.1, read as the reverse complement.
ATCACACAAAGTAAATTACTGTTCCCTTTTTCTAAAAGCAATGAACATTGTTATGAACACACTAAACCTCTCTGATTAATTTAAAAGAATGTCTTTGTTTCAGTGAGTTAAATATGTAGTAATCTGGAATGCTGGCTTAAGATCTGAGTACATTTAAAATATAAATTCAGCTTAGAAATACTGATGAAGAAAATGTAAAACAGAGAAGAGCTGCATCATGTATTCCATTATATGTAATGTTGTATTCAGCAGGACAGCTGACTCACCCTTTTTTTGCAAATAAATCTCTGACAAACTTCAGGGCATATCAAAAAACCTGTGACTGACATTTTTTATTCTCAAATTTTAGTGCTTTTAATTAGGTACTTTCTTCATGTCCATTCTGCATGAGGGAGAGGGCATGGAAGTCTCTGCGGGGAACTGTGACTCTCCGCCACCATGAGGCAGGCTGGGCATCTCATTATCCTTTGCTGTCAAGTCCCTCCTCCCCCTCCCCCACCAGGCTGTGAGCTTGGGCTGCCATCCGGCATAGGGGCACCAGTTTAATAATACTGCGTAGGGCCCCATAAATCCTAAGGACGGCCCTGATTGGAGAGATTGGAGAGAAACCTGGTTGCACATCTGGTCCCTCTGAGCCCCCAGAGCGAACAACAACCAAACACTAACAGCAGGGCACAAAAACTTCCCTCTCTCAAGATTTGAAAGTATCCTGTCCTCTGATTGGTCCTCTGGTCAGGTGACAGCCAGGCTCACTATTCTTGTTAACCCTTTCCAGGCAAAAGAGATATAAAGCACTTTTGTTCTATTAACTCTTACTTATCTGTTTATGACAAGCTGTCCCTGCTTTCCATGTGGGTAAGAAAAAATATCTGCGCCGATCACAATGATACAATCTGATAATTAATTCTATTAGTACATAACAAAGTAATAATTCAAAAAGTAGAAAGTATATAGTAAAAATTAGTTAAATAATAACTGTAAATATTCACACCCTTAAAGTCTTGGCTTACACCCAGCCAAATATTTTTAATCTGACCTATCATATAAACAAAATAAACGAAATAACTCCTAAATGTTAGTCTTCAAAATGTACCGTTAGGATATCTAACCTATTCACTACTTCCATAAAATAGATAACTATTAACTATTATCCCTAGCAATTTCTATCAACCACTCAACCTTAGCTTTTGTTTGGTGTTTCAGTGGAACTGTGGTGTTAGTTTCATAGTTATGCACATGCATTTTTCAGGAGTATATTTAGAATATTTAAAAAGCTGTCAACCTCAGGGCCTGATCCTTTGTCTTTTTTAAGTTTGTGACAAAGCTTCCATTGACTGCAATGGGACAAATAACAATCCTTCACATTTCCAGTATCATAGGGGTAGCCGTGTTAGTCTGGATCTGTAAAAGCAGCAAAGAGTTCTGTGGCACCTTATAGACTAACAGATGTATTGGAGCATGAGCTTTCATGGTTGAATACCCACTTCATCGGATGCATCAACACATTCACATTTCCAGTAAATTATATGTAATATTTGAGTTCTATTACATAGGGACATTCTGGTGCAGGGCAAGTTTGTTAGTACAGATACAGAATTAGAATGTTTGGGGGTTTTGAATTAATACATTTGTTCATTGTGCTATATTTGTAAAATATTCCTTTTGCAAGTACTCTAGAAGATAACTGTGATATAGTGAATAATTCTAGTGTATTGCTGCTATTTTGCATAATAAGTTCAATCCACTATATGTTTTGTCAGTACTCCTGTGTTAATGTTTTAATAGATTTAAGGGGCAAAGTTAAGGTTGAATGAGTAGTATGAATTGGGTGATTACTGAACGGTCACTTATTAAATTGTATTGGGGAATTGATTGGATACCATAGCTGTACATTTTCACATACTTAACAGGGTTTTATGTTCTAACATGGAGACCTACAAAGATTTGATTACATGTTAACACCTTTTCAACCTTAATTTAGCTAAGTATTTTGTGTGGGATATAGGACTGAGTGAGTGATTGAGACTGATTTTTGTTTGTGCAGCAGGGAAGGATTGTAAAGGGGGATTTCCTGAGCACTCCAAGTAGCTGGGTGCAGTACCACAGTCTTTTTTTCACCCCTGGTGCCCGCAGTAGGTGGTTGACCAACCTTTGGCAGGTCTTCAGTGGCTTGGCCTTCTGGCCAAGTCACGAGGTCCAAATGAACCCATTCCGGGATATTAGAGTCCACTAACTAAGCCATCTATTTGCCCTTTCTAGGGTTTTCAGTTGCAACTCCAGGCCTTTTAAATTCAGTCCTTTGTTCAGGCTCCAAAATAAGGCCTGTCACTTTTTGGAGTTTACCTAAGGCCAGTGGGGGAATCTGGGCCTACCCATGACTCCAAATTCTAACTCAGGAACCCTGTACACAGCAGTTACGTACTGCTTATTCCAATACATCACCACTATTTCCCTAGGACTCCTCCAATCTGACTCCATTTATCTCCAGCCCTCTCTCAGAGTCAATATCTCCAAGCCAGAGAGGCACACCTTTCTTCACTCTTCTGGTCCCAGCCTGGACCTGACCTGCTAAGGCCCTGCAGTTCCTTTTATCTGAGCTTGCTTGGCTCTGATTAGCTGTCACTAGCCCTTCTACCCCATGGAGGATAAGGTCTATCAAGCTTTCAAGATGGCTGCTCCAGTGTAGCCTCTATAGATAGGATTGGCAGTAGGGACAGCTCTATGTATTTTGTTGCCCTAAGAACGGCAGTCAGGCAGCTTTCGGCAGCATGCCTGCAGGAGGTCCGCTGGTAATGCAGATTTGGCGGCATGCCTGCGGGAGGTCTGCCGGTCCTGCACCTTTGGTGTACCTGCCGCCAAACTGCCGCCAAAACCATGGGACCGGCAGACCTCTCGTAGGCTTGCTACCAAAGGCTGCCTGACTGCCACCCTCACGGCGACAGTCAGGCCACCCCCCGCAGCTTGCCGCCCCAGGCATGCGCTTGATGCGCTGGTGCCTGGAGCCTCCCTGATTGGCAGACCCACCTTTGCTACTCTTTTCCTCCCACGTTGCCACTTCCTGGGGTGGGGTGTAGCAAAGCAGCAGGGTGTCCAGTATTGGTCCACAAAGACCTGGTACACTCTATCACAAGGATTCTTGCATATAACTACAAAATGGCAGAATGTGGCCTTTTATTTAAAGTAGTAGCAAAAGAGATTGTATCAGCCACCCTGCCACAATTGTGAACAATTACTTTTCTTACCGTGGACCAGTTCAACATGGTGTTTTAGAATTATAAACATCACATCACATCAGCTAGTATGATAATATAGGCATGAATAGAGGTAGTGTTATTGTTCAAACAGAATGTTCATCTGTGGTAATGATGAACGTGTCTGATCCTGAGCCTGAAGCAATTTCAGCATTAAACTTTAGTTGGATAAGGGCAAAAAGATATGTCTTTATAATAAGTCTGGTTGTTTGCACTTCTTGTTATTTGTACTGTGCCACAGTTTACAACCTCAGTGTTTTCTCATTTTCTTCTACAAGGCAGTACTACTGAAAGAAAAACCAATCAGGAAGATTCAAATCTTTAAACAGATATAGTATTAGTTCAAGACAAACAGTAAGTAGCCACAGGGTTTGATTTCAGAAGCAATATATATTAACAAAGCACAGGAAGTTTCCCCATTTTTTCCTGAAGTATTGTAAAACTCAAGTAGAATATTTAGAAACATGGCTTCCATTTGTCCCAAGCTAACAACATTCTGAGAGCAAAACTCAGGAATTGTCGCTGTTTACAAGGTTACACTGATAATTTGTCTCACCTGGATTTTTGTTTTCAATATTTTATACTTTTCATGTAAGTACAGTTGTTTTGGTGGGGGGGGTTGGGTTTTCCCCAAAGTTCTTACCTTTTTCTATAGAGGAGATGCAAACATCAAACAATGCTGAATTTATTTGGAATTATTATGCAATGAGCATTTTAACCAACATTATCAGACTTGGGTCCCTAAAGTAAGGGATCTAAGTTTGAAAATGTGGTATTGTTATTATATTATAAATCCAATTGTGGGTATATTTCCATAAATAAATTTGATACATTTAAAAATACTGGAAGTAAATATTTCAGTACATTTAATAATTATTTATATTGTAAATATTAGATTGAAACATTCTTATAAAGGAAGGTACAAAGCAATATACTCAGAAAAATTTAAATACAAGCCTATATGCTAGTATACCAGTTCACTGAAAATTAATAAGAGTCCAAATTCTTCCCTGAGACACACCTCAGCTTACTTAGATTGCCTCACTAAAATCAGTGGGGCTATTTGGGTAAGTTGAGCGCAATTTGACTCTCTCTCTGATATCTGGACAGTTTATTTCATTGTCTTTCCCTGTCTTGACCCTCCCCCCCCACAACACACACCTTTGAGTTCTTTGCACATAAAGCAGCTTACTCTGCTATTTTGGAGCCCCGTTCCATTTGAAACAACATCAGTTGGAGTCTTCTCATTGACTTGAATGAGAGTTAGACCAGGCCCTTTTAAACATAGGCCTAACCTACCTCTGTGAAATTTCATCAGCACATACAGTGGCTCACTCTTACATTTCACTTCTAAAGGCTCTTCCCAACTATGCTCCAAAATACATCTCTGATCTCCTTTTACAATTCCCTGCCCTCATTCCACCAACATATGGCCCCACTGACTTCAGAGTGCTAGGATTTTCACCCTTTTGTCTAAACACTACCTTATTCCCTTCTTCTAGCCACATCTTTGACTCATTCCATATTTCCCACTGTGCCTGAAATACCCTTCTTATCCCAAGGCAGCAAGCTTCCACTGACTTCCTTCCAATCCTTTCTCAAAATACACTTAACCTTTGTGAACTTAGAAAACTATTAAAACTGCAAGTACAAACAAAAGAAACACTTTGCCTTGCTGATTACATTTTTACACATACAGCAGCAATATTTTACACTGTCAAAGAGTCAGAGTATGGCAGTAATGGGGAAAAACTATTTGTTCTGTATTAGTAAGAGTTTACTATTAAATTTGCTAAAAGATAAGGGCTGTGTTAAACTAACAGCACTGCTCACTGCAGCAACAATTCTATACAACAGAACTCACGTAAAATTCATTTGTATGGAAAAGTGTAATTTTAGAATCTTGAACATGTGACCTATTCTGTAAAATTGTTGTTGATGGAACTAACACATCAACGGTATACTTAACTAATTAAGAATGCTAATAGCAGAGACAATTTTACAGAAACAATATATTAGATTTTAAGCCATATTTCAATTATTTTGTTGAGTTTAGATACTTCAGATTAATTATTTTACTAGATTAATCTGTTTTTAATCATGGATAATTATTCAAACTTTTGGCTAAAATATGACAATATTTTAAAAAATGCTAAATCCCATCAACTCCCCAAAGACAATTGCATTTAATAACTACAGTAGGTCTATCCTCAAGCCACCAGCTTTTTAGTCAAGATTTTATTTTATTTTTAACAAGTTCTCTATGTAAAAATACATGGAGAAAACAGTAAAATATTGTAACTATATCTGTTGTTAATTCACACTACAGTTTATTGTCATGAACAAAATATAAGATACATTCTATAGTTTTTTTTTACTAAAGAAAAGGCTAAGTTTACCTTTTATTATATTGTCTATGAAATTTAATTTGATTCTATCTGTTAAATGTTTGTTTTTGTAGTGCATCTATCAGGGGAAAAATCAGTTTTGCAGAGTATATCACATTCAAAAAATATAGAAAAAAATCAAACAGCATTTTTTCTTTTGATGTGATGGATAAAATTCAGCACTGGCTTAAAGGGGTACAACTTCCTTGATTCTATAAGAATATGCTCATTAGGAATCTTTGTTTCAATTTTAAGGTGGCTCCAAAGTTCTATCCTCCTCTCTCTTGCTTTATTGCTGTTTTTTAAAGTTTAATGTTCCACCTGTTCCAAACAAATTGGACTAAAGATAGTGAAAATGATGCACACTATTTAAGATAGTTGCTGAGTTACTGGTCAGAGATTTCTGACTAGGCAAATTATACGGTTCCTGTATATTTATGCCTAGAGTGTTTGTTTGTATTTCCTTATTCTTTTATGCTTAGTGTGTTTGTGTTTAAATAAAACAAAGCATCTGATTAAGACTGCACTTGAAATTCATGGCAATAGGAAATTTCATCTAGCATTTATATGAACGTTAGGTTTGCCTTCACAGTAGTTTTGCAGAAACTCAGCATCTAGCTAGGCATTAGTTAATGGACACTTAAGATGAAGTGTTATCCCTTGTAGCTGTTCTCTTACATAACTGTTCCCTGTAGCTTGTGGAATTCAAGGTTAACTGGAGGTCAGACTGCACTTTACATGTTTAAGAAAACATACAAAGATTTTGCAGTGATATTATCATTAACTACAGCCTGACATGACATTTAAAAATAAAAAGGTTGTAAACCAGAATTTTTAGTGTTTTTAATTTAATTTGGATTTATTCTTCACAAGTAAGGATAGCTGATGTACAGTAAGCAACTTCCTTTTAAGTCATACAGTCACCTCTGAGGAAGGCATACAACAGTGTGTATTTTATTTTCATATATATACACATATGCAGGTAATGCTGTTTAAGAAAAATCTAATTTACACAGCCAAAATCTGCATATAATAACCATAAATGTGAGGGATGGAAGCCCACCTTAATCATTATATTTGTATTGCTGCTTTATAATTTTAAAATATATTTTAATTGACCACTGTATTACAATATTTTTTTTAATGTGTTTTAATTGGCCACTAACAGACAACACACCTTAATCTGGAGGCACCTTTTTATTTTGGGGGGACTTAAGTGCTTCCTGTGATAATTTGGTTGTAAGGCATCCTGTTGAAACAAGAACAAAAGCAAATATGCATTTGAAATATCTGAGAGATTTGAATTCTCCTGAAAGAATAGAACTAAAATTTTATTCAATACTACTATTTCTTTGTTTCATTACAGTTTCATTAAAAAAAAGTAATGATGTAATTGTAAAGGTACTTTAACTGTGGCTTCCATATGGCAGATGAATTTCTAAAAACGGAATCTAACTTTCTCCTCATGCTTCCAAAATGAAACTAGAGCAAGACACTAACATTTATCCAATTGTTGAGAAAATGTTTTTGTAATCTACAGTTAACTTTCCCTTGCACAGGAAAGTAACTTCATAATAGGTTGTTACTAAAGCTAATGACATGTGAAGGGTTAACTTCATTTAAGGTCAATATGTATCGCAAAAGTGTTGCCTAAAATACTTGGAAATTTATTTTAGTAAAAGAAAAATTACTTCAAATAGCTATTTTAAAGAAAACCTTAGTAAGAGAACCGATTCTAAATTTAATTCTTATCTATATTACAAAATAGTCTTGTTTTCATGAAATGCTTTATATTCTTAGTCAAATTTAGGTATCTAAGTAAAAATTGCTGGATTTTCTGCAGTGCTGTGCACCTCTACCTGACCTTCCCGTTGACTTAAATGGGATTGGTAGTTGCTCAGCACCTTTGAAAATAGAGTAATTTTATTTCGTGTATAAATATGGGTTTGGGCACCTTATGTTAGGCTCCCAGATTTGAAAATATGGACCCCTGTGGTTTTTTTTCTGTAGCTCTACAAATTCAGGAACTCCAATATTCCCCTTAAACAGGGCCAACCATGGATTAATGGCAAAACAAATAACAGGGATGAGTGACACAGTATATAAAATGGTTATTTTAAATGCAATAGCTAAAATATTTAATCCACCTCAAACAACAGTTAAGGTAATGCCTCTTGTCATGCATAGGGATATATTGTATTAACCTCTGGGGTGGACCATTGATCTGATCAATATATATCCATTCCCGAAAATTACTTATGCTTCATATTTCTACAAAGGACAGAAAGTAGCATCCTTTTTTGTTGCTGTGGGGAGGATTCACACACGAGGAGCTAAGTGAATTAGAAAGGATCTACCATTCATTTTTCTTCAGATCTACATGCCAAAAACATTTCTAGCTCGGATGTTTTGTGTGAACTGATCGACTTTTTTTTTAAAAGGCATTATAACTAGTAAATAGTAAGCATAGTTTTCCTACAATGCTTGATAACATCATAGTTGGTACACTGTTGTCCAGCTGACAATAGATTCCTTTTCTTTTGTTCCATATTCATTAATAAAAGTACCCTTATGTAAAGTTATTCCTTATGTAAAGTTATTCCTTATGTAAAGTTATATATATCTGGGAGAGAAGGAATAACTTTACATAAGGGTACTTTTATTAATGAATATGGAACAAAAGAAAAGGAATCTATTGTCAGCTGGACAACAGTGTACCAACTATGATGTTATCAAGCATTGTAGGAAAACTATGCTTACTATTTACTAGTTATAATGCCTTTTAAAAAAAAAGTCGATCAGTTCACACAAAACATCCGAGCTAGAAATGTTTTTGGCATGTAGATCTGAAGAAAAATGAATGGTAGATCCTTTCTAATTCACTTAGCTCCTCGTGTGTGAATCCTCCCCACAGTATATATGCACATACTCTTTCTTCCCATTAGTTCTTTGGCCCTTATTATTCTGACGAAAATGGGAACAAATTGTTCTAAGGGAGACAAATTCTTTAAGAAAAGAGCGAGGCAGTTAAACAGAACGACCAAATTGCACAATATGCTGCAAGGTTGACTAGTACGCCTTTAAAAATGAGTTAAGTTTAGTGTAAGTGCATCTCTCCTCTTAAGATATTTTAATGTTTAGCCACAACCCTCCCCCGCACCCCCGCCCCGCATCCAAGCTTAGTGGAGGGATTTTTGTCTTGTCAACTAACCCCCTCTAGTGCTGAACAGGCTGCATATGACCTGCGGGCTGCTAGCAGCTTCCAGGCTAGGAAAGCTCTTCGCCGCTTGCTGCACACACACGCACACACATGCACGCACTCAATATCACCTCTTCTCAGGAGACCAGCTGAGGAGGGGCCGGCGAGAGTCCGAGCTCTTCCTTGCTCTTCACCTCCCCCCCTCCACCTGCCACATTGTGCCCACATTTCGGACGAGCCGCATTGTTGCGATCCATTTCTTTTGGTTGGGGGAGGAAGGGTGTTCTGCAGCGAGCAATGCCCGCCGCTTGCAATGTCCGCCTGCCTAGGGAGACCCCCCGGCTCTGCACGTCCGACGCCAGCTCGGAGCCATCCCGCGGGCGCTAATGAGGGGTGATCGCTCCGGAGGCGGCAGAAAGGAGCGGCGGCAGCACCCAAGGCTGCAGCCGACCTGAAGGCAAGGCAGCCCGGGAGAGAGCCGCCGCACCCGCACCGAGCGCCGCCGCCGGATTGCTGCTCGCGCCCCGGCACAGAGACCGCCCGGGAGGGAGCAGGCGCCGGGGCTCCTGCGCGCTGCAAGTTTTGCCGAGGTGTGAGGCTGCCCGGGGAGCTGTCCAGCTTTCTTCAGCGTCCTCCCGCCTCTGCCGAGGGGGGGCCCGAGGGCTGCAGCTCCCTCCTGGCTGCGGGAAGGGGGCGGCTGAACCGCCTTGGCGTCGGCTTTCGTGGGGGGGCCGGGCGGGATGGGGACGCTCCGGAGCAGGAGGCTGCCGTCGCTGTGCGGGCTGGTCCCGAAGCTGCTCCGGGGCTGACAGGTCGCGGCGGCAGCCCGGGCGGGAGGGCAGCGAGCTCCCGCGCCCCTAGGCAAAGTTCCCGGCGCTCGCCCGGCTCCAGCCAGCGGCTGCGCTCCAGGGCCCCCCAGCCGGGACGGCAGCTCCAGCCCTCTGGCCGCTGTGGCTACTCCTCCCTCGGCCGCCCCGGGACCCCGCCAGCGGATGCAATTACTCCAGCCTCTGCAGCACCTGGCGGCAGCCCTATCCGAGGCACCTGGCCGACTGGACCTTGCCCTCCGGCGTTGGGGGCAGCCCGTTTCCCACTGGCGTGGAGGAGGAAGAGGACCTGAAGCGCGCCCCGCCTTCCCGGGGCCAGGACCAGGAGGCGCCGGCACCAGCCATGGGGGGTTGTGAAGCGAGAGGTTTGCTCTGGAAATTTGGCTTGTTCTTCCCTTTGCTGACGGGGTGTCCGGCGGGCTGCAGCCAAGTCTCCAGCAATCAAGGTAAAGGGAGGCGTTGCGGGGTGGGCAGGCATCGCTCTGTGTGGCTTTGCTCAGATCAACTTTTCTTACCTCTAGGCGCCTGGCTCTGGCAGTCGGGTGCTGGGGCGCTGGCAGTAGCCATGGCAATGACGGGAGCAATATGCTTATCTTGCACGGCTGAGGGTACTTCGCTTTCTCTCTTCTAAGAGGGCGAATTGGCTGCCCCACTTCGGGCACTGATGGGCGATGTTCGAATTCTAGAGCACTAAGAAGAGGAAGAAGTTCGGGGGATTCCGCAGCCCCACCGACAGGGGCTGGTCCAATGCTCTCCGAGGAAATGTTCTTAGTGAGCAGGAAATGTGGCACTGATTGAAAACCTCAGTGAAACTTGTGAAGACCTCAGCTCTTTAAGTTCACATGTTACCTACATACTATTCTTTTGGCTCAAGTGAGATCTATGGATGCAGGCAGCAAATAGATTAAATATTCTGCCCATTTCGGTAAAATACAACCTGTGTCGTCTTTCTAGGGATTTCTCTTGGGTGGGTTGATTGTTTTTGGTACAGATAATAGGAAACAGAAATACCTGTCTTCTTCGTTTGTTCTCTATGAATTATCTGGCAGGTAACTCCCTCAAAGGCAAGTAGATGCCTCTCTTTAAAACTTAGTGTTTCTGGAAAGGAAGCATGTAGTGTATGTGTTTGAGATGTGGGGAGATGGGGGGAGGTTGAATATTAGAACTGTTTTATTTTGCAGTAAGGGACCAGTCATACCCTCTGAAGTCCAAAAAAAACTCCCTTGACTTTCAAAAGGGATAAGACTGAACCCTAAAATACAATGACTAGAATAGTATACCATCCTGAATTAAATTGGTGTGGTATTAAGGGGGCCTTTTTGCCCTATGATAGCAATATCAGAGTATGTAGTGTAGAAAGGAATCTTAGTCCTGATGTAGTTAAGATCGTATCCGGCTTTCTGTATCAATGTCTGTTTTCATAAGTACATAACTGTACAGTAGAACTTGATCTAGGCTGAAAGTTGGCACAGCACGGTAGCATATTTTTATTTAAAATTTGAATTTTAAGATGTGCTTTCCTTTTATTTAACTCAAGAAGCACATTCAAAAAAGAATTTTGGAAGCTCACGGCATCTAAAATGAGATGACTGCTCCCTCTATTAAGAAATCATAGAAAGATCTCAAGATGACATTTAAAACCTTATTTTGCACATGTGGCAATTCATCGTTGCCCAAAATGCTCATTTAATATATTATCACAGGTACATGCCACTTATGTATTACTTGACACAATATATTTTACCCCCTTGGCTACAGTGTAGTCCATGCTAAAATGTAGTCTCTGTACCAAAAGTGACTCTACACAGTAATCACTCTATTTAAAAAGATCCATAGAACATATACTATGTATTCAAGGCACATTAAGATTTTGTCAAAGAAATTAAAAGGAAACAAACATAGCTGAAGGTGAAACATACTATATTGCATGCTGTCCAACATCTGAGTAGAATAGAGCATTTCCTTAACTGCGTCCTTAATGTACTTTATTTTCCTGCCAAATACTGGAGGACATGTGTGATATATTTAATCTTTAACTGTTTTGGATATTATGGCATGATTCAACTTCATGTGAGGTAGCTGAAGGACAGTTTTAAAGGGACACATCCTAAAATGTTTATCTGAAATATTTTTAACCATTATGATTATAAGGAATACCTGAGATTGCCACAGTAGGAAAAGATTAGAGGAAAGGATTTTTTTAAAATCATGCATTTGATAACACTAACATAATCGATTTCATATTTCCTCAGTACAAATAAATTTTAATGGATTTTTATCACAAGAATAGAAGAAAAAATAACATTTTTAAACACAGGAAAATGTGATCATAACGCAGAAATTTGTATGAGGAATCAGGGGCAGGTCTAGTATCTGAAACTATACTTAATACACGTTTTAAAAATTATTAGAGGTTAAGTTGGTAATGACTCTTCTATAATAAACTTTTTAAGAGTTCAGGTATTGTGCTTTTTACATTTATAACCTTACCAAAACCATTGAGTACATATCCTTTTTTCCATAGAAAACACAAATCTTCCATAGCACCACAATATTGTTAGTCTTTTAGCTCACCTTCTTGCTGGTGCGTACTAAAGTCTGCTATATTACAAGGCCTATCCAGGCATACAAATATATATATAGTTAATAAAGCAAAGTTTGTAGTCATTTTGACAAATTTAAAGCCTGATTATTTGGACTAAGGATAAAGATTTTTGTAGGAAATAATTTAAATTAGATTAATATCTACTAATTGATGTGTATAGGGGTAATTAAGTTGGCAATAAAGTTTAAGCATAGTTTACCTTAAAGGGTCAAAAATTATGAAGAAAAAGTTAAGTAAAACAAATTATCCCAAAAGAGAGTTCCTCCACGATTAGTTACTTTTAAAAAAATATTTTTGAAATTTTTTTTAAATGCCTTTCAATAGATTTATTCAAAGAAAGAATTTTGGGCTCTCCAGTTATTTGCTGAGTACAGTACTGTGGAATTTCCTAACAGTTTCATAATTTCTCCTTTTACACTTCGCTTGTGAAAACTTTCAGTAATCTAGAGGTCATTTTTGAGCATCATGATTATATTATAAAAATCACACAGTTAAAAAATCCTACTCAATCTGATATTAATAATGAATTGGAAATGACTAAAATAGGCCCAAAATCCAAAATGCACACGTTAAGAGCATCTGCTTAATAAAATGTTATCCGATGAAGTTTAGTTTTAATGGAGACTTTCTCAGAACAGAGTGAAAGCTAAGAAGGAGGTCAGACTAGATGATCAGATTGGTCCCTTCTGACCTATGAGTCTATGAGTCTAAGAAATATTGCATTAACTCAAGGTGGAATTGAATGGAAAATCTGGATATACTGGGGAAGTCATTCATTGTATGAACACACTCAAAGGATTAGTATTAAAATACTAGTTACTTAAATTTGGAAACCCAAATGTTAAGCACCTATAAGAAATTTTCAAGATCTGATGTAGTGCACTAAAGAAAAAAATAAGACATTGCTGTACTCAAGTTTCATATGGCAATATTTCAGAATATTAATTTTGAAAATGGAGTTGGGTAAATCGTAATAAAAAAGGCTGATTAACTTCCATTGAGTTTTGAGTTTGGCTTTAAGATTTGATGTCTTTGACCTCTTATCTTTCAATTCATATTTGCAAATGGTGAAGACATAAGTCAACATTAATATCAAAAGTCTAGAAGAATCTCAAAGGAATATTCTTCCAGGAGAAAAATAGAAAAATGAAATAAATTACTCTATCCCACCATGGCAACGAAAAGACCCTTTAATGCAGTGTTTGCAGTTAATCGTCTGAAATGATGTATTTCAGTATCATGTCAATAGTATACTCCAGTTTATAAAGGAATAAGTAAATCCATAGATTCAGAATAGGTAAAGGTTCTTTTCCTTTTAAAAAAAACAGACTGAAACCTTTAATTTTTTAATATAGTTCCTAGATTCTTTGGTTCTTACCCTTCACTCAGTAAATCAATGCATAGTGTCTTGTTCTATCTGTAGCAAAGCAGACTGAAACAATAGTATTGACAGAGGAGTGAACTTACTCATTTATCTTAATGGAGTGGTGAGTTCAAAAATAAATTGCAACCATCCTAAAAGCTAGTTTCTGCTGTTAAAAAGATCTGTGGACAGATGAGATAATTGTCCACACATTTCTGTGCAGAAGCAGTGAATCAGAAATCAACCTTAAACAGGCATTCTTGCAACATAGATCTCAGTGGGTGGATCTCGGGTGGGATGTTTGTCCAGACTCACATTGTTCAGTTACCAATATCCAACCACTAGTTAGCTGCATAAATGAGACTAGATTTTATCCTGTATTGCTGCTTAGTTGTTTGGCTGTCAAACGCAGAGCAGACTTCTGCTGTATTCTCGAAGATACAGAAAGTAGCATCCAAACTACAAGTCACTTTATCAGAAATTATACTTATCTAGAAGATGTGGGTCACAACAGATCATTCAACAAATTATTCAGCAATCCCAGATATTTTTAAAATATCTTATGTTGGAAGATCACAGTACCAACAATTCCTGGGCTGCACCCTCTATTAAGTTATTTACCATTTTCTGTCACCAAAAGTTTAGAAAGAAGAAGAAAATGACAGGGATTGCAGAATTTTATAGCATGTTCCACGCATGTCAGTGAACTTTAAGAGCAAGTCATATACCTTTCTGGATTTTATGTATCAATGCATTTTGCCAGCTTCTGAAATGTACAAGCTTGGTCTGTTTCATGCTATTTTTAAAAGGAAACTGTATCCTTTGTCCACATAGCACAAGTGATCAGTATCAAAATGATGTCAAATTTTAATGATGAGATTGATTTCCCTTCCCCATCACCCCCAGTAAAATTGAAAAGTATGGGTCAAATTACAGATAGTGGAGCCTTTCAACTGTAGGTCAGTACTTGAAATCTGAGACAGATTAGTAGTCATTATCAGCTGAAGGAAGTTGGGGGATTTTTTTTAAAAATCCATTTCTTAATGGATAAATACGTACCTCATATACAACACTGTCATAATTGCACATGCTGAAACCACAAACAAGAATAATGAGCATACAGAGTCAATGAGTATAGAAATTGAACTACTTGCTTGGTATACTACAAGGTTTACCTCCATGTCAGGACTTGAGACAGTATGAGGAAAGTTGTACTGCCTATTGTCAACATTGTACTTATCTTGTAGGCGGGTGGCGTCATTCTGGATTGTCCCTCTATACCTTTTGTTAACATTAAAGTCACTATGGAAAATATGAGGGAAAATGAAAAAAAGCAACTGTACTAGGCTTGGAGAAGTGTACAGCTTCCCTTTAAAAGACCATAAAATGAATAATGAGAACAAGATTATTTCTGCCTCAAGCTATCAATAATTTTTATTGAACTTAAACTATTCCAGAGTTTCCTAGAGCCGTATAATAATCCTGAGTGCTAATGACAGCACTGGAAACTTCTCAGTAGCAGATACGCATGCAACTTTATATATCTAGTAGTCTAGAATATCTGAGATAAACAGATTTGAAGAGAACACTTCATAAAATATTGGTTCTAAATGCTGTTAGCACTTTCAGTTCATCTCTATTTGGCAGTAGTGAAAGTGAACCCAGTGAACTTTAGTTTCCAAACACCTTCAGATCATCATGTAGTAACTCTCTTTTCAGACTTCATTATAATGGATAAAGATGAATTTAATCAATGGAGTGGAATGAAAGAGCAGGATGATGTAATTGTATCACCCAAGGATGATAAAGTACTTTCTAGTTTACTAATAACCAAGGAGGATGTTAAACATTGTTTCCTAGGAACAGACATTTTTTAAATCAAGAAGCCTTGGTAACTTGCATCCAAGAATCCTAAAAGAGTTCTCTGAGAAAATCTCTTGCCTGCTTATGTCAATTTTTAATAAATCTTGCAATACCAGGGAAATTCCAGAAGACAGAAAGAGTGTTAATGTTCTGTCAATATTCAAAAAGGGCAAGCAGAGTTACTATAGACCTGTCAGCCTGACATCAGTCCTAGAGAAAATAACGGAAACATTAATACTGGACATAATTAATAAAAATTAAAGGATAGGGATGTAATGTCAGTCAACATGGTTTTATGGAAAATAGGTCTTGTGAAACAAACCTAAGCATACTATGGAACTTTTAGTGCTTGGTAGCAAGGTAATCCAACCTTCTTTTTTCCATTGATGTCCTTCATTCCAATTATGATTTTGTTACCAATTTTGCAATGAATTCATTTGTGGATGCACCATTCTTGTCTTTCCCATGTCTAAGAATAACACTTTTCATTATTAGTAGGCATTAGAGATTCTGTTCAATTATTCCTGTGAGATTCCATTTAATTTAGAACATTACTTCTAAGGTGTATATATTGCTGAGTACAGTTCACTGATAAATTCTGCTTCAACTCAAGTGCTTATTTCACAGATGTCTTCTGCCTGAGGCCTGTTTATATATCTGAGGCCTGGTCTACACTACACATTTAAACCGATTTTAGCAGCGTTAAACCGATTTAACGCTGTACCCGTCCACACTACAAGGCCCTTTTTATCGATATAAAGGGCTCTTTAAATCGGTTTCTGTACTCCTCCCCGACGAGAGGAGTAGCGCTAAAATCGGTATTACCATATGGGATTAGGGTTAGTGTGGCCGCAAATCGACGGTATTGCCCTCCAGGCGGTATCCCACAGTGCACCACTGTGACCGCTCTGGACAGTAATCTCAACTCGGATGCAGTGGCCAGGTAAACAGGAAAAGCCCTGTGAAATTTTGATTTTCATTTCCTGTTTGCCCAGCACGGAACTCTGATCAGCATAGGTGGCAATGCAGTCCCAAATCCAAAAAGAGCTCCAGCATGGACCGTACGGGAGATACTGGATCTGATCGCTGTATGGGGAAACACATCTGTTCTATCAGAGCTCCGTTGCGGAAGACGAAATGCCAAAGCATTTGAAAAAAAATCTACAGGCTACATACACAGTGCTGTGTGACAAGCGTAACGGGAAGCCAGAGACTCAAATGGACGCTCATGGAGGGAGGGAGGGAGGGGGTACTGAGGACTCCAGCTATCTCACAGTCCCCAGCAGTCTCCGAAAAGTATTTGCATTCTTGGCTGAGCTCCCAATGCCTGTAGGTTCAAACACATTGTCCGGCGTGGTTCAGGGAATAGCTCGTCAATTTACTCCCCCCCCACGTGAAAGAAAAAGGAAAGAAATCGTTTCTTGACTTCTTTCAATGTCACCCTATGTCTACTGAATGCTGCTAGTAGTCTAGTGATGCTGCAGCAGTGAAGAGCAGTATCCGCTCCTTTCCCCTCCCTGGTGGCAGACGGTACATGCTTGATAACTGCTGAATACCCCTGGTTGGCCTCAGGGGCGCCGGGGTAAAAATAGGAATGATTCCTGGTCATTCCCAGTAGATGGTGCAGAACGGCTGGTAACCGTCTTCATCATAGCCACTGGGGGCTGAGCTCCATCAGCCCCCTCCCTTTCTGGTGTAAAGAAAAGATTCTGTCCTGCCTGGACCATCATAGCAGTGGCGTGCTGGGCTTCTCTCCTCCGCACCGCTTAATGTCCTGCCTGGACTGTCATAGCACGGGGAGGCTGCCTCCCCCTCATTTTATCTCACTAACAAGTCACTGTTTCTTATTCCTGCATTCTTTATAACTTCATGACACAAATGGGGGGGACACTGCCACGGTAGCCCAGGAAGGTTGGGGGAGGAGGGAAGCAATGGGTGGGGTTGTTGCAGAGGCACCCCCCTTGAATGGCATGTAGCTCATCATTTCTGCGGGATCTGACACGGAGCAGCTGTGCTCTGATACACTGCTTCTCTAGTACACTTGCCCCAAATTCTAGGCAGGACTGACTCTATTTTTAGAAACCATAAAGGAGGGATTGACTCGGGGAGTCATTTCCAGTTTTGCTTTTGCGCCCCCGGCCGATCTCAGCCAGGGGCACCCATGATAGCAGCAGACAGCACAGAAGGACAGATAACCGTCATCTCATTGCTAAATTACACTGGCAGCAGACGGTACAGAACGACTGGTAACCATCTCTGCTATCATGCAAAAGCAAATGAATGCTGCTGTGTAGCGCTGGAGTATCGCCTCTGTCCATGGCATCCAGTACACATACGGTGACTGTAAAAAAAAGAGCTGAACGGTCTCCATGGTTGCCGTGCTATGGCGTCTGCCAGGGCAATCCAGGGAAAAAGGGTGCAAAATGATTGTCTGCCGTTGCTTTCCCGGAGGAAGGAATGACTGATGACATTTACCCAGAACCACCCGTGACAATGATTTTTGCCCCATCAGCCACTGGGCTGTCAACCCGGAATTCTAAGGGGTGGGGGAGACTGCAGGAACTATAGGATAGCTACGGAATAGCTACCCACAGTGCAATGCTCCAGAAATCGATGCTAGCCTCGGACCATGGACGCACACCACCGAATTAATGTGCTTAGTGTGGCCGCATGCACTCGACTTTATATGATCTGTTTTATAAAACCGGTTTATGTAAAATCGGAATTATCCCGTAGTGTAGACGTACCCTGAGAGTACAATCCGACCTGAAGTCTTTTTTGTTTGTAGTTCTAGCAACTCTGGAATGTTTTGCTGATGTGTCATTGTTCAGTACATGTCTGATGTATGATGTCTAAGCATCTCTAGCATTTGTTGTCTCAAGTCTATGCATTTGGACTAAATTCCAACAAAGACTGCAGAATATAGAGCTGGTTGAATAATTTGAAAATATTCATTATAACTTTTGACATGGTTTTAATGGAACAGTTATTAATGACTAATTTTGTTCACTATTCAGTCAGCTCTATAAGCAGTCAAATAGCACTAGCTAAGTAATTCACAATTTTTCTACCACTTGGTAGTTTTCTGTAAATATTTTTCCACTGTTCAACTGGCTCTACTGCATTTTAAGCCCCTTCAACCTCTGAGCAGCACCTGGTACTAAATATTATCTATATGTATCTTAAAGTTCAGCTGATTTGCACAATAATTGCAAAATTCACAAATTTCTTTGGTATATGAATTAGAACTGGTCATAAAATGGAATTTCCTTTCTGTGAGAAATTCTGACACTTCAAAATTTATTTAGGTATGAATCAGAACAAAAGAGCTAAAATTTTCCACAACACACATTCTGAATATTTTTGAAGCCATAGAAACATTTAGTTTCAATAATATGGAAACATAATATAGAATATTAACTATAACAGAGGCACAGCTCATAGTACTGCTTATTAAGGTTGCCCAACACTTCCCAGTTTAAGACTCAGTTTTCAATTTCTTATAAAACTTTGCCAAACTTTAATTGTTTGAGCTAATATTTACCATGTGGATGAATGTCTCAGGGTGAATTTATTTGGAAAATTTCAGTCAAATTGATTTATCTGTCCTCAAAAATTAGGTTATGAAAAAATACATTGCCAATATTTTTGTAACATTAAAAACAACCTTTCCTTTGGAAAGTTATCGCATCCCTGTGCTTTGGAAAAAATTTGGCAGGTGTGGGCTTTGCGTATTGCTGTCCCTCTTAAAATCTTTCCATATGTTGTCAAATTAGAGACCTTTGAAAAATTGCAGTTCACGCATGTTCACTGTAGACTTGCCAGTGCTTAGCAGCTAAACCCCAAAAGATTCCACCTTAATTGAGCATGCTCAAGCCTCTGGTGGCTCCTAGTGTAGATTTAATTGTGCATGTGCCATCCCCACAGACACTGAGCATGTTCCTTCATCTCAGACCTCCTGGTGCTGACCAGACTATGCATGTGCCAGCCCCACAGAGCAACTGAACACGCTAAACCCCCTCACAGCTTGTACACATGACAGGACTATATATACATCATCTCCACAGACCAGTTGAGCATGTTCCCTTCTGCTGAGGACTACAGGAAAAAGTCAGACTTTCCCCATAAAAATGGCTGTTCCAGGCTGGGTACCAGAACTGAGAACAGGGAGCGGTCTCTCCTGTTTTCTCAGTGAATTCCTGCCAGCACCCAGGCAGCGTGGAGGAGGAAGCTGTCTGATTCAAATGCTGAGGGGACAAAAACCAGGTCTGG
Organism: Gopherus evgoodei; assembly: GCF_007399415.2. Classification (NCBI taxonomy): domain Eukaryota; kingdom Metazoa; phylum Chordata; order Testudines; family Testudinidae; genus Gopherus; species Gopherus evgoodei. The sequence goes on along the minus strand of NC_044322.1, from coordinate 192,277,237 downwards.
TGAATTGCAGGGTAGGACTGGGGAAGTAAAGCTTGGAGGTGAAGGCCAAGATGGAGGCTGGCAGTGTTTGAATGCCTTGAACAGCAGCAGTGTTTGCAATATATAATCAAACTGTAATGTTGTCATTATTGTTATGATACTTGTAGAACATATAGTACATTGAAAAAGTTCCAATCTCTGCAATTTTTTTTGCTATAATTTCCTCCAATTCTCCTTCATCATTTATTTTAATTCTCTGTGTAGCTTAATAGTCAGCTTAATTTTTTACCTCTCTGTTAGCTTCAGTTTTGCAATTTTATTTTTTAACATCCAATTAGTCTCATCCCACTATATTTCTAGATAGTTGGTCAAATTCAATGCATATTTTTGTATAACGATACATTGGTTGTTAAATTTAGTATTAGGCTATCATCTGCAAGTGACATTTTTGTATGATTCTTTTCCCAGTTTTATTCCTGCTCTTTGTTTGCTTTTGTAATCCCAATGGCTCCAAAACTAAGGAAAACTATTGTGGTGAAGACGGGATATCTCTGGCCTCTCAATGCTTATGACTTATGTCTGTGAGCAACTTCACTCACAGGCGTACAAGCAAGTGTGTGTACTTGTTTCTTAAAAGTTGTAGCAGGAAGTCAGGCAGTATTATGGGATGGGAAAGGATCTAGTTAAAATGCTGGAATGAAACAGGCATTGGTAGCTTGAGAGCTAATACTCTGTCCTTTATTCTAATAAAATTCCTTTTTCTGGTGGGAAGAAAGTGACAAGTTGGAAGATTTTGGATCTTAGCAGCTGTTGATTTTGTTGCGAAAGGGTTGAATAAGTTCTGTGAAATCATTTAGGCCACTGGATATAAATAAGGTGGGAATGGGTCTCTGAGGAAGAAGACCTAGGGTGTGGAAACAGCAATCCCAAAGAAGGCAGTTCTGGGGCAGCGTAACCAAAGAGAAGTTTGGACCTGAATGTTACCATATTGATTCCTTTGTTGTTAAACCCAAATCCCAGAAATAGTGAGCTTCGACTCTAGATTATGTGTGGACTGATTTTTGTAAAGCAGTTTAGGAAAAGTGCCTGTTTACATTAGCTTTACCATGATCACTTAATAGTGAGTAGTCCAGTACAATTTGTGTGGGTAAAGTTCCTCACCTACACATAGGTGTAGGATCAGACCCTTGTGCAGGAAAATTCAGCTGACATATAACATCTTTATACACTTTCTCTGGAAACCAACTTTTGATAAAGTGACAGAAAATAGTAGATAAAATTATCCAGAGCATTTCATTAATTTTTTGGGGTGTTTGCCAAGGAATATTTAGAATTCTTCACAAAAAGCTATATAATTATTAAATCCCTCCTTCTCAATTAACATCTTTCCCCCAATTATTAGCTAAAAGATAACTTAAATTACACTGCATAGTTTTCAAAATCATTTCTAACAAGACAAAATTGTGCACTTCCTTGTCTGTGTACTCTGATTTGTGTAGGTTTTATTTAAAAAAAAATTATTAATTTTGTTAAGGCCAAAAAAAAACCCTGAGTTTTGGTGAAACTTTAATTGTCATCTATTTGTCTTAAGTTGTTGACCAGGCAACTTCTTTGCTTTATACCCAGATTTACCATACCTAGGCTTCAACCCAACAAGCCTCTGTTCAGGGGTGGAAGTAACTTAAAGAATTTACCAGCATTTCAGAGTCCTGAGCGGGGCGCGGCCTCAACCAGAAGAGGCAGGGCCTTTGAAGGTTTAAGACAAGGAGAGGCTTATTTTGGAAGCTTCTCAGTAAGTTGCAGCAGGAGTCCTGACTTCAGAGAAGTATGCAAGCTGGAAGCTACCACAGACTCTAGGGACATGATTAGCCTTCCTCTGGGTCAAAGTTATAAGCGACATAAACAGAGTGTTGTAATGGAAAGTGTTGGGCAATTTTAACTATAGGCTGTGCTGTCAGCCCTGCCAATAATAAAATTATAAACTATAAATTATATAAGAAACTTTAGTAACTAGACTGTATGTATGTATACTAATTTAGCATGTATGGAGTGTCTTTCATCTGAACACACTCTCAATACAAACATTAATATAGGAAAAGATATCAATTTTACAGATGAATAAACCAAGGCATAGAGTGATTGTGATTTGACTAAGATCACATAGTGATTCAGTGGTAGAGTTGAGAACAGAACACCAAGATTTCCTTGTATTAACTGCGATAATGATGCATGTAATTCACTTCCCTTTTCCTTCCTCAGTTCTAGTCCTTAAATAATATAGCATCCTCTCTTTTGCCATTGTACATCACAGGTTCCTGTAATATTTAATCTATACACTTCACTATTCATCATTTTCCTTTCTAATTTTGTAATAAGTAGTTTTCTTTTTAAATAATGTCCTGCAGCTTTAATGTTACTGGTTTTCCATCATATTAGAGTAAATTGGGGAATTATTTTTAATAACTACAGTCTGATAGATCATGTATTTTATACTTGGGAGATGTGCCTCAAGAAATATATGATGATTGAAATTGGTGCCACAGATGGATATTTTGAAAACAAAAAAGAAAATCAATAATAGATTAGGCTTGATTAGATGTTGACATTTAGCACTGCAGATCTAGAATGTTAAAATTTACTGACAAGACAATCTTCCTCCTAATTTGCAACAGCACCTCTATTCTTAGTTCATATATATCATTGTGCATCTATTGTAAAGGTTAATGAAGAAATGATAATAAAATTAGCAAAAAGCTCATCTGATTGTTCAGAGATTAGCCTAAAGGGTTGAATGTTTTATAATCTACATTGTCATATGTGAAATCTAATATTTTTGTTATATTAAATTTTATATTGCTAGAATATTTAGGTGAATCCAAAGACCCTTATGGCCTCAGTTTTTCCTCTCACACCAATTTTATTTGTATTGTTGTTCTATTGAACTGAGTGAAGTTACTCCTGAATTACACTGATTTAAACTAGAGGAGAATCAGCTCTATAGTGAAACAGCATTAAGCCACTGCTTGTGGTTTTAATAAACATATCAAACACTGGTCCTAGTGTGGAACATTATGGCACCTTACTGTTAAGTGGTGCCATAATGAACAGTGATACTTTATTCCTAACCTTCTTGTCTCTTAACTAGTTTTTGATCTTAACCAGTTTTTGATCCATGACAGTTTTTGATCCTCTCACTCCATTACTGCTTAGTTTGCTTTCTAGCCTCTTGTGAAAGACTTTGTCAAAATCTCCTAGGTTAGCATTTCCAGTAGCTAGTTAAATATGGCTGAAGAAGCCACGAATTGCTGCTTGGCACTTCCTCCTTTAATCTCCATCCTCACAGGTGACATTTTCTCATTTCCAAGTGACAAATGGTAGTTTAGAATATTAAGAATATTTTTGATTGTTCCTGTTCTCAAGCTTCTTCCATACTTTCACTATGAAAATATCTTCTTGTTTTATTAAATTCACTTTTGGTGTTTGCAAAGACCCCCTCCTGTTTGTCCCCAGGAACAAAAAATGCCATTGAACATCCTTAGTTTAACTGTAAATGTTTTAATTCCACCTCTACCAAGCCCCAACAGCATTTGTACTAAATTGTCAGGGTTTTCGTGGCTCTTCAGTTTCTAAAGCAGTGGGCTAGGGGAGAGAATATCTGTGGGGAAAGGCAGAGAGGGACTGGTTGTTAAAAACAGAGAGAGAAAGTTACAAGTGTAGCTGCCTTTGACCCTAAAATCTCTATGGATATGTTTTCGAATTAGTTAAACAGCAGTGGGTTTATTTTGCTCTTCCCTATTTATGTGTAATGGGTTGAGGGGTATAGTTTTTTGCTTGAGTGAAGTAGACCCAACTGTGTACCATTTTCAATTGGTGCACAATCATGACATCATCAAAATGTCCCAACCAGCCAATCAAACTGCAGCTTCCTCAACCAGACTGTAGTTGTTCTCACTGAGGGCCTTTACATATAAGTTGCATCGGCATCCTCCTTGTCACCCTTCCTGTTTAATGTGCATGTACAGCGGATAAAGATGTTTTAGATCAGGGGTCTCAAACTCAAATGACCATGACGGCCACATGAGGACTAGTACATTGGCCCGAGTGCCGCATTACTGACACCCTCCCCCCCGCCTTCCGCCTCACTCCCACTCCACCCCTTCCATGAGGCCCCACCCCTGCCCCACCTCTTCCCACCCTTGCCTGCTCCTATTCCAACCCCTTCCCCGAAATCCCCACCCCAACTCCGCCCCCTCCCAGGGGGGGCAGGAGGGGTGTGGGGTGTGGTGTAGGCTCAGGGCAGGGGGTCAGGGTGCAGGAGAGGTGCAGCAAGGGGCTCAGGGCAGGGAGTTGGGGTGTGGGGTGCAGGAGGGGTGAGGGGTGTGGCCGGGGGTCAGGGCAGGGAATCGGGGTGCAGTAGGGGTGCAGCAGGGGGCTCAGGGCAGTGGGTTGGGGTGTGGGGTGCAGGAGGGGTGAGGGGTATGGCAAGGAGTCAGGGCAGGGGATCGAGGGTTCAGGAGGGGTGCAGCAGGGGGCTCTGGGCTGTGGGTTGGGGTGTGGGGTGCAAGAGGAGTGAGGGGTGTAGCAGGGGGATCAGGTCAGGGGATTGGGGTGCAAGAGTGGTGCAGCAGGGGGCTCAGGGGAGTGGGTTGGGGTGCAGGAGAGGTGAGGGGTGCGATGGGGTCAAGGCAGGGGATCGGAGTGCAGGAGGGGTGTGGCGGGACTCAGGGCAGTGGATTGGGGTGCAGGAGGAGTGTAGGAGGGGGTTCAGGGCAGGGGGTCAGGTGTAGGGTGCGGCAAGGGGCTCAGGGCAGGGAGTTCAACTGCAGGAGGGGTTCAGGGGGGCAGACTGTGGAGTGGCGTGCACCAGGGGCAGGGCAGCCTCTCTGCCTGCCTGCCTGCCCCCCACACTGCTCCGGGAAGTGGCTGGAATGTGGTGGAGCAGAGGACAGGGGGTGTTGCTGTTGCTTCAGGCATGACCCCCAGCGTCTCCCATTGGCTGGCAATGGGGAACCACAGCCAATGGGAGCTGCTGGGGGCAGTGCCTGAAGCAACATCAACACACACCCCTGCACCTCTTCTCCCCAAGTTCTGTCCGCTTCCCAGAGCGGCGCAGGGGCAGGGCAGGCAGACAGGCAGGGAGCCTGCCCTGCCCCGGTGCATGCCGGGACAGAGTCGCTCCATGTGTAAACGCTTGGGGAGGGCGGGGGGGGATGCAAGGAGCTCACAGACCGCAGAAAATAATGTGGTGGGCCGCGTGTTTGAGACCCATGTTTTAGATGGTGTCTCCAATATGACGTACAATTTGACTTTTCATTACACCTGATGGTCTCTGAAGGAAATGAGTAAATAAGTAAAATAACGCAATTTACGCTTAATCCAGATAATGAGGAAGCAGAGCTGATAATAACGGGAAGAATACAATGGAAATGGCCAGGAACTGTGGGTGTTCCTGTTCCCAACTCTCACAATTTTATCGAGTCACACAATATTTTGTGCTTTTCTTAGAGCTCTAGCTTCTGGAATTAGGTTATTACCTGAGAATCTCAGTTTTCATTAAAAAAAAGTACTTTTCTAGCCTTCATGGTTGCAGGGAAAAACTTGAAAACATAAACCCTAAACATTCCAATGCCAGAAGGTAAATAAAAATAACTCCAAATAAAATATTAAAAAAAACTTTATTAGTTTTAAGCCAGTCTTTCAGGGGGCGATGGGAAGACTAACATGATGTTTGAAACCTTGTACCTTTTAGTGGAATTCCTTCTATGACATTTGCTAATAAGGCTTTCTGTCATGGGGTCATTTTGGATCCATTTGTGCACATGGACTCTCAAGTAACATCTGTGGTTTCTACTGTAGTGCCTTTTCCCACCATAATTAGCATGGAAGCTGACTGGTGCTTTTCCATGTGTACCTCACCACATTGATTCATGCAACTGTAATCTCTAGGTTAGATTACTGCAATGTACTCTACTTGGGCTACCTTTGAAAAGGGCTTGGAAAGATTCAGCTAGTACAGAATCCATCTGCTCATCTCTTGTGAATGGCAAGTTATTGTGAGCATATAGCTCCACCATGGCATGCTCTTCACCTAATACCTATTTGCTATCAGGTTGATTAGCCCACTGAGACTCAAATGGTCAGAGATGCCCCTCTGTATATATTCTATGGAAAGAGTGAAAATGCTTTTCTGATCGGGGTCTTTTTTATTACCAGAGTCTGGTGAGCTAGGGAGAATTGTGTAAGATTTCTTTGACCTTAGCTGGTATTTTCTTAGTAGGACATATGTTTATATTGGGCTTGATTCTGTGGACTTTCTCCCTACTAGCCCTTGTGCAATTAGACATGTTCACCAGGAACCACACATGTCAGAGTTGGCAGATATAGATTTTTCATTAATGTAAGGCAAGACACCTGCAAAATACAAAACTCCCAGGTATAGAAATTCAGGCAAATTCATGGAAGAAAGTTAAGAATGTGGCCCTGTGTTTAAATTTAGTCATAGACAGCAGAAGTATAGCACTAGTACTGTATGATCATTTGCAAACCTGGATGCCAAATTAGTCATGACAGTCCTTATTTAGATATGTAAATAAGTGGCCTGATTCTCAGAGCTGCTGAGCACTGACAACTCTGATTTGACATTTACTCAGCACCTCATTAAATAAGGCTATTCACTTAGGAATTTACATATGTTTAACTAATTTTAGGCACTCAAGTTTGAAAATTTTGGTCTAAATGCACCATATGTTATAAAGATGTTTGTGTTCTAATTTTAAATGCAAGTAAAAGAAGAAAACACTCTGGGAAAACAAGAATCAGATTTTAATATGCAAGGATTTATGATGAGTTATCAAACTAGCACTCTACACTAAACAGAGACTATTAAAATGAAGAACAAAGCAGAGGAATAAGCACAATCCAATTACATGTTCAACAACTCAAGATGCAAGAACGCACTTATAAGCGTTCCACTTTGGTGCTGGACTTCATCAAGGTGCTATTTTGAAAGCAAATGTAAAACCAAATTTCTGTGTACTTTAAGAAACACAAAGACTTTTATTTTATTTTTATTGCTGTAAAATTATACAAAGTTTCATGAATAAAGCTGACAAAATATAAAGAAAGAGACTTTTCTTTTATAGGCAGTAAGACATAATGGCAATAGATAAGCAGATTGATAGAAAGAAGAGGAAAGGGTTAAGCCTATTGACTTCCTCTTAGAGTTTCTCTTAAATGAGCATTCTGATTTGCAATCTTTTATTTTTATTAAAAAAAAAAAGCAAGAAAACCCACCATATGTGTGAACACCTGTATGTTTCATCATGATATAGCTGTGTGGATTTGTACAGCTTTGCAAGGTTCTGAGCCTAACAAAAATTCATATAAATGAATTGTTTAAAAAAAATTAATTGTTTTTAATTAGAGCACGTGGGGGTGTCATATGGTGGCTGGGCTCATGAAGTAGAGATGAAGTTCAGCTGTATCTGTGAAAAACTTAGCTCATTTCCCTGAGTGAGGGATAGGACAAATATGGCAATCGCATGCAGTGTCTTTGGGGCAGCATATTGTATTAAGTTTATGAAACTGTTATATAATGCTGCAGGGCAGGGATTGTGTGCAACTCCAGGGTGGGGAAGGATTGTCACAGCTCTTCGAGGAACTAAGAACAGTGGGGAGTGCTTAATGTGAATCATCCAAGTTGTAAACACTACCAGAGAGGTACCTGGGGAGGTCTGCATATACTGATTCAAAGTGGATTTTCCAAAGATCAAAAAATAAAGAAAGGGCCTTTGTCATAGAAAGGCTGGGTTTAAACTCATTCAGGGCTTTCTTTCTGATCCAGCAAAGAGACAGGACCTTCTGTCTACGGGAAGCCTGAGCCCTTGCAAAATGGCTGGGAAGATTTTGGTCTAGTTGGGCCTTGTAAGACTGAGGGGTGATCCCTCGTAAGTTTTGAGCATATAGGAACTTTTCTTGTTTTTATATGGCTTGTCTATGATGCTTTTATTTTAAAAATAAATATACTGGCTTAGAAAGAGCTGTGTGGTAATTTGTAATGGCTGTAGGGTGACCAGACAGCAAGTGTGAAAAATTGGGACAGGATGGGGGCAATAGGCACCTATATAAGACAAAGCCCCAAATATTGGGACTGTCCCTATAAAATAGAGACATCTGGTCACTCTAAATGGCTGGCAGTACACTGTTTATAGCCCTCAGAGAGAAAGCAATGCACAAGTGCTGGCCCTTAGGCAGACTGTGACAGAGAAGATGAGTAATAAATGAGGTCACCTGACTAATTCAGGTCAGGCTCAGGGATCCCAGATAGGGAATGTAAAGAGCTTGGGTGAAGTCTTCAACACTGTTGCTTGGTAGGACAGAGCCTGGGAAGCTGCAGCTGGCCTAAGGAAGCAGCTGCAGGTAAGAGCTGCAAGGGGCAAGCCTGGCTTCTGAAGGGAGTAAAGGGAGTGTATAACCCAACTCCAGAAGCAAGGGCTGAGGACTCCAGGTTCCCAGAGGGTGACACTGTTTGGGTTACAATCCAGCTCCAGGAAAGAGGACTGAGGTGGTAGAGGTCCTCATTTGGAGAGAGAGAGACATTGAACTGAAACTAGGTCTGGCAAGGAGGGCTGCCTTCTGATTAGAGAGAGAACTACTTGAACTGTGGAGTGCCAATGTGTGGCCTAAATAAATTGGACCTCCTCCAGAATATTTTAAGATAATATTGACTAGGTGGAGTCTTTGAGAAGCCCTGAGAGTGAGGGAAACTGAGGCAGGGTGTTGTAGAGCCACGCCAGGCCACAAAGTGTGCTCTGGAGGCAGAGCCTCATATATAGGGGAAAACAGTTTCAACTAGTTATTCCACTTTTATTATGCAAAACTGCTCTGGATCACAAAATTCAGTTTTGCAGGACATTAGTGCAAAATGTGTGCTGTGCCCTTGGGAGGGTTATATTACAGATCTGGGCAGTAATTCAGAAACATTTAATCTGTGTGTTTGTGAGGCAGGGAGAGAGGGTTCATGCTATGCTTCTTTGGGGTGGTATACTCTGAAGGGACAATAAGTTAGTCTCTTGACATCCTTCAGATTCAGGAGCATAAGTTAACACTGAATGGGATGGTTTATCAATATCAAGGAACTGGCTGAACCTCAGTAGAGATGGGAAGACATTATTTGTATTTTATTGTAACATTTTGTTTTTTAAATATTTACAGTTGTTTAACAGAAAAAGTTGGAACTATATCCTTAGAACATTTTTATCTTCAAATATCTTGTAGCTTCTTTCATCTTTCATGTTTGTCATTTCCCATTTACTCTGATATTAACAAAGTGTTATTAGAAAAATTTCCTCCCCTGTGCTTTTAATCGCATTCTGTACCCATGTGGTGCACATGCTTGCACAGAGGATAGGAATGGTCTGGGATATCTAGTTGTTTAAACAACCACACTTATCCTAACCATAACCAAGGAAGTAGTTGACTCCACCACTTAGCAAACAAACATGCTAAAAGTCAAGTTCCCCAGGATGCAGAATGCAAATAAACATTTGGCTTCTAATTTGCCTAAATGTTTGTTTTACCCAATAGTCTTCACCAGTTCTAGTAACAGACTGCAGATAGGCTCTGTTCCACTTGTGGCAACTACTGTTGTAACTGCATCTGAAGATTACTACTTTGAGCCACAGAGAGAAGGTCCCTTAAAGAATCACTGCTTTCTTCCAACCTCCTTACATACTGTATGCTAAATGCTTCTAAGCAGCAGCATGTTTGAAGAAAAGTTTCCAGGTTAACTGAAGTTGCTCAGTTGTGTAACGTCATTTACTGAATCACAAAGTTGAAATAATTTCCTCCCCTCACCCCATATGTTGGTTTCATCTGGAGATAACAGCCCATGGCTAATGTTATGTTGTACTAAATATGCCAAATGACACTTATACATAACTAGCAAAAGAAATTGTGACTCTTGATATTATAAAAACTTAGAAAATCTGTTGAGGTTGCAAAATATGCAAAACTTAACCTTTAAGAGTTGTACATCTTCATTCTTAGTTCTTTAAGTCAGGTTATGGGAGTGGATGAGAGAAGGATACAGTGCATGTTCCTTCTTAGATGGCAATCCATTTTGATGCTAAATTTAACATATTTGACCCAGATTTTCCCATCCTACCTTTAACTATGGAGGGGACATTATACTAGCTGGGGAGGGTATGCCTTGTATGTGGAAGAGTCCCTTCCAAATATATGCCAACTCAAGCTTTTATTGTGCATCCCTTTGTTTTTTTGTTTTTTCCTTAAAACCCCAACTTCTGGAGTCAGGCAATTACATGAAAATCTCAGCTTTCATTGCAAAAAAAAGTTTCTATCTCTCATGGTTAAGGAGAAAAGCTTGAAAATATGTACCCTAAAGGCTAAAAACCCAGAAGCCAACCTCAAAAAATCATGAGTCGGACCCCAGAAAATTAGGTGGTTTATTATTTTTAAATTCCCGCTTCTCACCCCAGTTTGTGACAATTATAGTATTGTCCAGTCTCCTGAATCACAGAGCAAGGTGATTTTGGCCCCTGCTGCAGGAGTTGTCACTGGAAGACCCCATTGAGATCAAATTACACAAATTTCTGTATAATGTGCCTATTGACCCAGAGCTTCCAGCTTCTCCTCAGACTCCAAAATTCTAACTACTTTGTCTTTCTTAGCTCCACATCTTCCCATCCCCCAGTCTAGCAACAAACTATGCACCTCTCCCAAATCCACATTTGTCCCTTGGCCCTCAGCATATCTCTCCTGCAACTCCAGAAGTTGTTCACCTACCACCACCACCCCTTACTAGGCCTGGCATTACCGCATCAGAAAGGAGAAGGGGTGAAGACAACTGACTGACCCATTTGCGCAAGAGGAGAAGAAGGTACAAAACCACAGAGAGGAAAGAATTGCTGGGCTCTTTCTGCACACTCTTCTCTGTGAAAATAGGATCTGCTACTCCCTCTCCTGCTACTCAAAAATTCTGAGAGGAAGGAAAAGTACTCTTTTTCCTAGAGCATTGTTGATTTGGCTGCCCTTCCCCAGGAGGCAGTGAGGTTTAGAAGGCAACCAATCAGTTTTTTCTCCTGGGCAGGGCTGAAAGTTGCTTTAGCAAGGATATAAAATCACACAATTCACGGTTAAATTGTGTAAATTGGCAACATGGCATCAGGATTTATTTAAAATGTTTATAAGTTTTAAGTAGTCTCATGATTTTAGTCTCTCTCAAGCACTCCACCCAGATTGTAGCTGCCTCGTGTGGGGGAGGGGGAGGGAGGGCTTATGTGATAGTGGGGTTTGTTTTTTTTTTAAACTGGAGCTGTAATAACTCTTGGATGCAGCTTCTCTGGGAACTAGAAAGAGGATACGTCTTCCCTGTTTGGATCTGTGGACAGAGTCCTCTGCAGAGAGGGGGAGGAATAATACCACAGAGACATAAGATGGTTCCTCCGTGCTATGGAAGGTGTGCATGGTGAGGGGTAAGACCTCTCTCATGTAGGTTTTTGGGGCACAATCTGACTCTTAATTTTTTTTATAAAAGACTTGACACAGTAGAACTGTCACTCTCTCTAACATACCCTTGCCACACAAGTACTAGTATAATATCCTGTAACTATACAGAAACATTTAATGCAAATTAATAATCCTCCTAAATATTTTTTCACTCCATGTAATTCTGTACAGAAAAACAGATGAGAAATGATACCCAAGAAAGTGAGACTGCAGCTGATGTTGTATCTTAATGTAGTATAATTCATTGTCCATTTTCCCCATGATTTGATATTTCTTGGTCATTAGAAAAATTGCTTAATACTGTCTATTTTTTGTTCTTAAATCAAATAAATTAAGCAATTGAACAATATAAAAGAGGTAATCTACACTGCTATAAATTTGTAATTTACATGAATAACATTTTATTCCCCCTTCATCTGTTATAAATTATAAGATCTAAATCATTTATTTTGATTTGTGAGAGTACTAGAAATGCATGAATTACAGGCATCAAGAAAGCAAAATGGAATACTGATGAAAGTATCTATCACTGTTAGTAGGAAAAAACAGTTAACTGACAGTGTTTAACAATTTGTTTTTACAGATGATGGGTCAGAGAACCATCTCCAGAATCTGATATTAATATTCATTAAATATTCTGAGAAGGGTTTTGAACAGTCAGGAAAATTAAACCCATGACCTGCTTTGATTCAGTTTCTCTTTTAGGAAGTGCTCATACTGAGGCAGTTGCTGTTATAAGAATTTAGGGGTCTCGTATCTGACTAGTGTGATAGACCCAGGCCAGTGGGTACAGCAGAGTAGCAGAAGGCAGATATACTGGCCACTGGATTAACAGTTTTCTGATCCCTGATTGACAGGGGCTGTTCCAGGCTAATGAGAACACCTGACTCCAATTAACCTGCAAAGAGTCAGGTGAGGCCATTAAGGTAATGAGACCACCTGACTCTAATTATGGCTCCTCTGATGCTATAAAAGGGCTCACTCCAGTCAGGCAGAGCAAAGCTGGGAAGCCAGAGGGGAGGAAGTGTGGCTGAAGGGCTGGTTAATGAAGACACCCTCAAGTCTTTGGTAAGAGAGCCATAAGGTAAGGGAGAAGCAGGAGAACTGTGGGGAAGTGGCCCAGGGAAATGTAGAAACTCTGGCAGTGAAAGGTTGGCTGCCAACAGCTGCTACCATTAGGTTCCCTGGGCTGGAACCAGGAGTAGAGGGTGGGCCTGGGTTCCCCCCTACCCACCACTACAGGAGGGGAAGTCAGGCCTGTGTTAAGGACAGGAGGCTAAACGGTTCTGAAACAAACCCATAGGGACAATAGAGACTGTGAGAGTTCTCTCACCAACCTCCTTGATGGCTTATGATGAAAAGGGCTCTGTAGACTGTAACCCTGGCCCTAGAGAGAGAAGGGTTACGTGGAGGGTTGCAGTGAGCAACTGAGGCTAGCATATACCACCTAGAAGCGGGGGATCCATGAGGAAGAGGTTGGTGCTCTGCCACAGTAATTATTCTGTTAACTTGAATTTCTCCTAACTTTTATTATCATAATAATCATACTTGCTTTAAGGTCCAACAAGAATCTAGTATGTTTACCATTTTATCAATCAGGAAGATATTTGATTAGCTATAAAAGGAAAGAGAGATGCTTTTTGAAAATATTTTTTAACTTGAGATAGGGTTTTTTATTCTATGGGTTTTTAGCATATTCTTTCCGTTTACCTCTGCATTGAACTAGGAATGACTTAACATTTTCCGTTCTACAAATATGCTGGTTTTACCCTTATTTCTTCCAGCTCATTCACTGACACACTTTCTTCCTTTAAATAGGTAATATATGAAAACAGAAAAACGTTTGACCATAAACTGTTATGCTTACCAATGTAAATCTTGGGTTGCCTACATGTTAACTCTGTTGAGAATAATGGTGTTATTCCAGATTGACTCAATTATAACTGAAAATGCAATGTGCCCAGTTGTCTGGAAAGCATACAGTCCGCAGTGGCTGTTATCTGAAAGTGGGCTAGAGAAGAGTATTTCAGGTGTTGTGTGACAAATAATTTCATCCCCCAAATCACTGCAAATTTATAGTCTAGACTCTAGAGGAAAAGAGAAATGTCAGATCTTGGTTGTTTCTCAATGCCAGTTCAGGGATGTGACTCCCACTATCTTTGCAGTAGGTTTCTCTGTCAAGTGTAAGGGGGCACCATGATTAAAACCAAGCAAAATAATCACAATTATTAACTATGGCCTTTTCTTGTAACTACAGGCCACCGTGAAAAACAGGCTGCATCCACACACTACCATGGAGCTACAAATGGCAGCAAAAGGCTTTGGTAGTGAGGAGGCAGTAGGAAATGTCTTTGGCAGCTCCTTGCTGTCACAGCCTTTCTCTGCAGTGGGATGCTGCACTGATAACAATAGCTCTGTAGACTTAGGTGGCACTGTTTGGGCATGTAGAAAGCCATGCAGGTTATATACTCTAAGGGTTCAGACACATAGCGCACTCTGCTCTACTTTCCTAAGCCATGCCTCCTCCTCGTGCTGCTGTTTATATCCCTGCTAGCTGGGTATGCAGTGCCTGCACTCTACATGCCACTAAGTGTAGACTGACTCTGGTTCTTTTATAATTAAATTAAGGGAAATAAAATAATCAATGGTTACTTTAGATTTTCTATGTGCATTTAAATGTAAAACATTTGCAACTATACTCCTCAAAGAAGCTTGTCATCTCAAGTGCTTAAATAACAGTGAAGGTTTGAACCATACTCTTTTTGAATGCAAAACATTTTCCAATCATCAGTGTTTTTTTCTTAACATTGAAGGCTTTACAGTGCTTATAAAGGGAATTATTTCAGTAAAACAGTTCTTTAGCAACTTTGAGTTGGTTTAAATTTAATGCTTTTACTTGCAAGGGGGGTAGGATAAAGGAAAGCTTAGTTTTATGGTTTCTGATAATCTCTCCTGCATCACTTTTTTAATTCTGAATTCCAGCATCAACCAACGTGCCACTGATCCATGCTCTCACTTATGCCCAAGCTCCTTGATCTGTTCTGTCCATCATCCATCCTTCCCCCACATCATAGCTGACCAATCAGTCTCCTGTCTCTGAATCCCACATCTTTCCCCAGCTTCCCAGTTAAAATCTCTGCTGCTCCTTCTACTCCTTACCCACATGCTTTCATTAGACTCCAGTCCATCCTCTGACTTCTGCTGAGCATCCCCAGTTCATCCTCTGTCCACTCACCTATTCAATCCATGATCACTGCCATCTGTCCATCTTCTGAGACCCCCAGGAGTCCCCTGTTTACCTTTTTCCCAACCCCAGTACCATGAATCAATTTTCTGTCCTTCATGGTAATTTTGTTCATTCCTCCCCTTCCACCCAATGATTTCTAGACAAATCTCTCCTCAATCCAACCCTCTTCCACTCGGCCTCCTCGATCAATTTTTTTTGGGGGTGTCATCTACTTATCATCTTAGGCCTATCAATTCACATTATGCCCTCACAAAATACATTCTCTGTGCTTGCTACAGCCCACCCACTTAATCCATCTTCTGCTCTATAGGCACCACCAGTCAACTGATCTTTTAGACAACTCAATCAACTGGCTGTTTCTACAGCCACCGTTATTAACTGATTCTTCCCAAAGGCTACTTTTATTCTTGGGCATTACCTCTTCCTCACTGCCATAGCCAATTCACCTCATCCCTCTAGAAATCTCTGCCTCCCCCGAGCACTGCACTCCAGCCAGGTGACCCTCTGCCTCCCCCTGACAACTGATCTTCAGGTATGTCTACACTATGAAATTAGGTTGATTTAATAGAAGTTGATTTTCTAGAAATCTATTTGATACAGTCAGTTGTGTGTGTCCCCACTAAGCGCATTAAGTCAGCAGTGTGCGTCCACAATACCAAGGCTAGCGTCAACTTTCAGAGTGTTGCACTGTCATAGCTATCCCACAGTTTCTACAGTCTCCACTGCCGATTGGAATTCTGTGTTGAGCTCTGAATGCCTGATGGGGCAAAAACATTGTTGCGAGTGGTTCTGGGTACATGTTGTCAGGAAAGCAACGTGAAAGCAACAGCAAAAAATCGTTTCTTGCCTTTTTTCCTGGGTTACCCATGCAGACAACATACCATGGCAAGCATGGAGCCTGCTCAGCTCATTGTAACCATATGTCTCCTGGGTGCTGCTAGCAGACGCGGTACTGCAATGTTACACAGCAGTATCCCCTTGCCTTGCAGACAGTACAATGCGACTGCTAGCCATTGTCATTGTCCCACGGGTGCTTCTGGCCGACCTCAGGTTAGTCGGGGGCGCCTGAACAGACATGGGTGCTCTTGACTGGCCTTAGTGAGGTCGGTCAGGGATGCCTGGACAAAAATGGGAATGACTCCAGGTCATTCTCTTCTTTAAGTTTTGGCTAATGGAGATTCAGTCCTGCCTGGAATTTCATGCGAGCTGGAGGCTTCTGCCTCAGGCTGCTCTCTCAGTCAGCAGCTCTGTGCGGTCGTGCCTACCCCTTGCTCCCATGGCTCACAAAGCCTGGACAGTAGTAAGGAGCAGTTCAACTGTAGGCTAAGCAAGTGCATAATGGTGGTAAAATGTGCCTTTGGATGTTTAAAAGCTCGCTGGCGCAGTTTACTGACTCAGTTAGACCTCAGCAAAACCAATATTATCATCGTTATTACTGCTTGCTGTGCGCTCCACAATATCTGTGAGAGTAAGGGGGAGATGTTTATGGCGGGATGGGAGGTTGAGGCAAATTGCCTGGCCGCTGATTATGCACAGCCAGACACCAGGGCAGTTAGAAGAGCACAGAGGGTGTGCTGTGCATCAGAGAAGCTTTGAAAACCAGTTTCATTACTGCTCAGGTTACAGTGTCACAGTTCTGTTTCTTCTTGATGAAAACCTGCTCCCTTGCTTCACTCTACTTCCCTGTAAGCCAACTGTCCTGCCCTCCCCTCCCCGGTTTGATCTCCACTTGCAGAGGCAATAAAGTTGTTGTTTCAAATTCATGCGTTCTTTATTAATTCATCACACAAATGGGGAGATAACTGCCAAGGTAGCCCGGAAGTGGTGGGAGAGGAGGGAAGCACACAGGTAGTTGTAGGGGCACCCCCTAGAATGGCATGCAGCTCATCATAGAAACAGCACATCTGGGTCTCTGACCCGGAGTGTCTGTTTGCCTCTCTGGTTCTTTGGTAGGCTTCAGGCGGCACTGCTGCGGGTCCTTGTTATAACCTCTGTCGTTCATGCTCTTGGAGATTTTTTTCCAAATATTCCGGCATTTTGTCTTTTGGTATGGAGTTTGGATAGCATGGATTCGTCTCCCCATACAGCAGTCAGATGCAGTACCTCGTGTTCAGTCCATGTTGGAGCTCTTTTGCAATTCTGGGATTCCATGGTCACCTGTGCTGAACAGAACTAGGGGTCACCAAATGAAATTAATAGGCTGAAGGTTTAAAACAAACAAAGGGAAGTATTTCTTCATACAACACAGTCAACCTGTGGAATTGTTTGTCAGAGGATGTTGTGAAGGTGAAGACTGTAACAGGGTTCAAAAAAGAACTAGATAAATTCATACAGGATAGGTCCATCAATGGCTATTAGCCAGGATGGGCAGGGATGGTGTTCCTCGCCTCTGTTTGCAGAAGCTGGGATGAGCAACAGAGAATGGATCACTTGATGATTACCTGTTCATTCCCTTTGGGGCACCGGACATTGGCCACTGTCGGAAGACAGGATACTAGGCTTGATGGACCTTTTGGTCTGACCAATATGGCCATTTTTATGTCCTTAAGCTTCACATATGCATTTTATTCAAATTGATTATATAGTTCCCTTTTTACAAGGGATGTTCCTACATGTGGTTTCATACCTCTCAACCTGCCCAGGCCCAAATGTGGGAAACAATGTGTGACACTGACCCTATGTGAGACAATAAAATCTGTTGGTTTGGGAAACTTAAAAGGTGGTGAGATTTATATCTTTAGTGTAAGTAACTCATGCTTTATTTCTGCTATAACTTTCAATAGTACTGGAAACCTATTTCTATGGCGATGAATAAAATGAGTGAAGTCATTCAAAATAAGGAAAACTTAAGAAGATGTATTTATAGTTTATAGAAGCAATAATTTTCTTGAGGGAGAAGTGTAAGATGTTTCTTATTTGTCATATTAAAAGTACTTTTTTCCTTTTGACTTCCAAAATGTTGAAATATAAAGGGTATACTTTGGAAGTCAAAGCTGAGGTAGCGGTAATTATTCATACTCTATTATGTCATAGAGAAATTGGCTACTCCTTTGACAACTTTTTCTTGTTGAAATGCAATATTTACCCATCTCTAAATTCCTTCTGATATCTTAAGCATTTCCATTGCACCTCATTCTTTGATTGGAGTCTATAATATAATTGCTATAATATTTGTTCTCTCATCTAAGAAAGTACTTAATTGGTACAACTGAAGGGCTATTTATCCCCTCCCTCATTTCTCAGATAACTTGCTAGGCAGAACAGCAAAAAAAATTGTCCCTGCAAACAGAGTAATACAAAATTCTTAATTCTAATTGCTAACACAGTGATAAAAATCTAAATGTTTCAAAGTCCTCAGCTAATAGTGTTGATGCAGTATTATATAGTATATTTTTGGCATTATCTTTTTAAGTTCCTCAGCACCGCACAAGCAATCCTCAGTGACATTCCCCTTGCATCACTGAGTTATGTAAGAGGTACTTAAGTCTGAAGTGATCCTTTCTGAAGTCCTGTTTTGAACTAAGTAAGTAAGTCAAACCTCTACTATTGCATTTCCAAAAGTAATCATGCAATATTTTTGCTGCATTTTCCCTACATAATCACCATGTCCCAGACACATTAATTACAGGTAAATGGAAGTCTGAGAAATGCCTTTCCAGCCCATGTGTTACAAGAGACTCCTTGCTACAAAAGTTTATTTTCAGTTATCTTAGAAATACTCTTCTACAAATCTTATAAGTAAGTAGTGTAAAAAAATGATCTTTACTAAAACAAGTACTCGCATGTATAACTAACTCTTCTGTTTGTTTTTTTTCTACTGGACATTAAGGAGCAATGGAGTAAGATATGAGAGGTTGAAAATCCCTCTTCATATCAGCACCCTCACATTTCCCCTCAAATAAATAAGTGTAGTAAAGTAGTATGGGGAAATTGGGTCTATTAAATGCTTTGTATCAGATTTCACATAAGTAGAAAGAGCTTTTTCTTCTATTGGAATATTTAGTTACAATAATAGGAAAAAATAATTATACATAAGTAATCTGGTATTTACTGAAAAGACTAGATATAATAGTGGGCAGACTATATGAACTATGAAATTCTCAGGTCTCTAATATTCTTCAGTTAACAAAGGACTCTTAGTCTTTCAAAGTTAGCTCCCTGTATGTGTCTTTACATTATATCATTCAAAGCTAAAGCTCACACTCTGCATATGTTAGCATTGTGTACTTCATGCTGTCCAGTTCTGCAAGGCAATTTGGGTTTTTGGTAAGAGCATCAAAATAGTATCTTCCACAAATAACATAACTGTCATTTATTAATGTTGGAAGCATTGCAATTCTGATTGTTTATATAAACAATTTTAGCCCTCACGCTGACATTTCTTGTTACATATAGAGAATGAGAATTTCAAAGCTACCAATTATTAGCATGTACTTCAGTTTGACAGCCTGACCCTGCACCTATAAAATGTACATGCTGTGAAGGCTTGATGCTTGACACTGTAAATTATAAATGAAGAGTTAGCAGAAAGTGACAGACTGACTCAGTGAATGAGGATTACAAAGCTGAGAAACATTAAATTGACTAGCTAGGTGGATATTTCCTAAAATGAGTTAGGAAATATTTAATTGTTATGAGAATAAGACTAGTCTTTTTCTGGATCTAGCTGTCATGAGTGAGCAACTCTCATAGCTGTTTCAATTGCATTTGTTTTTGGTGGGCTCCTAATGCTCTGCATTAAAAATGATATTAAACTAAGCATTTTACATAGCTGATTTTATTAACGTTTGCCTCAAATGGTCTGCGGTCTGTTACATATCACATTTGCCTTATTTTTTCCTTCATCTTCATTCCCTGTAACTTATTCTCTTGCCTTTACATAATTTGTTTTTAAAATATGGAAATGAGACAAAACATTCTTAGTCTTATCAAAGACTTCTCTCTTTAAAGCAGATATCTTCTTTAAATCAGAGAGAAGCCATGTGAGGTAAAATGACTTTATTTTCCTCACTACACTGGTAGCTTTGAAAACCACACTTGCTTCTCCCCGTAGATGTTTGTTGCCTGCTGACTTGTACATTCTGCTGACAGCAGTATGAATGCTTGCCAGCCAGCTTTAACCCCTCAAGCAAGCAGGAAAAATATATATTTTGATTGTATTCCTCTTCTCCCATCCTTCATATGTTGCTTGGTTTCTCCCTGAAGTGCTAAGACAACATGTCCTTGTATAAGATGACACACAACATAGCACAACAAGGCCCTGACTCTGGGTATGGTTGTAATTAATACCCTTTCACTTTCCAAGAGGTGTACTAGTATTTCCTGGTTCATTCATACATCTCCTGGGTGACTTCTGAGTGGTAGCTCCAATTCTACACAGTGTCACTGTGGGTATACTGTCTTTGCCTCTTGTGCACCAGTTCATCCAAACCTTTTTGAAGGCTCTATTTTTAACTGCTGGAGGCAATGTGATAAAGCTCTAAAATGAGCATCAGGAAACCTGGGTTCTAATCACAGCTCTGCCACAATGGGCTGTGCAGCCTTGGGCAAGTCACTTCACATCTGTACCTCAGATTCGCTGCTTGTAAAGCAGGGACAAATTATACTGTATATTTAACGTCAAAGGCCTACGATTTTCAGGCATAATTTTTTTATTTACTTATCATGGTACTAGATTAATTTTGCTACTTAAACTGGTTTATAGACTGAAATGAGTATTTTTATTCATTAAATCTTTGACTACATACAATTGAAAAGGTGAGTCCCCCATTGCACTCTGCATGAGCGCCACTGTGACATGATGCACAGTTCTGTCTTGTGTGTCCCAAAAGGACTACTGGTAGGCATTCTGGCCACTTAGAGCTACTTGTAGTGCAAAGAGCCGGCCTGTTGCTGTTGAATCTTCATGGGTTGGAGCAACGGATAGTAACCCAGATCTCAAGGCCAGCACTCAACAGAGTTCAGAGTCATATCTTTGCCAACTTCCTTCCCTGTTGAGGTTATTGTGACACGTTGGGGCTGTGAATAGTAAGAGATGTTCCTGCATTCCCATGTGGCAGTTATGTGGGTTATGCAAATGGGGACAGATGTTTTTTACACTCCAACTAAATAGTATTAATTCGCCTTCATATACACTGGCAATAAATGGAGGCTATAAGAGGTCAGTTGAAATGGACTTAAAATCTATTTGCTACAATAAAAGCAATCTGTGTGGGTACCAAAGAGACCAGTGTCAGAGGATAAATATTGAAATGAGCTATGATGGTGCAAATAGTTCAGAGGGATAAGTGTAAAGAGACCTGAAGAGCTGCCTACAGCTACTGATCAGTTACTATAACATTGAGAGTATCAGAGGAGTAGCCGTGTTAGTCTGGATCTGTAAACAGCAACAAAGAGTTCTGTGGCACCTTATAGACTAACAGATGTATTGGAGCATAAGCTTTCGTGGGTGAATACCCACTTCGTCAGGCACATGTGGGTAACATTGAGAGTACAGGTTACCTACTAATAGCATGGAGACCTCTTGATTGCAACTCAGCTCAATGTGCATGAAGTGCTCATGACCATTTGCTCATTCTTGAATGGGGACACTCTGACAGACCCCTGCAGTCATGCATATGGTCATGACAGCCACCTGTGTGGCACCAATTCACACCCTCCTGGAACCCCCTGGAGAGCCCTCTTTGGGGTCATGTGCAGTGAGGAGAGAGCAAGCCACTGGGCTACTCACTACCTCCTTCTGTAATCCCTATAAGGAATTTGGTGGGAAGTTATCTGAAGCACTCTCTTGAGTAGGGAAGATCCCCTAGAAACCAAGTGGAGATGAGGCAACCACTTTGGAAGTGTCAGTCAATAAATGTAACTAATTCAGATTCTTTTGCTTGGCTTTTAATTAAAGGAAGAACACAGGAATACACACTCTGAAAAACATTAAACACATTTTAGCTGTTTATATTAAAGTTTAATATTGTTTGGTTTCTCAATTATATTTCTGTCAGAAATAACATGGTTTTAAAAATTAGTCATGTCATGTTAATTTTTATTCAAATGGCTTTAATGTTTGAAATATTATAATGCAAATATGAATGGAGAGTACACAAAGTTAAAATCAGCTAGAAGAATGTTAAATCTGACTACTGGTGACACAGCAACATGTCCCAATCTCCTCCACTTTTTGGCCAGAAGACACCATCATGATGATCTACTCTGGCCTCCTGCATATTACAGGTCACAAACTTCACCCACTAACTCCTGTAATGGACCCATAATCTCTAACTGAGATATTGAATCCTCAAATCTTGATTTAAAGACTTCAAGTTATAAAGAATCCACAATTTAATCTAGTTTAAACTGGCAAGTGACCCATGCTGCAAAAGAAGGCATAACTCCCAGGGTCTCTGCCGATCTGACCAAAGGAACATTCCTTCCCAAACCCAAACTGGATTGGATTGAGTTCAAAGACGGTGAATATTTTTATCCTTACAAATTTATTGGAAAAACTTTGTCCATAATTCACTTGTTTGTAATTTTCCTAATAGAAGTGCACTCAAATTTATGAACTATCCTGACAATTCAGGTACTCGTATTCACTTTACAAAAATCTGTCCAGTAGCCCATTGTTGAAATGAACATACCAGTGATTAGCAAGTCAACTAGCGTTGGTGAGAACCAATTTTTTTCTGCAGGGAACATGGCTTCATTACAATGATTTTGAACTCCATGTTCATATCAGATTTAGCTATTGACCTCATTAAATCACTTGCAGGAAACCAGAAGTTTTGAAAAATACAACTCATAAGACACAGACTGTTTTGTGGTATTAATTTCTGGGCTTGTGATCTATTAGATTAACAGAAATCCACACAGCACTATGAAGGTCACAAAGGAATATCATAGCTATTGCCTCAGTTTTTGTTACTAAGACAAAACACTGTTTCAAGGAACATATTTTCTCATCTAAACTTAATGTCCTGAATAGCCTACTAAAGGATAAACATTTACTTCTACCGGATAAGGGAATTACACTTTTAGCTCAAATGATAGTCCTGTGCTGTCTGGCTGAGGTTTCTATCTTCAGATCCTGTTGGTATCCAATTTGCGTGCTTGTTACATGATTAGGAATTGGTCTCTTTGTGTTCATGTACTAGATATTCCCAGACCAACTCCCCCATCTTCTGGTATGCAGCAATCTAACTACATCCCATGTGAGGCCTAATGCCCCAGGAGCTTTGTGTCATATGCCAGGCCCAGCAAGACTTTATCCTCCCACTTTATTTTTCCTCCTTTATACCCCCAGGGAAAGCTTGAAAATGCAGATGCAATCCACAAGTTAACAGGCTGATTGTCTCTGTGTTAATATGATTTTTTGCAATCCTCTTTTACTCTTTTGTTATGCTTATGAATTAGTCTTTTGGAAAAGCAGGCAGTAATTTGTGATTCTTGAAAACATGATGTGTACTGGTTTCCTCTGGCAAAAGCTTTCACAGTAATAAAAATTATAGATTAAAAAACTAACTCTTGGTAGGCTTATTGTAAATATTAACCCAAAAAGAATTCAGTGCAAGTTTATTATCAAAGATTTCTGCATACCAAGTACACTTTCAAAGCATACTTACGTTTCTTTGGCCCATATGAATGTACAGAGATGACATCCAAGGTGTGTGTTGGCATCACATGAAATCAAATACAAAAACTGCATGGTTGGCAAGCTCCTGATTTCTTTAAACTGACTGGTAATTTGATTATCCACATACAATATCAGTAGTTTCCCTATCTTTGGAATACTTGCATGAATTTGAGCGTTAAACAGCTTAAACTCTGATTTTGGAAAAAGATGTGCGCTGGGTATAAGTTATGCTGGTACAGTAGGTGTCACATAGGTACAGCTGCTCCCACTTGAGCCTCTTCATAAATGCAGCCACCAGTAGCATGGCCATATGGACAGGCTCCTGAAGCTGGGAAAGAAGATTTTTAAAATTATAGATAGAGCAGGAATATTAATATCACAGGCTCATTGGGTTTATGTAACTAACACCCAGGTAAATGTCTATACTAGCCCACTGTGCAGAGTAGCTTCCTAGGAGATGGATGGGCTGTTTTGGAACTCCAGCTCTCTTGGGGGAGAGGGAAACTTTTGAACGCTCACCTTTATATTTAAAGGTTAAATATATTGGTCTAAGTCAGGCTCAGGTGCAATTCTACTTAGATCACTAAGGCTATCTCAAGGATGAATTCTGTCCAGTATGCTTCTCAGAGTTGAGACAACAGTAGACTTCTCTTTACTAAACAAAACAAAAAGCCATTGAGGTGTCTATGCTTCATCTTTAAAACTGACTCTTTCTGATTTAAATAAAAATCCTTTGTATATGCTATTTTTATTTAACAAATACAATTTTTAAATACATTATAAAAATAAGCTACACAGTAGCGATTAGAACATAATAGACTTTTATTTATGCCAGGGCTGCCCCTTCCTGAAAATCATAAACCCATCCAAATTCTTGACCTTCAACACTTGGAGCTTCAATTTTGCAGGATATTTAAAAAGGTGAAAGTCTTAAATTCTTGTAGTACTTCAAATGGGCCCTGATCCAGCCATTGCATGGGTACCCTGGCAGCAAAGAAAATTTAAAGTGATTTGGTCAGAGGGATGAGTGAAGAGAAGATGCAACCCCCCTATATGATCATAGCAACCATGAGCAGGTGGCACTAGAAAAATACATGATCTAGAAATGCAAGTTTCAAAACCACACAACATCCAAAAAACCAGACTTTTTGAACAACCAGTCCCTGAAATCATTGCCACAGATACCACATTTGGGGGGTGGGGGAGGAAGGGGCAGCGGGAGACAGTGATAAGGGAACTGCAAAGCACAGAAATTGAAGAAGCAGAATAGTGACTTATTTCCAAAAGGGGAAAGAGAACCAGGAGGCGCTCAACCCAGCCAGAAGTGTGGAATTGTTATCTGATACTTAATGAGTCTACTACTAAGGAACTTTTCTGGGTGAAGAGGACAGAAACCTACTGGCAAGGGCAGCTCCAGGCCCCAGCACACCATGCACATGCTTGGGGCGGCAAGCCATGGGGGGCGCTCTGCTGGTCGCCACGAGGGCAGCAGGCAGGCTGCCTCCAGCGGCATGCATGCAGAGGGTCCGTTGGTCCTGCGGCTTCAGCGGACCTCCTGCAGGCAAACTGCCAGAGGCAGCCTGCCTGCCCTGCTTGAGGTGGTAAAATCTCTAGAGCCGCCCCTGGCTACAGGGAACATATTCGATGGGTGTCTTTGTAATACGAACCATGCAGCCGGGGAGAGATTCTTCAGCCACCCTGAGAAAGTAAATACTTGTCATTTGGTAAATCTATTTTAAGATAAGTGGACAACAATTCGGTAAGGGACACAAGGACAACAGCATTGCGTTATGTTCTCATGGAGCAAAAATGCAACATGTAACTGGAAGATTGGATGGAATTATGAAGTTTTCTGATAAATTTGACTGCTGAGACCTATTTGGAACAAGTGACCTGGAACTACACAGGTTATAGAAGACTTCAGTAATCTTGAAAGGGAGCTGAAGAAGAGGAAAGTCCAAATGATTTCTTAGTGATTCTTCAGGTCCCACAAGTAAGAGAAAATAAAAGGCAGTAAATACTGGAGGTGAACCATTGGCTGTGTGACTGGTGTGAAACTGAAGATTTTGGTTTGAGGAAAACCAAGACATATTCCAGTAGGATAGTTGATGGCACATGTATCTCAGGCTAAGGGCGAATATTCTAATCTGAAGGTTAACCAGAGTAGCCATGAGGGCATTAAACCTCAAAATAGATATGTGCTATGAGGTGAATGAAGTACAAACTCAAAATTGGTGTCATGAACAGAGTCTACTTGTGTGGAAAGAAAATATAAGAAATTTTTCAGTTGCCTCTATACCAGTGCTAGGAGTCTGAGTAACAAGCAAGAAGGATTGAAAATTCTCATTAAAGATGTAATTGGCATTACTGAAACCTGGTGAGATGACCTGCATGATTGAAATTAAAATAATTGGTTATGTAACCTGTTTAGAGTTGGTAAAAGATTATGAGACACTCTACATTAAATACACCATTATCAGTAATTCAGAACCAGAGGATTTTGAATGCATATGGATCAATGTGCTAACTAACACAGTCCAGGAAGAGGGTACTGATAGGTGTTTGTAACAAACAACCAAACCAGAGAACAGGATGAGTTACTCCTTAAGTACCTGCCTGGAATGTATGGAAAGAAAAAATATATTATGGGGGACTTCCATTGCCAAGACCCATACTGGAGATCTAATGCAGCTGATAGTAAGTAAAGTATTGCCCCCAGTACAATGAAAATCTATTTTGGACCTCATGACTGGCTGAAAATGAATTCATTGGTGGACTGGAAGTTGGTGGTTACCTATGGACCAGTGATCATAATCTGACTGCATTTGATACAGGCAAACAAAGGAAAAGGTTTAATTTGTCAAAGTTAAGGAAAACTGAGCGAAATTGAGTTAGAAAAAAAATTAGACAAATAGGTAAATGTGCCTTCTCTTCCCACTCCTTCTTTGCATAGATCCTAGCCCTTCAGAGGGCCTTCCTGGCAGACAGTGCCACAAAAGTTTCCACTTGGGAAGCAGATGGCAAAATGGACCATCCACATGTTTAGTGATATTGGGGATAAGCTAATGGACTGCTAAGGGTTAAATACTCTGACATCATATAGGGAAAATAACTAAAACATTAAGTTTGACTTACCAATACTTCTACAGCTTTTTGTATTTGGAATTTGGTAATTTTTTCAAAAAACCTTTTCTTCAGTGTTTATTTATATCCCAGTTTTGTTTTTTCTTTATTTTACTATTCTAGTGATAGTCTAGTACTGTTGTCTATTACATGTTTATATTTTTTCCTTTTCTGTTTGACAATTTTTTTTCCTGACTTTGTTGATCCTTTTTCACTGATGATATTTAAAGTTAACGCCGATTTTGTGTGTATGTAACTCTCACTAGTAGTTTTGAGCCTCATCCAATTCTTTTTGAATTCACTGAGTGATGGTTTGGGACATTTCTAGAGCCTCTGAGGGATTACTATTTAATTAGTACTTCAGGTTCTGCTGCGGGAGGTCAGACCTTATTTAGTTTGTGCCCATGACAGAAAGTTGTATGGTTTTGGTGGGGTGGGGGTTGGTTTTTTTTGTTAATCAGAACTCAATTGTGTAATGATGATTACTGTAAAAACGTATCTTTCTTACAAAGATGTAAATCTAAATTTTATTATCATTTCAATGATGAATATACTCTAGTTTTGAAAAGTTAATACTCATTACATGTATAGCTTTGTTTTATCCCAGAAACCATTACTCAAGAAAGCAGTTCAAACTCAAGGGTATTTGTCCAACTGAAGTAAAGGTTACTCCCTCTTGCTGACTCTTTGTATCTGCTTAGTGTGTGAGTTGCTTGAGGTAGGGACTGTCCCTTTAGAACAGCTGGAAAATCATGAGAACCATGGATTTGTTACCACAAGCAAATAAGACATGAGTGGTGCATAGTTCATTTCCTGGCTAGCTGTTCAGAGGTGTGAACTTCATCTGCTCTGATCCATGGGTGTAGCAACAAGAGTAACTCTTACCTTCTTGTGTGATGGAAGTAATACAAACCCGATATTACCAGGACTATATCCTATAAGTACTTCAACTTTGATCTTGCTGTTGAAAAGTAAAATGGTACTTGTGAAAGAGCTAGGTTGGCTGTTCTCTCTCTCTCTCTCTCACACACACACACACACACACACACACACACACACACACACACACACACACACACACACACACACACACACAGATATAGTGAACTGTAGGATGCAACTTAAAAAAATATTCTTTTGAGAAACCTGGTTGATACTTGTGTTTTTTAAAAAAAAACATAACTGGGGAAATAGAATTAACCATGCTAGTCAACAGTAAACTTTATATCTTGGGCTTAGCTTATGATTCTGATATGGGACCATAAGGTCAAACATAACTGTTAGATTAGTACAGGTGCAGTCCGGCACATCACAAGATACTGAATTTACCGACAGTTTTACAAGTTCTGAATTGTGTGTGGTATGGTTTTTGCATAATTAAGACAGGAAAGAAACCCAGTTTGCTATGCTTTTTTATTTGAATACACACAAACCCAAAAATCTTTTAGAAAAGAATGGTTATTATTACCTTTTGTCAGTTAATGATATCCAAACCCCTTGTCTTATAATAAAAATTATACATGAAAATTGCAAACGATTCACAATATACAACATTTTAGAATTGATTGTATCGTTTGGCGCTTAATCCAAATAGACTAGCAAAACTAATTATAGTAAGAATTTCTAGTTGGTGGTTGGTTGGTTGTTCTACAGATTCAGTTACAAATGATGACATGTAGAATGGAGATAATAAACTTTATAAAGTGCTTTTGAGATGTACCAATGAAAAGTGCTATGTTAGAGCTAAATGGTGGTATTATTTCTTAGCATTTTACCCCAATTACATTCCACTTTAAAATGTGGAAATGACTTAAACTCTGCTTTTCTTCATTTTTAAAGTTCACAAAACTTGAATCCAGAAACATATTTGAATGAAAACTTTCCCAAATTTCCAGGTGGTGATAGAGTCTGGAACTGGGTTTCCTCATTCAGGCATATCTGGTTATAACCACTGGAAACCACAATGGAGTAATACTCTTTTAAATTACACTGTAGGAAAAGACTGAATTTTCATATAATTAGTTATATCTTCAGAAATTTAACTATGAAAGGTAAACACAAAGCTAAAATTCTACTAGTAGTTACAGCCAAGCAACCACATTGACATCAGTGGGATTAAACTAGTGTTGTACAGGTAGAATTAGCCAATTTAATGCAGGCCTGGTATTTAAATTATAGTACTCTATTTCTATGTCTAGAACAAATAAATATCTAAAATATACACATATATTTTTATTTCTAGTGGTGTTGCTTGATACTACAGCTGCAATTGGAGAACTAGGATGGAAAACCTATCCTTTAAATGGGGTAAGTCAAGTTCTTGTTTTGCTTTTGTTGTCCTTATTTATTCAGCACTCTGATATTTCAACAATAGAATGGACTAGTTCTGCTTACTGGATACTTTCCTGAAGTATATACTAATGGAAAAGATTTTAGGATAGTGAACGAAAGAATCTGAATTGTAGTTAACACTGAGTCACAAGTAAATGTGCACATATTACAGTACCATCAGCTGCTATAGATAATGGTCTGTCAGGATTTCTCATAAGTCTGTATTTGGAGGTTTGTAATTCAGTTATGAATATATTTTCTGTTTTTAAATCAGGACCAAGCTTTCTTTAAATTTCATAGAAAAATAATTTATCCATTTGTTACAGTAGTTTGAAACAATTTATTTGATGAAAGTGGCCTTTTTGATTCCACTGTCTGATAGCATGATTCCAAATGCTAATTCTGAAAGCCTATTAAAATATTGTAAAAGAGTGAAAACAAAGCTATCAAAGTTTAGAAAATTTATATATTTATGTGAAGTGGCTTTTTCCTATATGACATTATCTAGGATACTGAACTTTTGATTAAAAATGTTTTACACAATTGCATGGTATTGTTAATATAGATAGACATGACAAGAGACGCAGGGTGCTTTGTAGGGCACAAGGCCTCAGAACTTTGCAGATGGCTGGCATGCTTGGAGACGATGTGGCCAGACTGGGAGGGGAAAGAAGGGTGTGCTTTTTTTAGTGTAACCACCTGAGAAATATTGGAGGCTGAACTTCAAATGGTGTATTGCTCTTTCCACCTGTCCAATATTAACAGCACATCTGTCATTTTTTCAGTTTTTCTTTTAATTAAGAAACAGTATACTGAAGCAATTAAGTCCTTTTTCTATGTTGGGTCCTTATCCTAAGGATGCCCTAAGTTTAGCTATCTCTTGCCTTGTGTGCCATTTTTTTTTCATATTAGGTGGTATTATCTTTTAATTGCTGTATATGATGCATGTGCTATGTTGACTTCTGAAACGGAGATATAGAGCACCGATGTTTTGTATGCAGGCTCAAGTCTTTTGTTTAATTCTTTGTGGGGTTTTCTTTTTTGCAACACGTTCTAGAAGGAGATAAAGTTGTCCATCCTCAGCACCTTAATAATCTGCTCTTTAAAAGTGCTGCTGGTGTCTGCCCTCAGGGACTCCAAGCAATGTGACATTTCTTATTCTCAGCCTGTTTTCAAAATAATGGATTACATTTTTCAGGCTTTTCCAGTCCTTTGTATTCTTAGACAAGATTCTTAGTCTGTTAATACATATTTCAGTATTTTACACTTTGTTTGCAGTCTCATATAGCCTGAATCCTAAATTCTGAAGGTTTTCTTTGGAAATTATGGACAAAATAAATAGGCTCAGATCCTGATAAGAAAGCTACAATATGAGCCAAATACCTTTTTTAATTCAGTCAAATGATGAGTCCCATTAAAGTCAACAGGATTACTTCTGTGCATAAGACAAGCAAGATCTGATACCATTTCCTTTAAATAGCAATGGGTTTTTCATATGCATTCTTGAAAGCTTCAATTGTTCCAACAACAATATATCTAAAATACAAGCAGGAAGAAACAACAAAGATGACTTACACAATAACCATCAGAAAATGTCTGTTTTGGCTGCTCATGTAAGTCCCCTTCCAACTCTCAATTTTGTAGCTCATTTTTTAATTCACAGAGGAATTGCTTCTATGTCAGTCTTAGGAATTGGCAGTGTTTCTCTGATACAAAGAGTTTACATATGAATTAATTGTAAATATTTGGGGTTCACATTATTTTTAAGATGTGCTATGATCTTTCTTGGGAATCTGACAAAGGTCACTGAGAAAATTCTGATAGCTTCTCTTTTCCCAAAGGATTTATGTGGTTGTAGCTTGAAGAAATGGAAAACATTGGCTAGGTGAAAACTGAATTGCTGTGTATTGCTAATTTGAGCAGTTGTTAAGTTTCTAGTAGTTGTGATAGATATTCACTGATACTAAGGCCATTTCTACATTTACTGGAGATAAACATTTCTGTGATCGATGTAGCGGGGGTCAATTTAGTGGGTCTGATGAAGACCCGCTAAATCGACTGCAAAGCACTCTCCAGTCGACTCTCGTAGTCTCCCATTGGTGCAGCATGATGTATTCAAGTAGCTGGAGCAGCATAACTTAGGCCTTGTCCACAGTATCGCAGTAAGTTGTCCTAAGTGAACACTGGAACTGAGCAAATAGAAAACCTCCTTCATGAATAATCGCGAAGTGAATATAATATCCTATGTCCTTGTAGAATAACAGATATGTTTTTATGAATTATAATATTCACAGCAGAGTAATTTAAATATATGCAAAATTGCTGCTTAAAATGGGTGTCTGCTAATTCTTTTATGACTGCTGCCATGCTTAGAATTACTTAAATTCATATATACTTTAATAGAGTGTTTAAGGTCAGAAGTTAATATAGAAAAAACTGTGTGCTCAGAGGTACGAAATTATTTTTAAAGTGATTGTGATATTAATCTTTAAAGCTAAAAACTAAAGTGTATTGCTTTACTTCTTATGTTTTAAATAACTTTTGAATACTACACCTGGTATACAGGTAAAAGGATTACAATTTCCATCACTCCTAGCTCCTTCTCATTTATAAGCACTCAGAAATTTTGCAGAACATGCCCTACACACTCTCCTTCATGTAATCTGTCAATTGTATTTGTTTGCAATTCTGAATTTCCATCATTATATAGATTATTTATAGTGACACTTTTTTGAACTCAAGGTCAAATTCTGCCTTCAGCATCATGTGTGTCTCTTTGTCTTAAGCCAGAAATTGCTCCCTCGTATTTATTGATTTTAAAATTTAAGTTCAATAAAATAGTGGTTCTCCTAAATCCTTTACAAAATTATCAGATGTTGCATGTCCAGGATATTCCTATCCAGAGTTATGGATCTAGCCTAATATAGTTACCCTGTACTCTGAGGCCTATCTGTGCAATCTAGATATTATTTTTATTTTCCCTGAGAATGTAAATTTTCCTGTCCTTGGTGAGCTCCCCAACATTACCCCTTCCCTTGTGAGACCCCATAGAGGATCTTTCTTCAAAGCTCCAAGTTAGAATGTGATAGGGCTTTGGGACCAGGGAAGGTGAAGGTGGAACAGCATTAACTCACATTGAAGCTCTTTCAGTGGCTGCATGGGTGGATTTAGTCACTGGCAGCATGCCTCTTGGAAGATCAGCATGTAGGGGTCACCCATCCATCCAGGCACTTCTGCCTCCCTCATTCCAAGGCTCACCAGAGTTGTGAGACTATGTACCCTCTTTACCTCCACGTATCCTAAACCTATCCAACCTGAAGTGATGATTCTTCATTATGAGTGTCTCTGGATTTCCTGATCTCTGCCCACTTCCCCCAGGCTTATCCACTTCCAGATTAAGAGATTAGATTGGAACACCAACATTGCCATGTTGGTCCATCTGGTCTGATATTCTGTCTTTGACATTGGTAGCTGGAAGGTACAGGAATCCCCATAAAGGACAATTACAGAATAAATGGCTCATAGAGGAAATTTCTTCCAAAAACATTTTGCTGGTTGGTTTATCCTGAAGCAGGATGGTTTGTGACCATCAATGTTATACATATGAATGTCTAGTTTGTATTTTAAATCTTGAAAACCTCTTGGACACTGTCATAAACAGATAGTTAAGGGTTAATAGAACAGGAGTACTTCATGTCTCTTTTGCCTGTAAAGGGTTAACAAGTTCAGTGAGCCTGGCTGTCACCTGACCAGAGGACCAATCAGGGGACAGGATACTTTCAAATCTTGAGGGAGGGAAGTCTTTGTGTGTGCTGTTAGTGTTGGTGGTGACTCACTCTGGGGGCTCAGAGGGACCACACATGCAACCAGGTTTCTCTCCAATCTCTCTGATACAGTCTCTTATATGTCCAGAATAGTAAGTACTAGGTAGATAAGGCGAGTTAGGCTTATGTTTGTTTTCTTTATTTGCAAATGTGTATTTGGCTGGAAGGAGTTCAAATTTGTATTTTGCTGAAAGGATTTTAATTTGTACTTGTATACTTAGGCTGGGAGGGTATTCCCAGTATCTATAGCTGAAAGACCCTGTAACATATTCCATCTTCAATTTACAAAGATAATTTTTACTGTTTTTTTTTCTTTCTTTAATTAAAAGCTTTTCTTGTTTAAGAACCTGATTGTTTGTTTTTTATTCTTGTGAGACCCCAGGGGACTGGGTCTGGAGTCACCAGGGAATTGGTGGGGAGAGAGGTTAATTTCTCTCTGTTAGGATTACTTTCTCTCTCAGGGAGAGTCTGGGAGGGGGAGAGAGAAGGAGGGGGGAAGGTGAATTTTTCCTCTCTGTTTTAAGATTCAAGGAGTTTGAATCACAGTGATCTTCCAGGGTAACCCAGGGAGGGGAAGCCTGGGAGAGGCAATGGTGAGGGAAAGGGTTTACTTTCCTTGTGTTAAGATCCAGAGGGACTGGGTCTTGGGGGTCCCAGGGCCAGGTTTTGGGGGGACCAGAGTGTACCAGGCACTGGAATTCCTGGTTGGTGGCAGCACTACAAGTGCTGAGCTGGTAATTGAGTTTAGAATTCATGAATTCATGCTGGTACCCCATCTTTTGGACGCTAAGGTTTAGAGTGGGGGATTATACCATGACAGACACTATATCTTATAGCAATGATATTCAAACTTTATGTTCTGTGCTGCTAAAAGCCCTTAATTTTGATAGGTTAAACGAGGAGAAAGATCCATCCCTTCTGCCAATTTTTTTTTATTAATACTCAAGAGTTCACTCATGGTGTTCCTTCAACTGGTAAAAATATATTTCTCTTGGCTTTGTTAAAGAGCAATAGATAAGCAGAAAATAATATGCAGACAGATTCAGTAGCAGATCACCATAAATCTTTGGGTTCTTCTTTGAGAGGTGTCCCCTGTGGGTGCTCCACTCCAGGTGGTGTTGGAGCATCTCTGGACCTTCGCTCAGAGATTTTTACAGCAGTACTCATACCGGTCATGCACGCACGCTCTGAGTGTACCTTAATAGTGCACGACTGGTCTCCTCCATTCCTTCTCTACCATCCCTGGCCTGAGACGGACCTCAGCAGACTCGTTAGAGACTTTTCTCTTCCTTCGTTCATATTCCTTCCCTGTTAATTAGTTTGTTACCAGTCGTAATTAGATATTTTCGTGTCTTTACTCTAAAACTACAAAAAAAAATTTTTGTTCCTGTCAGAGGCAACCGCTTCCGACATGCCTGGCTCCCCAGGGTTTAAGCACTGCTCTAATTGCAATGATGCCATCCCTCTTTTGGATGGCCATTCAAAATGTATAAAATGTTTGGGGGAATCCAACAGCCCCTCAAAATGTGCCCAATGCAGCAAACTTAAATCCAGGGCATGTAAGGACAAGGAGCTGAGATTAAAACTGCTCCTCCTTCAGAAATCTCTAGGATCAGCCTCAGACCCAGGTGCGACTGAGCTGCAGGCCACAGCCCCCCTGTCTCAAAGAAAGACAAAAAGACTGCAAAAAAAGGCATCCTCTCTCACCCGCAAAGAGTTCTTCATGGGACAAGACTTCTCCAGGCAGGTCTACAGCCTCCCTAACAGCACTTCCTCGGCTGAGCTCTTTTGACATGCTGGGCTCCTCTAGCGCTGCTGTGAGTCCACCTGTGGCTGTGACGGTAGCACAAAGCTCCGGTGGCGAGGCTTCAGGCTTCCAGTTGCCTGCCTCTCTCATGGCACCATTCAGCACCGCTTCACATGCTGACATGCCTGACCCCCTGCAGGCTATTCTTGCTCTCCCGGCACTGTCTACTGCTGAGCTGACTGGCAATGAAACAATGCTCAGGACACCAGTGCAGAGGAACCTTTCTTCACAGCAGATTCCTCTTGCACAGCATTCACCTCACATAGGAGCTCCAGCACCGCAATTTACAGTCAAGGGATCTGCTGGTGTCACCTATCCTGCAGTCACCCCTACTTAATGCCTACTTCTCTCGAAATGCTTAGTCAGAGTCTGTACAGTCTTCCTCCAGTGATAAGGAAGCTGGTCTGCAGGGGGAGTTTTCACCATATGAAATCTCCCATCCTCAGACCCCAATCAATAGAGGTAATAGAAAAATTACCTCGTCCTACTCTCAGGATCCTGCCCCGTGGTGTGTGAACCCCTGGATGGCACCACCCATGTCCTTTCTACCACAGTGGGCATCTTATAACAAGTGTGGTCTCAAGGATACCATCACAGCCAGGCGCGACACCTGCCACCGATGTAAGGGACCTGCAGCACCATCACAACTGCAGGATCAGTCACGACTTGCCTCCAACCCAGTAAACTCACTTCTTACACCTGATGAAGCCCCAGTGCCTCCTTCCTGTCATCTTCTGATGACTTCTCAAAATTTCAAGATCTTTTCAAGAGATGCAAGTGAGTTAAGAATTAGCTTGCAGGAGGTTCCTGAACAGCAGCATGAGTTAACAGATATCCTGCAACCCTCTCCTTCCTCTAGGATTGCATTACCGATCAATGCAGCCCTTTTGGAACCTGCTAAGGCCATCTGGCAGACTCCTGCTGCAAGCCTACCAACTTGTAAGCAAGCGGACCGCAAGTATTTAATCGCTTCCAAGGGCTCTGAATTCCTTTTCACTTACCCAGCACCAAACTCGCTGATAGTATTCGCAGTCGACCAAAAGACCACGCCCTAGTTTAACTGCTCCACCCCATCCGAAAAGGACAGTAAGCGATTAGATCTGCTCAGACATAAAGTATACGCATCTTTGACATTACAATTTTGCATTGGTGGTATACTGCTGTTCTGGCAAAATATGACCAAAAATTACAACAAATTCTTGGACTTTATTGATGACATTTTGGAAGAGGAGAAACAACAATTTACGGCTCTAGTTTCCGAGGGACAAATCCTCTCGCGGCTCAAACTGCAGCAAGATCTACTGTTACAGCAGTTGTCATGCACCAAGAGTCATGACTCTCCTCCTCTTTCTTTCATCGAGAGGTCCAGAGTACTACTGAAGATCTTCCCTTCGATGGCGACAAACTCTTTGCCTCCATGATGAACAACATACTTCACTCCATGAAGGACTCGGGGCAACTCTCTGGTCCCTGGGCATTCAAACCCCTATGACCAGAAGGCAACAATATAGATATCAACCTTACCAGTGCCCACTCTAGCCCGCACACACCCAGCAATTCCATAGGTCACATGAGCAACAACAACAATGCCAGAGACCCAGGTATTGGCGTCGCCACAATTCTTTGGCAGCGTCTCAATCCCCTTTGACAAATAAGCAGATTTGAAGCCTTGGTCAAGGGAATATTGTTTTCTATACCCACTTCAGCACTTACACCCCATGTCCCCTGTTTTTGGACACCACCTACGGCCATTCTCCCATCAGTGGCAAAACATTACCACCGACAAGTGGGTTATAGAGGCCATCACAATTGGCTATTCCATTCCTTTCATATCCTTGCCTCCCACCCACCCACCCTCCGCATCCTTCTTCAGGGACCCCCCTTATGAGCAACTGCTCCTCCAAGAACTACAATACCTCCTTCTATTAGGAAAAGTGGAACTTGTGTCTGAACAACACAGAGGAAAATGGTTTTAGTCCCATTATTTCTTAACAGAAAAGAAAACTGGGGGATGGCAACCAATCCTCAACCTCAGGAAGCTCAACAAATTTATCAAAAAGCAAAAGTTCAAAATGGTTACCCTCACCACTACAGTCCCAGCATTGGAGCAGGGCGATTGGTTTTCAGCCATCGACTTACGTGATGCCTATTTTCATGTGACTGTAAATCCAGCCCACAGATGTTTCCTTCGTTTTACCCTTGGCTCAACACATTTTCAATACAGGGTGCTACTCTTCAGCCTATCCACTGATTCCCACCGCTCCGAGTGTTTTTTCCAAGCTCCTAGCCATAGTCACTGCCTATCTCAGGAGACAAGGGGTCATAATATTTCCTTACCTCGACGATTGTCTCCTCAGGGCCTTAATGCTCAATGGTGTCAAGTATCAGAGGGGTAGCCATGTTAGTCTGGATCTGTAAAAGCAGCAAAGAGTCCTGTGGCACCTTGCATGCTTCCAACGAAGTGGGTATTCACCCACGAAAGCTCATGCTCCAATATGTCTGTTAGTCTATAAAGTACCACAGGACTCTTTGCTTTTAATGCTCAATGAAGCACTTTGATTCACGCAGCTCACCATCGCTTGCTTTCTCTCCCTTGGCCTACAAATAAGCAAAAACAAATCCATGTTATCTCCTACCCAGCACCTGGAGTTCATAGGAGCACACCTTGATTCCTGTACGGTATTAGCATCTCTCCCTCCTGACCACTTCAACACCATAAAACTACTAGCCACAAAACTTCACAACAGTCCTCAGGTCACTGCTTGAGACTATCTGCAACTATTAGGTCACACAACCTCGTGAACGTACCTGGCCAAAAATGCATAACTATACATGAAGTGCTTCCAAGCTTGGTTGGCCATGGTTTACAGATCAAATGTACACGCTCTAAACAAGTCTCTATCCATACCCTTCAGAGTCAGACTCTCCTATGGTGAACCTTTGCTCTGGAGTCCCCATTCTACAGGATGCTCCATCCCTCATAATGACTACCAATGCATTCCTCACAGAGTGGGGTGCACACATGTCCCACCACCTAGCCCAGGGGCTGTGGTCTTCAACCAAAACCTCCCTACACATAAACATCCTAGAACTTCAAGCCATACGCAATGCCTGCCGTCAATTCCTCCCATTGATCCGCAACCAACGTGTATGGATAATGACAGACAACATCTCTTGCATGTTCTATGTCAACAGGCAGGGAGGAGCTCGCTCTCACTTGCACAGAAGCTATGAAGCTCTGGAATTGTTGCCTTGCAAACAACATCCAGATATCAGACACCTATTTCCCAGAGCTATGAATACCACAGCGGACGAATTAAGCAGATGCTTTCCCTGGGATCACGAATGGGAGATAAATAACACAATCATCTGCAACACATTCCACATTTGGGATACCCAACCATAAACCTTTTCGCAACTGTGAAAAACACAATATCCTGAATTTTGCTCCAGAGAGGGACTGAGCAAACATTCCCTAGGAGACACGTTCATGATCTCCTGGGACCGGGACTTACTATCTGCATTTTCCCCTATACCTGTCCTCCCCAGAGTTCTGACAAAAATATGAACAGATTGTGCCATGGTAATTCTGATTGCCCTGTTGTGGCCCAGACAACCGTGGTTTCCATTCCTCACCAGAATGTTACTTCGCCCACCAATTTCATTGCCCCTCACTCTGAACCTTTTATCACAGCAACACAGCTGATTTCTTCACCCCAACCTGTCCATGCTTTATCTCAAATCTTGGTTCCTACATGGCTGTCCCAAAATGAACTAGCATGCTCTGAGCGGGTTCAAAGAGTGCTCCTACACAGCAGAACACAGTCTATTGAATCATTTATCTCCAAAAGTGGAAGTGTTGTTGAGCACCATTGTGTGAATCTAAACAACATCCTCCTATTTCTGCACATCTTCCATTCATACTTGACTACCTATTAAACATCAACCAATTGGACCTTTCTTTCAGCTCCGTCAAAGTCCACTTAGCTGCTATTACAGCTTTTCATGACAAGATCGAAGATACCTCTGCTTTTGCTCATCTAATCACCAAGCATTTTCTTAAAGGACTAAAATTACTGTACCTGGACATTAAACCTCCTATCCCTCCGTAGGACCTTCACTTAGTATTATCCTGCTTAACTCAACAACCATTTGAGCCCCTAGCCACTTGCTCCCTTTTACACCTCTCTATGAAAACTACATTCTTAGTAGCAATCACCTCCACCAGACGGGCAGGAGAAATAGCAGCTCTCATGGCAGACCCAGCGTATACGCTATTTTTCAAGGACAAGGTTACTCTCCGACTACATCCCAAGTTTCTTCCAAGGTGCGTTCATCATTCCACATCAACGAACCAATACACCTTGTCATAAACAGATGGTTAAGGGTTAATGTCCCTTTTACCTGTAAAGGGTTAACTAGCTCAGTAAACCTGGAACACCTGACCAGAGGACCAATCAGGAGACAAGATACTTTCAAATCTTGGTGGAGGGAAGTCTTTATTTTGGGATGTTTGTTTGTTTGTTTGTTCTCTCTTGGATCTAAGAGAGACCAGATGTATATACAGCCTCTTCTGTTCAATTTAGTAAGTACCAGTTAGAAAGGTGGTTTAGTCTTTTTTGATTGTTTTCTTTATTTGCAAATGTGTATTTTGCTGGAAGGATTGTATTTCTGTTTGCTGCAACTTGTATTTGTGCTGGGGGGAGGATTTTCTCTAGTCTCTAAGCTGAAAGACCCTGTAACATTTTTCCATCTTGATTTTACAGAGAATTTTTTTACTTTTTCTTTCTTTTATTAAAAGCTTTTCTTTTTAAGAACCTGATTGATTTTTTTCCCTTGTTTAAGACTCAAGGGGATTGGGTCTAAACTCACCAGGGAGTGAGTGGGAGGAAAAGAGGAGGGGGGAAGGTGAAATTCCTCTTTGTCTTAGATTCACGGAGCTTGAATCTGTATAGTCTCTCCAGGGTACCCAGGAAGGGGAAGCCTGGGAGAGGAAATGGTGGGGGGAAAGGGTTTACTTTCCTTGTGTTAAGATCCAAGGGGTTTGGGTCTTGGGGTCCCCAGGGAAGGGTTTGGGGGCCAGAAAGTGTCCCAAAACACTATATTTTTGGGTAGTGGCAGCTCTATCATTTCTAAGCTAGTAATTAATCTTAGAGGGGTTCATGCAGTTACCTCATCTTTTAGACGCTAAGGTTCAGAGTGGGGAATCATGCCTTGACACACCTACCAACCTTCCTTTCTAAACCACATGCAAACTCTTTTGACTTCACAATGTATACGTTAGATGTATGCAGGGCTTTTTCCTTCTATCTGGATAAAACCAAGCCCTTTAGGAACTCTTCCAGACTCTTTGTCTCTATTGTGGAGTGCTCCAGAGGGACACCAATTTCTACACAGAGACTTTCAAATTGGATTTCTGAGTTTATCCGACTGTGCTAACAGATAAAGTTATGCTTCCTGCTGGCATCAAAACTCACTCCACTAGATCTGTGGCTACCTCCATGGCTTTTCTATGCAAAGTTCTTCTGGCTGACATCTGTAAAGTGGCCACTTGGTCTTCTGAACACACATTTATTAAGCATTATGCCTTTACTCAAGGCCCTCTCTCTAATACACAGTTTGGCAGAGCGGTACTATCTACTGCAGTCATACCAAATCCAAAGTCCCTATCTCCTTGAGGTACAGTGCTTTTAAGTCAGCTGGAGTGGTGCACTCACAAGGACACCTCTTGAAGAAGAAGAGATTACTCACCCTGTTCAGTAACTGATGTTCTTCGAGATGCATGTCCCTGTGGATGCTCCACTATCCACCCTCCTCCCCTCTACTTCAGAGTTGGGGTAGCCTCCATTGTAGAGAAGGAACTGAGGAGACCAGTTGCGCATGCATACTATTAAGGTACACTCAGAACGGGGAGGCAGGCTTTGCACGTGCGCAACCGGTATGAGTATTGCTGTAAAAATCTCAGAGTGAAGGCGCAGGGACGCACCAACATCTGGAGTGGAGACCCACAGGGACACTCATCTCAAAGAAAGTCAGTTACTGCATAGGGTGAGTAACCTCCTCTTTTAAAGGCAGAACTCTGTGCTAATTTGATGGAGAAGAGAAATCACCACTTTCTCACACACACTCTCACACTCTTTCATTCACACACAAGAGAGGCAACAAAATTGCAAATAAAAACTTCTGTTTCCTTATCCCAGTGTGGAAACAGCCCTAGAAGAAATATGAGGACTTGTCTCGCCTCATGAATTGACACTTTGAATAGAGTCTTTTCTGTCTACATGTGGCAAACCCTTTTTTTATTGCATTGATTTTGAATCAAATATATCAGTTTAGCTGTATGGGACTTTCCATCAGTCTGAATTTTACATCCATTTTACATCTTGCTGTTTAGCTCTTTAAGAGACTACTCAAAGTTAATTGGTGGGAGAGAAGCTAGCCTAGTTAGGTCAGTTTTTTTGCTATGGTAAGGGCATGTTTTATGTTTTCTCAGTACTTCCAGTTTTGTTTTTGATACTATGATTTAACTCTTTTTATATACTAAGCTATAATCATGTAAAAGTGAAATGATCACACCGGCAACAAAAGGCTCAAATCCAGTATGCAGGGTTTTTTTGTAAGTCACCTGGAGCTTTCTAGAAATGAGATCCATCTCTTGTTAGTACATTAATTCTCCTCTTAGGGTTATAGAAACTTAGGTAACTCACTAAAATGACATCTAATAAACTGAAATGAAAATCAGTGTTTTTTCCCCTATGCTGTCACATTCTGTGGTACAATCCAGACCAGTGAGAGGATGTGCCTCCACCTGCTCTGCAGCCTTGGGTGGCTCACAATGCTTTACTGATATAGCTCCTAACCTGGGCTCCTCACAAACAGACGAAGAGTATGCAGATCACACCGAGTGCCTATGAATAGCTGCAGCCTGCCAGCAGCACTCTGGCTTCCTCCAGCCTTGGCTATTACCTGCAGTATGACCCCAACATACTCCCAGTCCATGATATTCTCCAAAAACATTGTGTTGTGTACCCACCCAGCCCTCTCCTGGGCAGTTCAGACATTAGAGGTCTGTTTTTCCCTATAAGGAGTCATTATACAGCAATTTGCTATTTTAAACTGGAGTTACTCAACAATTCAGATTAAACATAACACTGGTTTAGTTTTGCTTAACAAATAAAACAAGTTTATTTAACTACAGAGAGATTAAGTACAAGGTATTAAAGTCAGAAATGGTTACAAGAGAAATAAAGATAAAATGCTTCCTAGTAGCTAAGACTTGGCTTGGTTCAAGGTAAAATCCTTACCACAGGTTCCCAGCAACATTGCTGAATGAGAGATTTTGATTTGAAAATTTCATTAAGTCCAAAAGGTGAAAAAGAGAGAGTGAATACCTGGATGGTTTTTGCACCTCCCTTTGTATAGTCCTCTCAGTCTCAGAAATGCATTTTTATGGGGGTACCTCCAGTTGAGGATGGAGGCATGGAGTCTCATGGATGGTGGTTAAAATGAAAATCAATATGTTCCTGTCCCTCTTTGCTGCTTGACCAATGATTGCAGTCATCTTTGACACCTGGCTAGAGGTGTCAGTTTGTCTTTTTTTTCTCTTTGAGAAATAGATTACCCCTTCCTTCCCTCTCCTTCCCCCCAACTTTTCTGGCAAGCACAATTTAGTCATAACTTTACAAATGTTTCTAAATACATTTCACTATGATATTGTTGACCAGTGAGTTGTTTTCAAATGATGCCTTGCAAGGCATATTTTGTACAAGATTATTACAATAGTGTGTTTGGATGTGAATACAGGGGTACATTCAGTCACATACACCTGTCCCGAGATTCCCCTATCCCCCCATCAAGCTGTGTGGATTTACTAAACATTTTCTTCAGAGAAAATATTTTTAAGTGATACTAAAAGGGGAAATGATTCACTGACTGGGGAGCAGGGAGTGAAACTGACTATTTTTCCTCTTAGTTTGTGCATTTGACAGAAATGCTTGTTGAATAATTACACTGATCATAGATGTTGCTTGAAATAATAAAAGGTTTAAACCTATGTTCAGGCAGAAATAAGATTCAGTGATTGGAGAATGCTTAAATCTTAATCAGTGTAAACCTAATTGTAGAGGACTTTTTTGAGTTTTATTTAGTGATATTTTGGTCACATCTGATTGAAAAAGGATGTTTCCATTAAATTAGAGAGTGGTATTCATGATAGGCTGCCTAAGTTTTATACTTCAGTCAGGGATACATGTGACACTTCCAGCATAAAATACTCTTCATTTTGAAATAAATCAGTCATTCCAACACTTTTCTCCCCCCGCCTTTCCTGCAAACAAATCCTTTGCTGCAATACTTCCTCTCCATAAAGATTCAATTCCGTGTTCTTCCTTACCAAGGATCTATCTATCCTTTACTCCAACACCTTACAACCCACCATACTTCCAACTCCCCAGCACCATATGGAGGTTATTTTAGGTGTCACGTGGTAACTATTCCTCACAATAACAAGAGCAGATTCTTCTGGTGGTGGGTGGTTGTATTATTGAGAAGTGAGTAGATCTTTCCAAACTGCTGGCAATGTGGGAGGTGAGTCTCTCCTAATTAAGGAGGAACAGGTTTCTCCTGTGGTAGTAAGGTTGGGGTGGGGGAGCAAATGGGTGGGGGGTTAAGACTCCCTCAGAGTACCAAGTCTTTAATCTCTGAGCAGGGCATGTAGGCTCTGTTGGGAAAAGGAGATGTATTGCTGGGCTTGTACTGTGCAGTAGAAGTTTTTTTAGTTAATGATATTAAATTCAGTGCCAAGATGTCCCCACTAGAAATCCAGGCCCAAGTGTGCTAAGTGATGTACATAAATATTAGTAAGAGCAGTCCCTGCCTTAAAGAGCTTACTTTAATAGACAAGACAAAGGGTGGGAGAGACCAAGTACTATCCTTATTTTAGAGACCAGGAAAACTTAGGTACAGGATATTAAGCGACGTGCAATATCACAGAGCAAGTCTCCTGGGAGATCAGGGTTCAACTCCAGCTCTAAGTCACAATCCAATGTCTTTAGCACAAGAATATCCTTACTTTCTAGATTATCCTAGATTATGTCCTGTGCAATGCTGGAATAGTGAAATGCATATGGAGAGGTAATAAGGAACTCCTTACCTATGCACTTTTAGCCATACTGGTAGGGAGCAGCACAAGGGGGAAGTTTCTCTTGTCACAACTGTTCCTGACATTCCTGGTAGTTGCTCAAGTGAACAGCAGTTAGTTCAATGTCATCTGCAGAGAAATGTGAATGAGTAGAGCCAAATCTAGAATTTCAGATTGAACCTGAGACACCAATTCTTGCCCCACCCCATCTACCCTTATCATACTGCTATGCATGGGGCCACAGTCAGGATTTCAGGGAGGGCTAGTAGAATGATTTCTTGGGGTATACTTTAAAATTAATTGATTTCAATTATATATGTAGATTAGATTTGGTT
Source organism: Gopherus evgoodei (assembly GCF_007399415.2). Classification (NCBI taxonomy): domain Eukaryota; kingdom Metazoa; phylum Chordata; order Testudines; family Testudinidae; genus Gopherus; species Gopherus evgoodei. The sequence continues at coordinate 192,233,297 of NC_044322.1, read as the reverse complement.
TTTCTAAAGGAAGATTGGCTGCTGCTGATACAAGAAAAATCACTAAATCCAGCAAGCTCGGATATTCCCTCCATACCTTTTATCTCTAGATGCAGAGAAGGCCTTTGATAGGGTTGAATGACCTTCTCTAATAGCTGTCTTAAAAATATTTCGATTTGGACCAATACACTGACCCAATTCAGGTATATTGTAACTCTCCCTTCACTTCACTATCAGCTAATGGAATTATTTCTCCCACATTTCAGCTAGAAAGAGGGACACCAGTAGGTCTGCCCCTTCTCACCTCTCCCTAATCTCTCCTGAAGCACTGGCAATGGACATATGTCAGCACTCAGCCACTGAAGATGTGACTAGAAACCAGAGCATACAAAATCAATGTACATGCTGATGACAGTTCTGAAGACTTCAGCCTTATCAATCCCATCATTATTGAATGTAGTTGACTTTTTGAGGGATCCCTAGTTTTGATATTAACTTGAATAAATCCGCAAGCAATGAATATATCCAAAAGACCAGATCCTTTCAGTTTCAGCATTTTCCATTTTCAATATGCAAGGAAATAACTTATTTAAGTGTTAATTTTTGGAACATTAGGACAAATCTTGTAGTCCGTATTTACAGAAACATATTAAGAGGTTTCCAAGGATGTAGAGAGGTGGCATCTCCTCCCTGTTTTCTTGCTGGGGAGAACAGATGTAACCAAAATGAATATCTGCCAGAGATTGACTTATATCATTAGCCTCCTTCACTCTTTGCTCAACTAATTGGCTTATCATGCAATTTATATGGGATAAAAAATACCCTTGCTTGTCACACGAGATCCGTAAAAAAAAAATCCTGAGAAACTGGAGATAGGGAGTTGCTAGATTTGTACCTAGCTAACATTTCAAATGTAAAGTGGTTCCCCTCCAGTGGCTGTGTTTACACATCAGCCTGGTTTGAGATAGGGGAAAAAAAGCTTAGCTTGTTTGATTTCCTCTCTTCTTGTATATACCTGTCATAAACAGATAGCTAAGGGTTAATGTCTCTTTCACCTAAAGCACCTGACCAGAGGACCAATCAGGAAACCGGATTTTTTCAACTTTGGGTGGAGGGAAGTGTGTGTCTAAGGTCTTTGTTTTCTGGCTGCCTGCTTTTCTCTGAGCTTTGGAGAAGTAGTTCTGTTTTCTAATCTTCTGTTTCTAAGTGTAAGGACAAAGAGATCAGATAGTAAGTTATATGGTTTCTTTTCTTTGGTATTTGCATGAATATAAGTGCTGGAGTGCTTTGATTTGTATTCTTTTTGAATAAGGCTGTTTATTCAATATTCTTTTAAGAAATTGCCCTGTATTGTGTCATCTTAATACAGAGAGACCATTTGTATTTTTTCTTTCTTTTTATATAAAGCTTTCTTTTAAGACCTGTTGGAGTTTTTCTTTACTTCAGGGAAATTGAGTCTGTACTCACCAGGGAAGTGGTGGGAGGAAGAAATCAGGGGAGATCTGTGTGTGTTGAAGTGGCTAGCCTGATTTTGCATTTCCTCTGGGTGAAGAGGAAAGTACTTTTTGTTCCAGGACTGGGAACAGAGAGGGGGAGTCACTCTGTTGGGATTCACAGAGCTTGTGTCTGTGTATCTCTCCAGGAGCACCTGGAGGGGGGCAGGGAAAAAGGATTATTTCCCTTTGTTGTGAGACTCAAGGGATTTGGGTCTTGGGGTCCCCAGGGAAGGTTTTTCGGGGGGACCAGAGTGCCCCAAAACACTCTAATTTTTTGGGTGGTGGCAGCAAGTACCAGGTCCAAGCTGGTGACTAAGCTTGGAGGTTTTCATGCTAACCCCCATATTTTGGACGCTAAGGTCCAAATCTGGGACTAAGGTTATGATAATACCTTAAGAGGCTACCCCCACCCTGGAGGAAAAATCCAGTCTTCCAATCTACATGCGACATCCTGCAATCTGCTGAGACAATTAAAGCAATCTGATTTTATTAATTCTCTTCTCATGCCATTATGGGATAACCTGTGTATTGGGATCAAGGCAAACTCCATACTTAAGACAATTTGGATAGCCAAAGGATGTACAAATATATATATTTATACATACAATGAGATGATAGACTGGTCTTCATTCAATTACATGCATAACAAATATCAGGTACCCTTGTTTCACAGTTCCTTCTTCTGTGCCAATGCTCAAGGATTCATGAAAGGATAGGGAAGAACTGGTTTCTTTCAACTCTCTCTCACTTCTAGAAGAACATGTTAAGAAATATGAGAACAAATCACTTTGTAGGAATTACTGCTTTCTAATAATCTTTCAGTCTCAGTCGCAAAGGAAAAAAGAAAAGGAGAGAGAATTTAGCCTTTACTATTTCAACAGAAACCTGGGAGGATATCTGGCTTAATGTGAAACATACTTCAAGTTCCTTATCCTTGTGATTCTTCCAGAATAAGATAAGCAGGGACTACTGGACTCCAGAACATTTAAGGGTAGATTACGTCTCCAACACTCCCTGTGTGTTACCAGTCAGTCACATGTCAACCTTTTACCCATCCTCTATACCTGTCAAAAATGCATGTGTTCTGGAATGCCATGTTCAGTGCTCTCTCAAACTGAGTGCCACTATCTTTCTTTTTCCAAACTTGTATGTTTTAAGGGTGCAGAATGAGTAATATTACCAGTTAACATTGTGCAATAGATTGCAGTAACTCTCTTTTAGTGGCCAAAAGAGTTTATGTTGGAAAAAATGGAAATCTGCAGTTCCTCTCTTGTACATAGACTGGCTTAGTGAGGACTCTACTGCTGCATTAGTGGAAAAAATGACTGTCTAATAGAAACATTTGGGAAAAAATGAGGATGTCTGATCACGCATGAAATTATTGGATAGTTTTGCAGTTTAGTGTGTGTATATATTGGTCCCTTATACTCATAGGTTATGTTTTTACTTATTTATCCATTTAGACACTTTGAAATGCTGCATGACTGCTGTAGGTTTGTGGATAGGTTTGTGTGTGTATTTTGTTTTGCAAATAATGACAATTTTGTTTTGTTTCATTGTTTTGTTTTATATAAAAGTCATTTTTTTTTAAACTTTAAAGTACCTGTGCAGTGAAACTAGATCTCTAGCAACCCCAAAGCACCACTTCCTGCTCAGGCAATGAAGCCCATCTGTTTGCTTCTTTCAGCCATAGGGTTCCATTAGCATCAGTTTGTATTGACTTGCACTTTTCCAGGGAATCCTCCCAAGGAAAAGACAGAGATGATATTTGTAATGAACGCAGAGATTCCTTTTTACCAGAAAGGGCCCTTGGCTAAGAATTTGCACATGCCTGCCCAGCTCATCAGCTTAGCTGTGCTTACTTTCTTATTGGACACCTGTGTCCAAAGTATCTAATTACACTCTACCACATCTGCAATGAACATTTTAAAGTGAGCACCCTAGTTTATCTGACAGAACATTTAATCCCAGTGATTTCAGCTATTGTAAATGCTTCCTTGTCAATTAGTAATCTTCCTACAAAATTAACCACAGATGTAATGACTCTTGGTTGGTTTGTTGTTTTTTAAATGTCTCATTTTCCTTTGGGGAGCTTCTAAGCTTTTGACTTTTTTTTTTCTGGTTGTCTGATTAAAACTCTTCAGAAAGTTTCAGGCAGCTTCCTTGGTTCCAAGTTTGTCATATCATTGACAGGGAACTTGTGGTACTATTGTATGTTTTGTGGATTTTTGTTTTTTTGTTCTCCTCTCACCCATTACACATGCACTCCAGATGTAATTTATTTTACCCTTTTCTTTGTAACAGTTGATTTCCAATATGTTTCAGTGAACACTGGCATATTGGCTCCTTCTAAACCAATTAGAGAATAATGTTAAATTTTCTAGCATTTCACTGCTCACCTGCAGACTGTGCTCTTCTGTATCTATTTATATATATTTGAATCTTTGTTCTATTTTTAATCATGTTCAGAGCTATCAATCTTATGTTTTAAAACTTTTGGCCAGGTAAGGAGTATTCCAACACTAGACTCTTTTGGCTTTATTTAAATAAATAAAAAATTCTCCAGTTCTGAATCAGATCACTCCATGTTAGTTGTCTTCATTTGCTTTAAAGTAATATGGAGACAATGGTCCACAGTCCGTTCCCTGATGCAAATAATGAATAAAAACCCTTCCATCAGAATAAAATCACTCAACTGAATTAAGACATTGGATATACAAAGAGTGCAAGTAAGCAAAGCCGGGCGTTTTCCAAAGAAAAAAGGAGGACAATATAAACTTTACTATGAAGTTATATTGCAAAAGTATTGGATACAAGATTATGCATCGAGCACCCACAACAGTACAAAAGCAAAGATACATACAGCTGGAGAGAGCCAGTCTTAGGAAAAGTGGAAACATGAACAAATTATGAAGAAGTCCAAAAGAATAGCTCAAGGGACAAAATTAATTACACTTAGCAAGGGACATAAAATCCCAAGAGGAAGAGGCTCTATGAATACCTTAGGAGCAAATGGGAGAGCAAGAAAAGCATAGATTCACTATTTTAAAAAGGAAATAGGGCTAGTCCTAGATGACATCAGGAATGCTACAGTGCTTAATAACATTTTCAGTAAAGACCGAAAATAGATAACTGTGAGTGAATGCTTACCACAACTAATAACGATAATAAGGGGGAAGGACCGCAAGCTAGAAAATGGAAAAAACAGATTAAAGAACATTTTAGGTAAGCTAGATGTAGACAGGGCCTCATTAATTTCACCCTACTGTACTTTGCTTCAACTAGTTGCTTATCTAGTGATTTGTCTTCAGAAAGTCATGGAGGACAGGCATGTTCCCAGATAACTGGAAAAGAGCAAACCGAGTATGTAGTTTAAAAAGCAGAGCAAAGAGAAGCCAGGGAATTATGCTGATCGGTCTATAATTTTGATATGTGATAAAGTCATCAAATAATTATAAGGGAGTCTCTGAGGGGTCTCTGCTGGTTCTAGTACTAGTCAATATTTTCATTAATGACTTGTGGTAGAGAGTGTACTTTACTTTGACATTTGTAGATGATACTGTGCTTGGGGGCAGGGTAGTGAGTGTGTGTACAAGCACTTTGGAGGACAGGATTAGAATTTAAAATGACCTTGATAAATTGTAGAATTTGGTATTGAATTTTATCTTGTTGAATTCAGAAAGACCAGGGTGAAATACTTCACTTAGACAGGCAAAATCAAATATACAGATACAAAATGAGGAATATCTAGCTATGTAGCAGTACTGTAGAAAAGGATCTGGGGGTTACTGTGAAATCGCAATTTGAATGAGTCATATCATGCAGTTGGAAAAAGGCTAATATTATTCTGCGGTGTATTAATGGAAGTGTCTTACAATTACCTTCAATGTCGTACATATCACTCTACTCTGTACTCCAGCTAGGTCCACTCCAGTGTTATGTCCAATTTTGGGAGCCCCACTTCTGCAAAGATGTGGATGAACTGGAGAGTGTTCAGAGGGGAGCAACAAAAATGATAAAACGTTCAGAACTGGACATGTTTAATCTTGAGAAAAGCAGACTTATCAGGAGTCTTCAGATATGGATTGATGTAAAGAAGATGTTGATGGATTTGTTCTCAGTGTCCACTGACAATAGGACAAGAAGTAACTGATTTGGTTTGTAGCTAGTGAAATTGAGGTTAGCTCTTGGAAAAACTTCCTACCTATAAAGATTATTAAGGCTTTTAAGAAGCTAGACAACACCTGCAGTGTTGCCTCAATGCCAGGGAATGGGCTAGATGATCTTTTGAGATCCCTTCCAGCCCTATATATTTATAATTCTATAACATAGGCTGATAGGAAGATATAAATGATACAAGAAGGTACCAGATAATATAGTAGGTAATGGGAAAGAGGTGGATTTCCTTCTATGAGGTATCCAATAGATACAGTGTTGAGATAGTGAAAGCAGTACTAAACAGAGGCATAGAGCTGGGTCACTACATGAAGTTATTCAAGTAGTAACACGGTATGATAGAGAGTACTGTAGCCACAGTGATTTGTAGTGTGCCTATGATGTAAATGCACTAAAGTAGAACAATATGAAATTGAATTTACAGATGAAAATTATCCAGAAAGGGGAAGGAACTTCAGATTTGTAAGGCCAGAAAAGACTATTGATCTGATCTCCTGTATGTTGGAGGCCATTACCTTTCATCCATTTTACCCCTGTATTGAGCTCAGTTAACTTGTGCTTGACTAAAGTATACCTACCACAAAGGCACCCAGTCTTATTTGAAGATGGAAAATATATCACTTCCATTGGTCGTTTGTCCCTATATTAGTCACCCTTGCTATTAAAAATTATACTTCATTTCTAATGTGAATTTATCTGACTTCAGTTTCCCACCATTGGCAGTTCTTATGTCTTTCTTCACTAGTCTAAAGAGCCCTTCATACTGGGTATTTTCTCCCCCTGAATGTACTTTTGCACTGTAATCCACCCAACTCTCAAGCTTTCTGATAAGCTAAAGAGTGGGCTTTTTCTCTAGCTCTGAAATAATTTTTGAGGCTCTTTTCTACACTATCTCCAGTTTTTAACATCTTTTTCAAAATGGAGACATCAGAACTGTATGCAATATCCCAGTATCCTTCTCAGTAATGCTGTATGAAGATATAAAATCACCTCCCTGCTCCTACTTGCTACTCCCCTCTTTATACATTCACAGATCACATTAGCCTTTTCTATCACAGGTTTGCCCTGAGAGCTCATGTTCATTTGCTTGTTCTCTCTGGCCCAAGATCCTCTTCAGAATTTCTGCATTCCAGGAGAGCCATTCTGTAGATGTGGCCTGTATTCCTTGTTTGTTTGTAGATGTATAACTTTGCATTTGACTATTTTAAAATGCATTTTGTTTTAAATGGGCCTAGTTTACCAAATTATCCACATCGCTTTGTATGACTCTTGTTTTCTTCCTCATTATTTACTACTCTACCAACTTTTCATCATCCACAAATTTTATCAGCAATAATTTTATATTCAGAATGATAAAAATTTTAACTAGGATTGGGTTCTAGTACTGATCCTTGCAGAAATCCACTAGAAATACCCTCATTCAATGATGATTCATTATTGACAACTACTTTTTTGAGATCTTTCAAGTAGTGAGTTCTTAATTCATTTAATGTGTACTTAATGATATTGTATATTGCTATTTTTTTAATAAGTATGTGGTGAAATAACAAGTCAGATGGCTGTTTTCCTGTCGTGTACAGGACAAATACACTTTCATAAGACAATACCCCAGAAATGTGGTTTAATTAGGTTGCAACTTTATTAAGTAACACATCTGGGAATTATCCATCAGGGGATGTATGATAGTTTTGCTAGAGACCACTCTGACCTAGCTGGATGTTGGAGATTTGAAGGCTGGCTGGACTGAAGATAACTTTCTTCCCAGAAGGTGGATTGAGGGGAAAATAATCATAATTCTGGTCAAATAAAAGTTACAATACATTAGAGTTTTGAAGTGTAATCAGTCATGAAAGAGACTCTGGTGTTGAGGACTGCTGTTATAAGTACATCGCATTATAGTTGAAAGGCAGTCCGTAGTTCTTTAAAAGTATATGTAAACTAAATGCATTGGCAAAGCAACAAGCCAAAATATCAAGCTGTCATTACCTGAAAGCAGTCTATTATATGGACGTTTGGTTATTACTCCAAAAAATGGGTCATCTCTGGGATGGTGAATGCTAACCATGCAAACAGCTGTAAATATAGGGAAAATCCTAGCTAAGAACATTGGAACAAACTCCTGCTCCTAGAAAGACATCCAGGCCACCTGCTAAACCAAATTCCGCTTTCTCTTATATCAGCGCAACCACAATGAAGTAAGTTATACCCATGCTCAAGCCTCAAATTTGAGGTTCCAGAGTGTCACAGGGAATAATTTGAAGACCATGGGGTTTAGCAGATGTAACTGTGAGGGTAGGATTTGTCCTGAAGAATTTTTGTTGGTGGTGGTAATGCAAAAAAGGGAAAGTCCGGCTTTCAGATCGCATGAGGAATTTGCAGAAGTGTCACGCAGGAGAAGGAAAAAAAATACTAATAAAAATAGCTATTTTGATTTGGGAATCCGATATAATAAGCATGGAGCTTCATACACACATTTTTTTAGAGTCATATTTGAGGGCAAAACACCGCTAACCCCCTGCCTCCCTCAAAGAAAAAAGGGGCAAAAAAGGTGAATTGCAAGGCATTTTCTGGTAGTGAATGATACTCTGCCAGGATTTGACAATGGGGCATAGCCAAGAGACATTAAATTCCTTGGAAGAACTCTGTTATAAGATGATGGAGGGAGGGTAATTAAATACTGCTTTAATCCTGTCCTTTAAGAACTGTTTCTATCAGGGGCATCCTTTGTACATAACCTTTTATATAAATAGCACCTGCATACCACATTGCTAGACCTTTTAAAATGAATAATAATGCATCATATTATGGATACATTTTATATTAGCACGTAGAGGCCCCAGACAGATCGAGGACTAATTGTGCTCTGTACTGTACAAACAATGGTTGCTCTTGCCCCAAAGAGCTTGCAGTCTAAGAAATAAGACATAACAGACTAGAAATCAATAAGCAGCTTTTAGAGAGGTGTGTAGCGAGGAGGAAGTATAAAATTACAAACAATAGGATAGTTCAGCATAGACTAACTGTATGCACAATTAGAAGCCAATCATAAGCAGTAGTAATAAAGTCGTTTATAGATAGTTTTGATGCACTCTCTTTTGTCACTATTTATAAAGCTGTTATGCAGTATGGCAAAATAGTGTTGTACAAACTTATGACATACCCTCTTTATAGAATCTCTTTCATCCATGTTGCATTTGGGTAGTATTCTATACGAATATCTTTCTAAAAAAGAAAAGAGATTCATATACACAACTAGACCTGCTAATGCTATATCACATCTGCTAAGCAGAACAATTTTTCTTGCTGATTTTCCGGCAGGATGACCTCTAACTGGGACATCAAGCTGGGAAACATCATCTCCATTCATCCTCCATGGCTGTTCAAATGTTTAATATAAACCACTACAAGGGAGGTAAAACCATGTTGTATCAACACATTTGATTCAACTATATCAATTTAATAGAACTGCATATGGCTCTTAATGAAGCTATTTCTCTTTCTTGTCTAAGAATATTAGTTTTTCTACAGCTGAATTGTCTTTGCCTCCTTACCTCTGTAGAGGTTTTCAAGACCATTAAAAGCTGTGCATTTAAAAAAATATTGTTTGGATTGAGAGGAAATACATATAACCAAGCTCTTAATCCTTAAAGAAGATATAGTTTACGTACAGGTGTGACTACCTGCCCTTTCCTGGTTACTATAAGTGGCCAGTCTGCATCCAAATCCAGTAATTAAAAATAAACTAATTTTAAAATAGACTAAAATACATATTATAAATTCTTAATAAATTGATTAAAATCCATTCTATAAAGGGACAGATAATAAATAGCAATGGATATAAAGGTATTAAAAACAATAATCCAAAATTTAAAATAGGGAAAGAAATTAGCTAAAATTTAGTTTTAGTAAGACATGGAATGGGAACTGCTGGATCTTTAGCAGTCACTGAACATAGCCATCATGTCGACTGTGGAATATAAATCAAGTCTACAAATACTCTCCTTAAAATTTTTTACCTCTATCAATTCCCAAGATTTTCAGCAAATCATTATTTCCTTCGCTCCACTTGCCATGTGCTCCAAGTATGAGGCCGAAAAAGTGCATATTTTTACCTCCCATTAAGTTTTTGATCTCTTCCTCTAACTCGAGGTAATGTCACCTTCTCTCTGTGGGCTAGCTCCAAACTCCCAGAACTGTCCTCCCAACGTTACATCCACCACCATAACCATATCACCCTTTGTAAATATAATATCCGGTTTTCTCAACTCTCCCCTACTATTTCTTAAATGGGGTTCTACTAATGCCTTTCACCCTAATTTAACTACCTCATATATAACTGCAGATACTACTCTAGAATGTCTTTTTAAGTCTTGCATTCTTGGTTTTATAACATTGGCCAGAAATGTGGGGTATCATCTCTCGTACCGTACCACACCAACTACAAAAAGCATTTACTCTCCCTTTTTTCCTCTTGCTAATGTCTCCCTAGTAGAGTAAATATTTGCTTTGAGTTGAAGTGCTGGAATATATGAAGAAGACTTAATCTTACTAGAATTTTCAAATATCGAATGACTAATTGCCAGTTTTAAAATACTTTATGCCTACTCCCTGACATCTCATCTCACACCATCTCGAATTAACATATTTGGAATTTGTATGCTCAACTTTGTGTGCAAGACGTCTGTTTCTCCCTCTTGAATAAAATGATCCATCAGTGGTACATTGAAGTAAATGTAAAATTTGTTTAACTATTTTTCTAACTAAAATATCTAAATCATTTAAAAGATAAAAAGGGGGTTCTATTAAAAGCGGATTATAAAATAGCCTTGGTAAAATGAATGTTTGTAAAATCAATAATTTCTGAGCCAGTTTCAAAGGGGCCTTAATCAAACCCTCACTCCAATCCTTCAATTTCTCCTTTACCAATAATCCTCCTGTACCTATCCAGGGATCTATTCTTGCACCTAAATATTTTTCAAAATCCCCTGGTTGGATGTACTCAATTTCCTCAGTCCCTATATTCCAGTTATCTTTTGGATTCGCTACATAGGTTTTATACTTGGATAAAATGTGAAAATCTTTTTTTTTCTTCACATTAATATGAAGATTAGTATTACAAAAAACCCCTAAAATACCCAAATTTTTAATCATCCCTTGATATGAGCTTCGGAAAATTGCCACATATCAGCAAATGCCAGTGACGTGACACTATTACTCTGAACATAAAATCCACTTCCTTTTAATTCTAATCTAGTTAAAAGGGGATCTATAGTGATGTTAACTAAATAGGAGACAAGGGATCACCCTGTTTGACCCCACTCCTCATTAAAATAGACTCAATACATTTATCACCCACCCACACCCTTATGGTACAATTATCATACCAGTCCCTTATAATTCCAATAAAATGCTCATCTCTTCCAAATCTAAGGCCAACTATTGTATATCCATGCCCCACAGAATCAAATGCTTTAGCCAAATCTACAAATACTATTGCTAATTCATCCCCATTACGTTTGGCTCCTTTTATCAAATTATCTAAAATAGCGATATTCTCCTCACAACCAGGGGCAGGTATAAACTGTTTTTGCCTACTGCATATTTTAACTTCAGCCATTAATCTTTTTGCTAGAATCTTAGTATATACTCTTATCCATACCGACCCAATCGTTAATGGTCTCCAGGAGGTTAACTTCTTCAATTCCTCCTCATCTTGCGTTTTTAGAATTAAAATTGTTCTATTTTCCTTAAAATTATCAGGGACTTCTCCATTTAAAAACCATATATTAAAAAGTTTTGTGATACCTCAAGGAGTCTAAATTAAAATTATCCCTTAGGTTGCTCACTTTTATTCTGGGCCGGGGCACTCTCTTTTCGAATTTCCCTTAACACTTTTCTCTAATTTCATCCACTGAGATTGGACTCATTAATACATTATTATCCCCATTCGTTATGGATGAAGGCCACTCTACTATATTTCCATGTCCAGTTCTCCCCAGTATATCTACATAATACATCTCTATTTCATTGATGGGGATATCACAGTTAGCTTTATCTCGCTCCCCCACTATAATTCGAGCTAATCTTCTTCTATCCTTATCAAATAATTGTTGATAAAACTTAGATTTTGCTTTCTTAGTAGCATATTTTCTAACTGCACTGGACTGTTTCCTTCTATCACCTTTTTTTCTGTCTTCCCTCTCTTCCCCTTATTCCTCAGCTCTAATCATTCCTCATTTGCAATATCATTTCCCTCTACTAATGAATAACATAATTTTTCTAACATAGCCCATCCAAGTGCTTTAGTTAGATTCCCCTTTTAAGCTAGTGGAACTTAATGAGTATCAATTTTTAGGGGTCTGGTTCAGATCCTAAAGCCCATGTGTAGTTGTGGACAAGAGGTGGCCTTGTTCAGCATTCCTGTAGTGTTTTTTGGAGCTTTTAGGGTCAGCAAGCTAGTACCTGGGTCCTATAGGGATTCTTCTGGAAGGGCTATGGAATTGAGGGGTGTACATTGGGAGAGGTGATTGATTATATTAATCTTGAGGAGGTCAAAGATGGATCAAGCAGGCTCGGCTTAATCCACTTTTTTACAGGAGGGTGGTGAGCCCAGGATCTGCCCTGTAGAGCGTATGAGAACAGATAGTGCAAGAAGACCAGGGAGGGATGGGCCCCTCTTTATTCACAGTGACAGGAGTCCCCTCACAACATTCCAGTTTGTTACAGTTTTAAGATGAGAACTGATGAGATTGGGGCTTTCAGAGCATGGATTTGGTTCACTAATTCAGGACTGGGGCAGCAGCTGGGTATGAGGGTTGAGGCAACTGGGCAATGGCATTAGGAAACATACAGAATGTGTGTGAGATCCCAAGTGGGAATCAGTGTTAATTTTCGCTTGTGCTTGCATTTTGGATTCTTGAAGGTTTAGAGCTGTGAGAACAGTATTGTTCACTGGGTGCATATGTGGGCTCCCAGATTGTTTGGAGGTTCACAACTGGGCATTGGTGATGAAGTAGTCCAGAGCTGGCATTGGAGGAGGGGCATGTTATGGGACCAGCTGATTCCCCTTCTGTACACAGTTGTGGCCCAAGAGCAGCACCAGATATGAGTGTGATTGACCTCAGAGGTGGGGGAAATGACTTGGGAACATATAATGGGGTAAACTTAATGTTCAGAGCTAAAAAGGGATTTTGGACAAATCCGAGAACTTTTCCCAGGATTAAAAATTATTTGGTCAGACATGTTGCAACACACTGTGTGGTGGGGAGCTGTGAAGCTCCCTCAGGTTGACAACGCTGGGAGGTATGTGAACAAGGCAGTGGGCAAATTCATAGGTGGCGTAGGTGGAGTTGATAATTTCTCATCCAGGCATAGCACACGGGATATCAGAGTTATTCTGGGAGGATAGAGTCCATCTGCCAGAATTGAGAGCTGATATGTTTTTGGCCAATACTAAAGAAGGCAGTAGTAGATGTCTGGGAATCGAGCCAGGTATTTGGTGGCAGGAGAGAGGCAGCTAAATTTAATTGCTAGTTCCTCCTTGTGGCAGATGTCCAGTACAGGTACTCCATAGGGAATTAATGCAGAGATTAGATAAAATGGACTGGGAAAGGATTTAAGGGAGTGGAAATGGGGGTGAGGGTCTGGACCTCTTACTGCCTGCCATGCCAGTCATAATCTCCCTTCTTTAAACCTCATTCAAGGTGAAGGTAAATGAGGTCCTATTAGTGGGTTGACTGGGAACTAGGATGGATAAACCATGGGGCTTCCAGCAGCCCCCTGAGTATATGTAAATAACGACGGAATTACTTGCCCTGTTCTACTTTATCCATCAGGTACTCCCAGACATTTAGCAATAAAGTTGCAGCCTAATTAATCCACTTCTAGTGTCTACTGCCCTTCATCTGGCATAGCTGGACAATAGTATATTAGGCCTTATATTTGTCTTTTCTGTAAAATTTAGTTTCTAAATATTCTCCAGATAGTAATTAAATTCTTTGGGAACTTAAAAAAAAAAGGGAAAAAATTAACTAATAAGTCCTATATAACCCCTGTAAATATATGCACTCTGTGCCTGTGGGAGGTGATTTTTTTTCCTTATTTGGAGACACTTTAATATCTTGGGTTCAAAAGTTTATCTAAATGTAACACATATTACAGTTACTGTTCATCACCAGGAGGCAGAAAGAGAAAAATTAAGTGTAAATAGTGAAATGATCTTATATAGGGCATACCCATCTCTGCCTGCCTAAATGTTCTGGTCAGCAGGCAGGGTTCTAAATTGGGGGTAGTGGTTTAAAGTTAAATCTCATTTGGAAAAAACAAACAAACACAGTTTTACTTTCAGGAAAAATAGTTTTGCCATTTCTGCAAAATAATATGAGGTTGACAAAAACAAAACAAGGTTAATCTGTTCCTAGTTAAAATTAATATTAAATAATAAATTATTTTACATATACACACTGCACAAAAAGATGACACCAAACTGAAAGGATGGTAAGCCTGTTTGGCTACATAATTTCTTTTTTCCATGATTGTATCTTACATAGAGAGCATAAGGAAAACCAGTGTCCTGGATATGCAAGCAGATACTGAGCATTTCTAAATGTGAACCAATGTATTTTTAGAGGCTAAAAAGTACTGTTGACTGTAATTTACTCAACTCATGGGAGCTATCAAGTGAGGTAGTTGCATAGGCCAACCTTGGAAATGGTTACAGGAATATTTAAGGAGTTAAGTGTCTGGGTATTCTGAAAAGCAATCTCTTTGAATTGTTCAAGGACCACAGATCTATTATTTGCTACAGAAAAATAAACTATCAGCAGCAAGAGAGATTCAATCTCCTGGCCTATCCAGTTGCTGCTTTTTACTTCCTTTCTACTTCCAATAATTGACAGAAACTGTAGCTAAAATCAAAAGGGGAAACAGCGATTCCTCGTCATAGTTCTAGAGTGGCAAAAATATCTTTCCTAAGAAGTGGATTATTTGTCTTCAGTCAACATAGGATACAATCAACTCGCTTAAAGTTTTGCAACATTCTGATCTTACCTTGATCTCCTTCATTAAAAAAAAACAAACAAAAAAAACACTTTTCTGAAAGATTTTTGATGCTTTCTCAGTTCTTTTGGCTCTACCTTGGTAACAACTTATTAACTCTTGTTCAGGAAGTAGGATTTGCATATGCCTCAAAGGATTTACATACATGTGCAAGATTTAAAAAAAAAATAGTTACATCACAATGATCTACAAACTTGAGACACTTTCCAAGGTCCCAGTCTTACAAACATATTTGAGTAATCCTCATTGCAAGTGACTATAAAGTAGTTAAACCTTTAAGATGTTCTGTATTATGACAGGCACTAAACTTGTCACTAGCAGCTCTAGCAAATACAGAAATGTGATTGTGGTATAAGACCAACTTTGCCACCTCATTGAGTCTTGCACCAAATTGCATCAGTCTGATGCAAGAATTAGATATGCCTGGCAACATGCCCCAAAGAGCAAACAAACTATTTTGCAGGCTTTTTCTAAAGAAGTGGATTAAACTAAGGTGTCTTTTGATTTTGTGTGTGTGTGTTTGCGCGCATACATGCATTTGTGCATATGAGTGGAAGGAAACTTTACTGATATTTTGACACTACATAAAATGTTCATTTTTGCATTTTATTACACCTAAGGCATGCAATGTGTATACTAGTGTGCATATTCAGTTACAGGACTACGTACATGCTTGACTGTGTTCCCTATACTTACATCAGATGTCCACATATGTTGTGCTGGACATAGGTATAACACCATGTACATGTGTCCACACTGCTGCTATTATGCGACATTAGTGCTGAAATTTCAGGGGGAGTATCCCAGGGTTTTCTGTGTCAGAGGAAGACACTCTAGGAATCATTTTGCTGTGTGGTCACACACTTGCTAATTGCAGTTCCTTCTCATGTCTCTCTCCTGCCAAACTGGGTGGAAGACAAGGAGTAATGGGATGATGGTGTGGTTCCGCTCCTGCTTCTTATCACAGGATAAATGTTTATGCAGTGGAGTCAGTGATCAGTGAAATGGTGGATGGAATTTGAGCAGAACTTTGACACTTCAAAGATGTCTAACCTTGAGGATCAAAGATCCAACTCATTCAGCTCACCTGTGAATACCAGAATTGCCATGGTATGCCTATGAACAGACCATTTCTTCTGGTGCAGGAAGAACCAGCACAGCATGGAGCATTCACACCATTTGGGAAAACTAGCAGTGGCTTCTGAACTTCCAAATGAGGAAACAGAGACAAGGTGGGCGAGACAATATCTTTTATTAGACCAACATCTGTTGGTGAGAGAGACAACTTCTGAGTTTACACAACTCTTCTTCATGAACCTGTGTGAGACACTTACACTAAACCTCCAGTGCCAGATCACTTGATTCAGGGAAGCCATACTGGTGCTGAACAAGTGGCTATTGCCCTGTGGAAGCTCTCAACGCCAGACACCTATAAATCCATTGCAAACCACTTTGGGGTTGGAAAGTCCACTGTCATGATTGTGAAGTTTTGCCAGGCAATTAATACTGACCTACACAAGGGTGGTTTCCACAGGAAATGTTCCAGAAATCATAGCTTGATTTCAGAGGATGGGGTTTCCAAACTGTGCTGGGTTCATCAGTGGAACCCCATCATAATACTTTGCCCACCAAAAAGGGCAAGTGAGTGTGTGAACCAAAAATGTTACTATTCACTCATTCCATAGGCTGCAGTGGATCGTAGAAGCAGATTAATGAATACCACCATGGGAAATACTAGAAAACTCCATGACACCAGGATGCTGAGGAGATCAGGATTGTACTTGAAGGGGGAAGAAAGGATGTTGTTCCTCATAAACGATGTGATTCTCTGGTGTGTCTGTGCCAATTGTTGTTTTGGAGGACCCCCCACTCCTAAGTTGACTCATGACCCTGGGAAAAGGGAATTCAGTTACAATCTCAGTAACTACAGAATAGTCATCAAGTGCATGTTTTTGGTAGGCTGAAAGATTGTTGGTGCTGCCTGCATACATGTTTGGATGCCAGTGTAGCAAATGCTGTTCTTATAATTATCACCTTCTGTGCACTTCATAATGTTTGTGAACGTAAAGAGGAGTGCTTCCATCCCAAATTAACTAAGATATTCTGGTTTGCAAACTCTTTACACACAGCTGGATCACATCCATCTGCACGCTGATCCTGGTTCTCAATGGTCAAGCGAAATCCAGGATGTTATACATGCACACATCTTGGAACAACAAGGAGGCAGGGGGTAACATCTGCCTGTGCCAAGGGATATCTTTACACATGTACAGTGGCCGGAAAAGCACAAGATGGAATATTGGCACATGCTAGTGGGGCTACATAGTTTTGTGAGTTTTATTCCCCTGTAGCTATAGGTCATTAGCCATACATTCCTATTCCTATTCACTCATTACAGACAATTATAGCAGAACCTCTCCACTGGGTTATTACCTTAAGGTTGGGTTTGTGCTTTGCATGCAGTCATTGTGCTATGCTTCACTGTTCACACTTGCTTACAAACCACTGTTAGTAGGAGCACTCAATCCCTCTTAACAACCTTATCAACATTTGCGGGGATGAGGAGGGGCATACACATTCTTTGGCAGCAGTGTTTACTGCCCTTTGTGGCTGTTGTGGAACACAAACCCCAAGGTTGACAGTGGTCAATATTTTAGAGGGGGGAAGGAGGAATGGCCGTTTAATCACTGGGTAGTGGCAGATGCCTGTATTGTAACTTGAATTGTGTTTTTTGGCTTTCTGCATATGCACCAAGCCATAAAGACACTTATCTACCCATTTTCTGTGTTGGGAGTTCTGCTTCATTTAGTACTAGAAGTGCTTTCTGAAAGTACAGAACATTAACCCATTCCTCCCCTGTATCCTTGGGACTTTGAATATTTCTGAACTAGGGTTGTGGCTGTGGGACAGACAAAGAAATGTTTGCAGTATAATAGCACCAGACAATTGCATGCTTATATTCATGTGCTGTGAATCACTGGGCCCACTCTGAAACCTAAAGACATCTTATGTTTGCCGTACTTAGGAAGGAGGATCTACATACACAAGTCAGGGAAACCATAACCTTTATTAAAAGTACTACATGGTACATGGAAGTACAATATTTTAAAAGAAACCTAAATCAACAAAGCCTAGCAAGTCTGAATCTGTGAGCAACAGCAAAATGTTAATGTTTCTGCACCTATCTCCTTGCTTTCCCTGGGCTAGAGGGGAATGACAGGGGAAAACTCTTCTGGGGGACTAAGGAGGATGTTTCCTGCATGGGTTATGGGTCGTGGGGCACTTGGTGGGCTTCAGGGACTGTCACAGGCTCATCATTCCTCCTTGACGCTCAGAGGGTCCCCCCCATGAAGGGTTTTGAAGGGTATAGTCCCATGAGTCCTCCAGGCTTCTCCTGGTCATTTGGGGGGATTCTCTGCCTCTGCAGAAGTTGGAGGAGGTGGTGTCACTTCACAGACAGGCTCAGTGGTGACCTCAAATTTGTTCAGCCACCAGTTCTATCACCCTCTCCATTAGGGAATACCAATATGGCATACTTCTGTTTCATGAACTAGTTCATCAGTGTCTCTTCCTGCTTAAAAGTGTGATCCTTCTGAGGAACTTAAATGGCTCATGGCTTCTCTTGTACATGCTATTGGAACCTTCTCTGCTGTCACTGGGATGCTGCTTCTCTCCTCGTAGGAGAATGGATTCCCTCTCAGAAGCCAGAGGTCCTGTCAGTTCAAAGCCAAGGGTAACATGATATTTTTTTTTCTCTTTTTGGAAGAAGCTATTAATTCTCCTCTACTCCATATAATTTTGCAGTGGAAAGCCACAATTTTTAATCTCTTCACTAGTCCAGGGATGCGACTCTTAGACCATCCTTGGTTCTCAGCCAACTTTTTGGCAATCTATGAGGAAAGAGCAGAGACTACTAATGGTTTTAAAAATAGAAACCGGGCATAGTGTGTCAAGGCTGTTGGGGGATGGTAGTTCCTTCCAAGGGCTATGTTACCAGTTTGTAATTTCTACTTTAAAGGCTGACCAACATTTGGAGAACATAGCATTTTTCAAGATACCAGAATGGACAAGAGATGGCAGGTCCAAGTATTATCTAGACCATACCTGACAGGTGTTTGTCTAACCTGCTTTTTAAAATCTCTAGTGATGGAGATTCCACGACCTCTCTAAGCAATTTATTCCAGTCCTTAACCAACCTGACAGTTAGGAAGTTTTTCCTAATGTCCAGTCTAAACAGCTTTTGCTGCAATTTAAGTCCATTGCTTCTTGTCCTATATTCAGAGGTTTAGAACAATTTTTCTCCCTCCTCTTTGTAACAACCTTTTTATGTACTTAAAAACTCATTATGTTCCCTCTGTCTTCTCTTCTCCAGAGTAAACAATTTTTTTCAATCTTCCCTCATAGGTCATGTTATCTAGACCTTTAATTGTATTAGTTGCTCATCTCTGGACTTTCTCCATTTTGTCCACTTTGTTTCTGAAATTTGGTGCCCAGAACTGGACACTAGGGCTCAACTGGAGTATTATTCGAAAGGACTGCTGTGACTAATTTTCCTCAGACAACCAAAATGTTCTTTTCCTCTTCCCAAATTTAAGCACTTCTCCATCTGAACCTCCCTCCCACATTTCACATGGCTCCCATTTGTAAGATCAGGGTGGTAGAAGCATTGATACTATGTAATCTTCTAAAGGACAAAATACAGCTGTTTCTACCTTTACACAAACAACTGTATATTTTCTACAACTGTCCCATTCCCTACCCACTAAAACTGGGAGTGCTGCCACATACCCTGGCTTGAAGTGGTTTTCTCCCTACACTAGGGTTACAGTTTGGTTCAGTGGCTCTCAGCACCCATACTGTACAAATTGTTCCAGCCCCTTTTCCTCTGCCAAGACATTCATAAACTTGCTCCTCGTTTCCTCTGGTTTATGTGGCCCTGGGGACTGTCTCTGCCTGAAGAGATATGGGCAAAGTGATTTTTGTTAATCTGTTTTTCAGACATAGCTTCTGCCAAATGCATAATAGTTGCTCATCAGTAGTAAATAAAATCCTTAACTTATAGCTGTGCCTTGCTCAGGGACCATTTAAGAGCTGAAATAGAATAGGGGCAGGGTTTAAAATCAGGGATGTAGCATGTGAGCAAGAGGGTGGGGAACCACTCTAAATTATCGGTCTTGAGATTTGGTTCCTGCTGCAGCTCAGTATCCTCCCATCTTCATCAGGATGAGGGGAAGGGCTTCAACCAGCAGATCATGTTAATAGTGCAGAGTCATGTTGTTCTCTTCCTCCGGGTCTTCCAGGCTATCTTCCACTGTGCCTACTGACTGATGGGATGTCATAGAGGCTCAGGAGGCAATGAGTTAGTCAATGTTGCGTGCCTGGATGCTCTGCAAGGACGAGGCCCACACACACAGGTGAATTAATTGGCTTTAATGAAGGATAAGTGACACACCCGCAACGGGGACTCCACGCGTTGCTGCCACTGGCTTGGGGAGTCCAACGTCCGAACAGCTCGGTCAGGTGCGAAGTCCAACGTGCAAGCTCCAGCCCATAGCAATTATAGCATCATGCTAATAGCATGCAAAGCAGCCTCTACATATGCAATGGGGGACTTTCCAACAGCAATGGCCGCCTCCCCTGGCCTCGGGCCAGGGACTTTCTGCAGTTCCCCAAAACACTGGGGCTTCCCACACAGGGCAGTTCTAACCAGTTAGAAGCAGCAGCTGCTAGCAACTTCTGTCCGCTAATAACCTCTCCTTGAGAAAGCGCAGGGCCTAGCTAAACCATAACAATATCTTCCGGGGTCCCCTACATTCCTCCCCTTGCTTTCTCAAGTGCCCGCAGGCGTTCCGGGGGGTGGGTGTGTCCGCAGGGACAGGGGGAGCTGCGGGCTGATAATCCCAACTCTCAGAGGCGCAAGGGACCAAGTGGAGTCGGCATGAATTAAACTACAATGCCGGCTGCCACTCAGGCGGCTGCACATACAACACAAGCTGCACAAACCACATCCTGCATACAAGCTTAAAATCCCGATAAGGCCAATGCACAAGCCCTGAACAAGATGTGCTGCCCAACCATGGAGGGATGTGAGCCAGGACCACAGCCAAGAATCCCTGTCTTGCTGGCCAATGCCTTCTGCAAGATGGCGCAATTCCCGCAACTCCACCACTATATCAGCTCCAGCATCTGTAATATTAAAGCAACACATACCAGCAAAATTCTTGCATAAATGCCCATGTCGCAATAACAAATAATCAATAGCTAAGCGATTTTGCAACATACCCTGACGTACTTTGCCTAATTCTTGGGCAAGCAAAGCTACAACTGTGGAAGTCAAATTAAGAGACTTAGCCACAGTGCAAGCAAGGTGGGCAACTGCATGATAATTATGCGCTACCATGCCTGGGGTGCCCACTAGAGAAAACAATAAAGCTGCCGCTCTTCCCTCCAATTAGAGGGTTACCTGAGCTTTACAAGTAGAGTCCAAGGGAATGGTGCTCCGTCGGCGGCGAGCATAATCTGCCTGGGGGTGTTGAACCATCAGGGGGGTTACACGGCCAATGGTGCATGGTCCCCCATCACTATTGGCAGGAATGTACGTATATGCAACGCGCCCACACAACAAAAACCACCCGGCAGGCAATTTGCAATGCCCCGTAGCAAAGGAAATCTCAATCTTATTCTGGCACCTCAACTCCACATTTGTAAGATCTACTTTAGCGCATGTGGCATTCCGAAAATACACACAGGTGTCCGCTGAGGTAACATTAGCCAGGCGAAAAGGATACATGCTAGCATCACGTACGGCCTTTGCCGTGCATAACATATACAACTCTTTATATGTCATGGGCCTTCGGAAACTTGTATACTGCTTGGTTCGTAGTGCATTCGGGGCAGCACTAACACCAATAAAGCAAGTTTCCATCACGGCCCCCACAGCGTGCGCCTTGGGAAGACAAAAAGATGTTGCATTAATGGCTGTCTGCGCCAATATCACCCATGCATTGGCGGGGGGGCTTGCCGCTGGGACCGCCATGCTTCTCACAAAGAGCGCCGCGAAAGTCGCGAGAGCGACGCCATGTGAGGGCCGTCGTCCCCTTCCAGTAGTACGATGGCCCAGCCCTCTCCCGTTGCCAGGACTACAGCTGCTTGCGGCTCCTGCTGCGGCAAGGTCCACCATACACTTTCCAGGACCCCCAGCTGCCGCAGTTCATAATACAAGAGCAGCACCATGTTTCCTGCGTTGTCCCAGACTCGCACCAGCCAGCTCAAGACACCTTCTCCGGGCTCCTGGCGAAATGACTTCACGATCTCCTGCAACTCACTTGTCTTGTAGGTACGCATGACCTCTGGCTGCATCTCATTACCTATGGCTTTCAGCTCCCGGACAGGACGGGCGTGAGCCACGGGAGGTTCCCGCTCACTCTCCTCCTCTTCCGTCCCAGGCTTCGGGGTCCCAGAAGGGAGCGGCTGTCACGGCGCGAACCTGGGCCGTGGTCACCGGCCGCCGCCCCTGCTTAAGCCGCCGGCGGTTGGCCACCCGGGCCACCAACACTTCACACCGCCTCGTCAGCTCCTGGGCACGCTCCGCCTGGGAGGTGACGACAGCCTGTGCTACGGCGCGAGCCTCTGCCTGAGCCGTGCACTCCAGCGTTTTCTTCTCCAGGGCCCGCTGCAAGCGGAGTACCTCCTCATCCTGGGCTTGGAGGGCAGTTAGGAGGAGCCATCCTAGCTCCCCTATACCTCGCCACTCTGCCCTGGGGCGCCGGTCCACCCGCAGTCGCTGCAGCGTCTCTGCCAGCTATGCGGGCGTGACACCGGCCGCCTGCCGAAACTCTGGCCATTCAGCAGGGGCAGTCCACCCTGCCATGATTCGCGTAACCGGCCCCCAGCGCTCTGTCTGGGGCCACCCAGGTATGTGCTGTAGGGCCTCCCTACATCCCCTATCTTCGGCCAAAACGGCATCATCCCTCAGAGCACCCTGCTCGCTGCGCCAAATGTTGCATGCCTGGATGCTCTGCAAGGACGAGGCCCACGCACACAGGTGAATTAATTGGCTTTAATGAAGGATAAGTAACACACCCGCAACGGGGACTCCACGCGTTGCTGTCACTGGCTTGGGGAGTCGAACGTCCGAACAGCTCGGTCAGGTGCGAAGTCAAACGTGCAAGCTCCAGCCCATAGCAATTATAGCATCATGCTAATAGCATGCAAAGCAGCCTCTACATATGCAATGGGGGACTTTCCAACAGCAATGGCCGCCTCCCCTGGCCTCGGGCCAGGGACTTTCTGCAGTTCCCCAAAACACCAGGGCTTCCCACACAGGGCAGTTCTAACCGGTTAGAAGCAGCAGCTGCTAGCAACTTCTGTCCGCTAATAACCTCTCCTTGAGAAAGCGCAGGGCCTAGCTAAACCATAACAATATCTTCCGGGGTCCCCTATAGTCTCCTTACTGGGAGCCCTTGACAGTACCTAGTCCAGGTTGTTGTAGAAGGGGCACGTGCAACAAGTAAGGACACAATTTAGTCACGGAAGTCATGGATTCTATGAATTTATCAGACTTGTGTGGCTTCAGCTTTCAGTAGCAGGTCCGGAGCCAGGGCTGTGTATCCCCGCAGCTTCAGCTGGGGCCAGAGCTGTGTTGCCCTGTGGCAGTGAGGCTGGAGATGTCAGTTTTCCCCCCACACCCTCCATGGACCTCCAGCTGTCATTCCTTCCCTCTCTCTCTCGCATTATTTTTAGTGAAAGTCATGTACAGGTCACGGCTCCCATTAATTTTTGTTTACTGCCCACAACTTGTCTGACTTTTACTAAAAATAACCATGACATAATCTTAAGGTTAACATGAGCTCTTCTGGAGTGACAGCTGTCCTGTGCAGGAGCCTAAAGTGGTTGATGGCTTCCAATCACTGGGCTAAGTCCACTCAATGCCCATCTGCTCCACCCTCTGTGAAATTTTCCATGCATGTGTTTATTCCTGCTGAACTACAGGAAATCATGGAGGATAATGTAGTTTGACCACACAAGTATAGAGACAACTTGTATTTCTAGAGATAAGGCTATCCACTGTACTTTAGAACAAGAGTAGAAGTCTTTTGATTTCATTTAGTGCATAAGTTTAGGCCTGCATGACCATGTTATGATGATTAACCAGATTATTTCTAAAAGCAGAAATAAATGAGTACTTTTACTGTTTTTAAATGTGTTTTAAAGTGTTCTGTTATGATGAGATGATTGAGACTCATTAATGAATACTTCATGAAATCTAGTGAACTACAGCAAATGGATAAAGTGAAATGTCAATATCCATTGTATCATTAACCGTGGCATACTAAGGGATTGTAACAACAAAAGCGCTTCAACACACAAATTCCCCCTTCACTTGGTTATGAAAATGAATGGCCACAGATGGGTGTTGATAATGTAATACAGCAAATGGCAATGGTCAAAAGAGATTAAAATATTAAGCATGTAGAGATGCACTGCAGGGAAGTTCAAAAACTCAAGCATCACTTCAATCTTGACTTTCATAAGTTTATTTTAGAGTACGCTTACCCGTAAAGACAAAAATCATATTTCATTACCAAAGCCCTTACTCTGAATCATGGCCCCTTCAGGTGTATATTTATAGTTGCATGGTTCCCTTTGCAGAATCAGGCCCTTAACAATTAACTAGTGAAACCTTTTTTAATTTTCAACATTAAAGGCAACAAAATTTTGTGTACGCATATGTATAGTTCTGCATGTATGCGTGTAAATTCCATTTAAAAAAAAAAAGAATATTAGATACACAGGTAAACGTTGACCTGTGTAAATGCCCATAATTAAAGCTGCACCTTGCAGTTTTAACTCTGCACCTTTTGTATTCGAATTGATGCAGTACTTATGTGACAACATGTAACTTTGAAAAAATTAAGATAAATTTTATATAATGTATTGTGTGTCTATATTAAAAGAATTATGAGACTGCCAGAT
This sequence comes from Gopherus evgoodei, assembly GCF_007399415.2. Classification (NCBI taxonomy): domain Eukaryota; kingdom Metazoa; phylum Chordata; order Testudines; family Testudinidae; genus Gopherus; species Gopherus evgoodei. Next base: position 192,208,614 of record NC_044322.1, on the reverse strand, counting down.
CAAGCACTAAAAGTTTAGAAAATATCCAAATTAAGTTAACCTGTGTAACCTTAATTCCATACTCCCTGGGCATATGCATTACGATGGTCTTGAGTAATATCACAAAAGTGCGTGGCAGGAAAAGAACCCACCTCTTCAGGCTTAAACATAAGAACATCATTTCTCTTCTTGCAACAATCTGCCTTTTTCCACTGTCCATCCTATGCTGTGAATGAGGCTGTAGTCCTGTAGAATGACTACTAAGTGATCATATAATTAAATGTTGTCATAATTCATATAAACAAAAGCAGAGTTAGAGTAACATACCATGCTTATAAAGAGGACAGAGTTGCCCCAAGAGAATGTTCCCAGTCCAGGGGCAGCAAATGACTGATGTGCTGTTTCCTCACACACATGAACAATAGCCCATGAGCCAGAAGGTCTGAAGAGTATTGCCAGAGCCAGCACTGGCCTTACCATGAGGTGAAATGAGGTGGCTGCCTCAGGTTCCAGACTGTTGGGGGGGGTGCCACTGGGACCGAGTGTAGAAAATGGTGTCTGCTGCTGGTGCATATGTATTCTCTCTGCTCTTGGTGCACAGAGATGGTGGAGTGCTGTGCTGGAGGAAGGAGGGCACATGAGACATAACAGGCAGGCAGGAGAAAAGGTGAAAGGGAATAGCAGAGAGGAGGAGGAGGAGCCTTTTATGTGCCTCTCTAGCACCCCCAGGAGCCTGGACTGATTAACACCAGCTTCTCAGGGAGCTTCCTGTTTCCTGCTGCTTCTGTGAACCCGCTTGAGGAGAACAGGCAGTCAACTGAAGTAGTAGGAGCCAGTTAGGCCCTTAAGACGCTGATACCTTCCCTCACTCAGGCCCTGCTGCCAGCCAGTTTATATGTCCCCTTCAATTGAGTGATGAGAGCCACTATAGCTGGCACAGAACAGCAGTCATGAGTGTAAGAAGAAAACACCCCTCTGGGGCAGCATTCAGAAAAAGAGCGAAAGCAAAGGAAGCTTTTCTATCTAAGCAGGAAGGAGCTCTCCTGAGATACATAGACATAAATGTTCACAGTGAGCCTTTCGGCCCCAGTGAGGATGTGAGTGGTGAGGAGATGTCTGATTTTCCAGTCAGAGTGCAGATGACCTGGCAGCTACTGCAGCATCCGTATCTCCATCTCAAATGGATGTAACCATGCACATTCCTGAAGAAAAGTGTAGATCAGAGAAGAGTGTGGTAGAGGCGCAAGAAACAGCTGCTGATGAGTTTAGTTCCTTAAGTCTAGATGATTCAGGACTGTGGACCCACTTGAACAGTAGGCTGAGGGACTTCCTTGTACTGCATGGGCCACAGCAAGTGAAAAACTTCATGTTCCCCAAAAACAATGAAAATAAAAGTTTCCATCCAACACGTTACTGGCATGAAATCCCCAATAGTGACAAAGTGGAGAAGCCACGGCTTATGTACTCAAAAACCCAGAATGATGCATACTGTTTTTGTTGCAAACTCTTCCGGTCTAATAATTCCATTCACATTGGGTTCTACAGGAATGGAAAATCTGGCTAGAAATCTGGCATGCCATGAGAAGGCAGTAAATCACCAGAGAGCATTCCATAGGTGGAAAGAACTTGAGATGAGACTAAGTTTAAAGGCCACCATAGATGATCAGCATCAATAGAAGATTGCAACAGAGTCTCTTTACTGGCAAAATGTTCTGAAAAGGCTCATTGCCATTGTGAGAATGCTTGCTACCCAAAACTTAGCACTGCATGGCACTTCAGATCAGCTGTATATGCCAAACAAGGGAAACTTCCTTAAAATTGTGGAGCTGATGTCTGAGTTTGATGCTGTATTCCAGGCGCATCTAAGAAGAGTCACCACCCAAGAAATGTACACACATCACTACCTTGGAAAAACCATTCAAAATGAGATCATAAAGTTACTGGCAACAAAAGTCAAACAGAAGATTGTGGCAGGTCTGAAGTCAGCAAGATATTACTCTGTTGTTCTGGACTGCACAGCTGACATCAGCCATACGGAAGAAATTACTTTACTTTAATGGTGTGTTTTGTAACAACAGAACCTAGTGAAAATGTCCCTGCAGTGGTGACTGGCAGAGAGCAATTTCTAGAATGTATTGACACTGATGATGCTACAGGAGCTGGTATGACAAATGTGCTTCTGAAAAACCTGGAAGATATGGGAATTTTGATAGCTGACATGAAAGGTCAGGGCTACGATAATGATGCCAACATGACAGGAAAGAACAGAGGAGCGCAGACACAGATCCGAGAGTTAAACCTTCAAGCTTTTTTTTGTCCCATGCAGTTCTCAGTCATTGAACTTGTGATCAGTGATGCAGCATCAGCTTCTAGTGAGGCTGCTGAATTTTTTAATGTAGTTCAAAGCATTTATGTATTTTTCTCTGCATCAACTCGCCAATGGAAAATTTTTAAGTAACATTTGGGAACATCCTCTCTGACACTGAAACGACTGAGTGCCACATAATGGGAAACTTGAGTGGAGGCGATAAAACCTGTCAAACACCAAATTGGGAAGATAGATGATGCCATAGTTGCCATTATGAAGGCTAATGCTATGACAGGAACTGTTCGTGGGAGAACAGTGGCAGAGGGAAATGGAATCACCAGAAACATACATAACTTCAAATTTCTGCGTGGCTTAGTGTTGTGGAATGACATACTGTTTGAAATAAATGTTGTAATCAACAGATTCCAAGATGTTGACCTTTGATATATCTGGAGCAATGGAACAACTGGACAAAGCAGTGTCATACCTACAGTCTTACCGGTCAGATGAGGGATTTCAGAATGTTCTGAGGAGTGCACAGAAGTTGGCAGAAGAACTTCACACTGAAGCTATTTTCCCACCCATTCAAAAATGCAAGAGTCACCGAAGAAGACGACATTTTGATTATGGGATCATCCCGTGCCTCATAAGAGACCCCAATCAACAATTCAAAGTTGAATTCTTTAACCAGGTGCTAGACTGTGCAGTACAATCAGTTGAAGAACATTGAATGCAGCTCCAGGAACACAGCAATATATTTGAGATGCTGTATGATATTCCTAAACTCCTCACTATACCTGAAGAAGACCTACACCAGCAATGCAGGGCACTAGAGACAGTGACGCATGATGACATGCGCGATATTGATGTGAGTGATTTAGGTGATGAACTGAAAGCCCTTTCAAGATGCATTTCAGCAGGATCAACTCCAAAGGCTGTTCTGGAATATATGTGCACAAATAAGATGACCACCCTCTTTCCAAATGCTTTTATTCCTCTGCGCATACTTCTAACGCTTCCTGTAACAGTTGCCAGTGGAGAACGCAGCTTCTCCAAGCTGAAGTTAATAAAAACACATCTATGCTCCACAATGACACAGGAGAGATGGTCGCAAGGCTGACCAACCTCAATAGAGTATGAGGTGGCCCAGACTGTGGACCTTCAGGAAGCAGTTCAAATCTTTGCAACCAAGGCGGCATGGAAAGCACCACTTTGATTATTCAAACAGATAAAAATGCCAGTGTTTACTATGCAGACAAGAAAAATTACATTTGCTGTTCAGGCATTTGAGAGTTGTTACTTAAAAATTTTGGACAAGGCATTTTAAGTTGTTAGTTCTTCTCTACTGGGTTAGGTAAGAGAGCAGTACCATGAGAGGAACAGAACAGGAAGAAGGCAGAATTGAGACCTTTCAAAGTTTTGGCCCAAGCGAGGGGGTATGGGGGTGTCAATTGAGCTCCCCGCCTCAGGTGCCAAAATGTTGTGACCTTGCCCTGGCCAGAGCACCCTGCCTCAGAACTGCTCTGTCTTAAGTTGGAAGAACCCACTATCAACCAGATTAAACCAAAACTTAGTAGAAGGCAGAAAGATGGTTTAACTTTGACTCCCCTTGTACTGTGCTTTTTCTCAAAAGGATAGAATCGGTCTCTCATTATTTTATTAATCTGTTGTAGGTTCCATTATTTGCAAGCCACTTTGCAAACACTGAAGGACAATCCCTGCTCCTAGGCGCTCATGACATAAGGATAAACAAGTGTCTGGAGGTCAGAGGAAGGGCATTAAAATTAGTCAGTTTGTATATAGCTGAACTGGATTTGTTATACATTGCACAGTAGAAGTGAGTCTTCAAGACTGACTTAAATGTGACTAGAGTAGTGGGAGCTTTGTGCCTTGCATATGGAGCAACATGGAGGAAGGTACAGAGACAATTGTATCCAAATCTGACAGACAGGCAGGGTAAGGTAGGGGAATATTGGTGGAGTAGAGGAGGTAGGGGATCAAAATTAAGTGAGGATAAGTAGGGGGCAGGGTTAAGTAAAACTTAGAATGTGGTGACAAGAAGTTTAAATTTGATACAAGAGCGGAGTGGGAGCCAGTGGAGAGACTTAAAGATGGGAATTACAAGAATAAACTAAACTAATATGCAGGGGATATGAGTTCAGTAGCAACATTTTCTATGGACTGGTGAGGGACAGTCTGTGTGGCTGAAACAGGAGCATTGTTCCAGTACTGAAGGTGGGATATGAGGACCGGAATAAAAGATTTGTCTGCAGCAATGGAGAAAGGAGGACAGAGCATGGAAGGGTTTGGAAACAAACTGGATGTATGGTGCCAGGGAGAGGGAGAATGAAAAATAATACTGAGGCTGCAGGTCTGAGTAATGGGGGAGGATGGTGAAGATTTTCTTCCTCCCATCTCTCACTCTTTAGAACAGGGGTCGGCAACCTTTCAGAAGTGGTGTGCCGAGTCTTCATTTATTCACTCTAATTTAAGGTTTCGCGTGCCAGTAATACATTAACAATTTTAGAAGGTGTCTTTCTATAAGTCTATAATATATAACTAAATTATTGTTGTATGTAAAGTAAATAAGGTTTTTTAAATATTTAAGAAGCCTCATTTAAAATTAAATTAAAATGCAGAGCCCTCTGGACCGGTGGCCAGAACCCGGGCAGTGTGAGTGCCACTGAAAATCAGCTCGTGTGCCACCTTTGGCACACGTGCCATAGGTTGCCTGCCTCTGCTTTAGAAGATCCACATGACTCATTGACATTCTCACTTTACATCCTCTCTAAGTGATCTTACAAACTCACATAGCTTCAATGTCGCCTGTATGTGAGAAAAAAAACATGATGATATCACTAGTATCAAGAGGAGGATGAGGCTAAAGAACAGGCCTGAGATCTAGACAGGAAGAGGCCAGTGAGAACAGTTTCAGTTGAGTGGATATGTTGGAAGTCTAACTGGAAGTGTTATCTAAACCTGAGTTGGGGGAGAGGGATTCATTGCATTCACTGTAGTCATTTTAATGGCAGAGAGGAAAAATTTGCAAGTTTATTACCTTACACATGAAAGCAGAAACCATGTGAGCTGAAGTATAGGGTGTAAAGTGAGGAGACCAAAGGGCCAAGAACAAAGGAAACTTTGTTACCCTATCTGTTAAAGGGGGCAGAATATTTTTCTGATTCCTGATGTAAGATTCCGAGGCCTTGCTCCATAATAAGGACAGTAAAGTGCATAGAATTATTAATACCAGTCACTGTTAAAGCTGGGGCTAAACCTTATGGCTGTTTACTGTTACTTGGCACAACTTCCCTCAGACAAAAGACAGGTGGGCATCAGCTGCAGAAGAATCATCTTCTCTCCTCTAGAGCTCTGGTTCTATGACTTTGTGCCTGGGAGAATGCTCAGTGAGGATGGCATGTAGGGTAGTTGATGGGACTGGAGCATGCTCAGTGTAGATGGATTATTCAGAGACTTTTAGCAGCAATCCTCTAACAAGCTCTATTGAATATTTGCAAATGGTGATTTTCAGAGGCATTAGAACTAAGCCAGATCTGGGTAGATTTTCATGAGGAACAGCAAAAGGTACCTCTGTTATATTAGGACTTCCTCCTGTCAAATTTTAAGTTCCTGCTCCAAATTCTGAAGTTCCTCAGGCTTTTCAAGAAAATAATGGATATTTTTAAATTGTCAAAACTACTTGTTCTCCCCTAGCCTCTTTCTCCAAAATGGCTGAAATTGCCAAAAAAAATAGATACATATTCAGCCAGACGCAGATAGCAAGCAAGGAAAATTTCAGCCCAAATGGTGAAAGTTAGGCAAAGTTATAAATAACCAAAATCGGGTGCAAATAATGGGAAGTGTTAGACAACTTTAATATGGGTATCACTACTAACTCCGCCCGCAGAATATAGGTACGTTAATTCTGGCATTTCCTAGAGCTTGACTTTGCCATCATAATAATGTAGTTTGTTCTTTTAACATACTTTTAAGCATGTAATGTCAAATATATACTTCCACAGAGAATTTGGTTGCTATTCCTTATATTATAGTTTCTCCACTACCTCTTAGAAATAATTCTATGGATTCCTTCGGTAATATAAGGGTAATCTTAACAATCAGATCTATTTGAACAAACACCCCAAAATAAGTGGTATTATATTAACAGTTGTACCAAAACTGGGTACAGTGTTCACTGAAAAGTCAAAACTGTAACTAAATTGAAGCTAGTGGACAAAATGTCTAAAATCACGTATAATAGAACTATGTAATAATATAGCCTTGTTTAATTACTTCTCACTACACCTGGTAACCATACCTATCAGTTTTTTCTAATTATGAGTTATCCATAATTTATTAAAAGTGATCTTATGTGTGAAACAAGATTCATATTCGTATTGTAGTCTATGCTGCCAAAAATACTGAATCATGAAATGGAGGGTATATAACATGTAATTTATTCTGGAAAAAATATCAAGTAATTTTGTTTTTCACCTGTGGCACTACTGTGTACCTAGTTTGGGCTTTGATATGTTCAGAAATGTAGTGCTAGTCATTTAATGTCAGAAGAGCTTAAGAGGTTGACAGAGTTGCTTTTTAACACCACCATAACTAAGGAGATTGCCAGGCTCCCTGTTTCATGTGGGATATCTAAATGGATTGACTTTAGCTCCCTGATTCTTGCCATAATGATTAAGGGGATTTGCTTAAATACCCCCATTTCATGTGGTATAGTTACTATAAAAGGATTAGCTTCAGATCCAATTTTCATGTGGGATATTTAAATGGATTAGCTTTCATTTTATGACACAATAACTAAGGGCATTTGCTTTAGCTGCCCATATGGATGTACTGAGGGGTCTTGCCTTTTTTAGCTTTTGATTCTTTTATTCTGTTTTCATTGAGAACTTCATTTGATTGTTTTCAAACTTTCTACCATATGATGAGAACAAACAAACATGGCCCATATTGAACTTTGTCTGTTAGGAAGTGATGAAGTGAGAAGCAGCCAAATCCCAGTGCTTATCTTTTGTAGTTGAAACCAAAATGTTACCAGTCCTATGGACTAATATACATTCAGAGATTGCCATATCAGATCTGTTTTGTGGTCTATTATGGTGATCTATTTTGTGCCATATCCAGGCTTTGTCAGTCGACAGTACAGTAACTACTCACTTAAAGTCAGCCCGGTTAACGTTGTTTCATAGCTGATCAATTAGGGAATATGCTCGTTTAAAGTTTTGCAATGCTCCCTTCTAACATTGTTTCACAGCAGTCTGCTGTGTCCACTGCTTGCAGGAAGAGCAGCTTGTTGCAGCTAGCTGTGGGGGGCTTGGAGCCAGGGTGGACCGGCAGCCCCCGTCTCAGCTCCCCCTGTCAGGTCCCCACTCCCTTAAGTTCCCTGTGCAGCAGGCTATCAACGCAGCTGTCCCTCCCCCCTAATGGCATGTGCTGCTCCTGCCCTCTGCCTTGGAGCTGCTCCCTGAGACTCTGCTTACTGTGCAGGGGGGATGGAAAAGGGGGGCTAATGTCAGGGTGTCCCCCTCCCCCCTGCTCCTACACCCGCTTACTCCTTCTCCATATAGAGCAGTGGGGTCACTTACAGAGAGAGACAGAGAGAGCTTGGGGCAGCAGCTGCTGTCTCAACTTCCTGATCCACTTAAAAAAGATAATGCACTTAAGAGTGGGTCAGCTTACTTAAAGGAGCAATGTGCATCTCTCTCTCCCCCCCCCCCAAACACAAGGTGGGTGTCTGTCTCTGCTGTGCTATCTCCGCTCCCCTCCATTCCTGCTATCTTGTAGAATGTTAACCCTTGAGGGCTCAGCCAAGTGTGTGTTCATCATTTAGTGCAAGGGTTCTCAAACTAGGGGTTGGGAGCCCTCAGGGGGTCACAAGGTTATTACATGGGGGGTTGCGAGCTGTCAGCCTTCACCCCAAATCCTGCTTTGCCTCCAGCATTTATAATGGTGTTAAATATGTAAAAAAGTATTTTTAATTTATGGGGGGGTCACACTCAGAGGCTTGCTATGTGAAAGGGGTCACCAGTACAAAAGTTTTAGAACTACTGATTTAGCAGCAAGGCATTCCTTGGGAAATATCCCAACCTCTTCCACCTCTAACTTCACCACCTCAACCAAGCTTCACAATCATCATAGCTGTGAACAGTATTAAATTGTTTGTTTAAAACATATTGTATTTTTTTTTGTCTGGTGAAAAAAAATTCCCTGGAACCTAACCCTCCCACCCCCATTTACATTAATTGTTATGGGGAAATTCGATTCGCTCAACATCGTTTCACTTAGTCGCATTTTTTCAGGAACATAACTACATCCTTAATTGAGGAGCAGCAAAGAATCCTGTGGCACCTTATAGACTAACAGACGTTTTGGAGCATGAGCTTTCGTGGGTGAATACCCACTTCGTCAGATGCCTGTGATGAAGTGGGTATTCAGCCACGAAAGCTCATGCTCCAAAACATCTGTTAGTCTATAAGGTGCCCCAGGATTCTTTGCTGCTTTTACAGATCCAGACTAACAAGGCTGCCCCTCTTAACTGAGGAGTTACTGTACCAGATGCTTCAGAGAAAGATGCAAGAGTCTAAGTTATAGCATAGGGAGGAGGGATGTGGAGTGGGCCATCCCATAACTGTGCCTATTTTGCCTGATTGTTGCACATATTTGGACTTTCAGGTCCAGATTTTTTAATGGGCTCTTAACGACAATGTTTTACTAGCATAAACATGCATTTGCAAGCAAGTGGGTGGCTTGATTGCATGTGCAAGATGGATACTTTCATGCAGACAGTTACAGTCCACATTTTCGGGACTACAGGCACAAGAAATGTGTGCACATTTGCCACCTAATTTAACTGCCTCATAAAACACTGGCACAGGGTCTTTCATTAGCCCTCGTGTGAGCAACCATTTTAATCATTAATTGGCCATTTACACCATGCATGCAGTTACTGCAATTTTGTATGCAATGGTGGTCAATTATATAAACACATGAGATGTGTAAATACGTGTGCACACAGATGTGCACAATGTTGAAGGTAAGGTCTCGGTTGTGCAATTGTCTACTCTGAATATGTTATGGGGGGGAGGGGATCCTTTAAATTTTTAGGGAGCTTATCCATGGATTGTTTCTCCCTTGCCTCCAGTCAAAAAATCAGTGCCACAACCTGGAAATCCCTTTTTCCATACTTTACTTTAGCAAATTTTCAGAAAACTTTTGCTGAAATGTATTTCACGTGCTATCAAACCTCAAGATTTCAAGACTAATTGGCACGTTATATATACTAACTTTTTTCTGCATGGATATTTTTGTCCTTATCTTTAAAAATAAATTGAAACAAGGATTATATTTAAAAAACTGATAGTGTAACATGTGACTTCAAAAGTTTAAAACAATAGGAAATACAGTAGAGAGGGTATTTTACAGTATGTAACACTAAATGGCAGATATTGCATATCCTGAATATTTTATGGCATAGTTTTTACATGAAATATGGTCATACATTAAGGTATGCATGTCAATAAAAGCAGGAAAACAAAATATTGTATAGAAGCAATATAGTTGAGCTCACATTGCTATAGGAACTTTGGCCCTAATCCTCAAATCTAATGGATTTGTACATCACATAATATCAGTGTGTGGTTTGGGCAACTTTGGCTTTAAGCAACCTTTTTGTACTTTTGGGGGTGCCTGGGAGTCATTCTGGTCTTTAGAGCTACTCTGGCTTAGACTAGGCTTCCCATAGTTCCAAGCGGACATTTCAGCAATTGAGGAATGCCAGGGAATAGAGCTGCCCTTTCTATGGTTCCTACACCAGGAACCAGGGGTATAATGTAGGAGCCACGCTCTCAGCCATCCCAAGTTTTCACTCTCTGGTGAGAAATATCAGGAAGTTGGATCCTGGATGTTTTGCAATGGAAAGAATTTGGAGCTGAGTCTAGGAGCTGGCCTCTGAAATTTTGAATTTCTTGAATCTCTTGGATTTTTTGACTGTGCAGCTTTAATTATACAATAATGTAATTTCGTGTGTGTGTGTAATTATAAAATCAGTGGTAACAATTCTAGAGTAAGAGCTGAGATAATTTGTGTTCAGTACTAAGGATAAAGTTTGATTCTCTATTGGATATTGAGGGCCTTTTATAGTCCTATCATATGCAAGCCTTTTGAAGTAATATTGGGTAAGGTATGCATCTTGTTTAAATTTCTGTGAATACTTTTTTATGCCCTGCAAGTAGGAATGTTTAGAAAAATATATGGAACTTCAGTTAAAACAAATGTAGAAGTAAGAACATTTTTCACTAACTGGTGATGGTGGTTTTTTTAACCTAAGTGACAAAAATAGGATGGCAGCAATAATTATAATATATCAATATTATGTCTTCAGCTCTGTCAGATTACATTTGAAGAAATAGAAACAAAGTTTTTTGGATGAGAATTTTACACTAAAATAAGTAGCCTTTTTTCTTGTAACGTAGAAAATAGTGTTCCTTTTAATAGCCCTTTTTATTTCCAAGATGTCCCAAAGCTCTTTAAAGGGTAATACATTACATACTGTGAATACAGTGACTGTGTAAGAAAATGTGACAATCATTGTGCACTCAACACATTTCACTTTTGTTACTTTGGCCATTTGATTCAGTTTTGAGGGGAAAAGTTTTTGCACAAGTTGGAATTATCACGTTTTTGCTGAAAGATGTCAACAGATAGCTAAACTCCTCCTTAGCTGCCTCTGAGAAGGGATAGAAGCAGGGCCGGCTCCAGGCACCAGCGAAGGAAGCAGGTGCCTGGGGCGGCCAATAAAAAAGGGCGGCACTCCATCCATTATTGGAGTGGCACATCTGGGTCTTCGCTGGCACTTCAGTGGCTGCTCCAGCTCTCCAGTGTAGTCTTTGGTGGCAATTCAGCGGTGGGTCCTTCACTCCATCTCTTCCTTTTCAACAGCACTTCAGCGGCTACTCAATCGGGTTTTCCTTTCTTTTTTTTTTTACTTTTTTCTCGCCTCTTGGCATGGCAAAAAAGCTGGAGCCAGCCCTGGATAGAAATGAAGTTTAATGTCAGTCCAGCTAAGAGCACATTTCAGATTACAGTACTTCTTAGTACTAAACTGCTATTTCAGCACTGGTATGAAGCCTGAGGGTATGTCTACATCTACAATTTTGCAGCGCTGGTTGTTACAGCTGTATTAGTACAGCTGTATAGGGCCAGCGCTGCAGAGTGGCCACACTTACAGCAACCAGCGCTGCAAGTGGTGTTAGATGTGGCCACACTGCAGCGCTGTTGGGCGGCTTCAAGGGGGGTTCGGGGAACGCGAGAGCAAACCGGGGAAGGAGACCAGCTTCCCCGCGGTTTGCTCTCGCGTTCCCCGAACCCCCCTGCAAACCGCAGGGAAGGAGACCTGCTTGATTACCAGAGAGGCTTCCTCAGGTATGCTGGGATACCTGCTTATTCCACGGAGGTCAAGAAAAGCGCTGGTAACTGTCTACACTTGATTACCAGCGCTGGATCACCAGCGCTGGATCCTCTACACCCGAGACAAAACGGGAGTGCGGCCAGCGCTGCAAACAGGGAGTTGCAGCGCTGGTGATGCCCTGCAGATGTGTACACCTCCTAAGTTGCAGCGCAGTAACCCCCTCACCAGCGCTGCAACTTTGTGATGTAGACAAGCCCTGAGTAACTTCACAACTTTTAACTTGTGCCTCTTTGGGCCAGTGGCAAAGTATAATTAACACAAGTAAATGGTTTTACTATATATGCTGCCTAAAGAAGACAGTGATTTTTGTGTGTGAAGGTATGTGTTTTGACTAAATTGTTTTAACAGTTGTATTATGCAACCATTAGGATGGTTGTTACAAGCATTCTCATTTACAAGGATTAAAAGGGATGTAGTAACATGTTTCATTAAAATATGGAACCTTTCCAAAAGAGGTGATTATTAGGGCTGACAAACTATTAAAAAAGTAATTGCAATTAATTGCATGGTTAAAAATATTAATCATGATAAATCGTGCTCTAAAACAATAATAGAATACCATTTATTTAAATATTTTTGTGTTCTACATTTTCAAATATATTTCAATTACAACACTGAATACAAAGTGCGCAGTGCTCACTTTACATTTCTGATTACAAGTATTTGCACTGTAATAAACAAATAGTATTTCAATTCACCTAATACAAGTACTATAGTGCAATCTCTTTATCATCAAAGTTAGTAGACTTATGTATAAGAAATAACTGCACTCAAAAATAAAACAATGTAAAACTTTAGGGTCTACAAGTCCACTCAGTCCTACTTCTTGTTCAGCCAATCCCTCAAACAAGTTCGTTTACATTTGTGGGAGATAATGCTGCCTGCTTCTTGTTTACAACGTCACCTGAAAATGAGAATAGGCATTCACATGGCAATGTTGTAGCTTGCATAGCAAGGTATTTACGTGCCAGATGTGCTAAAGATTCATATGTTCCTTCATGCTTCTACCACCATTCCAGAGGACATGTGTCCATGCTGATTACAGGTTCTGCTCGATAATGCTCCAAAACAGTGTGGACCGACGCATGTTCATTTTCATCTTCTGAGTCAGATGCCACCAGCAGAAGGTTGATTTTTCTTTTTTGATGGTTCAGGTTCTGTTGTTTCTGCATCAGAGTGTTGCTTTTTCAGACTTTGGAAAGCATGCTCCACACCTTCTCCCTCTTCGATTTTGGAAGGCACCTCAGATTCTTAAACTGTTTAAATTTGGGTCAAATGCTGTAGCTATCTTTAGAAATTTGACATTGGTACCTTCTTCGTATTTTGTCAAATCAGCAGTGAAAGTGTTCTTAAATCGAACAACGTGTTGGGTCGTCATGTGAGATTGCTATAACATGAACTATATGGCAGAATGTAGGTATAAAACAGAGCAGAAGAATTACAATTCTCCCCCAAGGAGTTCAGTCACAAATTTAATTAACACTTTTTTTTTCTAAATGAGCGTCATCAGCATGGACACATGTCCTCTGGAATGGTGGTTGAAGCATGAAGGAACATATGAATCTTTAGCACATCTGGCACCTAAATATCTTGCTATGCTGGCTACAACAGTGCCATGTAAATGCCTGTTCTCACTTTCAGGTGACATTGTAAATAAGAAGCAGGCAGTATTATCTCCTGTAAATGTAAACGAATTTGTTTGTCTTAGCAATTGGCTGAACAAGAAGTAGGACTGAGTGGACTTGCAGGTGCTAAAATTTTTCATTGTATTGTTTTTCAGTGCACTTATGTAACAAAAAAAACCTATATTCATAAGTTGCACTTTCCTGACAAAGAGCTTGCACTACAATTCTTATATGAGATGAACTGAAATATACTATTTCTTTTGTTTTATCATTTTACAGTGTAAATATTTGTAATAAAATAATATAAAGTGAGCAGTGTACACTTTGTATTCTGTTGTAATTGAAAGCAACATATTTGAAAATGTAGAAAGACATTCAAAAATATTTAATAAATTTCAGTTGGTATTTTATTGTTGTTTAACAGTGTGATTAAAACTGCAATTAATGGTGATTAATTTTTTTAATTGAATTAATTTTTTTGAGTTAATCACATGAGTCAACTGATTGATTGACAGCCCTAGTGATTATGCATGTAAAGCAGAGGTGGGCAAACCTACGGCCCGTGGGCCACATCCAGACTGCTGGACTGTCCTGCCCGGCCCCAAGCTCCTGGCTGGGAAGGCTACCTCCAGCCCCTCCCCTGCTGTTCTCCCTCCCCCGTAGGTATGCCACCGTGCAGAGCGGCAGAGTGTGTAGTTCTGGCTGGGCGACGCGGCTGCCAGGCATGCTGCTCTGAAAGGCATGGTAAGGGGGCCGAGGCTGGGGGGTTGGATAAGGGGCTGAGGATTCCAGGGGGCAGTCAGGGGACAGGGAGTGGTTGGCTGTGGCAGAGGTTCTGGAGGGGGCAGTCAGAGGATGAGGAACAGGGTGGGGGGTGTTGGATAAGCATGGGAGTCTCGAGGGGCCTGTCAGGGGATGGGGGTATGGATAGGAGTCAGGGGATGGGGAATGGAGTGAGGGGTTGGATAAGTATGGGAGTCCCACGAGGGGATGTCAGGGTGGGGGGATAAGAGGCATGGGAGTCAGGGGATAGGGAGCAGGGGGGTTGGATGTGGGATGGGGTCCTGGGGGAGCGGTTAGGGTTGGGTGGGGTCTTGGGATGGGGCGGTCGGGGACAAGGAGCAGAAGGGGTTTGGATGAGTTGGGGATTCTGAGGGGGGCAGTCGGGGCTGGAAGTGGGAGGAGGTCAGATAGGGGTTGGGGGCCAGGCTGTTTGGGGAGGAACAGCTTTCCCTACACGGCCCTCCATACAGTTTTGCAATCCCGATGTGGCCCTTGGGCCAAAAAGTTTGTCCACCCCGATGTAAAGGCATTTCTCAAATTACCTACTTTAGCATTGTTGCTTTAAAGTATGTAAGAGAGAGATGGAATGATGACAGAGTAAGTGCACTGTGTTATAAACTACCTATTGCCAAAGTAATATTCTAGTCTAACTATTATTTTTAGGATTGCACTACAAACAAGAGAGGGTAGTTGTAGTTTGAAAGATGATAATCATTCTTTGACTCTAACATCTTCCTAAAGATAATTAAGATTTTTTTCTTTTCAGTCATTGATGCTTTTATCCCTTCTTTCAGTTATTTTGCTAAAATCCTAGTTACTGTTCCTAAGATTTTGATTTTTGTTTTCCTATGCTCCCAGTGCTTCAAACTTCATTTTTTCACAAAAGTTGTATATTGATTTATTATTTTGGAGCAGTTGCTCCTGAATGTGTCAGGTTTCTTTGGGCATTCCATTTCTGCTGCTGAGCATGACAATATAAGCCTTGCAGTTGCTGCAGGCAGGACAGCTAAAAAAATGTTTAATTGTGCCCTTAAAAGTAAGGTCAAAGTCAATGACATCATCTTACATAAGACTCTTGGAAATAAAATTCAGGGACTCATAAATATTTTGTGGCTTTGTCAAATAATAAAATGGATGACAGCACATGAAACCAAACACAGTAATGTTCACATCTTTGTGTGTCACTGTTTGTAATTACACTCTTTACCCCAGGGAGTCTGACATTCAAAGAATAATATTTTCTACTCTAAATCTTAGTTTGCCTAAAGTAATGCCATTGCTAATGCTAACTGACATGATATTTGAAGCAGGAATTTTGTTAATCCAAGGATTTTTAAAAATCCCCTTAAAGTTAAAAGTATTTTTACAAAGCCTTTGAAATGAAAGCAAATGTAAACTTCCTATCTTTCTTTGATTCTCCTTCCTCTTTCTTACTTATTAAAGAACAGTTAGTATTGACTTGTAACTAAATTCTACCTCATCTTGTATGAATCCACAAAGGGAAGGAAGCCTCCTTTACACACCCTCGTAATCTAGGTGAAATAGCAATTTAGCAATCTTTGAACTCAGCCCCAAAAGTCTTTGCATCTTGGGGGAGTAGTCACGTCATTTGCCCTTCCAATGTACCTGCTGTTGTACAAAGACTACTGATGGGAGTAGCATGCATCATTTCCCCCAGATGTATGGAACACTGCTGACTTTTCAGGCCCAGACCCAGGCCCATTTGAACATTTCTCCCTCTGTCTCATCCAAGGCAGAATGACAGAAAGAATCTGTCTTGCAATGTCTTGCAATTAAAAAAAGCCCAGCAGTATCCAGGTAGGTTATTTAACCCTACTTAAAGCGTTGCTGAAAATGGATAATTATATCAAGGCAATTATTTACCACCCTCTCTAGCAAATGAACATTCCTTAGTAGCTTCAGAAAAAAGAGAGATGCAGCTATCCTTTCCAATCATGTCTTCCTCCTTACTCACTGCGTAACAATTGCATGAATGAGGCACATTTATCAGTTTTCTTTCTTTGGTAAATACATTTGGATACCTTCCAGAAATACAAAAATACAGCATGTGGTGTATAGAAAATAGTATGCATGCATAAAACGTGTTCTTCAGTCTGCTAACAATACATACAGTTGTGCAAAACAGGAGTTGAGTCCATACGATGGTTACAAACAAAATCAAAACAAAAATAACCTCTTTGAGTACCCTGAAGTGCATACAATTCATCTGTGGAAAAGGCACTTTCAATTGCCTTGGGATGCGAACTATACATCCTTAAGATACGCTGTCAGAAATAGAAATTGCCAATAATGCATGACAAGTGAGTCAAGTGTCAGTTGTCACACCGCTGAGAAGGTTAACATAAGTTAGGAACAGTAGAAGAATTTTAGAAACAGTATTTCAGCCATTAGTAGGTTTTGATGCTATTAAAGGAACACTAATCAAATTAAATACTAAGGCGTAGTTTCTTCTCAAGAGAGCTGACAGAGTGACATGCCTCTCTGAAAGGAAATAAGCTTTACTTGAAAGGGCTCCATGGCCAAATCACACAAATAAGTGGATTTTCTACTTTTTTGACCTGATTCTTATCTCTGATGTATGAAGGGCATCAACTTGTGTATCAAAAAATCTGCATACCAAAATGCAGTAGAAATATACTTTGAGCTATGTGGCAATGCAGTTGCTGTATCTAGGAGTTTGCCTTTTTAAAAAGGATCCAAATAGTTTAGCAGACTTCAGCTTTCCAAGAAAGAAAAATTGTGCACAGATAATTCAGAAATACACATAAGTAAGCTAGGGACTGACACGTGTTTACCTACTCATTCTTCATTTTGAGCTTTATCCCCGATGCCCTATAGGATGACAGGATCAAGTGAATTTTCCAGTGGGAAATTTGTTTTAAGGAATTATTTTTAGATAATCCTGGCTATTTCTTTGTCAATTGTCCTACTTCTTATCTGTCTTAATACTTAAAATATCATGCTCCAGTTTAGAATATATGCGTTGAACTTAACTGATGACATACTGCATTATTGTTATTAGTAATATTACAAAGTATAAACATATGTAGATAATTTTCATGGTCACTTATATGTTCTGGTTTGCAATATCTCTGTCATTTACTGACATACCTCAGGTACTCCTGTCTGTAACTTTCTGGTTTTCTGTTGTCTCCCAACTCTTTTGGCTGCATTTCTTGGCTCATTTGGCTACTTTTTTCTCTTCCTTCCATATCTGTCAGTAGGGCTGTCACATTTTTATCTCTCCTGGCTGCATCATTTAGCTCCCTCTGGCAATAAATCTGTTCCTCATTCATTTTGCCATTTTCCCTGTTAAACTTGTGTTCATGGCTGGAAATAACAAAATGTAGCCATTGGACAAATTTTGTGAATTGTCATAAGAACTCATGAAAATATTTTTTAACAGATGAAGACCAAATAAAACTGTGATCTGATGTAGACGTCTTCAATATGTATCATAGCCCTGATGGCAGAAGCATTGACATTAAACATGATGAGAGTCCATCATCTCTTTGTTAGAGTAATTTTATTATTTGGCAGTTCTAATGCTTTGCCTCTTCCTTAGGCTTTCACCACCTGATGAAAAAGTTCCCAATCCTTTAGTAGGCCTTCAATATCAAGTTTCCAGTCAGAACACATTGACTGAGGGTTTGTTCTTGATGCTCTTGTAATACCCTTTTCCGTGTCCTTCAGGCTGTATTTCCCACACTTATCTCAATGGGGTTAAATTATCCATAACTGAGAGAGCTTTTTATTGGTGCTTTAACCCCTTGAAGAATCCCTGCCCCACCCACCAGTTTGGTGCTTTGGGAATGACAGGGTCCTGGATGACTGTGGGCTGACACACTTTCCCAGAGGGCTGTTATTCCATGACCTTTACAGTGATTGATGTAAACAATTTATTAAAGTAGTGGCCTACATTTAAAGGATATTAAATTCCTGCTGTCTTATTTCATTCTGCTGTGTCCATATTAATGTTTAGAAGGCTGAATTTTTTTTAAGCTAACTTGATTCATCTATTACTAAAATCAGCAATGGACCCCTATAATGAAGCCATCTCCCATGCCCATCTCGTGCAATGTAGGTTAACGCTGATTTTCTTAATTACCTTGTATATTGTATAGCTGAATCATTTGGCCATAGCATTGTGTTTGTAGATGTTATCTAGGCATCTCCCTGTCATCAGCAAATGGGTCTTAAGCCAATGTAATATGAGCAGTGAAGAACTGAGTTTCTCTTGGCCCTCTACACTGTATTTTTTCAAGCATAAAACCTTAAATAAAGTTAAGGTGGTAAATACCTATCAGATTAATGTAAAAATTGTAGATACTTTTTTAAAAGTCAAGAAATTAAATAGTTAAGTTCTCATTTAAAACAAAAAACTTAATTGATCTGTGTGCCTGCCTGCAGTATACCTATCTATTCATTATAAAAATGTTGTATATGCCAATTAATGTATATTTTGGAGCATACCTGAAGTAGGTTTTGTTCTTCAACTCATGGTTGATATGAAGCAAGGTAGTTTATGGACTGCAAATTTAGAGATAAGGAGTGATATTTATCTTCCCGCTAGCGGCTGGTTGATGTGCTGGAGAATCTGTATTTGGGTTAGCCCTGTTGTAATCCTGTAATTCCAATACAGTAGATGAAACTTTTCATCATGCATATATGAACTAAAATTGCACCTCCAATACTGAGGTAATCTCATTAACTCTGGTTATTTCTATATTTCCTGCATTCGCGGTATGATAGTTGGGGTTCATATAGAAAATCTAGATGAAATACAGTGGATTGGTGGTTAGCATTCAGGAAATTAGTGTGGCTAGATAGAGGCGATGTTTCACTATAAGTTATGTCTTTTTACGGAACTTATGAATATCCTCATTTCAAACTTTACTTCATTAACTACAATATTCTAATTCTACTGAATATTTTGTATGTAAGATTTTTTTTAGAAGAATGTAAGGACTTTGATATATGGGGGGAATTAAGTTGGTAGTACTTTCTGGTAGATTACATTTTACAATGATTATAAATGTGGTATACAGGTGACAACTGTTCTGTTAACTGAAACACAGAATAACAAGATATTAAAATCAAATACTCTGGAGTTTGGAAGCTTCATGAATTATAGTGGTTCGGAAGAGGGTGTTTACCAATTCTGCCAACTTTTACCGTGGAATTGGCAATCTTTTTTTTAATCTGAGTGTTTCCTTTGTTAGTCTTTGGAAACTCCACTTGTTGTTCTATCAGAGTTTGTGACCTCCTTGAACTTAGTGCAGGTTTTTTAGGATTATTTTGGAATCCTAGATGCTATTGGTTTGCCAGCAGAGCTTCTGAAATGTGCAATACCTTTCGCAAACTTTGTAAAGCCACTGGGACATGGCAGATTATTCAAATGGTCAAGACTCCATAGTATATAACTCCTAAAATAAGCAGTCAACCTTACCAGAAATATTCCTGTGCAGTAGAGTGGGGGCTCACAGGTTTTCTGTGATGTTGGAATTCCTTACCATTTGCAAATCTGTAGTAGTATTTTGTTTGTTTTGACATTTGGGTTTTTTTGTTTAAAAATATACAACAACAAAAACACCTTCTCTATCTCCTGACCTTCATTTTGTCTCCTCTTGGCCTCTCCTTTCTCCTTTTCCTTTCAGGTCTGAATCCTCCATGCTGTCCTGCCTATAATATACCACCTGATAGCCTTGTCCTTCTGTTCCCCTCCACACACACAGTCTTCCTTAACAAGCAGCCTAACAAAAGAGACATTCTTCTGTCCCAGATGGCTCCAGTCCCATAGGCAGCTCTTGACAGCTTCCACTCATTGCTTGTAGCCTCAGTCCCTGCAAGTGGCTGCTTTTTCCTCATTCCTTTTCTTCCTCTAATATGTAGTCTTCTCTAGTAGAGGCTGCTAGACTGTCCCCTTTTCTGTTTCTTCTTGGTTCAACAAATATCCAGGCTGCTGCAGACAAGGAGTAGCAGCTAGCATAGTATGATAGCTTTCTGTAGACACATCAGTGGAGTGGGAAAACCACTGCACTATACCTTATTAATGATTCTGAAATAAAACAAAATAGAACTTTCTAGACTAATCCATTTCTTGTAGTTGGCTGTTCAAAAAAAAATTAAAAAAAATGAAACACACCTGTGTCTCAAATACTCTGACCAGTTCACTTCAGAATTAATAAGTAAAGGTAATCTCTGGGTACAGCTATACAAGTGAGGGTTCAAGCAGAGGAATGACATTTTTTGGTCAATTATCAAAATCAGACTTATAAGGGAAAGTGAGTTGCAACTTAAATTCAGGAACTGGTATAATCAGAGTTCCCTAATGGAAAAATAGACATATTTGTGTTCATTGATATTGAACTGGCTGTTTGGAAGTGGAATGTTTTTTAAAAAAACAAAGAAAACCTACCTATTGTACCATACAGCCCACAATTTTATTTATTTATTTCAATTTATATAAACTATAACGAGTGTCCATCTAAAAATCAGGCCTCCCTTGAAATTTTTTTAAAATACAGTAACTCCTCAATTAACGTTTTTGTTACGTCCCTGAAAAATACTACTTTAAGCAAAATGATGTTAAACTAATCCAATTTCACATAAGAATTAATGTAAATGGGGGGCAGGGTTAGGTTCCAGGGAATTGTTTTTGCCAGACAAGACATATACAGTATAAGTTTTAAATAATTGTAAACAAACTATTTAATACTGTACTCACCAATGATGATTGTGAAGCTTGGTCGAGGCAGAGCATAATGAGGCTGGGGCACGGGGGCTTGCCTGTTTCCTGGCTGGAATGCCGGGCAGGCGGAGTGGGATAAACCCCACACCCTGACCCTGCTCCCCAAGTGGAACGCTAGGTGGGCAGAGTGTGGCAAGTCCCCTTACCCTGACCCCACTTCTTGGCAGGATTGCTGGATGGGTGAGTGGAGCGGGGCGAGCCAAACAACCTTATAAGAGAATGTTGCATGACTTTTAACGAGTATGTTCTCTAATAGATCAGCAACCTAATAATGAAACAATGTTAACCATACATTAAAATAGCCTCACCCATCAGTTCTTCCAAATCAATTCAAATACACAGGGAGAACATAAATATAACTAAACTTAACTGATCCATGACTCTATACGTTGCCACAGCATCACTACTTGGCCCTACCCAAACCCCAACTCCTCAGTAGACCTTGTATACAGTGCATGCACATTAAAGGGCACTTTTCGGAGTGTTGGTTGAGGTTAATGGAACTTAAATAGAAGAAAGCAATGTTTATTTTTTATTTTTCAAATATTTGTTTAGATAATTATAGGCAGCACTAGTCTTTCCATTATAAACCGCTGTATTTAGTTGTTTATAAGTTTGACAAACTAAAACTATTCAGGCTAAAAATGTCCCATGTCAAGTGTCTGGGACAGGCTGAATTTTATTTGTTCCAAGAAAAACAGTTCATCTGCTTCTGAGAACAAAGTTAAGAAAAACATTGTTTGGTTCCTCTCACTCCCCACCCCTGCCCTCCACTCCCTCATGTTATAAAATTCTTACAACTGCTTAATTGAAAAATTCTAGTGCCTCTATGCTTTGGAGCAGGGACTTACAAGCTTGCCATAGTGTCAGGGATGTGCTTTTTGCTGTCCTGTGAAAAGTTATAAGCCTCTGGAAATCTCCATTTCCACGAGCTGATTAGAAGCATAGTTTAACGTAGGTTTTGTGGGATGTCAAAGTAATCGAATCTCATGCTCTAGGATGTTTGTTAATTTCGGTAGGATCCAATAAGAATTTGTCCTGCACCAGATATATCATTGCACAACAAATACTTTCAGCAAGGGGATCACATTTCACTGTGCCACCAAGTATTGGTTAGTTTTTTGTGTCTTGGCATTTTGGACCAGTGATTTAAACTAGTATGACAAATGATATGCACTGGTGACTGGTAAATAACATCCATTTTGTGAAATACATAACCGTTATAGCACAGTAATGGTGCTTACCAGTGTTAACAATTATAAGGTTAGAGAGTATTTTCTGTAAATAAAGGTAGTAAAACATTGCTTAAAAACTGAAAAAATAATATAAAGTTGTATATTTTAAATATTTGTAACCATGAAAAAGGTGACTCTGAACATTGTTCTAATACTGAACATTTCAAAAGACAACTCATTTTATAGTACTTATTTGCTAATCAATCCTGTGAAAATTTATCACTTGGAGCCCTAGTTTGCCTTACATCTCCAATTGCTACCCAAACTGAAAATTAAATGATCATACTATGCAAAATGTTTACCTAGTGTAATATGCTTTAAATATATCAGGAGGAAAAAAAGGGGAAAAGTAAGATAATCGATGCAAGGAACATGAAAGGTCAAATCAGTTCACAGAAGTAATGTATGATAATAGATAATAAGTGCAGTTGATTTGATACAGATCTAGTCAAGAGATGTATCGATATTTGAAAATAACAATAAACTACAATAGAACTTAATAGTCAGGAAAGTACAGTATGAAGTTTTAGTACAATGTGATTTTTAGTAAAACTCAATAGCTATTACAATATGGATTTGACAGGCTTGTTGGTACAGTAAAAGTTTCATAAGAACATTTATGTCAAAAGAATCAATAAAGTGGGATGGTGAGGGCTCCATGTAGCACTATTTTCTGTAGAACATACTAGCTTATATAATGCCACTTGACACGGGAATCAGAATCATCATTTCCAGAAGAAACCTTTCAGGTCAATGCAATGCATAGTTTGAAAAGAGAAGCAGGATAGCTGGTGCGGCACAACATTGCACAGAGAGGTACAATATTAAAAGTTAAATACATAAAAGAATTTTACAGACAATATGAAATGTAAAAAAGTTAAATGAATGCAAAGCTGTATCCACTATGGTGTAGTCCTCTTTTGTACATATAGGATATTCTTTTGTATTTAGTGATAACTTTTCCTCCTTTATAATCAGGGGCGGCTCTAGACATTTCGCCGCCCCAAGCACGGCGGCATGCTGCGAGGGGCGCTCTGCCCATCGCTGGTCCCACAGCTCCGGTGGACCTCCCAAAGCCGCAGGACCAGCGGACCCTCCGCAGGCATGTTGCTAAAGGAGGCCTGCCTGCCGCCCTCCTGGCGGCCAGCAGTGCACCACCCGTGGCATGCGCCCCAAACACGCACTTGGTGTGCTGGGGCCTGGAGCCGCCCCTGTTTATAATATAAATTCAGTATGGTGGTTTATGATTGCTGTAGGAACTACAATTTTGAATTTCCTGGCTTGTGTGCATGTAAAATCTCAACCATAACAATAATACACAAACTTATTTAATTTGCTTCCATTTTTCTATAAACAATGTTGAAAGACAGGGAAATAAACCTCCATATGGAAACACATTTTCAAACATACTCTCATTTATTATGATGGGTAGTTAGTAAAATATAGGTGCATATATTTTAGTAAATGGCTATCATATATAAAATAATGCTCACACATAAATTGATTAGTGACCTCATACTATACATTTGCTGTATTATTTTCATTCATTTATAATATTATTACTCAAGAAATTATATTCCAATTTCTCGAAGCATATGTGCCACTTTCAGTTTAGCCAGTTCACCATGACTGGTAGTTCATCTACACAGTGGTCATTCTGTAAGAAAAACAAAAGCTCACATTGTGGCAGTCAGGAACTACAGACTCTAATGGACAGAGATAACACATCAAAACAAGAAAGACTTACAGCATTAACTGCAAAATAATTTGCTAGACAAAGCATCAACATAGTTGCCCTCAGTGAAACCAGACATGCAGGTGAAGGTTCCATAAAGGAACCAAGAGGTGGCTATGTCATAACCTAGTCCCAGATTTGGACCTTAGCATCCAAAATATGGGGGTTAGCATGAAAACCTCCAAGCTTAGTTACCAGCTTGGACCTGGTACGGCTGCCACCACCCAAAAAATTAGTGTTTTGGGGCACTCTGGTCCCCACAAAAACCTTCCCTGGGGACCCCAAGACCCAAATCCCTTGAGTCTTACAATAAAGGGAAATAAACCTTTTCCCTTCCCCCCAGGTGCTCCTGGAGAGATACACAGACACAAGCTCTGTGAATCTAAACAGAGGGATTCCACCCTCCCCGTTCCCAGCCTTGGAAAACAGAAGTACCGAGAGTTAATCTCTCTTTCCCCCCTCACCCAGAGGGTATGCAAAGTCAGGTGAATAAATCTAACACACACAGATCTCCCTCTGACTTCTTCCTCCCACCAATTTCCTGGTGAGTACAGACTCAATTTCCCTGAAGTTCCCC
Source organism: Gopherus evgoodei (assembly GCF_007399415.2). Lineage (NCBI taxonomy): Eukaryota > Metazoa > Chordata > Testudines > Testudinidae > Gopherus > Gopherus evgoodei. The sequence goes on along the minus strand of NC_044322.1, from coordinate 192,184,116 downwards.
ACTAAAGAAAAACTCCAACAGGTCTTAAAAGAGAGCTTTATATAAGAAAGAAAGAAAGAAAAATACATACAAATGGTCTCTCTGTATTAAGGTGACAAATACAGGGTCAATTGCTTAAAAGAATATTGAATAAACAGCCTTATTCAAAAGAATACAATTTAAAGCACTCCAGCAACTATAGACATGTAAATACCAAAGAAAAGAAACCATATAACTCACTATTTGATCTCTTTGTCCTTACAACTTGGAAACAGAAGATTAGAAAGCAGAAAATAGAAATCACTCCTCATCTGAGAGAGCATACAGGCAGACAGAAAACAAAGAACTCAGACACAAACTTTCCTCCACCCAGAGTTGAAAAAATCCGGTTTCCTGATTGGTCCTCTGGTCAGGTGCTTCAGGTGAAAGAGACATTAACCCTTAGCTATCTGTTTATGACACGCCCCCCAAATTGCAGACAGTGGGGAAGCTCACTGGCGGCGATTTCCTTCTAGAACTTTAAAATAAACAGATTAATACAACACATGCACCTTTACATATACCACTAAGTATATAACTAACAGACTTGTACATTTTAAGAACACTTTTTAACTACTGGATTCTGGGAAACTCTCATGGGAGAGTGCATCAGCTACTTTGTTAGAAGCTCCTGTGATGTGCTGAATTTCAAAATCAAAATCTTGGAGAGCTAAACTCCAACGAAGAAGTTTCTTGTTGTTCCCCTTGGCAGTATGAAGCCACTTTAGCGCAGCATGGTCAGTTTGTAGTTGGAACCGCCGTCCCCAAACATATGGGCGTAGCTTTTCCAGGGCGTACACAATGGCATAGCATTCCTTTTCACTGACTGACCAGTGACTTTCCCTCTCAGACAGTTTCTTGCTGAGAAACACGACAGGATGGAAATTGTGATCTGTTGCTTCCTGCATTAGCACTGCTCCTATACCACACTCAGATGCATCCGTGGTTACTAGGAATGGCTTGTCAAAATCCGGGGCCCTGAGCACAGGGTCAGACATGAGCGTTGCCTTAAGTTGGGTAAAGGCCTTTTGACACTCATCAGTCCACTTAACTGCATTTGGCTGGGTCTTTTTGGTCAGGTCGGTCAGTGGGGCAGCGATTTGGCTGTAGTGTGGTACAAACCGCCTGTAGTACCTGGCCAAGCCTAAGAAGGATTGGACCTGTTTCTTTGACCTTGGGACAGGCCACTTTTGGATAGCATCCACCTTGGCCTGTAGGGGGTTTATGGTTCCTCGACCCCCCTGGTGCCCCAGGTAAGTCACTCTGTTTTGGCCTATTTGACGCTTTTTGGCCTTAACAGTTAGTCCGGCCTGCCTGATGTGCTCAAAGACCTTTTCCAGGTGTAGTAGGTGTTCGGGCCAGGAGTCTGAAAAAATGGCCACATCATGGAGGTAGGCAACTGCAAATTCTCCCAGTCCTGCTAGTAGACCATCTACCAGCCTCTGGAAGGTGGCGGGTGCATTTCGAAGGCCGAAAGGAAGGACATTGAATTCCTACACCCCCGCATGGGTGACGAATGCTGACCTCTCCTTGGCAGGTTCATCTAGCGGTACTTGCCAGTACCCCTTAGTTAAGTCTATTGTAGAGATGAACTGGGCACGTCCCAACTTTTCCAATAGCTCATCGGTGCGTGGCATTGGATAGTTGTCTGGACGAGTTACCGCATTTAGCTTACGGTAGTCCACGCAAAAGCGTATTTCCCCATCTGGTTTGGGTACCAGAACCACTGGAGATGCCCATGCACTGGTAGATGAGCGGATTATACCCATCTGTAGCATGTTCTGGATCTCCCGTTCTATAGCAGCTTGGGCATGAGCAGACACCCGGTAGGGTGGGGTTCTAATGGGGTGAGCATTACCTATGTCAATGGAGTGGTATGCCCGTTCAGTCCGTCCTGGGGTGGCTGAGAACAATGGGGCGAAGCTAGTGCACAGCTCCTTGATTTGTCGCCGCTGCAGACGTTCCAGGGTGGTTGAGAGGTTCACCTCTTCCACGCCACCGTCTTTTTTCCCGTCGTAGTAGACACCGTCAGGCCACTCAGCATCATCTCCCTGGACTGTAAACTGACAAACCTGTAAGTCTCTGGAATAGAAAGGCTTGAGAGAATTAACATGGTAAACTCTAGGTTTTAGTGAGGAATTGGGAAATGCTATGAGGTAATTCACTGTTCCCAGGCGCTCTTGGACCGTGAATGGCCCTTCCCATGATGCTTCCATCTTATGGGCCTGTTGCGCCTTCAAGACCATAACCTGGTCTCCTACCTTGAAGGAACGTGCTCTGGCATGTCTGTCACACCAGGCCTTTTGCTCTTCCTGAGCATCCTTTAGGTTCTCTCTAGCAAGGGCTAAAGAGTGTCGGAGGGTGTTTTGTAGGTTGCTTACAAAGTCCAGAATGTTAGTTCCTGGAGAAGGCGTAAACCCCTCCCATTGCTGCTTCACCAGCTGTAATGGTCCCTTAACCTCGTGACCATACACAAGTTCAAACGGTGAAAACCCTAAACTGGGATGTGGTACAGCCCTGTAGGCAAACAGCAACTGCTGCAACACTAGGTCCCAATTATTGGAGTATTCATTGACGAATTTACGTATCATGGCCCCCAAAGTTTCATTAAACCTTTCCACCCGGCCATTGGTTTGATGGTGGTACGGGGTGGCAACCAAGTGATTCACCCCATGAGTTTCCCACAGTTTTTCCATGGTCCCTGCCAGGAAATTAGATCCTGAATCTGTAAGGATGTCGGAGGGCCAACCTACCCTGGCAAAGATGTCTGTTAAGGCCAGGCACACAGTGTTAGCCCTGGTGTTCCCTAGAGCTACTGCTTCCGGCCATCGGGTAGCAAAGTCCCCTAAAGTCAGTACGTACTGCTTTCCTCTGGGTATCTTTTTGGGGAAAGGACCCAGAATATCCACAGCTACTTGCTGAAATGGGACCTCAATTATGGGGAGTGGCTGGAGAGGGGCCTTGACCTGGTCTTGGGCTTTTCCCACTCTTTGGCATACCTCACAAGACCGGACATACTTGGCAATGTCCTTGCCCATCCCCTCCCAGTGGAAGGACTTCCCCAACCGGTCCTTGGTTCTGTTCACCCCAGCATGGCCACTGGGATGATCATGGGCTAAGCTTAAGAGCTTCCCCCGGTACTTAGTTGGAACCACCAACTGTTTTTGCGGCTGCCATTCTTCCTGGTGTCCACCAGAAAGAATCTCCTTGTATAAAAGTCCTTGGTCTATAACAAACCGGGATCGATTAGAAGAGCAGAGAGGCGGTGGGGTGCTCCGTGCCGCCGCCCAAGCTTTCTGAAGGCTGTCATCTGCTTCCTGCTCAGTCTGGAACTGTTCCCTTGAGGCTGGGGTCACCAGTTCTTCCTCAGACTGTGGACTTGGGCTTAGTCCCTCTGGAAGCGATGTAGGTGATGGGGTTGTTTCCGTTGCTAGTGAACCTCTCTCCGCTGGTGCACCTGAGGGTATTTCAGGCTCTGGCTGAGCCTTTTGGGTATGGCTGTCTGTTGCTTCTGCCAGTTCTGGCTCGCTGGTGCCCTCTGTCATTGAGTTTGAAGATGTGGTTGCACTTGCTGGTGCTGGTTGCTGTTCCAGTTCCGGGCCTGGGACTGGAGGTACTGTGGCTGTTTCAGTGGTTGGCATGGAATCCGGGTCCATTACCTCTGTCTGGGTCTCTGGTAACCCAGACGGGTCGTTTGTGGACGGCTCAGGAACAGGAATGGGTCTGGAAGCTTTCCTGGTTTGGCTACGTGTAACCATTCCCACTCGCTTGGCCCGCTTCACCTGGTTGGCCAAGTCTTCCCCCAGTAGCATGGGGATAGGATAATTGTCATAGACAGCAAAAGTCCACATTCCTGACCAGCCTTTGTACTGGACAGGCAGTTCAGCTGTAGGCAAGTCTACAGCTTGTGACATGAAGGGGTAAATTGTCACTTTGGCCTTTGGGTTAATGAATTTGGGGTCAACGAAGGATTGGCGGATAGCTGACACTTGTGCCCCCGTGTCTCTCCACGCAGTAACCTTCTTTCCGCCCACTCTCAAATTTTCCCTTCGCTCCAAGGGTATTTGAGAGGCATCCGGGCCTGGGGATCTTTGGTGTGATGGTGGTGTAATGAATTGCACTCGCATGGTGTTCTTTGGACAGTTGGCCTTGATATGTCCCAGTTCATTACACTTAAAGCATCTTCCATCTGATGGGTCAGTGGGCCGAGGTGAGTTACTGGAGACTGGTGAGGTGGAAGAATAGTGTGTCTGTGGCTTTACTTGGGTTGTAGGTGGGTTTTTTGGCTGTCCTCGGTTGTAGGGTTTATGGTCGGTGTGCCCTCTGGGGTATTCGTTCCCCTTGACCGTAGCTTTCTTGCTTTCTGCCACTTCCATCCATCTGGCTCCAATCTCCCCCGCCTCAGCGAGATCTTTGGGTTTTCCATCTTGTATGTACCGTGTGATGTCCTCAGGAACACCATCCAAGAACTGCTCCATTTGTATGAGGAGGTGCAGTTCTTCCAAGGTTTTAACATTGTGTCCTGATATCCAGGCCTCATAATTTTTCCCAGCGTAGTAGGCGTGTTTGGGAAATGACACATCTGGTTTCCACTTTTGGGTTCTGAAACGCCGACGGGCATGATCCGGGGTTATCCCCATTCTGTATCTGGCCTTGGTTTGAAAAAGTTGATAGTCATTCATGTTCTCCTTAGGCATTTCAGCTGCCACCTCTGCTAAAGATCCACTGAGCTGTGGCCTCAATTCAACCATGTACTGGTCTTCAGGGATGCCGTACCCAAGACAGGCTCTTTCAAAATTTTCCAAGAAGGCCTCGGTGTCATCACCTGCCTTGTAGGTGGGAAATTTCCTGTGCTGTGGAACAATCATTGGCGCAGGGTTGTTAGGGTTGGCTGTGTTTTGCTTAGCCTTTTCCAATTCCATGGCCTGTCGGTGGGCTTCCCTCTGGAGTTCCAGCTGTTTTTGGTGGTCTGCATCTTTGGCTGCTTGCTCTCTTTTGTAGGTGGCCTCTCTTTCTCTTTCCCTCAGCTCCATCTCTTTTTGTTTTATTTCTAGTTCCTGTATTTTTTTTTCCATATCTCGCCTGTGTTCGGCGTCTGTGATTTGTTCTTCGGCCTCAATTTTTGCCTTAGAAGTCATGGTTCCTGTTTTCTTGTGTTGGGGTGCCCTCCGGTGTTTGTTGTCTGAACTGCAGGCTCTGTTGCCTCCTGGGGTCTGCCTAGCAACAGTGCCTTTTCCCTTTTTTTTCTTTAGCTAATCTTTTCAATGTTAAGTAAACCAGAAAACCCACTTTATTTGCATGAGTATAGTGCTGGTATCTGCCTCCTAATGGGAGTGCTATTGTCACAAAAGACTCTTAACAGCCCCTTAATGGGTTCTTGCTTAATATGCAAGCCACAACTGCCAGAGAGAGCAGAAAAAAAAATTCTCTTCCCTTTTAAAACAAAACTGTTTCTCTCTGCTAAAAAGCCCCTAGCAGAGAAAAGAAAAATATAATATTCCTACTGGCTGCTGGATTCTGTCTATCCCACCGCTGCCACGTGGCTACACATTCTTTTGGAAAGAGAAGCCAGCAGAGAGAGTCAGCATTTATGAAATTGATTTTTACTGTTAAAAACAGCCTTCTGAAGTCACTGAAAGACTTAAATGAATGCCTGATGAACCTGCAACTTCCCACTAGAAATTTACACATAGCAACATCAATGCTTATGCTGCAACCATGAACAGTACTGAAGAAATTAAAGAACAGTTCTGTTATGATGTGTTACATAATGAAATCCATATCCAATGAAAAAAACCCATATTTCTGGGAGACATTAATGTCAGAGTTGGAAAAGGCAGTGAGGCTTGGAGGGTGTAATAAAGAGCAGTGCAGTTGGTCTCCTACTCACAAGAGTGCTGATCACAAAAACAAGCTCGTTATTAAATCTTCAGAGTACTGTCACCTGATTGATTATATTGTTCCATGGCAAGGAGATATCAGAGACCTCAAGATCACCAGAGCAATGCAAGGAGCAAACTGATGGTTTGACCACATGATGATGCCATTTTCAATTTCCATGTTGTTGCCCCTCAACAAAACAATGCTGAATGGATTAAACCAAAATTGAATATAACGAAGTTGAGATGCCCATTTCCTCAAGAAAAACAAAGGAAAAAATTAGATGAGAAAATAAATAGAATTACATTATATCATATTCACTTGAAAAGTGGAATATATTCAAATAAGCTATCCATTAATCCTCAGAAGAAACTCTAGGGGAAAAAAAAAACAAAGATGGAACCAGGACTGGTCTGATGATGATGATGAAATAAAAAAGATAGACAAGGAAAAGAATGATGTATTTGTGTTTTGGCAAAATGATAGAGAACCAATATCAAATAAGGACACACTCAAGTGACCTGGAAGCCAAAGCTCAAAGATGGCTTCATGTTCTGTAGCAGTGGTTTTCAAATTGGGGTATGCATACCCTGGTGGGTACAGAAGCTCTCATGAGGGGGTACGCAAGAAAAATCCTGAATGGCAGACAACCCATTTTATTTAGTGAAGCTTGACAATCTAATAATAGCGTCATAATATACCTATCTCAGATGGGTTATGTGGTAGATTACATTATTTGGAAAGGAGTATGCAGCCTAAGAAGTTTGAAAACCACTATTCTGTGAGATAACTCCTGGGAAAAGAAAGAATAAATAAAGTTTATGGCAATACTAACACACACAGTTGTTTTATGACTCCGGGAAGGTCCATTTATGGCCCATCAAAATCAGACCAGTTGCAGTGAAGAGTTCTGGAGCTACCATAATTAAAGACAAGAGAGGCATGTGCAGCATTTTACTGAGCTATTCAACCATCTTTTCACTGTCAACCCAGAGGAACTAACCCAGCACCCCACACACCAAGAAATCGTCCAGCTCCCTATCGTTGAGGAAATGCAAAAAGCTATCAAATTAAATTAGAGAAGTCACCAAAACAGCATACCAGCTGAAATCTTTAAACTTGCAGGTCCCCAAACTGTGAACTATCTATAACAAATTAACGGTATCTGAGAAATCCTCAGGATTTCAAAGATGCAATCATAGTTACACTACACAAAAATAAAGGGGACAAATCAGACTGTGACAACTACCCAGGGTATTTTCTTGCTATTTATAGCTGGTAAAATCCTTGCTCATATTTTGCTCAGTTGCCTTGTCAAAACAGTATCAGAAAAGTTTTGACCAGAAACCCCATTGTGGCTTTAGATAAGGCTGGCACACCACAGACATGGTGAGCAAGATTCAGGAAAAATGCATTGAACAAAACATGGAACTGTGTGCTGTCTTCATTGATCTTAAAAATCATTTTTATACTATGAGCAGAAATAACCTTGGCAGAATTCTACAGAAGTTTGGCTGCTCCACCCAGCTTATTAATATCATACCTCAGTTTCATAAAGTCATGACTGGTCAGGCACTCTGACATGTTGGCTTTTCTAAACCATTCCCCATATCTAAAGGGTGAACCAAGGCTGTGTACTGACAGTGGTCCTCTTTGGTCTCTTTTTCACAGCCATTCTGAATTATAGAACTGACAACTTTTGAAAAGGGCATCTGTCATAAACAGATGGTTAAAGGTTAATATCTCTTTTACCTGTAAAGGGTTAAGAAGTTCAGTAAACCTGGCTGACACCTGACCAGAGGACCAATGGGGGGACAAGATATTTTCAAATCTTGGTGGAGGGAAGTCTTTGTGCTGGTTTTTTTGGTTTGTTGTTCGCTCTTGGGGCTAAGAGGGACCAGACGTACACCCAGGTTTCTTCCAATCTTTCTGAATCAGTCTCTCATGTTTCAAAATAGTAAGTACTAGCCAGGAAAGGCAGATTAGTCTTATGTTTGTTTTCTTAACTTGTAAATGTGTATTTTGCTGGAAGGATTTTTACCTCTGTTTGCTATAACTTTGAACCTCAGGCTGGGTGGAGGGGAAGTCCCTCTAGTCTATATGAATCTGAATACCCTATAAGCATTTACCATCCTGATTTTACAGAGATAATTTTTACTTTTTTCTTTCTTTAATTAAAAGCTTTCTTTTTAAGAACCTGATTGATTTTTCCTTGTTTTGGAATCCAAGGGAGTGAGTCTAAACTCACCAGGGATTGGTGGGGGGGAAAAGGAAGGGAATAGTTAATTCCTCTTTGTTTTAAGATCCAAGGAGTTTGTATAGCTCCAAGTATAGCTTCCCAAGGCAATCCAGGGAGGGGAAAGTCTGCAGGGGGGGAAAGGAGGGGGAATGGTTTATTTCTCCTGGTTTTAAGACACAAGGGGTTTGGATCTTGGGTTCCCCAGGGAAAGTTTTTTTGGAGGAACAGGAAGTGTGCCAAACACTATATTTTGGTTGGTGGCAGCATACTAAATTTAAGCTAGTAATTAAGCTTAAAAGTGATCATGCAGGTCCCCACTTTTTTGGATGCTAAAGTTCAGAGTGAGGAAAAGACCTTGACAGCATCTCTATAAGGTACAAAACTGATGAAAAACTCTTCAGTCTCTGAAGGCTTACTGCAAAGACGAAAGTCCTTGAGAAACTCATTTGAAACCCTTTTGGTGGATGGTTGTCTACTTAGTCATGAAAGTGACCTACATCTTATCTTTGTCAGGTGCTCAGAGGCACATCAACAGTTTTAACTTACTGGAAAATAGTGGAGACCTCTTCTTCCTTCTAGCACCATCAACCACTACCACTGAGCCAAACATCACTGCTGATGGACAAAACTAAAGAAAATCAATAATTTTACATAACTTGGCTGTTCCAACTCAAGTGATAGTTCTCTGAATCAGGAAATGTCAAACGGAATACAAAAGGCAGCTTTCAGAAGACTTCATCAGAGGATACTCAACCAACATATCAAACTGCCAACAAAACTGGTTATATACAATGCAGTAGTGATAGCATCCCTTTTATATGGCTGTAAAACATGGACAGTTTTCTGCAGATGCATCAAGCAACCTGAAAATTAACATGTGTTGTGTGCTCTATTTTGAAGGTCCAATGGCCGGACAGTGTCAAACATTAGCATCCTTGAACAAGGGTAGGGGAAGCAACAAGGCAATGATTATCAAAGTTTGGTTTAGATATTAGCAGAATGGGTGACAACCGAAGTCCCAAAAAGCCCACTATAGTGAGCTGAAACTTGGAAAGTGCAGGAAGGGTGCACAATGTAAACACTTCAAAGACACCCTTAAGCAGAATCTCAGCTCATGTGGGATAAATATTGATAACATCCAAGACACAGGCAAGGACAGACCTGAATGGAGAACAGCAAGCAATAAACACACTGAGAAAGACAGTAAAGAAAAAACTGATTGATAAAAAGGGCCAAGCATCATGCCAAGCCTTCAGTGGGAGCCTGCACAGGGGTGAAACCTCTTTGTGACCTTGCTCCTCGCAGATTGGGCTATCCAGCCACAAAGAGCACATAATATGCTGTGATGTCATCGTCAGATATGATGGACAACCTCACATACATAGTGAATTTTGAACTATTTATAGTTTTTATACCACCAAACATATGTCTGAAAATTGAAAAAAGATTTTTTCCCACTGTTGAACAATTCAAAAATGGAGTTTGAAAGAAACATACCAGTTTTAGTCAACAGGGCCAGGGTTAAGTAATTGCTAAGAAATAAATTCTACTTTTGTGTTTTGAACAATCTGTGGTTTATTTGGAGAAAGGAATTATTTGGATGAATCCTCTAAACCAAATCTTTAGAACATATTGAATCTATTTTTTTCTACAGTATTTCAGAATGTAAAGAAGAAAGATATTTACGTTAAAAATCAAATGTAAGGAATCAAAAGATCTCACAGGGAAGTATCGTTTGTGCTGCTTTCAATCTGTATTGAAATGTTTTGCCCCAGGCAAGATAGCATTTTTCCATTGTTACTCAAATGTTCAATGCACTGAATGAACACTTGCTCCAGTATATATGATATGAGATATATATATATATATATATATATATTACCTAGAGATGATTCAGTAAGCCGTTCCTCTACAATGTTTTTTGAAGTAATGAGAAAATAATAAATGAACGTTTAAATTCAGAAGAAAAATCCTGACTGAGTATTGATACATTTTCTATTATTGCGAAATGATTTTTTTATGAGTATAGCACATTTCTGTGTGTTTAAAATGTGTGCCGTGGGTGTTTTACAAAACATAATTGGAAATTCGCTGTGATAAAACAATGTGCTGTAAGTAAATGCAAACTGTCTTCCTCCAGTGAATTACTTTTGTCCTCATCAGAGCCTTCAGGGTTGTCAAAAGTCTTTCTCATGAGAGATCCATTTCCTCTTTATTTACCCTCATTGAAGATTAGCTTTGAACTCTTTCATCGCTGAATAGTTTGGTTAAATCTTTCTTAGATCATAAGTGAAATATATTTGGTGGTTTTATCCTGGTGCTCAGTGAACATTTTGTCCACATTACTGAACTACCACACAATAGAACAGCAAAAATGTGGAGGCAGGAGGAACTGTGGCAGCGAAGAAAGGGGTGGAGAATGAAGCAGGCAGAAGATGATTCAATCGGGGATTGAACTGTTATCTAGCAAGCTTGTTTTTGTGCAGCTAAGGATTGCTGCACTCCAACCCTTTTTCTGTATAGTGAATAAGGGCCTATCTCAGCATTTTTTAACCGTGACATTCACTAACTCTGCCCCTTCCTCTCAATGAAGGCTGAGATGAATTTAAAAGGGAAGGTATTACCTTTCTATTTATGTTTACTAAATATTAATCCGAATCCACACCCTAGGTCCAAACACACCAAATTATAGGAAAGATCAAATCAAGGTTCAGATCCAAACTTTGCAGCAGGACTAACATCTCCATTTGAAGCAATGTAGTAAAATATCTTTGGATACTGTAATTTTTTTATGCAATGGAATGGGAAGAAGTAGTAAGCGCACTGATATTCTGCATAACAAAAGGCTGGTTGACATGGCATTGGTTTATTTATGTACGGTGTCTTTCTATTGCCTAATGTAGTGCATCGCAAAACCCTGTTCATCCCCATGATAAACAACTCCCATTTCAACATTTAAGTAGGTGCAATAAAATAAACCATAAAAAGTTCAAACAATAAGTACATTCATTTTTAATTATAGGCAAGCTGAAGTAATGAAATAATCAATACTGTGTCATTGATTTGAGAATGAATTAGATTTTCATGTAATGACTTCCACTGACTGATAGTTCTTTGGGAAAAAAACATGTTCTATAAACAATCAACATCTGCAGATAGCCATACTATATGTTCCAGTTCACAAAAATTATATACTCCTGAAGATATAGGATTTAGAAATCAAGCAACTATCATTATTAGTATGAATTAAACCATCACTGAACAAGCAGTTGCAGAATCTAAAACCTCTACCTGTTCCAGAACTGCATGCACTCCAGGGATAATTCCACAGAATTCCAAAAATAACCAACTCCCGCTGAATTCAGTGGAGCCAGGATTTCTGTTCCTGCCTTCCTGAAAAAAATGGTGAGATACTGAGGTTTTTGTACTGTACTGTATTAAAACATGAGTCTAATACATCCCACTTTCAAGGAACTGTTTTGTTTCTGTGATGCGTAGTAAGACAAAAGAGAAACAGATACAATTTAACTTCTTTAGTATGAATAACAATGCCTTATATTTTAAATACCTTAGAGTTTTCTTCATGTGTACTCTGTTTTCACTTAAAAGCTACAAACTGATGGTTCATGTTCACATTAGCTCTCCTTTCACTTTTGGTAGAATTTACTCTAGATGTTTCACCACTGCCGCATAATGCTTGCAGCAGGTGAAATACCTCGAAGTTTTTAATAAGGTTTTACTGTAAGTAGCTCACGTATGTCAGGAAAATCTATAATTGAATGTGCTGGATATGTTCACTATTAAAACAAAACATGGTTTTTAATATGATATGAGAAAATACAAGGAATTAGAATGCCTAAAGGAGGGTAAAAATAATTCTATAAAGAACCTGTATAAAGGCCACACCTTTGTTAAATAAGTCAGGGATCACTTGCAAATAGGCTTTACAAGAAATTAAGTAAAACCAAGATCACCTGCATGGTCCCAGGATGATATGGTCATAGGTCTACCAGAGCTGGACATCTGAACAGGAGCTTGATCAGCTGATAGACTACTCTGTCAGACAGAATTAGAGCTCCCACAAGGCCAACTGTGGTCGGTCTCTCAAATGTCCTGTAATAATGAATAAATTACCCTGTTACTGTTGTTAGAAGTAGGAAAAAAACATAATCCTAACTATACATACTAAATGATGGAGTCTAAATTAGCTGTTACCACTCAGGAAAGAGATGCTAGAGTCCATGGATAATTCTCTGAAAACATCTGCCTAATTTTCAGTGACAGTCCAACAAGTTCACATAATCCTAGGAACCATAAGGAAGGGATAGATAATAAGATAGAAAATATCATAATGCCATACATAAATCCATGGTATGCCAATATCTTGAATATTGTGTACAGTTCTGTTCATCCCATCTCAAAAAAGATATATTGGACTTGGACTAGGTACAGAAAAAGGTAAGAAATTATTAGGGTTAGGGAACAGCTTCCGTATGAAGAGAGATTTAAAAAGATTTGGACTGTTCAGCTTACAAAGAGATAACTAAGGGGGGACTTGATGGAGGTCTAAAAAATCAAAATTATGTGGAGAAAATGAATAGGGAAGTGTTATTTACCCCTTCACATAACACGGGAACCAAAAGTCACATGACTAAATTAGGCAGCAGATTTAAAACAAACAGAACGCACTTCACATAATACACAGTCAACCTGTGGAATTCACTGCCAGGGGATGTTGTTAAGGCAAAAGTATAACTGAGTTCCAAAAAGAATTAGATAAGTTCACGGAGGACATGTCCATCAATGGTTATTACCCAAGATGGGCAGAGATGCAACCCCATGCCCTTGATGTTCCTAAACCTCTGATTGCCAGAACTTGGGACTTCACATAATTGCCCTCTTCTATTCATTTCCTCTGAAGCATCTGGCACTGGCCGCTGTCAGAAGACAGGATACTGGGTATGGCCACTCTTATGTTCTTATGACTAGTATTTGTATTATAGTAGCACCCATGTTATATTAAGTGCTTTCCATGCTAGCAGTCAAATGCAATTACTGTCCATAAGAGAGAGAAGCAGCCAAGAAACAACAAAATAGCTTTTTATTTAACAAATATCAGCTAACCCCAGCTCCCCTCTACCTAGCCATTATTAGTCACCTAATTTCTTATAGGCAGCATGGTAAAAGTGAATCTTCAGAAGTGGTTTGAAAAAAGATTATAATAGTGATGTACAAGCTAGTTGAGAGACAGTGTTCCATGCTTAAGGGACAAAGTGAAAGAGAGAGTGAAATTGTTTATAGAAGAGAACAAACATGAGGACAAGGCCGGCGTGGTTGGGAACAAAGGGTCTGTGACAGACAAGGCAATTTCCTATCATATCTGTGGGCGATCTTATTGAATTACATTTTAAATATCTTAGGGGTCCGTTGTACTAAATGAATGGTTTATGTATTATTGCAGGCCAGGATTATATGTAACCTCTCACGAGAAGAGAAGTGAGATCTGGGTGCTCAAAGGACAGCACTGAAACAAACAAAAATGGACCTTTTAAACAAAAAGTGTTAAGTGGTTTTCCTGGGAGAATATCTAGAGGGAAGTGAATGCAAATTCCTCTCCTCTAATTATGCAAAAATCCAGCCTTTTGAAGCTACACCCTTAGGAATGGATCATTGTCTACTGATCCCATGTTACATAGGGCCAAGATTAAAGATGCAAACTATATAAAGGAAAGACTGAACTATTCAAGGTTGTTCTAGTTCTGAATTTGAGATTATGAACTTATAAGCATTGGGAAAAAAACTAATTGTATGTTTTGAAGGACTGACACCTATCAGAGCTCCAGGCTAGATTTGGGCTGACCTGTAGTAAGCTTTTTAGCATGCATATAGTTTTTTATTGTTTTCTCTGTAATGCTTTTACCTTAATAATAAATGTGCTTGCTTAGAAGGATCTATGTGGTAACTTATAACTGCAGGCAATTACGTTGTTCATAGCCTGTGCATTCAGCTTAAATCCCATTATATTTGTCTCTGACATGCCCCCATTGGCTGAAACAAAATAAATGAAATTGTTCTTTAAAGTGTCTTTATTTGTGGGACTGGATGGCTTAAAAGATGGGTAATTGGATAAGAGGTCTTTCTCCCATAGGCCAGCAGTTGTACTCTGGGTGAGGACAGTATGTATGGATCAAAACTCATTACTAACGGATGACTCAGTAATATTTTAAATAATTTAGCCACTGCAGATAATGGTATAGTGGAAAGTTTTCAGCACCAAAATTCCTACAACAGCATTTGATAATAATACTTTCACAGGCGGGTCTCAACAGAGTCTAAGAAATGCATAGGGATTCATATTCTCTCATCTCACCTTAGAAGTGGTCTTTCCAGGTAATTTTTGAGGCATCTCAACAATGCAGTGTGGTAAATCTTCTGCTGCTGCTTCCTCAGCTACACCTGCTTTATAAATAAAGAGAATTCACAGTTCAGTCCCAATTATGCCAACTTAATATCATCTAAGTATCAAATAAAACTGACTCAAATCTATTATGTTGAATTAAATTTGGTAATAAAATGTTTTAGTAAGATGAAATAATATGCAGCATATTAGCTTTCCAGCATATAAAGTTTGCAATAGATTACTCTCTGTTTATGATAGTAGGCTAATACAGAATCATGACCAGCCGTTTTTTAAATAGTGGAGTCTGTAGGTTAGTCTCTGTGACAATTTCTAATTTGTCATTTCTCTGACTATGTTGAAAACTTTCTTTAAAGGAAAAAAATGATTTACCTGTCTTAAATGTTTACAGTAAAGTGTGCATTTATCAGAAAGATTTGTTTATGATGGTATTATTTATGTGGAATATTTATTACAGGATTTAAAAAAAAACTACTGGAAAATATATTGACTTAATAAATATTTGTTAATAGACTTGTGTCCATTTATAATTAAATCCTTCCCACTTTCCTCTCTTGATCTCTGTTTCACCTTCAAAAGAAGACAACTTTCTTCTTTAATTTTGCACTTTAAAGCAAACAACTTTAGATACAATGAGCAGAAGTTAGCTTAGCTCCCAAAAAAGAACAGGAGTACTTGTGGCACCTTTGAGACTAACATTTATTTGAGCATAAGCTTTTGTGGGCTACAGTCCACTTCATCGGATGCATAGAATGGTACATATAAGAGGAGTGTATTTATATAGATATAGATATATATACACATACAGAGAAGATTTCATACTGGCTCTAAGAGGTCTAATTAATTAAGATGACCTGTTATCAGCAGGAAAAAAACTTTTGTAGTGATAATCAAGATGATCAATTACAGACAGTTGACAAGAGGTGTAAGGATAGTTATCATATGGAAAACAGATTCAAGTAGTGTAATGACAGCTATTCCCAGTCTCTATTCAAGCCAGAGTTAATGGTATCTAATTTGCAAATCATTCAAGCTCAGCAGTTTCTCCTTGGAGTCTGTTTTTTAAGTCTTTCTGTTGCAAAATTGCCACCTTCAGGTCTCTCTCTCTCTCTCTCTCTCTCTCTCTCTCTCTAAAAATACACTCTTATATGTTATATGTTCCATTCTATACATCCAATGAAGTGGGCTGTAGCCCATGAAAGCTTATGCTCAAATGAATTTTGTTAATCTCTAAGGTACCACAAGTGCTCCTGTTCTTTTTTGTACAGATACAGACTAACATGGCTGCTACTCTGAAATTTAGCTCCCCAGTTATCTCCATAGAAATTACCTGAAATCAAATTTCTCAGTTTGTCTGTGTCAGCAAGGAGAGGGGGGGAGGAAAGGAGGGAACTGTGGACAAGCCCAGAATAGCTAGTACAGAATAGTTGTTCCTTCCTAGCTCCTGATGGACGCTCTTACTTCAACTAAGAGTGGCAGAATAAGTGTGTCTGAATGAGGAGTTAATGCTGAACAGCTACTGTGCTTTAAATTCACAACTTACCTATTTCACACTAAATTATCTCTGAATTCCCTGTGTAGAAAAGCCCTTAGAAATGGGACAAATTTGATTACTACCTAGGTATTCCAGTTCTTTGCTCTAAAAAATAGTGTATTACTTGATATTTATTGTTTACCTCTGTAAATACATCTGTTTGTAGTATTATCAGACAAGTGATGGGACTAAAATCAGGGACTCCAGGTGAGTGGTCTGCAGTGCATTTGAGGAATTTCTTACTTTTGAATAGGCATTACACACTTTTGTATCTAGTCAATGTGGATTCTGCAGCTGCAGATTTTGCCATGCAGTTCATCCCCTGCTACTGCACGTTGTATTACAGAGTCCTAGCTTCTATTGTAAAATATTACTGTAACCTGAAAAAACATTTCTGGAAAAAACCTGCTCCAGTCATGCATGAGTAAAAAGAGGTGCTCTTGACCTCGCATGGCACTTGGAACTCAAGGAACAACAAACTGCTTGGTCAAAGGATGCGTATTCTCCCATTAATGTGTGTAGGAACCATTTCAGGTTACACATCTGTCCCCTATCTTTCCAGAACCTTGATATTCAGTATAACCTTTGTTATTCATTTGACCCATAGTATGCTGATGTATATTTATCTACAAAGCTTTGCATCTAATGTGTGCCTCCTTTTGGCTGTCCAGCTGAATGAATAAACAGTATTTGGATAAAATTGCAATATCCAAGTTGCTTAGCCAACATATGCATGCTTGGGATTTTAAATAATCTGGATTATTTTCATACGTTCTTCTTGACTGCTGCAAGCAGAAAATATGCATAAATCAGCAATATCATCAGCTTGACCTGCATATGCTACATAATGTTTCATTAAAAATCTTTAAAGTATTTTGTGGTCTCTAGCATGCCTCTAAATACTATGAAAAGCATACCACGTTAGGTTTTTGACAAGTGTAACACAACTGAAAAGCCACTGTGACATGTTTCTCACTTTCCTGATATTTCTAACACTCGCACATTTTTAATATGAAACTTGCCTTTTATTGTGTGGCATTTTGTCTCGTGGAGGTCTGAAACAAATGAAATAACTAATGCAGTTTGCTTTTTATTATTGTACCAAATTTCTCCATAATTATTAAGACTATGCACCATATGACAGATAATTTTAAAAAATTGTATGTGTATGAATATTTATGGAAGTTTTATGGACATAGAGAACTTGAGGGAATGAATATCAGATATCCACATACTGTAATGTCCATGAGAGCTGGATAGTGCATTTGGATCTCATCTAAAAATGAGTAAAATTGTATGTAGCGTAAAAACTCCCTATTGACTACACATGTGAGGTAACTTGATATATTATTTATATATAAACTTGAAAAATGTATCCCTAATATGCTAATTTCAGAGACAAGGTAGATGAGGTAATATCTTTTATTGGATCAACTACTGCTGGCGAAGGAGAGATGCTTTCAAGCTTACACAGAGCTCTTTGTTCCCCCAGAAAGGTTCCCACAGACCTAAAGAAGACCTCTGTGTAAGCTTGAAAGCATGTCTCTTTCACCAACCGAAGTTGGTCCAATAAACGTTGTTACCTCACCCACCTTGTGTCTCTCATATCTTGGGAGCAACATGACTACTAAAGCACTGCAAACAAAATGCTAATTTCAGACATTTAATGTTCATATATTAACTATGGAGAGTTAAAACCGCCCATTTCTGATTAAACCATGCTGTATTTTGGGGATTATACAAATAAATGTAGTATCTATGATCATATGATCTTACGGGCTTTTTGGACAATCTCATATTCTGATGTTTCTTGCTCATGCTACTGCAAAATGCTCAGAATAGGTAATTCCACGATTGAAGATATTAGTGTATACACTGAGGATAGAATTGAGACTTCTGATTTCTTTTTGGATGAGGGGATTTAAATGGATGAGGAAAGAAACAGTAAGTTGTGATTTACATAAACCAAAAATAAAAGGCAGACATGTTGTGGTAATATCTTTCTTCTCTTAACATTGTAAGTCTTTATTAGACTTGTTAGTACCTAACTGGAAGAGTTTATTGATACACAAATGGGGCTGTGCAGCCAACGTAGTGCAGCAAATAGACTGATTTCTTATGGTAAACCAGCAGATTAGATTATTTAGGAGGAAGCTATGTGCTGAATGATGCTACCTAGAGGAAATGTAACTATGTGCAGAAAATTAATTTCCTATAATGTTTGTTCAATGCCACATTGAGGTTTCAATAGGACTGAATAAAGCATCCACTGAGAGTTACTGGACAAAATATATTAGATCCAAACTGTCAGATAGATAGAAACTAATGCCAGGACTAATAGGATTAATGAATTTCCATCCCTGGTGAGCTGCAAAACAGAAATGAAAAGTGGAATAAGTAGAGACTGACTGTTTGATAATGCCCATCTCTCCTGAAATGGCAACAAAGAAATGATGAACTGCTTTCTCTTGATGTACCAAGATAGCGTAATATTAATTACAGAATCCACAAGTGCAATTGTTGTTCTTCACAAGAAAGAAAAATATTTTTGATAAGCTTTCAAATTCAAAATTGATACTTTTGCATTCATTAATGGGAGCATTATAATGTTGTCCAGGAACTCTATCACAATGGTAGCCCAGTTCATGTTTTGGAAGAAAATGTGGAAAAGGATAGCCGAGCCAGCCGTGAAACCACCAAAATGACAAATAACACTGGAAAGCAAAGTGGCCCACTTGATTTAAAGTTCCTGAAGCATTGTGCCAATGCTTGAACAATCCTGAGAACAGTAGATCAGTAGCTATCACAAAGCAGTTTTGTGATGTTTTGTAACTTTGAATGCTAGTTAGTTCTCCTGTACATCTCTGGGCTGATGCACTTTTTATTTTGATGGTTTTATCTGTCCATTATTTCAATGGAACTTTGACAATTTTCACAGCTCACAATCAGTCCCTGTATTTAGGAGAAGGGTACTCGCTTGTTGGGGAGTGTGCTGACACCCATTTAAAGAACTCAGTAGAGAAATGAGACTTTCTATGGAATATTTATATTTACCTATAATGTATGGCAGAGAGAAAATTCTCTTGAATTCAGTACTGCAAACTTGTATAGATTTGGTCATTCTCTATTAAATTGTGTATGCTTTTAGAGCAATTTCTATAGAGCCCTACTGGTTTCATTCCTATTATGTGCTACCAGGCTCTTCCAAAAGGAAAAGTTTTTTTTCCGTATAGCTTCATCACAGTTATCAGTAGTGCCCACTGGCAGTCCAGTCAAAGCCAATAAAGTAGCATGATCCACCTCTCCCTGCAGTATACAAGATGAAAAGATACCATAAATGTGAAAGGAATTCAGCCAGTGACAATTTGAAAATAACAGATTTTACTTAAATAAGGCCAAAAGAGGAGATGATGCAAGGGGCAAACAAATCAGTTGTCATTATAGCTAACATATGATGGAGCAAGAAGATCCAAAATAAAGATTTTTAAGAATCTTTATATTTGGTTTCAATTCTTTTTTTCCATCTAGATTTCTGCCATTAATCTCCAGTCAGATTCTCCCCATTATCAGCCATTCTTATATCTGATCATGATAAAATAATTGTTTCTTTACAGAATGTATGAAACAAGATAACAGCATGTTAGGAATGCTGGAAAAAAAAGGGGGGGAAGCTCTAGAAAGAACATTTCTCCTTCCATGCCACTCTTTTATTATCCCCTCAGCCATGCTTTATTCATGTGTTTTATTCCTGTCTAATTTATGTATCAGCCCTTCAAGATGTCGAGCACCCTTAACTCCATTTGCAGTTAATGTAAAGTACTTGCACACTTACAGCACTAGATAAATGATAAAAAAACTATTGTTCTTGGTCCGCTTGGAGTGCCCACAGACTGTTGTAAAGCAAACACTTACTGCTGACCTACTTCTTTGTGAAAGCACAAGAAAAGTGGTTATCGTTGGCAAAGAAATAAATACTCCCACCTACTGACCAATTAATATTATTATCACCTAACACTCAGATGTAGTGTATAGCAGTGATATGTTATAGGAGATAGCCAGAAGCCAGGATGATATCCAACCACAACATGACTGGCTATCATGAACTGATGTTATATGATATAAAATAGTACATGCCATATTGCAGTAGCCATGAAAATGTGCCATTACTATGCTCTCCATCAGATTTTTACCTTTCCTAAAAATCGCATTCTATCATCTAACTCTGTTCGGTTACAGAAACTGTGTAAATAGTATCAAAGAGCAGCACCACAAACAATCAGTACATGAGAGGGAACATTCTTCCTAAGAGGGAAAAACTCCATTTTTTACATCTGAGGGGATTTGTTGACATTTCTCCTTTATTTTTCGCTCCAGAATTAACGGCCGGCTTTAAGCCAGCTATGTGTCTGACTGGTTAGTTATTACCAACATCAACTTGATTTTACAAATGAAATGCCATGCTGTCTAGGAAACCTAACTTTTTCTCTGGAGCCTGAATGGAATATTTTTGTAATCAGTGCAACATATTCTGACCCAATGGCCCAAGAACTCCTATTTCTTGCCTACAGTTATGGCAGCATATTGAGTATAGGCACTTCCCACGCAGCTACACACTTCAGTGAAAGAAGGCTGCAGCCACACTTGTCATTTTCGGGTGTAGCTACAGGAAAGGCCAGGAAAGCTTCTGGCAGGGAGAGGCAGTGGGGAAAAATTCCAGCAGGTGATGGATGCTAGAGCCTTTCTCCACTGCCGGAGCCTTTCACTGTGGTGGGGAAATGTGGGTGTTTACTTATTTATGAATAATTGTCAGTGTTTTCACAAATTAATGCTGTGATGATTCCATCAGGTATCCCAGAGCCATAAGCCACTGTGTTATCTCTTACTTAGCAAGAGAGCTCTTCTCTAGAATTCTGATAGCTTCCGGTCACACCAATCTGTCTGCCACACCAGCAAACTCCTCAAGACTCTGCCAGTTGAAACCTTGCCCTGCGGATGACATTGTGAACGCCAGTTCCTGAGTTTCCCAGAGGTCTCTCTCTGCAGTGACCAGTCCCTCTCACTGGCCACTCACAAAAGTTAACCAAGTCCCTTCTCCAAAGAGATGGAATACACACCAGTCTGTTGGCTCGCCAGAGGATGAGCATCTGACTTCAATATAACTGCTTTGAGATGATTGATATTAAAGTTAAGCATAAGTTTATTAACAAGCAACCTAGATTTAGGTGATTCTAAACAAGAGAAGAAGACAAGCATAGTTACAAACAAAACAAAAATAACATGATTTCTAGCAACTAAAACTTAACTATAGCAAGCCACAATCTTTGCCTAAGCAGCTTTCTCATTTACATTAAACTATCAGCATTCTCTCCCACACCTTCAGGCTGGAGGATCCACTGTTCATGGCATCAGAGAGTGCTGTTCCCTTTGACCCCTAAAGTGATAGATAACAAAGGAGTCACCTTTCTTCCCTTTTATAGTCCAGAAAACCTTTGAAATGTGTTTGAAAAGCAAATCCTGACGAAGTTCCTCTCTTCTGCAGCTTGTTTTTGAGGTGTAGCCACCAAGTCCCTTTCTCATCCTCAGATCAGTTTGCTTTCTTAATTGCCTTTGATCTGTTTGTTTACATTAGATGCAAATGTACTTCTATTGTCCTTTGCTTGTAATTAAGCCATGCTGATTTTCTTATCTGCCTATTAGCTGGATCCATGCAGACATGTAAATCCACATTCATGACCAGTATGTCACCAGTGTTTATATGATACCTTACAATGTGCTGTATGGCTAAATATTCTGACAACAGTATAGCTGGGGTGTCCTTTGGCAGTTGGTATATATAGGGACTCTTAAAGTCATAAATGCTGTGTTCCCTCTCCTTTTATTAAAAGTTTTCTTTCATTATGCACAAACTCAGTACTTGTGAGTGGGGAAGTATTGCCCAGTGGAGCTTATTTTTCCCAGATTTCTGGGTGGGAGCTTGAGCTAGTTGTTTTGTGTCCTTGTTGCTGCAAACACCACCTGGCAGAAGGGTGAGATAACAATATTTTCAGTTACTTATGATCTTAAGTTAAGTCCATGCACAAAAAAAACCCTCATTTTCATTAGTGAGTTCTCTTAAAAGCAAATCTGGGAGAGGTACAATATTTGAGCACTAAAAGAAAAGGAATGTTGATGCTGAAGATTATTCGTAAAGCATAGCAAGCACACTGTATTTAATACAAGCAGTAAAAGTCCCATTGACTTCCAGTGAAACTTGTCGTCCTAAGTCACTTAAGTGCTTTTGAAATTTTCACCCTAAATAACTTTAGAAACTGAATCTCTCATGGAGAATATAGTTCGCAGAAAGTGAAATTTATTCCAGTGCTGAGGGCCAGTGCAAGCTCTTTATGTTGTTTAAATCCAACTATCTCTAATCCTAATGTTGAGGTTCTAAATGGTGCATAGTGTTGTGAACTTTACCCATGTGGCATAAAACATTTGATAACAAAGGTTTTATATATTGTAATACTACTACTTAGCTAGTAAACTTACTGGTGCTGGGAATTACTTCTCTGTATTTGCACAGTGTCTATATAAAATAATGTCAGTTTATTTGGGACATAGGCATGTCTGTAATGTAAATAATAATTGACACTTATAGTTCTTCATCTTAAATGGTCTTTGAAGACAATGAATTTATCTTCAACCGCTGTGAGGTACATTATCTCATGGACAAGAAACTGAGTCAGAAGTTAAGTGATTTGCCTCAGGGTACAGAGGAAGTTGGTGACAGAGCCAGAATTTGACTCTGGGAGCTCTTGGCTCTCTGTCCTGTTCTCACACCATTAGACTGTGCCTCTCCCTGATTGGCCTTGTGCATCACATAGTCATATTTTATCTTTAAATTTGGCATTTAAAATTGTACTATATGGAGGCAGGATTTGCATGAGCAGCATTCTTTTCCTCTAGGAAGAAGAATAGGGGAATAACTAATTTTATAAGAAACATATTGATTTATCACAAGATCTTAGAATATTTAGGTAAGGTGCAGTATTGGTATACTACAGTAGAGCCCTCCTTCAGTGCAATTGATTTGATCCTCTTAATCACTGGGATGTGAAGTTCTTTATTTAGAACATGATTTATTTTCCCCCACTTTAAATTGAAACATACTTTCAAGTGGAAAGCTTGATGTACGCTTTCAGGCACCCATCAACAACCATTTTGTTTCATCAAAGCTTTGAGATGCCAAGGGAAACAGAATAAAGAGCTGCAAATATGTGCCAAGAGTGACCACAGGGCAATTTAACATAGGTTATAAAGAGCATGCTGGTTGCCTCTCAAAGTTGTAGCATTCTGATGAAGACTTTCAGGAGTATGATGGATATCAGGAGTGAAACGTGCAAATCACCAGAGCTTTAAATTACCATACCTGCTATCAGTTTCTCCTCAGCTGCAGTGAACAGCAGCCATGTGGATATACTTACAAAGATATAGATATTGCAAGTGAAAGGCATTGTATTAGATTTGAATTAACTTAAAGATTTTCCTTCTTTATCTGATTTAAGATGCACTTGTGAATTCACACATTCAATATACGAACATGAATAAGATGCAATTGTTTTTCAGTGGGCCTTTTGTAAAACAAGTGTTTCACTTAAATGTTTCTGACAGAAAGAAAATGTGAAAATTGTTTGGCCCATATACAGAAATATAGTTTTCAACTTCTGAGGTTTCTAGTAAATGGTGATAAATGGAGAAATAGTGTAGTTCAATAATTATTTTTTGGCCAATTTATAGTTTGGGGGTGAGGCAGACTTTTTTATTAGTACATCTTATCTTGTAGTTTCTTAATCTATTGTTTTTATTCCCTTTATTTAATTTTCAGATAACAAAAAGAGATTACCTAAAAAGGCTTTGTGGAAAATAATCTGTATGATCCCTGAAAAGAATAGTATGTTGAAAACAAGCTACTTACTATGCACAATATTTTCTTTTCAATATTGTGTGCTGTGGGCTAAATCTTGGTCATTCTTACAGTCCTACTCAAGCCCATGGAGCAGAGTTTTGGCCACTTTGTCTAGCAGCATCTTCAAGCATCAAATTCTCCCAACAGTAATTTAATTTGCTTGATTTTTATACACTTTTTTTTCTCAAAGGAGTCAGGTGTCTTAAAAGCATACCCAGTGGGCATGTGGTTACAAAATTTTTACCTAATTAATACTTTAGGAGGAGACTGTAGAGTGGTGCCAACTGAACATTACCCCACATTCGCTTCCTTATCAGTCATTCACTTCAGATGTTTGAGTGATGTCCTTCAAGAGGGTCGAGATGTCCTGGTCAGCCCATGTTCCACTCAGGATGTTCTACACATATTGTTTGCTTTCAAGTGGACATATTTGCTGACTCAAAGATCTGTATTGATCATACACGCAGCATGGAGCCAGTCAGTTTCACATCTGCCTGATGCTAAGAGAAGGATTTTGCTCCCAGCATCATCTTTCATAGTTCAGTCATGTCAAGCTATGTTCTCATTATTCATTCAGTATGGCCACACCAATTTGGCACCATGTAACCCATTGTTGGCTCTCAGGGAAAACGTAAGTGTGCTTGAGCTATATTTTGTATAGATTGCATAAAATGTGCAGGTTAGATTTGAGGCTATTCTGTTTTGGAAGTTGCATAGGCTATCTTCTCATCTGGAATATATCGTGTCTGTGGGCATGTGTTTCTGGCTTTATCATTTGTAACTCATCTGTTAACAGTGTAAATTTAGGAATAACCTTTATTTTATTATTACCCAACAACTAGATACACATACAATGGACTGTATTGAACATTAGCAAAACAAATACAAATTAGTGAGACCAGCCACTATGGATGGTGGTATATGAATATACATTCAGATTACTATGTTATGTCATCAATATCTTAACACCATTTTCACCTTCTGCAACAGCTGCAATATCACTACTGCTTTTCTTAGGATTTGCACCTTAATCTACTCAACCGTGACACTGTTAAGCAGAAAGCTTTTCTAGAGAAAGTAGATGTTTGAACATGATAGTTTTTGACTCAACCTCCTTATCATGCGTGGTTTGAGGGCAGTTATACAAAATGCAAACCCAGAAACAAATATTTTAACTGCCTGTTCAGAATCCCCTGCTGCTGTAAACTCAGCCTGTCTTAGCTCAGTGTGTAAACTCAGCTCTGTTCCCACCACTTCAGTATTTGCTTCAGCTTCAAAATTAAGTTTGTGTGAGAGAATCTGAGTTGACTGATGCCAAATACTTCGCCACTTGCCAAGATTCAAAACAAGAGCAATAGAATTGAAGTTAAACTTAAAGTGATATGGGATAAGCTATAAGTAGAAAATAGTCTGTAACTTCAGTCTTGATGTAAATAATTTAATGAAAGTGAGAACAAGAAGTTTGTGTGGAATGGAAATACATCTGGGTTTCAAATGAGGGCTGGAGGATGTCATAATGACTGTGTTAAAGCACAGGGAATGAAGTAGAATTTATGCCATTTAACAATCACATTTTCAATTGATTTTTACTACATGTTCACCTTAATAGATAAATTAAAAGGTTGAAATCATCATTTATCCCAAGAGCCACTTAAAATACTATATTTAAATAACACTGAATATAGAAATCAGACTGATATTAAAAGCAGAAATAGCAGTGTAGTATTGAGCTGACGTAAAGAGCTGCATGGAGGAAGCCATTTGGAATGTATAATATATATTTCAGACTTCTTACTAGGGAGACAAGGTGAGGTGAGGCAATAGCTTTTATTAAACCAACTTCTGTTGGGGAGACAGACAAGATTTTGAGCTAACACAGACCTGAAGAAAAGCTCTGTGTAAGCTTGAATGTTTGTTTTTCTCTCCCCAACAGGAGTTGGTCCAGTAAAAGATACTACCTCACCAATCTTCCCTCTCTAATATGCAGGGACTAACATGGCTACAACACTGCATGAAGACTCTTTACTACCCAGGACATCATATATTTTTTTAAAAAAGAAAAGCTAATGTACCTGAATGTCAATCAGCATTATCTGTGAAAGGAATTTTACTGATTGTGACTAGTATGGAATCAAGTAGTATGCCAACTATCAGTATTCACTATATGTGGCATAGGTGCCGACTCTCAGTACTCTGGGCTTGGTGCACCATGGGGAAAAAATGGTCGGTGCTGAGGACCCACCGGCAGCCCCCTCACAGAACCTCCCCCTTCCCCAAGTGCCTCCTACTGATGGATGACGCCAATCCGGTCAAGCCCCCACCTCTGGCATTTTGAAAAGTTGGCGCCTATGATATGTAGCAAGATGAGGTAGCATGGCTTAATGAATAGAGCACAGGACTAGGACTCAGGAGACCTATTCCTGACTCTGCAGGGTGACCTTTAAGCAAGTCACTTCACCCCGCTGTGCCTCTGTTTCTCCATCTATAAAATGGGGATACCTTCCGCCTTTGAGATCTACTAATGAAAAGTGTTATGTAAGAGTTAGCTATACATTATTATTTAAGGATGGAAATAAACTCTATCTAAAATCAAATTTATATAAAATGTATTTTAAAAGTTTTTCCGATATTTTTATTTGGAGAGGTACAGGAAAAGGATTTAAAGCAACCCAAGAGCTTTCTCTCTTTAAATTATATGATGTAAAATACTGTTTGGCTAGTGGAATTAATGAATTGGGAAACACTGAGATAGAATTATGAATATTGATTCCAATATACTTGGAAAAAAATACTATTTTTTTAATTTGCAAAGTGTAGTACCAGTACATAAAGGTGTTTACGTGTGTGTATCTATCTATATATAGAATATCAATCAGCATTATCTGTGAGAGGAATTTTACTGATTTTGACTAGTAAGGAGTCACTTAGTATGGAGTCTAGATAGATAGATAGATCGATAGATAGATAGATACACACACAGTATATAATTAACACTAAAACATATCTAGTATTACCTAGGAATTAGTCACTGTTCTGTAGCAGAGTAAGGTCTCAACTCTACAAACTTTTTGGCATATGGAGAGATTTACTTGTGTGAGTAGATCCATTGACTTCAGTCAGACTACTCATAGAATCATAAAAGATTAGGGTTGGAAGAGACTTCAGGAGGTCATCTAGTCCAACCACCTGCTCAAAGCAGGATCAACCCCAACTAAATCATCCCAGCCAGGGCTTTGTCAACCCAGGCCTTAAAAAACTCTACAGATAGAGATTCCACCACCTCCTGAGGTAACCCATTCCAGTGCTTCACCACCCTCATAGTGAAATAGTTTTTCCTAATTTCTTACTTACAAGGATACTTACAAGGAGAGGCTGAGGAAACTGGTCTTATTTACTTAGACCTCGCCCACTGCAACTTAAGACCATTGCTCCTTGTTTTGTCATCTGCCACCACTGAGAACAGCCTAGTCTCATCTTCACTGGAACCCCCCCTTCAGGTAGTTGAAGGCTGCTATCAAATCCCCCCTCACTCTTCTCTTCTGCAGACTAAATAAGACCAGTTTCCTCAGCCTCTCCTTGTAAGTCATGTGCCCCAGCCCTCTGCTGGACTCTCACCAATTTGTCCATATCCTTTCTGTAACGGGGGGGTCCAAAACTGGACACAACTCCAGATGTGGCCTCACCAGTGCTGAATAGAAGGGAATAATAATTTCCCTCGATCTGCTGGCAATGCTCCTACTAATGCATCCCAATATGCAGTTAGCCTTCCCAGAAACAAGGGCACACTGTTGACTCATATCCAGCTTCTCATCCACTGTAACCCCCAGGTCCTTTTCTGCAGAACTGCCGTTCAGCCAGTCAGTCCCCAGCCTATAGCAGTGCATGGGATTCTTCCTTCCTAAGTGCAGGACTCTGCATTTGTCCTTGTTGAACCTCATCAGATTTCTTTTGGCCCAATCCTCCAATTTGTCTAGGTCACTCTGGACCTCATCCTTACCCTCCAGTTTATCTACCTCTCCCCTCAGCTTGGTATCATCCACAAACTTGCTGAGGGTGCAATCCATCCCATCATCCAGAACATTAATGAAGATGTTGAACAAAACTGGCCCAAGGACAAACCTCTGGGGCAGTCCGCTTGATACCAGCTGCCAACTAGCCATTGAGCTGTTGATTACTAGTCGTTGAGCCCAATGATCGAGCCAGCTTTCTATCCACCTTATAGTCCATTCATCCAATCCATACTTCTTTAACTTGCTGGTAAGAATATTGTGGGAGGCAGTATCAAAAGCTTTGCTAAAGTCAGATATATCATGTCCACCCCTTTCCCCACATTCACAGAGCCAGTAATCTCATCGTAGACAGTAATAAGGTTGCTTAGGCATGACTTGCCCTTGGTGAATCCATGCTGACTCTTCCTGATCATCTTCCTCTCCTCCAAATGGATTCCTTGAGGATCTGCTCCATGATCATAGAATCGTAGAATGTCAGGGTTTGAAGGGACCTCAGGCGGTCATCTAGTCCAACCCCCTGCTCAAAGCAGGACCAATTCCCAACTAAATCATCCCAGCCAGGGCTTTGTCAAGCCTGACCTTAAAAACCTCTAAGGAAGGAGATTCCACCACCTCCCTAAGTAACCCATTCCAGTGCTTCACCACCCTCCTAGTGAAAAAGTTTTTCCTAATATCTAACCTAAACCTCCCCCACTGCAACTTGAGACCATTACTCCTTGTTCTGACATCAGGTACCACTGAGAACGGTGAACTATCCTGTTTGGAACCCCTCTTTTGAGGTAGTTGAAAGCAGCTATCAAATCCCCCCCTCAATCTTTTCTTCTGCAGACTAAACAATCCCAGTTCCCTCAGCCTCTCCTCATAAGTCATGTGCTCCAGCCCCCTAATCATTTTTGTTGCCCTCCGCTGGACTCTTTCCAATTTTTCCACATCCTTCTTGTAGTGTGGGGCCCAAAACTGATACAGTACTCCAGATGAGGCCTCACCAATGTCGAATAGAGGGGAATGATCATGTCCCTCGATCTGCTGCCAATGTCCCTACTTTTACAGCCCAAAACGTTATTAGCCTTCTTGGCAACAAGGGCACACTGTTGACTCATATCCACTTCTCGTCCACTGAAACCCCTAGGTCCTTTTCTGCAGAACTGCTGCCTAGCCATTTGTACCTAGTCTGTAACAGTGAATGGGTTTCTTCTATCCTAAGTGCAGGACTCTGCACTTGTCCTTCTTGAACTCATCAGGTTTCTTTTGGCCCAGTCCTCTAATTTGTCTAGGTCCCTCTGTATCCTATCCCTACCCTCCAGCATATCTATCACTTTTCTCAGTTTAGTGTCATCTGCAAATTTGCTGAGAGTGCAGTCCACACCATCCTCCAGATCATTAATGAAGATATTGAACAAAATCGGCCCCAGGACCGACCCTCGGGGCACTCTGCTTGATACCAGCTGCCAACTAGACATGGAGCTGTTGATCACGAGCCATTAAGCCTGACAATCTAGCCAGTTTTCTGTCCACCTTATAGTCCATATATCCAGCCCATACTTCTTTAACTTGCTGGCAAGAATACTGTGGGAAACCATATCAAAAGTTTTGCTAAAGTCAAGGAATAACACATCCACTGCTTTCCCCTCATCGACAAACCCAGTTATCTCCTCATAGAAGGCAATTAGGTTAGTCAGGCATGACTTGCCCTTGGTGAATCCATGCTGACCCTGATCACTTTCCTCTAAGTGCTTCAGAATTGATTCCTTGAGGACCTGCTCCATGATTTTTCCAGGGAATGAGGTGAGGCTGACTGGCCTGTAGCTCCCCAGATCCTCCTCCTTCCTTTTCTTAAAGACGGGCACCACATTAGCCTTTTTCCAGTCATCCGGGACCTCCCCCGATCACCGTGAGTTTTCAAAGATAATGGCCAATGGCTCTGCAATCACATCTGCCAACTCCTTTAGCACCCTCGGATGCAGCGCACCCGGCCCCATGGACTTGTGCTCATCCAGTTTTTCTGAATAGTCTCGAACCACTTCTTTCTCCACAGAGGGTTGGTCACCTTCTCCCCATATTGTGCTACCCAGTGCAGCAGTCTGGGATCTGACCTTGTTTGTGAAGACAGAGGCAAAAAAATCATTGATTACATTAGCTTTTTTTCACATCCTCTGTCACTAGGTTGCCTCCCTCATTCAGTAAGGGGCCCATGCTTTCCTTGACTTCCTTGTTGCTATCATACCTGAAGAAATCCTCCTTGTTACTCTTAACATCTCTGGCTAGCTGCAACTCCAAGTGTGATTTGACCTTCCTGATTTCACTCCTGCATGCCTGAGCAATATTTTTATACTCCTCCCTGGTCATTTGTCCAATCTTCCACTTCTTGTAAGCTTCTTTTTTACGTTTAAGATCAGCAAAGTTTTCACTGTTAGGCCAAGCTGGTCGCTTGCCATATTTACTATTCTTTCTACACATCGGGATTGTTTTTTCCTGCAACCTCAATAAGGATTCTTTAAAATACAGCCGGCTCTCCTGGACTCCTTTCCCCCTCATGTTATTCTCTCAGGGGATCCTGCCCATCAGTTCCCTGAGGGAGTCAGTCTGCTTTTCTGAAGTCCAGGGTCCGTATTCTGCTGCTTTCCTTTCTTCCTTGTGTCTGGATCCTGAACTCGACCATCTCATGGTCACTGCCTCCCAGGTTCCCATCCACTTTTGTTTCCCCTACTAATTCTTCCTGGTTTGTGGGCAACAGGTCTAGAAGAGCTCTGCCTCTAGTTGGTTCCTCCAGCACTTGCATCAAGAAATTGTCCCCTGCACTTTCCAAAAATTTCCTGAATTGTCTGTGTGATTTTTCCAGGGACTGAGGGGTGAGGCTGATTGGTCTGTAATTCCTCGGATTCTGCTACTTACTTGCCTTTTTCCAGTCATCCAGGACCTCCCCCAATCACCACAAGTTTTCAAAGATAATGGCCAATGCCTCGGCAATCGCATCGGCCAACTCCCTCAGCACCTTAGGATGCATTCGATCTGGACCCATGGATTTGTGCATGTCCCACTTTTCTAAATAGTCCTTAACCTGTTCTTTCAACACTGAGGGCTGCTCACCTCCTCCCCATATTGAGTACTTCAGCTTTTTTCCACATCATCTGTCACTAGGTTGCCTCCCCCATTCAGTAAGGTTCCCACACTTTCCCTGACCACCTTCTTGTTGCTAACATACCTGTAGAAACCCTTCTTGTTACCCTTCACATTCCTTGCTAGCTGAAACTCCAGTTGTGCTTTGCCTTCCTGATTACCCCCCTGTATGCTCAAGCAATATATTTATACTCCTCCCTAATCATCTGTCCAAGTTTCCACTTCTTGTAAGCTTCCTTTTTGTGTTTTAGCTCACTGAAGATTTCTCTGTTAAGCCAAGCCTGCCATATTTGCTATTCTTTCTGCACATCGGGATGGTTTGTTCCTGTGCCCTCAATAAGGCTTCTTTAAAATACAGCCAGCTCTCCTGGACTCCTTTCCCCCTCATGTTATTCTCCCAGGGCATCCTGCCCATCAGTTCCCTGAAGTCCATAGTCCAGATTCTGCTCCTCTCCTTTCTTCTTTTTGTCAGGATCCTGAACTCAACCGTCTCATGGACACTGCTGCTTAGATTGACATCTACTTCCCCTACCAATTCTTCCCTGTTTGTGAGCAGCAGGTCAAGAGGAACACAGTCTCTCGTTGGTTCCTCCAGCACTTGCACCAGGAAGTTATCATCAACACACCCCAAAACTGTCCTGGATTGTTTGTGCACTGCTGTATTGCTCTCCCAGCAGATGTCAGGGTGATTGAATTCTCCCATGAGAACCAGTGCCTGTGATCTGGAAACTTCTGTTAGTTGTCTGAAGAAAGCCTCATCTACCTCATCCTCCTGGTCTGGTGGTCTATAGCAGACACCCAACACTACATCACCCTTGTTGCTCTCACCTCTACACTTAACCCAAGGACTCTCAACAGCCTTTTCCCCAGTTTCATACTGGTTCTCTGAGCAATAATACTGCTCAATCACTGCCACAGAGGAAGGTCCCTTCGCCGAAGTGTCACCGCTGACAGTGCTGGGACTTCGGTGGCAGCTCAATCGGCTGCTGGTGCCTTTGGTGGCATTTCAGCAGAGGGACCTTCCTCTGCGGCAGCGATTGAGCTGCTGCCAAAGACAGTGGCGGGACTTCGGCGGCAGCTCCTTTGGGACGTTGCGGGGCCCTCTTAGGGGTGTGGGTCCTCATTCCAGGGAATTGGCTGAATCGCCTTAAAGCCGGCCCTGGGTATGGGGGTAATGCGCCATAACATCTCTGGACCTGCTTAGGGACCCTGGCAGGAAGCTTCAGGCCCAATCCATTCCCCACATCCGCATCAAAGGTACAAAAGATGAGTTGAGGAGAGCCCCATGCTGCAGGAGACTGTGAAACATCATGTTAGGGGTCCATGCCCAAGCAGCCCACTAGGTTACAAAGACCTCACATTGGTCCCTTTCTTAACCCTCCCACTACACTGACCATATTTCTTCAAATATTGTTTTCTTTTAGTTGAAACTGTTTTAAAAGACTACTCCTTGGTTTGATATCAGTTATATTTGTGCAAACCAGGAGGTGCTGAATTTGTGAAAAATAACTAACTCATGAAAGCCATATAGAAACAGCATTTTAAAAAGGTATTAATTTATATTTTATAACAATTCAGTACTAATCATTAAGATAATTTGGTATGATATGACATTTTAAAAATAATTCTGATTTATCCTTTGATGTAATTTAGTATGAACATACATTACACACTTTGGATTTCAGTCCCTGTACAATCATAGCTTTAATATACGTCAAGTGGGTGTTTCGCCTGAGCTGAAGGTTCAGATGAAATATTTTTGACAAATTTACAGTGCATACTACAGCAATGAGTATTATTTCAGCTGCTGCACATACAGTATATTCAATATAGCAGCGTTTCTCAATTTTTTAAAAATTTTATTATAGTGTGGTCTGTGTTTTAATACAGGGACTATCTCATTGGTCATTTCCCCAACCATGTTTTAGTGGTCAGAGGTGCATGTTAATTAAGCATCTTTTAAGTATGTTGAGTATATGCTTAAATGCTTCCATTCCTACTAACTATAGAAAAATTAAACAATCTTCGTTAGTTTAGTAATTATATAGATTTGGTATAGTAGTGTTTCAAGTGGCAGGAAATTTTATTCAGAGGCTCCAGTATTCACGTTTTCCTTGATCTGTTTATGCACTAGTTTAGGATTGTTATAAATATAATCCCTTTGGCTCAGTTTTCTAAACTTAAATGTCTTTGCCTGTAATCCTTGCATGGATTGTCAATCTGATTATGATTTTCAAGGAAATTCAAAAGAGAAAATAAAATTAAAAAAGCCCTTGGCCTTCTGGGTACTCTCCCTGGAGTGACCTCAGTGGCCAGCCCCTTGTTACTGCTGAAGGAAATACATGCTTAAAATATGTAATGAACTGACACATCTGCAAAGAGTAAAACTACTATCTAGTCATGCATATTCCCAAAGACTCATGACATGCAACCCATGGAAAAGCTCCAGCTGCAAGCTCTCTCACAGAGTAAATAAACAACTTGCTGCAAAATGTTTTCCTGTACTGTTTAGAAACAATTTGGTTTAAAACCATATCATCAGTTGCTGCCCAAGGTGAATTCCAAATTCCTGACCACAGCTTACTAATGCTGTAATCACAGGCTTCACCTGTGGAACCCTAAGTACTGAGCTTCCTTTTGATCTCAGTTACACCAGTTTCATATTAGCATAACTATAAATGTTAAATCAGGAGTAAATCCATTTAACACTTGTGTTCATGAGATCAGAATTAGGTCCACTTTATTCACTGGTCATCTTTGTTGTCAGTGCAACATACCAAGTGCTGTTCATCAGTGTTACTGTAGACATGTCTTCTCATTGCAGTCTCCGGAATTATTCATATTCCCAGCACAATACAGGCAAAGCAGCATTTTGCATGGGATACAGTCACCCATCCTCCTTTTCCAAATAACAAAGAATATCCTTGTACTTCTCTACAGAATCCTTCAGACCACAAGCAGACCACTCCTTTGGTTACTGAAATGGAGCCTCTTATTAAATTATTCTTTCTGAAGTGTTTGTTTAAAAAAAAAGCACATGACAACATATATAATATTGCAGGACTCAGTCCAATAGCCTGCATTATTTAATATAGATGGTAACTTCCCTGTGCCCCAGGGGTTTACTACTGATCTGCAAAATCAGAAGTAAACAGCCAAAATAGCTTCCATTCTGGAGGTCCAGTCTTCCCCTCCCTAAAGTCAATGGGAAAAACAGGAGTGAGATTGGGTCCAGAGTGTGCAAAGAACTATGTAAATTCTGTAAATAAACTGATCTACTTACAAATATTTGTAAGGCGTGGAGCAGCAAATATTAGGAAGAGGCATACTGATAATTTGCTTTGCTTACTATACATTAAGCCTATGATCTAACTGGCTTAGAAACTTTCAGTGCATAATAATGGGTGTAACAGAAGTAAATGTTGCAAGGAAAGAAAAGCTGAATTTTTGTATATTGCAAAAATGTGATGGCCCACTGATTAGTCTGGTGCTAAAGCCACATAAGGTTTTGTTTGAGCTCAAACCCAGCTAGTGGCTGAACACCACCATTTTTTCTTCCCCCTCCTCCCCGTTCCTCCCCCCCATCCCCGCAGTCACATTACTTTGGCATATTGTGAAATGTTTCTTTTTGGTAGCTCTAGGGAAATAATATTGCAGTCAGACCAGAGTCCAAATCCTGGTTCTAGCACTTACTTGATCTGTGATCTTACCGAAGTCATTTGAGTTCTGTATGTTTTTCAAACTGTAAATATGGTGAAAATGATGCTTAGATACTTTTGTAGAGTATGCAGAAGTATCGGTCTGATTATTTGTTCTTAAGTGTTACGTGCTTAAATTCTTTAACACTGGAATAGCCACTTCTTGCATTACAGAACTGCGGGCAGAAGAATTATTATCTTTCCTAGACACATGTGTTCTGTTTTCTGTTGGTTCTGCCTTGGTTTGGTTTCAGACAGCTGTCCCTCATCCAGGTGCTGATCAGGTAGGCATTCAGAGAATCAGCAAATGGTGGTGTTCTTGTTTGTCGTAAAGGGGATAACAGCTTACATGTTGCCTGCATAGTGCTGGCATCTTCCCAGCTTTCCCAGTGGCTTCAGATAGATATTGAAATATATGGGGGAGACCCCACATATGAGTGTCTCGGAGACTGAGGGAACAGTTACCAATAATAACCCTTTCATTTCAGAAGGAAAGACCTGAGCCATTTCAGGATATTTTTGTCTAACCTTTGGAAGTTGAACAGGATTGTTTGGTGGTCCATAGTATCAAATGCTGCAAAGAGGTCCATGAATATGAACATTGTTTTCCCTGTCTATGGGAAGGAGGAAAGGAAGGATTGTTCTTATGGTTAAGGCACTGGTCTGGGACTCCAAAGACTTGGCTGCAGACACCCGTTATGATTTTAGGCAAGATACTTAATCTCTGTCTCTCGGTTTACTGTCTGTAAAATGGAGCTCCTTTGAGATGTTCTGTGAATAAACAGATGAATGGTTGTGAGACATTAAGATATTATGTTGGTGGGGGGCCATATAAATAAATAGATCATTAGAGCAACTGGGGCTGTCTCAGGTCCCATAACTTGAAGCCTGACTGGTGGGGATGGTGGCAACAGATAGGTGATGCTGAAAATATTTTTTAGCTTGCTTAGAAATGGGAGTCTGGAAACTGAGAAATAATTTGAAAAGTTGCTGGTAACAAGCAAATATTTCTTTGGTATTGGACAGATTATTCCATGTTGGGGTTGAAGGGGAATAGAATTCCCTCTTCAAAGGTGCTGTTGCTGCACTCTGTTAGAAGACGTCCTAAGTGTTTTCTAATCTCTGACTGCCTAGGAAAGATGTGGATCATAGTCACAGGCAGTTGTCCATGAGTGATGCCGGTATTGGTTTAAGAAAGGTCTATAAAATCATGAATGGTGTGCAGAAAGTGAATAAGGAAGTGTTATCTACCACTTCACCTAATAAAAGAACCAGGGTTCCCCCTCAACACACAATCAACCTGTGGAATGTGTTGCCAGGGGATATTGCAAAGGCCAAAACTATAATTAGAGTAAAAAAAGAGCTAGATAAGTTCATGGAGGATAGGTCCATCAATGGTTATTAGCCAAGATGGTCAAGGATGCAACCCTGTGCTCTGGGTGTCCCTAAGACTGACTACCAGATGCTGGGGATGGACAACAATGAAATGATCCCTTGACGATTGCCCTGTTCTGTTCATTCCCTTTGAAGCACCTGGCATTGGTCACTATCAGAAGACAAAATACTGTGCTAAGATGGACCACTGGTGATGTTTATAGATCTGGCATGGAATCATCTCAAATGGAGGCGTCTCTGAGGAAAAAAATGGATAATAATACCAGATTCTAGGGTTGAGCTGAAGCATTCTTGAATTACGTAGTGATTTATCAACCAGAAGAGCTCTATGGAGAAAGACTTTGCTGCCCCATAGACAATGAGAAATAAGCCATCAGAGTGTTGGCATATATTTGAATCCTTTGTGTCCAAATCAGTCTTTATCTCCAGGGCTGCTTGAGATTTTTTTCCCCCTTTCCTTCCTTTTTTACCTATTGCATGTCATTTGAGAACCAAGATAAGTGTGAGCCATAGAGTGGAAGCGGGGGCTTTGGTGCCAGTGTCTAATGCAGTAGTTAGTGTATCCACTTGCGTAATTCACAAGTTCATCTAGATCCTGTATTATAGTGATTCTCAACCAAGGGTATGTGTATCCCTCTGGGTACACATCGGTCTCCCAGGGGGTACATCAGCTCATCTAGATATTTGCCTTGTTTTACAACAAGCTACAGAAAAAGCACTAGCAAAGTCAGTTCAAATTAAAATTACACACAGACAGTGATTTGTTTTACACTGCTTTAGATACTATATACATTGGAAAGTAAGCACAATACAATATTTATATTCCAATTGATTTATTTTATAACTGTACGGTAAAAATGAGAAAGCAAGCCATTTTTCAGTAATAGTTGCTGTGACGCTTTTTTATATTTTTATGTCTGATTTTGTAAGCAAGTAGTTTTTAAGTGAGGTGTAACTTGGGGGTATGCAAGACAAATCAGACTCCTGAAAGGAGTACAGTAGTCTGGAAAGGTTGAGAGCTACTGCTTTCTAAAATTTACAAAACTATTTAATTCAGCTATTTTGTTGCAGAATAGAGTTCTATAAATACAATAAACTGGGTGATGCTTAACATAATTTTTCAGCATTAGTCCCAGGATATATGAGAGGCAAGGGATGAAGTAATAACTTTTATTGGATCACCTTCTGCTGTTGGAAGAGACAAGCTTTTGAGCAACACAGAGCTCTTCTTCAGGTCTAGGGGGAGGGGGAACTAGACTTGAAGAAGAGCTCTGTGTAACTCGAAATGTTGTCTCTTCCAACAGCAGAAGTTGGTCCAATAAAAGTTATTACCTCACCCACCTTCTCTCTCTAATATATTTAAGTTTACAGTATGTAGAAAGACACTTAAAATTTTTATACAGGAATTTTTCATTTGTAACCTGTTGTTGTGGAAAGATTTGTATGTGGAAATATTATGGCTCATATAGCAAACAGCCTATAGTATACTCTTGCACAGAATACATATTTATTAGAATCCACAAGTGTGCCAAAGGAGTATGTCTTGCTTTCCAGCAAATGAAGAATTGAAACTTTTTTTTTTAATTTTTAATTTTAACAAGAAAATGCAGCAAAAATATTTTACAGAACTATGAAGTCAAGCCTCAGCTCTTTCACTAAGTGTCTTCAGCTGCTGGAGGTATGTCGTACCTTAATTGCCACGTGTTTTTTGTGTGTTATAGTACAATACAATATCTAAGTCTTACAATAGATTTTTAAAATCTTGTTACTCAATGTACTGAATAATAGATTAAGAAGGAGAAGAAGAAGAAAATAATAGAAAAGACAGTAGACACATCTTTAAAATACCTTTAGAATATTTTTCTCTTTTTTTTCTTTTTTTTTTTAAATAAAAAAGTTTGGTTAGCTGTAAATCTTTTTGCAGGTTACTTTGAAGTCTCCAGTGTTCCATTGTTGCTTTCAATAGTGAATCACAGGGGGCTGAGACACCACAGTTAAAATATGGTTAGAAAATCTAAATCAAAGTAATGTTTCAAAAGCCTGTGAAATGCTGTTGAAAGAGGTGGCATTAGGGCTAGTGACAAAGAATGTAGCTTTTTGTATAAATGTATAGAACTGTTGCATTTTGATGAAGACCTACATTGTTAGGGAGAGAGAGAAATTAAGAGCTTTAAAAATGTTTTTGAAACAAATAAAATGCGCAAGTGCCTGTTTGAGGACTGGAGCCTATCAAGTATTCATAATCTTGTTCTCCAGATGACTGAGTGAAATTATATGGAGTTTTTTTCACATATTGTCTTCAAATTGTAAAAGCAGGCATTAAGATGAGTAAAATAACAAGAGTAAATCTATACAGCTACTGATATATATTGTTGCCCCCAAGTGGCTAGTCACTGTTCAGAGCCCCTAGAGATGTTCCTGTTGGGAATAGAAATTTGTGGTAATCAGGTATTTCTTTGATGCAAGTTTGTTTGTTTATAGTAAATGTACAAAGTCCTACGTGTCTCAAACAGCACAGGAAACAGCCTCTTTTGCTCACAACACGAAGAACAGCCTTTACCTCTGACCAAAAAAAACACCTCTTTCCAGGTTTCTTCCAGGGTCATACACCGTGCTTCCATCTGCCCTTGCCAGCTGTTTGTCTGCCTCTGTATGCTCTATTTCTCTCTCCATAGCCATATCCATGTATGTATACACACATTCTCTCTGCCCACTCAGTCCAAAACCCCTTGGGGGTGTTCACAGACCCATTTTATCTTAAGTGGTGGTGTGACAGGGCCCCACACTAGGCAGGAAAGAGTTAATCTTACACTAAGGGAGGCAGAAGTCCCGCCCCTTAGACCAGACTGGGCCTGCTCCAGATGCTAACTAGTATAAAGGAGAAAAGGCCAGCTTATTCTGGGCTGACCACTGGGGAAGACTCTCAGTGGAGGCTCCAGCCAGGGAGCCACTTCAGCCCCCAATTGCAGGAACCAGAGAGCCTGAGGCCCAGACCAGAGGCCGGTTGCCCCCAGCCAGTTGACAAGAGTCAGAGTCCCAACCAGCTACCTGTACCAAGGAACTTGGAGATCCCAATGATGAACAGCTCTTGGCTTCGGGACTCACAGTAGGAAGTGGCCCAGGGGAGTATAGTGAGTGTATCTCCCACCGGTAGGATTCCCCACTGGCTGAGTGGTGACCACATTCACTGCTGACAGGGCCCTGGGCCGGGAGCCAGGGGAGAGGAAGGGGCTGAGTCCTCCTACCACCCCTGTTGCCACCCACTTGTGGGTGGTGGTCCACTTCTTTGACTCTGTCTCTTAGGCCACACAGCCCTGACCCCAAAAGCAGTGCTATTGACTCTGGCCGGTAGGCCACACAGCCCTGACCCCAAGAGTAGCTGTGTTGAATCTTACCACTGTCTTTTATCATGGAGAGGACTGAAAAAGTTAGGTAGATGGTGACCGTGGTGTCAGCACCTCCATCACCCCACTGTAACAGGGACAGGGTGTGCATACACCACTACAGGGAGGCTTTTGATTAACTTATCCTGATAGTTATGATAATCAAAGGGTGCATTCACACCCAGCTCAGAAAGGTTTGTCATCCAAGCAGTCACCATTACCTCTCAGCAAAACAATATAATAAAAATAGGTAAACATCTTGAATCTTTTCCTCCGTAGCTAAACCCACTCTGCTTGTTCTCGGAGTCACAGGCATATGCAGTCCAGATAATCTGTTTAGCAATCCCAGGAGGTTCATGCTTAATCTTTCTTTTTCTGTTATGCGATACAAAGACACATCGGTATGGAAGCATATCCCCCATGCAGATTATAATAGGTCTCTAGGAATTCCGAAATGTCTGTCCCCAAGTCGTTGACAGTAGTGAGCTTCACACAACAAGAGAAGACTGTATTAGTTCATTTTATGGCAGAGTCTCCACTAGTTAGTGGCATTAACTTTAAAAGACTCAGCCTTCTTGTAGTTTTTTTACAAGTTAGAGTGACTAGTTTGTGTAATAAAAAAATAATTCTCCCCAAACACCTTCTTCAAAGAAGGTAAGACAAATGGTAATCTTTTTGCAAATATTGTACTTGAGATAATGACCTATAATATAAAATAATACAATAAAACAATCATTATATAAATTAGTGTAAATTTTTTTTGGTTTATTGCTTGGAGGCTCTTTGTTTAGGCATCTGACTCCTGTTACAATATGTATTGGTTCTAGCCCTGTCATCTAATTACCATAACTCTGGCCTTGGGAACATACTCAAAGCAGGTCAATGCTCAGTCCTAGCATTGTAGGAAAACTGAACAAATCTTTCTCTCTGCTATGTATAAAAAAGGATTTTCATATATCTGTACTTAGATTACCTGTTGATAAATAAGTACAAGAAGAAATTAGTTAGATCTTATGGCTAGGTAATGGATTTATTCATGGGTACATTATTAATGTCTACAAAGACATTATATCTCTTGCTCAGTAAATGACTCATGTGGGCACTTCTTAGCTTAGCCGTAGGGAAAGTTTTCATATCTCATCATCCATTACAGTAAGAGAAACAATCTTCTCTAAGGCTATCAGTGTGACATAATCCTCTGCATTATTATAAATACATTGCACCTCTACAGAGCCTTCTGACTGGGACCTGTACCAGTAAGAATGAATTAAGAATCACAGCACTCCTTTGACTTTGTGATTGTCCCCATTTTACAGTTGGGAAAAATGAAGCAGAGTGATTAAAAGACTTGCTGAAGGTCCCAAACAGAATGTGTGAGTTATAGAAAGAGAATCCAGATCCCTCCCACTCGCATACCTGCAACCTTTATCTGTGGGATGGCAGAGGCAACCACAACCATGAAGGAGGCCCTTACAGGACAACTCAGCAGCGGTAGCCAGAGGATGGCTTCACGCAACAGGTGTGGATTCCAAAGTAGTTGGGCCAGGGGACTCAAGGGAATGTGATTGTGGATGGAGGGGGGAAACTCAGGCTAATTGATCCCTGACCTGATAAAGCTGGAGCCAGAGGACAATCTGGGGGCCTTCCTCCCTAATTTAAAAAGAGTGGCAAGTGCAGCAGGTTGGGAGGAATCTATTTGGGTGGCCTGCATTGCACCATCCCTGATGGGTGAGGCACAGGCAGCCTAGTGATGGGTAGTGGTAACTGACAAGTAAGTAAGCTCCTATGATGTGAAGGTTGGGACTGACTCCAAAGGTATACAGGCACTGGTTTCCAGGTTGAACCGTTCCCATGGGGGAGGGGTGTAGCTCAAAGATCATGGGATCTCAGGGCTTGGTGGTCACACCCTGAGACCTGTTCAGTAGGGAAAATCATGAACCAGATCATCCTGGAACAGTTCTTAAAGGTCCTACCCACAGGGACCCGGTGATTTCAGCATGCCTCACTGGGGAGGCAGTAGAACAGGCAGACGCTGTCTCTGGAGCCGAAGGAGACAAGTGGCTTGAATGGCATGGCAGAGTGAGAGTGGCCCAACAGGGAGAGTTGCAGGGAAGCTCTAAATGGAAAAAAGATCCTGAATAGCCCAGTACAGGGAGTTCCATAGACGCTCTGGGCAATCTGGGCTCTGGGCAATCTGACAGTCTAGTGGAAGCACTTCTGGGGAATACTAATGGTGGTAGCTGGGGAAGACTTGTGTTGCTCTTTAGATGTGGGAAACCTGGGCAGATTAGGTAAAAGTGCCCAATAATGGAATGTGATTATCTGGGCTGCTGTTACAGTGAATCTGTGGCCTGGGGTTCACTCCGAATGACACAAGGTCTGAGCCATATGTGGTACCAGTCAGACTAGGAGGAGCAGTAGTGGAAAGGCTTGTGGACCCTGTTTTTGAGTACACCCATGTCTGGGAAGATGAGAGCAACTCTAAAGAAGATGGACCAGCATCTCCTTGTACATGTCTTGTGTATACATGGCGAGATACATTACACCATGGCAGTGGTTGGACTGTAGGCGGTCCAAGGCCAGACAGCTCAGCTTCGCAAAGGGGTAGTCAAGAATTTGCCATGGCCAGAGATCTTGGAGAAAAATTGACTGGGTTTCCAAGTCTTGATGCAGGGGAGAGTAGACCAACAGCCTAAAGAAGAGAAGACTCTTAGAATTGTAGGACTTGAAGGGACCTCCAGACAGGACTAATTATTATCTAGACCATCCCTGGCAGGTGTTTTGTCTAACCTGCTCTTAAAAATCTCCAATGAAGGAGATTCCACAACCTCCCTATGCAATTTATTCCAGTGTTTAACTACCCTGACAGGCAGTTTTTCCTAATGTCCAACCTAACCCACCCTTGCTGCAATTTAAGCCTATTGCTTCTTGTCCTATCCTCAGAAGTTAATAAGAACAATTTTTCTCCCTTCTCCTTATAACAACCCTTTATGTACTTGAAAACTGTTATCATGTCCCCCCTCAGATAGTGCACAAACCCAAATTTTTCTGTCTTCCCTTATAGGTCATGCTTTCTAGACCTTTAATAATTTGTGCTGCTCTTCTCTGGACTTTCTCCAATTTGTCAACATTTTTCCTGAAATATGACACCCAGAACTGGACACAATGCTCCATCTGAGGCCTAATCAGTGCAAAGTAGATTGAAAGAATTATTTCTGTTGTCTTGCTTAGAACAGTCCTGCTAATACATCCCAGAATGATTTTGCTTTTTTGGCAACAGTGTTACACTTGACTCATATTTAGTTTGTGAGCCCAATGATTTCCAGATCCCTTTTCACAGTATTCCTTTCTACACAGTCATTTCCCATTATGTAAGTGTGCAACTGATTTGCTCCTTCCTAAATGGAGTACTTTGCATTTGTCCTTCTCAAATTTCATCCTATTTACTTCAGATCATTTCTTCAGTTTGTCCAGATCATTTTGAATTTTAACCCTATCCTCCAAAGCACTTGCAACCCCTCCCAGCTTAGTATTGTTCTCAAACTTTATAAGTGTACTATCTATGCCATTATCTAAGATATTGAACAGAACCAGACCCGGAACTGACCCCTGCGGGACCCCAATCACTATGCCTTGAGTGAGTGTGGCTCACTGATAACTACTCTCCGGGAATGGTTTTCCAACCAGTTATGTACCCACCTTATAGTAGCTC
This sequence comes from Gopherus evgoodei, assembly GCF_007399415.2. Classification (NCBI taxonomy): domain Eukaryota; kingdom Metazoa; phylum Chordata; order Testudines; family Testudinidae; genus Gopherus; species Gopherus evgoodei. The sequence continues at coordinate 192,140,767 of NC_044322.1, read as the reverse complement.
CATTGTTTGAGACAGTTTCTAACCATTAGAGGAGTGACATTCTGGAACAGCCTTCCAAGGGGAGAAGTGGGGGCAAAAGACATATCTGGCTTCAAGACTAAGCTTGATAAGTTTATGGAGGGGATGGTATGATGGGATAGTCAAAGTTTGGCAATTAATTCATCTTTGATTATTAGCGGGTAAATATGCCCAATGGGATGTTAGATGGGGTGGGATCTGAGTTACTACAGAGAATTCTTTCCTGGCTGGTGAGTCTTACCCACATGTTCAGGGTTTAACTGATCGCCATATTTGGCATCGGGAAGGAATTTTCCTTCAGGGCAGATTGGCAGAGGCCCTGGAAGTTTTTTGCCTTCCTCTGCAGTGTGGGGCATAGGTCACTTGCTGGACGATTCTCTGCACCTTGAGGTTTTCAAACCACAATTTGAGGACTTCAGTAACTCAGACATAGGTTAGGTGTTTGTTCCAGGAGTGGGTGGGTGAGATTCTGTGGCCTGTGTTGTGCAGGAGGTCAGACTATGAGTCATGTGATACAGTATCAAAAGCCTTACTAAAGTGAAGATATACCACATCTACTGTTTTCCCCCTATCCACAAAGCTTGTTACCCTGTCAAAGAGGCAGGTTGGTTTGACATGATTTGTTCTTGACAAATCCATGCTGACTGTTACTTATCATCCGATTATGTTCTAGGTGTTTGCAAATTGCTTAATTATTTGCTTCCTTATCTTCCCGTTATTTTTCCATTATCTTTTCATGGACAATGGAAAGGAGTGGAGGGAGCTGAAAGCTCAAGTAGAGATGGTGGAGTGAGGCCAAGAGGAAGCACTCAATCATAATCAGATATATGAGATCAGCTAAAAAGGTACAGACAAGAACTGGAGGATGTAAACATCTTCCAGAAGAAGATTATCCATCAGTTGAGGAGGGTGGAACAAAAATTAGCACAGGTTAGGATGGAGGCAGAGAGTGGGAGACAGCAGTGTTTAATGCTGGAATAGTAGTTGACCACACTCTGTATAGAGAAGGGGGGCCCTGAAACAGAATGTGATAGCAGAGGTGAATCAGGTACTGTGAGGATCCAGACAGAGCTTCAAGCTCAACAATATAGTGAAGACCTAGATAGTACCTCATCAGCCAGGGCTCAGATAAGAGGCTAGGGGTGAAAGTAATGGTGTTTCACAGGAGAAACATCAGAGAACACCTGTTTTACAGGTTCCGTTATGAAGCTGAGGAACTATCATAGCAATTGGTGGCCACAGAATACAAGTGATAGAAAATTCAGAAAGAAAAAAGAACAGCTGGTTGTGGAACTTTGGGCCACACAGGATGAGAAAGATCGCGTGATTCTCTCGATCAAAATGAACTTGAGGAAGTATTAGAGACTCTGAATGCAGAGACCCCGAAAGCCCTGACGAAGAAGATGAAGTTATGTGAATGGCATCTTGGTGGGCATATAGATTGTAAGGCTGGTTGAAAGTACTGTGGGGAATTTAGGGAATACTGATGTGTGAGTTTATATAGAGTTTTTTCTGAGTTTTCATTTGTGGGTAAGAATAGTCTTAGAAGGAGCCTTGCAGGCCAGAAAAAATAACTGGAAAAGAAGCAGTTTTGTTTTAAAAGGGGAATGGGAGAAAATATGTCAGAGGATTGCTGGCCACTGTAACTGAAGCAGCTCCAGCTCCCTTGTGCCACTTGGGACAATTATGATGTTGGTGGATGTGCCCCAGGTGCTGAAAGGGTGAGAGGGAGACCCCAGGAGAAATAACTGGCAGAGAGAGAGAGAGAGCTAGGAAGCTGCAGGATACAGGACTGCCTGAGTCCCCTTGGAGGAGCGGCAGTGAGAGCCTGAGATGTGAAGGGTGACCTGAGGAACTGTTTCACTCTATTTGTTTTTATGTTTGAACAATAAAACAGTCTAAAAAAGACTAAGCATAGCAGTGAGTCCTAGCAAGCTGAGGAGAAGCTCTGCCTTGTAACACCTCGTTGCACCAATTCTGTAACCTGAAAGATAGCAAAGGGTTAAAGCAAATGTGGGTCTGATGGTTCACTTTGTAATGAAACCATAATTGCTGCCTGCATGAAGGTGTAGTAGATGTAGGTACTTGCTCCTCCATCTCAGCTGCCACACCAAATACAGCCAGTTAACCGCAACTTTGTGGTGAATTAGAATATTTCTGATTTGGATAGCAAGAGAACCAAAAGCCAGTGATGTCATCTGCTTGTGCAAAAACTTGAGGCACTGAAGCGAAGATTCACTCTTAAACATTAAGTCTCAAATTAGGAACTAAAGATGATGAATTGGATACAAATTTTAAACCATACGAAGAGAAATGTTTAGTTTTATAAGCTGAAAGTCTCAATGCCACTGATAGGAGAGGCTTTAGAATATGATGTATTCTTACACTCAGGACAGATATCTGAAAACAATAGAAAATTCCATGCTGTTGGTTTAACGGAACATGCCAAATTGCTTTAGAAATTGAATATTTTAGAAAACAGTGAAAACCTTATGCTCCTGCACCTGAAATTCCCATTGATTGCAATAGGCATTGGTGTAACTGTGCCTCAGTGGGTCACAACTGAGGATGCCAAATTCAGGACAAACTTCTGAAAAATAGGGCAAATACACCTTGATACTGGTGGCTAATCCCACATAAGATATACCAAACCAGCAACAAAAGTAAACTCCTGTTTCACCACAAAAGCAGCAAAGAATCCTGTGGCACCTTACATAGACTAACAGACGTTTTGGGGCATGAGCTTTCGTGGGTGAATACCCACTTCGTCGGATGCATGTTGTGGAAATTTCCAGGGGCAGGTATATATATGAAAGCAAGCTAGAGATAACGAGTTTAGTTCAATCAGGGAGGATGAGGCCCTGTTCCAGCAGTTGAGGTGTGAAAACCAAGGGAGGAGAAACTGGTTTTGTAGTTGGCAAGCCATTCACAGCCTTTGTTTAATCCTGAGCTGATGGTGTCAAATTTGCAGATGAACTGAAGCTCAGCAGTTTCTCTTTGAAGTCTGGTCCTGAAGTTTTTTTGCTGCAGGATGGCCACCTTAAGGTCTGCTATAGTGTGGCTAGGGAGATTGAAGTGTTCTCCTACAGGTTTTTGTATGTTGCCATTCCTAATATCTGATTTGTGTCCATGTATCCTTTTCCATAGAGACTGTCCAGTTTGGCCGATGTACATAGCAGAGGGGCATTGCTGTCATATGATGGCGTATATTACATTGGTGGACATGCAGGTGAATGAACCGGTGATGGTGTGGCTGATCTGGTTAGATCCTGTGATGGTGTTGCTGGTGTAGATATGTGGGCAGAGTTGGCATCGAGGTTTGTTGCATGGATTGGTTCCTGAGCTAGAGTTACTATGGTGCGGTGTGCAGTTACTGGTGAGAATATATTTCAGGTTGGCAGGTTGTCTGTGGGCGAGGACTAGCCTGCCACCCAAGGCCAGGGAAAGTGTGGGATCATTGTCCAAGATGGGTTGTAGATCCCTGATGATGCGTTGGAGGGGTTTTAGCTGGGCACTGCATGTGATGGCCAGTGGAGTCCTGTTGGTTTCTTTCTTGGGTTTGTCTTGCAGTAGGAGGCTTCTGGGTACACGTCTGGCTCTGTTGATCTGTTTCCTTATTTCCTTGTGCGGGTATTGTAGATTTGAGAATGCTATGCCTACCTTCATGCCTCCAGCTTCCATCCCGGGCACATGATCCATTTTCTACAGCCAAGCACTGAGGTACAATCACATCTGCTCTAACCCCTCAGACAGAGACCAACACCTACAAAATCTCCACCAAGCATTCTCAAAACTACAATACCTGCACAAGGAAATAAGGAAACAGATCAACAGCTTGCTTTCATATATATACCTGCCCCTGGAAATTTCCACAACATGCATCCGACGAAGTGGGTATACACCCACGAAAGCTCATGACCCAAAATGTCTGTTAGTATATAAGGTGCCACAGGATTCTTCACTGCTTTTACAGATCCAGACTAACACGGCTACCCCTCTGATACTTGTTTCACCACACTGGCTAAAAAAAAAAACATAAAGGCAGTTTCCTCAGGCATTCCAGTTTTTATATCACCACCCAAAACACTTGATTCAGAAATGAGTGGCTCTTCCTATTATTTGATTAAACTGATTGTGTTCTTCTGATCCCAAAGAACCAGCCAGACACCTAGGTCAATATAACTTAGATCTTACACAAAAATCATGCTGATGCCAATCCTTTAATATTTAAAATCTAAAGGTTTATTCATGAAAAGAAAGAAAGATGAGAGTTAAAAATGGTTAAAGGAATCAATTATATACAATAATTGCAAAGGTCTTGGTTCAGGCTTGTAGCAGTGACGGAATAAACTGCTGGCTTAAGTCAGGTCTCTGGAATACATCCACAGCTTGCATGGGTCCTTTGTTCAGAGTTTCAGTTTGTAGCAAAGTTCCTGCAGACGTAAGAAGCAGGATTGAAGACAAAATGGAGGTGTTTCCATGGCCATTTATAGCTTTTGCCATGTGAGGGCATCCCATTTTTCTTATTGTGGAAAATTACCGCAGCAAAATGGTGTTCGGAGTCACATGGACAAGTCACGTGTTCATGCCCAATTTTGCTCAGTCATTGCAGGAAGCCATTACCAACCCTCCAGACAGCATGTTTACGTGAAAATCCACTCAGTGTAGATGGGCATCTCCCGTGGCCTATTGTCAACCCAGTGTTTTTTCATGAGCCACTTAATTTGAATAGTATCAGAGGGGTAGCCATATTAGCCTGGATCTGTAAAAAGCAACAGAATCCACCATATGCGTCTGAAGTGGGTATTCACCCATGAAAGCTTATGCTCCAATACTTCTGTTAGTCTATAAGGTGCCACAGGACTCTTTGTCGCTTTAATTTGAATAATCCCTCCAAAATGTGCTGGGTAGCTACCTTGTGGGTGGTATTCCAGAAGCAAACATTTGAAATCCAGGTACACCTCTACCCCTATATAACGTGACCCGATATAAGGCGGGTTCACAGACAAGGCGGTAAAGCTCTGACATGCTGCTATGAGCAGCATGTTAAGGGTGCCAGGCCAGGCCAGGGCCAAGGGGTTCAATAAGGGGCAGAGGGTCTTGGGGGTGATCAGGGGCTCCCCCCTCAGAGTCTGGGGGACAGGAGCTGTGGGAGGGCACTTTTGGGGGCCCCACAGTCCCAGAGTGGCCCAGGGGATAACGGGGGGGCCAGGAGCAGCCCGGTCTGCTTCCCTCGCCCCAGCCCCAGCCGTGTCGCTTGGGGGATGGGATCCCCCCCGCACTCACCAGCAGTGGTGGAAGTGGAACAGCCTGGCCCCAGCCTGCTCCACTCCACCAGCTCCCATCCGCAGTGCTTCATTTTCCACATCCTTTCCCCAACCTCTCCGCACTCACCTACGGTGGGAAGTGGAGCGATGCAGCCCCAGCCCCAGCCTTGTTGCCTGGGGGCTACTGGGGAAAAGTCCTGCACTCACCTGTCCAGCGGGAAGTGGAGCGCCACCGCTGGGAGCTGGCAGAGTGGGAGCTGGCTGGGGCTATGCTGCTCCGCTTCCCGCCACCGGTGAGTGTGAGGTGGTTGGGGAAAAGATGGCCTCCGCACTCACCTGCCCAATGGTAAGTGGAGCGACGTGGCCCCAGCCCGCTCCATTTCGCCAGCTCCCAGCCGCAGCGCTCCACTTCTCACTGGGCAGGTGAGTGCAGAGGGTATTCTTTCCCCAACCTCCCCACACTCACCAGCAGCAGGAAGTGGAGCACTGCGGCTGGGAGGTGGCAAAGTGGAGCGAGTTGAGGCCAGGCTACTCCACTTCCCACTGCTGCCAGTGAGTGCCTTCAGGGGGTGGGGTGGTGCTGGTGGCTAGGGGTCAGAGCAGTCAGGGGATGGGGAGTTGGGTAGGGGGTGGGGTCCTGTGGGTGATTAGGGATGGGGGTCTCTGGTGGGGGTGGTCAGGGAACAAGAAATGGGGGGGGAGCAAAGCAAGTTTGATATAATGCGGTCTCACCTATGTTGCGGTGAGATTTTTTTGTCTCCTGAGGACCGCGTTATGTCGCGGTAGAGGTGTATAGACCCAATACTTATAACTTCAAATACAAAAATGATATATGCATACAGATAGCATAATCATAACCAGCAAATCATAACCTTTCATAGACACCTCACTTGACATCTTTGTACAAGATTTGCTGCAAATATATAACAGTAGTTGCAACAATGATCTAGATGAGTGGTAGGCAACAACGATCTATATAGTCATATTTTAATCAGATAATGTCACCGTTGGAAATGCTCAATATTTCTTGAAGATGGTCCAGAAAGGTACACATTGTTTAATTCCTAAATAGCACTTTCTCCTCCTCTTTAGACTGTCCATTGTTAGTTTTATTTGAGAAGATAAACATCTCAGACTTTAATCCCATCTTTTACTTATAAAGTTGGGTTAAAAAGATGGCAGGAAAGACAGGAACCAGATTTGATTTTTCAGAATTAGATGAGGTGCTTTAGGAATTCAGTCCCAGCAGATTTTTTATCCAGTGTACAACTTGATAATCTCTTTAGTTTTGTTTGTCCTCATTTTAAAATGTACATATTTGTTAATCATACTGTTATATGGGGTTTGCATCAAATGTTGCTGTCTGAGAACGTTGTCGTGCTGTTTTTTAAAAACATTTTCAGTTCAGCTGAAAGAATTGTATTATATTCTTTCCAAAGTCAGAGAAATTCACAGCTCTTTTCCTTGTCCAAATGAACTTTTGATTGTACTGATTTTCTTTCAGTGAACCTTATGGGAAGTATTTTGAAACGGGCATTTCCTGCTGCATTTCCTTTATTAGTTTGGTTTGTTCCTTATTTTTGTATGCATATTTATGAGAAGAAATAGGAAACTGTGATAATTCATAAATAACTCTGATATTAGAAAAATTATTCAGTCATAAAAGAACAGTGTTTAATATTAAGCAAGCACTTCTTATGATGATAAACATTTTTAAAGCACCCTGTAAACTCTTTTACATTTACAGTAGTTAGTAGGGTATTTATTCTGCCAGTGCTTTATATGACCTGATTTTTAAGCAAGATGTTTAATCCCACCCAGAAGCCAAAAAGTGCCAGTTATAATTTAAAACTCTGTTTAAAAGAATGCTGACGCATCTGGCATATCTTGGTTTGCTGACATTTCTTTAAATTCATTTACACAGTTAAAGCCTTGATTACAGAAGTTCTTGTATTCCACTAGAGCAAACAGTAAGGTTCATAACAGGAAAATATTTGTCCATTATCCTTTCTCGGACCCATCCCCACTCCACACACAAACACTTACCCCAGCACCCACTTCCTAGGAGAGGGGAGAAATGCATTACATTATTACATAGTTGATTCATGGGGTCATGTACTTCTTACCATGTGAACTTTCATATTGCTGGAATAGGTCAAATAGTGCAGTTTTCCTTTTAATATTTTTTCTTATTGTGGCTTATCACATAGTGACTTTTAAAAATTGAATCTTTATCACATATGTAGGCCATTTCAAGCATTTTTCACTGAGAAAATGTTCTTTTGAAGTCCTGAATTTGTCTTTAATCTCCCTTTGAGCCATTTTGTCTGATTTTATGTTTTAAGATAAAAATGTAAGCCAGACTGATGCAGTCTACATATTTTGCAGTTTTGTATGCTTCCATTCCATTCTCTTGCTACTTCCTTTTAAGCTATGTAGGTGAAAAAAATTTTTTAACCTGTCCACATTTCTTTTCCTTTTAATCTTTGGATGTCTCTGGCTCACTTTTTCTTATCTTTGAAAATGCTGTTCTTGCTCAAATACTAACATGTACAGTATGTTACTCTCAATATTTTCCCTTTGTTGGATATAGATCTTCCTTTGGCTATTCTATTTTGTCTTCTCTAACTAGTTTTTTTCAATTTTTGTGTTCTGACTTAGTTTTTTGATACTTTTAGCTTAAGTAATAACCCGTCAGGCAGAACTTTATCAAGAGCTTTCTAAAAGTCAAGATAAACTGTGTTCTGTACAAGCCCATTACTTGTTTTAACTCTGATCACTTTGAGGAGTCTGAAGGATAGAAACTCCCAGTACTAGATGACTGTCTGTCTGTATGTGATGGATTTTAAACGGGAACACCTATGGTTTTCTTGATCTTTCTTTTTTAAAAAGTGGTTTAATATTTATTTGCTTCAATTCATCAACAGTAATCTTCCCTTTTGATTCATCAGACACCCTAACATGTTTCATGTGATTCAAACAACTCGTGTTTTGCCCCCCCCCCCGTAGATATCTGGAATATAATTTTTTTTAAGTAAGAATTTTTAAATTCCACCTAAATCAATAACTTTGCTTCAGTAACCTTGGAATTTATCCTGAGTTGTTATCAGTGTCAATTGTCTATATTGTATTGTCACTATTAAATAAGAGAGGCATTTATTTAATATGAAAGAAAGAGCTCAGCAGAAAATACCCAGGACTTCCTGCAGATTGTTTGAGCATCATAGCTCTGCAGCTAACAGTTATTTAAAAGAAAACGTAACTGGCTCCTGAGCACCATTTTTGGCTGGCTCTATGGTTGTCTGCAATGAAGAGCTATATCTCTGAATTTCATGTACTCTATTCACCCCTACTTATTATTTTAGATTCATTTAGAATTTGCTCATCACACAAAACTATAATTTTTGGGAGCAGGCAGTTAATAAAATATTTTAATTAATTACATTACATTACACATGCTCAATGCATTAAATCCTTCTGTCACAACAACTGTTCTGATCTCCAGTTGTGTTTGACCTGGTCTTGTGGTTGGCCCTGAGTTGGGAGATAGGGTTATTATAGTACTCCAGCAATGTAAATCATGAAGATTTGAAGTTTATAAATACTGGACAAGAATATTATCACTTAGTACCTTTTATAGCATTTTTAATCTTCAAAGAACTTTAACATTAACTATGGTAATTCTCACTGTGTTTCTTTGAGATAGATAAGTACATTATTCTATAAAAGTGAAATCCCGTCTTGTGGCCTGTGTTCAGAGTGACATGTACATTGGCAGTATTGTCAGCCTCATGACATTAAAATATCATGGGATTTTTTTTAAAGATTATATTGTGTGTTCTTTGTTCTCTTTCGATGTTTGAACTCCGTCTGTCTGTGTGTGAGAGAGAAACAATTGGTGATGCCCACTCTCCCAAATGTATTGGCTAAGGTGATTTTGGCCCCATCCTAATCTGCTCATAAATCTTGTCCCCCAGTCCCCACATTGGTTCTGGCCCCCTATCGGTTTTGCTCTTCCAGCCCCAGTCAGAAGGAGGTTCCCCCCTATTGCAAGGCTCAAATTACTAGAAGTTTGAAGTTTCCAATGTCATCGTGAGAGTGGCTTCAGCTCTGCCAAATTCCTGCCTCTCATGTTAAAAATCATGAGAGTTGGAAACAGTCAGTAGCCAAGGAACCAGTAACTGTTAGGAGCTTCATCACCAGAGACTGAAAACAATCTTCAACTATGTTCAATAACAGTGGGTTACTGCAGTTATTCTATAACTATACAACTACATACACATCACCTGATTTTACTTCAGGTTTTCATTGACTTTGCCTTTTTTTTTTTTTTTTTTTGGTCTTTCTATAGAGTTTTCCCCACTTGATAATTTTTTTGGATCATTTAAAAATGTAAATTGAATAATTTTGTGCTTCTGGGTAGCTAAAGAATTAGCTAAGGAAGCATAAGAATGTATCCAAGGAGTGTGGATCTCTTTTAGTTCCATGTCATCACACAAATAATTATTTGTGGTGGGGACCCTCAGGGATCTGTATGCTGTCAAAAGGACATGGCCAAGCAGCAAAACACGGTACTGATTAAGGAGCTCTCCGGAAGATTCCTCACTCATGGAGGTCCTTCAAGGCCACAACAAGACTTATGCCCTTCCACCACTAATGGGAAAAAAAATCCATGGAGCTCAAAAGACTTGAATTTCTCCTGAGATGAAAGGGGTTTTGCTCTTGCAAGGAAGTGCAATTTATAATTCCCTGTACCAACTTTACTAAATTTGTCCAAGCACTATAATAATTTTCTCTATGTACCCATGCACAATGGGTTGACAATTTACATGTGTGCATTCCAGATAGAATCTGTGTCTATTGAAACTGCTATAAAGAATGGTGAAGTTGATAGTTATTTAAACTGCAGTTTGATTTAACTGTTCTCCACAACCATAATTTATCAGCTACCGACAGGATTGGGGGTGGTTCTTCTGAGGTGTGTCTGGGAGTAGCAAGATTAAAAATGTAAAACAAAAAGGCCAGGCATTTATGCAAAGAGATTATTTCATGAAAGAAGCAGCTAAGATGGGTGCTCCATTGGCTCAGAGTCAGGGTCTCCTGTAGGCCCTCTGTATTTGTCACCCAGGAGCTGCAGTTGCTTTAGAACATAGTTCCAATTAATTTAACTATCATTTTTTTTAATCTTGCCATCCTTATGATCTGTCATGGGTAATATAATTGGTCATGAGTTGCTTTTAAGAGAAATAAATGGCACTTAAAAATTGATCAAACCGATTGAGCACACCTTCCAAAGGACAATGTATAACTAACTGAGAAAAGCAGGAAGCTTTTAACTGCTTCATGGGAAACAAAGGTTAGCGCACGTGGATTCACATTTAAGAAGTGCTTAAAACAAGTGACTTGCCAAAATATGTACAAGGCCCCTTTTCAAAGCAAGCTGCAACACACAACATCCAGTTTTTCAAATACAGCAAAGAAACGAATGAACTGAATACTCATTTAATTAAATGTGAGTTCTGTCTCTTATTCCACTGGTTCTAACTGATGTAGAGATTTGAAAGTAAACTTGTCTTCATTATGTTATGCTGGTGATATTCCTTTCTCTTGGAGGAGAGGGGTCTATCAGTATGATGGATTCTTCAATGTTCGTTAAGTGATTTGTTCTATTCCATTTTCTTTGGATTGTCCTTGGATTTAAGGGGGTTTAAAATAATTGCCAAAATTCTGCCAAAGATTTTATCCAGACAGGTAAAGGATGATCTGTCCGTCTTAAAAAACAGAGATCAAATGGGGTTTCTAAAGAACAGCATGTTGTCATCAATGTCAGGAAAGTTCTTGATGTTGCCAGTCTTCTCAATTAACTGCATCTTTGTTATGTTTAGACTCTGAGAAAGAGGTATATAGGTGGAAAAGGAATTGTTTCATTGTAAAAATGACATCAGATTTGTTGTCAGGTTCAGTGGTAAAGCAAAAGATAAGCATCAACATGTAGTGGATTCAGTGTGGAATAGGGGATGTAGCAAGGCTGTCTTCTGTTTTCTCTGCTCACATATATTCTGTTTCAGTTGTTAATTGAATCACTAGCACAGAAGCTCAGTAAAGACAGAACTTGAAATTTGAGAGGTGAACAAACAAGAAACCAGTGCTTCATACAGAAGCAATGATGCTGCTTCTGCCCACCTGCTCAGGCAACACCCACTTACAGAAAAATTCTGTTAGTGTTGGGATTCCTGCTGAGACTATTTCCACTTGGCTTATTCAGAACACCTTGTCCAGTTTTGGGAGATCACTTCATCAAGTTCTCTGGGATCCAAAAAACTTGGTTTGATTCCTGATTTCGTCACTTAGGTATCCTTTACTTGGTATGCAACAAAGTTATGCTGAGCTTGAAGGAATATAAATCCACACCATGTAGAGTCAAGCACAGGAGTTTATTATGCACAGCACTGGCGGAGTGTCACCTTGCTTATTAGGTTCAGAGACACTGCAGAACAATTAATTACAATAGATTATATAGGGTGCTCATTGAGCGGAGAGAAGCAACGGGGATGGGTTTTCCCAAGCCCCTGGATAGGTTCTAGCAGCAAGACAAGATAAGCACAATAAGCCAATGGTCTAAGAGATTACATAATGGTTCCACCAAGGCTCAAATTAACATATTGCTGATACACAGATAATTACCCCCAAACTATGTCTATTAAAGTGCATAGGTTAAATCCTAATTTGGGGGTCAAGGGGAATGAGGTAGCAGCTCTTCCAGTTGACCAACAGGTACATTCCTGGATATTTAAAGCCAAAAAGCAGTAAATTAATATACAAGAGTTTATAAGTTCACCCTTGCATTTCTGTGGGCTAGGATTGGCATACATCTGTGAGGGGAGGGTGTCATAACTCATGTCAATCATATTAGACCTCTCCCCAAACTCTGTCTGGGATCTGAGGGGTATTGTAGCACTATCTTCTCCCTGCATTAAGGAGTAACCGTGAGGCCTTTCTCAGCATTTCATGTGTCTATAACTCACGATAAGGATGCCCAATTACATTAAGAGTTATTCTGACTCCGCTCACTGACCTGAAACACACAAGGTTATCTGTTTACCCCAGCTTTCTCTTAGTTACGTATCGTTCTTTGTTAGCCAGCCCCCATGGCACAGGCCAAGCTGTGGATTCCGTACCTATATGAAAAGTTCTTAGCAGAAACTGCAGTTAAGATCTTACAACCACATTAAATGAATTATGGCCCTTCAGAGCTGATCAGAATTGAACATAGGGGGTGAGTATAAAGTGAACCATGCATCCAGAGTTACAGAGAAACTCTCTCCCTTTGTATACATCTACATGTCTCAATGCATTTACTGTACATTACATCACACATTTTTTGATTGGTGTGGTCACTTTGCTGGAACCAACACATGTGCAGCATGTTCTTTCCATGTATCATCCATGCTTGACCTCCTCTTTGCATTCCTAATTTGTCCATTGTTAGTAAAATGTTCCCTCTTATTATAGCTGGCTCAGATATTCTGTCTATTTAGCCTACTGACCTATCTCTTTACCTCCCTAATTCTATCCTCCAAGAAATGAGGCCTCCTTGCATGTATTAGTTACTCATGTCAGGCCAGGCCTCAGCTACAGTTAGTTCAGTGTGTTCTCTCATTTGAAACCAAATTATGAAAAACCAGAAATTTGTAAAAAGGTGTTTTTGGAGACACAGTGAATCTATTTTCCATTTAGGCAAGCAGGGCAATTCACTACCTGACTATCGACATCCAGAGCAGGGCTACTGATGTATTTAATTTATTCCTATACCATTGCTGTGGCATCCTTATGACAACTACCTTGTCTTCATTGCTAAGGAAAGGTGCATTTTTACATTTGGGTAACTAACATGAGCTATCCCTAGGTAAAAACACAGTGGAGACCAGGCTTTTTAGTTTTATTGTGAAGTAAACTAGTCAAGGTCAGTCATAGGAGGGGGAGTATAGTACTTGCCTCACCTAGTTTACCTCACAAGAAAACTAAAGTGCCTTATCTCCACTGTTTCCTTATCTTGGGATAGCTCACATGTTAGTTACCCTGAGATGAAAACACACCTGTTCTTAGCAGTGAAGACATGGCCCATGCCAACTGACTCGGGCTCACAGGGCTCAGACAAAGGAACGATTTAATTGTGATGTAGACATTTTGGCTGAAGCCTGAGCTCTGGGACCCTCCAATCTCACAGAGAGTTAGAGTCTGGGCTCTAGCCCCCGTCCGAACATCTATACCACAATTAAACAGACCCTTACTCCAAGCCCTGTCTGAGTCAGCAGTCATGGCCCAGCCACAAGTTTTTAATTGCAGTGTAGACATATCCTTAGAGAACTGGATGTATCACAACAGTTCCTGAACTGATGTTTGAAAAAAAAATGTTCTCCCATAATGTAGTGACTCATTCTGTATGCTTCCTACGCTAGTTCTGAAATTTAAAGAACAAGTATATATGGCTGCAATTGTTGCTGTGGCTATTGGCCACATAGAACCAAAAAGCAGCAGAATGGTCTTGTCTTTCACAGTATAGACTTGTATTAATTTTACAATTTGATTGCATGAGTGGAGGACTAAACACAGTGGCACTGGCTGTAAAGATAGCAATTACTATTGTTCATGGTACTAAATAAATTCCTTTCAGACAAGGAAATCAGCTTGTGCCCTGATATATGAAAAGCCTTATCCTGGTTTACTGTTGATAAGTACAAATGTTGTTAGTTCTCAAATTATCCAGGTTTTAAAACTCCATGTACAGCTTTTGTTTCTAATATTTTACCAGCTATAGCAATGAATTCTACAGAACTTGTATGAGCCCTCTGTGAAGCAATGATTTATTTTATTGGTGAAATTGTGGAATTAATATTTCCTTCATATGCCTGCCCTTAATTTAATCAAATGACCTCATGTTGTCATATTATGAGATGGTGTAACAGAGAGCCTGATGAATTTTCAGCATTCCTAGGATGATCTGAAATACCTCTCTGTAAACGGTGCAGTGCCTCACCACTCTGGCGCCTCCTGCTGGTCGTCTCAGGAATTAGCTCACCAGTCATCAGAGCACCCTCTGCTGGCTAGTGTCCCGCTTGCTGCTGGCCTCTGTCCCCCTCCTGGACCACGGTGCCCCTTTACCTGGGGTGCTGCCCCCCTACAGTACCCCACACAGATCTGGGTCTCCCCTCCCTCTATCCCCACCTCGCCTCAGTACATGGCTACTGCCAGCCACTATGTAGCCCCCGCTCACTGGGGCGGACTGCAGTCTAATTGCTACTCATCACAGGCAAGGGGGGTTTGGACCTGCTGCCTCTGCCTAGCCTTGGGCTGTCCCCTGCAACCCCAGTACCAATTCAGCCTTATACTAGGCCGCAGCCTCGGGGGTTTCCAGGCGGGAGCTCCCCAACTCCCTTGGCCTTTCCTTAGCCCTGCTTCACTCCAGGTACCTTCTGTAGCTCCCCAGCAGCCAGGTCCGTCTCTCTCCACAGCTAGAGGAGACTGTCGAGCTCCTGGCTCCCAGCCTCTTATATAGGGCCAGCTGAGGCCTGACTGGGGCATGGCCCAGCTGCAGCTGCTTCCCCAGTCAGCCTAGTAGCTGTTTTCCCTGCCACAGCCCTCTCCCAGGGCTGTTTTAAGCCCTTCAGGGCAGGAGCGGGGTAACCACCCCACTACACTCTCTCCTTTAGTCTTTAGCTTTTTATTTTCTTGCTGGAAATACTGATTTCACTGAAATATGAAAATTATATTCATTTGGACATTTTTAGTGAACTATTCAGAACCTATATCTATTTTTTGAACTGTTGCCCCCACAAACTCCTATGTTCCATGTACTAAACCTGTTTCTAACTCTTTTGCATAGGACATAATGTGAGATGGTTTATACAACGTCAGGGGTTCCGATATTAAATTTGGATCACTGAATGCTGAATGTATAGGATAATGAGTAGACTGTTCTATTTCATATAAATTTCCAAGATGCTCATTCTGTTTGTACCTCCACAGCTCCTGAGTGAGGAACAAACCCAGATGACAGCTTACTGCTTAAGACAGTTCTTGTATTGTTAGTTGTCATCCTGGCTGAGCTCCCCTTTGTGGATGCTCACTGTACAGTTGTGTTTAAACCCACACATTGGTTCCATGTGATTCTCATCTCCCCAGGGAATGGGCAGGCTTCAGCCACTGTCTCCAGCTCTGGCTTCTAGGCTTACTCCTTTGGTATAGACTCCCTGTGTGGTACCCCTTCCTGGAAGTGAGACACTGTGATCCAACTGCTCAAAGCCCCAAAACCAGTGCCTAACATGAACGTCTCCCCGATCAGTCAACCACAACTTTTCCTGGCACTCCACTCTAGTGTGTACACAATTTATAATTTAGCTCTTCAGGGGACATGTGATAGCTGAAACAAGTAATGCACAGACTTTGCAGAGAGATTTCTAAAACCAAGCGTGCCTTACTTATACACATGTCACGAGAGACACAGATTTAAGGAAATCAATAAAACACCTCTCTCTCTCTCTCTCTCTCTCTCTCTCTCTCTCTATCTTTACCACTCTTGAGTTGAGCATCACATGAGATTTGGTCAGTCTCTTTCTGAGAATCCCTGGTCTTCCACAGACTTCTCTTGTCCAGCTCAGTCTTTTCTTCTTTGTCATAGACTCTCTTCTCAGGCCATGGCTACACTTACAGTTCTGCAGCGCTGGTAGTTACAGCTGTGTTCGTACAGCTGTGTAGGGCCGGCGCTGCAGTGTGGCCACACTGACAGCTACCAGCGCTGCAGTGTGGCCACATTTGCAGCACTTGCAGTGCTGTTGGGAGTGGTGCATTGTGGGCAGCTATCCCACAGAGCACCTCGTCCCATTTTGGTGCTGTGGCTTGTGGGAAGGGGAAGGAAGTGTGCGGGTCTTTCCGCTTCCTGTTCCAATGCCCCGTGGTGCTTTGCTACACATTCCGAGCAGTTTGGCGGCATTGTGAGTCTGCAGCGTGATTTCTGAGATTTCTGTTTCAAATGGAGCCTGAGCTGCTGAGGACCTTGCTGATGAATGTTGCCAGCACATCATGCATGGCAGTGGAGCTATTCCTTCAGCTGCAAAGTGACAGTGAGGAGTCAGACGATGATATTGAAACGCCTGACGCTCAAGACACTCAATTGCTTGTGGCAGTAAGGGACGTGCTCAGCACCGTGGAACGGCGCCTTTGGGCTCGGGAAACCAGCACTGAGTGGTGGGATCACATCGTCCTGCAAGTCTGGGATGATGAGCAGTGGCTGCAGAACTTTCGGATGAGAAAAGCCACTTTCATGGGACTGTGTGCTGAGCTCGCCCCTACCCTGTGGCGCAGGGACACAAGATTGAGAGCTGCCCTGCCAGTGGAGAAGCGGGTGGCTATTGCAATCTGGAAGCTGGCAACTCCAGACAACTACCGATCGGTGGCGAACCAGTTTGGAGTAGGAAAATCCACCGTTGGAATGGTGCTGATGCAAGTTTGCACAGCCATTAATCGCACCCTGCTAAGAAGAACTGTGACTCTGGGGAACGTGCAGGACATTGTGGATGGCTTTGCACAAATGGGTTTCCCTAACTGTGGAGGGGCAATAGATGGGACGCATATTCCTATTCTGTCACCACCCCACCTGGCATCAGAGTACGTTAATCGCAAGGGGTATTTCTCCGTGGTTCTGCAAGCGCTTCTGGATCACCGTAGGTGTTTCACTGACATTTACTCAGGATGGCCTGGAAAGGTGCATGATGCACGCATCTTTCGGAACAGTGCCCTGTTTAGGAAGCTGAGGGCCGGGACTTTTTTCCCAGACCGCAAGATCACAGCAGGGGATGTCGAAATGCCCACTGTGATCCTTGGAGACCCCGCTTACCCCTTAATGCCTTGGCTCATGAAACTGTATACAGGGAAGCTTGATAGGAGCAAGGACCAGTTCAACTACAGGCTGAGCCGGTGCAGAATGACTGTGGAGTGTGCTTTTGGCCGTTTGAAAGCCCACTGGAGGTGTCTTTATGGGAAGCTAGATTTGAGGGAAAGCAGCATCTCCACTGTTATATCCGCGTGCTGTACCCTCCATAATATTTGTGAAGGGAAGGGTGAAAGATTCAGTGAGGAATGGACCTCCGAGGTTCGATGCCTAGAGGCTGAATTTGCACAGCCAGAGAGCAGGGCTACTAGAGAGGCCCAGGAAAGGGCTTCAAGGATTAGGGATGCCTTAAGGGAGCAATTTGATGCTGAGAGCCAACAGTAATGTTTGGTGCCTTTGCTGTGCTCCTTTCTACCTTGGGGTACAGTATTTACCACTTTCTGCAATAATAAAAAGTATTGTAAAAGCCATAAAATCCTTTATTCAAAGTACAGTACATAAAAGGCCAGGGGGGTTAGCGTGGTGGACTGTACATTCAGAGGTTTGAATATGTCCTGTTTGGATTGCTGTTCAATGTCTGCTGCACTTCAGGATTACTATGCTGCAGAGTAATGGGGGTGGAGTGCACAGGGTAAGGATTGTAGTTATCAGGGCTGGTAGGTGATCGTACAGGTGTTGGGGGCAGCTGGGGGTAATAAGAAACTGGCTGCTGGAGAAAGGTATTTTGTGCAAATACTGGGGAACAAGAAAGAGAGCTTTGGGAGGGTTGTGGGTTACCATGGTACAGATCTGCCTGCATGGCTACGAGAGACTCAAAAGAGTCAGTTTGGTGAGCCAGGAGGCTTATCATGTGCTTTAAGGTTTTTTTGGTAGCCAATTCCTTTCTCCTGCTTTGTGTTTGCCTCCACTCATACATTTTCTCTCTCCATTCCTGCGTCTTCCTACTTTCTCTGTTGTAGTGATTCATAACTGCTTTGATCAATTCTTCTTTTGATTTTCGCGGATTTTTTTTCAAGTTCTACAACTGACGTGAGGCCGGTGATCTGGCTACAGTAGTCAAGGTCACTAAAAAAAACATAGATAGAAACATGTAATACACAGAGGCTACATTGTTTATTATTACACAGTGACGGAGTTTGTAGACTTTTTGTAGCATCCTTCTCACATACCTAACATAACACAGAGAGGCCAGGGAAGCGAAGGCATGGCGAGCAATGGGGTGAGTGTTTCTGCCCCGACTTCACCTGGGAGGGGGAACTGACTGATGGCTCACTGGGGTTTATCTGCACTAGGTAGAGGAGGTAGCTGGTGGCCTGCACAGGGGACAGTAGTGAACATGAAGCTGCCGAGCTGCTGGCGGGGGGGGCGGTCCGCGGAACTGCCGGCCTGCTGGGAGGGGGGCGGAACGCACCGCGGTGCTGGCTCCCTGCTGGCAGGTGTGTGGGGAGACCGGAACGCACCGCGGTGCTGGCTACCTGCTGGAATGGGCGGGGGGAGACCGGAACGCACCGCGGTGCTGGCTACCTGCTGGAAGGGGGGTGGGACCGCGAACCTGGTGCCCTGCACTCAAGTATCACTAAATTCTCAACAGGGTTTCCTACTGCCAGATATATCACTGCTGCGTGTTACCTGGGAAGAGAGGGAGGGTCTTCTACAGCAATGTGGATTCCGCCCTGGCCCCTATGCAGCTTGCCTGTGTGCAGCCATGGTCCCCCCACCCCTCGCTGCACAGTGGATCGGACGAGTTAGCCTGACCAGGACAAGGACCACGGTGGCTCTCCCTATAAACTTGTGAAAGCACATTGCCAACGCTCTGGCTGCAACTTTTCAAGAGATTACCGAGGCCGATTACAGAGACGTGATAGAGCAAATCAATGGACTATTCCACATTTAGGCATGCATGCAGGCAGCCATAACCCAAACCGTCCTCTCCCAAAACATAAAATCTGCTTACCCCGAGCACGCTCCTCTGCTTCTTCTTCACCAGCGTGGAGGCATGGTTGCTGATTGATTGATTGATTGATTGATTGATTGATTGCACTCCACACCTGGCTGAGCAAACAGGAAGGGGATTTTTAAAATTCCCGGGGCATTTAAAGGTGGGGTCAGCTGAACCCAGGGCAGTGGAGTGTGCAGGATTACCAGAGAGGCTTAAAAAGTATGCTGGGATACCTCCTTATACCCCAGAGGTCTATAAAAATGCTGGTGGGGTCCACACTTGCTGACCAGTGCTGGATCACCAGCGCTGGAATCGCTACACCCGAGGCACGACTGGGTGTACAGCCAGCGCTGCAACCAGAGAGTTGCAGCGCTGGCCGTGCTTTGCAAGTGTGGCCACATCCTAAGTTGCAGCGCTGTAACCCCCTCACCAGCGCTGCAACTCTCTAGTGTAGCCATGGCCTCAGACTCTCTTCAGCATGAGTATGTCAGGCAGTCTGAAGATTCCCTATAGCTGAATAAGCATGTCCCTTTGGGTTCCCTAAACTTGCCAGCATCTAAGCTTTTAAAAGCCAGTCCCAACACTTGGTTTCTTTGTTCCTGTGTTCTGCTGGTAATTTTCTACTTTTCCATCCCCCTTCTTTGGAACAGCTGGGGAGAAATGGTTTCCCTTAGGTTGCAGCCATCCAATTGTTCTTAGGTGCTCCCACCTGAATGGGAAACTATTTAGGGTAATGAATCTCCATTGTCCTTGGCCTGGGAGAGACTAAGCACCAGACCCTGCAGCAGATGGCTGATTCCACATACACTGAGGTATTCAGTGATGCAGCAACTTCATAACATCAACCATAGCTCATATAAAAGCAGCAAAGAATCCTGTGGGTGCCACAGGATTCTTTGCTGCTTTTACAGATCCAGACTAACACGGCTACCTCTCTGATACATAGCTCATATGTTGTACATTGACAGATTCTCCAGTTGGCACACTAGTTTTTGTTGGTTTTGCTTTTTCTTCCTTTCTCATGTTTTTTTTTAAATAGATAAATAGCGTGAAAAGGGATAGAAATGTAAGACTCAAATATTCTGTAATGCCTTCAAGAAACTTGTCAGTTTAATTTTCTTCTTATTCATTCCTCACCCATTTGTATTGTTATAAACATAAAATAAAAATTGATGCATCAGGCTGGATACTAACCTTGCTACTACCCTACTCTACTGTCTTGTTATTGCCCTCATAGCCTATTGTTCAAAATTAGTTTTAATCTCTTTGTATTTGAGATCTTCTCTTTTTATCTGTACTTGGAGGTGGCTCACGCCCTTTTGGACATAAGTAAAATAATAAAGCTGCAGATACCAGTAAATATCTGCTCTTGGGTCAGTCACTGCTTCTGCAAACCGCACGCTCAAAGAACTAAGCTGTTGGTTCCAATGTGGACCATCTCAAGCCAAACCCTGCATTGGAATCTATAGTGTTTAGCTACCAGTTCTATTTTATCAGGGAGGAAGCTCATCTTGGTAGCTGCAAATGGTTTCTCCACTGCACTGCAACCCATTTTATCTTTGAGACCTCATTTTGCTTCCAACCAATGTTTTCCACAGTGCTGTTGAATGTTTCAACTGCCAGTTAGGTTTCTATTTTTTTTTTTAAAGTTTCCTGAAAGAGCTCCATTAGCACTGTCTCAACTGTCAAAAAATTGAGGCTTCAAGCTTTGTAGCAGCTTCTATTTCATTAAAGGGCTTGGACTTTCTTACTTTGACACTTTTGCTGCTGAATTGCATGTTTGTGCCTTTTTTTCTTCTTCCTGTAGCCCCTTTTATTTCTAAGAGACAGAGGAGAAGCAACCTGTCAGCTTTAAGAATGTCTTTCACGTGATGTGCAGGCATGAATGCTCTAGCCTGTGCCACAGAGTAGATTCTGACTGGCTCACAGGTAAGTTTTCTTTCAGAAATCTCTGTGAACTATGTATTCTTTCATAGAGCACTTAAAAGCTCTTCTGGTCTTCTTCAGTCTGTCATGCCAAGGTGGGCCCAAAAGTCCTTGAAGACTTTGTATTGAGGGATCCAGGGTCAAGAGTTCCAATTAGGCATCCTGACGGTTAGCAGCACTTACATCAGTACTGGTCCCATGGACATGTATGACGTCCCCTAAAAATTACTGTTCAGGAGGAGGATCTACGGAGATTTATTTGCAATATCTCGTCATTCAGCTTTTTCAGAACGCCTGTCAAAGATATTGTTTGATCAGCCTGATGATCTCACCTCTTGGCCATATGTCTCCAGAGGGCTTTCCCTTTCTATGACTGTCATAAACAGATAAGTAAGAGTTAATAGAACAGAAGTACTTCATATCTCTTTTGCCTGTAAAGGGTTAACAAGATCAGTGAACCTGGCTGTCACCTGACCAGAGGACCAATCAGGGGACAGGATACTTTCAAATCTTGTGGGAAGTTTGTGTGTGTGCTGTTAGTTTTTGGTGGTTGTTCACTCTGTGGGCTCAGAGGGACCAGATGTGCAACCAGGTTTCTCTCCAATCTCTCCGATACAGGCTCTTATAAGTTCAGAATAGTGAGTACTAGGTAGGTAAGGGAAGTTAGGCTTATGTTTATTTTCTTTATTTGCAAATGTGTATTTGGCTGGAAGGAGTCCAAATGTGTATTTTGCTGAAACGATTTTAATTTGTACTTGTATACTTAGGCTGGGAGGGTATTCCCAGTGTCTATAGCTGAAAGACCCTGTAACATATTCCATCTTAAATTTACAGAGATAATTTTTACTGTTTTTTCTTTCTTTAATTAAAAGCTTTTCTTGTTTAAGAACCTGATAGTTTCTTTATTCTGGTGAGACCCCAGGGGACTGGGTCTGGATCCACCAGGGAATTGGTGGGGAGAAAGGAGGGAAGGGTGAGAGAGAGGTTAATTTTCTGTGTGTGTTAGGATTACTTTCTCTCTCAGGGAGAGTCTGGGAGGGGGAGAGAGGAGGAGGGGGGAAGGTGGATTTTCCTCTCTGTTTTAAGATTCAAGGAGTTTGAATCACAGTGATCTTCCAGGGTAACCCAGGGAGGGGAAGCCTGGGAGAGGCAACGGTGAGGGAAAGGGTTTACTTTCCTTGTGTTAAGATCCAGAGGGTCTGGGTCTTGGGGGTCCCCGGGCAAGGTTTTGGGGGGACCAGAGTGTACCAGGCACTGGAATTCCTGGGTGGTGGCAGCGCTACAAGTACTAAGCTGGTAATTGAGCTTAGAGGAATTCATGCTGGTACCCCATCTTTTGGACAGAGTGGGGAATTATACCATGACAATGACTTGTATTTGAATTCTCTCAGTCGGGATAGGCATTGCCACATGATTTTTTTTTTCTCGCAATTGTGATATTCCTTTTTCATAATGTTGAGCAAGCACAGTGTCCTCTTGGGTGGGGGTGTGATCCTTTGCATCTTCTGCAAGTTTTTCGAAATGCATGCTTACTGCTTCAGACATAGGCTGCTGGAACTATACATTTTTGTGACTCTAGAATATGAACAGATTATACTTTGTTTTCCATGCTCAAGCGCCATGATTTGGCCTCTTCCATAGCTCACAAAAGGTCCATAAGATTGTCCAGCATGAGCTTTGGCTTGCTGAGAGTTGTTCTGCAAAGTTTGGTTGATGAACAACATTGAACTGTTTACTAAGTGATCTCACAATCCAAGTCAGAAAACTCACATGAGTGTTAGTTGCCATAAAAATCAGTCAGTGTTTCATCTCGTTCTTGTCTTATTTGCCTGAAGACAAATGTTTTATATACCACATTCTTTTTCAGAGGGACATGATCAGACAGCTTGCTAAAGGCATTTTCAAAGGGATCTTTATCACTGTCTCCTGTTCTGTTGGAAAGTGAATTGGAAATGTCATTTGCCACCTCATGCAGATATTGTAGCAGAAATACAGTTTGCCATTTCAGTATTCAATGTAGTCAACAGATTTTTTTTTTAATTTGCTTGTTACTTTCTGCCATTGGATATTAATGTCTGGCATGGAGTTAATGGTAAATGATATGCTACTTTTTCCCCGCAGTGTTTTTTCTTCTTTAACTCTGTTATGTTACTACAGATGTGCTGTGGCATTGTTTTTTTAATATTTTTCTTAATTTAGTGCTGTTTTTTAGTTCTATAAATAAGTTGTTACTGCAGATCTTATGAGCTGCTTGCCTTTCAGGGCTTCCAACACTTTGTGCACAAATGCTTCCATCAAAGATGAATGCTACATATTTCTTCTTAGTGTTTTTGCCCATGTCATTGGGCCAGGCTTCTCCCCCATCTCCAAAGCATGTGTCCTTGGTGGGGAAGTTTATTTCTTTAACAGAGGTTAGCAAATAAACAGAAAACAATCTTTTAACTCCATCCTTAGCTCCAGGCTTCAGGGCCACCTTTCCCTGGTCTCTGGTACTCCCTCTCTTGGCAACTTCCTAGTCTCAGTCAGCTCTGCTCCCTTCCTGGAGCAACCTGCTGCCCTAAGCTGCTGACCCCTTGTTCCAGGGATCCATCATAGGAGCTAGCTCCACTCCAGTGTGGCTTTCCCTTTCCAAGGCTCAGCTTGTCTCAGTCTTTCCTGCCCCAGGTGCCCACTAGCAGCCCTTTATAAGCCCAGGTATAGCCCAGTCGGCCTTATTTAGCTGGATTGGGCTCATCTGCTCTGATCCAGCCTATTTACAGGGACCAGCTCCCTGTGACAGCCTTCTGTAATGATGGACATTGCATTTTCAGCTCTGCAGTTGTAGGCGTCCAACAAACAACTTCAGTTTTGTGAAACAAGGAAATAACTGACATCTTTTTAAAAGCCCGCATTGCTGTTGCTCTATTATTATTTCTATTACAGTAGTGCCTTGAGCCACAACTGAGATTGGGTTCCTGTTCTGCTTGGCACTGTGCAAACACAGAGTAAGACACAGTCCGTGTCCCTAAGTGCTTATAGTCTAACTGAGGCATATTACCAGTATCCTGCCTGTGCTGATGAAAACCCCTTCTGAGCAGTTTGATACCTGTTAGCTGCCATTTCTTATAAGGAAGGTCACTGTCCTTATAACTATGGCCTAAATTGGCAGGATTATTGAGCTTCAGGCTATAGTGTCTGATCCACCTTTCCAAAGGCAAGATGGAGCTACAGGTGCTTCCTAAATTCTCTCCTAAAGTGATCTCAGAGTTTCACCTTTAATTAATTGTCCTTTGCACATTTTGTCCCAGTTTTTATGACTTTCTAAGTAACGCCATTTTTCAGACTTATATGTCAGAAGGCTTTTTCTGGAGTGGAGTAAAGCCCTTGGAAAAGTCAACACTGCTTTTCCTTTTGACACAAATTCAGTAGGTTCCACTGTCTACAAGAGAACCATGTTCAAATGGCTGTCTGTTTAAATTTCTCATTGCTGCATCTTGCCAGGTCTAGACTTTTAAGATCATGTCAAATCCCATTCTATATGATGCAGGTGTGCTGTTAGCAAGGCAATTCCTATAGAATTCTCTACACACTTTCACTAAGCAATATTCCTTAGGATCTTCCTCAGAACAGGAGTAAAGATTTGGTCCATCATTGTTACAGAACCTTCTTTCAAGGTTGACACATTCACCAATTTGTTGTAATTTTCTTGGTCATACAAATTCTGAAAGTTTTGTTATTAATATTCAAGGCATATTACCTCACTTTAATTCTTCCTGCCTTTTGCAGCATCTCTAGTGTGATTACATGTTACCTTCCTCACCCATCCCCTCAGCAACAGCACTCTAATTTTGTAGTTGTGGACAGTGAGAGTCTTGTATGATGAGATTTTTCAAAGAAGTGAGAATTACTTACTGTAGCTGTTTGTTCTCTAAAGGTGTATATTCTATAATAGATCATCATTAAAATGTCCACCTTTTGGGAATGGTGAAGGAGGTAACTTTTTTATTAGTTTTAAAATTATGATGTACATGTGGAGCTGTGACAATCTGGGGGTTCTTTCTGTATCACTTCTGAATTGTGAATAATTTTCTGTCACCTCTCTGCCAAGCAAAAGACAATGGAGAGTAATCAGCACTCAACAATCATTTGCTAAAAGAAAAACACCTTGCAACAAAGGCTTTGTTATAGCTGGGAGAAGACACTTCCTCTTCTTGTCTGAAGGGAGATGGCTTTGAGAGCAGTGGAAAAACACAGAAAGTCAAAGCAAGGAAGCAAGTTGACTGCTGTAGGAGTCTGTAAAGTAACTCACATGGGCGAAGTGGGAGAAAGCCGTTTTGCACCAGATTAAGATGAGGCATACTGCTGCAGGAGCAGGTTAGGCAATGAGGTAGAGGACCCTGCCTGACCAGTGAAACACAGGTCTCCCAAGGAAGCAATGAGCCAGTGAGGGAGTTTGCATTTAGGATGTTTTATTGTTTTGTTTAATCTGTATTTTCCTGCCTTTTCATAATTAAATATCAGAGCATAAAGATGTTACTGGGAGATGTTTGTATGTGGACTGCCTCACAACTACCAAATGGCCCTGAGACAGTTAAATTGTAAACCAGAAGCTTTACATCTGTTGTGTGGAGTTCTGGGAGAAGGGTGTGTTCAAGTACTGGGGAGTCAGAAGGATTGGTTCTGTGTCCAGAAAGACTAGGTGCTGGGGTGGCTTCTGAAACCTTATTCACTCTGTAGCCTCTGAGACTGTAACCACTCAGTTCCTAAGAATTTAGCTCGACTTTGAACTTGTCAACAAGGTTTTATTATTGGCGTACAACTGTTAGGAAAATGGAGTTTCTGTCTTGTGAGAAGTTCCAGTAATTCAAAATTTTCTTTTCTTCCCGAATTAAAATAGTGAAAAATTTCACAGGTTAGAAAAGCAAGGGTAAAAAATCTGAACACTTTGGGAATGCTGTGGAAGGTGCATCTATTTTCTTGGACTTTTGTGGAGCTGTAAGGTTTAGGAATAGGGATGAGCAGAGGCAGCAGTTTGTATCTTATTTGGTGGTATTTCATTTTGCTCAGGATTGACTTATGAATCAACACCCAATGTATGGGGCACTTTCCCCTAAGGGTCTGGCCCTGCAAAAATGTACATCAGTAACTTCACTAACTTTGGTAGCACTAGTCAATTAGATCACACGTCTGTGCAGTTGTTCACATGTATAACCGTTCACAGGACTGGAGCCTTAGTCTGTATATTTTCTTTTATATAAAAATACTACAGGCCCCTAAAACTGTTAGATTATGTGTTTTTTGTACATTTGAATAAACTGAGGGCAGAATTGCAGGATTTGTCCCATGTACCTTATATGTCCTAAACTATAAAGAAATAGGTGAAAAATCCTGTTGCTCGTCATGCATGATCACATCTTAACTACATCATAAATTTAAATGTGTATATAGTGGCATATATAGGCAATATTGAAAATGAGCCAGGATAGACTGGAATGGTGTTTCTGTACTAATACAGTATTAAATGCCTTACTGTGTTGGCAGCCTTTCTTATTGTGGTGTTTATTACCATGTTAATTTTCATTAATTCCTTAAACAAGTTTTATACTGGCAACTCTTCTAATATATTACAAAAAATAGTCACCCTGTTGATTAAGGTCATTCCAGGTCAAATCAAACAATATTGAAATATATTTGAGTTTGCCCATCTTATCAGGGTGTATACGGTAATTTAAATCTGAGAGTTTTTGGAGGGACACATTAGAGCAGCAGCTGAGGGCTGGGGCAGCAAACTGAGTTCAACCACCAGGGCTGGAGCAGCAATGCATATTTTTGTAGATGAATATTGGATGGGGGGTGCACCCCTGCTTGCCTCCACTTGTGCATGACCTTGGATCTCTTATTTCTTTCTGATTTTAATATGTGACATTAGGCAGAAGAAGGAGAGGAGAGCAAATATTAATGCATTATTTAAGTTTAATAAATAAAGCATATAAAAGTCAGGAAATGCAGAGTTCAGCTGAAACTTAATTCTGCCCTTTGAGCCTATACCATAATATATGGCTCTCAGTTTATATCACTATTTAAATTTTATAATACACAGTAAATTCAAACTGGAACTCCTTTGCAGCAAGTTAGAGCACCACTTGAAATTTTGATAAATGCTGTGTGCTATTTAACCAGGAGTTCCACAGGTTGACACTGCGTTGTGTGACAAAAAAAGTCCCTTTGTTTGTTTTAAACCTTCTGCCTGTTAATTTCATTTGATGACCCCTAATTCTTGTGTATGAGAAGGGGTAAATAACACTTATTTACTTTCTCCACACCAGTCATGATTTTATAGACCTCTGTCACATCCCCTCTTAGTCATCTCTTTTTCAAGCTGAAAAGTCCTATTAATATCTCCTCATATGGCAGCCGTTTCATACCCCTAATCATTTTTGTTGCCCTTTTCTGAACCTGTTCCAATTCCACTATGTCTTTTTTGAGATGGGGCGACCACATCTGCACGCAATACTCAAGATGTGGATATACCCTGTGTGACAGGTTGGATCACAGAAGCCACCTTGGGGGGTGGCAACTGATGTGCCAAGACTACTTCTGCCCCTGCTTTCCCTGCCATCTTGGGACTTTAGCAACCTGTCTTGTTGAGCCAGACATATCAGTCTGCTCCAACACAGACCCAGGGTCTGAACCATGTGCTTCAAAGCTGCAGACTTAACTGAAAGCAACTTGGAAAGTGTGCCTGTCTTTAACACTTAGATGCCCAACTCCCAATGGGGTCCAAACCTCAAATAAATCCGCTTTACCATGTATAAAACTTATTCTATAGTACACTATATCCACTGGATCCCCCATGTCCACATGCTTGTTGTCCCCCTCAAAGAATTCTAGTAGATTGGTGAGGCATGGCTTCCCTTTACAAAAACCATGTTGACTCTTTCCCAACAAATTATGTTCATCTATGTGTCTGACAATTTTTTTCTTTATTGTAGTTTCCACTGGTTTGCCTGGTACTGAAGTCAGGCTTACTAGCCTGTAAATGCCAGGATCACCCTGGGAGTCCCTTTTGAAAATTGGCGTCACATTGGCTATCCTTCAGTCATTTGGTACAGAAGCTGATTTAAATGATAGGTTACAAACTACAGTTAGTGGTTCTGCAATTTCACATTTGAGTTCCTTCAGAACTCTTGGGTGAATACCATCTGGTTCTGGTGACTTTTTACTGTTTAGTTTATGAATCTGTTCCAAAACCTCCTCTAATGACACCTTACTAACACATTTATTATTATATTAAAACTATCATTTGAATATTGAGAATTTTAACTACCATTTATGGATTGCCATTTAGAGTTTATTTAACTTAGGTGATAAAGGACCCATAGCAAAATAAATTGGAATTTGCCTTACACTTTACAGTATGACATAAAGACAGACACAGAAGATATACTGAACTACCCCAAATCAGTTAGGATTTTGAGCATAACTGGGAAATTCACTGATGCAAAAATTTTAGAGATACTGTACAGTCTCTTACCACCTGTAAGGAGGCGCCCTGGCTCCCCACCGCGCCTGAGAGGGACGAGCCAGAGCAGATGCCTCAGTGGGGGGAGCCAGCACTGCCTGTCCCCGCCCCCTGGAAGTCAAGGAGCGGGACAGGAAGTATAAAAGCCCGTCCCCAGCGCTCAGTTGGGCGCAAGCTGCCAGAGAGGACAGACGCTGGTGCCCGGGCTCCCGCCGGGCCCAGCCTGCCCCGCGCCCACTACCCAGAGGAGCGCTGGCCTGACCTGCCCCGCGCCCATTACCTGGAGGAGCGCTGGCCGGACCTGCCCCGCGCCCACTACCCAGAGGAACGCTGGCTGGACTTGCCTCAGATCCGGTACCTGGAGGAACGTCGGCCTGACCTGCCGTGTACCCGATGCCCCGAGGAGTGGCCTGAGCTTCCCCACGACCGGTACCCGGAGGAGCCCACGGTCTGGGACCCCCCAGACGACGCTGGCAAGGACCAGGTACCCAGAGAGGGGGAGGTTGGAAGTGGCCCGGGGGTAGCCGACCCTGGTTTTGCTCCTGAAGAGCCCGAACTCATGTCAGTGTGTTGCGGCCAGGATCCCCACTGACCGCAGCGGGTCTTGACCGCTGCTAGGGCCCCGGACTGGAACGCAGTGGAGTGGGAGGGCCTGCGTTCCCCCTGCCAGACTCCCCCTCTTCCCGCCTATTGCCACTGCTCTGTCCTGATCCAGAGGGCCAGAGCTAACTAGACTTGTGTTTGCTGCCCCGCCCAAACCAAGGGCTGGGCTGATACTGTGTTTGCTCAGCCCCGCTAGAGGCCTGAGCTTGAACTGCTACTGCCCCGCCCTGCCAAGGGCCTGGGCTGATACTGTGTTTGCTCAGCCCCTGCTAGAGGCCTGAACTTGAACTCTTACTGCCCCACCCTGTCCAAGGGCTGGGGCTTATTTACTTTGAGAGCCCCGACCCCGGCTAGAGGGCCGGGGCTCTAACTTGTTTGCAGACCCTGTACCCCCCTCAACACCTGCGGAGGGGCTAAGCCTACCCTGACTGCAGCGTGCTAGGAGGCACCCTGGCTCCCCGCCGCGCCTGAGAGGGACAAGCCCCAACACAACCGGCTTACACGTGGCACCTGACCAGGGACCATTCGCCCAGGATGTGGGCGCGGACCCTTAACGCCGGTGAACGGGGGGCTGTGGGAGAGGGAGCCAGGGGACAGATGGACCTGTCCCACCTCGCCGCCCTTCTGACCGAGAACCAGGATCGGCAGCAGGCGGCGCAGTCACGATGGCAAGAGGAGCAGCAGGCCGCCCAGCTCCAGCAGCAGCAGCAGCTCATCGAGCAGCTGGGGACTCAACAGCGCCAGCTGATCCAGGGCCTGGTTCAGCAGCAGCAGGAGTTCCAGCTGAAATGCCTACAGCACCTTGCAGCGGAGCGGGAGCCCCGAGAGGGGGTCCAGTTGGGGGGCACCGATGGCGGCCCGGGGCCCCGTCCACCGATCCGACTGACCAAGATGGGCCCTGGTGATGACCCTGAGGCCTTCCTGGTCACTTTTGAGTGGGTGGCCACCGTCGCGGTGTGGAATCCTGACCAGTGGGCCTCCATCCTGGCCCCGTACCTGACAGGAGTGGCTCAGGCCGTCTATCGAGGTCTGTCTGCCGAAGCCGCCCAGGACTATAGGCAGGTGAAATCCGCCATCCTGGACGCCCTCGATGTGAGCCCGGAGACGTTTCGACAGCGGTTCAGGGGCCTGACGTACCCCACGGGGGCCCAGCCTCGTATGGTGGCCCAGGAATTGCGGGAGACCTGCCGGCGGTGGTTGCAGCCCGACTGCCGAACGTCAGAAGAGCTAGCAGAGCAGGTGATCCTCAAACAGTTCACCCACATCCTTCCATCGCGAGGAAGAGCCTGGGTCCTCCATCATCGACTGGCAACACTGGCCACCGCTGTCACTCTGATGGAGGACTTCCTGGCGGCAGAAGCCCCGGTGGGCCCGATAGGCCGACCAACCCCACCGGGGCCAGAACTCCCCAACCCCGAGAAGAAGGCGACACCCCCCGGGCTGCAGCCCCACCAGCACGGCTGGCCCAAGCCCCAACTCCCGCTCCCCGGAAGGTGCCCTGGAATCCCGCAAGGGAATCCCCCAGGACCCGGCCCCGAGTAGGACGACCCGACCTAGGGCCGTGTTTCTCCTGCGGCAAGTCGGGACATCTCCAGAGGGACTGCCCCCAAATGGAGTGTACCTTTGGCCAAGTCTGCTCCGGGGAGGCTCGGGCCCGGCACCGACAGCCCGCCAAGATTACGGCGCCTGTGGTGGTTGAGGGGTACCCGACCGTGGCCCTCCTCGACTCCGGGTGCGGACAGACATTAATCTGCAACCACTTAGGTCCCCCGGCGGATGCACACCTGGGGGAAATTCGCTTACAATGTATCCACGGCGACGTACGGCCGTACCCCAGCGCCTGGGCCCAACTGACAATAGACGGGGAGACCCGACGGATGGTGGTAGGTCTCGCACTGAGTCTGGCGTATCCAGTGATCCTGGGCCGGGACTGGCCCGGGTTTCCGGCCATCCTACGCCGACATGCCGTACCAGCCTTGGAAGGAGAGGCCCCAGAAGGGAAGGACGATGAGCGGTGGCTTCCAGAAATGGAAGAGGATGAGCTGGACCCCCCGGGGTACCCCGCCGCCGAGGATGGGGACGATGCTTCCCCGGGTGAGGGCAGGGATCCCTCGGCCCCCACGGACTTCTGCCGGGACCAAAGAGCTGACCCCACCCTCAGCGAGGCATATGAACAGCTCGCCGCCGTGGATGGGACTATCCTCGATCCCGGGCGAGCTGCCCGATGGCCACACTTCGAGTTGCGACAGAACCGCTTGTATCGGGTCGAGAGGGACCCACACACCAGGGAGCCCTGATCACAACTCCTCGTACCCCGCTGGCATCAGCGGGCGGTCATGAAACTGGCCCATGACGTCTCGGTTGCCGGACATCTGGGCACTGTGAAAAGACCCTTGCACGAATATTGGGACGCTTCTATTGGCCGGGGATATACCGCGAGGTGAAGGACTATTGTACCTCGTGCCTGGATTGCCAGTTGACCGCGCTAGTGAGGACGCCCAAGGCACCACTGGTCCCGATGCCGTTAATCGAGACACCTTTCGAGCGGGTGGCCATGGACCTGGTGGGACCCCTCCCTAAGAGTGTTGCGGGGTTCCAGTACATACTCGTGATGCTGGACTGCGCCACCCGGTTCCCCAAGGCGATCCCGCTCCGTAACATCACCGCCCGCACCATCACAGGCGAACTGGTTAAGGTCTTCGCCCGCGTCGGCTTGCCCTGTGAGAGCCTCATGGATCAGGGGACCAACTTCACCTCGCGGCTGTTGGAGCAGGTGTGCAGGCTCCTGGGGATCAAGCAACTTCAAACCTCGGTGTATCATCCCCAAACCGATGGCTTGGTAGAGAGGTTTAATCGGACCCTCAAGGATATATTGCGGAAATTTCCCCCAGAAGACCTCCACCGGTGGCACCAGCTACTCCCGCCCTTGCTCTTGGTGGTGCGAGACGTCCCCCAGGCCTCAACCAAGTTCTCGCCGTTCGAACTATTGTATGGCCGCCAACCGCGGGGCCTGTTGGACCTGATGAGGGAGACCTGGGAGCAAACCCCCTCACCCGCCCAGGGTCTCCTGCAATATGTGATCCAGCTCCAGGAGCGTCTCAAACAGGCTGGGACCCTGGCACAAGCAAACTTAAAAGCCACCCAAGAGATGCAGGCCCAGACGTACAACCGGGATGCGCGCCCCGGGCCTTCCAACCTGGAGACTGGGTCTTACTCCTCCTCCCCTCCAACGAGTCCAAGATCCTGGCTCGATGGCAGGGCCCGTACGAGGTGGTGCGAAAGGTGGGCCCCGTCACCTATGAAATTCGTCAGCCCGACCGACGGAAAAAGTTCCAACGGTATCACGTTAACCTCCTTAAACCCTGGCGGGAACGAGAAGGGTTGCTGATCAATCCCTGTCCACCAGAACCCGAACTAGGGCCCCAGGTACACACTAAGGAAGACCCCGAGGGACCCCAGCTTGGGGAAATGCTGACAGAAGAGCAGCTTGAGCAAACCCGCTGCCTCCTTCAAGCATTCCCTCGTACTTTTACGGCCCAGCCGGGGCAAACCTCCATGGCCTATCATCAGATTCAGACGGAGCCAGGGGTGGTGATCTGGGCCACGGCCAGACCCCTGCCGTATCACCGAAGGCGAATCGTTGAAGACGAGGTACGGGCGATGCTTGACCTAGGAGTAATTGAGCCGTCACAAAGTGAGTGGCGTAGTCCCATCGTCCTGGTGCCTAAACCCGATGGCTCCCAGCGCTTTTGTATCGACTTTAGGCGCGTTAACGCCGTCTCCAAATTTGACGCCTATCCCATGCCCCGAATAGAAGAGCTGCTGGCACGGCTGGGAGAGGCCCGCTATATCACGACCCTGGACTTAAGCAAGGGGTATTGGCAGATTCCCCTGGATCTGGCCTCCCGGGAGAAAACTGCGTTTGCCACTCCGACCGGCCTGTACCACTTCACACGGATGCCCTTCAGCCTTCATGGGGCACCCGCAACGTTCCAGCGCTTGATGGACTGCCTCCTCCAACTGCATCACGACTACGCCGCAGCCTATCTAGATGACGTGGTCATCTACAGTCGTCAGTGGGAAACCCACCTGGCCAATGTCGCCGCCGTCTTAAGGTCCTTGCGGGAGTCTGGGTTAACGGCCAACCCTAAGAAGTGCCGCATCGGCTGGCGTGAGACCACCTACTTGGGGTATACCGTTGGCAATGGACAAGTGAAACCTCTTGTGGACAAGGTTCAGGCTATTGCCGCGTGTCCACCGCCAACCACGAAGCGCCAAGTCCGCCAGTTCTTGGGGCTGGCGGGTTATTATCGGCGGTTCATTCCCCAGTTTGCAGCGATGGCCGCCCCCTTGACCGAGCTCCTCACCAAGGACAGCCCGCGACACATACGCTGGACTCCCGAGTGTGACGAGGCTTTCCAGTCACTTAAGGCAAGCCTCTGCAGCAAGCCATTCTTGTTTAGCCCGGACTTCCAGCAACCATTCGTCCTACAGACAGATGCGTCGGAAGTCGGGCTTGGGGCTGTCCTCTCACAGGAGGTGGATGGGGAGGAGCATCCGGTTCTCTACGTCAGCCGGAAGCTGTTCCCCAGAGAACAAAACTACGCAGTCATCGAAAAGGAGGCCCTCGCGGCGAAGTGGGCCTGCGATGCCCTGCGTTACTACCTCCTTGGGGCCCCGTTCACTTTGGTCACTGACCACTCCGCCCTCCAATGGCTATACCGCATGAAAGACCACAACATGCGGCTTCTACGGTGGTACTTAGCCATGCAGCCCTACGCCTTCACCGTCCGCCACAGGGCGGGAAAGGACCACGCCAACGCAGACTTCCTTTCCCGCCTGGAGGGCATGGACGAGCCTGGCCCCGTCGCCCGGGAGCCAGCCTTGAGGGGGTGTGTGTGTAAGGAGGCGCCCTGGCTCCCGGCCGCGCCTGAGAGGGACGAGCCAGAGCAGGTGCCTCAGTGGGCGAAGCCAGCACCGCCTGTCCCCGCCCCCTGGAAGTCAAGGGGTGGGACAGGAAGTATAAAAGCCCGTCCCCAGCGCTCAGTTGGGCGCAGGCTGCCGGAGAGGACAGACGCTGGTGCCCGGGCTCCCGCCGGGCCCAGCCTGCCCCGCGCCCACTACCCAGAGGAGCGCCGGCCGGACCTGCCCCACACCCACTACCCAGAGGAGCGCTGGCTGGACTTGCCTCAGATCCGGTACCTGGAGGAACGTCGGCCTGACCTGCTGTGTACCCGATACCCCGAGGAGTGGCCTGAGCTTCCCCACGACCGGTACCCGGAGGAGCCCACGGTCTGGGACCCCCCAGACGACGCTGGCAAGGACCAGGTACCCAGAGAGGGGGAGGTTGGAAGTGGCCCGGGGGTAGCCGACCCTGGTTTGGCTCCTGAAGAGCCCGAACCCATGTCAGTGTGTTGCGGCCAGGATCCCCACTGACCGCAGCGGGTCTTGACCGCTGCTAGGGCCCCGGGCTGGAACGCAGTGGAGTGGGAGGGCCTGCGTTCCCCCTGCCACCCGTAACCGGGTGGCAGACTCCCCCTCTTCCCGCCTATTGCCACTGCTCTGCCTTGATCCAGAGGGCCAGAGCTAACTAGACTTGTGTTTGGTGCCCTGCCCGAACCAAGGGCTGGGCCCCTTTGACTTTGCCACTGCTCTGCCCTGATCCAGAGGGCCAGAGCTAACTAGACTTGTGTTTGGTGCCCCGCCCGAACCAAGGGCTGGGCCCCTTTGACTTTGCCACTGCTCTGCCCTGATCCAGAGGGCCAGAGCTAACTAGACTTGTGTTTGGTGCCCCGCCCGAACCAAGGGCTGGGCCCCTTTTGACTTTGCCACTGCTCTGCCGTGATCCAGAGGGCCAGAGCTAACTAGACTTGTGTTTGTTGCCCCGCCCTGCCAAGGGCCTGGGCTGATACTGTGTTTGCTCAGCCCCGCTAGAGGCCTGAGCTTGAACTCTTACTGCCCCGCCCTGTCCAAGGGCTGGGGCTTATTTACTTTGAGAGCCCGACCCCGGCTAGAGGGCCGGGGCTCTACCTTGTTTGCAGACCCTGTACCCCCCTCAACACCTGCGGAGGGGCTAAGCCTACCCGGACTGCAGCGTGCTAGGAGGCGCCCTGGCTCCCCGCCGCGCCTGAGAGGGACGAGCCCCGACACGACCGGCTTACACCACCCAATATACTTAATTTTGCTTGTCCACTTCTTTGCAAATAATCAATATCCAGAATATACATGATCCTTTACTATTAAGAGGACAGATTTGTATGAGATTTTAGGGGTGACCACATGTTAGCATAATCTTCGCTTGTTGATCTGATAAAATATTATGATACAGCGTGACTTTTTAATCATTTAAAATTAGAAGTGAAATATCCACAGTTACTTAAAATGGTACTTGAAGGTCCATATCTTTTTGGGCTATGTGTGTGTGTATGTGGGGATGATGAGGTAGACAGGGAAAATGAGGCTTAGGTGGAGTATCTGTAAATTCTGTGAATCAGTGGCTCCCAGAAGC
This sequence comes from Gopherus evgoodei, assembly GCF_007399415.2. Taxonomy (NCBI): domain Eukaryota; kingdom Metazoa; phylum Chordata; order Testudines; family Testudinidae; genus Gopherus; species Gopherus evgoodei. Next base: position 192,105,118 of record NC_044322.1, on the reverse strand, counting down.
CCTTGTGGGATTTAGTAACCAACCCATATCACAGCAGTTTTTGTGTTGCTCTAACCTTCACTGGGGACCATCCTGGTGCTTGATAGCGAATTGGAAAAGATTTGCCTACAGTCATGTTTCTGGCCCTCCTCTACTAGTGATGTGCTTACAAGTGGCTTTTTGATACGTAGCAGTCACAATTTTGGTTAGTGGAACCACGTTGAGAAGAGGTTGAGACATTCAATAATTGCTAGATGGATAAATAAAAATTGATATTTAATCATATGATATGATTGAAATATTACAATAATACAAACTTGTTTAAATTAGGCTCGTAAAGTTTTGTTTCTAAAGATCAGATCCTATGCTGATGCAAATCAGCAAGCTCTGTTATCCTAAATATCTACCTTATTGTTGTCTTCCAGATGTTTTCTTTTTCTGTTACAAGAATTCCCTCTTTTTTTTCATTGTTTGGATACTGTATGAAATTGTTCATTGTTTGGATACTATATGAAATTGTTCATTGTTTGGATACTGTGGAGAAATTGGAGAGGGTCCAGAGAAGAGCAACAAGAATGATTAAAGGTCTTGAGAACATGACCTATGAAGGAAGGCTGAAGGAATTGGGTTTGTTTAGTTTGGAAAAGAGAAGACTGAGAGGGGACATGATAGCAGTTTTCAGGTATCTAAAAGGGTGTCATCAGGAGGAGGGAGAAAACTTGTTTGCCTTAGCCTCCAATGATAGAACAAGAAGCAATGGGCTTAAACTGCAGCAAGGGAGATTTAGGTTGGACATTAGGAAAAAGTTCCTAACTGTCAGGGTAGTTAAACACTGGAATAGATTGCCTAGGGAAGTTATGGAATCTCCATCTCTGGAGATATTTAAGAGTAGGTTAGATAAATGTCTATTAGGGATGGTCTAGACAGTATTTGGTCCTGCCATGAGGGCAAGGGACTGGACTCGATGACCTCTCGAGGTCCCTTCCAGTCCTAGAGTCTATGAGTCTGAGTCTATGAGTGTCAGTCAATTCGGTTTATTAAAGGAAGAATTGGAAAGCATAATGCCATCTCCCTGGATTGTTAGGCTTTGTTATAATTTTATTCCTCTAAAATGAGCTAACACATGCTTCTCTATTTCTTGGCATCTTTCACTTGAAGCAAAGTATATTAATCATTATCTCAATGAATGTTCACTTCGAGATTGTTTAAATTATGTGGTGCTCAGAAAATATTAGATTGTCTTATAATAAAAATAGAATTTAAATGTTCTGTTAGAACGTGTTTTTCTTCAGAGAACATTTTTAAATTACAAGAACTAGCTCTCCTAAGTATCTTATGTGATTTAAATTAACTTTGTTTTTAAATGTTTTTACTATAAAACACTTAAAATGGAAATAGTGTTTTAAGACATTTAGTGTTAATTACGTTTAGACATGTAGATTTGAAGTCAAAAACCATTTTATTACTTAGAACCCCCTACTTTATATATAATATGAAATGCAATGCAAAGACCTTTTGTTTTAGAATGGATAACACAGATCTGAAGGATTTTAACAAGGAATAGGCAATGGTATATTTGATTAAAGAATATTTTTTAATCAGAGTTCAGCAATGTTTTTCCTGTGAAAACAGAAAAATCACAATTCCCATAGAAAGTATTGAGATTATTTTTTTGCTGTTAAATTTAGAGACCGTAAGAATGATTTTCAATTTTAATTCTTTTGGAGGGAAAATTACCACAGCTTCCGTCATTTTATATTTAACTGAAAAAAACACATTCACCACAAAAATCATTCTGCAAAATACAGTCTCAGCCTATGGCATTTTATTCTTCCCATGTTGCTTTTAAATCTCTTTATTATTAATTGGCGTTAGATGACATATCAGGTGGTGAAAATACCATACAGCAGTTCTCTATACTGCACTTTTAATTAAACTTCATCTTTTTAATAGCATTGCATTTACAAAGTTTGTCATAATCCACTTTTTCAAGAGTAAAGCAGATGTACAACATATATAACATGGTAAATGGTTTAAAAAGTAATTGCATTTTCATATAGGTTTATTGTCTTGTTTATATTTAAATCTATTGAATGCCCATTAGAGAAGATAAGCAATGACATTCCCCATCATAGATTGTAGCCAGACAGTTACAGAGTGTGTGCAATAAAAGTAAGGAATGTACGAAACAGGATGTTATATCTACTCTGTGCACTGAGAATCAACAATTGTCTGTCCCCGGTGAGAAGAGAGAGACAAAAATATTACCCATTTTCTACTTTGCTTTGCTTTAATTTAGCCTAGAATAGATATTGGTTGATATACACAGAATGCAAGTGCCAGCGTATACACAAGTGCAGACACTAAAAGAAGAAGAGTTGTGTATTCACCGCAAAAATTTAGCAATCATTGTATTTTTAAACAGTCACCACTAAAATCCAAGTGCAGTCACACGTTAAATCCTGAAGTTAAGTTGATGTAATCACAATAACCATCAAAAGAATGAAGTGCCTTTTTCAGCCTTTCTGCAGAAGATGAAAAAACTGGTTTCTGTCCATAAAATTTGAATTTGCTTTACTGAAAAGTCTGTGAAATACATGATATCCTCTTGTCAATACTTTTTATGGTGCAGTAAAGAGTGTCAACTGTTTCAGGCAGTCTCTTCACGAGGAACGGAAAAACAAAATGAGTTTTAATACACAGCTGGAGTTTTGTAAATGGATTAGTAACTAGGTTGCCAGGTGACCAGTTTTCGACCGGAATACCCAGTCAAAAAGGGACCCTGGTTGCTCCAGTCAACACTGGTGACTGGGCCGTTAAAAGTCCAGTTGGCAGCACAGCAGGACTAAGGCAGGCTTATTGCATCCCCTGGCTCCGCATGGCTCCCGAGAGCACCTGGCATGTCCAGCTACTAGGCGCAGGGACGGCTATGGGGGCTCTGCGGGTTGCCCTGCACCGATAGACGGCTCCACAGCTCTCATTGGACAAGAACCGCAGAGTCCCTTTGCTGCTCCACCTAGAATCCTGAGGGAGGGTATGCACTGCTGCTTCCAGGAAGTGCCTAAGGGAAGTGCTGCCCAGCTGGAGCCCGAACCCCCTCCAGAACCCAAACTCCCTGACTTCCACCTGGAGTCCCCTCCCACATTTTAACTTCTTCATGGAACCTGCACCCCCTCCCACACCCTTAGCCCCAGCCCTGAGCATCCTTCTGTACCCAAACTCCCTCCCAGAGTCTGCATCCCCTCTCATATTCTGAACCCCTCAGCCCCAGCCCAAACCCAGAGGCTGCACCCCCAGGCTGGAGCCTCGTACCCTCCCGCATACCAACCCTCTGGTCCAGCCCAGTGAAAGTGAGTGAGGGTGGGGGAGAGCGAGGGATTGGTGAGGGGTGGATTGAGCAGGAGTTGGGGCCTTGGTAAAGGGGTGACCGGTGGGGTAGGGGGCGGGGAAAGTGTTTTCAGTTTTATGTGATTAGAAAGTTGGCAACCCCATTAGTAACTCATAAATAGAGCCCATATGGTGATTATGTGGGCCTTTGCCAATCTGCCCTGGAGGAAAATTCCTTCCTGACCCCAGATATGTCAATCAGCTAAACCCTGAGCATGTGGGCAAGACTCACCAGCCAGACACCCAGGAAAGAATTCTCTCTAGTAACTCAGATCCCACCATATCTAGTGTCCCATCACTGGCCATTGGGCATATTTACCGCTAATAGTCAAAGATCAATTAATTGCCAAAATTAGGCTATACTATCATACCATCCCCTCCATAAACTTATCAAGCTTAGTCTTGAAGCCAGATATGTCTTTTGCCTCCGCTGCTCCCCTTGGAGGGCTATTCCAGAACTTCACTCCTCTGATGGTTAGAAACCATCATCTAATTTCAAGTCTAAACTTCCTGATGGCCAGTTTATATCTATTTGTTCTTGTGTCCTCATTGGTACTGAGCTTAAATAATTCCTCTCCCTCCCTGGTATTTATCCCTCTCATATATTTATAGAGAGCAATCATATCTCCCCTCAGCCTTCTTTTGGCTAGGCTAAACAAGCCCAGCTCTTTGAGTATCCTTTCATGTGACAGGTTTTCTATTCCTTAGATCATCCTAGTTAGCCCTTCTCTGAACCTGTTCTAGTTTGAACTCATCCTTCTTAAACATAGGAGACCAGAACTGCACACAATATTCCAGATGGTTTCGCCAGTGCCTTGTATAACAGTACTAACACCTCCTTATCTCTACTGGAGATACCTCACCTAATGCATCCCAAGACCACATTAGCTTTTTTCACAGCTATATCACATTGGCAGCTCATAGTCATCCTGTGATCAACCAATACTCCGAGGTCCTTCTCCTCCTCTGTTACTTCCAAGTGATGCATCCCCAGTTTTTAACAAAAAATCATGTTATTAATCCCTAAATGCATTACCTTGCACTTTTCACTATTAAATTTCATCCTGTTACTATTACTCCAATTTACAAGGTCATCCAGATCTTCCTGTATGATATCCCCATCCCTCTCTATATGGAGGCAATACCTCCATAAACTTTATTAGCACATTCCCACTTTCTGTTACAAGGTCAGTAATAAAAAGATTAAATAAGATTGGTCCCAAAACTGATTGCTGAGGAACTCCACTAGTAACCTACTGAAAGGGTTCACCTTTCAGTAGGACCCATTGTCGTCTCCCCTTTAACCAGTTCCTTATCCACCTTTCATTTTAATATTGATCCCCATCTTTTCCGGTTTAGCTAATAATTCCCCACATGGAACAGTATCAAATGCCTTACTGAACTTGAGGTAAATTAGATCCACTGCGTTTCCTTTGTGTAAAAAATTTGTTACCTTCTGAAACAAGGAGGTCAGGTTGGTTTGGCACGAGCTACCTTTTGTAAAACCATGTTGTATTTTGTCCCAATTACCATTGACCTCAATGTCCTTAACTACTTTCTCCTTCAAATTTTTTTCAAAGACCTTGCATACTACAGATATCAAACTAACAGGCCTGTACTTACCTGGATCACTTTTTTTTTTCCTTTCTTAAAAATAGGAACTATGTTAGCAATTCTCCAATCAAACGGTACAACCCCTGAGTTTACAGATTTATTAAAAATTCTTGCTAATGGGCTTGCAATTTCATGTGCCAGTTCCTTTAATATTCTTGGATGAAGATTATCTGGGCCCCCTGATTTAGTCCCATTAAGCTGTTTGAGTTTGTCTTCTACCTCGGATGTGGTAATATCTACCTCCATATCCTCATTCCTATTTGCCATCCTATCATCATCTCTAAGCTCCTCATTAAAGACTGAGGCAAAGTATTTGTTTAGATATTGGGCCATGTCTAAATTATCCTTAATCTCCACTCCATCCTCAGTGTTTAGCGGTCCCACTTCTTCTTTCTTTGTTTTCCTCTTATTTATAGGGCTATATCTTATTTATATTCCAGCTTCAGTTCCAGTATTCTTATGGCCTTTTCTCCCCACTTTATTCCTTCCCTCTCATGCAGATAAGCAGATGATTTAGCTAGTTTCTTGTAGGCATGGTAGAACAAGTGATTCTCTAGGAAGGATAAATGGGTAGTAATTCTGGATTTATTACATAAATTGAAGGACAAATTCTATTTGTGATGTTTTTTGTAGAATTATTCTGGGATTTAACCTTGTCCACTCAAGGAAATGAGAAATTCAAATAGTTTGTTTACATTTGCAGTTGTAGAATTTTTATTTGCTCATCCTAAACTCCAGTTTGTGGTTTACCAACTGTCTGATTCCCACTCATTTAATCAAAGTATACTGCCTCAGAAACAATAACTAGTAATCACCAATGGTGTAATTTGAAAACATAAACACAAAGAGCCATGCTTTAAGCAATGGCTAGGGAAATCCCTATCCAGGAAGTTCATACATTTGGTAAGCTCCCTACAGCAACACATGCTGGTCCTCTCTTGTAACTGTGGAAGACCAGGAACTCTATAACCACTCCACATCTCTTTCTTTATAAATAAAGATTAAAACTTAAGTTATAAAGCAATGTATGTACACACAACATTTCAAATTAAACTTCAGATTCCTTAAAACTATTTACACCACCATGTCCCCTTGTCAATTGCATTTGAAGGGTCCTGAAGCATTCTACAGATAGCCTTTGTGTGGGTCTGATCTGTCTTCCAGGCTATGTTCTCACTTCTGCTGAGTTTGTGGATTTTTCTTTTCCCTTTTTTGTGAAAAGACTGCCTGAAAAAGTTGACCCTATGGAGGGGACTCGCTTCCTGACAGAGCATTTACCTTCAGGTCTCACTTACTCTCCTCACTGTGTTGGGAAATATTGAAGATGAACCCAGTTCCCCTGGAGAAGTCCTTGTGGCACCTCCTCTAGATAGGATCTGGGAGTTTCTACCAAGTTCTGAACAGTTCCAAACCTCTGGGAGCTTTTCAGCCAGGTAGTACTTTTGTTCTGTGCCAAACACTGAAGGTTTGTTATTGCCAAACTTTTATTTCAGCATTCCATTTTTGAAATTTCTTCAGGTTGGTCATCTTAGGCTTAAACTGTATTGGTGCCATTTGTAAAGGTGTGTTTAGTCATCTTCCCATCAGAATTTCTGCTGGAGATAGCCCAGATGCAAGTGGTTTTGATCATTGTGCCAGAAATGCCTTATATGAGTCCACTGATTTTATTTTTTTTTCAGAAGTCTTTTTAAAGTCTGCTCTGCTCTCTCCATCTCCCCATTGCTTTGGGGCTAATGTAGACTACTGGTACAATGTTCAAAATCAAAATTCTGTGCAAATTTGAGGAGTACAAGAACTCCATGTGTTGCAGATATTGATTTAATTTTTTCAATTACTTGTGCCAGTGAAGTCTGTGTGAATATAGCTAAGCCAATATCTGGAGAAGTAATCAGTTACAATAACATATATGTGTCCTTTCCAGAAAAGCAAATCTATGGCTATTCGCTGCCAAGGTCGGTCGGGTAACTTTGTAGAGAGTAATGGTTCTGGCAATGGTATTTTGTTTTTGTTTGTGTGGTTTTTTTGGTTTGGTTTGGTTTGTTTTTTTCCCCCTTTAATCCTTCCTTAGAGACAGGGATTCTGTCATTTCTGACACAACATAGTGTGAGGATATAAACACAAAGAGCCTCAAACAACAACTGGGAACGCCCTAACCAGGACGTTCCTATATTTATTAAGCTCCCTGCTACAACACAACCTGGTCTTCTTTGGTAACTGTGGAGGACCAGAAACTCTATGACCGCTCCACAAATGCCACTTGGAGATCATCTCTGGGCAGTGCAGATATGTTAAACAGCATATGGGAAATCTGAACAGCCATTATCAAATACTAGTTTTGTCTCATTTTGCTTCTGGGTCCTCGTGTGGAATATGGAAAAGGAGTAAGTGGTGCCAGTTTTTTGTCAGTTTTTCAATCTTGTGCTTCATACTTTGCATTGTAATATAAATATTGTGATAAACAAACGGTGAAAGTGACATTTTAATTTTGCCAATGGAAAATGCAACTTGAATTAACTAGAAATAAATACATGAGTTGACACTCTAAAATATATCACTGTTAAAATTAGCAACAAGCACAACACACTAGACCAAAGGAAGAAATCTGCTTACAAAGGCCAGGTGATATTGTACTTAAAACAGGTTTTGGTTTTGGTTTTGGCTTTGTTGAGAGGCGGGGGAAAGGAAGGAGCTCCAATGTGAAATATTCCTAGTGGTAAAAGTCAACAATTTTATTTTTTTTAAGTATAAGTCATTTCTATGAGAAACAACAGTGTGGTTTGAAAACTATTTTTTAAAAAAAAACTGGTAAATTTCATTAGGGCTTGTAACCTTTTTGTATTTTTACTGAATAAGACATTAGTAGGAACAGGGATGAACTGTCTGCATTCTTACTTTATCAGGTAGCAAGGCCAATAAGAGTATTCTAGAATGAGTGATCACTCGTGTTGGTTAGAAGTATGGAACAGGCAAGACAGCTTCTTTTTTGACACACACACAACAGATCAAAAGAACAAGAATCATTATTTTAATAAGTATTACAAGTTTTTAAATGAAATCATGCTTTGCTATACAGGCTTGATTCACATACTTACACACGTTTCACTGCTAACGCCTGTAGTGCAAGAGAACAGCAAAGGTGATTGAATAACAACTTCAAGTTCTCTAAAGTGCTTGCTCTCTTCTGCCCCAACCTCCCCATCACTGGTGTGCCACACACACACACACACACACACACACACACACACACACACACACACACACACACACACACACAGAGAGTATTTGTCCTCTTTTGTGTCTATCTTCTAGACTGAAAGGTCCTCAGAGCAGGGGCTGTCCTTTTTGATCTTGCATAGCACCAGTCATGTTAAATATTAATAACTGACTTGAAAGGTTTTGGTTTGTTTATTTGTGATGGAGTAGGGGCTGTCTGTGTGGGGAATGGGAGAGCAGGGGAGGACTTTAGGGGATGGATGATACCGGAGCCTGTAAACTGAGCTAGGTAAGGGAGGGGAAAGGTCAACCCCTTTGCCTGGGAAGGAGGACAAAGGAAGGGAGTGGCAGGAAGGAAGCAGTTTTGAGTTTGGGTTTGGGGCTGTGTGGGCGGAATTCAGGGTATCCTAGCTAGAATCCAAGCACTCTAAAAGTCCAGAAGGACTCGATGGAGGGGTCTTGACTGTGCCTGCAAGCTCTGCTGTAACCTGTGTTCCTGTTGTCCAATAAACCTTTTGTTTTACTGGCTGGCTAAAAGTTACTGTGGGTCCCAGAAAAAGGGGTGCAGGACCGGACTCCCCCACACTCCGTGACAACTTCTCTTCCCCCTTCGAGACTGAACTGAGCGGGCTCACTCTGCTCATGACCGTCCATGTCATAGTCCTGCAGGAGCAGGCTCCACCTCAGGAGCTTGGCGTTGGCTTCTTTCATCTGGTGCAGCCAGGTCAGGGGAGAGTGGTCGGTGTACACGGTGAAGTGTCGCCCAAAGAGATATGGCTCTAGCTTCTTACGGGCCCACATCATGGCCAGGCATTCCTTCTCGATGGCCACGTAGTTTTGCTTCCGGGGTAGCAGCTTCTTGCTCAGGTACACGATGGGGTGTCTCTTCCCCTTTTCATTCTTCTGCATTAACACCGCCCCCAGTCCCGTGTCTGAGGCGTCGGTGAACACCATAAAGGGTTTGTCAAAATCTGGGTTTGCCAGAACTGGGCCACTAACCAGAGCCTCCTTCAGTGCCTGGAAAGCCTCCTGGCACTGCTCGGTCCAGATCACCTTGTTTGGCTTCCCCTTTTTGCACAGTTTAGTGATGGGGCCAGCTATGGCACTAAAGTGGGGCACGAACTTTCGATAGTATCCCGCCATCCCAATAAAGGCCTGGACCTGCTTTTTGGTTTGGGGAGCAGGCCAGTCTCTGATCACCTCCACCTTGGCTGGTTCCGGGCTTCAGGCAGCCACTCCCCACCCGATGGCCCAGGTAAGATACTTTAGCCATTTCCACCTTGCACTTCTCAGCCTTTACGGTTAACCCAGCCTTTTGGAGTTGGTCCAGAACTTGTTTAACCTGGGACATGTGGTCCTTCCAGGTCTGGCTGAAGACGCAGATGTTGTCAATATGCGCCATGGCAAAACTCTCCATCCCCCTCAGAGGATGATCCACCAGGCGCTGGAAGGTGGCCGGCGCTTCCTTGAGGCCGAAGGGCAGGGTCAGAAACTTGTAGAGCCCCAGAGGGGTGATAAAGGCTGATTTCAGCCTGACATCTGCATCCAGCGGCGCTTGCCAGTAGCCCTTGGTAAGATCCATGGTGGTGAGGTACCGAGCACCTCCCAGCTTGTCTAGGAGCTTGTCAGGCCTGGGCATGGGGTAGGCATTAGATACGGTGATGGCACTGAGCTTTCGATAGTCCACACAGAACCGGATTGACCCATTCTTCTTGGGGACCAGCACCACTGGCGAGGCCCAAGGGCTGGAAGACAGCCGGATCACCCCCAAAGCCTGCATGTTCCTGATCTTTGTTTCAAGATTCTGGGCAGTTTTACCAGTGACCCGAAAAGGGGAGCATCTTATAGGGGGAAGTGACCAGGTCTCCACCCTGTGGACAATCAAATTAGTGGGTCCAGGCTGGTTGGAAAACAGCTGTCGGTGTAGATGCAGCACCCCTCTGATCTCAGTGTGCTGGGCCAGGGTCAGCTGATCAGAGAGGGGAATTGCCTCCGGGGGGAACCAGCCTTAGTTCCAGGGAATAGATTCACTAAGGGATTGTTACCGAAATATCGGGTCTGCCTAGCTGAGAGCCAATTAACAGCCTGACAGGGATAAGGAAAAATGCTTTATTTTGCAGAAAAAGGAGAGCCTGTATCTTGGTACAAAAGACTCTGTCTTACACAAATTTCACAAACCTTTTATACACATTCAGACAAAGACCCTTGCGTGTTAATACTTGATTGGTAAGTGTAAAATTTTATGTTCCCCTTATCTAAGTAGAACTAACTGGTTTGGAGCAGGATCTTCCTGCCTTGAGGCAGAGGAAAAGAGCAAGCTACTGTGTTTATGAGCAGTACTTACTTTCCCCCCCACCTACTGGCCGCTTGTAATCTATTAAGGGGGGTCAGCCAGCTTTCACAGGGTCATCTTCCTGCCCGTCCCAATGTCCACACACACGGCCAACACCACATTCGCCCTGTTATAGTATGGTTTCATCATGTTCACATGGTACACCCGACGGTGATGTGCCCGGTTTGACAGCTTCACCACATAGTTTACCTCATTCAGTTGCTTGATAATCTTGAAGGGCCCTTTCCAGGCGGCCTGGAGTTTCTTTCTCGTCACGGGGATGAGAACCATCACCTGATCCCCGGTGGCGAAGGCACGGGCCCGTGCCGTGCGGTCATACCAGACCTTTTGCTTCCTCTGGGCTCGGGCCAGATTCTCCCTGGCCAGGCCCATGAGCTCGGCCAGTCTTTCCCGGAAGGTCAGGACATACTCCACCACTGATTCTCCCTCGGGAGTGGCCTTCCCCTCCCATTCGTCCCTCATCAGGTCTAGGGGCCCTCTTACCCGCCTTTCATACAACAGTTTGAAAGGTGAAAACCTGGTAGATTCCTGGGGTACCTTCCTGTACGCGAACAGCAAGTGAGGTAAGTACTTGTCCCAATCCTGCGGGTGCTGGTTCATAAATGTTTTTAGCATCATCTTCAGCGTCCTGTTGAACCTTTCCACCAGCCTGTTGGACTGGGGGTGATACACTGACGCCCAGTTGTGCTGGACCCCACATTTCTGCCATAAGGACCGGAGCAGGTCCGACATGAAGTGGGACTCCTGATCTGTTAAGACCTCCTTGGGGAACCCCACCCGGCTGAAAATTGTCAGCAGCACATCTGCCACTGTGTCTGCTTCGACAGAGGACAAGGCCACCGCCTCAGGGTAGCGAGTGGCAAAATCCACCATCACCAGGATGTATTTCTTCCCTGACCAGGTCGTTTTGCTGAGGGGTCCCACTATGTCCATGGCCACCTTCTGGAAAGGTTCTTTTATGATGAGTAAAGGCCTTAAAGCCACTTTCCCCTTTCCTGGGCCTTTTCCACCCTCTGGCAGGGGTCACAGGATTGGCAGTACTGTCGGATCTGGGTAAAGACCCCAGGCCAGTAAAAGTTCTGTAGCAGCCTCTGCCTGGTGCACCGGATTTCCTGGTGCCCTGCGAGAGGGAAGTCATGGGCCAGGTACAGTAGCTTGTGGCGAAACTTCTGGGGAACCACCAGCTGCCTCTTGATCCCCGATGACTTTACTTCCCCTGAGGGAGCCCATTTTCGGTACAGGAACTGCTTCTCCCACAGGAACCTCTCCTTGCAACCTCTCCTCATGGTCTGTACCTCACTAAGGTCAGCCCGGTCCCTGGGCTTCTGCAAGGAGGGATCTTTCTGCAACTCGGCCTGGAACTCAGCAGCTGGGACAGGGATGGGGACCGGCTCTCTCTTGCTGGCTGAGTCTGAGGCCGCAGCCTCTCTGAGCCGTGCCCCTGGGCATTTCCCGCCCCCCAGGTTAGGGTCCTGCACCTCGGGCCGAGTACCTTCCCCGTTGTCGGGGTGCAGTGCCCTTTGCCGACTCTGACTACGAGTCATGACCAGGGCACTCTGGGTGTTACTAGGCCAGTTGTTGAGGTCCCCTCCCATTAACACATCCGTGGGCAAATGTGGGTGTACCCCCACGTCCTTGGGGCCATCCTTGGCCTCTCACTTCAGATGTACTCTCACCACGAGCACCTTGAATGGGGTCCCGCCCACACCCGTCAGGGTCAGGTAGGTGTCGGGCACCATCCGATCTGAGGCCACCACCTTGGGCCGGGCATGCGTCATCTCTGTGCCCGTGTCCCAGTACCCAGTGACCTTCCTCCCATCTACCTCCAGGGAAACAATGCACTCTTTCTGGAGCGGCAGCCCCGCGCCCACCCAGTAAACCAAAAACCCGGAGCCTGGAGCATCCAGCCCCCCCAGAGGAGCTGACCTAGGGACGACCTCCCTCCTTCACAGGTGGTATGTTGCCAGCCCCCCTTTCCTGGGAATGTAGCCCCTCCTCCGAATGGGTTTTTACCCAGTCCACCCTCTGCGGGTTGGGTCTGCTTGGTCTGTCCCTGAGCTTGGGGCACTGGGCCTGTATGTGGCCTCGTTGGCCACAGTGATAGCAGCCCATGTCTCGTGGGTCCCCTTGAGTGGGTCGGAGAGACCTGACGCTGGATGTTCCCCTTTTGGGGGGGTTCTCCATGGGCCCCCGCTGGGAGGTCCCATGTTGACTCTCTCTCTGCATTGAGGCAGGCCTGCTCCTTCGAGACTCCTCCCTGCCATCCCCTGCCCGACTGTCTACAAATTGGTCGGCCAGCTGGCCTGCATGCTGCGGGTTCTCCGGCTTCTGGTCCCTCAACCACAGCCTCAGGTCAGGTGGGCACTGCTCATACAGGTGCTCCAGTATGAATAGGTCAAGCAGGTCCTCTTTAGTTTGGGCCCCAGCTGTCCCTGCGCCTGGTTGACCAGTTGTAGGTATGTGACCTCACGGGTTTTATGCTGGCTCTGGAACTTTTTCCGGTACATCTCAGGAGTAAGCCCAAACTCACAGAGCAGGGCCTGTTTGAACAGTTTGTAGTCCCCTGCCTCCGCCCCTTTCATCCGGCTGTGCACCTCCACGGCTGTGGAGTCCAGTAAGGGGGTGAGAACTGCGATCCTGTCTGCAGGGTCAACCCTGTGCAGTTTGCAGGCATTCTTAAAGGCCGTTAGGAAGGTATTTATGTCCTCCCCCTCCTTACACCTGGGCAGCAAGTGCTTATCAAAGCTCTTTGTAGGCTTGGGTCCCCCCCTCACTCACCACAGCCGGGGCCTTACTGCTTCTCAGCTGGGCCAGCTCCAGCTCATGTTTATGCTGTTTCTCCTTCTTCTTCCGCTCACGCTGGCGCTGGTTCTCCTCATGTTTACGCTCGTTCTCCTTATGTTTACACTGTTTCGCCTTCTCCTCCAGCTCTTGCCTCTTTAACTCGAGCTTCTTCCGTCTCAGCTCCCTTTCATATTCCAGCCGCATCCGCTCCACGGATGCCGAGCGTCGCCGGGAGGATCCCCTGCTGGGGAGTGAGCTTCGCTGGCAGGATCCCCTGCTGGCCGGGGGGCGTCACGGTGCCCTCGGTATTCACTGGGCTCCTCCCCGCCCTTCCCCTAGGCCTAGGAAGGGGGGGGTCTTGGGAAGCCCTCGTCCGCCGGCTGACCACTCCCAGCGGGGACAGACACTGGTGCCTGCGCTGCATTTGCCAGGTGGCTTCCCTCAGGGTACAGGCTCCGGTATCGTCCATCCCCTGGGACCCACAGTGACTTTTAGCCAGCCCGTAAAACAGAAGGTTTATTGGACAACAGGAACCCAGATTACAGCAGAGCTTGCAGGCACAGTCAGGACCCCTCCATCGAGTCCTTCTGGGCTTTTAGAGTGCTTGGATTCTAGCTAGGATACCCTGAATTCCGCCCACACAGCCCCAAACCCAAACTCAAAACTGCTTCCCTCCTGCCACTCCCTTCCTTTGTCCTCCTTCCCGGGCAAAGGTGTTGACCTTTCCCCTCCTTTACCTAGCTCAGGTTACAGGCTCCGGTATTGTCCATCCCCTAAAGTCCTCCCCTGCTCTCCCATTCCCCACACAGACAGCCCCTACTCCATCACATTATTATATTAAAGCAAACATAGAGTTGTGTTTTGCTTCAGTCTTCTCTAAAAAAAGGTAATTGTGACTATATGCTCAATGACTAATATTAACAGCAAAGGGGATGGAATACAAGACAGACCAGGAAAAGAACATGTTAGATAATATCTGGATAAGTTAGATGTATTCAAGTTGTCAGGGCCTGATGAAATTCACCCTAGGGTACTTAAGGAACTAGTTGAAGCAATCGCTGAACCATTAGTGATTATGTCTGAGAACTCATGGAAGACAAGTAAGGTCCCAGAAGACTGGAGAAGGGCAAACACCGCATCTGTCTTTAAAAAGGAGAATAGAGATACCAAGGGAATTATGCAGCAGTCGGTCTAACTTCAATATAATTAAAAAAATCAATTTGTAAGCGCCTAGAGGAGAGCAGGGTGATAAGTAGTATCCTACGTGGCTTTGTCAAGAACAAATTATGCCAAATCAGCCTAATTTTCTTCTTTGACAGAGTCGTCGTCGTCTTCTTTTGTATGGCTTGGTTAGGTCACAATGACTACACATTTAGATAAGTTGGATAGCCAGCATATTGTGCAGCAGCGAGCTGGTGAATATCCTTAAGGCCCTAGTAAAAGAAAAAAGGGGACACTCAGATATGATGTACTCCATTGTTTATGCCTGGTGACCATAGTCGCATACAGGTATTGGCCTCGTTTTCCATTTAAAGAGGGTTTGTCCATATCTCCCATGAGCTGTCCTGATGTGACTCAATCTGCACCAGTCTTTCCGACATAAATCAAAACCTAGTTGTTCCTCGACAGGATCAGTGATGAGCTGTTTGCTTTGAGCGGTTGAAGTGCTCCATGTGACTCTCCATTGAGCTTCAGCATTGAAGTTGGGTGTAAGGGTCTTGATGCGGTGCCATAAAGGGTTGCAGTATTTTAATCTTGTCTTTGGCAGCTTCTCCAGTGGGATCCTCACATTTGCATTGACATGGTTAAAAAGTGAAATGTTTGAGCAGCTCTTCTAATCTATGGAGGCTGGATATGTGTTAGGACTGGGAGCCAGTTGACTGGAGTTGATTTGAGTGTCCCTGACACTATGCGCATAGCATTTTTGAATTGAGTGTCAAGGAGTTTAGTGTGACTGCTGTGAGACCACACTGGCATACAATATACTGAGGCCATTGTTGCCGTTCATAAGGTGCATGGACTGGAACCCCAGGATGTTCTGGCCAATTTTCTGATTAGTGTGACACAAGACCTGACCTTATTGCAGGTGTTCTCAAGGTGTTGTCGAAAGGTCAAACTCCAGTCCAGTGTAATGCCAAGATACTTCTCGATTAGCCTCATGGCTGACACTCTCAATGCAGAACTGTACATCAAGTTTGGTATTAGCTGTTTTATTGTTCAGACGGAAAGTGGTTACCATGTTTTGTTTGGGGTAGGCCTAAGTTTCCGGCATTGGAAATAATCAGCCATTGTGCTAAGATCTCAGGTTGGGATGCAGCTAGTATGTTGAACAGCTAGGGCAATGTCATTCACACAGATGAATTTCCTTTACTTTGGGTCGCAGTGTATAGATTAAAAAGTATTGGGGCCAGGACCGAACTCTGAGTGATGCCTGAGTTATGAGGTCTTGGTTTACTGATATGGCCATTAAGGTGTATCTTAAAGCAGCGGTCCCCAGTCATTGCCGCCAAGAGGCGGATCATTCACCAGCAGTGAATGGCACTGGAGATCTTGAGGAGGAGGCCCTGTCTCCAGACAGTGTCATGTGCTGAGGACAGGGCCTCCTCCTCAAGATCTCCAATGCCATTCACTGCTGGTGAATGATCCGCCTCTTGGCGGCAATGACTGGGGACCGCTGCTTTAAGATACACCGTAATGGCCATATCAATAAACCAAGACCTCATAACTCAGGCATCACTCAGAGTTCGGTCCTGGACCCTATACTTTTTAATGTGCTGAGGACAGATCAACAAGGGTGATCCCTGTCTTCAACTTACATTGGAATCTTGCCTCAATGCGGCTGGAAAGTGAAGCTACTTGGTCACAGCTGTTCCTTTTCCGGTGAAATCCTGCATGCTCCACTGGGAGGATTTCTTCCATAATATCAGACAGACGGTGAAGCAACACACGTTCCATGAGCTTGCTGATGGTTGAGAGGAGAGAGATGGGGCGCTAGCTGACTGCATACTCTGGGGGTTTCCCAGGCTTCAGTAGGGCAGCCACTGTTGCTTGTCTCCAGCTTGTTGGCACTTCTCCGGTTCTATGCATGGCAGTAAAAAGCACCACCAGCCATTCCTGTCCCTTTCTCCCCAGGCACTCTGGAGGAATGCTATCAATCCCTGCAGTTTTCCTGCTTTTGGTTTCAGACAAATCAACATTGATCTCCTCAACAGAATATGGAGAGGAGAGCAGTGATTCCTCCAGACATAGCTGGAGGTTTCTGCAGAGTTCCTGCTGGCCCTCCTGGCATCCTGTCTGGCCTCTTGCTATTAGAAAGAAGATGAGAGGTGACAGCCCTTGCAGTCACCTTTGCCAGGCATCGTGATGCTGGTTGGGATCCTCCAAGTTGCCGCAAAAGAGCCCATGCCTTATGGCTTATATGGGTGAAATCAAGGCTTTTAACAGCCTCTTTCCAGGCACGCCGAATTCAAGGACTCAAGCAGTGCAGTGGCTTTATCTGGGTCGCTGCTCCTTTCATATTCCCTCAGGAAGATCTTGGATTCTTTCGTCCAGAAGGGGGTGAAAGCCTTGCAGTGACTGTGTGGGATATACTTCTTAACAGTTGATTTTAAGATGTTTGTCAAATGGCCGAAGTTTCTAGGTATCAGTTCGAGTTGTAGGATCTGATGTTCTGCTTCTGGAGTGTACCCATGCCAGTCAGGTTTGTGGAAATTCCAGCACAGCTTTGACACTGACTGCAGAAGTGGCACTTCCAGGCCAATCTAGAGGATAATTGGACCATGTTGGCTATGCAGGATTTGACGGGTTACTCGTGTGATGTACAGAAGAGGAGAAGCAGACATGATGTATCTTGATTTTTAGTAACCCTTTTGAAAAAGTTCCGCCTGACATTCTCATAAGCAAACTAGGAAAATGTTGTCCAGATGAAATTACTATAAGGTAGGTGCATAACTGGCTGGTTGAAATACCATATTCAAAGAATGGTTATCAGTGGTTTGCTGTCAAGCTAGGAGAACATATTTCATGGGGTCCCACAGGGGTCAGACCCTACCTGGCTGCCTACCTACCAGAATGTGGATGGCACCCCAAAGAAGAATGAATTAGAGTGCGTGGAAATGGATATAGGGTATATCTACCTTTCCTCTGTTACCCGCTCTCCCCAAACTCACTCGTGCTCATTTTCACTGGGCTGCTCATGGGATTAGGATGTGGGAGGGGGATCAAGGCTGGGGCAGGGGTTGGGATGTGGTATGAGCGCTTTGGCTGGGGGTGCAGGCTCAGGTGTGGGGCTGGGGATGCTGCTCCGGGCTGGGACTGGGGTTCAGAGGGCAGGAGGTGGATCAAGGCTGGGACAGGGTGTTGAGGTGTGGGAAGGGGTCAGGGTACAGGCTTTCATGAGTAGATTGTTAAGCATTTCTTTAACACAGGTAACAGTTAATACAAAATTCCCAATACATCGTACAGCATTCAAATACCAGTTCATGTTACACATAAGACAAGAGCAATTATTCCTTACCTGAGGAAAAATTAAATGTGAGGATTATTCAGTTACAGGTATATTGATCACGGTCAGTAGCTGACATTGTAGAAAACCAGGAACAGTGGCAGTCAATGGAAACCTTCTTTGATATGTTTCAGTTTCTGACTAGTAAATCTTTCTTGGGTGCCACAGCGGAGGTGGAGTTGTTTAGAAATGAAGGAGCCTGTGTGTAACTCTGATCTTGGTTGTGGAAAAGAGGCAAAAGAGAGGAGTCTGTAAAATTGTGATAGGTAAGGAACCAAAAGGGATAATGCATATTTCATTGACTTCTCTGCACAAGAGTTTCTCTGTTGCTTCCACCTAGACTTCTAGATTCCACGTGGCTGGGGATCTAAACATGGGATGAATTATGGGGCGGCATATTAAGGTAGAGAAGACAACAGAGGAGCAGTGACTATACATATGTTCCTTTGGCCACCCAGCAGATTTCTGGGCAGGAGATTATTCTGGTCTATGTAACGTTAACTTTTCTCTGTCTTTTGTACCCTCTTCATAAAAGGGTTTAGGAAGCAGCTATAAAGGAGGAAGCTCTGATGCCAGTGAGAAGGGAACAAGCCCAAGCTGGCATGGCTTTCTTTGTGGGTATTGTAAAATTAGAACTAGAATAAATATTTGTTGAAAAAGTGTAATTGGCAAAATGTGCTTGTTGAGTTGATAAAGTACTGAGAGACTGTATCCTATAGTCAGCATGGTCTAGTGGATTGAGCACAAACTGGGAGCCAGAAACTCCTGAGTTCTCATGTCACCTCTGCTACTAAATGGTTTAATAAACTTTGCTGTTTATGTAGCATTTGACAAATGCTGCATACCAATCACCCTATAAGGCAGGGGTTCTCAAACTGTGGGTTTAGGACTTCAAAGTGGTCACAACTCTATTTTAATGGGGTCGCCAAGGCTGATGTTAGCCCTGGGCCCCAGCAAGTCTGAAGCCCAAGCCCCACCATCCAGGGCTAAGGTTACATGTCCCCCACTCAGGGCGACAGGGCTCAGGTGGCAGGGTTCGGTGTTTGGTCCCCCCTCATGGGGTCATGTAGCAATTTGTGGTGTTAGTAGGGGGTCACGATGCAATGAAGTTTGAGAACTTCTGCTGTAAGGTACAGTGAGTGCCATTATCCCCATTTTACAGAGGGAGAAACACTGATTCTCGTAGGTTAAGGCCAACATTTTCAAATGTGTCCTCTGATGATGGGTTTGTCCCAGTTTTTGGATGCCCAACTTGGTATCTAGACCCTAGTTTTTAGAAGTAACACATATCCAGGACTTAAGAGTGTAGGTACTCAACATTTCTGAAAATCAAGCCCAAAGAGCATCATGCTAAGCATATAAAAATTGACGCACCCAAAATCAGAGGCCACTTCAGAAGAACTTGGCCCACATGATTTGTTCAAATCACTGCAAATCAGTGTCAGAAACAAGATTAAATGAACCCACATCTTTTTGACTGCTAGGTCTATAATTTACCCCTTAGATCCTGGTGCCTCAAAGACAAGTCATTTAGGCCTGGTCTACTATGGGGAAATGTACAAAATACTGATAGGGTGTCACTTTTTATAAAGCACTGCTTAACTGATGTTAGAGCCAATGGGAACTATAGTACAGACTAGGTTTCCACAGCTAGTCCTGTTTTTAACACCTGTTTGGATTAGACTTCTCTTCTGGTTTAACTAAAATGTTAGTAAAATCAGGTGTAGTTAGGAGAGCCTTGTCTATTCCAGGGATCACTCCTGCTTAGAATTTTATTGTTAATTTCACAAATGTCAGCTTCTCTCTATTTTATCCTCTGTAAAATGCAGCAACAGAACACAAAACGTAGGTCTTTCATAAATAGTGGCTACTGTACTGTTTTTTTATTGATTCTGAGTTATTGCCAGAAGTAACTGTCCAGTTGCTCTAAGTATTTGCACGCACTCACTCACTCACTCATGCCTGTTACCCCAATCAGGGTATGGCCGCCAACAACAGATCTCCAAAGTCCTCTATCCTGGGCCATTCATTCTAACTGGTTCCAGGTATAGCCCGTTTTTTTGCTATCAGCCTGAGGGTCACGTCGCCAGGTGTTTCTTGGATGGCCTCTTTTCCGCTTGCCTTGGGGGTTCCACCACAGTGCCTGTCTGGTGATGTTAGTTGGCTGCTTGCGTAGAGTATGTCCTATCCAACCCCACCTTCTCCTTCTGATTTCTTCCTCTGCTGGGAGTTGACAGGTCCTCTCCAAGAGGTGGATGTTACTGATGGTGTCTGGCCAGCGGATCTGGAGAATCCTTCTGAGGCAGCTATTTATGAAGGTCTGGATCTTCCTGATGGTTGTTTTGGTTGTCCTCCAGGTTTCAGCTCCATATAGTAGGACTGATTTCACATTGGAGTTGAACAGTCGAATTTTTATTGCCAAAGACAGCTCTCTAGAGCTCCAGATGTTCTTGAGCTGTAAGAAGGCTGCTCTTGCCTTACCAATCCTTACTTTGATGTCTGCATCTGTGCCACCCTGCTGGTTGATGATGCTACCTAGGTAGGTGAAGGACTGCGCTTCTTCCAGGGGGCTTCCATTCAGTGTGACTGGGTCATTGCTAGTGGAGTTAATCCTAAGGATCTTGGTCTTGTCCTTGTGAATGTTGAGGCCAACCTGTGATGACGTGGCTGCCACTATGTTGATCTTCTCTTGCATCTGCTGTTTACTGTGCGAAAGGAGTGCAAGGTCGTCAAAAAAGTCCAGGTCATCAAGCTAGGTCCATAACGTCCACTGGATTCCGTTCCTACGCTTGCAGGTGGATGTCTTCATAATCCAATCAATGACGAGAAGAAAGAGAAGTGGTGACAACAAGCATCCTTGCCTGACTCCAGTTTGCATCTGGAAGCTGTTAGTAAGCTGCCCTCCATGGATCACTCTACAGTGTATACCGTCATATGAGTTCTTGATCAGGTTAACCACCTTTGCTGGGATGCCGTAGTGCCGAAGGAGCTTCCAAAGGGTCTCTTGATCCACACTATCGAACGCTTTCTCATAGTCAACAAAATTGATGTACAACGAGGAGTTCCACTCTATAGACTGCTCGACTATGATGCGAAGTGTTTCTGTCTGGTCCGTGCATGATCTGTTCTGCCGGAAACCTGCCTGTTCATCTCGTAGCTGTGGATCGACGGCATCCTTCATCCTCTCCAAGAGGACTCGGTTGAAGACCTTCCCTGGCACCGACAGGAGTGTGATTCCTCTATAATTGGCACAGTTGCTAAGATCTCCTTTCTTGGGGATTTTAGATTCCAATCTACCGGAATCACGTCTTCTTCCCATATCTTCTAAAAGAGGGGGTACAGCATTTCCACTGAAGCATCCAGGTCTGCTTTCAGGGACTCTGCTGGGATGTCATCAGGTCCAGCTGCCTTCCTATTCCTCATCATGGTGATAGCTTTTCTGATCTCGTCTCTGGTTGGTTTATCGCAATTAATTGGGAGGTCCTTGTTAGCTGAGTTGATATCTGATGGATTTGGTGGTGCTGGTCTGTTCAGGAGTTCCTCAAAGTGCTCCACTCATCTGTTCATTTGTTGTTCTATTCCTGTTATAGACTTTCCCTGCTTGTCTTTAACGGGACGTTCTGGCTTACTGAACTTTCCAGACAGTCGCTTGGTAGTATCATACAGCTGTTTCATATTACCACAGTATGCTGCCTGCTCCGCTTCTGCTGCCAATTCATCCACATACTCTCTCTTGTCCTTCCTGATATTCCTCTTCACTACTCTGTGAGCTTCAGCATACTCTTTTTGAGCTTTGGCCTTTGCTGCTCTAGTCCTGCTGTTGTTGACGGCTGCCTTCTTCTTCTTTCTGTCTTCTATCTTGATCAAGGTCTCTGCTGTGATCCACTCTTTCTGCTGGTGTTTCTTAATTCCAAGCACTTCCTGGCATATTGACCTAAGTGTGTCTCTCACTTTCTGCCATCTGTTTAGTACACTGTCTTCCTCTTCCTCAGACCGATCCTGTAATACTGAGAACTTATTCTTCAGTCTCAGTCCAAAATCTTCCTTGATCTTATGGTCCTTCAGAAGGCTGACGTTGTACTTCACTCTTCTGTCTGATGTGTCTATCCAGTTCTTTTTCAGCTTCAGCTTCAATCTTGCCACCACCAAGTGATGGTCGGACGCCGCGTCTGTTCCTCTTCTAACTCTAACGTCCTGCAAAGATCTTCTAAACTTCTTGCTAATGCAGACATGATTGATCTGGTTTTCTGTCGTGCCTGCTGGTGATACCCAGGTACTCTTGTGGATCCGCTTGTGAAGAAAGATGCTACCTCCTATGACCAGGTTGTTAAGTGCACACAAATCCACAAATCTCTCTCCATTCTCACTCATCTCTCCCAGAGCGTGGGTCCCCATGACTTGTTCGTATCCTGTGTTGTCAGGTCCAATTTTGGCATTAAAGTCTCCCATAAGGATGATGATGTCTTTGTCTGGGAGAATCTCTAATATTTTCTGGAGTCTGTTGTAAAAATAATCTTCGTCCTCCTCTTCGCTGTCATTAATTGGAGCATAGCACTGAACAACATTCATCTTAATCCTCTTCATTTTAGTTCTGAAGGATGCTGTGATGATCCTGGGACCATGTGCCTCCCAACCAATCAGTGCTCTCTGTGCCTGCTTGGACAACATGAAGCCTACTCCCTGTGTGTGGGGTGGGTCACTCTCCACACCTGGATATCACCTGAATACAGCAACAACTCTCCTGTCAACAGTCATCTCTGCCCCGCTTGCGTCCATCTTGTCTTGCTAATGCCTAATAGGGTCAGGTTGTTGCTCCTCATCTCTGTTGCAACCTGCATTGTCTTTCCTGACTTGTACATGGTCCTCACGTTCCATGTGCCTGTGGTGGTAGTCCTGGTTGCAAGAAGGGTAATCGGCTTAGTGGCTTCCTCACGACTTTTACCACCCAGCGTCATGCATCTTCGAATTGAAGACCCTTCTTTTTCCAGGGTAAAAGTCTCTGTTGTCTCTATATTTGGCATTTCTGTAGCAGTTTGATTTTTTTACGGGGTGGAGTTGCTAGCCCCACGCCCAACACTCCTCCTTGATCCTGACTTGGGACAGGCAGATGGCCCCAAAGGACCTCTCTGGTGGAGTTAAGTATTTGCACAATAATTAAAATATCATAAAATGCACACATTAAAATTCATAAGCCAATATAAATATTTTTTCTCTGTCAATTTTAGAGCAAATCCAGCTTTTCAGTATTTCGTATGATATGGAAGGTTGGATCCTGTGTTCTTGAAGGAACAAGAGAATTCATACAGTTTCCAAGGCTGTGACCCTCTGTTTCTTTTATGTGGATTCAAATCCCTTCCCATAGAGAGCATTCCTCTGAAACTGAGTTAAATGTTATGTCTCTTCCTGAGCCTTTCCTCTTCCTTCTTATGTGTGCTATTCTGTAGGCGGGGAACATTATTATACTCTATATTCTGTTCTCCAAAGTAGAATTTGCTTTAAATGCATGTTTAGAAAAATGTATATTTCAATGTTAGCTATTGTCTAATCCCTAAATTTCCTGTCAAGTTTGGTCTGGGATACATAAGAGTGGTACTCCTCTAACTTGGCTAAAAAACTACCATAACTGGTATTACAGCTGACAAAATGTATTCAGTTATAAATCTGCCTATCTATCCAACCTCACTTTGTCTGCAGCTGAGCAGAGTCTAATTGCAAAGTAACATTACACTAAGAACTAACTAAGAAAACTTTGATAATATGATCAAATTATAATAAGAACATTAAACGTACAGTATCTTAATATTAATATTTTAGTATCTGTGTGTTGCATATCTTGATGAATTTTAAAAAATCATTAATGTCAGTTTATGAATACTGATGAAACACCAAACTCTGTTAAAAATCAAATCTCAATCCATAAAAGATTTTCCCAATTCATTGAATTGTTAAAAATGGTAACTTGCTCCATAAAGCAATTGTTTCCTGCCTTAGACTGAAAAGTGAAGAATGGTCTTCAGTGAAGAGAAAAACTATGGCACTGGTGCATGAAAGATCAGTCATATCTTTGCAGTAGGGATGTCACACAAATCAGAATCAGAAATACATTCCAGTAATTCTTTACTAAACTTTTAAACATACAAATGGGTTCTTTGGGGGAAGAGGGGAACACCAATGACCAGGGCCAGCTCTAGCAATTTCGCTGCCCCAAGCACAGCGGGAGGTCCACTGGAGCTGCCTGCCACCCTCCCAGCAACCGGCAGGGGCCCCCCCACAGCGTTCTGCCCCAAGCATGCGCTTGGCACACTGTGGCCTGGAGCTGGCCCTGCCAATGACTGAGTAATTTTCCCTGTGACGTCTCAACACCCACCATGGGGTGACCTGATTGACTTTTATAAACAACTCTTTATAACCTTCATTGATGTTGGATTTGGTGTTGCTTGTTAGGGTGGGGGGGTTGGTAGTCATTTAATGTGTATGCAACAGGGAATCTGGGTAAGAGGAGAGGCTGAAGGCCAGATAACTGCAGAAGAAGGAATATTTATGAAGCACACACAAATTCTTAAGTACTGGCTGCAAAACAATTTATGCCTTACTCTCATTCCCACAGTATAGATTAACAATTATTGTTTACTTATTTTTAGAATACCTACATTTAAAGGAAAATAACTCCAAGTATCTAGATAAAGGGTGTCATTTTCAACGTTGCCTAACAAAGAGGTCAGATATAGAGCGATCAATCAGCCTTCATCCTGAAAGGAAACCAGCACAACACTTTCAACAGATGAGCCTAGGAGCTTAAAATTATAACTTTGCTAGACACTAATGTCAAAGTGAGACTCAGGACTCACAGTTTGTCAGACCACTCTATTAGCACAGTGCTCTGATAATAACACCCAGATAATGTGAGCACCATGCAAGACACAAACTATCTTATTTATACAGATAAAAGGGTGAGAATTTACAAGATAACAAGGGAAGCAGAATCTGATACGTTTACCTGGGCTAGGCATGCATATCTTATTTCCTTACTAACTACTGATTTTCTGTTAATGTTTCGCCATTAGCACCCTTGTTTATGCCTACTGTTTCTTTTCCTGGCACCTGTATTTCAACATTTCTTATTTCTGCTTAAAGGTACATACAATATTTCTTTAATCTATTCTTATTTTTACAATATAATTCATTCTACTTTCACAATTTCTCCTTTAGATCAAGCGATGCGATGACCATCATTTTATGTGGGTTCCACATATTAACCGTTCTTTATCTCTTTGTTCATCAGTAATATTCAAAATCATCATATTAGCACTCTGTTTTGGGGCAGTCACCTGGGTGGCATGCCTTACACAATTTTGGATGTAACAGGAGACTAACTGAAAACATACAAAAATTATTAGGATTCCAAACAGGATAGTCAGGGCTCCCTGAAACAAGCAGTTTCCTGTGCCAGAGAAATTGAACAGGTTACTTAGCCACTTCCATAAAGAACTTGGCTCTTCATGGGGAAAATATGTGATTTGTTCTAAGTGGCTAGTTCAATCTATTATCTCATTGGTATCGTCAGGTATAAACACACAACATTGTTTTCCAATGAGAGCACAGGTCCCTCCTTTGGCCGCCAGCACTATGTCCAATGCCTGATGGTTTTGGAGGGCCACCTGTTGGATCGCCCCTGTTTCTTTGGCCAGGGCTCTTAAACTTTCTCCTGTTTCATTTGCCATTATTTTAACTACTGCTTGTAACCTCAGGAGCCTTTTTGCATGGTGTATTACTCCCCCAAGTGGGATAAAGGAACTGCCAATAGCCTCTTCCCAGGTGTCATTACTGTTCCATATTGTGTTAAATGAATAAGGTCCTCCAGTGAGGTCTGGGGAATTGAATGGGATAGCCAGGACAGGAACACCAGTTTGAGAGTGGGCTGGGCTATGACTGCAGACCCAGCATTTAGAAATATTAAGGGTCTGAGCTATCCACACTTGCTGCTGGATAAAAGAATTGTCATTGTGGACTCCCTAGACCTTAAGACACCAGCAGCCGAGGAACAGGCGCCACCAGAGGTACATGTTGGAGGCAGGGCCCTTCTGGTTCTGACATCCTCAACTGAGGGAACCACAGTCACGGTTTTACGTCCACCAGGCAGAAGGCGCTAGGCTCGCTACTGCTTCTTCTTGGGGCTTGCTTCTGGCAACCCTTACGAGAGCATAGATTGTAAGGTATTGCAGGCTGTTCCTCTACATCGTCTTCTGGAGTCAAAATTGACTCTGCGTGGTTCTGAGGTGGTGATTGGTTCACTGGGGTGGTGCATTCTTACACTATGAAGCATGTATCCACTCTGCGATGCCAGACAGTTTAATGGCCGTCTGGGTAGTAAGCAGTACCTGATGATTCTTTGATGCTCTTTAAGTCTCTTTGCTTTTTTCCTTGACTCTGGCTATAACAATCACCTTCACACCTTATCTTTTCCTGATGCATACATTTCTCATTCACACAAACAGATTGAGAATACAAACAGCAGTATTTTATATTGAGCAAAACGGCATTGCAAATTAAACCTTGCTAAGTTTTACAATCAATAACCAAGACAATTTACATTGAGACCCAGGCCTTCAATGTTTCTCTAATTTACTTAACATAGATACAATAGAGCATCCTGTCTCTTACTAACTAAATCTTAAAACAAAGAGTTAAGAGAGGGCCCAATTTGTAATGCATATGGAAAAACAGAATCTTATAGTCCCAGAGGGTCATTTCTTTCTGCTATTCAAAAAGGGTGGCTAGCAGGATGCAATCAAATTATACATTAATTCTTATGGGACATTATAAAATCCTGCTCCTACTTATCCCCCTTTTGACACTAAGATTATTAATCGCCAGTGTCACTTCTTATTTAGTCCATGCAATAGAAAATACTGGGAGGTGATTTGGGCTTGTGGCTTTAGCTTTGCATACATTTGTTTTATCCACCAGCACATTTCAAACATTTCAATTAAACACATACAATTTAAAACCAAAACCAATTAGGGATAGTAACGTTAGTATGCCAGTAGTTGTGGGAGACCATCCAGAAAATATGTTATACCAATGATAAGCTGTTATGTCTTTCTGCAGTGGTAATTCTTAACATGTCCCCATTTGCGTGTATAATATGAATGGTCCCATTTCCCACATTTTTATGTTACCTTTTTACCTTTTAATGCCAAAATTGATAGAAAACTCAGCTAAATCAGTGCTTACAGTAAACGGAGACTTCCTTTTGTTGTTGTTGTGGTGGCAAATAGTAAATGTGATTATTGGTAAACACAGTACTTCATTACATTTACATTTGTCTACTGGTGGGTTGCTAACATTTTTATCCTTTTAAAACATTTTTCCCCGAGAATTACACATAGTCCATTATAGAGTACTTTGGTCTCATTATTCATTTTCTCCCTTATGTAGGATTGTAGTGAATTGTCTTTACTACAGGGCTTTGGAGCAACAGGCATGGATAAGCATACCCACTTTTGAGGAGTCCACTTGGTACAACCTCTAGTGTCCAATAGTTTCCCTTCCTCTCAGCCCACTAGCTCGAGGTCCGGGGGAGCCAGAAGGATCCCATGTACAATATGGGAAGTGGGCTAACTTTCCATATCTTTGCTTCCAGAGCCTGTTGGTGTGCGATTTTAACAACAATTTCTTCACTTAACAAATTTTGTCTCAACTGTACTGGAGACATACTGCATCCATTTATATTGATAGGTATTAAACAATGATCTTTTCCTTTGCTTTAACAGATGCATTAAAATGTCAATATTTTCTGATATTACCCAAAATATCTTATGTTCTAAATATCTGCATTTCAGTACATTCCATAGCTATCGCAGGATGTTTTTTTCTTTCATTTGTTCTGTAGCTGGTATTAGCTTTTTATGATTTTCTGAAAGACAAAAATAAAATTTTTCTACCCCTTTTGGGGTGCATTGATTATTGCTTAAAGATTCCGTTCTTGTACAAATAGCCTTGCTGATTGCAGACAAAACAGAGGAATTTCCTGGGTTTTTTGTTTTATAGGCCAGGTTTTAATGGCTTCTACTTTTTAAGGATTACGGGGAAATTATCCCACTGTTTAGTCATTAAATCCATGAGGTGGTGTACCTCAGTTTTTCTTCTTATATAGCAGACCAAGTTTGTAATGTTTTTCTGCTGTATTAAGCTTTAAGTTTATTCACAGATAATAGCTGAGAAGCATCATTACCCTATTACCTTAAAGGATTTTTCCAAAAATCATACACACTATATGTTGTTACAGGGGTACTTACTAATATTACATTTATTTCAATGTTTAATATTAACAATAACATTAGCGTCAAATCTGTTAAAGGTATCTTGTTATACCATGTCTTTTATTTAGGCAATTTCTTTTGTGCTGGCAGTTCTCACCTTCCTTTATCAGTTAGTTAATTTGCATCAACACAGGCTTGGCTTTTGGATTCAAAGCCATCAGCAGAGCTTAGAGACTCTGGCCTGGTTTATACTACGCGTTTAAACCAAATTTTGCAGCGTTAAACCGAATTAACCCTGTACCCCTCCACACAACAAAGTCCTTTATATCGATATAAAGGGCTCTTTAAACCGATTTCTGTACTCCTCCCTGGCGAGGGGAGTAGCACTGAAATCGGTATTGCCATGTCGGATTAGGGTTAATGTGGCCGCAATTCTACGGTATTGGCCTCCAGGCGGTATCCCACAGTGCACCATTGTAACCGCTCTGGTAAGCAATCTGAACTGGGATGCACTGGCCAGGTAGACAGGAAAAGCCCCACAAACTTTTGAATTTCATTTCCTGTTTGCCCAGCGTTGAGCTCTGATCAGCATGGGTGGCGATGCAGTCCCAAATCCAAAAAGAGCTCCAGCATGGACCGTATGGAAGATACTGGATCTGATCACTGTATGGGGAGACAAATCTGTTCTGTCAGAGCTCCATTACAGAAGACAAAATGACAAAGCATTTGAAAAAATCTTCAGGCTATCATAGACAGAGGCCACAGCAGGGACTCAGCACAGTGCTGCGTGACAAGCGTAATGGAAAGCCAAAAAATCAAATGGACACTCATGGAGGGAGGGAGGGGGGTACTGAGGACTCCAGCTATCCCACAGTCCCCGCAGTCTCCAAAAAGCATTTGCATTCTTGGCTGAGCTCCCAATGCCTGAAGGGTCAAAAACATTTTCCCAGGTGTTTCAGGGTGTATGCCATGAATTTACACCCTCCTCTCCCCCCCCCCGAAAGAAAAGGGAAAAAAATCATTTCTTGACTTTTTTCAATGTCACCCTATGTCTACTGCATGCTGCTGGTAGACGGGGTGCTGCAGCACTGAACACCAGCATCCCCTTCCTGGTGGCAGATGGTGCAAAATGACTGGTAGCCACCATCATCATCAACCCATGAGTGCTCCTGGCTGGCCTCGGTGAGGTTGGCCGG
This sequence comes from Gopherus evgoodei, assembly GCF_007399415.2. Lineage (NCBI taxonomy): Eukaryota > Metazoa > Chordata > Testudines > Testudinidae > Gopherus > Gopherus evgoodei. Next base: position 192,075,826 of record NC_044322.1, on the reverse strand, counting down.
GGGCGCCTGGGTAAAAATGGGAATGACTCCCGGTCATTCCCGGCAGATGGTACAAAAGCCTTGGTAACCGTCCTCATCATAGGAGCTGGAGGCTGAGCTCCATCAGCCCCGCCCCCTTTCATGTCTTAAGAAGATTCTGTACTCCCTGGACTATCATAGCAGCGGGAGGCTGGGCCTCTCTCCCCCTCACCCTTTAATGTCCTGCCTGGAGGCTGCCTCCCCTTTATTTTATCTCACTAAAAACCCAGTGTTTCTTATTCCTGCATTCTTTATTACTTCATCACACAAATGGGGGGACACTGCCATGGTAGCCCAGGATGGTTGGGGGAGAAGGGAAGCAATGGGTGGGGTTGTTGCAGGGGTACCCCATAGAATGGCATGCAGCTCATCATTTCTGCAGGATCTCTGGGGCTCTGACCCGGACTGGCTGTGCTCTCTGGTTCTCTAGTACCCTGGCCCCATATTCTAGGCGGGACTGACTCTATTTTTAGACAAAACATAAAGAAGGGAATGACCTGGGGAGTCATCCCCATTTTTGTCCACGCACCTCAGCGAGGCCAGCCGGGAGCACCCATGACAGCAGCAGATGGTACAAAAGGATTAATAACTGTCATCGCCAATTTCTAATTGCAAACAGTGCAAAATGACTGATAACCATCATCTCACCGCCAATTTACAATGGCAGACAATGCAATAGGGATGGTAACCATCTCTGCTACCTTGCAAAGGCAAATGAATGCTGCTGTGTAGCACTGCAGTACTGTGTCTGTCTGCAGCATCCAGTACACATACAGTGACAAAAGGCAAAACAGGCTCCATGGTTGCCATGTATGGCGTCTGCCAGGGCAATCCAGGGAAAAAGGGCGCGAAATGATTGTCTGCCGTTGCTTTCACGGAGGAAGGATTGAGTGACGACATTTACCCAGAATCACCCGCGACACTGTTTTTGCCCCATCATGCATTGGGATCTCAGCCCAGAATTCCAATGGGCAGGGGAGACTGTGGGAACTATGGGATAGCTACCCACAATGCAACGCTCCGGAAATGGACGCTAGTCTCAGTATATGGACCCACACTGCCCAATTAATATGCTTAGTGTGGCCGTGTGCACTCGACTTTATACAATCTGTTTTTAAAAAACAGTTTCTGTAAAATCAGAATAATCCCGTAGTGTAGACATACCCTCTGTCTTAAAAGGGACACAATCAACTTCCACCAGAGTTTTGATTTCTTTCCACTTTCAACTCCTGCTTACAAAAGACACAGAGATCTGAAAAAGAAAACACAGTCTACTGCAGCTCTTTTTGGAGCCCTAATAGGATTTTAATTCAGTAGCATGTTTCATTTGTATTTCTTTTACCCCTTTCTACAGTATATGCTGCACATGTCCTAGGGAAAATGCACATCCCTTCTATACTATAACTTTTAAAACATTAGCCATATCAATTTTTACATAAGGTGTAACAGTTTCTTTTGTTCTTACAGTTTTTAAGTACCCTTATCAAAGTGACAGTCTGATTACACAGAGCCATTTTAAGGCTCAGTGTTTTTAACATTGCTTCTTTTTGTTTTGTGTACCTCACCTCAGCTGTTGCTTCAGAGGGTCATTGTTAATTTCTTATTCTTCTTCGAGTGCTTGCTCATATCCATTCCAGTAGGTGTATGTGCGCCGCATGCACGTTCGTCGGAGACTTTTACCCTAGCAACACTCGGTGGGCTGGCAGGGCGCCCCCTGGTGTGGCGCCGCCATGGCGCTGTTTATATACCCCTGCCGGCCCGCCGCTCCTCAGTTCCTTCTTACCGCCCGTGTCGGTCGTTGGAACTGTGGAGCGCAGCTTGCTGTTCTCCACCTCCCTAGCGATTCACTCGTCTTCTCTTATATTGTATATAGTTCGATCAATTGTAGTTAGTTATTGTTATTTAGTAGTTTTGTTTGTTGTATTGTAGATAGTTAAGAGGATTGGGGGTTAGCCCCTTCCCCGACCCCAGTACTGGGCCCATGCCCGGCTCACCGGGCTTCAAACCGTGCGCGGTCTGTCATCGGCCGATGCCCACTGGTGACCCGCACGACGCCTGCCTTAAGTGCTTGGGCGAGACTCATTTGACAGATAAGTGCCGGATCTGTAAGGCTTTTAAGCCCCGAACTAAAAAAGAGCGGGACGTTCGCCTCAAGCAGTTACTGATGGAGACGGCCCTGACTCCCTACTCCTCGGCACCGGCATCGGCACTGAGATCAACTGCTTCATCGGCACCGGAGCATACCTCTTCAGCGAAGACTCCGGGTCACCGACCTTCTCCAGCACCAGCTTCTACCCGGCACCACTCACTTTCACCTTTGAGCAAGAAGCGCAAGCCTCCTGCAGCTGCTATATCCGCACCACAGTCAGAGCGCTTAGCCAGGCCGGACCGCCCGGCACTGCCGTCTGCCGCGGCATCGACTTCCACTGCGCCGTCGAGTCCGGTGCCTACCAGCTCCCCGGCGCGGGCCGTGGTTGAGCTTGTCGTGCCCTCCACTCCGGAGACGTTCTCCGCGGCACGGGACCTGATCGCCTTAACGGAGCCTGAGCTGCCTCGACCCCCGGCACTGCCGGTGCGGGTCCCTCAATCCACAGGCAAGCCGGCACTTGTAAGACCTTCTTCGCCCTGTACCATGGGACTTCATCGCTCTTGGTCCCGGTCCAGGTCCCGCAGACGCTCACGGTCCTGCCATCGATCTCGGTCCTGCAGCCGCTCACAGTCCCGGTACCGTTCCCCGTTGCGGCACCGGTCGTACTCGTGGTACCGCTCGAGGTCCCGGTCGCCGTCCAGGTACTACTGGCACCGTTCCAGATCCTGTCATCACTCGCGGCACCGGGCTTCCTGCAGCCGATCTTGGCACGACAGCTCCCGGCACCGGTCGACCTCCCGGCACCGCGCTGGTCGCAGGTCCCGGTCGCAATCTCGGCACCGTTGAGGCTCTTGGCACCACTCCCCGACACCGCGTAGGGACTGTTCCAGTGGACGCAGGGACCATCACTTCACGGTCTCCGCCCTGCCATGGCCATCTCGTCAACCATCAATCTCCTCTCATGCCAGGTCGGCATCCTGTGGGGACTCGGACAATCAGCAGGACCCTCATCAGTGGTCCTTTTGGACACCTTGGGTCTACCATCAGAGCCAAGGTGTCCCACATCCGCCGTCGCGCTCGGGCCTCTCCGAACATAGGGCGCCAGAGGCCACGGTGAGCAGACCTCCTCCAGCAGGTACAGAACATCTCCCAGCGCAGGTCTCAGACATGCAAGAACCACCCCAGGACGTTCCATAGGACCAGGAGTCACTTCAAGACCCATTGGTTCCCGGGGTCTCTTCCTCTTCGGGAGGCAGTAGCGGGGACGGTCACATCTGGCCCGCCTCCAATTGACCTTCGGTCACACCAGGACCTCCTCCACTGGGTCGCTCTTAACATAAACCTACCCGTGGAGGATGTTCCTGAGGTGGAAGACCCAGTGGTCACCATTCTATCAGCGGAGGCTCCGACAAGGGTGGCCCTCCCCTTTATTCGTACCATACAGGCTCGGGCACATACAATCTGGCAAACCCCGGCATCCGTTCCACCTACAGCCAAGGGGGTCGAACGCAAATATATGGTTCCATCCAAGGGGTACGAGTACCTGTACATACACCCTCCCCCTTGTTCGTTAGTAGTCCAATCTATTAACGAACGAGAGCGCCACGGCCAACAAGCCCCTGCGCCTAAATCGAGGGAGGCCAGACGCATGGACTTGTTGGGAAGGAAGATCTACTCCGCGGGAGGCCTCCAGCTCAGGGTGGTGAATCAGCAAGCCCTCTTGAGTAGATACAGTTATAACACCTAGGAGTCAGTAGGGAAATTTGTAGAGCTAGTCTCGCAGGTTTCCCGCCTGGAGTTCTCGGCTCTCCTGGAGGAAGGGAAAAAAGTTGCATGGACCTCCCTCCAGGCCTCGTTAGATGCCGCTGATTCGGCAGCTCGACCTGTCACCTCCGGGATTGCTATGAGGCGCATATCGTGGTTGCAAGCGTCAGGTCTGCCACTCAAGCTACAGTATACGATACAGGATCTACCATTTGACTGTCAGGGCCTTTTTTCCCAAAAGACGGATCCTCGCCTCCAGAGTTTGAAGGACAACCACGTGATCATGCGTTCGCTGGGAATGCATACGCCGCAGACTCGGAGGCGATCTTTCCGCCCACAACCCCAGCGCCCCTATCCCCCGCCTCGGCCAAGACAGGACTTCTCCAGAAGGAGAGGCCGTAACTCCCGGAGACGCCAGTCTGGCCCACAAGGGGGTAATAACTCCGGCCCCACCAAACCACCGGCGGGACCGAAGCCAAACTTTTGAGGGTGCACCCGAGAGCACTGTACCAATTACCTCCCAGGATCCTTTTCAGTTTGCCAACCGCCTTGCCGCATTCTTCCCTGCATGGTCCCAGCTAACATCGGACCGCTGGGTTCTCAGCATGGTGGAGTGTGGCTACTGTCTTCAGTTTATTTCGTCCCCTCCTTCTCACCCTCCCTCCCCGTCCCTCTTCAGGGACCCTTCTCACAAGCAACTCCTTCTGCAGGAAGTTTCGAGGCTCCTTGCGTTGGGAACTATAGAGGAGGTTCCAGAGGACCTAAGGGGAAGAGGGTTCTATTCCAGATACTTCCTAATTCCCAAGGCGAAAGGGGGCCTCCGGCCCATCCCGGACCTGCGAGCTCTGAACAAGTTCATCACAAAGTTCAAGTTCCGCATGGTATCCCTGTGAAACATTATACCCTCCCTGGATCCCGGAGATTGGTATGCTGCTCTCGAAATGAGGGACGCATATTTTCATATTGCGATTTACCCCCCACACAGAAGGTTCCTTCGCTTCATGATAAATCATCATCACTACCAGTTTGTGGTCCTTCCCTTCGGCCTCTCCTCGGCCCCTCGAGTATTCACAAAGTGTATGGCAATAGTCGCCGCCTACCTCTGTCGCCGTCGAGTCCATGTTTTCCCATATCTCGATGACTGGCTTATTCGAGGGACCTCCGAGGCTCAGGTTACCGCACATGTAAACGTCATCAAGGACCTTTTCTCCCATCTAGGTCTGATCCTCAACCTAGACAAATCTATTCTGCTTCCTACGCAGAGAATAGAATTTATCGGGGCCATGCTGGACTCGAATCTTGCAACGGCCAGTCTACCTCCACAGAGGTTCCAGGCTATAGTCTCCCTCATCTAGAGGCTACAAGCCTTCCCAACAACCTCTGTCCGTACCACCCTTGCTCTACTCGGCCACATGGCTGCGTGCACTTTCGTGACGAAGCATGCAAGACTATGCATGCGCCCTCTCCAGACTTGGCTTGCCTCAGTTTATCGTCCGCGCAGGGATGCCTGGACATGATAGTCGCAATCCCAACAAAAGTGCTGGACTCCCTCAACTGGTGGCTGACACCCTGGTGTGTGCCAGTTGCCTGTTCCACCCACCACAGCCTTCGGTGTCGCTAACGACGGACGCTTCATCCCTGGGTTGGGGTGCACACTTAGGGCACCTTCACACCCAGGGCCCTTGGTCCTTGCAAGAGCTGAGTCTGCATATCAATGTCCGCGAACTGAGAGCGGTCCGATTGGCGTGCCAGACCTTCAAACATCATCTACAGGGCCGTTGTGTTGCGATTTTCACGGACAACACAATGGCCATGTATTACATAAACAAACAAGGAGGCACATGGTCTTCCCCCCTTTGCCAAGAGGTGATGCGACTGTGGGACTTCTGTATAGCCCACTCGATAGACCTCGTAGCCTCCTTCCTTCCGGGAGTCCAGAACTCTCTCGCAGATCACCTGAGCAGGTCCTTCCTGTCCCACGAATGGTCCATCCATCCGGACATCTTTCTTTCTGTATTCCGGAAGTGGGGCTTTCCCCAAATAGACCTATTTGCCTCCAGGGAGAACAGGAAATGCCAGGTGTTCTGCTCCCTTCAGGGCCGCTCCCCGGGCTCTCTGTTGGATGCGTTCCTGATCCCCTGGAAGGGACGTCTTCTCTATGCCTTTCCACCCTTTCCCCTAGTCCACAGAGTCCTGCTCAAGCTCCACAGGGACAGGGCCAGACTGATCCTGATCGCTCCAGCATGGCCGATGCAGCACTGGTATTCCATGCTGCTCGACCTATACCTAACGACTCCGATACCACTGCCACTCTGCCCGGATCTTATAACGCAGGACTTTGGCAGCTTTCACCATCCGAACCTGCAGTCCCTGCACCTGACAGCGTGGCTCCTGTCTGGTTGAACCAATCCGAGCTCCGCTGCTCTGCCCAGGTTCAACAGGTCCTTTTGGGAAGCAGAAAGCCCTCCACGAGGGTGACATAGCTCGCCAAGTGGAAGCGGTTTTTTCTTTGGTGTGCACAGCATTCCCTAGTTCCGGAGGCTGTTTCGATCCCTATTATCCTGGACTACTTGTGGTACCTCAAGGAACAAGGCTTGGCACTCTCTTCAATAAGGGTGCATTTAGCCGCAATCTCCACCTTCCATCAAGAGGAGTCGAACAGTTCCACCTTTTCTCACCCGATAGTTTCGAGGTTCCTTAAGGGCTTGGAGCGCCTCTACCCACCGGTTAAGCCTCCTTCCCCTACCTGGGATCTCAACCTTGTCCTGACTCGGCTCACAGCCCCACCCTTTGAGCCCTTAGCCACTTGCTCGCTGCTGTACCTGTCCTGGAAGACAGCCTTCCTGGTAGCTATCACATAGGCCAGACGGGATTCGGAGCTCCGTGCTTTAATGGCAGACCCTCCATATACGATCTTCCACAAAGATAAGGTACAGCTACGCCCGCACCCGGCTTTTCTTCCCAAGGTGGTCTCTACCTTCCATATTAATCAGGATATTTTTCTACCGGTCTTCTTCCCGGTAGAAGCCGCACGCATCACGGTAGAAGCCCGGTAGAAGCCGCACGCATCACGCAGGGACCAACAGCTTCACACCCTGGATGTCCGCCGAGCCCTCGCCTTTTACATCCATAGGACAAAACCCTTCAGACACTCGCCCCAGTTATTTATAGCAGTGGCGGAGGGTATGAAAGGTATACCTATATCTTCTCAGAGGCTCTCATCATGGGTAACGTCCTGTATGCGGACGTGCTACGACTGCTCACTGCTCACTCTACCTGGGCTCAAGCCTCCTCGACCACCTTCCTGGCGCACATTCCCATCCAGGAAACATGCAGCGCAGCTACCTGGTCGTCAGTGCATACATTCACTGCTCGTTGCGCAGTCAAGAGACAATGCCGCCTTTGGCTCAGCGATCTTACATTCCGCAATGTCTCTCTCCGACCCCACTGCCTAGGTAAGGCTTGGGAATCACCTACTGGAATGGATATAAGCAAGCACTCGAAGAAGAAAAGACATTACTCACCTTTGTAACTGTTGTTCTTCGAGATGTGTTGCTCATATCCATTCCACACCCGCCCTCCTTCCCCACTGTCGGAGTAGCTGGCAAGTAGGAACTGAGGAGCGGCGGACCAGCAGGGGTGTATAACCGGCGCCATGGCGGCGCCACTCCAGGGGGCGCTCTGCCAGCCCACTGAGTGTTGCTAGGGTAAAAGTCTCCGACGAACGTGCACGCGGCACGCGCACACCTACTGGAATGGATATGAGCAACACTTCTCGAAGAACAACAGTTACAAAAGTGAGTAACCATCTTTTCTTTCACTACAGCTCTTATCTGCTGTTACAAAAAAAACAACCAACCAAACAAAAAGACTCCAGAATCTCTCCCTATTCTCCTGATTTTGACTGCCCTATTGCAGCCATGACTTGGTCTTTATTTAAAAACATTTTAAATTTTGTAAAGAATCAAGTTACCCCTTAAGGGTTAAATGCTAAATCCCAAAGCCAAACAACACTAATTACCTGTGTCTTGCAAAAAAGTCTGTCAGTTTTGCAACTTTGAATTAAAGAGTCAAATGAATTTTTAGTGGCATTAAAAACAAAAACAAAACCAATTTATCTTACACCTACAAAACATTCTACTTTTCACACTAAAAATCATGCCCTGAATAGATTGTAGACATTGTTACAATAATCTATAACCCACTAACAACCCCCACAACTGCTTTCCACCCCCTTTTCCTCCTCCCTCCCCACTTCCATTCCTTCCTATGACTGGTGGGGATTTAATGGGCCACTTCACCTTGAAAGGTCCCTTGATATGTGTTAATTACTTACGCTAAACAATCTGTTTCATCTTATACTTACCTGTAACACTGTGTATATTTCCCGAACCCAAAGAAGAGCTCTGTGTAAGCTTGAAAGCTTGTCCATCTCACTAACAGAAGTTGGTCTAATAAAAGATATTACCTTACCCACCTTGTATCTCTATCTCCCTTAAACTCATTTAAAATCCCAGCCTAATTTATTTATAGATTTTTTTAGGCCAGGGGTAGGCAACCTATGGCACATGTGCCAAAGGTGGCATGCGAGCTGATTTTCAGTGGCACTCACGCTGCCCTGGTCCTGGCACCAGTCTAGGGGAGTCTGCATTTTAATTTAATTTTAAATGAAGCTTCTTAAACATTTTAAAAACCTTATTTACTTTACATACAACAGTTTAGTTTTATATTATAGACTTACAGAAAGAGACCTTCTAAAAACATTAAAATGTATTACTGGCACATGAACCCTTAAATTAGAGTTAATAAATGAAGACTTGGCACACCACTGCTGAAAGGTTGCTGACCCCTGGTCTAGGCTGTCATCACTGTAATATTTAAGCACCTTCCAAACACTAATTCATTTATCTGTGTGGACTGGTGGTGGAGAAGCATCTTGTTTTTACTGACAGGGAAGTCAAGCACAGAAAGGTTAAGCGAGTTGACTAAGGTTATACAGGAAGTTTGTATATAGGCAGCAGTGTAACCTTCTAAATCTCAACCCAGTACTTTATTCACAAAAGCATAAGGTTCCTCTTAGACTCTCATTGACTTCAACAGCATTTGGATGAGGTCCTTAATGGGAAAAAATTGATTGATTAAACCAATACATATTTTTTCACTGCTGGAGTTCAAATGCTTCCTCTCTTTTGTGTGTGTGTGTGTGTGTGTGTGTGTGTGTGTGTCAGACATGTAAGTGTAGATATAAAACTACAAAAAAGGAAAACACTATAGGGGCCCTAACCAATAGAAAATATCCCTAGATTTCCAAGCCCACACTAAAAATGGAATGCCAAGAACACCAGCTGTGCAGAGGAAAGATCTTTCTGTGGAAAAGGTCAAAACAAAGAGTTAAAACAACTCTAGATGGTAGATTTAGAGTTAACCAGTGGGAAGAGAGATAATCGTTCATAGAAATTAGCTCTCTACCTCTAAGCAACTGCCCAGGTCCCAGATCACAGCTTCAAGACTAAGTGTGTAATTAATCATGGTCTCCAGAAACCACAGTTAGTGTGGGTGCTTAACAGTAATATTGCTTCTGAATGTGTTTTTTCTGTGGTATTCAGACAGATTTGCAGTCAGTTGTATTCTGGATGCACCATTCCCATTTCCAGCTTATTCAATCATGTAGAAATTTCTTGAGTCTTTGGTTTCTGTTTGAAAAACTCTAGGGGTGGATCACACCTGGAAGGCTGTCAGGGAGCCATTGCAACTCCTGATTCTCTGTCTCAGCCATTGCAAAAATTAGAGCAGTCTAGAGGCTGCTATAACTTATGCCAGCTGGCCTTGATCTCTTAAGGAACATTAAACTAGCTGGGGATTACCAGAACACGTGTTCCAGACTCTCACTGTCCCTTTGCTCCTCCCAACACACTCCCTATGCTAGCAAGCAACATTAGGAGCTGACTGTATGCCTGTAATGGCTCCTCTATGCCAAAGAATCCCTTTCTTGGAGTTTGCAGAGGTTTCTACAGAGAATCTGCCCTGTTGTATACATCTTGTGGGAGACTTAATTAGCTGCTATCAAACTGTAAGTCATTGTTTGCTCCTTCTCATAGCAAACTTAGGTAAGTATTAAGATGGGAAAATCCTAAGGAAAAAAACAGGTCAATGAAAGCTGTCATTTTAGCAACTCAAAAAGAGGCATTTTCCCTTGCAAATAAGTACAGAACTAATGCCCCGTTCATGATTTTAGATGGGCATGCTCTATTGGAGTTGCCATTTTGGTGATGAGCATCTGTTTTCCTAAGCAACTTGGTCATGAAAGATCATGTGGTGCTTGATGGAAGAGTTAGCGTTCTTTACTGTATGTCTACATTCCTGTGGTGAATGGAATAATTTGTGTGTGTTAATGTAAAATAGTTTGTAAGCATTAAGAAAACTTGAGGGAAGTAGTGCAAAACCCTGGTTAATCAGAAAAGGGAGAAATTCATCCCTGTGCCAGAAGATTGGGCATTATTTAAATCCTGTTTATGTTCTCAAAATAGGTCCTAAATGGGATTTACCTAGGACATAGATTTTGTGCCTAAGGTGAATTGTTTTATATTGGATTTGTACAACTTACTTAGCTTAGTCACATCAGAATCAGAATTTTTATCAAATAGCTTGATGCCCTATAGTGTGGTCCATAAATTAGAGTTCTGATTCTGAACATTTGGAAAACTTCCTTTATTTTCAAAACTTTTTAGTGAATAATGTAAACTGTTCATTGAACTTCAAATGCTTTTTGTAATGCTACAGTTGTAAAATGGAGGCCCTACTTTCAGTTTCTACCTTGCTGGGGTGTTGTGAGGATTAATTAGTTGAAGTTTGTAAGTGGTTTATATATGAAAAGTGCAATACAAATATTTACTTTTATATTATACAGGCAAGGACAAGTCTGCAGAGAGGACTTTCAAAAAGATTACCAAAATGAACATTAAACATAGCTTTTAATGCTAAAATTAAATAAAAGCATTTGGCTTAGTGTACAATACATCTATCTAGTTAAAATACTACAGATTATTAACACAAAACAGAGCTTCTGTAAACTATGTTTTGTGAGATATATTCTTCACTACATTATTAGGAGTTCCCTATATGCATTGAGAGTAAATAACATCCCTAAAAATGCAACTGGCAAAAGGTGTTTCTTAATCATTAGATCTTTTTGCTGATGTCAGATAAAATATTGTGGTCCATTTCATAATTTGATAAAGTAGGTTATAATTTGAGGAAAATGAAAATTTTAACAAACCTAAAAATGTTTTATACTGCAAAATATGTGTTTTTACTTTTTGTTTGAGTTCAGCTAAGTACTGCTTCCTCTCTTTAGTCATGTCATTCAGAATACCAAGTGTAGTTGTGTTACATTGTCAGACTTTAAATTAGTTTGTCCCAATTCATGTGGGAAAAAGTTATCGTACCTTGCACCATGGCTGGAGTGAGATTGGCTAGAATCAGTCTTTTCCTTTGAAATCTAGGCAAGTTAAAGCTTAGGCATTTAAAGTCTGATGTTGTCAGAGAGAAATGCTGTAATTTAGTGACATTATATGGTGACATAGCAAGTTTTGGAGAAGTAGGTAAATATCCTCATACATACAAACATCTTCTATTCCATTTCATTACCATTTCATGGTAGAATTCTTGTTCTTTTAGGAGGGAGAGGTTTAGTTTTCTAAATTGATTATATTCTCAAGAAAGTGTTCATAAACATTTAATGCTTTTATAGATTTAGCAACTGGCAATATTTTAAAATTTGTTACAATGACCCTTCCTGAGTTATGAAATCACACCATAAATATTTGTGAATAATGCAATATAAATAGTTCTTCCAAAGGACTTTGATGCATTGTGTTTATTAAAATGGTTGAGAGTCCAGAACTGAACTGTTACAATATAGTGGGTTTTTTTGTTGATGATGTCCAATGACTGCATATATTTCAAAATATTACAATTACTTTAATGTTAATACATACATACCAACAATGAAATTTATTATCAGTAATGTGTCACATCCTTTGACCATGTACTGCACAGAACCCACTGACGCTAAGGGGACTCTGGGTGGCGGCAAGAACCTTTCTGTGTGCAGCCAGTGTAATGATGTGGCCTATACATATTTTTTTTTCTATTGCATTTAAGACACGAGGACTTGTCATTTCTCACATTTATTAGAAATATAGAAATTTTGGGGAAAGAATTTTAGGTCTATTTTTAATCCATCATTTGTTCTTTATTTTTTAGTAGCTACATCCAGAGGGATTACTGCTCTTAAATGATTTTCATTTTAGATTTATTATATTCACTAGTACCATCAGCTTCCATATGGGTAGGCTATTCCTCCATATAGTGAATTGGGGAGAAATTACTTTTACCAGACCAGTATGAATCGCTCCTAGTTGAGTTTTAGATCATGCCCCAGGTTACGCATTACACATTCTGGGAACAGATTTTCCCTAGATTCTTGTGACTTATTCTTGGGTATTTGAACACTGTATATTAGTGATCGAACACTATATCCTTAGGTCAGTTGGCCTGCCGTGGGAACTCACTTTCTGTAGAAAAATCAGTCATCTCCATAGCATTGACCAATACAGAGGTTTATGCTTTAACCTTTCTTTGACTTCCTTTGAGCTCAAAGTCTCATTTCCATTGGGATCACCATCATGTAACCATAATGAGCTCGAAGAGTCAAATACCAATTCAGTTTAGATGAAACAAAAGATGAATTGGCAAGATAAAGATTAGAGAATTAGGGCAAAACTTCCACACTTGAGCATTTACAATGAAACATTGGAAGGGAGCATTATAAATAGCTGCTACCATGCTGAAGTAGTCTAGTTTAGTGCATTGCTTAATTTTGTAATGAAAGAGGTAGCATGGCGGCTGCTGGCCACGGACCTTGGTCTGAAGGTAGTACCCCACCAGCAGCAGCACAGAAGTAAAGGTAGCATGGTATCAGAGCTGGTGCTAGGCGTAAGCTGACTAAGCAGTTGCTTAGGGTCCCAAGCAGCTCAAAGGGCCCCCTATTTGTTTTTTCAGTTTGTGTTGTGTGTGAGAGGTGCAAAAATATTCCTGCTTTGGGCCCCCAATGGGCTAGGACTGCCTCTGCATGGTATTGTCATCTTTACTTTTGAGCTGCTGCTCCCAGCAGTGCTGCCTTCAGAGCTTGGCAGTTGTAGAGCAGCATCTGATGCCCGGGAGCCCAGAGTTTCTGGAGCTAGGAACTGTTAACCCTAGACTGGCAAGCCCTGGCACAATTTAAGCACTAGTTTAGTGTCAAGTCCTCTGTTTATTTCAAGATCTCTGTGAAACATGCTTTTGAGAAAGTGTGTGTTTGCCCAACTAACCAACTCTTTCTGGAATTTCTCAAGCTTCAGAGTAACAGTATAAATTGTTACAATGCACACTAGAGTTAATTAACTGTTTCCTTTGTCCATTGACTTTTTCCTAGGTCTGAAATTGCTATTAAAAAAGGGCAATTTGTTGTCTAGCGTTACTTCTAAAAACACAGAATGCTAATTTCTTTTCCTTTTTTGGCTTTCCCCCTTTTTTGTCTGTGCATTCACGTGGCCATTAATCTTTCCTTCATTAACAGATCTTGTATAAAGTGCTATTAATATGAAAATACCCAGATCACATTATATAAAAAACAAGCAGAATGCAGTTGTGTAATACTCTTTTTATTTTGCAATAGAGAAATACAGATTAAAAATCATAAATATAGACTAATGATGAAAAAGTTAAATAATTGACAGGATATATATGTGGATTGCTATGCTTAATATTCTTCTTTTTTCAGTGTTCAACAGGTGATTTTTATAGGCTTTCTTTGTGTCTAAAATTAGTGTGCGAGAATTCCAGTACTTTGTCTTTTTTTAAAAAAATCATAACCAAATCTGCATGGAGTAATTAGAATTATAGAGTTGAAAGTAAGCTCAGAATTCATTTTGAAAAACCAAAAGGAGAGACTTATGGCTCTTAGATTATAGTAAGAATTACATGCCAGTACTTTTGATCCATGACACGTTAAAGCATAATTACTGCTGTATTGGTACAGCATTTCAGCATCACAGCAGTTTACCAACCAGTTACTTTAAGGAAAAATATTAGTTTAGCAAGTAATAGGGGGGAGTGGTCACAAATTCTGTATTCTGACTTAATCTTAGTTTATTTCCTGTAATTCTTTTTCTTTTTAACGTTGGTATAAAAATTCACTTGTGGCTGTGCCCTGGTGCCCTATTTGGCTCTAAGCATTTCTGTTACAGACCTTTTCAGGAATTAAAAACACACAAGTGAGAAGTTTCTGCACACGGAAGTAACTTGTAGCATAACTTTACATTAGAAATATATAAAGACTAAAAGGCCTTGCCAGAGCCAGTGCATAGGAGGCATTAAAACACAAACAACATAGAGCAACTAAGAGCAAGCAATAACTTGAGACTGACCTTCCAATCTGCTGAACGTATGCCACTCCCTATTGACATGCATCTGAGGAAGTGGGTATTCACCCACGAAAGCTCATGCTCCAAAACGTCTGTTAGTCTATAAGGTGCCACAGGATTCTTTGCTGCTTTTACTCCCTATTGAGTCTTTCTTTGCTCATTTTTCTAGCGCCACAAAAATTTCAACTCCTCCAAAAAATCCAGACCTGACCCAAGTATGGTTGTTATATGTACAGTGGATCATAATTTTAATATTTTGCTATTAGTGATCCATATTTTACTTGTCAGTTTATTCTTCCACATGGCAAGAGTTAATGATTCTTCCTGCGATCAAGCCAACGTGCATTTACTTGTCTAAATTCCTCAGAAATGACAGCATTGCTTTTAAACTGCAGGTGCCCAGTATCAATGTGCTAAGGCTGTAATAACATCTGAGAGAAACCCGCTCAGTGTCCTGAAACTCCCTTTAAAGAGGGAGTCCAAGCTTAGTAGATAGTAGGGTATAGGGTGACTAGATGGCAAGTGTGAAAAATAGGGATGGGGGTGGGAGGGTAATAGGCACCTATATATGAAAAAGCTCCAAACATCAGGACAGTCCCTATAAAATTGGGACATCTGGTCACCCTAGCAGGGTAAGCCCTGTCAACTCACCTCCATTAGAAAAAGGCTGACTGGGAGCTAGGAAACTGTGACATCTGGGCAAGAAGTAGTGTGGAACCACAGGCCTCCACTTGGATGGCATCTGTTGGATTCCCACAGGATCTGAGAGTTATGGGGGATGAATTTAGTGAAGAAAAAACCCCTTTCTCCCTCTTGGAAGAATTAAAAGGAAGCTCTGAAAGGGGAATTTCATGGAATTTTTCACATACAGACAGTTTCATGCTTAGCTATTCCCCTGGGTGAAAAGAAACTAACCATATCTAGAACATTTCTTTTTAATGTGTAGGCTTCCACAGAGGTTAACGTGTTTGTTTCCAATTCATTAATTTGATCTACACTTTTCTCCTATGTTGCCTCTTGATTTTCTTTCTCTTTTTGTAGTTCTTGCTCTCAGAACAAGCTTTCTAGCTGTGGATTTAGGGCTATCAGCATTACAATGGGTAATCAGAATATGAGGTAATGGGTACTTCAAGAGCATCTAATTTCTTTTCTCTTCCCATGTCATATTCATACACCAGAACAAGAAAATTTTATCTGCTACACTCCTCACCACTAGTAATTCAGGAAGTAGGAGTTCTCAGGTTGGCCTTTTATCTCAGTGTGCTGAACAGCTGGATAATTGGCTGCTATGAAAACTAGTGCAATTATTTTTAGAAACCAATATCTAATACTAAATTTTAAATATGGTCTGTTTCCATAAGTGATAAAGTAGACTGTTATTAAGTGCTGTTACTTCCTTATTTATATATATTTCATTGCCTTTTGTTGGAGATGTTAAAGATTAATGAAATTTTTATAAAGTTGGATTGAAAAAAAGGGGAAATATATTAAACTATCCTTGGCCTACTGCACACTAATTATTGTGTCAGATCCCATTACAAATCATAGATTCAAATACAAGTATGCTTACTCATTTAACTATTTCTCTGTAAAGAAGCACTCTGCAAACTCTAGTGAACAAAGAGTTATAGATATGCATCTTCCCCAAATCCCTGTATTAAAATTTCTTCCCTTTTGATCTCTCCTCTCTTTCACTCACACACGCATATGCACACGACGCGCACATTCTTTCAGCAAATGAGATAACAGTACCATACCAGCATGCCAAGTATAATATTAGGAGGTAGAAAATATTAACGAGCATTGTCCTAAGGAAACACAATTACCATTAAAAAGTCAATATTTCCACACCATTACCTAATCGTGATTACTGTAAGCAAGGGCACATTTCCTTTATCACAGTGGTATAACCTCAGCAGAGAGTAAGGATTAATATTCCTATGGGTAGGGCTCTCCACCCTAGGCACAGAGTAATGTGATGACATAGTGGTTTGAAATTTGTGATTGGTATACTCAGTTTTTGGGTAAGTACACACAAGTTACATGTCTACCCAGACTATATGCAGACCTTTTGGGTCTGGGAAATCAGAAATCCTGAGAAGATGAGGGAAAAAAATAACAGAAAATACTATGCAATATGAAAGGCTAATTTCAAAGTTAATTACAAACAATACTACTCAATAAAATGTTAATTTAAATCTGATACCTTTTATTTTTATTTATAATTGTAAATTAATAGAAACAGTCTGATCCAGTTCATCACAGGCACTTACCCCAATTCTGATTGCCAAACTGGAGGAGATCTATTGCCTTTCTGACAGCTCATCTGTGCTGTTTGGACTGCATGACTTCTTTTAAGATTATCTTTATCCTCAAAGAACCAGGAGGCAATTGCAGACTGTATCTCACAACACCTGAGAAGGGGCAGTACTGTATTGACTAAGTTTCCTCGTATGTCAGGGAGATTCCTGTTTACAATCAAAGAATTCCCAACCCCTGATTTAATAATATTATCTCCCACATAAAGATAATGAGAAAATATCCCATTTATGCCAACTTCAAAAATTCCGTGACATTACCCAGAATCTCATTTGTCAGCAACATATGTGCATCCACGTAGGCTGCGGAGCCAGGAGGCCATAGCCCAACCACCTTTTAGCAGGGCCAAACCTGAGTGGCACTGCAACCCTGCATGCTAAGTCTCAACGCCACTCACTTCAGTCAGATCATTATGGTAAATACATATTTCTACATTATTATTTGGCAAGACATATAGGGGAACTTATATTGTGTCTCTATTCAGATATGCTTTATTAGCAAATTAAGTACCACCGCAAATCTCCTTGAAATTAATTTGAAAATGCTGATCAGTATGGGTAATACTCCCTCATAATATCATTTGATCTCATAGAATGAGATTTGCCCTTGTGAAAATGTCATCATCTTAGGATATGGAGAGTCTTGCACAGTTTTGAAACTGCAGTTGGGAAAGGACAGACAATATTGTCTCAGAAACAATAAGTACAGTTGTCAAAATGTTTAAGCTACTTATTGATAATAAAGGGTTCCTATGCTAAACATTATGGCGAATATTTTGAAAATAACAACATGAAATAGTAAAATGGCCTTCAGAGTTACCTACAATGGAAATATTACATTTATATTTGGGAGAAACAAAAGATAGATGGCCTGCATTTCTTTAGGAAACACCTACCTAAATAGGCTACTAAGAACCTTCAGGAACTGGTCTCACAAAGCACAATATTGATTATCAACAAAAAGAAACCTTGGTATTTTTTAATAAAAATGTATCTCAGTCCACGGAAGGAAAGAACATGAATGAAGATAGAAGGATCTGTAAAATAGCCTGTGGTATACAAAGTTAAAGGGTTATCTGCCTTTTAATGTATATGATTTAAATAAAATTAATCCAGTTTTAAATTAAAACTTCTCCTGACACCTTAACTAGGCAACGTATAATAATATGAGGTTTTAATTTATATGTGATTGTGGATCTGGGCACATAGTTTATACCAAAAATCCAAGACATTCCTGGTACACTCTCTGATCAAAATATGTGAAAAGTATATATAAAGTATTCTGGGTAAACAAAAGGAGAATTTATTCCTCCTATCCGTGACTCAGGAAAATGCATACTCAAAAGATTATGACGGTCCCTTGTTGCCTTAAAGTCTATGAATGTAAATTTATTTCATTTTGCTTGTACAAGGCTTCATACAAGAGACGTATTTTGAGATAGCTCACATAATTAGGGACCATGTCCCCCACTGCCTGTCTCTTGCATTCAACTTCTAAATAATAAAATTAATTTCTTCTGAATGGAGAAGTACATTAAAGCTTAAGGATAGGACAGTTAAAAGATATTTTATAACAAAATATAGCCTTTCTTTTTAGAGATTGATTAAATTTTTTGGCCAAAACTTTTCAGTGAAAAATACAGATTTGGTTACACCAAAATGTTTAAAAACCTACCAAAATTAAGTGTCTTGTTTCAGGTTGAACAAAATGTATTGTTCAACCTTAAACACTTTTTAAACAAAAATTCACAATTGTCAGTGAACTGATATATCTATTACTTGCACAGCTCTATTTCTTACAATAAATAAAAATAAAACAGCCTGGCCAAAATGTTCAGAACTGGTCACTAAAATCACAATTGCAATTAGCTTGTGGCTGTTCTGAACCTCTCAGAATCAAGCTATCTGTTTAGGACTCTAAATGTAGATTTAAACGTCAAACTTTAGGCAGCATCGCTTGGAAAATTTTGGCTTCAACAATTACAGACTGAAGGATTATCTTGTTAAACAATAATACTGTCAAGCATGAGGAAATATGAAAGGGGAAAAAAACCTTCTGAGGAAACTCTTAGAAGTAAACAAAAATATGACTTCAACCTTATGTATGCTAACAAGGTAGAGTATGACTTATTTAGGATGAAAACCCATTATACTTCAGGAGATAAGGGAAGGGTAGGCAAACTATGTCCCATGGGCCAGATCCAGCCCATGGGATTGCCACCCCCATGGCGCTGCAGAGCTAAGGCAGGCTCCCTGTCTGCCCTGTACTCGCACCGCTCCTGGAAGCGGCTGGCACCGTGTCCCTGCAGCCTTGTGGGGGGGCGGGGAGCCAAAGTAAGTGGCACCGGGCTGGAGCCCGAACCCCTCCTGCACCCTAACCCCGTGCCCTGAGCCCCCTGCTGTACCCTGCATTCCTCCTGCACCCCAGCCCCCTGCCCTGAGCCCCCTCATACACCTGTTGCCCTGCTGTGCCCCAACCCCTTGTCCTGAACCCCTTCCTGCACCCCCTCTGACACCCTGCACTCCCTCCCGCACCCCAACCCTCTGCCCCCACCCTACATTCATGGCCCTGATTACAATTTCCCCACCTAGATGTGGCCCTCGGGCGAAAAAGTTTGCCCATGCCTGAGATAAGGTCAATTGCTAGTCTAGCAACTAAGAATGGTGAAAGTGTAGAGGTTGCATAGTAATGGTGGGAGGCATATCAGTTAATAAATGATCAATGTTCTGCACTTTACAGGAACCTCTAACCTTATGAACTTCCAATAATAAAGATCAACTCTTTGAACACTTTATCAGATTAATCTCGTTGACTAAGCAAATGTATCGTTAAACATACAAGGAAAATATAAAAATGGTGCAGCATGTGAGTGGAATGTATCATGGAGTGATGATTTCTGAGCACATTCTAAACATTTAAAAGTGAACTACTAGCCCCTAAGCTTCTTTGAGTGCTAAATGAAGGCTGCTGTTTAACCCTAGTCTCGTTCATATTAAAGCCTACTACAGACCCTAAATTTGGTGATAGCTGTAGATCAATTTTTCTTCTTAAACAATGGATTACAAGTTGTTAATAAAGAAAATAAAAATGCTGTAACAACATAGGCCCCAGTTTATTACTCACATGAGCCAAGATCTGTGCCAGACAGACATGTCACACCACAGAATTTCCCAAACTATTGACTTTTGTCTGCTACTGGTCTGTAGAGCACTTGGTCGTAGTTTAGAGAGAGCTCTATGATTACATGCTGCCAAGTTTCCTCCTTTTTTCTAGCTTTTACGTCACATTAACACAAGATAAATATGCATTAAATATTGTTCTACTTTTCTTTACTATGAAAACCATTGCTGTAATTGTCACAGAGGGCTATTCAGTCGTTAGTGGGAGCCAACTTGATTGCAAATAAAAGAGGAAGTGTGAACAAGATGGTAATTCTGGAAGTTTAAGAATCTATGCCTTGGAAGAACAGGCAACTGCAGCTGAATAAATTAATTGGCATATTATTTTGTTAGATGAAGGGTAAGCATTTGATAGAGTAGAGTGGGGATACCCATAATTTATATTTAAAAAAAGTAATGTGACAGACCCAGGCCAGTGGGGTGCAGGAGTCTGGTAGAGGGCAAATATACTGGTCACTGGGTGAGTAGTTTTCTGTTCCCTGAGTGACCAGAGCAGGGGCTGCACTAGAGTAGTCAGGAACTTGCTAGAACCAATTAAGGCAGACAGGCTGATTAGAACACCTGCAGCCAATCAAGGCAGGCTAATCAGGGAGCTCTGTCCAGTCAGATGGAGAGGAGCCAGAGGAGAGGAAGTGCGTGTGAGGAGCTGTGAGCAAGAGACATAAGGAGCTGAGTCTGAGAGGGTGTGCTGCTGGAGGACTAAAGAGTACAAGCATTATCAGACACCAAGAGGAAGGTCCTGTGGTGAGGATAAAGAAGGTATTTGGAGGAGGCCTTGGGGAAGTAGCCCAGGGAGGTGTAGCTGTCACATAGCTGTTACAAGAGGCACTATAGACAGCTGCTAATCCATAGGACCCTGGGCTGGAACCCGGAGTAGAGGGCGGGCCTGGGTTCCCCCCAAACCTCCCAACTCCTTATCAGACACAGGAGGAGTTGATCCAGACTGTGGGGGAGATCACTGAGGTGAGCAAATCTGCCAATAAGCGCAGGACCCACCAAGGTAGAGGAGGAACTTTGTCACAGTAAATAAATTGAGATCTGATGTAAATTTCAGTAAACAAACTAGAGACTTGAAATCCTGAGATCTGCTGCATTTGATTTAAAGAGGGACTAGATAGGATTGACTTTTGTTCCCAGTTCTATTTGCCTTAATATTGTAAACATATGTTACATTAATCATATTCATGAATGACATGAAGTATATTCAGACTGAACACAAAATGAATCTCATCTATATAGATGACATTCTGTTGCTCATTAAAGAGCTGCACAAATCTGTTCCGGCTACCCTGAACAGAGAAACAGAGTTTAGAACAGTTTTCGAGTGGGATGTAAATTGAAAATAGTTTTGATGTTATTTAGCATGTGTCATCCAGCTTCCTTTACACAGTGGACAGTCAAATGTGTCCCAAATAATGTGGTTTACTTTGGGGTCAAAATAAGAATATTTTTTATAAGTGCCAAGGTAGCTTGGGTCCAATAATTGATGAAGAACATATAGGTTTTTGCTGATATTACAAACAACCTACAGGGAAGGGCAAATGTTCTGTGGAGATAGTGGGCAGTGCTGCAGCCCACTTAGATAGCCCTGGGAGCCTGTCAAGAATTGATGTTATTACAGTGATACAGAGCCTCAGTAAATGAATCATGTAGAGAACTGAGAAAAGGGTTTTTGCTCAAAAGAATCCTAATCTGTAAATATGGCAAGGACTGTTGCGCACAATGTGGTATGTATCTCCAGACTGTACATTCAAAACATTGCTTGGAAAAATTCAATTCAAACCACAGAACTGGTATGTACTTTTTAAAAATCCTAAATTATGGAAAGTCTATGTCATACACAAGATCCCTTTGAGAGGCAAAGGTTGTGTTAACATATTCTCAAGTAAAGTATTTGGCCTATTTGGAGAAGCAGTATTCAGGTGGACACATTTAAAAGTATACAGTCAAATTCCTTCTTAAAATTCACTTCTGTGTTGAGGTTTTACATCAGTTAGCCACAATAGGAACAAATTCATGACAAAATGAACAATCCTAAGCAAACAAACAGAAGATCAAACGATTTCCAGTCTAGGACATTATTTCAGCCCATGAGTGTGTTCTATATACTGTCTAATTTAGGCACAGATCTTGCAAGGGGATCCACAAACTGACTCCCTTTCTTTCTTGCTAAGTCCCATTGACTTCAGTGGGACTCCCTGTAGGGAGTAAGGGTCCACAGTTGTGGATCCCAATGGCAGAATCTAAGCTGTTGATTGTAAACCCCTTGAGACAGGAACTATGCCCTCTTCTGCATAAATGAGCAAACTATCAACGCTAAATACGAGCCTGAGTGATAAAATGTATGTTTGCAATGTAAAGAATAGGTTGGAAACACTTTACACATGCTTTTATTTAGATAATATTCCAAGCATTACTCTGCCAACCTAAGCATACTTGTGTGTATTAAAATATTTCATCTCTACAACATAACATCGACTTTAACAAAAATTGGTTAGGAGAAACCTGAAAATAATGAGGCACTAAAAAGCAACATGACACCTTCAATATCCATGATATCTTTGCCTTATTAAGGTATCTATGAAAGAGTGATGCACAGAATGCAGGGTACAGCAGATCATTAAGTAGATACTGTATTTTGCCACCTTTTATGAAATAGAGTATTTGCAGATATTGGTAGCTTTATACCTTAAAATAATTAAGGGCATGGTGCTTCCCTCCATTTGTGCTATTGGGGATGAGATGGAAGGAAGGCATTTTCCCCTCCTAAGAGTTTTTTGACAAGAGCGGATGAACATGCCTTGTGAGAATGTTTGTCTCCTCACAAGATAACAATACCTTCAGGCTCTCAATAAATAAGTAATTAAATAGGACATTTGAGGAAGCAAATATGATGGAGTAGTGTGTGTTTTCTCTCCCCCCGCCCTCCCATTAATCTTTTTGTATTTGTAAGGACACACAGGTAGTCTGTGGCAGAGCTGGGACTAAGACCAAGGTTGGTAGTTTCTAATCCTGTGCCTTAATCTCAGGACCATCTTTCCACCTATCTGACTAGCAGTTTTTAAAATGGCAAACTCATGGTCTTAATCTTGCCTTAAATGCTAAATAACCCCAGTATTGTCAACCCTTGCAATTTTATGGTGAGTTTCAGGAATTCATGTAATTATGTAAAAATCTTTGCTTTCATCTTTAAAAAAGTGTAAATAGTTGCAGAGAGAAGCTTTAAAAGGTGAACTCTAAAGGCTCAAAACATAAGAGGCAAATAAAAAGAATTCTCTAATTATTTATTATTTTAAACCTCATGTTTTTAAGCCAATCTCAGGATGTTTGGGGACTTGAATCATGATTTCTGAATACTTGAGATTGCCAGTATTAGTGACACCACTTAAGAAGACAGAGGGAGAACTCACTTAAAATAGCCAATATTGGCCCTCAGCTAATATAAACAGTAGTAATAAAAGATAAAGAGATAATGTTGCTGGTTAAGCTTGACGGCTCTAGGATTCTGCAGTTCTGATGGGTTATAAGGACAATTCAAATTATGCAGATTGTAGGTCATCTTTTCCTACAATAATTGACTGACGAATGGGGCATCTTGGCTGTACATCTGCTTTATCCATAACAAATGGCTTTTCCTTTTCCTGACTTGTATTTGAAATCTGTCATCAGGTATAGGCATTGCCCCATGAAGTTTTTTTTCCTTTTTTTTCTAGATACATTTGTGATATTTCTTTTTCATGTGCTGGGCAAATAGAATCTCTTTTTAGAGGGAGGAGTAGAGTCTGGCTGGAGGCCAGAGTGTGACACATTGCATCTACTACAAGGGACTTGAAATCCAAACATATTTCATGACATTTGGTCTATTGGGTGCCTTGAGCATATACACAGTTGTGTGTTGTTTTCCATGCTCAGGGCTATGACTCAAGCCCTTGTTTAGCTCATAAAAATGTCTATAATGGTTCTGCAAAGCTAGAACAGTGTTGTACTGTATTTACATTGTGATTTCATACTCCCAAGTGAGCAAATTTATAATTTGGAAATGAAGCTGGTATCACCTGATTCAGTGGGCACCTTTTGAAGTCGCATCTGGTTCCTTTCTCTACTTGCCTGGAGGCAAATATTTCACATACCACATTCTCTTGCACAGAGATGTGATCTCTCAGATCACTATGGCCTTTTATAAGGGGATCTTCATCTCTGCCACCTGTTCTATTAGACAGAGACATGTCATTTACTTCCTCACCCAAACTGCATAAGTGTCAGGCTTTCAGATTATAATATAATAGCTTTAAAATGGTGCCCTGTTACAGAAATGGGATCTAAAATGTCAGGTTCCCTTCTCCATGTTCCTTGCAGCAACAAAACATATTATTGCAGCTCTTTTCTACTGCTGTTCTTAGAGGCAGGAACTTCTGATTTCTGCAGCATCACAGCTGCAAATACAGAGCCAAAGGAAAGAGAGTTGAACACTACACAAGCACAAAAATATATACATTAAAATGTAAACTCTTTTTTTAAAAAGCCTATACTTATGATTAATACTCCATGAGCTTGCCATGTTCAAAGATTTATGTTTTAAAGGCCAACCATGCTTTCAAAATGACCCTTTCTAAAAGTATTAATTAGAAAGTTTTTCCAAACTTCACAGTTATGTAATTTTAACTTTTTGCTCTGAATGCTGCTACAGTAAGTGAATTTTGAAATCAGCACATTTTGCAGATGCCTGCAACCTAAATATGCTAAGTGAGAGTTCTTCTTTGTTGTTGTCTAGCTTTGACCTTTCCGATCCTATTTCCATGGAGATCATCTCAATGGAAACAGAAAAAGAGAATTTTCTAAACTTTTTAAAACCCCTTACTCTATTTTCACCAATTTAACTGCTATTTCCATGGAAATAGGATCAAAAAAGTTGACAGTAGCTTTCTGTTGAAAGTGAGAATTCACTTGTAGACTTCAGCTGATGACTCTTAGCTGAGCTCTGCAAGTGCTGGTACCCAATAAAGTAATAAATTAGATTATTGACAGTAATGAATTTTTTAAAAAATTAAAATACTAAGAAAAATATCTACTATCTCCCATTGGATGTAATGATTAAGTGAAATGTAATTACCCATTCCTGCACACTCTTGATGTCCCCACAGTGTCACAACTTTCATCAGATAATGAAAAGCCTCCTTGCATCATGGGTTTTTTTTATAATACCAACATAACTAATCCGTTTTCTTTTAAGAATCTGATCCTGGATCCATTGACATCAGTGGAAGCAAAGATTGCACCTCTGAAAATCAAAGTGCTTTGTGTTAGATTCCTAACATTAGGTGCTTGGTTTAAAAATGCTGGCCTACATTTTTATGTGGTGTTTCACTGAGAATTGTGTCCTCAATCACAGTGAAATGCTCTTTTTAAAAAAAGCAAGATTAGAATAGATTTGGCATCAGTTTTGATTGAAAGAATGTTTTTTGTCCGTTAATTTGGATGAAAAATCATTGCATGTTACTTAGACAGGACTATAAGCTTTTTCACATTTTTAAAAGAAATTTGCTCTTTCTCTCTCTTTACAGATGTGTTTTTGTAGGAAGTAATGAAACAAACACAGTGACCAGAGTAAAGAAGATTTGCTTTCCCCATTAACATCTTTTATTATTGTGAATTCCTCATTATTTACTCTTTTCCTTCTTGATCATTCATTACTTGTCAAACTAATGACCTCACTGCACATTAAATGGTGGGGGCCATTTTCTGACTTGTTAGAAAAGGTCTGTGCCCCTTTAAGGGACAGAAAGCCAGGAAGTGACTTTCTGCTGCAGCTGCAGATCAGGTCAGTGTGGGGTCATTGATCATCATGTCTCCCCACCCCCTGCCCAACATGACCAGAAGCGGGTGGGGACTATATAGGTCCATGCTGATGCAGGAAAAGCCCCCTTTTACTTGCACCGTGCACAGTGGTCCAGATTTGTATAAGGTTTAAACAGGTGCTGCTCCAATGACTTCAGAGGAGAGATACACCTGCTTACAGTGGGCTGAAAATGGCCCAGTATCTATCTTTCTTTATAATAATCTCCTCAAATAGAAAGTAACAAGTATTTGAAAAATAATTGGGTGTATGAAATATAATCTTAATGGTGGTGTAAATAAAACCTTAATCAGTACCACCTATTGAATTGCAATTAATGGTTCTTTTATGGTTATTTTTTAACCTGAGAGTAATATTCACTTTTTAAAACACATACACACACACACACACACACTCGCGCGCGAACAGACTGTGAAAATAATTACCAGTATTATAACAGTGCTACCAGGAGGTAATAAATTAAGTCATTAGCCCTTTACAGTGTTCTCCATATGGTGATTAAACATTCGTTAAGTCCTAAAATGAAAAGGGAAGGTTGTAAAGTAGCTTGAAAAGATATGAAAACATCTGAGATTTTAACTCAATAAAATTTCATTGCTGTTTTGTAGCCCAATCTAATATTTTCTCTTTTGAGTAGACAATTTGTAAATGTATTCTCTTCCAAACTCCAAATTCTTCTCTCCACTATTTCAGTTGTGTTGATGGAATGAGTTTTATGCTATTGCTGCTATCAAATATTTTTAAAATAAGTGGAAGCATAAAATCAGCTTGACTCAACTTCAGAGGGACTAGTTTTCAGAAGTGTTGAGCATCCACCATATGTATGAACCAGGCACTTTCCAGAGGTCTGGCTGTGATTGTTGTTTGCTTTGAGGAACTATTTTAGCAATTGTTCAATATTGCAGGACCATTATTACTTGTTAAATTCAATATATTATATTAATTTTGTTGAGAATAAAAACAGACAATAAACAAGCATTTATCTTAGGATCAACATGTTCTGGACACAGATTATCACAAATTCAGTTGCCTGTCAAATTTTGGAGTAATTTGGGTAGATGTCTTGGGGATCTATTTCCATTTTTGAGTTGGCATTGAAGAGTAGAGATAAACACACAAATATATATATTTTCTAATTCACTCTATTTCCAAATACAATGGCAGGAGCAAATTAGATGTTCATTTCAAAGGTATATTATATTATCATCTAGCTATTACTTGTTTAATACGTTTGGATTTCTAATAAAACTTGTATCTGCCCTGAGTGGACTAGAAAAACTGTCTCTATATATGGATCTTCTTGTTTTGTATTTTGAAACTAGTTATTTATATGGAGAACCTTTTCCTTAACTGCAGAAAAAACAGATTTATGTTCTTAACTAGCACTATTAGACTCTATTTTTTTAGTTCAAAGGAGGGTGTTGATTCAAAGTAAATATTTGAATAGTTGTGAGGAAAATAGCATATGAGAAGTGATATTTTTACAAGATATTTTGAAGGAGAGAGTAGCAGCTGGAGCTCTTTGATTTTAAGCTAATTCACTGCAACAGGACGGACTGACAGTTCAAAAACTACGTTCTGGCTAATCCTTCTGTGTTGTTTGACCCAATGTTTGTAAGAGACCTCTGGAGCTATTTCTGGTAGCATCTTCCTCTCACATGTGCCCTGGTGTACACATGCCACTAGAGCTCTTTTTCTTATTTTGGTTTAAGTTACAGGAGATTATGTATTTAGTTATCTATACAGTTCCCAAACTGTGCTCAGTACTTTACTGACAAACAAGATTACATGTCCTTGCTTCAGAGTTTACAATATAGATAGGGGGTCCAGAGGGTTTCTAGTATATATTTTTTTTTAAATTCTTCCCCATGTTTTTTTTGTTTTTAATTGTTTTATTGTTTAATTCTTCCCATGTTTTATTGTTTTATTCTTTAATTCTAGCTTTTTAAAACCCTTCTCAATAGTATCTTATTTTAATTCTAGCCTGAACAGCTCCTGCTTAGCTCTCCCTTATGCTCTGAGCCCTCAACATTCTTTTCATATTGTGTGACTACTTTGATGTGTTCCCCTCTCCCTCCCTAGACTTCTCTGCTGACAATAATCTCCTCCCCTTCCCGAATCCCTTATCTCTGTGGAAAAAAATTCTTCCTAGACATTAAACTCTTTCTGTTGATGACAGCAGGCTGTTTAAAGTTAACTGTGTTGGCTGGTAAAAGTTACCAGGCTGATGAGGCTGTGAAATGATGCTGCTGTTGCCACTGTGACTGATGTTACCTCCAAGAGGGATTGATGCTTTTTTTTTTAGAGATGTCCAGGGAGGATGGAGGTGACATGAAGTCCCCTGTGGATCCACGTGGACTTTCCCACCATGGGACTAGCAAGGCACTCTTAAAAGTTATGGAATAAAGCAATATTATTTTTCTCTACATTTGAGTATTCACATTGTCCTTTAAGATAACATCAAATGGTTAGACTTCTATAAAACCAAACTTAATACTTTAACTAATTTCTTCCTCTCATATCCACAATGAAAGGAGGTACAGAGGTGATCTCTTGTCCTCATTACTGAGGACAGATGCCTCAAAATCAGGTTAGAACAGTTCCTTTTCTCATAAATGGTGAATGTGCTATAGGACTGAGATTATATTCAGCACAGACAATCTAGATTTTCTTAGTCTAGAGTTGCCTAAGCAAAGTACACATTCCTCAGGGAATTGAAACAAATAGGAATGATAGATGTTCTGCATCTCTAAAAGCGAAAACATTTGTTTAGGTGTTTAACTTAGATACCTAATTTAGAACATGGTGGTCTTGTCTGTTGTGGAGTGGACAATATATTTTTAGTATCATGTGCTAACAATATGTGAATTCATGTTTGAATAATTGTTTTAATGACTTGAAGGTAATTATTCCCTTATTGCACCTGAAACTGCATATTGACTATAATTCTAATGCACATTGTTACATAACATTTATTATGTAACTAACATGGTAAAATGAAATTCAATGTCAAGAGACAAAATACTGCATGGACTTCTCTACTTCTAATTGTTTTACCCATTTCATTTTGATGTTTTCAAAGAGTGTCTTATTAACTAATTCACATACAGACAACTTTTATTCAATATATGTTCAAAATAATACCATTGCAAACATAAGCTATAAAAGTGTAATGTAAATTTTGATGGTTTATCGCACTAAAAGAAAGAAGTCTGGCATTTTCAGAGGTATTTAGGAACAGCTGTTCAGCTCACTGCTATCTCTGTTTACATGTGGAATGGCGTATGAGAATGGCATGTCTGAAAGGCCACTCAGAACTTAGTGCCTTAGATCTATATACTGCCTAGATCTATACTATGAGTATAGTTCTTCTTAAGGAACAGAAATACACATCCTGAGTTTCTGTTATTGCTAATGAGTCTTTAGTTGTAAAATGATTATTGGTTCAACTTTACTGAGTATATATTTGACAACCAGTGCTGATCCCTTTAAATTAGTAGATTTCATAATAAAGTAAGCATCTTACAAGTCTTTCATGTGTGGCATTAGAATAAACACTTTTGTAACAGGAATCTTACTGGAGACATTCACATTGGATTTTTCAGTTGGAAAGATCATACAAAAACATTATTCATCGTACAGAGAGTCCAGAATTGGAAAAACAGATCCCTCCCTGACCTTCCAAATTCAGAGAACATTGAAATTCAGATTCAGATCTAACCTTCACAAGATGGGCTTATCTCTAATTCTGTGTGCTCTTTGAGATACTAGTTTGACTACATGGCAAAGGCATGATTTCCTATTAAACTCTGTACATGCTACAGTTTGGCAAGAAGCCCATTTATGCATTTGCTAATAGCCACATTATTCAAAAGCCATTTTTACCCTTGCTAAGTTATTATACAGTATCTGTTCCACTTAAGAAGCAGATGTATACAAAGTGATAATCTTTTAGCAATATGTACAGTTATACCACACCTGGAATGCTGTACACAAATTTGGAAGTTTCATGTTGTTGAAGAAGGGGGAACAAAAATTACCAGAGGGCTATCAGGGACTGGTAGACGAAGAGACAATAAAAGTAATACAGAACATATAGGGTCTGATATTGAGACAGGCCAAGTAACTTCATCCCCCACTGAAGCCAAGATCATTAGAAATTTTGTTTTACTGATACAGTTTTTCTTGATTTCTGTTCTTTTCAACATGGAACATCTAAGATGCAAAATATCTTTTCCATAGTAAACCTTCTTCTAATTAATATCTAAGCTCTAATTTTTAAGTAAAGGAAATGTTCTAACTCTATTAAGGTTTATATATATATAAATAGGTTATGATTCTTGGTTTTTCAAACAACTTATTTTCTTTTCAGTGGGATGCCATAACTGAAATGGATGAACACAATCGTCCCATTCACACCTACCAGGTATGTAATGTAATGGAACCAAACCAAAACAACTGGCTTCGTACAAATTGGATCTCCCGTGATGCAGCCCAGAAAATTTATGTGGAAATGAAGTTTACCCTGCGGGACTGCAACAGCATTCCATGGGTATTGGGAACTTGCAAGGAAACTTTTAACCTTTACTACATGGAGTCAGATGAATCCCATGGAGTTAAATTCAAGCCAAACCAATACACTAAAATTGATACTGTTGCAGCTGATGAGAGTTTTACCCAGATGGACTTGGGTGATCGCATCCTTAAACTCAACACAGAAGTTCGTGAGGTTGGGCCAATAAACAGGAAAGGATTCTATCTTGCTTTCCAGGACATTGGAGCCTGCATTGCTCTGGTCTCTGTCCGCGTTTACTACAAAAAGTGCCCTTTCACGGTTCGTAACTTGGCTATGTTTCCTGATACTATTCCAAGGGTTGACTCTTCCTCTTTGGTGGAAGTACGAGGTTCCTGTGTGAAGAGCGCTGAGGAGCGGGATACTCCAAAACTGTATTGTGGAGCAGATGGGGATTGGCTTGTGCCTCTTGGGCGATGCATCTGCAGTGTAGGATATGAGGAAGTGGATGGTTCCTGCCATGGTAAGAAAATAGCACTTTATAAAAGTTACTTTATGCAATTATCTGCATAACAAATGAAGCATTTGTATGTTGAAAATATTGCACCACATATTTATAAGGAATGCCTCTATAAGCAAAATGTACTTGTTAAGTCGTATTCTTGGTTTGTAAGAAAACTTTTAGTTTCTAAGTGACAGCTTTATAATCATTCATTCAGAATGAACAGTTTTAAGTGCTGCATGGATATCAGTAAAGTAATTAGTTACGAAATATGTGGATGTTGATTTCAGTCAGAGAGAAAAAAGATTTACTGCAGTGTGCACAGAAGTTCAGTGTGAATGTGAAAGTTTAGAAATAAGGCTACTCAAATTCTGTTTCATTATAGTATTGAATTATACTGCATAGCAAGTATTGGTGTTTCAGTAAGTCTGAATTTTTAAGAAACAAATATCAGTTACCATTTCTTGCTTTGAATAATACAGGATGGTTATCTCCTGCATCAAAACAAGTACTGCAGTAAGAAATTTTCTCTAATGTTTGCTGGCTGCTTCTTCTTGTCCCCTTGGAAACTATGTCTATCTCAATGCTATTCAGTAGTTTTGTGATTTAAAACTTTTACATGGAGATCATTTTGTGTGCTAGTATTATTTAGGATAGATATAATATGTAGGACAGATATAGTATTGCATTTTGTTGGGGCATGGAAGGGCATGAATGATTTCTCAGAACAAGTAGCAATTTCTTGAAGATGGCTTCAAGGGAAAATATTTTCATTTCTTGGCTACATCAGACATGCATGGATTAAAGCATAGAAGAAGAAGTATGAACAAAATAAAGTTTTCGGCAGCTGTCAAGTGTTTATGGAATATAGCCCTATTTGTGTCACTCTTCAGAAGGAGGATGTACAGTATCATTGGAACTTGGTGATGACTGAACTTTGTGCTCAGTTGAAAAGTCCACCTGTGACCTCAACCTCCTGATTATTTGGTACATGGCAAATAGACATTCAGATGAAACTCTGATAAAGTCCCGTTCTTGGGTGAGATTAGGAATTTTTGTGAGGTTGGGGCACATCCCTCCTAAAATTTGAACATTTGGTCGTATAGTTCTAGTTCTTTTCAGCCATGTGCATGTGTTGACAGACTGCTCTCAGTACCTGTCAAAGATGTCTGTTCTTTGGTACAGCAATGCATCTTATAGCACTCAAAATATGAAGGTTTATCAGCATGTTTCCTCATGGCAATGATTGTTGCATGTCCGTCTATCCCATGGCATCCTGAAAAGTCTTTGAGATCTATCGTTGACAACTATTCTAGTTAAAATGTATCCCTAATGCAACTACAATGATACCAGGGATGAATTTGACCCTGATGTCAGCAGACAATATGCCTGCCAATACTGACTTTCCACCAGCATGGGAAGGGTGCCATTTATTTCCACCAGTGATATAGGCAATTGCTTCTGTTCATCTTGCAGCATGTCCTGGAAGTTAATATGCTGGCCAGCTTCAGAAACAATCAGGCTGTACTAAAGAACATATCTGCTTTTGATGTTCTTTTATTCTCCTTTCTGTAACAACTGCATATAGGTTTGTGAATGTTGTGGCTCTGTTCCTGAACAGTGGGTTATAGAGGGCATGCCACTATGTAAAGCCACTTGCCTTTGCACAGAGGTCTCTGCCTGCTTTAGTCTAATGTCTGGCTTGTAAAGAGGAGGGAGAAAAGCCAGAGGGCTCCATAAATTACACAAGGGACTTTGCTATTGGAGATGAACTACAGTGTAAAAACTTAATATAGATAAATAGTATGGAGAATATCAGAACATTAGCATTGGAGCATTAAAAAACTTCATATACTGCCATAAGGAAGTGGAGCTCACTTTCTCCAGTGTTGCTGTGATGACAAAAAATTATCGTCTCCTGAAATTTATCCATCAGAAAAGATACCAATTTTGACAACATCGTCAATAGAAATTTATATACAGTTAAGATATTTGATTTTTTTCACATAGGATTTCATTTTATCTTTGACTCATAAGGTAAGAATTTTCCACAACAAAAGCTATTAACACTCTGTGAATTCCATTGCATCATGTGATTCATAATATAGGACTATGTGTGAGCAATGCTACCTGCATCCTAAACCAAGAGAGAGTGACTGTGAAGCCTCTTGCTGTACATCGACTCCATTTTTTAATTCAGTAAGAGGATCAAGAGTACTGTTAAACAACTGTATCCTAGATGGAAGCATAATGAACTATAGGAGTGCCTAAAAGCTTATTTAATAGAGTATTTTTTTATTTAATTGCCCAAAGAGTGACGGGTTAATGTTTAAACCGATTGTGTTCTAAGATAACTGCTTTAGGGTTTTTTCTCTTTTTAGCTTGCTGTGGAGATATAAATTATTTTCAAAGGTGGCTGACATTTCCATCCATCTGTACATCTTCAGTCTTACGCCATGTATTTTAAGGTTGGCACTGGTTTTCCTAATTTTCAATTCCTTACTGTACATTTGTGTTTTTGTTTTCACCAACTAGTAAATGGTTATCTAAAGGAATCACTGCTAGGGTATTTAGGATTCCTCACTTCATTAGACTGCCAATACAGACATACATCACTGCCAAGTCTGATTGCAGGGTGTTTTTATTGTGTTTTGTTTTGAAATGTGGACACTTGGTCAAAATAAACTGAACTGGGGTAACGAACTCATTTAATATAGTCTCCCCAAACAACCACCAAATCATAACTATCTGACTATCTGGGAGCACTCCTAGCCAGGGTGAGGTCTGAACCAGTAACTGAAAAGTTAGTCTTGCTGCCCATCAGCAGCCTTCTAAACCATCAAGTCTATGCACAAATTAAATCTTAAAATGGTATAAAAATTATCTGGTTGATACAAAAATTAATGCAGCATTTGAAATTTCTAATTTATTTATTAAAAAAAGGAAAGAAGAGTCTAAAATAAAATTAAAAAACACACACACCAAACCAGTTGTTTTTTGTGTATGTTTAAGATCATCATGATATTGCTTATTCCAGACATTGCCAACAGCATTCCATTTGTGTCCCCAAGAAACTTCTCTAGAATTCTCTCATTGAAGTTTCATGCAACTGTATCTGAGATATCTGAACATTCACACTATTTGATGCCCTTACATCAGTACCCCTCAGTGGATATACTCTCTCATGACACTCCGAATCTGTGTGTGAAGCAAGAGAAGAAGCTAGTTAATTGGTTACCTCCCTCAGATCAGAGCTATTTAGTGTCATTCTCTACCCCAAATTCATTGTCATACTCCTTAACTTTTATCCCGTGCTGGCATTTGTTCCGACATATTGTGCATGTGCTGAAGGGTTACTAGAGGGAAAAGGCTAACTATGAAAAGTATATTAATACATTTTGCGTTCCCCATATATATTTTTCCTGTTTGCTGAATTGCAGGTCACCAAGGGGTGAGTAATCCATCCACTCACCTGCCAGTGATGAATAATAAGCTTTCATGGTGAGGATGGATCAGTTTCCACTGAACTAAAAAAAATTCTTACTCTTAAAGATGTGAAGAGGACTACAAAATATCCATTGATGCAGCACTGTCTTTCTGAATCTTTGGAAACACTGCTTTCTGCTGCTCATAGTTTCACTAAGCACCTACAAGGTGAATGAATAAATCTTTGAATTTTACTGCTGCTCTTAAAAATTCAGTGGGCTGCAGGGAAACTGTCAAAAATCATGTCAATTTCATGGTGCTGTTGGGAAAGTTATTAGCAGCAGCTTAACCATAAATACCTAGTATATTAAAATTAATGTTATGTAATTATATCTGGAGACTTACACTGATTTAGTCATCTCTTTGTTCACATGTCAATATTCATACTTCACTTCTTCTTGACTCTTTTTCCCGTTTACACAGGGTTGGAGTCCACGATTTTTCACCACTCCTTCCAGTCCATGGCACAGGTTCATAGGTTTTGGAGTTCCAGACCTTTTCTCTGCAAACTTCTCTTGACATAATCTTTCCTTTGTATCTTTGGTCTTCCATATCCTTTGCTGCTGTCCTCTTTCCCCTATCCTTTCTTTACTGGTCATTCTTTTTCTATTCTTATTGCATCTCCAGGTCACCTCTGCTTTCCAACCTATCTATCACCAAGAGTCCCAAGTTCATCTTCCCCCTAATTTCTTCCCATGTACAC
Source organism: Gopherus evgoodei (assembly GCF_007399415.2). Lineage (NCBI taxonomy): Eukaryota > Metazoa > Chordata > Testudines > Testudinidae > Gopherus > Gopherus evgoodei. The sequence goes on along the minus strand of NC_044322.1, from coordinate 192,040,933 downwards.
TGTCTACCTTTCCTACCATTCTCCTCAGTATATTATTTTGTGCTACGTGTATCATCTTTTATTCCATCTCCGTTAGACCCACCATTTCCAAACCATAAAGCAGCAGGGAACAAACACATGCAGCATACGCTTGTCCTTTCAGTTGGTTACTTAATTGCCAATGCCACAGTTTGCCTGCCTCCTTTTTCACTGCTGCCTGTACACATTAGGTTCTTCTTTCAATTCTTCAGATCTCTCTGCTATGGCACTAAGTGTACTTACCAAGTAAACAAATTATTTCTTCTGATTCAGTGTCGGTATTCGCCATCTAACATTTTTTTTCAGTAGCACCATTTTAGAGTGAATGTGTCTGAGCAAGGGATTTGACAGCCTGGTTATATCCATATTAATTAAATTCACTACTGAAAATGTGGGTGCTAATGCTAGACTATTTAGGAGAAATAGTGCTAGAATGGGTTGCCATTTTTACTGATTTAGGGACTTATTCTACTCTTATTGAAGTCAATGGCAAAAAGTCCATTGACTAAAATTGGTACAGAATTGCTCCCATGCTCTCCATTTTTAAAAAAGATTTTAGTGACAGGCACTTTAAAAATGCAGTCTTCTCTAAATTAACTGTATACATCATCTGTCCCTCTTTGATATATGAAACTGAGTTTAATTTCAAACTGTATTTTCAAGAACTCAGTAAAAGTAGTTATCGTCTCTTCTGTACGTATGTTCTAGTGTGTTATGTTTCATTAAACATTTTGAATAACTATAGTACCGATGAATTGAAGAAGCTAATAGCAGAAATCAGAGCCAGTCACACCATACTGTGGGCCGGTGTTATGCAGGATTCTCTACACAGCTTTTTCAGTGCACGTTTCTTATGAGTTCCAATTTCCATGCCATCCTTTTTCTGCTGAACAGAGAATGCAAATCATGCTGAAATTAACATGTGCCATATTGTGGATTGTAGTACGTAAACCACTACAAGGGCCTGCTCCCAAATCAAAGGACACTAAAAGGCTGGACCTTTTCAGGAGAAAGGTTTATTCTACTGGGGGGTTCTCACTACGGATCGCTTACCAGCTGACGATCCTCAGTAGATGCAATTTTAACTCTTGGTCTGCAGTCCTCAAATTCTAGGATCTTCTCCCAGCAAAGACTCATACAGAACTGGGGGCCATTGCTCAGGAGGGTAAATTGGTTGCTCGGACCTCCTTTAAGGGTTCCCTTGATACTGCGGATGTGGCTGCGTGCATTCTGGCATCAAGCATCGCCGTGTGACGGAACACCTGGCTCCAGTCTTCGGGACTTCTGCCTGAGGTTTAGCACACCATCCAAGATCTCCCCTTTGATGGTCAGGGCCTGTTTGCGGAGCAAACCCATTCCCACCTACATACCTTAAAGGACACAAGAAACACTATTAAATCTTTGGGTATGTATACCTCGGCTAATCAAAGAAAGCTGTTCAAACCCCAGACCACTGAGTAACGCCCCTTCCCAACTAGACCCAGGCAGGACTTTTCTTGTTGGAGAAGCAGATATTCTCGTCCCCCCTCCAGACAGGGTCAAGGGAGGTCCAAACTGCTGCCGGGCCCTAAGCACCCATTTTGAAGGTGCGCCCGAGGATGGACTACCAGTTTTCACCCCGTTATCTCTTTCTGAACCATCTGTCCCGTTTCTACCATGCCTGGTCCCATATTACATTGGACCGCTGGGTCCTCCACACGGTGCAGACGGGATATTCTATCAATTTCTGTTCCAGCCCACTCTCCTTCCCCGTCTCTCTTCAGGGACCCTTCTCATGAGCAGCTCCTCCTCCAGGAGGTACAATCCCTCCTTGCTCTAGAGGCAGTGGAGGAAGTCCTTCAGGAGCTCAAGGGCAAGGGTTTCTACTCCCACTATTTCCTTGTCCCCAAGCCAGAGAGAGGCCTAAAACCCATTCTGGATCTCCGGGAGCTCAACAAGTACATCGTCAACCTGAAGTTCTGTATGGTCTCCTTAGTCCCTATCATTCCCTCACTGGAGCCAGGAGACTGGTATGCCACCCTCGATACAAAAGACTCTACTTTCACATTTCAATTACTCTATCTCACAGGCGTCTTCCATTTCATGGTGAGCAAGAGGCACTATCAGTTCATAGCCCTCTCGTTCAGCTTGTGCACAGCCTCTTGCATCTTCACCAAATGCATAGCAGTCGTGGCAGCTTTCCTTCACCTACAGCACATGCATGTTTTCCTGTACCTCAATGACAGGTTTATATGGGGCTGGTCCCACCACCATGTCCAGTCTCAAGTACAACTGGCCACGGACACATTCACTCACTTGGGCATCATGCTGAACGTCAGCAAATCTGTCCTCTCTCCTCCTCAAACAATAGAGTTTATAGGTGCAGTCCTGGATGCAAACCAAGCGAGGGCTTTCCTTCCGGAGGCACGGCGCCTGACTATAGCAAGCATAATTACCAGCCTCTGCAAGTTTCCCACCACCACAGCAAAGCAGTGCCTCAGGTTGCTGGGTCACATGGCATCCTGTACCTACATGGTGCAACATGCCAGGCTAAGGCTCAGGCCCTTGCAGATGTGGTTGGCATCAGCCTATCAACCGGGATGTGACAGCCTAGAAATGGTCCTCACAGTCCCAAAGTGCATACTCGACTCCCTGTGCTGGTGGCTGGATCTTCGGATGGTGGGTGATGGGGTCCCGTTCCATCCCCCTCAATCCATCTTAACTCTGGTTACAGACGCGTCTGCCCTGGGATGGGGGCCCACGTCGGGAGCCTGACAACACAGGGCTTATGGCACGAAAGCGAGCTGTTGTTGCACATCAACATCAAAGAGCTCAGGGCAATTCACCTTGTGTGCCAAGCCTTCCTTCCCCACTTGCAGGCCCATTGCGTAGCAGTCCTAACGGACAACACCATGGCCATGTTCTACCTGAACAAGCAAGGCGGAACCTGTTCATCAGCACTCTGCCAAGAAGCCCTCCTTCTGTGGGACTTCTGCTTAGCCCACTCCATCACCCTTCAAGCCTCATACCTATCAGGTATCCAGAACGTACTGGTGGACAGCTTGAGCAGGTGTTTTCTCATACAGAAGTGGTCTATACAGCCAGATATCATTCACTCCATCTTCTGCATCTGGGGGTTTCCCAGAGTTGACTTGTTCGCTTTGCGGACCAACAGGAAGTGGCCAACCTTCTGTTCCTTCTGGGGTCACAGCCCAGGCTCGATAGCAGATGCCTTCCAAATCATGTGGTCGGGCCAGTTGCTTTATGCCTTCCCACCATTTCTGCTGGTCCACAAGGTGCTCCTCAAGGTCTGCCGGGACAAAGTGGATGTCATACTGGTAGTCCCGCCTGGCCGTTCCAGTGTTGGTACCCAATCCTGCTGGGCCTATCAATCCAGGCTCCACTACGTCTCCCTCTCGGCGCTGACCTCATCTCTCAGAACCACGGTCGCCTCCTGCACCCGGACCTTCCGTCACTCCACCTCACAGCCTGGAGAATCCGTGGCTGAACCAGGCTGAATGCACCTCTTCAGACTCCGTATGGCGGGTGCTCCTGAAAAGTCGCAAGCCATCCACTAGGCTCACCTACAAGGCTAAGTGGAAGAGATTTTCCTGCTGGTGCACTCAGCGGCAGGTGTCACCGCTCTAGGCTTCGATCCCGTGCATCTTGGACTACCTGATGTTCTTAAAGGATCAGCACATAGCCTTTGGATCCCTTAAGGTTCATCTTGCAGCCATCTCTGCGTTTCACCCAGGCACGGCCGGGCGCTTGGTGTTCACACACCCAGTCGTGCGGCGTTTCCGCAAAGGTCTGGAAAAAGTCCATCTTTCAACGAAGCCACCTGTGCCGGCATGGGACCTTAACTTGGTCCTCTCCTGCCTTATGGGCCCTCCTTTCGAGCCGCTGGCCTCCTGCTCACTTCTCTCTCTCTCTCCTGGAAGGTCGCCTTCCTAGTGGCCATCACTTCCGCATGTCGGTTGTCTGAACTACGGGCTCTCATGTGTGAACCGCCTCATACTGTTTTTCATAAAGATAAAGTTCAACTAAGACCCCACCCAGCCTTTCTGCCAAAAGTGGTGTTCTGCTTCCATGTGATCCAGGATATCTTCCTGACAGTTTTCTACCCAAAACTGCATGCTGATCTTAGGGAACAGCGTCTCCATTCTCTGGACGTTAGAAGGGCACTCACCTTCTGTATAGACTGAACAAAGCCCTTCTGTAAAACAACCCAGTTATTTGTCACCATTGCGGAGCGGATGAAAGGCACTCCAGTTTCCTCTCAGCGAATATCTTCATGGATCACGGGGTGTATTCGTGCCTGCTACAGCTTAGCAAACTCACCTCCACCTGCTGTCATGTCTCACTCCATGAGAGCTCAGGCATCGTTAGCTGCCTTTCTGGCACACGTTCGCCTCCAGGAAATCTGTAGGGCTGCCACGTGGGCCTCGTTTCATACCTTCACGTCCCATTATGCCATCGCTCAGCACTCTCGGGATGATGCGGCCTTTGGCAGAGCGATTCTTCAATCTGTGGTTCCTTGACTCTGACCTCACCTTTGAGGTAAGGCTTGGGAGTCACCTAACTGGAACTGATATGAGCAATCACTCAAAGGAAAAAAAAAATGGTTACTTACCTTTCTGTAACTGTTCTTCAAGATGTGTTGCTCATATCCATTCCATGCCCCCGCCACCTTCCCCTCTGTCGGAGTAGCCGGCAAGAAGGAACTAAAGGGGGGTTGGGTTGGCAGGGTCTTATATTGAACGCCATATCGGCGCCACTCCAGGGGGCTCCCCAGCTGGCCTGATGGGTAGGTGCTAGGGAAAAAGTTTCAGACTTCCGTGCATGCGGCGCCTGCACACACCTAACTGGAATAGATATGAGCAACACATCTCAAAGAACAGCAGTTACAGAAAGGTAAGTAACCATTTTTTTTACACAGTGTACAAGTAATTTATGGAACTCACTTCTGCAGAAGATTATTGGGCCAGATAGTTTTATTTAATAAGAGTGAAGAGTAGACATTTAAATAGGAAGAGAACATGCATTTTAGTTGGTTAGGATAGCAACAAAAAGGCTGTTAGTTGCTGGTGTGTGTTAGGAAGGAATTCCCAGTACTTTTGGTACTGCAGTGTATAATGGGTACTTGTTCCTCCTTGTCTGAAGCATTTTATATACACCATGGTCAGAAACAGAATACTGGATGAGATGATCCATAATCTATATCATTATTCCCTATTGAAGTCACACGGAATAATTTTGATTGACTATCCTAGATAAGTCTTCCATAAGACTAACATACCACTAATTGGCTTATTATTAGCTAAAGGCTGGTTCCTTAATGGTTCAGTGAAAATCAGCTGAATTTATTCATTATTTATGGAGTGCATTTAAATTAGGTGGTACAAATATTAGTAGCTATATCTACCTCAGCATATGTGCCATTTCATGGTCTCAGCCAATCAAAATGCATGCAGCAATTTATTTTATCTGTACAATGCGTGTCCTTGAATATTCTCAGAAAAATAAAGTAAATTATGTTGTATGGCTTTCTGGAGGAATTTGTTCACATGTAGGATGAGCACTGATAGATTATCATGTTAACTCAGTTAAGGCATTCCAATAATATTAACTAGTAGATTGAAGCTGAAATATTTTGAATTAGAGTTGATTGAACAGTATTTGACACAGAGAGTAGTGCATGAGCACCATTGAAATTTGCCAGTAATAAGTAAAACGGGTATCTTTTTCAGTTGTTCAATTAGCTCTAGTTTGAACTTAACATCACAGTTATAGGATTTTCACCTTAATATCCTGCCATCAGCATTACTACTTGTAATTTATTTATAAATTATTTTAACTCTTAAGAAATTAATTAAAAACAACAACAACAAAAAAGCTCATCTTTTTGCTTCTGGAAGTAATCTCACAAAATGTGTGAGTTATGATATGGCAACTTCCAACTTGCTCAGTGCTAAGGTATTAAAACAAAAACAAAAAAATCCATGAGGTAATCATGCTTTAGTTACATGTCTGCTAACATAAGAAAAGAAAAAATATGCTGACAACAGAACAGAAAGTTTGTTTTTGGATGCAGGAGCATAATGTTTCCTTAGAGTTTTTACCAGTATTTATTTACCTCTCTTATGTAAGCAAATTAATCTCACTGTCTCATGTACAGTATAGGAAAATATCTAGAGGGAGAATATAGAAACACTTGGCAAATAATCAAATAGAAACTTAATTTAGCAAAATTCAAAGTTATATATTTAAGGGGAAATCTCTTTCTCCCTTCCCCCACAGTGGCCAAGGAGGATCCATCTTCCAGTAGAACCAGAACAGCACCATTACATAGGATGGGAAGTCAAGATGCTGGGAGCCTAAGTAGGGGGTGCGTTCCCCAGAGAAGCCGGGGGATAATTATGCAGTTCAGCAAGTGCTGTTCTGTGCAGCCACAGAAGGTGGCATATAACTTTGCATTTTGGCAGAAGGACCCTATGGGTAGGTGACTACAAGTACTCCTCATTCTTTTTGCTGATACAGACTAACACAGCTACCATTCTGAAACCATGGATCCTCTAGTTATTCCTCTTCCATCATAGTGTGGGAGAACACAACTACTGTTGGAGTTATTGCAGTTATGAGGCTAATTAGTTGCTGGGAGCATCTCTGCTGCCATTCTACAACCTGGGGAAATTTCACTCCCCCATACTCTACAGAATTCCCAGCAAACTGCTTGTCACTCAACTGGCTCTTCAGCTGTGTTCTGGAGTCCAGATTTCTCCTTTAAGGAATAGAAGCACTAAATAACAACACGGTATAGAGAGATAGCGTAAGTGCCCATACAGCTGTACAGGTGCTAATGGAAGACAAATTCTAGATGAAACCTAAGTGCAAGTCTATGTCATGTAGAGGTCTTCCATGGAAGATCAGTGTCATGTGGTAGGGAAGCCAGGACAAAGAGCACAGGGAGTCATGTGTATAGAGAGGAAAGGATTTTAGTAATGCCCTAAGTGATGCCTAAGGGTCAGAACACATGCTCGGATGCAGTGAGACCCAGAGCACTAACTCAACCCTTTTCTCTGTTGTCTCCCCATGTGCCTCTCTAGGCTCCTTATTCCTTTCCGTATCACAAAACAGAGAAGTAACAGTTTGTGTACATGGTCAATAACATATTAGTTTGGTGATGCCTAATCTGGAATATGATGTACAATTTTATTATGAGCTGTACTAAGAGTTTGTACTTATTTTTATTATACAGTTGCCCCTGGCTGAGGGATGGGTCCAATTTTGAGATGATGTAGCCTGTCAGTTTCTGCTGCTGAAGAAAAATCAATGTAACATTGATGACATGTTTGTGTACATGTGCTTTTCTACACCCTGAACCAGTTAGTCTTAAATTGAAACAGCTTAAGTCATGCAGAGGCAACTCTGGAACAACCAGCCCAGTCACCTGGCTGCTTGTGGGAACAGCTGCTCTTGGCACTGTCCTCCTCACTACCACAGACCCTTCCCCTCTTCAATGTGCTGTTTCCCTCCAGTAAGGAGCCTCTGCTAGCCTCTTATTTATCAGCAAATTCATTCACTGTTATCTTGCCAAATTGTATGTTGTCACTGTGAAAATCTCATTGTTCTTTACAAACTTTAACCAAGCCCCACAACTTTTCTGGTCAATCAGCAATTACTATAGAAGGGTAAACTGAGGCACAGAACAGTATATAGATGACAGATCTGGGAAAAGAACCTACAATGATAGCTCCCAGACTCCCTTGCTGTGACCACTATAATGGGCTTCCTCTAATTTTATCATCAATGAGAGGTTGACCAAGAAAAGTATTGCAAAGAAATAGAAATAAAAAGATCAATTTTAGATTAGGTAGGGAAAAAGAGTTATTAGAGAGAGGATCAATGGCAAAATTGGAAAAACTATATGTAATGTATTTGATTGAGGTTGAGGAAGGAGAAATAAGACTAATTTCCCCCCCACCTCCCCAATTATGTGATGAAATTACAACACGTGGAACATCCTGTAATTTGCCTCCTTTCCATAAGTTTTTTCTGTAGGAGTGGGCAGTCCAGTACCTGAACTACTTACAGCCATATCACCCTTTTCCTCCCGGAAAAAAAGCCACAGAAGGGAGCCTTTGGGAGAGGAAAACTTTGAAATTTTGTGAAATTCTCATGAACCTTTCATTAAAATAATTCCTGCACCCTCCTCTCCTACTACCAACCTTCTATACTGGAATAAAATGCAATTCCTCCCCAACACCTCATGGATCTGTGACAATCCACAGGAGGCAGGGGCCTTCTGTTCAGAGGCCATAAGAATGGTCACACTGGGTCAGACCAGTGGTCCATCTAGCCCAGTGTCCTGTCTTCTGACAGTGGCCATTAGCAGATGCTTCAGAGGGAATGAAAAGAATGGGAAAATTATTGCATGATCCATCCCCTGTCATCCAGCCCCAGTGTCTGGCAATCAGAGGCTAAGGGACACCCAGAGAATAGTGTTGTATCCCTGACCATCTTTGCTAATAGCCACTGATGGACCTGTTCTCCATGAACTTATTTAATTCTTTTTTGAACAGTTATACTATTGCTCTTCACAACATCTCTTGGCAATGAATTCCACAGGTTGACTATGTGTTGTCTGAAGAAGTTTTTCCTTTTGTTGGCTTTAAGCCTACTGCCTATTAATTTAATTGGATGATCCCTGGTTCTTGTGCTAAGTTTACTTTCTCTAGTCTACATCATTCATGATTTTATAGACCTCTATCATATCCCCCCTTTCTCGTCTCTGTTCTGAACTGAACAGTCCCGTTTTTTTAATCTCTCCTCATATGGAAGTTGTTCCAGACTGCTAATAACCTTTGTTGTCCTTCTCTGTATTTTTTCCATTTTTTATATATCTTTTTTGAGGTTGGGCATTGAATTTCATCTGCCATTTTGTTGCCCAGTCACCGTAACTTTTCACAGTCAGTTTTGGACTTAACTATCTTGATTAATTTTGTATCATCCCTAAACTTTGCCACCTCACTGTTTACGCCTTTTCCCAGGTCATTAACGAATATGTTCAACAGTGCAGGTTCCAGTACAGATCCTTGGGGGACCCTGCTATGTTCCTGTCTCAATTCTGAAAACTGACCATTTACTCCTACTCTTTGCTTCCTATCTTTTAACTAGTTACTGATCCATGAGAGAACCGTCAGTGATTTAAAGGCCCTGGGGCTCCAGCTGTGGTAGCGACTGGAAATCCTGGGCCCTTTAAATCGCCCTCAGAGCTACGAGCTGCAGAGGCTACCACAGTGGAGCCCCAGGCCCTTTAAATCATCGACAGAGCCCCGGGCACTCCCGGCTGCCGCTACTACCCCGGAGACTCCGGTAGCGGGGCTCGGCCAGTGATTTAAAGGGCCCGAGGCGCCCTGCAGCAGTTGGAGCCCCAGGCCCTTTAAATCACAACCGGAGCCCTGCCGCCGCTACCGCAGGGCTCCAGCAGCATGGCTTGGGCAGCAATTTAAAGGGCCCGGGGCTCTGGCTGCTGTGGGGAGCCCGGGCCCTTTAAATCACCGCCGGAGCCCTGCCGTTACTACCCCAGGGCTCTGGCAGCAGGGTTCGGGTGGCGATTTAAAGGGCTCAGGGCTCCCCGCAGCGGCCAGAGCCCCAGGCCCTTTAAATTGCTGCCTGAGCCTTGCTGCCGAAACCCCTGGCATAATGGTGGTGGCCCGGGGCTCCCAGCCGCCACTACTGCAGCAGAGCCCCGGGCCCTTTAAATCATTGATGGAGCCCCAGGAGCTCCTGGCTGCCGCTGCTACCCCAGGGCTCTGGCTCTGATTTAAAGGGCCCGGGACTCCGCTTCGGTAGCAGTGGCTGGGAGCCCTGGGCCCTTTAAATGAGAGCCAGAGCCCTGCTGCCGCCACCCCTGGGCTCCGTCAGGGGGGCTCAGGTGGCGATTTAAAAGGCCCAGTGCTCTGGCTGCTGCAGGGAGCCCCAGGCCCTTTAAATCACAGGCCTTGGGAAGCCGTGCCAGACCGTACCAGCTTACTTTCAACTCTGAGTAAAGCACAAGTCTATAAAACATAAGAGCATTGTGGTTTTTTGTTTTTCATTACTAATTTGGGATTTATGCCCTTCAGCCATGAATTCAGAGCCCAAGCTTCTCTTCCCTCCTCCATTCCATTCTCAGAACCCGGAGCTTCTTTACCCTCTTCTTCTTCTTCCTGGAACAGCTACTTTTAGGATCCTTCTCGTAAGCGCCTATGTAACCCTGAGTTGTTAACATTCACTTACCAGAAACAGAGTAGTTTCTGCAATACCAGTCTCTCTCCACTCAGTCAAGGCATCTTAGTAAGTATGCGTATGCAGGAACAGCGCCAGGGTTTCTGGCGCCCTAGGCAGAATTCGGGGAGCGGCATTTTGTGCACTCCCCATGGGGTGCGTGGGAGTTTCCGGTTCCGCTCCCATCACGCTGCCAAAGAAAGACCCTCCGCCGAAATGCCACAGGCGACAGCAGCAGTCATTGAGCTGCTCCAATGCCTGACACTGTTTTCCACGGCACGTCGGCTGAAGGTCCTTCTTCGGTGGTGCGACGGGAGCAGAACCGGAAGCTCCCGTGGGGAGCGCACAAAATGCCGCCCCCTTAATCCTGGTGCCCTAGGCGACCGCCGGCCCTGTGAGTATGGCATAATATAGCTCTAGACTGGTGTATTTTTTCAGGGTAATCTCTATGGGGCCTAGATGAGTGGAAAATACTGCAGCCCACCCAGTCCCTCCCACTATATAGCTCTTGACCTTGCCATGATGTCCTAGGAAGGAGAAGGAAAAAGTGCCACAGAAGTGAATGACTATTCCTCCATTCTTTGCGAGTCAGAGAAGATACCCAGGCATGGAGGGCTGCCTCTGCACAGGGATCTTACCTTGGGACAACCTGGGTTTAGTATTGTTTTCATTTAATAATTGTGACTGTGTTTAATTTCCAGAAATTAAATTATTTTAAAAAAGATTCCATACAATTATTTAATAGTTACTAGAAATTACTGTGAATTACTAAATATTAGTGTGAATCACTTGCAAAGTAGACACATTCTTTTGCTGCTCCAAAGAAATTAAACATCTTTTTTAATGTCATTTATTTATTTGGCTGACATCCAAAGCTTCAAGTTTCACTTTTTCAGCACACACATTTTCAAGAAAAGCACTGTTTTCAATGTAAAATACACATTAATAAACTGTCTGTCATGTAGAGTAGCATGGTATCTATGAAGCACAGAGAAATTTAACTCTGAACCTAAATATTGAGGAAATGTCACTGCAATTCAGTGCTTCCAATTAATTCCATCTTTTGATTGGCACCTCTTCCAGAAGACTACATTTTAATACATTCTAGCAACATAATGGAGAAACAGCATAGGAACTATGTGTTCTGTGGATAAAAGTCTCTGTAGAAAAGCAATTATTATTGACTTTGACAAGGCTTTTGAATATGGTTAACTACAGATAACTCTTGGCAAGCTGCACAAAATTGTATTTGACCTTTTTAAATTCAAGTACTGTATAGATTATTTTTTCTAAATAAAAGCACATACACAGTAAAGTATAAATCATATTATTAGCTCTTGTGGTATAGCGTGCATCAGTGGTGAGACTTTTATGTTTACATTGTTTTTATTTTTCATTTTCCAAATGGCAATATATCCATAATTACCCATGCTGTATCTATTTTATATGCACACATAGTTTATATTCCCCAGTGGCATACAATGTATAGCTCATCTCCTTACCATGTTACAAACTAATATTGACTCTTCCTTTGTTACAGAAAGTATTTTGCTTGCTTTGACAAAAGAAATTTGCATGGGTCAGTTAGAGCAAAGAAAAGAAAATTACAAACAGAGGACACAGCAGTTTCAGTTCAATTTCTTCATCTTTGGGCATTTGTTAAATATTAAAGAAATGTTATTTAAAATATTGAAAAGATCAATTGAACCACATGTTTTGTATAACAGTGTGTAGCTTTGGGCTGATCTGCAGATGCATGATGTTGTGTTCAGGTAGAGCAGTGCCTTTAAAAAAAATACTTTAGATCACTTTAGTGGTTTTTGTGTATATAAATGCATACTGGGAAGCTGCAAAATATTTCTCTTTTCTAGTTTTATACCAAATTGACATCTTTTCATATTCAGTATCTTAAAGTTGAAGAAATCTATTTAAAAGTCTGTTTCTGAAATGATTTGCTCCTTACTGAAGTAAAATGACAGCTCTGAAATAATTACTTATGGACACCTGTTTTCCACAACTATCTATGATAACTGCCCGCGAAATCTGAGCCCTTTCGCATTTTCTTAGCTTCCTCCATATTAAAACACCATATCTGGCAGCCCACCCAGCTGCAGACCTGGTCAGCTCTGTAAATTGCACTGCAATCGACTTGATAAAGCAGGTGGAAGGGAAGTCACTTCAGGATTTAGTGAATTTTTTCAAAAAATGAAGAATGTTAATTGAATTTTTTAAAACTTGGCACATAAGTGAAAGTGCATTGGTGCTGAATAAGTAAAAGTTGTCTTATAATGGTCTCATAATGGCATATCTGGCCTTACCATGAGGCGAACTGAGGCAGCTGCCTCAGGTGCCAGACTTTGGGGGGGTGCCACTAGGACTGAGAGTGTAGAAAATTGTGTCTGCTGCTGGTGCACATGTATTCTCTCTGCTCTAGATGCACAGAGACTTCAGTGGTTCGTTTTGTAACAACAGAACCTAGTGAAAATGTCCCTGCAATGGTGACTGTGAGAGAACATTTTCTAGAAGTTATTGACATTGATTATACTACAGGAGCTGGTATGACAAATGTGCTTCTTAAAAAGCTGGAAGATATGGGAATTGTGATAGCTGACATGAGAGGTCAGGGCTACGATAATGTGCCAACGCGAGAGGAAAGAACAGAGGAATGCAGACACGGATACGAGAGTTAAACCCTCAAGCTTTTTTTGTCCCATGCAATTCTCATTCATTGAATTTAGTGGTCAGTGATGCAGCATCAGCTTCTAGTGAGGCTGCTGAATTTTTTAATGTAATTCAACGCATCTATGGATTTTTTTCTGCATCAACTCATTGACGGCAAATTTTGAAGCAACATCTGGGAACATCCTCTCTGACACTGAAACCACTGAGTGCCACACGATGGGAAAGTCGAGTGGAGATGATAAAACCTATCAAACACCAAGTTGGGAAGAGAGATGATGACATAGTTGCTATTATGGAGGATAATGCTATGACAGGAACTGTTCCCGGGAGAACAGTGGCAGAGGGAAATGGAATCACCAGAAACATACATAACTTCAAATATCTGTGTGGCTTAGTCTTGTGGCATGACATACTGTTTGAAATAAATGTAAGCAAGAGATTCCAAGGTGTTGACCTTGACATATCTGGAGCAATGGAACAACTAGGCAAAGCAAAGTCCTACCTACAGTCTTACCAGTCAGTTGAGGGATTTCAAAATATTCTGAAGAGTGCACAAAAGTTGGCAGAAGAACTTCACACTGAAGTTATTTTCCCATCAATTCAAGAATACCAGAGTCACCGAAGAAGAAGACATTTTGATTACGAGGCATGGGATAATCCCATGAGAGACCCCAAACAACAACTCAAAGTTGAATTCTTTAACCAGGTGCTAGATTGTGCAATACAGTCAGTTGAATAATGTTTCATGCAGCTCAAGGAACACAGCAGTATATTTGGGATGTTGTATGATATTCCAAAACTCCTCACTATACCTGAAGAAGACCTACACCAGCAATGCAGGGCATTAGAGACAGTGTTGACACCGGATGACATGTGCGATATTGTTGCGAGTGATTTAGGTGATGAACTGAAAGCCGTTTCAAGATGCATTTCAGCAGGATCAACTCCAAAGGCTCTTCTGGAATATATGTGCATAAATAAGATGACCACCATCTTTCCAAATGCTTTTGTTGCTCTGTGCATACTTCTAACAGTTGCCAGTGGAGAACGCAGCTTCTCCAAGCTGAAGCTAATAAAAATACATCTACACTCCACAATGACACAGGAGAGGCTGGTCGGCCTTGCAACCATCTCAATAGATCATGAGCAGGACCTTCAGCAAGAAGCTGTTCAAATCTTTGCAACCAAGAAGGCACGGAAAGCACCACTTTGATTATTCAAACAGATAAAAATACCAGTGTTTACTGTGCAGACAAGAAAAGTTGCATTTGCTGTTCAGGCGTTTGAAAGTTAAATGTTACTTAAAATTTTTGAACAAGGCATTTTAAGTTATTAGTTCTCCTTTATTGGGGTAGGTAGCAGAGCAGTACCATGAGAAGAACAGAACAGAAAGAAGGCAGAATTGACACCTTTCAAAGATTTGGCCCAAGCGTGGGGGTATGTGGGCGTCAATTGAGCTCCCCGCCTCAGGTGCCAAAATGTTGTGGGCCGGCCCTGCATGATTGCATACTGAATTTGCATGCATATCTTACAGTGACCAAAAAGCCTTGCAGTAGACATAATTAACTTGTTTCTGCTACATTTCATATATGAAGTTTTGATGCCCTGATTTTATAAAGGCTTCTGAATAAAACTATGTGGAAGAATATGTTACTTGTAAATGAAATCACTCAGACACCCGAGAGAAAAAAGAATTGTCTCCATTATTTTATCGTTGTGCTAAAATGTATATAAATAAGTACATGATGCAGTATGAAATGTATCTCTGCGATGAAATAAGCAAGTAAAACTAGGTACAGCAAAGCTGTTTTACTAATTAATTTTCAAGCGAAAATTATCACTGTAACCTGCACTCGCACAGTTACTATATGGAGTTTTGAGAAGCATAGACATGCTAGTATTCAGATATTTCTAGGTTCAGGTTTTGTACAACTTTTATAGTGTTGTGTATTGACCAGTCCAGCTATCTTTGATAAACACTAGACAAAAATTACTAAAGGGATTCTCTTCCGATTGTTTTTTTTCTTGCTTCAGGCTTAGTAAGCAAGCTGCACAATTTGATATCAGCAACAGTTACTAGCAGTCTGGGTTAAATTACAATTATGTCCTTGGCACTCTGTCACCAGGCCAGTCACCTCCTGCGTGTTCCCTCTGTCCATTGCCTGCTTTAGTTCCAGCCCCACCTTGAAGGGTTTTTTAAATAAACTTTATTTATTCATATAGTATTTCATGGTTCAATGACAACAGCTCTCCTTAGGGTCTGGTTTATTAACTTAAAGTTCCAAATTAAAAACATCTTCCCATCAGCCTTAAGCTGGGCACAGCCCCAAACTCCCCTGGTGTCTAAAGATTCTCCCTGCCATAGCAGGCTACTCCCAGCCCTTCCTAGCTGGACAACTCCCCTGCTTTCAAGGTCTTTGCTACAGGACCTTCTCTCACCCATTGCAATCTATACAACTTCCTGAGAAATCTCCCTTCCCTGCAATATATTCATAACCATCTGATTCTATTAATTAATTCCAGGCCCCATCCCAAGCGTGACAGACATGGTTAATAGATAGGGCTGGCCAGCTGTAGGCCCCGGCCCTTAAAGGGACAGTCTACCCTGTGTCATACTCCCACAGAAATATATTATTGGGGGAGTTCAGATGCTCCACATTTAACACTACATGTCACCAAGTATTTATCTTTCCTAACTTTGGTAAAATGCTCTGTGCGTGTGTGTGTGTAAATGAATGAATGAAACAGGTAGTCCCATTATTTTTTAAATTGTCTTCCTATGTATGTCAGTTGATTTCCTTATTTACCATAATTCCTTGGGACTAAGTTAATTACATTCAGGGGGTGTGGGGAGAAGGAGGAAAGGCTATGATAGTGTACTCAGTGAAGTGCTCAGCAGGAATCTGCAAACTTCTGTGCCATGGATCTTTTGTACCAACAACAGAGACTACCTAGAGGGACAGGTTGACTTAAATAACATAATGAAACTGAAACATGGAGGGGGCAGGGAAGCGAGAGTGCTGCCTAGACAATACCCTAAATCTAAGGATTTTTGCTGATAAATACAATTCCTTCTGTTTTTACAAAAAAAACATCTACTAGTGAAGTGAAAGTTCCCAGATATACAGTTAAAAAAGAAGACATTTTACAGTATCACTAGTGTGTCAGAAAAGATAGTATCCTTGTAAAAAAACTATACAATCAAGTGCCAAAAATCTAGTCACCTGTACTTCATGTGAAGCAGCTTACTAGTGATTAACATAGTCACACCAAAACTATAAAATAATACCTATAATGGAGCTATTTCCCTTAAAGTTAGCTATCATATTATTCAGTCAATTATTAACGTACTTATGCTGAGAAATATAATGTCAAAAGCAATCAATAAAGGATTTCCTCTTGCATGATGTGGCTTGGGAATCACAAGATGGGTTTAAGTAAGTATGCAAAGACTTTTCTGACATAAAAGTTCATAAATACTAAAGGAAATGTGTGAATGGTAAAAAGTTGAAATTTCTTTGACTTTTATAACTCACATTAAGTCCCCTTGGAGAGATGAAATTTACTATAGCTGGCTAATATATCCTATTCTTGGTAAGAGTCAGATTGAAATTGAATAGTATCAAAAGGGCCTATTTTGTATTGTGTAGTACTGATGCAGAATTAAGATTGATACTATGTCAGATGGACTAATTTAGTATTCCAAGGCATCTGGTATTAGAAAACAACAGCCTCAGAAATCATGCATAAATAATCACAAATTTCTGTGATGGTTGAGGCACCAATCCAGCAAAGCACTTAAGGGAACCTTAAAAAGCTTAAGCACTTTGCTGGATAAAGACCTTAATTTGGTGGCAAGTATGATGCCACTAATGGCATCCTTTGTGGAGGTGCAAACAAATGAAAGAAAATGAAGAACCTACTTGCAGGCTAATTCAGGGGCTAGTTACAATGGCAAACTTTATTGTCTGACAAGCAAATAACTGCCCATATGAGAGGGAACAGATCCATTCTTCTAGCTAGGCCTACACTATACCTGAGTGTGACAAAGTTGCTGTGTTGTTCACCTTTGCAGTGGCACAATATTTTCCATGAAAAACTACCCTGCATATAATCTCCTAATAGTGAGATTTCCTAGTACAGTAGTGTTTTAGAAAATGTGGTGGAAGTCCAATTTTCAGTCTTTTAAACTGGACCTGTCAAATCACTGGAGATTATACTGTAGGACGCAATCCTGCATTGACAGGAGGATGATGACCTAATGATGATGGTCTTTCATACTCTAATTTCCATGAATTTATGTAACCTGAAAAGTAAATATTCTTAGCAAAGGAATGTGATCTTTGAGAACTTATCCATTGCAGTATGCTTTCACTGTTGTAGGAATATGTCTGCTAATGGCAGAATAAATTATGTAAAATAAGTCTCCTACCTACCAGTAAAACATCTAACAGAGTCAAGGACTGTACTTGAAATGTCTCTCTTTAAAGGAGTGTTACTTCAAAGGGATAATGATCAAAGCATGCATAAATTCCCAAAGGACATGGAAATATATGCATGGAGGGATTTTTACTCTGAATGCTAACAATGAATGTTTAGTTACTTGGTATCTGGTTATTATATATTAGTAGTTATGTGTGTGAAATGTCTTAATTTTGCTGTGACAGCTTGACTGTATCCCAGATGTTAAAAATTTCAAAGTTCATCTTCTATATATATATTCATAAACAAGATGAAAGTTATTAATTCTAATTAAAATGACGCATGGTTCAGTAGCAGCCCTAATAAAGTCCCCATGGAAAAGTAAATTAAATAGCGTTATATCCTCCCATGTGGATCGAAAATTAGACTTCATTTTAGTATAAACCATTACTTTCCATGGACATTTTTATAGTTAAGATTAAGTAAGATTTGTTTCTTTCTTTCTCTGTTTTTTTTTTGTTTTTTTTTGGTTTTTTTTGTTTTTTTGGTCTTAAAATGATTTGAGTATATGCAGTATTTTTTAAAAGGTTGTACCTCGGAAGGCAAAACTAAAAGTAATATACCCGTTCTTCTGTTCTGTTTCAGTTTTAAAGTATTTATATCATTTTATGCAACAACACAGAGACTGATAGCTAGAATACAGAAGGACTGAGTCAGCTTCTCTCAGCAATTTCTACACAGTGCTATTTGAGATACCGTACTTTCCTCTTATACTAGGAGTAATAGATATCTATAATAAATGAGTAGTAAACCTTAGAAAGTAATATATATACACCTCTACCTTGATATAATACTGTCCTCAGGAGCCAAAATACCTTACCGCGTTGTAGGTGATACTTGCTTTGATCCACCGGATTGTGCAGCCCCGCCCGGAGCACTGCTTTACCGCGTTATATCTGAATTAGTGTTATATCGGATCACATTATATTGAGGTAGAGGTATATTCTAGAAACCTGTGTCAGGATATCACGAAGATATTGACCCTACATAAAGATGCTCAGGTATGATTTCCTTTTTCACTCATAGATTAGATCATATGTGTCCTGAATTCAAATATAAAAGCATAGAAAGAGATGGACAGTATACTGGTTTAGAAAGTTTGGGACACTCTCAGATCAGCCAGCTTTATTGGGGAAAGAAGTTAAGTTGATGTTTGGTTTGTTGTTTTTGGATGATAGTCAAGACAAACTCCAAAAAGAGACAAAGTTGTTCAATACACAGTTTGTGCACACACTCTTCAGAGCCAGGGCAGGAACTCCCCTACCCATAGTGAGGAATAATTCATTCAATTACATTTGCTTGTTTTTCTTTTTGTGAATTATCCAATGAATTGTGATTATTTCAAATGCATTGATTATTTCAAATGTGTCTAATTATTGATCTGTGGTAGAGCTGGACAGAGGACAAAAATTGCATTTAACAAAGGATATCTAGATTTTAAAAATTGGCTTTATTTCAAATCAGAACAGACCCCCAAAATTTTGAAATTCTCTAAAAGAAAATTCTAAAAAAAAAAAAATCTTTTGGAATCAATGAAAATGATTCATTTTGAGTTTGATATTTTATATTATAATATACAGTCAAAACATTTTGTTCTGGAAATGTCAAACAAGATGTTTTTCAATTGTTGGACATTTTATTTTCAGTTTTTCTCCTAAATGAAATTGTGGCAAAATTGGTACCATTTTGATTTCAACTGAACTGCATTTTTGGACAGAAAATGGTTCTTTCAAAGTTTAACCAACCAATTTTAGTCTGTGGTTTATCACAAGCAGTTTTTTTTCCTGAGTATTTAATGCTCTAAATTTGAACTGTGTTGACTGGGGACAAGAAACATACAATGTCTTTGTACACTGATTGGATGAGTGAAACTCTTTTGATTCAAGTTTCTAGTATGAATACTCATGAGTTCATGGTTCAATTTCTAAGACTATTCTGCAATATGTACTTAAATTAAGTGTTGTATTGAAGACTCCTGAAGTAAACTAATGTACTATACTGGGAAAATGAACACAAAAGAGGTATAACATAAGCAAAGCACATTTGTTGAAAATTTGGAATGGATATTCTTGGGAGAACGCCTGCAGTGTTAACCAAGTCCTACTGTGCAGATTTTCTAATTGGCTAGTGGTCCACGGATTACTGAGAAACATAGAAATGTATGACCTGAAGGGACTTTGAGAAGTCATGTAATCCAATGTCCTGCACTGAGGCAGGGCCAAACAAAGCTAGACCATCCCTGACAGCTGTTTGTTCAGTCGTCTTGAAAACTTACAACGATGGGGATTCCACAGCTTCCCTTGGAAGCCTATTCCAGAATTTAACTACTATCTTACTTTTTCATAATATCTAATTTAAGTCTACCTTGCTACTGATAAGCCCATTACTTCTTGTCCTACCTTTAGTGGTCATGGAGAACAATTGAGCAACATCCTCTTAATAACTATATTACTATATTTGAAGACTGTTATCAGGTCCCACCTTCTGTCTTCTTTTCCCAAGACTAAACATGCCCAGTTTTTTTAACTTTTGCTCATCGGTGAGGTTTTCTATACCTTTTATCATTTTTGTTGTTCTCCTGTGGACTCTGTCCAACTTGTCAACATCGTTCCTAAAGTGTGGTTCTCAGAATTAGATACAATACTCCAGCTGAAGCCTACCCAAGTCAAATGAAGCAGGACAATTACCTGTCATGTCTTACATACCACACTCCTGTTAATATACCCCAGAATGGCATTAGCCTTTGAATCTGCATCAACAATGTGATGCAGATTCAATCTATGATGCTCTGTGTTCCCCAAATGCTTTTCAGCAGTACTAATATCTAGCCCAGGGGTGGGCAAACTATAGCCCGGGCCGAATCCGGCCCCTCAGGGCTTTGGATCCGAACTGCAGGATTGCCACCCCCATGGCGCTGCGGACCCCATGCTGTTCCCAGAAGTGCCTGGCACCACATCCGTGCGGCCCCTGGGAGTGGGGGGGGGCAGAGGGCTCTGTGCGCTGCCCTACCTATGGGTACCTTCCCAGGGGCTGCAGAGACATGGTGCTAGCCACTTCCCGGAGCAGCACAGGGCTGGGGCCAGGGCAGGCAGGCAGGGAGCATGCCCTGGGCCCAGTGCACGCCACTGCCACCCCAGAGCTGCTCTAGGTAAGCGGCGCCAGGCTGGAGTCCGAACCCCTCCTGCAGCCCTCCCCCCAACTCCCTGTTCTGAGCCCCCTGCCTGCAACCTTAACCCCCTGCCGCACCCCTCCTGCACCCCAGCCCCATCTGAGCCCTCTCCCACACGCCACACCTCTCCCTGCACACTGCCCCGAGCCCCCTCCCGCACTGTGCACTCTCTACTGCACCCAACCCCCTTCCTTGAGCCCCCTCGTACACCCTGTGCCCCTCCTCTGCTCCAGCCCCTTGCCCTGAGCCCCTTCATGCATACTGTACCCCCTCCCACACCCTGCACTCCCTCCTACACCCCAACCTCCTTCCCCAGCCCTACATTCATGGCCCTGCAAGGAATTTCACCATCCAGATGTGGCCCTCAGGGCAAAAAGTTTGCCCACCCCAATCTAGCCAGTTATTCTTCATTTTGTGATTGTGCATTTGATTTTTCACACTGAAGTGCAAGGAACATCATTTATCTTTATTGAATTTAATCTTGTTGAATTCAGACCAATTCTCCAGTTTGTCAAGGGCATTTTCAAATCTAAGCCAGTCAAAGTGCTCGGAACTCCTCCTGGCTTGGTGTCACCCACAAATTTTATAAGCACATCCCACTCCATTATCCAAGTCGTTAAGGAAAATATTGAATAATACCAGATCCAGGACTGATCCCTGCAGGATTCCACTCCATACACCATCCCAGTTTTACAGCAAACCATTGGTAACTACTCTTGAGTTGTGCACCCGTCCTATAGTAATTTCATCTAGGCCACATTTCTCTAGTTTGCTTCTGAGAATATCATGTGGGACTGTGTCTAAAGTCTTACTACAGTCTAGATAGGTCATGTCTACTACTTCCCTGCTATCCACTAGGTCAGTAACCTTGTCAAAGATGGAAATTAGATTAATTTGGCATGATTTATTCATGAAAAATCCATGCTGGCTATTCCTTATAACCCTGTTATCTTCTAAGTGCTTATAAATTGATTGTTTAATAATTTGCTCCTGTATTTTTCTGGGTAGGCTTACTGGTCTATAATTTCCCAGGTCCTCTTTGTTCCCATTTACAGATAGGCACTATGGTTGCTCTTCTTCAGTCCTCTAGGACCTCACCTTTCCTCCATGAGTTCTCAAAGATAATAGCTAATGTTTCTGAGACTGTTTCAGCTAGTTCCGTAAGTATTTTAGGATGAATTTCATCAGGCCCCTACCAACTTGAATAGATCTAACTTATCTGAATAGTCTTTAACCTGTTCGTTCCTTATTTTTGGCTTGTAGTGTTTCCCCCTTGTTGTTAATATTAATTGTGTTGAGTATCTGGCCACTAAAACCTTGGTGGTGTTCTGCAGAGAGCTGGCTGGTTATATGATCCTGAATGGAAGGGAAAGTAGTTCAAGAAACAATCTGTTAAAACACACAGTCCATACTGTGAAAATATTGCCCTACTGTAGGTGGTAGTAACTGGCAAATATTGTCCTTTTAATGGCTTCTACAAGAAATGACATCTCTAGTGTTAAAAAGGCAATGTAAAAGTTGATCTTTGTTTACGTTATCAGTGTGGGTGAAGAGTTTCAGGTTGAAATGAAACAAATAGATTATTCTTTAACTAAAACATGACTGAAACTTAAAAGTGAAGTTGTAGCATTTCTTTAGTCTGAGTATGGATTTTGTTGTAGTTTTATTGACAAATTGACTCTAAACATTATTAAGATTTTTTTAAAAATATTTTTCACTAGAACTACATTTTAACAGTCATTATTATGTTGATGGTGCTTTGTGTATATTTAATTGAGTTGATAAAACTAAGAAAATCAAATGCCATATGTATGCTACATTCATATCAAGTGCTACGTTTTCAAAATGTAGGGCAATGGAGTATTTCAAAATTGCAAAAAGAACACACAAATGTGCAGGTACCCAAAATGTGCAGGTATCCATCTATATTTGAGCTTGGAAGTGTGATTTCCAGCTCTCGTAACCACACCTGTTCTAGCTCTACCTGAGGTAGCACCTCAAAATAGCAGTGGGTCCAGAGTGGCACAGGCAGCAGCTTGAGCTTCCCACTAAGAGTATGTACCAAGGGGGGTCAGGCAGGATTGTATTTGGGGTGGCTGGAGATACCAAAGATACAATACTACTTTTGGGCACTAGCTTGAGTAGTCCTATTAAAGTCAATGATTACTACTAACTTGAGTAAAGTTTCTCTCTCATTTACCAAAGTGTTTATAGTATTGGGTTATTGGATTGTCAAGTCCTCAGGGCAAGAACCTGTCATTTCTTTAATGATCAGTACAGTTTCATGTACTCGTATGATGCAGTATAAAAATAAGTATAAGCAGTGTGAGTGAGTGAAATTGTTAGAAAATTATTTGCAGCTTTCAAAGAAAAATGGTGGGTAATTTCCATTGTGCTCATGGAAATCTAAGGGAAATAGATGGTTGACTGAGGACTAGTCTACAGGAACAATTAGACGGGGGCAAGCTGGGGTTTGAATCTACACCACACTAGTCTGCTGTAGTCCAAATACCTGTGTGCACCCTACTGATGCTTATTAATTAATTAGTGCACTTTGAACTAGTCCCATTTCGAAGCGGAGTAGATCAAAGCATTCTAACGAATTGTTAACACATGTCAATAGATGTATATGGACAGTTAGACCACAGCAGGCTAGATTCTTGCCCCAGCTTGCTGTGATTTAATTATTCATGTGGACAAGACCTAAGTAATTGCTAATATACATGTGCAAATTTAGTCAAAAAAGCCTCTAGTCATCAACTGTAGATCTATGGGTTTGCATTAGGAGGACCATGAGATTTACAACAAGCAGTAGGCAATATGACCCTGATAATTTTCCATTAGTCTGAGGAGCATTTGATTTTATTCATAAATAGTAGCTCTTCAGACATACAAATTTATTTAAGTTTAAATGGCTGATTAAATAAAATTTTGCTACAGTTTTGATTCATAGATCAGTTTAAGGTAACAATTTTGTATGAGCAATCTGACATTTCCATGTAAATGAATCACATTAACATAAATAACTACTTACCTTGTAAAGTGTCAAAATTCAAAAAAGTCTACAGCTCAAACTACAAAAAAGTGAGAATCTTTACATGTGATCATTCCTTCCATTTAAGAAATGTACAGCATGGATAAAATCAGAAGAAACTTTAAAACAAAATTCCATTTTCATTTTTTTCACTAGAGCACTACATACAATCGGAATATAAAAGTAATTAGGTTGGCGAATGACTTCAAGAATACACATTTTTACATAAGCATATTTTGTTACCTTCAAAATGTAGTGCATATTGATCCTCAAAAATCAGTTAAAAGAAATAATCTCTTCTACGGTACATGCAAAAATGGGTGCTCCTCACAAATAATCCACAGGTAAAATAATACACCCTGGCAAAAATTATCCTTCAGTCTAATGAACTTAATGTAACTAAATAGTTTACTTTGTTACAGGCAGCATTGAGATTTCCCTTTCTTAATGATTGAGTTGAAGCTAGATTCTGTGTTGCACAGATAAGAAGCTGATAATAAGTAGGCCACACTGCAGTGCTGGGGAGAATAGCATAATAGTAAAAGAGGAGGAGACATTATTTTTTGATATTGTAGCTAGGATACAATATTGCTCTGAATTATACTAGGCTTGCTCAGAGTGTGCCTACAAATAAGCTTGAGAAAAGCCACACCCACAACACGGAGACAGCCAGTCCATCACCTCTATCTTAATTTTTGTTTATCCATGCAAAATATCTCTGTATAATGATGTACAGAGAACTCCTCCTGGGCCTCCCACTCATGGTGAGTCAACCCCACAGACCTCAATCTGCACTCCTGGCGCTCCTCAACTGCTGAAGGGTGGGGGGACACCTCCCTTAGGAGTACCTGGCCACAAGCTATTTTGCCACCAGCTGCTTACTAAAGATGTTACCAAGTATCTGATATACTCAGTGCTGTATTCAAACCTCTCTTCCAAGAACTCCAGCCCCCCACATTTCAGTTGCTAGCATAGCACTATATATACTACTCTTTAAGATCGTTTTTTTCCCCCAGAAATCCATGTGGTGCAGATAAGAGCTTACTAGTACAGTTGTGCTGCTTATTACGGTACTTTCTTCTTACCAGGAAACTGCCATACTGCTTGCATAATCTCTTCCAAGTAAAAATGGAAAGAAATTAGATTAATTTTGTCAGGTGACAGTTAAGCTGTGCTGCACATACACTGTACCCCTGAATTAACAGACAAAATAACATGCTAGTATAGTTTATAGGTCTATGGAAGCACAAATGTATCTTTTTTCTTTTTTTTTTAATGAACTTTACTTCAGAAGTTGGTGCCCAATAAATCCCTGTTGCATCTAGAACATTATTTAGGCTTCCTACAGTGCACAGCAGGTACCCAATTCATCTAGCTGAGAAGCCCCTTTCTGCTTTCACCTTGAAAATGCTGATCAACAAGCTTACCATACATCTCCTGTCACTTCTTGTTGCTTTGGGCAAGCATCAACAAATAATGACATGCAAAATCATTGCAAAGTAGACAGATAGGAATGAATCTTTAAAAAAGTAAAATACTTAGAAATGTAAACTGAGCAGTGTGCCTCAACCAGATTATTAAGGTTTCCACCCCATTTCTTTCCTTATCTGAACCCAGCCTTCTATAACTTCTCCTTCTCCATGTCCAGAGGAGACTTTAGAGCAAAGATGTAGAAGGTGAACACATTAAGGAATAGTTAAATGGATGCAGCAGTGATCTTTGCTAAGGATCGTTTGTTGCCTCAGTCCCATTGAAAACAACGGGGGAGAGATTCTTTTCTCAAAATGGCAATGCAACTCAGAGTAGCCAGTGGCCTCAGTTCCACTGAGAACAATTGTAGATGGCTACCATTTTGAAAGTGGTTACTTGTGGAATTCTTTTAATATTATTCCTCAGCTTCTGCTTAAGGAGAAACTTTCAGGTATGATTGATTTATTTTTTTTTTAAAAGGCCATGAATCCTTTTAAAGGAGAATTCAAATGTAGCGTATGGACAGGATTTCAGTGAATTAAATACAAGTTTGAAGAATCTGCATTATTCAGTTAACATCTGTGATGGGATGTACTAGGCTCAGAGGACCCCAGATGGAGGCTTCGTGATTCTACTACACCTCATCCCAGGAAAGTGCAGGAGAGGTGAGTCCTCCAGGTTGCTTAGAGTGGCTGTAGGGAAACAGCCAATCAGAGAAGAAGTTGCAGTGAGCATCCAGTCAGAGTCCAGTGGGCTCATACAAAAAGGAGCTACTGGACAGAATAGATTCAGTTGTTAGCTAGAGGGGCAAGGATGGTGCTTCTGGCTGGCTGCAGGGCTGGACAGAGCAGTTGCAGGTAGAGACTAGGGGAGCAGGGAAGGTGCTCATGGCTGGCTGCAGGGACTCAAGAAAGACTTCAGCCATGGGAAAAGAGTGAAAGTACTGAGACCACAAGGAAGTGGACCAGGGAACAATAGCAGCAACAACAGAGCAAATAGTTAAAGGGAAGCAGCAGGTGGTTCTATTTATAGAATCCATGGGTTGGGACCCAGGGTAGTGGGTGGGCCTGTGTCCCTCCCGCCCCAGCCATTGGAGAAGTGTCTTAAGCCCTGAGCAAAAGAGCAGGCCAGGGAAGGGGATGAAGGCCAAGAAGAGAGACAGAGCTGGGGGAGGGATAGCTCAGTGCTTTGAGCACTGGCCTGCTGAACCCAGGGCTGTGAGTTCAGTCCTTGGGGGGGCCACTTGGGGATCTGGGGTAAAATCAGTACTTGGTCCTGCTAGAGAAGGCAGGGGCTGGACTACATGACCTTCCAGTTCTATGAGATAGGTATATCTCCATATATTATTATTATAAACTGGTGAAGAGTCACCAGGGAAGAAGCCCTGGGGGTACTGGTCCATACCAGAACAGGGACAGTTTGAGGGGAGGGGTTGAGAAGCAGTTTGGGAAGCAAGCCCAGGAGGGGCTAGAACCAGAGTAAGAACATAAGAACAACCATACTGAGTCAGACCAAAAGTTCATCCAGCCATGTATCCTGTCTGCCGACAGTGTCCAATGCCAGGTGCCCCAGAGGGAGTGAACCTAACAGGTAATGATCAAGTGATTTTTCTCCTGCTATCCATCTTTACCCTCTGACAAACAGAGGCTAGGGACACCATTCCTTACCCATTCTGGCTAATAGCCATTAATGGTCTTAACCTCCATGAATTTATCTAGTTCTCTTTTAAATGCTGTTATAGTCCTAGCCTTCACAACCTCCTCAGGCAAGGAGTTCCACAGGATGACTGTGAGCTTTATGAAGAAGAACTTCCTTTTATTTGTTTTAAACCTGCTGCCCATTAATTTCATTTGGTGGCCCCTAGTTCTTATATCATGGGAACAAGTAAATAACTTTTCCTTATTCACTTTCTCCACACTACTCATAAGTTTATATATCGTATCATATCCCCACTTAGTCTCCTCTTTTCTAAGCTGAAAAGTCCTAGCCTCTTCAATCTCTCCTCGTATAGGACCTGTTCCAAACCCCTAATCATTTTAGTTGCCCTTTTCTGAACTTTTTCTAATGCCAGTATATCTTTTTTGAGATGAGGAGATCACATCTGTACGCAGTATTCAAGATGTGGGCGTACCATGGATTTATATAAGGGCAATAAGATATTCCCCATCTTATTCTCTATCCCTTTTTAAATGATTCCTAACATCCTATTTACTTTTTTGACTGCTGCTGCACACTGTATGGACATCTTCAGAGAACTATCCAAGATGACTCCAAGATCTCTTTCCGGATTAATTGTAGCTAAATTAGCCTCTATCATATTTTATGTATAGTTGGGGTTATTTTTTCCAATGTGCATTACTTTACATTTCATTTGCTATTTTGTTGCTCAGTCACTTAGTTTTGTGTGATCTTTTTGAAGTTCTTCACAGTCTGCTTTGGTCTTAACTATCTTGAGCAGTTTAGTATCATCTGCAAACTTTGCCACCTTACTGTTTACCCCTTTCTCCAGATCATTTATGAATAAGTTGAATAGGATTGGTCCTAGGACTGACCCTTGGGGAACACCACTAGTTGCCCCTCTCAATTTTGAAAATTTACCATTTATTCCTACCCTTTGTTCCCTGTCTTTCAACCAGTTCTCAGTCCATGAAAGGATCTTCCCTCTTATCCCATGATAACTTAATTTACATAAGAGCGTTTGGTGAGGGACCTTATCAAAGGCTTTCTAGAAATCTAAATATACTATGTCCACTGGATCCCCTTTGTCCATATGTTTGTTGACCCCTTCAAAGAACTCTAATAGATTAGTAAGACACGATTTCCCTTTACAGAAACCATGTTGACTTTTGCCCAACAAGTTATGTTCTTCTTTGCCCAACAAGTTATGTGTCTAACAACTTTATTCTTTACTATTGTTTCAACTAATTTGCCCGGTACTGACATTAGACTTATTGGTCTATAACTGTCAGGTGAATGCCATCTTTTCCCTTTGACTTGTTACTGTTAAGTTTATCAATTAATTTCAAAACCTCCTTTAGTGACACTTCAATCTGTGACAATTCCTCATTTTTGTCACCTACAAAGGACGGCTTAGGTTTGAGAATCTTCCTAACATCCTCAGCCATGAAGACTAAAGCAAAGAATTCATTTAGTTTCTCCGCGATTATTTTATTATCTTAAAGCGCTCCTTTTGTATCTCGATTGTCCAGGGGCCCCACTGGTTGTTTAGCAGGCTTCCTGCTTCTGATGTACTTAAAAACATTTTGTTATTACCCTTTGCTTTTTTGACTAGCTGTTCTTCAAATTCCTGTTTGGCATTTTATTACATTTTTAAACTTAATTTGACAGTGTTTATGCTCCTTTCTATTTACCTCAATAGGATTTGACTTCTACTTTTTAAAAGATGCCTTTTTATATCTCACTCCTTCTTTTACATGGTTGTTAAGCTACAATGGCTCTTTTTTAGTTCTTTTACTGTTTCTTAATTTGGGATATACATTTAAGTTGGGCCTCTATTATGGTGTCTTTGAAAAGTGTCCATGCAGCTTGCAGGGATTTCACTCTAGTCACTGTATCTTTTAAATTCCGTTTAACTTACCTCCTCATTTTTGCATAGTTCTCCTTTCTGAAATTAAATGCCACAGTGTTGGGCTGTTGAGGTGTTCCTCCTACAACAGGAATGTTACATGTTGTTATATTATGGTCACTATTTCCAAGCAGTCCTGTTATAGTTCCTTCTTGAACCAGATCCTGCACTCCACCCAGGCCTGAATCAAGAATTGCCTCTCCCTTTGTGGGTTCCTATACCAGCTGCTCCAAGAAGCAGTCATTTAAAGTATCAAGAAATTTTGTCTCTGCATTTCATCCTGAGGTGACATGTACCCAGTCAACATGGGGGTAATTGAAATCCCCCACTATTATTGAGTTATTATTTTGATAGCCTCTCTAATCTCCCTTAGCATTTTATTGTCACTATCACTGTCCTGGTCAGGTAGTTGATAATAGACCCCTACTGTTATAGTCTTATTAGAGCATGGAATTACTATCCATAGAGATCCTATGGAGCATGTGGATTCATTTAAGATTTGTACTTCATTTGATTCTATGTTCTTTCACATATAGTGCCACCCCCACCACAAATGACCTGTTCTGTCCTTCTGATATATTTTGTACCCTGGAATGATTGTGTCCCATTGATTGTCCCCACTTCACCAGGTTTCTGTGATGTGTACTATGAAAGGCCCTACTGGACTGATTAAGGACTGAGCCCAGGGAGGGCTGCAGGAAGAGACTAATCAAGGGTACTGTGATAGGCCCTGTTGGACTTGTACCCTAGAAGCAATTTGTACAAGCTGTCTCTGACTCAGCCAGAGAGGCTCTGTGAGCAACATAAAGTTAAAAAAGAGCAGGCGTGCACATACATTCGATAGAGGGCACTCGCAGGAGGTGAGTGGGCCCTGCCGTAACATCCTTTCTTACACAAAAGAAGTGTGACACATAGTGGTAAATTTAAGATCCATTTTACATAAAGTTTGCCTTCTAACCTAATTTACTTATAAATTCTCAGAATGTTCATTTTGTACTCAAAGAGTAAGTGGTGTAATTATGAGGAGGATATGCTGTATTTTTCAGAGAGAGAGAGACTGAATCCCTACTTTAATCTGAAAATTCAGTTCAGCCTTAAATATGGAGTTTCAGCTAGTGTTTCCATAATAGTTTTGATTTCTTGTATTAATAAACATTTTTGTAAATTTTATAAGTAATTTTTTAATGGTCTGATTTTAAAACAGTTTAGGTGAGATTTTCAACTGCTGTAAATTGGTATAGCTTCATTGAAATCAATGGAGATGCACCAAATTAAACCAGGTGAGAAACTGGCCATTTTCTGTTCTTTGTTGTCCTAATTATATGGTTTTTAAAAATCTAGATTAAGAACTCCTGCCATGTATTTGTGTAACTGAGCTATAAAACATAACTGCCGGTATGTTGAAATAATTTTAAAATAATAGCATGAGAGAAGTTATTTTGGTGCTTAGTAGTGTCTTGGAAATTTCACCCTTCCATAGCCTATATTCTTTGCATTTAAATATAGGCAAGATGTTGTGTTTCAAAATACCTCACCTTCCATAGGGAAGTATTGTGACAGGACTTGTCATAGTCAGTATTCACCATATGTTTGTTGAGGAATGTTTATTTCTCTTCTCCCTTAGGTTGTAATGATTCTCTTCTAAGAGAATGTCTACTGGTCAGTGTGTTTCTAATTCTTTCAAAACAATCATTTGCATTTCAAAAGCCTCATATGAGTAAACATACTTTATAGTTCCATCTGTCAATTCCTCCCCGGTGAGAACTAAAGAAAGAACATTGTAGCAGGGAAGAAATTTCTGTCCTTTAAGTCTATATATACCATTTTCCTTTGAATTGTAAAGAGAAGTTAGATACATTTTCTGTAGCTATGTCTCTTTATAGTATGCTATTTTGCCAAAAATTAGCATAAAATAAATTCTGACACTGAGTAGAAAAATGGCATCTGGAAAAAAAAATACTTTTCCTCTTCATACCCTAGCTCCACATTATACAATATTTAAAAAAAAAAAAGTCACTTCAGAATTTCCCAACTCTAGTTTTACTTAATTAACAGAGTTTATCTCTAACCTGTTTACTTTCTCACAAGTTCAGTATTATCAAACCCTATTTTTTAGAGTGGGACAAATACTTAAAATAACATTTTCTATACATGTTTGCTCAAATGAAAATTGGATTAGCTTTGGTTTTCCATTTCTCACTCCTTTTGACTCCATCCTAGTGATAGTGCTTACTGTCAGAAACCATCTACAGGGTGGATAAAAATAGGGGTTTTTTTTATTTAAATTATATTTTTAATTAAATTAAACATGGAGTGTTTTTTTAAAATAGACCCACTTAAAATAAAAATTTGAAATTAACTACCAATGTTAAGGGCTAAGCTTATTATAATCTAATAAAATCATTTACATTAAGTACAAAAATATTTAAGAAGTATATGTTTGCTGCCATGTTTTCAAGAAAGTCAGACCACTGAACTGGTGGAAATCACTGGCTAATCACCTGGAACCAGAGTTTGTTGAAATGCTACTCCTGCACTTTTTACAGCAGTAGCCTCTTCTGCAGCTGCAGAGGGAATATTTTCTTCATTTTAGTTTATTTAAGCAGTTCAGTGATTAGTTCATTCAAAGTTAAGAAACCAATTGGGAGTTGAAAAGGAGAAAAACTTGTTTTCCTCTTCCACTATTTGAATAAAACACAAGTGAGAGGATGAGACCTAACAGTTCTAATCCCTGGAAGAACCTGGTGACCAGAAAAAAATCCATTCAGTTCTTTAACCGATAATACTTTTTTGTTTGATAAATCAAGTCTTCCAGGCAAAATATTTTTGATTAATATTTTTTCTTGTGTCCAGCATATTTAAGGTAATTTTTTTAAAGAATGCTCTTTCTGTATATTTTAATTTATTTGAATTTCTATCCAAATAGAAATTATTTAATTGTGATTTGTATCAATCATCTGGTAAATAAGAAATGCCTCATTCAACATTTTCTAATGTAAAAAGTGTAAAAATTGCATAATTTACCTTTATTCAGATTCTCAATGTAACTTCTTAAATAAATATTCAGAGACATACCCTCCTAGTTAGCAAAGAGAGAACCCAAATTTAGCATAAAGGCTATATTTAGATGCCAAGCAACATGTTCTAATAGGTACCAACCAGTGAGAATTAATCTTTATTCAGAAAAATAATAAATGCAAAACATGATTAAAATTGATTATTTAAATCAGGGTTTCCTGTTGGCTGATTTCAATAATGTTTAAAATCAGTTGTTTAAATCAAAGCACCCTGATTCATGAAACTGTGAATTTTAATAAACTATTAGACTATTAACAGAAAATGAACTTTTATTTTGTATGTGTGAATATTTGTATAGGAATCCTGATCTTCGTAGTTAAATTCATCCATTCATGGATCAGAAACAATACCATGTGGCCTATGTGTCCACTCAAGTTCCAGATATTTAGTTTACACGGATGAAATGTCCATGATCTATGGGCTTAGGATTTTTCATAGGAGATAGTCTGTGAATAACTTTAAGTAAAATAGAGAAAATTATGAAGTGCATGCAGATGATTCATGAACAGAAAGAGGTTAAATTAACAGAATAATGTATTCACTCTGAATTTATTTATTTATATTTATTCTCTCTCACACACACAATAAAATTTAAATATATAATTAAATTTAAAATTAAAGCCAGACCACATCCTCCTGTAGAGAAACCAACAGTGGAGGGTCAGAGGGTTCTCATAGCGTTTTGGGACAAGCATTCTTTCTAATGGCTTTCCAAACTTCAGGAAACTTTTTCCATGGATCCTGGGATCCAAGGCTTTACCATATCCTCTAGCAGCACAGTTCCAACAACAGACCTGCTGTTGTTGGCTACATTCCCTTAGCTGCTGAGTGGCAGCTACAGATTGGATCCCAAGGCATTTAATGTTGCTTCAAGTATTAACTTCTACTCAGATGTTCTCTGGCATAACTTCAGTGTTAGTATGGGACAGTACTGTGGAATGCACCCAGTCTTCTGCTCTGTCACTTCCCACCTGAAGGATGGTGCCATGGAGGCATCACTTCTCTATTCAGCTGCATCAGGGAGAGAGAGCCACTTGCAGATCTCAGAGAAACAATCCATGCCTAGTTCTCCCCTCTTTTCCTCTTTCTCCCTGGGCCCCCATTGTTTCTACAGTTCTGTAATAATTAGGTCAGCTGTTGGCTTCAGACTTTGTTGTGTGATACCAGCCATAAGATCAGCAAGCTTTCTTCTTCTTTCAGTACTGAATCGGGATTCTTCGCTAAAAAGGAGCCAAAGGCAAAGTAAGAGATTATATTATCTGTGACAAAAAGGATGAGATACAGAAGAGGAAGGGAGGGAGCTTAATCATTAGTAATAAAAAAACATTACTGATGAAATGCATAAAAGGGCATGGAGACTAACTGCCACTGAAATGGCAAGTGATCACTCAGTTCTTAATGTTAAGAAGATACATTTTAACTAACGTTTCATGCACCTAGGGCTCTAATCCACAACTCATCATCTTCTCTGGTGAATTTCAACAGTCTTGCAAAGAGATTAGGGTTTGTTTTGTTTTTTGCACTTATGCCAGTTTTCTTTCAGAATATTCAGTGGATTGCATGAACCTTAGTCAGTGTTTGGTTTGTCACAAAGCCCCAAACAAAGAAGTTTTACTATATTGTGAGGTGTCGTACAGGCCTCCTCCTGTGTGCATAAATTAAATAATCTGATTTTCCTTTTAAACAAATTCTCTGATTTATTTCAGGAAAGATACAGTTTCTGTTGCAGTGCCTACAGGAAATCAGTCAATTAAAGATGGCTACATTTATTTATAATGTAAAGTATACATACACATATATAATCCTTCATCTGCCATGTGTTTTAGACGGCAAACTCTTTGGAGCATGGATCATACATTTTCATTTATGTGTTACACTTCCTAGCACAGTAGGTCTCAACACTGTTTGGGGGCCTTTGGGCACTATTGCAATATAAATATTAAATAATAACTTCTCAGGTATCTACTCAGAAGTCCAAAAAAGCCTAGTACAAGCTATCCCTTCCACAGAGATTAGTCTGAAGGAAGATTTTTCAACAAAATATCACCATGACCTCTTGTGCTCAGTTTACCTGTAACAATATACATTTTTTTCTACCTACCAGTGCAAGATCTGAGAATTAAACTGGGTTAATTCCTTCTCCCTTTATTAAAGGTTGTGATACATTGTGTTCACAAACCATTGTGCCACTCCACGGCCTGCTGTCAATTTACACAAGTGTAACTCACTGGAACTTAATTTTCTTTATCACAAAAGAAGAACAGAATCCAGCAACCTCCCACCTAAATATTTTGGCTCTGCAGTGCGAACAGGAATATAACATTTGTTTCATTAAAGACAGCAGAATGCACACAGGCAGGGAACAGATTATATAATGTTTTTATACTGTTCCGATCACCCTACTATCTGAGTGCTTTCCACATAAAATCAATAGCAACAGCCAAGTTGCTGGTGGATTTCATGTGGTCCCTATTACTTCTTCCTTTTGAAGGTCGAAACTCTGCATGGGGTAGCTTGCTTGTTTGGTTTGGTTGGTTTGTTGTAAGGGGACTTGGCATCAAATGGAGCTCAGGAATAAAAAGGATGTTCTAACTGTGAGCATCATGACAGAAAGGCTTTCTCAAACAGGAAGGTCTGGCAATGTTTCCTAAAGATGGTCAGACTCTGGATACGCCTGAAGAGAGGTAGAGCAGTGTGAGAATGGAGGTCTTACCAATAGCCATTAGATCATTTTTTTTAATGTCACTAGAGCTGTACTCCAGACTGAACCCTGCTTGTGAGGCATCCAGGCTGTTGGCTGATGTTATATGCTGTTGGAGCTTGGTGATTACTACTTACTCAATTGTTGTGCCCAGGAACAGGAGGTGGAAATGGGACAGTAGTGGGTCAGATTGTCAGAGTCAAATGTTGGTTTCTTAAGGAATGGGCAAACTGGTGCATTTTTCAAGGAGTTTAGTAGGTGTGCTTCTCTGGAGGAGGCATATACTATTTCCATTACTAGTGGGCATAGTTGCTCTTCATTGGCTTTAACTAGCCGGAAGGGGTATGGATTCATTTCATAGGTGATGGTTGTAGTATTTTTCAGAGCTTCTTGAGCTTCAGTCAAATTTGACAGGGATAGTGGGGCAGACGATGCATCTGATTGGGCTGAATTTTCTTTCCCAATTAGCTTCATTATACTAAGTTGATCTTATCAGTGAAGCATTCTGACAGTTCTTCACAGCAGTCAGTGTTTAGATTTGATGTCTGGGCTACGCAGTCTAGGTTGATAGCTGGTTCACTATGTGACATAGCTCTGCTGGTTGGGATTCTGCCATACTGATTGCAGAATAGAAGGCAGAAGAGGAGTAGAAGGCTCATGACATAATGCTGTACGTGTTCTTTGAGCTACTGCTGGAGGTTTTTAGAATACTTTTTACACCACTAGAATTCTTATTTTCTGCCTGTGCTCTTGGTCTGCTGCAAATGATCTGTGAACCCTAGTGATCTTCTTGGTCAGTGTGAAGGGGTGGACTGTTTGGGGTCAAAGCACTGATGATAGTAGGCAACAGGTGATTGTATTGTTGTACTAACTCATTGACACCATTCCCTTGTGTTTACATGGCTTGCTATCCTAGGGTCCACTGAAAACCTAGGGAGTTCAGGAGTCTCTGGGGGCAGGCCAGCTTTGGTTGCTCACTACCATGTTGGTAAGGAGGGGAGTGTCTCATCTTTGTTCAGATCAAATCAGTTGTATGATAAAGTGCCATTTTTTACATAAAAACTTTGGAGTAACCCATAGTTTAGATTCAGAAATCAAAGCTGTACAACAATTAGGTTATAAAATGATAATAAAATGTCAGGTGTAGTTCCTGAAAGAACTTTGAATTGGGTCCACTTTGCACATATGCCTTATTTTCTCTTCCTTTGCAGAGGAAGATTTGCAATGCCTAAATTAACATTGTTATAAAATCCTTAAGTTTTGCATCCCCTGACTTAAAATAAAACCAAAACCAAAAAAACCCAAACCTGTGTAACCTTTATTTAATATTTAGCATTGTTTATGCATTTAATTTCTAGCTTTTTAAAAATACAAGTGTGGGGGGAGGGATAGCTAAAGTGCCTCTGCTTTAATAATGTTGTTTTATTGCATTGTACTCTAATGCCCATTTTCTGTAAGACAGGGTTAGCCAGGTAAACAGTATATCACTGTATATCATGACTGACTGTTTCTCAAGAACAGTAACCATACCTCTGCACTGCAAATTAAGGTGTGATTTTAGCATGGGTAGGCATATCTGCATTAACTTAATTCTAGCTATGAAAAATAATACCAATGTAGACATTCAGGAAAGGCTAGCAACACATGTGCATGCCTGGGGTCACCAGTGGGCTTCTACTGGGCTAGCAAGCATGCAATGAATTCTGTGCCACCACTTCTTCACTACTATTATTACCAGGGCCGGCTCTAGGTTTTTTGCCACCCCAAGCAGAAACCCCCCCCCACTTTTTTTTTGTCTTTTACACGTTTGCACTTTGTTTTGTTTTGACTGTTTAAAATTTTTTAAAATGAAAACAAACTTTATAGTTAATGAAATAAAACTATTTCCTACTAGTGTAATTTTAACAATTTTAACAAAGTGAAAATTACAAACAATTTGGGTTCAACTATACACTGTAATGAAAAACATTAGTGTCTTCCAGGTTCTCATAAATTAAAAGAATTTATATAAACTGAATTTTTCTGGTTTTTATACTTGTGTAGTCTTTTAATAAGTCAGTGAAATCTAAATTTTTTGCAGTGGTACTTTCAAATGAAATTAATGCAAGTCCTGACAAGCAATTTTGAGACATGGTGGACCTCAGATAATTTTTTAGTAATTTCAGTTTTGAGAAACTGTGCTCACTGGAAGCCACTGGTACTGGTAATGTTAAAAGAATGCGTAATGCTATAGCAATGTTCGGAGTGAAAAAATAATTTCTTGCTATAAATTCTAACACTTTTAGAGGAGAAGTTTTAGGACTTATTAGCTCAGATAAAGCTATTAATTCTTCATACAGTTCTACTGCATCAGTGTCATCAGCGTTATCGGTACTGAGCGCTAAATGTAGGTCTTGGCAGTACTTCATGAGGAATTCTTTGGAAAACTGATTTTGAATATTTCCAATATCATATAAAAATTCAAAATTTTCACAATGACATGCAACTGACAAAATCTTTCTGCAATGGAACTTATAGCTACATATAAAACACAGCAGAAACATTCAACTTTAAACTTTTCGTTTGGATCGAGAATAGGATCATCAGGAGCCTCATAACAAAACTGTCTCTTGTTTTTTTCCAAGGATAAATGAATTGTTGAGGTGCAAATGTCAGTTGAAAATCAAGATCCTCTGCTACTGTTGTTGCTTCTTCTACAGTTTCTTCAAGTCCTTCATCTGAACGGTATATTTTTAAATATGCCAGCATTTTATTCAAAATTGTCTTTGCCTCCGATATGTCTATGGTTATGTTCTGCATAACTTTGCTGGTCAAATTAATTTGATTTAGAATATTATGCCAAATAACTGTGCAACATGAAAATGGAAATTGCATCATTTTCTGAGCAAATGTTTTCAGCTTCATGTCAAAATGAAGGATAATATGACAAATCCTGGTTTATTTCAAATAGTGCATCTTAAATCTCTCCTGATGAATATCGGAATGGTCTAATAGTGTCTATCCTGCTTTCCCATCTAGTTTGACTTAGAGGTTTAAGTGTGAATTTTTGTTCAAGATGCTTCTTCAAGACTGCCCAACAGTGTGTGGAAGCACTAAAAAAGTTGTAAATTGCTTGCACTGTAGTAAAATATAAATTGACATCTTTAGATGATTTGGCTGCGTCACTGACCACCAGATTGAGTGAATGCACATGGGAAGGAACAAAAAAAGCTTGATTGTTTAAATTCAGTATTCTTTGCTGTACACTTGCATGTCGTCCTCGCATGTTTGAGCCGTTATCATACCATTGGCTGCGCATATTTTCTAAAGGTATTCCATAGTGTTCCAATTTCTGTAGAATTACACCTGTGAGGGCTTTTCCAGTAGT
This sequence comes from Gopherus evgoodei, assembly GCF_007399415.2. Classification (NCBI taxonomy): domain Eukaryota; kingdom Metazoa; phylum Chordata; order Testudines; family Testudinidae; genus Gopherus; species Gopherus evgoodei. Next base: position 192,003,098 of record NC_044322.1, on the reverse strand, counting down.
TTCATTCACTGGTATAAATTCTACAAAGTGTTCACAAATTTTCACTTCTGAATTTTCATCAGTTTTCACAAATCGTAAAACTGTTGTGTCAAGGTTTTTTCCCCACTTTGAACTTTAGAGTACAAGAAGTGGGGACCTGCATGAACACTTCTAAGCTTAATTACTAGCTTAGGTCTGGTATGCTGCTACCAGCCAGAATTTAGTGTCTGGCACACTTTGTTCCCCCAAAACCTTCCCTGGGGAACCCAGACCCAAACCCCTTGGGTCTTAAAACAAGGAGAAATTAATCATTCTCCTCCTTTCCCCCCCAGACTTTTCCCTCCCTGGGTTGCCTTGAGAGGCTTCACACAGATCCAAACGCCTTCGATCTTAAAACAAAGAGGAATTAACCTTCCCCCTCCTTTTTCCCCCACCAATCCCTGGTGAGTTCAGACCCAATCCCTTGGGTCTTAAAACAAGGAGAAATTAATCATTCTCCTCCTTTCCCCCCCAGACTTTTCCCTCCCTGGGTTGCCTTGAGAGGCTTCACACAGATCCAAACGCCTTCGATCTTAAAACAAAGAGGAATTAACCTTCCCCCTCCTTTTTCCCCCACCAATCCCTGGTGAGTTCAGACCCAATCCCTTGGATCTTAAAACAAGGAAAAAATCAATCAGGTTCTTAAAAAGTAAGCTTTTAATTAAAGAAGGAAAAGGTAAAAATTATCTCTGTAAAATCAAGATGGAAAGTGCTTTACAGGGTACTCAGATTCATATAGACCAGAGAGGACCTCCCCCCAGCCTTAGATTCAAAGTTACAGCAAACAGAGGTAAAAATCCTTACAGCAAAAAAGAAACCTTTACAAGTTGAGAAAACAAACATAAGACTAATCCACCTTGCCTGGATATTACTTACAATTTTGAAACATGAAAGACTGATTCAGAAAGATTGAGAGAGCCTGGAATGATGTCCTGTCCCTCTCAGTCCCAAGAGCGAACAATGAACAAAACAAAAAGCACAAACAAAGACTTCCCTCCACCAAGATTTGAAAGTATCTTGTCCCCCTATTGATCCTCTGGTCAGGTGTCAGCCAGGTTTACCGAGCTGCTTAACCCTTTACAGGTAAAAGAGACATTAACCCTTAACCATCTGTTTATGACATGTTGACATTTGCTTAGTTTTGCTCAGATCTTGAGTACAATCAACTATAATTGAGTAATATTTGGCATGTTTCAAATTCGATAAATTTTCATTACGCACTCCATTAGAAATTAATTTTATTATCTTATTTTGTGTATTTTTACCCAAATAATGGGTGTTAATCTCTCCATCTTTCACTCTTCGTACATGCTCAGCCATAACATTATCAAATTTTGCGAATAACTCAACCAATTTTAAGAAAATTCCATTATTATTCTCATATAAAATATCTGAGGATTCACGGAATGTGACGCACTGTTCCGCTAGGAAATTAATGATCGCTAGTAAATGTTCCAACACAGCTTGCCAACACAGAATTTCTGAATTTAGTTGATGTTGCTGTACCGCATCGATTGTTATACCGGAATATATTCTGTTTGACGGCTCAATCCAATTTGTCAATGAGCGTAAATGATTTTTGATGTTTCATGTTCTTTCAAATGCTGATGCAAATTTCGCCAGTCATTAAAACCTGAAGTTGCCAGAAGAATGTCAGAGTTACAGAACAGTTTGCCGCAAAACCAAAAAACTACATCTTTGGTCTGTGAATACACTAACCATGGTCTATTAACTGGTTCCTCATTTTTCATTCTTTTCTTCATAGTGGATGGCATAAGTCAACGATTCAACTCATTAAATGCATATTCAAATGCAGGATCTATTTTTGAAGGACCTTTTTTCACAATAATCATTCACATTGCATCAGTAATTATTGTCAGCCATGTACTTGGATCCGATCCTATGTCAGTCTCTCCACCTTCCAATAATTGTTCTTCAGTTTTAGATTTGGATAACAGTTCTTCATTTCTGGACTCTTCAGCTCAAGAAGTAAATCTTTGGATGGATTGTGATTGTTCATCTTTATCAGTTAGCGAAGATAATCTTTGGTCAGATTGTTGTTCATCTTTGTCAGTTGATAAAGATAATCTTTGGTTCGATTAATGTTCATCAGTTGATGAATAATCACCTTCAATGCATTGCTTAGAGCTCTCTCCTTGATTGTTGACTTTTTTGAAGTATGGGATCGTTTTTTCTATTTCTATTTGCTGTTTCTCTCTTTGTTGCCGATAGGCAGCACTGGAAAATAGTTTTCATTTTTATCCCGGCAGTTTAGCCCTATAACCACTGATGCTGACACAATGAAAATTAGCACGAATGACGCTGATAGGGCAGCACAGTACACACATGTAATCATGATTTGAGTGACCGTGTCACAACCTGACACAATATTTTTCACGTCATGCTCCTATTGCACTACTGTGTTTGCTATAGGTAAGGCGCTAGTCATTGGCCAGAGAGCTCCCCACGGCTTGGACACACACTGGACCCAGCCCTGCTGATGTTTTCCCAGTTCTGAGGCTGTCCAGCTGGAAGCCCGAGGGGCATGCAATGGAGAGTGTCCTGGGGCTGGAGAAGCCAAGAAGAGGTGCTGGGTTTGCTGAACAGATGCTGACCCTCTCTGCTAGGTCGCTCACCCCCTGTAGTGGGGAGGCAGAAAGAGACTCCAGGTACCAGCATGCTGAGGCTGCCCAGCTGAAAGCCTCAAGGGGCATGCAATGGAGAGAGCTCTGGGGCTGGAGGAGCCAAGGAAAAGGTGCTGGGCTTACTGGACAGATGCTGCCCCTCTCTGCCAGGTGGCTCACCCCCTGCAGGGGGGGAAGGTAGAAGGAGACTCCAGGCACCATCGCGCTGTGCGGGGTTGGGGAGGTATGCGGCAGCCTCTGGCGCTCCAGCAGGCAGAAGCTCCCCAGGGGTTCCAGCGACCCTCCTGCCTGGCCCAACTCTTACCTTGCTGCAGATCTGGCCCAGGGTGGACTTGTCTCCCATCGCTGCCACTCCCGTGGCCAGGGGTTGGAGCTGCTGCTGGATCTGACCACACTCATACTCGGTCTTTGTCTTGGCCTCGGCACAAGTTTGGCTCAGCCTGGGCTGCCACTCTGCTCCCCTCTCCCCTCCCTTGGCAGGAGGCAGCGCAAAAGGGAGGAGGAGGAGGAGGAGGAGGAGGCAGGAACAAGCAGAGGAGGAGCAGCCCGCCCGGGCACCATGTTCTGCCCGTCCTCTGCGCTACCGGCTCCCGCCTGGGGAGGGGGTGGACACTGCCTGTGGGAGAGCAGCGGGGACACGCTCCTCACTTAGCTGGCTCCCTGCCCCGCCGCCAGAACATCAGGCTGGTTACCACCCCTGGAGCGGTCAGGATCCAGCACAGGATGCTGCCTCGGGTTTGAGCTGGGGCCCCAGCATTATGCCACCCCTGATATTTTGCCGCCCCAAACACCTGCTTGTTTTGCTGGTGCCTAGAGGTTAAATTAAAGCTAGCGTGCGTATGCCAGGCTGCAATACAATCACACCTTAATTTGCAATGTAGCTGTACTCTATAATGTAGAAACAATTTCATTTGTTTCTAGTGTGGAGAAAATAAATAAGGAAGTGTTATTTACTCCTTCTCATAACACAAGAACTTAGGGGGTCATCAAATTAAATTAGTAGTCAGTAGGATTAAAACAAACAAAAGGAAGTATTTCTTCACACAATGCACAGTCGACCTGTGGAACTCTTTGCCAGAAGGTGTTGTGAAGACCAAGACTATGACAGGTTCAAAAAGAACTAGATAAGTTCATGGAGGAAAGGTCCATCAATGACTATTATTCAGGATGAGCAACAGAGGACAGACTTGACAATTACCTATTCTGTTCACTCTCTCTGAAGCACCTGGCATTGGCCACTGTTAGAAGAGACAATACTGGGCTAGATGGATCTTAGGTCTGACCCAGTATGTCCATTCTTATGTTCATTTTTTAATGAAAAGCTTGTGGAAAGAACCTAAACCATAGTTTCCTGTCTTCCCGGCTCTCTTTGTTGTGATTGCAAGCACATATGAGTTCTTCTTGTGTCTAAAGATAAAGTTTCTTTTTTGATTCAATATTTTCACTATGTGTTTGTCAGCAGATTATCCCAGCATAGACCTTGTACCTGTCTGGCTGGGCAAAGGGCATTCCACAAAGAAGCTCGAGCTTAATTAGGCACTTCTTTTTTTTTCTTTTTTTGTTGTTTAAAAAGGGGCGGGGGATGTCCAGTGATCAGTCTCAGAAGTGATTTTTTTAAAATTTCTTCCACTGCTAAGGAAGCCACTACTCCTGATTAAGGACTGTATATATTCTAAGTTTCAACTATAGTTGTAGCAATTTCTAAAAAGCATAACTTGATTTTTTTTTCAATGAGAAGTAATTTTTTTTCATCCTAGCCAAACTCAACTATCACTGAACAAAATTTCCTCAAATATTCCACAGGTCTACCTCTGAGGAAGAATCACCTTTGGTTTAGCTTTGGAACTGAACATAGAAACTGAACATAGAAAGTTACAGCTCAGTCCATTATTTTTCCTCCTCAAGAAGTCAGTAAAGTATGAAAGCAGACAATACAATTAGAGGTGTGCAATTTTAATGTGATTTAGAGATTGGGGAAACTTCACAAATTGTTTCTGAGGTTTGCAAAATTTGTTCAAAATAACATTTTTTCCTCAAATCTAAATATTTATTTTCTGGGATGATTTAATTAAAATTAGCTAAAAGGGGAGACAGTGCTATGTGTCAATGATAGAAAAATTGTCCCCAAAACTGGACTAACAAGCAGTGACTGCTCTAAGTATGAAAAAAGACAGGTTGTTTTTTCTCTTCTCAATGCTCTTTTTTTAATGTCTCTCCCAAGTTTAAAGTAAATTTAAGTTCAATGCAGCTTTCTAACCCATAGATTTCAAGTGGATTTAAAGTAGAAAACAAAGTGTGTGTGCATCCCAAGTTGTAACAAACTATTTGTAAAAAATATATACTAAAGTTCTATGAGTTTACAACAGTTTATACATATAGGCATTTAAAACAGTATTTGCACTCTCCTTGTGGCATTGGTGTACTGCTACTTTATTTGCTTCCAAACCTTTTTAAAATTTAATTTGCTGATATTTCAACAAAAATATCTCTTGATTAATATTTAAATCTTTATTGCAATTTAGTTTGCATTTTGCTTAATCAAATATTTATTTAAAGATAGTAATGACAGCTTAACATATGTTATCACAAAACAATGACAGTTCCTGATAGTAAAGGCACACGAGTCAAAACATTTGTTTCCATGAAAGGAACAGGCTTCCTTTTACCACAAGGCTTTGAAGAAGAGGCAAGGCTTTGGGTACGTCTACACTACGGGATTATTCTGATTTTACATAAACTGGTTTTATAAAAGAGATTGTATAAAGTCGAGTGCACGCGGCCACACTAAGCACATTAATACGATGGTGTGCGTCCATGGTCCGAGGCTAGCGTCGATTTCTGGAGCGTTGCACTGTGGGTAGCTATCCCGTAGCTATCCCATAGTTCCTGCAGTCTCCCCCGCCCCTTGGAATTCTGGATTGAGAGCCCAGTGCCTGATGGGGCAAAAATCATTGTCGCGGGTGGTTCTGGGTACAGCCTCACCCCTCCCTTCATGAAAGCAGCAGACAATCATTTCGTGCCTTTTTTCCTGGGTGAACTGTGCAAACGCCATAGCACAGCAAGCATGGACCCTGCTCGGATCAATACCGCAATAGTAGATGTTGTAAACACCTCGCGCATTCTTGTGCAGTCTACGCTGAACTGGGACCTGCAAAGCCAGGCGAGGAGGAGACGGCAGCGCAGCGACGAGAGTGATGAGGACATGGACACAGAATTATCTCAAACCGTGGGCCCTAGCACTTTGGAGATCCTGCTGGTAATGGGGCAGGTTCTAGCCATTGAATTGAACGCCGATTTTGGGCCTGGAAAACAAGCACAGACTGGTGGGACCACATAGTTTTGCAGGTGTGGGACGATTCCCAGTGGCTGCGAAACTTTTGCATGTGTAAGGGCACTTTCATAGAACTTTGACTTGCTTTCCCCTGTCCTGAAACGCCATAACACTGAGATGAGAGCAGCCCTCACAGTGGAGAAGCGAGTGGCAATAGCCCTCTGGAAGCTTGCAACGCCAGACAGCTACCGGTCAGTCGGGAATCAATTTGGAGTGGAAAAATCTACTGTGGGGGCTGCTGTGATGCAAGTAGCCAAAGCAATCATTAAGCTGCTGCTGCTACAAAAGATTGTGACTCTGGGAAACGTGCAGGACATTGTGGATGGCTTTGCTGCAATGGGATTCCCTAACTGGGGGGGGGCGATAGATGGAACCCATATCCCTATCTTGGCACCAGAGCACCAGGGCACCCAGTACCTAAACCGCAGGGGGTACTTTTCAATGGTGCTGCAAGCACTGGTGGATCACAAGGGATGTTTCACCAACATCCGTGTGGGATGGCCAGGAAGGGTTCATGACGCTCGTGTCTTCAGAAGCACTGCTCTGTTTAAACTGCTGCAGCAAGGGAATTACTTCCCAGACCAGAAAATAACAGTTGGGGATGTTGAAATGCCTATAGTTTTCCTGGGTGACCCAGCCTACCCCTTGACAGCATGGCTCATGAAGCCATACACAGCAGCCTAGACAGTGGTCAGGAGCTGTTCAACTACAGGCTGAGCCAAGTGCAGGATGGTGGTAGAATGTTCATTTGGCCGTTTAAAGGCACGCTGGCGCACATTACTGACTTGCTCGGACCTCAGCCAAACCAATGTCCCCTTTGTTATTGCTGCTTGCTGTGTGCTCCACAATCTCTGTGAGAGTAAGGGGGAGACCTTTGGGAGACTGAGGCAAATCACCTGGCCGCTGATTACGTACAGCCAGACACCAGGGCGATTAGAAGAGCACACCAGGAAGTGGTGCGCATCAGAGAAGCTTTGAAAACGAGTTTCATCATGGGCCAGGGTACGTTGTGACCGCTGTGTTTGTTTCCCCTTCATGACCCCCCCCATTGACTCCTTCCCTGTAAGCAATCCACCCTCCCCCTTCGATTACAGCTTGCTTAAGGAAATAAAGTCACTATCATTTAAAAATCATGTATTCATTATTAAAAAGTAATTATAAAAAGAGGCAGAGAACTGACAAGGTATCCCGGGTGTGCTTTGGGAGGAGGATAAGAGGGAAGGAAAAGGCCATTAAACACATTTCAGTGTAATGACAGCCTTTTGGTTGGACTGTCCACGGGGGTGGAGTGGGCGGGTGCACGAAGCCTTCCCCCATGCGTTCTTACACGTCTGGGTGAGGAAGACATGGAACATGGTGAGGGTGGTTACACAGGGGCTGCAGCGGCACTCTGTGACCCCGCTGCATTTCCTGAAGATCCACCAGACTCAGAAGTTATCAGTTTGATCACGCAGCAGCTCCAGCGTTGCATCCCGCCACCGCTGATCTTCCTGCTGCCACCTCTCATCTCAAGCGTCTCTCCTATCCTCACGTTCGTCCCTCCTGTCCTCACGTTCACTGGCATCTTTCCTGTACTTTGCTACCACGTCCTTCCACTCATTCAGATGAGCTCTTTCATTGCGGGTTACCTACATGATTTCAGAGAACATTTCGTCTCGCGTCTTCTTTTTCCTCCACCTTATCTGAGAGAGCCTTCGGGATGGAGTAGGGAGGCTTGAAAAATGTGCAGCTGCATGAGGGAGGGAAAAAAGGGAGAGAAGTATTTAAAAAGATACATTTTACAGAACAATGGTTATACTCTTTCACAGTGAACAACACTATTCACCTTACATAGCACATGTGATTTCACTACAAGGTCGCATTTTGCATCTTAATATTGAGTGCCTGTGGCTCTGGTGTTACAGATCTCACAGACGCAGGTCCGGGCATCAGAATTCAGCTTGCATGCGGCCATGGTAAGCCATTGTCTTTCGGCTTCTCCAGCCTTCAGATACACAGTGCCCTCTGATGCTTCTTTCCTGTTAACATGCAGCAGCAGAAGCCAACCCCCCGCATCCAATTATCTAGGATGATTGCTTTACCCTTCCCCCCACCACATGGCTGGTATCATGGAAGATCACTGCTAATCACCCCCATTTCCACCCCCCACCGCGTGGCTGGTAGCTGAGAAGATTCCTGCTAACCAAACACAAAAAACTCAGCGCTATCCTTCCTCCCCTCCCCCCGCTTGGCTACGTGCAAGGAAGGATTTCTTTTAAGCAACAGCCCAGTAGGAAAATGGCCATCTCTGTCCCCTTAATTAAATTCCTGAATTTCAACCAGGTTACCATGAACGCTATCACTCTGCTGAGGATTACAGAACGAGATAAAGAATGGATGTTTCTTGAATGCCAGCAATCACCAGGACCATACGCAGCTATGCTTTGTCATGCAATGATACCCGATTACTTTCTACATGCATGGCGTGTTAAAGTGTCCTACCATGGTGGACGGAACAAGGCTGCCTTGCCCAGAAACCTTCTGCAAAGGCTTTTGGAGTACCTCCAGGAGTGCTTCATGGAGATGTCCCTGGAGGATTTCCGCTCCATCCCCAGACATGTTAACAAACTTTTCCAGTAACTTTACTGGCCGCGAATGCATCTCAAGCCCTCATGGCAAATCAATCATTAAAAAAATGCTTGCTTTTAAACCATGTTTTATATTTACAGAGGTACACTCACCAGAGGTTGCTTCCATGGCTTCACTGTCTGGGCTAGTGGCTTGGGAGGGCTGGGAGGGTAATTCCGTCTGGGTCACAAAAAGCTCCTGGCTGTTGGGGCTAATGGAGAGCTGCATGCTCGCTGCAAGGTCGTCCTCCTCTTCCCCCTCCACAGAATCCTCAGCCATGGTTGAGATTACAACCCCTACCTCGGAATCCACAGACAGAGGTGGGGTAGTGGTGGCGCAGCCCTCTAAAATTGCATGCAGCTCAGCGTAGAAGCGGCATGTTTTTGGCCCTGAACCAGACCTTCCGTTTGCTGCTTTGGTTTTCTGGTAGGCTTATCTGAGCTCCTTAACTTTCACTCTGCACTGCACTGAGTCCCTGGTGTGGCCTTTTTCCATCATAGCCTTGGAAATTTTTTCAAATATTTTTTCATTTCGTCTTTTGGAACGGAGTTCTGTTAGCATAGTGTAGACCAGACCTTTGATAGATCTTGCTAACACAGAGACCAGTATACTTTTTAATTCAACATGATTTAAAGTAACCTAATCTAGTCAGTCAAAAACTATGAAATAAACGGTCTTCGGTATGCTAGAACTTATTTTGCAAAACATTTGAATGGCTGGAAAAGTCCAAAGTAGTTTAGAAACCTTCCACCTCTGTTCTTCACTCACACGTCTTTAAAATAAGTATCTTCAGAAATCCTTTGGTAGTAAAGGATGAATGGTTGAATATGGTGGCCAGAACTAGAATAGCAAAGTAGAACAGAACAAAGTTACTCTTATCCTGTGTTAACTGTAGGTGGCAGCAAAGCCAAGAAACATAATGCAAAAAGAGAGATTTTCCAGATGCCAACATCATTCATATGTCTCTGCTGCTGGAGAAGTACAGTCTTAAATAATATCAACTACTGTAGGTTCTTTAGTTGTCAATCTTTACTATTAATACTCATTTGAACATTTTGCAAAACAAGTTCTAGTATATTAAAAGAATGTTTGAAAACTCATTGAAAATGCCATCTGAGTAGATACAGTAACATTATGACAAATTAATATTGTGATTATGTGATTGACAGTCCATTTTAGAACTGCTTTGAACAGTTTTAGAACAGGTGCTTCTTTGCTACATTTGTTAATTAATTCTAGTCTTATAAAATTAGACATTCTTAAATGAAAAGCATTCCTAAGATCTCCAAGAGGTTTTCCAATAAAACCAGAGAAGATCAGACTTCATATATCTGATACTTATAAAGCAGAAAGCGAGCAGTAAACATAAAAAGAAACACTTTTGAAAAATCAAGTTACTTTATACATCATAAAGAAACAATAACACTTTTTTTTTCAGTCTTTTACAAATTATCTTTAAATGTAGTGTTTCTAGTATTGTGCTTTAAAGCCTGATCCTGCAAAGAGCTTTGCATGGGCCAACCCTTCTACCTGCATGAAATCCCATTGAATCCTTTGCAAGATTGGAGTCTTAATTAAGAACCTAGTATCACAACTGCTTTAAACTTAAAATAAATAAATAAAAAAGAAAAAGAAAACCAGGCAAAATATGCTTAGCCCTCGAAAGATAGTGGAAGAGAAAGAGGATAAGTACAAAAAGGACTTTTTCTTATAGTAGTCAAACAATAAAATAGTTTCAGTATGCTCTACCAGTCATGGCTGAGTTTTTATCTCAACATAAGTTGTTTGCCTGAGATTAATTTAGGAAGAGCATACAATAGCTCCAGGAATTTGTGGTTTCAGATGGTTAACAGTGTTATGCAATCTAGCTTAACAAGAGGGAGACTTTAGCTGTTTGAATTTGTTTCGCTGACTGTAGTGTCAAAAGAGGGAAGGCATTCTACTGAGAATGCATCTACAGTATTGATTTAGCCAGCAGCTGAAGAAAAAAAAGGACTGAGAATTTGTAATTTAACAAGAGGTTTGTCTGAGAAGAAAGACAAATAATACAAACTGATTGTTACTAGAGAAATCATAGCTTCAGTGGCATTGGAAAGTCATCAGAACAAAAGGGATACACCTGATATACTCTGTGTTTCAGTGTCTCAAAATATAGACTGATGTGGATATTTTAAGGATCTGTCAAGATCAAGAAACTGTAAGAAAAACTGGATAAAGAAATACAGTTCATTAGCTGATTGATTAGAAGGGAAATAAGACCCATGTCCATATGCTGTGACTGGCATTCTGGTAACTGATTTATTTATTATTTGCATTACCGCAGCACCTAGAAGCTAGGACTAGGACCCCATATTGGTAGGTGCAGTACAGAAGCGCAGAACTAATAGGTGGTTCCTTCCCCTAAAAGAGCTTATAGTCCAGTATAAAACAAGAGACAACAGATGGATACAGACAGATGAGACACTATTAGTCATCAAGATAAGTAAAGGTTTTAGCACATCAGCAACCTAATCATTGTCAAGTTCTTTGTAGACGTCATGGAAAAGGGGAGTTTTAAAGGAGGAATGGGAGATGATAGGTAAGACAGAGATAGGACAAGAAAGTGAAGACAAGCTCGTATTTGAAGCAATAGAGAAGTGGGTCAAAATATTGGGCTAGGAAAATGATTGCAGCGGCATTCTGAATGGAAATGAACAGAGCAAGACTGCATTTGTCAAGGCCAGTGAAAAGGCTATTGCAGTTATCAAGACATGAGATGATGAGAAACCGGATGAGAGTTTTAACTATGTGGATAGATTGGAAGGGACTCTGTAAAAGACAACTAAGTTCTCAGATCAGTGTAGGGAAAAAGCAGAGATCAGGTAATGGCCTTGGGTATTTGATCCGCAGTAAAGGAAGTGCAAAAAAAATCCTTCTAAAAAACTGTCAAGCAAGCTGGCCAAGGTCATTTTGGACATTGAGAAGAAAAGTGATCAAAGGATTGCCAGGCCTAGTTACCAATGTGTTCTCAACCAGCTTTTTCTAAAATATGTGTGTTTTTTCTGCACAGTTCCTTTATAAAGTAAAATAGTAAAAAGAAATTTTCATTTATGTTATGTTACAGTTAGCAACCCTGTTAATAAGAAAATGTATAACCCCCAAAATATAGTAAGTCAATGAATACATTTTAATATGTCTGAAAATGGCTACTCAATAGGATGAGCTTCCATGCTTCCTCTCTGTTGTCTATTACTATTCCATCTTCCTCTTTTACTATTGTGTTCCTATTTTATTCCTGATTTTACACTTACAACAACATGCAACATCCTTCTCTTAGTGTTATCATTTATTTTTCCCTCTTGTTTGGAAGTATTTTTTTGTCTGCAAATTTAAAAAATGCTCCATGCCTTTTTCCCCATAGTATCCAGTATATCCTCTTTTCCAAAGTGACTTTCATATGATACAGCAATAAATTATTTCACAGATGGGCCATTCTTGTTCTTCCCGTACCTGATAATAATTATCATAGTAATCAGACTAAAAGATCAAGTTTCATTTCTCATGAGATTCCATGTATTTTTGACAGATCTAGTAAGACTCATCATGTTGTAATTATGGTTTAATTTTTGTATAATTATATTTGTATGCATTTGTGAAACTTTTGCCCAAATGGTTGTATTGTTTAGCACTCTCAGAACATATGCCTGTAATCCCCAATGTGTTCCAAATACCTCCAACATTTGTTGATGTCTCTCAAGCCCAGTCTATTTGTTTTGTCAGGGGTCCAACAAAGTTTATGGAATATTTTAAGCTCCATCAAACTAGCACCAGCATCTCTTGTAACTCTTACTTCAGCATAACTGGTCACTTTCTGTACATAAAAGTTCAAATCTCCTTGATATAATTTTAAATAATGGAAGCTCTTGTCACATGGTCTAACAGAGAATGAGGGTATTTCAGATGCTTGCTTATGGTGTGATGTTTACATGACTATTTTGATTAAAATTCCACCAATGTTTGCCTTAACATTTTCCTTTCCAAATATCTTTTTTAGGTAGTTCCTTAATGGTAAATATTGCCAATGTCTTTTCTTGTGCAGATCAGATTTGGTTTGGTTTGATGCCCATGAACATCTCCTTGTAATAAAGATCTAAAGGCTTAAGAATACTATTTTCTGGTGGACCAATCTTTGCTGGTGAAAAAGAGAAGCTTTTGAGCTTACACAGAACTCTTCTTCAGGACCAGTATACCCACAACCTGAAGAAAAGCTCTTTATAAGCTCAAAAATTTGTCTCTTTCACCTACCGAAATTGGTCCAATAAAAATATTACATCACCCACTTTGTGTCTCTAATATCCTGAGACCATCGTGGCTATAACACTACAAACCATTTCCCATTGAATTCTTATAATGTAACTGTGACATGATGCCCCATATTCTTCACAGAAATATTGTTATAATATGATTATAACATAACTATGATATATTTTATGCAAGATAAGGCATTTGAGATATCATTGGAAAGCCCCCCCTCACATACCAATGCTAAGGTTAAATATAAACTGCCCCTTTAGCTTTGATTTATCTAACCTCAAAGTCCCTGTATCTATGAATATTATAAGTGCAAGAAGGGCTGGATTGAGCTTTCTACAAAAATCCATCAGCTAATCGTCCCAGTAGCCAAAGGAGTGGATAATAGAGAGAAAACTCGAGAGCTCTCTCCTATCAAGAACTGAGCATACAGTTTCCTTAGTGCTCCTATTCTTCTTGGGCTGAACCATCTTTGAATATTTTATTTCACGGTGTTACACTGAAGATTTTACTGGTTCCGTTTTCCTTGGCTTAACTAAATTCATAGGAGATTGTTTCCAACAGGACTATGTGCAAAATAGTTAAAACAAGGCAAGATAAATGCATGATCACGCTGCAGTAAAGCAAAAGAAATGGAACTACAAGAAGTTCAAAAACTTTTCAACACGTGTAGTATGAAAATGTTTGTGTGCCAAATTAATCATAAAATTAAGGGAAGACAATTCAATTATTTCATCACAGTAACACGTTTTAAGGTGATCAGATTCTAATTGCATTGTAAAATGCCAGTACAGTTATTACATATAAATAGGTCCATCACTAGAAAAAAAATTATCAGTGTTATGTGGGATGGTAAGTATTTGAATTTGTATAACTATAAATCCATGATTTTTGTGTGTACCTACAACTGAAACTGTGTGCAGACATTGGGCATTGTCTGTGTGCTGGTTGGGTACATATTTAAAAGCATGCACATGCTGGAAAAAATATGAATCTGATTTATATAAGATATATAGTCATGACCTCAGTTAAAAAGCTCCATTATTTAAAAGTATGCACCTTTTATTCACTTTTTATTTATAATTTAACAACTCATTTCTCTCTCAATGCTGTGTCAGACTTACAAGTCCTTTGGTACACCTTTCAATGTTAAACTAGATGACTGAAAAACTAGTGGCATATACAGTAGTGGGTGAAGACTTCAATGTAAGTTAAGTCACTCATCATCCATCAGTGGTGAAGCTAGACTTTGCCTGGTTAAAACAAAACTAGGTGTCAGGTCATGCTGTCATATGGGTGTAAATTGTAAAGTCTGACAAAAATGGCTGAGAACTTAAAAACTGGATGGTAATTGACTGTGAATCCCAGTGATGATTAATCCCAGCAATATTCTAAAGAAAAAGATCAAGCTTGTAGCTTTTTCCATTGCTTCTCACTGACTCAACAGGTATCTTTGGCTTCAGAGTTACACACAGACGAATGACAATCCTGGAATCTTATTATATAGATATTCTAGACTGGCATTGAAGAACTAGCCCATACTCTGATTATGAAATGACAAAGCTAGGAGTCGGGAAAGAAACTAATAATTAGTCTATGATTTAGTTTTGTATTTGCATTAAAAAAAATTTTTGTAATCCCTTACTGTAGAAGTAACATATCTTAATGGGTGAAAAAAACTATTAATTACAATAAATATTCCCTAAACTTAGTTGAAGTTTAGCACAGTAAAGTTACTCAAGAATATGCCTCTTGCAGGTGAAATAATGCTTGCACCTATTCACAGTTAGTATAAAAATAAATTGTGTTTGTCCATCAGTCCATTATGGGTATGCATAAAGATTGAGGGGTAAATCCAATTCTCACTTTTCTGGGGTACCCAATATGTGCAGTTATGAGCCAGGTACTCTCCTGTCTGTATCTAAAGCTTGGATTTTAGGGTCAAGGGCATGCTGTAGGTCCACTGCAGCATTTAGCTCCAGAGGATTTCCCCTGGATAGCAGAACTAGAATATCTGCTGCTGCACAGATCCTCTGGTTCCTTACCCTACTCACCTGTAAACATACACAGGTTTGGTGCTGCATTCCTGGGTTTGATGCTGGGTGCCAAAACGAAAGCCTAATTTGACAATTTATAAAATTGGGAAAATCTAAAAAAGGCACAAGTCAAATTTCATATATTCCTTGCCTATTTTAAGGCTGGTTGAGAATAGGAGGAGTTCAAAGGTTTTCCAAAGTATTTCCTCAGGATAGCTTCCACAATTGGGAGATTGTAGACTTGTAAGAGGAAAAGATTTTAAGGAATCATGTCCATTAACAGAAATATTTCCTTTACTTAACCAAAGGCTTGCAACAGTTACCTGACAGCCTGAATAGTGATCTTGCATTTTCTCCCCTATAGTTGAACCAAATCTGTTTTAAATTGAATCCACTGAACTTGGGTGCCTGATTGGCCTCATGGACATGCTGGTGAAATGAAGGAGGCCATAAGGGTTGCCAACCCTCCAGGATTATCCAGGAGTCTCCAGAAATTAAAGGTTAATTATTTAATTAAAGATTTTGTCATGTGATGACACCACAGGAATATGTCAAACCAAAATTGGCAACCTTGGAGGCCAATGAAAGGAACAGATCAATGATGACAGAAGAGGGAAAGGAATAAGATACAGGAAAAGCGAACTGCCACAAAAGGTATAAAACATTGCCAGATACTGCCACATGAACTGTATATTTTGAGCCAGATTGTGACTTTTACTCGTGGCTCACCTTGTGAGGATGGGGAAGCAAAGAGGAGCTGTGCTGCAGTAGAAGCCAGAGCCGAAATTTTGGCTGACTCAGCCAGAGCTCTGCTGGGTGTTCTAAAGAATTTAAAGTGGAGTGGCAGTTCTGCCATCCTTAGGGAGGCTGCAACATGCACATCCCGCTTCATATATTGGCTTAGTTTGATAGCCAGTACAAAACGGAGGGACACAGGGCCCCATGCTTATTCTCCACCAACCATGTCCCTTTTCTGTTAGTACCACTAAGCACACTAGCTTGGAGCAGTTTTCATGCTGAGGGGGCACAAAGACTGAATTATGCCAGACCCTGATGCAAGGCTAGGAAGAAAAGGCTGTTTGTGCCCTTTTCTCCCATGAATACCTGTGCTGGCGCAATCTGATGCTCAGTTTTTAGACAATTGAATAATTTCCATCCAGCATTAATTTTAGGTGTGCTTTTTATGCATGGATCCAGCAGGCTTTTATTTAATTGTCCATGAAGGCACTAGGTGTTTCTCTGTTGCTACTCATTTGAAGTGGAAGGTGTTCAGATACTATGTTGATGGGCAGCAGTATTAAACCCTATGGCAGTCAGACAGACAGTTCTTATTTATCAATCCATTGCTTATATACAACACCAGTCACCATAGAATATGGACACCTACGGTCTTCATTCCTAACTGGGATTTTTCTTTTACATATTTGTCACCTATTACATTTGTAATTTTTGGTAAACGTTGATGCTTGTAAAAATTGTATATTCTATATAGGCACGACATGAGCAGGAACTATGCCAGATTCCTTACATAGCTCAGCCAATGCTCTTCCAAGTGGCCAGTCCATAAAAGGATATCGTTCTTAGAGAAAGCCATAAGATAAACTAATGAGAGCTTATACAAATCCTCGATTAAAAACTCAACTGTACGCTATGTTAGGAGGTCAATCCATCTCCCACTGATGCCAGTGGAAGGACTCCCTTTGACTTCAGTAGGAATGAGGTTGGGCTCCTAGGAAATGGCATATTGTTACCCAATCTGAGAATAAATCAAGTGGTTCCCATTTCAGTGCAGATCACTGCAGTACAGAGGAAACATGAAAAATTAATTGGGTCAGGAAAGGAAATTTTATCACAGAAGCTAGCAATCCAGGAGATTCTCTCTTAAAAACACACAGATTTAAACAATGACAAAAACAAGAAGACATTCCTGGAAAATGTGGCTAGAAATGCATCACAAATCAAAAACATATCTAAGAGAGTCTGAAGCCTATATCTGGGGAAATTTATTATTCAAAACAAAAGGTTAATTGTTATTGTGATGGGTTACCCCCTCCCCTTTCCAGGATGCCACCTGATGTACTGGGGTACCATTGAGCTTGCCTGTTCCACCAGCCTGGGTCCCTTATATTGTCCTGCTGAGCCAGGCCCTCAAGCCTCCTCCAGGTAAGGACACACCCAGCTACAGAAAGACACAGACACACCCAGACACAGAAAGACATAGAAATCAGTTCTGCATAGGAAGACTCAGCTAGGGAATTGCCCAGCACTTAAGTGCACACCCCCTCTAGAGTGTAAACCCAAAATTGTATCATCTAATGCTGCACAGAGAACTGTGCAGCATAAGCTCATAAAATTTGCTCCCTCCCTCAGTGTGGAGGAAGACATGCACAACTTTTTGCCCCCCAGTTGTGAACTCCACAAACTGGTTTTAGAGAAAACAAAAAACAAGTTTATTAGCTACAAAAGACAGATTTTAAATAATTATACAAAATGTCAAACAGATCAAAGCAGATTATCTAGTAAATGAAACAAACACGCAAACTAAGCTTAATATACTAAAGAAACTGGTTATAATAGCAATTTCTCACCCTAAATGTTGTTTAAGGCAGATTGCAGAGGTTCTTGAAGGCAAGCTGCTCTTTCTTGCAGCTTAAATTCACAGGCCAGACACCCTCTCACATGAGTTCAGTCTTTTCTCACCCTTTGTCATTGTTTCTTAGATGTTTTCAGCAGTCATCCTGGGGATTGGGGATTCAGTGAAGAACAAACTCTTGATTAAGTCACTTCCCTGCCTTAAATAGGTTTTACATATGGCAGGAACCCTTTGTTTTCCAGTATGGTTCTTGCCCCTGCCCACCCGCCCCCAACCCAGTGGAAAAATACTGGTACTGTGTCATGGAGTCCAGTATCAAGTGACATGATCACATGACCCTGCAGTGTCAAAGCAGCCATGAGTCAAAGGCCATTTGTAGCATCCCAGGAAAGTGGGAGATTAATATCTTCAAAGACCTGTTGTTCTTCCTAATGGTCCATTGACTTGTTCACAGCTAACCAGCCAGACTGTTTGCATTCTGTCTGGTGGGCGTTCCCCAGGTGCAAACACTTTTGTAGTACAGATATATAGTCAATATTCCTAACTTCAGATACAGAAATGATACAGGCATACACCCAAAGAGGCTGTAACATGACTAGGCATGTTAGGGAGATAAGGAGTGGTAGGCTTCATCATTTCAAGGGACAGAGTTGCATATATATTCTCTCTGAACTCTGGAAAATGTGTTTCCCAAAGCTCCCTTGTGGTAATGTGTGGCTCTGCACAGACTCTAACGTGGCCCAAATGGGAGGGTCTTTTCGGGGTTCTTTCTTCAAAACACTCAGACTTTGATGTATACAACCGTCTGCAGAGCACCAATAGAATGCTGGTAAAATCCATACAAAATTCGAAACTTAATTTGAGCAATATTTTTAACACTATCAGGCATGATATGTAGCATCTTGAGTACTACATGATTTGAAATATGTAAATTGATACATTAACATGAAAGAATGAATTAATATTTCAGAGCTTGTCCCTAATTTTGCTTCTTTGTAAGGCCAGTGTAGCTGGAGAAAATATTTAAAGTGCCAGAATCCTGTAAAATCTATAGTTTTTCTTTTGGTCCTTTTGAAAATAATCTCTCTCTGATCAATTCTAATTGATTTTAACCTGTCTGTGGCGATCCAAGTGTACAGTTTTCTCTCTTGAACTGTCACCTGAATGAAAATAATTTAATTCAAACTGGGTATGTCAAATCCTGCAGTGACAATATCATAGTTTGTTTTCACTTAATGCTAGATGAGTGATGTAATTGTTTACCATGAAGAACGATAGAGTAATTGAATTAACTGCTGTTGAACATCTTGCAAATGTGTTTTCTTTCACTAGTGTTATACTCTGTCATTGCTTTCTG
The DNA here is from genome assembly GCF_007399415.2 of Gopherus evgoodei. Classification (NCBI taxonomy): domain Eukaryota; kingdom Metazoa; phylum Chordata; order Testudines; family Testudinidae; genus Gopherus; species Gopherus evgoodei. Next base: position 191,984,221 of record NC_044322.1, on the reverse strand, counting down.
CATTCCATTAGATTAAATGAGAGGTGATTAGGGTTAAAACAGGAAAACAACAAATAAAACTCCTGCTAATCAGACAGATACACTCAGATTTACAATTTCTCAGTCTTTTACAATTCTGTTTATTGGTTTGATTTACTTTATACGGAGCTGAAAAAATACATATATTCTTTTGCTGGGAAGGCCTGATCTCCCCCCTCTCCTCAAAAAAAATAAAAATAAAAATAATTAAAAAAATCCCTAAACTATACATTTTCATCTTACTGACAGTTTTTGCCTGCAAGGAGCTGATGTTGCCTGTTCCTCTTCCTCACCTATTGTTGTGGGTTTTGCTCTTTACACAACATAAATAATATGTAGATACGACAAGGGCATAGTGGGGATCAAATACTCATGTTTACTAACTGTACTGTCCTAGTAACTCGTACACAATGTTGCAGGTTCTAAATACAGAACACACAGAGCACCACTAGAGGCCTCACAAACTGTTTAAAGGGATACTACAGCTATCAGAGTTCACTTCTGCAGCAATGATGTCCTTTTCCCTGGGCTTTCACTCTCCCATTGTAAAATATCCTTGGATGGGACAATAGGGCTCTTGGAGAACAGTATGCCTGGCCTTCTTCACATCAGTTATAATTATTTTATAAAATTGCACATCACTGACCCAGCATTAAGCCAGCAGTCTTGAACTGGCAGAACTCTCACTTTTATACTTTTAGCACTGTAAGAATTTTTGAATATTTCCAAGTGTGACAAAGAGATCCCTTTCGCAAAGGGTCCCCTCTAGTTTACAAACAACTCTCACCTCAGGCCTGACAAACTCATTACACCAAATATGTGTCTTGCAGGATGTTTATTCAAAAAGAGTAACATGTAAGGTAACCAGAGAAAGCTTGTAACTTGTCAAGATTCATAATCATTGTGAGATGTATGCATGAGTGATATTTAAGGAATAAAGTATTTATATTGCATGTATGTGTAACACTGACAGACCATGGTTTTGGGATTGAACCTGGGACTTCAGGAGCTCAGTGCATGAGCCTCTACTGCCTGAGCTAAAAGCCAACTGGCTGTTAGCTAAGGCTGTAGAGCAGCCTCATTTTATCTTTTTCTCTAAGGGTCTCGGTGCCACTAGATGGGACAGAACACCACACCCAGGAGGTGTGTGGGTTACATATGCTTAAGGGACTTAAAGTAAAAAATAGTCATTGGGATGTCTCAATAATGGCCCACTTGGGCAAGGGGAAGTTGTCACCCCAGCCTGTCTGGCCAGCAAGGTACAATTGTTTAGCCTTTTGGAGTACTCCAGCCTTAAGTGGGAAACCATCAGAGGCAAGGACACACAGTCAAAACAACTTCAGGGTAAAAAAAAAACTGTTTTGAGTATAACAGAGTAGGGAGAAGTAAACTCTGCATCCCTTCACTGAGAAACCCCTTAAGGAAGGCATTCATGAACACTTGCTTTGTGTGAAACCAGCCAGCTCTTCAAAAGACTGAACTTGGGGGTGGTGGGGAAATCTACTTTACTAGATAGGAAAGGTAACCATTAATAAGTATAGACCCAGGTTTGAGTTTTTATGGTTTAGTTTTGTGTTGTAACCAGTTGTTTCCATCACTTTCTCTTGTTTCTAGTTAAATCTGTATTCTTTCTTAAATAAACCAATGTTTTTATTTATTATAAGGTCTCACAAGTTCAGAGGGTTACCTTGCACCTCATAGAATCATAGAATATCAGGGTTGGAAGGGACGTCAGGAAGTCATCTAGTCCAACTCCCTGCTCAAAGCAGGACCAATTCCCAACTGAATCATCCCAGCCAGGGCTTTGTCAAGCCTGACCTTAAAAACCTCTAAGGAAGGAGATTCCACCACCTCCCTAGGTAATCCATTCCCATGCTTCACCGCTCTCCGAGTGAAAAAGTTTTTCCAAATGTCCAACCTAAACCTCACCCTCATGGAGCAGAGGCTCTAGAGTTTCTGTGAGTAGGCAATGTCAGAGGCTTAATATCACAGGGAAATGATTCAAAGGGATTGGGGTGCAACCTGAAGTTAGGGCTGGCATAGCCCAGAGGAGAGGGCTAAAAGGCTGGTGGGCCAGGAAGCTGATGCCTTGCTACCACAAGAAAGACTCCCCCTCATTGGAGGCGGGGTAACAAAAAGTGACTCTGTCCTGGGTACCTGAGAACCATCACAACAAGTAAATCTTCTAAATAGTTTGAGTTAAAATTAATTACAAACTGGGTCATTTAAAAAATTTAGGATCTTTGTCACTTTTTGTCCTGAATTATCTTAACAATGGAATAATGGAGACACTTAACACATTCTTTATAGTTAAAATTAACTGACATCACATAGGTGATATTAAAAAAAATTGGAAATAAACTAAATGATTAAAAATGTATCTAATTTTTATGATTGTTTTGACTACAGACAGGCTCAACTAACTCTTAAGTGGACCCTATGTGACAGAGATAACTCAGCCAATCACCACCCTTCTTCTACAGTTAATTTCCATACATTTATTTTGGACGTAATGAGTTAATGATATGAGGAAGATTAGACATGTATTGAGAGATTTCAAAGTGGATCGTGTATCTCAACTTTCATTGCCCTTTAAAGATTTTGTCTGCATCTTAGCTTGGACATCAGTTTCTGTTGGGCTCCCCATGCTCCATTTCACATTGAGGCATCACTTCTGGTGAAACGAAGGTAGGAGCAACAGGGGAACCCATAAAACACAGAGACACTGGGAATTGGGGACTAGGCTATCTTTGCCTGCCCCTTCTTTACAAAGCACCAGTCTCAGAAACACAGTTTCTGAACCAATAAATCAATTGTAAATTAAGGTCAGATTAACCAGTATGCTTCAGCTGCTTTGCACTACGCTGACAATGCAAAATAGCTGTAAACCCAGTTTAACTAACTACTGTACTCTGGCTGGCTTATACTGCTTTAGCACATCAGTGAGTCTGCCCTTAAAAGGTAATTTAAAAATATTTTATTTAAGGCTAACACTTTGTATTTTCAATTAATTAGAAATATTCTGTGGTTACATTCTTGTACATTTCTTGTTCATCTATGAAATCTTTAATTTAAAAAAAAACTAAGAAAATTCCCAGACAAAAAAGTGGAATTAGGGTTGAGAGTACACACCAGTACCTTAATGGTGAAAGGTTTTACAGTAATGTTGTAATTATTCAAAATCCAAGCATTACACACCTGGGCAATTTAGAGATGAGGTTACAGTTAAAAGAAATTCAAACTTTTTAAAATAAGAATTACAGAGTTAAGACACCCAAACAACCTTAACTCTACCCTGTAGTGATCCCATGAGGAAGGGTAAAAAAGGGGATGGGAAATCTAAGATTTAAAAATCAGTTTCTTCCAATCTGGGACCAAAATCATTAAAATGCTTTAATATAATGTGACAAGCAGAGTGTATTAATATATTTTATTGGATCAACTTCTGTTGGTGAAAGAGACACGATTTGAGATACACAGAGCTCTTCTTCAGATCGGTGTAGTTTGAAAGCATGTTTCTTTCACTAACAGAAGTTGGCCCAATAAAAGATATTACCTCACCCACCTTGTTTCTCCAATATCCAAGGGTGAACACAGCTACAACAACATTTCAAACATTAATATAATGTGTGTGATTATTGCATGAATTTCCAAAGCAAGTATGGTTTGGGAAATAATTACAACATACCGGTTATGTTTTTCATCTTTAAATTGCTAATATATACTGTGAACCTCACTCCACCTTAACATAAGTTTTGCCAGGTAATATGTAATGTTTGCATCTTTACATATATTTGTGTATAAATGGGCATGTACAATCTCATATCTATATGTTCTTACATATATAGTGGTGATAAGCTTGTGATAAATTGCCAAACTATGGGATAAACTTATTGTCCATTTTTGACAGTTTGTCCTGGACTCTGTCAGCTAATCTATCTCCTCTGAGATGCCTACTACTAACATTCAAAATGGCTACAGTTTTTTTTTAAATCCTGCCAGATAAAATTTCTTTTTTTGCCCAAACTATATAGAAATCCTCAAACGTAACTCCTGTATCTCCCTGCAAAAAACATTACAGGGCTAATGACTCTGGATGGACAACATGTGAACCAGATTTAAGATCAGATAACTCAGGGTATTTGGGGCTAGAAATAGGAGCGTAATATCATTGGACTGGTTATATCAGTTTCCACTACAGTATGTAAGCACTAGCTTCTAATCCTGCAAAGGCCTGAGATATTGGACCTTAATATGCTTTTTCTGATTAATACAAAAGCTACATAGTCATTTTTAGAAGATTTTCAACTGGAGTAATTATAATTTGCCTCTTATCTGGGGCCTGTGCAGTTGGATTCATGGCAACTCAAGTTTTACAGGATGAAGGCTACAAAATTAATCATAAATTTAAAAAACTTGCTCAGACATGGCTAGGATAGGTATTTTGCTAAGTATGTACATGTAACTCAGGTTAATGGGTCTGACGAAAAAGGGAGCCAAGCTCGTTGCTGGGAAGATGAGAGATGGGGAAGACTACAGTATGCGCACCTCACCGAAGTGGAGCCTTCTGATTGTAAACTCTAGGGCAGTGGTCCCCAACGTGGTGCCTGCGGGTGCCATGGCATTTATGTGCACCTGCCTAGTGCCCAGCAGGGGACCTGCTGGGGACAGAGAACTCAGGCTGCGGGCGCGGTGTTCTCTGTTCCCGGCAGATGCGGGGCCTGCCTTGTTCCCGGCAGGGGAGAGAAGCTACAGTCCCACGCCTGCCAGGGACAGAGAACTCGGGGGCTGCAGGTACCGGTTTTCTCAGTCCCTGGCAGGTGCGGGGCCCTGGCTTAAGCTGGAGAGAGGCCATGGTCCCGTGCCTGCTGGGGATAGAGAACTCTAGGGCTGCAGGTGCTGGTGTTCTTGGTCCCCAGAAGATGCGGGGCCCACCTAGTGCCCAGCAGAGAAGAGAATCTGGGGCCCCGCACCTGCTGGGGACAGAGTACTCCAGGGCTGCAGGCACCAGTGTTCTCTGTCCTTGTTGCTTTTCTCTGGCTTCTCTCTGGATTAATATATTATGTAATATTAAATATGTTTTTGTATTATTTAATATACAAATACAAAATAAGCCTTGAAAAACTGTTGGCACCTGCCACGCTCTTCTGAAAATGTGGATGTGCTACTGGTCACAAAAAGGTTGGGGACCACTGCTCTAGGGTATATAAGGCTGACTAAGAAAATTTGATGGGAGATGAGGAGAACAGCTGTGTCTGAGAGAGCATGGGAGATCTCCTGAATGTCTGTCTCTGCCTGAGGCATTTTCTGTTTTGCCCTGAATGGGGTTTGCCAAACTACTTTGGGGGAGCACAGTAGGACTTAGGGGGCCTCCTCACTATTTTTATGTTGTGGGGACTTTTTCCACTGTAACACCTTTTGCTGATGTAGAGAGGTTAGCTCCCTGGGAGAATCGACACCAGGATTGCCAATACTGCAGGATTGTCCTGGAGTATCCAGGAATTAAAGATTTAATTTTTAATTAAAGATTGTCATGTGATGAAACTTCCTGGAATACATCCAACCAAAATTGGCAACCCTAATCGATACTCTCAGCAACTTGTTGCACTCAAACACCTTCTGTGGGTTCCTCCACAAAACGGGAATCAACTAGTATGGAATAAACTGGACTTGTGAATCCAGAGAAATCAACCCGGAGGGTTGTGTTATTTGTGGGTTGTATGGTGTTACTGCTGTTCCGCCTCCAAATCTTCCATCTTCTTCCTTTTAATGTGTCCTCTATATTTCCCTTTATAATTAAAGGGACCTTGATTGATGGTTCATCCATTATGGAAATGTCAGAAAGTATAGATATGAGGTACCAGGCTAGTCATAGGGATGAGTACCCTTCAGGGATCATCAAAACTTTATAGGTAGGAAAGGTAGGGTTCCTGGCTACCATAAATAGTTGGGTGGAAGCACCACCCATTAGTGGCTAAGAACTCAAGCCATTGAAACCCACTGCAGCCAAAATAGAGAATAACAAGGTAAGGGCTCCTGTTGATGATTAGCTACCTTTAGAGGTGTGGTGACCCAAAAAAACCTCCTTACATACATACTCCAATATATAATGGTGTGTTTAAAGATTCCCTTTGTACATATTTGGGATAGCTTCATTACTCATGTAACCCTTCTGCCAGAGTTGGCAGAAACAAGGGCCGGATTCAGTATCTAGGAGTTCCTTTTCAATAGCACAATGCAAAACCAGCTCGAGCCCCCACCTAGTGACCTGGGACAATTACATACCTCCCCTGGGCGCCTCTAAGAGGCAATACTTCCCCTCTAGCAAGCACAGAGTCTGAATGTAGCAAAAGCCTTCTAATAAAGGAGGGAAACAATGTGGCACTATGTTGGGGAAACCCCACAAACAGGCTTCATAACACAAAACATGAGCAAAAGACCCACCCCCCGACTAAGTTGGGCAGGGTTCTTTTCCCATCAGGGTCTTAAATCCAGCAACCCACAAGTCACCCAACTCACAGTTGCTGTCCTTGGTCAGTTCAGCCCCAGAGTTCAGAAGTTCATCAGCAGAGTTCACCTCCCAGCTTGGGTGGAAGGGCCAGGGGGAGGCATAGAGGAACCTTACACTGTCCGCTGCTTGGGCCCTCGATGGCTGATTGCCATGCCTCTCTGGGGGTACTGTTCCAGTCCTCTCCACCAGCCATTTCACTAGCCATGCCTCTCCACCAGCTGATTTCAGCTCTCAGTGATTTCAGCTGTTAATAGGGGAGCCTCACTGCTGGTGCACCTGGATAGTCATTGCAGCAGAATCACTAGCCCAAGTAGACCTAATGCTTAGACCTACGTATCCATGATTTCAGCTTTATGGCATGTAACAAGACTCCTAATTGAGTCTAAATTAGCTCTGTTATTACACAGTGGAGAGAGGAAGGGTCAAGGGGGTGTTTGGGACCCACACTACCAGGTACAAATACCTGTCATGAGAACATAAGAACATCCGTACTGGGTCAGACCAAAGGTCCATCTAGCCCAGTATCTGTCTACTGACAGTGGCCAATGCCAGGTGCCCCAGAGGGAGTGAACCTAACAGGCAATGATCAAGTGATCTCTCTCCTGCCATCCATCTCCATCCCCTGACAAACAGAGGCTAGGGACACCATTTCTTACCCATCCTGGCTAATAGCCATTTTTGGACTTAACCACCATGAATTTATCCAGTTCTCTTTTAAACACTGTTATAGTCCTAGCCTTCACAACCTCCTCAGATTGTCCCCAGCCTCTCTCAATTCACTGGGCTTTGGAACCCATGTCCCTTGCCTAGCGAGTGCTGCTTAGTTGAGGGTGAGTCCCTTAGTCATAAAATGCCAAGTACAGATCTACTGTCCTTGATCCACATAACCAGGATAACAACCCTTTATTACTCCTGCCCCAATAACAAAGAGACTGGGGATCCCACAACAGCCAAAGTGACCACAGCCCACCACTAGATGTCAGGGGAGAGCTCATTCTGATTCTGCTTACGTCCATATATAATGTGGACATCCCAAATGTGTATAAACATAACCTGTATACCACAGAGCACCAATACCTATTTTTATGTGTACTCTGTATTGCCTATATACAAGGCTTGCCTACATGTGAAACGCTACAATGACACAGCTGCAGTGTGGCTGCCGTGCTGATATAATGCTTCAGTGTTAGCAGTATCTACCCCAATGGGAGGGGTTCTCCCATCGGTGGTGTAAGTTATCCACCGCCCCAAGCGATAGTGGCAAATTTGATAGAAGAATTCTTCTGTCAACCTAGCGCTGTCTATACAAAGACGTAGATTGGCTTAACTATGTCCCACAGGGCTGTGGATTTTTCACACCCTGAGTGACATAGCTGGGTCAATATAATTTTCAAGTGTAGACCAGCCTTTGGATAGAGATCAAAATACTTGTACAAAGTCAGGCATATTTCATTTATAAGGACTGAGATATCTTTTTTTGTACTGTAAGCAGTAATACTGCATTGGCAGGAGAATAGCATATTCTGAAAGTCTTTTGCATATTTAATTGATATAAACACTTTTCATTGATTTATTTGTAAACGTATACAATATAAAGCCTCTCGATTAATTCTGAACTCCTGGATTCCTTTGGACTGGAACACTGAGGTCTTTTAATATAACTGAAACTACTAAAGGGCTTTTTAAATTACATGACCTCTTCTTTTGATAATGCTAGCCTTCGTCTTATTTAGTTGCTGTGTGCTTTGCCCGTTGATAGGTTTTATATTTATTGTAAAACAAATATAGTACATCACAATATGAGTTTTTGCCAGCTGTTTTTGTATAATTAGCTGAAAAGGCCTTGTCCCACAGGGCTTAAACAGGTACTGATCCACCACAGTTATGATAAAATACCTGTAATATAAAGACACAAATTCCAATTGTATCCCATTTTCCTAGACTTCCAAAACCCATGTTTCAGACCGATTTCTAGTGTGTTGTATTATATTTATATTGCAGCCAACTGAACAAAATACAGCTGCTGTTTGCTAAGCAGTCAAGAAAAGTTTTCTTTCTTTTAAAAAGAAAACAACTTGTTTTTACATCTTCTGTTTTCTGCTAATATTCTCTGATTAAATTATTCTGATATTATTTGGCTATCAAAATCTGGGTATTGCTTGAACTTTGGTTGCTAAGAAGGAGAATGTTGCATCCCAGAGAAGTGTCAGGGCTAAAGCTTAAAGTTTGAGAAAGAGGCCCAAACAAATACTTAATTTTTTTTTGTTTTTTTATAGTAGAGGACAGCAGGGCCCATCCCAAGAACAGCTAGGATTTAACTCCTACCAGACTCACTGCTCATTGTCTTTGAGAAGCATGAGGGAGGGAGGGAGGCTTTAGCCCAATCCTATTGCAAAAGGACTGTGTGTGTTTGTGTGTGGAGAGGATCCGCTCTTGCTAACCCTGCAGGAAGTCTGTGAATATGTGGCCATCCTTCCGTCCCTCTACCATCCCAGCAGAAGGCTCCCTATGGAGAATGCCTAATTTTGGCCACCCCAGCAAAACCCACCCCTGCAATAATAGGGACCCAATACACAAAGCTCTGTTAGTGGGAGCAGCAGACAGTTCAAAAACAGGGACCATTTCGCCAGGGGAGGGGTTGGCAGGCCCCCACAGGACTTCTTTGCTGATGTGGTTCGGTATGGCATGAACCATTAGTGACCAGAGAGGAATCATCCTTAGCCACCCACTGCTGAACAGCAGCAGCCTTTTCTTCTGCCCTATAGTGACCCTAGAACCACATAATTGTGATTTACACAGTTTAGTGTTTGGTCAAAGATTAAATCAAACTGATTTTTAAAGATACCTTAGTTTCCCCCCCCCATTTTATGGCTTAATTATGTGGCAGATTTAATTTGGATGCTCTAAATGTATATTTCCATATTTCAACATATTTTGATTTATTTTAAGATTAATCTTAAGTCTTCATTTCCTGAACTTATAACACTTGGTTTTAGGATAATTACAACTTCCTAGTAATATATATTTTACCTTACTTACTGATACATGCTCTTAACCTTGACTTTAATATTAATGTATTTTTTTCTGGGAATTTCCTTGTGTTTTGGTAACTAAAAATGTCATACACAAACGCTAAAGGAGATGCTAAAATATAATAATACCGTGAGATATTTCTAATTATTTGATTATATGAAGTAACCTCTTTAATTTTTATGGCCGTACACCTTGGTTGCTTTATGCTACTCTGGAGAATCACAAAGCACAAACTACTCTCCATTCCTCTGCAATCCATCCCCTCAATCATTCCTCCCTGGTATCCTTCACTCTCTTCTACACATACAGACACAGTTTTCCCCACCTTCCTGAGCAGATGTGGCAGGTCTTGTAGCTTTTGAAAAAAAAATTGTTTTAAGATTAACGGTAATATTTTGCCATTATTTTTTAATAACTGAAAGTTTATCTGTTACCAAATAGATGCTGATGCATAAAATCTCATCAGTAGAATGTCCTCTAGACAGTATTTGGTCCTGCCATGAAAGCAGGGGACTGGACTTGATGACTTCTTGAGGTCCCTTCCAGTCCTAGAATCTATGAATCCTTCACAGAAACTCATAAAGAATTGCCCTGTTTCAGAAAGGCCTTCATTTTCATTGTTCTCAATGGGACTGAAGCCATGGGCTGCTCTTGCTTCTGGTGTCATCTTTCAAAATGGCTACCACCTCCCTCTGTTCCCAGTAGGAATGAAGCAAAGATGCTCTCAGGGCAGATGATGGTCCCCTATGCTGAGACAAGCAGAAGTTGGAAGGTGTGTAGTGAATGAATGAGGCAGGGGTCTGCAGGAAGACAAAGTCAGGTCTGATGGTTAAGGCAGTTGAATGCTACACTGGAATATTTCTTTATATTCCTGCCTCTGCCAAAGAGTTCGTATGTGATATTGGGCAAGTTACTTAAAGCAAACTTTTCATAGATGGTCATTAATTGTGTGTACCTCATTTTCTGGTTGTCCAACTTGAGACCTGGGGGTATGAATCACAGAAGTGCTAAGCAATCATGTCTGCAACTGAAGTCAATGGGAGTTGTGCTTTAAATGTTTAAAATGCTGCACAATGCTTAGTACTTGAAAAATCAGTCTGTGGGTGCCTTAAATTGGGCACTCAACATTCATGAATACTTTTAACCCTAATTTTGCTGTTCTCCTGTTCCCTATCTATAAAATGAGGATAGTATCACCCCCTCACCTCACAGAGGCTGTAGCAGAGAGGTCTGCCACTTTGGGGACAGTAGGGGCTGGGGTCCAACCAGCCCTATTCCGAGGCAATGGACCATTAAAGAGCAGGTGCTTTGGGACTGAAAGTCTGAGGAGAGGATAACCAGGCCTAGCTGGGAATGGGAGCCTGGTGACTGAGTAGTGGGGACTGTCTGCTATAGACTATAAAGGAGGGAAACCTGGACATAGCAGGGACTTAAGCCCAAGTGATGGGGGACTGTGAGCTTTAGAGATCAGCAAAACATTTAAGGAGTAGACCAGCTCCTACACATGATCCAAGGAAAAGGACTTGGTTTACCTGTTGGTTGTAAGTTAAACTATTTTAATTTGGGGAACAAAAAACCCACACTGAAGAAAGGGGACTGAAATAATGCTACTGGTGAGTGTTTTATGTCCTTGCTGACTGGTGAGTGGGGACCCATCTGCTTCCAGGTGTGATGTGAAAATAAATTCCTCAGATACTGTAGTGATGAGCACCATATAAAAGACCATGAAGAAATTAATAATTTGAGTGTTTGACCTTGCAACCTTAATAATGTTCTTTTGCAAATTTAATATATAGATTTTTAGGTTATAGGTTTTACTAATTTAAACAAAAATGGAGTGGAGGAAAGGGAGCTCTCTCCACAGTAGCTGTTCTTTACTACTTGCTTCTCTCTTCTGCTTTTTCTTTACTTAGCTATCTTAATCACAGGCATCTCCTTCCACATTTTAAAGCACAATCTCAATGATGCCTTCCTTAAGTTCTTCTGTTTACGTACCTTATCCGGGCCAGTTTAATTTTCCCTAATGAGGTGCCTGCTATCTGTCTGGCTTAAGTACAACCCAGAATTCTTCACATGGCTAAGTCAAATGGCTCTAAGCTGCTATAGAGTTCTAAGCCAAAACAATACTTGCAGCTACAGGTCATTATAGAAAGACAAAAGTTATTTTAAAGAAAATTCTAGTTCATCCTTAGAAGTGTGTTGTCAGTTTCCAAGTGGAATGTGCTAGCAGGAGTAGTCAGGAGTCAGAAGCACTCCAGGATAATCATAGCACTTAAATGAGCCAAAGTTCCTGGACTCGGAAAATCATGGGGCATGGGTGAGCGCTGGAGGCAGGTACTGGCTATGCATCATCAGAAAAGCCCCTTCAAAACAGGAAGCCAATGAAGGGAGCAAGAAACAGAAATAAGCAAGTCTCTAAAATAAAAATTAAATTTGAGGTAGGCTGAGGAGATATAATTAGATGGTCGGGGAAGAAGTCTGCAGTTGAGTGTGGAGGGAAAGCTTAGATTTTAAAATAATAAAACTGTAAGAGTTATTCCAAACTGTCTGAAAAGAATGCTGATAATTACACTGGTCTACAATTTTTGAGAAGTCGTATGCTTCAGAGATAAAATGTGCTATTTATTATGTATTTTGATGTGCTGAATTCAAATATGATAATTAAAATAACTGATTGGCTACTGTTTCTAAGATAATTAAGTTTTTACATTTTATGTCTATGTATATTGTGTAGATAGTAGAGTTTTAATGATAAATTGTAAACCTAGGACTTTTCATGTGTTTATGGTTGCTTTACATGATATTTCACCTGTCCCGTTTATGTTAACACTTTAAAAATCAGCAAAAAAGTTATATAAATAAAATTTATTATGAAACAAAAGGCAAAAAAATATTATGTACATAGTTTAGTCCTATTCAGTGTCTACTCGGCGCTTCTTGGCTCGTCTCTTGTATTCATTAAATGGAGCATCTCTTGTCACTGTCCAGCAATAGTCTGCAAGCATTGATGGGCTCCATTTGCCCTGATAGCCTGCCAGGAGATTCCACTGCTGTAGTCTGGAGCCCAACAGCTCTGCCTTACTCTTGGGTAGTTCCAAATTCCTTGGGTAGTTCCAAATTCCTGACAAGGTCATTCAGTTCACCTTGTGTTATGAGGTGTGGTTCAGAGGAGGAGGATGGGAGAAAATGTGGGTCCTGTGACATTGATGGTTCAGGACCAGAAGTTTCATCGTCTTCCTCGTCTGACTCAAGTGAGAGTGATTCTGGTTCATCAGGAACCGTGGGGTACTGGGCGTATAGCTGATGGAATGTTTGGATAATGCACAGTCCACTTTTTCTTCTTTGACACACTTTTCCCAACTGGAGGCACCATGCAGAAGTAACAATTGCTGGTATGATTTGTTGGCTCTCTCCAAATCATTGGCACTGCAAAAGGCATAGATTTCCTTTTCCTGTTCAACCACTAGCTAAGATTTGTTGCACAAGTGTTGCAGCGTATGTGTGGGGCCCACCTGTTGTGCTGATCTCCAATTTTGTAGCCAAAATAAAGGTGATAGGCTTTCTTAACCATAGTGGTTATACTGCGCTTTTGTGATGCAAAAGTCACTTCACCACAAACATAGCAGAAGTTATCTGCACTGTTCACACAAGTACGAGGCATCTCTGCTCACTTTGGCTAAACAGAAATGTGTCCCTTTGCAAAATCAAACACTAACAAAGAAGAGAGCACGACACTGTATGATTTCTAGAGCTGATATAGGGCAATTTGTTCAGCAGAGTGATGTAAGCTTCGTTATGATTGCATCATCCATGACTTCTAGGAATAACATGATGCAATTCATATCATGTATGATGCAATACCAGCATCAGATTGCATCATTCATTGTTTTGCCTAAAAAGCAAGTACTGTCCAAACCCAGTCATAGATTTTTTCATAGATCCAGTCAAAGATGTATTTTAGTCATTTCTGGTTTAAATTGAGATCTCTTCCCTTTATAACTCACTTATCCTCCGCCATTCCCAAGTCAAGGGTCATATATACTGACTCAATAGCATATCATGAAAACTAGAGCCAATCAACAATTTTAAGCATCATTTTTGTTCTCAGTGACCCAGAATTAGTAAAGTTGGACTACATTTATTTCAGAAGCATTTTGGCTGTAGAGCAGTGTTATTTTTAAACTTGAGAACTGTCAGTACATTTTGTGGCAATACCAATTTCCAGTCTGATTTGCTGGTTTTACCTTGTTCCTCCAAAATACAGGATTGAAATGTGGATTTCTAGGGTAACTAATTTTGAAGATAAACATAAAAAGTCACCTGTGTTGACTCACTGATGATGACTTAAGTTCCCAATCGCATAGTGATTTGAGGAAGCTAAATAAAAAGAAATAAACTTAGGAGGTAGAATGGACAGCAAAGATGATCTTCTGTGATAGAGGCCTGTGTATTCTCTACTTCCTGCTCTCTCTTTTGCTCTGTCTCGCTTACCAAAATGTACGGTGATGAAGTCTTGTTGTCATTTGCAGCCATGTTTTCAACATAAGTATGTGTAGGGTGACCAGATGTCCTGATTTTATAGGGACAGTCCCAATATTTGGGGCTTTTTCTTATATAGATGCCAATTATTCCCCACCCCCAGTCCCAATATTTCACACTTGCTATCTGGTCACCCTGAGTCTGTGTACAGTGTCCTTCAAGGCTATACATCATAGCCTACCCACTGCCAACTGTTGGATAGGGAAGCAAGTCAACTGGCACCATCCAAAGAGCCCAGAAATGAGAGTGAGCCAAAACATCCGTTCCCAAAGCTTTTTGGAAGAAATAAAAGGTGGTGGTGGAGGAAGGGGAGTTACGGGTAATTTCTCAACAGACATCAGATGAAGGAAAAGGAAGGGAGGGTGACGTGTCCTATGGAGGGCATGCAAAATAAAGAAATTAGATGGATTTGATAGGAAATCTACATTTTGTTTGGGTTCTCTTGGACTTAGGGGTTCATATGAAGTTCCAAATAAACCACAAGGGCAAAATTAAATTTCCCATTTTGTTTGCTGAAACAACAGGAAACTAAAGCTGCTAGTCCATTCCAATTCTACATAGAAATATCTGAAAATTAGGGTTTATATGTGGAGCGTGGGGCACAAATATAGTCTTTCACTGTATAATGGTTTCCACTGAGTCTTTGGAATAAAACAAGTGAAACAATACTCATTCCTTAGAGGACAAGTGAAACTTTTAGGCTCCAGGTCTGTATAATATCACAAACACCATTATGAGATCACTGAAGTGATTTAGAGCTAGCCAAAGGGCTTTATTCATCTCTGACACTGGGGTAAATTAGTATATCTCTACTGATTTCAATGGAGTTATTTCTGATTTACACCAAGGCTAGTGAGAGGTGAATCAGGACCACATTTTTTGAATTTGATCCCAGGCCATATTGTTGTTGTTTTATTTATTTTATTAGGCTTTCAGATAAGAAAAACATATTATTTTCATCTATTTATACAAACTCCAAATTGCTGTGAAATGCTTTTCCATTCCTTTTTGCTAGAAGCAGGTAGTTACTGTGATTTTTCTGCTACAGCTGATGAGGCAAACCTTTATAGAGATTTTGGCAGATATTACTCCTGCATATAGAAGAATAGATAATGCACTTAGAAAAAGCTCTTGGGACTCCTGTGAATCTTTTTATATCAACTAATAAATCTAGGAAATCTTAGCTTGACAGTTTCCACTAATTAAAATTCACAAGCTGAAGTGTCTTGTTTATAGAAAAACCTTTGTCTGGGTCATTAGCTTTTAGAAACATTTGTAATCTTCCAGGAATTTGATTCCACTGGTAAAGCACAGGGGGCTGCTCGCTGGCACTTAAATAAACAGTGGAATACTTAAGCATGGCACTATGAAGTAAAGATATAAGGCTGGGGTTGTTGGTTGAAGTGCCATAGCAATGAAGGAATTGTCCTTGAGGCTTTTACAATGTATAGCTGAAAAGTTACAATAAGAAAATGACTGCTCCAAACTGTGATAAGAACTTGCATTAAAAATGACAGTCCTGATTCTGATCTGTCATGAGTTTGCACTCATGTAGTCCTACTTACTTCAGTGGGAATCACTCCTGGTTTAAACCTTTGAGCTAAGACAAAAGCCCACCCAAAGTTTTGATACAAAATTAACTGATGAAATAGTTTAACCCTTTGGTGATGTATACAAAGTAGTTCTTCATTAATTCTCACTTTTGTTTCACTAAACCACAAATTTAATGCTGTACCACTGACAAAAGGTCTCAGCTCCAGCCAGTATGGCTAAGATAGAACAGCCACATGCTATAATGAAATATTATCTGAGTAAAAGTTCATGATTTTTATAAAATATGCAAGGTTAGAAATTCATACAAATTTTAGTGGCCTGTTCGATATTGTAGCCACTTTTATGAAGACTAAATTGAAAAAAAAACAAACTGGCACTTTTCAACAAAGTATGTGGTTAATGTATGTACTTTTAATCGTGTTTGCTCATTTTCTTTTTAATGCACAACTTTCAATAATCCACAAGTCTCAAAGTCATCATCATGAAGTAGTAAAGTTCTGCCATAAACAGATGTTCTCCCAATAATTAATTTAATTGGTAAATAAAAATGCAATGAAGAGGAAAGGAAAACAATTAATGGAAATGACAGTGAGTGGTCAAAATAAATAAAGAAGGAATGACAAAGGAGAAGGGGAAAACTTCAGAGTAAAGAAAACATGAACTAGACAGGCATGGAAGTGCCCAATCAGATTATATTTTTGGCTCTTGAGGAATAAAAAAAGTTATTTATCTCACAGTTTTTAGAAGATGTGAGGAAGAGGTTAAGACATGAGGGGGAAATGACCAAACGGATGGGTTAGGCAGGAACTAGCCTCTGCCCATTATTCTAGCTGTGTTGCATAAGACTAGAGAGAGACTTATTATTATTATTATTGAGTTTTCTTTTTTGTGATTGAGAGTTTCATCAAAGGAAAATTCTCCTCTGGGAATTTGCTGTTTTACATTGCATTTTAGGCTTGACAATTCAACTTTTTAGATAACTATTAATAATTGTGAAAAGGATGATAATATCCTTCACATTAGTTAATGTTAAGTTAAACCTAAAACAATTTCCTTTCCTTCCTGGTCTTTGAAAAGTGAAACAATAATACTAGTCTAATGTGATTAAAGTAATTTAAACATAAAATGTGACTTCTATTTAAACTACTGTAATTTAGATTCTAGATATGCCTTTTAAAAATAATCCTAGTTTGTCAATACATTTTTAATTGCTATTATTTTAAATATAGTTGCCAATATTTTCGCAATTTGCTAGGGTGGAACCAGCCAGGGAACACTTATTTACCAAGCAGCCCTGTCACCAAGGCCGCAGCACTCTGAGGTGATTTGGTCCTAAAGTCAGTGGCAGTCTCCCTGGATTCTGACACATCCTGGTAGAATTCTGCTACAGATTCAGATGAATTATACTGTAGATTTTTATTGATTTAAGTATGAAAATGAATAATAAAATCAGTTCAGTAGCCCCTGTGCTATTTATTTCAGTATCAAATTCCGTTTATTTGTAAAAATAATAGGAGTACTTGTGGCACCTTAGAGACTAACAAATGTATTTGAGCATAAGCTTTCGTGGGCTACAGCCCACTTCCACACCTTCAAATTTCAGTATGCCACAGATTTTTTTTATTCAAAGTGCCCAAATGCATCATAACAGTTGTTGGAGGGAGCGGGAGGAAATGGTGAGCTTAATGATAGGCTCTGCCTTTTATAGGCAGGGCCTTTGGAAGTACAGCTTCCATTAGGAGGCATTTCCCTTTGTTGAGGGAAAGCACTAGTTATATTTCCCTGAACATAGGAAACCCTCCACCATTGCAGTCTGAGTCCCAGTAGCTCTGACTATAAAGGCCAGCTTTAGTATGCATGTTGGTCCTTATCCTGGGAGGTGAAAGCAGAGTAGTGGCTTTTTCCTAGGATTGGTTGACAAAATGTAGTTTTCATCAAATTTTTCCATGGGAAAAATTGCCCATTTTGGCCAAAAAAAGTGAGTTTCTAATGGAAAACCTAAACAAAAACAAATCATTTTGAATTCATGTTTCTGCTTAAAATGTTTCATTTCAACTTTACATTTTGAAACAAACTGGTTGAAGAATTTTGTTTGGAAATCAAATTTTTCAGAATATTTTTGTTTGCAGTCTTTTGAATTTGGCTGCTTCAGGGATTAAAAACAAACATCATAGCAGAATTTTCCATGAGATGTTTTCTGACAAGCTGTACTTTCCTAATAGATCCTAATATGCTGTAGCGATTTGGAGGGCTGGATAGCAGTAGGCTCCAGACCATGGTAGAAAGAGGTATGGGCCTGGTGCCCCCTTACGCTCTCCCTTGAAAATGATTTAAAGGAAAGGGTGATAAAGGCCAGGCCTCCTCTACAAGAGGGTTTCCAAAGGTATTTTGGAGGGTGAAGAGTGAACAGGTGCAGTCAAGTTGAGGGTGATATAGCAGAAAACTGAGGATAGGGAGGAGAAAAGGACAGAGTAAATGGTTGGAATATAACCATTTACAAATACTTGAAGGCTGTAAACAATCAGAATGGAGATAAACTATTTATTGGATGGAAGGTATAAGTAGGAGTAATAGGATGAAATTAAGAAAGATGAAATTTTAAGCTGAATATCACAGAAATTTGCCTGACAGATCTATTAACCAGTGTAATAATCCCCCAAGAGAAGTGGTGGAGGCCTAATCAATTAGCATGTTTAATACTGGACTGAACAAAACACTAATTAAATGTCCAGTAGGGAACAATCTTGCACTAATAAGAAAATAAAGTTAGATGACCCAATGAGATTTTCCTACTTCCAGAGTACATTATTCATTCCCTGGAGCATGCCCTTGGTTCTGTAATTTTGCTATCAGCTAAAGCCCAAATTTAGTATCTTTTACAGGATGTGGTTTATCTATATCTTTCTTTGTCCAGTGTGTTCTGGGAATTATGTCAGCGGATCTGGCTTGTAAGAGAGGGATGGGTTAGTTTGGTTGACAGTTGCTGGCAATAGATTGTTATAAATTCTGAGGTGTATAGCACAGGTCACCATAATATCTGTAAAATAAACACTGATAAACTCAAACAGTTTAAATTTTGTAGTATTTATTTTATGAATCAAAGTTGATTGTTTGTAGGCATATGAAGAATACTTTGAAGATGGTGTGTGTGTGTGTGTGTGTGTGTGTGTGTGTATATACACAAACACGTCTGTATACACAGGCACACACACACACACATATAAGAAAATTATATAAAATATTTGCTATTCACCAGGCTTTAATTTGCATGTAATTTTAGTTGTAGATGTTCTCAAAACTTTACATCCTATTGTTAGTTCTACCATTGTTGTAAATCACGAAAGCCCATAGAAGAAAACTCCCAATAGTTTTACAAAGCAGTATACATCTCTCAAGAATCATTTGAATTTGAACCTGTGATCTATGACAGGAGCTCAAGTAGAAAATTGTGAAGAAATTTACTATTCAACAAAAACATGCACTTTAAGCATGCTTTTCTTGGCCTAATTCCTAGAGCAGTTTTGCATGCAGAACTTCTATAGGCTACAGAATCTGATCTCCTGTTTGTTTTGACTAGTAAATGAAAAACAATTGCCAGCAATTCAGCATTGTGGCTAGTAGAGATACTTATGAATAACCACAGTTGAATTAAACCCAACTAAACCACCTCATTAACAAGGAAATAAGTGAGGGTTAGCCTGAAGATGTGGCACTTCATGGAGACAACTCCAGAAGAGGTCAGCTCCTCTGAAGTAACATGCTTTGCCAAAGTTCCTAATCCCGGCCTGCACAGAATTAAAGTTATCAGTATAATTGCCTGTACTCAGATGGTTTATTTCCGAAGAAAATATATTGGCTTTATCGACATTCTTTGTAATGTTTGCTCGTGAGGGAAGGTTGTGAGAGAGGGGTACAATGTTAAGTGAGAAAGGCAAAAAAAGAGGAGGGGTAACAAAAGGAAGTTGTAAAACAAGTTGATTAAGTCTAGTTTTGTATGAACTTGTTTAAATAGATTCCAAACTCTTCACGTAGCTTTGCTTGAGAACAGAAAAATGAAGTGGACATAGGAAAACTTAAATATTTTTCCAACCCTTTCT
Source organism: Gopherus evgoodei (assembly GCF_007399415.2). Lineage (NCBI taxonomy): Eukaryota > Metazoa > Chordata > Testudines > Testudinidae > Gopherus > Gopherus evgoodei. The sequence continues at coordinate 191,964,469 of NC_044322.1, read as the reverse complement.
CTTTGTAACCTTTAACATACTGTCCTGAGAAATGAGAGATGTGGGAAATTGCTGCAAAGAGTAGTTGAAGAAAGGATAGCAGGAAAAGGGAGGAGGGACAATTATGAAGCACAAATGAATGAAAACATTTAAGCTTTCAGAGATTTTAGAGAAAAGAGGATTAAAATGATTGCAGGAAAATACCTAAAATGCTCTTGAAAAAAGAGTAGAGGGGGAAGATATTTTGAAGGGAACTGAAGGAAAATATACAAACAAATAAAAAGTCAGTTTCTTGTTTCTACTGACATCAATGGCAAAATTTCTACTGCCTTCAGTGGGAACAAGATAAGGCCCAAGATAAGTGAGAGCAAAACAGTAATAGCATGAAAATGTTAAAAACTGCAAATGAAACCTATCTATGGTAATTCCTGTAATTCGTGAAGGGGTTTTGCTTGTTAAACTGCATTATCTCCCACCTTTGTAAAGGAAGGAAGCAGCTTTTGGAAACCATGAATGAAAAAGTGAAACTAATAAGTGAATAAACATTTTATTACAAATAATGTAAAATAAACTAAGTCATGTAATGAAATAGAGCCTGATCTGCAAAGTTCAGATTTGGATCCAAACTTTCCCATAATTTGGGAGCACTCCAGTTGTGGGTTCCATATCAGGCTCATTATAGAGATAAGCTCAGGCCATGAACTTGGACCTGGATCTGAACTTTCCCAAAAATTGAGAACTTTTGGATCTGGGGTTCCAGTTTGGGCCTCTCTAACAATTGTGACAAATTTCCTCCTCTACCTTGGTGGGTCCTGCATTTATTGGCAGATCTGCTCACCTCAGTGATCTTCCCCTCTGGTGGAACCCACAGTCTGGGTCAGCTCCTCGTGTGTTTGATCAGGAGTTGAGAGATTTGGAGAGGGGGAACCAAGGCCCACCCTCTACTCCAGGTTCCAGCCCAGGGCCCTGTGGATCACAGCTGTCTATAGTGCCTCCTGTAACAGCTGCATGACAGCTACAACTCCCTGGGCTACTTCCCCATGGTCTCCTCCAAACACCTTCTTTATCCTCACCACAGGACCTTCCTCCTGGTGTCTGATAATGCTCGTACTCCTTAGTCCTCCAGCAGTTCACTCTCAGCTCCTCACACACACTCCTTCTCCTCTGGCTCCTCCCTGCCTGACTGGAGTGATCTCCTTTTTAAACCCAGGTGCCCTGATTAGCCTGCCTTGATTGGCTGCAGGTGTTCTAATTAAAGTAGCTATCTCCACTGCCTTCTAGAAAGATCTTAATTGGCCCCAGGTGCCTTGATTAACCTGGAGCAACTGCCATTTGGTTACTAGGGTATTAGGGATTTGTTTAGCCTGGGGCTAACAGACCTGTTTCTCGGTACTTTCCTGTAGCCATCTGGCCTTGCCCCATCACACACCATTTTGAACCAGGTGCCACAGACTTTTCAAATGAAACATTTCTGTCCATTTAAACATTTACAGTTCTTTTTTACTATTAGATTATGAGTTTGCACAGAGAGAACAAAGTAATGCTAGTGTTACTCTTAAGCCCAGATCAGAGCTCATGGTCTCATTTAAAGCAGCTTTGATGGATACATAGCTGATTCTGTGATCAAAAACTTGTGCCATCAGGAGAATTCCACATGCTTCCATCAGGGAGGGGTTCCTTTAAGTAGGAAACAACACCAAAAACTCTGGAATTGACAGATTTATTGCCACAGTTACAATATTTACTTGTAATTTAAGGGCTCCTCTAAGCTGTAAAACAGGAAGGGATGGTTTCATTGCAGACAAAGGATCCATCTTCTGCTAGAATCCATGAATTAATCCCATGAGGAGTGTTTTGTTGTACGGAGAGTTTTCTATCCATTGGGTTTATAATGTTCCACAGTATTATCACTTATAGTCATTTTTTGCCAAATGAAGGCATGCCAGGTTTTGTATAAAACTTGAATTGTGTGAAGGCAGCATTTGTCAATGAGGGTAAATATTTTTGTTGACCATGTGCCAAATTCCTTTGTTGTCAAAGTTAATGGATTTACACCAAGAATGCATTTGTCCCAGTGGTAGTAGATCAGATCCAGAGCACAGACTTGTATTTTTTATAACAATATGGATTATTGTAATTGTTGAATACAAAGCAATATGTAGCTACTGACAACTTTTACACCAATAGCAAACTGGTGCAGAAACATATGATAATTTGATGAACAAATTTCAAAGTGGTGCTATGTATATAAATACCAAAGATCAAATTCTATATCCAGCCAACAAGTTATATATGTAGTAGTGTATGTTTGTGTGTGGGATTTATCAATACTTGCACGGATGTATGTGCACACACATTTTTTGCATTGTAGCCTACCGTTCCTCCAACACCCACACTGAGGATAATTAGAAACACTATCTAAATATCAGCAAGCGAGCAGAGAACTAAAAGTACAGTCATGTACTCCAGTCAGACTCTTATCTTTGTAGGATAAATAACTTATAATAATGTAGTTATAAAAATAAAAAAAGTCTCAATATGCCCAGGCATGCTATCTTAAACAAAATTAAAAAAGAAAAAAAGGTGAAGAACACACAAAGCTAATTTAATGGTGCACCTCATTCTAATAACATTTGGCATATCAGTAATCAAACCCTCTATTGTCCTCAAAAGAGAAGAAATAGGCTAGTGGAAATGAGAAGAAAAAAGCACATGAATTTGGCAGTAAAAAGCAAAATGCTGACAGTGGATCAAGGCTTAGTGATATCTGTTCAAACTATATTATATGTAGGTTATGCTAGGACATCTGAGAAGCCACAACTTCATAGGGTGTATATTTAAAATTCCCTGTGCAAAATTAAGCATCCCAGCACAAACATTTTTTCCTTGTCTATCAGTACCTATAGAATCCCTTCTCTGCTCTACCTCCTCCCCATCATTTCTAGTCACAAATAACATTAGTGTATAATAAGCTTTGACAATGAAGAGAGAGGCAAAGTCATAGTACTAATCCCCTGGATGTAATATCTTGCTGCATTAAATTTCACAGTATCTTGCATAATACATACTGAAATACAAAACAGATCACTGGAAAAATTGCTAATATTAAAACTTTGGAATTAATTGCATCTGTTGATATTTGTTAAACCATTAAACTTTGCATGCAGAAAGGCAAATGGCAGTGGTTAATTGTACAACCATAAATAGTAAAATCCAAATATACTAAATATTAATATATATTATGATGAATCTGCTGAGCAATATTAAGCATATGACCGTGTGAATCTGCTACTGCTTTTCCAGGTCCTGACTGGAAGGTGATAGCTCACTAGGAAGGGAAGGTTCAGTGGAAGACTTATCAGGGTAGCTAGCCCTGGTGACAGCAGAGGAACTGTAGGCTGCCGATTTGACTGCGCAGCTGGGGTCTCTTGGTGTACGAGTAACTGGCACATAGTGAAGACAAGAATATGCACATCTTGTAAATAAACAAATTACACCAGACACGAGGATATGATATAAATTTATCTCCAGTAACAGAAACTAACATGTTGTAAGGCCCCCAAAATAATAATAATCAAAAAATATTTTTTCAAAATTTTTTTAAATACATATTTTCAGTACCTCCATAATTTTGTTTGTTGCAGAAAGGTTAAGTACATTTCTTAAAGCTATAGGTGGAGTTAATGTCAGAGTCAGCATTATAACTGAGGAATTCTTTGTTCCCAGTTCTCGGCTCCTTCCACTACATCACCCTTACTACTTTTGGATGCCCATTCTTCTTCTGTTTTATATTACGTAGCAGCCCCAGTCTTTGACCAAAATCATGTTGTGCTAGGTGCTGTACAAACACAGAAGAAAAAGACAATCTCTGCCCCAAATAGATTAACATAGATTAAAATATATTTTACATTAGTGCAGGGCTGGCTCCAGGCCACAGCGCCCCAAGCGCGTGCTTGGGGTGGCATGCCGCGGGGGGTGCTCTGCCGGTTGCCGGAAAGGCAGCAGGTGGCTCCGGAGGACCTCCCACAGGCGTGCCTGCGAAGGGTCCGCTGGTCCCTCTGCTCCGGTGGAGCATCCTCAGGCACGCCTGCGGGAGGTCCACCGAAGCCGCGGGACCAGCAAGCAGCAGAATGCCCCTGCGGCATGCCACCATGTTTGGGGCGGCGAAATTGCTAGAGCTGGCCCTGGTTATGTGTCAGTGATCTTTCAGGGGTGTGTGATTGTGTGGGTGCATGCGTGCAAGGATCTTTGCCAGCTAGTCAGACAGTTGATTTGTTCTGCTTTTTGTCAGTTTTCTTTTATTTGTTCTCAGAAACTGTCTAGAGTGGCTGGTCATAAACAGAGTGACTGTGAAACTTCCTTCACAAAGAAAATCTATCTTACTTTTCCAAAATTTATTGTAACGTCAGTACTGTATTTATTGCTTTTTTTGCTTTGCTTCAAAATTTCCTTCACTACTTATTATTAATTTTATTTAGGATCAGCTAGTCAACTCTAAGGACAGGTGGTCATGCATGCAGAACTTTTAAATAAAATCCTTTCCCTCAAAAAATCATCTTCTATCTCCATTCTTTACTACCATTAGTACAGCATTTGTTTCTTTTATGTCGTCTAAAATTCTACCACATACTATTAATCTTATTTAGCATCAACTACTCAGCTCTTTAAGGCAGTTCACTGTGCACTCCTGAAAAATATATCAAAAGTTCCCTGTGAAAGACTGACTGGGTAAATACTGTTCGTGTGTATACTTGTCATCCTTCAAGCCTTTCTTTATTTTACAAATGTTTAGATAGTTTCATAGTTTAACAGAAAATTTACACTAAAATAATAACCCTTTATATTTCATTGATATCTTATGTGCTAAGGCCACATCTTCTAAATACTAATGCATGTGCTTAGTGTTGTTAGAACTACTCTCACACTTAAAGTTAAGTGTGTATGTAAAGGTTTGCAGAGCCTGGGCCTAAATCACCCTCCCAGCTATCAAAGATACACAAGCCTGTGCACAAAATGGGCATAGGCCTGGGTAAGATCTAGTGATCAAGAGAAAGGGGGAAAGGATATTATACAGATGATCTCTTTCATAATATTTTTCCATTTTCTTCCAGATTTGACTCAGTTTTTTTACTATGGCCCAGGGGATGGTTTTCTCTTCAATTGAACAATGTCTCCAATTCAGTATTGCATATATCTGACATTTGGCCATTTGTCAGATTTGGCACTAGTGCCCTAGCCCTAAGTACAGACTGCAAAGGTTTTGTGCAAGTTTTGTTGTTGTTGTAATTTCCTGCCCTAGAAGAAGCATTCAGGGAAAGCAGCATTTTAATCTTGTTATAGAGTGACAGAAATTATTCATCTGTCACTGCCAATAGGGTTGTGTATAGACAGGGCAGTGGTGGTTCAGAATTGTCATGTAACATTATTTTGGAGTATGGCTACTTTAAGGTACCCTTCAAATATGGCTTAACCATGAAAAATGACATAATAAAAATCATATATAGGATTTCATATCCATTGTTTTACTGATTCTATAGCGTAACCAGCTTGGATGCTCATCCTTTTGAGGGATGGGGGTCAGAAAGTCTTCCAACTATATGTATATATTGCTTTCTTCTATCAAAAATTATAGTTTGATTGATGTGGTTGACGAGATTTGACAAACTGTCTAAATGATATAACCTTCTGGGTCATAAAAGTTACATCAAACTTGGAGTAATGCTGCTATCAACATAAAGTGACACACCACATAGCTAACATGTTCATGCACAGTGATTCTATGATATAATGGCTTAATATGACCTTGCTTTAGGCAAGCTGTTTGGTGAGTGCAGAAGAATATTCAGTGGTTCTTATGTTGAATGACTTGCATTAGATGAACATGACATTAACTTGTCAGTAGCTTAATTTACAAAAAGTCAAAAGTTTATTTTCACTTCCAAATACCTAAGACAACATCAATTTTTTTTTTAAATTGAGATAGAGAGGAGAGGAAAGGAAAGGAAAGGAAAGGAAACTGTCTTGATATGTGAAAAAATGCCAGTTCATTGACAAACTAATCCAAGTAGGACACCTAAGGGAAGAATGATGTAAGACTCAACATATGTGTGCTCTATCTGTGCCAGTTTAAAAGTTCATTTTGCTGCTTTGCTAAATTTTGATTTGCCGTTTTATCTGATGATCTTAGTTGCTTGATAAAATTATTAACTAGTCTCCAAAATCCCTGCCAAATCCTGCTTCCTTTACTCACATCAGAAGTCCCACTGAAGTCATTGGGAGTTGCACATGCAAAGAGAATCCAGAATTTGACTCTTAATTAAAAACATGTATACTGTTAACTTAGAGGAGTTTCAGGTGAACTAATTACCCCAAAATTCATACTTTGAAGGACTACATCATTTTAAAGCCAAATATGGATACAATAACTTTAAGAAATGAAGTGCTGTGCTATTTTTCCCAGCTGTTTTCCTTTTATTTTGCCACAGACCAATCCTTTACACAGCTAAATACTCTCTAGGCACCCATATATTTATTGGCTAGGTCCCATAAGAATTCCAGCATAGGTTTTACTGCAATGCAGTGGCCAAATTACCTTAATGCTGTACTACATAATTGGCATTGTGCCTCAGTAATAGATTTTAAATTGGAACATAATATTGGACATGCATTGCCCCAGCTTCTCAATTAATTAATGTATAATCACATATTTACTGAAATATAATAATTTTTAGAAGTTATTCATGTCCTTAAATGTATTTGACAGCCAATGTTTTCCTACATGTAAAAATCATTAGTCCTCCTCAAAGAGTCAATCCACACTAAAATTAAATTTTTAAAAGTAATCCAGTTTTCAAGTTATCCAAGTGCAAAATATGTGCCTGAAAAATCATTTGTGTATTTTTCTAAGGAAGGATCAAAAACACTGAATAGTCAAGAACTTTGCCTTTAAATTTTCCCGATACAACTCAGCTTCTAGATTAGACAAATAATTAGAAATGTTAGCCCCAAATAATATTTAACTTTCATTTTTTCTCCTATTACATTCAACTAGACTCAAGAAGGTTTAACCAACTTGGACAAGTATCCATTGCTTGGGGCTTAATTTGGATTTCTATGGACTGGAAAAACTATGCCCCTTTTTTACAGTTTTTATGCAAAGTAAATAGTCTAAAAGCATGTGAAATCCTTTTAATTTCATTTTTCAAACCTCAAAATTAAAGATCAATTCATGTTTACTTTGAGAGACAAGCTTAGATTTGAGTTTTTTCTTCTTTTATCCAAACCAGTTCACTCAAATCTAGTCAATCAGTGTTGGTAAGTGCAAAGTATTGCACACTGGAAAAAATAACCCCAACTATACATATAAAATTATGGGTTTTAAATTAACAGTTACCCTCAAGAAAGCGTCATTGTGAATAGTTGGAGTAATTGTGGATAGTTCTCAGAAAACACGCACTCCATATGGAACAACAGTTAAAAAAAGCTAACAATGTTAGGAACCATTAGGAAAAGGATAAATAATAAAACAGAAAATATTATAATGCCACTATATAAATCCATGGTATGCCTACATCTTGAATACTGTGTGCAGTTCTGGTTGCCCCGTCTCCAGAAAGATATATTAGAATTGGAAAAGGTACAGATAAGGGCAACAAAAATGATTACAGGTATGGAACAACTTCTTTGAGGAAAGATTTAAAAGAATGGGATTATTCAGTTTAGAAAATAGATGACTAAATATAGGGGTTATAACAGAGATTTATCAAATCATTAATGAAGCTGAAAAAATAAATAAGGAAGTGTTATACCCCTTTACATCACACGAGAACCAGGGGCCATCTGATTAAATTAATAAGCAGTAGATTTAAAACAAACAAAAGGAAGTACTTCACACAACAGTCAACCTGTGGAACTCATTGCAATGGGATGTTGTGAAAGCCAAAGTATAACTGGTTCAAAAAAGAATTAGATACGTTCATGGAGGATAGGTCCATCAATGGTGTTAGTCAAGATGGTTAGGGAGGCAACCCTATGCTCAGGTGTCGCTAAACCTCCAACTGCCAGAAGCTGGGACTGGGCGACAGGAGATGGGTCACTTGAAATTGCCTTGTTCTATTCATTCCCTCTGAAGCATCTGAAGACAGGATACTGGGCTAGATGGGCTATTCATCTGACTCAGTATGGACATTCTTATTTTCTTTAAAGATCTCTAGATGAATCTTCAACTTCCTTTGGCAACTCCCGCCTCCACTGCTTAATGGTTTTTCTAGTAATACAGTTTTTCCCAATAACTGACCTATATTTCCTACAATGCAGCTGCAGCCCATTGGTGCTACTTTTGTCCTCAGTGATAAATGAGAATAATTGGTCTCCTTCTTCTTTATAGTTGTCCTTATATATATTTATAGATATTTATCTTGTTATATCTCTTTCTTTTCTCTAGGCCAATGGTTTTCACTCTGTAGTCCATGGACCCCTGCAGGTCTGCAGACTATGCCTAAGGGGTCCATGAAACATTGTCATTACCATAGAACAGTGGCTTCAACCTAGGGGACTGTAGACTATGTCTAAGATTTCCAAAGGAGTCTGCACCTCAAATTTTGTTAGGGGTCCACAAATAAGAAAAAAGTTGAAAACCACTACTCTAGGCTGAACAAACCTAGTTATCTTACCCCTTTCCTCTTGGGTCCTATTTTCCAAACACATCAAAAGATGATACAGCTGTCATGTTAGACAGATTTGGTATATCTCAACCTTGCAATTAGTTTTACAGTTCCAGCAGAATGATGGTCTATTAACGTTTCTAAAGGGGATTGTGGTTGCCTCAATTTTAATCTCTCTCAGGATGAACTTTTCACCATGGCACTTCATATGAAACTCAGAAGTGCTTTATAAAAAGTACTTATAGTCATTTGCTATCCATTTTACTTAAATTGAATAGATAACAATTTTATATTACAATTGTAGTTATTTTCATTATTGCCTTGTTCTGGATAAGAGAAAGGATTCTCACTTTTTTCTTTACATTTTTTTAAAACCCTAGGATATTATTTTTAAGGACCCAATTCTCAACCTCTGTTCTCTCCCTCACACACACACACACTCCTGTTAAGTGTCTAGATACCTGGCATGGGGCTGCTGTGTGCATGCACAGAGGCAGAAATATAGATGCTTAAGGAACTTTTATGGCAAAAAAGTAGGTGTTGAGTGAGTTTAGTGCCTACGGGGATCTGTGAATCCCAGTGCGGCCTGATTCTGGGATTTAGGTGCCTTAATCCTTTTGTGATTCTAGTCCTCTGAGCCAAACTTTTCTATATATATGCCTTTAATAGGCTGTCCAGTTTTGAAATTTGGCTACTCAGATAACTACTACAGCACAAAAATGCACTTTGTGTGCTTTATCAAATGTCCATTTGAGTCTTCAAGTGTAGGATTTGGACTGCCTACTAAGCATATCATATATGAAAATGGGGTCCTCAGTCAAACTCCTCCCTTCAAATACATCCTGCTTTATTCATCCAAGAAATAAATGTGGTGCTTGAGAAGCTAATTGTCATGTAAGTTTTGCAATTTGTGTTTCAGTCCTCTGATTAGATGACCACAGAAACACATGTAGAAATGATGTTAAAGATGACTGGTATTTTTAATTCATCAGCTCATTTTTAAGTCATGTGACATTTTAGACTAGTGACCATGTCTAGAGCTGAGTGAAAAATTCATCATGAATAATTTGCTTGATGAATTTATCCTCTCTTCATGTTCATGAAATGTCACAAGTAGGTTGTGATTTCCATGACTTTATTTATTATAATTATTTATTCAGTACTTCTTTAAAATGGAAAGGGGGCAAAAAACCTTTCTGAATTTCTCAGACAATTGCGGTGAGTATATGAAATATTACTGTGTTGGTTAGCTCTTATTGGTCAGACAAGTTCAGTGCTTTCTGTTCCAGGAATGGATAGGCATAGTTTGTATTTAGGAGGAGCAGCTACTGGGGTTTCCCATGTCAAAATAAGCATCATGGTCACGTTCCATAACAAATGTATAAAAATACAGAACTACTCATTTCTGTTCCAGAAGCTATTACTGGTTGTCCATAGACAAGACTTGGTAAATGTATGCAGCTATGTGTGAAAATACATGCTCACTGAGCAGCAGCGGTGTCTGGTGATTTCCAGATTTACTGCATTTTGTAACTGTCATGGACACCACTAAGGCTGTGATGGCTAGAGAGCTCTAAATAATATTCATTTATATTTCCCAGCATTTGGAGGACAGCCCACACAACATATGGGAAATTATTCCACAATGATAGTATCAAATATACTTCACCACAGCATTCCATCATCTAAAGTCTGTTACTTGAATCTAAACACAGATGATTTAGTTAAATACTTTTATTGCCACTTTTAACTGTATTTTGTCTACAAGTATATTATAGTTTTTTGCTATTATTTAAATGCACAGTTTACCCTTCCTCTGCCATTTGGGCAGAGCTATAATTGGGGCATTAAGTAGGTTAAATAGCATATTTTAATATGTCTGATATCATTCACATTGCATTCTTTGTAGTCCATATCCTCTCCAGCCTTGGCCTATGTCAGACGTTTCAGAGGATGATGGAAAAAAACCAAATGACAAATGTGTATTGCACCTTTACCCAATAGAGGAAGGATTTTCTTGTGACATAATTCCAGTGGGTATGATTTTTCATTATGAGAAACTGAAATTTAAAATATTTCTAAACATTTGGGTTTTAAAATTTTCAACAAATGTTGGGTTTTTTTGAAGGAATTCTAAGAATTGTTTAGCCTATAATGGGGCAGCTTTGTAAAGGATTCAGGTCATGGAGAATTTTTTTTTCTTAAAACTATTGTTCAGGGAGAAAAATGGAATCCAATGCATGGTGTATTTTATTCCTGAATATTTGTGATTTGTGTGTGTAATCTTGAACAAACCTAATTCGGTCTGCATGGGATTTGTGGACCTTCTCGGTGAGCTTTCTTCCAAAGTGGCACATGATGCTGTGCAGGTTCACTTCAGTTTTAGGATCCCACTCAATCTAAAACTGGAAGCAAAGCTCAAGTAATTCTAATGCAACATCATTGTTTGGGGTTTTTTGGTTTGTTTTTTACTTTTGTAAGGAGAGCAGTGAATTTAAACCAGTCCTACATTTCCCGCTGGATCCTAATTCCCCAAGAGACCTATGCTCATGAAACCCATGACTTCTAATATTCTTCTGAGAGGAAGTCCAATGGTCTTCTGGCATCTTCCAGTGGAAAGTAATTGGTCTTCTTTACCCTCAAAGTAGGTTAGTTGCTCCACAATATTGATTTGGAGCCATCTTAAGGGCATGGATAACTAACTCCTAGTTCTTCCATATTGGGACCGAGAAGCGTCCATTAAATGGTAAAGATATTGTAATGAGATTTAAAATGAACCATGTTCAACATTTTCTTTTAAAAATGCCTATTTTTCTTTGGGGAACTTTCCTGCAGAGTAGGCATGTAAAGTTTCCTCATCTATTTTCAGAGCCTCCACTGTTCTGAATATGAAGTGTCTATCATGCAGGTGTCATGAATAGCACCAGTGCAGGGACCACTCCACCAGGCAGAATCTTCTGACACACAGAGTGTTGAACAGATCAGGTACAGTCCAGAGGAGGGATGAGGCAGATTGGAGTCAGGAATAAGAAAGACCAGGGTAGTCCTGGGCCCTGGTTATGCCCTGGTGCCACAAGTGCCATGGGGCTATGGCAGCAGTGGGCACAAGTTAAATATGGATACATAGGAGTACTGTAGATATAGGTTGACTATTCCTTCAGATTTCCTTAAAGTACTCAGTAAGCACTCCAGTGGAAATGGAATATATGCTGTAAATCAAGTTGAATCCATTACATGCTTAATGTTGTTTTAATCTTTATTTTAAAGAAGACACAAGATGTGAGCAACTAATGTTGTGGCCTCAAAAGGCCTTCCTCAAGTGGATATTCATGTGAGCTGCAACTTTAAGAAGAGTTATTTGTATGACACAAAAATAATTTAGGTATTTAGACAGTCTTTTAATAATAGGTTTTCTTTAATACCAGGTATGTTCATGCAATATTCTGTATACATCTGTTATACTTCTCTTCTTCCAGCACCTCAGCTTAACTCCGTGCTGAAGTACAGGCCAAAGTTCTGCCTTTTCAGGACTTTTTAGAAAACATTATACAGAGTTAAACCTCAGAGCTATTATATGTCAAACCCTAATGCATGGATGTTAACAGTTCCTAGTCAATTTTAAAGAGAGAACATTACACATTCTTAGTAAAACAAATATTTATTGCATACAAAACACATTGTAAATGGTATTTGGAATATGATGAATAACTTTTAAACAAAAATTATGAGACAGTAAATCTACTCTTGTTCCTTATGCAGACTTTCCCCTTTTTGTTTCTGTTACATATATTTAAATATTAAGTTTTAACATAACAGTTTCTGTACTTGAACACACTCCCTCTGGTCTTCTCTCAGAGATAATTTCTCAGTCTTTATAGTGTGATCCTTGTATGTATTGTGTAGCACCTGGACTGTTCAGAGCTTGAGGAGAATAGCAGCATCTCAGTCCTTTCAAACACTGTAGATGTGGCATTCCGGCCCTTGTGCCAATAGCTGACAGGCCTCTCAGTTGTTGGTGAAATGGAAATCTGTAGCCTGTGTCCAAAGTGGTGCAGAGATTGGGACCCAGACCTCGCAGCAGACCCAATTCTTGGTCTTGTGTCAATTGGCCATTGAGTCCACAAGACTGTTTTTAATTGCTGGTATTTATAACTTTTCTCTCCCCACCCACTTGCTCTCTGATTGGCTCAGCTCTCAGAGGGTGAGTAGAGTATGACCTGGCAGGTGAGCTGCCCACAATGAAAACTTCCTATACAACTTTAGAATACCTGCTGAGCATGTCAGGTAACTCCCAAACTGTGTTCTGGATGTTTCTAGCTCTTCCAGCTGAGTTGTCTTGCCCTTCTTTCTATTTGTGTTCAAAGACAGAGTATCCAACTAAGATGCATGTCTCCTCCCCACTGCTTTTCTCTGCCTTCCCTGGAGGAACAAAGTGGAATGTTGCAATATAAAGCATGTGGGTTACACAAGCAACTGCTAAAACTATAGGCACTATAGTATATTAGTTAGTATATTTGTCCAGCAACTATTTAATCTACTAAAAATAAATGGATATACTATGAAAACCTATAGAAAATTTTATGCTGATGTTAAACACCAAGTAAAGATGCTACAAATAGCTTTAATTTAGGGAATGCCATTGTCTACCTGTCCTGTTAATCTATCGATTACTTTTAAATGTTGGTCAGTTGTGTTTAAAATCCTTTACTACCTGGTTCCTTTGTGCCTTATGCTCCTGGTCTAATTCTTTACTTATTTATTAAGCTATTTGTACTTTGTGCAATATCTAGGGATAGTACTTCAATATCTTGCCACATGGTGGTGGAATGCCTTCCCACTTTACCTTGGTATCTCTCTTACCCATAGTTATTTTAAGAGTCAGACTTAAAACAAAATTTTCTAGCTGTTTTTTTTATTTGTTTAAATTTACTGCTTTTCACTCCAGTTAGGACCATAGAGTCTAAACAGATAAAGAGTATATGGGCTGGATTATATTGCTTCTTTTGCATCATTAAATGAACTATTTACTAAACTTCAATCAGTCACACAGGTGTGATTGTGAGGGCATAGTTTACCCTGCAGAATCTTTATTACTTCTGTAGATCAGAGAGAAGAAAGAATTGGGAAGCTTGAATATGAGAATCCAGCTTGACTTTGCAGAGTTGTATTTTTGGGGAAAACATCATTTTGTAAACTGAGCACTTTTGACCTGGAAATCAATGAGAGGCAATCAATATGGAAAACTAAAATGTTATTTTTACAGTCACATTTCAGAGTAGAGTCACATTTTAATATTTCGAAGAATTAAGATTTTTGTGCTATAATATTTGCAATTTTGCAGACTGTTGCTCCAATCCATGTTTGCTATGCACAGGAGTTAAGCATATGCATGGGATTATGTGTTTGCAGTAGTGGGCCTATTTTTTACTACTGAGTGATACTTTACACCATAAGTATTCCCATTGATTTCAGTGGCCCAGATCTTCCCCTTACTAAAGAAACATACTGTGGAGAGTTTCAGTGAGAGCAATTCTCATAATTCGTCCCTTATTGACATACAGTCTGTTGGGAGAGTGGCATTCTCTCCTCCTGCAGAATATACTGCTGAGCCTGCCCCCCAACACTTGAGATTGACATTATAGGCTGCATTATATCTTTTTCAAGGTATTTTCCACAGGGCAACTGTAAAGTAGTGGTTAGACCAGGAGTTGGCACGCAGCCCACCAGGGTAAGCACCTTGGTGGGCCGGTTTGTTTACCTGCCATGTCCGCAGGTTCAGCCAATCACATTTCCCACTGGTAACGGTTCATTGCTCCAGGCCAATGGGGGCGGCAGGAAGCAGCGCAGGCCGAGAGATGTGCTGGCCACCACTTCCCGCCACCCCCATTGGTCTGGGACGGTGAACTGCGGCCAGTGGGATCCACAATCGGCCAAACTTGTGGACGCAGCTGGTAAACAAACCGGCTTGGCCCACCAGGGCGCCTACCTGGCAAGCTGTGTGCCAAAGTTGCCAACCCCTGGGTTAGACAATATGTGTTCATTCATAGTTCTGAACCCCTGTCTGCCCACTTCCCCTACATGGAACCATACCTCTGCTGTGTCCTTGGTGGTGTCCAGAGGGGTCCCCAGTACTTTCTGCATGATCTGCAGGAGACCCACACCTGGAGGGAGCTTCCTCCATACACAGATCTCGGGAAACAATCATGGTAATTGGGACTGTTTAGAGTAAAATAATATTCAGAGTATGATTGGAAGAATTGAGCCCCTTAGTTAATACCATCTTGGAGGATCTTTAAGCAAAGTTCATGTTCTTGAGGAATATCTAGTATGAAATGCTCAAATATGCTCTATACCATACCATGTTTAAATGAATCATTTAAGTAATCTATTCAGAGCTTACAAGTTTTATTTTTTAAACTAGAAAATGGTCCAATTCTGCAGGCACATTTACACCTGTGTCACTCTATACATGCAAGCAGTTCCACTGATTTCATAGGATTGCTTGTATAAGTAAAGTTAAACACTTGAGTTTGCAGCATCAGGGTCAATGTATGTTGGCCAATTATATTTGACCCAATTATCAATAATCATTGTATTTAAATATCTTTAATAAAAAGGATAAATTAAACCATAAAGTTAGATGACAACCATCTTTTGTTCATGTTTTCACAAGTATAGATATTAAAGTTAGTTATTTAGGCCTTGTCTTTTAGGAAAATGTGTCCAAATTGTAATGTTTTGACAGTTATGTTATCTATGGTAATGCTTGTTCTACTGAGAGAACTATGGTGATCATTCAGTTGAGAACATGCCATGCATGAAAAGAAAATATTCTGTTCCATTTAATGTTTTGAATGAAGAACAGAGTAATAAAAATGTTATTGAAATTTGGCCTGTGTTTTAATTGCTGTATAATGCACAGCAACTGATAGGTAGAGTGCTAATTATTTTAATATAATTACATTTAATTATCATAATTGCTACTCATATCTCTTATCCTAATAGAGAGACATCAAGGGCCATATTTATAAAACTGTTCTATTCCCATCATACAAAAAAAAAGTGAATAGGGGATTTACTACATTTTATTTGAAATGTACTGTTTTAGTAGCTGCATTGTTTCAGACAGTAATTTGCAATGAGCATCCATCACAGCAAGATGCATTGGCTACATCTACTCTATGAGTTAGAGGTGTAATTTCCAGCTCAAGTAGGTATACTCATGTTAGTGCTTATTGAGCTAGTCCACTAAAAATGGTAGTGTCGGTGCAGTAGCACAGGCAATGGGAAGTAGCAGCACAGACTAGCTGTAACAAGTACACTCCCACCTGAACCCTGTGGATTCATCCTGGGCATAGCTAACCCATGCCACCGCTCTCCACTGCCTATGCTACTGCACCTACACTACTATTCTTAATGAACTAATGCAATTATGTCTAGTGGAGATGGGATTCCAACCCTAGCCCATAGTGTAGACCAGGGAAAAGGCAACCTATGGCACACATGTCAAAGGTGGCACAAGAGCTGATTTTCAGTGGCACTCACACTGCCTGGGTTCTGGCCATCGGTCCAGGGGGCTCTGCATTTTAATTTAATTTTAAATTAAGCTTTTAAAATATTTAAAAACCTTATTTCCTTTACATACAACAATAGTTTAGTTATATATTATAGACTTAGAGAAAGAGACCTTCTAAAAACGTTAACATGTATTACTGGCACGCGAAACCTTAAATTAGAGTGAATACATGAAGACTCGGCACATCACTTCTGAAAGGTTGCCGACCCGTGGTGTAGGCATAGCTTAGAGTCAACTCTTCCAAAGTGTGTACACAATTTTAAACTCATGAACATACATGCAAAGTCCAGTGCGCTGGTGCAGGCACTTATAGATGGAGAGATTGAGGCCTAAAATGTGCCCAAGATTATGCAAAGAAATCTTTTATGAAGTTGATAGTAGACTCGAGAGCTTCCCATTTCTAGTTTTATGTTTTGCCCAGAACATTCTCTTTCCTCCACCTTAATATAGTGTTATATTTACAGTGATCAGAACTGAAGGGCGATACAATGTGGTCATTCATTTGTAAGAAATACTCCCAATGGAAAATATTCTGCTTAAAAATCTGCTTAAAAATCAAAAGCACAATGAGTGCAGTCAAGTTTGTGTATAAAAGCTTTTTAGTTAAGGCAGCTGTGTAACATTTTCCTATATTTTACCTATTGTGATGTAGAATATATTTATGAGGGTGGTATTCTTGATTTCCTTTATATCAAGTTGCAAGCAATACGCAGAGGAAGATAAGATGTTTTTAATTACTACTAAGGAGAAATATACAGAAGAAACCATTGGACATCTAACTAATTTTTAAAAATCTTGAGCACTCAGAATTCCAGTTAATACCAGTGGATTCTTCGGCTGCTCAGAACCTCTGAAAATCAGCTCCTAAATCATCAGTTCTCAATATAAGGTTTGCAAGCACCCTGTTCTAACACCTATTGCTAAATGAGACGTGGGGATTCAGATGGGATCAGATTTCTGATATGGAAAAAGTTGAGAACTACTGCACTAAATGGGAATTTAAATCAGTTGCCACTTCTGAAAATGTGTCTGTAAATCTTCAAAAGGTTTTCAAAGAATGATATCCACAAAATTGAATAAGGGGAAAAATATACTACACTACAGCAACAGAAAACAAAGGAGCTGTGCTATGTTTGCTTTTGAGAGAATTGCTCTTTGTGCTTGACTAGGTTTCTGACTCCTTTGAAATGTAAGAAATCACTGCATGACTAGCTGTTTTCTGTTCATTCAGCTGTACCATGACTGATAAAGTCTACAAAATGTTTTCTATATATTTGCTGATCTGTTTTCATTCATTATAGTTTAGAGTGAATATTTTGTATCCAAGAATATGAACAACTTCTCAGTTACAGAAATGGATATATTAGTCTATGCTTCTTTGCAATCTCCTTCCTTGACTGCTCCTTAGCAATCAGATTTAGAATATTTGCTTGACAAGATATGGACAGATGTTTTGTGACATTCAGACAATCTGAATTATGGTTGAGGATCCAGAATATTTTGGGGGCAGGCAAAAGTAGTTGTGATGAAGCAATTATTTATCACTATGTTCAGCCTGCTAAAATTGAAAAATATATTTGGCATTAAGTGAAAGAGCAAGAGCGAAAACTCAGTAGGTCAAATTCACTGCTGGAGGAACTCCACTGAATTTGGCCCAGTGTATTCATTTATATATTTGTCAGGACACTTTCTCAAAATATTTGACATTATAAAACACTGTCTGAAAATCTCCACATGCATATAATAGAAGCATAAATCTGCACATATTTGTCTTTCTGTTGATCAGTACTTACAGATTTTGCTGCCATGCAGATGCGCATGTCCATCACTTTAAAAGATAAAAACAAGGCATTTGTGATCTGACCCTTCCTCATTGCTTTTGAAAGCAACTATAGCAGAAGAGTCTAGTCTTCTACATAATCACACAGTAAGCTGTATTTAAAATTGTGTGACTGCTGTTTAGCCATAGAGGATGATTTCCTGTATAGCTCTCTTGATTCACCTCAGTCATGTCCTGAAACAACCTTCCTCTTTCAGTCCTAGGCTTCTCTTAAGAATTAATCCAACCACACTAGATTGTGCAATAGCTTTCTGAAGTCGACATATGTTCTCGAGGGATGGGAGTGAGATGTTCTAATACAGTGGTTTTCAACCTGAGATCCACGGACCCCTGGGCATCCGCCAGGGCTGGCCTTAAGGAAAATGGCACCCGTGCAAACTTGTAAATTGGCACCCTAGCCCTTTCTGCCACCCCATACATCCCCCTGTCCTCTGCTGCCTCCCTTGGCTTCCCACCCATCCCCCCATCGTCCCTGGCCCCTGCTGCCTCCCCGGGCTTCCCCTCACTCCTGGGCCCTGCTTCTTCCTTCATCGCCCTTAGTTCCCATCTCTGGCCCCACACCCCAGGCCCACCCTGCTCTTTTCCTCTTGACCATGGCCCTGGGTTCTTCAGACTATGTCCAGAACCCCTCACTCATTTTCTTTCTGTCTCTGTTTTTAATTTTGGGAAGGGGGTACCTCAAAATAATCAAGTGAAATTGAGTCATGTTCATAATTAAAAGGGAAAACATCAACACCACACATACTGAACTAGAAAATAATAAATAAAGCAATACATGTTAACACCTAATTTTATTTTAGTGTAGACAAAATTGTTCAGTTGTAGGATGAAAAATGACGCTTTCCTTAGGATTCCACTTATTTATTCATCTGCAGGTTTTTAGTCTCTAGATCATTGAAGATGTTTGGGCACCTTTTGTAACATTCACTTGTCTATAAATTCAGTTTAATGGAGAAGAGACTGCATGGTAGCACAGTTCTAGAAAAAGGAGTTCATTTAAATACACAGTGTGTGGGTTTAAAACAAACAAATGAGAAACACGTAAATAAGAAACAAGAGAATCTCTCAGGGCTGCCACAAGGTTGCTTTCTCAGTCAAACAGGGACAAACCTGTGGGTAGAGCTGCTCAGCAGAAAGCTTGAGGTTTTCCTTCCAAGGTTTCTCATTCTAGGCAGATACAGTAGCAACTTTGTCTGCATATATTCAGAAAAAGAATATTCTGAAAATCACAGAATCATAGGACTAGAAGGGACCTCGAAGTCATCTAGTCCAGTTAACTCGTGATTAACTAAAAAAAATTAATAGTGATTAAAAAAATTAATCGTTATTAATCACAGCTTTAATCTCACTGTTAAAAGAATATCAATTGAAATGTATTAAATATTTTGGATGTTTTTCTATATTTTCAAATATATTGACTTCTATTACAACATAGAATACAAATTGTACAGTGAGAGGGAATTGTACAGGGAGAAGGAAGAGGTGTGGAACATCCTTTCTGAAGTCTTAAAAGAGCAACACTCAGATGTGGAAACTACAGAACCTGAATCACCAAAAAAGAAAATCATCCATCTGCTAGTGGCATCTGACTCAAGATGATGAAAATGAACATATGACAGTCCATACTGGTTTGGATCATTATTGAGCAGAATCCATCATCAGCATGGGGACACATCCTCTGGAATGGTAGTTGAAGCATGAAGGGGCATATGAATCTTTAGCACATCTAGCACGTAAATATTTTGCAACATCGGCTAAAACAGTGCCATGCAAATACCTGTTCTGACTTTCAGGTGACAAGAAGCGGGAAGCATTATCTTCCGCAAATGGGAACACACTTGTTTGCCTGAGAAATTGGCTGAACTAGAAGTAGCACTGAGAGGAGTTGTAGGCTCTACAGTTTTACATTGTTTTGGTTTTGAATGCAGTTATTTTTGTACATAATTCTACATTTGTAAGTTCAACTTTCATGATAAAGAGGTTGCACTACAGTATTTGTAATGGGGTAATTGAAAAATACAATTTATTTTATCATTTTATAGTGCAAATATTTGTAATCAAAAATAAATATAAAGTGGGCACTGTACACTTTGTATTCTGTGTTGTAATTTAAATGAATATATTTGAAAATGTAGAAAACATCCAAAATATTTAAATAAATGGTATTCTATTATTATTTAACAGTGTGATTAATCACACAATCATGATTATTTTTTAATCGCTTGACAGCCCTAATCTAGACCATCCCTGACAGGTGTTTGTCTAACCTGCTTCTAAAAATCTCCAATGATGGAGATTCCACAACTTCCCTAAGCAATTTATTCCAGTGCTTAACCACCCTGACAGGAATTTTTTCCTAATGTCCAACCTAAAGTGCCCTTGGGGCAATTTAAGCCCATCACTTCTTCCCCAATCCTCAGAAGTTAAGGAGAACAATTTTTTTCTCCCTTCTCCATCTCAGTCTTCTCTTCTCCCGACTAATCAAACCCATTTTTTTCTGTCTTCCCTCATAGATCATGTTTTCTAAATTTTTAATCATTTCTGTTGCTCTCCTCTGGACTTTCTCCAATTGATGCAAATCTTTCCTGAAATGTGGCACCCAGAACTCGACACAATACTCCAGCTGAGGCCTAATAAGCACGGAGTACAGCAGAATAATTACTTCTTTTGTCTTGCTTACAACACTCCTGCTAATACCTCCCAGAGTGATGTTTGCTTTTTTTTGCAACAGTGTTACACTATTGAGACATATTTAGCTTGTGATCCACTATGACCCCCCCCCCCCGGAACCCTTCTGCAGTACAGTACTCCTTCCTAGGCAGTTATTTCCCATTTTGGATGTGTGCAACCAATTGTTTCTCCCTATGTGGAGTACTTTGCATTTGTCCTTATTGAATTTCATCCTATGTACTTCAGACCATTTCTCCGGTTTGTCCAGATCGTTTTGAATTTTAATCCTATCCTCCATAGTACTAACAAACCCTCTCAGCTAGGTATTGTCCGTAAACTTTATAAGTGTACTCTCTATGTCATTATCTAAATCGTTGGTGAAGATATTGAGCAGAACTGGACCAGAAGTGATTCCTGTGGGACTCTACTCGATATGCCCTTCCAGTTTGACTGCGAACCACCGATAACTATTCCATGGGAATGGATTTCCAAGCAGTTATGCACCCACCTTCTAGTAGCTCCATCTAGGTTTTATTTCCTTAGTTTGTTTATGAGAAGGTCGTGTGAGACAGTATCAAAAGCCTTACTGAAGTCAAGATATACCACCTCTCAACATGCTCAATGAGAGAGGATGAAATCTTAAAGGTACAGTCCTCCACACAAGATTGTTTTTGTTTTTTCTTTGTTTTTTTTTTAATTCTTTGAAAATGTAAAAGAAACATTGTCATCTGTCAAATCATGCTTTAATTTGAGCTAATTGAGACCATCCTGATTAATTTTACTTTAAATATAACTAGTTTTTATAACTCATATATGCCTTTTATCTTGCAGTGCTTTATTTGAGGCTTCAGAAAAAATATTTTTACACATTTCTGAAAATGTCCAAAATATATTACTGAATTAAATTTATCTACAATAACTAATATATAAATTTTGGTTTCTTGTAAAATTTATTTTTTAATATTTGACGAAGTAGTTTCAGCAGCTTTTGTCAAGAATGCAGTAATGATTCAGATTATAACGTTGATCTTGTCACTGTTTCTTTCTGTGTCTAATAATTTATTCTGTTGCTGTAGTACACCTTATTGATATACTTTCCATGTTACCATATTTTCTTGGCCTATATTGCTCATGATCATATCATCTATCTTTTCTTCGCTCTTTGCTTGTATGCCACAATTGTATAGTACCATTATCAGCCATTGCTATTGTATAGAGCTTTCTTGATGTATGATATTGCAGTATCTAGCCTTTTGTCGCAGAATATATTCACTATTTCTTCTTTGTGCATTTCTTCTATTGAAGCAATAGAAACATCTCAGCTATAGCTGCTAATCAGGCCTGTTGCACTGCAAATTGTGTCATATGCTTAAACTCTGTTTGTTCAATTAAAACAATATATAGTGTTATACAAATGTTCTTAGTGAACTCTGGAACTGCTCAAACTGAACCTGGGTCCAAGCTTTTTTTGCTTGTGAATCTGGGTGGGAGAAATCAAGGGGCTGGAATGTTAGAATAAGTATTGGCAGAGATGAATTAGTTAGTTGCAAGTGAAGTGGTCAAAGATTGATGATACATTTGTTTAACATACATTTCTGCAGTTTATCATCTTCAAATACAGGATGCACAAAAAAAGCATACAGGTGAATTCTGTTTTTTTTTAAATTTTGATTATTCAAAATTCAGACACTTCCTATAAAATTGGAATTTTGTTTGTCTGACTGAAACTCATTTTCTGAAATGTGGATTTTTACCTGTTTACAGATGTAATTATTTATATTTAGTAATGTATAATTGTATGTATATTTACAAACAGTAATCTAGATTGTGTATTATGTATTATAAGGCAGTCATGATCTAAGTTCCCTCTAAGCTGTGCAGCTGCGCAGCTGCCTATTAAGCCCCACACAGGGGCTCAGGGCTGCGGCAAGGAGAGATGTCCCTTTCCACTAACCCCAGCCAGACCTGCCCCAGACTTGCTGCTGCCGTGGGAGAGGAGCCCCTCCCTCGGCCCAACCCAGGTCCACCCACCAGAGCTGCCGCAGCCAGGGAGAGGCACCTCTCCCTCTACCCTGAGCTACTACAGTGAGAGAGAGCTGCAGGGAGTCCTCTCTCCCCACCACAGCCCCGGGGCAGTCTGCACCCCTAAACCCTTCATTCCTGGACCCACACTAGAGCCCACACCCCAACCCTCTGCCCTAGCCCCGAGCTGCCTTCTACCCCTCAAACTCTTTATCCCTGGCCCAAAACCAGAGCCTTCACCCCTAGCCAGAGCCCTCAGCCCCCTGCACCTCTTTGCCCCAGGCCTGAGCCCCCTCCCGCACCCCAAACCCCTCATCCCCAGCCCCACTCCAGAACCCTTCACCCCCAGCCAGAGCCCTCACCCCTTCCTGCATCCCAACCTTGTGCCCCAGCCCTGAGCCCCCCCCACACTCCAAGCTCCTCAGCCCCACCCCCACCACATGAATTTTGTTATGTGAAGTTGATGTGTCACATGTAAAAAATAGATGTAAAAAATTAGGGGGAACACTGGTCCTGATTTTATGCAGGTCTTCCTTTTGCAGGGATAATTTCTCCATATTGGATGTCTGTAGCTATAGTTGCTAACCATTGCCTTTCACCCTCACAACTGTAGTTAGATCAATGTAGGATTTAGCTGTTACAAATATAGGGGGGTTTTGAGGCCTGAAAAAAGGATCTTCCTCCAATAAGTGGACTGCTTTGGTAGCTTATTTTATTTTACCAGGGTATTTTTATTGCCATAAAATGCTGACATTCATACAAAGATGATAATTACAATAATTTGTCTAATATACTTTTGTGATCATGAAATGTGCAGCACATTTTCAGTCACAAATAGAACAAAGCATAATTTAAAATCAATAGGTTTTGATGATGAAAACTTTTGTTAAAATATGTCAATTTTCATTGCTATCTAGCATACTACATATTTTAAAACTGTATCAGTATCCTGTAGAAAAACTTCTTCTTTCTAAAAGTTTTTAACTTACAAAAGTTTTAATTTTGTCAGCTTTTGATGGGAGCTAGCTCCTAAGTCACTGAGCTGCTTTTGAAAATTTTACCCAAATATCTTTATCTCCAGCTTAAAAAGAATACAGTAATGTTACTAAATTTAAATTATCATACATTCAGATACATGCAGTCTTTATATTTCTAAACACCTGGAACTGAGATGATATCAGAATACCAGAAAATGTTAGTGTGAATAGCTTGACAACTTATTTCTGTGGGGGGAAATACCGTTGACTTAGTCTTTAAACAATGCTTTTAAAAACAATGGTTTTATTGTTTTCTAAAATGCAGAAGAAAATGCATGTCATTTATTCCATAGTTCTTTCATATCATTAAGAATTTTTCATTTTAGTTCCAAGTAGTATGGTTGAGAGTTCATTTCTGGAACATTATGAAGTTTGAAGTTAGAGAATATTTAACTTAATCAATTTACAGTTATGTTTTATCTTATAACCAAGTATGCTTAGAGGAGATATCTCCTTATTAATTGATGTATGATTAGTAAAAAGTATTGTTTCCTAAAACTAACCCTTCAGGCCAAGGGTAACTAATTAATCCTGAAATATAGTCTGTTGTAGAACACCCAGAACATATTAAAAAACAGAGGGGAAGAGGCTAGAAGGACAGGGTATCGAGAGAACAGAAGAAAGTGAGCAAATGACAAGAGACACCATAACATCATATAATGTTTGTGAGGAAGGGCAGAAAAATGTGTGCAAATAAGAGAGAAAAAGAATGACGGTAAGAAATGCTGTTTAAAAAAAAAGGAGGGAGACAAACAAGAGGAGGTGAGTGAATGACAAGAATATTATAAGAATTAAAGATATGCAAATGAGGTGTAATCTCTATGACTGCGTATAATATGGATAGCTGACTCCTAATAT
Source organism: Gopherus evgoodei (assembly GCF_007399415.2). Lineage (NCBI taxonomy): Eukaryota > Metazoa > Chordata > Testudines > Testudinidae > Gopherus > Gopherus evgoodei. The sequence goes on along the minus strand of NC_044322.1, from coordinate 191,939,824 downwards.
CCCCAGTTCTCTTTTGCTGTTCTGCTAATGAAAAGATGGAAGATATAGAGATGTACCTGTTTCTGATTGTCATACCATCCTGTGTGTCCTCCTCTTCTCCCAATCAAGCTCCTGACAAATTCTGATTCTGCCTGAGAACCTCTGTGCTATAATCTTAGAGTTTAGAGAAGTATTTAATTAAAAGGCAGTACAAAATATATATATAACACTTCTGAAATTTGCCCTTCCTCGGGTTTCCGTTGCTAAGGCTCTGGTTTATGCCCTGATTTTCTTTCACTTGGTTGACTGTAATGCCCTTTTTTCAGGCCTCCCGGATTGTCACTTCTTCCCTCTCTTTATGGTTTATTCAACATGCTAAATCTAATGTAATCTTCCTCTATCCCACCATTTCTATGTTGTCCTCCCTTCTTAAATCTTTTGACTAATTAGTCCTTGTCTTTTTCCACATTAATTTCAAACTCATTCTTTTGAATGTCCTGCACACTTCTGCCATTGTCTCCACCTATTGCTTGCCCATTTTTTTCTTCTTTTGTCGCTCACTGGTGTGCAAGGGTGGCTGGTCGTTAGGGCCTAAGCCCCATCACTAACAATTCCATAACTGTCACCTGCACTGTGTAGTACGGTTGATGTAATCCAGGTTTCAGTACCCATTGCCATCAGGGGACTCTGAGTGGAGCTGAAGCTGTCCCAGCCCCTGGAGGCTGCAGTACATCTACCAGGGTCTCCTGATAGCCTTGTAGCACATGGAATGCAGATCTTCTGCCACACAGAAGCTGAATATAAAAATTTGTTTACATATCCCCTGGAATTATAATCCTTTGATGCTGCTTATCCCGCTGTTACTTCAAGCTCAGTAATAATTTTCAACTGAAACTTTTTTAAAGTAAAAAATGCAGATTTGGCAACACTGAAAGCTGTCATAAATTCATGCCAATTTTGCTGAATTGCTTAGGTTGAAGAGAAAAAAAAGAAAAATCTGAAAAAAAAATCAGTTTCATTTTGATATTTCCAAAATTGAAATGTTTAGAATTTTCACTTTGAGAAGACTTTTTGTTTTGAAATTTCTTTTAATTTTATTCTTTAAAAATTAACAAGGGTTTTAAATATTTAAAATTAAAATGAAATGGTTTGCTTAAACTATAACGTTTGTTTTACTTTTTGATTTGCCAAAAATTTTGGAAAAAAATTTGGTTAAACCCAAAAGGGTTTTTTTTTCCTTAATTTTGAACTTTCCAGAAAACCAAAAAATTCATTATTCGTACAACATTCCTGTTTAACTTATGTTGTGCTATTTATTGTGCTTTGTATTCATTTTGCTTAAAACTAATTAAATCAACTTTTCCTTGAAAGAAACTATTCAAATCCTAATAAGCATTTCATGCTTTAACACCACAGGGTTCTCCAAGTGCCAGATTTAATGTTTGGTCAAAGAGCTACTGGATTAAAAAATAAAAAAAAGTTTAAGTTCTTAGTAAAAGGTTAAGGCTTTTCTAAGTCTCCAGGATTAATTAGAGACCAAATTGAATATATGAATATTTATAAATCTGTTAATTAAGAGGAAAGTTTGTCTGGTGAATTCACTTTGTTATGAAGTGTATTTATTAACCCTTACAACTCCCAAACATTGTGTGTCAACATTAGGCCCTCTCTACATTAAGGAAATCTCTACAGATATAAATCCCTAATCTAGATGTGCTCCACCAATGCAAGTGGAGTTTATCTCCCTGCAGTTTGTTTATTTACCTACTCTGTAGTTACACCATTGAAAATTTATTCAATGTAAATGAGGCCTGACATATTTCTCAATTGTTCTGTTGTTTGTTTAATTAGTTTTATTAGTTTAATAGACATTTTCTAAGGGATGTCTACATATTTATTATTTTGGGTTTTATAATTTCTTTTCTAGATTTCAGTAACAGATTTTTTGTAAATTATTGAAATATATGTTGTGAAAATTTATTTGTTAATGATTGTTCCAAGCACTTAGTAAATCGTTACATTTTCCTATTTAATATGGTTCCTGATTTGGATTGGCTGAGGAAGCATCTTTAAACTGGTAACAATAGCCCACTGCCAAAGTTTCATAGATTTCATACAATTTAAGGCCAGAAGAGACCATTAGATCATCCAGTCTGAAAAGCCATCAGATTTCAAGCAGTTAGCCCAATAACTTGTGTGTGATTAAAATATATCTTCCAGAAGGGCATCCTGTCTTGATGTCCTCTCTATTAAAAAATTGTGACTAATTTCTAATTTAAATGTGTGTGGCTTCAACTTCTTGTTATGCCTTCCCTAGATTAAAGACTCCTTTAGTACCCAGTGTTTCCTCCTTGTGAAGGTTATAGAAAGTAATCAAGTCACTTCTCAATCTTCTTTTTGATGAGCTAAATGTATTGATCTCTCTAAGTACCTCACTGCAAGGCTTTTTTTTTTTCCAGTCCCTGAATCATTTTTGTGGCTCTTTTCTGCACCCTCTCCAATTATTAACATCCTTAAAATGTGGACAGCAGAACTGTGTAGGGTTGCCAACTGTCTAATCGTGCAAACTATCCCCTGCCCCCCCCTTCCCCGAGGCCACGTCCCTCCCCCCTTTTATGAGGCCCCGCTCCCTGCTCACTCCATCCCCCCTCCCTCTGTCACTTGCTGTCGCCCACCGTCACTCACTTTCACCAAACTGGGGCAGGGGATTGGGATGCAGGAGGGGGTGCAGGGTATAGGCTCTGGTAGGGAGTTTGGGTGAGGGTTGGGCTCTGGGAGGGAGTTTGAGTGTGGGCTTTGGTCTGGAGCAGAGGATTGTGGTGCTGGATGGGGTTCGGGGTGCAGGCTCTGGGAGGGTTGGCAGCTCTAGAACTGTGTGCAGTATTTATCTCACCAATGCAATATGAGAGAAACATGCCTCCCAAACCTACTGGGTACTTACTACTCTGTTGCTTACACATACATATAGGTAACTCATTAACCTTTTTTGCTACTGCATTGTACTGGGAGCTCATGTTCAGGTGCTTGTCCACTATGACCTTTAAATTCTTTTTAGAGTCTTTTCCAGGACACAGCCTCCCCCCCTCACCCCCCTATTCTGTAGGTGTGGTCTGCTGTTCTTTCAACAGCAAAAAACATTAAATGCTTTGTTTGCTTGTTTTTTTAATTGAAAGCACATCCTCATGTTTCAAAGCATAATAATAACAAGACCCTTGTCGGAATTATTAGTAGCTTTGTACTCATCTAGAAAGAGGCCAGACATGTCTCCAAATGGTTCAAAACTACCATTAGTCCGCTCTGGGCCTGGTCTTACTGTATAGAAATTATTTAAGTGACTGCACATTCTTTCCTGATGTAAATCTGCTTCTGTTAGAGCAGAAAACAGTGTGAGTGAATATTTTTTCCTGTTTATTTTATATTCACTTTTATTTACCTGAATCATATTAGCTGTAGGAACAAGTAGTACCTCTTAGGAAGTCGTAGCCTCTCCTCAACAGACATTGCATTGAAATAATATGTATTACACATGGAAAACTCTATTACAGCATCATGTGCATCACCCTTGTTAGCCTCTACAGTGTTTGCAAACTCTTAAATCAGAATGGCTTGATAAGAACTTGGCTCTCTTCTGAATTACCAACATTAAAAAATAATGATTTATTTATTTATTTATTTATTTATTCTTCCCTTAAGAATTAAAAACTTGGCTCCAGTGAGGTGACAGCTGTGCTGACTTCAAATGAGTCAACTGCCAAGCTGGTGCGGATCAGGTTAAAGCACCTGCTTTCATGATAGATACTGCAAGTTCTAAATTCTTAGAGTCTTTAAGTTTATAGCTAAAATAAATTAGAACATATATAATCTTGGAGCTCTTTGTGAACATTCAGTACAGCTGGATTGTGGTACTTCTGCAATCATTTTCATAATAAAAAGTTAACATTTTTCATTTAAGAAAACCATATATATGCCTCTGTAACATACTCTAAGACATTCAGTAATGGTGTGATGTTCACGTTTCATTGATACTACAATTCAGCATTATACTTCGCATATTTCTTGATGCTTGCGTATATCACATGATGAGGGCATGTCCTGTCATGTGTTATTGCTTCAGAGCTGCTTAGAATCGTTATTAAAAATATATATATATGTCTATACTCTGGGCATTAATATGATGAACATATAAAAGGTCATTGATGTTTTCTGTATATTTTAATACACATTTAACATACTTTCTTAAAATATCTGGGAAGAGAATTGTGAAATTGTTATGATATCAAAGGTACAAAGCAGAAATAGTACATGCTGAAAATAATATGTCCTGAGCTCTTCTCATTTTCAGTGAGACTCTGTGACATGATAGGCACTGGCTGGGGAGCACCAGAACGAGGAAAGTCTGACTCAGCTATATCATCACTTTTCACCAAACTTACTGAAATCCCTCCATGAGGTTTTATCGCCCTTCCCTTTTCAGAACAGAGGTTGTGAAGTTAGTTGTGAACATTTAGAGTGACCATTAGGGGGCACAGAGCCCAGAGTCTGTGTGAGCAGAAAACAGACAGTCTTGTTTTCATCCCAATCAGTCAGCACTAGTTTGCTGGGTCTCTATAATCTCTGCAGCTATGGATGGAGTAGATGGAGAGTATTCACCAAATTTTCTCCTCCTAACTCTCAGGGCAAAACTATATAAGTTAAAGCAAACAAAGTCTGCAATAACATGCCTCTTCTCCCTCTTTGCACTGACATCCCCCTGCCACCCTTCCCCCACACCAATTAAGGTCAGCTATGCTCTGCAGTGCTGCTCAGAGACTTACTGTGCAGGAAGACCCATGTGGAGGGAGGTTGGTTAGCAGTGTGGAGGCAAAGGGACTCAGTGCAGATGATACTTATGTCTGACGTAGCTCCTATAATCTGAATTCTTGAGGTGGAGGAGGACTACTTTCCCCCCATCAGTAGAAGAGCTGGATGGAAACTTTGTGAATGCAAATATGTGGATTATTTATGTGGAGGAAAGTGTAGAGTCATTCGGAATAGATATGTTAAAGTGTCCTTTTGGTAGGAAAAGGAAAGAGACACCAGGTCTCTGTAAATTATCCAAATTCTCAAAGATAAAAGTGTTTTAAAAAGCAAGTTTCTTAATTTTGACAATCTTATCATTTTCCGTGACTTGTGCTTCTGAAAACATGTCATGAAACATAAATCAGAGATGCATTTAAATTAAAGTTACCTTTATTAAATTAGGGGGTCACTCACTTCAGAGCTTGATTAAGCCGAGATTATTGCACATCACAGGGGCTTCTTGCATTCCTCCATTTCGCTCACAAGTTCTCTCTGTGCCACGCTCCCTTCCCCCTCTATTTCAGGGACCCCATGCCACTTCCCCCAATCTCTGCCCTGCTAGGGGTTCTGTGTGCCTCCCATTCCTCCCTGCTCCCAGATGAGTCGTCCATTCTTCCCTCCAAGCCAGTGGCTCTGTGTGCACCACTATTCCCACTTCCCCCCAGACTGCCATTCTCTCCTTCCACCTCCCCCTCATGGCAGGGGCTCTATGTGCCCCCTCTTCACCTCTATGTGCCCCCTCTTCACCTCTTCACCAAAGCCATGAGTTCTGAGTGCTCCCTTCCCCCCCAGCCATGCTCCCCCAATATCTCCTCACCAAGTGTTCTGTTTGTTCCCTATTCCCTGTCCATACCAAGGTTCCCCATTATCCCCCAGCTCTGTGTGCACCTCCTTTCCCTCCATGCCAGGGCCTCCATCTGTTCCTCCAGTCCTATCTTCCCCCAGGCCATGTATGCCTCCTGCTCCATACCAATTCTTCCCCCTATACCAGAGGCTGTGTGTTCATGCCCATTCCTCTCTTCCCACTATGCCCCCCAATTTCCTCTTCCCCACCATTATTATTCTCTCTAGGAGCTGGATCTGTCACAGGGCAACATGTGGCCAGTGAGCTTGGAAAATGAGTTTAAGGTATTGTTATACTAGATGGTTTTCAACTAATTATGGACAACTGCAGAGGTGCTTGAAACTTTGTCTATCTATGCTAAAGAGCTGGCAGGGGCTCCATGTGCCCCCCATTTTTCATCTTTCTGTTTTCTGATTTTCCTCAGAATCAGTAGGGCCACTGATGCCTAGAACATTCTCTGAAATTTTGGAATTAATCAGATGCTGCATTCAAAAGTGATCATGTTATAGATATAAGACTGAGAAATGCTGTCAAGTTGAGTTGTAAGCCCTTTGCGGTGTCCGCCAACTAAAATTCATGAGGGGTTTGCTGACATTGTGCTCCCTGAAAGCCATTAGTAGAGGATTTAGTTAAAGATAATCTTAAAGCAATAAGAATTTGCTTTGCTAGAGAAAAAAATCTGCTAGGGTACATTAAGCATAGTGGGATCTCTTTCAGCGAATTGACTACAGATTTGCAACTTAGGGCTATATATCACAGAGCTTGACTGATGGAAAACATTGAAATTCATAATCAGCTGTTTTGTTTAAAGGGCATCGGCAATGTGAAAGTGAAATAACTGTTTAAATGTCAGAGCTATTATTCCAACGTGGTCTTGGTCACTGAGGAAAACACTTCTCTCCTCTCCAGGAGGCAAAGATGGCATGAAACATTAACATGAAAATTAAAGACAACCTTTTGTAATAAACATTGTTAGAGTTAACAGAAGCTGTAATACCATTATGCAAGAAAATATAAAATGGTATACGTATGTTAACATGAGTTTACCTTACTCTGTGCCCCAATCATTTTAAGCATGAACATGAACTATAACTTTGTAAAAGATCAGTGGCATGTTCTGCAAAATAATTCAGGAAGCCACAAATTTATAGATAAAATAAAATGAGTCACTGCAGTGTGTCTGAGAGAGAGAATGAGAGAGAGAATATAAATATATTGGACACTTGGCTGGCAAAGAAAGTCTTTGCCTAACGAGAAAAAAAAAGAGCTGTCATTAGCTAGTGGAACTAATTAAATTAACCAGGGAATACAGCATAATAATGGTAAATCATTCATATTTGTTAGGGTTTTTTTCAATGGTAACTCAAAAAGTGTTGTTTAATTAATATTGCTTTTGGTACACATTACAGCATACACCAGTCAGAACACTTAATTACTATAATTTATTATTATAGCAGCAAATTGTGCTCAGCACTTCACAAATAAGTATAAAGACCCTTCTTCCACTGGTGGCAATGAAAGTTTTGTCATTGGTATCAGAAGGAGTAGGCCCTATATCTCTGCTAGGGTTACCAACCCTTCAGGATTATCCTCGAGTCTCCAGAAATTAAAGATTAATCTTTAATTAAAGATTCTATCATGTGATAAAACCTCCAGGAATACATCCAACCAAAACTGGCAACTCTAGTCTCAAAATTGGCAACTCTTAGGGGCTGACAGTCTGAATAGATAACAGATATGCAAAGGATAAGTGCTGGGGTACAACAAAAGGCACATCATGAACTGGTGATATTTAGCATATGCCAGGCTATTCATGGAATAAATGGCACTGAAAGAAGCAGCAATGGAAAACATGGCAGACTGAGTCAGTATATCTACATAGTAACAACAACAACATATGAATATTATGCTCAAAGTGGAATGGAAAAGTTTCCATTTTTTTAAATATATTGCCAATTCACACTCAAACATATTAAAATTGTTTCACAGTAGATCAAGTCATTTCACAGTAAGACTCAGTAGCACTCCAGCCTCAGGGATGAAAGGCCATTGCACGTGTCGAAGTCCTGAATGAGTGCCATACAGTATTGGCTAGTCCTGAGTTTCCATGGCAGTTTTGAAGAATAGGACAGGTTTTGGGCAATCAGTACTGTCTCTTACAGTAAAGCAAGTTTTCAATATCTGTTTGAACACTTCTAGGGGGAAGAAGATAGTTCATTCTGTATCCATTCACTCCTTGGCCTTTTGAGCCTGACAGCGAGGCTTGACATGTACCCTAATGATTTATGTGCAGTGAACACCTGTCCACTGAGACATGGACTGAGATCAGCTATATGGGCTGTGAAAAATCAATCAGATGCTGAAAACTCATGCTTAATACCATATGAGTCACATTTGAAGAGTTGGCCTATAGCTGAAAGCCATTTACTGCCATATCCTGAACCCATACCCACTTTCTGCACCAGATCTTTACCAAATAGCTAATTCAAAATAGACAAGGAGAGAAAGAAAGACCACAATAAAAAGACACCCTTAAATGGATGGAATGTGACAAATCAAATCTATCTGAAACTGCACAACATTATGTAATGTTTTCTGCTCACACTGATTACTCTGATTTATTATTGGTGTTTGCCAGGTTTCATGTCAGCATTGCTTTTGAGATCCTCTACCTAGCATATCTCTATTAGTACCATGTATACATTTAATTTAATATTTAATGCATATAAATATATTTAATTCCTTTCATATTGAAATATTGTGCAGTTAGGCATGTGACAGGAAGATTAACAAACCTTGCATTAAGTCTGTCTAACTGTAGAGGAAATAAACCCAAAAATACACCTTTGTGAAAGTAGTCAGTGACTGGAGAGGTTAGATTGTTGATTGCTGGCTTGTTGAAATGTTAATATGAAGTAATTATTTCAGTGAACTGAAGCCGAAAGTCAACATGTATATTCATTAATTCAATATACACTTTCTCATTGTTAATCACAGTTGGGATATCTATTTCCAGAAAATAGCTCCACTACCTTCCCATTGTGTTTTGCCAACCATAAAATTTGAGCACATCCAATATTAACCTTAGGAGTCCCAAGCAGGAAATGTTTGTAATAATTTTTGATGCTTTCCATTTTGCAGATAAATATTATGATGTGTGGTGTGTTTTCACTCAAATGCCATATTGCACACAATATTATGTCTTACAGTTATAATATCAGTGTACTATATAATTTTTTAAGTTAAGATAAAAATCAGGATCATTCATAATATTTTAGAAGTACTGTAAATGTAAAAAATATTTTAATCATACATATTTTATATAAAAGGCTGCCATTTTGGAGCAATATATATTACATTCTGCAACATCAATGTTTGCTTTTTTAATTACTATCTGTCTTTAGCCAGTCTCATTGTTAATGAAAGCTCTGTAATTAAGGTTGTGCTTAGTTTTCCAGTTAGTGTGATTTAAATGTGTTTGTTATGAATTTAAAAGATATGTATCTGTATTATCACAAAAATCATACTGCGTACTCTTGTGGTACATATTAAATTGTCTGTAATGTTTACAAATAGCCCTGTTCAGCACTGCAGGAGTTCAAATAAGTTAAAAATGATCCCTCTGAAATTTCAGGACTTAACGGGATCCAAAATAACTTTAGATAATTCATAAGTAACTTTTGTTAGTTCTTGAAGTGTTAGGTAGATGTTGATATAATCAAATCTCATGTATAAAAAGCAAAAAGGTATAAAGTTGTTTCATCACAACTGTTTCTACGTAGTCTGTGGACAATTTAAATCCTCACAGAATATTAAATTTGCATCAAGTTCAGCGTGCATACACATCACAGAAATCATACATACTCTAATGCAGAGCTTCGTTAATTGTTACGCTTGTTAAATTTGAATGATTTTCCCCATTTGAGGAAATGGTCTTTACTTCCTCAGTGCAGAGTAACTTCAAAAGAATTATTTTTATATCTTCTCAGGATAAATACTGTAAGGCTTTACGATTTATGAAAAGCATAAAGTTCTACTGTTCGGTATCGTTATTGTGGTAACCTGGATTTTTCCATCACTTTAGTGATTTAGAAATAGTAATTGTGGTGCTCTTTTTCTAACATAGACAAAGTCACTACTGTGACTCTCAATTACTGAGCCTCTTGCCTAATGAATCCTGCAAGTCATATTAAGCCTGTTCTCATGCCACCTGCTCCCAGCGGCACAACATGGGAATGCTGATGAGGGCAGAGGCCAGGGCTTCTGTAATTCTCTTGGCTCCCACTAGTGAATAACTAAAGATATATTTGATGTAACATCTTGCATCACACTCCGTTTGCACATTTTTCTATAAATAACATTAACATTTCTTCCCAATGAAAACTCTCCCAAAGTTATTAGTAGATGAATATCTTTATCTGATTAATTTACTATAATTCTGGTAGCTTGGTTTTATTTTGTTTAGTAGCTTCTGAGTGCACTTGAATGAAAAAACGTCACTATAACTACTGTAGTTTGTGAACATTAAGCTTTCACACTGTTAAACATCTGAAATATTTCTTATTGACTTTCAGGAGCCCTTTTTTCTCTGCTAATGTGTACTTTGTATGCTTACTTCATTTAGTAATATCATGTTAAATTAGATTAAGTAGGGTCACTGTGGTGATATCTATTCAGTAGCAGGAAATAAACTATCAGGCAGAACTTTTGCAGAAGGAGTAACAGTATAACCAGTCTGTGGTTTCACATTTGGATTTTTGTGTCCCTTTATACACATTTTTATAGTGCAAAACTTTTTTTTTTAAATGGTGTTTTTTCTATAACTAGTGTTTGTTCAGGAAGCATCTCCTGATGTGCTTGTGAGGCTTTTGTGGACTGGCACCCTCTCAGCAGAAGATATGTTACCTACCTTCCTATTTAATGCCAAATGTGAGAATATTAAATGGTATACTGTGTATATACCTCTCTGTGTGCCCCTCTCTCGTGTGTGTGTGTGTATGTGTGTGTGAGAGAGAGAGAGTGTGTTAAAGTTGTAAATCAGTGTTATTACCCCCTATTTTGATGATTATGGGCAGAGGGTCTCATGAGCAGATATTAGCCCTGCTTTGTCTCTGCCTGAAGATGCAGTGTTTTGGTGGGTTAGAGCAAAACTTCTTGAGTAATTTTTATGGTACAGTGAAGTGGAGAAGAATGCACTGTTTTTCCAGTCTTAAAAAATAAAAACACGCTCTTTTGAAGAGGGCTATGGCAACCTCAGCTGAAGTTTTCAACTTGGCATGGATATGGTTCTCATTGATGACTGTTGCTTTTGCATGCCCAATATCCAAACTTAACTACTATATATGTGCATAGTTTTTTGGAATTATAATTTGTTGAGGAAAAAACCTAAATACTCCTTACTCCACACTATAGACAAGTTCATTATAAACAAGATTTCATATCTCGGATGGCTCCAAACAGTAGTCTTAAAAAAGAATTCAGATATGCCTCCAAGATATCATTTTGCACTAATAACTTTAAAATGGCCAAAGAGATTTATTTTGGTTTTTCAAAGCAAATATCCCACAGAAAAATCTTTCTCCGACAACAGATTTGGGGTTCGCTTGCAAGGTTTCAGCTAATTGAATACTACACTGGTGAGTTACAGTTAAACAAGTACCTAGTCTATTTTTTGCAGTACTACCACATGGCTTACATTATAAAGAGACCCAAAATAATGTAAACCAGAAATTGGAGTTGGGCAGAATTGGTGTTTTCAGTCTGGGTCCCGTTTTATCTAAACTCCCAACATTTGGGTATGGCTCCTTGCTTTGGTCCATATAGTCTGATGGTGACTATTCAAGAAGGTCATCCCTGCTAACATAAAGATAACAAGACAACAAATGTAAGTCTCTGAGAAAGAGTTTATAATGCTGGCAGTGTAGTATAACTGCTTAACTATAGTAGTATAAAGTGTGATAACAATATAGCATCCTTTGACAATCTATTAAAGTTCTGTAGAAATGTCTCACAGAAACAATCTTTTCAGCCCTGATAAATTTAGCCCTGCTTCTCTCTTAATAGTAATGGGTGTTGTCCAATTAAACTTTTTTGCAATGTGAACAATACTAAACACATTTCTAAATATGATTATACTGCAGTGCATTACAGTAAAGACTTTGTCAAGATTTACTTTAGCAATTCCACTCAGAATTTTGAAAGTTTCTGTTAAGTTTCTAAATGGAAACATTGTTAATAGAGTGACTGGAAATTTTTTATGTGCAGAAAATTGTCCTGCCAAAAAAGATAATATTGTTGAAACCAAATTCTGATTAAAAATTACAATGTTCTGGCAAGAAATGTTTAAATGAAAATGTTGATAAATGATAAAATGTTATTTTCAGTTTTTCAGTTCAAAACTAAACAAAATTAAAATGACATTTTTATTGAAATGTCAGTTTGGGAAGAAAACAACTATTATTATATTTCAATAAAAAATTGAATTTTGTTGTTTAGATTTTTCTGATTAAAAACATTCTAGATTTTTTTGCTGTGCCAAATTTTTCAATATAGCCATTTCTTCTTTCATTTCAGAAAGGAAATTATTTTTGAAATGTCAGAATTTCATGTGGGCCAAAAATTCTGTTTTCCAAACTGCTCTAACTGTCAATGTTTGTCAATGAACAATTCAAGATACCTTAAAATACTATATATTCAATGCAGTGCTTTGGGTAAAATTTTTTCTCCGATGCTCAGATCGGAGGCTGGGTTCCACACATCTAAGGGTACGTCTACACTATGGGATAATTCCAATTTTACATAAACTGGTTTTATAAAACAGATTGTATAAAGTCGAGTGCACGCGGCCACACTCAGCACATTAATTCAGCCGTGTGTGTCCATGGTCCGAGGCTAGCGTCGATTTCTGGAGTGTTGCACTGTGGGTAGCTATTCCGTAGCTATCCCATAGTTCCCGCAGTCTCCTCCACCCCTTAGAATTCTTGGTTGAGAGCCCAGTGGCTGATGGGGCAAAAATCATTGTCACGGGTGGTTCTGGGTAAATGTCGTCAGTCATTCCTTCATCCGGGAAAGCAATGACAGACTATCATTTCACGCTGTTTTCCCCTGGATTGCTGTGGCAGACGCCATAGCACGGCAACCTTGGAGCCCGTTCAGCTTTTTTTTTTTTTACAGTCACCGTATGTGTACTGGATGCCATGGACAGAGGCAATACTCCAGCGCTACACAGCAGCATTCATTTGCTTTTGCATGATAGCAGAGATAGTTACCAGTCGTTCTGTACCGTCTGCTGCCAGTGTAATTTGGCAATGAGATGATGGTTATCTGTCCTTCTGTGCTGTCTGCTGCTGTCATGGGTGCCCCTGACTGAGATCGGCCGGGGGGACAAAAGCAAAACTGGGAATGACTCCCCGAGTCAATCCCTCCTTTATGATTTCTAAAAATAGAGTCGGTCCTGCCTAGAATATGGGGCAAATGTACTAGAGAAGCAGTGTATCAGAGAGTACAGCTGCTCAGTGTCAGATCCCGCAGAAATGATGAGCTACATGCCATTCACGGGGGGTGCCCCTGCAACATCCTCACCCGTTGCTTCCCTCCTCCCCTAACCTTCCTGGGCTACTGTGGCAGTGTCCCCCCCATTTGTGTCATGACGTTATAAAGAATGCAGGAATAAGAAACAGTGACTTGTTAGTGAGATAAAATGAGGGGGAGGCAGCCTTCCCGTGCTATGGCAGTCCAGGCAGGACATTAAGTGGTGCGGGGGAGAGGAGCCCAGCATCCCGCTGCTATGATAGTCCAGGCAGTACAGAATGTTTTCTTTACACCAGAAAGGGAGGGGGCTGATGGAGCTCAGCTCCCAGTGGCTATGATGAAGACGGTTACCAGCTGTTCTGTCTCATCTACTGGGAATGACCAGGAATCATTCCTATTTTTACCCAGGCGCCCCTGAGGCCAGCCAGGGGTATTCAGCAGTTATCAGGCATGTACCGTCTGCCACCAGGGAGGGGAGAGGAGCGGATACTGCCCTTCACTGCTGCAGCATCGCGTCTACCAGCAGCATTCAGTAGACATAGGGTGACATTGAAAAAAGTCAAGAAATGATTTCTTTCCCTTTTCTTTCACGTCGGGGGGGAGAGAGTAAATTGACGAGCTATTCCCTGAACCACGCCGGACAATGTGTTTGACCCTACAGGCATTGGGAGCTCAGCCAAGAATGCAAATACTTTTCGGAGACTGCTGTGGACTGTGGTATAGCTGGAGTCCTCAGTACCCCCTCCCTCCCTCCATGAGTGTCCGTTTGAGTCTCTGGCTTCCTGTTACGCTTGTCACGCAGCACTGTGTAGCCTGTAGATTTTTTTTTCAAACACTTTGGCATTTCGTCTTCTGTAATGGAGCTCTGATAGAACAGATATGTTTCCCCATACAGCAATCAGATTCAGTCTCTCCCGTACGGTCCATGCTGGAGCTCTTCTTGGATTTGGGACTGCGTTGCCACCCGTGCTGATCAGAGCTCCACGCTGGGCAAACAGGAAATGAAAATCAAAATTTCGCGGGGTTTTTCCTGTTTACCTGGCCACTGCATCCAAGCTGAGATTGCTGTCCAGAGCGGTCACAGTGGTTCACTGTGGGATACCGCCCGGAGGCCAATACTGTCGATTTGCGGCCACACTAACCCTAATCCGATATGGTAATACTGATTTTAGCGCTACTCCTCTCGTCAGGGAGGAGTACAGAAACCGATATAAAGAGCCCTTTATATCGATATAAAGGGCCTCGTAGTGTGGACAGTACAGTGTTAACTCGGTTTAACGCTGCTAAAATCGGTTTAAACGCGTAGTGTAGACCAGGCCTGAGCAGCAGTTTCCCTCGCAGGCTTTGCAATAGGCACTCCGCAGCTCCTTTACTTTGACCCTGCACTTCAATGCATCCCGGTCATGGCCCCTTTCCAGCATGGCCCTTGAGATCTGCCCATAGGTATCGTAATTCCTATGGCTGGAGCGCAGCTGTGACTGCACAGCTTCCTCCCCCCAACCACTGATGAGGTCCATCAACTCGCCATTGCTCCATGCTGGGGCTCGTTTGGCGCGTGGAGGCATGGTCACCTGGAAAGATTCACTGATTGATTGTACTCCACACCTGGTTGAGCAAACAGGAAGGGGATTTTTAAAATTCCCGTGGCATTTAAAGGGCGGGTCACCTGAGGCCAGGGCAGTAGAGTGCGAACTGATGAGCAGAGTGGCTGAACAGGCATTCTAGGATACCTCCGAATACCTCGGAGGCCAATTACAGCGCTTTTGGTGGCCACACTTGCGGAGCAGCGCTGCATCACCCGAGGCAGAGCAGGAGTACAACCAGCGCGGCAGCCAGGGAGATGCAGCGCTGAATGTGCCTTGCAAGTGTGGACGGTAAGTAAGTTGCAGCGCTGTAAACCCACCACCAGCGCTGGAACTCTCCAGTGTAGCCAAGCCCCTGTTGGAATGAGCAATCTACCATGCTTTCTGTAACCTAATCGCTGTTGAAGAAAGTTTGACCTTGTTTTGGCTAGCAGCCAAACCATTTTCAGCATCTGTTGGAGGGATGTTCTGGGGGACCAGTGGTTGCTAACAATTGTCTACTCTGTTTATTTTTCTAGTGTACTAAGAATTTTAGAGTAAGATCACTTATCTTTAGCCCATCTGGATATCTTTTCAGTCTCTGAAAATACCCTCACTCAATTTGGCATTGATAGCATGCCATTCTAGTATCAAGGTAACTTTTGACTATATTACATTAGCTTGTAGCTTTCCTTACCTTTTAATACAGTGTCTTTCTTACATACCCAATAACTGGATTGTACACTAAGTTGTATTTCCCGCAGTTAAACACCACAAAGCTGAAAGAGGTGCAAGAGTCAGCAACAATCTCTAGTAGAGTGAACAGTGAGATTGGGAATACATGAAAACAATGCACTAGCTAGTATCAATAATTAAAACAAGAGTGGGCAATTGCTGTCAATTTTAAAACAGTGCAAAAATGGCTCAATCAGCCCAAGCAACTGATGCTGAAGAATCTGTGTGGTTCTCTCATTCCCACTGCAGCTCGGGGGATAGATGTACCCCCAGGGTAAGAAGTACCATTTCAATGCTCCTGAGAATGAAGTGGCTATGAATTGCATTGTTATGTCTATGGTAGACATCATATCCTCATCATTGTAAATCTGTCATTTCTCAGAAGGTCAGCTTGTCTAAAACAGAAACAAGAAACCCAGTTCTCTCAAGTTGTATTTCTTAAATGTGAAAATGTTGTGTCATGTACATGAGAGCCAGTTGTAGGCAAATGACTGAAGTGGGATTTTATGTTGCATATGTGAATGTATGTGTGAGAGAGAGAGAGGAATAGATATATGCATATGCAAATTATAATATATTTTCATTTAAATTTGATGCAGAATACCAAAAAATTTTCTGTATATTTATTTTTAAACAGTACCATTCCAATATTCATTATTCGTTGTTTTTTAATCCAGAGAGAGAGATGTTGCTGTGTTTCTGTTTCAGATCTTTTTTTAGCATTTAGCATAATAAGTAATGTGTGCTATCATAAGTTCAATTTTCATGCCAGGCAGAGAGTGACAGCTGGGAGGCAATGCACAAGGCATATTTTAATCTACTGATAAATTGCAAGGAGGAAAGAAGAAAAAACAGCTCATAGATGTACAGGTCACTATCATTTAAATTATTTGTTAGAGTCATCATAATTGCTTTTCATATTAGGCTTCTAATATAAAACTTATTACAAAATGAGACCTTAATGGTTTCATCTTAACCCTAAGTAAATCAGTCATTGTGTAAAACTGTCTAGGTAAACAAAACCTATTGGCAATGAATAGGTGCATGAGTAAGAAAGTAATTAAAATATGCAAAAGTTTCCAACAAATATGTCCTAGAAATGCTTTGTTTTTAAAAAATATTTCTGACCATATTGTTGAATGTGTGTAGGATAAGTGAACAGAGAGATGTTTCTATATAGGGAGAGCAAATTAGTAAATGTTCTTTTTCATTTAGCTATATTTAAAGTACATTTTTCCAGTCTATCCTCTCTGTTCCTATTGTTTATTTTTTTCAGCCCTGTGGTTTGGGGGATTTTAGTGCATTTAGTGTGCAAGCAGATGTTAGGAAAGGGAACTATTGGAGTTTGTTTCCCCCTGGTCTGTGACAGCCCAGCTTTGTAAACTTGATGTCATGCTCCTTATTTATTCTTTTCTTCTTTGCTTGCGAGAAGATGGGTAATGGGTAGAAAGTCAGGCTAGGTAGCAGTGATGTAGGAATCGTGTGAGGAGATTAGTTAATTTTGGTATACAGTATTTATACTGTGGAGTTAACTGGTTCATTTGAAATCTATCAGGGTGTTTGCCAGCTAATTTTTGGGGTTAAATTTTGTCTTGGCTATATTAATTGTACCTATGACTTGCAAGTACTATGTTTCCATCATCTACAGATTGGTGTTTCAAAATCACTATTTATTATAATAATTATTAAAAATATATTGGCTTCACCATACTTAAAACATCAGTGTTCCGCTTCACATAGAGACCATGAAGCTTCTTCATAAAAGTCCAATTAAAAGACAGAGCTGGATTGGAAAAAAAACATAGCTAGATCATTCTTCCTGTTAACCTTTCTATATTTTCATATAAGTGTAAAAACCCTTTCCTGCCCTCACAGGCTTACTATTAAACACATTTAAATGCTTTATAATCCATGAAACTAGCCAAAACTTATGCTTGGGTAGGAGTGTCTAAAGTTAGACACTCATATCACATTTAAGTATACTAATTCAATGGTTCATAAGTTTTCATAAGTTACTGAACACCCATCAACTCTCATTGAAGTCAGCTGGAGCTATTGGGTTCAGAGCACCCGTGAAAGCCAGATTACCTACTTAGCCACCTAAATAAACATCCAGAAACCTAGTTTTAGATATAAATTTTTAGAGAAAATCTTTATTTTGTATATAATCTGTGCAGTTTACTTTTATAAGCAATACTTTTAAAAGATCTAATACAGCTGGAGTTCAAACTAAGTTCAAAATACATATTCTAGTATAGTTATGGGAACTCAGTAGAAGGTAAGTGTAATGTCCCTCAAACCACTCCAATTCTCAACTACATAGCAAGTAAATCCTATGGCAATCCAAGTTCAGATGCATACGTATAGGAGAAGGTGTGGGGGGGAAATTGGGTTAAATCCTGTTCAGCTGATTAATCAAATCAACTACAGTGGGACTAAATGAATAAGTAAGGTAAGCACCATTTGTGTATAGTATTAGCAACCCAACCCATAGCCCTTCAAATTGTACCTACTTCAAATCAGTCTCAAATGTAATTCCAAAACAGTTTTCTTACTTTGCAAACCTAAGCAAGAAGTCATGTCAGTCAGCAAGGAAGTGCTGTATGTTTATCCATTACTGAACTGTATGAAAAGTGCAGAGATTATTTGTAAATATTTGTGTAATTTCTTCAATTTGCCCCTTTTGTTTGCTTTCTGTGAATATTCTAGTGAAGAATTAATTAGCAGAAATATTTGGTGGAATAGCGAATTTTTGATTATTGCAGACTCAAGTTATGGAAGGAAAAAAATGTATTTATAATTGTCAGTTTTCTTATTCATTCCTTCAGGAAATAGAAATATGCTATGTGACCTTTGTGCACAATTAAAACAGCTCACATTTCAAACCAAGCATATAAAAACTTAAATTAATTGGATGAAAGACACTTTCATAAAATGTATTGAAAAATGTTGAACAATGAAAAAAGTTGATAGAAAACTGATAAATAGAAAATAATGGACTAAATTCAACCAAAAAAATTGTTCACTAAGGGTACATCTACACTACCTGCCGGATCAGTGGGTAGCGATCGATCTATCAGGGATCGATTTATTGCATATAGTGTAGATGCAATAGATAGATCCCTGATCGCTCTCCCATCGACTGCTTATCTCCAGCTTGGCGAGAGGCGGAAGCAAAGTCGACGGGGAGCCATGGCAATTGACCCCGCACCTTGAGGATGCAAGGTAAGTTGAACTAAGATACGTCAACATCAGCTACAATATTCTCGTAGCTGAAGTTGTGTATCTTTGGTCGATCCCCTCCCCCCATGTAGACCAGGCCTAAGATTAGTTCTTCTTCAAGTGCTGTCCCTGTGATTGGAGATCTTCGGTAGCAGTGCCTGGTCAGGACGCACGCACTTAGCTGTTGTCTTGCGGCGTTGTTGGAGTCTGTCTGTCATTAGGGTGCGTCCAGCACCACCCTCAGTTCCTTCTCAACTGTCCTCGGCCGAAGATAGGACTCAGGGCAGTGCTGAACCTCTTCCCTGGTCACTGAAGGAAATAAGTAGAAATAAACAGAAGTAGTTAGAGATATCCCAGTTCTTTCCCTCCCTTTAGTATAGTTCATTAGTTTAAAACAACAAAATTTCTCTCACGTTCATCTCCTGTTGAGACTCCCCCCCAAAGCAATCGTAGCTCCATGATGCTGGGGTCCCCTGGATTCAACAAATGCGGCTTCTGCCATGAGCCTGTGTTGCAGTCTGACGGACACTCACTATGCGTGAAGTGTCTCGGCGAGACACACGTCCCTGCTAAGTGTGTACAGTGCAACAGCCTGAAAACCAGTGCTTGCCATGACAGAGACCTGCCGCTGAAAATGCTCCTTATGGAGAAATCTCTGCAGCCACCAGCAGAGATAGGCACAAGTAAACCCTCTCCCTCACGTCCCCCCTGCTAGGTCGGAACCGACCAGGAGCATTAATTGGATGAAAGACACTTTCATAAAATGTATTGAAAAATGTTGAACAATGAAAAAAGTTGATAGAAAACTGATAAATAGGGTGGCCTCACCCTCTCAAGCAAAGAGGCAGGAAGCCCCAATCTCTCCTCACAGAGACCTGCAGAAGTGTGAAAGGTCTCCAGCGAAATCTCTCCCCCCAGTGCTGACAGCGCCAAAAACCACCGCCACTGACCACCCCAGCACCTCAGACATGGTGTGCAGAAGCAGGGAGCTGACCTTCCACAGTGGGCAGCTCTCGTTGGCACTGGTCCCGCCAGCACCAAAGATGGACCCAGTACCGGTGACACATTCCACGCCGGTGCTGACAAAAACATTGGTAACGAACCTGACAATGACCGCCCCTGCAGCAGACTCGCTCGTCGGTGCCCTCTGAGGCTAAGCAAAAATCACTGCGGACATTGGCTCATGCTTCACGACCCACAGCACTGCAGCTCATGGATCAGCAACAGTTTTTAAATGAAGCTGACATCTCTGTGCCCCCAGAGCCTGATACTCCTCTCCAAGGCACTGAGCACTCACTCTTTGAACAGCCACTCTCACCACTCACCCTGGCCGCCCTCACTGACAATGAGAATGACATGCACCAGCAGGCAGAGTTTTCCCCGCCTGACTCTCCTCCCCCACCAGAGCCATACCCATTTCGAGGCATGGCACCTCACAAGAACCAGCCTCAGTTTCCCTACTTTGTCCCCCATGGGTGGGGCCCCACTTTTCCTACCCTATGCACTGGCCCCAGTGGTAACCTTGGTCAGCCCCTGCTGCCTCTCCTCCTCGTGGACCCTCCACCAGACTGCAGATCCGCTCTACACCTCTATCTCCAGCTCCATCTACATCTAGAGCTCCTGAACCACCAACCTCCTTGAAGATGTGGCCTATGAACTTGAATCACCTGCTCCTAACTCCCCATCAGCTGCAGAATGTGGAGGATTTTAAACAGTTTCAGGAATTTTTCAAGAGGGTAGCACTCAACCAGGATATTCCATTAGAGGAAGTGCAGGGGACACAACACAGACTCCTCAAAATCCTCCAACCCTCTGTGCCATCAAAGATCACATTACCCATAAACAAAGCCCTCCTGGAACCTGCTGACACTCTATGGTAGACCCCTGCCTCCATCCCACCAATATGTCAAAAGTCTGAACGTAAATATTATGTACCTGCTAAAGATGTAGATACATTATTTTCCCACCCACAACTCAGCTCTCTTGTGGCGGATGCAGCAATGCACAGAACAAAACAGACACAATACCGGCCCACTCCGGTCCAAGACAAGGATCTCAAATGGCTTGATCTCCTTGGCCTCAAGGTTTATTCCTCCTCCACTCTGCAATTCAGAATTGCAAATTACTCCACTCTCCTCGCAAGCTACAACTATGACAACTACAACAAGCTATTTGATTTTACTTCCCATATCCAAGAGGACAGAAGAGCAGACTTTAAATCAGTCCTTGTTGAAGGTCAACTGGTGTCTAGGTCGGCGCTGCAAGCATCCCTGGACATGGCGGACACAGCAGCCCACACTACCGCCACTGCAGGTGATGCACAGGTCTTCCTGTCTGTCTGCATCTGGTGTCCCTAAAGATCTGCAGACCAAAGTGGAAGACCTTCCCTTTGATAAAGATTAAAATTTTTTCCAAAAAAAACAGTGAAGTCCTTCACAGCATGAAAGACTCTAAGGCCACTCTGCGCACGCTAGGGATATACCTGTCCCTCCCCAGAAAACAACTGTTATCAGCCTTATCAGAGGCCCCATGCACAACAATATCACCGGCCCCAATCCAGACCATATGATATTGAGAGGAACGGCAACAGACCTCTCAGGTGCAGAAAAAATCATGTGCAACCAACTACATCCCACACATCGGGAAAGAACAATTTTGCAGCATTGGTCGGGGAGCTGTGTGACCATCCCTTGGCACCACTACCTATTTGCCCATTCGGCCACTGCCTCCAGTTTTTCCACCATGTCTGGCAACAAGTCACACAGGACTGCTGGGTCCTGGAAATAGTACAATCAGGCTACTCCATCTCTTTCATATCATCCCCGCCCACTCTTACCCGTCCCTCTTCAGCGACCCCTCTCACGAACACCTACTTCGAGCAGAAGTGACTCATCTTCTACAGCTAGGTGCAGTGGAACCTGTATCAGCACAACATCAGGGGAAAGGGTTTTACTCTCACTATTTCCTGACCAAGAAGAAAGGCAGAGGATGGCGACCTATGCTAGACCTACGTAGCGTGAACAAATTTATATGTGTACAGAAATTCAAGATGGTCACATTGGGCACAATAATACCCACGCTGGAACAAGGGGACTGGTTCACAGCCCTCGACCTACAGGATACCTATTTTCCCATATCCATTCACCCAGCACACAGATGGTTCCTGCGATTCACACTCGGACACGACTACTTTCAATACAGAGTGCTACCATTCGGACTCTCCACAGTACTGAGAATGTTCTCCAAGACTCTAGCAGTAGTGGTGGCCCACCTACACAAACACAGAATTATACTTTTCTCCTACCTAGATGACTGCCTTATCAAAGGTGGTTCATACAAGGAGACATAAGAGGCCACTCATTTTACCATCTCCCTCTTCCACAGCCTAGGCCTGCAAATAAACTTCCAAAAATCCACCTTGATACCCACACAGCAAATCGAGTTCATCAGAGCTCACCTGGACTCAATTCTGACCGGAGCCTCACTCCCACGCACCAGATTCCTCGCCATTACGCACCTCATATGCATGCTCTCCATTTGCCCCAGAATAGAGGCACGAACATGCCTGCAGCTTCTTGGCCACATAGCAGCCACCACCTTTGTGGTCAAACACACCAGGTTACACATGAGATGCCTTCAGGGTTGGCTCAGCTCCAACTACAAACCCAGCAGACACAGCTTCCACGTGATGCTAACTTCTCCAGCAAAGGTATCAGCCTCCCTACAGTGGTGGACAAAAATAGAAAACTTATGCATGGGTGTCCCCTTCCATCAAAATTCCCCTGTGCTCATGCTCATAACGGACACTTCCCTGATAGGTTGGGGAGTGCAACTAGGAGATCACACAACACAGGGCCACTGGTCCCTATTGGAGATGCGTCTGCACGTAAATCTTCTAGAGCTTAAAGCAGTCAGATACGCCTGCCTTCACTTTCTCCTCATCATAAGGAACAAATCTATTTGGGTCTTGACAGACAGTATAGCATGCATGTTCTCCATCAACAGGCAGGGGCAGGGGGAGTGTGATTGTACTCCCTATGCACAAAAGCCATCCAACTATGGAATTTGTGCATACAACATCACATAGAGATCACTGCTTCCTACCTGCCTCGGTGTCACAACACTAGCTCCCACATGCTCAGCAGACACGTCTCTCAAGAACTCAAATGGGAATTGCATCCTATGATACTATGATAGCTCTTCTCCAACTGCGGCACCCCGTCGATAGACCTGTTTGCCACAACACAAAATCACAAATGCCGTCTATTCTGCTCCAGAGCAGGACTCTGGACCGCATCCCTAGGAGATACATCCGATGAAGTGGGTATTCACCCACGAAAGCTCATGCTCCAATACGTCTGTTAGTCTATAAGGTGCCACAGGACTCTTTGCTGATTCCTCATTCCATGGAGCAACACACTCATGTACGCTTTTCCGACGGTCCCATAAGATCAGAGAGGACAGAGCCAGGGGCATACTTATTGCCCCAGCTTGGCCCAGACAGACATGGTATCCTTACCTGGTGCTCATGTCCATCCACCCTCCAGGAACTCTTCCCAGCAGACCAGATGTGCTCTTCCAGGGCAACGGTCGGATTCTCCAACCACAACTACAGAAACTCCATCTGATGGTGTGGTTCCTTGTTTGGTTCCAAACCCATGAACTAGCTTGTTCAGAGCAGGTCCAACACGTCCTCCTACACAGTAGATGAGACTCCACTTGAAAGATTTACCTGCAAAAGTGGCCATATGGTACTCCCACGGACACTTGCCACCCCAGATCGTGCCCCTCCCTGATATCTTGGACTACCTTTTACAACTGAAAAAAGACGGACTATCGCAGCTCTATCAGAGTACACCTCACAGTGGTTACCACTTTCCATGACACACTGGACAGGTTTTCACTTTTTGCCCACCCCACCATAAAATACTTCCTCACTGGCCTTCAAAACCCTTACCCTCAGATTCACCCACCAGCAGCTACCTGGAATCTGAACCTAGTTCTCTGGGGTCTTATGAAACTTCCCTTCGAGCAACTGGCTACCTCCTCCATGCTACATGTCTATGGAAATATCTTTCTTGGTTGCCATAACGTCAGCAAGGAGGGTCGGTGAAATAAGTGTACTGCTTGCCTACCCTCCCTACACAATTTTCTTTAAAGACAAGATTACAGTGCGACCCCACCACAAATTCCTTCCCAAGATGGCATTCACTTTCCACCTCAATCAGCCAATACACCTGCCTGCATTTTACCCCAAACCTCATAAGAATCCACAGGAAGCGGCATTACATACCTTTGACATCAGACGTGCAGTTGTGTTTTAGCTAGACAGAACTAAGGTATTCCATAAATCCCCTAGACTATTCATGTCCACTGCTGAACGATTGAGAAGTATTGCTTTCTCTAAGCAATGACTCTCCAAGTGGATCTCTGAAAGCATCAGGTCCTGCTACCTGACCCAGAATGTTCAACTCCCCTCCCTCCCCCCGCGAGGGCATCAGAACACACTCTACTAGTGCGATGTCAACATCCATTGCATTCCTGCAAAATGTACTTTTTACCGACGTATGCAGGGCGGTCACATGGACATCAGACCACACGTTCACCAAACATTACGCTATCACACAGGATACCATGGCAGACACCATAGTCAGCCATATGGTACTGTCTAACGTCATCACTGTCGCAACTCCAACATTCCACCAACCACAGTGAGTACTGCTTCACATTCACTTGGAGTGGAGCACCCACAGGGACAGCACTCAAAGAAGAAGAGAAAGTTACTCACCTTGCAGTAACTGAGGTTCTTCGAGATGTGTCCCCCTGTGGGTGCTCCACTACCCACCCTCCTCCTCTCGACTTTGGAGTACGAATCAGACAACTCTATGGTAGAGAAAGAACTGGGATGTGGTATGCTCGCACACAGACAGACCCTAACGACATACGAATCAGACAACTCTATGGTAGAGAAAGAACTGGGATGTGGAATGCTCGCACACAGACAGACCCTAACGACGCTGTGAGACAACAGCTGGGTGCGTGTCCTGACCAGGCACTGCTATCAAAGATTTCCGATCAACGGCGCCAGGAGTGGAGCACCCACAGGGACACGCATCTTGAAGAACCTCAGTTACTGCTGGGTGAGTAACCTTCTCTTCATCCAGATGTACATTTCACTCAGATATGACAGTGACAGGTACTAGTTGGAAGTTCTAACATAGATGGCTTTGTGTCAAAATATCTCCTAAAAGGAAGGTAAAGTGCCTCATCCCCTCCAGTAAAGAGGTAAATTGCACCATGTGAGTGCAAGTGAAATTCCTTTTCACTGCAGAATTCAGCAAACAGTGGATGTAAAATTTTAAAAAGTTTATGGTGCATCAAACATTGGGAACTATCAGGACAGAAGGGCTTATGATTGAGATTTCACCTCCTGCCCTGTCCTGCCTCTTTCCATAGCTTGGCAATGAAACAAAAAATAAACTGAAAATAGATTTTCTTGGAGCCTGCTGGATGTCTTGCTGAAGCAGGAGGCTTAACTTAAAGCCAATTTCCATGGTTCCTGCATCCTTGCTGTGGAGAGAGTTTTTAAAGACCTGCTGAGGCCTTGTGGAAAATATTATATTTAGAAACAGTTCTGCTATATCATGTGTTTTCTGTATTACTATTCTCTCTCTTTTATTAGTAAGAATCTCTGCAAAGAAATAAGATTTTCGTTTCTTAGAATAGCTGCTCCTGACACTTATTTTGCTTCTTAACTCATAATCTTCTAGTTTTTGGATCAAAAATTTTTGCTTTGAATATAATAATAATGTTCAAAACCAGAAGAGTTCAGTTGAGGAACAAGAAGCATGATCATGTGAACTCTTACTTTAAAAAAAATTGTGTTTTTCATGCAAATATGCTTAATAATTAAAAAAAAATTAAGGCAGAGAGGGAGAAAGAGAGAGGAATATATACATAAGTGCAGACTTGTTTCTAGGGGCCAAGTCCAGCTTGCCATACACTTCTGAGTAGTCTCATTGGATATGATGGGTAAGACTGTGTTGTGCCTCTAAGGCCTTGTCTACACTACAAAATTTTGTCAGCAAAAGCCAGCTTTTGTCGACAAAATAGTGGAGGTGTACACACTATGCTCCTCTTGCCGACAACACTGTCCTGCTTTGCCAACAAAATAACACCACCTCGTTGAGAGCATAGAGTTTTTTGTGGCAAAGTTAGATCAACAAAGCGTCAGTGTAGATACTGTCCATTACGTCACTATAACTGGCCTCCAGAAGGTATCCTACCAATGCCTACCATGACCATTCTGCTCACCATTTTGAACTCCGCTGCCCTGCATCCAGCTTTTAGGGTTACCACCTTTCTAATCGCAGAAAACTGAACATCCCTGCTCATTCCCCAAGGCTCTACCCCTTCCCCGCCCCTTCTCCAAGGCCCCGACCCCACTTACTCCACCCTCTACCTCTGTCACTTGCTCTCCCTCACCCACTCACTCTTTTTCATTGGTCTGTGGGGGGGAGGGTACGGGGGGGGAGGGCTCCAGCTGGGAGTGCGGGGTTTGGAGTGTGGGAAGTGGCTCGGTACTGGTAAGGGGTGTGGGGTGTGGGAGGGGGTAGGGGTGCAGGCTTTGGATGGGGCCAGAAATGAGGAGTTCCGACTATGGGTGAGGGCTCCAGTTGAAGGTGCAGGCTCTGGGGTGGGCCTGGGGATGATGGTTTTGGGGTGCAGGAGGGGACTCCTGGCTGGGGCAGGGGGTTGGAGTGCAGGAGGGTGAGGGGTATGGGCTCAGGAAGGGAGTTTGGGTGTAGGAGGGGGCTCAGGGCCAGGGCAGGGTATTGGGACATGGGAGGGGGTTGGGGTGCAAGCTCTGGCTGTTGCTTACCTCGTGCACTCCCCGAAGTGGCCAGCATGTCCCTGCTTCTTCTAGGCAGAGGGACAGCCATGGGGTTCTGTGCGCTACACCCACCTGTAGGTGCCATCTCCTCAGCTCCCTTCGGCCACCATTCCCAGACAATGGGTGCAGCAGAGCTGGCGCTCGGGGTGGTGGAAACGCACGGAGCTCCCGTAGTTGTCCCTCCATCTAGCAGCCAGAGATGCATGGCGGCAGCTTTGCACGGAGCTGGGCAGGGAGCCTGCCACCTCACTGCACCAGCAGTGCCGCCAGCTGGATTTTTAACGGCCCGGTCAGCGGTGCTTACCAGAGCTACCAGGGTCCCTGTTTGACTGGGTGTTCCAGTCGAAAATGGGACATCTGGCAACCCTAATCCAACTACACAGGCATTTGCCACGCCCCTTTCAAAGCCACAGGAAGTTTTGAAACTGCTCATCATGGAGAACTCACATAGCTATTGCCCAGCTGAGCATGAGGGCAGCAAATGCACTCCTGCCTGGATTACAGGAGAGAGGGTGGATCTCTTTGGTCTGTGGGGAGAGGAGGCTGTGGGAACTCAGAGGGAATCATGGAATCTAAACATTAACGCAGAATTCTGCTCTCCCTGGCATTTGGACTGCAGCAGCAGGCAGGCAGGGTGGGCTGCTGCTGGGGATGGGGAGAGAGGAAGAAAGTCTGAATGTGCTTTGCAGAGCCAGGGAAGGAGGAAGGGGCTGATGTCGGGGTGTCCCTCCTCCTGCCAATGTACTGGTCTCCCCTGAGCTGAGGTGGGAGAACTGGAACAGCAGCTTTCTGTGCACCAGCTTCTGCCTCAAGATTGGTTGCTTGCAGCTGCTGTCAGAACTTAGAGACAGTGTGCAGACACATTCACTCTTCCCCCAACACACACACTTCCCCAACACACAGTCTGTCTCTCACACATACACTCTTCCTCCCCCCCACGCTCTCTCACAAACTCCCCCCAACACACACTTTGCCTCCATCTCTATCTCACACTTGCAGGCACACACTCTATCACACACTCCCTGTCCCCCCCCACACACTTTTGTGGGCTTCTTGTGGTAATGTTCAGCAATGTCAGTTGGTCATATTACTGAGTGCTACTTTAAAATTTAGAATCTGTTACTTATCAGGCACACATAGCAATTATTACAAGGTTCATAGCACGATGCAAACAAACATTGTCAGGCTCAGCACACTACAGCAACGCACATTACTGTAGCTCAGTGTTAATGTGCTCCTTCAAGGCATCCCCCCGCTGAATAGCACCACATTGGGTTCCTCTTATAAGCCTTGTATTCATAACGCACAGCACAATAACAAAGAGCAGTGCAGGATCTATGCTTTCTGACAGAGATGGCTGCGTTGAGAAACCTGCATCGTGTGACACTATGCCTGCTCCCGTGAGGCATTGCAAACCCTTCCCAAAGCACTCTGCGGCCAGTCGCACCAGGGTTACCAGATGTCTGGTTTTCGACTGGAACTTCCCATTGAAAAGGGAAACTGGCAGCATCTGGTCACCTTCAGTAACCAGCCTCTGCGACTGGGAGGACAGGAAAAGCAGCAGCTGCTGTTGGAGCTTGGAGGAATAGCTCTGCTAAGCAGCTGCTGCTCTTCCTGCCCCACAGCCTGACATAGAGAACTGTCTGCTCCTGGACTGGGCCCCAAAGTAGGTACTGGGTCTGTCCGGGGGCCGGGGAGGTGTAACCTGTCTGCTCCTTCTGCCCACAGACACCTTGCCTTGCCCCGATTTCCCCACCTAAGTCCCTTGCTCTGGGGACTGACCCATGCTGTGCCTTGCTATGCCGTGATTGGGTAGACGGACAGGCTCCACGTCAGCTCCTCCGAGCCCAGCTCTGTAGGCAGCAAGTGAGTCCCAGTGGATGGGGGAGCAAGCAACAGAGGTGGGGGCAGGGGTGGGGCCTCCAGGGAAGGTGTGGGACAGGGCAGTGCCTCTGGGGAAGGGGTGGGGAAGGGTTCTTCAGTTTTCAGGGATTAGAATGTTGGCAACCCTATGCCACAGTGCACTGCTCTCTGTGTCGATGCAAGAAGTGCTATTGGGGGTGTGCTCCACCAACACGAAGAGCATAGTGTGGACATGCAACAGCAGTTTAATTACAGTGGCGTCTGTGTGTCGGCATAACTTGAGTCAGCAAAACTCTGTAGTGTAGACAAGGCTTGCAGCTCATGAGGGAGGTGTAGGTCAGGTATCTTTAATCCACCTTTGTGCCCTTCCAATCCTGGGTTATTCCAGGGCTTGGAGACGCTCCTAGCATAATTTAGGGCTTGTCTACACAGAAACACTCAGGAAAGTTAATCTGAATTAAATAAAGGTGTGAATTTAAAATTATTTACTTCAACTGCATTAAACCCCTGTGTGGGGACACTCATTCAGAATCAGTGTCCTTAATTTGGTTTAGCCGCTTTAATTCTGAATAAGCATGTCCACACAGAGGTTTAATGCTGTTTAACTACACCTCTTTACATTTACAGTTTTAGTCAATTCTAATAAACTTTCCTCAGCGTCCCCATGTAGACAACCGTAGGGCCCTGTATAATTTATGCTATCTTCTGTGGACTGTCTGTGGGCTACAGTACTTCTCAGAATCTCTGCAGTGCTGCTGGCTGTAGCTCCAGTCCGACACTGCCTCTCATATCCCCTATGCCGCCTATGCTGGGGTTTGCAAGGGAGTTGTATGGTTAGAAGGCAGCCATATGGCTGTTTTATGCAGTGTCTGCAGAGAGAGAATCCGCCTCTGGTCTGGGGCTTTTACAAGCCTCTTTGCACCACTCTGGGCCTTTTATGTGGCATTGTGTGGCATAAAGGGGCTAGAGCAGAGGTGAGCATACCACCGAATAGAATTAATAGGAAGATGAAAATAAACAGGATTTTGTCCAGTGTGAGTTTTTCAAAACTTGAACGAATGCTGTAGAGTAAAGAAAGGCAGGTCAAGATTGGGTGCCTAGAGTTAGGCTCTTAAATCCATATTTGGGCTCCTAAATATTGGATCTGATTTGCAAAAGTGCTGAGCACCCACCTGCTCCCATTACATTTAGCAGGAGCTGCTTGCTGCACTATTGAAAATCAGGCCACTTACCCAGAAGCCTAATGTCAGGCATCCATTACAAACAGTCTTGGTCCCTGTGTCTGTTCAATTTTCAAGCTGAATTTTTGGGTGCTTTCCCAAAATCCATTTTCTTCTTTCATGCTATGCAGCAAGCATCAAGCTAAATAGGCTATTAATAACTTCCATGATATTTATACTTACATCATATCTACACTACGTGTATACTGCACAAGGTGCAATAGTATGTTTTATACTTACAGGCAGATTGCTGTAAACAAATCCTTTCACAGAATGTTGTTATAAATATGTTTTCCTGAGGATGAGAAAACCCAAGTTACATTAAATAGCTGCTTATTGCTACCCTGGGCAATTTCCATTTTTATTTAGAATATTTTATGCAAAAGGAAAAGGAAGGATGTGCATGTTCTTATCCTGTATATTAGAATGACTGACTTGACGATAAATATATTTGTAACAGGTGCCTTGAAATATGAACATATGAAATATATATGTGTGTGTGTGTGTGTATGCACACACACACACACTATATTAATTGTTATATGCTCAGAATGCTAAACCATGTGTCATAAACAGATAGTTAAGGGTTAATAGAACAGGAGTACTTCATGTCTCTTTGACTGTAAAGGGTTAACAAGTTCAGTGAGCCTGGCTGTCACCTGACCAGAGGACCAATCAGGGGACAGGATACTTTCAAATCTTGAGGGAGGGAAGTTTTTGTATGTGCTGTTAGTTTTTGGTTGTTGTTCACTTTGGGGGCTCAGAGGGACCAGACGTGCAACCAGGTTGCTCTCCAATCTCTTTGGTACAGTCTCTTATATGTCCAGAATAGTGAGTACTAGGTAGATAAGGCGAGTTAGGCTTATGTTTGTTTTCTTTATTTGCAAATGTGTATTTGGCTGGAAGGAGTTCAAATGTGTATTTGGCTGGAAGGATTTTAATTTGTACTTGTATACTTAGGCTGGGAGGGTATTCCCAGTGTCTATAGCTGAAAGACCCTGTAACATATTCCATCTTAAATTTACAAAGATAATTTTTACTGTTTTTCCCTCTTTAATTAAAAGCTTTTCTTGTTTTCCTGATTGTTTTTTTTATTCTGGTGAGATCCCAGGGGACTGGGTCTGAAGCCACCAGGGAATTGGTGGGGAGAAAGGAGGGAAGGTGGAGAGGGAGGTTATTTTCTCTCTGTGTTAGGATTACTTTCTCTCTCAGAGAGAGTCTGGGAGGGAAAGAAGGTAAATTTTCCTGTCTGTTTCAAGATTCAAGGAGTTTGATTCACAGTGATCTTCCAGGGAAACCCAGGGAGGAGAAGCCCGGGAGAGGCAAACGGTGAGGGAAAGAGTTTACTTTCCTTGTGTTAAGATCCAGAGGGACTGGGTCTTGGGGGTCCCCGGACAAGGTGTTGTGGGGACCAGAGTGTACCAGGCCCTGGAATTCCTGGTTGGTGGCAGCGCTACAAGTACTAAGCTGGTAATTGAGCTTAGAGGAATTCATGCTGGTACCCCATCTTTTGGACGCTAAGGTTCAGAGTGGGGAATTATACCATGACACCATGTTTCAGATGTCAGAACAAATTTTTTTTAGATGCTTTTTGATAGTACAAAAAGTTTAGTTATCTGCAGGTGAAGAAGCAATTGTAGTGGAGTCCTTTCAAAACTGGAACACTTCCTGTCTTAACTGAATGTTCTGATTCAGTCAGGACGGTTAGCAAATATGCTGATATATGGAAGTTTGTAGGTTATCCTGACAAGCTAGTCTTAAAAAAAAAATCAGGAAAATGTCAAGCACAATAATTTGAATTCTTGTATATTAAAATCTGCTTAGAGTAAAATACGAGGTCTGAATATGCATGAATATGAATAAATAGAACCATTTTTTATTTATTTTTGAAAGCTTTGTTTATTAACCACAGTATTTTACCATTACACCCATTCCACTATTTGAATTAATTTTTACTCAAAGAAAAAATTATCAATTAGCAGTAAATCTACTCCAGGAGTGTGCATCATAGCAGATTATCATGTCGTCATCAGAAAACAAATGTTTTTTTTAAAAAAAGTTATTTTCTAGATCACAGCACTGTAACCTGGCCTGGGTGTGCATGTGTGGACAAATATTAAGCTCTTTTGCTTTTGCTGTTGCAAGTGGATTCAAAACAACATCATCCAACTGAAAAGTGTAAATTTTTCTCTATAGTAGCAGCTAGCAGTATTTGCACTTTGCTCTTGGCTGTCTAAGAAAGATGAGATCATGTTCTCTAACTACATTCAACATTTGAAAGGTGAAAGCTGAAGGACATTGAAATAATTATCAAGGGAAAGAATGCAAACCATTTTGAGAAAACAATCAATTTCCTTAATTAATATCAGTGCTATTTTAATGCTCTGAACTAACAAAAATATATTTACATGGTTTAGTAAGACTTATAACAAAAGTAGGTTAGTTGTCATTGGTGCTAAGTAAATCATAAGAAATGTTGGGCTAGGACAGACCTCATGAGGTCATCTAGTCCAACTCCCCCAGGCTGAGGCAGGATCAACCACACCTAGAAATTCTCTGATATATATTTGTCTAATCTGTTCTTAAAAACTTCCAATGATGTGTATTCAGCAAATTACCTCCCTTGGTAATCCGTTCCAGTGCTTAACTATCTTTACAGTTAGAAAGTTTTTCCTGGGTGTAATGGTGCTGGCTAGGAGAAACACGCCAGGCCCATGTTAGCTCTGTTCCAGAGGAAGAAGTGTATTAGTTGGGCTGGCTAAAGGGCCCCGCCCTAATTACCAAACTGGATCCACCTGCAGGCCTGGGTAGTCAGCCTGCCCTATAAAGTTGGCTAAGAGACAGGTAGCAGGGGGAGACAGGAAAGGGAGGAGCAAGGGCTCTAGATCCTTGCTGGCTGGGAAGTTAGCAGTCTCCTAGAGTGTTGGTCTCTGTGTAAATAGCTGTAAACAATAGGTGGTGGGAACGGACACAAACAATAAAAGGACGTGGGTGCTGCACTTCAGTTGGTCTCTGATTGTGTTTGTGGAGGGGCTGGGAGAAGGCACTGCTACACTGGGGTCTAACCTTAATCTCTCTTGCGGCAGAGTAAGCCAATTACTTTTCTTTTCCTACCTTCAGAGGGCATGGAGAACAATTGATCACCATCCTCTTTGTAATAGCCTTTAATATATTTGAATATTGTTATCAGGTTCCCCCTCAATCTTCTTTTCTTGAAACTAAACATGCCCAATATTTTTAATCTGTCCTCAGAGGTCAAGTTTGCTAAGTTAATCTTTTATTTTATTTATTTATTTATTTTTGCTCTCCCCTGGATTCACTTGAACTTGTCCACATCTTTCTTAAATTGTGGCTGCCAAAACTGTATACATTAATCCACCTGAGGCCTCACCAGTGCCAAGTAAAGCAAAATAATTACCCTCCCTGCCATATCCCGCATATGATTCTTCTGTTAATATACACTAGAATAAAATTTGCCTGTCTGGCAACTGCATCACATAGTTGACTCATATTCAAGTTGTGCTTCACTATAACCCCCAGATTCTTATTTGCAGTACTACTGACTAGCCAATTATTTCCCATTCTGTAGTTGTATATTTGATTTTTCTTTCCTAAGAGTACCATTTTGCACTTGTCTTTATTGAATTTCAACATCTTGATTTCAGAACAATTGTCCAATTTATCAATGTCATTTTAAATTCCAATCCTGCCCTCAAAAGTGCTTGCAACCCCTTTCAGCTTGGTGTCATCTGCAAATTTTATAACCATATTCTCCACTCCATTATCCACGTTGTTAATGAAAATGGTGAAGAGACTGGAACCAAGACAGACTCCTCTGGACCCCATTAGATACGTCCTTCAAGTCTGACAGCAAACCATTTCAAAACTACTCTTTGAGCACATTTTTTCAACTAGTTATGCATCCATAGTAATTTAAACTAGTCCACATTCCCCTAGTTTACTTATGAGAATGTTATGTGGGACTACGTCAAAAGCCTTACTAAAATCAAGATACTTCATGTCTATTGCTTCCTCAATATCCACTAAGCCAGTAAACCTGTCAAAGAAGGAAATTACATTGGTTGGCATGATTTGTTCTCGACAAATACATGCTGGCTATTACTCATCACTCTCTTTCCATTAAGTGCTTACAGATTGATTGTTTAATAATTTTTTCAGTATCTTTCCAGATAGCAAAATTAGGCTGACTGGTCTATTACTCCCTGGGCCCTTTTTAGAGATGGGTACTACGTTTGCACTTTTCCTTTTCTCTAGTACCTCCCCTGTCTTCCATGAGTTCCCAAAAATAATTACTAATGGTAATGAGAATGTTTCAGCTAGTTCCTTAAGTATTGTAGGGCAATTTTCATCAGGCCTTGACTACTTGAAAGAATCTAAGCTACCTAAATGGTCTTTAACCTGTTCTTTTGCTATTCTGGCTTGTGTTTCTTCCCCCTTGTTTTTAACATTACCTGTGTTAAGCAACTGGGCACAGTTAACCGTTTCAGTGAAAACTGAAGGAAAGTAGGTATTAAACACCTCAGTCTTCTTGGTGTATTCCTCTATTAGGACTTACACTTTCCTTTATCTTTCTCTTGCTCCTAATGAATTTATAGAACCTATTTATTTATGTATTTATTTAATTATTATTTGCTTCTGCAATGCAGAGTATAATGTTTGAGACTGACATTACCTTCTGATACAGCTTTCATAGGCATCCTGTTAAGAATGACTGTAATTATGTGTGCATGAAGAAAATACAGCCTGACTGTGTATGTCAATACATAGATACATATAACATGTAAGTTTATATATTTGATGGTTATACATAGAATTGTAAAACAGAATGTAGTAATCTACAACAGAGTCACCCCATTTTGACACCCTACAATGATAAATAGTCACAAAGTATTTGCTGTGCCAGCCAACTGCCTTACTTATTAATCATTTTTGAGAAACACTTTTTATAAGGCCTTGATTTGAGAGGAAGATAGAGGTTAGGAAGGGTGTCTCCTGCCAACAGAGAAGGCAGTTGTGGGGTTGGGAGGCATGGTCTCCAGCACACAAAGAAGAGGCGTTGGGTGGAAGCCTTGGCCAGAGGTTTGCAAGACTATGAGGCGGGGATCAGGATGACATGGTTTATCCATAATGGGAGCTATACAGCTGCTCTCACCACTGGCCACTGTAGAGAGGGGAGCAAAAAGGGGAGGCGTTGTCATGGAATTAACATGAATATAAATGAAGGCTTTATATTAAATGTTATATTATTTTATAGACAGACTTCTATATGCTTTTTATGGTTAGGATGTGAGTTCTCTGATTAGCGCTTGTTGAATTCTGTTCTCACAACCATCCCTCACTATAGTTCTGATCCCTTTTATAGGTGCCTATCAAATCCTTGTTCTATTGGTTTCTTTTACACATTACAGTTCTGAATTAATCTCCTTCACAAACAGGAGTCATCTGCTCTTCTCTGTGCACTTTTCTGCTTCTCTGTATTCCTTACTCTTTCATAAAGTCGACTGATAGACAGTTCTCATTCCCTCATGTATTGCCAGACTTGGCTGCATAGATCTTGCCAGTTCATCTTCTCTGTCTTAGTTACTGGCATCCTTGCTATACTTGCCTCCTTTTTGTAGGAAGTCCAGCTTTTATCTTTTCTTTTTGTGGCACAGTCAGCCCTTTGCTGCTTCATTACATCAGTTTTCAAAATGTTCTTCATCTCGGTTTATTGTCATACTCAGTTATCTATTTTTCCCTCGCTATGTAACATTGAACACACATTTTCCCATGCCTTTCTTTCTTTCCAACATTTAGTTCCTTCTGTATGTGCTCATGTTTTAGGTTCATATTTCATGATTGCCATTATATGATGAGTAAACAAACAAACACAATTCTAGTGCAAAAAAAAAAGACCCTCTTCTTTTTAAATAGTGATGGAATTACTTTTTTATAGTGCTGTGCAATCTGCCAAAATAAGAAGCAGTCTGTTGCATGCAGATACCTGGTATCTTTCCATTTCTTAACATAAAAGTGTAGAGTTTTTTTATACTTTCTCTATTTGCTTTCATAGTTATTATTCAAATGGGTATTCTAAGTCATGATCCATTCCAAGCCTTTTTTGTATGTCTTTTTAAAAGAAAAAACTTCCACAAGTGAAACCTTAATGCAATAAAAAGTCTTATATGTTTTCAGTGTTCGAAATACAAACCAAACATTCCAAGGATTCAGTGTAGTTTTTCATCCTTGCTTCATTAAATTGTCAAAATGGCAATGTGTTCCTTTTCACAGCCCATAAACACTGTCTCACAATTTGAGTCATTACTTCCAAAAGAAGCAGAATATACAAAAAATATTTTAAAGTAAATGACTTAAATCATAGTAACAAGGACAGTCCGTTTTCTACACTGCTGCACAAGTATACTTTGCCATATGAATTCATATTAGGGCTGTCGAACAATTAAAAAAAATTAATCGTGATTAATCGCACTGTTAAACAATAATCGAATACCATTTAAATATTTTTGGATGTTTTCTACATTTTCAAATATATTGATTTCAGTTACCACACAGAATACAAAGTGTACAGTGCTCACTATATATTTAATTACAATCATTTGCACTGTTAAAAGAAACCAAAAAAAACAGTATTTTTCAATTCACCTAATGCAAGTACTGTAGTGCAATCTCTTTATCATGAAAGTTGAACTAACAAATGTATAATTATGTAAAAAAACCTGCATTCAAAAATAAAACAATGTAAAATTTTAGAGCCTCCAAGTCCACTTAGTCCTACTTCTTGTTAAGCCAATCTCTTAGCAAACAAGTTTGTTTACATTTGCAGGAGATACTACTACCTGGTTCCTGTTTACAATGT
The DNA here is from genome assembly GCF_007399415.2 of Gopherus evgoodei. Taxonomy (NCBI): domain Eukaryota; kingdom Metazoa; phylum Chordata; order Testudines; family Testudinidae; genus Gopherus; species Gopherus evgoodei. The sequence continues at coordinate 191,903,259 of NC_044322.1, read as the reverse complement.
CACCTGAAAGCGAGAACAGGCGTTCTTATGGCACTATTGTAGCCAGAATCACAAGATATATACGTGCCAGATACGCTAAAGATTCATATGTCCCTTCATGCTTCAACCACCATTCCAGTTGATGTGCGTCCATGCTGATGACAGGTTCTGCTCGATAAGAATCCAAAGCAGTGAAGACCAATATATGTTCATTTTCATTATCTGAATCAGATGCCACAGCACATGATTGGTTTTCTTTTTTGGTGATTTGGGTTCTGTAGTTTCCACATTGGAGTGTTGCTCTTTTAAGACTTCTGAAAGCATGTTCTACGCCTCGTCCCTCTTGAGATTTTGGAAGGCACTTCAGATTCTTAAACCTTGGGTCAAGTGCTGAAGCTATCTTTAGAAATCTCACATTGGTACCTTCTTTGCTTTTTGTGAAATCGGCAGTGAAAGTGTTCTGAAAATGAACATGTCCTGGGTCATCATCTGAGACTGCTATAACATGAAAGATATGCAGAATGTGGGTAAAACAGAGCAGGAGACATACAATTCTCTCCCAAGGAGTTCACTCATAAATTTAATTAACACAGTATTTTTTTTAATAAATGTCATCAGCATGGAAGCATGTCCTCTGGAATGATGGCCAAAGCATGAAGGGGCATACAAATGTTTAGCATATCTGGCATGTAAATACCTTGCAATGCTGGCTACAAAAGTACCATGAAAACTCCTGTTCTCACTTTCTGGTGACATTGTAAATAAGAAGCCAGCAGCATTATCTCCTGTGAATGTAAACAAACTTGTTTGTCTTAGCGATTGGCTGAACAAGGACTGAGTGGACTTGTAGGCTCTAAAGTTTTACATTGTTTTCTTTTTGAGTGCACTTATGTCACAAAAAATGTAAATTTGTAAATTGCACTTTCACAATAAAGAGCTTGCACTACAATACTTGTATGAGGTGAACTGAAAAATACTATTTTTGTTCATCATTTTTACAGTGCAAATATTTGTAATAAAAAATAACATACACTTTAATTTCAATTACAACACAGAGTACAATATATATTTACATTTAGAAAAATATCCAAAATGTTTAATAAATTTCAATTGGTATTCTGTTTAACAGTGCAATTAAAACAGCGATTAATCGCAATTAATTTGTTTGAGTTAATCGCGTGAGTTAACTGTGATGAATCGACAGCCCTAATTCATATATTAAAAGCACTTCCAGAGATATGTGCCAAAATACTTAATATTTTTACTGAAAGAATATTGCAGTTTATTTTATTTTATAACATTTAATGTAATTGTAAAAATGTGCAAATGACAATTTTTAAAATTGTTGCTGAATATAATAAGACTGTAAAATCACTCAAGAAGCAACTTTTGACTAGTCTCTTGATTTTTCTTGTACTGTCCATGTTCCAGGTATTAGAAAGCTGTGATATTTGAATAATTGTGCTTGTAAGGATCTGAACCTTTAGTGGGATTCTTACAGGATGAACCATGTGCCCATGTGGAACTACTCTGACTTCAGTGAGTTGTGAGTGCAGGAATCCAGCTGTGAAATTTAGCCTATGCAGTAGTGCTTGCAGGATTGGAGACTAATTGTGCAGAATTGTCATCTCTTAAAGGTGAAGAGCAAAACTGAAATGGAAAATGAATTAATTCAAGATACCATCTTTTCACTGCTTCTGTTAACCAGGACATAACAATCAGATTTAACTGACCTTTTAAAAATATCCCTCAATGAAATGCACCAGCATTCCTTGTTTCACCCAGGATATTCTGCCTGTACTGGATTAACAACTGAATTATTTGCATAAAGGTGAATTGAGAAGGATGAACTGACAGGGTAAAGAAATTATTGATACAACGTTTGTAATATGTATAGTTACTGCATCTCATAACCTTTACTGCCTCAATTCTGCTGCATTCCCTTTATCATGTAGATTTGTCACACTTTATCTCTAATATTTAATTAAGAAAATAACTTCTTCTGTCATCTACTCTGTCTGTTGTTATAAAAAAGTTAGTAATTAAAAGATTGAACCTCTAGAAGAGCCCCTGACCCCAGGATGCAGCATTAGTTCAGTACTGGCCCAGGTCAGAGTGTCACTTATTGACACACCAGTATCACATCTGTGTTTTTCCCATAGGTGTCACTCCAGCGGTGAACTAGCCCAGCAATGGTTAGCTTGTGGGATACTAACTTTGGAACCTTATCCTGCCTTCAGACAGCCAACCTTTCACTGAAGTTAAGTGAGAGTTTTGGCAGCACAATGAATGCAGGATTAATACCTTTAAAGGTACAATAATTTGCATTTTTTAAGTCTTCCTTTCTGTGTAATCATTGTCAGGAACTTTGCATAAGCAAAACCTAAACATAAACTGTACAATTTGTTTTAATATGCAGTACATATTATATGAAGCATCTTCCTTTAGGATGATGGTAGAGGTGGAAAAGACACACTTGTATTAGATCATATAGTTGATTCAAATTGACATTTAGGCCCAGATCGTCAGCTCGTGTAAATCTACCTAGTTCTACTGAAACACTGCCAGTTTGCACCAGCTGGAAATTGGGCATTAGACATTTTAGATTGCTACTTATATATGCCCCTATGACATGAAATAATATACTACAAGGTAACAATTGAAGATTTAGTAGAAATAAAAGTTAGGGGTATTTTTTCCAATAATTTAATTAGCTTTGAATCCTAAATGGAATTAATGAATCAAAGAAATGGAATCTATGCCAACCATAAACAAAGGTGCCCATCCCTGGAGCAAGAGTTTTTCTTCTTCAGAGCAATTATTTTCTAGTTACCCACAAATCTCAAACTAGTACCCGACCACCTTGTTTTTCTGGTCTGCCACTTCTATTTTATCCCCTTCCTTTTCCATAGAAATCACAATCACCATAATTTATCTTACACAGAAACACAACGAGCTTCCACTGGCTTTGCAAACCTGTTACCATGCTGTGTAAGACTAAGTAGTAATGCTGTTGCTAGGCTATGTAAAAACATAGGAAATTCACCCTTGCATGGATACATCTTTTTAAAAAATTGGAGTTATTTTTCAATCTGTCATGTCAATCCAGTTGATGGAAAAGGTCTTAAAAAGGGGAAGGGCTTTGATTGCATCATCATTCACATCCCCGTCTTAGTTGCCTTCTCCCTGGAAAATGAGCATAATTTAAAGCCTACTTGTCTGAAGGTTCACAATCTCTCATAGTTCGCTGTCTGTTAGCTAGTTGCCCCCACAGAACAGAAGGGAAAAACAGAACAGCAGCTTGTACCAGCTTGGATTGCATGGGAGACCCCAAGGCAACTGCGTGTTGAACTAAACTTTAGCTCATCTGAAGCCTTAGTGTGTTCCAAAAGACTTTTGGCATCTTCGTGGTTTGACTTTATTGAGAGAGTAGTGGCAGCACTAGGCATTGTCGGGAATGAGGAAGAATCAACAGCTCCTGAACAAACCACTGAGCTTTGCTAGTTTCTATGCCCTATTACAGTGATCCAACCACCAGCAAAAATAAAATATAAAAGGAAGAAAGGTCTCATGTATTCCTGCAATCTGCTAAGAAAAATGACTATTCACTGTTGGGGGAAAAAATCCTGCAAATGCTATCATAATGAGACACAACAGGAAATAATTTGTAGCAGCGCTCATTGGTAAATATGTATCTCCTGGGCCATTACATCTGGATAATGGATAAATGTACACCACCAACAACATGGTAAATTATCTTCCATTAGTCTCAGGAAACAGCTTCAAAACACACACACATATATTTGTTACTGGTTGTTTGGGGTTTTTTTGCCTATGTATTTACAGTTTCAACTATAGAATGTTTAATAAACTCAAGACATTACTGTTCTTACAACTACAAAAATAAATTTAAAAAAAATTCCAAAGAAGCAAATCCTAAATTATGATAGCAAGGGGTGGAGGTGGGGGGAGTTGTATAGTTTCTGTGTGTGCGTGCACACACATGCTTTGTTTTAAGATGCTGTTGCAAACACATCTTCTAAATGTACTTGTAGTTCTGGATGGAAAAACTGAAATCTAATTTCAGCCGCGGCATTGACTTGTGGCAGTCTGTCATCTTAGAATGGAAATACTCAATACTCAAAGTAGTTTTGCAGAGTTGTTTTAAATAAGGCCAAAAGGAACTGGTAAATTGATATTTTTCATCTAACTTTCCCATCATAGCACAAATTTGTATGTTGTATGTCTTAAAATATTTATATTGAACTGCTGGTCATTTCCGTTTTGTGATTGGAAATGATGAAAAGGGACAGTTGCATTTTACAGGGGTAAGCAGGATATCTGATAGATACTCTTAGTCATCATGGAGAAAATGTATACACTCCATATAAAGCTCATGGGGCTGATTTAAAGGTAGAAGATCAAGACTGGCATGCTGAAATGTGTACACATTTGGGAGCAACGTTAAATTAATCTTCATATTTATTATGAAAAAATGAAGATTGTTAATTTATTGTATTTTGCATAAAGTCAGTATTTGCCTACAGACTCTGAAAACTTTTTTTTAAAAAGCTATGTATTTGTGAAGAGAAAATAGTCAAATGAGCATGGAGAATAATCTTAACAAATGACCTCATCTGCAACTGTGAAATTGGAGTAGCATACTATACTTCAGTGTCCCCCTAAGACTTTAGCAAATTACTAAGTCACTCTTTGAGCACCATTGCAGTATACCTTCTCATCTCACTGTAACTCAACTATATATCCACAGCTGCCCTTACATAACATACGTGTCCACTTGCCCCAGGCCCAAAAACCTCTGGCCATTTTATCATCATCTAATAATACCTTAGGAAAATAGTTATTCTTATTAATCATTTATAGAATAATACATTTAATTTGTTAATTTAGAGAGGAGGAGAATAAATAAGTATGTGCATGTGCACACGCATTGTGCTTAGTAAAACATGATAGAATTTTTTATTGAGCAGAAGAGATATCAATATAAAATGAGAGGATTTTTCACCACCTCTCCAGGAAACTAAGAAGAGGTCTTTTAGAAATCCATAAAACATAATTCAACTTAATTCGGTTACTGTGAAAATAAATACCATGAAGAGTGTTTTAATTAATGTCTTCATCAATCCATACATGATTGGTGCGACACTGCAATAGATGTCACTGACTGTTGGGAAAGAAGGAAGGCCAAAGTATCTTCTCAAAAGAACAGGGTTAATCTGTTCTTGGCAGAAAATTCTTTTAGAATTCAGCATCCTCAGATTTATATCACTGTAATTTACATTTTTTAAAAATCTGATTGCTGATTTAGGCTGCCCTGCAAAAATAGTGATGATATTTCTGAGCATCTTTTAAGAAACTGATCTTCATTTAATGTATAGATGCTGTTTATTTTCATTTCTCTGCTCATTTTCTTGGCAAAATTATATTTAACTAATATTTAGGACAGTGGTTCTCAATCTTTTTTACTGGTGACCCCTTTCGCATAGCAAGCCTCTGAGTGTGACCCCCCCCCTTAGAATTAAAAACGCTTTTTAATATATTTAACACCATTATAAATGCTGGAGGCAAAGCAGGGTTTGGGGTGGAAGCTGACAGACCCCCCACATAATAACCCTGCAATCCCCTGAGAGGTCCCGACCCACAGTTTGAGAACCCCTATTTAGGAGATTAGCAGACGGAAACCCATTATATTTTTTCTTCTATTAACTTATTAGTAGATTGCTTATTTTTATTTGGGGTTACAAAACTCAAAGTATGAAAACCCCAACTTTTTTGGCATGTTGCAACACAAGTTTTAAGAGCAGCATGATTCTTAATGGTTGGGTTCAAACTGTCTCATTCAAATAGGAGCATGGGAATTTCCATAAGGGGTCAGACAGAAGGTCCACCTAGTCCAATATCCTGTTTCTAACAGTGGCCAGTAGGAGATGCTGTAGTGTAGAGGAAGGTATAAGAACCCTGCAGGAGGCAGGTGTGGGTTGATCTGTCCCCCCAGCACTAGTCTCATCCTTATCTCTAATAGTTGGAGATTGGTTTAGACTGTGACACATGAGGTTTCATATCCCTTCGAAAAATGTTGTAATTAATTATAACTGACTATTCTTGATATCCATATAAATGTCCAACCCCTTTTTGAATTTTGCTAAATTCTTGGCCTCTGTAACTCCCTGTGGCAACAAAACTCCACAGTTTTATCACATGTTGTTGTGAAAAAAGTATTTCCTGTTACTAGTTTTGAATTTCCCACTTTTTTAATGTAATTCAATGTCCCACAGTCATTGTATGTTCTTATGTTATCAGACAGGAAGAACTGAAGATTTGGATCTCCCTTCTCTAAACCTGTCAAAACCTAGTTCCAGATTTGGACCTTAGCGTCCAAAATACGGGGGTTAGCATGAAAACCTCCAAGCTTAGTTACCAGCTTGGACCTGGTACTGCTGCCACTACCCAAAAAATTAGAGTGTTTTGGGGCACTCTGGTCCCCCCAAACCTTCCCTGGGGACCCCAAGACTTAAATCCCTTGAGTCTCACAACAAAGGGAAATAAACCTTTTCCCTTCCCCCCTCCAGGTGTTCCTGGAGAGATACACAGACACAAGCTCCGTGAATCTAAACAGAGGGAGTCCACCCTCTCTATTTCCAGTCCTGGAAAACAGAAGTACTTCCCTCTTCACCCAGAGGGAATGCAAAGTCAGGCTAGCAAATCTAACACACACAGATTTCCCCCTGACTTCTTCCTCCCACCAATTCCCTGGCGCTGCAGACTCAATTCCCTGGAGTTCCCCACTAAAGAAAAACTCCAACAGGTCTTAAAAAGAAAGCTTTATATAAAAAGAAAGAAAAATACATACAAATGGTCTCTCTGTATTAAGGTAACAAATACAGGGTCAATTGCTTAAGAGAATATTGAATAAACAGCCTTATTCAAAAGAATACAATTTAAAGCACTCCAGCAACTATAGACATGTAAATACAAACGAAAAAAACCATATAACTTACTATCTGATCTCTTTGTACTTACAACTGGGAAACAGAAGATTAGAAAGCAGGAAATAGAAAAATCCTTCTCATAGCTGAGAGAGAGGCAGACAGAAGACAAAGAACTCAGACACAAACTTCCTTCCACCCAGAGTTGAAAAAATCCTGTTTCCTGATTGGTCCTCTGGTCAGGTGCTTCAGGTGAAAGAGACATTAACTCTTAGCTATCTGTTTATGACAAGACCATGTTATAATGTCTCCTCTTTTTCACCTCCTTTCTAAAATAAACAGTCCCATCTTTTCAATCTCTTTCCATATCAGACTGTTTCTTATGATTCTTGTCACTTTTCTCTGAACTCACTCTACTTCTACAATAACCTTTTTTGAGACAAGGGTGATCAATAGAACAGGGCAAATTTTTTGGGCTTCAACTTTTCTTTGCCCCAAAATCCAGATTTAGGTTGGCCAAAATATTTCATAAATTCAGTCTTACTTTGGCAAATTGTTTCAGTTGGATATGGGGGATGAATTTTTTTGAGGGCAGGGGGGAAATGTCAGAATGGTAATGTCAATATTTCCAAAACATGGCAGTTTTTCAGGCTAGATTCACAAAATGGTAGTGGTCCACTTTTATCCACTAGCTATAAATCCCAGTAGTTAGAGCGGGAGGGGGGCAGCATATACCTCTTTTGTGTAGCTTAAGCCCTCAATAAAAAATTTATGATGATCAACAGATCTCTGAGGCAGTGGTGCTATAAGGAGGGATCAGGGCCGGATTAACTTTTTGTGGGCCCGGCACCAAACATATTTGTGGGCCCTCCTGGGGAATGATTGTAAAAGGGGCTGGGGGTAAAAGCACAGTGGGGCTGGAGCTAGGGTTGGGGTCTGGAGCAAGGGAGGGGTCGGGGTAAACTGCAAGCGCAGCAGGGCTGGGGAGGAGGTAAACAGGATCCCCCCCCGGCCCACATAGAGCGGGTACCTACCTGGTTCTAGTGTAGGAGCAGGATTTTATAACGTCCCATAAAAATTAATATATGATTTTATTTCATCCTGTCAGCTACCCTTTTTGAATAGCAGAAAGGAATGACAGACCAGAACAATCCTTATGACTGATTATGGTCACCTTTTTGTTTTAAAATAAGTTATAATGTCTACTGTTGTTTCCTATATGTATTACAAATTAGGTACTTTAGCTAAATATGAATTTCGTTGTTTTAAGGTTTTCGTAAGTTAGGGACAGGATCTTGTATTGTATCTATGTTAAGGAGATAAGAGAAATGGTGAGGTTAGGGTTAGGATTGGGGCAGGAGGTTGGGATGTGGAACACTTACCTGGGGTAGCTCCTGTTTGGTTCTTAGGATGGGGGTGGCGATGTGGGGGTTGTGCAGGAGTCAGGATGTGTGTGAGGGGGATGCAGGTTTCAGGGCAGAGGCTAGGGGGACATAGGGGGGATGCAGGAGTCATGGCTGGGAAGGTGTGGGGGGTGCAGAGGTCAGGACAGAGGTCTGGATGTGTGTGAGGGGGTGCAGGGGGCTGTGTGTGCTGGGGTGCAGGAGTCACGGCAGGGGGCTCGGTATGTGAGGGGGTGCAGGGGTGTATAAGGGGGTGCAGCGGTCAGAGTGGGCAGGGGGCTAGGGGTGTGGGCTGAGGTCATGGAGGTGCTCACGCAGGGGGCTAGAGGGGGTATGCCCCAATTCTAGCCCTTCCCTAGGGCCTCACCCCTGCCTCTTCTCCTCCTCCTCTTCCTGCCAGTAAGCAGCTGATTCAGCTGATTGGCGGCAGGGAGTGGGGAGGGAACGTAGCATGCTGGAGAAAGAGGCGGGGCAGGAACCAAGCTGCTGCCGGCAGAGGCTGCCACAGAGCCGCAACAACCCACAGCATCAAGCTTTTCTGATCCCACAGGAGAGAGCTGGGGGTGGAGAAGAGCAGCCTGGGGCCCCTTTCAACCATGGGCCTGATGCCATAGCGCCAGTGGTGCCATGGTAAGTCCAATATTGGGAGGGATGTGGGATGTTTGACCACTGGGAGGCATTCATGGACAGAGGACAATTGTGGGATGGACACCACCTGACTAGGGAGGGAAACTTGGGGGACACAGTTGGGAGATGCTCATGTGATTTCCATGTCTGAATTTAACATTGAGAGGGAGGAAAATCAAGTAAGAATGGATAAAGCAATGGAGAAAGGAAAAGCAGTGGGTACTAATGGGTACTAAGAGGAAGGATAGTGCTGATACCAGTCAGATAAGCAATACTGGCAGTAGAATGACTTTACTGACCAAGGGATGTGGATGAAGCCAAGCAGGAACTATTAAGATGTTTGTACACCAATGCAAGGAGCCTAAGTAACAAAATGGAGGAACTAAAACTACTTGTGCAGAAAGTGAAACCAGATATTACATGGATAAAAGAAGCATGGTGGAATAGTAGTCTTAACTGGAGTACAGATATTGAAAGATATATGCTGTTGAGAAAAGACAGAAATAAAAGCAAAGATTGTGAAGTAGCATTGTATATTAACTATGAGGTAGACTGTAAAGAAATTAGAAAGAAATCGAGTGGATAAGATGGAGTCTGTTTAGGTCAAAACCTCATTGAAGAAGAAAGTTACTAAACGTTCCCCTGATATAGTGGATAGAGTTTGCTACAGACCACCAGGATCTGATTTGGATATGGACAGAGACCTCTTTCATGTTTTTAATGAAATACATACTACTGGGAATTGTGTGATTACGGGAGACTTTAACTTCCCAGGTATAGACTGGAGGACAAGTTCTACTAGTAATAGTAGGGCCCGGATTTCCCTGGATGTGATGGATAGACTGATTTTTTCACCAAATAGTTGCTGAACCAAGCTGGATAAGCAAGCATCTCAAACAGGTGATTAAGACAAAGCAGAAAGCCTGTAAGGAATGAAAGATGGGAAGAATCATCAAGGAAAGCTATCACTTGGAGGTCAGAAAGAGGCGGGATAAAGTGAGAACTGCCAAAAGTCAAGCAGAGTTGAATCTTGAAAAGGGAATTAAAACCAATAGTAAAAGGTTCTATAGCCATATAAATAAGAAGAAAACAAGGAAAGAAGTGGAATCGCAAAGCACTGAGGAAGGAATGGAGGTTAAAGATAATCTTGGCTTGGCCCAACACTAAACAAATATTTGCCTCAGTTTTTAATGAGGCTATTGAAGAGCTTAGGGGTAGTGTCAGGATAGCTAATAGCAACAAAGATATGGAGGTAAAAATGAGCACATCCAAAGTGGAAGTCCAACTCAAAAAGCTTAATGGGATTAAATAGAGGGGAGGGTGGGGCTGGATAATCTCCATCCAAGACTATTAAAGGAACTGGCACATGAAATTGCAAGCCAATAGCAAGGATCTTTACTGAATCTGTAAACTTGGTGGTCACATCCTAAAACTGGAGAATTGCTAATATAGTTCCTTTTTTTAAGAAAAAGTAAAACATGATTCAAGAAACAACAGGCCTGTTAGTTTGACCTACAATTATATGCAAGGGCTTGGAACAAATTTTGAAAGAGAAAATAGTTAAAGACATAGAGGTGAATGGTAATTGGGATAAAATACAACATGGTTTTACAAAAGGTGGATCATGCCAGACCAAACTGATCTTATTTGAGAAGATAACTGATTTTTTTAACAAAGGAAATGCGGTAGATCTCATCTACCAGATTTCAGTAAGGGATTTGATAAGTTTCCACATGGGAAATGATTAGTAAAATTGGAAAAGACGTGCATTAATATGAAAGGTGGATAAGGAACTGGTTAAAGGGGAGACTGCAATGGGACTGCATAGAATCAATGACTGCATAGAATCAAAGAATATCGGGGTTGGAAGGGACCTCAGGAGGTCATCTAGTCCAACCCCTTGCTCAAAGCAGGACCAATCCCCAACTTGAAAGGAGAATTGTCAGGCTGCAGGGACTAGTGGAGTTCCTCAGGGATCAGTCTTGGGCTCAATCATATAACATTTTTATTACTGACCTTGGCACAAAAAGTGGGAGCATACTAATAAAATTTGCAGATGACACAAAGTTGGGAGGTATTGCCAATACTGAGGAAGACCGGAATATCATACAGGAAGAACTGGATGACTTTATATACTGGAGTAATAGAAATGGGATAAAATGTAGTAATGCAAAGTGCAAGTCATATGTTTAGGAGCTAACAACAAGAATTTTTTCTATAAGCTGAGGACTTATCAGTTGGACATGACAGAGGAAGAGAAAGACCTGGGTGTACTGATTGATCACAGGATGACACTGAGCCGCAAATGTTACGCCATCATGAAAACGGCTAATGCAGTCTAGGATGCATCAGGCAAGGTATTTCCAACAGAGACAGGGAAGTGTTAGTACCATTATACAAAGCACTGATGAGACCTCATCTGGAATACTGTGTGTGCAATTCTGGCCTCCCATGTTTAAGACAGATGAATTCAAACTGGAACTGGTGCTGAAAAGGCTACTAGGATGATACGAGGAATAGAAAACCTACCTTATGAGAGGCGGTTCAAAGAGTTTAGCTAGTTTAACCTAACCAAAAGAAGGCTGTGATAAATGTCAGGAGCTATTTAAGCTAAGCACCAGTGTGGATAAAAGAATAAATGGACATAAACTAGCTGTCAACAAGTTTAGGCTTGAAATTAGATGAAGGTTACTTACCATCAGGGGACTGAAGTTCTGGAATAGCCTTCCCAGGGGGGCAGCGGAGGCAAAAAACCTAACTGGCTTCAATACGGAGCTTGATAAGTTTATGGGGGGTTGGTATGATGGGACTGCCTGCCATGGCATGTGGCCCATTGGTGACTGCCAGTAGCAAAAAATCTCCAACTGCTGGAGATGGGACACTAGATGGGGAGGGCTCTGAGTTACTACAGGGAATTCTTTCCCAGGATCTGCCTGGTGGGTCTTGTCCACATGGTCAGAGTCTAACTGATTGCCATATTTGGGGTCTGGAAGGAATTTTCCCCTGGGTCAGACTGTCAGAGACCCTGGGTTTTTCTTCACCTTCTTCTGCAGCATGAGGCACAGGGTCACTTGCAGTTTTAAACTAGTGTAAATGGTGGATTCTCTTTAACTCAAAATCTTTAAACCATAATTTGTAGATTTCAGTAACTCAACCAGGAGTTAGGGGCCTACTATAGCAGTGGGTGGGTGAGGTTCTGTGGCCTGAAATGTGCAGGTCTGACTAAATAATCATGATGGTCCTTTCTGACCTTAAAGTCTATGAGTCTATTAATTTTAGGCATCTAAATTTGAAAGTTTTGGCTTAAATATTTCTAAAAATTGGGAATTGAAAATACAGTCAATTAAAATTTCTACTCAGTCCTATACAGCATTATTCTCTGTTAATTTAGAGATAATGATACAATATGGCTTTTAATAACTACAGCGTCACAATGAAGTTTAGCAAACAAAAGTGAGTGTCTATACCAGGGGTTGGCAACCTCCAGCATGCGCCCCATGAGGGTAATCTGCTGGCAGGCTGTGAGACATTTTGTTTACATTGACTGTCCGCAGGCACGTCCCCCACCCCCAGACTGTCCACAGTGCCCAGTGGCTGTGGTTTGCCATTCCCAACCAATGGGAGCTGCAGGAAGCCTCTGTGACAACAATGGAAGAATTCTTGGTAGGAGCTGGATCTGTTGATTTTCTGGCTGTCTGTGCTATTGCAGTGGTGCAAAACAACTGGAACAAGGCCGCAGATCTGACCCAAACTTTCTGGATGGATGTATATGTATTTATTGTGTATTTTGTGTATTACTTTATCGTTACAGCTTCATCTATTGTAAATATTTTAGACATTTTTAGTGTAAAATGTACAGTATATTTGCCCCTTAATATACATTGTGGAGAATAATAAATTCTTCAGTGTGTTACTGGGTTCCTGCAACTGAAAATGTTATGTGCACGAAATGTTCTGGACATTTAGGTTTATTACTCTGGCAGTCATGGTTTATTGAATGAGGTTTCAGATAGTTTAGAGAGACAAAGTGGGTGAGTTTGTAAAATAAAACAGAATTCCTTCATTTATATTTTTCCCCTTACTGATGAATGAGTCTTGTTAGAATTTAATTTGTTCGAAACTGGCTGTTGTGTTTGAATTCTCCTTCATTGGCAAGTGGAAACAATCAACACATTTCCCAGTGAGATTTGCCCCGTCAAAACACAGAGATTTTTTTTTTTGCCTAATAATTTTCTGATCTTGAATTATTTGCACTTCTTTCTTTTATCCAAAAGAGTGCCTTCTCCTTTTCAGTAGATACTAGTTATTTTAATTCTCCATTGGAATAGATGCCAAGATGTGGAAATAAATTTTTAACATTTAACAAATAATGGCATCTATTAAACTGAAGATTATAGTTTATCTGAACTGAAGATTATAGTGAAAAACACATGGCATAGATTATCTAACCTACAGTTACGTTTTTAAGTATTCCAGTTCCACTACTGTTTCTATCCCACTGTTAATATAGTCATTGCACTATTAGCTATATAAATGAAAGAAATGCTCCTCTCTTTCAGATAATTCCCTGCTTATTCCACTTGGGTGCACAGGTCCCAGCATTATTACCATTTCAGGCATATTCCCCACTGAGCTGGGTATGTGCTTCTAGATTAGAATGCCACAAGCGCTTTTCCATCATTCAGTATTATGGTATTCTCTTTAATTCACTAATGTGTAATGCTAGAAATGATGCTTATGTGTTTAGGGGTTGTGAGTGTGGTAAGTCAGTCGCTGTTATTCTTTAGACACTTTTCGTCCAGTCAACCCCAGAGCTTTTGGCTTAATAATTATAATTGTTCTTATTACACATACACAAACACTATATGAAAAGAATGGTATGAAAGGAGCAAAGTCAAGCACTCAAAAGCTGGAAAAGGCCAGAATTAAGGTGCTTGTGCAACCTTAGTTTAGCCGCCTCCTGCTCTGCATCATATTAGAGCTGGTCAGGAATTTTCAGACAAAACTGTTGAAAAAGATTCTTTTTTGTTAAAACTGAAATGTTTTGTGGAAATGGTTCAGTTACAACAAACTTTTGCTGAAACACACGCAGAGTTCTGTTGGAATCCTGTCTGGTTTCCTGCCACTCAGCTGGCGGACTGCTGGGGAGCTCGGGCTTCTTGGATCCGTGGCTCCTGCTATGTGGACTGTCCTGAGGTGGGAAACACCAATGCTTCCGGGGTCCTTGCTGTGGAGATGGGAGCCTGCCAGTTCTCTTTGTGCCAATCTATTGTGTTTCCTCCCCCATCCAGCTTTTGTTCCTTCTGCATCTGAATCAGATGATTTCCTCCTCTACACTGTCTGGGTGATCGAGAGCACAGGAAAGACAGGGTCCCAGCTCTCAGTTCCGGTGCCGAGCCCCACCCCAGCTCAACCCATTTCTGCTTACTCATTTTGGAAAGGCACTTGTCTTCTTCAGCTTACTGAGTAACCACTGCCCTTCAAACTCTTGTCCTTTACACCTTGGATTTTTCTTCAATAATCAAGTAATTTAGCATCAGACAGTCTTGTATTTATGATTCTAACTTCTTTTACTCCATTTTTTACCTTTATTATATTGGTCTGCACTCTAAAAACAAATGATCTTTTTTACATAATTACTGTGAGCAACAAAGTGCTTAAGTATCTTAAGGGGAAGATTTTGATTTGGATAATCATAGCCTGAAGTTGATGCTATGACACTGAAAAGAGATGGATAAATAGAAATGAAATTCATACTTACAGCAGCTCATTCTTATCATTTTACTGACCTCCATTATGAACTATGGAGATAAAAATTTCAAAATATGATTGCTGGTGTTCTAACTAGTCTTTTATCGGCTCCTCTTCTTGGCTGAAGTACAAAGATAAATAAAATACCTCAAACCAGCACTTCTATCTCCCTTTTTCTGTGCAAAATAATTGATTATAAATGTACAGGGCCAGCTCTAACTTTTTTGCCACCCCAAGCAAAAAAAAAGAGCGCCGCCCAAGTCCCCGCACCCCCGAGCACCGTGCTGCCCAAGTTCCCGCCCCCCCGCAAGCGCCGCCTGGCCGAAACAAAAACAAACAAAAAAAACCCTCCAGTGCCACCCGGCCGAACCAAAAAAAAACCAAACAAACCCCAAGCACCGCCCTGCCCCAAGGTGCCACCCCAAGCACATGCTTGGCCGGCTGGTGCCTGGAGCCGGCCCTTTAAATGTAACCCCTTGGGGGTTTAGAGAGCATGGCCCCTTTAAATCTTTTTCCTAGGGGGGAGGAGGAGAGTGAGGAAAAAAGGAGGGAAATGCCAGGGGGTGACTCTGTAGCTGGGAGGGGGAGAGAGGGCAGCCTGCAGGCCTTTGCAAAGGGAGCAAAGAGAATCTGCCTGAAGCCTGGGAAGGACAGGGTGGCCAATCGGGGACACCCAGGACAGGAGCCAGGAGGAGCACTGCACCAGGGAGGAATCACCCAAGAAGGACAGGCTGGAGCTGGACCCAGTATCACGGCTGCCCAGAGCTGCGTGGGGCTGTGAGTACTGGGGCTTGTGACTCTGCATTGGGAACAAGGAGGGAGGCTGCTAGCTAGTTAAGTGGGGAAGTGGTCACTCTGTGGCTTTGCAGAGAGCGGCAGAAGAGGGCACTAGAGGGGTTTGTTGGGGGAAAGTTCACTGGTGCCAAAGACGACCAGGAGCACCCAAGACTCACCACTGGACTGGAACTTTGCTCAGGACTCCTGAACTCTGTGTGCAGACACACTGCTCGGTGTCTGCCCCTCCAGACTGTGCTCCCACTGGGCCCATGGGGCCTTGGCTTGGATGCAGCCCTGTTTTACTGCTCTCCCTGTACTTCCCCTTGTTGTTTTTCTCCTCTCGTCCTTCTGTAAATAAATACCTCCCTTTCTTATATCCATTGTACTTTTCCTGTGGGTGTGGGTGTTCACTCTGGGGGGTTTGGAACAGGTGCCCCTGAGGTGGAAAGGATTTCTCCTGCTGCATTCCTGCGTGCGCCATCTCTTGGGCAGAGCTGCCTGCAGAGCAGACTCCATCTTGGCCAGGAGGGCACTAATATTGCATAAAATTTCATAATCAAAATTTGTGGCTAAGTTTGGTACATCTGCTGAGAGTTAGAACTAAGTCTTTACCCCAGTTTTACAGCTGCGCAATATAGCTGGGGGAATTCATACGCTGGGGGAATTCATACTCTGTATTCAGTATCAAAGGACAGATACGCTAAGCAGCTGAGCAACAAGGAGAAAGAGCAGGGATTTGAGCTGTCTGTGGGAGAGGACTCCTGCTAGTGCAAGTTATTAATTCCTACTGCATGTGTTTCACAGGCTGACAAATATCAGCTGATGAAGCACCACTTGCACACAATTCACTGGAGTACAACAAAAGTTAATAGTGTAAAGTAAGCTCTATTGGCAGCTGAATGCAGGTATTATACACATCAAACTGGTTTTTTTCCCCCAGGCTAACACTGGGGACTATGGGACACAACAATAATCTTCCCAGTCCCTTTTACTACAAGTTGGTGCTTGAAATAACTTTTCTGGTTCAGAGCCTCCACTCCTTAAACCACCATCATAGTGTATAATATGAAGTGGAGGGTCTAGTGATTGGACATACCTCCTCTCAGCTTAGGCCCTTCCCCTTTATCCTACAGAGTTAAGAGCATCTTTTTCTGAATATGGATTTGCAGTTTGCAGTTATGTGAGCTTTATCTCTAGCTCAAAGACCAGCACATCTCTGTGCTGATGTGGCCTGGGTCTCATACACCTACCATTAAGTAAACATTTATTTTAAAACAAGAATGCAAATGGCAGCCTAATCAAATGTAGTCTGTACACAGATCAGCCTCATGTGAACTGTTCAAAATTTAGATCCTGACCATTGTACACATATGAATTTTGAATAGTCACTTATCAGCTGGATCCACTGATTGTTCAGTCAACCTCTCATAATCAGCCAGTGTCTGCCAGTTCCCTACAAAGCTTTCACTTTGTGTCTCTTGGGGTAGGAGTGAGAAAAAGTGAAGCATCATAGGAGAGTTTTACAGTGATATAAAGTAACCTTGTTAAAACTGACTATAATTGCTGTAAAGCCAAAATTTCTTGTGGAAATGCAAGTACCTAGCATTACATCAACACTTATTTTTTTAAGGTTGAAATGAGGCATCAGATGCTCATAAAAACAACATGCAGAGGGTTAGTGGGGACAAATGGCATATTACCAAAGATAGGGTGACCAGACAGCAACTGTGAAAAAATGGGACAGGGGGTGGGGGATAATAGAAAAAGTCCCAAAAAATGGGACTGTCCCTTTAAAAACTGGACATCTGGTCACCGTAACCAAAGATAATATCTGTATCAAGTTTTTGAAGATAGTACCATAATAACGATGAAAGCTTAAGTGTTCCTATTGGGATGTTTTTCACAAATTATGTAATTTTTTATTAATGATGTGAGGAGATGAAATTTCCTTGCTCATCTGAACAGCATTTACAAGCCATATATAATCCGAATTTATCGCCTCCTCCTTAAGGTTTGGCTTTATTGGTAGCTGAAACAACACTAACAGAACATAAAGCTCAGCTTCCCCCTCAAGCGTTGCCTTTCCTGGATTTTCCCTGCCAAGACCTATCCTGTCCACCTTTGTTATATCCTGGTAGGGTTAACAATCCACATCTGCTACAGTGAGAGAGCAGAATATTTACTCAGAAACTTTCTGCAAGATTCTGACATCTGCTAACAAGGTGAGAAGTAGAAAAGCTCTAACTACAGCTGGGGGACATTTTTCAGACAAATTGTTTAGCTGCTGAAAAATGCAGTTTTGGGTCAACCCCCAAAACTGCAACTCCCTCCTCCCCCAGCTACACCTCCCCCTGAATGTTACTCCATGTCTATGAAGGCATGCCCCACATATTGAAGACTTCTGCTATAGATTACTTTTCTCTGTGTCTCACCAAATACATATTTAAGTAGTTATACAAAGTGGAACAGCTTAAATAGGAGAGATGCCCACGCCAGTGCATAGCCCAGTGGTGAAGGCACTCAACTGCAATGTGGAAGACCCAAATTCAAATCCCTGCTCCAAATCTGTTAGAGATACTTCCTGAGTCCTATCTTGACAATAAAAAAAAGTGTGTGTTTCAGTCACCTCTGGCTATCATAGGTACTGTAATATTTGAGCACCTCACAATCTTTAATGTATTTATCTTCACAACACCCCTGTGAAGTAGGGAAGTGCTATTATCCCTATTTTTATAGGTAGAGAAACTGAGGCACAGAACGACTAAGTGACATGTCTAGGGTCACAAAGGAGGTTTGTAGCAGAGCAGAGAATTAAACCTAGGTTTCCTAAATGACACACTAGTGTCTTACTACTAAACCAGCCTTCCTCTCTGGTCTCAAAACCCTAGGCTAAAATGTGACCAGCTAACAGGGTTTGAGATGTGTTAGCATGTGTCTTGGCAGGTCCTTACAATTGCATTAAGCTAACACAATGATAAAACACACTTTTTATACCCATCAAGACAGGACCTGAGAGAAACATGCTTTTTTAGACAGCTGGAAGCTGACCGCCCAGCCAGCAATTTTCTAGGATTCTGTGGCAGTTGTTTTTAAACCCTACAGTCTACAGGTGGTAATAGGCCTCCCTGTGAAACAGCAATCTCAGATTAATTCCACATACTATTTGCTGAAATAATGAGTAGAGGGGAAAAGGCCTCTCATAGTTTTCTCCCCAGAGGAACAGACAGTTGAAGTCTTGATTCAGCCTTGCAGAGCATTGTTCAAATTTTCAAAACCTGTTAATAGTTAACCTATGAGAGAAACTTTGATGATGCTTGTGTATCTGTAGGGCTTTGTTAGCTGTTAAGGCTCTAAGAGCAAATCTCATCATGAAAGTGCCTGGTACATATTTCCATTATCCATACACGTCTAGTTTCTTTTTTTAAATTGAACTTTGGGCCTCAGATGTAATTGAAGGCAGTGAGTTCCACAGGTTGTCTATTTTGTATATCTGTTCTAGTTTACTCAGATTATTTCTTTTTTGTTTTTCCACTATTTGGTCTCCAAAATTTCTCTTAGTCTTTCTATTTTCCAGGTTACTTGCCATAATGTATGCTCTTTTCTATAGACTTCAGCAGTTTTGGATTTCCATTTTCTGAAAGATACCCATTTTGGCGAATGACCTCTTGAGTCTGCCATTATCCATACCAGTTGCCTTAAGCAAAGACCCAGAAAAGCAAAGAAAGCAATATATTCATTACAGGTTGTTGAAAAATAGGAAAAACATTGATTATTGTAATGTACATTTTCTAAAATGAACTGATTATTATTTTAAAACTTTCTCCTGAATTTATGGAAGATCAGTTTGTTTTCAGTTTCAAAAGTAACTTTCTAAAACAAGCATTTTGTGTTTCAGGAAAGTTTTGATTTTGATATAAATCCTACCATGAACTAAGATGAGTATCCAAGATTAGAAGTGTAGAGAACCCAGTGCCACTTTCATACCCCAACCCACAAAATCCCAAACAAAACCACCTAAAACCTGAAGATGATGACAAAACACACACACACAATGTTATCAGAACCACTAACTGAACAGAGAAGAAGAAAAGAGCTACAGTGACAAGATGACCAGACAAGAACACAGGCAGGTTAAATGACCAAATATAAAAAGAGGTGTGATGAATAAAAAGGGGGAGGGGTGGGAGGACGGGGCAGAGAGGTACAACAAAATGCATACACAGAAAGGAGAAAAGAGGTATAATGATTCCTAAAGAAAGGGGAGAGGTACAATGTCAGAGATCGAAGTCTGAATATGAAGAAAACAAACATACCACAGTAGATTTTTTCCACTGAGTGTTTAAAATGTTTTTGTTCATAACATTTTAACCAGCTCTAGTATGCATGTGTCCATGACTGTTTTATGCTTAAGTAGTCTGCATGCTGAGGCTAAGGATTTTAGCTTAGTAATTTCTTTTTTTTTATTTTATGATTGTTTTGACAAGCTTCCTTATGTTTTTAAATGCCTCTGGAAAAAAAGATCAATACTAGTTTTTGGTACTGTTCCTCCCTCAAGGACATTGAACATATTTTATTGGGGCTGCTATTAGTGCCCACACTATAGTTACTTCTTACACCAGTTCCTGAATGTTATTTAGGACTAATTAGAAAACAGCTTCTCCTCTTTTGTACTATAGAAGTGGGTGTTCCAAGAAGATATAAGTTGAGATGCTGAAATCGCTTCTCTAAACTTTTGAGAGTTAACCAGTTTATAAGTGGGTAGCTTAATAAAACAATAATAATGGGTCAGAGTTCTCTTGCCTCTTAGATCACCCTCAATACCGTGCACTTAGTGACTGATCTTTAAACATGAGTAGGGGATTTAGCCACACAACTCATTAATTTCAGTGGGAGTTGTTTGACTAAGTCTCCTAATAGGGTTTTAAAATCTCAGCCAATATCCATTTTCACTACCAGAATCTAATAGTAAAACTCTGCAAGTATGACTTGGGATTGGTATCCTTACATATTCTTCTTTATGTTCCTCTCCATTCAGAAATGTCATGTAAATTGACTGCTGATTCATTTAGTTATAATGCTACTCCCCCCAGCTCTGCAGGCTGATCTGCCCTTTATATGTAGTGTATAGCTTAGTATCACATTGCTTTTAAAGTACTGATCCAATCTCCAAAGCTGCTGTTAGATATCTCAAAAGCATCTGCTCTATACCAGTTGTCTCTTGCAAACCAGAAAGTGATTTTTGTGGTTACTACAGCTACAAGTTTCTGTTTATCAAAGGGTTACAAAATGAAAAGCAGAAGAGTAAAAAGTATACCAGTTTATCGTAAATCAAATATTTTATGAACTTTTAACATGTCATGCTGGACCTGATGTCATGTATTTTTCTTGCTGAGGCTAAATATTAAAGGGTCTATTCTCTCATCAATAAGCATTCATAACTCCAGTTGATACTGATGGAATTATGTATGGTGTATTGAGGTTGGAATAGTGCTGTAAAGTAGGTGTGAGAAGTCAAGTTTCTTAGCCCCAGAGCCATGCAGAGAAAATTAAAAATTCATATTAACTGCATTGAACCTAAGGTAAAATTGCCAAAGATTCATCTTTTATATCTGTTATTAGGAGCACTTATGAAGTTTCAGGGAGTGGTGTGGGAATAGATGCTGAAAATTCTTCATATCAACAGATTCAGGATGGATACCAGTGATCATGCCTTTCTGTTTCCACACTGCTATTCATTCCAATTCTCTCATGGCAGAGAAACTCCTTTTTAGGAAGAGATGATTCAGTCTCCGTTCCAGCTTTGTCTTAGAGACTCTGCAGAACAGGTGCTGTGTTTGGCAAAAGTTTCCTATTGTGAAATGAAGAATGTTGTTTACTAGGACATGAGGCAGGGTCAGCAACATGGCTTTTCCAGGAAAACACATTCAAATGCAAACTGGTAAAAAGAGCAAAATGTGAAATCCCACAATTGGGTTCTTTCCAGAATTGCCAGGTTTGGGTCACTTGAAAAACACAATTGGTGCCACCTTTTGAAACCACGGGCAAAATGGAGCCTTTAGTTATCACATTGCTATTTTGACAACCCCACACGATAATATAGGTTTATAAGCTACTGAAGAATTTTTCTCAGGGATGTTGAATCTGTTTCCCAAGATCAGAGACTCTTTTTCCAGTGGGAGAGGGAAACATAAGGCTGTTTCCTCCATTTATTACCATTTTGCCTAAGAGCAAGTGGCAACATGGTATTCTATCATTTTGACCCCTGCTGCTCCATGGGGGAAACGCAGTCCAAGTGTGTGTTTGTGGCTCTTCCTTTCATTTTTGTTTTGTGCTGTTGCTGCCAGGGGCCGCTCCAGGCACCAGCGCACCAAGTGTGTGCCTGGGGCAGCAAGCTGCGGGAGGACCACCGGTACATCAAATGCGTGGGACCAGCAGACCTCCCACAGACATGTCGTCGAATCCGCATTACCAGTGGACCTCCCGCAGGCATGCCGCCGAAAGCTGCCTGACTGCCGTGCTTGGGGCGGCAAAATACATAGAGCCTCCCCTGGTCGCTACTGTATGACAGGGCAGCAGTAGGGAGCATAGAATAAAGGAGAAGCTTTGCAGGAACACTATAGACAACTGTTGTGATTTTGAATTTTACAAACTTTTGCAGCCTCATCATCTCTAAGAGAGAAACAGATTTTTATGCAACTTCTTGCTCTTACAGCATCAAGGGAAAACGTGTCACCCTTTGCAGGTGGAAGCAAAAATGAGAGCAAAGTTTTTCCCTCCTGAGAAACTGGGTTGTAAAATACTTCCTACTTTCAATAGACTTTTTAGTACCTGCTAAGGCTATTTTGTGAACTACTGCTTCCTGTCAGCCTGTATCGAAGAAGGCAGACAAACTTTATCTGATTTCCCAAAAAGGTTTTTCATATTTTTTACACCCATCCTGTCCCAAATTTGCTGGTGGAAACTGCTGCTTATAACAAGTTTATATCTGTCCAGGCTCACTCTACCCCAGCAGATAGAAAGGGGAGGAAGACTGATGATACCAGATAGATACCAGATACTTTAGATTCCAGAGACAGTATTAATGGCAGTAGTCGTAAGTCACCTTATTTTTCCTGTAGCCAGAAGCATCTGCAACAGCATCAGCAGACTTCATTTCCGTCTCAGCAGAAGAAGTCTTTCAGGTGTAGGCTTAGGATGAAGCAACCAGCTCCCTCTTCATCTTCATCAAATATCAGACAATAGATTTGATGTGATGATGGAGAGTGCACATCGTTGATTGGTCCAATCTCCTATGCTATTCAGAGACAGGCTCATCCAATATATCAACCAATGGAGCCAAATTATATCAGGCACATGAATACTGGAATACTGTCCACATAATAAGATGAGCAAAAGGGGATATGTAAGTGGTAGCTGCCATCAACACCATGAGACTCCAGAAGAGAATCACTGACAGGCCTGAATTTGCAAAAACGTGGCTTTTGTAGGTGACAAATCTGAGGAACTATCACAGATTGAAGTGTCACTAGAGGTGGTTTTGGAATTAATTGATAAACTCAACATTAACAAGTCACCGGGACCAGATGGCATTCACCCAAGAGTTCTGAAAGAACTCAAATGTGACGTTGCAGAACTATTAACGAAGGTTTGTAACCTGTCCTTTAAATCGGCTTTGGTACCCAATGACTGGAAGTTAGCTAATGTAACACCAATATTTAAAAAGGGCTCTAGAGGTGATCCCGGCACTTACAGACCAGTAAGTCTAACATCAGTACCAGGCAAATTAGTCAAAACAATAGTTAAGAATAAAAGTGTCAGACACATAGAAAAACATAAACTGTTGAGCAATAATCAACATGGTTTCTGTAAAGTGAAATCGTGTCTTACTAATCTATTAGAGTTCTTTGAAGGGGTCAACAAACATGTGGACAAGGGGGATCCAGTAGACATAGTGTACTTAGATTTCCAGAAAGCCTTTGACAAGGTCCCTCACCAAAGGCTCTTATGTAAATTAAGCTGTCATGAGATAAAAGGGAAGGTTCTTTCATGGACTGAGAACTGGTTAAAAGACAGGGAACAAAGAGTAGGAATTAACGGTAAATTCTCAGAATGGAGAGGGGTAACTAGTGGTGTTCCCCAACGGTCAGTCCTGGAACCAATCCTATTCAATTTATTCATAAATGATCTGACGAAAGGGCTAAACAGTGAGGTGGCAAAGTTTGCAGGTGATACTAAACTACTCAAGATAGTTAAGACCAAAGCAGACTGTGAAGAACTTCAAAAAGATCTGACAAAACTAAGTGATTGGGCAACAAAATGGCAATTGAAATTTAATGTGGATAAATGTAAAGTAATGCACATTGTAAAAAATAATCCCAACTATACGTACAATATGATGGGGGCTAATTTAGCTACAACGAGTCAGGAAAAAGATCTTGGAGTCATCGTGAATAGTTCTCTGAAGATGTCCACACAGTGCAGAGTCGGTCAAAAAAGCATACAGGATGTTAGGAATCATTAAAAAGGGGACAGAGAATAAGACTGAGAATATATTATTGCCCTTATATAAATCCGTGGTACGCCCACATCTCAAATACTGTGTACAGATGTGGTCTCATCTCAAAAGAGATATACTGGCACTAGAAAAGGCTCAGAAAAGAGCAGCTAAAATGATTAGAGGTTTGGAGAGGGTCCCATATGAGGAAAGATTAAAGAGGCTAGGACTCTTCAGCTTGGAAAAGAGCCAAAGAGGGGATATGACAGAGGTATATAAAATCATGAGTGATGTGATAAGGAAAAGTTATTTACTTATTCCCATAATACAAGAACTAGGGGTCACCAAATGAAATTAATGGGCAGCAGGTTTAAAACAAATAAAAGGAAGTTCTTCTTCACGCAGCGCACAGTCAACTTGTGGAACTCCTTACCTGAGGAGGTTGTGAAGGCTAGGACTATAACAGCGTTTAAAAGAGAACTGGATAAATTCATGGTGGTTAAGTCCATAAATGGCTATTAGCCAGGATAGTAAGGAATGGTGTCCCTAGCCTCTGTTTGTCAGAGGATGGAGATGGATGGCAGGAGAGAGATCACTTGATCATTACCTGTTAGGTTCACTCCCTCTGGGGCACCTGGCATTGGCCACTGTCGGTAGACAGATACTGGGCTAGATGGACTTTTGGTCTGACCTGGTATGGCCATTCTTATGTTCTTACACAAAAGGCCAGATTTCATGGGGAAGACCAGATTTCAGTCTCTGATACATTTTCCAGGGCTGTGAATTTGGTAGGGCCCTACATGTAACATAGTCCTCAATAGGTTAACATTTGTTAGTAATAACAATAATGATCATATTTGCTTAGTATTTAAAAACAAATACCTGGAAATAATATACTTGTGGATGTAACCATAAAGGCCTTTACACTTTTTCTAGATTTTGTATCTTGTAGACATTGTGTATGTAGTATTTGCATTCATGTTCTCGCTAGCTTATCAAAATGCTTAACGGATTCAGAATTTGATAGTTCACTTACAATGACAGTTTAGGCAGAGTTTCTCTAATGTGGCCACTGGGGCTGCATGCAGCCACCAGAGCTTTTCTTGCAGCTACAGCCTCCTGGACAGTGATTGGGGGGCAAAGCAGCTGCCTCTCCCTCTCCCTGTTGCTCCTGGATGTACCACTTTGATGTTGGTGACTGGGACTGCCAGCAGGGGTTGGGCCCTATCCTCCTCTGGAAACACCTGGGACGACCCTATTTTCCAGGGTTGGGTTGGGGCTTGGGCTTCAGCCCTGGGATGGCAGGGTAGCAGGCTCTGGCCATGGGGCTTCTGGCTCTGGCCTCTTCCCCTGACTGCAGGGCTTCAAGCTTCTTTCTGGGATCCCATCCCCTGGGCTTCAGATTCTGGCTCTCTGTGGCATCCCCCACCCCTCATCGCCCCGGTCCCTGTTTAATTTGTCTCTAGGCTTGCCAGGGCTGAATAAGTCTGCTGTGAAAAGGGATACTTTTATGTTTGTTAATATCGCTTTTCACTGCAGACTTTGTAGCTAGCTGACCTGGGAGGCTGTGAAAAATATTAACATACATACAAATATCACCTTTCACAGACTTACTCGCTAGCAATAACTAAATTACAGTGATTTGGAAATGTATATGTGCATATTTGTTTGCTTTTCCTTAAGTTAATGAAGTATTTTAGGAAAAATTGTCAGAGCGCCCACCAGCAAGAGTTGGTGGCCGCACTCTGAGGCCATCAAAAAATTTGTCGTGAGAACCCCTTCTTTAGAGTTCTTGTATGTTTTGCACTCTGCAAATCTCCTATACATTGCCAAGTACTATATTTTGAACGTGGATAAAAAGCAAATTTATATGCAGCATCTGAAGCTATAGCAAGGTTTAACTTGTTTCTTGATTAAAATGGGTACATCTTAGTAGGTTTTTCATGCTGATTGAGATTCTTTTAATTAGTTTATTGTGGGTTGAACATAAAAAAAATAGTACACGTTTCCTATTTGTTTAGCGTCTCTTATTTGAATATGCACACTCAAAACATGTAAACAGAAAATTGAATAGAATATGCCAGAAATACAACAGAAAATTAAGTAGTGGATCTAAAAATCTACTTTGTTATCCTCTTGAATTTATTCCCTGTGCATTTTTTGGAATGGAGTCGGACTCTCTTCTCACAACTAATTTATCCCAGTGTATTTACATTAATTTAACTAATTTAATCCTGATTTACACAAATCAGAAGAGAATCAGGTTCTGGAACACTGTCTTATTTCTGACATCACTCTATAAAATTGTCATTCATCTTGATAAAAGTAATATGAACAAATAGGTGCTGTAATAACACAATATTCAACAGGCACCCAGGCTACAAATAAATTATTGTTTTACCCTTTTGACCATTTATAATAATGTAATGTACAATTTTTATGCTGCTTTAGAGAATTGCAACTTTTAAAGTTTTATAACATTAATGGCCTAGATTTTAGAAAATGTTATTTCATTCAAATTTTAGGAGTAAAATTGTTACCAAAAAACCTAACATTGTCCCCCAAAAATACATTCTGATTAATTTGCTTAGACTACAGTATAATAAATATACAGCGACAAATGCTTTCGTTTATTCTGTATTAGAGAAAAGAACAAGTTCATGCTAAGAGTAGAGAAATCAGGGAAGTAGAACCTATACAGCAACCCTTCTTCCCTTCCGCTTCCCCAAAATAGTCCATCTCTGTGAATATTGTGCTACTGAAGCAGCAATGGAGAAGTGGGGGAGAGGCATTCTAAAGTAACATTTTCTCCTTTGAAACAGGTTAATCCTCCAGAAAATCCCTCAGAATGCTGAGAGTGTCATTAACTTCCAGCACATGTCTTCTACTCATCCTAAATTCCATAGGGTTGATACTGGTATATTTAGAGGATTCTGCTCAAATGCAAGGGAATGCCTTTTTGCTCGTCTGTTACTCCCACTACTCCTTATTGGAGCATGTGTTAAGCAATTCTGTGGGTTGACATTTGTGGAGTGTCATAGTATTCTTTCCCCAATCTGAACCTTAGAGTCCAAAAGTTGGGGTACCAGCATGAATTCCTCTAAGCTTAATTACCGGCTTAGATCTGATAAGCTGCCACCAATCAGGAATTCCAGTGCCTGATACACTCTGGCCCCCCCAAAACCTTCCCTGGGGACCCCCAAGACCCAGACCCCCTGGATCTTAACACGAGGAAAGTAAACCCCATTCCTCACCGTTGCCTCTCCCAGACCTCTCCTCCCTGGGTTACCCTGGAAGATTACCGTGATTCAAACTCCTTGAATCTTAAAACAGGGAGGAATGTCCCTTCCCCTGCCCCCTTTCTCCCTCACTCAGAGGCAAGACAGATTCAAGCTCCGTGAATCTAAAACAAAGGGATTCCACCTTTCTCCCCTCCCTTCCCTGTTAAGTACAGACTCAGTTCCCTGGAGCCTCAACAAGGGGAAAAAATCAGACAGGTCTTAAAAGCAAAACTTTTAATAAAAAAAAGAAAGAAAATGGTAAAAATTATCTCTGCAATTTAGATGGTAAAAGTTACAGGGTCTGTCAGCTTATAGAAACTGGAGAAAAAGCCTCCTTCAGCAGAAATACAATTCAAAATACTTCCAGCAAACTACACATTTGCAGATACAGAAAACAATCAAAAAGACTATAACCGCCTTTCTTACGAAATACTCACTATTCTGAATATATATATAAGAGGCTGTAGCAGGGAGATTGGCAAGAAACCTGGTTGCACGTCTAGTCCCTTCCAGGACCCAGAGAGAACAAAGCCAAACCCAAAAAATATGAACAAAGACTTCCTTCCATTGAGATTTGAAAGTATTTTGTTTCCTGTTTGGTCCCCTGGTCAGGTGTTTGGTTCCCTGTTTGTTAACCCTTTACAGATAAAAGAGACATTAACCCTTAACTATCTGTTTATGACATGGAGTTTTCAATTTTATTTTTGCCCTTCCATGCAGTTTTTTCAGACAGAAAGGTGTGATTGAGCAAAGATTTTTTGAAATGTTAAATACTTACCCACAATATTTCACAGCATAAGGGATCCAGTTAGGTTGAAAGGGACCTTTAATGGGTGGGGGGCAAGTGTGGTAGCAGCTGTGTTAAATCTGTCTAAAAACTGCTGAAGTACTACTGATTCATTGTGGTAGACGCCATTTGTTAATTTAATTTCCAGATGGGATCTGAGAGGTGAGAGTGGTTCGGAGGGGAAAGGGAACTAGCAAAGAGAAGGACCTCATGGGAAACTCTAGGGACAGCCAATTGCAGGGAAGAAGCTTAGACAGAGTTTTTTTGGTCATACTTTGAGTTACTAATAAATCCAAACTCGAGAAAGTGGTCTGAATCAGGACACAATCTCAGGTTCTGTGTGCCTTTGGAGGATGAATAGCCTGTTAACAGTAGGCTGAATCTCTATCTAATCTCTTCCATGCTTTGAAAGAATCCTTAACAGAACAGGGTTAATGAAAGTTTAAAGAGAAACAACTGGATGGCTCCACACAACAGCAATACAAAAATGTACATACAGTTGTGTGCGCATACTTTTCAACTTTACTCACTGCTATGTAAACTACTGTTTCCTGTTTAGAAGCCACATAGTTCTGAGGCCTTGGTTCTGCATTGTAGGGTTTTTTTCCTGCTGCTACTTCTGCCATCCCTGGTGATCAGACCTTCCTTAGGCACATCGGAAAAGCATCATGAGAAGTAGTACCTCCTGTCACCCACTGCTTATGGAAATGGTGAATCATTAAAGCAAGGAAAGAGGACAGGGACAGCCCAGAGTCAACAGATGTCTGTTAATCTGAAAGATAATTATCTGTTTCATGTTGGGTGAATTTTTAGTGCTGGCCAAAGTCAGAGGCACATATCATTGCAGACAGTGAGACATAATATGGGTATGTGTCTCAGGAGCTTCTTCAGACAGCTGAGGCAGTGCACCTGAGTCCTGTTAGTATTCCAGCGATCCTTTCTCAACAGACACTGCGAGTCATGCCAAATAATTTCAAAATAATATGGCAGTTTCTCACATAGGCCATTTTCCACTGCATGAGCTGCAGTTGCCAAACTCACTAATGAACAAATTGATGATCTATCAATTTCCATTTCTTTGAAGAAAATTTTTCATAGCATGCATGGGTAAATTGGATCAATCTTTTAGAAGAATCTCCTAATAAAATAACTGGATGTAGGTGTGCATAGCAAAGCTGTTTTAGGGAATAGCCATGTGGGTGGAACATCACATGGTTCCCTGTCTCAAAACATGTGAACAAATCAGCTGTGTTCAATAACTGGAAAATATATAAATATCTGTGTTTTCTGAATTTCCATCTTCTTATAAATCCAGCATCCATTTCTTCCTCTCAGATAATTTGATCATGAGTGCCAGCCTCTCTTTTTCCCTTATGAGAGAGATCATTATTAAAAAAACTTACTGAAAACTAAACTGAATTTTTATATAATATATATAACATCAGTACCAATATAAGATTACTTCTTTTCTTCTTTATCTCCTGATCAAGGTAAACTTTTTTTTTTTCATCACTCCAGATATAGGAGTGGTAGGAAATGTCAGTGTCTGTATTTTTACTGATATCCATTTCTTCTGCTCCTTCCCTTTTTCCCTTCCTGTAGCTGAGGTGGAGTTTATTGTAACTGGTAAAAGGGGGCATGATATTAAGGGGCCAATCTAAAGCCCCTTGAAGTCAATAAAAAAGGCCCTTAGTATGTGTTAATATTTTTGTTTCTAAAACTCCACTGCTCGCTAGCCATCATTTACATCACTGTCGTACATTCCCAGCCTCACATTTTTATTATGCTGAAGGTTTTTCTCTTTTTGTTGTGACTTGTGTTTTAAAGGTGAATTATGTTGAAACCAGTTAACAGATTTGAAAACTATGCTAATTCCTTAAGGGGAAAATAGAAGAGGAAGGGAGTTTTGTTCTGGTTTTGTATAGTATCTGGCAGAGTTGAGGGCCTGGTCCATGACTTGGACTCCTAGATGCAACTCTTATACAAATAATAATAATTAATATGTTTGCTTTGGGAAGAGAAGATTTTTGCATAACAAAACATTATTTCACCTCTCTCTTGGTTTCAGGTCTTAGAATAGCCCATTTTGTTTGCATATAATGATTCTTTTCAGTTGTGAAACTGCACAGTTTACCTCTTGCCTTTCTAAATGTCCCCACTCTCCTTATTTCCTAAGGTCTCCGCTTTATGTGGCTGACTAGCAGTAGCCCCTCTCTCATTGTCGCACTGGGTTAGTTGGCTTGCGCTGATTCCTTCTGCCTCTGTGGTACTTATTTGCAATGCTCCTTTTTATAGGGGCAAAGTAATTAATATTCCACAGAAGGTTTGAGCTTTAAGAAAGACAATCATTTGGCTGTACCATCAGTCATTACACTGTGTAAACACTTCATTTCTTGCTACTGAGTTCTTCTACCATCTGATACATAGTTACATTTTAACAATGAAATACAATTTATGAAAAAAAATTAGAAAAATGCATATGTAGAAAAAAATCTGTACTCATAAAGGAGATTTAAACAGAATATGTAAATTCTTCAGTTTGGAGAGAGCTTTCCAACAAATACAAAAAGGTAGAAACTCTCATCTCTTATGGAAAAGTCCCATTGGATTTAATAGAAAATGCTAATTTTCCTACTAGTTTTTTAAAACCATTTTTGGAATTTAGTAGACAATTATATTTCTGCTGTAGAATTGTGCGCAATGTCAAAAAACCTACAGAAAGGAGATCAAATGATCTGAATTCTTTAAAGCAATATGTGTGGAGCCCTATTTAATTTTCAAACAACCTTATTGGTTTTGTCCAGTTATATTCTATAGGACTGTTCCTTCATGAGTACTGTTTTAACTGCTTTCTCTTTCTTTTTTAATAATCAGCGCAGCCTCTATGCCTTCCAAGGTTTGTTCAATATTAGAAAGGGATTTAAAAGAAGTTTATAAAGCACTACAGACTGTTATCTAAAAACAATTTACCAAAAAGATTTTGTATTTCGTTTCTTAACGCAACATTCGTAACTCAGCTCAATATTTTTCCTGAACAGATATGACTACTGTAGATTTAACCGAAAGAACAAATCTTCAAAACTGCAGTACATAAAACACGTCTATATTTTGAGTAACATTTTACTGTAGCTATATATGTGAATAATGTTTCTATTACTTTTAATTTTGATAACACACTTCAAAATAACATTTCCTTATATAAACAAACACCTTTCTAAAACCAAAATCTAAAACATACTGGATAGTATTGAGTTGTACCGAGTGGTCTAGATCTTTAGCTGCTGTAAATTGGTGAGGCTCCATGGATTTCATTGGATCTATTTCCATTTACATCAGGTAGGAACCTGGTCCACTGTTTCTAAGTGTTCTAGATCAAAAATTACTACTCATGATAGGTGTGGTAAGTGTGACGTTGCATCCTATAGTGCTTTATAGAAATATGCTTATGAATGTATATATGACATAACAGGAATATGTTTTATGCTAGATATGCCATGTAACATAGACTCATAGACTCTAGGACTGGAAGGGACCTTGAGAGGTCATCGAGTCCAGTCCCCTGCCCTCATGGCAGGACCAAATACTGTCTAGACCATCCCTGATAGACATTTATCTAACCTACTCTTAAATATCTCCAGCGATGGAGATTCCACAACTTCCCTAGGCAATCTATTCCAGTGTTTAACTACCCTGACAGTTAGGAACTTTTTCCTAATGTCCAACCTAAATCTCCCTTGCTGCAGTTTAAGCCCATTGCTTCTTGTTCTATCATTGGAGGCTAGGGTGAACAAGTTTTCTCCCTCCTCCTGATGACACCCTTTTAGATACCTGAAAACTGCTATCATGTCCCCTCTCAGTCTTCTCTTTTCCAAACTAAACAAACCCAATTCCTTCAGCCTTCCTTCATAGGTCATGTTCTCAAGACCTTTAATCATTCTTGTTGCTCTTCTCATATCTTTGCAATTACTTCTTTGGGGGGTTATTTGGGGTTTGGACTCCATTGAGATTTGGATATCTGAGTGCTGGAGATGGGAACACTTCTTAAGTTGTTTTCAGTTAAGCCTGCAGCTTTTGGGGGACATAGGTCAGACCTGGGTCTGTGTTTGTAGCAAGCTAGCATGTCTGGCTCAACCAGGCAGGGAACTGAAGTCCCAAGCTGCCAGGGAATATAGGCTCAGAGGTAGTCTCAGCACATCAACCATTCCCAGTGTCACACCCGAATGGCCCCTGCTCTCAAGGGGTCCTCTGGGAATGGCAGATCAGCATTGTATATTGCTAATGCTGTTGCAAGCATCGCAGGGCATTTTGGGAAGGGTCAAAGGTGAGAGTGAATGTGGAATGGAAGATTCCCTTGCAGGAAGCGACAGGCCAAAAGGGGGAAGGAGGAAAAGAGCAGAGAACGGGTTAACTCAACACTCCAGCTCACTTAGTCAAAAGATAGAGCACCGACTCCAGCCCAAGGCCACAGGTCACAGCCGACGCTTGGCTGCCTGCCAAGAAAGAGGGGGCCAAGATTCCCCCCTCCCCCCCCCGACCAGCCATGAGAAAGGAGAATTCAGCTAACCAGACAGACCTGCGGAGGCAGCCCAAACCGAACGAGACAGTGAAGGCCAACACAGGGGAAAAGAAAGTCCTGCCAGTGCATCTGGAGCCGATGTGTTTTGGAAAAGTTGAGACCACAGAAAGCCGGTTTGGACTAGTACAAAGAGCATCAGGAACAGAGCTTGTGGAAGGAAACACCCCCAAAGGAACCCTAGAGATAAAACCCGCCTGAGAGCCGGAGCAATTTGGAGATTACAGCGGACCCCTGACAACCTGGGCCCGGGACAGAACTCCGATCCACCCTTCCCTCTCTTCTTCTTACGTTATACCCAGGCTTGGCCAGCCGCGGGTAGAGCATGTGTGAGTATGAAAGTGGGTTAGGGCTTGGGGCACTAACACTTTCTTCCTTCCTCTGAATGACATGGAGCACCCATCACTCTCTGCTGTTATTTTATTATTTTATTCATGAAGCTTTACAATTTAAACCCTTGGTGTGTTTTGCCATCTCCTCCCCAAACAATCCTATGGCCTCAGCCTGATCACCTGATGCCTCAGGCAGACTGGTAACTGAAATCTGTCACACCAGAGGGGTCCAAACCCCAAATAAATCTGTTTTACTCTGTATAAAGCTTATACAGGGTAAACTCATAAATTGTTCGTCCTTCATAACACTAATAGGAAGAGATGCACAGCTGTTTGCCCCTCCAGATATTAATACTTACTCTGTGTTAATAAGTAAAAAGTGATTTTGTTAAGCAGAAAAAGTAGGATTTAAATGTTTCCAAGTAATAACAGACAGAACAAAGTAAATTACCAAACAAAATCAAATAAAACACGCAAGTCTAAACCTAATACAGTAAGAAAGTGATTACAGATGAAATCTCACCATCAGAGATGTTCCAATAACCTTCTTTTACAGACTGGACTTTGTCCTAGTCTGGGTCCAGCAATCACTCGCACCCCTGTAGTTACTGTTCTTTGTTTCAGTTTTTTTGGGGTGGAAGGCTATCTTTTGTGCCAGCTGAAGACAAAATGGAGGGGTCTCTCAGGGCTTTATATAGTTTCTCTCTTGTGGGTGGAAACCCCTCACTTCCCCCTGTGTAGAATCCCAGCTACAAGATGGAGTCTTGAAGTCACATGGGCGTCACATGTCCATGCATGATTTAGTTCTCTACAGGAATGTTCCCAGGAAAGCTCAGATGTGGATTGGCATCTTTCAAGGTCCATTGTTCACCAAGCACTTCCATTTACTTGAATAACCCATTCAAACTATATTGATCAAATCTGCCTTAGGTGCTTTCTACGGCAAACACTTTAAATACAAGCAGAGAGACAACACACATAACTTGAGATATAAAAATGATACATGCATACAAATAAGATGAATACATGCAGCAGAACATGAGCTTTGCAAAGATATGTTACATGGCATATCTAGCATAAAACATATTCCAGTTATGTCATATTTACATTCATAAGCATATTTCTATTAAGCATTATGGGGTGCAATGTCACAGTAAGTATGAAGTATCCAGTGCGTCTGTTTCAAAACATAAATCTTCCTAAAGTGGATAGAAATTAATGTAAAACTATGGATAAAAAATGAAAAACGTTCATGAGGTATGTTAATGATAAATAAGGAATAATTTAATACATTAACATCCATTCAGAATATATTATTTTAATATTATCAACTAATATACTAGAGCTAGCAGAATGAAAAATAGGTTGACATTAATTTCTGGAGAGGAGGAAAGTTTTTTTCTACTTTTTATTCCAAAATGTGTATTATTAATTTTAAGGATCTGAAGTTTTAATTCTCATTTTTCATTATGTTTCAAGATTACTCTATAGACTTTCTCTTTCCATATGCTTTGAATACATGTTGTATAGTTCTGAATAAAAAGTATATGTTTCTAGCCAAGACATGGATTCAGACTCAGTGTCCACACTACAGTGCAATACTCTCAGATACACCACTGTTCTTTAGATGGTAAGATTATGTTAAGTCCCTTTTTCACATTGATAGTGGTCAACCACTTAAAGATTCTATGACTTTTTAGAAAGACTGTAGTACAAAACCAGTGTCCTGTCATGCCAACATCCAGTCCAAAAATGTAGGAGAGGTAGTGTTAACTGCATAATGGCTGTTTAATTGCTCAATCACAGTACAACTGTTTGATTTATCATATTGTGAAGGATTTGGGATGCTTTCAATATGAAAACCACTACATTAAAAAAAACCAGTTCTGTTTCATACAATGCATTAGAGAGATTTATTTTATAGTTCACTGTTGTTCATTACATGGACAGTAAATTGTTAGTAGTAGTAGTTTGTATTGTAGTATCATTTCAGGGTCTCAATCAGTGATGAGCTGCCAAAATATTGACAACCGGTTCCCTCCTCCTCACCCCACGAGGGGGTCATGCCCCCCCCAGGGACTCTTGCCCCATCCAATGCCCCATGTTCCTTGACAGCCTCCCCCCCGGGACCCCTGCCCTATCCACCCCCCTTCCCTGTCCCCTGACTGCTCCCTGCCACCCCATCCAAGCCCTTCTCTCATTCCTGGTGGCACCCCGGGACCCCTAGCCCATCCAACAACCCCTTCTCTCTGTCCCCTGACTGTCCCCCACCGCCCCATCCAACCCCTCCTCCTTCCTGACTGCCCCCCGGGACCCTTGCCCCCGTTCAATCCTCTGACTGCTCCGACACCAATCCACGCCCCCAGCTCCCCTGCCCTCTATCCAACACCCCCTCCCTGCTCCCTTACTGGGCTGCCTGGTGGTAAGGGCCGGGCTGGGACCAGAGCCGCCCAGCCGAGGTCGGGGCCGGACCCAGGGGCCGGGCAGGAGCCGCGCAGCTCGGCGAGGTCGGGTCCGGTCGCAACCTCGCCGGGTAGCGCGGCGCCTGGAGCCCTTCTCGCGCCCCCGCCCTCCGGCCCCAGCTCACCTGGTGGAAGCCGCTACTTCCTTCCCAGCCCTCCCAGGCTTCCCGCGGATCAGCTGATTCGCAGAACGCTGGGGAGGGGAAGGAGAAGCCGGAGGAGCATTCAGAAGAGAAGGCAGAGGCAGAGTGAGGTGAGTTGAGACCGAGGGAAGGGCAGGCGGCTGCTAGAGCTTTTGTTAAATTTAAAAGCCCTTTTTGAACCGGTTGTCCCTCGCGGGACAACCAGTTCTAAAAGGGCTTCTAAATTTAACAACCAGTTCCCGCGAACCAGTGGGAACCAGCTGCAGCTCACCACTGGTCCCAATCATGGATCAGATTCCCATTCTTCTAAGTGCATAACCAGAAGGTAGTCCCTGCCCTGAAGAACTTGAAATATAAACAAGTGCTAAATTATTTAACTGTTCTATATTTGACATGATTGTCATGTTTATATCATTGTTTTTGAGAATCAACACCTGAAGGTGGATTTCCACAAAGCTCAAAAGGACATTTTGTTAGATTGAGTCACGACTAATGAGAGAGATTTTAAAACATGTTTATTTTAAACTTTTTATAATGTCATATACCCAATCCAAGGTAATTTACAGGTAACTTATATAAACGAGCTTAACAAAATATTAAATTGTCTTCAAGCATTTTTTAAAGGTTTCAAAGTCATTTCAGGTATTTTGTCACCTTTATATAATCACTGCTAATGCCTTGGAATAAAATACCTGCTTTTAGTTTTTGTAAATCGTATTTGATCTATGTAGATTAGTGTATTTATACACACTTACATTATCCTAACATGCCAGTGGCCTCATCTCCTACAATCAAGTAAGTGCTATAATATCAAGAGATGTACTTACTGTTGTTCCATTTATCAATATCCTTAACTGGCTTTCTATGAATAATAGTCCCATCAATCTTTTTTCCATGCTGTTCAGATGACCAATTACACAGTGCAACTAAACACTTTTACAGTTTCAGAGAAAGGAGATATTTACATTTTTATTGAGCAAGTGGCATACTATTCATAGCTTTGACCTTGGGTTACTTGTGCTCTGTCTGGAGCTTCATGGCTAGTGAAAACATCTCTCATAAACATATGGATTACTAGAGGACCTGCATTTACACTTCAACCAAACTTCCAAGGTTTTGTCATTTTCCATTAGGTCACATGTCATGTACCTCCACAAACAGTATTAAGTGGGCCTGGAATTTGACTTGCCTACTGTGCTCTTTTTTTAGGCTAATTTTTTCAGTAATGGAATAACTTATATAGAACAGGAAACGTGAAAATTCCAAATTCTACACTTGTCTTAAAACCTATCAAGACTTTCATCTCAGAAGTGACGTATTAATCTTTTGATGCTGTATCAAGTGTTTTTTCATTAAATACTGTTCTCAGGTGCTGGCCTAATGCATGAATGTATCTTTTTTACTTGTTCACTTGCTTACCCAAGAGACTTCTGTCTGATTTCTGGCACCACCAACTGGGCATGGAATTGTAAGTAATAATAAGAGTGAAGTTTC
Source organism: Gopherus evgoodei (assembly GCF_007399415.2). Classification (NCBI taxonomy): domain Eukaryota; kingdom Metazoa; phylum Chordata; order Testudines; family Testudinidae; genus Gopherus; species Gopherus evgoodei. The sequence continues at coordinate 191,866,209 of NC_044322.1, read as the reverse complement.
TAGGCCTTAGCTAAATCCCAAAGTAGGAGTACAGCAGGACATGAGTAAAAAAAGCAACTTTATTCAGCCAGAGACAGTCTAGGTTTCAATAGTTCTTCCACAATTCAGCTCTCACACCTTCCAGACTGATATATGGAGGAAGGGCATATATATCTTTGAAAGGATACCTCCCTAAACTCTTCCTGCATATGCATATATCTCATTTATTCTGTATGCTTTTAATAGAGCACTCTGCAAATTATTCACATTAGACTGGAAAACCATTGGGTTTGAGGATCAGATCATCTCCCATGCTTACAAAAGTTTGCTAAACATGGAATGTGTTTGTGACAGGTGCCAGAAGGGTATTCCTGGAGAGCAGTGTCCTTTTTTTAACCACAGATTGGACAACATGAGAAACAACAGTGCTAATTTCCTCATACTTCCCACAAATATGCCTCACTCTTATCTTTCTTACTCTTACCACCTCTGGGGTAAACACAGAAGGAGTCAGCAGATTTGAGTTTTAATCCTAATTCTGCCACAGATGATATTACTGATATTGTAGAAGCACCTACAGGCCCCAGATCCATCATGCTAGTCACTGTTCTCACACAACAAAAATGTGGTCCCTGCCCTAAAATACTATGAGTCTAATTATAAGATGTGACAACAGGTCTTCTTCAGGAATGTGCATGGTTACATCCATTTGAGATGGAGATATGGATGCTGCAGTAGCTGCCAGGTCACCTGCACACTGACTAACTGGAAGATCAGGCATCTCCTCACCACTCACATCCTCACTGGGGCCGAAAGGCTCACCGTGAACATTTGTGTCTATGTATCTCAGGAGAGCTCCTTCCTGCTTAAATAGAAAAGCAGGAATGCTTTTCTTTTTCTGAATGCTGCCCCAGGGGGGCGTTTTCTTCTTTCACTCATGACTACTGTTCTGTGCCAGCTATAGTGGCTCTCAACACTCAGTTGAAGGGGACAAATAAGGAGGCTAATAGCAGGGCCTGAATGAAGGAAGATATCAGCATCTTAAGGGCCTACTTCAATTGATTGCCTGTTCTCCTCAAGTGGGTTCATGGAAGCAGCAGGAAACAGGAGGCTCCCTGAGAAGCTGGTGTTAATCAGCCTAGGCTCCTGGGGGTGCTAGAGAGGTACATAAGAGGCTCCTCCTCCTCCTCTCTTTCCCTGCAGCTCCTGCTGCTTTCTGTTGTTCCCTCTCACTTTTTCTTCTGCCTGCCTGTTATGTCTCTTGTGCCCTCCTTCCTCCCACACAGCACTCCACCATCTCTGTGCATCTAGAGCAGAGAGAATACATATGCACCAGCAGCAGACACAATTTTCTACACTCTGGGTCCTAGTTGCCCCCCCCCCTCCAGTCTGGCACCTGAGGTGGCCACATCAGTTCACCTCATAGTTAGGCCAGCCCTGCCTAAGCAGTGGGATAGTTTGTTCTTGTGCCCTTAATAATGTCTCTTTGAAAAACTGCCAACTGTCCTCAATTGTTTTTCCCCTTAGACCTTGCTTCCCATGGGATCTTACCTACCAACTCCCTGAGCTTACTGACATCTGCCTTCTTGAAATCCATTGTCTTTATTTTGCTGTTCTCCCTCTTACCATTCCTTAGAATCATGAACTCTATCATTTCAGGATCACTTTCACCCAAGCCGCTTTCCACTTCCAAATTCTCAGCCAGTTGCCCCCTATTTGTCAAAATCAAATCTAGAACAGCCTCTCCCCTAGTAGCTTTGTCCACCTTCTGAAATAAAAAATTGTCTCCAATACATTCCAAGAAATTGTTGGATAATCTGTGCCGTGCTGTGTTATTTTCCCAACAGATGTCAGAGTGGTTAAAGTCCACCATCAACTCCAAGTCCTGTGTTTTGGATGATTTTGTTAGTTGTTTAAAAAAAGCCTCACCCATCTCTTCTTCCTGGTTAAGCGGTCTCTAATAGACCCCTACCATGACATCATCCTTGTTTTTTTACACCTTTTATCCTTACCCAGAGATGTTCAACAAATCTGTCTCCTATTTCTATCTCAAACTCAGTCCAAATATATACATTTTTAATATATAATGCAACACCTTCTCCTCTTTGTTCCCTGCCTGTCGTTCCTGAGCAAGCTGTACTCTTCTATACCAATATTCCAGTCATGCACATTATCCCACCAGGTCTCTGTGATGCCAACTATATCATAGTTATGTTTATTTACTAGCATTTTGAGTTCTTCCTGTTTATTCCCCGTACTTCTCACATTAATATACAGACATCAGATATACTGATCTGATTCCCCGCACCCCCCGCAACAGTTCTGTCTTGTCTCTCCTTTATCCCTGCTATAACAGCCTTGAAATTCTGAACTTTCTCCCATGTATCCGTGTTCTTGACTTATCTGCCCCTTTCAAACCTAGTTTAAAGCCCTCCTCACTAGGTTAGCCAATCTGTATCCAAATATGCACTTCCCCTTTCTTGATAGATGGACCCCATCTCTGCTTAGCAGTCCTCCTTCCTTGAACAGCCTTCACACTGAGATGCATCTGACACAGGATGCATCTGTCTCTGCCCGGGCCCCTACCCTTGACTAGAAGGGTCAAAGAGAACACCACCTGCACTCCCAACTCCTTCACCCTTCCTGCCAGAGACCTGTAGTCACTTGTCATCTGCTGAAGGTCATGCCATGCAGTATCATTATGTTCAAGCTGTGTGAACAGAGCAAAGTGGAGAGAGCTGCATGTTGAGGGGTGCCATGGCATGGAGATTTGTAGGAGAATACTCAGCCTTTAGTGAAAACTTCAGCTAATTATCTCTGAGGCAGGATAGAATCCAGCTCACTATCCCATGGTTGAAATGGCTCTTCATTGCTAACAGGAGTATAGAGTACTTAAAATTATTTTTTTTATTAATAGTCAGCAGATATGTCTCTGCATTGAATTAGCCAGTTGATGGCTAACAGGGTTGATGTATTCAGTAGCGACTGACTGAGTCGCTACAGCAATGAATAATGGCAAGATTTCATGCCAATGTTTAAATTGATTCAGCCAGATGTAAGGGGATTGTTGGCCCCTTACTAGAACTCAGTGGAGGTGTTTGGTTGGCTAGCTCCCAGTACCAAAAGAAAGGGGAAGGGTCGATGGGAAATCAGGACCCTAAGACTGACTGTCCCCATGAGCAATGGGGAGAGGTCAATGCTCCAGGTCAGCCTGATTGACAGGGCAGGCAGGCTAATGAGGGAGTCAGGAGGCTAGGGGGGTCCAGTCTTCCATGTTACCTGGAATTGCCTGGAACAGAGTGGGCTGAGCTAAGGAGAGAGCCAGGGCCTGAGCTGAGCTGAGGAGCAGAGCCACCCCAGCCAGAGAGAACCAGAGAAGCATCCCAGGGAGCAGGTCAGTGCTGGGAGCAGAGCCACAGAAGCAGCCCAGAGAACAGACCTGTGCTGGGAGGAGAACTGCAGCAACCAGAGCCAGAGGGCCAAGGGAGCTGAACTGGAGGCAGCCCCAGAGCACACACTGCATCAGCGCTATGCTCAGATCTTTTCATTAGCCCATTTCACCGGAGTAATTTATAAGCCAGAAAAGTTCCCCACAATAGCGGGACCATTCCTCCACTTACACAAACGTGTTCAAGAAGAGTCACACATGGTGAAAGAGAAACATTTTTGTTTAAAAACTGTACCTAAAATTGCTGTCCCTTTGGATCCTTTTTATATAAACCCCAAGAACTGGAAATCTCTTGCCACATATGCCATTTCACTTGCCTTGCCCAATCCTTATTTTTGCAAAGAAAAAATTACAGAGCTCTATGTAAGTTCCAAAGCCTCTCTTTCTCACCAACAGAAGTTGATACAGTAAAAGGTATTACCTCACCCACCTTGTTTCTCTAATATCATGGGACTGACTAGGGTATAACAACACTGAATATCTTTTTCCAAGCTGGCATTATTGTTTATAGGAAAAGAAAATGTACTTAGCTTTTCTGTTATGTGCTGCTGCATACCTCCTGTAAAATTCTGGGCATTCAAGTCTTTTTGTTTTCTCAGCTTTTCAGTATATGATATGTATGATACAGATCACTTACTTTTTGCTTTTGAATTGCAAGCAAAAGATAACTAGGAACACAGCAGGCATTTTGTGTTTCTTATCGCATACAATTAGGCACTAATGTGCTATAAATAGTGATCATGGTAATTTGTTCTCTGTCCTCAGGACACATCTGTGATTCAGATAATACAGTTCCAGTTTCTCGGCATTCAGATAAATGAAATCTCCTTTCTAGGGATTACTTAATGAAATACAGGCATTGATAATTTACAGTCCATGTATAAATATCACAAGTGAAATTATGATTTCTGGAGACATGTACCATTAGAGATTCCACTATCTGATGCGACCAACCTCTGAAGAGAGGGACAGTTTAATCTGCTGTTTGCTGAATTTTAGAGATTAGAGGTGGAAAAGTTTATTTGTATTAGGTCATCTAGTCCATCCCTCTGTCAATGTAGGATTGTTCTCTGCATAGTTTATATCATATTAGTGGATTATCCAATCTAGTTTTAAATGTCAGAAGCTATGGAGCTTCCCTGTCCTCTGGGAAAATTTCACAACGGAATAGATCTGTCTGTCAGGGATTTATTTTTCCGTTATTCAGCCTAAATTTTCCCTTTAACTTCAGACCGTTACCCTAGTTGCAGACCCCCCTGTCCCACAACCTACCCTTAATGATTTTCTCTTCTTGGTGTTTATACCTTTTAAATATTTCACGAATATTTGCTTGTCCCTTCAGTAATTGTTGCTTAGCCAAACTACACATATTCAGCTGTTTTAATCTTTCCTTGTAAATCAATCTCTCTAGCCCAATAAATCATCTTTGTTGCTTTTGTCTGAACTCCCTCCAGATGGTTCACATCTTTCTGCAATGAGGTTCCCAGAAATTAATACATTATTCTAGACATGATTGCACCAGAATCATATATCAGAGCTTACTTGCCCCATGTTGCAATTCTATGCATCTGAACACAAATTTACATTGGCCTTTTTGTCACAGTCTTGAATTGCAAACTCATACCTATTTTGCTGTGCTCTGTCACCCTCTGATTCAGCATTACTGCCTTGTTCTGCCTGTTCTGTTCCCCTTCTTCTGAATATTTATTTCAAATTATTCTTCGTGGATGCAATAGGTTGCATTTTTCTGATTTGCTTTTCCTTTTCTAAGTACTTTCCTCTAGTTGAAGTTTCTTTATATTTGAAAAGTCACCTGGTATTAAGTATTGTAAAGTGCTCTTATGAACTGTTTGACTTATACCAGGAATAACGGAGATGAGTTGTTTATGGTATCACCCAAACAGTGTGTGAACACATTTTGAACAACAGGATGATTAGGAAGGGGGAATGTAATTTTATATGTTTTAAAAATATATATTTCACATATAAATAAAAAATATGTACTCAAAAAGCGACAATGGGCAGTCCATTAGGTGCCTTATTGCAAAAGATTATAGATTTCTTCAGAAGAGACATGTTAGCTAATGAAAGTAATGAAAGTAAAATAACTACATAAAAGGGTTAGACTAGGGAGCATCATGAGTACTGTACTTCACTCATGCAGATTCATACACAAGGCCATTCACTTTTCAAGAATAGATTTGGATTTAGCAGATTAGTATTTATTTAAATGAAAAATATAATCAACTGGGTAAAGTGACTTGCCAAGGGACTAGTAAAGAATTCTCCAGGGAGGTGTATTTTTAATGAAGGCGGCTTAGAAGATTGCTTGAAAGCTGATGGAAATCCCATAAAAGTTTGTCATCCTTATTTTTACACTAAAAGATTGTGGTTATAAAATACTTAGATGAAAATTGGACCTGGCCCCTGCACAAGTGCATCCAGGTGTAGTGGGCACAAAGTGTTTTCAGCCTTGCATCCCTTGCACGGGGAATATTATTACAGTCCTTCCTAGCGCCCCAGAGCTGGCCAAGGGCACAGATGGGCACTCTTGAAGGGCAGTGTAGTAGCCATGCCCCTCTTGTTTCCAGGGGACGTCCGGGATGGGCACTGCCTCAGGAAGTTAAAATCCCTCAGAGAGCAGCTCTTCATGGGGTGATGGGACTGTGAATCATCCTTATTACAGTTCAGGGGCTAAGAACCACAACTCAGCCGATAAAATACAAATACTGATGCTTTTTCTTTGATGAAATACTTAATAAATAAAGATTTTGCATGTACAAATGGCTACTTTCAGCCAGAACGTTGCCATTTCTGCCAGTTACCCTAGACACATGAAATTAAAATATATTCATATTAACTGCTGTCCAGTATAAATCCATGTTCTTTCATCCGCCTCCACAACATCTAATAGTGCTTTGTATAGAGTGTATGGACTGTACTGTTTCCTTCAGTCCCTTGCTCAAACAGCTATTACTGACATACCTGAGTTCCCTTCACTCACCTCAGTTTACCACACTATTTCAATGGGATGGAGAGTGGCAGGTGATAAAATGTCTCCTGGAAAATAAATGGGCTCCTAATTTCTTTTTGTACTGAGCTGCTTTTCCTTGTGTGCTAGTTCACTCCCAGGTGTTTTTAGGCCTGTCAGTCAGCTGGCTGCAGTTTCTTGTGTTCTCTCTCCAGGGCCTGATGTCTCCAGACTTGGCAGCAGCAACGTGAAACAGCCGTCAGCTGTAATGCTGTGTTGAAGCAGAACAAAAATACAAAGTTTGCCACAGACAAAATCTAAAACATAAAGCACATTACCAAAGGGGAAAAGAGCCATCCATCACAAAATCAGCTCAGGTCCTTGCAGGTTCTGGTCCCCTATGTATTGGTAGGAGATTGGTTGTGAATGAGTCACTGTGAGCTATATCTGGATGGTAAGGGAACACAAGGTCATTCTCTAATATTTGCATCCACTTTCTGGTCTTTTTGACCGAAGTTTAGGGCAATAACCATTTTGTGCCTTTGACAAACCATATGCCCATATGCACAAATTCTCCCAGTGGTATACAGGAAATCACATCACTGTTTGAATTAGACTTCCTTTGACAAAAAGGAAACCACCATATGGTCCTCCAGCTTGACAGTCCCCTCTAGCCAAGTGCCAATGACACGATAGCACCAGTGGTGCCAATAGTCTTCTCACTACTTTGTCACAGTGCACTTCTCACTGTTTAGTTTATGTGTCTGATTTGTTCTCTAGATTGCACTGCGCAGGAGCATGTGCAGGTATTTAAATTTGGCCCCTTTTGGAGGGGCATATTCTGTGCCTCTCCTGCCTCGATGTTCACTCCCTCAGCCTTGGGAGGAGCTTGCTGCCCTCCACTGTCCATGCCTCAGCATGAGCTCACTCTTTCCCACACCCTGGCAGGAGTTTGCTTTACTGCCCCCCACCCGCCCAGGCCCCAGGAGGAGCTTGGTATTCCCCCAACCCCAGCAGGAGCTTTCTCTTCCCTGCCTCAGTGGCCCTGAGGCCAGAGAAGTTCTTTGACATTGATGATTATTGGGGGGCGTGTCCCTGCTTGCCCCCTTTTGTGCACACCCCTGCCACTGCACAAGGGACAAATGTACAAGTTGCCAGAAGCCATATTAACTGTAAATGTAGTGCTGTATTCACCATGGAACTAATTTGCATGCTATTTTCCCAGCAACCAGCTTTTTGAGAAGACATTTAACCTTACAGGCTGCACATGGGGGAGAAAAAGCACTAACTGAGGACGAAGCCCAGCTGGGCAGAAGCGTGCTGCAGGAAGGTAATTTGCAGTTGTTCTCTGGGCATAGAGAGGAAGGTAGGAGGAAACCCAGGAAAGGAGCAAAAGCCCTGGGATCCTGTTCCTGATGGAAGAGGTTTATCCAGCGTAGTCACAGGGAAGAGCCTGTAGAGGTGAAGTGGGAAGAAGCCTCGGGAAAGAGCAGCAGGGGCTGAGACTGTGTAGCCCTTGGCTGCTTTATAGAGTCTATGGGCTGGAATGTAAAGTAGTCGGCAGGCCTGGGTTTCCCTGCCAGCCACTGGGAAAGTGGCACAGACCAGGAATTAATGAAGGCTGCCTGAGACAGCACATAAGTAGATCGTCCAGTGGGACTTGGTTACCCTGGAAGAGGAAAATTATATAGTGATCTGTCTGGAGGGCTGAGTAATGGAGAGAGCAGCCTGAGTCCTGGAGAGGGAGAGGAACTTTGGGGCCAGTGCACAATGGAAGGGGGCACTAGATCGGATGAGAGCTGATCCACCAGACCTAGCCACAAGAAGGTGTCCTAGTGGTGAGTGTACCCTGTGACAAGCACATTTAATACATTGAGAGTTTCTATAGTCTATAAAATCGCTCCCCCTCAAAATGAAGTGAGTGGGATTAATTAAGGTTGTATTTAATATATAAGGAGAAACCCAACCCTAACTTATAAAAATTGACTGCCAATAATACTAAAAAATAACAGTTCACTGATATGCATGACTGATCCCCGTTCCCCACCATCAGTCTGGAGGTCTGCGTATAGAGCATTTCTAATTTAGCAGCATGCCAACTGCAGGTTGTAATGATGTGAGTAATAGCAGCAGTTGTGATAGCTTGTCTATCTGTCTGTGCATAAATTGCAGCAAGTCCTGCTGCCTCCTCACTCCACTGTGTATGGAACACCTTGCCTTTGCTCTTACATTTATGTAAAATGCAAGAGGCAGATATTATTATCTGTTCACCGACAATGACATTTCAGTTACTACTGAACCATTATTGCCACCTTTTTATCTGTCAAAAGCACACTCCAGCACCATCCCACTGCCTGCAGAGTGCACAGGAAAATTGGAATAGCTCCAGATCTGTGTAATCTGGAGATGATTTCATGAGCCATGGGAAAAATGAATATGTAGGGTCACCAAGAACCATAGTCAGGATCGGGATACTATTCATATCAATGCTTTTTAGCAGGAAGAGTTCCTACTCCACCTGCTCTTGTGAAGACATGACATTTTGTAAATTCTGCATCCTATATTTTACCTGACCTCATGATATAAATATCCAGAACCTGCCATAAGAATCCATGAAGGCCTGATTTGCCACTATTGTCCAGGGTATCCAGCTGTCACAGGGCAATCACCACTCTTTTCCATGCTGAATGAAGATCTCATCCTCGTGTTGTAGCAGTGTAATGTCAGAGTGAGCTCTTAACAGAGGTATAGAAAAGTCTCCTTTCTCATTCTGAAGTTAAACTGAAATGGCTGCTCATCTATTATCAAGAAAAATTGGTTCTACCTGTCTATGTGGCCTGAACCCAAAAACACCCCTCCGGCTGGTGAGCATCATCCTCAAATACTTTCCAGATCCAGCTGAAAAGGAATTGGAAATGATTCTGGTTTCTGTCCATTTATAAGAGTTTCAAGGGGAATTGTTAGTTTGATTTCTCTCACAATCTGCCTGTACACCCAGAAGGCATTTCAAAATGCTCCAGGATCCCTGCTTCAGAGCATTGTCCAAGAACTATAGAGTAGAGGGCTTGAGGACAATGCAACTGCAGTGGTGCCACACAGTACAAGGGTGGGGGTGGGGTAAAACTGCACCTGAAACAGCACAGCAGGTGTGAACATGCTGCATCATTGATGCTTATGCTTGTGTTTCCTGCCAGTTCATTTATCTGCTGTCCAGTCCCCTAGCATATATGGAGGCTCTGAGAGCTGGGAGGAACTATTTTCTGGTGTTGAATAGATTAGAGTAGATTTTTCACACTCCTGATTAAGGTTAAGGTATTGACGCAAAGCACGTTATTCTGTATATATATTTTTAAGATGGCTGCATACTGTCGTTTTGTATTACAAACAGGTATATGTGGAAGCAACTGTGTTATTGGGATTGAATTTGTGATGATTTTGTAGGCGCTATAAGAAACAACTGATTGTAGATTGATTATGAATCCTCACTGATTAGGTATTGCTGGACTGAGGTTATTTAAAGTTTTATTTTTAAGGGGTCTTACACACTGTGTGAATGATGGACATATCTGTTGTTTTTGTTCCGTTTTGATGCTCCTTGATCATTGTGCTAAGAAGCCTCTTTTCTGTCTCCTTTCACAGAAGGTTGAGTCTATTGTTCTCTCCCAAATGTCACTAACAAAACTGACTGGGAATTTAATTGCCTGTGCTTCTGTGTGTAATGTTTGTACTGCTTAATTGTGCCATGTGAGAGGGACTGATTAGGATCCATTACACGAGCTGTATGATGTGTGCTGTTTATCAAGTATGTGTGTGGCAGGAGTCTTATGGGGAATTACTGGAGATACTTCTGAAAATTACAGATTTATAGCACTAGTTGGTATCAGCCAGAATAAAAGATGTCTGGGAAAGCATACACAGTACAACTGCCACTATTAAATTAGAATACCTCTGTTGTTCTAGTTTTGTACCTTTCTTAACCAGACTGCCAGTTTGTGCCAATCTGCCAACTGTGTGATAGATTTGGGATGTTGGCATATGTGCCCAGAACTAGGATGAGACTGCCCTATTCATTTCCACTTTTGCCCAAAGCTGTTGTTTTCTTTGACCCATAAAACATTTCTCCTTTTGAGAATTATAAATCCAGATGGAGAGAAGTAACAGTTTAAATCCATGAACAACAAATGTCTGTATCAAAGTATATAATTCCAAATGTGCTATGTGTAATCAAATTTATTTTGACATTTCAATAGTGATATGGGTTTCCAAATAGCCTTTGGGGCCATATACATTTTCATTAACCACACTGTAAATTCCTCAGGGCAGATACTCACTGTGATTGTACAGTGCCTAGCACAATTGGACCCTGATCCAAACCCTACTGTGATTACAAGTAATATTTCATAGTTTTCCTTTGTGCTACAAATGGTGGGATCAAAGTCTGATCTCTCTAATACTGGTTATAATCCCACTGTAGTTAATGGGATAAACTGAGCCTCGATTTTTTCTTTCCACTGGTGAAAACCCAGCACCAGCGTTATCGAGGTAGAAAATCAGATGTTGATGCAGCAGTTTCTATTTCTTCTCTGCCAGAGGCCCATCGAGTATCTTAAAAAACACTACTACCACAAGCCAAGGAGTATGGTGATTCAGTATATCCCCTCAGCAGCCTTCACCAACAGAGTTCCCGTGGACCTCTTTTTGTTCTCTCATAACAGAACACTTGTCTTTTTTTTTTATTCCCACAATATATAAACCAATTATTGTATAGTCCTTATCACCTCTTCATGTCTCTTCTGTTTTACCTTCACTTGTAATATCATGTCTATAACTTATTTAGTAAGCTCCTTCAGGAGAGGACTGTGGATACAAATTTCAGAACCTGTAAATCACTTAGGCACTTCTGAAATTTTTTACTTTGTCTCTTTATATATTTTTGAAATACCTAGCCCTCCCTTTGGAATTACTGAATAACAGTGTGTGTTAAGTCAAACTAATTAAAATAAGCAAGATTTTTGTCTGAGTAAGGATTGCAGGATGGTCCTTAAATGAGATAAAGTGTTCGTGTGTGGGTGTGGTGGGAGAATATTTTGTGATCAGATAAATGTTACTGTATTAAGGAAGATACCTCAGTATGTGCTCCAAACGTTCCTATGCCTCACACACTGACCTTAAAAATGTAGCAATCCATATCATGAGGCTGAATACCTGAAAATTTGACATGCCTCCAAATTCTCATTTATAATTAAGAATCTCTGATGTTCTCTTTACTAGTGAAATGAAAGTGGTGTTTTTTCTTTGTTTTTTGAATTTGTTTAATTTTTTTTATCAGTTTTAGCCTGCATATGAGTTAGTTCAATATAAATACTAGGAAAAATATCATTAGTGTGAGCCAAATCCAGCTCTCCTTACTCACATATTGACTTCAAAGAGAATTTTACATGATTAAGGGAAGCAAAAATTGGCCCTACATCTGTTTGGCTTTGTAGTCCTACAAAGGATTATTATGCAAAAACAGGGAATTCAACACGTAACATTTCTAATGTAAAAAGCAAGAATATATTTTATTTTAGACTAACATATTGGAAGAAACATGGGTTTCTTAGTAGTTCACCTTTTAAAATAGCTTATATGAGCGTTGATGCCCTGATCATTACAATGTTTCTATTTTTGAAAAGAACTCCAAAATTCACTAGTGCACATGCGGTGCTCTAGTGTCTGGGACTGAAACGACTCACCTCAAACCTGCCAAGCTTATCTGGGGACTTTTTCAGTAAAGAATCATTCAAAATGTTTTCCAACCCTGTATAATGCAATAGCGTAAAATAGAACATCACTACTTCTTGCTCCTGCTCCCACCTGCTATCCATGAACATATGTGTGTGAGGGGGTGGGGAACCGCTGCAGTTGCTCCATCCCCTTCTGGAAACCCTGGGGCTGAAGGAGGGAGTTGAGTAAGGGATATAGTACTGGTCCTTTGCTAGATGGTGGTAAAAGAGGGTGAATGAAGAAATTTAAGGAGATTAGGGAACCTTTTTTCTGTCCAAGGGATGCTCATTTAAGTCTCAGACCTCCGGCCATGATCCCTCTGTAGGCAGAGTCTGCAACACTCTCCCTTCAGACCAGGGATTAGGGTTGCAGTCCCCCTACAATTCATTGTGATTTATCCAAGCGTGTCTGACTTTAGCTCAGATCCTGGAGTCTTCCTTCTCTCCCAGTGTTAAGACAGTGGTTTGCCAGAGATCATGCAGCTTTCACAAAGCAAAGTCTATCTAAGGACAAAAGTCTTACACAGAAGCTTTATCATAAAGCAGTAAACAATCCATACACTTGCTTAAGCTTACCAGGTATCTCCCATCTGCCACATGGCGACCCTGTCAGGTTCCAGTACTTCAGAGTCTTCAGCAGGGTTTGCCCTCTTGGTTAAAGTTTCCTGTCACTTTATTAGACCAAAATGATGGCCCACTCATTCAGTTCAGGCTGACCCTTTATACCATAGGCTCTTTCTTTTGTCTCCTGAGTCTCTGAACCTGGTCTGAACCAGTATATGCTGTTCACCTGAAGATCTAGTACTTTACTGGTATACTCTTTTACCTGTCCCAGTGTCTGCAACAGGGGCGGCTCCAGGCACCAGCATGCCAAGCGCATGCCTGGGGCAGCAAGTCACGGGGGGTGCTCTGCTGGTCACCGCAAGGGTGGCAGGCAGGTTGCCTTCGGTGGTGTGCCTGCGGAGGGTCCGCTGGTTCTGCGGCTTCAGCGGACCCTCCGCAGGCTGCCGCTGAATCCACGGGACCAGGGACCTCCCACAGGCAAGCCGCCGAAGGCAGCCTGCCTGCTGTGCTTGGGACAGCAAAATACCTAGAGCCGCCCCTGGTCTGCAGTAATTACCCCCTTCCCCCCTTGACTTTAGTTCCTGAAGGGAACTCCTTAACCCTTCCCTACCAGCCAGCATACAGGCCCTGGCTCACAGAGGCACAGATAATGTTTGTAAAGTTGATACAGTAATCTATGTTTGTCAGATCTGTCACTCTAGAAATGGAGAGTGTTTAAATAAAAGTGGGAGAGGTTGAGGAAGGAAAGAACAGAACAGAAGGATAGAGGAAGAACATTTATGAAGGGACAGGATTGGATGAAATTGAAGAGGGAAGTAGAATGGAAAAAGCAAATGGTCTTCAATTTAATGGAGAGATTTTAAAAATGAACATTTAAAAAGTACTTAAATACAGATGCTGAGCCGGCACTAGGCATAAGCAGACTAAACAATTGATTAGAGCCCCGAGCAGCTCAAGGGGGAACCCTATTAATTATTAGTATTATTTGGAGGGGGGGGTATTCTTGCTTAAGGCCCCCAATGGGCTAGCACCACCTCTGTACAGATGCAATAAATATGCTTTTTTGTGGTTTCAATGTATACTGATTATCTAACCTTAGTATTCACTGGAAACTGAATACGACTGAGGGTCTGGAAGTGAGTGGGAGAGCAGTGCTGGGGGCTGTAAGGAAAGGCAGAAGGCAGACTGCAGCAGGAAGGAGAAACAGTTCTGGAGTTGGGGTGCGGTGCAAGTTGCAATGGGAGGGAGTAGATAACAGTAAAGCAAAGAACAAATGGAAACAGCAAAACAAGGGAGTCATCATAAGGTTGATGTCTTTGTAAAATATATGGTGTAGTTCAACTCCAAGTTGTAGGCATGAATTATGGAGTAAACCTTTATCAATTGTTAGGTAGGAAGTCAGACTAGAGATCCTAATAATGGTCCCTTTGGATGCTCCAGTATAAGAATCTGTAATTTCATATTTAATTTTTAAAGATTTTAAATGTTATGCTAAAATACAGACAATGTTATGCTAAAATACAGGTTGCTTATATATCCATCTGTTTCTGCCTAAGAAAATACAATATGTAACCAGACATACACATTCATTGCTTTGCATATGAAATGTGACTGTGCTATAGAAATGTAACAGTGATGCTGGCAGCCTCTTAATGGAGAAGCAGAGCTGAGCTTGTCTGTAGAGCCTGCTCTTTTTATCTTTTTTTCTCCTCAATTACTAAGCCAGAAATTACTCCACTATTTTGTACAAGCATCTCTTTTCTCAGAGTCTTTGAGGCCATCTATGCCAGTTTACAGCACCAGGGTAGAACCCTTTTGTCATAAACAGATAAGTAAGAGTTAATAGAACAGAAGTGCTTCATATCTCTTTTGTCTTGAAAGGGTTAACAAGAAGAGTGAGCCTGGCTGTCACCTGACCAGAGGACCAGTCAAAGGACAGGATACTTTCAAATCTTGAGGGAGGGAAGTTTGTGTGTGTGCTGTTAGTGTTTGGTTGTTGTTCACTCTGGGGGCTCAGAGGGACCAGATGTGCAACCAGGTTTCTCTCCAATCTCTCCGATACAGGCTCTTATAAGTTCAGAATAGTGAGTACTAGGTAGATAAAGCGAGTTAGACTTATGGTTGTTTTCTTTATTTGCAAATGTGTATTTGGCTGAAAGGAGTTCAAATTGGTATTTTGCTGAAAAGATTTTAATTTGTACTCGTATACTTAGGCTGGGAGGGTATTCCCAGTGTCTATAGCTGAAAGACCCTGTACCTATTCCATTTTTTAAATTTACAAAGATAATTTTTACTGTTTTTTTTTTAATTAAAAGCTTTTCTTGTTTAAGAACCTGATTGTTTGTTGTTCTGGTGTGAGACCCCAGGGGACGGGGTCTGGATCCACCAGGGAATTGGTGGGGAAAAAGGAGGGAAGGGGGAGAGAGAGGTTAATTTCTCTCTCTGTTACGATTACTTTCTCTCTCCGGGAGAGTCTGGGAGGGGGAAAGGGGAAGAAGGTGAATTTTCCTCTCTGTTTTAAAATTCCAGGAGTTTGAATCTCAGTGATCTTCCAGGGTAACCCAGGGAGGGGAAGTCTGGGAGAGGCAACGGTGAGGGAAAGAGTTTACTTTCCTTGTGTTAAGACCCAGAGGGACTGGGTCTTGGGGGTCCCCGGGCCAGGTTTTTAGGGGGGACTGGAGTGTACCAGGCACTGGAATTCCTGGTTGGTGGCAGCGCTCCAAGTACTAAGCTGGTAACTGAGCTTAGAGGAATTCATGCTGGTACCACATCTTTTGGACACTAAGGTTCAGAGTGGGGAATTATACCATGATACCTTTCATCTCATAAATAATCAATTCCACCGGTTTAAATGTGTACCTGTTCCTTATCAATTTGATGAACTTAGATCACTGCTTTACAGCTCAAAATATTGAAGAGCCAATTGTAACCCATAACAGTAGCAGCTCATTTACCTCCCTGATATTCCAGAATCCCTGAGGCTGACTTTCCTGATCCACTCATTTGGTTTACAGCATAACAGAGATGTAAATGAGGAGTTCGTGTAGCAAGTTCAGCTCCGTGAGTCAAAGTTCAGGAAGTATTCTGAGAAACCTTCTGAGTTAAATAACATACATTTTTGAGACTATAGTGGTTATAATCTACAGTAGCAGTACAGCTTGATGTAAAATGTAATCAATACAAAAAAGTCAATGTAGTCTCTCCTAGATAAGAATATTTCCTCTGCTAAATTATCCTTCATCCGTCCTCTCTATCTGGGTAAAGATACTAAAGACAATACATTGAAGTGGTTTAATCATCTTTGTTACTGAGAGAGCATAAGCGTGTGGCTTTCATGGCATCTTTGACTGGGACATTGGTTTTCAGCCATTTTTTAAATATATACATAAACAGACTTATGCAGTGACAATGTCAGTGTTAGAAAATGTGAAATTGTACACTGAATGTAGGTTGTGAAATGAAAATTGTAAACATGAAAGTTTAGTGGGAGACTTTCAATTAGCCACTAGAAAACAGGAATTTGTAAAATGCTTGAAAATTACAAAGAACAGACAAAATGAAGACAAGCAAAAATCAGAATAGGAGAGGGCCTACTATGGCTTGATGTTAAATTTCCATCCCATAATTAAGAGAGCCACTGGACCAGAAGAGTAAAAAAAACAATAAATCACATAATACAGAATATGGATTTATGGCATAATGATCAGAAGCCACCCAATTCTAAACAGATGCAAATCCTGAGTCTGAGTAATGTGCCATTGTTTGCTTGAATATTACATTTACACGCTTCAGAACACACTCAAAAAGGCCATATTTGGTCTCTAGTCCTCAAAATGAGTAAATGTATCATTTTTGTAACACCTGCATTTTAATTGCGAAAATGAATTTCCATTTTCCAAATACATGCTGCCTGCAGTATATGAACACTTCACTTGTTTGTTTATTATAGTGAAGGGAGTTTGTGTTCATTTCTTTTCATTTTAAGTTGTGTTGTTGTGGTTGTGTTTATAAATAACTTATCTTAAACTGATGTTTGGATTTCTCTGATTTTAGCATCATCTGTTAGCAATATAATTTCAGACTTCATATATGTATAATATAATTTGAGGTAATTTAGATATAGGTAGAGTAGATATAATTAGCTTAAATTTATGTGACATTTCACAAATTTAGCAGCAAAGAATCCTGTGGCACCTTATAGACTAACAGATGTTTTGGAGCATGAGCTTTCGTGGGTGAATACCCACTTCCTCAGATGCAATGGGTATTCACCCACGAAAGCTCATGCTCCAAAACATCTGTTAGTCTATAAGGTGCCACAGGATTCTTTGCTGCTTTTACAGATCCAGACTAACACGGCTACCCTCTGATACTTCACAAATTTAGGCCCTGATCCTGGATGCACTTAAGAATCTCATGTTTGTAATGTTGTAGACCTGTTGGTCCCAGGATATTAGAGAAGCACAGTGGATGATATATATCTTTTATTGGACCAACTTCTCTTAGTGAAAGAGACAGACCTTCGATCTACAGAGACCTCTTCTTTGGTCAATATTAGCTCTGTGTAGCTCAGAAGTTTGTCTCTTTCACCAACAGAAGTTGGTTCAATAAACGATATTACCTCACCTACTGTGTCTCTCTAAGAATCTAAGTTCATTCATGAGCAGACATACTGGCTTCTCTCTTTAGTAAAGTTAACTACATCTGAAAGCATGTTTAGGATCAAGCCTTTACGTATTTTCCCTGTCCAAAGAGCTTATAGCCAAAAACAGATGCATAGCCAAAAATACGTTTCACAAAACGAGTTTTGGTGAAATTATGGTAAAAGAAAGATTACTGAAAGAAGTTGATATGAAGAAGAAGAGAGTGAGTACGTGGTGGGAAAGAAGAGAGAGAATTTCCTATGCATACAGGGTGATATCTCCCTATACCACTGAACTGCTGGCTGTTTACTGTTAGATTTATTATGTTTAATATTCAACGACTGAGCTGCCGTTAAATTTTATACTGAATATGAGCCTTCTCTGATCTTGGAAATTCTGAACTTGAACAATATATTTATCTGTCAAATTTCATTGCTAGAGTACCCTTTGTGTCAAGGGGCTTAAAAACGACAAAGTAAATTATCCTGAACTTTTCCAAAACTACTGTGGTTTTTACAAATTATCAACAAAGGCTAAAATCTAGTATAAGAGCTTTGGCAGCCAAATATGATTTTGTGAACTCCCAGGTTGAAAAGCCTCAATGTAATGGAGTCTTTGTTCATCTTATTGTGTAAATAAAAACAAATGCTTACAATTGCTATATACTCTTTTTTCTCAGAAACTGGAAAAAAAAAGTGTAAACTATTGACACGTTCTCAATTACTAATGAATTTTTAAAAATCAGTACCGGTACTTTAGCTAAAAAAAATAGAAAAGGGAAGTGTGAAAAAGTGGAACCAAGTGTTAGTTAGCTGGAATAGGTCTTTTGTCTACTGAACAGAAGATACTTTTATGAATGTTAAAGATTGAAAATGATGTTGATAAGATACAACCCAACTGAAAAGATGTGGGAGGGATTTGGACAAAGAAATTCATCTGGATGAGTGAGTCCCTATATGGGAAAGAGAATATACATCTTCAATTTGTGTAGCTCATTAAAAAAGTGTATAAGTTACAGTATATATGGCATTTGACTCTACTTAAGATCCATTTTTTTTTTTTGCTACTAGGGAGACACTCTCTTGGAGGGGTAAGGGGAATATACTTGCACATGAGGATTATGTCCAGAAATTAGATGGTTACTGGGGTAAATTATTACGAGATTAATTTTATGTTGAAAGACCAACTTCCTAGATATCCCCTGACCTGCTTGCTTAATGTTACAGTAGAGGATCTACATTTTAAACAGAATAACAAATTTTTTTTATTGTTAGTTAGCCTTAGTATTGCACATTATTGGGAAAATGTGCATTTTCCTTTAGAATTGTGGTACAGCAAAATCTGGATGGTCCCAGTAATGGAAAATCTTTCACACCAGGTACATACACAAGAGAAGTACCAAAAAGACAATAAGTGTTTAGAATTTTGTCACCCTTATTAGTATGCTCGGAGGAGGAGGGCTCCCCAGCCAGCAAGCCAGAATCCTTAGCCAGGTTATTTGAATATTAACCTGATCCTGTTTAAGTAATATATGATGTAGTGTGTGAACATTTTCATGTAACTTTGTCTTAATAAAAAGTTTCCAAAAATTATTGAAAATAAACTTTACCATAACACTCCATTAATAGACAAAAAATGTGTGATTTGCCTGGGAATGGGGATACATCCTATATAGATGCTACGATTGTGTATTTATGTAGCTATAAGGTTTAATTTATTTTTTGTTTTAATGATCATTCTAATCGGTCTGACCATCTGTGTATGACAATGTTTCTTTTTAAAAAAATAAATGTACAAGCTGATACGTTTTTCTAAAATATAGATAACTTCAATGTGCAGCAGTTATTTTTAAATATAATGCCCAAAAGTTTTCTTTCATTAATAAAACCAACTCCTACAAATGAGACATTATTGTTCGAAGGTATACAGTGCAGGTATTGCTGTAAGTAATTTAAAGATGAACTCTAAAGGAAATCAGTTTTTCTTAAAATCAAGTTTATACTTCTTTCTTGTTTGTACTTCATTGTGAATGGTTGGAGCTAAAAGAACAGCCAGTAAGCACACAAGATTTCTTCTAGAGCTAATATCTCAGAATGATATATTCTGGGGCATCTCTAGCAAGCCCGGGAAAGGCGAACAGATTTTATGAAGGCTGCTGTGGGGAATAAGGGAGTTGTATAATATTTTTTTCTAAACAACTTGAAAAGCATATGATATCTGTTTGATATTAACCTGACTGACTGCCAGGAGTTAAACCTAAGAAGGCTATTAAGGGAGAAGCACAAAGGAAATGAAACAATGACACTGATAAGAGATTTGGAGGAACAATAGAAAAGCTGTTTATTGGGGAATACCCCCTATCTGCCTCCATGCAGGCTAGAATGGCTTACTTTTCCCAAGACCAATTTTAAGATCAAAGAGAATCCTATATCTAAAAAAAATGCTGGCCTCCTTGGGAAGCAGCAGATGAAGTCTGACAACCAGGTTGACCAAGATGGAGGGAGCATGCTGCAAGTGGGACAGTTTGGCTCTCCCACCTCAGTGATGGCAATAAGCTGGACCTCCCTTGAGCTATGGATTGAGTGGTTAAACTTATGTAAGGAGCTGTGTGTCTAGTCTTTTCATTATGTTAACCCGTTTTCCTAAATGATTTGAACCTTTGAGAAATGAATAAATAATGCTTTGTTCTGAAGACTCTTTCTATGTCACTGCAAAGGTGTGCTGCCACAGGCTCCCTGTGAGGCAAACCCACAGCCAGGCCTGGGCTGCTGACTCAGCTGCCATGACTCAACCCTCCAACAGAGCCTGCAGTGACTCATCGCTCAAGCATGTGGTAACAGCTTCTCCCTGAGCAATGCCTCTGTCAGGTGGCCCTAGGGTGACCAGATGTCCCGATTTTATAGGTCTATTTTTGGGTCTATTTCTTAAATAGGCTCCTATTACCTCCCACACCCTGTCCCAATTTTTCACACTTGCTGTCTGGTCACCCTAGGTGGCCCCCCAAGCACAAGTATTTCACTGACCCACCCAACAGAGCTGCAAGTTAGTCTGTGCAACAGCACTACTTGGTTAGGAGCCCTCCTGCTGCCTCACAATGTTATGGACTTCCTAGCCATCCAGCCTGCCCTTGATCTGGATCTGGTTACTGTTCCTACCCCAGCCTTTTCCCAACCTTCTTCAGCCTTGTCTGTGCCCTGCCCTGACCCTGCTCCAGCCCTGCACCTGCCTCCAGACCCTCAGATACTTGGATGGACACCATCTTGGCTTTGACCTCCAGCCTGCTCTCTATGGTTTTAATTTGGCTTGCCCATGACATTGACCCCAGTTATAAGTATTGCCCTCAGCCTGATCCCAACCCTACATCTCACTTCCACCACCACTCAACCACTAGGCCTGATTGCCTAGAACCCAGAGCCTGACAGTCCCAAAGGGAAGCACAGGTGCCAAAACCACAGTTGGGAGCCAGGGGGCTTCAGCCCAGAGATATAGCCAACAGGTTGGACCATGTGGTTCCACTCATAGTGAGGTGAAGGATACCAGATCTAAGAGGTTCACTCAAGAGTGACTAAAAGGGGGTCTAAGGTGCAGTTCACCGTATAGTCTTGGCAGAACCAAATTTTTTTTGTATGATAGTTAAATTTGTTCATATGCTCATAGCTCTTTCCCTGTTTCCCAGTTCTAGTTAGTAGAGTAGTTGAAGGCCTATTGTGAGCAAAGACATGAAACAATTAACAAAGTATGCATTCACAGCAACCTTGTAAATATATGATGAGTAGATAAGAGAAAAGTAGGGAAGTGAATAATGCATAAGGGATACGAGAGAAGTAAATGATGTCTAATGAATGGCAGCTGTGTGATGTGAGACTGGTTTTTATAAATTAATGAACCAATCATAGAGTATGTGGTATGATCTAGAATGGAATGCACGTCTGGTAGTTTCTTTTTGGGAATGTATATATTGATAAATTATTTAGGACTATCAAGCAATTAAAAAAATCACAATTTAAAATTAATCATGCTGTTAATAATAGAATACCATTTATTTAAATGTTTAGGGATATATTCTACATTTTCAAATATTGATTTCAGTTACAACACAGAATACAAAGTGTACAGTGCTCATTTTATATTTATTTTTTATTACAAATATTTCAACTGGGAAAAAGAAATAGTATTTTTCAATCCACCTAAAACAAGTACTGTAGTGCAATCTCTTTATCATGAAAGATGAATTAGAATTAGGTACAAAAAACAGCTGCATTCAAAAACAAAACAATGTAAAACTTTAGAGCCTACAAGTCCACTCAGTCCTACTTCTTGTTCAGCCAATCACTCAGACAAACGTTTGTTTACATTTGCAGGAGATAATGCTGCCTGCTTCTTGTTTACAATGTCACTTGACAGCGAGAACAGCATTCGCATGGCACTGTTGTAGCTGGCTTCACAAGATATTTACGCGCAAGGTGTGCTAAAGATTCATATGTCCCTTCATACTTCAACCACCATTCCAGAGGACATACGTCCATGCTAATCATGGGTCCCACTCAATAACGATCCAAAGCGATGTGGACCAACCGATGTTTGTTTTCATCATCTTAATCAGATGCCACCAGCAGAAGACTGATTTTATTTTTTTGGTGGTGCGGGTTCTGTAGTTTCCACATCAGAGTGTTACTCTTTTAAGACTTCTGAAAGCTTGCTCCACCCTCAAATTTTGGAAACACCTCAGACTCTTAAAGCTTGGGTCGAGTGCTGTACCTGTCTTTAGAAATCTCACAATGGTACCTTCTTTGCTTTTTGTCATATCTGTAGTGAAAGTGTTCTTAAAATGAACAACATGCTGGGTCATCATCTGAGACTGCTATAACATGAAATATATGGCAGAATGCGAGGAAAAACAGAGCAGGAGACATACAATTCTTCCCCAAGGAGTTTAGTCACAAATTTAATTAACATATTTTTTCATCAGCATGGAAGCATGTCCTCTGGAATGGTGGCCAAAGCATGAAAGAGTATACGAATGTTTAGCAAATTTGGCATATAAATACTTGGCAATTCCAGCTACAAAAGTGCCAGGCAAATTGTAAATAAGAAGCGGCCAGCATTCTCTCCTGCGATTATTGGCTGAACAAAAAGGAGGACTGAGTGGACTGGTAGGGTCTAACGTTTTACATTGTTTTGTTTTTGAGTGCAGTTATGTCACCAAAAAAATCTACATTTGTATGTTCAACTTTCACGATAAAGAGATTGTACTACAGTTCTTGTTTTAGGTTAATTGACAGTTTCTTTTATCATTTTACAGTGCAAATATTTATAATAAAATTATATAAAGTGAACACTTGTACACTTTGTATTCTGTGTGATAATTAAAATCAATATTTTTTGAAATAGTAGAAAAAAATCCAAAAATACTTAATAAATTTCAATTGGTATTCTATTATTGTTTAACACTGTGATTAAAACTGTGATTAATCACGGTTAATTTTTTTGAGTTAATTGTGTGAGTTAACTGTGATTAATCAACAGCCTTAACATTATTGTATACTTTAGACGTGTTGTACACCCTGTATCCACTCCTTACATGTGAGCCTGATCAACTGTATCCAGTAAAGAAACCTGAGTGACAAGTTTGGAGTTGGGCTGGGTTATTGGGTTCTTCTTCCAGAGGGAATCCCAACACTATTCATCCCATAAATCTGCTTATTTTAAAATGAATATTGACATTGTAGTTCTCCTTTAAAAGACTCCTGTGGAATACCTAAGCATGCCCTGTAGACATACTTAACATTAATACTGGCCATAATTTATATACAGAACTCTAAAGACAAAGATTGTAGATTGGTTGATTCAAGGTAGGAACTTTGGAGAGGGATGAATTAGAAACCTAAGTGCAGTTCTCTGTGTGTGTGTGTGTGTGTGTGTGTTTTATTGATGTAAAAAGTGTAGCCAATTGTTTGACTACACTTATGGTTCATTCTTAAAAATGTTAGGAGACCAAATAACTGAAGCTATTCTTATCTCACAGCATGTTCAGCTCACATAGAATGTGTGTTTCAGAATTATGCATTTATACTAACTGTATTAATAGTCTGGTTTTACAAGTTACAAATTACTATACAATTACTATTACAAGTTACTATGCATCACTAAAATCCAACTCCTCCACCCCCTCTGCTCCCTCAGTTCATAACAGTTCTTTATCTTGTGGTTTTGTTCTGTATTTTTTCTCTCTCTTTTGGATACTGTATTCTAAACCAGCTGCCTATGAAGGTACCTGCACTAGGACATAGAACAGAAATATTTTGCCTTTGACAAGTTCTGTTAGCTAGTGGCAAAGCTGACTTTAGCTCTACAGTGTGTTATGGGACTTAGCATGAGTGAACAGAATTGTGGGAAGAGCATAATACATGAACATAACTTCCCAACACCCACACACATGAAGTATATTAATACTGTGCACATAATACCTATTAATGTGATACACCTCTACCTTGATATAACACTGTCCTCGGGAACCAAAAAATCTTACCGCGTTATAGGTGAAACCATGTTATATCGAACTTGCTTTGGTCCACTGGAGCGTGCAGCCCCGCTCCCTCGGAGCGCTGCTTTACCACGTTATATCGGAATTCATGTTATATCAGGTTGCATTATATTGGGGTAGAGGTGTATAGAGTAAGTGATATATGGCTAACGGTGTGGGCTTTTTGTAGTGGGGTTGGGCTTGCAGCATGAATGTGTTCAGCTTATAAACCGAAGGAGAAACTTTAGTTCAGCACTTAAAAATACTTTATTTATTGTTAACCTGAGGCATAGCTAGTGCAGATGGATTCAAATTATAGTAGTTATGTGGGGTTTGTAATTTTTTATTTAAAAAAAATTACAGAATGTTTGATGTCAAGACTTTGGCTGGCAATTAAGCAAGTAATACCTTAGACAAGTCACCTGACCTCTGTGTGCCTCACTTTCCACAACTGCAAACCAAAAAGAAGAAAACCTATACACCTCTACTCCGATACAATGCGACCCAATATAACATGAATTTGGATATAAGGCGGTAAAGTAGCACACCCCGGAGGGGGTGGGACTGTACACTCCGGCGGATCAAAGCAAGTTCAATATAATGCAGTTTCACCTATAATGTGGTAAGATTTTTTGGCTCCCGAGGACAGCGTTGTATCGGGGTAAAGGTGTAGTCATACACCGTTTGCAAAGTTTTTTCAAATCTTTTGATGAAAGGACTATAGTAGTGCAGATTAATACTTTCATTATTATATTACTATTAATTATTTTATTTAATTGGTCTATGTACATAAGCTATTACAGAAATATTTTCTAATAATTTGGTTAATGTCATTAGTTTAGAGATGTTAAGTAAAATTGTCAAAGGTGCCTAAATGATTTAGGAGCTGAAGTAAAATTGAAACTCAAAATCACCCAAGCACTTTAGAAACAGTTAGTAGTGATTGGACATCTAACTTAGTGAATGCCAGGGAAAATGAGGTAGGATCATAGGCTAACATGGGGAAAGAAAAAGTTAAAATTACTTAGACAAGTTAGATGTCTTCAGATCACCAGGGTATGATGAAATACATCCTAGAATACTCAAGGAGCTGACTGGGCAGATATCTGAGTCATTAACAATAATCTTTGGAAAGTCATTGATGACAGGAGAGGTTCAAGAAGACTGGAAAAGGGAAAATATTGTGCCCATCTATAAAAAGGGGGAATAAGTACAACTCAAGAAATTAGACTAGTCAGCTTAAATTCAGTACCCGAAAATATAATTGAGCAAATAATTAAGCATCAATTTGCAAACATCTAGAAGATAATAAAGTGATGAGTGACAGCATGGATTTGTCAACAACAAATCGTATCAAACCAACCTAATAGCTTTCGTTGACAGGATAGCAAATCTTGTGAATAGGGATGAGGCGGTAGACGTAGTATATCTTGACTTCAGTAAGGCTTTTGATACTGTCTCACATGACCTTATCATAAACAAACTAGGGAAATACAACCTAGATGGAGATACTATAAGGTGGGTGCATAACTGATTGGAAAGCCATTCCCAGAGAGTAGTTATCAGTGGTTCACACTCAAGCTGGAAGGGCATAGCAAGTGGGGTCCCGCAGGGATCAGTTCTAGCTCCAGTTCTGTTCAATATCAGTGATTTAGATAATGGTACAGAGAGTACACTTACAAAGTTTGTGGACAATACCTAGCTGGAAGGTGTTGCTAGTACTTTGCAGGATAGGATTAAAATT
Organism: Gopherus evgoodei; assembly: GCF_007399415.2. Lineage (NCBI taxonomy): Eukaryota > Metazoa > Chordata > Testudines > Testudinidae > Gopherus > Gopherus evgoodei. Next base: position 191,840,572 of record NC_044322.1, on the reverse strand, counting down.
CAAAATGATCTGGCCAAACTGGAGAAATGGTCTGACGTAAATAGGATGAAATTCAATGAGGACAAATGCAAAGAAGGAAAGAAGATCAGGTACACACATACAAGATAGGAAATAGCTACCTAGGAAGGAGTACTGTGGAAAGGGATCTTGGGGTCACAGTGGACCACAAGCTAAATATGAGTCAACAGTGTAACACGGCAGCAAAAAAAGTGAACATTATTCTGGGATATATTAGCAGGAGTTTTGTAAGCAAGACAGGAGAATTCTTCTACTCTACTCTAATTAGGCCTCAGCTGGAGTATTGTGTCCAGTTCTGGGTACCAGATGTGGACCTATCGGAGAAAGTCTAGAGAAGAGCAAGAAAAATGATTAAAGGTCTAGAAAACATGACCTCTGAGGGAAGATTAAACAAACCCATTTTTTTTTCAGTTTGGAGAAGCGAAAACTGAGAATGGACACGATAACAGTTTTCAAGCACCTGAAAATTGTTACAAGGAGGAGGGAGAAAAATTATTGTTCTTAACCTCTGAGGATAGGATAAGAAGGAATGGGCTTAAATTTCAGCAAGAGCGGTTTAGGTTGGACATTAGGAGAAACTTCCTGTCAGGCTGGTTAAGCACTGAAATAAATTGCCTGGGGAGGTTGTGGAATCTCCGTCATTGGAGATTTTTAAGAGCAGGTTAGACAAAACACCTGTCAGGGCTGGTCTAGATCAGTGGTCTCCAAACTTTTTATGCCCAAGATCACTTTTTGAATCTAAGGGCAACCCAGGATCTATTCCACACCTTCCCCAAAGCCCCATCCAGCCCCCTCTTTCCATCGCTTGCTCTCCCCCACCCTCATTCACTTTCACCGGGCTGGGGTAGGGGGTTGGTGTTTGGGAGGGGGTGCGGGCTGTGGACTGGGACTGAAGGGTTCACAGTGTGGGAGAGGGCTCTGTGTTGAGCAGAGGCAGGGGGTTCGGATGCAGGATGGGGAGATGGGTGCAAGCTCTAGGAGGGAGTTTGGGTGCAGGAGGGGGCTCTGGGCTGGGGCAGAGTGTTGGGGTACAGGAGGGGGTACAGGTGCTGGCTCTGGGAGGGAGGTCAGGACTGGGGCTTGGGTTTGGGGTGCAGAAGGGAGTATGGGGTGCTGGCTCCAGGAGGTGCTGGGGGTTGGGGTGCAGGAGAGGGCTTGGGGTGCTGGCTCTGGGAGGGGGCTCAGGGATGAGGGTTGGGGTGTGGCCTCCCGCCAGACAGCACTTACCTCCTGTGGCTCCCGGTCAGCGGCAGGTGCAGCGAGGCTAAGACAGACTTCTTGCCTACTCCGGCCCCATACCACCCCTGGAAGAGGCCAACATGCCCCTGCAGCCCCTGGGGGGAGGTGCGAGGGGCACATGGCTCTGCCCACTGCCCTTCTTTGCAAGCACTGCCCCTACAGCTCTCCTGGCCAATGGGAGCTGCAGGGGCGGTGCTTACAGACAGAAGCAGCATGCAGAGGGAGACCCCTGCGGCCGCGGGGCTGCACTGGCCACTTCCGGGAGCGGTGTGGGGCCGGTGTAGGCAGGGAGTCTTAGCTGCCTTAGCTGCAGCCACACTACACCGGAGATTGTGATCGACTGGGAAATCCTCTAAGATCGACCAGTCGATTATGATCGACCAGTTGGTGACCACTGGTCTAGACAATACTTAGTCCTACCTTGAGTGCAGGAGACTGAACTAGATGAGCTCCTGAGGTCCCTTCCAGTCCTACATTTCTGTGATTCTATGAAACATAGGACTTAGGTACCTAAGTCACTTGGACATTTTTGATAATTGTATCCATTGATGCTAATATTAAGGAAAAATATAGTGTTCCCATGTTAAATACCAAACATTTGACTGTAACAAGTGTTATGATCTTTATCAAATCACCACAGTGTAAAGATGATTTTAACTCCCCTCCAAAATCATGTTTTGATAACCTTTGCTTACTGGTTTGTTTATATATATTGGATATACTGTATTAGGATACAGAATTGTCTCTTATAAATCGAAAGGATCACTTTTAACAGTGACCTTTTTTAAAATATGTACATTACTTTCTAGTAATTTTTCCATGTTGTAGAGAAAATCAACACAGGGTATACTTGATATGTATACTCAGTTGTCATTTTATAACTTCCAGTGTAATAACTTAGGGCTAAATCCTGCAAATTGATCAACCCAGATGCACCTCTACATCCAGGTATTGATCCACTAGGGCTCTGCATAGACACTGGGGAGTATCTAGATGCAGAGCCCTTTTTATTCCCCCCAAGAATTTAGCTTTTACTTTTTTTCAGCATGGCAAAATTTTCCAGATTTATGTTACTAAACTGAGCAATTGTTTTTTAGGTGAGCAAAGGGCGAATGTGGTTAACTTTAACATGAGCATTAACTGTAATGAGCGAAAAGCTTTCCAAAAGATTGATAAATGCATTTAATAACCCAACAATTACGATCCCATTCCTATCTGCATTGAAGTCAGTGGGAGTTTTGCCAATGAAGATAAGGAGAGAAGGATCAGGCCCTAAATATGCCTACACTTTTTAGTCCAAAGTAGCATGTCCTTCTACAGGGTGAACATAAACTGGAGATTTGTGTGTATGTAGGCATTTTTAATATAATGCATGGACAGTAAGTTGGTAAACATCAGTAAAACATTTTAGATGATATATTAATAGCAAGATTGGTAATCAGCATTTGATTAAATTTTGTAAATTGCTGACATATAATGTGACCTTATTCAGAGGTATCACATAGGGTTACATAATGTCTCACAAAGTGTTAGGATAATAAAATAGTTTACTGCATAGTACATTAACACAGCAACTACAGGAATTTGTTTACAATAATTTCTTAATAATCAAAGGAGATTGCTTGCCTGTAAACTCTGAACCATAGCAAGATACAAGAGAAGTGATTTTGGTACATATAAATACAGACCTAGGGGCCTGTTTTTCAGAGGCACTCAATATCCAAACTGCAGTTGAAATCAATGGGAATCGTTGGCGTTCAGCATCTCTGAAGATCAGGTCCATAGATATTCTATTCAGGCATAAAAAGGAAAAGAATGACCATGTTTTAGAAACCAAAAGACAGATTAAAAAAAAAAAAGTAGAGACCATTTGTGCAAGCATTTTTGCACAAGAATTTGCACGCTTACTATAGTGATCTTGAGGAGGTACATGGATTCCCCTTCTTGAGGGGATGCTGTTCTCAAAATCTGGATTTAGAGATGTGTTATTGGAGAAAAGCAGAAATTAAAAAAGGGATATGCTTTCTCAAGACTGGAGTATAATTGTAACCTTCTGAATCTCCTTTCCAAAACTTTTTTGTTTTGTTTTGTTCTAAAATGCAGATTTGGTGACACTGGAATGTTTCACAAATTTGTGTTGGTTTTGCCAAATTGTTCATGTTGAAAAACAAAAACATTTAGAAATTCTAAATATTTCATTTTGACACATTCTAAATCAAATATTTTGATTCAAAACAACTTTTTGTTTTGAAATGTCCTTTAATCTTATTTAAAAAATAAATGTTAAGGCTCAAAATTGAAACATTTTTTTCAACCCAAAGGTTTTTGGTTTTTTTTTTTCAATTTGTTGAAAATTCCAAAAAAATCATTTTCAGGTCGACCTAAAACAGTATTTTTAACATTTTTTTCCAGATTTGCCAATGAACTAAAGAATGATTTGCACAGCTCTGTTCCCAAGTCTCTGAACATAATAGATAATGCTTTTATTTTTTGAATGATAAGGTCCCACCACTGAGATTTGATGTATGCCTGTGACATCATCAAACCAGTCATTGGGAATGAGGCTTTCCACCATCAGCATTCCTGATCCTGACCAGACTCTAATATTGAACAGGCAATAGCCATATAAGATACTGAGGACTAGCTTCTGCCCTTAGTTGGACAAAAGCAGCATCTGCTGGCTTCATTCGGAATATCATGTGTACGTGAGTTTCCATTGTTTAAATTCTGTATCTTAATATTTTTTTTCTCCTGAAAATGGACCTAAAATGAAAGGAAAATTAAACAGAATTTGAGATAGTGCATTTCAGAATACATAGGGAATGTGCTAGTGTGATCTATAGACTTTTAGCAACTTCTTTGAGATTGGCCTATGGAAGGCACGCTATGTGCATTGTAAATTAGGACATAGTTCTCTGTATGCTTTATCCATTGAATAGCCAGATTCACTGAAACTTCCAAAATATTATTATTATTATTATTATTTTATTATTTATTATAGACTGTGAGTGTAACTTTTCGGTGGGCTAGAGTTCACTTCATTGCTGTTCTCCGATGCCTAAAAAAACCCCAACTCCCATAGAAAGTAGCAGGAGACCCAGAGTTCAGTCTCTAAGGATTTTCAGCAAGGATTGCACAGGGTCAGCCTCCCCACATTCAAGTCACAAAAGGAACTAAAGAAATGAATTTAATTAAATATCTTTATAAAATCTTATGATAAAGAAATAATCTAATTTTTACAGCATGACATAGCTATTTTATAATTCACAGACATTATCTTCACAGTTAGACATAAACATAAATAAAGAAAACAAATTAAAATCTGAACAATCCAGCCCCCACAGAAACACAGTGAGAAGAAACCGAGAGTTCCCAAAAGCTTTGGTTTTATTCACCTATGTCTCAGTTAGAGTCTTTGATCACCAAATCTAAACAGTCTGCTGAGTCCAAAATAACATCTTCCCTCCACTTGCTTGTAGAAATCTTCAGCTGGAATCCCTGCAGACTTCCTCTGCTGAAAACACTGCTAGCTAGTCAGCTGACTAATTAACCAACCACTCAGTTAAGTCATAAGTGTATAGATTTAAAGAAAACCCTGTTACAAGAAAATACAAAACTGAGAATAGCAAAATAGAAATCACTATTTCCCCATTACTACATTTAAAGAAAATGTTAGTGAATCAGATTAGTTGAACTTGGGACAATTTAACTAGAACAGTTTGGCTAAAATCCATGCATACAATTAAAATAAAATAAGTTATTTTCCCTCCCAATTTCCGTTTGCTATAATTAGCATTGCCCATGCTTCCCTGTTAGAGGGCTTAACTATATCACTAACCTGCTGTAAAATTCTTCAGAGTTAGGGACAATAGTCTGCTTCCTGCTCCTGAGCTCAGCTTCTCCCAGCTCACACAGGGCACATGGCTGCATACCCATAACTACCACACCCAATTCCAGAAGCTTCTGGATGTGGAGTGCTTAATCTGCCTAGCAACAATGCCCAGACACCACTTACTCCTACCTCCCCACAACGGGTCTCTTAAAGGGAATCTCCCTATTAGGCACATGGGTTACATGAGCATATACTTATTGATCAAAGTGACCTGCCCAAAGTAAACAGCATTGAGAGCTGTTATATCTTCAAACATAAGTAATAAAAAACATTGCAACTGATATTCTGCATAGAATTTATGACTCTGCAAAGATTGGTGGAATTCAGAGATAATTAGGATCAGCTTGGGTACCTAAAGTCAGAACCTAAATCCATATTTAGGAGATGAGTCAATGAGCTGGTTCCAGAGGTGTTAAATACTCAGAGCTCTCATTTTCTCCAATTAGAGGAATCTGAGTACAGTTCTGCTGAAAAATCAGACCGCAAGTACTTGTGTCTGAAAACTTTAAGCAAAAGTTTACAAAGATCATACATTTTTTTGACACATCACTGGAGAATAAGGCAACAGTTCTATATAGTAATGCTTAACAGATCACAACAGTCCATGTACAAATCAAAACTGGAATCTTCCTGTGCCAATCTCCTCATTTATTCATATAGCTACTTTGTTGACTTAGATGCCCAGTACAGATATGCTTCTCTCAAATCACTGACACAGCTTCACTGGGTTGAGGATAATTGCTAGTTTTCTTCTAAGCATAGCTGAGAAGGACAACGAATTTTTTTTTCTTTTTTTAACTTGAGTAACTGAATTTATTTTTGCCAGCTGCAGCTTATGCAGGAATGAATGACGGGATCCAAAGCAAAATGAAATTGTTCAGACAACTCATGGTACTCTTTTGTGGATACATATTAAAGATATACACATGCATGCAAAATAAATTTCAGGCCTTGGTTACTTTTCTTACATTATTTTTATTTACTTTGTGTAAGTTGTTTACAAAGAGTGCTTGAAATTCCCCCTCTAACGCCAGCAGACCCTGATCGTCGGTGGGTAGGATCTACCATGGGACCTCTGGAGCTCAGTGCATGAGCCAAAAGTCAGCTGGCTGTGAGCTAAGGCTGTAGAGCAGCCTCATTTATCTCTCTCTCAAAATGGTCTCGGTGCTGCTAGATGGGACAGAACACCACACCCAGAAGATGTGTGGGTTATACCCCCACCTAGGGGGTATACTTCAAAAGGCACAGTACAGACACAGAAGGTACAAGATGGGGGAGGAGAGGGAGACAAAGTTGACTTAATCTTCCTTTGTGACTCCTAGCCCCTAGTATAGGTCAGAGCAGGGCCGTCCTTAGCCATAGGCAGAATAGGCAGCCGCGTAGCACACCACTCTGCCCGGAGCCCAGACAATCGGAAGCAGTGGAGCATGTAAGAGCAGGGCTGCTGGGTCCTAGAGAGAGCAGAATGCTGCACAGTCTGAGGGAGGGGATTGGCTGCTGGGGTCTCTGGGAAGGGGAAGGGGGAGGGGTTGAGGAAGGAGCTCACCTGTGAGTGTGATGCTGTCATAGCATTCCTTCTCAGATCTGAACCTTAGAGTTGAGAAAATGAGATACTAGCACCTGAATCCTCTAAGCTTAATTACCAGCTTAGATCTGATAGCATTGCCACCACCCAAAAATATAGTGTTTTGGGGCACTCTGACCTCCCCAACCTTCCCTGGGGACCCCAAGAACCCAGATCCCTTGGGTTCTTAAAACAAGGAGAAATAAACCATTCCCCCCACCTTTCCCCCTCTCAGAATTTCTCTCCCTGGGCTATCCTGAGAGATACTGATCCAACCTCTTAAATCACCATACAGAGAAGCATCTACCTTCCCTTCCACAAAGAGGCAAACAGATTCAAGGAAAACAAAGAGAGATTTTCTCTCTCCCCCTCCCGTCTACCCCCCCACCCGTCCTGGTGAGTTATCCCAATCCCCTGGAATAACACAAGGGAAACAAGAAAAAAAATCAATCAGGTTCTCTAAAAAAAGAAATCTTTTAATAAAAGAAAGGAAAAAGTAAAGAATTATCTCTGTAACTTCAAGATGTAAATATTACAGGGTCCTATAGCTTACAGACACCAGAAAGAGACTTTCCCCCCAGTACCAATACAAATCAAAATATTCCCAGCAACTACACATATAAAAGTTAACCAGCCAGATCCACAATTGCAAATAGAGTAAAACAATCAAAAAACCTAAACCGCCTGTTTTTACTTACTATTAGAAAAGAAACTTAGAGAGCCTGTAGTAATGTATGGTCTCTCTCAGACCCTCCGAGAGAAGAACACACAACAAACAAAGAACACACACAAAAGCTTCCCTCCGCCCAAATTTAAAAGTATCTTGTCTTCTGATTGGTCTTCTGGTAAGGTGTCCCGTTCCCTGCTTGTACCTGCTTTACAGGTACAAGAGACATTAACCCTTAACAATCTGTTTATGACAGATGCTTTCCCCCCGGCTGAGGTGAGGTGAGGCTGTGGCTTTGGAACCAGTATCCTTTGTTGTCCCCCCCTTCCCCACGGAGCACCCCTTCCTTTCTCCCTCCTCCCCAAGAGCATCCCTCTCTCTCTCCTTCCTCCCCTCTGTCAGGGCTGGGTTGGGTGAGGTGCTGGGGGATAGGTGGGGGGAGGAGGCTGGCTGCCTGCCTGCTGAGCAATGAAAGTGAAAATAACTCACTTCCTCGGCAGCGAGCCAGGATTGGAATGTCACAAAGGGCTGGGTTGGGGTTAGCCAGATGTGTGAAAAATCAGGATAGGGGATTGGGGTAGGGTGAGCAGATACCCCTATTTTATAGGGACAGTCCCAATTTTGGGGTCTTTTTCTTATATAGGCTCCTTTTACCGCCCCCACCCCTGTCCTGATTTTTCACACTTGCTGTCTGGTCATTCCAGGTGGGGGTAATTGGTGCCTATATAAAACAAATCCCCAAATATCGGGACTGGCTCTATAAAATCAGGACATCTGGATCTATCACCCTAGCTGGGGAGCACCTCTCCCCCAGGCTGGCAGCTGCCAGCGATCCATCTCATCTGGGGGGAGCTGCACAGGGCAGGATGAGCTGCTGTGGCTCCATGGGTGACCTGTCCCTGAGATCAGATGCTGTGCTAACTTCACCATGGTCCGTAAGGCTGGTGGTGGTGCCCATTGGCGTGTGATTGGACCTGAGGGTTTGCTGCTGCTGTTGCCACTCTGCACCCCAAGAGGTGGATTTTGGGGTCCTGCAGTTTTCCACTTATCTCCCACTCTACTGCAGCTGTTGGACCAGCAGGCTGGGGGGGCGAGCCAAGCGTGAAAGCAGTACTGTGTTGCCATTTAGATTGTCATTTACCAACTTTGTTTGCCAAAAATTCTTGCTAACAACCCTGAATCCTATTTCAATATTTTTTTAAATCAATATCTTAGCCAAAAACAGAAAATTAAGTTGTTGACAATTATTAGTGACAGGTTTGGTTTGAGGCAGAGAGTGGGCCAGTTTTCATCAGAGAAACAAAAAATGTTGACTGACTTTCCTATAGCCTGTTACTCCTGATAAGAGCCCTCCAACAACTGTAATATGCTCATCTCCTTACCAGTGTATAAAGCAGGGGTCGGCAACCTACAGCACATGTGTCAAAGGTGGCAGGTGAGCTGATTTTTAATGGTATGCAGCGGCAGGCTAAGCGGCTCAGCCCATCACTGCTCTGGGGTTACGACTGCTGCCCTATTGCCAGCTGGGATACCAGCCATCAGCCCCACTCAGCACCTGCTGCTGGCCTGGGGACCCCCAAGGAACCCCAAGCTGTCAGCGGGCTGAGCAGGCCAGCTGAACCACTCAGCCTGCTGTCAGCCTGAGGTTCCATTCACTCAGCCGGCAGCGGGCTGAGTGGGCTGGTGGCGGGCTGAGCAGGGCCGGTGGGGGGTTGAGTGGCTCAGTCTGCTGCCAGTCTGGGGTGCCAGCAGCACTCAGCCTACTGCTACTCCGGGGTTCTGGCTGCTGGCCCCTTGCCAGTCAGGAGCCCAGCCGCTGGCCCCACTCTGCCTCCTGCCAGCCTGGGTGAGCAGAATCCCAGGCTGGTAGCGGGCTGAGGGGGGTTGGCGGCCGGGATCCTGGCTGGCAGGAGTTGGTGGTCAGATCCCCAGACCAGCAGTGGGCTGAGCAGGGCCTGGGATCCTTGTCTAGGGTTCCAGCCACCAGCCCTGCTTAGCCCACTGCTGGTTTAGGGTTTCATTTACTCAGCTGGCAGTGGCCTGAGCAGGATTGGATTTTTGTATGACGTAACTAAATTCAACCTAATAGGAAAACAAGAGCAACTAATGACAAAGTGCAAGAACCTAGAGAGCCTCCTGAAGCACAGTGATAGTTTTGATTTAAATGGACTTGAACTGTACGAAGAATTGAGTACACTGTCATCAATGTTGCCACATGCAAAATCGGTGATGGACATTGTACAGTTTATTCATACCCACAAACTTGTTGACATATATCCTAATGTGTACATTGCCACTCGTATTCTACTGACAATTCCTGTAACAGTAGCATCAGGAGAACGGAGCTTCTCAAAACTAAAGCTCATTAAAAACTATCTCCGCTCTACAATGAGTCAGGAACGTCTAATTGGTCTTGCTATTCTTGCAATTGAACAAGACACGACTTGTCTTTGTCATACGATGACATTATTACTGATTTTGCAGCCAAAAAAGCCAGAAAGATAGCTTTTAATTAAAAACAAATCTTTATTTCAATACCTCTTCATATTAATTTCCAATAAAATTTTGATAAATTAAAAAAATTATATTATTTGCATCATTCTGACATATCAGAATTTTTTCTATAGTGCTGCTTCTTTAGTGCTAGTCCATCAGCATTACAGTGTGCTTTATTAAGTTAAACTGGTTTTAATAATGTGAATGTGGCAAGTTTTCCAATACTGTAAGCTTATATTTGTGTTGCTAAGAGCAGATCAGGCACAGGGGCACCAGTTTAATAATCTCGCCTAGGGCACCATAAATCCTAAGGACGGCGCTGGGTCAGAGCAGCTCTGATGACTGCCCTGACTTAAAGCAGCCTTACCCTTTTGCCTGTGAGTTTCTCTGCAGTTTAGAATTGCCAAAGCACAAAGTGCTCCGGACATTCACCCTCCTTTTTGTGACAGTGGCTCCTTCTGCTGTGTCACATGCCTATGCCAGAGGCTGGGAGTATTGTCTGCAGAGCCTTATGCAATTTTAGTTGTGGCATTTCCTAACTTTTGGGTGCTTGATTTCACAATTTTAATGTTCTTTTATCATAGCTGTTGCATGGAATTTATATTTACAGCACTTAAAAATGTAGTAGGTGCCTCACAGTAATATATAAAGATGCAGTCCCTGTATTAAAGAGCTTACAATCAAAGTTCAGACATGATGTGACAAGGTTGGGCGAAAAGGGAGAAACGTGAAATGGAGAGAGAAGGTTAACAATAATAATATACCCAGGGTGCAGAGTGGAACGATGTGCAAAATAAATCTTGACTCTTCCACGAGGACATCCTAGTGTCCTGTGAGTGGGATGGTGTCCTGAACAGCAACCATTGTCCCAGCTAGTACTCTCCCCTTATGTCTCCAAATCCTAGGAAACCAATCCTAGGAGATGGACTTTTGTGGGTATGGTGAGAACTGTACATTTTCATACAGAATATTATAGGGATAGCGTAACAAAAGCAAGCATTATAAACCCAGGAAATTCAGAGATAAGATTAAACTAAAAAATCCAAACATGTTAAGGTATGAAAATGTACAGTTAAAACATCCAGACAACCTTAACTCTTCCCTTTAGTGACACCGTGCAAGAACCACATGATTGTTTGATATTTTAGTTTTTGTGGCCTCAGATTAGATTAATCTGAAAAAAATTACATTATTTTTCCCCCTCCCATGTCATCATTAAGAGATATAGGTGTATAAGATATGGGAAAAACTTACTTTAAAAACATTTCTGAGCAGTGGTCTTTAATTGGGAATAGGACTGGTTCTTCCTCTATATGCATTTCTACTGAAGAGACTAATTAAAAGGTGATGTTCCAATGGTACTCATCCTTTCTTGAATCAAAATATTTTTAAAATGTTGCCTGAGAGAACTACATTTTTCAACATGAAGTGGAATGTCCAACAGTGACAATATCCTCGGCATTTGCCCTGGATTCAGGGGCAATCACTGCTTTAAGAAACCTAACTTTCCTTGAACCTTCTAAGTTCTATGCTTATTTCTCATTTCTTGGGGGAAGTGACATGGTTGACAGCTGTGTACTGGAAACAGAAAGATTGCAAAGATACAATTGCTTTCTTTGGAAGTGATTTTATTTAACTATGGAGAAGAGAAGCCAAATTACATAGCAATCGCTAAGATCAGGATTTTTGAAAGAAACAAGTTGATCACCCAAAAAATCACTAGAGACACTTTAAATGGGCTTGACTTGCTGAAAGTGATGAGCACACACATTCTGAAAATCAAGCCCCTTTAAGTGGGGCACCCAAAATTATTGGTTTCTCTTTTGAAAATCTTGACCCTAGTGATTTCTGTACAGTTTGGCTTTTCTTCTTTGTACTTAAATAAAATAATCACTCAAAAGTCTGGGTAAATTTAATTACTTACGAAATATCTGACACTTAATGCATCTGATGAAGTGGGTATTCATCCACTCCAATACATCTGTAAGTCTGTAAGGTGCCACAGGACTCTTGGCTGCTTTTACAGATCCAGACTAACATGGCTACCCCTCTGATACCTGACACTTAAGTAGACTTTTTTCATTTGCCTGGTTCTTCTCTCTCTTCCCCCATATGTCTTTGTATATTTGTTGAATTTTTATAGCTGCACTGTACACTCTCCCATGTTGTCTTGCTATGGTCAAATTATTTTAGTTTGTGAAAATAATTTAGTAGATTTTAAAAAATCACACAATAAAATGCATGAAAACTTAAGTGCATATTCCTCAATTTACAGAATCTCAAAATCACCTTTTCCCACACAAATAGCTGTTACAGTCACATTAGCTTCATTTCATATTCTGCTAACTGCAAAGTCAATCATGTATGGTTATTTTTAAAAAGAGGGACAAAATATTTATATTATACTGTGAAGTTATTAATATTAATTGTATTAATAAATGTAAGTTTAATCAAGTAGACATGGTACCTCATTGGTGTCCCGTGGAAACAAATATGCTCTATTTCAAAAGTAAACCAATTATATTTCAGAGATTATTTATAACAAGATTGTCTGGATATTTAATTGATGATCATCAAGGCCAAGAATAGTGAAAAGGGGAGAGAGCTTTCTCATGGGCTGCTCCAAGACCCTGGAATAAACTCTCCTAGGAACTAAGGAGAATCACAAACCTCATCCCACTTGAAGAGCAAGGCACATTTCTTTGACCTTGTCTCTCTGACATATAGCAGTGTATGTGTTTGGATTTTTTAAAAATAAAATACACAACAAAACACTCCACTGCACACACTTCACCCCCTGCAGAAAGGATGAGACAACAAACATATGACAGATATTAAGACAAGTTGTACTGGAATTCGCTTAGATCCTACAACGATGAGTATATAAGAACCTACATATAATAGAACAAAGCTGAAAAAACAGATTTTGCCAAGTGCTACAGGATTTGACCTGACATTGAGATAATGACTAATTAAATTAACAAAGGCATCAACACAAAAATATTATACACTAGAATATCAAAGATATATTTAAGAAAACTTGGAGGAACATTTTTCCAAATCTACTTAACTCTATGAAAGGTAATGTGAGATGGATTACCCAAAAGCAAATTGAATGTCCTGAATTATCTCAGTGGGAAAACAAGCACAGTTAAAATGATAAAGGCGGTGGATAAAGCAACTAACAAAAGGGTCTAAAACATCTCATATGAAACCAGATTATCCAAAGGATAATACAGCAGACACTTCCTTTGCTTTTGTAAAATTTATAAAGATTAAAAACCACCAATGGGTGAATTGTTTAACCAGATGTGAATCCAGATCCCCAACTGAAGGAAGGCTTAGCAGTGGCTAGAATGCTGAGTGCCAGTCTTCCTTGCAGACCTTTGAAAGGCTATCTATAGCTGGGAAATGACAAAGATCAGGTGTTGGTTGGACTCTAAGAGAAATGCTGCAATCAGCTCTGGTCACTGCGTGATTGTTGGTCTGTATGTCAAAACCAAAGCCTAGAAATGTAGTCGGAGTATGTACTAACATACAGAAAGAGGTTGTTTTGAGTCACTTCAGCAACAAGCAAATTGTCATTCTTTGTTGCTAGCAAGATTTCTTAGTTTCAGTCTTAAACAATTTTGAGAAGTACCTGACAAAGCCCTTACGAAGTGCAGGATAACATTCATCCATGCTAAATAGTGCAGATCCTCAGTGTTTGATGAACTATTGAATTGTGTCTAACTTGACAGGTACTAATAATATTAATATCATTGACTGCTCTCTTCATCTGTGTTCAATAATCTGTGTGAGTTTAGATAAACCACCAAAGTTTTTTAAAAAAAAGTGACCTGCATTCACTGCTCAAGTTATTATATTGGAAAAAAAACAGCATTGAGTTGAACTGAAAAGAGTATTGGTATCTACCCATGATCTATTTTGTTATTTCTCATTATACTTTTTTAATAAATGGCACCAGTCAGAAATTGAAATGTCTAGTGAATGTCTGGAAACCAGTCACTGAAGAAGAGTAATGGAAAAGTGGAAGAGCAACTAATTTCATTTTCTTGTGTACAGACGCTCCCCAGGTTATTCAAACCTGGATAAGTTCCGTAAGTGGGTTGGTTTGTAAGCGGGTTGGTTTGTGTGTGTGTAATTGTTGGATATACGTCCCTGACTTCCGCAAGGCGTTCTTGAACGGAACACTTACGTAAGTCAGGGAGCATCTGTATATGACATTCTTACGTGTTTGGGCTACCCAAATAAATACAAGAAATGGCTAACCCTATCCAGGTTACCTAAATGCTGGACACAGACCAACAAATGATAGTGAAATTTGGAAATTAAAATAAAAGCTAGGAAATGTGTGCAAGATAAGAAAATGAAATTGAAAAAACACCCCCCTGAGCGCAGCAAGTTACAGCGCTGCAAAGCACCAGTGTAAACAGTGCCCCAGTGCTGGGAGCGCGGCTCCCAGCGCTGTAAGCTAATCCCCATGGGGAGATGTAGTATCTGCAGCGCTGGGAGAGCTCTCTCCCAGCGCTGGCGCTGCAACCACACTCGCACTTCAAAGCGCTGCCGCGGGAGCACTCCCGCAGCAGCGCTGTGCAGCTCTAAGTGTAGCCATACACTAAGTCTTTGTTTAATTCTGAGTTGATGGTGTCAAATTTGCAAATGAACTGAAGCTCAGCAGTTTCTCTTTGAAGTCTGGTCGTGAATTTTTTTTTCTGCAGGATGGCTACCTTTAAATCTGCTATTGTGTGTCCAGGGAAATTGAAGTGTTCTCCTACAGGTTTTTGTATATTGCCATTCCTAATATCTGACTTGTGTCCATTTATCCTTTTACGTAGGGACTGTCCAGTTTGGCTGATGTACGTAGCAGAGGGGCATTGCTGGCACATGATGGTGTATATTACATTGGGGAACGTGCAGGTGAATGCTCTCCATCTGAAGGGTTGGAGCAAATGCTTTTGTAACTCAGCGCTTGCCCCGACCGGGATTATTCTACTACCCAAGATCCACAAATCTGGAAATCCTGGACGCCCCATCATCTCGGGCATTGGCATATTTATACCTGCCCCTGGAAATTTCCACTACATTCATCTGATGAAGTGGGTATTCACCCACGAAAGCTTATGCTAGTATAATTGCTAGCACACACAGTCATTTCACTTAGATAAAGTTAGGCAAAATAAAACATCTTCTGGCAATTTGGTGGTTAGAAAATATCCTGTGTGTTAACAAAGATTATTTTTGGAATAATCATCAAATTGGAATGCTTTTTCAGACTGCAGTTTTTCATAGTTTAAGATGACTAAATTGCATGAACATACATAAAAAGTAACTTCTGAAAATGACAGACTCCATAGGTATTAATTGAGGAACATATTAAAGGAATGCAAACATATCACAAGGGGCTGATTGGATGACTTCCCAAGATCTCTTCCAGCCCTACATTTCTGTGATTCTATAATAGTAATAAATGTGTTAGTCTCTAAGGTGCCACAAGTACTTCTGTTCTTATAATAGTAATTTTGACACATTCTCAGGATGTCCAGGACTGTGAGTCACCTTGTTACCCCTCTGCCTTCAGTGAGAAGGAGATCTCCTTTTACTTAACTATGTGTTAGTCCCTGACACCACCAGTCTGTTAGCCACCTGGACAATCTCCTCAGGGCTCTGCCAGTACTTACTTTGCCTTGCAGGTTAACAATAGGTTCACCCAATCCCTAAGCCCCCTTGGAGCATTCCCTGCAGCATCCAGCCCTTAACCTCGGGACACTCACAGAAATTAGCAGATAAACTGTCCCCAGAGCAACAGCGCACACACCAGCTTTTTTGGGCCAACTGAGGATCAGCGCCAATATATCACAGCATTGAGATATATTTATAGTGAAAATTTAAGAGACATTGAATAAGGATAGTTGTGGAAACAGAAATGGTTACATATAAAACACGTCCTAAAGTCTAAACTTTAACAGGCTAAATCCTCGTTTAAAGTAGTTTATCTCATCTATATATAAGAATAGCCATACTGGGTCAGACCAAAGATCCATCTAGCCCAGTATCCTGTCTTCCAACAGTGGCTAATGCCTGGTGCTTCAGAGGGAATGAACAGAACAGGTAATAATCAATAGATCCATCCCCTGTTGCCCATTCCCAGCTTCTGGCAAACAGAGGCTAGGGACCATCACTGCCCATCTTGGCTAGTAGCCACTGATGGACCGATCCTCCATGAATTTATCTAGTTCTTTTTTTAACCCTGTTATAGTCTGGGCATTCACAACATCCTCTGGGAAGGAGTTTGACAGGTTGACTGTGCATTATGTGAAGACATACTTCATTTTGTTTGTTTTAAACCTGCTGCCTATTAATTTCATTTGGTGACACCTAGTTTTTGTTATGAGAAGGAGTAAATAACACTTCCTTCTTTACTTTCTCCATATCCGTCATGATTTTATAGACCTCTATCATATCTTCCCTTAGTTGTAAAGTACCAGTCTTCTTATTAATCTGTCCTCATAAAGCAATCTGCCAGCATGTTCAGCCAACATGGCTGGGATTCCCTTCTCATGACTGCAAAAAGTGCTGTCTTTTTTGCTTCTTCAGTGAAGGATAAAAAGGTGTCCTTATGCCTTCTTCTTATATGCCCAAAGTTCATTGTTTTGCCCCCAGAGTCCGGATGACCCCAATGGTTGATTCCCTGGTGTGCTGCTCCATGTTTGCCTTCGCATCCTCATGTTGATATTGTATACAAATGATTTTCCAAACAGTTCCAATGGTTTAAAATGTTTATTTTACATGTGAACCAAGGCAGACTGGTGAATATACATCCTTTAGTCAAAACTTGCTTGTCAATCCTGCTTTGACTCAGACCTTAAAACACATTTTCCACATTTGAGGCAAACTTTAAAATTGATGTAATGTATTTTGCATATTGGGATCCTGTATAGGAAAAATCTATGTGCTTAACTTCACTTTCTAAACACACACAACCAGTTTCCTGTTAAAAGATTCTGGGAAGTTTAGTCCAGCAGTCATTTTGTGTACTAAGTAGTACATCTGTATAACTAGAACTATCACTAGAGAGTATACTATGGTGATCTTGAGCACAATTTAAGGCCTTGATGCAGCAAAGAATTTAAGCACATAGCTAACATTAATCCATGTGAGTAGCCAATTTAATTCAGTCCCTGGCTGAATTGGGTCCTAAATGCTCAGATATAGATTATACATTGCACAGGCTTCTAAAACTGTGAACATTTTTCTGCATCCTGATTTTTTTGGCCTGCAAAAACTCTCGTTTGTGATGACAACCTGAACTCCAGCTGGTATTATCTAATTTGTTTATGCATGAGCACAGTTTGCACACTCAGGTTAGAGTTTTTACATGCCCCAAAACTCACAAAAATTGTCCCCACAATTTTGAAGGTGCAGTTGAACGCCTTATAAAAAATGGGTCCTTAATACAATTTTCCTAGGTTTGTATATTTTGTTTGTAATTTTTACAACTGCAGTTGACACTGGTCCTCTGCAGCCTTAGAATCTATGAAGATATTTTTAGTCTACCATGAATTGTCAAGTGCTACATCACCAAGGGTAAATATAGTTTGGCTACAGACAATGGGGAGAACATGGATGGCTTCTGTGCCAGTTTAGCAGTAGTCACTTGCACACTACAGAGCGCTAGAAAGGGAGCGCTAAGGGAAAATCTAGATACTTTTTCTTTTCAAAGGTGCAGAAGGATTTGCGGCAACGATGCTCATGCCCTTTTTTCTGTTTTTCCCACCCCTAGCGCCTTTGGAGACTTACACAGACATTGTCTCTCAGACAATGAAGCATAATTTAGTCCTCAGACACCAGAGAATGTATTGCACCAAATCCTGACTAATTTTAAACTAGATCAAATCATAGCTCTGAAAAAAATGTTATCAGTTTGTCATCACCAGTAAAATCCAAGGTCTGACTCTGAAATGTTAGAGTGTTCTGCTTTCTGTTTTTTGTCACCTAACAAGTGCATGTCCTGTCCTCCCCCGCCCCCATACTCAGGGCCTGGGTCTGCTGTCCTTTCACCAGTCAATGGGAGGTTCTTCTTCCGTCCATGCTAACTTTGCATTCTTCTCTATTGATCAATTTCCTTATAAACCTTTACAAGTGCATTGATCCTTTTATTAGTCACTATCTCTGTCTGAAATAAACTTGACCAAAATTTTCTGCTTTCTTTGCTGGATTATGCTAATGAACACCAATGTAAAATCAAAGATTGCAACATAGTAAAGAAAAACGTATATATCACTGAAATCATTTCATGGTTTTTCTCCTGCTGATGAATTTGTTAAATGACTTTTTAAAGTTCTTGGTTGTAATTCTAATCTTTCTAAATCCTTTGTGGAAATAGTTAAATTTGTAGCAAATATTTAATCTGAAGGTGAAATTCTGCCACTAAAGTCTGATATTTGCAAACGGAATCTAAGCCTGAATAAGTGTAGCAGCTGAAATGCTTTATTTCAGATTCTGATTGCATATGCATTGATTTATATAAGAACCATCTTATTTCTTTTCATCTTGAATTTGGCAATCAGCATTCTCTAGAGTTCAATTACTCTGAGTTTGTGATCATTTGGAGATTTTCAGCATATGTTATCATATTATAGCTATAAAGCACTGATCTTTATTTTAAAGTATCCAGTAACTCTGACTGTCTTATTTTATATTTGGCCTTGGGGTTTGTCAATAGTTTTGTAAAATTAACCAAAAAATCCTTCTCTGCTATCTTTTTCTGCCTTAGGGTATGTGGTATGTACCTGAATTTTCAGATAAATTTGCTTGGTTTATCAGTATGAACTGAAATGATTCTCTTATTCACTTGACTATATCAATCTGCCATTATCTTTCCTACCTTTGTGTGAGTGGTAAATATGTTCATTCTTTTGTCTGTATATATCATATCAAAACAAAACCAAAATTGTGTTTAATAAATAAAAAGTACACAAAGCAAACCAAGGGCGCAAATAAAGACCCAAGCAACCCATTGTGCTTGTAACTGCAGTCTTTGTACTCTTTTCCCATACTTTTTCCCTTTGTTTTTGTCATCTTTCATCTCACTCTAGGTCCCAAGCCTGCCACTGATTCTGTGTAACCACCTGCATCCACACAGATCCTTTTGGAAGTCAAGATGCTCTGTGCAGACACATGCTGTCAGTTGCTCGATCAGAGCTTTAGAACGTGAGCTCTTCGGTGCTATACAAATAATAATCACCACCACCACAAACTTATTTAAATAGCAACATCAGCACTCGTGTCAGTTACTGCAAATCCTTCTCTCTAGCCTTGACAATGCAATCTTGCCCCACTTGGATCCATTCAAATTGCTGCTGCAAAGGTCTCTTTCCTAGCCCCTTGCTTTGACCATGTCACCCTTTTCTTCAGATCTTTCTGCTGGCTCCCCCTTCTCTATCACATCTAAGCTAATCGTCTTTATTTTTAAGGCCCTTCACAGTCAATCCCCTTACCGATCATCTCTCATTCGCTAATGAGCTGTTGACCCTTGCTTCCATCACCTCCTTGTTATATTTTCCAAAAAGCACCTTCATGCTGCCCCTGAAGTTTAGGAGGAGCTCCTCATGAAAAGCTACAAATCTATCTCATTATCCACTTTCAGATTCCTCCTTAAAACTCTCCTTTGCCATGATGCCTACAAAAACTTGACAACTGTTAGATTGCTGGTGTGCTGAAACCTCTGCCTTTATCATGCTGACTCTTTGTACTCCCCCATCACTCTGTCCATGGCCATCTGTTGTTTCTTGTCTTATACTTAGATTGTAAACTCCACACGGCAGGGACTGTCTTTTTCTTCTGTATTTGTACAGCACCCAGAACAGTGGACAAGGCTCCTAGGCACTACGGTAATATAAGTAATAGTATGAATTTAATAAAGACACCATCTGTAGTCCACTTCTGTCATGTGCACTGACTAAAAGGAAAACAAGCTATAAATGGTCTGATATCACTTTTATTAATCCAGAGTAATGGAGAGAATACTGTATCTTTTTTATGTTAAATTAACCAAAGATAAGCATCTCTCTGTTGATGTAAGGTAAACTGTATGACCCCATTTCCATTAGTAACTGAGCATCTTACAATCTTTAATGTATTCTCTTAGCACCCCGTGAGGTAAGGAAGTGCTGTCATCCCCCATTGTACAGATGGTCAACTAAGAAACTAAGAAAAGCCCAAGGTCACACAAGAAATCTGTGGCAGAGGAACTATTTGAGCCCTGGTGTTCTGAGACCTACAAAGGCACCCTAACTATGGGAATATGTTTCCTCAGACAAACATCATGCTTTTGCCTCCTGTGATCTCTTTAAGTGCAGAACTTCTCATTCAGGTCTTCTAATCATTAAAATACTTTCTAGTCACATTATTCTTGTGGCTAATCCTGTGTGCATATTACAGGTAGCTATACAAATGCAAGAGTTGAATTTCATTTTTCTGTATCTAAACCATTGGAAGATTTGGGATGTGAAAAGATAAGAGCATGCACTTCCCACCCTGCAAATCTTAGAGTTGTAGAGGTCATTGCATCCCAGTAATGATCATAGCAGTATCAGACCCTAGACCTTTCTTTCTAATGCCAAGACTGCCAAGTTCTCTCCTCTCTTGTCTCCATCACCAGAAGTACTTTTTTTTTTTTTTGTGACTGCAGGAGAGATTCTCCAGCTATGCAGAAAGGAGGAGAGAAGACACTGGATGTGGTTTAATAGGCCACTATCTTTTCCTAAATGTCTGAGAGACATTTAACAGATAAAATTGTATAGTGCAGGTTATTCCATAATCATTTACATATTCTTGGTACGCTATTGGCATCCTACCCCCTTCCCCATCCTGGTCCCCAACCCACCCACTGTTGGACCTTGCCACCCTTATTTGGTTAAGTGGGGCTATAAAGTAGGGTTGCCTCCCTGCCATATTGGTCATAGGCACCTCGAACCCTCCTGCCCCCCATTTACGCTCTTTTAAAGAATGCCTCTTTTAAATCCTTTCCCAATCCGTTTGATATGATCACTGTATTCATTCTCTGTGAAGTACCTGCACTGGACACAGGGCTTTCACTCCCCAGATGTTGGGCATAAATAGTCCCCTTATCTTCTGGTCACCTGCGGGGGCTCGGTCAGCATCCCCACGCTGACTTGGGATGGAGCTGCCTCCATGTTGCAGGTAACTCACTGGCTCTCCAACCACCCTCAAAGTGGGCAACATACCTTCTCTGCCATGCCTGACAAAGGTCCCTGCAGCTAAATTTGCAATGAGGTCATTCTTCCTTAAAGCTAATTCAACAGGAAGTAGGAGAGGCACCTGCGAAAATGGTTAAAGCTGTTGGGCTCAAACGAAACTCTTAAAATTGCACTTGAAAAATTTGGTTTCGCATACGTAATTAATTGTTGCCTTTTCCAGGCCCCTCTCTTTCTGTTCCCTCCTTCCCTTTCAGCCCCAGCCACTGAAGAGCTTCTCTTTGTGTCAAGCCTATTTGACTCAGCACAGGGGACAAGATTGGCCTGTAGGATATGTCACATATTACTTGATGATCATTTGAAAAACTCAATATGAACTGACCATGCAGCTCTAAAAAGCATAGTCACTAGCAGTCTTTACGTATTTGTAGAGGACCTCATTCTTAAATTGTTACTTTGGTAAAATCATTGTTTCTTATGACTGGAGAACAGAAATGCTTTTTAGCTTTTGTGGCAGGGTAAAGCAGATATGCCTGAATGTGTCAAAATCAGAAGAAGGCAAATTAATCCTTAAAATGATATGTGTAACAAAGACTTCCATGGTGGAGAAGTTGGAAGGAGTGTGAGACTTTGCACAGCACGTACATGCTGTAGTTAGTCTGTGTTCTGTTATCTGAATGGGAGTTTGTAATGCAGTGACAGCAATAAACCAGTCAGATAGGTGTGCAGATTCATATGTGCAAATTTGGCTGTTGGCAGGAGAAGGAAGAAAATCTGCCATCACAGAATAGGTGATATGAGTCTGAAATTGGTTTCAAAATAATATTGCAGAATAACAGCCTGATGGATTTAATATGAGGCCGTGTTGGATTCTTTTAAATGAATTGCTTGCGTGCCATGGGATCGCATTAAATCGGTTACCACAGTACTTTGACTCAGATCCTCAGTGCTCCAGAGCGTGGCTTGGCAGACCTAGGTAGGAGGGGAAGGTGACTTTAAATCATCTTTGTACTCCCCGCAGTCCTTGAGGCCAGTTTGTCTTCTGACAAAGCAGCCTCAAGGTTGCTCTAATTTGTTTTGGCTTATAATGCTATAATTATATAATATAATGCTATAATTATAATAGCATCCTAAGGGCGATAACATTCATCAGAAGTTGGCCCCTTATTCCTTTTATTCTCGGGAGGCAGGCCTAACACTAACTCTAGCCACTCTACACAACCTGAGCATTCCCTATTATAAGAGCCCCATCAGTCATAATAAGGCAGTTTTGACCTGTTGATAGCCACAAGCACTAGAGAGTGAAGCCCTACAGTGCAAGATCATGGTCAACTTTTACACGTTTGCGTGCCTGCCTGAAGGATACCTACAATAGTCTTTTCTCTACACTGATGAGAATTGAATTATTAAAGCAGCCTCATTTAATAACGTAAGGGAACACACACACACACACACACACACACACACACACACACACACACACACACACACACACACACACACACACACACACACACACACACACACACACACACACACACACCCTTAGTTCTCATTAATTGGGTTTCTCTTGTACCTTTGGTGGCTTATTTAAGATTTCTCAGTAGCATTGTTCGCTTTGGGCCTAAGATAATGTTCCAATGTAAATAGCCAAAACTAAAAAACAAAACCGTGTTGAAGTCAGACGTATGTTATTGTTGCACTGTCTGGAGTGGTTCACAACTGTTAGTGCCTATTCAGGACAGAGAGTCAAAAGCAGGGCAGACACACCAAACCGGTGGTATATTCTATAATTAGATTTAACCAACCCAGTAACAAATGTGAACTCTTGGATCACTGTAACAATCTTACCATGGAGTCACAGACAAGCCTCGTGGGCTCGCCTATCTATCTTACCACCCTGGCAAGCTGGAATTAGTGATCAATGGTCATTTACACCAAAAATCACAAAATATTCAGGTTGCTCCCAGTCCCAAGAGACCAGTTACTTACCAGAGATCAATTTGTATCCTAGATTTCACACTAAAAGGCAATGCAAGTAGCTAATCCCAAAGTAAACTAATGATTTGTTAACTAGGAAAAAGAAATGAGAGTTATTCACAGCTTAAAGCAGGCAACACATATACACAAATGAGTTCGTTCTCTGGTTCCAAAAGGCGACAGAGATGTTGTTCTTAGGTCCAATCTTTGTAAGAGTCCAAACAGCAAAGAGATGAAAAATCTTTGTCAGCTATTTTTATTTCCCTCTTCTAGCATTCAGACCGATGGGACCAGGCTTTCTGCATGTACTTCTCAATGGGTGGATGGGCTAATCAACAAAGCTTTTGTCCTACAATGGCCCACTTAATTTTGATAGCCCTCCTGGATAGGGAGGGGCAGCCACTCTTGCCATCTGAGTTCACAAGTTCAGAGCAGGCATTTTTACAATTATAAAATAAACACATTTTATCTTGTAGCATGGAATACAGACATTTCCAGTGAGTTTAATGCATTCAGCAATTTACAAGGATTTCAGAGAGTCTAAACACTAAACACATCCTTACAAGCCTAACACCTATCTTGAACAATACTAACAGCTGATGAGCTGGTCTGGTTTTCAGCTATGAATTTGTCAGTGTCCAGCTGATGCTTACAGACTTGGCAAAAGCTGGCACCTAGTTTGGCAGCATCACAGTTACCATAATGAGAGGAATTCTGTTAGGGTCCTAGCCTGAGATTTAGCAGACTGGATTCAATTCCCTGCTCCACCACAAACGTCCCATGTGAACTTGGCCAGTTATTTAGCATCTCCGTGCTTCAGTTGCCCATCTGTAATGGAGATGATAACACATCCCTACCTCGCAAGGGTGTTGTGAGAATAAATACGTTGCCGACTGCAAGGTGTTCAGTTACTTCAATATTGGGGACCATAGAAATACCTTACATGGATAATGGTCTACACAACTTTTTCTCTTTACTAACAGATGGGACTAGAGTACATCATACAACTTGTTTCTACACTGTGTGATATTACCAGAGACTTCTGTATAATAGAATCCTAGAATATCAGGGTTGGAAGGGACCTCAGGAGGTCATCTAGTCCAACTCCCTGTTCAAAGCAGGACCAATCCCCAACTAATAGTTACCTAACTGCAGGGCTGACTAAAATCGAGCTGTAAATTGCTGAGAGCTGTTTGTCTCTTTTCATTGTTTTGCTGCCTGGAGTTCTGAGACTAGTGATTTTTTTTTCATTCAGTCCATATACCTGTATGTTAAGCCAAGTACAGGATTAATACTCTGGTTATAATGTATTCTGTATCTAGATTACAGAGAAAAGGAAGGTGCATTGGAAATGCATTGAACATATTGTATTTATGAAAGAAGCCTACTGATAATAATGAATAATTGTTTTCCTGTTTTTACAGCTTGCAGGCCAGGATTCTATAAAGCATTTGCTGGGAATATAAAGTGTTCCAAGTGCCCTCCGCACAGTTTAACCTATGTAGAAGCAACTTCTGTCTGTCAGTGTGAAAAAGGTTACTTCAGAGCTGAGAAAGATCCACCAACTATGGCATGTACCAGTAAGTTTGATCTGTACCAGTGTTTGAAATTCCCCTCATTTTCATCTTCTTTATTTTCACATAATAAAGATGGCATCTCTGCATGCCAATATTGTGCTCTATCCCTCTAAAAGAAAACAAAGGAAAATGTTTTCCTTAATTACAAATCAAACAGCAGGTTTCTCTTTAGTCTTAATGCTCCTAAAAATTATTTAAAAAAGTTTCCCAGCTTATAGAACATTTTTTTGTTTGTTAGTTGGTTTGTTGTGTTTTTTTTTTAAAGAAAAATTACAGAATATGTAATTTCTTCCCACAGATAACAAGGTTGATGTTTGAGTAGCAATATATATTTCATCAGTCAAAAAATAGCTTTGCACAAAAATCCTCAAAACACCAAGGACACATATAAAGTTGAAGACAAAATTGGTAGTACTTACTCCTTTCTTTCCTCTAGCTTAAATAAAAAATAACTATCAAACAAACATCATCCTGACAGATTGGCATAAAATCTTAACTATCCAAAAAATCCTAAAATGAAGAGGGGGAGGGAAGATGCATTCAGTCACACACAGGTAGAATTAAACCTTGTAGCATTTCCACTTCTTTCAAAAGACAATTAGATCTTTTTATATAGCTGTGATAATGAAAATGATTTAGTTTTTTCAAAATGTAAACAAAATCCTGTAATGTCTGACCGGAAACAAAACTGATTCATGAAAATCTACAGGCAGAAACTCTGACTACAGAAAGACATTTTTTTTCTCATTGGATCAATTTGCTCACGTCTGGAGACAATATAAAAATATAAATTTTCCTTGTCAGTTAATAAAATAGTTCCCCTGGATTTTCATTGTTGGTTCATTATTCACTGCCATTAATTTGTTGGTCCCAAAGTAGCAATATCTATTCTGTCTGAGAGCATAGAACCAGCATCAGGAGCACACTATTTAAGTATAAAATATTATTACTTTCCTTAATGAAGACAAGTCTGGCTTGACTTGGCAAAATTTTCTAAGACCTCAAGTCATCTGTGAAGAAATGCCTTATCTCTGTTTAATACCCGTGTCATAAACAGATAGCTAAGGGTTAATGTCTCTTTCACCTGAAACACCTGACCAGAGAACCAATCAGGAAACCGGATTTTTTTCAACTTTGGGTGGAGGGAAGTGTGTCTCTGAGTCTTTTTGTCTGTCTGCCTGTTTCCTCTGAGCTTTGGAGAAGTAGTTCTATTTTCTAGTCTTCTGTTTCTAAGTGTAAGGACAAAGAGATCAGATAGTAAGTTCTATGGTTTCTTTTCTTTGGTATTTGCATGAATGTAAGTGCTGGAGGGCTTTGATTTGTATTCTTTTTGAATAAGGCTGTTTATTCAATATTCTTTTAAGCAATTGACCCTGTGTTGTATCATCTTAATACAGAGAGAGCATTTGTATTTTTTCTTTCTTTTTTATATAAAGCTTTCTTTTAAGACCTGTTGGAGTTTTTCTTTACTTCAGGGAAATTGAGTCTGTACTCACCAGGGAATTGGTGGGAGGAAGAAATCAAGGGGAGAGCTGTGTGTTGGATTGCTAGCCTGATTTTGCATTTCCTCTGGGTGAAGAGGAAAGTGCTTTTGTTCCAGGATTGGGAACGGAGAGGGGGAATCACTCTGCGTAGTTTCACAGAGCTTGTGTCTGTGTATCTCTCCAGGAGCACCTGGAGGGGGGAAGGGAAACAGGATTATTTCCCTTTGTTGTGAGACTCAAGGGATTTGGGTCTTGGGGTCCCCAGGGAAGGTTTTTCAGGGGGACCAGAGTGCCCCAAAACACTCTAATTTTTTGGGTGGTGGCAGCAGTACCAGGTCCAAGCTGGTAACTAAGCTTGGAGGCTTTCATGCTAACCCCCATATTTTGGGCGCTAAGGCCCAAAATCTGGGAATAAGGTTATGTCATGGTGGCAGTGGCGGGAGATAGACAGAATCCAGAAGCCAGTAGGAATATTATATTTTTCTTTTCTCTGCTAAGGGTTTTTTAGCAGAGAGAAACAGGTTGGTTTTAAAAGGGAACCAGAGAGAATTTTTTTTTCTGCTCTCTCTAGCAGTTTGTGGTTTGCATGTTAAGCGAGAAGACTGTTAAGGGTCTTTTGTCATGCAATAGCACTCCCATTGAGAGTCATACCAGCACTCTATATGCATGCAAATAAAGTGGTTTTTCTGGTTTCCCTTCATTGAACATTAGCTAGAGAGAGAAAGGGAAAAAAGCACTGTTGCTAGGCAGACTTCAGGAGGCAACAGAGCCTGCAGTTCAAAAGAGAAACACCGGAGGGCACCCCAACACAAGAAAACAGGAACCATGTCTACCAGGACAAAAATGGAGGCCGAAGACCAATTAAAAGAAGCTGAACACAGGCGACAACTGGAAATGAAACAAAAAGAGATGGAGATAAAAGAAAAGGAAGAAAGCATCAAACTGGCAGCCTTCCAAAGAGAACAGGCAGCCCAAGAGGCAGCACACAAAAGAAAACTAGAAGAAGAAGAGGTGGCCCACCGCCGAGAAATGGAAAAACAACAAAAAGAACTGGAAAAACAACAAAAAGAGAATGAAGAGAAGGAAAAACAGAGAAAACATGAACTGGAGATGGCAAAAGCTGGGCTCCATGTGCCAGCCAACCCTAACAACCCGGCGCCAATTATTGCTCCACAGCACAGGAAATTTCCCACCTACAAGGCAGGTGATGACACCGAGGCCTTCTTGGAAAATTTTGAAAGAGCCTGTCTTGGGTACAGCATCCCCGAAGACCAGTACATGGTAGAATTAAGGCCACACCTCAGTGGACCTTTAGCAGAGGTGGCAGCTGAAATGCCCAAGCCGCAAATGAATGACTATAAACTTTTTCAAACCAAGGCCAGATACAGGATGGGAATAACCCCAGATCATGCCCGTCGGCGCTTCAGAACCCAAAAATGGAAACCAGAGGTGTCATTTCCCAAACACGCCTACTACATTGCAAAAAACTATGAGGCCTGGTTAACAGGAAACAACATTCAAACCTTGGAAGAAGTGAACCTCCTCATACAAATGGAGCAGTTCTTGGATGGTGTTCCTGAAAACATCACACGGTACATACAAGATAGAAATCCCAAAACTATCGCTGAGGCGGGGGAGATTGGAGCCAAATGGATGGAACTGGCAGAAAGCAAAAAAGCTACTGTCAAGGGGAACGATTACCCCAGGGGGCACACAGACCATAAACCCTACAACCGAGGACAGCCAAAGACCCTCCATACCACCCAAGTAAAGCCACAGATACCCTACTCTTCAACCTCACCAGTCTCCAGTAACTCACCTCGGCCCAGTGACCCATCAGATGGAAGATGCTTTAAGTGTAATGAACCGGGACATATCAAGGCCAACTGTCCCAAGAACACCATGCAAGTGCAATTCATTACACCACCATCACACCAAAGATCCCCAGGCCCGGATGCCTCTCAAATACCCTTGGAGCGAAGGGAAAATTTGAGAGTGGGCGGAAAGAAGGTTACTGCGTGGAGAGACACGGGGGCACAAGTGTCAGCTATCCACCAATCCTTCGTTGACCCCAAATTCATCAACCCAAAGGCCAAAGTTACAATTTACCCCTTCATGTCACAAGCTGTAGACTTGCCTACAGCTCAACTGCCTGTCCAGTACAAAGGCTGGTCAGGAATGTGGACTTTTGCAGTCTATAACAATTATCCTATCCCCATGCTACTGGGGGAAGACTTGGCCAACCAGGTGAGGCGGGCCAAGAGAGTGGGAATGGTTACCCGTAGCCAAACCAGGCAAGCTTCCAGACCCATTCCTGTTCCTGAGCCGTCCACAGAGGCCCCGTCTGTGTTACCAGAGACCCAGACAGAGGTAGTGGACCCGGATTCCATGCCTACCACTGAAACAGCCACAGCATCTCCAGTCCCAGGCCCGGAACTGGAACAGCAACCAGCACCAGCAAGTGCAACCACATCTTCAAACTCAACGCCAGAGGGCATCAGCGAGCCAGAACTGGCAGAAGCAACAGAAAGCCATACCCAAAAGGCCCAGCCAGAGCCTGAAATACCCTCAGGTGCACCAGCGGAGAGCGGTTCACCAGCAACGGAAACAACCCCATCACCTACATCGCTTCCAGAGGGACCAAGCCCAAGTCCACAGTCTGAGGAAGAACTGGTGACCCCAGCCTCAAGGGAACAGTTCCAGGCTGAGCAGGAAGCAGATGACAGCCTTCAGAAGGCGTGGGCGGCGGCACGGAGCACCCCACCGCCTCTCAGCTCTTCTAATCGATCCCGGTTTGTTATAGACCAAGGACTTTTATACAAGGAAATTCTTTCTGGTGGACACCGGGAAGAATGGCAGCCGCAAAAACAGTTGGTGGTTCCAACTAAGTACCGGGGGAAGCTCTTAAGCTTAGCCCATGATCATCCCAGTGGCCATGCTGGGGTGAACCGAACCAAGGACCGGTTGGGGAAGTCCTTCCACTGGGAGGGGATGGGCAAGGACGTTGCCAAGTATGTCCGGTCTTGTGAGGTATGCCAAAGAGTGGGAAAGCCTCAAGACCAGGTCAAGGCCCCTCTCCAGCCACTCCCCATAATTGAGGTCCCATTTCAGCGAGTAGCTGTGGATATTCTGGGCCCTTTCCCAAAAAAGACGCCCAGAGGAAAGCAGTACGTACTGACTTTAGTGGACTTTGCTACCCGATGGCCAGAAGCAGTAGCTCTAGGCAACACCAGGGCTAACACTGTGTGCCTGGCCCTAACAGACATCTTTGCCAGGGTAGGTTGGCCCTCTGACATCCTTACAGATTCAGGGTCTAATTTCCTGGCAGGGACCATGGAAAAACTGTGGGAAACTCATGGGGTGAATCACTTGGTTGCCACCCCGTACCACCATCAAACCAATGGCCTGGTGGAAAGGTTCAATGGAACTTTGGGGGCCATGATAAGAAAATTCATCAACGAATTCTCCAATAATTGGGACCTAGTGTTGCAGCAGTTGCTGTTTGCCTACAGGGCGGTACCACATCCCAGTTTAGGGTTTTCACCATTTGAACTTGTGTATGGTCACGAGGTTAAGGGGCCATTACAGTTGGTGAAGCAGCAATGGGAGGGGTTTACGCCTTCTCCAGGAACTAACATTCTGGACTTTGTAAGCAACCTACAAAGCACCCTCCGACACTCTTTAGCCCTTGCTAGAGAGAACCTAAAGGATGCTCAAAAAGAGCAAAAGGCCTGGTATGACAGACATGCCAAAGAACGTTCCTTCAAGGTAGGAGACCAGGTTATGGTCTTGAAGGCGCAACAGGCCCATAAGATGGAAGCATCATGGGAAGGGCCATTCACGGTCCAAAAGCGCCTGGGAGCTGTAAACTACCTCATAGCATTTCCCAATTCCTCACTAAAGCCTAAAGTGTACCATGTTAATTCTCTCAAGCCTTTCTATTCCAGAGACTTACAGGTTTGTCAGTTTACAGTCCAGGGAGATGATGCTGAGTGGCCTGACGGTGTCTACTACGACGGAAAAAAAAGACGGTGGCGTGGAAGAGGTGAACCTCTCAACCACCCTGGAACGTCTGCAGCGGCAACAAATCAAGAAGCTGTGCACTAGCTTCGCCCCATTGTTCTCAGCCACCCCAGGACGGACTGAACGGGCATACCACTCCATTGATACAGGTAATGCTCACCCAATCAGAACCCCACCCTACCGGGTGTCTCCTCATGCCCAAGCTGCTATAGAACGGGAGATCCAGAACATGCTACAGATGGGTATAATCCGCCCATCTACCAGTGCATGGGCATCTCCAGTGGTTCTGGTACCCAAACCAGATGGGGAAATACGCTTTTGCGTGGATTACCGTAAGCTAAATGCTGTAACTCGTCCGGACAACTATCCAATGCCACGTACCGATGAGCTATTGGAGAAGTTGGGACGTGCCCAGTTCATCTCTACAATAGACTTAACCAAGGGGTACTGGCAAGTACCGCTAGATGAACCTGCCAAGGAGAGGTCAGCATTCGTCACCCATGCGGGGGTGTATGAATTCAATGTCCTTCCTTTCGGCCTTCGAAATGCACCCGCCACCTTCCAGAGGCTGGTAGACGGTCTACTAGCTGGACTGGGAGAATTTGCAGTTGCCTACCTCGATGATGTGGCCATTTTTTCAGACTCCTGGCCCGAACACCTACTCCACCTGGAAAAGGTCTTTGAGCGCATCAGGCAGGCTGGACTAACTGTTAAGGCCAAAAAGTGTCAAATAGGCCAAAACAGAGTGACTTACCTGGGGCATCAGGTGGGTCGAGGAACCATAAACCCCCTACAGGCCAAGGTGGATGCTATCCAAAAGTGGCCTGTCCCAAGGTCAAAGAAACAGGTCCAATCCTTCTTAGGCTTGGCCGGATACTACAGGCGATTTGTACCACACTACAGCCAAATCGCTGCCCCATTAACCGACCTAACCAAAAAGACCCAGCCAAATGCCGTTAAGTGGACTAATGAGTGTCAAGAGGCCTTTACCCAGCTTAAGGCGATGCTCATGTCTGACCCTGTGCTCAGGGCCCCGGACTTTAACAAGCCATTCCTAGTAACCACAGATGCATCTGAGCGTGGTATAGGAGCAGTGCTCATGCAGGAAGCAACAGATCACAACTTCCATCCTGTCGTGTTTCTCAGCAAGAAACTGTCTGAGAGGGAAAGTCACTGGTCAGTCAGTGAAAAGGAATGCTATGCCATTGTGTACGCCCTAGAAAAGCTACGCCCATATGTTTGGGGACGGCGGTTCCAACTACAAACTGACCATGCTGCACTAAAGTGGCTTCATACTGCCAAGGGGAACAACAAGAAACTTCTTCGTTGGAGTTTAGCTCTCCAAGATTTTGATTTTGAAATTCAACACATCACAGGAGCTTCTAACAAAGTTGCTGATGCACTCTCCCGTGAGAGTTTCCCAGAATCCAGTAGTTAAAAAGTGTTCTTAAAATGTAAAAGTCTGTTAGTTATATACTTAGTAGTATATGTAAAGGTGCATGTGTTGTATTAATCTGTTTATTTTCAAGTTCTAGAAGGAAATTGCCGCCAGTGAGCTTCCCCACTGTCTGCAATTTGGGGGGCGTGTCATAAACAGATAGCTAAGGGTTAATGTCTCTTTCACCTGAAACACCTGACCAGAGAACCAATCAGGAAACCGGATTTTTTTCAACTTTGGGTGGAGGGAAGTGTGTCTCTGAGTCTTTTTGTCTGTCTGCCTGTTTCCTCTGAGCTTTGGAGAAGTAGTTCTATTTTCTAGTCTTCTGTTTCTAAGTGTAAGGACAAAGAGATCAGATAGTAAGTTCTATGGTTTCTTTTCTTTGGTATTTGCATGAATGTAAGTGCTGGAGGGCTTTGATTTGTATTCTTTTTGAATAAGGCTGTTTATTCAATATTCTTTTAAGCAATTGACCCTGTGTTGTATCATCTTAATACAGAGAGAGCATTTGTATTTTTTCTTTCTTTTTTATATAAAGCTTTCTTTTAAGACCTGTTGGAGTTTTTCTTTACTTCAGGGAAATTGAGTCTGTACTCACCAGGGAATTGGTGGGAGGAAGAAATCAAGGGGAGAGCTGTGTGTTGGATTGCTAGCCTGATTTTGCATTTCCTCTGGGTGAAGAGGAAAGTGCTTTTGTTCCAGGATTGGGAACGGAGAGGGGGAATCACTCTGCGTAGTTTCACAGAGCTTGTGTCTGTGTATCTCTCCAGGAGCACCTGGAGGGGGGAAGGGAAACAGGATTATTTCCCTTTGTTGTGAGACTCAAGGGATTTGGGTCTTGGGGTCCCCAGGGAAGGTTTTTCAGGGGGACCAGAGTGCCCCAAAACACTCTAATTTTTTGGGTGGTGGCAGCAGTACCAGGTCCAAGCTGGTAACTAAGCTTGGAGGCTTTCATGCTAACCCCCATATTTTGGGCGCTAAGGCCCAAAATCTGGGAATAAGGTTATGTCAACCCGGTAATGATCTGATTCTTTCAAATTGTGTTTGTGCTACAATCAACTTGTCATTAAGATAATTCTGTGAATTTTCAGCACATTGAACATTAGATGTACAAGAAGCTTACATTATTATTTAAAAAAAAACTCACAAAGCTAGAGCTGTTTTGCAAACTTCAAACAAGTTATCATTCAATTATTGTGAAATAGAATCATTTAAGTATAAATAAACTTCAATGTATTGAAGAGAGAAGAGAGAGAGAGAAATGGCAGAGTTTTGAATGTTGTTGCATTCTTATCAATTAAAAACATTTTTGGATATATTGAGTTGAAATCAGTTATGTCAGAGCCAGAAATTAATGAAGAGATATTATCTGCATATAAGAGAGGGTCAAAGTTAGAGGACAAGGACAGAACTGAGAACAGAAGGTGTCTAATGGTCAGAAGAGTATGATTAGTTAGACAATGGAGAATGTAATAAAGCAATATGCTTGATATTGCAGCATGCTATGCCAGATGATCAAGGAAAATGTCATGTTTGACCATATTAAATAGTCACTGTATGTAAAGTCTAACATATCACTAGAGTGTGATTAGAAAAAAAATCTATCTTTTTCAAGATCAAGGGCATTTATGCTTAAATTAAGTATCCGAGTCTGAACGCATCTCTTATTATGCTGTGCTTACATAATTTGAAATACAGCAAACTGCATCACCGCTCACAAAAAACAACCCAAACAATATTCTTTATATTAATACTTGTTAATAATAATGTAGGAAACCACCATTATCTTGAAGATGCAAAATAAAAACAAAACAAATCCTTTTTTTTTATTTATAGCACCTATACTCTTAATTATATATGTATTTAGTTACTATTTACCTTCCCTCTCTGACCCATTCTACTGTATATAATAATACTTTGTACAGACAATAGTGCTTTTCATTCATGGACCGCCAGAGTACTTCAAAAACTTGAATTAATGAAGATGCACAATATCCTTATGATATGGGTATCATTCCCATTTTACAGATAGGTAAACAGAGTCATAGAGGTTAGAGGAAGAATAAGTGGCAGGGAGAGGAATAGAACCTAGAATTCTTAGCACACAGTCCCTTGCTCTAATCATTAGGCAACACTTCCTTTCTGGTTTGTAAATTGAATTTGGCACTCAGTCTCAAGTTGCACTATTTCATAGACTATCAGGGTTGGAAGGGACCTCAGGAGGTCATCTAGTCCAATCCCCTGCTTAAAGCAGGACCAATCCCCAACTAAATCATCCCAGCCATGGCTTTGTCAAGCCTGACCTTAAAAACCTTTAAGGAAGGAGATTCCACCACCTCCCAAGGTAACCCATTCCAGTGCATATTTAAATGTATGTATTAGTTATTATAGTGATGGGCTCAAGGCACAAAATTCAGATCCCAATTCTGAGCATTTCAAAAATCTCAGGGTGAAATCCTGTCTGCCAATGGGAGTTTGGCTGGTGACTTCAGTGGGGCCAGGACTTCACCCTGAATGTATTCAGATCAGGTATGGTGTTCAGTTTAGGGCTGTCATAAACAGATGGTTAAGGGTTAATGTCTCTTTTACCTGTAAAGGGTTAAAAAGCTCAGTAAACCTGACTGACACCTGACCAGAGGACCAATAGGGGGACAAGATATTTTCAAATCTTGGTGGAGGGAAGTCTTTGTTTGTGCTTTTTGTTTTGTTCGTTCACTCGCTCTTGGGCCTAAGAGGGACCAGACGTACACCCAGGCTCTCCCAATCTTTCTGAATCAGTCTCGCAGGTTTCAAAATTGTAAGTAATAGCCAGGCAAGGCGGATTAGTCTTATGTTTGTTTTTCTCAACTTGTAAATGTTTCTTTTTGCTGGAAGGATTTTTACCTCTGTTTGCTGTAACTTTGAATTTAAGACTAGGGGGTGGGGTCCTTCTGGTCTATATGAATCTGAGTACCCTGTAAAGCATTTTCCATCCTGATTTTACAGAGATAATTTTTACTTTTTTTCTTTCTTTAATTAAAAGCTTTCTTTTTAAGAATCTGATTGATTTTCCTTGTTTTAAGATCCAAGGGGATTGGGTCTGAACTCACCAGGGATTGGTGGGGGGAAAGAAGGGGGGAATGGTTAATTTCTCCTTGTTTTAAGATCCAAGGTGTTTGGATCTGTGTTCCCCAGGGAAGGTTTTGGGGGAACAAAAAGTGTGCCAGACACTAAATTCTGGCTGTTGGCAGCGTACCAGATCTAAGCTAGTAATTAAGCTTAGAAGTGTTCATGCAGGTCCCCACTTTTTGTACTCTAAAGTTCAAAGTGGGGAAAAAAACCTTGACAAGGGCCAAGACCCATCTTTAGTTGTGGACAAACAGGCTGATCTTCTGAATTGGCTGATACTAGGGAGGGGGAGCACTTTCTTTTAAATACTATTTGGTCTTAATTCCAGTTATTCTCTCTTATTTGGTCTGTGGGTCTATTTGCCCTGTCTCTTTCAGCAAACTGTTTAAAACCCAGCTGGACCCTTTCCTCTTCCCCTTCTTCTCAGCTGTGTTCCTTCTTTAAGCTGTGCACTCACACAGCCACCCAGGAGTGAATGAAGTGAAATGCACTGAAGTGAAATGCACGCTGTTCTGCAGCTGCATTGTTCCTGCCCTCTGTTTAGGGTTGCCAGGCATCCAGTTTTCAACCAGAATGCCCAGTTGAAAGGGGATCTTGGCTGCTCCAGTCGGCATCACTGACCAGGCCATTAAAAGTCCAGTCGGCAGCACAGTGGGGGCCTGTGGCTAAGGCAGGCTCCCTGCCTGCCCTAGTTCTGCGCGGTTCTGCCAAGTCCCTGCAGCCTCTAGGCTAGTGGTAGGCAGCCTGTGGGCCGCATGTGGCCCATCAGGGTAATCCACTGGCAGACCATGAGACAATGTTTAGATTGACTCTCTGCAGGCATAGCTACCCGCAACTCCTAGTGGCTGTGGTTTGCCGTTCCCGGCCAATGGGAGCTGCGGGAAGCTGCGGCCAGCACATCCCTGGAGCCCGTGGCCTCAGGTTGCCCACCACTGCCCAAGGTGCTGGGGCAACCAGGGACTGGGAGGCTCTGTGCACTGCCCCAGCCCCAAGTGCCGTTTCCGCAGTTCCCATTGGCCAGGAACCGCAACTAATGGGAGCTGGGGGGGGGAGCAGCACCAGTGGGTGCGAAGGCAGCACGCACCGTGCAGAACCCCCTGCCCACCCATGTGCCTAGAGGCTGCCGGGACCTGGCAGATGCTTCCTTAGAGCTGCGGTAAGCACCACCGGGACCCCACACCTCCTCCCGCACCCTAACCCCCTTGCCTGGAGTCCCCTCCCACCACCCAAATCCCTCATCCCTAGCCCCACCCCTGAGTCCAGAACCCGAAACTGTAGTCCTCACCTCCTCCAACACCCTAACTCCCTGCCCCCCAAACTCCTGATCCCCGTCCCCACACCCAGCCCTCCCCCTCCACCCCCACACCAACCCCACGGCCCAACCTGGAATCCCCTCCCGCACCCCAAACCCATCATCCCCACCCCCACCCCAGAGCCCCCACCCCCAGCCAGAGCCCTCACTCCCTCACATCCCAATCCCCTGCCCTAGCCTGGAGCCCCCTCTTACACTCCAAACCCCTCATCTCTGGCCCCACACCAGAGCCTTCATCCCTAGTCCAGAGCCCATACCCCATCCCAACCCCCTGCCCTAGCCTGGTGAAAGTGAGTGAGGGGGGAGGAGCAAGCAGGGGGCATGGTCTTGGAGAATGGTGGGGCATGGCAGGGCAAGGGACCGGGCAGGTATGTTCAGTTTTGTGTGATCAGAAAGTTGGCAACCCCACCTCTGCCTTGGAGCCCCTCGCCGGCTGCTCCTGGGACCCTCCTGCTTGGTGTACAGAGCGGGGAAAGAAGTGTCTGCCTCCCCCTGCCCATGTACTCCAGCTCTGCACAGTGGGGCACGGGGAAGTGGCTCAGGACCGCCTTTAAAGAGACAGCGCATGGTCTCTCATAGACTTCCCCAGCAGCCAGAACAAACACACACTCTGTCTCCGTCTCTCTCTCACACACACACACATACACTGTGTCTCTGAATCTTTCATACTCACCTCCCAACACATACTGGTGGTGGTGGTGGTATTATTACTTCTTGGTACTTCCTGCAATGCACATATAGTCTCTGTAATTGTATTCTTACGCTTAAATTTAATTCTCTGAGTAGTGAGTTCTAAAATGCCTAACCTGTCCTGGCTGAAGTAATTATCCCTATGGTAACTTTTTTAAAATATATATTATCTAGTTTTTTTGTTTCTCCAGTGGCGCACATCTGCACATTACCTCGATATTGGTGCACATAACAAAACTCATTCCGCATATGGATGGAAAAAATTAGAGGGAACATTGCTTCCCAGTAGGCCCTGCATTTCCCCCAAGAAACTGTAATGTGATCAGGGCCCAAGTCAGAATCTTCTGGGGAGGTGAGTACCTCGGTCACTCTCTCTTCCATTCACCCTAGTACTGCAGCATCAGATCAGGAAAACTCTCCTTATCCCACTGCTACTGCTTCCTGGGGACAGAAATGCCAAAAGATGCCCCATGGTTGTGCATGGAGTATTCCATTGCTATTAATTCTGCAGCTGAACTTGAATGGCCAAATATTGCACATATTCATGCTGTCTGACTATTTATAATCGGTGCTTACTGTTAAAAAGTCTATTTTCCAGCCAGTTACCATGATATTTGAGATACCATATTTTCCCCCTTACATTTCTGCTGCCTTTGATTTGCTCCTCCCTAGCAATTATTGCACAAAGGAGTGCAATTCACTTCCTCCTCTTAGAGCCTGAGTATTAGAGATCTCTGCAGAGCTATTATGAGGTGAAATCCACTCCACTTTACAACCCAGTATCATGGTATGGGGTGCTATCCAGGCCCACTGCATTCCTCACATGGCTGATGATCCAGACTGCATACTGGAATAGCTTCTGCAAGCAACCGTCCACATGAGTAGCATGGGGTACTGTGACCACAATCAATCGTTGTAAATTCAGATCTATGGCTCCCACCTGTAGCCTTCTGTGCCAGTCTGGCATGGCTGGTGCAGAGACCCATGCTGCCTTTTGTGATGTTTACATGATTGAGCAGTTTTTGTTCATTTTCGTGATGTGTTTCACACAAACAGAAGTAGGATAGTATTTTCTTATGAAAAAAATCTGATATTTAGTATTAACAATAATTAACTTTATTGTTCATAATCAGAACAGTCATGATGTTTGCTGAAAGGAGAGAGTGAAATAAATCCTTCATTTTCACCAATTCATATATTTCCCATAAAAAAACCCACACAGTATAAGGAAATCCCTAAGAGCTTTGCACACAGACGTCTGCATAAGGGTTATTGCTGCCAAGTTTTTTCAAGGTGTCAAATAATCTTTGTATAATTTATAAATGATAACAAAGCAATCAGAACACATTCATAAAAGCCCAGTGACACATAATTTAACTGAATGTGAGGATTAGAATTAATTGTCTCTTTTTGTTCCAATTTCTAAATCTTAGTAAATGATTCACTGCATGTCATTACAGCTTAATATTTGCATGAAATCACAGTTTAGCTGGCATAATTTAATGGCAATTAAAAAGCTATTTAATCGTCATGGAAATTGGCATGAGGGCCCTTGAGTATGAAGGGTGTCTGTTTTTTCTTCGGTATCTGCAGGCGGACAGTTATATACTTTCAGACACCCCCAACATAAATGATAACATTCTTCCTATTCATGGAAATATGAATACTCAATAATTCATGTTTTCTATTATAACTAAGGAAAAGCCCGAAACCCTGAATATATCACTTCCCAGTACAAAATTACAACAAAACAACAACAAATGTCAAATAGTTTTATCTACAATATTCATTCCTGTACTGATGTCATCTATAGAGATGACAGAAATCTGGCAGAAATTTAACAGAGAAAAAGCCAAAGAAATATGAGAGCCCTGCTCTTGATACTTGGATCTATTTTAATTACTTTGTCTTGACCTGCCAAATCCAGTCAAGTACTGCATTGGAGCTGAACTATGATGATAATCATCATAGTAGTTATCTCTTACATAGCGCTAAATTCAACCCACTTCACAAACATTGGCTCCAGTCCTTCAAACAATTACACATATGATTAGCTATAAATGCATGAGTATTTCTATTGATTTTAAGGGTGTAAATTTAAACATATGTGTAAGCATGATCAGGGCTACTAAGACTGATCCTGTGTTCCTTGCACACCTAAAACTCTCCATTGACCTAAACAATGCGACTTTGTTAGGTCTATTAATTATTTAATCCTCACAGCATGTCTCCTGGATAAGTAGGCATAAATTATTCCAGTTTTTCAGATGGCCAAATACATGCAGCAAATTTAAGGACTTCAAAAATCTTTAGAAGTGTTCGTTAA
Organism: Gopherus evgoodei; assembly: GCF_007399415.2. Lineage (NCBI taxonomy): Eukaryota > Metazoa > Chordata > Testudines > Testudinidae > Gopherus > Gopherus evgoodei. Next base: position 191,801,539 of record NC_044322.1, on the reverse strand, counting down.
TTTTGGGTGCCTCCATTTTAAGTGCCCCAAATTTAGACACCTGGACCCTGATTTTGAAATATTCTTGAACACACACAGGTCCCCAGTCACTGCCTGTGAAATTGTGGGATCAGCTCATATGTCTCAAGCCAAGGATCCTAAAATTGAGGCACACAAAATTAGTGGCCACTTTTAGAAAATTGGGTTGAAGTTAACATTCCCAAGGTTACAGATGGAGTCAGTCTATCACTGAGTAGTCTGAAGGATGAAAACACTGGCAAACTGTTGGTTAATATGATTTCATGTAGTTGGAAATTGTATTTATAAATATTTTTAATTAAATAGTTTCAGTTTTGCAGTATTAGATATATTTCAGCATCACATTTATGAACCAGGAAACTATTATTTAAAGTTAAGTTAGAAAGAATAAAGAAGGCAAAATACAAAAATAACTGCTGAAACTGCGCAGAAGTATTTTATCTGTTCATTTTCACCATGAATGAGCCATAATATTTCTGACCCTTAGCCTAATGGTAGAAACAGGCTTCTAAATTGTGCTCTGGTACTTATGCTAGTAACTGATTCCTGCTGATGAAAGGTGTCTGGCTGCTGAACTCAACATTCTATATAGGCAGAGACAACCCACAGTCACCCAGTCAAAAATATTCTTGTCCACTAAAAAACAACCCTATTTAATTTGCATGTGTTCCAAATTTAGCAACCAATTTATCACCACCATGAATACAAAACTCATCTTAGTAAAACCACATTTTTTATTTTTAACCAGTTACAAATAAATATCTGTAATAAAATAGCCACTCAGTTACTTAACTGCATTTCTGAGAATGATTTATGGTCAGAATTCACATAATCTCCCACATCATCAAGTATAAAAACATTTTTAGCTGTGCCTCTCTTAGAGAGAGCTCTAAACTGCAAGTACGTGCAGGAAAAACTATTTTTTCCAACTTTTACTGCCCAGGTTGTTGACAAACACATAAAGCGACTTACAAACTATCCCACAACAAGATAAAATACTTGTAAAGAATGCATAAATCAAAGCATTGTATATCAACCCTCTCTGATTAAATATTATTCCAGTAACTATATAATCAGCCTCTTTTATTTATTCTTCCCTAGAGAAACCAGCAATCTCTGCTGAACACAAACGCTCTCTTAATATTCAAGTCAGGATCCTTTAAATAGTCCTTTAACCTCAGATTGAGACATGTATATTTCAAGATTACTCCTTGATGTGCCAAAAAACAGAAGAAAAAATACTGGTCAGGGGAACAAAACTTTAACTAAATATACCCTATAACATCTGTCAGTGATAGGCATACTCACCATATCCCCAATCCAAGCATTCATTATGCACACTAGATACCATATTTAAAGCAAACATTTAGATCACAAACAAATCATTGTCAGAATTGAATTTATTAATATGGAACTACTGGGGTGCATAATTTAGTATCTTACAGACAAGTTAAGAAGACACAGAATCTGTTTCAAAGCACTTTCAATCTATGGCCACAAGAGTGCAATGAGCTTTGTGTGGATGGGCCCCAAGTCTGTGTATCTCTATTGGAGTTATTTGGGTCCTGTGTGGATGTGGGGCCCAACTACTCAGAGCTCATTCCAGGATCAGACCATAAAGCCACTTATCCTGCAATTACACATGTGAATATCATTGCACATGTGAGTAGTCCCATTGGAATCAGTGGAACTATTTGCATACACAAAGTAATTTTACAGAATCAGAATTAGCAGAATAACATAAGAAAGGCAGACAGGGCAAAGTGGGTCTGGGGAGGAGGAATGAGAAAAGGAAACACTGGTCCCATATACAGTGTAATTCCAACTCTTTTGGGACTCAGGTTATCAAAAGAAAAGTAGAAAGAGATTAATTATTGGTAGAACATTAGTTACAAATAACATTGTTAAAGCTAAGATTAGTATTGTAATGCCTCAAAAAAATAAAAACATGAAGTATGAGGTTATGGGGGGTCAAAGGTAAGAAAATACCTTAGTTAATATTTGATCTTTTAAAATCAAACTATTAATCTTTTCTCCTATTTTCTTAATTTTATGTATGTGTATGTATGTATGTGTGTATATGTGTATTTATGTATATGTGTATATGCATGTTAAGGACCTTATTTGCTGTTACTTTGTGTATGTGTAGCTAGTTGCTTTGATATACTGAAATAGTGCCTTCTTCAGTTTGAATCAATGGAAAACTGTTTTATTACTAGCAAACTAAATTCCTATCATTTTGACAAACCAGCCTATAACAGTATTATGATGTTGATAAGTACCATATCTATGACGTTACTGCTTGCCAAAGTGTACATGCTTTTGTACTTGATATATCATCATTTTGTGCACTTTTTGGCTTTGGAGTGGAATAGCAGTTATTGTTAAAAAAGCAAATGCGATTTTGGGATGCATCAGGCGGGGTATTTCCTGCAAGGATAAGGAGGTGTTAGTACCATTATACAAGGCGTTGGTGAGACCCCATCTGGAATACTGTGTGCAGTTCTGGTGTCCCATGTTCAAGAAGGATGAATTCAAACTGGAACAGGTTCAGAGACGGGCTACAAGGATGATCCGAGGAATGGAAAACCTGCCTTATGAAAGGAGACTCAAAGAGCTTGGCTTGTTTAGCCTGGCCAAAAGAAGGCTGCGGGGGGATATGCTTGCTCTATATAAATATATTAGGGGGGTTAACGTTAGGGAGGGAGAGGAATTATTTAAGTTTAGTACTAATGTAGGCACGAGGACGAATGGGTATAAACTGGATATTAGGAAGTTTAGACTTGAAATTAGACGAAGGTTTCTAACCATTAGGGGAGTGAAGTTCTGGAACAGCCTTCCGAGGGAAGTAGTGGGGGCAAAAGACTTTCCTGGCTTTAAGACAAAGCTTGATAAGTATATGGAGGGGATGTTATGATAGGATTGTTAATTTGGGCAATTGATCTTGGATTACCACCAGACAGATCTGCTCAATGGTCTGCGGGGAGATGTTGGATGGCATGGGAACTGAATTACTGCAGAGAATTCCTTCTTGGGTGCTGGCTGGTGAGTCTTGCCCACATGCTCAGGGTTTAGCTGATCGCCATATTTGGGGTCGGGAAGGAATTTTCCTCCAGGGCAGATTGGCGGGGGCCCTGGAGGTTTTTCGCCTTCCCCTGCAGCGTGGGGCACGGGTCGCTTGCTGGTGGTTTCTCTGCAGCTTGAGGTCTTCAAACCAATTTTGAAGATTTCAATAACTCGATCCTGGGATAGGGGTTGTTATAAAATTGGATGGGTGGGGTTCTGTGGCCTGCCTTGTGCAGGAGGTCAGACTAGATGATCAGATTGGTCCCTTCTGACCTATGAGTCTATGAGTCTATGAGTTATGTTGTTCAGGCAGTGTGGGTAATCTCCAAATTCCACTAGGTATACTCAAATAAAGGACTAAAAGTCAGAGGAAAACAGATTTGTGTGTTTCGACCTAGTGGGAAGAAAACAACTGTAATGTGTGAGAAAACGTATTGATGTGAATGTGGAGACACTGAGACATGTATGCCATAGTATGGGTAAATGCAGATGCCACAACTTTAAAAAAAATTAATAAATGGTGAATCACTAACCAGCAAGACTGTTCCAATGCAGATTTCAAGTGGGAACTGAGAGCCCAGGTTCTATAGACGTGAAGGTGGGTATGAGGGCAATGCCCCCTGTACATCCTCAGGCCTCCCCAAGATCCCTGGCTAGAAGCCAAAGCTGAAACCATTCTTGTCTTCCACACAGAATATTGGAGAAATGAGAGGAGGAGAGCCCAGGACTGCACAGGAAGTGGGGACATACCCCATTACTGTTTAGTTCAGGTCTCTGGGCCTATGCCAAGCGGTCCATTGGATAACAGAGACTTCACATTGGCCTCTTTTAAACTCCCAGAACTGGACCTCCAAGATGATGGAAGGTAAAAAAATCCACATAGCAGTTTGACAATATTGCCATGCAGGAAAAATCCCTTCCAGATCCCAAAGTTTGGCAATCAGCCTGACCTCTGTTATCATAAGAGATCCAGCTCAGTAGATAAAGTTTGGTTAGGGTTGGGCTGCAACAGAGTCCAGAATGTCTGCTCGCCAGTAGCAAGATCAAGCAGTAGCCACCCCCCTCTGCTGACCCTGGCAAGTGAGAGCCAATCAGCTGGCCAGTCATGGGTCCACTATCCAATGGCAGCTGAAGTTAGCAAACAGTCATCATTACCTGGATGCATGTGAGATAGCCTTTCCTGTCATGTGTAGGAGTGGGAGAGAAGGGGCAGAGGGAGTGAAAAAGTATCAACATCCTTCTCTTTCTCATATGTACAAGCTGCAGGAAGAGGGAGGGGAAACCAGGGGGGGAAGTGTGTTTTAGCAGTCTCCCAGCTGCCCCCACTTGGGATCTCGCCCTCCCCCTCTACAGCCAAAGAGAAGGCAGAAGACACACCACAGCTAGCAAGGTGAGCTTTTATCCTTTAAAACACTATCTAATAACATCAGCTGTTCCATAAAATATAAGGTATAGCAGTCTCCCTGAGAAAGTGAACATCTCCAAAAAGTTACCATACCTCTCAATAGCTGAGAGATACTGTGATTATTTCCCACTGTTAATATAGAGAAATACTGCTTTATCTCACATTCAGTATTGTGGTAGCTGTTGATAAATTCTGATTTTTTTTTAGCTGTGACACTGTAGTCATATTTCTCTATTAAAATGAACATTAATTATCATTGCTCTGTCTGAGTCTGTATATGTGGGTTCATATATCATTTTGTGCATTTTTATAAGTAAAATATCAGCTTCTTTTCTGATGGTGTGTTTTATGTAAATATTCAGAGGCATCTTTAAAAAACAGCAGAATTTTAATCAACCAGATTTATCTCAATCTTCAGATGAACATCTTATCAAAAATACTGGAGGAGTTGATTTTATAAGCCATTACTTTTGCATTCTGTCAAACAGTTTCAGTTCTAAAAATTAAATTGGAGCATCAGGCCTACAACAGATTTACATATCTTACAAAAACATTTACATCTATGGTTTTGAATCATCAGTAAATAGTATTTATTTACAACATTTTATTTCATCCGTAAGGTATAGGAGCCTGATTTATAAATGAGGATTTGAAGCTCTGAAATAACAGAGTCTTATATAGCATATTCTTGTTTTCTAAGGTCAAAAATTCTGTTTACATGCTTTCTTTGGGCACAGGAACTGGCGGCCCCTGTGTTGTAAATTGCAGGAGACAAGGCTTTAAAAAAAATCTTGAGTTTTTTTTAAATGCCTGGTTCTTTGATTTTTTTAATTGACTAAAAATTATTCTAAAGGAAAATATAATATTTGAATTCATGGGCCTCTTGCCATGGAATCTGTGTGCCATTCAATGTGTCGCATGCAATATATTTTATTTTAGATTTATACAGAATGGTTTATAAATGTACAGTAGAATCTTTATATCTGCTTCATGATTTCTAAAGCAATAAAATGCTTTGTCTCTACTCAAAGTTTAAATGATATCTCATCAAAACTTTGTAGTCACATTTCACTGGCAGGTTGTATAAATCATGAAAAGCTATAGAAGTGTAACTTTGGGGAATGTGGAATGATAAATCATAAGTTATCTGTAAACTTCTCAAAGCCTTGCCAACCATTCACTATTCAACCAAGTGCACACTGATTTTATTTTGAGAACTGTGAATATAATGCTTAGTCAACTCCTGGGGGAAAAAAAGATTGTTGAGAGGAGTTATACACACCTCTGACATATTTTAGGAGCTAGACTGTGAGGCTTTGCTTGACAGGTTTCAATTTCTTATTCTGAATTCTTTTGTGAGCATGTTTTGTGTTGTATGAGAAATTAGCTTTCGAAAGCTCATGCCACTAAGTGATTCACTGAAATACAAACAGATTAAAGAGATAGGAAGTTTAATTATCAAGATTCTCATAAGAGGGTATAATTTCTGCCTTTCTTCCATCCCCTTTGCTGTCCTTGGCTATAAATATTTAGGCGATGGGCTTCTGTCATGATTTTATATCTGTCTCTATGGGTATGTCTATACTATGTCAGTCCCCTGTTCGTGTACACATATTCACACTAGTTCTCATCAAGCTAGTGAGAGTATAAATAGCAGTGTAGCCACAGTCACATGGGTAGCGGCAGCAGAGGCATGGCTGAGTCATGCCAAGTACATACCTGCCAGCTTTGCTCTACTGTGCCTCTGTTGCCACTTCCTATGCTACTGTGGTTGTACTGCTATTTATACTCATGCTAGGTCAATGACAGCTAGCACGAGTGTATGCAGACAATCAGGGAAATCACAACTCTACTTCATAGTGCAGACCAGGGGTTCTCAAACTTCATTGCACCACGATCCTCTTCTGACAACAAAAATTACTTCACAACCCCGGGGGGAGGACCAAAGCCTGAGCCCACTTGAGGGTCACTGCCTCAGGTCAGGTGGCCAAAGCCCAAGCCCAAGGCCCACAGCTCAGGGCAAGGGGGCCAAAGCTGACACTCAAGTTCTTCAGCCCCAGGCAGGGAGCCAGCAACTTGAGTCCTGCGATCAAGGGATGAAGCCCTCAGGCTTTGGCTTCAAGCCTGGGTAGTAGGGCTCAGGCTTCAGCACCAGGCCCCAGCAAGTCTAAGCCAGCCCTGGTGACCCCATTCAAAGGGAGTTGTGACCCACTTTGGGATCCTGACGCACAGTTTGAGAACTGCTAGTGTAGACATTGTATCAGGTTTGGTACCTAAGGAGTTTGAGTGATTTACCTAAGATCACAGTAGCAGGGTTCAGTTCATGCTGGTCATGTGGAGAAAAATGCATGGTCTATTTGCAGTGGATCATTTTGCAAGTTCACTATAAGGTCACATGGGGTTTTGGGTTCTACACAACTCAGAATCTCCATTAAAATAACTTTCACTTTTTCTCCAACTAGGATGCATCTTTTCTTTCTTCACCATTTGTCCACCAAATCTGACCTTGTTTGTCATCATGGGGAAGTAGATGTTGATGACGTGACTCCTGGTCTATGTTGTGCTACTTGCTCTATAATCTTCCCGAAAGTGGTTAAGAAGCATTTTTTTCTGCTTCTGTACTCCATCTTTTTGTTCTTCCCCATTCAATTCAAGGTCTTATGAGGTGTTAAGTGGGAAGAAAAAAAAATTGTGTCCCTATCGCCAGGCAAGTGCACCTCATCCCTTCTTGGGACAGGATGGGTGTAAAGATGGCCCCACAGCTGAGACTACACAACCATCACTTGTCTTGGGATAGCTTGACCTAGCTTAAAAGTCAATATTGTGGCCCTCTCTCAGGGATGTGTGGTCTAGTGGTCAGAGTCCATAGGGCTGCCCTGTTTGGCAGGGCTGTGTGGCCTAGCAGCCAGAGTCCATATGGCTGCCCTGTTTGGCAGGGATGTGTGTTCTAGTGATCAGAGCCAATAAGAAGGGCTGTACATCCTAGTGGCAAGGGTCAGTAGCACTGCCCTGTTCAGCAGGGCTGCATGGCCCAATGAGCAGAGTCAGTGTAATAGCCCTCTTCAGTAGCGCTGTTTGGCCTGGCAACTGGTCAGGGGAGTGGGCCACTGCCTGGGGGGAGGGGTGGCTGGGTAAGGGGACCCAGGCCTTTGCTGCTTCACTAGGTCCCAGCTCAGGGCCCTGTCATTGGCAGGTATGCCTGCCACTGGGTCATCAGGGAATCCACCTGAAACACGCTGACCCCATACAGCACAATAACTAGTCCCCCTGAGCTACTTTCGACTCTGTTCCTGATGCAGTGGCTCCAAGGTCTCTGGGCTCCTCTTCTTGGGCGTCCTCCGGAGTCTCAGTGTCCCTGGCTTCTGCCATCTGGGACTTTCACAGTTCCCAGGCTGAAGCTTGCATCATGTGTCCTCCCTCCTTCGCGGTCAGTCCTGAATGAGCTGAGCTGCTCCTTTTTATATCTAGTCTCCAGCCGGAGCATGCCCCACCAAGGCTGTGGGGGCATGGCCTCCTCATCCCAGAGAGTGGAGTTAACCTCCACAGTACCAGTGCGGGTCAAGTGTGCCCCATCACAGTCCCCTACCGCTAGCACTCCCATTCCCAACTAACTCTATTACTGAATCAGCTGTAGAGAAATCCTGTAATATTTAGCAGGGTAGTTAAAAACCTCCCTTGGGGTTTCCGAGCAACCATGCCCTAGAGTTTGAGGCATCATAGCTATCATGTTTGCTTGGAAACCTTAGGTCTTCCTGAGTTACCACACTAAGGATTCGAGTGACTCTCTGCAGCCAGTTCAGTAGATAAATGGTTTACAGATGTAGTGGATGTCTTTCATGGCTGTATCAAGGATCAGAGAAGATCAGAAATGAAACCAGCAAGGCATCAGCCTTTTCTAGGTACTGGTGGCATTCCTAAAGACCATGGTTGGGGGAGAGGCTTTTTAGAACCCCCTGAAGATAATGGGAAGAGGCCAGGAAAATTCCACCTAGACTTGGGCATTATAGTTTCTTCCTGCTCCTGTCTATCCCATCCTAAGATATCTAAGACAAGGTTAGGTGGTTTCCTGGGCCAATAAGGGGAGAGAGCCAGCTGTTTGGGGGGGAGGAGGTGGGGTTCTGTGGGAGGCAAAGGAGCCATGAAAATACCTTGAGGCCAAAGTCCTAGAGCTTTCTTGGATCTGGGCTGAACTTAGTGGTTTGCAAAGTAACACAACCCTACCATGATTTTTGACCTCTAGTCACTACAGCGCAATATTGTCATGCCAAAATTAGGAACCCAAATAAGTGACCTGGCCTTAAGAGTTGCTACTGAACACCTGGAACTCCCACTGAGGTGAAAGGGAGCTCCAAGTGCTCAGCACCTCTGAAAATCAGACCGTTTTTATTTATGTGCCTTTTATGATGTTAGGCACCTAAATTTAGATGCCCTCATTTGCAAATGTTGATCTACCTTTAAAATTACAGTCCAAGATTCTCTTGGCTTCCATTTCTATATTAATCACTAGACAGCTCTGACGGTTCCTTTATGTCTTACTGGACAGCAGAATGGTGATGAGGAAACTGAATAATAATGAACATTTATAACAATAATAATGGACCTTCACTTGCAGTAACACCAATTTATAACAGAATCCTGTCAGGCCTCACGAATGAAATGGGTTCTGGACAGGTTCATAATTTGGATGGAAGATCATCATCATCATAATAATAGTGTTGTTGATGGGTCAGCAGATGACATAATTTCCTGTGAATCGTTACTGAATACTATCCCAGAAAGATACTAGTGAGCCCTTTGAGTTTTAATGAAGCTGCCATCTTTTGAGTGAATTGCAGAATGATAGCAGTTCAGATACTGGAAAAAACTCTGTTTAGTTTCTTTCTCTTTTCTCTGTTCGAGCAGAATGATTCCCTATTGTACATTTACTATTTTTAAAATTTATTCATTTAAAATCTTCTAGAATAGCAAAACAGATTAAAAAGGCATCCTAAAAAGCCTACCATAATAGAAATAAAATAAACAAAATATATTTTGGGGGAAAAAAATCTATGCCTACTTCTCACTCGCCCAGTGGGTATTTAGCATGCAATTTTTGTTTTGTCAGGCCTAGTTTCTGAATGTCCCAAATAGTGGGATATTTTTAATGTTTATCTTAAATTATCTCTTAATTTCACCCCATACATTTTTATATCATTTTATATGATCTCAGATAATTATTTTCCCTCCTTAATATTTAACTTTCAAATATTTTAAATGTTTAGATATTTTAGACTGTGCCCTTCTACTTGTCACTAACCCAAATTATGCATATTTAACTCTTTTAGTATGTCATTATAAATCAGTAGCTCAAGCTCTCTGTTTTCCCAGACTACACAGTAAGGATAGTTTAACTGTTTTCTTTTTCTCTAGGGCCACCTTCTGCTCCACGGAATGTGATTTCTAATATTAATGAAACAGCTCTTATGTTGGAATGGAGCCCACCTAGTGACACGGGGGGGAGAAAAGATCTCACCTACAGCGTCAGCTGTAAGAAATGTGGATCAGACACCAGCCAATGTGAGATATGCGGTGGAGGTATCCGTTTCATCCCAAGACATACAGGCCTGATTAACTCATCTGTGACTGTGCTTGATTTTGTGTCTCATGTGAACTACACCTTTGAAATAGAAGCCATGAATGGAGTCTCTGAGCTGAGTTTCTCCCCCAAGCCATTCACAGCTATCACAGTTACCACAGATCAAGATGGTAAGTTTTGTTATTATGCATCTATTACTGCCCGTACAGTTTGCGTATAATAGTTGTAGCACCTGTTTTAATGATATCCAATTAGATGAGTAAGTTTTGCAAATTATTAGAAGTTGCTAAATGCCTTTTGTGGGGGGGTTCACAGTTCCCATTCATTGCTAGCACTCAGCACCTCTCATGACTAGTTCTTATGGCACCAATATATAAAAGCGCATAAGCACATGTTTCAGTGCTGTGGATTTAAGTTGCTTAAAATTAAGTATATTTGAAAACAGTGAGATTTGCTAACTGAGAAATGGCTTTATTTAGGAAAAGGGATAAAGAATTATGTTGAAAGGCTAACTTTTCTTTGATTACCAGAAGTAGCAGGAGGATGTGGATAACCTATATGAATCCATTTTATGAAGAGCCTAGGAATAGGGGATTGTTGGAGTCTTTAACTATTGAAATATACAGATTAATCAGTTATTTTATTGACATGCTGTAGTCCCAAGGGTATAGATATATAGATCTGTCGCATCTTAGGCGCATTTAACATGCGCGATTTCAGCTTTAAGCAGTTGGCAAAAACAAGAAAAAAACAAAAAAAAAAGAGAAAAATAACAATTTAAATACTGTTTCTGTAGTGTGGGCGATTTTGCCCGCCATCACACTCAATGTAATTTTGACTATACGAGATTCTCACTTTACATGCTGTCTGCGTAACGTAACCCCAGCGTAAGATGAGACAGACCTGTAGTCAAATGAAATATGCATTTTAAAATATTAGAACTTAACACTACTTATACACTGATTTCAAATATTTCACATTTCAGAAGGGTGAAAAGAAAATAAACTGAAATTTAATGATCTGACCAAGTTTCCCAAAACATGATTCAGTATGCTACCATTTAGAAGATTTCTACATGTGTGTGAAAGAGAGAGCAAGTGCTAAACTGCTGGGTTTGGGGATTTTGTTGTTTTGGATGTGGGTTCTGTTTTGGTAGCTAAATTTCTGTTGTGGATGGATTTTTATGGGAAACGTGATAAACTAGAAGAATTCCTGTATCTTTTATCTCTATTTGTGTTTTCTCTCTATATTGGAGCCTATAGAAATGCTTACTATTATAGCAAACAGATCCATGTGTTACCAACAATATAATCTGTTTTGGTGTTCTCTCCTGGCTTGAGGTGTTGTAGATCAAAAGGTTGTTTCAAAATTATTCCATGCTGACATTTGTTTCAGAAATGTATTTTCACCTGCTGTGCTGTGACATTGCAACTGTTGCTGAAGTTCTTAATGTAAAGCCTCAGGTAGTGGAGTATTTAATAATCAGTTTGTAAACCTTTTCTTAGTAAAAGCCCTAATGTTTGAGAGGACCTCATCATGTCTTGTAGTTGTATTCAGCCACTTAATTCCTGCATAGGTCAGCCTTTCAAATTCTGGGATAAGTAGCTTTGTTGATGGGTGAGTAATTACTTGTTTTTGTTTACACTTGGGCAGACAAAAACTGACAAACCACTGTGTTAGAAAATGGTCATGAAAATTGACCACAAAAACCACAAAATCTACTTGCCCCCCCTTAACATGATTATGGTAATTTAAAAAAACCTAAAGATATAACATGCTAATAGTATATTTTTTGTTTTGAGAACTGTCTGGAGCCCTCACAAGCTTTGTATCACTTTCTTAATCTGCATCCCTTTTGAAAACTCTTACCTATTCTTCTTCGAGTGGTTGTTCATATCCATTCCAAGCAGGTGTGTGCATGCCGCATGCATGCCAGCCAGAAAATTTTCCCCTAGCAGCATTCATAGGGTTGGCCTCAGTGCTCCCTGGAGTGGCGCCACTATGGCACCCTATATAGGGGCCTGCCAACCCTCAACCCCCTCAGTTCCTTCTTACTGCCTGACGACTAACTGGAACCTTGCTCACTGATAGCAAGTTTAGTAGTGTCCCGTTGTTAGTGTATATAGTTTAGTTTTAGTTTGGATCAGTTGCACGTAGTTGTTAGCTGTTGGGGGAGCTCCCTCCAATGTACTCGTCGCCCCGCTGGGGCATGCCCAGGTCCCCGGGGTTTAAACTGCAAGGACTGTGGGAAGTTTATGCCAAAGAGTGACCCGCACTCTGCCTGCTTGAGGTGCCTCGGAGAGAGCCATCAAAGAGACTGGTGCAATATCTGCAGGGGCTTCCATCCCAGGACTCTTAAGGACAGAGAGCAGAGACTTAGAGTGCTTCTGATGGAGGCAGCCTTGCGGCCACCCTCCAACCCCAAACTGGCTCATCTGGCACCCAGCACATCATCTTCAGTGCATAGCGCCCCAGCACCGGCATCAGGACTTGGGGCCCAGCCCAAAGCCTCCAAACCCCGGCACCGGAGGGAGTCAGGTCATAGGAAGTTGGCCTCCGTGCGTGCGGCACCGCTCACCCTCTCCAGTGCCTACAAATAAGAAGAGGCCTGTGAGGGAACAATCACCGTGCCAGGACCTTAAGAGGCCGACGTTGTCCACGAGTACAAGTGGACAGGCTGGGCCACAGCCTCATCCTCCTGCTGCTCCGTTGACTCCTGCCCCAGAGAGAGGGCGATTGAGTCCGGACCAGCCAAGATCCCCAGACGCCATAGGGGTTCGAGGCGGCCTCCGACCTGTTGAGCCTCCCAGTGCTGGCCACCCTGCACCGCCACAGGGAGCTGCCAACCGTGGCCCGACCCCCAGTACAATCGTGGGGCAAGCCGGCCATGATGTTGCCTCACTTCCCGCCCCGCGCCACCCGGGCGGCACCGGGGCAGAGGGAGAGTTCCCCACCCCTGCCGCAGCGCTCCCTAGCAACAGTGGGTACCGCTCCCCCCCAGGTCTTCCTACTCAGAGACCTCGGACTCAGAGGCAGAGTCCTACTGCTTCAAGAGATCACAGAGCAGGAGATCAGCTTCGAGGGCGAGCCAGCAACCGTACCTGCCGCAGTGGCAGCATCAATGGCAACCGCCCTCTCAGTGGCCGTTCTGGACCCCCTGGGCCTACCACCAGTCGGTGGGTCAGGTGTTTGGTCCTCGCTCCAGGTCCTCCTCGAAGTTCGGCACCCCCTAGCCGGGCATCGGCATCAGCGGTGACCATGGTTCTGGCTCCACAGGTACCGCCCAACACGCCAAGCCGCTCTTTATCGACACTGGTACCGGCCACTGCGCTGCATCTGGAACAGGCACTGGCCCCGCAACCACAGTACCATGTGCCACAGGCCCCTGAAGGCATGGACGGACCGGAGGAGGGTCCGCTACAAATGATCTCCTCCTCCTCCTCCCCAGATGAGGCAGGTCGGGCACGGCTACGGCACCAGCTCTAGAGGACAATCGGGTACTCCAGCAGCTGCTTTGGCAGGCAGCTCAGAGCTTGGCGATCCAGGCGGAGGAAATTGAGGTGGATGTGGATCCGGTAATGGATATTCTGGCCCCCTTGGCCCACCATTGATCAAGACAATAGTGGACACGTCCCGCACTTTATGGCATATGCCAGCTTCATTGGCCCCCACTGCCAAAAAGACGGAGAGGCGATACTTTATACCCTCCAAGGGCTATGAACACCTGTACGCCCACCCTCCCCCAGACTCCCTGGTGGTGGATGCGGCCAACCAGAGGGAACGTCGGGTTCCAAGGATCAACGCTGAAAAACAAGGAGGCCAAAAAGTTGGACCTGTTTGGCAGGAAAGTGTATTCCACAGGGGGGCTACAATTACTTATAGCCAATCAACAGGCTATTGTAAGCCGGTATGGGCATAATACCTGCTCGACCCTGTCTAAGTCTGCTGAGCTCCTTCCCCAGGATTCAGGAACGGAATTTTCGGCCCTGGTGGAAGAGGGAAAATTGATATCCCGAGCTTCCCTCCAGGCAGCCCTGGATGCGGCAGACTCGGCCTCAGTCACGCTGGCAACGGGCTGGTCATGAGATGGGGAGCCTGGCTTCAGGTCTCGGGCCTTCCCCATGAGGTCCAACAGACCATCCAGGACCTCCCCTTTGAGGGACCGATGCTGTTTTCGGACAAAACAGATAAGCGTTTGCATAGCCTAAAAGACTTGAGGGCTACTCTTCGCTCTCTGGGCCTGCATACCCCAGTAACCCAGCGCAGGCAGTTTAGGCCGCAGATGGCCCCGTGCGCCTACCAGCCTCAGAACTGCCCAGATGTCGGGTGCAGGCATGGCAGGAATGGCAGGAGGTGGCACCAACGTCAGCCCTCCGGCCAGTCATCCAGCCAGGCAAGACCACCATCAGGGCCCAGGCCTCCTATTTGATGGTACGGTTGAGGTTGACCTACCAGTCAGGACTCTGAATCCTCCTATCCCTATCTTTGGGTCACATCCGTCCCCCTTCTATCATGCCTGGTCCTGAATCATGTCAGACAATTGGGTGCTTCGCACAGTAGAGAGGGAATATTCTATCCAGTTCTCCTCCCTCCCGCCCCACCAGCCCCCCACCCCGTCCCTCTTCAGGGACCCCTCTCACAAGCAACTTCTAATTCAGGAAGTGCAGTCTCTCCTCGCAGCGGGGCAGTGGAGGAAGTTCCTCAGGAGCTCAGTGGCAGGGACTTCTACTCTCGGTGTCTCCTAATACTGAAAGCAAAACGGTGCCTCAGACCAATCCTGGGCTTGTGGCATCTGAACAAGTTTCTAAAGAAGCTCAAGTTTCGCATGGTCTCCCTGTCCTTGATCATTCCCTCCATGGATCCAGGGGAGTGGTATGCCACCCTCGACTTAAAGGACACGTATTTCCATATTGCCATAATCCTACGGCACTGGCGTTACCTCAGGTTCGTCGTGGCTGACGCCCATCTTCAGTTCACAGTGCTACCTTTCAGCCTGTCAGCAGCCCTAAGGGTTTTCACGAAGTGCATGGCATTTGTGGCAGCCTTTCTGTGCAAGCAAGGCATTCAGGTATTCCCCTACCTGGAAGATTGGCTCATAAAGGGCTGTGTCAGGGCGCAGGTGGAGGCTCAGGTGCTATTCATCAGATGGACCTTCCTCGAGCTTGGCCTCCTCTTGAATGAGGCCAAGTCCACTCTGTCTCCCACTCAGAGGATAGAATTTATTGGGGCAGTCCTGGACTCGACCCACGCCAGAGCGTACCTTCCGGAGTCCAGGTTCCGGTCCATGTCCGAAATCATTCTCGGTCTTCAACGCGCCCCGGCCACCACAGCAAGACACTGCCTCAAGCTGTTGGGCCACATGGCAGCATGTACCTATGTGGTAAGCCACTCCAGGCTCAGGCTGCGTCCCCTCCAGTCTTGGTTGGCGACCGTATACCGCCCGACCAGGGACACCCTGGATTCGGTGGTGACACTTCCCCATTTGGTGCTGAGCTCCCTTCAGTGGTGGCTCGACCCACAAGAAGTGTGCATGGGAGTTCCCTTCGCCAGCCCTCAGCCCTCCCTCTCCCTGGTAACGGACGCTTCAGATCAGGGGCGAGGGGTGCACCTGGAGGATCTGAGGACTCAAGGCTTGTGGTTGCCAGAAGACCTCGCGTTGCACATCAACGTCAGGGAGCTGAGAGCAGTACGCCTGATTTGCCTCACCTTCCAACCCCACCTGGCAGGTAGATGTGTCTCAGTCCTCACGGACAACACATCAGTGATGCTCTATATCAACAAACGGGGGTGCACGCTCCTCTCCCCTGTGCAGGGAAGCCTTGCATTGTGGGACTTTTGCGTGCAGAATGCTATTCACCTGACAGCATCCTACCTCCCGCGATAGCAGAACGGCCTGGCGGATGCCCTCAGCTGCTCATTCCAGGGTCACGAGTGGTCCCTTCGCCGGGTTGTAGTGCACTCAATTTTCCACCTCTGGGGTTATCCCCAGATACAAGCTTCAAGGGAGAACAAGAAGTGTCAACGTTTCTGCTCCCTCCTGGGCCGCAGTCTGGGGTCTCTGTCGGACGCCTTCCTCCTATCCTGGAGGGACGGCCTGCTGTACGCCTTTCCCTCAATCCCCATGGTTCATAGAGTGATTCTCAAAATCCTCGGGACCGCGCCCGTGTAATCCTGGTAGCGCTGGCATGGCCGCGCCAACACTGGTACACATCGCTCCTGCACATGTCCACTCGAGCGCCCCTCACGCTGCCCCTGCTCCCAGACCTGATCACACAGGACTGGGGCTGCCTCCGTCATCTGAACCTGGAATCGCTCCACCTCACAGCCTGGATGCTCCATGACTGAACCCGGTGGAGATGCAGTGCTCTCAACAGGTCAGGCAAGTGCTGCTCGGTAGCAGGAAACCGTCGACCAAGGCCACCTACCTGGCCAAATGGAAACGCTTCTCCATCTGGTCTGATCAGCGGGGGCAGGAGCCATTGCAGGCCCCGATTCCCATTATCCTGGACTATTTGCTCCATCTGAGACAGCTGGGGCTTTTCCTCTCTTCAGTTTGAGTTCATTTAGTGGCCATCTTGGCGTTCCATCCGGGAGAGCAGGGTACCTCGGTCTTTGCGAACTCACTGGTTGATCACTTCCTCGAGGGCCTGGACGGGCTGTTTCCACACATTAGTCAACCAGCCCCAATCTGGGACCTCAACCTGGTCCTCTCCACCCTCACAGGGCCTCCCTTCGAGCCCCTGGCTTTGTGCTGTCTGCTGTATCTCTCATACAAGGTTACTTTCCTTGGCGCTATCACCTCGGCCAGGTGGGTCTCGGAACTCAGAGCGCTGACATCCGAGCCTCCATACACTGTCTTCCATAAAGACAAGGTCCAACTTAGGCTACACCCGGCTTTCCTCCCCAAGGTTGTCTCCCAGTTCCACATGGGGCAGGATATCTTCCTCCCGGTGTTCTATCCAAAACCACACTCTTCAGGTACGGAGCGTAGACTGCATTTCCTGGATGTCTGTAGGGCCCTAGCCTTTTATATTGAATGGACCAAACCATTTAGGAGATCAACCCAGCTCTTCATCGCTGTGGCGGATAGGATGAAAGGGCTCCTGGTTTCCATCTCCTCGTGGATTGTGGCGTGCATCCGAGAATATTATTTTCGGGCTAAGGTCCCCACTCCTTTGATCACGGCCCACTCCACAAGGGCGCAGGCCTCTTCAGCGGTGTTCCTAGCCCAGATCCCGACTCAGGAAATTTGTAGAGCTGCCACGTGGTCCTCCATCCACACGTTCACGTTGCACTATGCCGTCATGCACCAGGCCAGAGATGATGCAGCCTTCGGTCGTGCAGTGCTTCAGTCAGCAGTGAGCTCCGACCCCACCGCCTAGGTTCAGGCTTGTGAATCACCTGCTTGGAATGGACATGGACAACCACTCGAAGAAGAAAAAACAGTTACCCACCTTTTAGTAATTGTAGTTCTTCAAGATGTGTTGTTCATGTCCATTTCAATACCCACCCTCCTGCCCCTCTGTCGGAGTGCCAGCAAGAAGGAACTGAGGGGGTGGAGGGTCGGCGGGCCACTATATAGGGCACTGTAGTGGTGCCACTCCAGGGAGTGCCGAGGCAGACCCTACGGACACTGCTAGGGGAAAATCTTCCAGCTGGCATGCACACGGCGCGAACACATCTGCTTGGAATGGACATGAACAGCACATCTCGAAGAACAACAGTTACTAAAAGGTGGGTAACTGTTTTTTCTCATTAAAGCAAAAAGCTATGTCAGAAGCAGCTACTGTATGCAGTTATTTTCAGAGGTACTGTTATATAATGCTAAATGCATGCCACCAAGTGTGCACAGGCAGAAGTCACCAGAGATATTTTGTTTTTAAGCTGGCAGACAGCTGTCTGAACACAGCTTGTGAACTGCAGCTAAAACATTATTTTTTAAAAATCTTTGGATCTTTTGCTCTTGTCTGTTCCAAGCATAATAGTATAGATTTTCACATCAGTTTAGCCGAACAGGGAAAAGACCTATAGTTTGGTAATTCATGACAGCCTGATAGTAAATTCTAGTGGGTACTCTGCTTCCTTTCCTCACAATAATTCTTACATTTCTAAAGATGTTACTGTTAAAGTTTCAGAGAATTTAAGGATAGATTTTCAGAATCTCAGTCAGTTTATTTGCATATAAAATGGACAGTTTTACAGGAAGAGGCCATGAAATGAAAAGCCTCTATAAAACATTTTTTTAAAGATAAAAGCACTTTTGTAGTCTTAGAAATTCTGTAGTTATATAAAATAGTGAAAACAGTAGGTTCTATATCAAAAAATACAGAGAAAATAATGTCAGTAGGAAATATGCCAGGGAAGAAAATTAATGGAGTTCTGCTTGATGGAAACTATGTAGAGAAAATAACCTTTTTTGCAATCATCCGGTTAGGCCTGAATGAAAAGTGGTAACAATGAAAAAACAGGAAGGAATTTGTTCTAGAAATTTGAGCTGAGAAAAAGAGAACAGTGAGAGGAGCAGTTGTCTAATTAATTTGAATAAATTAGAACAAATGTTTCTGAATGTTGCGGAGACTTAATGTTTGTAAAGCACTTTGGAATTCTTGGATGTAAGTTATTATATGAATGCAAATCGTTGTTTATTATTGTACTACTTATTTATATTATTTTTTCTGTATTCACTAAGTGTTAATGAGATAATGTGTAAGGCTATAATCATTCATGGACAAAGTTAATATACATGGGGCGGGGGAGCTTAGATAGTTTCCAGTATTCGTGAAATGTTTTAGGGATCAACTGCTACTTTTTCAAAATAAGCCCACTATTAGGGTGTGTTGCACAAAATTCCTCCCCAGCTATGGAAATCCAAAAGGTACATTTCTGTCTCTGGGGAAATAAAGGCATAAAGTATTTAGAACTGTAAAAATATGCATAGAGTATTACTTCCTAGCCCTAAGTATATTTGTTTTATAGGCTTTGGTGATGACTCTATAGTTATGACTGAGATGCGTTTTGCATTTTACAGTTTCTTGGCCCACATTAGAGGAAAATTATTCTTAAAATGAGATTTTTTTCAAAGTGAGTTTGAATGTTTTAACTCTTTGTGGGTGAGAGAGGGTTATTTTACACATGAGTAAATGCATTGTGGACTGAGTAATTTTATTCCCAAAATTGCTAAAAATATAACGTAGAGAAACAATTGCTTCTCTTACTACTAATTCAGGAATGAGACACCCCTTGCTATTTTAGTCATATAAGGTTCTTACCGTGCCATAGGGTGTACCATAACTAAAAAGACTCTCAAAATTACTGGAGGTTTTTATTAATGAATAATGTATGTGATAACAGGAAGGAAAACAAAAAGAGAATTTAAAAAAATGAATAATAAAATGAAGACAAGAAAACAATGGGTTACTTAAGTTACAACCTCTTCTGTCGTTCCTTTCTTGTGGAGTGCTTCCAACAGAGCTCACCTAAAGTTCCAGTAGAGCTATCCAACTCACAGGCAGTGCTCTCTCTGCAGAGCCTCTGCATGCTAGATGGTAGAGCAACATTTCAGTGTGGAGCTGTTGGGCTAGGTGGGCATTGCCCACAGATCATAATCTGCTCAGCACCTCTGTATGCTTGGATTATGTGTGCTTTTGGGTTGAGTCAGTGGGATGAGTCAGTGCTACCATGCTGACCCATTCCCCAGCCCCCCTTTGCAACATCTTCTGACCTCTCTCCCCACCCAGCCCATACTGCGCTGTTCCCTTTCCCTCGGCCAGCCAGAGAACATCTCCCTCTCCCCCCATGCACACACTTTAAGGTGTGGTGTGGTTATTTGCTTAATAGGAATGCAGCAAATCCTCTAATGGAGACAGTGTACTGTGGTCACTCTGCATGATAATTGCTGACAAACAGAGATTTTTTTAGGTTGACATTTATATCCTTATAATTTTGAATATCTTATTTATTTATGCTGAACAAGTGTGTATTTTTTTACCTTGCAGATATAGATGTTTTTCTCTTTCTCTCTCTCTCTCTCTCTGTAGTGCAGCACAAGCCAATTGATTCTATTTATTTTAATTTTAATTATCAATTAGGTTAACAAGAATCTACTCAGCTTTGAAAAATATATCTTTAATTGATGCATTATGGGGAGCAGAAGGGAACAAAATGTGATATATTTGGGTATCTGTCTCTAATGCAGCCATTGATATAGTCTCTCTGGCTTTTCAAACAATGTCTTAGAATGAGTAGTGTGCTTGTACATCAGATCCTAAATATCAGTTATTATATTTCTCATCAAATTGCCATATTAAGGTCCAGGAACTAAAATTCTAGGTGCAAACTATTTACCTGATGACAATAACATCACAGTTGCTCTAGTTTAATTTGCAGCAGGGATGTTTGTGAAGAACCAAGTAAAATGAACATTGTATAAAAATTGATAGATTTTATAGCATTGGAGGAAGAAGGTTTTTTTAATTGTCCCCATTGCAATCAGTGGGAGTTAAGAGCTTTCACAGGATCAAAACCTAAGAGGTTAAGATGTTTATTCATCATCTTACATGATTTAAAACAAAGAATGCACATTTGTACTATGTGCACCCTAGTCAGCTAAGAACCATATTAAAGTAATCAAGCACTTTTCATTAGTTGGAACCTTTCACAGTGAGTGATATGTAGTTAGAAGAATCATTATTGAATATTCTAT
The DNA here is from genome assembly GCF_007399415.2 of Gopherus evgoodei. Lineage (NCBI taxonomy): Eukaryota > Metazoa > Chordata > Testudines > Testudinidae > Gopherus > Gopherus evgoodei. The sequence continues at coordinate 191,780,773 of NC_044322.1, read as the reverse complement.
TCAGGGTTGAGTGCAAGGGATTCCAGATATAAGCCTGTGACTTCAGTAATTAGAAACCTTTGCCATATACCTTAATTGACTGACTGCTGAAATTCTTCAGTTGTATTATCAGCCTTCTGTTTTCACAGTTTACCTAAACATTTCTGAAAGGTATTTCATTTAAAAAAAACCTCTAGTGTTCCCACCACGTCACAAGCAAAATGAAGATTTCTGTTGCTTTCTTGGCAAGGGAAATTATTTTGGTCAAAGGCAGTAAAGGAAGACATTAATCATGGCTAGTCAATCTGAAACAAATTGTGTTTATAAATGTCATGACTTTCAGATAAACCTTTAGGGAGCATGTTCAAAGTGAAGGACATGGTAAATTACAAACTAATTCTGCTGATGTTTGCCATGGGGTCTTTAAAGCAATTATATTAGTAGCAGGTTGCTCCGATTCATTTGCTTCTTAAAAAGTAGTTTCTTCATTACATTCAACAACCCTTCTCCTTTCACTTCTGTCTCTCTTCCATGTGGATCTGCCTTAGGCTCACAGTTTTGGAGACAGTGTTCCTTTTATATACTATGAGAGCATTAAGTTATGCACATTGGAATAAGGTCAAAAGCAAATTCAAAATTACCTAAATAGTTTTATGAAACTTCAGAAACTTTTTTTTGCAGCTGAGTTACTTTCCAAATAATATTTCTAATAATAAACACTCACTTACTCCTGATCAGGTTCTATAATGAGGGACATCTCTCTGCTAGTTCTGTCTCCCGATTACAGACCTGAATTCAGACAGGCCTCCCATAGAAACAATAACAAAAGATTGCTTCTGTGAAAAGATTAACATTATCTAGGAAATGCACAATAAATATTTCATTTTGAAATATGTGCTCTTCCCTGAACTCCTGGCATAAGTGAGGTTTGATTTTTTTTTTCCTATATGAACTCTTATTTCTGACTGAGGACTGGAGGATGACAGCCAGTGTCAAGAGTTTGAAAGTTTTACTGGGGTGAGGGGGATGGGCAACACCACCACTTCAGTAAAAGGCTATCTTAATACCATTAAATTGCATTGTAGTCACACGTCTCCTCTATTATACACATAATCCGTGGCTTCAAAGGGAAGTGCTTTAATGCATATGAAATGTGTATGTGCATTGTGCCTCGGAAAAGGACACGTTGCACAGAAGTGCACTCATTGTCGCAATCTGACTGCCAGGGCCCGAAGACCGAGACACTCGGCTGAGACTTCTTGGCATGGAGAGATCCCTGCAAGTAGCCTTGCACCATGGTGCAGACACTTCCCCCATGTGGCTCTCCCGCTGTTAGATTGTCCACTGACCCTCATTCGCTGCCTCCTTCCAAGAGGAATTCTTCTCTTTCCCAAGCTGATGGGAAGAAATGGGCTACCACATCACTCTGTGTGGAACCGCACAAGAGAACACCATCCCCTATGAGGTCAATAGCCTCAACACCTTCATGGGTGAGACATAGCTCCCGTGACTGTCCGAGTACCTCAAGTAACAGAGCTAAAGAGAGGTCTAAAGACCCTAAACAGGCAGACCTATAGGTGACCACACTCTCTCAAATGTGGCATGAGACCAGGGCCAGCTCCAGGCACCAGCGCAGCAAGCAGGTGCATGGGGCGGCCAACAGAAAGGGGCAGTACGTCCGGCTCTTCGGCGGCAATTCTGCAGCAGTTCCCTCAGTCCATCTCGGAGGGAAGGACCTGCCGCCATAGTGCCGCCAAAGAATGAAGCGGCAGCGGTAGAGCTTCTGCCAAAGTGACACCAATTGCAGCTTTATTTATTTATTTATTTGACCACTTGAGGTGGCAAAAATGCTGGAGCTAGCCCTGCATGAGACCTTCAAAATTGGTGCTCAGTGCCCTGATCAAATCATCTTTGGGCACCACAGCACCGACGAACCACTGACAGCAGCACCTCTATCAGCATTGGCATCTCTTTCAGCACTGATATACCCTCCGGCACTGACAAGACCATGTAAGCCCTTCACTCCATCTGCTGGCTGTTCCAGAGAATGCACCTCTCCCTCAGCACAAATGCAATGCCAAAGCCGATGATGCTCCTCCCGTCTCCCCAGGAGCTCAGATACCCCAAGGATCTGATGATATCTGACATGCCTGAGTCACCACTACTCAGACACAACTCCCTCCACTTCTGTCCTCTTCTCCAAAATCACAGCACTGCTCCCTTTCCTCTCTGTTCATCAAACTGCAATGCTTCAAGTTGGTTACCCTATCAACCATTAACCCAGTACTGGAACAAAGGGACTGGTTCTTGGCCCTCAATCTCCAAGATGCATATTTTCACACCATATACCCTGAACGGACAGTTCGTCAGATTCATCATGGGGACCAATCACTACCAATACAGGGTATTACACTTTGGAGATTCTACGGACCCTTGAGTATTCTCCAAAGTCCTCGTGGTAGTGGCCGACTACTTAGGCAAACAAGGCATTCTCCTATTTCCATACTGAGGCCCTATCCAAACCCAACACCCTCCATGCCGTACTGCTGATGTTGGAACTCTTTTCAAGCCTCAGGCTTCATATAAACCTACAAAAATCAACGCTGTCACCAGTACAACACCTGGAGTTTATTGGGGCACACTTGGATGCCATACAAGCCAGAGTCTTCCTCCCTGCTCACAGATTTTCAGCAATACTCTATCTAGTAACCCCAGTGATAACCTGCCCCTGTATATCAGCCAGGATGTGTCTCCAGCTGGCTGGCCACATGGCAGCAGCCTTATTCATGGTAAAGTATGCGAGGTTGCACATGTGCTGTCCCCAGGCGTGGCTACATACAGACTGTGTACCTCACAGACACAGCCTTCACAAATTTCTGTCCATGCCTATCAAGGTCAAGGACTCACTACTCTGGTGGACAGTACCCAAAAATGTCTGTGTTGGGGTCCCTTTCCTTCAACCAGCACCATCCCTGATACTGACAACCGATGCTTCCTTAATCAGTTGGGGAGCACACCTTCAGACCCATACAGTGCAGGGCAGGTGGTTCCTAGCTGAATCCACCCTACACATCAACTTTCTAGTGTTATGAGGGGTCCACAATGCCTGTCAGCATTTTCTATCATTGATCGAGTATTGCACTATAAAAGTTATGCGGACAATATCACCTGCATATTCTACATCAACAGGCAAGGTGGAATGAGGTCACACTCGCTGTGCTCAGAAGAACTGAAATCATGGAACCAGTGTATGCAGCACAACATCACCATTTCGAGCACGTATCTCCCTGGACACCATAATACCACAGGAGATTCTCCCAAGACCACAGGTGGGAGCTGGATACACAAACTCTACATCACATATTCAGCCACTGTGGATTCCCAACAATAGATCTCTTCACCACACCAGGGAATGCCAAATGTCCTCAATTCTGCTCGAGAGTGGACTTAGGCTGTGGACCCTGGGAGATGTGTTCCTTGTCACATGCGATGCCCCGCTAGTGTATGCCTTTCCAACCATTCCTCTCTTGTTCAAGATTCAAGGGGACCAAGCACAAGTCATCTTTATAGCTCCAACATGGCCACTACAGATTTGGTATACTTACCTCATTCGCATGGCCATATATCCTCTGATCAATCTGCCATCAATTCCACAACTCCTCTCACAGCGTACAGGTTGAATCCTCCATCCCAATCCATAGCTACTCCATCTGAAGACATGGCTCCTCCATGATTTCGAGATTTGGAGGTGACCTGTTGAGAGCCAGTAAAAGAGGTATTCTTGAATAGCAGACGTGCCGCAGCTCATAGACTTAAGGTCAGAAGGGACCATTATGGTTATCTAACTGTTGTAACAACCTGTGGCCTCTCATTTTACTCCAGTTTTACTCAAATCCTTGTTGCCTTTAAATTCTCCTATTTTTATTGGAATTTTCTTTGGGTAGGGTGTATTTATATAAAAATGAAGATATTGAAAGTCTGGTGTAGCCAATGAGTTCATTTTATCATCCATTTATTATTGTGTTAATTAGAATTATGGACAACTCATATGCTATTTCATATATAATCTATGTATGCTAAGCACATTTAATTTGTAGGATTAGAGACATATAAAATTGATAAGTATTTAGGAGAGATGAACGTGTATTATGTGTATAAGTAAAGTATGGCTATAATACAAGGCCTACAGGCTGAGACCGGTAAGATTTTAGCTTAGCCATACTAGGCCATAGGCTTGAGAACACTTGACATGAGTGGGTGCCCTAAAATAACCTTATGGCAGTAAAGTCACAAGATTATTGGAAAGCCTGGGTCAATAGGTGATGTTATGGGAAATATGTTGTAATTTACCTATCTAGACAACAAGTCACCTGATTGGACATCATTGGACGCTCTGTTTGACCACAGGTTGCAATGGACACGTTGTACAGAGATGCAAATGAGAATAAGGGGAATTAAGATAACAACGTATAAAAAAACTCAGGGCATTCCAATATTCATCATGAGGTGTGGAAGTACAGATAAGAAAAAGAGGATTGAAACCCTTATGCATATGCATTCGGTGTTGGGTGCAGTCAGAGCAGTGTAAAAGAGGTTCCCAAAGTGGGAAGACTGCAAGGGGGAGAGACCCAGGGATGATCTCACTGGGATGACTCCTGCAGGAGCCACCCCTTTCGATGACTACCTGTTAAGAGAACCACCCAACTCTATGAAATCTTTGGGTACATGAGTATGAATATAGCATTAGCCAGTGCATGGATTCTTCCAGGTTGCATAAATGGCTTTGTGAGCATATCTTATAACTTATAATACTAACAAGATTTTTTTTACATGTAACTGTGTTTGTGGTTACATTCTTTGTCTGTCCCTAGACACTCCCAATCTCTGCTCTATTTATCTTTAAACTGCAGCAACAGAAACTGGACAGACTGTAATTTCCAACAGAACTATCAATTAATTCAATTTAAAATAAAGGCTACACTGGCTTTTGTGTATTAGTCTTAAATAGTACCTGTAACAGCTTCTAAATCATTAGCTTGATTTATAATGATATAAAAGAGTTAGAGATTAATGCACATTATCTAAGTGATTCATAAATTAGAACTTGTTATGCAATGCAAGTAGCTGATGTCTGATCCAGAAAGTTGCTGACAGATAGTTCAGCCAGTTTCCAATTCAGTATGTTACATTTTGGAAATAAATGACCATTTTGTTTTATTAACTTAAATCTGTCTAGAAAACAAATTGACTGATTCAGATGACTGGTTCATATATACTTAAAAATAAATACTGAGCCTTCATTTTTCAAAATTAGGTTGTTCTAGTTAAATTATCTAACCAATTTTTATTCTGTAATTGAAGATCAATGAGGACTGGAAAATATTGTTCTTGATTTAAGTTAATGGAGTTCAGGAAATTTGATCTAATATTCAGAGGTGATGTGCCACATTATCTTACATTAACAGAGAATATAAATTTTTTTTTATTTTTGTTCTTTATATTTTGTATGAGAATAGCTATGTCATTGACTATGTAGAATTGACGTGAACTTTTCTTCTGCTTTTTTCTGTTTTTACTGAGTTTGTGGTTTTCTTGTGGTGATGCAAGTCTTAACTGATATCAGTATGACTGATATATTATGATCTGTCATTGCCACATTTGTAGGTATGACTAGATAGTCTAGTAAAATGAAGAGTAATATAAGATAATATATTAATGATATTTCAGATTTCCTATATCAAGTTACCTAAAATATAAATCTGAATTTACAAATTAATCCTGGCAAGTAAGTAAAACCTTCTGACGAGAAGAGGTAGTTAAAGAAGAATCACTATACTCTTTTTACAAGTTGATTAATGAAATTTGGCTTTAAAAAAATTTACGTATATATTGGTTTTGTTTTTAATGATGGTGAAAGAAGAAGAACAACAGCATAAAGATTAAATTTTGCACCTATTTCTAGAACAGGTGTGACATAGGAGCTTTAATATGCTAGTAGTCCACCAATATATTTTAATGTCGACCTTGAGAGACCAACTCTAGGGGTAAGAAGTTTTTTTGTTTCCATACCTATTTAATCCAGTATTGGCTTCTATGATATGACAATATGCTATTAGACCGAGGCCACAGACTTGTCTGACATAGATGATGGAATATCTGATAGATCTTCATGGCCAAATCTGATGTTGTGACTAATGTTCCAATCCAACTCCCATTAAGTCAATGGGAACTTTCAATTATATTGGCATGATTGACTGTCTCCATCCATGTGGAGCCCTATTGACATCAGTGCATGGTCAGAGCCTTAAAATAACAATATACCATAATTAAATTTAGGGTTGTCAATTAAACATAGTTAATTCATGCAATTAACTCAAAAAAATTAACTGATTAAAAAAATTAATCACGATTAATCACACTGTTAAACAATAGAATACCAATTGAAATGTATTAAATATTTTTGAATGATTTTCTACATTTTCAAATGGATTTCAATTACAACACAGAATATAGAGTGTACATTGCTCACTTTGTATTATTTTTTATTACAGATATTTGCAAGGTAAAAATGATAAACAACAGAAATAGTACCATATATCCTCGATCATAAGCTGGTTCATTTATAAGCCGACCCCCCAAGATGGATAAATAAAAATGGAACATTTTTATAACTGCTGATGATGTTCATTAAAAAAATAGTGCGTTAATTACATTTGTGACTGAACTCCTGGAGAGGGGGGAAATTTTATGTTCCCTGCTCTGTTTTACCCGCATTCTGCCGCTGGTCCTGCTCAGCCCATTGCTGGCCTGGATGGATGGAACCCTGGACCGGCAGTGGGCTGAGCAGGGCCAGCGGCTGGAGCCCCGGCTGTCCAGGGGCCAGCAGCCGGAACCTAGAATTGAAAGTAAGGCAAAGCATGCATGCTTGGAGCCGGCTGATGCTGGGGCACTCCGCTGCAGCTGGAGGCACGGCACATGGCATGCTCCCAGCTGGGGGTTCTACTGGCTGCCAGAACTCTCTGGCAGGCTGGCACTGGCTGTCCCGTGCACTGGTGTCATAACCTAGTCCCAGATTTGGACCTTAGCATCCAAAATATGGGGGTTAGCATGAAAACCTCCAAGCTTAGTTACCAGCTTGGACCTGGTAAAGCTGCCACCACCCAAAAAATTAGAGTGTTTTGGGGCACTCTGGTCCCCCCAAAAACCTTCCCTGGGGACCCCAAGACCCAAATCCCTTGAGTCTCACAACAAAGGGAAATAAACCATTTACCTTCCCCCCTCCAGGTGTTTCCTCCCTGGGTTCCTGGAGAGATACACAGAAGCAAGCTCCGTGAATCTAAACAGAGGGATTCCACCCTCTCTCTTTCCAGTCCTGGACACAGAAGTACTTCCCTCTTCACCCAGAGGGAATGCAAAGTCAGGCTAGTAAATTCTAACACACACAGATTTCCCCCTGACTTCTTCTTCCCACCAATTCCCTGGTGAGCACAGACTCAATTCCCTGGAGTTCCCCACTAAAGAAAAACTCCAACAGGTCTTAAAAAGAAAGCTGTATATAAAAAGAAAGAAAAAGTACATAAAAATGGTCTCTCTGTATTAAGGTGACAAATACAGGGTCATTTGCTTAAAAGAAATATGAATAAACAGCCTTATTCAAAAAGAATACAATTCAAAACATTCCAGCAACTATACCATGTAAATACAAAAGAAAAAAAACAATAACCCCTATTGTTTTATGATCTCTGTACTCACAACTTGGAAACAGAAGATTAGAAAGCAGGAAACAGAAATCCTCTCATAGCCGAGAGAGAGACAGGCACAAGACCAGAACAAAGGACCCACACACAAACTTCCCTCCACCCAGATTTGAAAAAGTCTTGTTTCCTGATTGGTCCTCTGGTCAGGTGTTTCAGGTTACTTCTTTCCAGGTGAAAGAGACATTAACCCTTAGCTATCTGTTTATGACAACTGGACTGAGTAGCAGGCAGTCAGGCAAGTGAAAGGGCTGGTGGGAGCGCGGTGGAGATGTCCGCGTCCCAGCCTGTCCTGCTGCCCCTCTCTTGCCACTGTGGCTGGATACCAAGGCACTACAGGCATGTGCCATCCCTGCGGCATGCACAGTTGTGGCCCCTTGGGGGGAAGGGAGCAACAGGCCAGTGAGTCTTCTGCCACTGCCCCCCGTTTGCTTGCAGATGCAGTGCCCCCACACAGCTGGCCCACAGCTCCCTTGGCAGGAACAAGAACAATGTGGGGCAGGGATCCATCCACCATCCAGGTAACCCAGCTGCAACTGGGACAGTCCCAGGCCAGCCCCAAGCCCCCTTCCTCCCCAGGACTTCCCCCCTACATACACACTCCAACCCCCTGCCCTGAGCCCCTCATGCCACCCAGCCCTGACTCCTGCACCCCCCATGCTCCCAGCCCTGACTCCTGCATCATCCACATCCCCACCCCTGCCCTGAGCCCCCACACCCCAACCCCTGTCCTGAGAGATCCCCCCCACACCCACACATCCCCAGCCCCTGAGCTTCTCCCCGTAAGGGGGGTTGCAATATGACAGTACCTGTAAGAAATTTAAATTACTTTAACCCCTACTGGAACTTCAGACCAGCAACGGACTGAGCATGGTGGGCTAAGCGGCTCATCCCGCTGCTGGTCTGGGGTTCCGGCCACTGGCCCCGCTCAGCCCACTGCCAGCGTGGGGTACCGGCAGCCAGCCCAGGGCTCTCTGCTCCTGGCCTCGACTCAGCGCTCTTCAGTCACTCCCTGCTGTAGCCCATACTGGAAAACTCAGCAAGGAAAAAAGCAAGGGCAAGGATCACACTAAACTGATAAGATCTGCATTTTCATTTTATTTTAAATGAAGCTTCTTAAATATTTTAAAAACCTTATTTACTTTAAGTACAACAATAGTTTATTTATATAATATAGATTTATAGAGAGAGACCTTCTAAAAACGTTAAAATATATTACCGGCATGCGAAACCTTAAATTACAGTGAACTGGGCACACCACTTCTGAAAGGTTGCCTAACCCTGATCTATATAGTGGATAATACAATCCTGGAAATTAATGAGCTCTGTGTAAAGTTCCTGTATAGAACTACAATTCTCTATTAACATAACTCTGACAATTTTATTGCCAACAGCCTTGATTATCAAGCAGAATTTGTAAGATACATTTGGTAAGTTACCCTACTTAGAATAATGTCTTGTGTTTGTGTTCCTTTGGATTGCACTCAATTTACGCATAGCTCCAATCCTATTATCAAATTGTCTAGTGTGGATCCTTGAGCTCAGGCAGAGCCCCATTCATTTCCTTGCATGGTGACAGATTTCAGAGGTGTAGCCATGTTAGTCTGTATCAGCAAAAACAATGAGGAGTCATTGTGGCACCTTAGAGACTAACAAATTTATCTGGGCATAAGCTTTCATGGGCTATAACCCATTTTCCACTCCATGCATCTTATGAAGTGGGTTCTAGCCCACAAAAGCTTATGCCCAAATAAATTTGTTAGTCTCTAAGGTGCCACAAGGACTCCTCATTGTTTTTTCCGTTCACTTCAGTGAGGCTTCTCAGAGATTTGTGCCAGCAGATCCAATTGCAGTGCTGGGGCCATGGATGAATATTGTATGTATTGTGTGCGCTATGAGTACCACATATACAGACATGCAAGCCTCTATATAAAATTCTTATTGGTCTGCAACTTCATACAGTGTACGGGTCAAAGATCCCATTATTCTGGATTGAAACTGTGTGAAATAGATGCCATCAGGTGGTCGAGAGGCATCTACATAGAACACATCACTAGACATCAGCAATACCAGGAAGGATGAGCTGGAGTGCTGAAGAGAAGCATAGTGGGGAAAGTAACTGAAATACTTTCCTCATTGATTGTATTTTCTAAATGGATAACCTACCCTATATTCTCAATTACTGAGGGACAATCCTCACTTACTGCTATATTTGCTTTCCACAACCAACTCTCTGTATAACTTTTCATGAGTGATGTACCCAAATATTTGGATGCTAATATCTAAACTGTATTCTTAAATTTATTCATCTAAATTTGGGTTATTGCTGATTATGCACTATGTGTATCTTATGACTTTAAAAACAAACCTTGTATTTTTGGATAATCTAAGCACTATACCCAGATGTACAGACACTCTTTTCTTACCTGTGTACTAAATAATTTTTTAACATTAGCTCTAATAAAAATTTTAAATCTTTTCTTATAACCAATACAATATTCTCATCTCCAAATAATAGTAACACAGATTTATTGGCTCTAATTACCATGTTTGTAATGACTTCAGTGGTCATCTGTGTGTTTCTGTGCATTAAAGTTATTTTGAAAAAACTATGTACATGGATATATAATAAAATATTAAATATGTAAAATCAAATTCCAAACAAAAAAATCTTCATTAAAAGAACATTCAGGTTGTAAAGTCAAGCACTAAAATGTTAAGACATGCCAGAATTACAGGTTACCTGTGCAACCTTTATTTGACCCTCTTGTGCATATGCATTATGATACAATTTTAATTGCATAATCATACACTTTTTTCCACAGGTCTGTATGAAATTAGGCTGCAGTTCAGTGTTTCTTCTTATCCTTAACTTTCAGTGTTTCCCCCCAGGCCTTCTTTACTGCAAATTATACAAACCCTGGACTGTGTGTGTCACATTTTATTACCTCCTGGATTCTGTAATTCATTCATAGTTTACTGTCTGAGTGCCTCGTGCATATTAATAAATTCATCTTCTCAACACCTATGGAGGTAGGGAAATTGAATTATTCCCATTTTAGAGACAGGGAAACTCAGGTACAGGTATTTAAGACCAAAATTAGCACAAGTTTCCACTAATTTTGGGTACCCATTGACTTCAGTGGGAACTAAGTGCTACTTTGGGCACTTCAACTTGGCAAAATTTGAAAGGGACCAGGAGGGAAATATTTAATTTATCAAATGAATACATTGTATGTAAAGAGAAAAAACTGCCCTCAGATCACCTTAGACATTGTCATGGCCAAATATACGAAAGAATACGTCTGCACTGCAGCCTCCCACCCCAGGTAGACAGACTTGTGCTAGTGAGGCTTGCACTAGTGCACTAAAAAGAGCTGTGTGGACGTTGCACCAGTGGAGGGGCAGGCTAGCCATTTTTACTCAAGGCCAACCTTCCTCCTGGGTCTGAGCGTAGGTGGCCGGCCTGAGCCTCTGCTGGTGCAGAAATGTTCACTGAACTATTTCTCTTGTATTAGCATGAGCCTTGTTAGCCTGATTCTCTCTACCTGGGCTAGGAGGCTTCCTTGCTGCTGCATTGTAGACATATCCAAAAAGGCTTCAGGGCCTAGATGGCACTAAAAGTAAAAAAAAAATCATCATTCTCCCAACTCTAATTTATTTGTAAAAGATTGCAGGGAGCTAGAGATACAGTAGGGGAAGAGAGAGGTGAGTAAAGAGCTGAAAGAGCTAATAACACTATAAAGGTGCCACTTCCTGCTAAAGTGTCCAGCTGCTCTGTGTGTGTGGAGAGGTGTCACTTCAGCCATTTTAAAGTTGCTTTCTAGTGTCCAGGCTAAATTGAAAGCTGTTTGCTATTCCAAACTGAATTTTTTATAAAAGAGAGTTGAAATTGGCTACTGATTCTGGGCATAAGGGGCCCAAATTGTTAAAGAACCCTTCCTTTGCCTCCGTTCCCCCCCCACACACACACACACACGCACACCCAAAAAACAAAACAGAGAGAGAAGGTTAGGAAAAATGCACAAATACATTCAGAATGGTAGCTAAAAGGAATTTATAATCTTTTTTCTACTAATTACTGTTATTCTTTGCATAGTGGAAGAATACATAGCATCAGCTTCTAAATACCTTTCTTAAAAGATTTTTTAAAATTGAATGTAAAAAATAATTTCACATTAATAGGGTATTAGTGCACTGCTCCTTTGATTGAACACACTCTGCCTTTGGTCTCTTGCCTCTTAGTATGCCCAGCCTACCTATGCACACTATATACGAATGCCAGCCTACCTATGCACACTTCAGGGTGGGTTGCTGGATAATGAAAATATATTCTGAGAGTGTTCAAGAAGGGGAAAAGAACTGTTTGGAACACTAAACACTTTCTGTCAGGCTACTGAGATTTAACTGTAGGACACTGAGTTATAAAACAGGTTTTCATTGATCTGAACTGTTGAATTCTTAACTGTAGTTTATTTTCACTTTGATTTTGAAATCCATAAGTGCCAGTCACAGCTTTTAAGAATGAAAAATCATTGGCATGCAAGCTTAAATTAAAAGTGATAAATTAAGAGTGCTAGTGACCAGTGCCTCAGCCAAACACAAATGCCGTGACTATAGCTCGAAACATCACTGCATGCTTGATTTCAAATTAAGTGTGACAAATTAGGCAGGAAGTTAATTGCTAGCTTGGAATAAATACTGTGATGCTGATTGGAAAAGGCATCAAAAATCTACTTTTTACGTTTGCAGCAACCCCATCTGACATATCAGAAAACCGAAAAGCACTAATAAAAATTAGTCTGATTGAAGTAATGGGCATTTTCTGTCTGTGTGGCTGTGCCTGTGTGGATGTGAAGGTGACTTTCCTTTGAAAATATATCTGCCAGTCGAAAATGAGAAAGCAAATTGAAAGATGCATTAGAGTTCTTGTAACTAGGTTGCGGATTAGAGGGGGAGATAGGGGTGTGTGTCTGTATATATATAGATATAGATATAATTACTGACTAGATATTAGAGTTGCTGTCAACTGTTCTTGTGGCAGGAAGTGCCAGGATGAACAATTGCTCTTTAAGCGAATGTGACATTAAAGACCAAGAAAAGTTGTAAATCACATTTTCCTTAACTAGTCTCTCATTTATTTTACTTTATGTCCACTATGTGCAGAGATACAAACAAGCCCTATTATGTTCAGAAGTATATTGGACAACAGTTTCCTCTTTCTGATGTCTTGCCCCCTGATTGTAGGGCTTGTAGAACTGTGTCAGAACTAACCTGCCCTTTGCTCCTTTTAGTAACACTTTAGTTACGGTTTTGTAGTATGAACACTCCTTTTGTGATTTATAAAAATGGTGAAATTTAAGTTTGCAACAGGAAAGCAAAACATGTTTTAAAAGAACCCTCAAAGCTGAAGTTGAAGTAAATTAGAGATTATGACTTTAAACTGCAAAATCAGAACCATTAGGATTACAGGTTGTGATATTTAATTTAAACCTCCACAGTGTGAGCCTTAATGTTGCAGCACATGCAAAATAATTTTAAGATCAGTCACTCTTTGGAGATCTCTGTGCTGGAGTAAATGAGACAGTACGGAATGCTGGATTTATTCTTTATTCTTCTTGTGTCTCTGGATCTGAGTCATAACCCTGGGGCCTGCTTCTACTTCCACTGAATTCAATGGAAGATTTGCTATGGACATAAAAGGTGCAGTATCACGTTCTTAATGTTGCCTTAGTACAAGGCACCACAATATAATGTATGGTGTGGTGTTATGGAAACATCATGTTTGGGGATCAAGGGAAGGGGAGTTCCAAAAATATTTTTGAAAAGGAAAAATGTCATCTGTAAAGCTTTGCAGATCCTTTGAATGCAAATATATTCACATCTTTTATTAATAGCCCCTTTCAGAGTTTGTAGTTTTCTTCATATTTAACATGTTTTCGTAGCTCCATTTGCTGTCATCCTTAGTGACTGTGTTACATGTTGCATAGACCAAAAGTTTTGCTTGCGGTTAGTATATTACTGTTTCATTAAAGTATATAATGTGAAAGCATGTTAATGATAGAACTGATGTAGCAGTCAGACACTCAGCCCAATGGGATCAGCTACTAGTATTCCTGAAAGAATCAAGAATCATGATTTTAAATTCTCTTTTGCCTTCTAACTTGCATGGAATTGCCCCAGGCTCACGCTGCCAGTATGTGGGGATATCTTCCTCCCACACCCCATCTACCCATTGAGGCTTCCTTACCTTACTCTCCACATGTCTGCTTAGCAATCCTGCTTGCTCCCCTGCCCACCTTATATCTTCTCCCACCTTCCCCGTGGCCCATTCTGACCATTACTTTCTTCTTCCCCCATGTCTTTCTTGCCACCCTTCTTACCATTGCATTCCAAGGAACGTCTATTCCATCTTCTCACTGCTCCAACCTCATGTTTTCCTCTTGCCCTATTTTTTCCATACTCCCAAGCCTGTCCACCTTGCCCACAATTCCACTCTGCTCCCTTAACTCCCATCTACTCTACTGCCACCCCATCCCTCTCAATGCTCAATCCAGACCTCTTATATCCTAACACACCTCCTCTGACTGACTCATGTGTCTGTCCAGTCACAGCTCTGGTTTGTTCCCTTTTTTTCACTCATACTGTAACAAGCACTTCTGCTCCCTTGTTCACTAATTCTGTGCCCCTGTAACTCCTATTCATGATTTCTTCTAGTACCGTGCTCACAAACACCTACTTCCCTATCCCTTCCTCTCCTCCACTCCCTGACCCATGGCTGAGACTTCCCACTGGTTCATGTGAGTTGTTCTGTTATTGGTATCTGTGCATAAAGTGGATGTAAAAGTTGGTGCCCAAATTGTGGATTTACGTAGCATGTGACATCTGTTTTCTCCAGTGTATGGGGTTTTTAGTGATGTGTGCAATGGCATATCGTCTTTGGAATTGCTGTTAGCAACTTTAGCTGTTAACTAACAAAACTTTCTTCGGTAGTAATGTACATATAGGGATTGTTTCACCCACCGTGGAAATGCAGCCATGCATTATTTATCCCTGAGGGTTAATGTGAAGACTGCTTTTAGCTCCTTAGACACATGGATGCAAATCCTTTGCATCATTTTAGCATTGTCTATATCCTTCAATTGCTTACCGAATTGCCAAGCGTGAAGACAGGTGGTTGCTGTATATCTGTCACTTTACACGCCCTATTTGTTCTGGAGAGATCAGCACAGCTATAATCATGATGTATCACTATGTTGTAGATGTAGTCACTTGTGCTTATGTAGTTAAGAGTCTTTCAGTATTCTCATACATACATCTTTCCATAACTATTCAACATTTGTTCAAACTACAGATTATTATATACAGTCTCAGAATAGAAGCTAATATTTTTTTACAAATTTCAAAATAATTTTATGACTAAGAAAAGCATATTATCAGTTTGAAAGCTTTTCTTTTTGCACGACTAAAATTTGGCCTTTTAATAAATAAAATGTTGGAGCTTCTAAGTCTGTGAATATATATCAAAGCTGTGAACTACTGACAGTTTCATATAGATAACTTTCTGCTCATTCCTTACTGTGGAATTCATTCATGCATATGTGGAATCCATCTAGCAGACGGTGGGTACTACCTGAATATGTATATTTTTACTAATAGTAATAGAACAGGAAATCTTGATCTTGAAAGACTGGAAGTCAAAAGGTTTTGAGCAGGTCGCTCAAGTCCACATAGTTGAGCAGGAGTTTATGGAAAGAGCATACAAACTTAAGGGGGAAATGTTGGCAGTCTGGTTCACTGGGCATCTATTTTGGCTTTTCATTGGACAAGTTGGAGATACACCAGTTGATTTGTCATTCAATTCGTCAGGGACTTGATACATTTGACAGTGTGTCCAGTAGAAAGACACTTATGCTGGGAACATTTCTCTTAACTAGTCCACCATTCTCAGCATTTCAAACTGCCATTTGGACATTTAATTTGTTGCCTTTTGAAGAATTGTCTATGTTGTATGACTCCTTTTTTCATGTATAGACATTATAAATTCTGTTAAAAGAACCTTCCTTGTGATTATTCCGCCATTTTGGTCCTAATTAGAGTCAAGCTGTGCTTGATAAACAATTACAAGCAGAGCCCACTTGTTTCCATGGTGGTAGCAATTAATAACCATGGGCTAGATCCTGTACCAATCAAGTCTATTGGACTTTTTTCATTGACTTGAATAGAAGTTGGATCAAATGCTATGAGAACTTTTAAAAATAAATTTTGTGTTTGGCAGAATTGTTGCAACACAGAAATGATAACTTTTTCAGCAAAACAGCATGTCCTGTGCATTCCAAAATGTGTGGAGGAAAAAAAATCTGGGCCCTTCTACAGCTTACTAGACAAGTCCAAAATAAAGACTATAAGATTCAGCATAAGGAAAATCTATATGCCTTCGGATCAAGTAGGTAGATGTCTTTTCTACTATGCTCTGAGTATGTGGTGGTTGAGAGGACATGGGCACAGAAGAGTAGCCACTGATGTAAGACCATTTTGATACATGCAAGCAGCTTGGAAACAAAATACCTCCTTTTTGCACTGGAAACTGGAGTTGAAAGATGTGGAACAGACAGTGCATAATGAATATGCCTTACAGTTTTAGAGATGGGGGGTGAAAGCCTTTAGCTGTGTATGCTTGTGCTTTCAATAAATTATTTCTGTATTCTGTTCATCCATTCATCCATACTATTACTATTCTTCACCTTAGCACATTTAGCTTGACACAAGCAGCTGTCTTTAGAAAGAAAATATTTAATGTATCCTATGTTACTTCTACAGTGCTGTGAAGTTATTGTGGGACTTGCATGTGAATTTTAAGTGAAGTCCCAATTGTGACTGTTTAAATACACACTTTTTCAACAAAGAGATTTAACTACTATTCTTGTCTATAAGCAAGGCAGGCTCTGGGTGATGTCATTCCATGAACAAAATTAAATGAGGAGCAAAGAATCCTGTGGCACCTTATAGACTAACAGACGTTTTGGAGCATGAGCTTTCGTGGGTGAATACCCACTTCCTCAGATGCATGCTCATGCTCCAAAACGTCTGTTAGTCTATAAGGTGCCACAGGATTCTTTGCTGCTTTTACAGATCCAGACTAACACGGCTACCCTCTGAAAATTAAATGAAAAACTGCTGATTCATTATTAGTATTTTTGCTTCGATCATATTCATTGGTGACTGAACTCTGATCTAAATAATGAAAAGCATGATGCTGCTTAACAAAATTGTCTC
Source organism: Gopherus evgoodei (assembly GCF_007399415.2). Classification (NCBI taxonomy): domain Eukaryota; kingdom Metazoa; phylum Chordata; order Testudines; family Testudinidae; genus Gopherus; species Gopherus evgoodei. Next base: position 191,763,764 of record NC_044322.1, on the reverse strand, counting down.
AGCTTAATTTATCTTCTTGAAATTTTAATTATCTTTGTATCCTCCCCATATAAGTACATGCATTTAATTTAAACTCAGCTAATTTAATAAGTTCTACGATTTTTATGGAAATAATAAGACAGTGTATTCATCCTTATATCCAGTGATGTTACTGACGACAAATTTATGCAAAAGGAAAATAATGAAAAACCCACACTGAACATTTATCCAAAGTCAAGGTTACCCGATTTAAACTTTTCTCTTGTATTTAATAGATGTGATTAATAATCACGCTTTCCTTGTGATTACAGTACTGTGCTGATATCAGTCAGCTTTATTCTGCATGTTTATGGGTTTTCTCTTGCCAAAATATTAGCACAGTTGTCATAAACAGATGGTTAAGGGTTAATGTCTCTTTTACCTGTAAAGGGTTAACTAGCTCAGTAAACCTGGAACTCCTGACCAGAGGACCAATCAGGAGACAAGATACTTTCAAATCTCGGTGGAGGGAAGGCTTTGTCTGCACTTTTTGGGTTTTTCCTTTGTTCTCTCTGGGTTCTGAGAGGGACCAGACATGTATACAGACTCTCCAATTTTCTGAAACAGCCGCTTCTGTTCAATTTAGTAAGTACCAGTTAGAAAGGCGGTTTAGTCTTTTGATTGTTTTCTTTATTTGCAAATGTGTATTTTGCTGGAAGGATTGTATCTCTGTTTGCTGCAACTTGTATTTCTGCTGGGGGGAGGATTCTCTCTAGTGTCTATAAGCTGAAAGACCCTGTAACATTTTCCATCTTGATTTTACTGAGACAATTTTTACTTTTTTTTCTTTCTTTTATTAAAAGCTTTTCTTTTTAAGAACCTGATTGATTTTTATTTCTTGTGTAAGACCCAAGGGGAGAGGGTCTGCATTCACCAGGGAATTGGTGGGAGAAAGGAGAGAAGGGGGGAGGAAAAGCCTGACTTCTCTCTGTATTAGGATCACTGTCTCTCTCTCAGGGAGAGTCTAGGAGGGGGAGAGAAGGGAGGGGAAGGTGAATTTCCTCTCCGTTTTAAGATTCAACGAGTTGAATCACAGGGATCTCCCATTGTTACCCAGGGAGGGGAGAATCTGGGAGGAAGAAAGGAGGGGGGAATGGTTTATTTCCCTTTGTTGTGAGACCTAAGGGGTTTTGGGTCTTGGGGTCCCCAGGGAAGGGTTTGGGGGCCAGAAAGTGTCCCAAAACACTATATTTTTTGGGTGGTGGCAGCTCTATCATTTCTAAGCTAGTAATTAAGCTTAGAGGGGTTCATGCAGGTACCCCATCTTTTGGACGCTAAGGTTCAGAGTGGGGAATCATACCTTGACAACAGTGCACTAATATCACAAGGCAGTTCCACACGTATTTGGTGCCTCGCATGAGTACTCAGCACAAGTATCAGGTGCTGTTTGTGTCCCTCCAGAACATCTCCAAAGGACTTGCAGGAATAGGAGATTTAAAAAAGTAGAATAGTGGGTTTTTTTGAAATTGTGGAATGAGCTCTCGTGGTCTTTAACTTGACTTCAGTAAGGCTTCTGATGCTGTCTCACATGATCTTCTCATAAACAACCTAGAGAAATACAACCTAGATGGAGCTACTCTAAGGTTGCTGCATAACTAACTGGAAAACCGTTCCCAGAGAGTAATTATCAGTGGTTCAGATTCAAGCTGGAAGGACATATTTAGTTGAGTCTCGCAGAGATCAATTCAGGATCTGGTTAGAAAAGACAAACACCTGTCAGGGATGGTACGGATAATACTTAAGTCCTGCCTTGAGTGCACTAGAAGACCTGTTGAGATCCTTCTAGTCCTACACTTCTGTGATTCTGTAACTATAAGGGGGAGCAAACCCCCCAACCCCCAAAAAACCCAACCCTCCTCTCCTTGCAGCTGGATAATGGAGATGAGAGCAGGGGCTGCAGTTCCTAGAAGTTCCTCCTACAAGGGGGTAGGTGGGATGGGCATGTGCTGGGTCAGCCCCATCCAAGCATTGGTCAGTGGAGCTGAGCCAACATGAGGCAGGAGATAACCTGTACCCAATAAAGACTTGCAGTTCAGTTACTCTACTCTCCCTCCCCAGAAGCCAGGAAGGACATAAGAGTCTCCTGTTTCTTCCCAGGGTTCTTCCTGGAGCGGGGCAGCTTGGACAGCCCCTTATGCAAAGGTTTCATGTAATTTATAGTGAATATGTAGGAATCATACAAGCATTTACAAATCAAGTATATTTTTCAATCACTGTTAAATCAGCATGGCTGGTGGACCTGCCAGTGTTACACATGACACTCATGCATTTGGCAGATCAGTCACGCCTTCTCACATCTCAGGGAAAATGGAAAGTGAGACCCTCCCCCTATAGAATACACTGTAATGAAATAAGCCACTCTTAAACTGCAATCAGAGCATCTGCAGGCTTTTGAATCATTTGAATGAAATTTGTTTAGAAACACTTCAGTTACATCAGTGCAACTTTCCCTTGTAGATAGTCTCAGTTCCTGCTTCCACATCGCAAACTCATCATCAGATTCACTAATTAGCAGACTTAACAGACATCAAGAACAGCATGGGCCTCGGAGACTGTGTACATGGGAAGCTTTTTTTTCTGCTATGCTAGAGATGGCCAAAGATAATGTAGCTGTGCTTTGGAGCTCTCCACAAAGTCATAGAGCTCTAATTCAGTGATGCTGAAAATCTTAAATTTTCTATGCTGTGGAAGTTGGATTCCTAATCTATTACAGTCCACAACATTTTCTATAATATTAATGATCATTTATTTTTAATCTAAGGACTTATGTTTTTATTACTTATATGAACTTATCTTCAATGGGTTTATGAACACTGAACTTCTTCCTTCCACATAGATGTCAGTAGATGTAAATCCATAGCATGCTCAGTGGAGTCTGCTTGGTATCATCAGAGCTGGCCGTTATCCAGATATGCTTAGTAAAAGGCAAAATATCAGATGGAATTGGTTTAGTTCCGATAAAAACTGAATATTTAAATTATATATACCCAATATCTAATTTTTTTGCTGAGTTGGGAGAGAGAAAGTAGAGTGTTAGATGACAACCAGAAAAAAAGGATAACAATAAAGGGAGGGTTAGCATTTTGTTTGGATCCAAAGAGTACAGAGAATTGAAAGCCAGACTTCATGTTCCTTGATAGCTATCACTAATTAATATTGAGCTCATTAAATTCAACGGACCTAAATCACAGAGAACTGTGAGATAGTAAATTAAAGAAAATTCCAAAAAACACACTTCTCTGTGGAGGATTGGACTAACATCTTGTCTAAAGCAAACTCTCATTTGAAAAAATACAAGGATACAGGATATCCCAATAAACCAGAGTGATTTTGGGAAAATGGGTAAAGAGGCCAAAATTAGTCAGGATTTACGTCAGGATGAGCTCCTTCCACATTTACACAGAGAAATATCCACTACATCAGTAGTCCATTAGATTTCAATGGACAACCCATTGAGTAAAGTACTCCTCAAGTTGAGTAAGTATGGCAGCATCATGCCCTAAGTGAGTGCACCTACCAAACTGAGGGCCTACATCTCAGGTAGGTTTACTGATGAGTTGAAGAGGGGGGTTGTAGGAAAAACAAGTGGACACAGAAAAATTTAGCCAAAGCCACTGCATTTTTTACTCTTTGTTAACCATTTATTAAGTTTCCACAATATGCTCAGTGCTTTCCTGACATAAAAAGAGGTGTGGTCCTTGCTCCAGAGGACTCAAAGTCTAGTCTTATGGAATCAGGCTTTTCAGTGGTTTTATTAGCCAGGCCAGTTGCTTTAACTGGGATCTATTTTTACTATGCAGTGCCATGCATATTGCAGATATACTGTTTGTTTCATATAAAGGCCATTTCAATCCAGTTTCATCTCAGTGGTTCTGTTCTAAAGTCATGGCCATAATTTATATATACTATAGTAACTCTATTACCTGGATATGACTAGACTGAAGATTTTTTTTTGAGGGCAGGATATATATTACATCTTAAATTATGACTCTGAGAGCAAATGGAGCATTGGGGGAAGGGATCAGATGCTGTAGCACATGGGTGTTGGTGAGGAGTGGGTATTGTTCCCTCCATGCTCCCCCTTCGTCCCCTCACCCTCTTGGAGGCTATTGGGAGAGCTTCCTCAGCAGTGACACTTACTACATCATTTGGGGGGTGGGGGAGTGGAGCATTTACTCCAAAAAAGTGAACAGAAAATATCATATTGCCCCTATATAAATCCATGGTATGCCCACATCTTGAATACTGTGTGCAGATGTGGTTGACCCACCTCAAAAACCACATATTGGAATTGGAAAAGGTTCAGAAAAGAGCAACAAAAATTATTAGGGGTATGGAACGTCTGCCATATGATGAGAGATTAATAAGACTGGGACTTTTCAGCTTGAAAAAGAGATGACTAATGGGGGCTATGATAGAGGTCTGTAAAATCATGACTGGTGTGGAGAAAGTAAATAAGGAAGTGTTATTTACTCTTCATAACACAAGAACTAGGGGGTCACCAGATTAAATTAATAGCAGGTTTAAAACAAACAAGGAAGTATTTCTTCACACAATGCACAATCAACCTGTGGAACTCTTTGCCAGACAATGTTGTGAAGGCCCAGACTATAACAGGGTTCAAAAAAGAACTAGATAAATTCGTGAAGAGTAGGTCCATCAGTGGTTATAAGCCAGGATGGACAGGGATGGTGTTTCTAGCCGCTGTTTGCAGAATCTGGGAATGAGCAACAGGATGGATCACTTGATGATTATCTGTTCTGTTCATTCCCTCTAAAGTACTTGGCATTGGTCACTATTGGAAGACACGATACTGGGCTAGATGGATCTTTGGTCTGACCTAATATGGATGCTCTTATGTTCTTGTTGTTGGCTTTTGAGTGCTAGCAGATGTACAGCAGGCAAAGCCCCACCCCATCAGAAATACCTGCAATAGAGAGCATTGATCACCACTATTAGGGCTGCCCACTCTGTTCCTCTGGGAGCGCAAGAAGTAAGCTTATGGGTATATCTGCACAGGTGTCTTGCTGGGGGTGGGGGAAGGAAAGCAGTTCTCTGTACCCTCTCCCTACCCTTTAAATGCCCTGCACTGAGCACATCAGTTTATAAACAGTTTTAATATTTTTAAGCAAATACTCTGTATTTTATAGATCTTAAAAAACATACTGCTCCAGCTAGCTCTTGGTGACTTTACAAGCTTATGAGGCTGTCCCTTATCTACAGACATTTTACAGAAATCACACACATTAAATGAACAGCAGTGTCTATCATGACAAATGTTATTGCATGCAGTGTAGTTGTAGCCATATTGATCCCAGAGAGACAAGGTGGGTGAGGTAATCTTTTACTGGACCAATTTCACAAAGCAGTCACTCTATATCTGACCTATCAGTCCTCATCCTCAGCGGAACCCTGGACAAAGCCTGTGAACTTTCAAAGACAAACCTGTGAACTTACATTCATAATTCTACTATACACGAATCGGGGACTGAACAGACACACTGTATTTATGGTTTGTTACAACAATCTGTAACCCACTAACACCCTCATTTTGTTTTATGACTGCAGAGGTGTTAACAGGCAACTCTAATTTGAATAGTCCCTTACAGTATGTGCATTCTACTTATGCTAAACAATCTGTTCCAGCTTAGATTTTGCTGTGAGTTCCTTTCCCAGACCTGAAGAAGAGCTCTGTGTGACTCAAAAGCTTGTCTTTCTCACCAACAGAAGTTGGTCCAATAAAAGTTATTACCTCATCTTGTCTCTCAAATGTTTTCGTAGTCTTACTACAGCTTAATTTCATTCAGGGCCTCTGCATAGTATTCTATAGAATATGTACTGAATTCTTCTGTTTAGGATGGTCTCACTGAGATTCAGTAGTTATTGTCCTTTTCATTTTGTATTCATAATGTGCACGGAGACCTGTCAAGGATTTAGTTTAGTTGTGAAACGGAAATAGTCCTAGAGCTTGAGGTGTCCTTCCTAGGCAAAATGCACTTCTGTCGCATTACACCACTGTGGAAGAAACTGGAGTCTAATTACTTGATTTTTTAAAATGTGCTAAGCATTCTTACTTCCCACTGATTTCAATGGGAGATGTAAAGTGTACAGCACTTCTGCAATAAAAACAAACAAACCTGTATTGTACATGTAAATGGGGCAGTTGTGTGGCTAATCCATGTATGAGTGCAAATGAACGTTCCATTACCATTTTCAGCTTGTGGTATTTAAATTACAGTTAAACTATTGTGTGCCTAGATGAGAAATATAAAGAATTTGGGAGGTGGAATGAGGTGACTGGGGACATGTACTGGCATTTTGAGTAATGGTCTCTGTCACAGGGTGAGCGCAGGCTCTCCTACATTTGTGCTTGCACCCTGTGTTTAGGCTGGTTTAATAAAGAGTGTTCGCTCCCTCTTTTGTTGAATCACCCCAGTGTTTTTATTTACAGTACTCGTGCAGTGCCCAGATCCCCCAACATTTAGTGCCCCACAGACCCTCCCCAGGGTCTCCTGGCCCTTGAGGCTTCCTTATTGGCAAGGAAACAGAGATACTGCCCTCCTGTCTCCTCCCAGGCTAGCCTCCCCACTGAGGTTTGCCCAAGGCTTTTACAGCCTTCTCCTGCGTCGGCCCAGCAGGTTCGTCTGAGCCAGCCCTCATTAGGGCTTGCAGCAGGGCTCTCTGCTGAGTACCTGCATCTCTACCCCTGGCCTACTGGCCAGAGGGCAGGCTGTAGCCAGCATTTTGGCAGGGCTTTAAAGGGGTTTTACCCCTGCCCCGCCACAGTCTCAAGTTTCAGTGGGGGAGGTTTAGGTTGGATATTAGGAAAAACGTTTTCACTAGGAGCTTGGTGAAGCACTGGAATGGGTTACTTCGAGGGAGGTGGTGGAATCTCCTTCCTTAGAGGTTTTTAAGGTCAGGCTTGACAAAGCCCTGGCTGGGATGATTTAGTTGGGATTGGTCCTCCTTTGAGCAGGGGGTTGGACTAGATGACCTCCTGAGGTCCCTTGCAACCCTGATATTCTATTAATCTGATTCAATGATTTTCAACATAACTAGTCAAGTCAAACATAATCAATGCATTTGACCATGCTAATAAAGAACGTTTGTTTATAAGCACTCTCCCTACAATGATTTGTTCTCAATTTTTCACAAAGCAAATTATTGAGGGATATATCTGATTACTCTTAAAGGTATATATTTTGTTTTTTTATAGTTTAAGTTAAAAATGGGACGATAACAAAACAGACGTGACAAAGTATACTGTGGGAAGAGGGAAGCTAATTAATTATTAAACCCTGAAAACAGCCAGTAATATAGAACATAAATAATATATGATCTGATTATGGAAATCTACTCTTTTCCAGTTTTAAGGCAAGTAAAATATTCTTATAATAACGAGAGAGTACCCACATTTATGTTATATTTCATAATCTCAGGATAATCACAGTTCTGTCTGTATAAATCCCAGTGCTTTCATAGGTTATTGTCGTATCTTGTGCATTCTCCATTTCTATCTCCTGAGTGCTTCATCTGAGTCCTCCTCACATTTGTGACTTTTCTGCTATTGTGCTGTTTTTCCAATTATAGAATCATAGAAGATTAGGCCTGGAAGAGACCTTAGGAGGTCATCTAGTCCAACCCCCTGCTCAAAGCAGGACCAACCCAGACTAAATCATCTCAACCAGGGCTTTGACAAGCCGAGCCTTAAAAACCTCTAAGAACGGAGATTCCACCACCTTTCTAGGTAACCAATTCCAGTGCTTCACCACCCTCCTAGTGAAATGGTTTTTATAAAGCCAATCTAGACCTCCCTCACTGCAACTTGAGACCATTGCTTCTTGTTCTGTCATCTGCCATCATTGATAACAGCCTAGCTCCATCCTCTTTGGAACTCCCCTTCAGGTACTTGAAGGTTGCTATCAAATCCCCCCTCACTCTTCTCTTCTGCAGATTAAATAAGCCCAGTTCCCTCACCCTCTCCTCGTAAGTCATGTGCCCCAGCCCCCTAATCATTTTCATTGTCCACCACTGGAGTCTCTCCAATTTGTCCACATCCTTTCTGTAGTGGGAGGGGGCAAAACTGGATGCAATACTCCAGATGTGGCCTCACTAGTGCCAAATAGAGGAAAATAATCACTTCCCTCAATCTGTTGGCAGTGCTCCTACTAATGCTGCCCAATATGCCATTAGCCTTCTTGGCAACAAGGGCACACTGTTGACTCATATCCAGCTTCTCATCCACTGTAATCCCCAGGTCCTTTTCTGCAGAACTGTTGCTTAGCCGGTTGGTCCCCAGCCTGTAGCAGTGCATGGGAGTCTTCCATCCTAAGTGCAGGACTCTACACTTGTCCTTGTTGAGCCTCACCAGATTTCTTTTGGCCCAATCATCCCTATCGCTCCATCATATCTACCTCTCCCCCTATCTTAGTGTCATCCATGAACTTGCTGCGGGTGCGATCCATCCCAATCTCCAGATCATTAATGAAGATGTTTAACAAAACTGGCCCCAGGACCGACCCCTGGGGCACTCCACTTGATACCAGCTGCCAACTAGACATTGAGCCGTTGATCACTACCTCTGAGCCCGACAATCTAGGCAGCTTTCTATCCATCTTATAGTCCATTAATCCAATCCATACTTTTTTAACTTGCTGGCAAGAATACTGTGGGAGACCATATCAGAAGCCTTGCTAAAGTCAAGATATATCACATCCACCACATTCCCCATATCCACAGAGTCAGTTATCTTATCATAGAAGGCAATCAGATTGGTAAGGCATGACTTGCCCTTGGTGAATCCATGTTCACTGTTCCTGATCACCTTCCTCTCCTCCAAGTGCTTCAAAATGGATTCTTTGAGGACCTACTCCATGATTTTTCCAGGGACTGAGGTGAGGCTGATGGGTGTGTAGTTCCCCAGATTCTCCTTCTTCCCTTTTTACAGATGGGCACAATTTTTAAAGATTACCCCTTGTGCCTGGAACAATGTCATTACTGTCACCAATGCAAGTAAACATCCCTCTCATCCAAATTTCTTCTTTGAAACTTATTTCTTTGGCTTAGCTTTTCCAATGTTGACTCTGATAATATCTGTTCCCACTATCCTGAACATTAGGAGCTAACAAATATGTTTTGTTTTATACAACAAAGTTTGGATACTTGTATGTAAGCATCCAAACTTCATTCATTTTTCTCTAAATGCAACCAAGGAAAGTTTACCCACCACTACTAACAATCATTTTTGAAACGTAAATGTTGCACCTGAAAGGCAATACCATTTAGAGGAGATAATTAGCCGATAACTTGGCTGATGATCCATTCAAAATTGCAGTCTTGTAATGATGGCTATGAGAAACTCAGTATCTCACAGCAAGTGATTTCAGTCAACAAGTCCTAATGAAGAAAACTCAGAATACTGAAAATCACTGTATGTCAATGGAATTGCTCAACAGTCTTGCCATTAAATAAATTATGTGACACTAGCAATATCTACACCCTGATTATAGATATATTGTATGTTGACAAAGATCTTACATCATGTCCTAATTAAGAGTTGGCATTTTCAGCAATTATGAAGCCTTTTAATGTCAGTCATTAACTGAGCAAAGGATGGCACTTGATTGATCTTTTACAGAAGCATGAAATTGAGTAAGGAAATGCTGAAGTATCACGTCTGCTTTTTTGAAAACAGCTTAGACTGACTCTAGAAGGTTATCAGTGATTTTTTTAAAGACTGATAGAGAAGACAATGTACATTGAGACAAAGGGTGAAATCCTGATTACCATTGAAGTCAATTGGACCTTTATCATTGACTTCAACGGAGCCTGAATTTTACCCAAAAGATAATTTTAATAAAGAATCATAGCAGTGCTATAGTTAAGGCCGTGCCACCATTTTCACTTTGAACCTTTGCCTAGCGTAGAATCTTATTGCATCTAATCTAAAACATCAGAAGATGACCCCTTTCCTTCTGGAAAATATTGTTAATAAATTGAGTCTCTATTCAGGTTACAAAAGCAAATGAGTCTTAACCGTAAATATTCAGGATAGAGATCCTTTAGTTTTAAATATGTTACTCTTTTGAGAATTCAGATTTTCCTGATTTTAGGAGCCTCCTGACAGGTCTTTAATATTATATTAACAATTTTTGTTACTGATTATTGTATTTGGTACTATATTTTCATAGTACATAGTCAACATAGGAATTGTCAGACTGGATTAGATTTGTGGTCCTTCTAGTTTGATATCCTGTCTCTGACAGTAGCCAGTGCCAGCTGCTCTATACTAGGTAGTTATGAGATGACCTTCCCAAAGGAAAGTTTCCTCTGAGGTTGGTGTATACCTGAGGGATTATATACCTTTCTCTCTTATGTATTTGCTATTATAATTGTGGATAGTCTTGTTATCTGGATAAGTGTCTAATCCTAGTTTGAAATCTGCTGATCTCTTGGTCTCAGTGATATCTTGTGACAATATTGTACTGATCTAACGTTAATAATAGCTATACTGGTAGAAGTAATTATTAGAGGTAATACTGCTAGAAGTAACGATGTCTGATGTTGTTCCCACCTCCCGATGATGAGTTCTGGGGGTTCTTAAATTCTTGAGGAGATAACTTCAGCCAAAGAGGGACTGAGAGCTTGGAAGCTAGAGTATGGTGAGGGAGCAATATCAACTCTTATGTAATTTTTCCATTTAATAATTTGTCTGTCTTCCAGATGATAACAGTGCTGTTTATTATATAAAAATTTATCCATGTGTCTTTGAAGTGCAAACGTAGGCCCTAGGGACTGAAAATGAGAGTGAGTTCCAGACCTATGAACACTTCACTAAGTATGTCCTGCAGATAGCCCCCTAAAGGTACATCCCAGTGCAATAAATGACCCACAGCATGGCTTTGGCTGGCCCAGGTCATCTAATTAGGTTTCATGGGTTTGGGCTGTGGGGCTAAAAGTTGCAGTGTAGACACTGGAGCTTGAGCTGGGGCTTGGGCACTAAAACACTGCAAGGGGGTGGGCCTCAAAGTAGGGCCTCCAGCCCAGGCCGGAACATCTACACTGCAATTTTAGCCCCGCAGCCCAAGCCCCTTGAGCCCAAGTCAACTGACCTACACTCTGGGATTTGGTTCCTCAGGTTTTTTATTGCACCCTAAGAGTTCAACCTACAGACTGACAACATAAGCTTCCCACCCAATTACAACTGGTGGGATAGGTCATTGGGAAAGAGATAATCCTGGTCCATAAAGTTTGAGGGACCCATACTGCTTTGTTTTACATCTGGGCCTGGGCAACAACACATGAGTTGTTCATTTCTCCCTTTTATGAATGAACACATTTTAACTCTCTCTTTTGCATCCTCTTCAGCATCTCCTTTTCTATCCTGTTCTACTTTCTATCTCTCTCTTCCTGTTTTTTTTTTAACACATTATATGCTGTGGTTGCCATTGGACCATTTCTGCCAGCTCTGCTGAACTGCACAGTGACAAGAAAAATAGTGGAAAATCTCAATCTGCTATTTTATTTTACAAGTGATTTATCAGTGCTCTTGGTGAAGTTATGAGACGAGTATGGAAACTTTATTACATCATCGTAATTATTACTTTAACTAAGAGCATATTCTTAAACACATTCCACACCATTGTACTCATTGTAGTGCATTTATGCTGAAAATGTTTGCTGTTAAGCACTTTCTACTGACACTTTATTGTAAAAAACAGAATGTGAATGTTTGTATGATGATAAATGACATGACAATATCTGTCATTCTTACCTGGGCTATTTTACATTATCACATATTTCTTCTGTAAGAGTACCTAGAAACCCTAAATAAGTACTAAGCCCTTTGTACTAGGGACCATAACACACAATCCCTGAAGGTCACTGAGAGAAGCCTGAGGCTTATAGATCAAAAACATTTCAAAATAATGTCAATTAAGTTTGCAATATGGACATCCTTTTGTTATGCCCCTGATTGCTGCTACCTGAGTAGGTGTTTCCTCCCAATAAATAAATACCAAAAAAAAAAAAAAAAAAAGACAACAGGGAAGGCAATGAACCTAAACTTATAAAAATAAACCGTGATTGGAAATAGCAATACAAACTATACAACAGGGTATGTGAAATAAAGAAGGTGAAGTAAAAGCAGACTCACTTCAATCTTCGGTAAATTGTTAATGAGGATTATGATGGGACCACATCTACATCTGTAAAGCTCCTTGTACAACAGGGCCCTGAGCCAGATCAGGCACTAACATAACACAAATATTAATAAGATAATGATAATATATGTGTCACAGATTAAAGAGAAAACAAGACCAATTGTTAAGCGATAAAATAAAAGGTGAGAGAAAAGGGTTAGAATGTTTGACATCCATTAAATAAAGAGCAATAAGCAAATACAAATTCACTAGTAACTAATTAAATTCAGAAGGAAAAGGATTGAACAGTAGGAAGCAAGTTTAATTTACTGTAGAGCATGAGTAGAAAAGTTGCTGACAGCTTTGTTCTTCTTTGAAGGTTCTGTTCTGTGATTGTTCTAAATAAGTGACAGCTTCTCTGCATATGTATATCCCTTGCTATTTATGTTTAGAGAAATAATGATGTATGACATGAAACTTTTGGATAGGGACTAGAATTTAGGTAGTCTTCTTCCTAGATTAGTAACTTGCAAGTGAGTTCATATTTTGTATATAGAGGTTTTTTTGAGCCATCAGAAGTTCACTGGTGTTTGACCTATTTTATTTAAAGCTTCCATATGTATAAACCAATTCGATATTTCCTGTTTTATTTTTAATGTCAACACATCACATTTTAAAGCTATTGCTTTTTATTTATAAAACTGGCTACTATGCATTTTATGCAAATTGATCAAAAGTTGGAGAGCTTTGGGAGTAGGAGATTGATAAAAGAACTCAAAACAGAAAAGACTGATCCATGGAAAATATTGTTTTCTACTCCCACAGAAATCAAAGTCTCATGAACTATAAAGTATTTGTAGAATACATATGTTGTCTTATAAACAATAGTCTGAGTTATAGTATGTACTTCAAAATCCTTGCATTTTCCTTTAATGGAATTATTTGGGCAAATAGCTTCTCTGACTTTTTTTATTACTTTTCCTATTTTATCATTACTGTATTTTGTTCATGCTCCTTCAACACTTGACAGATTTAGGTATCTCTATAGTATCAGTTCCAACAGGAGCACTCTAAAAAAAATTTGCCTTGGGTGATATTTTGAGCATTTTATCAAAATACTCTCCAGTCATACCCTCTTCTCAATTCTTGACTGAATCTCCTATTCTTCTTCAAGTGATGTCCCTGGAAGTGCTCCAGTTTAGGTGTTCCTGCCCCCCTGCGCTTGTAATTGGAGATATATGGTAGCAGTGCTGGCTGGGTCGCACACGCGTGGTCCCCATCTCGTGCCACTTCAGGCAGTTATCCGGCATTGTGCAACCAACCGCACCTCAGTTCCTTCTCTACTACCTTTGGCTCAGGTCAGAGCATTTAGCAATGCCTCTGTATTTACCTTTTCTGGCTTAGTTTTTACCTACTACCTAAGTTAGATAGTTTTTCTTTCCTTTGTCCCTGTTATCTCTGTTATTCTTAAAAAGGAAAAAAATTTTTTTACTCATTAGAAGCTAAGTTTCAGTTGAACCTCTAGAATAGTTTTAGTCACTCCTTCAGAGAGAAAAACCTACCTGCATGGGAATGCCTGGTTCCCCGGGCTTTAAATGCTGCCTCACCTGCAGGTTTTCTATACCAATCTCTGACTGGCACTCACAGTGTATTCACTGTGTAGGCAATACACAGGTACCTCAGAAGTGCTCACCCTGCCATAAGCTAACAGCACATACCAGAAAGGCAAGAGACCTACAACTAAAACTCCTCATGGAGAGGTCTCTCAGACCAGCGCCTGAAGCATGAACCCCGCCTAGACAAAGCTCGTCGACCACAGCTTCTGACAAGGATTCCTTCTCTACAGCTCAGGCTTCTGACCATCCCACTAAAAAGGTGCACAGGAAGCGGGTTACCATGTCCCCGATGCAGGAATCATCCAAGAAATGCCTTCTGCAAACAGGCAAACACCATCAGTACTGACCACACTGGCCTTCCCGATGGCTGGAAGAGTGAGATCCTCCAGCACTGCCAGTGCTGTGAGAGCAAAGGTGTCTGAAAGAGACAGCTCTGAGATAAGCAACAAAGGGAAACTGAAATCCCACACCTCAGCACCAATAGAGCCAATTCTGCAACCAACATAGAGCGGCTCGGCACCCCCGCAGGCTGCAACTCACTCGGCCAGTATCGCATGCTCGGCGGTGCATGCCAGCACAGACATCGGCAACAACAAATATGGCACAGCACTCAGCACTGGCACCATGCTGCCCATGGTACAGGCACCGCAGCAGTTTTTGCGAGACAAAGACCTTATGGGGAGATCGACACCAGAGTCTCTGATTCTCCACATAGACACCACCCCGGTGCATTCGGCACCAAATCTCCTCATGACTCCACCACGTTCTGCCCACCTCTCTCCAGTGAGGAAGAAGATGATAAAGCAGGCCAAATATAGTATTCTCCACAATCTCCTTCCCACCAAGAACTACTCAAAACAGGACCCTTTCATGGAGCATACTACTCCGATCCCAGACACTCACAGTAGTACAGACAACCCTGGGTACCACCCATGCCTTTCTCACTACAGTGGGCATACTGGAATCCTCCTACATACAGGGTGAGCAGGCATCAATCACCTGCACCCTCAGTACTGGGGCCCTCGGAACTTACTGGAAAAAGGGACAAAGAGGAAGAGGAACCATCAGACCAGGAAGCGGCACCAGCAATCCACGTTTCATCATCCTCTCCAGACGATACCGAAGTGCCCCCATCTCCTAATATGGGACATGACTTTAAACAATTCCAAGACTTGTACAACAGGGTGGTGAGTTCACTAGATCATAGGTGCCAACTCCGTGGGTGCTCCGGGGCTGGAGCACGCATGGAAAAAAATTAGCGAGTGCTTAGCACTCACCAGCAGCCAAGCTCCCCCCAGCCCCTCCTTGCCTCCTCCTCCCCCAAGTGTGCCACATCCCTGCTCCTCCTCCTCCCTCCCAGTGCTTCGTGCCACCTAACAGCTGTTTGGCAGCGTTTTGGACTTTTTCGGAGGGAGGAGGAGGAGCGGGGACGTGGCATGCTCAGGAGAGGAGGCGGAGAAGAGCTAGGGCAGGGACTTGGGGGAAGGAGATGGAATAGAGAAGAGGGCGGTGCAGGGGCGGGAAGAGACGAGGAAGGCGTGGGGCCAGGGGGTCAAGCACCCACTGGGCAAAGGGAAAGCCTATGCACTAGACATCTCCAGGAAGCACAGCACAAACTCTTGAACATTCTATATATGTCATCCTCTTCCAAAATCACTCTTCCCATGTGTAGTGTGGCAGCTGCCCCTCTCCTTGAGAATTTAGGCTGCAGCAGGCCAGTGGGCCTGCGCAAATGGACAGCCAATAAGAAAAGGGCTTATTGGGAGCCAATCAGGGCCCAGATTGGAGGCAACCAATCAGGGTCAGGCTCAGCCCTATAAAAAGGCTGCTCAGGGAGGGAGCAGGCAGTCTGTCCCAGGCCTTTGATAGGGGAAGGTCTGTCTCCAGAGCTGGGAAACTAGCACCTGGGACAGCACAGTGCTGGGCAGGTCCGGGGAAGCAGAAGGGAACTCCAGACTGGTGTCTGCCAGACTGCAGGCCTTGAGGGGAAGGGCCTAGCTGGTGCGAGGGGACAAAGGGGAAGCAGCCCAGGGACGTGGACAGACTGAGGGAGAGAAGGAGGGCAGGACGGCTGCCACTAGAGGGTCCCTGGGTTGGGATCCAGAGTAGTGGGATGGCCTGGGTCCTCCCCTTCCCCCTTGCCTTACACTCAGCCGACGGGAGTGGCCGTCTAGGGCTGCACCAACCCCCTGCCAAGAGGGATGTGACTTTGAGAGTGCAATTGCCCACATTGGCCGGGGTGCAGAGAGACAGCTGATTGACCAACTCCTCCCCCAGAAGGGGGTGAGGAAGGACTAAGGGGCACTGCCGGAGGGCAGTGGCGCGAAGAGGATGCCGCAAGTTGGGAGCAACGCGAGTCCTCACGCCGACCGAGGGCAACACGACAGACAGGAGGGGGCTCTCCACTGGACTGAGCTAATTCCTGGAGTCACCAGTGGGAGGCACCATGGCGGTGAGTCCCAACTCCGTCACACCATGAATGATGTGATAATGGAACTGGTTAAGACCGTTTGGCAGACCCCAGCAACTATACCACCAACATGCAAAAGATCAGATAAAAAATATGTACCAGCAAAGGGGACAGCGTTTCTCTTTCACCCCGCACACCCAATTCGCTGGTGGTTGATGCAGTTCATGAACGGAGCAGACAACAACCCTACAAAAACATGCTTCGCTATAAGGATTGGAAGAGACTTGACTGCTTCAGCCGCAAGGCAGACTCCTTGGCTATACTCCACGTGCAGACAGCCAACTATGAAGCCTTGCTGGCTAAGTATGATCATAATAACAACACGAAACTTTCAGAATTCATGGACTTTATTCCAGATGACAAAAAAGAACAATTCACAGCACTTGTATCAGAAGGGCAACTTATATCTAAAACAGTCTTACAGGCTACACTAGATTCTGCAGACACAGCAGCAAGAACTGTAGTTAGCAACCACCGTAGTAATGAGAAGGGCATCCTGGCTCCACCTCTCCGGTTTCCCCAGGGAAGTGCAGTCGATGGTTGAAGACCTACCATTCGAGAGGCCCAAACTCTTCACTGCTAAAACTTACAATTCCCTGCTTACACTCAAGGACTTGAGGATGACACAGAGATAGCCTACACATCTATACACCTAGAACCAAGAAGCAACAGAGGAGTTGTTATGCCCCACAATGATATTAGCATACTCCATACTCGCAACAACATAGGAAGTATGAAAAAGAGGGTCAAAACCAGAGACTTGTGAGGAGACTCCAAGACTACTTCAGCTACTGCATCCCAACCATCGACGTCCAGACAGCAAATTTGAAACTTTGGTTGAGGGCCTGAGACCCCCACATCTTTCTGTGCTGGAAGCATCAACTCTTTCCTGACCATTTGGAGATTACCTAATCCATTCTAACCAATCTGGCAAACTATTACAATGGACAGATGGGTTTTTAGAAATTATGCAAACCGGGTATTCCATCCCCCTCTGCATGAGCTCAATAATAGTGCACCTATCCACCATCACAGCATTCCACCACAAAGGAGATGAATTGTCGATTTTTCCCCACCCAGTTAGTAAACGCTTCCTCAAAGACCTCACCCACATCTACCCAGAAGTTCCAAATCCTAACCCACCATGGGGCCTCAACCTAGTACTTTGTGTCATCATCAGCCTTCCATTTGAGCCCATGACGACATGCTCCCTACTACAGCTTTCCTTAAAGATTGCACTCGTAGTGGCCATTACAACCACCAGACAGGTAGGAGAGCTGGGAACTCTCATGGCTGAACCACCATACATGGTTTTCTTCAAAGATAAAGTTTGCCTCAGGCCATGCCCCAAGTTTCTACCTAAATTTGCTTCATCATTTCACCTCAATCAACCTATCCACTTATTGACATGCTACCCCAAACCACATGAGAATATATGGCAGTCCAAACTACATACCTTAGATGTATGCAGGGCAATAGCTTTTTACATAGACAGAACAAAATCTTTCCATAAATCTCCGAAAGTGTTCATCTCAATCACTGAATGATCCAAAGGGAACACCATGTCCAAACAGAGGTTACCCAAATGAATCTCGGACTGCATAAAACTGTGTTATCTCTAACATGATCTACAACCCCCTTATGGGAATTCACACGCATTCTACCAGGGCCTTATCAATCTCCATCGCATTCCTTAACAACGCTCCCATTACAGAAATCTGTAGCCCTGCAACCTGGGCCTCACCCAGTACATTTACTCAACATTATGAATTAGAACAACATGCAACCTCCGATGCCCTGTTCAGATTCACTGTAGCCTCATCTGCTACGACTTCAACTCCGAAGCCTCCTCCTTCCACCAGAGGGCACTGCTCTGAAGCCACCTAAAGTGGAACACCCACAGAGAAATCCCTTGAAGAAGGAGAGAGTAACTCACCTTGTGCAGTAATGTAGGTTCTTGACATGTGTGTCCCTGTGGGTGCTCCACTACCCTCCATCCTCTCCTCTACTTTAGAGTTTCATGCTAAGGCTCTGCAGTAGAGAAGGAACAGGGAGGAGGGGTGTTGGTCGCACAGTCCCAGATAACTGCCTGAAGTGGCCAAGATGGGGACCTCACATGTGCAACCCAGCCGGGCATTGCTACCATAAATTTCCGATTATGACCACAGGGGCACACGAACCCTAAAGTGGAGCACCCCTGGAGACACACAACTCAAAGAACCTACGTTACCGCACAAGGTGAGCAACTCTCTCTTATAGTCTTTTCAGAAAGAAAACAAATTATTAGAAATTAATTTTACAAGTGTGTCTGTATGTACAACAAATCTAAGGGCAAACAGTGACAGCAAGGACAACTATATCAACTGTCACTTGAGGAAGAATGGTGATTGGGTAATTTGAACTACTATGTAATAGTTATCCTACTACATACTATGTGATAGTAGGATGACTTTAGCATATTACTTTATTGAATACTTTAAAATACTAGCCCATCCATCCCAGACATGTTTTAAAAGCAAAATAATGTTCTGCTAAAGCACTTAAGCTGAACAAACTCTTCAGTAACTAGAGTTCCTGAGATCTATTTTATATCAAGTACACAGACAGCAAAAGAACCTCCATTCTGAGGATTTATTCTTAAAAAGTAGAGGGCTTGATTTTTCAGAAGCGCTGAAAATGAGACCCATGTTATATTTCTGCTGAATACACAGAAATTAATGCTTTTATTCTTAGTTAGTCCTGATGTTTTCCCCCTTATGCCAAGAACTTACTCAGCCAATATGAAATCCTGTAAACAGCTTGTCTCTTTAAAATACAATACACAATTTTAGAACACCAGTGTATTATGTTAGCCATTAAATTCTTGGCAATTAAATGATATAATCATGATTGAAAATGTTATCAGTAGTTCATTGAACAAATATATTCAAAGCAAGACAAATGGAATAATTAGATTAACTTTCAAATATGCATTTTGAAACATAAGCAAGTTACAATTTTTCTATATTGGAATATAAGTTTAATTTTTTTCCTTTAATCATATTATTTCTCAGAATCATTACTGGACAAAATATTTTTCGCTATAGGGTTTTTCTCTATATGCACCTGACATTTCATAAATGCCTACATATTTTTATTTCAAAATATCACATTTGGTGTAAAAATGTAGCACAAAAAATAAAAATAAAAAAAGCCTAAAGAATTCAGTTACTGCAACTCGTACATGGAAACAGCCATAATTTCTATTGATGAAAGAGCAGAATTAGGCAACAAAATAATTGAATACTAGTTCTACAAATAATAAAAAATGTGAATAAAACTCAATAAAGCCCTAATGATAAAAGCCTTCTGTTCATTTAGTTAGTTTTGCATTGATTGCGTATACTGTGCATAAGAGTCATACTTTAGGAATAATTAACAAAAACAAACAACCACTACAGGATGTAGGATCCCTAAGGCATTTTTGACATATTAAAAATACTATTTAAAAAAATATAGACTAGTAGTTTCCCCAAAACCAGAAATGGAACAAATTGAGATATCGTATCAACAAGACTTTAATGATATCTGACTATGTCTCAAATATGTCATTATTACATCTTCCCTCCAGAAAAGCCTGTTTTTAGTAAGTAAAAATGATCTTCTTGTTGCTCACTAAATTAAGCAAGTTGTCTTAGTGCCAATTACAGAAGGCCCAGTGCTCCTGTCTTATGAATTCTGTAGAATGGTTTCACATCCCAGTCTTCAGTTCTTGAGTATGAAAGGGGAAAGCAGGAGCCCTTTCTCCTAAGATCCTGCAGAACTCCATGAATACACTGCAGGATGGCAGCATTATCTCACGTGGCATTCCCCTCAACATACTGAACCCCCTACCCAAGAGGCAAATCAGAGACAGAAACTTGTGAGAATTTCATGGAATTGAGATCTGACTTCTCTGCCCCATCTGCTGAGGATTATCATCAACAAGAGCAAATCCTGCCAACCCTGACCTCTGGCAGAATGATGGAGAGAAAACCTGATGGAGGACAACTTGTTGGGTTTCCATCAGAAAGGGACAATAGGGCCCACAATATTCTGTGAAACATTTGTTAGCTTTTCACATATAAAATTGTAAGAGACCTTCATGCTTTAGACAGCTATGCAAATGTTATGGGAATTGTGTCCACTTCTGGTAGAGTAGTTTTATTTAGTAGTTTTGTACACCTCTACCCCGATGCAACGCTGTCCTCGGGAGCCAAAAAATCTTACCGCGTTATAGGTGAAACCAGGTTATATCGAACTTGCCTTGATCCACCAGAGCGCGCAGCCCCACCCCCCTGGAGCACTGCTTTACCATGTTATATCCGAATTTGTGTTATATCGGGTCATGTTATATTGGGGTGGTGGTGTACAGTATTGGGTAACTTTTAGCTTTTTATGTTAATTTTTAATCTTTTTAATAACAAAAAAATCTTGCTAATTACCATACTATAGATTGCAGTGCCCTGAGTAAAACACTGTTTGGTTGCCTTTTGTTTAACATTGTTCTGTTTAAAATAGGAAGTATAATTTGCATTTTTCTCTCCATTTACAAGGAAGTCCTTTGGTACTTTCAGTACAATAAAATTTACATGAAACAAGCTGTCATTGGAGAGCTGTCATTATGTGGTTGGAATTAAACGAGTCAATAATGGATAGCACACCTTAATTTATTAGCTACCTGTTCCAGAATTCCATTACAACAAAACATTAAGATGCTATCAGGTTAGGGAAGCAGTTTTAGCTCTTTGGGGGATGTTTATAGTGTCTTTCATGTAAATTAAAACTATCAGAGAGCTGAAGTTAGAGAGCACCGTGCACGCACACACATAGTTGCATCTTTAAAGGAGTTGGGGGTTATTGCAAGGATTGCAAATTTTGCTGACTATCAAGCAGGCTCCCTAATTCAGGGGTGGGCAAACCACAGCCAATGGGAGCTTCGGGGGAGGTACCCACAGGCGAGAGCAGCACACAGAGCCCTCTGTTCCCCCTCCCCCTGGGGCCGCAAGGACATGATGCCAGCTGCTTCCAGAGCATTACAGGGCCAGGGCAGGCAGGGAGCCTGCCTTAGACCCACTGCCACACCGGAGCCCGCACCCCGAGCCCCTCCTGCACCCCGCACCCCAACCCTGTGCCCTGAGCCCCCTCCTTCACCACAACCCCCTGCCACACCCTGCACCCCTCCTGCACTCCAACCCCCTGCCACATCCCACAGCCCTCCTGCACCTCAACCCCTGCCCTGAGTCCCCTCGTATACCCTGCACCTCTCCTGAGCCCCTTCCTGCACACTGCACCCCCACACACTCCTGCACTCCCTCCTGCACCCCAATCCCCTGCCCCAGCCCTACATTCATGGCCCTGCATGCAATTTCCCTGCCCAGATGTGGCCCTCAGGCCAAAAAGTTTGCCCACTCCTGCCCTAATTAATCTTGCTATCCTCCTCTTTCTGAAGTAATAGATTTTAATGGATTTTTTTCTTTCATTTGATTAAAGGGAAGCTAGTAAAGAATAACCAATAATACAGAAAAACCTTATAAAGCTTAGTGTAATTATTTGAGTTATATAATGCCTTTCACAAAGAGGGAAGGTGTTATGCTGTGTGTGTATGCACTCAGTTCAGTACTTAATTTTGTATTGTCTAGTTCACGTACAATGTATCCCATCATTATTTATACAGTTAAATAGTAGCATTACAAAGATAAACTAAATGGGCAGAAAAACTGAGACACGTTCCCTGTATAGAGTCAGGAGAGAAAAGACATTTTTTGATGAGATTTGGACACACAAGAGTCCATGATACCATGTTAATTGTGGCTTCACCCTGGTGTCCTGATTTTGCGCAAATGAGACAGTGAGCTACAGGAAGAACTATTCCAGGTGTAGAACCTGCAGGGGAGAATGCTGTGACACTAACAGTGGTGCAATTGTGTAAAGAGTTTACAAATGAAGCTAAAGATAGTGAAACAGAAGGATTGGCCTGGGGAGCAGAGGAAAATAAGATGAATAAGAGCACAATCTTGTCAACAATACACTATATAGTAGAATAAAATGAGGAAGAAAATACCTTGTCCAATTACTTAACTGAATAATTTAATTAAGTAGCATGTTGGTGCCTAAGAAGAAATTTGACCAGGACACCAGGGCTAACAAAAATACTGAACTGATCTTTAATGACTGTGAGTGTTCAGAAGCTTAAGTTTCGTATCTCAGTTGAAAGAGGTATGCAGCACTTTGTGCCCCATGCAATGGTGGACATTGGCTCATTTCTGAGGAAGGAGTAGCAATTACTAGTTAATCAATAGCACTCCCACAAGCATCTGAGTTCATCCTCAAAGCCTCCCATCCAAATCCTTACCCAGCGTATTACTGTTTAGGATATAAGATCTGACAAGATTATACATAGCTTGGGGTGCTATGGCTGTAGGCATGAAGGTGAAAAAATTAAGAAGGAAGGAGGCAGAAGGTGAGAATTCTTGTTCAGCATCTCATTGAAAAGATTGTTAGGATCACCAAGAAAAATAAAATACCGGTGATTAATACAGTGTACTTGAAATCATCAGAATTGATTTTATTAATTTTTGATGAGTTGGCAAAATAGTTTTCTTGATTTTACAGCCTTCTGAGTGGTAAAGACCAAATGGGATAAGACCATTTTTAATTGTAGGGTATTTTTTTAAAATAAAATAAAAGCACAATTTAAGTGAGGAAAATATAGCTCAAAACCACCTGAAACCCACCATTTATTCCTGAATGTTTCATAGGATCATAATGATAGAAAAGGCATTTTAGATAATCAAGTCTGTCTCCAGGATTCTTGCAGGATATATTCGCTTGATGGAGAATGAATCTGGTACTGAAACTGAAGCTATTCTTGATCTTAGCCAGAAAGGAAAGTAGTGATAGGGCACACAGAAATGCAGAGCCTGATTTTCTATTTCTTTTTGTCTCATATTATCATGAACACTTCTGTAAAGTGAGTGGTAAATGCTACCATTCTGATTTGACAGTGTTTAATATTCACTTTGGAGAAGTGCACATGACTACGTAAAGTCATAGCAGTGAAGAATCAGGTCGAAAATTCCTACAAACAGTAGCTTCACCTCTTTTATCCACTGTTTTGAAATATGTTAGAGAAGTATCTAGCACAGAAGTGAGTTATTTTAAACTTCACTCATTCTACTTTCCTTCAAAGTCAGTGTCTTATGGTGACAAGTACAAACTAAATAAATTGTTTTTAGTTCGGGCGATGGGGGTGATATCCAATAGACTTTAACATTAATTTTAGGTAAGAGTTTTCATCTTGGATAACCCAAGGAGATTATATATACTCAGGACCGGCGCCAGGGTTTCTGGCGCCCTAGGTGCTGGGCCATTTCGCTGCCCCGCGCATGGGTCTCGCAGCTCCGGTGGACCTGCCGCAGTCGTGCCTGCAGAGGGTCCTGTGGTCCGCGGCTCCGGTGGAGCTGCCGCAGTGGTGCCTGCAGGAGGTCCACCAGAGCCACGGGAGCAGCAAACTGTCTGCAGAAATGCCTGCGGCAGCTCTACTGAAGCCTTGGGACCAGGGGACCCTCTGCAGGCACGACTGCGGCAGGTCAACCGAAGCCGCCTGCCGCCTCCCCGGCAAAATGCCGCCCCCTCCATAATCCTGGCGCCCTAGGCGACTGCCTAAGTCTCTTAAATGCAAGCGCTGGCCCTGTATATACTACTCTTTCTCTCATATGAATGCCTGGGGTGAAATATCTTTGACACCTTACTTGGTACATTTAAATCTTAAATGAGCCAAACACTGGTAATATTTATCTGTCAAATATAAAAAACTTTGGGCCTGAGTCTATCCCACACTACCGTCCCATGAGCCCTAGCATAAAGGGGACAGAACAGCTCCTTTGGGAATTCTTTTATTAAGAGATTCCCCACCTAGTGTGGTGACTGACAGAGCTGTCATATATCAACTTCCTACACAGCCCACAGTGGATGTGATGGGCCACACTATACTCCAGCTACTGTGGGCTGCAGAAGAACACACAGGAGCTACATAAGATTGTTCTAACTTAGAGTAACTGTGGCAATTGCTCTAAGTCCTACAAGGAACTACGTGGGCTTCTTACCAGAGCCAAAAAGTCAAACTGACATTAAGCTGCCTTTAGGTGCAGCCCATTGTTGCTTTTGTTTGGGGTATTCACAAAGACTAAATTATTTTTAAAATCATTGAAAACTTGTTCCATAATTTCCCCACATACTCTGTGACTTTGGTCATTTTATTAATTTTAATCCACTAATAAGATGCTGTCCATCTTGCAAATTGACTATTGATTTTAAAATAGACTGATTTATTACTAAGGATTATGAAGGAATAAAGCCTTAAAAGATCTCCACTGAAATTTCTTCGTGAAAACATCTCACCACAGCTCTTGGATTTCAAAAATGAAACTAAAGGAATTTTTAATAGTGGTTTGCTATAATGTTCCCTCCACTGCAGGGTAACCAAGATCAGTAATGGAAAACCAATTAAACAGATTCTAATGTCTGAAACACTATACCTGTCAGATCAGAACTTTTTTTTATTTTAGTTTCTTAATAGAACAGAGCTTTACCATCCCTATTCAACATAAAATCTACAGTTCTGTTCATCCATGTAGGAATGTATCTATCTCTAGTATTTTATTTATAGTGACATTCACCATAATATCTATTTAGTATTTTATTGGTCTTGTAGATCAGCTCTTGAATGTAAGGGATTCTCTGCATCATGTGGTTATATATACTATCTAAAACTTGGATTAGCACAGGACCTCTTGAAGCAGTGAGGTGAGCCTTTGTATTTGAGAACAACCTTTGGGCTCACAGATAATGCTATTCTCAGTGAGCTATAAATGACATTTATGCAGGAGCTATAGGGTTTGAAACTGGCAATAGAGAAGGTTTATTTTCAAGTCTTGAAAAGTTGCCTACTCACACAGTACAAGTAGGAAGGTTTCTCAGGCAAGTGCCATCAGCAGCTGCAGAATTTAAGCTCTCCTTAAAACAAAAAGAGTTTCTTAGCTTATATGCTAGTGAAGATAACCTTCTAAATGTGAACAGACTACAGACTAATGCAGTGTTGTCTTCCCAAAAGACAACTCTACCGCCTCTAGTGCACATGGCTTTCCTTTGAGAGTTTTCACTGCCATTTAGAAACCTGTGAGCTATAGTGAAACTAACAAAAATATAATGGTAGAGGCACACCCTGTTTCTAGCAGCCAGGAGGCTGGAAAGAGGTGAAACAGCAGAAAAACGCCTGATGCACCTGTCAGGAGGCTGATTAGTGTCAGGATGACAAAAACTCCCATTTGCATCATCTAGGAAGACTATAAAGTCTGTATTCCTTCTCCTTTCCTACAGCCCTAAGGGTTTGTTGACAGCTTCAAATGTATTAGATTAGCCAGTCATTGATGAGAAAAACAGAAGCCCTGTGCATAATTGCAAAGCTGTTTGTAATTCCATGTGTAGCATTTTATGCAGAGTATTTAATAAGCTAATTGTGGATATTTGCAACTATTTTCCATGTAACTAAACTCTGTTGTTTTTTTTTTAAAAGGTGGGTTTAGTGCTCATGTAGCTATAGTGCAGGAAGCCTCTGTTTCATCTACAGGGCAGCCGTGCAAGCTTCCTACACACACTGCCCCACCAGGCTTGAGCTGGGGGAAGTGACCTCCAGCGGCTGTCGGGGTAGCTGAGTCTCTATGCCCATGGAGCTCTGGGCCACTCTGCTGGATTGCAAAGTGTGATGGTAAATTTGGGATGCAGGAGCTAGAAATTAGACCCACCAAACTCACTCATAGTGGGCCCAACAAACATCCATTAGATGGAAACAACTTTTAATTCCTGCTGAGCTGGGCGGGAAGTGCTAATGTTCCACCTTCAAGAGTGAAGGTGTTTTTTTTTTCTGGAAAATAAGCTTCTTAAAACAAGTTGTGATATTTTTGGAACTTGCAAAGGAAGCATCTTCCATTCTCTGCACACAAAAGCACACAAAGCAACATCTTGCACACGCTGCTTTGTCTTCTTTGTATAAACCAGGGGTTCTCAAACTAGGGGTCACAAGGTTATTACATGGGGGGTCGTGAGATGTCAGCCTCCACCCCGCTTCGCCTCCAGCATTTATTATGGTGTTAAATATATAAAAAAGTGTTTTGAATTTATAAGGGGGGGTCACATTCAGAGGCTTGCTATGTGAAAGGGGTCACCTGTACAAAAGTTTGAGAACAACTGGTATAAACCTTCTAATATGTCTGCGTCCCACCCTATTCTTAAGGGGACAGCTCTCGTTAACCAGAATATAAATACTAAAAATACACTACAATAAAACAAATATTAACGTAACATTCAAATTCACCTCTAAATATGTTTTCTAAAATAAAGCTATTCTATTAATGATTCCAGAGTCCTCATGTACACCATCCTCCCACAAAAAACAAAGTTAGCAGCCAGTTTTGAACCTGCAGAGTTCAAAGCACAGCACAGACCTCTACCATCTCAGCTATAGGAGAAGAGGAAGATAGGTTGTTATTCTCTATGATGAGCAGACAAAAGGGGGAGGTCAGACACCCACACCCACTGCATCATGTGGTGGTCTAGCACCAGAAACTTGGGAGCAGAATAAGGTCTACTGATTAGATAGCAAGCATATCCAAATGTAATGATGCCCCTGTATGGATGATACGCAGTACTTGAGACAGGGATCTCTGTCTCTAAAAACATGGAGACTGTACCTGCCATTGTACCTAAAGCGCTACATACATGAACGTGGAGGCAGTATCAGACTCAAAGCTCTATATGTGGGCAAGTCATTAGAGAAGGACATAGATCAACAAGCATATAATTTGGGGCATTTCTTCTGAAAGGCAGCGTAGCAAAGTGGAATGAGGCTTGAGTCTGTCATGATAGAGAGCTGAGTCCTATTCCCAGCTCTGATTTTGTCTGATCTGCGTTATCTGCTCTGCCCAATGGGTGAATGATAGTTGCCACCCCTAAAGTAAGGGTACAAACCCTTGATTAATAAGGATTGTGAAGTGCTTATGAATATTAAGAACAGACAGTAGAAGTGCTGGAATTAGAACTCAAGAGCTTTTGGTTTGTAGCCCAGTGCACCTAAGAATACAGGATGTTGAATTGGGGAACGTCTGTCTGTGTGAGATTTTACAAATTGTGTGGGATTGAGCCACCGTTGGCAGGTCTGCTTGTGCAGTGTCCATAGTCAGAAATACTCTGGTAGGAATCCTAGCAGCATAAGGATGAGTTGGCATTGCCTGGAACATTGTAACCCCTCCCACCACATATACTGTTCAGTCTTTAGGTAGTAAGCTTTCTTCCTTAGCAATTACTGGTGATAACATTTTCAAGCCTAACATTTGCTTGGGGGTGGGATGGGGGGTTGTATTTGTGGAAAGCTGAGTGGAGCATGAAAGAACAATGAGGTAATTTAGAAAAAAAGTATATGGTATAAAATATGAGAGAGACTGAGCAATGAAGAAGAGAAAGGAAGAAAGGGGCAGAAAGTGAAGAAAACAGAGTAGGCTGAGAAAGAATAATCTTTGGGGGATTGCAGGGGAGGGAGGCAGAGTCAAAAGGATACTAATACAGCACAGGAAAAGACAGAACATGCTCTGTTGAAGTAGGGGGGGGAAATGGAAGTGAAGCCTGGAAGGAAATGATGGCATTATATAAGCCAGGGAAGTGCAGTGAGTTGCATTTTAAAAATACATTAAGTAAAAAGTTATAATTGAACACAGAACAGAAGGAACAGCACTGAATGTTTTATTCCTTTAATCTGGAGAAGGTATGTCCTTTGTGGTTTGGAGATGCAGAGATAGGGGTGGAGGGTCATCCTGAGTTATAGGCTTAGCTCTAGGATAGTAGGTGTTGGGTACGTTTTTCAACCCTTATTTATTTTAATCTTATAAAAATGACATAGTTTGAAATTGTGAAACATTAAACTTTATCAGCATCCACAATGATCGTTAGTCCCATTTATTTGTATTTACTTGAACTCTAAGCTCTTTGGGGGAGGGACCATCTTTTCATTATTCATTAGGAATACAATGTCTCGCACAATGGGGTGCAGACTGTGGCCGCTATGTGTTATCCTAACATGAACAATAAATACTTCAGTTACATCACACACACAAACTCATTTAGGCTGATATTCCTGTAGTTTTTATGTTGTGCTGTATACTCAGAAACGCAAGGAGTTTCATTCAGGATTTAGGTTCAAACTTGATTCTTTACTTGCGCCACTGTGTGCTATGGCCATCTATTTGTATTTCATGCATCTCCACAATTCCCTTTCTGAACAAGCGAAGAGGCTCTTTTGGTTTTCTAGGAAAATAGTGATAAGTAATTTTAAATTTATGAATATTAAAAATAACAAATCCGCCATCTCCATTGTGTGAATTATTTCACCTTCCAGATAGTCTTTGCATAAAGAATCATTATAATGGTTGGATAAATTTGTTTCTTTTTCCTGAGTCCACAGCAGGTCTCCCACCTTTGCTGAAATCCTCTCACAGTCTCAGCAAGTCTGATAATCTCTGCTAGGCCAGTTGCTGTTCCCAAATCTTGCAAAGTGCCAGGACACCCTCAGTGTTGGATGGGAGGGGAAATTCATGCTTCCTGGCAAAAATTTGGCCTTCCGAAGATATGTAAAGAAGAGCCAGTTAAAATTTCAGGAGAGAGAGAGATACTTGTCATAGCCATCATAGATATTCTATCCTTATTTAGAAAATTAAGTAGAGGGAATTGACAGGAGATGGTAGTGACTGAGGAAGGAAAAGAAAAGCCTGGGGACAACCAGAACTTCTGATTAAGGAGCAGGAGAGGGAAGACAAATGTCTGGAAGGTTCAGATCAGTATCAAACTATCTTCTCCGAACTAATCTTCTCCATTTCTTGAGTTGCACCCTGACTATTTTTTTAAACTGTTCCAATACCTCGTGTTGGAAATCAATAGCCAATTTAGCAGGCTACTTCTGCATATTGGGTAGAAACATACCAAGTTCACATTTACATTCTGAAGGCATTCTTCACTCAGGTTTCCCCTGACCAACTAGGGAAGTAGTAGACTGTTCAGACTCAAAAAAAAACAACAAAAAACAATTCCCAGAAGATCTACGAATGCTTTGTCCCTCCAGCACAGTTACTCCATCACTTGTTAGCATGGTTCCCCAGTTAGCTGATTTTAACTAAGAACTCCTGTTCTGAGAGGCAGGGTGGAATGAGAGAAGAATTAGATGATTTCCACATCATAACAGGAAAAGCAGATAAGCACTTTTCTACACAGGATAATTGATTGGAATAACTATTCCAGAATAAAATATTCTGCATGAGCTATTCCAGAATAATTCCCCAGATAGACACACTATTCTGGAATAATTGTTAAGCTTCTGAGCGGAGTAATTATTCTGACATAAAATGCTCTTTATTCTGGAATATTATGTCCATACTGGAAACTATTCTCATCAATTCCTCCATATTGACAAGCTCCGATTTAGTACTGAAAGTGAAAGCAAATTTTCACCATGTTGTTACGATTGCTGGAATCAATACTAGGTGAATTTTGTGATGAGTCACAGCTTGAATTTTTAATGCCATAGCAAGCGATGAACAGAACATGATTTTCGAACAATGCTGGCAGGTAACTTTGAATAAAAAATAAATTTGAGACAATCATGAACTGTCCATAGTTACTCAATGAACTCCGTTGAAATTAAATAAATTAGTTATGAATAATTCACTCAGCTCTATCTCATGTGGAGGGACTGAGCAGAGGTATCTTGCAGGGAAATGCATATTGGGCCAATTTTGCTCACAGTTAGACAGGTGCAACCCCATTGAAGTAATTGGGTTGCACAGATGTAGCAGAGAATAGAATTTGGCTCACTCTGTTCACTTTCCAGCTATTCTACAGATCTCATTTGCTAGTAATTTAACAGTAAATCCATTTCTCTGCTTCCTTCTGTATTCCCACATTAATTGGACAGATTTCTTGCAAGCAAAATTTTTTAAAGTTTCATAGTCCTGTTCGTTGGATTTATATCTGTTTCTCTTAGATGAGTTAAATGTAAGGCCACAAAAATACACATTTGGGAAATGAATAGAGGCCAATTGAGTCATCAAAGCTCACCTGCTCAAGTTTAGTACTCTGTTGTCCTTAGGATGCAGTATAATGATTGCTGAAGTTACTATACCCATTGTTCTTGGCCTCAAAAACTATGGCTTCGAGGCTGTTCCAGGTATTCATCTCTATGCAAGAAGTTCTGATTGATGTCAGTCCTAAATTGCTTTTTCTCTAATGCTTACTTACACTATCCCTATTTTTTCTGGTATTGATGACAAGTTAAAAATATTGGACCAAATTCTACTCTCATTTACACCATTGTAAAACTGGAGTTATTCCAGATTTCCCAAGTCTGACTGAGAGCAGAATTTGACCCATTAACTCCAGCTATTCTATGCCATTTGCAATTGATGGAATTTCAAATAAATCATCCCTTTACAGTCTTATTTGTATTTCTTCTAGTTTCACAAATGCATATTGTGACAATTTTTTTATTCAAGATTAAAGTACCTGGTTTTTGGCCCCTCTTTGATTTAGTTGGGGATTGGTCCTGCTTTGAGACTGATGGGGTGAACTAGGCATTCACTGCCTGCTGCCTTGATGCTCCCTGTCCCAGGAAATACTGCTTTAAAAAAAGAAGGGCAGCAAATTTTGGACCTCTGGAGTTGCCTAGAAAGGCCTCCAACAGTCAACAAGAAGGGCTGGGAGCATGTGTCAGCCAGTCATGATCCAGTGGGCCAAATTAAAAGGGTCTCATTGCTTCCATCAAATGGCAGTTCCTGGGTGAAGCCAATGGATGGACATATGGAGCGATCTGTCTATCTTCCCCCCTGCTTAACCTAAGAAGCTAGTCTGGATCAGGGCCCATTGCTAAATTTGCATTTAAGTCACTGAGAGACTTTGATTTACTTTGTGTGAGTGTAAGGCTCAGGAAGACTAACCTGATTTAGACATCAGTGAGACAGACTTGAAAACTAGGTGAGCTGACTTTGTGAGATACTCAATGGCTCAGGTGAGCTGGTGACAGGGACCTAATCACAACTTTGCTGCTGTAATTCTGTCCCAGAGTAACAGTTCCAATGGTGACACAAGAGCATCAGTACCGACTTCAGGGTATACGGTTAATAACCAGGACACAGACACACATTGGTTGTGAGTTCTATACTTAGATTTCATCAACAACTGCACCATGTGCAAACTCCTCAGGCACTTTAACAACCTTAATATGCAGTCACAGAAAATCCTCTTGTGTTCTCTAGTCCGTCATGCCTGACTAATCTAATTGTCTTCTATGGTGAGATAACTGGCTCTGTGGATGAGGGGAAAGCAGTGGACATGTTATTCCTTGACTTTAGCAAAGCTTTTGATAAGATCTTCCACAGTATTCTTGCTGGCGTGTTAAAGAAGTATGGGCTGGATGAACGGACTAGAAAAGCTGGCTAGATCGTCGGGCTCAATGAGTAGTGATCAATGGCTCTATGTCTAGCTGGCAGCTGGTATCAAGTGGAGTGCCTAAAGGGTCGGTCCTGGGGCCAGTTTTGTTCAATATCCTCATTAATGATCTGGAGGATGGCGTGGACTGCACCCTCAGCAATTTTGCAGATGACACTAAACAGGGAGGAGTGGTAGATACGCTGGAGGGTAGGGATCGATACAGAGGGACCTAGACAAATTGGAGGATTGGGCCAAAAGAAATCTGATAAGGTTCAACACGGACAAGTGCAGAATCCTGCACTTAGGATGGAAGAATCCCCTGCACTGCTACAGGCTGGGGACCAACTGGCTAAGCACCAGTTCTGCAGAATAGTACCTGGGGATTACAGTGGACGAGAAGCTGGATATGAGTCAACAATGTGCCCTTGTTGCCAAGAAGGCTAAACACATATTGAGCTGCATTAGTAGGAGCATTGCCCCTTTATTCGACACTGCTGAGGCCTCAGCTGGAGTACTGTGTCCAGTTTTGGGCCCCATGCTACAAGAAGGATGTGGGAAAATTGGAAAGAGTCCAGCGGAAAGCAACAAAAATGATTAGGGAGCTGGAGCACATAACTTATGAGGAGAGGCTGAGGGAACTGGAATTGTTTAGTCTGCAGAAGAGAAGAATGAGGAGGGATTTTGTAGCCGCTTTCAACTATCTGAAAGGGGGTTCCAAAGAGGATGGATCTAGACTGTTCTCAGTGGTACCAGATGACAGAACAAGGAGTAATGGTCTCAAGTTGCAGTGGGGGAGGTCTAGGTTGGATATTAGGAAAAACTGTTTCACTAGGAGCTTGGTGAAGCACTGGAATGGGTTACCTAGGGAGGTGGTGGAATCTCCTTCCTTAGAGGGTTTTAAGGTCAGGCTTGACAAAGCACTGGCTGGGATGATTTAGTTGGGGATTAGTCCTGCTTTGAGCAGGGGGTTGGACTAGATGACCTCCTGAGGTCCCTTCCAACCCTAATATTCTATGATTCTATGATTTATTAAATAGAAAGAAGAAATTCAAGAGTTATTTTCAAGGTTAAGGCAAGTGAATATAGACACATTAATGAGTTACAGGCTTAGGTTTCAAGAGGTAATATAGATTTCTATAATCAGCAAGCTCTGTTTGATGTTCAGGGCTAACCCCAGCTAAGCAGCTGAGGATCTCTTGCTTATGCCTAGAAACACCTTGCCCCTCTTCCCTCCCTCCCCAAGTCCAAGCAGCATAGAGATATCTAGTTCCTTTTGTTTTAATCCCCCTCCTGACATATGCTCTGAGCTGCAACTCTGCTGATGGGAGAAGTGCATTGCATAACTCATCTTCATTGGGAGGAGAGCAGGACCATACGTATCTTTTGTCCTTTTCTTGACAGTTTCTCAATTCAGAATTAGGGAGTTTCCAGATGTAAGATCTAACCAGAGCCCATCTGGTATGGATGGGTCTCCTTTTTTGGGAGGGACATAACCATTTCTGTAGAAGAGCAGATCTGCATACTAATTAATGACCCTCTCCTGTCTGATGATTTATACAGCCAGAGGCTCACAGTACAATACTCAAATATTACATTACAATATAGAACACAGATATTACAAGTAAGCTTAATGCATACAGCACCTCACAAGCATTCAGTAGAGTCCAAACACCCAATCCTTTATTATTCTAATATCTGTTCTATCAATATTAACCCATAAGTGAAAGTGAACCAGACTGATTCCAGCTATGCATCTGTTAGTGTCCAGCTGAGACCTGGGGATCTTGGCATAAACAGACACCTGGAGGCCTGCCAGCATCAAACCCAGATCATCCAAGGCAGATCCACTTGGAAAGCAGGAGTGACCTCTGGCTCTCCCCAGGTGAATTCCCTGTACTGTTGCTTTGTGCAGCTAACTCAACCAAAAATAATTGTAGGGGTGGGAGGTGAGGAGCAGAAGCGATGCTTCTCACTGCTCTTCCTTCTTTCTGTGCTGAAATCCACCTACATATAACCGTCCTCTATGTCTCCTCTTTGGCTCCTAGTAATGATGCTGAGGGAAACCCAGCCACACAGGGAACAGAAGTTATATATATAAAATGATGGGGTCTAAATTAGCTGTTACCACACAAGAAAGAGATCTTGGAGTCATTATGGATAGTTCTCTGAAAACATCCACTCAATGTGCAGCGGCAGTCAAAAAAGCAGTCAGAATGCTGGGAATAATTAGGAAAGGGATAGATAATAGGACAGAAAATATCATGTTGCCTCTATATAAATCCATGGTACACCCACATCTTGAATACTGTGTGCAGATATGGTTGCCCCATCTCAAAAAAGATATATTAGAATTGGAAAAGGTTCAGAAAAGGGCAACAAAAATGATTAGGGGTATGGAACGGCTTCTGTATGAGAAGACGGCCCTTATACCTGGCTGAAGTCTTACTGAAGTCATTGGGGTCTTGGCAGAGTTTCATCCACATGAGTCAGAAAGCACAATGGTTAGGACCATAATAGGTTTGGTGGCTCATTCAGGATGAAATATGTTGTCTAAATGTAAAATTTCAGGGGGTTTGTTTCGTTATTAAAAGCAACATTTTTATTTTTGCCTATAGAGAACAAAATTAACAGAAAGGAAGATATTTTCATATAACATGCTCCTATATCGGTTATGTTCCATCCAGCTATACATCCTAGCCTTCTGTTGCTTAGAGGGAGGAGAGAACCGTGCAACTGTACGGGATTTAGAAAGTCTTAAGACTCTTCCTTTCTAAGTCAACCTTAAATGCTTAAGTTTCTTTCTTCATACGTAATGGGCATTGTGTCCTGCCAACCTGAACATGGAGGAATTTGGCTTGAATAGAGGTTAGCATTCAGTTAAAAAAATAAAACCAACTTGCTCTTGCTCATCCATAGTCAGTTACACAATTGATGGAAAATCATCTTTTAGGAAATGAAAGAAAATAAATGTTTTATCCGATATCAAAAGTATAGATGAAATCCCTGTTTCTGCCCACTAGTAACTGACTGATTGTATCAGTGCTTCTATTCAGATTAAAATGGGTTTTAACTACTGATGTCAACAAAAAAACAAAATGATTTACACCATACTTCCACCTGTTTTAATGTGCACAACTTCCAAAAGAGAAGAAACCAATAATAATTAAAAGTGTTGACATTTTCAGATTGAAACGATCACATCATCTGCACTCCACCACCAAAATAAACTGAGTAACATACCTAAGCAGTAGATATTATTTAGGTGTTATTTCATTTTTAGTCCTTGTGGTCATATACTTAAAACTAACCACAATAAAACCACAAAAACATACAATAAACAAAGATCACTAACCTGGTATTTTGCACACACAAAGAATTGTATTAGAAAGAGACATTGACAGATGACATTAGGCATGTTCTTTTAAAGTTATTTTAAGTGAATTTGTTTATTTTGTTTTAATATAGTGCTGTGGATTATGAAGCAATCCATTTAATGAAGGAAATTGATCGACTGCCATTAAAAGATGGAAGTTGACTGGCTGCAGCCTTGCTGAATTAGTCCACCCACAAACATTAGTTGAGCTGTGAGTAGCTCAGACACAGCAGAGTGATTTTTACCAATGCCAGCCAAACAGCTGTCTTCTTATTACACGGTGATAGAAAAGGTCTTACTGTGGACCTCTAGATTTGCTGACCTGGAAATATACTTTTGTTTTTATTGGCAAAAGGGGCGATCAGGGTTAACAATGACTCCTGTAGTTTAAGGTTGCTTGACAGTTTCTGTTATAACACTTAGACCAGGATTTCCAAAAATGCATACCTAAATTAAAAACCTTATTTAGGCATTTAAATAGGTGGCCTGGGTTTCAAAACCATGGAGCACCCAGCAATTCCCCTCCCACTTCCTAGTAAGTCAGTAATGTAATTGGAAGGGGAACTATTGGTGCTCAGCACTTTGGTAAATCAAGTCACTTATTTAGATGCCTTAAATCTGCTTTTAGGACTCTTAAGTTTAGGCATCCATTTTTGCAAATCTTGGCCTCAATTCCTTAGCTCCTTGAATTACTCCAGAGCAGGCCAGGACAGATTTCCAACGTTGTTTGAGAAAAGTGAGGCCTGGAAAAAGGGGTCATTCTCCTCCTTCCTCATCTCACAGAAACCTGAGGGGAATGTACACAAGGCTATAAGCCAGATGGCTGAGTTCTGTTTTGACCTCTTGCATTGACTGGTCTTACCAGTCCTCTTGACATCTTGCTCCTTATGAAAGTATAGCATTCATACTATTTTACAGACAGAGAAACTGAGCCACAAAGATATTTAAGCAACTTTCCCAACCCAACAATAAGTCTGTGGCAAATCTAAAAGTATAACCCTGTCTCTGTGTATAAGATGTTACTTTCACTAGATTTGTGGTTCTGTGGATCACGACCTTGTTTTAATGAGGTTGCTAGGGCTGGCTTAGACTTGCTGGGGCCCGAGGCCAAATCCCAAGCCCCAACACTGGGGCTGAGGCTGAAGTCCATGGGCTCAAGCCCTGGGTGGCCGGGCTCAGGTTACAGGCCCCATGCATGGGGCTGAAACCCTTGGGCTTGGGCTTTGGCCCGGGGTGGTGGAGCTCTGGCTTTGATTATCCCACCATCCCCATCCACAGTGGCAGGGCTCGGCTTCAGTCCCTCCTCCTGGGTCATGAAGTAATTTTTGTTGTCAGAAGGGGATCGTAATGCAAAGAAATTTCAGAACCCCTGCAGTAGATTACAGTACCTCTCTGGAAAATTGTTTCAAATCTATGATTAGTTGTCCCACCTGTACATGAATTCTGCTTTCTCCCTCCCCATTAATGGAGATCTGGATTTAAAGTATGATTGGAAACATTTAAAATGTAACATTAAGCATGGCAAAGTCCTTTTCTTTATATATATGTCCAGTGAAATTAAATGCTAAAAACTATAGTTAGATCGCATTAACAATGCACCATTTAAAATTGTAAAGAGTCAGAAGGCAAAAATTAAGATTCCCTTATTAACACATCTATGATACACACCTTGCAATTAGTTTATAATACATTTTAGAACTTAAGAAATAAATGGAGTCACATATTTAACCAGAAAACAGGAATAAAAAATGCTGCATACAGTATGTACAACATGACCAAGTTCATCTTGTTGATCCTTAACTTTTACTTTTAATTTTTTTTTAAATGTTAACTGTGTGGCCTGAGTGTTGTATAATCGTACATATTTCCTCTGATATGATAAAATGGATGAAGAATCATATTGCATGAAAGGATTTCAGTAAATTAGTCCATTAAAAAAGTTATCCTCCAACAAATAATACTGAAAACTTGTATTGATGTTACCTGTGACCAAACAAACTATGTCCTAAAATATTCCCTTTTTGAGACTGATGGACAATTATTCATTTATGCAAACCCCTATAGTGATGTCAGTGGGAAATCTGACAAGGGAACTGCATTGAACTTTTTTATACAATGATATGGCAAGAGAAACATTCTTTATGTTATGGTTGATTTAATTATTCTGTGTCTTATACAATATGAATAATGAAACGGGGGTTGGATTTAACTCACAATGAATTAGTTTTGCTGTGATAAACACTTCAACTTTGTTTTGCTATTTCATCAGCCACAAAAGCTTCTTATTGCTTTGTATACTCTTCTGCCATGAACCTTATCCCCAAAACAATTTTTTCAAGTGCTTGTGATTAAATAAAAGTCATTGTGCCCTTTGCCAACTTCCCAGTGGAATGATACTCCGTGATAATACAGTACAAAAAGAATAAGGAAAATACTAGGAGCTTACTTGCCTATGAAACAAGTCTGAGAAATGTTAGCATCCCATCAAATACAAATTTTAACACGAT
The DNA here is from genome assembly GCF_007399415.2 of Gopherus evgoodei. Classification (NCBI taxonomy): domain Eukaryota; kingdom Metazoa; phylum Chordata; order Testudines; family Testudinidae; genus Gopherus; species Gopherus evgoodei. The sequence goes on along the minus strand of NC_044322.1, from coordinate 191,726,094 downwards.
TTTTATATGTTTTAGCTGATGGGTATATATTTGTACCCAAAAAAATTGCAGTGATGTTGGTTCAGGAAGATTGTCTTGGAAGCTCAAAGCATAATCTCAGTTTTCAGATGTTAATTTTGATACAACGTTAGTCAATACTGCAGTCGTGACACTTTATATTGGAAGCTGGCACGTCAATAAGCCCCTCAAACTTTATTCTCTAAAGTAAGTATATAAGCATTCTGCAACTTTTGATTTAACTTTTCATTGTGCAGGCATTGTCTGAATGTTACTAACCACTGAAAAATATTATAAATGACAAGAATAAATGTAAATTCCCACCTGATATATTAATTCTATAATGAAAACCTTTCCAGTTAGGATATTTCTAAGGTGCTGCTGCTGTTTTATGGGAGTAATATGTTCATTTAGAGAGTGGGTGTAGTCGAAATATACACATTAAACTCCACTCAAAGGTTATAGGTATTAAGGGTTATATCCTCAGATGGTGCAAGTCATCTGAAGTTACTGGAGCTGTGCCAATTTATACTAGTTGAGAATCTGTTCTCAAATTTGAATTAGGGAGCCCCTATTGATTGCTTAATACTTTATGCCCCCATTCAGCAAAAACACATGCTTAAATGCTTTGCTGAACTGCGTCCTTAATTCTGAAGTGTCATCAACATGATATATTGGAAAATAGCTTAAATCTCCAAAAGATTTTAACACTTACACTATAGTACTCTCTCAGTACAGAGCTTGATCCTTTTCATGTGGCTCTGCAGGCTCTTCCCTCCAACCAGCTGCTGCAGACAGCTGCTGGGCCTTCTCCCCAGTTGGCTCTATTTCTGCTGTGGTTCGCCTTCCCTTTTTGCATCCCTCCTCTGTTACTGACCTCCTGCTTGTCTGCTTGCTTGCCTTCCTTATTGGTATCTCTCTTCGCTCTTGCCTCTTCCACTTCAGTCACCAATGCTCCACCTCCTGTATCCTCATACCCTACAGACCTCCACCTCATCCTTGATTTTTTTTAAATGAATGGGCTAATAAAGAAAACTGAGATATATACATTCTGATGTTGGATTCCTGTTGCCTTATATGTTTTTTTACTGCAGTCTCTGGTGGTGAATATTGTACCTTAGAATGGCATATTCCATTGTAACTTCTGGTACCAAATTCATCCACTGCACTCAATTGATTTCAGTGGAGTTACATGGTGGATGAATTAAGTCCCTGTTTTATAACAATCGTTCACTATTTTTTGCAAAGTCAAGAAGAAGTGTTATCTGTAATATCTGCTTAGTGCTCAGTATGCAAGAAAATACCATACTTGGTTTTGCTACATTATATAATGGAAGCAAACAGTATTTTCTTATTACACTGGAAAGTTCACAATGTCAAAGGCAAATTTTGCTTGCAGTTCTTCTCCACCTGGAAGCGTTGCTCATTGAAGTAAATGTCACCTCTCATAAAAAAGAAGGAGAATTTCTCATGATAGAAATCATTGAGTCATGTACAATTTTTTCAGTGGAAACTGGTAGAGAGGAAAGATCTTACTGGGACATTAGATGAGATGGGCACAGCGCCTTGGTTCTGACACAGCTGATTTTTAAAGCTCCCATTTACATTCCTCAATGAAGTGGTCAGTTTTCAGATGTGCTCAACGCTGAGCGACAATCATAGAGGACAGTGGGAGCTGCGGGGTGCTGAGTATTTTTGAAAATCTTGTCACTACATTTAGCTGTCTGGTGAATTGTTGGCTGCTGAGTTTTTTTTTTTTAAATCTGGCTTCCTAAATGTGCACTTGCTTAGAAAGTAAATAAATCTACCTATTAAGGTTAATCTGCAATAGAAATCATTGTTGGCAGATTGGAATTACAGTGCTGGTTTAACAAAGAAAATTGGGGTTTGAGACATACAAGTTATTGTATTACAGGCTGAAATAGTAGCGCACCTGTAGTTAAGTTTGTCCAACACTTTCCATAATAAGACCCTGGCTTTGGTTATCTATAGTTTTTACCAAACCTAAATTGTTGTTCCCATGATGGGTGTTTGCCTGAGGCTGACTTTTTTCTTTTTTTTTCAAAGTTTCAATGCTTCAGTCATTTCTGGGAATTGGTTTAGGTATATATTATATATAACTAGTCCTTAAAAACATCAAATTGAGAAATTCTAGCATCCCATGCTTTTGGAGCAGGGAATTCAAACTTGGTGGGGGGGTCACCCTAGTGTCAAGGATGTATGTGTCTTTTGCTGTTTGCATGATAATCCCCACAAATCTGGCCAAGTTATAAACCTTTGAAAATCTCAGTTTGCACATGCTCAGTAAAGGAGTCCTGAGTCTCACCATTCCTCTGCTGTCATCAAATAGCTGTGAAATCCACTGGCAAAATGAGTCTCATCCCCACTCTAATGTAGCGTATATGTAGGATAACTGCCTACTATTGCTGCCAATTATTCTGTTAATTGAAGTGATAGAGGTCTGTTCTGTAAATTCAAATGTCCCAATCCTGATCATGACTTGTGTGGGGATCAGTATGATTCCACATAATTGAATTTGTTTTTTCACTTTGTTTTAGTTTTTAATTTAGGAAACTACATAAAAATCCCTATGTTACAACAACATTAAGTTGCCAGATCAAGCACTCAGAAGTTAGTTTAGCATATGTAAGTTAATATTTGTGTGTGTGCAGTATAATACAGTCTTTAATTACATGATCACAGGCTCTGGTGTAGTGAACGTGGCTGTTGTCTGTAGAACAGGCCTCATTTATTGCAAGAGTTGGAAAATGTATAATGAGTGAGGAAGAGAAAGGATGGTCTTATTATTAGGGCATTTGAATGCTGCCCTAGAGAAATGAATTCTATCCCTGCTTCTGCCACAGAGTTCCTGTGTGATCCTGGGCAAGTCACTTAAACTGAAATTTTCACATGTGGTCACTGATTGTTCCTCACTTTCCAGATGCCTTGGGTATATTGGCTGATCACAGGATGACTATGAGCTGCCAGTGTGATGCAACTGTGAAAAAGGCTAATGCAGTCCCAGGATGCATCAGGCAAGGGGCTGCCATTAGAGATAGGGAAGTGTTAGTACCATCATACAAGCCACTAGTGAGGCATCATCTGGAATACTGTGTGCAGTTCTGGTCTCCCATGTTTAAGAAAGATGAATTAAAACTGGAACAGGTGCAGTGAAAGGCTACTAGGATGATCTGAGGAATGGAAAACCTACCTTATGAGAGGAGACTCAAAGAGCTTGACTTGTTTAACCTACACTAAAAGAAGGTTGAGGGGAGACATGATTGTTTTCTATAAATACATCAGAGGGATCAGTATCAGGGAGGGGGAGGAGTTGTTTAAGTTAAGAGTCATTGTGGACATAAGAGCAAATGGATATAAACTGGCCATCAACAAGTTTAGGCTTCAAATTAGAGGAAGATTCAAACCATCAGAAGAGTAAAGTCCCAGAACAAACTACCAAGAAGAGCAGTGGGGGCAACTGGCTTCAAGAATGGGCTTGATAAATTTATGGAGGGGATGGTATGACAGGACTGCCTACAATGGCATATAACTGATCTGTGATTGCTAGCAGCAAATATCTCCAATGGCTGGTGATGGGACACTAGCAGCGGAGGTCTCTGAGTTACTACAAAAAATTCTTTCCCAAGTCTCTGGCTGGTGGGTCTTGCCACATGCTCAGGGCCTAACTGATAACCGTATTTAGGATCAGGAAGGAATTTTCCCCCAGGTCAGATTGGCAGGCACCCTGGCAAGCAGGGGTTACCTTCTTCTGCAGCATGGGGTATGAGTCACTTGCAAGTTTAAACTAATGTAAATTGTGGATTCTCTGTAACCTGAAGTCTTTAAATCAGGATTTGAAGACTTTGGTAACTCAGCCAGAGGTTAAGGCTCTCTTACAGGAGTGGCTGGGTGAGGTTCTGTGGCCTGCGATGTGCAGGAGGAGGTCAAACTAGATGATCATGATGGTCCTTTCTGACCTTACAGTCTATGAGTCTAACTTGAGACAACTTGGTCCAGATCTGTAGAATTGATCAAACATTCACAGATGCAACTGAAGTCAATGGAATCTGTACTTAGAGCATGTGAAGTGCTATGAAAGTGATAAATGCTCTGAAAAATCAGACTGTAGGTATCTCAGATTGGACATACAAAAGCAATGGACAGCTTAGAAAATTTTGGCCTTAATCTGTGTCTCTATTCCTTGTAGGGGACCCCAGAAGATATTGTGACAGTCTAGCTAGGGCCTGCGCTTTCTCAAGGAGAGGTTATTAGCGGACATAAGTTGCTAGCAGCTGCTGCTTATAACCGGTTAGAACTGCCCTGTGTGGGAAGCCCCGGTGTTTTGGGGAACTGCAGAAAGTCCCTGGCCCGAGGCCAGGGGAGGCGGCCATTGCTGTTGGAAAGTCCCCCATTGCATATGTAGAGGCTGTTTTGCATGATATTAGCATGATCCTATAATTGCTGTGGGCTGGGGCTTGCACGTTTGACTTTGCACCTGACTGAGCTTTTCGGGCGTTGGACTCCCCAAGCCAGTGGCAGCAACGCGTGGCGTCCCCGTTGCATGTGTGTTACTTAGCCTTCATTAAAGCCAATTAACTCACCTCTGTGTGTGGGCCTCGTCCTTGCAGAGCATCCAGGCACGTAAAGTTCCTGCTCTGTAAAGCAGAGGTAGCAATACCATCTCCCAGGGGTTGTTCTGAAGATTAATTCACTGATGCTTGTGAAGCATTTGATGCTACAATGACAGCACCATAGAAAAGCCCATGAGTGAATTAATAATTTAAGCACAAGGTTTGGATAATGTGCAATAAATAAAGCCCTGGGCCACACACTGAATTATAAAGATAAGAAGAAATATTGAACAGTTACCCATGCAGGGAGCATAATCCATCCTGTGTACTGAACAAGGCAGGGGTCCTATGGGAAAAATAGTATGGGATCATGTAATTAAAGACTGTATCATAATCCATGCACACAAGAGGTCTGAATTAAGATTTCATGGGGCAATCATAATTCTGGCATTTCCTAAATTTAGAATGCTTAACTTTGCAACCTTATCACTCTTTTAACATTTATAAAGTACTAGATAATTGAGATAATAGGACAGATATAGTGTTGCTAGCTATCATGATTTTAATGTGAGTCTTATGAAATTTGGGTTTTTCTTAAAGTCTCAGGTCCTGAAGTCATGAGAGTCTCAATTTCCATTTGGAAATAAACGTTTATACACCTTCCAGAGAAAAGCTTGAAAACATGAACTATGTGTCCCCTAAAATTTCAAAAACCTGAAAGTAAATAAAAAGAACCCAAAATATATTTCTGTGAGCTGTCAGAGGGCAGCATTTTTTCAATGATTTCATGATTCTCTGATTTCCTCTGTTTGTGTAAATTCAGATGCTGAATCACGCCTTACCTGTGACATTACATACCCTACGCAGTTTTCTTTTAAGCTGGCTTTATACCCCAGAGCCCAATTCCTGAATTTAAATTGTTTTGAGGAAATCAATTCACATCAGCATCGCTAGTTATTTGCTAATGGTGTTTTTTAAATTCATGTTTGTGAATCAATTGCCATAGCCAAGATATTCTGAAAGAAAGTATTGATCTAGCAGCTCTTCAAAGATAATAAATGTTATCTCATTTTACATTTATTGACCACATTCAGTTGAATAAGATTCCCACCAGATTTGGGAAAGCAACAATCTATCAGTCATACTTCGAAGTTCTCTAGTCTGCTCCACCATTCATTATAGAATGAATTGACGCAGGCTGGTGTTCAACACCATGATTGCGCTAGTGCTGGTTTTGGAGTGGGTGGTGAAGTGAAAAAAATCTCATTTCTAAAGCTGGATGATTTTTTTCTAGCTGTAAATAAAGTCCTAAAATGAAAACAACGTCTGATATGATGCATTGATATTCTTCATAGTGTGTTTTTTCTGTTTTCTCTACAAACAGCAATAGAAGCTATAAATAATAAATACAGTGTCTAACCTTAAAGGAAAAACCTCACAGAGCAGCTTTCTTGTACTAGTACTATTGCATTTTTCAGTACCGTTACATCTTCATTTTGGACACCCCTTAAGACTGTGAAGCAGCAATCGATATACTGACAGTATGGAATATATTTTATTATGTGGCGGGATGAGATAGGTTTAGGAATAGGATAATGAGTTAATGCCATTTTTATTTAGAGTGAATGAGCCCTGATACTGGGTCAAACATTCGCTTTTTCAAAGAAAGAACCTTCTCCACGTATCAAATACAAAGAGGAGAATGTTTTTCTTTATCCTGTCATCCGTTGTGATCACTAACCACTTTGCAGAAGTTCTGCAGTTCCAGTGAACTTCTGCTTTTCTCTCAAATGAAAATATTACTTGATAAAAAAATGATTAATCACTGAATGCTACTGCTTCCTGCCGATGAATATGTTTTAACTTGAGGTCTTGCTAAAATAAATAAAAAAATAGAAATAAGTTAGTTGACATGGAAAACATTATACTATGTACCTCTCCATAACACCACTTTTTCCTTACATGAATAGTCTCCAATAGAATAGCAAGCTACTTGTAAGGACAGTTATTCATTCACTAACTCTTCTCCCTGGTCGTCGGGAAGGTCTGTTCACTCAACTTCTGAGCCTTTTTTCTGACATTTCCACTAATTGTGAGGCTATTGAATTTGACATAAGGATAACGGTCTGATAGCACAAAACAAGTTTGCAGGATTAGGGCCCAAGCTTTCAGTTCATTTTCATCCCCTGCTCCCGCCATAACCCAACCCTGCTATAATGTGCAATCTTAAGAAGAAGCCACCACAATGTATCATTTAGAGTTTGTAGAAGGTGAAATTACCAGGATGAGATTGGTGAATCAATTATTAGGATGCCTGAAACATGTTGGTTTACCATGCCATTGTTGCACTCCAAAATTAATTAATTAATTCTCTTGTGAAAAGGCGATTTAGTCTGCAAGATGAATCTCCAGTGCCTTTCAAGTATTTCACATTTTTTAAATATTGCATTAAAAAGACATGGTAGTCTCTCACTGCAGAGACAAAATGATTGACCTCACATTGCTGCATCAGTACAGCTATTGATTTTTTTCTCTCTTTATTTTGACATTTCACATGATTTAATCCAAGATTCATCACTTCGGAAATGTCAGTTTTAAGGTGGTTGGGGTTTATTTATTTATTTGTTTATTTTATTGCTTTGGTAGAGTGTTTTTTAAATGGTTTACTACTTATCTTTTTGAGGCAGTGGGCTAAGTGCATCAGTGCTGAATCAACTCAGAATTGATTTGATTTTTTACTCCCTTAGGGTTTTGCAATGCACCCTTTTTACTGAGAAGTTAATTGTATTAGTCTTAGAGATATCAGTAACATCCCAATTAGATTTTCAGTATCTAAGCATATTCTATCAACAAACCAGCTGAAAAAATTCTTTATACTTCACATCAGAGCAGATATAGAAAGAAGGCACGTAACACATATTAGAAGCATAGTTAATTACACTTCTTGAACTTTTCCCAATAGCTAGACTTTGTATTCAGCAAATTGGGAGAAGGAATCTGAGAGGAGCTTGGTATCTCAGAGCAGGGGCTGTAAAGAACTGATCAGTTGGTTTGAAGAGGAAAGTGTAAGTAGGAGAGACTTTGAACTAGATGTGATGCTGCTGCATTGTGGAGCTTCATTGGTATTTATGCCCCGGATTTACCAACCTTGTGAAAGTTGGAGGATTACCAGAGTGTGGTGCACCCTGGACTGTAAATATGGGGAAAGCTCCAAAGCACAATGTCCAATGGACCACCTGCAAAGCTAAAATGGCCATGACAATGTTAGCCATTTAATATATTTATTCACTATATTCACAATGCTGAAACTTCGTGAGATGGAAAGAGGCTCTTCAAGTATCTACAGGATAAAGAGGAAGAAATCTTTTGCTTCAATTCTCCCAGATCCAGCATGCATGGAATGCTACTGCCTATCTCCCAACAGGCACAAGGGATATCACTCCCATCCCAGAACCACTCCCATCTTCTCCCCAATCATATCAGCATACACATCAGAATTCCTATCCTTATTTTTTTTAAACTTTATGGACTTCAATCAGTCTATCTGAATGATCACGCTCTGGTTTCCTTCATACTGCCACCATTCTTATAGGACTTCCCTTCTACATCCTTTCATAAAAAAGAGTCAGAGATTCTTCTTTGCATCTGCTACTAGCTGGAGCTGCCTTCATGTAGCTCTCTGCCTCAGATTCTTTATCTCTTAACAATCTAGTCTTAAAAGATGTTTTATGCCTTATGTATTCTTAATTTCTCTTCCTCTGTTGCTGACTTTTTGTATCTGAAAGTTTGAATTAATTCACCCTACATGCTTTTAGCGTTACTATTTTCTGTAATATATACCTCACATTTGTCTTGTCCTGCCACAGATTGTTTTAATCAGGCTGAGCCCAAGCACTGTCACCTTCAGAACTTGTTGCAAACCCATCACTCCCTTCTGGTATGCAGTTTCATAATATGCAGGTTCCCTGAAGTGGGTTCCAAAGAAGAGGCGGATGAGGAGCTGTGTTATCATGGGGGGCCATTCCTGTGCATGAAAAATATCTGTAAAGAATGCCCAGGTAATACAATGATAAGGACAGTTTAAAACATCTTTTAAAAGAGCTTGATAAACAGGGTTTTAGCCTATTGTAGATGAGGCCAAAATAGAGCTGGTAATTTTGGACTCTTGTTGTTAAGTCATAAGAGGCTGCATATATATACAAACCCTGTAAAGTTTTTTTTAAGGGGTGTATTTGGTGGGTGGAACAAGGGACAGTTACCTGGTGCTGACATGGCTGCTCTGGTTCCAGCCTTTTATGTTGTGACGTTATCCAGGGTACAATCTGGACAATTGGACAGCAATGTCCCCTCAGTTCTCCAACCTGGGGTGCCTTTTGCACTGGTTTGCAGTGAGCTCAACCAATCCTGCCCTGTTCACACACAGCCTTCAGCATGTAAAGTACCCCCTGAAAGAGTGCTTCAGCTAGTCAGCCTGCCATCCTTGAATCCAGAGCAACACCAGCAAATTCCCAGTTCCAGACTTTCCCCCAGAAATGTGTGTCTTGTTCTGCCCAACACCCTCCTTATATTAATGCTGTCATTTCATTAATAGAAAACCATATGCACAGACTGTGTTATCTCAAATGGAGCTACCCAACCACTTCAGTCCAAACACACTAGCTTAGAGAAAACAATAAAACAAGTGTATTAACTACTGAAAGATTTTAAAGGATTACAAATAATGATTGATAAAAGTACGAAAAAGTAAAATGCAAATAATACCTAATTTAACAATCTAAAATGAAGTCAGAGCAAAGGATCTCTCTCACCACATGTTCTAGCAGTCTTACTGGCTGAATCTTTCAGCACAGATCACTCTCTAGTCTAATGATGCTGCCTTTGTCTTTCAAGTGCCCTTGATGCAGTGAGTAGAGATGAAGGGAGAGATGATCTGTGTCCTCTCTTCTCACTTTTGGGGAATTTCCAGCTGTTCCATTGCCAAGATATACATTTCTAACTAAGACCCTTCTTTCTGCCAAAAAAATAGCCTCTTAACCAGGTGATAGTCCATGATTATGTTAACACCTGGCTGAAGTGCTGGCTAGCCTTTTTTTCTCTGGGGAACTGGTTTGTGTCTGCTTTTCTAAACCTGGAACATGTGTCACTAATGTCATATGGTAGAATCTTATAACTTTACAAACATAGCTGCCACACATATTTTACCAGGACAGTAATGATCAACAAACTACAAGTTTTCAAATGATAGCTCACAAGGTATACTTTGTACAAAATTTATCATAGTCTTGTAAAAAGGGTGAACATAAGAGTACAGTATCAGAGGGGTAGCCGTGTTAGTAAAAGCAGCAAAGAGTCCTGTGGCACCTTATAGACTAGGGGTATGTCTACGCTTACGGTTTTGCAGCGCTGGTAGTTACAGCTGTGTTAGTACAGCTGTATAGGGCCAGCGCTGCAGAGTGGCCACACTTACAGCAACCAGCGCTGCAGTGTGGCCACATTTAACAGCACTTGCAGCACTGTTGGGAGTGGTGCTTTGTGGGCAGCTATCCCACAGAGCACCTCGTCCCATTTCGGCGCTGTGGCTTGTGGGAAGGGGAAGGAAGTGTGATTGTCTTTCCACTTCCTGTTCCAGTGCCCCGTGATGCTTTGCTACACATTCCGAGCAGTTTGGCAGCATTGTGATTGTACAGCGCTTTTTCTGCGATTTTTGTTATAAATGGATCCTGAGCAGCTGACGACCTTATTGATGAATGTTGCCAGCACATCGCGCTTGGCAGTGGAGCTATTCCTTCAGCTACAAAATGAGAGTGAGAGTGACAGTGACAGTGAGGAGTCAGACGATGATATTGAATCGCCTCACTGTGAAGACAGTAAATTGCTTGTAGCAGTAACAGACGTGCTCAGCTCCGTGGACTGGCCCGTTTGGGCTCAGGAAACCAGCACTCAGTGGTGGGATCAAATCGTCCTGCAATCCTGGGATGACGAGCAGTGGCTGCAGAACTTTCGGATGAGAAAAGCCACTTTCATGGCACTGTGTGCTGAGCTCGCCCCTGCCCTGCGGCGCAGGGACACGAGATTGAGAGCTGCCCTGCCAGTGGAGAAGCGGGTGGCTATTGCAATCTGGAAGCTGGCAACTCCAGACTGCTTCAGATCGGTGGCGAACCAGTTTGGAGTGGGAAAGTCTACCGTTGGAATGGTGCTGATGCAAGTTTGCACAGCCATTAATCACACCCTGCTAAGAAGAACCGTGACTCTTGGGAACGTGCAGGACATTGTGGATGGCTTTGCGGAAATGGGGTTCCCTAACTGTGGAGGTGCAGTAGATGGGACGCATATTCCTATTCTGTCACCACCCCACCTGGCATCAGAGTACGTTAATCGCAAGGGATATTTCTCCGTGGTTCTGCAAGCGCTTGTGGATCACCGTGGGCGTTTCACTGACATTTACTCAGGATGGCCTGGAAAGGTGCACGATGCACGCATCTTTAGGAACAGTTCCCTGTTCAGGAGGCTGAGGGCCGGGACTTTTTTCCCAGACCGCAAGATAACAGTAGGGAACGTCGAAATGCCCACTGTGATCCTTGGAGACCCCGCTTACCCCTTAATGCCCTGGCTCATGAAACCATATACAGGGAAGCTTGACAGGAGCAAGGACCGGTTCAACTACAGGCTGAGCCGGTGCAGAATGACTGTGGAGTGTGCCTTTGGCCGTTTGAAAGCACGCTGGCGCTGTCTTTATGGGAAGCTAGATTTGGTGGAAAGCAGCATCACCGCTGTTATATCCGCGTGCTGTACCCTCCATAATATTTGTGAAGGGAAGGGTGAAAGATTCAGTGAGGAATGGACCTCCGAGGTTCGACGCCTAGAGGATGAGTTTGCTCAGCCAGAGAGCAGGGCTAATAGGGCGGCCCAGGAAAGGGCTTCCAGGATTAGGGATGCTTTAAGGGAGCAATTTGATGCTGAGAGCCAACAGTAATGTTTGATGCATTTGATGTGCTTTGCTTTACCTTGCTGTATAATATTTACCACTTCCAGCAACAATATAACGTAGTGAAATAGAAAAAAAGAACTTTATTCAACATACAGTACATAACAGGCAAGGGGGTTGGGGTGGTGGATTGTAGATTCTCAGGTTTTAATATGTCCTATTTTGATCACTATTCAATGTCTGCTGCAATTCAGGATTACTATGCTGCAGAATAATGGGGGTGGAGTGAACAGGGTAAGAATTATAGTTCTCAGAGCTGGTAGGTGATCTTACAGGTGTTGGGGGCAGCTGGGGATAATAAGGAACTGGCTGCTGGAGAAAGTTGTTTTGTGGAAATACTGGGGAACAAGGAAGAGGGCTTTGGGAGGGCTGTGGGTTACCACGGTACATATTTGTCTGCATGGCTACAATAGACTCGAAAGACTCAGTTTGGCGAGCCAGGAGGCTTATCATCTGCTTTGTGGTTTTTTTGGAAGACAATTCCTTTCTCCTGCTTTCTGTTTGCCTCCATTCATGTACACTCTTTCTCCATTCATGTACAGTCTTTCTCCATTCATGTACACTACTTCTCCATTCATAGGTCTTCTCTCTCCATTCCTCTGTCTTCCTACTTTCTCTGTTGTAGTGGCTCATAACAGATTTCATCAATTCCTCTTTTGATTTTCTAGGATTCCGTCTCAAATTCTGCAACCTATGTGAGGCCGGTGATCCGGCTGCAGTAGTCAAGGTCACTAGACAAAAGAGAGATAGAGACATGTAATACACAGAGGCTACATTGTTTATTATCACTTGGTGAAGGACTTTTTAGACTTTTGGTAGCATCCTTCTCACATACCTCACATAACACAGAGAGGGCAGGCAAGCTAAGTCATGGCGAGCAATGGGGTGAGTGGTTTTGCCCCGATTTCCCCTTGGGAGTGGGAATTGACCAGTGGGTCACTGGGGTTTATCAGCAATGGGTACAGGAGGTAGCTGGTGTCCTGAAGAGGGGACAGTAGTGAACAGGAAGGTGGTGAGCTAGCTACTTGGGGGGGGGGGTCTATGGTCCGCGTTCATGCTGTCCTGCTGCTATGGGGGGGGGAAGCAACGCGGTGCTGGATGCCTGCTTGGAGGGGGGGGGGAACACCGGAGCACACCGCGGTGCTGGATGCCTGCTTGTAGAGGGGGGTGGGGAACACCGGAGCACACCGCGGTGCTGGATGCCTGCTTGGAGGGGGGGGTGGGGAACACCGGAGCACACCGCGGTGCTGGATGCCTGCCTGGAGGGGGGGGGGTGGGGAACACCGGAGCACACCGCAGTGCTGGATGCCTGCTTGGAAGGGGGGGGGGACACCGGAGCACACCGCGGTGCTGGATGCCTGCTTGGAGGGGGGGTGGGGAACACAGGAGCGCACCGCGTGGCTGCCTACGTGCTGGGAGCGGGGGGGGGGTTAAAAACAGAGCGCCATGGGCTGGGGAAACGCGAACCTGGTGCCCTGCACTCAATTATCCCTAAACTCTCAACAGGGTTTCCTACTGCCAGACATATCACTGCTGCGTGTTACCTGGGAAGAGAGGGAGGGTCTTCTACAGGAATGTGGATACCGGCCTGGCCCCTATGCAGCTTGCCTGTGTGCAGCCATGGTCCCCCACCCCTCGCTGCACAGTGGATCGGACGAGTTAGCCTGACTGGGACAGGGACCACGGTGGCTCTCCCAATCAATTTGAGAAAGCAAATTGCAAACGCTCTTGCAGCAACATTTCAACAGATTACCGAGGCAGATTACAGAGACGTGATAGAGCAAATCAATGGGCTATTCCACGTTTAGGCATGCATGCAGGCAGCCATAACCAAAATCCTCCTCTCCCAAAACATAAACATCTACTTACCCCGAGCACGATCCTCAGCTTCTTCCTCAACATCAACTTCCAGCTGCTGCGACTGGCTAGCCTCCTCCAGGCTTGAGAAGAGCTCCTGGCTGCATGTGTCCTGGGACTCCGGGGTGTCTCCCTCCACGCCAGTAGCCTCACTGTCGCCTTCCTCTAAACCCTCCCCCACTTCTCCCTGCTCTGAACTCTCCATCGTGCTCCTAGGATTGGCAGTGGGGTCACACCCAAGTATGGCATCCAGCTCCTTGTAAAAACGGCAGGTTGTGGGGGCAGCTCCTGAGCTGCGATTTCCCTCACGGGCTTTGCAGTAAGCACTCCTCAGCTCTTTAATTTTTACCCTGCACTGCAACGCGTCCCGTTCATGGCCCCTTCTCATCAAGGACTGCGATATCTGCCCATAGGTATCATAATTTCTCCTTCTGGAGCGCAGCTGTGCCTGCACAGCCTCCTCTCCCCAAACACTAATGAGGTCCTGCAGCTCTGCATTGGTCCATGCTGGGGCTCGTTTGGTGCGTGGAGGCATGGTCGCTGAGTGATTGATTGATTGATTGATTGATTGATTGATTGATTGATTGACTGATTGATTGCACTCCACGCCTGGCTGAGCAAACAGGAAGGGGATTTTTAAAATTCCCGGGGCATTTAAAGGAGAGGTCAGGTGAGCCCAGGGCAGTGGAGTTTGCATGATTACCAGAGAGGCTTCTTAGGTATGCTGGGATACCTGCTTATGCCACGGAGGTCAGTAAAAACGCTGGTGATTGTCTACACTTGATGACCAGCGCTGGTGATCCAGCGCTGGATCCTCTACACCTGAGGCTCGACTGGGTGTACGGCCAGCGCTGCAACCAGGGAGTTGCAGCGCTGGCCGTGCTGTGCAAGTGTGTACACCACCTAGGTTGCAGCGCTGTAACCCCCTCACCAGCGCTGCAACTCTGTAGTGTAGACAAGGCCTAATAGACGTATTGGAGCATGAGCTTTCGTGCAAGGCACTGCATTTAGCCGTATGGAGTGGAAATCCATCAACCTCATGAAGAAACTTGCAAAAATACAGAGAGATATCATCTTCCTTTCCTAATGCAAACGGATGGACATCATACCAAATGGACTAAAGGTAAAAAAATCCACTGCTATCTACATACTACACAGACCACAGTGAGAGATTGCCACACTCCATCAAAGAAACTGAGGAACCACCTGATCAGCATAACCCATGAAAGCTCATGCTCCAATATGTCTGTTAGTCTATAAGATGCCACAGACTCTTTGCTGCTTTTACATAAGGGCACAGACTCTCACATACATGTCTCTAGAATTATACTGGCATGGTTTCAGCACCCCAATGCTTCATCCAAATCCTTTTTGTCCTAATCATAATATTCCATAAATTTGCATTGTCATCACTTCATTCACTCTTGGTATTACAAAGTCTTCTTCATTAACTTCCACTAACATTTCCGTGACATTATTGAGATGGCCCTAAGCAAAAAGGCATTTAACATTTTATCAAAAGAAGCTGACCTAAGTCTGAAGTACAGTTTTTTGTGAACTGCTTATTCCAGCACCCCTAATATTCAACCTTTTGGCAAAGTTTATCCATCTCTGTCCTGTGAAGTCACATTGATATAAAGAATCATGGATATTTTTACTTCCTAAACTTCGGCAATATTGATTCCATTCTAAGCCACATCAAGTTTTCCCTGCATGTTATAGTGACAGATGCTGTATTAATGCTCATTCAGTGACTGTCCATTTAAAAGTTATGAATTACCAAAGCATTTGTGGCACCATTAGTAGTATTCCCCATTGTGAATGAATAGCGCCAAAAATTTCAACTAGTGTAAGAACTTGCACATAAAATTCCAAATAGAAGAAATGGCTACATTAATCAAAGAATAATTTGATATTAATAATGCCATTGCAATAGTAAAGTGAACTCTGTGAAAGCCCTCGACCATAACAGTATGCTTAAAGATATCCAGTGGACTGACTGTTAATACATTATTTATTTTACTTGAGTTATTGATGTCTTTATAACTTAGAATTGGCAGAGCAAAGTGGAAATTCAAAGATAATATGAAGGGTGATCAGTAATGGTGGAAATAATGCATCCATTACCCACCTCATTTGATAAACTGTTTATATAAGAATGTTTATCTTTGTAAAATTTGTTTTAGTGAATATGGTGCTTTTGAAAGGTTGCAGGTTGACAGTATTTAAAGCTGCAGCCACTATTAATCCAGAGAACAAGAACAGCACAGACAACAGCAATCTGAGCTTTTCTGACCTTGCCTGATCAATGTGCCTTGACTCTGACGTGGAGGGACTACTTTAAGGGAGGGAGAGGATAATTCACTTTGTGCCCAGTCAGACCTTAGCCCGTCTGTTGAGACTGCCAACAAGAGTGCTAATTATAATTGTGGTACCTGATGAAGAAACCTACCTACCAGGAATTGGAATGAAATCACTAGCCTATTTCATTGTTTTAGGTATGATTTGACTGGTTTGTTTTCATTTAGGAAATAGTTTAGTACTTAGTATTTTTCTGTAATGTGGTAAAGAGCACAAATGTAAAGTTCATGAATTCCTTTAAAATACTATATTTTCAATGTTTAAAAGTTCATTTGTAAAGAAACCCTTGAGGTTGATAGGCCTCCAAACTGACTTAGTTCAACAGATTTCCTCCTACAGTACCTTCAGACAGCCACTAATGTAAGAAATCTCTTCTTGGTCTGGATATGCCTTTAAATAACAAAGCTCTAATCCTGCAATGAGCTGCACATAATTGGACCACCAGTCAAACAGTATGTCTACTGAAGGGGCGCTAATTACAGGAGCAAGCCCTAATACTATGCATTATTACTAACCTAATCTAACTCATATTTAAGTCAATAGGACATTTTCCACTGTTTTTAACAGGAATTGGTTGTGCCTTATATTCCAGTCTAAATATGATGGATTTAATTTGGCCTTTTAAAAGTAACGATGTGTGGAAAAAATGAATGAATATTTTGTTCACTAAACAAGCTGAATATTGCAAGACTGAGAAAAGCAGTGGTAAAAATGAAAGAGAAAGAAGAAAATGAAAATAAGAGAAGACATCTACAACACATTAGCTCAAGATCGCTTACGACAGCCATGTGATTCATGGGATACTTATACTTTTTATGCCTTTTAAAAAAAGTAATAAAGATTGCAGTGTATCTGCTGATTGATGTAACTGAAGGCTTCGGGATACTTTATGTAGCATAAGCAGGCCAGTGCAGTGATGTATACAGTGTATGAGTAAAAAATAGTTTGTTAAGCAATCGTGTAGTGTTTAACAACATTTTGAGTGTGTAGATAACATTTTTATCTTGACATTTATATGTGACCGCTTTTATATAAATATAATTAATGCATGATCTTATGAAACAAGATGACAAGAAAATGGTAAGAGAAATTTATTTCACTCTTTATAATTACTGGGTGCGATGTTACATGTGGGATAAATGGTATCTGTCATATTATTTAATATATCTAATAGACCTTTTTTGTACATTTCCTCTTTTGTATTTTAAAGACAAAGCCAGTTAGTTTTTTTCATGTTTTTCGCTACAATTAATGAGGATGTTTTGAAAGCTACTAGACTATTTCAAAATAGAGGTAGTTAAATTGCTCATTTTGAATTATATCTTACAAATGATATTTTTTCTTCATGTAAGTCATTTGCAAATAACTGTATGGCTCCCAATCTCCAGCTTTCCTTCTCTGGCTCCACTTTACCTCACCCTTGAGGTTTTTTTGCATGTGGTGACATCTCAGGTGAATGATATTTTTTCATTATGTAACCTGCTCTATAGCAAGCTGAGAGTGGGCAGAAATCCTAAATTGTTCTTGCACAGTATACCTGCTGTGTGCAACTTAGTAAGTACCCACTGTGAGTAATTTGGCTCAGACACCATCTTTTTGTTATACATAGCACAATGGTGCCCTAATCCCTGATCAGGACTTCTATGCCATATTGCAGCACAAACAATAAGGGGTTAGTGTCTGAAGCTTACCTGCTTCTTGGGGTTTGCCTCTTGTTAAATTAAACAATGAAACATAAACAACCTCAGCCTCAATTTTCTCCTGAGCTTTACTTATGCCTTGCATTTCTTTTTGCAAGTCCCTTCTATTTTTGGCCCTATTGTAGTTTTCTTCATCAGAGCCATACACAAGCCTCTGTACACTTGATTGGAACTGCTGCTCGTTATGGCTTTGAGCATGAAATAGCAGAATACCTCTTACTGCCATGGCCTAACCCCTGCCATTTGGTCACAATGGCTGAAGAACAGTTGACAAATAGTTTGATGGCTTTGGCCCCCTGTAAATCTTTGCTCACGTTATTAGCAAACATAGTTTTTGATTGTTTGACCAGCTCTTTGTCAGACTATCATTCAGTGAAGAGTTAAGAATATACATGTCCTGATAAATGAACATACTGCACTGATTTGGGCTGAAAGTAGACTGGGTATTTAGTCTTCACTGCTTTATATCAAATGGTGGGAAATGCTGGTCTATGTCCATACAAAGATATTTTATAGTTCTTCTGGCAGCCAGCCTTCTGCTTAATATGATCTCAAGGAGTGTTACTATACTTTGCCTATCTAAATTCTATTTAAAATGACAATGGAGTTCTTGTAATTTTAGGTAATACGTTCTAATTGGGCAATGCTATCAGTAAAAAGACAAAGGTGGCCTTTGGGGTGAAACTGAAAGATGAGGTGTCAGTGAAAGAGTTCCAGGCTGGCATACACCATAGTTTCTCCTCACGGGTAGTAATTTGAAGTAATGAGAAGTCCTTGTTGAATGACCTTGTACATCTGTTGCATTGCCTATTCAATCAGTAACTCACTTTCCATCAGTTGCACTTTTAGGACAATTAAATGTGCCATCATAAGGCCCTAAAAATGAACAACACACTCTCTGCATATGTTCATAGCTATTTAGCCGGTGACGGGGAGGGTGGCAGAAGCCCATCGTACCTTCTGTTCATGCCAAAGTGCAATTTGTTGATTGAAAGATGCTAGTTGATAGAGTTGGAATAGGATTGCAGGGCTTGTTTGCATGCCACAGTAGCACAGAGAGAACGATTTGAGATTGAAAAGTATGCTTTGAGCCAACTTGCTGCTAAGAGGCCACCTGGACTGTGATATGAAATACAAAAAAACCCTTCATCTTAAGCAATCTACAATCCCTTAACAATATATCATGAATGAAAACCTGCTGCTCTGTTGAAAACAAAGGGGGATGGCTATTTTATCAGAATACTGATATCAAAACAAAGATTTTTCTTTTTTGGGCTGATTTTGTTATCACAAGAGCTCTGAGTGAGTCCTGTTTGTTTTTTTTTTCCCAATTTATGGATATTTAGGTGCTTTATCATTCAACACCGGTTATTCAGCACTTTTGTCTTCTCTAAACAAAAATGTAAATATACTAACAATGATTCCTATCCTTCAAAGGGATCTGCATGGATGTACCCTAATGCCCACATAGAGCCCCACTCAAGTCAATAGGACTTTAAATGGTAATCTGCTGGGACAGAAAGATTTGCCTGTGTGGATTCCATTGCTGAATCAGGGAAAGAGGCAGGCTATAACTGCAAACTAAAGAGATGCAATTTTAAGTAGTACAAATGTCCAACAAATCATATAAACTATAATATTAAAAAGAGGCATTCATTTAAAAAGCATGAAAATGAATTGGGGGAACTAAGCAGAAAACCGTTTTTGGGAATTGATCCAGCACCCGCTGGAGAGAATAGGCATTTCATACCATTGACTGCAGGGGAAGCAAAATCATTCCCATCATATTCACAGATCTACAGGACTTTGTAGTGAGACAGTAGTCCATTCTTTTGGGACTCTCTTGGGACATGTAGTATAACCAGTGCTTTAAACATTGATGCTAGGCATACAGACCTGTCCTCCCTAACTTTTCCTAGTTTTTTAAATGCCAAATTTAGTGAGTGAGACAAGGTGGGTGAGGTATTATCTTTTACTAGACTTAGTTATGTGGTGAGAGAGACATGCTTTCGTGCCACACAGCTCTTCTTCAGGTCTGTGTGGCTCAAAGGCTTCTCTCTCTCACCAACAGAAGTTGGTCCAGTAAAAGATATTACCTCACCCACCTTGTCTCTGTATTATCCTGGGACCAACACAGCTACAATTACACTGCACACAAATTTAGTAGGAGTCAGTTGGCAAGAAAAGCTTTGTGGAACTAGTAAAAGTGCATTGCTATTCCCTTCTCCTCCAAGCTATGTCAACACTACAGCCTATGCTGGCATAATTTATGTTGCTCAGGTGTGAATAAACAGTCCCCTTGAGCAACATAAATTACGCCAGCATAAACACTCGGGTACACAGCACTATGTCAGCAAGAGAACTGCTCCAGCCAACATAGCTTCTGCCACTCATGGGGGTAGGTTTTTTATACCAACGGGATAGCTCTCTTCTGTCGGGATAGAGCATCTTCACCACATGCACTGCAGTGGTGCAGCTGTATCAATACATATAGACATGGCCTCACTCTTGATTTTGCAGAGAGAGAGCAGATTTTTGTCTGGTGGTGTTACACAGGAGTAATTGAGGACAGAATATGATCCCTGATTACAAGATGCATTCAGAATTGCAGCAATGTTGCTGAGCAGCAAAGCTGGGGCTGGCATAGCTAGGGATTCCAGGTTTTAGTTTCCATTTGTATACTGTATTTTAATGTTTTCTGCAAAATTGTGAACAGAAATCACTTATTAGAAAAGGAATAAACAAAAATGGGGGAAATGTAACATTCATAACTGTCTCATTTATTGTTTGCATTCCTGTGCTCCATGTCAAACAGCCCTCACCTCCCCAAAAAGCTGCTTTACTATGGTGCTGCATACATGAACAAAGAATAAGCCCTAAAGAATATTATCAAGAAGTGATATACATTGTAATTCACAGTGAATCCTATTTCTGTTTCCTTTAAGGAAAAATTGTTGTTTGTGTTAGTTTCTCCCAACCCCCACCACTGGTTTTCTTTTCTTTTCTATTTTTTTATTTAAACATAAAATTGGACTTCCTCAAGATAATTATGGACTTTTGCTGAGCACTAGAGGAACACAAATTAGAAATGTTGTAGATACTGAAGAATGCTCCATATTTCAAATTGAATTTCAGAAGGGCAGCAGGAAGAAAAAGTTTTCCATTTTAATAACATCAAACTTCAAGAATCTGAACAGAATTTAGTGAGCTTCCCCTTCTAGTTTAATTTTTAATTTAAATCCCATGTGCCCTCCCTTCTGCATTTAGCTATGAACTATTAGATGATATATTTGTACACTGTCACTACCAAAGTAACTATGTAAGAACTGGAGCATTAAAAGAGCAACTACCTTATATTTTATTAAATAGATAATTGGCTGTTTAATATAGTTCTGGAAGAATCAAGATATAGAACTAATAGGACTTTGGAATAGAGTTTCCTTTTTTCCCCTCCATAATTTATTTCCTCTGAAGATTTTCTACCCATTTTGAGTCTTGTAGGGTTGTTCTTTAAGAACTTTTCTTCCCCATGGCTGATATGCTACTTCTGTAGAGACAAGGTTCCACACAGACCAGCTGCAAAGAATTGAAGGATTGCAAATGGGAGAAATTTAAAAGAAAAAAAAAGGCTAGAATATGCTCAGGTGATTTGGCAAAAAGAGCTGTGGTATTCACAAGTGTGAGTGATACAGCTTTCAAGACACATTGCAACTCAAAGACAAGTCCCAGTTCTGCTCTCACTTACACTAATATCAATCAGGAATAGCTCTACTAACTCAACAATATTACTCTGGTGTAAATAGCAGCAGAATTAGGTGCAGACTTAAATCCTGTAGATTTTCATTAAAATAATTGTGAATTGTCCCCAGATTGACAGTTACCTAAATTAGGCTTCTGACAGTTTATTTTGTTGCCTGATTTTTAACTTATTTATTAACATATTTAGCTCATTAATATCTGTTTCCTCTTCATTTAGCTAAGACAATAAGATGATCACAGGGCATTGCTTATTAAATACTGGTATAAACAAAGATGTTTTGGCTTTACTGTAAAAACAGCAAGCAGAAAATAGAAGTTGAGGTTTTATCTTTAATTTATGAATAAATGTAAATATTTTCAAGCATAGATGGTTGGATAAATGCAATTATTATGATCACATTGTGTGGTATAAATTAAAATTTTGTTCAGTATGACAATACCTGAAAACTATCATAAATCATAGCATTGTGATGTAATTGATTGAGTCAGAAATTGTTGCTCTTTGGGTGGTTAAAAAATTTACTTCACAAAACTCAATTAATAGAGTGTAAAAAATCAATAATTCACTATAAAATAATTACAGTAATTTTTTACTTGAGAGTAAATTGGGTGTATAGCCCCAATTTAGCAAGATCTTCATATATGAGCAGGGCCAGATTAAGGCAAACTAGGGCTCTAGGCCCATCACAGCATGGGGTCCTCCAGAGCTTCAATCCTCATGTCCCTGTGACGTTAGAAGAGGAGGGTCCCCTCTCCTCTCAGAGATGGTGGGTCAGTAGCATAAGGCCGTCTTTCCCCCAGAAGTGGCATCAAGGCCCCATTCAAAGGCAGCAGTGTCCATTCTCCCTCCCAGGGAAGCCAGAGGGTGATATCAGGGGTCTCCCAGTACTTACTCCAGCTGTCAGGATGTATCTGCTTGGATGGATGGGTCAGGCCATCTGTACTCTTCTCCTTCTACTGCACACAGAGTCCTCTGCTGGGTGGTGCTGGTGGGGTCCAACGGAGTTGAGGGTCTTGGACTTAATACCACACTGAGGATACATCTGCACTCCAAAAAAAAAACCAAACAAACATAGCAGCAAGTCCCAGAGCCTGAGTCAACTGAGTTGGGCCCATGGGGCTCGCACGATGGGGCTAAAAATAGCAGTGTAGACATTCCTGCTCAGACTAGAGCCTGGATTCTGAAACCCAGCGAGGGGAAGGGTTTCAGAGCCTGGACTCCATCCTGGGCAGGAGCATCTACATTGCTATTTTGAGTCCTATAGTGTGATTCCCGTAAGCCTGACTCAGTTGACCTGGGTTCTGAGTCAGCTGCATGGGTTTGGGGTTTTGTTTTGGCAGGATATATGTATCCTGATATGAATGAGGCAGTTCATACCTGACAAGTGTTAATGTTTCAGGCTGTCTGCAAATTCAGACAAATGTCACTATGTTAGTTACTAAATTCATTTTTCTTTGCAAATCTGTGGGCTAAAAACATACGTTGTTCTTTGAGTGCTTGCTTATGTCAATTCCATTCTAGGTGTGTGCACACTCACTTACAGTCATTAGAGACTTTTGCCTTAGTGGCATCCATAGGGACGGCTGTGGCTCCCCCTTGAGTGCCGCACTTATGCGTCGGTATGTTAGGCGCTGCCAACCCTACACCCTCTCAGTTCCTTCTTACCGCCTATGACGGTTGGTCAGAACGCCTTGTCTTGCATTGCAAGAGTGTTAGTGGTTCTTACAGTCCATTGTTCTGTCTCATTTGTATTTAGTTGATAGGTACTTAGTTAGACCATATATTTAAGTGTTAGGCCTGGTCTACACTGGGGGGGAGGGGTATCGATCTAAGATACATAACTTCAGCTATTACTTACTTGGCATCCTCGCGGCGCTGGATCAACAGCTGCGTCTCCCCCGTTCACTTTGCTTCCACCTCTCACACTGCTGGAGTTCAGCAGTCAACGGGAAAGCAATCGGGGATCAATTTATCGCATCTACACTACACACGATAAATCGATCCCCGATAGATCGACCGCTACCTGCCAATCCGGCGGATAGTGTAGACGTAGCCTTAGAGTAGTAGTTTAGGAGTTAGAGTCCTGGCTGAGACTTTGCCTCAGAGCAGGACATGCCCCATTCCCGAAGCTTTAAGCCATGCTCGTCAAGCAGCCTGCCAATGTCCATTAGCGACCTCCATGAGAGCTATTTTAAGTATTTGGGGGAGTCCCATAGAAAGGACAAGTGCATAATCTGCAAAAACTTTGGCCCTCGAACTCAGAAGGAGTCAGATATCCACTTGAGGGCCCTCCTCATGGAGGCTGGGCTTTGTCCTGCCTTGGAGCCCTCTCGATTGGACTCCATGCCCGGCACTTGGGCACCAGGGCACAACGCACTGCCAGCACCGGAATCCACCCGGCACTGTTCCCCCTCGCTGGTACCTAAGAAGCGGCTGAAGTTGAAGGACCCATTGGCACCACTGCTAAAGGGGAATAAGGGGCTTTGGGCAAAGGACCTGAGCTAGGCCACATGCCCACTCTGGAGCTACTGAGGGGTACCACTGTGGTCGGTCCCCCTAAGTTTCGGTAGAGCAATATTGCAAGCTTCAGTATTGAACTCCAAGCCCGCCTCCAAGGGCACTGCTTGTGAGTCACCGAGAATGGAATTGACATGAGCAAGCACTCAAAGAAGAAAAAACAGTTACCTACCTTTTATAACTGTTGCTCTTTCAGATGCGTTGCTCATGTCCATTCCATTGCCCACTCTGCTGCCCCTCTGTCGGCAAGAAGGAACTGAGAGGTCATAGGGTTGGCAGCATCTTATATACTGACACTCAAGGGGATGTCACAGCAGACCCTACAGATACTGTTAACGCAAAAATCTCCAGCAGTTCACACACCTAAAATGGAATGGACACATCTCAAAGAACAACAGTTACGAAAGGTAGGTAACCGGACTTTTTTTGTTTTGTTTTAAGTAAAAGCTGAGAATCTGATGTAGTCACATGACTCCAAGAGCTGGAGCCTAGGCATGGGCCTATAGTTCTTATGCTTTAATCTGGTCTGTGACATAAGAAGTCCCTTTGACTTCAGTAGGACTATCTACATGCTTAATTTTGGTCACGTGCTGAAGTATTTTGCTGAATCTGGACTTGTGTACTAAACAGTGCTATACTCCTGGTTAAACTTCAAATAACTTTGAAACATAGTAGTCATGTTTTCAAAGGTAAGTTTCTTTAATGGATCAGTCAATGAAGATTTGGCAACACCAAAACATTTTGCAGTTTTGTGTCTCTTTTGCCTTAGTATTTTGCTGAAAAGCTCGCTAAAAAAATATCATTCAGAAAAACAATTGAAAACATTTTAAAATGCTCAAACTCAAACAAAACATATCATTTTGGGTTGAACAAAATGTTTCATTCAACCTGAAATTAAAAAAAAAATCTTTTGTGATTTAACAGAAATAAATACATTAATTAAATAAATAAGTTGGTCTGACACAAAACGTTTTTTTTAATTGCCAGAGAACATAAAAATCCATTATTCCCACAGCAACAATTACTATTGCAACCAAAGGTGGTGTAATGTTTTGAAAAGACATGCTCCTACCACACACCCCAAAAGTCTTCATCAGTAAAAAGTAACAACCATAACAACAATTAATTCTAGTTAGATTCTTTAGCTTGATTTTCAAAGGTTCTAAGTATCCATACATCCACTTTAATGGGAGCTATGCGTTCCTCTGAAAACCAGGTCATAACTAGATAACTTAAAAGTATTACATGAAACTGGTAGCACTGTAAATTTAATACAAGTGTAAGAGCCAGATTCTACTCTAAATTGTATTGGTGAAAGTTCATTCTTAATTTCTTGACTGCAATTAAGTTATTCTAGATTTACACCATTATAATCAAGAGAAAGATTCATTTCTAAGTGTATTGATTACAGCATCCAATTGATTTGGGTAAAAGCAATGGTTTTGCCTTTTTTTTTAGTTCAGAAATAATTCCAGCCATAGCCACTATTGCTAGTCCATTATTTAAGATATAAATGGTGTTAGGCCACCTGCCTTCAAGCTAACTTAGTAAAATTGGTAAAAAAATTTAAAGGTAGGCAAGAGAGCTTATGAGGAATGAGAAGGAAATATAGCTAACGTAGTACCGGCTTCAGACCACATTCAATAGGACTTAACACATGCTTAAGTGCCCTTCCTGGATAGGGATGCTTTTCTGGATCAGGCCAAAGAGCTTACCAAGCATACTTGCTATCTGGTGCAACCCCTTCTGTCTATTCTCTCTTGACATCTTCATCTATTAGATTCAAGTCTCTTTGAACAAGGACCTTGTCTTCATACCTGCACTTTTTTTGTACTAAATAAATAATTCATGATAATAAAGTATCTTGAAGTACTTATATTGGCTCCCAGTGCCAGTATTTGTCTTGTCTACACTTTGCTTAAGTAGCCCTGTTTCCAAATGCTGGTAAATCTAAGTCTGGAAACATTACTTTGCTTATGTGCTCAAGCGTGGAGACTGTACCTTGTCCCCTATTGATCTCAGCCTTGTCTTTACCACTTCATCAACTAGGAACTCTGGCGTTGATCTCAATTGATCCTTTTGTCATTCCCTTTGCCACCTTGAAAACTGTGCAAAACTAGATTTGTTCTGTCTCAGGAATAAGATGATTAATGTTTGATGCCTGATTTCAAAAGCTTCCTTCAGCCATCTTCATTTCTTATTTGTAACTCTTGTAATGCACAGGGTTTTTGGGTTATTCTGAATTTAGCAGACTGGCTGCAATCAGGCTAGCCTGTACAAGTGTACAAGTTTTAGAGCTGTTTTAGTTTCTGTTGAAAGGTCATATTGATTGTGGGTTTTTCTAACTTTTTAGAAACTCTGTTTGTCTGCCTCTATCTCGTAAGTTTATTCCATACATTGGTATATGTGCCTGTGGTTATGCCGTTATCTAAGCTTTTAGTCATTGCTGTGTTTGCAGACAAGCTCCAGTCATGAGGTGGGGCCTCTGCAGGAGGAAATGAGACAGTATAGGTGACTAGGATAGATTCTGGATATTTGGCAGAGAAAAGGGAAGATAGGTGAAGGAGAGGTAGTCTCTGGAGATTGAAAATAGAGGCACATTGCATTGATGTCTTAGAGCACTGTTCCAAGACCTGATCACTGTAAGGGTATGTCTACACTATGAAATTAGGATGATTTTATAGAAGTCGATTTTTAGAAATTGATTTTGTACAGTCAATTCGTATGTCCACACTAAGCGCATTAAGGTGGTGGAGTGCATCCTCACTACCGTGGCTAGCATCGACTTATGGAGCAGTGAACTGTGGGTAGCTATCCCACAGTTCCCGCAGTCTCCACCACCCACTGAAATTCTGGGTTAAGCTCCCAATGCGTGATGGGGCAAAAACATTGTCACAGGTGGTTTTGGGTACATGTCGTCAGTCACCCCTTCCTCTGTGAAAGCAATGGCAGACAATCATTTCATGCCAGACACCAGGGCGATTAGAAGAGCACAGCAAGGCATGCTGCTCATCAGAGAGGCTTTGAAACCCAGTTTCATGACTGGCCAGGCTTCAGTGTGACAGTTGTGTGTGTTTCTCCTTGATGCAAATCCGCCCCCTTTGTTGATTTTAATTCCCTATAAGCCAACCACTCTCCCCTCTTTGAAATAAAGTAACTATTGTTTTGAAACCATGCATTCTTTCTTTATTAATTAAAAAAAATGAGATAACAGACAAGGTAGCCTGAGTGGGATGGGGGAGGAGAGAAGGAAAAGGCCACATTGCTTATTGTAGACACACTAAAAATCAAACTGTTTGAATGACAGTCTTCTGTTGCTTGGGCAATCCTCTGGAGTGGCCAGGTGCCCAGATCCTCCTCCTTCCTCCCGCACCCCCCGCGTTCTTGGGTGTCTGGGTGAGGAGGCTATGGGACATGACATGGGGAGGACCGTAGGCGGTTATACAGTGGATGCAGGGGGGTCTGTGCTCTTGTTGGCTGCAGCTCCAACAGACGCTTCATCATGTCCATTTGCTCCCTCAACAGATGCTTCATCATGTCCATTTGCTCCCCCATTAGCCTCAGAATCGCGTTCTGCCTCCGCTCTTTGCGCTAACTTAGTTCTTTCTTGGCCACTGATTGCCTCCATGGATTAAGCTATGTCCTATCAGTGCGAGAGGACTGCATGAGCTCGGAAAACATGTCATCGCGAGTGCATTTTTTTTGCCTTCTAATCTGCGATAACCTCAGGGACGGAGATGATGGATGAGCATAGAAACATTCTACTCTCTACAATTCTGGCGGGACTGCATGATCACCTGTGCTGCTGAGTTCGCCACACTGACCGAAGAGGAAATGAAATTCAGAAGTTCCCGGGGCTTTTCCTGTGTACCTGGCTAGTGCATCGGAGTTCAAAGTGCCGTCCAGAGCGGTCACAATGGAGCATTCTGGGATTGCTCCTGGAGGCAAATACCGTTGATTTGCATCCGCACTATCCCAAATTCAGCCCAGCAAAGTCGATTTTAGCGCTATTCCCATTCTGGGGAGGAGTGCAAAAGTTGATTTTAAGGGCCCTTTAGGTCAACGGAATGGGGTTTGTTGTGTGGGCACAGTCATTTTTAAATTAACATAACACAGCTAAATTCGACCTAACCCTGTAGTGTAGGCCAGGCCTAAGAGCACTACACCTCAATGCAGCATATCCCCCCAGAGACTGACAAAGAAAACCAAATAGTAAGAGAAAAACTTATTTGTGTGTTCTAGTGTGTATACCACATGTACACTAGCTAGAATAAGTAATGAATGCTATTTGTATTCTCTTGGTAAGAAAGCAAAATTTGTTATAGTTGTTAGATGCTGGGTACTAGACTTTGTTTTGTACCCATTTTTAGAAATGAAGAGGAAGGAGCAATGGAAATATGTATTCAGTAACCAAAAATGTTTGAAGGGATAACTAATTTGATTTTCTAACGTTAGAAATATGGATAGACATGCTTATAATGCTGAACCAAATAGCTGCAGAAAAATCTGTTATCAAAGTGAGAGCAAAAGATACAAATAAACATGCTAGATATTGCAAAGAAAAGTCCAAATACATTTTAAAACTTAAGAATGACTACAAAACATTATTGCCCTAAAAAATCTGTATAGTATTAAATATTTGTTTTCAAAGGTCTGACTGTTTCCCCCCAGCTTATGTCTTATGTAACTATGGCTTTGCACTTGTTAAATAATTCATACACACTTTCACAAGTACAGATTAGTCTTCCAGCCTCAGATTTTACATGGTCTGTGTCTAACAACATTTCAACGAATTGGTAAAACCTGACTGAATCCATCTGGTACCTCTCAGCTTTCACGCTGCAAATTCTTACCAGAGGATAAGAACAACTAATTTAGACTTCACAAAATAATCTGCATATTTTCTCTTCTCCTTTCACTGCAACATAATTAGTCATAGAAGGAAAATGATCTCTCTTGGTTTTTGAAAATTATAAAAATATTTTGCAATCTAAAAGCATTTTAAAATATTCTCAGATCCAAGGCTGCAAATGTGATATAGTATAAAATCATCTAGGAACTTATTTTTGTACATTTTGAAGTTCTATGACAATTAAAAAAAAATCACATTAGTGCCTCCATTCCAAAAGAGTTTAAAATTCTACATATTTTAGTTTTGATTGATAGTGGAAATATTATTTTCTATCTTCTGGACAGTAACTGGATATGCCTTGTTTTATGTACTGCTTGATATAACTGATTAATGTTCAAGGTTTTATGATTTACTTCCAGCCTAAATGCACTATGCAAAATTTATTAAGTAATAAGTCTGTTCATATGAGTATATTCACTCTAGTCCATTTTTTATTCATTGAAATGCTTGCTGTTTTGGTGGTGGTGATACTTCAGATGGCCCTGAGTTCATTAACAAAATAAGTCATGATAAGGAGTATAGATCATATTCTTTAAAAAAGGCATGCCTCAGCTACTCTGTGAACTTTATGAAAAAGGCCTAGAAGTGTATTCATCTTAGCACATGCTTCGGATTGTCATGTGACTGTAAAAAGTCCCAAAGCAATATAGTGTGTGTATATAAATATCTACTATTATGCAAAATTGTATGATTTGTGCTGTATGTTAAGATTATCTCTGCCAATATCCCAGCTCACTCCTGTGCCTCACATGTAATCACTTTCTGCTTCCCTAGGTTACCCATCATGCTGCTTTCCAGTGTCTGGGGGAATGGAAGGAAAGGGGGACTGCAAGGGGATGGGGTAAAAATTGGTCAACAGAACAGAGCAGAAACATGAGTGGGCCTAAAAGACATAAGGGCTGTTCATGAGGAAGGGGGCTGTGTTAGGGAGACTGGTGGTATGCAAAAAGAGACTTTTAGTGAAACCCAATTGCTGGATGTCAATATCTCTGAACTATAAAGTCACTCTCTGCGCCCTTACCTCAGCCTGCAGTGAAAATAAAGCAGGAATACCATGGTTAGCTGTTCAAACACTGCTGCCTTGACACAGAAGGACTGGGCTCCCCTCTCAATTCTTCTACCCATCCCTCATCTTCACAACACAGGACCCTCCCTGTACATAACCCATTTCCTCCCATACCAAGCTCAGTCCCACCTGCTTCCTTGGCCTCCCCGTCATACTCTTAACAGTGCCTCTGAAGCCCCATCTCCACCCTCCCATTCACCCACCCTGATCTCCTCACAGAACCCTCTCTTCCTTCCCCATTACCACCAGTCAGTCCCCTACATGCTCCTTGTACAGCCCCTCTCATTCATGCACCCTGCAGCCCAATCCATCTCCACACTTTCAGAGAGAGCCACAGTTTTGAAAAGTGAATGTGCATTTCCTCCCTACAGTGACAGTCAAATGCCAGAGAGGCACCGTTTCATATCTTAGAAGTTTACTTGGTATGCGTGCATTTATAATTTAAACAGTTTTAATTAAGAAGTAGACAAAAATTAACTATTCTTATATAAGTAAGCCAACTGGGAAGTACGAGCCAATTTTACCTACCTTTCAGGTGCTTTGATGATGCAAATGTAATGACTGTCCTGGTTGGATCATCCGTGGGGATTGAACCAGGGACTTCTAGAGCTTAAAACATGAACCTTGCTGCATGAGCTAAAGAACCATCTATAGTAACCTAATAGCAGTAGTAGCCTTAATATAGCATCTATGGCCTACCCATTAAGCTTTCCCCCCAAAAGGACAAAGAACTATAGCTGAGGTTACACATTCTTGCTGGCCACAGTAGCTCATCCTAAATTAGGAGCTTCTATTGCTTGAAAGACCAGGTTTTAATGTGGAGGCGGTAGCAGACTCAAACCTCTATACATAGTCTAGTCACTAGAACCACATCATGTTAGCATGGGTTACACAAAGCAGCAAAAACCCAACTGAATTGAGCAGTGTGCACAAGCTGCTTTGCAATGCTGTAGAGCAGCACAAAGAAGCCAGAATGTACCAGTAAATATGGATCTAAAAAAAAAAAATTTAAAAGATATCTTCAAATAATTAGATACATCACCTGGCAGCATTCTCTTTGCGTTTCTTATTTATTAATAATTTAAAAACACAAACATTCCCAAACAAAAAACTATGTTAAGAGGAAAATCAGATCTAAATGTTAAACTTCAAGAAATCCAAACCTGTAAAAGGTGAGAACGTGCACAGTTAAGGCATTCAAATAGCCTTAACTCTACCCTGTAGTGACAACATGAATAAAAAAAAATGTAATGCATCTTTAAAAATCAGTTTTATTTATCTGGATCACAAGTACTAACATTAATTAATCATAATTGTAAGGTTATTACTTGGTGTCACTCCATGGCTTTGGGTTGTTGTTGGTTTTGAATAATTACAACTTTTTGTAATATGTTTCACCATTCCATTATCAATATCTAAAGGTGTTTTGTCCAAGAAATAAAAGATGTGCAGCTGGATTCTCATTAGCTGTCCCATTATCATAATACTAGGACTAGAAATGTTCACTGTTTAGCCTAGCTACGGTCGGGCTAGAGCTGATGTGGAAACAGCTATGCTTATATAGTCCCCAGCATTTTATGAATACATGCACACTGATGTACATATACTGTACCATTAAGATAATGCTTGCGAATATACAATAGTAGCTGTTTTCACATCAGTCCTAACTTTACTGTAATATCTGGGTTATGCATGTGCAGCTGTTTTCTCAACCACTCTTATCAACATAATCTTGGAACTATACATGTGCAGATGGTTCCATATGAGTTCTTCTATTACCATCATTCCTCAACTGTACTTGCACACCAGATTTTAGAACAGCTCTGTTTTACTATCATTATGGGACTGTAACAGGGTGCTGAGCCAGCCCTCTGTTAGCCCAGCTCCAATTAAGAAGCACTAATTAGGACTGGCTGAGTATGCCACATCTAATTGCTAGAAGGGAAACACCTGTGGGCCTCATTAGCCAGGGGGCTATATTAGGGCTGGCTGTCAGGCAGGAAGAAGAGAAGAGAAGAGAAGAGAAGGGCTGGGCAGGGCAGGGCAGGGCAGGGCAGTGCTGTGCTTCCTTGCTGGCTGGCTGGAGAAGCTAGTTGTCCCCCAGGTTGCTAGTTTGCAGCGGTCTATAAATAGAAGGTAGCAGGAGCTGACACTGTCAATAGAAGGGACTGGTGAATGCACTCAGAAGAGGTCTCTGGCTAATTTGTTGTGAGGACAAGCAAACTCCTTGCTACACATGGGGGCTTCTCTGGGATCCACGAGCCAGCGAACATCCTTGGCGGCCCGGATATGGTCAAACAGCAGGCCCATCAGGCTGAGAGACAAGCCTTACTGACCTGGCAAGCAGAGCAAAAGCAGAGTCTGTGAGAGTTCATACAGGAGCAGACCGACGAGCAACAACAGCTTCTGCAAAGAGTGGTGAGCCCTACAGGAGAGGATAGCACCCAGCCGCCAGGCTGGAGACTCTGTAAAATGAGCCCGGTGAACAGGACCGGCTCCAGGGTTTTTGCCGCCCCAAGTGGTAGAAGAAAAAAACAAAAGCCGTGATCGCTTTTTCCAGGAAAGACCTAGAGAGAAAGGAGGAGCTCCGAGGAGCACCCAAGAGGCCTGCCAAGCTTGTTTGCTGGCAGTGTGGGAGACCTGGACACACAAAATGTGACTGACCTGATATGGAGTGTAGATGGACTGAGTTTTGTGGCTGGACTCAGTGTGGGGGCCAAAAAGTAGGGCAGAAACTGTCCACCATCCAGGTAAGGATTGGGAGAAATCCCAAACAGGCCTGATAGATACCACATCAGCCTGTTTGCTTGTACAGAGGGGACTGGTGAAGCCACACTGGCTGATCGTGGAGGCAAGGATGGCACTCGAGTATATCCATGGGGACAAGAGGTCCTGCCTGGTGGCCCAGGTGCTCCTCGATGTGAGGGGCTGCTTCAAATGGAAGTGGGTTAGGGTGCTAGAGGGGCTACCATACCTGGTGGTGCTAGGTAAGGACTGGAGCCCACTACGTAGAAAGAAGTGCAGAGGTGCCACGAAGGAAGGGGCGGATATCCCTAGACTGAGAAGCCCAGGGTGGGTTGGGGGGGAACTGA
Source organism: Gopherus evgoodei (assembly GCF_007399415.2). NCBI lineage: Eukaryota > Metazoa > Chordata > Testudines > Testudinidae > Gopherus > Gopherus evgoodei. The sequence continues at coordinate 191,693,276 of NC_044322.1, read as the reverse complement.
GGATGGCAAAGAAGAGAACCCTAGACAACAGAGCCCAGATCAAGTAGGCCTGCAGGAAGGGTATATGGGGAAGCCAGCCAGCCTGAGCCCCTTGGACAATTGGATTACCCCACAACACCCCTCCCCATGGAGGGGACCCAGAACCTGCTGGGTGGTGTGGGGAATACTGAGGCACAGAGGGTCCTGCAGGACTGTGGGATGGATCCTGACTCCCTACCAAAAGTAAAGGGGGAGCAGGGGATGGGACACCTGCAGGGGTGTGACTGGTGTAACGACCTGCAGGCAGAGGTGGAACTATGGGGGCAGCTGTGCCCCAAGCAATGTACGTTTTGTGGGTGGAGGATGGAAAAAAACCAGGCGAGGATGCCAGGGATCACATGGCCAAGAGTGGGGAACTTCCCCAGAGGAGCCCCCTGGGCAGAGGGTGGAGGGGCTGAAGTCGGCCGGACCGGGCGGTTCTTAAGGAGGGAGGCAAGTAACAGGGTGCTGGCCAAAAGGTCCTGAGCCAGCCCTCTGGTAACCCAGCTCCAATTAAGAAGCATTAATTGGGTCTGGCTGAGTATGCCACTCCTAATTGCTAGAAGGGAAGCACCTGCAGGCCTCACTAGCCAGGGGGCTGTATAAGGCTGGCAGGAAGGAAGTAAGGAGGGGGAAGGAGAAAAGAAAAGGAGGAGCCAAGGGTTGTGCATCTCTGCTGGCTGGAGAAGCTACAGTAGCTGTCTCCCAGGTTGCTAATTTGCAGTGGTCTATAAATAAAAGGCACGGGTGAGTGCACTCAGAAGACGTCTCTGGCTGATTTGTTCCTAGGACAAGCGAACTTGCTACAGGGACCATACACACACACTGGATTACTGGGTTCAGATAAAGTATCTTATGTCCCTGTCCATGCTCTGTTGGCTTACTGTCATCCTCTCACATTAAAGTTTTGTGTAATATGTCCTCATGCATTACTGTACACACTGAAATATTATGAATAAAAGAAAAGCAATCAGTAAACTGACAAGTTTGAATATGATCTCAAAATGTGCATTCATTGTCATGTGTGTTTCGTTTAACTTTTATAAAACCCTCATGAAAAATGGACAAAATTCAAATCAAAAGCTGCAGTAACATGGAGTTAAGGTTGCTAAACTCCGTCTATAAAAAAACAATAAAAATACAATAAACCTTGAATTAAGGTTATTTCACAGACTGTACAAAATAACTTCAACTCTGACCATACTTGAAAAGTTTGTATGTTACATTGCTTATTTTGTATACTTTTTATGAAAACATAATCATGTTCACATATGAACTTTTAAAGTACAGAACAGGTTTAAGTAACTTGATAACAATAAAAGAACTCTACACTTGAGAATTGATTATCTGGAACACAAATAGGTGGTCATTTGTTGCAGATACTAATAGAATATAGGCTCTAGTTTCATACGTGACATTTTAAACAAAGCAAAGAACAATTAAAGAAAGTATCTGATATATTATTCTAAGAATAGTTATGCAGCAAATGATTATGCTGAATTTAAAATTATCTTCAAAAGCTATGGTGTGGCTTACATTATTTTATCAAGGTGTTTAAATATCAAAATATATCATATATCGTCTGAGTCTTGGACAACCTCTAGCCCCAATTACTGCAGCACACCAAGAAATATTGCCATGTAGCCATTCTAGATCAGTTTTTGCATTCAGGAATGTATGCTTGTAAAAAAATGACATGAAGTAGTCGACACTATTATTCTGGAATTTGTAGTTTGCAGTATGTGTTCCCTTCTATATACCACCAGTTACTTTACTATTAAAACATCAGACAGTAGCATCTCTGAAATCTAGATGCAAACGTTGTAACATTGCTATACCTACATACATGACAGAAAATAACTCTCATGTAAGAGTGTCTTATTACATTGATCGATCGGTCCTTCAGCCCTCGTATAGATTGCGCCAATCACAACATGTCTTCCATTCTTCTCCTATCCTGGCCTTCTCTCTATGTGCAGCCATGTCTTTTCACGATAAAATCTTCCCATCTCTTTGGCGGTCGGCTCAGTGGTCATTTCAGTTTCCGGGGTACCACTCAGCTACAGCTGCAGTTCAGTGATTGTCAGTGAGCCTTACTATATGCCTGGACCATCACATTTTACTATACCTGCTCTCAGTAATGATGTTCTGCACTCCACTTTGCTGTCACTTCATTGGGGACTCGGTTGCAGATTGAAATTCCCAGAATTCTTCTTTCCATTGCCCTCTCTGTGACAGATAGTTGCTGCTCCTCTGTCTTTGTCAGCGCCCATGTTTTGTTGCCGTACAACAGTGTTTCTCAAACTGGAGTCACTGCTTGTGCAGGGAAAGCCCCTGGCAGGCCAGGCTGATTTGTTTACCTGCTGTATCTGCAGGTCCGGCCGATTGTGGCTCCCTGTGGCTGTGGATCGCTGCTGCAGGCCAATGGGGGCTGCTGGAAGCGTCAGCCAGTAAGTCCCTTGGCCCACACCACTTCCCAACAGCATGTTCTGCCCTCTTTCATTTGTGCAACCCCATTGAACCTATTGAGGTCGAATAGGTGTAACTGAGAGCAGAAATGGGTCAATGCAGCATAGAAGGTACTTGCAGACTAGGGTTATGTCCATTCTGGGAAGGAAAAAAAAATTTGAGATCTTAAATTGGGTTAGCTAATCTGCATTAGCTAACTCGGGTTACAAGAGAAGTGAAGACACAGCAACTTGGCCTTTAACTCAGGTTACCAGTGTTGATTACTGATTACTCTCGCCCCTTGCTCCACCAATATGGCCACCAGGTGCCCGTTATTTACCGGGTAATGAGCGTTGGGGTAGGGCGGAGGTTCGATCACTGGATGCCCTGGGGGGGGTGTCAAGTGCCCACGGGTAGCGACGGAGAGCACGCAAGCAATCACTCTTAGTGTTTAAGAGAATAAGGGTTTATTAAATGAATCACAGATAATGATAAGGGAAAACACGATCAGTTACATCTGGGGCTTACAACACACTACCAAAGCAAATAATACAAATACTGCAATTACAAATAAAAGCTGGCCCTGGTATTTTTCTAAGTCCCAATAGTTATCTAAATCATTCCAGGGGTTAGTAGAAGTGATATTGGTGCTATTAGTAATCATAAGTGCAGCAACTAATTTCCCTAAATAAATTGTGAGGCTTAACTGATCCCCCTTGCTTTCGAGATTTCCTGGTCAACGGGTTTCCCCTAGCAGGAGTCTCGGGGCGGCTGGAATCAGTCTTTGCCTCTTATCTATCCGTACAGAATACTTAACAGCTAATTATACTTACACATACAAACCACAAAAGTTTCATTACGGCCGGCAAACGGTTAGGCTTCAGGAAACGCGTGAGCCGAGAGAGCCTTCAGCAGGGTGATCAGGCCTGGATACGGTTTCGACAGGAATTCGGGGTCTCTCTGCCCGTCCCCGGGAGGGGACCGGCAATATATAGTAAATTTGTCGTCATAGTTTGTGATAAGCCAATTGAGGGGTCGCGAGTGACATATGCCCATACAAGGGAGGCAGACGGGCCTTAACATCTTTACTCAGGAAGCAACCGTCGCGAGGGGAACTGTGTCTCTTCAGGCTGGCTAACCACAAGGCTGCTTTTCCTGTTGCAAGTTCTGCTTTCTGAGCGTGACAGGTGGCAGTTCTGAGGGCTGGGGGAAAAATCCGTTGGGGGGTGGAGGCCGGAGCACCCGTAGTCTGGCCCTGGGGCCCCACTTGGGGGTCTAACAACCAGCTCAAGGTTGCGCTTTAGCCTTCAACTCAAGCTGCTAACCCAAGTTAAAAGCTGAATTGCTGTGTTTTGTAACCTCAGTTAGCTAAATAATGCAGGTTTGCTAACCCAAGTTAAGAGCACACCTGGTTTTTTGCAGTATAGACATCTCCAAAGAGCTACACTACTGGAGCTGCAGAGGGTCCTGGAGAGAGCATAGGCAAGTAGCTGGGGCTCAGTTGTGAAAATGGCCACTTGACTGGTGCATCTTACCCATCCTACACTCACCTATTATAAAAAGAACCCAGAGATTTTTCTTTGCTTGCCCTCTGGCTCCAGTTTACCATCCCAAGAGGAAGAGGTAAGGCATGGACCAAACAGAGGTCAGGGCCCTTGTGAGTAACTCAGATTATTTCCTGGTATCTTTCAGAGTTTCCTCTAGAGTTTTCTTGCATTCTTCTAGGGGCTTGTTTTAGTGTCTGAAAAGTTGGTGCTTTCAGCATTTTTTCTGATACGGCAGTAGAAGGTATCTGAGCATGGGCAAGCAACGCTAAGAAATGAAGAAGCATGCTGCTCTTTGGACATACACACCCATCTCTGAACTTCCTGATTATACACTGGAGACTGTCTAATCAATGGGAGGTGAGTCCTGTAGAGGTGAAGATGTATGGTACACATTGGGAAACTCAATGTGGTTGCTCTCAAGGAAGTTCATGCTCAGAGCAGCTGTTTCCCCATGTCTTCTCTCCCGTGATCCAGATCTTAATATGTTAATTATTATCAATAAATGGCTTTAGCCTTTGTGCCAAAAATCTGTTTTATGCCTTTAGTCAAATTGGGAATTTCTGGGAAAACATATTCAAGGAAAGATCAACCAGAGCTATCTGAGCAGTGTCACATCCTCAATCACATCATTTCTGATCATCTGCTGTTTGAGTAACTAAATCAACCCCACAAATAATTTGTGATCATGGTCATTAATAAAGCATGGAAAATTCTGATTTATTGTAGAGCTAGCATGATAGCTCAGCAAATTAATGCCAAGAATCTGGATTCCTCAAAGTGATAACAAGTACATTTTTTGTGTGAAAAACTGTGATGGATAAATGGCCGATTTGTTATCATTAACCTTGTGGAAAAGTTGTATGTGCAGAATTATTTTAATGCAAACACCACAAATATTTTCATACAATCAATAACAATGGCTAATTTAAATGACTATTTTGTTTGCATTTTTAATTTTCCTATTGGAACTCATTTTTCTAGTGCTCATTTTCTGTACAGTATATGTAAAAGCATGGCTTAGCTACTGTAACTGTCTCTCATATATATGAGTCATGAGGGCCATTATCTAACTATGGTAGGATAATAGCCTATATTTGGAACTTAAGAAATTGCTACACATGCAGGGCAAATTCTTTTCTGTATCCAAGATCCTCTCCACAGTTACAGCTCACTGATTCAGTGGGCTGGTCTACACAAGCTAGGCTATTAGAGCACAAAGGAGACAGATCATACCTGGGAATGTAGCCTATTGCATAAAATGACACCTAGGCCAGAATGGTAGAGATGCATGGGACTGAAGCCCAGGTCATTTTTAGTACATAGGTAGGATGTATGAGTATGAATAGATAAGGTTTTGTTTTAATTTTGTTGGTCAACGGACTTTTCTTTTTTTTTGGTGTGATCTGATTGAATTCTGAAACCTGCAAGTCTTATCACAAGATAGGGCAGTATCCTGGGCAAAGAGGGACATCTGAAATGCATGGCATTATACCTTTAAGGCAGTGTTTCTCAAACTGAGGTAGCTGCTTGTGCAGAGAAAGCCCCTGGCGGGCTGGGCCAGTTTGTTTACCTACCCCGTCTGCAGGTCCAGCCGATTGCAGCTCCCACTGGCCTCAGTTCACTGCTTCAGGCCAATCGGAGTGCTGGAAGCGGCGCGGGCCGAGGACTTACTGGCTTCCTCTTCCAGCAGCCCCCATTGGCGTGCAGCGGCGAACGGCGGCCAGTGGGAGCCGCGATCGGCCGGACCAGCAGACAGGGCTGGTAAACAAACTGGCCCGGCCTGCCAGGGGCTTTCCCTACACAAGCGGCAACTCCAGTTTGAGAAACACTGCTTTAAGGGGAATTTTGAATATTGAAAAGACTTATTTCAAGGGGGAAATAAAGGGATGGTGAGCAATGTATTGTTCAAAGGAACCTTATTTTGTTGGTTGTTAAATGGTGATTGTATGTTATTCAACAGTATGCCTGTAAGACATGGACTGTTATAACTTCCCAAGTCGCCTCTTGCACTCCTGGTAATGGAGATGCAGCCAGAGCTAGAACTTTTTATAACAGAGAATATAATGCTGAATTAGAGTGTATGGATTTAAGAATTATATATTGAAATATGGTGATGGGTTATCTGGGTAGCTGCAGCATAAAGTTTACTTGTTTTTTGTGGTTTTTTTTTTGGAGTCCTCTTCTTCTTTCATATGGCTGGTGTAGAGCAACAACTATCATTTCACCTGAAGTTGATCAAGCCAAATGGCTACATCAGGAGTCGCAATTTCCTTGTCATCAGAGCAGCAACTCAACAAATCTTAAAGTTTTTTGGAGTGAAGGGAGAAAAGCTTTTAAATGCTAAAGGGCTGATTTGCACAGCCAGTGGTTCTCTCGCAGAAAAGCTTAGGCACTGTTAGTGGTAGCATGAAAGTAGGTAAAGGCCTACTCCAGTTGAGAGCTTTAGGCTGCAAACTTTCCCACTGGTTGGGTATAAAACAGAGAAAAAAGTTCTTAAATTAAGTAGGGTACTTTTTGTATATTTCTATGTTAATCATGATGATCTGTGGAGGGGATTGGGCTGCGGGGAGGCATTAAATATAGTCTCACAGTCAAGATTTTTTTTTCTGATATTTTGCCTAAATTTTCCTGTTCATCTGATCCCATTCATTTTGTTTATTCTCCAGAGAGGTACATTAGGGCTTGTCTACGTGGTGCTTTAGTCCACACCAGCATGTTATGCACTAACTGGCCTTTGTGGATCCTACTGGTATACACTAAATATTAAGAACATAAGAATGGCCATACTGGGTCAGACCAAAGGTCCATCTAGCCCAGTATCCTGGCTTCTGACAGTGGCCAATGTCAGTGCCCCAGAGGGAATGAACAGAACAGGTAATAATCAAGTGATCCATCCCCTGTCGCCTATTCCCAGCTTCCCTGGTGCATGTTGCTAACATAGTCCCATTTTAAACAGTACTACGTTAATGCGCACTAGGGAATTTCTAGCAAGTGCCAACATCATCCACACAGGCCATTTCGTGAACAATGCACTGGTGTGGACTAAAAACCCCATGTAAGCAAGCCCTGAGTAATTCCACTCCCTCCGCAGAGCAGGAGCGGTGCCAGAGTTTCTGGTGCCCTAGGCAGAATTCGAGGGGGCAGCATTTTGTGTGCCCCCATGGGGCGTGCGGGAGCTTCCAGTTCCACTCCCATCATGCCGCTGAAGAAGGACCCTCCGCCGAAATTCCGCAGGCGACAGCGACAGTCATTGAGCTGCTCATTTGCCTGCCGCTGTTTTCTGCGGCACGTCAGCAGAAGGTCCTTCTTCGGCGGCGCAACGGGAGCAGAACTGGAAGCTCCCGCGCGCCCCATGGGGAGCGCACAAAATGCCGCCCCCCAAATCTTGGCGCCCTAGGCAACTGCCTAGGGTCACCCAATGGAAGTGCTGGCCCTGCTGTAGAGTTTACATCTTTCAGGTATTTGTAGATTTCTTTTCATTTTTACACTGTTACCATGCCTGTCTTTGTCCTTTCTGTGAAGTGATACATATTTAGGTCTTAACCTTTCCTCATGAGTAAATCCTTTAAGCCCCATACTGCTTGCTTTTTTTTTCCTTTTTCCAATTTGTCAATATCCTTCTAGTAATGTCCATTATCATCTCTGGATGTATATCAGATTACTATTTACCAGGTTTTTCTCCCTTCCATTTATTTTGTATTATTTACTTCAGATATTTTAGCTTGCATTTTTTCCAAGTTGATGTCCATTTGTTATTAACATATGAATCTGATCTTTCTCGATCACCCTGTATTCTCTCTCTTCCTCACCACCTTCTCAACTCTTTCCATGTTAGTGTCTTATATGAATTTTGCTATTTGAAGTTTTCCCTTCTTGAAGATCACTAATTAAATGTTAAATAAGACTTTTTAACACTAATCTCTTTGGTACCCCATAGGACACTTCACTCCAGCCTGTTAAATTGCCATTTATTAACCCTTCTTTATGGTTGTTTAGCTTGTTTTCAGTCCACATAATAGTAGTTTTATTCAAGACAATTAGAATTAACTTTTCAGTTAGGATTTCATGACATGGTATCAAATGGTTTACTAAAATTCAAGTATATTACAGCTGCAACATTCTCCTCATCCACTAATTTTGTAATTCTATTAAAAAGTAATCTAGTATGTGTGAAAAGATTTATTCCTTTTAAACTGATGCTGCCTAAAACCCCTGCTGTTTGCAAGTGTCAGCTCATTCATGCTTCATAAACTGTGTCCAATTGCCAATTTGTGCATGAACATAATAATTTCAAAGTATTTGTTAGTCATTTAAAATCTGTAGGAAGTAAGCAAACATTTTTTTAGTAAGAGAAGATATGTAGAAAATGTTTTCAATGTTCAAACCAATTTTCCATGTTTAAAAAACATAATCTATGGAAGATTCCAATGTAGTGTCAGAGTTACACTGCACTTGTGGAGTGAAATTCTAACCCCATTGAAGTCAATGGGCATTTTCATGTAGCCAGGATTCCACTTGTGGAGTCTTTGTGCATTGATGATTTCATTTTCTCCACTTCAGTGCAGTGTCCATAGCTAAGAGATATTGTAAGCCATAATGATGAGGTATATGTGAAATGCTTAGTCCTGACATCTTTTCCCACATATCATCATTCCCTTGAACTGGCTAGAAGTGGCTTTGAGAGTTACAAGTTTTTGTATAACAGCATATTGGCAGAGAAAACACTCAGCTGTGCTACACATAGTAATATATTGGGCTTTTAAGGCCCATCGTAATCTATCCCTGCCTTTTTTGTCATCTCATAAACAATCGATACATTGATGCCTACCTGCACTCTGCCAATGATGCCAGTCCTCATCACCCATTTGTTAAATTGAGGACCTGGTGTTAAACTTTGTTTACTCAGGAGGAAACTGGGACCTGGGGTATCAAAGGAAGACTTTTTGCCTAGAATGCTTATACATCTAAAACTTACCTCTGCCTTGCTCCATTCTGTCTTAGGCTACTGTGCTAATACTGTCCTCCGGGGTACTGAGTATTGCCAAATCTGATATAGATACTGGTTGACTAGAAACTGAATTTGGGCAGCTCGTTCATGTCACAAAGGCCACCTAACTAGCACTAGATGGTAACAACATTTTTATGTTCCATTCCATGTATCCAAAGAAGTGGGCTGTAGCCCACGAAAGCTTATGCTCAAATAAATTTGTTAGTCTCTAAGGTGCCACAAGTACTCCTAACATTTTTACTGATTGACAATGAGAAACACTTCCATATGTATAGTAACCTATTGATTTGACCAATCTCCACGTGAGTCTTGTGAGCTATCCAGTCCTATAGGCAATAGTTTCAGAAATGCTTATGGTTTTTGTGCATAAGTATGCACATTAAGCTTTAAAAACACCATAAGCAGTCATTATTAGGCTACATTTGGAAATATTGCCAAACAGAGAAGAACACAAGATAATCAGTTTTATAATGCCTCATGAAAGCCATACCAGAGAACAGTCTTAGAATTGCCCTGGCATTAATATGCTTTATTTATTTCTGATGTAAGTAAGTAAATTACTTCATAAAGTCAAATTTATATAATATATTGTTGATTTATAAAATACTATGTAAAAAAGAAATATTTGGGGGAAATTGTTAGGATAGGCATATTCTAACTAAATGATCAATGTGCCTATGTGCACTTATGCATATTAATTGAAGATTTTAAATTACAATAACTCACTCTGACATTCTCAGCAAATGCCAACAAACATAGCTTTTACAGCAGGTTCAGAGAAGATGTTCAGATAAAATATTCTTGATTTCCTTGCTAAAGTAAAAGCTTCTTTTGGCCCTATATAATATTGTTTGACAGAAGATGAATTACAATTCAATAGACTTGCATGTTTTGATGTATACAAGAATAGGGGGGAGTTGCTTAAATGATTATATTTTGGTTTTTGTATATACCAGTATAAGAAGCAAATAATGAGGGGAAAATGTTTAAAGATTTGCTAATGCTTATTTTCTTGTTTATTTCATTTCAAACTTCAAAGACCAATTTAACAGTAGGAAATTCTGCACAGCAATTTGGTTCTCGTTTGACCATGAAGTGACTATGCTAAATAAGGTTTACTTATTAAACTGCTTCCATAATGACACCTTGCTATAATAAATTATGCCTTTGTAATCTCAAATTCTAGTTTCAATTAACTTATACAAATTACAAGGTAACATTAGGAGGTTGATTGAGGACGAAGCTTCTTCAGGCAAACCTGCAACCACAGGCTGTCCCCAGTTCATAGGGCTCCCACCAATGCTAGTGTGACATTTATTGCTTATGTTTCAGTGCCATGTTGGATGAAATATGTCCCATTTCATGCTGATTAACAGCTCTGCTGTGATAACCAGAGCCTGCTGATGAATCTGGATATTGTCTCTCCCCGCTCCCCCCACCCCCATCACAATCCACACAGAAAAACATCATCGGTCATCCCTTCCTTTATTTTTAATAGGAATCTTCCATCCACCAGTCTAATAACTTCCTCCATGAACATCCAGTTTCAGACTTTTATATGTACAGCTCCCTCACCTTTCCAACACTCAGCTGATGTGCCATAGAGTTTGAGACAGGTGAGAGGGTGAAGAATGTTGTGCATAGGATCTTGGTCCTTATCGCTGGGGGACCCAAGTCCAAATGGCTTTGTAAGGTCATTAAATCTGTTTATATCCAGCCTGGTTAAGGACATGGCTTTCTTTTCCCTCTGTTTCAGACAGAGCACACTTGATGAGCATCAGAAAAGGTGATAGGAAAGGAAGTGCTGTGGCAAGGGAGTTGGCAACAGTTCACCCACAGATTGAGAGCATTTTTGCCTGTACTTTCAAAAACTCAGCCTCTCACCTGTTGCACAGTGGAATGCTTGCAAGAACCAGTAAATGCTATGTCTTTGAGAGGAGTGTTCTCCAATAAAAAGGCAATCATTGAAGTATATGTGTACCTAGAATCCCAAGAAATGTAGTGAACTACAATCCCAAACTGTAATGCAGTGTTCTACTGCTGAGTAACAGAGGGTGAGTGCTCCTGAGTCTATCCAAGGTATGAGCTGTCAGTGCATGGGGAATCCCTAACTAGCTGTTCGAGCCTGCTTTCTCCCCTTTGCACTACTCCAGCACTGCAAAAAGAACACAGGCCTAAGGATTTGGCTATTTTGGTGCAAATCTCTTTGGAACATCAGAGTACAGTAACTCCTCACTTAACGTTGCAGTTATGTTTCTGAAAAATGCGACTTTAAGCGAATCCAATTTCCCCATAAGAATTACTGTAAATTAGGGAGTTAGGTTCCAGGGAAATTTTTTTCACCAGACAAAAAACTATATATGATATAGGTATACACACAGTATACATTTTAAACAAACAGTTTAATACTGTTCACAGCTATGATGATTGTGAATTTGGTTGAGGTAGTGAAGTTAGAGGGTGGAAGAGGGAGGGATATTCCCAGGGAATGCCTTGCTGCTAAACGATGAACTAGCACTCGGCTGAGCCCTCAAGGGTTAACACGTTGTTAAAGTAGCCTCTCACACGAGGCAGCAGGAATACAAGGGAGGGGAAACAGCATAGCAGACAAAGGGGGAGAGAAAGAGATGCACACTTGTATGCGGGGGAGAGAGAGAGAGATGCACACTGCCCCTTTAAGTAAGCTGACCCACTCTTAAGTGCATTGTCTTTTTAAGTGGATCAGGAAGTTGAGACAGCAGCTGCTGCCCCAAGCTCTCTGTCTCTCTCCCTCCGTGTCCCTTTCCTGCTCTATATGGAGAAGGGGTAAGCAGGGGGGAGGGGGACACCCTGACATTAGCCCCCCCTTCCCTCCCGGCCCAGCAAGCAGGAGTCTCTGGGAGCAGCAGGGCCTCCCAGAAGGGGGGGCAAGTGGGGCAATTTGCCCCAGGCCCCGGGCTCCACAGGGGCCCCCAAGAGAATGGGTGAGGCTCCCTCCCAGCCCTGGCCTGACCCTGCCTCTGCCCCTCACTTGGAGTCTCAGCGCAACCAGGAGCATCCCAGAACAGAGCTGCAGCGTGGATCCGGCAGGGCCCCTGAGCTCCGCCCCGCTCAAAGCCGCGAGGTAAGGGGGCAGGGCTGCGAGCTCCAGGCCGAGCTCAGCTCCCTTCACTCAGCCTGGAGCTCACAGCCCTGCCCCCTTACCACATGGCTCTGAGCGGGGCGGAGCTCAGGGGCCCGGCCGGATCCACGCTGCAGCTGTCGAGGGAAGCTCCTGGATGCACTGAGGCTCCAGGTGAGGGGAGAGCCGGGGGTAAGCGGCCAGAGCCAGGGGGGGTTGGCTAAGAGGCAGGAAGTCTGAGGGACAGTCAGGACACAGGGAGGAGGCAGAGGTTTGGGGGGTGGTCAGGGGACAGGGAACAGGGGGTTGGATTGTGGGCATTCCGAGGGTCTGTCAGGACTCAGCAGGGGGGGCGTGGATAGAGGTCGGGGCAGTCAGGGGACAGGGAGCAGGGGTGGGGTCCTGGGGGATGGTGGGGGGTGGGGTCTCTGGGGGATGGTGAGGGGACAACGAGAAGGATGGGTTGGGGATTCTGAGGGGGGGCGGGCAGTTGGGGGGCAGGATGTGGGTGGGGGTCGGATAGGGGGCAGGGCCAGGCTGTTTGAGAGGCACAGCCTTTCCTAACCTAAAGCTCGTTCAGCAGTTTGAGGCTTGCAAGAAGAGCCAAGCTGTTAGCTTTTCCATTAGGGCTACCATCCCTTTCACTTCTCAAATGCCAAATTATAGCCTATATTTAATTTCAGTGCCATAGGGAGATTCATGTTGGGAGGAGGGTAGCTTCATTTAAAATTAGCCACTGGGGGAGGGATCACATGAGAAGAGCAATATCCTTCCCAACCCTCCCAAGGGAGACTCCCCATCCCCTGCATTCCCTGAGGCTTCAGAGGGGTTAATTCAGTGGTTCTCAAACTTTTGTCCTGGTGATCCCTTTCACATAGCAAACCTCTTAGTGTGACCCCTCCCCCCCTTATAAATTGAAAATACTTTTTTATATATTTAACACTATTATAAATGCTGGAACCAAACCGGGGTTTGAGGTGGAGGCTGACAGCTCATGACCCCCAGTAATAACTTTGTGACCCCCTGAGGGGTCCTGACCCCCCGTTTGAGAACCTCTTGGTTAATTTAATTTTAGCACCCTGTGTCCATTCACATGCATGTGCAATTTTGAGCATTTCTGTTTTCACAGCACAGGCTCATCCCAGATTCTGGAACAAGCTTAAATGCTCAGTTCGTGGAGTATGTACATAAGCTGTACTAAAGACAAATCCACAGTAACCGTCTCCAGTTTGTGAGGGACCCCATGGAGCCAGTCTCTAGGAAACAGATAAATGCACGGAGGTTAAGTTCATTAATGGCTATTAGCCAGGATGGATAAGGAATGGTGTCCCTAGCCTCTGTTTGTCAGAGGGTGGAGATGGATGGCAGGAGAGAGATCACTCGCTTGTTACCTGTTAGGTTTACTCTCTCTGAGGCACTTGGCAGTGGCCACTGTCGGTAGACAGGATACTGGGCTGGATGGACCTTTGGTTTGACCCAGTATGGCTGTTCTTATGTTCTAACCTAAATGAACCCAAAGTTATGGAGACAGATATGAGTCAAGGAAGCCAGCAGAGTATCAGAAACCTGGAAAAATCTCTGACCGGATGGGCTCAGGCATTTGGTCACAAACTGAGGTGGTTCAAAAGTTTTGCATTTTTTTAAGCAGAATTTTTGTATTGTTTGTTTAAACAATCAAACACAGCAATCAGCAAATATTTGGCCACACACTTCTGAAACCCCAAAACATATTCAGGTTTTGGCAGACTAATTTCAGCTTTTCAATTAAAAAAAAAAAAACAAATTTTGAAGGAAAGCAGACATTGTCTGTGTTTTTTTCTGCTTTTTAAAAACCTCTAGTTTTTGATCCAAAAAAGTTGACGAAAAATATTTGTCCAACACTTTAAATGAGCTTTAGTGCCTTTTAGCACTAGCTGATGCTGAGAACCAGTGATACCTTGTAAAGAAGTTTTCTCAAAACTGGGTTTGTGCCGAGATGTGGAAGGTTTATTTTTCCCATGGCCACCTGTGGGTGGTGGGGAGCAAGTGGGGCAATTTGTGCTGGACCCCACAGGGGCCCCCACGAGAATATAATATTGCAATTTTTTTTATGGAAGGGGCCCCCAAAATTGCTTTGCCCCAGGCCCCCTGAATCTTCTGGGCGGCCCTGGGGAGCAGCCCCAAGGCAGAGAGCAGGAGCAGCACATGGCAGTGGAGGAGGGACAGCTGAACTGCTGGCAATTGATAGCCTGCTGAATGGCTGCTGCACAGGGAACTTAGGGGAGGAGGGAGCTGATAGGGTGGCTGCCGGTCCACCCTGGTTCCAAGCCCCCACCAGCTAGCTGAAACAGGCTGCTCTTCCTGCAAGCAGTGGACAAAGCAGGCAGCTGCCAAATGACATTGGAAGGGAGCACTGCACAATGAGCTTGTTCCCTAATTGATCAGCAACATAACAATGAAACAACATTAACCAGGACGACTTTAAGTGAGGAATTACTGTACATTGATTTGATATGGTTTCCCAGTAAATTTAACTGTACAGTATAAAAATATTTTAAACATTTTCCCAACATACAGAAGTAACCCCTCTGTGGAAAAGTTGTTTTCTTAATCCCAAGGGTCAAAAGAGTTAAGGATGTTATAAACTCTTTCACTGAGCAACATTAAAACAATGATACAGTGGTTTGGGGTGGTTTTTATACAGATCCTGGTTTACTCAGTTTCTTGGCAAACACCCAAAAGCATTCATTCCGAAGTCGAAAATTATTGATCAAGCAAGAAATCAAAACAGTCATTGACACTGAAATTGAATAATTATACAAAAACAAACAATTAAAACCTATAGAAGTCTCTCGCCTTCTGGAGACAATATATCAGAGTCTCTTGTTTTCCCCAACCACCTTTCTTTGATGAAAAGAAAAGAGTTAATTTTATTCTCAGTCCTCATATGCATTCACTTCTCCTATTTTTAACACAGACACAAAATGGTGGAGAGACAGGATGGAACAGGTGGGGGAAATATAGCTTTTGTTGGTGTCCTTGGAACATCGAGTATCTGGTCAGCGACGAATGGATGCTTTAGGCTGGCAGGTTGGCCATGGCACCTATTGGATGGACACAGGCTCACATTCTGGTAACGGATGTCATTTTGTTGGGTCCTTTCTTCTCAGACCAGACGGGGCTGAATAGGCCATTTCATCTAGTTGTAATCTGTGCAATGCAGTTGAATTCAGGTTCTGTTCAAAAGCTTAGAGAGTGAAAGAGAGGATAGGAGGAAAAATATAGTGGGAGAGAAAGTAGCACCAAAAGGAAGGGAGACAGAACAGAATCTTACATGCCTCTGGAGTGCTGACAATTAGGTACAGTAACTCC
This sequence comes from Gopherus evgoodei, assembly GCF_007399415.2. Classification (NCBI taxonomy): domain Eukaryota; kingdom Metazoa; phylum Chordata; order Testudines; family Testudinidae; genus Gopherus; species Gopherus evgoodei. The sequence continues at coordinate 191,677,804 of NC_044322.1, read as the reverse complement.
TCACTTAACGTTGTAGTTATAGTCCTGAAAAATGCGACTTTAAGTGAAACGATGTTAAGCAAATCAAGTTTCCGCATAAGAATTATTGTAAATAACGGGGGTTAAGTTCCAGGAATTTTTTTTTCCAGACAAAAGACTAATATATATACACACACACACACAGAGTATAAATTTTAAACAATTTAATACTGTACACAGCAATGATGATTATGAAGCTTGGTTGAGGTAGTGGAGTCAGAGGTGAGAGATCTCCCAGGGAATGCCTTACTGCTAAAATGATGAACTAGCATTTGGCTGAGCCCTCAAGGGTTAACACATTGTTAATGTAGCCTCACACTCTACAAGGCAGCATGAAAGGAGGGAGGGGAGACAGCATGGCAGACAGGACCGGCGCTAGGGATTTGAGTGCCCTAGGCGCACTGCCATTTCGTCGCTCCGCGCGCTGGTCTCCCAGCTCCGCAGTCCTGCCTGCGGACGGTCAGCTGCTCCCATGGCTCCAGTGGAGCTGCCACAGTCGTGCCTGCGGGAGGTCCACTGCAGCCGCATGAGCAGCCGACTGTCCGCAGCCACGACTGCGGCAGCTCCACCGGAGCCGCCTGCTGCCCCCTCTGGCAAAATGCCGCCCCCTAATAATGCTGGTGCCCTAGGCGATTGCCTAAGCCACCTAAATGCAAGCGCCGGCCCTGATAGCAGACAGACATGTGTGTGTGAGAGAGAGGGAGAGAGACACGTGCATTTCCCCTTTAAGTGTTCTGACCCTACTCTTAAGTACACTGTCTTGTTAAGTTAATCAGCAAGCTGAGTCGCAGCTGCTGGCAGGAAGCTCCCTCCATCCTGAGCCCTGTCATGTGTCCCCGCGCTCTATGGAGATGGGGTGAGTGGGGTGCAGGAGCAGGGGGGAGGGGGACACCTTGACATTAGTCCCCTTCTTCCTCCTGCCCCCCCCCCCCGCCCAGCAAGCAGGAGGCTTGGGGAGCAGCTCCAAGGCAGAGGGCAGGAGCAGCACACTGCAGTGTGAGGAGGGACAGCTGAACTGCCTGGCCATTGATAGCCTGCTGGGTGGCTGCTGCACAGGGAACTTAGGGGAGTGAAGAGCTGATAGGGGGGCTGCTGGTCCACCCTGGTTCCAAGCCCCCACCAGCTAGCTGAAACAGGCTGCTCTTTCTGTGGACAAAGAAGGCAGCTGCCAAATGACATTATAAGGGAGCACTGCACAACTTTAAACGAGCATGTTTCCTAATTGATCAGCAACATAACAACAAAACAATGTTAATCAGGACAACTTTAAGTGAGGAGTTACTGTATCCCTGTTTATGGACTGAGAACTGGATGTCATGATATGGTGACTTTTAAGACTCTCAAGTGAAAACAAAGTTCCTTAAACAACAGCAGGGCCTACTAGCCGCCTTCTTGGGAAGAAAATCCTTTGGCCTGGTCTGTTCCTTCTGCCTGGGGGGGTCGAAGATTAGATGAGCTGGGAAGCCATGATTTTTTCTCAAAATCTCCTTTTTAGTCCTCCAAAAGGGGGTGAAATGGGTGGTATAGTTCATTCCCTCATTATTTCATTCACCAATTAAATCCATTTCCACAAGTCCAAATTTGGCATAGATAACTTCCCACATTCTCTTATTTATTAAGCTCATTCTCAACATCATCTTTCAGCCATATCAATAGGTCCTTTTTGTTTGTATTAATTCAGTTTCTCTGGTTTTCTTCCACCTGTTTATAACATTCTTTATTGAAAATGTCTTGACCTACTTTCCCAAGTAAACTCCTAAGTAGGCCAAAGTTATAGACCAATTGTAACAACAGGGTTTAGGGTTAAGAGCAAAAAAAGGAGCCTGATATGATGCAGTTTCCACTGCCATGCACTCTAATCTAGCATCAGCCAGCTGTGCCACTGATGGAAGCAGTGGGTTGGGTTGGGGGACCCTTTTGCACTAAATCTGTAAATTGGTTTCTTTTCAGATATCAGTTTTGAAAGCAATGCTTTTTTCAATTTACTACTAGGACGTATTTTTGTGTGGCCCTTTTTTATTTTGGCATGGGTCTTTTATGTATTGCTCCTGAAGGATATCATGGAGTGACGGATCGCTTTCAGGGGAAATGGGGCCAGACACACCTGTGCCATAATTAATTAGTTGTTTCCCAGCCTGCGGGGGTGGGATTAAGGAATGTCAGGTGATAGATTAATGGACGCCTGGGCCTTATGAAAGGATTGAGAGTGAGGTCAGTCTGGAGCTGGAATGACAGGAAGCAGGTAGGCTTCTGTGGAAGGCCCTGGGCTAGGGTCTGAAGGGGAAAGGGTAGTTCAGGAGAACCAGCTTCAGTCCCAGTGCTCTATACCAGAGCAGGGAAGGATGCAAGGAAGGGAACCCTGAAGGGGCTGGGAAATGGCACTCCAGCAAACCAGACGGGGGGGCTAAGCACTCTATCCCAGATCCATAAAGACTCTCAAAGATAGCACAGATAGGGGCTGGGAATAGGACCTAGAAGCAGGGGAGTTGAAGAGAAGCCCCCAAAAGTCAGAGGAACCTTTTTGTTTGTTGGGACTTTGTTTGCTACCCAGGAAGGGTTAGGCTTGATTGTGACTTGGCTGGAGGGCTAAACCACATCTCCAGAACAGACTGGTGTCTGGCAAGCCAAGGAGATCCATCCTGGGGAAAGAAACTGAGGCAGGGAGTGCTGGTAGTACCACACTTGGCCAGCAGGGGGCGATACAGGGCAACCACAACCGCATGACAGAGGATTACAACTCCTCTAAGTTTGTTTGAATTGTACTTGTTTTGAGTATCTCAAACATGCAGAGTATATACAGTAACACTTCACTTCACCCACGAAAGCTTATGCTCCAATACTTTTGTTAGTCTATAAGGTGCCACAGCATCTTTGTCACTTTTTACAGATCCAGACTAACACGGCTACCCCTCTGAATCTTCAAACAAATGTTTTTGGAAAATATTGATGTGATTTTTTCCAGCTACAGTTGCTTAGGCATTTTCAGAAATAAAATAAAGTGGCTTTTTCTTGCTTTGTTTTAAGGTCTGCAAATTAGTTTCACAGTCCAGTACAACTTTAGAGGAGCTGTTCTGCACACACACAGCTCTGATTGGAGAGAACATCTACACGGAGTGTCTGCAGGGCTGGCCCTATTTTGTACAGTTTTTATATAATTTCTATCCCAATATGCTTTGTAGCATTAGGGCCTGCTTATGTCCTCAGGTAAGATGCAGAGAGCAGTGAGCAACTGCCAGTCTCCTGCTTGCAATACAACGTACAGCAGTATAAATTATAGAAAACAAAGGTGTGGCAATATTATATAATATATAACTTAAAGCATCAGTCAATTTTTCTTTTATCTGTTATTGACCCTAAGAGATAAAGGGAGAAAAGATCTACTTATAGATGAGGTTTGAAAAAACTGGTCAAGTCCACAATTTAGCTTGGAGGAGAGAGAAATTTTGAATCTATCAAAACTTTTTGTCCAAAGTAATGCAGCAGAATCCACTTTTGAACCATAGAATTATGTTGACCTGGCTTCCCTTCACCATTTCTGGACAATGGAAAATGGCAAGAGAAAAATAACTTGAAATGGAGGAAGGGAGGAATCATAATTACCACATACATGCTGGAGGCATATTTTTCAATTAATGAAGCACTGCTTGTGAACACACTGCAATGTCTTTACTATGATAACTTTTTTGCAAGTAGTATTAGAAAATAAAGCAAAACATTATTTTTCATCCCAAATGTGTTAATTTGATAGCTGTAGTGCTATGTCAGCAAAAACAACTAGGAGACCCTGGAGATTAACAAATTTATTTGGGCATACACTTTTGTGGGCTAGAACCCACTTCATCAGATGCATGGAGTGGAAAATACCGGAGCAGGTATAAATACATGAAAGGAGGGAGTTACTGTGTCAGTAAACCTTCAAATTCAACTTTGAACTCCAAAGTCAGTATTAGCATATCCCCCAACCACTATAATTGTGAATTACCACTGAAGAGCTTATCGAGATAGGAGACTCTCTAATGTGATGAATCAAATATCTTATCTAGTCAATGCACTTAACTGCATTGTGCAAAGTGCTTTCTATAATAAGAAAAATAATCCTCATTTAACTCAGTGTAAATCAAAAGATGTTTCAGTTCTGGTGATGCTGTATTCTTTAAAATATATAAAGAGCTGTTGTTTGTGAAGAGCAGTTTAATAAAAACTAAATCTTTACTAGACTATCTACTTACATAACCCCCATCGCTCATAATATGCAGGCCCTTCACAAACATTAATGAATGTATCCTCGCCATACCCAACTAACATTAAAGTATTATCCCCATCTTAGATTTGGGGAACCAAGGCACAGATATTAAATAACTTATCCGAGGTCATACAGGAACTCCACAGAAGAGGTAGAAATAAAGCCCAGCTCTAAGATGATCTTCCTTCCTTCCTCTGTTTCTACAATGAAGGGTCAAAACAATGGACTCACAAGCCAAAGCAAAGATTTAAAAAAAAAATGCAACTGGCTCATGAAACTACTAGTGGTATTTAATGTACATATAGTTCCAGTGTTAATTATACTGAACACTGCACTCTTGATGAGGAAATGTGGTTTCAGTACTTCCAGTTCTGTTGCTAAGATGAAATGTCTCCCTTTAGAAAACATCTTTTTATTGCTCATTACTTTTTCCTTACAGACTGTTCAGAATCAGAAGTAAAATCAATAGTTTTCCTGCGGTGCACCATAATGTTTTTTCCCCAAGTGCTAGGCTATGAATATAACCTCCAACTCCATTTATTGCCAGGTATGAGATAACACTTTACTTAGTGTCAAATTTCATAAATTCTAATCCAGTTACGGAAATCTCGGTTAAAGATGTATCATACAAGGATAACTGTGTTTTCCAGTAACAGAAAAGGTACATGATTTTTGTTTCTGTCTAGAAAAATATTCAAGATTGCAGGATGTCATGATTTATAGTTAGCAGTTATAAGTCACATTCATTTATGGTACCATTTATTCATCTATAATTTTAGGTATCTGGATGTTAAAGCTGTTTTTCAAGGAACCAGATATTCCTATTTTTTTTACTCTACCAACACAAGTTCTCATCTAGACCAGTTGTTTTTCAGTCTAATATTATCAGTGCTTTACAGAGGATGCTCTGAAAATACAAATAGGCCTTTCTTGTATTGCGGTTAAGGGGAAAAAATATCACCCAAAAGAGCAGTACTTACTTTATGTTTTCTTTGTCCAGGTTCCTATCACATCTACTAGATGGTTTTTACACCTAGATGTGTTTAAATTATTCTCTACAACACTTGGTTGAAAATAAGACCTCTATGCTCAATTTGTTGGATAAAATAAATGTCTGCCACTTTTTAACTTATTCCAGAAACATATCATATGATATCAACGACTAAAAACATTCTATACTTAGCAATAAAATCTTTTTTTCTCCTCTCTGGCCGCAAGAGACTTAAAGCCAAAGGCCACTCAGATTAGCCTCCCCTCCAAGGAATTGGTTCCCAACAAAAGGGGATTTTAAAGCATGTCCTCCTTTCCCATGATATAAAACTGGCCTCATACCTGGTCTTGGCACAGACTATGCCGATGTAATGCTTTGTACTCACAGTGGCTCCTGCCACCAGAGATGCTATGTAGGAAAGGCGGGCAGGAGCTAATGAGGAACCAGGAGGATTCACATCTGCCAGGCTCCAAAGTGGAGAAAAGTCTGCTTAGTATGCCATCCTCAAGATCGTCCTTGAACTGAAGGTGGGGAGGAATTGAGAAACAGACTGATTGCCTCCACCAGTAGGGCTGACCAAGATCCTTTCCCCACTAGGCAGGGAAAGCATTTTAGCTTGTATATCATTAAAATAATAAAAAGGAAAATAGAATAGCTGTGTTATTCACTGAGCACAGTCCATCTTGTGCACTGAATGAGGCAGGAATCCTGAGGAAAAAATAGCATGTTATATAATGAAGACCATAACATAACACATATTACACTAAGGGGCAGAATTAAGATTGCACAGGCAAGCTCAATACTGGCATTTCCTAACTTTCAGGTGCTTCACTTTGCAACCATTTTGTAATGGCTTTTTAATCTAATTTACTTGGGAGAAGGAACAGACGGGAGAAATTTGCAGTACAGCCATTTACCACTTGAGATAAAGGACTATATTCGCAGGCAGTAGGAAAAAGCTGTTATTCTCTGTGAACCAGCCACTAGAGCAGGGTTCTCAAAGTCCAGGCCCTCAGGCCATCTGCAACCCGAGAACCTCCCCACTGTGGCCCACGGAAACTTTGTAAAAAGTTATTGCCAGCCATGGGGGGAGGCTGGGACGGGAGAGGGCAGGAGTGATGCAGCCATGCTGCCAGCTCTGTCTGCTGCAGGCGCCGCCCCTCGCAGCTCCCATTGGCTGGGGGAGCATCACTAGTTGCTGGGCAGGGTCAGCATGGAGGCAGCATCATTAGTTGCCAGGCAGAGTCAGCCATGGAGGCAGCATCACCAATCCCCGGGCAGAGTCAGCTGGGGTGGCATGAGGCCAAATGGGCGAGGGAAAAGGGTGGGAAACAGACTGGGAGGTAATGTGACTCGTGAGGCTCCAATGACAGCGCGAGGGTGCATGCTGCCTCCGTCCCCCCTCCCTAAGTGCTGACTCCATGGCCAGTGGGAGCTCCGGGGGACGTGGCCTGCACAGAAGCAATGTCCCTGGTGCCTGCAGATAAGATGAAGTGAAGATAAGAAGAAAGAAAAAACATTGTTTCTAGCTGTTGGCACTGCAGATCTGTGTAATGAAATGAGGCGCTTTGTTTACTTTTTTACTCATTGTCCCATGTAATGTTGGTAAGTTGTGTAGGAGAGGGCCATCTCAGCAGGAGCACCAGGAGGCACTGAACCTGATGGGAGCATAATCCCAGACACACAGAGAAGGTTAGAACCACCCACTGCCCCATCTCTTTAGGGTAGTAGCTATGTTCATCATCCCCTGAATCTGACGAGTGGGCAGACCACGACTGTGCCTCCTTCTCAGCCACTTTTGTGCCCAAGATGGCCCAGCCTAGCAAGGTCCTGCTGTCAGCAGAGGATGGAGTGTGGGAAAGTGAAACGAACTCAACTATCTGATGCACACCTTGCTGCAATCCTGAAGGTTTCAACTGCTTAGTCACTGAGGCCAAACATCAACGAACTGAAGTGTTGCCACGTGTCTGGCAAACACTAAAAACTCTCTGGCAGGCGAAGAATTGTATAAAGTTGTATGACAGTTTTCTTATTTCTAAGAAATTGGAAATAAAAAATACAATATAAATGTTTTATTTTCTGAACACTATCTTCAGTGACATTTTTGGCCCACTGGGAGGATTTGAGGACTGGCACTGGCCCTAAGATAAATTGAGTTTGAGACCCCTGAACTGGAGGATGCAGTGTAACAGGGTGTGTTACCTATTCATGTCAAATTCGCTGAGTAGCCAACTATACTGAGAGTTTAGACAAGGACAGAGATACAACAGGTTCTTCCTGAGAGGTAGTGTGACTAAATATATGGGATTTGGGCTGCCCAATTAGAGAACTGGGCTTTATTCCCAGCTCACGTGATCGCCCAGTGAGGTGCAGGATGTTGTTTAATATATATAATGCATATATAATTATCAACATCTGTCAGAAGTGAGTCAAGAACTCAGGTTTTCTTGATTCCCATTTATTTCTTATTTGTATTTGTGTTTGCTCCTGGATCTTGTCTTGCCCCTGAGAAGTGAAGAGGGTTTCCTACCTCATGTGTTTCACCTACAGGGGGTTAGGACTCTGTTGGAGCGATGTGCATCTTCTTCAGCCTGGTCAGTGAGGGGCATGGCACAGATTTCTTTACTCTCCCCCTTGCTCCTACAGCTGCTTCATCAGCAGCTAGGCTTTCTGTTCTCTGTGATTCCCTATGCAATGTATGCTGCTCCTGCTGTTACAGGACATTAGGAGCCCAGCTTGAGAATGTTTGGGAATTTTGGAAAGATGCTACAATTATGCTCAGCAATGCAGGCCAAAGATGGGAAATGGTGATTTTCAGCACCTTATAACTTAACCAGACCTGAATAAAGTATCATGGGATGATCAGAAGGCATATCTCTGGCCCCAGGGTTTTCCACCTGTGAATTTGAAAGGTCTGCTGCAATATAATAGAATAGAAATGTTAGTTTCTGAAAATGTGGTAAGAATCTTTTATAATGGAAATTGTTAGGCAACTTAAATATAAAGGTGACTGCCAGCTCCCCTTCTACTTGATCATACATTTCATATATATACAAATATAAATAGAGAGATGATACACTGTATGCAGATGAACTTAGAAATTGTTTGCACTTATGCAGGTTCCCCATTGAATTTTGTAATATGTAAGAGTTCTGAAGGGTTACTAGAAGAAACTACTTTGCAAAGATTATTATAACAAACCTTAAAAGTACTATATTTAAGAAAGCCAAAGAGACTTTTCTAGATATTATGCACATTTATACCAATTGAAAAGAACTCTTTACAGACTCTCAAACATTACGGAACAGAAAACTGGAAAATAAAAAAAATGGACTGAAGGGAAAAATAAAGCTTTAGAGATCTGTGTTATCTATACCCAAGAGAGAGGGTCATAGGCAGAGGTGAAAGTAAGCCAGTACACCATGATATGGCGTACCGGCAAGAACCAGTGGGCTCCCCACGCCCTTTAAATTGCTGCCAAAGCCCCGCTGCCTCTACTGCCCTGGGCCCTTTAAATAGCCACTGGAACCCTGCTTCCAGAGCCCTGGGGTAGCAGCGGCAGCCGGGGGCTCCGGCAGTAGTTTAAAGGGCCTGGGGCAGTAGTGGCGGCCAACCCCTGGGCCCTTTAAACTGCTGCCGGAACCCCCAGCTACCACTGCTACCCCAGCAGGGAAGGGGGAGGCCACTTACTGGTACAGGCCAGGCTGGGGCTGGCTGTAATCCCCCCCATCCCCGCCCCTTCTGCCTGAGGCCCTCCCCTTCCAGGGGCCAGAGCCAGCCCCAACCCAGCCCCGTACTGGTAAGTCCCTATTTCTACTTTCACCCCGGTCATAGGTAACTGAAACAACCCATAAGGATATGAGTCAGTGGAGGGGTGGCAAGCCCCAATATCTTACAAACAAGGAATATTCTCCATCTTCAATGTACTCCATAAGAAAGTGGGAAAAAAACCTTAAAAATAATGCATTTTACAACAAAATAAATTTGTTCTGAAATAAAGAACAAATACTCATTAACACTGTGCCAAAGGGAAATTATGAAGAAATTAATACAGAAAGAATGAAAAATCTAGCAACATAGAAGATGACTCACTGCAATTCAAGAAATCTGTTACAGAAACAGGGAAATACAGAGACCAGATGGCACAAAGAAGCCTCCATACAAAGCAAAGAACAGCAATGAGTCCAAGATCTGGAAAGCATCCTTCAGCCCAGCACCATAGGCAAGAAGATGCAGCCATTAAATGGTGCATTAAAAGACACATTAAGATGTTAAGCAAATTAATTTGCACTGCTTCATCAGGTAACTGAATTAAAAACTCTCCCACAGTACTGAATTTTAAAAGCCGAGCAAAAATAATTTTCCTTTGACTCATTAGAAATAAATAAAATAGGTTATAAATGACATACAGGATTCACCTGCCCTTAAATTTCCAAATTGTGAAGAATTACTTTTGATAAATAGACAAGATCCACCTATTATTTTGGGGTTTAATCAACCTCTGTTTTAGCTTTTCTAGAAAGGAGCAGCCCCTACAAGAAGTAGATTACTCTCTTGTAGAAAGTGTTATTTTTTGTTGACAACTAAAGAAATCATAATTGAACTGAACACATTGTTTTATCACTTGCTTTGGTTTGTTCTTTTTGGTTTTTTGGGTGGGGGGGCTTGTAGCATGAATTTATAACTGTGAGTTCTCTTTCCTGTCTAAATCATTGTGTCCCCTGAAATACGGACAGAACCTTTATATGACATATAGCAGGGTCATCTCTCTCTGAACTTATCAGAAACAGTTAATGCTGGCCTACTTGTTTATTTCGCTAAATGTAGTGATTTGAGGGATTAAAATTTTTGATGCTCAACACCCTAACTCAGGAATAAAGTACCACAGCAATATATGCAACTTAATACATTTCGATTTACAAGGCACAATGCTAGCAGTGCTCCAGATCAATAACGTACAACCTACATTGTCCAAAGTATAGAATTTTCAACATTGCAAGTCAGGACAAGCATTGGCTTGGGAGGTAGCTGAAGGCACTTTGTTTTCTTATTTTGCTACCGAGTTATTTCAAAGAGAGAAGGGATACACTACTTCACACAGAACATTTGAGATGAAAATCTCTTCAGCCAAGGCTGTGATTTGACACTCATTGGATGAAGCATAATAGTTACTGCAGTGAACTCAGGTTGAAAAGCAACACAAAATGCTGTATGAGTTTGGAAAGTAGACACCAAATAATGTTAAGAGTTTTTGCTCACAATTTGAGGGGCACATAGAGAAAAGTGTAATAGCAAAAGGCGAGGATGGCATCATCACAATAGTGTTTGCTGGCTTGTTTTCCTCTATATAGTCCCTGTTCATTTCAGGCTGCTGCTTCCTTGTTGCAATAATAGCTAGATGTGTTGATCTTACCTTATAAATAATTGTATTGGGGTCAAATTCTGCACTTAAATACACATACTCAATTGCCATTTTCATCAAGGGATTTATATGTCTATCTCTAGGGGAAAAAATAGACTTATATTGTGTTAATGTTTTATACTGTGTATTTTTAAAGCATTTGTTTAATGAATATTCATATGAGCCTTCTATTATCAGCATAATAGCTTGATAGGTTTTGTTTGCTTGCTTCTTGCTTGCATTGCCCTGTGCAAGGTAAAAGTATCATGGAGTCATGGCTGAGACTTCATAGATAAAGGTTTAAGGTAGTTTCCTTTCTAAACCAACTTTTGATCACCCTGCTTCACACAATTTTAAAAAGCCTAGTTGCAGCATGACATTTTGCATGCTTTTCATATATCAGAGGAGACAAATTTTTGAACTGTGGAGAATAATTCTTCACAGGCAGACAAATGGACTCTGTATGTGACCTAACAGGTCTTTTCACACTGTTTATTTAGATATAGCTATTTAGATATAGACAGATAAAGATATATATAGAGAAAGCTTCCTTTCTCCAAGGGAAAAAACCCCCAACCCCACTGGGTTTTGCTTTGTTTTTATTCTGGGGTTTGTTGATTGTTTTTACTTTTTTAACGTCACTAAAGTATTTACATGAAAAGTAAACATATTTGAAAGTTTGGTACTAGAAACAGATTCTTATTTCAGTCTGTTAATGAGAAACTCTCTTTCCAAAGCTAAGAAGGGAAAGTGATTAAAAAATTATTTCTACTAGGCCAATTAGAGGAGGAAAAACAAAGTTACAGATCTGTCACGAAGCCTAGAAGAGAGATATGATGGGTAGAACCATAAATGACTGAGGGGAGTATGTGTGGAATTAATTGCCATTGGATATTGGAGAGATGGGTGAGTAAAGTTATGAATTATAAGGAGGCTTATTCAGTAGAGTCTAGCGGTCAATGGAAAATGAGCAGAAAATCTGATAATGTGGTTTTATGTAGAGCTGGCCTGCTCATCTTTGTTTAATTTTTAGAGTGTTTAATTCATTATGTGGCTGTTTCTCATTTTCACAGTAGTATATGTGAAAGCTACTGATCAATACAGCAAACAGTTTATTATTGGTTAACGTACCTAAATTGATTAGACTGAAATAATTAAAACAGATCATTTTTCTTAGGTAAATTGAATTGGAATTGTTAAATAGCAAGATAAATAATTCAGTCATATTTCAAAAACTGCAGAAAAATCAGTTTCTTGATGATTAATTGAAGTTGAAGAATAGAACATTTTTAAAGACTCTGTCCTTCTGTCCAACCAGTTCACCATCAGTAGAGTATGATTTTAGCACATAAGAATTGGTTCGGTCAAAACTCGCAATAATCTAGGGCCTACATTTTTAACAGTGACTAGTTATTTTGTGTTCCTAAGTTTTTGGTTGTCCAGTCTGGGACAACTTAAAGGGCCCTGATTTTCAGAGAGTGGATATTCAGTTCTTTCTGAAAAATGCATTTTAAGGCTTTGGTGATGTTGAATGCCCAATTTGGGTCATATTTGAAAAAGAGACCTAGGCACCAAAAGAAAGAAGTTGACAAAAGTGTTGTTGGTATATAGGGGAGTAGTAGGACCAACTGCTTAGCAAAGTGAGTTCTCAGTTGTGTTTGTGTTTTACTTACAGAACTGCAAGCTTTTCATGTGGATGATATTTATACGATTATGGCTGAGGAATAAATATGCTTACAAAATGAATCACATAGGATGTGTTATGTTTCATATAATAACTTCTTTGTTGTGTTTCCCCCGGCTTCCATTTTTACAGTTGTTTTCCCTTCCTCTCTCTCCCTAGGAAAAGCTGCTGGGGTGGAGATGGGGAAAATATCACAGTCCTGATTCCTGCTTTCCCAATACAGTTGAGAAAAAACATCTTGTATATTTTACGCATCAAACATTAATGACACTGTACTGTACTCCATTCACCCTTGGTCAGAGAACCCACCCTGTATATACAGGGCAAGTCAAATTTTGCTGCATTCGCCATATATAATGGGCTGCAAAACCTCATCGACCATACACTTCCTCTCAATACTGGTCTGAACTCCCCCTCTACCAGGGGAAGGGCAGCTATGAGTTAAAGACCTTAAAGCTAAAATTAGTATCCACAATATGAGGGGATTGATGTGACTAAAGGATACACATTGCATATGGAACATTAATTGTGCGTTTTTTCACTTTCAAAAGTGCTTTAGACAACTCTGATGTTCTAATAACATTTTGCTAAATGAATATTTAATGATTTACAAATACATTTTATTTTGTGAATTTTACTGCATTTGAGTTTTGTGCAGAATATTTCTTACAATATATCTTTTTTCTGCAAGTCAGTAAATGAGTAAAATCTTTATATATGCTACACACATTTATTCTAGAACAAAAAATAGAATCCCCTGTAAAAACGTAGATTCATTTGTGTTATAGTCATAGGGAGAAAAAATGCATAAAATCAGTGTATTACAATATGCTTGGTCATTCTGTGGATGACATAATCTCAGTTACCTACTAAAAGGTACTAGGTTGGTTTTGGGGTTTTTTAAAATTTTGCTAACAAAACAGGAATTAATTGAAATTTTAAATTATTAATTTCTTTTGACCCAAAAATAAATTTGACCCAATTTATAAATTAAATCTAAAATGTACTTATTTTTTATGAAGAAATCTGGTGAATTCAATTCAGATTACTCTTAATTTATAGTTTATATCTTATATCTTGTTCTGCATTTGAAACTATGCCTTTAGTGATACCAGTGCAACCCAACTGCCTTCAGATTATGTGCTTGTGACATCATCAATAAATTTATACAGGTGCAATTGACTTGAATGTAACAATTCTGTTGACTTAGCTGAAGGGACAGAATCTAGCACTTCTGTTAATTTTGTTGGTTCTGTAGTACTAACAAGAATAAAACAATAAAATCTATTTTTTTGTCTATAAAGTCAGCAGGTATCACTTGGAGCAGATATTTTGAATAAGATGTTGCCATTTCTCAGTCACTTCTCAAAAGTATACCCACACTTCAACAATGAAATTACTGATATGTACTTTCAACATTAACTCCAGGTTATAGTTGGACTGAGAATTTCCATCTGTCATGCTCTTCTGCCTACAGGTTACCACTTGTCAGAATCCTAAGAAAGTAAAGTCAAAAAGAGATAAACAATGTGCTTTCTCTTTAATCCTTAGTTATCCTTTTCCCTTTCAGCGCTGTCCTTGATAGGTATGGTAAGGAAGGACTGGGCTTCCCAAAACAGCATTGCCCTCTCATGGCAAGAGCCTGACTTTCCCAATGGAGCCATTCTGGACTACGAGATCAAGTACTATGAGAAAGTAGGTCTTACTTAGAACATCAACCAAATAAAACCCTACAGAGCAGCATGTTATATATTGCAATATCTTTATATTTTTTAAACTTGGAAACTTGTTCTCACTTTATTTATCCCATATACAATCATTAGGTTTAAGTATTAGTTTTGTTTTGTACTGATCTATTTATGTTTTGATTTGTCGTTTTATGTGAGATATGAGAACTAGAAAAAAACAGATATGCACATCTCATGATGCCACATTAGTGAGGTTTATAAACACTGTTAAATGTATGGCCTCGTTGATGTGGTTTCATGTATAGATTGCCATGATATTGTTGGTATAATACAATTATAATAAATGTCATTGTGATTACATTTTTTGTGGTCTGACTTAGCAACAACCTGAGGCCAAATTACACAGTATATATTTCTAGCTATGGGATTAGCAAAGAACAGAGAATATTAGACTAAATACAATTGCGTTGTTTTTAAGATTAGAGAGAGAGATGAGAACCACATAAGCGGTATTCATGTCAGAAGTCTGAACCCAAAATCTTCAAGCTCATTTGAGCAAAGGTGCACACACACTTCCCTCACTCCAGATGTAGATGTGCACATATGTAAGTACAAACTAGGGTCTGCTTTTGCTCACGTCCATTCTGTGAACATTTGCACACCCCAGTTTGAAGGCCTCGCTACAGAATAAAAGTTTGTGGTAATTGGTACCTTCATGCTTTGAGAAACATCCAGGAGTTTTCAGGTATCAGCATCTCAACCTGCCAAACTAAGGAGATAATAGTATTTTCTTTTCCTTTTCTAAGAAGCACAAAGCAATGAATTGAAAGGCGAAAACAGCCCTGACGAGGAAGACAAAGCAGAGACAGGAAAAGGGAGTTATATTTTTACTTTGTAAATATCTGGGCTTCTTGTTTTTCACTCTGAAAAGTTCTGAGCCTGCAGTTCTGTGCATAATTATGCTGTTTTATTAAAGCTAGAATTGAGAAAAGCCCAACAATTGAAATTACTCAGATTGAAAAACAAATTATGCTGTTTATCTTATTTGGTAAACAAACCAATGAGGCCTGGAAAATCCACAGAATCGAGGGATCCTCAAGGATCTATTACATAGCTTTTCCCATGTTGCTTCCGTCTTATGACTTGAGCTGGCACTTGTTTTATTTATCAACAATAAAAAAATTTGACTGAATTAGAAAGATAAATCTATTAAGAGACGTTTTGGCTCATTCCACAGATTGGCCATCAAAATTTTAGCAAGGATATTAAGTTTTAAGCACTATATTTACACAAACACATTGGTAGATTATACCCTGAAGACAATACAGTGTTACTGAGCAACTTGGCACAGGATTCCTCTTTAGTAATGTCAGTAGGACACTAAAATCTAGCACTGCCTAAGGAAGTTGACCTTTGCACAGTAGAGTCACATGCTTCATAGTCCTAATAGGTATATATACCTCAAACAAATCCTGTCCAACCCCATATAGGAAGCACCATTTTCTTTTCTAGTCCTTCAGAATGCATCAGGGGTATTTTTCTACTATAAGCAATTCTTTCTCCTATACATGGTGGGTGGGAGGAGGATTAGTTGCTGGCGTATGGAGCAATTCTCCCAGTGGTTATTTTGCCCTTAGTGCTTTGTGATAGTCACTCGTACTGAATCAATAATTTTTTAACAAAGCACCTTGTGTCAATAGCCTACAGGAGACACTCTTTTGGCAGTACTAATTAGAAGGCAAACTGGGAGACAAGCAAGGGAAGCAACAACTGTAGAAAGATTATTAAGGGGGGAAAAAAAGATACGTTACAACTTTCTCTGAAACATCAGGCATGTACCACTCTTGCAGGCCAGATTCTGGAAAGAGAACAGAATCATGTGCTGTACTCTGATACTGAAATAGGAAATTTGATTTTATGCCATATTAATGTCTTTGATGTAGCCATGTTAATGTTTTTATATAGAACCATTGCAGTGTTATTTATATAACACCTCTGCAGTACATTAGGCTTTGCAGACATGATAACGAATGGATATAATGGCCAAATGCAAAGCAAAATTGTATGCTGAAATGAAGAGGAAAGCCCCTACCCCAAAACCAGCAAATACAAATTTGGCCTTTACAAAAATCAATTTGTCTTGCCCTGAAACTCCACAGAGTTACTAAAACCCCAGAAGAGCAATATTACACTAAAAGCTGTGTTCTCTGGCACTTTATCAACCAGAAAGCTCTATTAACTGGCATTTCTGATATTTCCCAATACAAATCTTCAGTCTAGTAACCGGGACTAATATACTGCCCAGGAGGTTATGCAATTGCACATTCTGCACTCTACTTTTATGCAAAAGAGACGGAAGTCAAGCAAGCAAGCTGATATCAGGGATTTATTCAAAAAAGCAGCTTCCAGTGTGCGTCATAGAGTCATTACAGCTTCAGCCCAATCTCCTGCACCTTCTACATCTACAATGATAATTTATGTTGATAATGATGACCCTGAGGCACTGCAAGATTCTGAAGTGCCTTCTGAATCACCAGAAAAATATTAAATTATGTTCAGTATAGTTTTAGTGTTAAGTATATTGGTAGTGATCTGGGTGTATACCATACGCTGCCCATAGTGATATGTAGTGTCATAAGATAACCTAATGTATAGAAAACTTTACCTGTATACACCTAAGTGCGTCAAGAAACCAACCACTCTGCAGTGCAGTACTGCTACTGGATTGGTGAATACCTGTATACTGTACTACTGTATTTTATACTTTATTAATTTTATTGTATTCTAATTCTTTGAAATATGGTATTCCATTGGTAAAAATATAACTCTCAGTTAACCGGAATATTTGATTAACCAGCATCGCCACACACACTCCCCCAACATGCCAGATAACAAAGTTTTTACTGTAGAAGGGAAGTCGAAAATCACAGAAGCTTCCCAGCAACATTTGGTTGTGAAAATATCAGCAGTCAAGTTCTCAGCAACCACTACAAGCCTGAAATGGGATCATTGTCATAAAGGTGTAGAGACTGTGGAGATCTAACATAGCAATGTGAATGATGTTACCGCATGGACATCATTGTATTGTCAACTTTGAAAATTGTGGCCAGCATTCTGATTTATGCCTAGTTGGAGTCGGAAAAAGAGTTTGGTTATGGTATCTTAGGGCTTGTCTACATCAGAAAGTTGCAGCGCTGGTGAGGGAGTTACAGCGCTGCAACTTTGAGAGTGTCCACATCTGCAGGGCATCACCAGCGCTGCAACTCCCTGTTTGCAGCGCTGGCCGTACTCCCGTTTTGTCTCGGGTGTAGAGGATCCAGCGCTGGTGATCCAGCGCTGGTAATGCAATGTAGACACTCACCAGCGCTTTTCTTGACCTCCGTGGAAGGAGGAAGCCTCTGGTAATCAAGCTGGTTTCCTTTCCCGGTTTGCTCTCTCGGTCCCGGAGCCAGCCAGCAAACCGCGGGGAAGGAGACCTGCTTGCTCGGGGTTCCGGGACCGAGAGAGCAAACCGGGAAAGGAAACCAGCTTCGCCGCGGTTTGCTCTCTCGGTCCCGGAACCCCGAGCAAGCAGGTCTCCTTCCCCGCGGTTTGCTGGCTGGCTCCGGGACCGAGAGAGCAAACCGCGGCGTTCCCGGTTTGCTCTCTCGGTCCCGGAACCCCGAGCAAGCAGGTCTCCTTCCCCGCGGTTTGCTGGCTGGCTCCGGGACCGAGAGAGCAAACCGCGGCGTTCCCGGTTTGCTCTCTCGGTCCCGGAACCCCGAGCAAGCAGGTCTCCTTCCCCGCGGTTTGCTGGCTGGCTCCGGGACCGAGAGAGCAAACCGCGGCGTTCCCGGTTTGCTCTCTCGGTCCCGGAACCCCGAGCAAGCAGGTCTCCTTCCCCGCGGTTTGCTGGCTGGCTCCGGGACCGAGAGAGCAAACCGCGGCGTTCCCGGTTTGCTCTCTCGGTCCCGGAACCCCGAGCAAGCAGGTCTCCTTCCCCGCGGTTTGCTGGCTGGCTCCGGGACCGAGAGAGCAAACCGCGGCGTTCCCGGTTTGCTCTCTCGGTCCCGGAACCCCGAGCAAGCAGGTCTCCTTCCCTGCGGTTTGCTGGCTGGCTCCGGGACCGAGAGAGCAAACCGCGGCGAAGCTGGTTTCCTTTCCCGGTTTGCTCTCTCGGTCCCGGAACCCCCCTTGAAGCCGCCCAACAGCGCTGCAGTGTGGCCACATCTAACACTACTTGCAGCGCTGGTTGCTGTAAGTGTGGCCACTCTGCAGCGCTGGCCCTATACAGCTGTACTAATACAGCTGTAACAACCAGCGCTGCAAAATTTTAGATGTAGACATGGCCTTACTGCCCAATTTACTGTGGGTCTCTCTTAAGTGGAAAGACACAGTTCTAAGACCTCAAAATAAGCCTGTCCATCAAACCTAAACTCAAGACAGCAGAGAAGTTTTGTGCAATAAATGTGAAGTTCTTACTATGCAAGGAAAAAAAGTTTTAAGGAGGCAATAAAAATGCATATAGTGATGCATAGTTCCCAATCAATCTTCATATGCCCCAGATATTGCTATAAAGACTACCGCAAATAAGAATGGAACAGATATTGCAGACTATTCTTAGGTTTTCTTTTCCTATATGGTATCCTATTTACCTCCCATTCATATTAGAGGGAAGACTGGGTTTTTCCCCTACAGACATTGGAGAACTGAGTGCCTTCACTGAACACTCCTGTATTTGAAAGCAGCATCTAGAATCTGAGTTCATCTGAATAACACTGTGTGAGACGATCGTTTAACTCTGTGAAACCCCAAGGATTTCAGCAGAATTATTAGATAATTTTTTATTCCTTTTAAAAATAACAGTTTATGTTCCCTGGATCTTTCTTTGCTGATTTTTGGGAACAGGCCAGAGAGAAATTCTAGGCCTCAATAGGGAGTTCTGCATTCATTTAACTATAGCCTCATCCCATGAACAAAACTTCTTGTCCCTCCCGTGCTTCTAAGATTGCTCAGAAGATATGGGAAGCTTTAGTACTGGGATCACAATGGAATTTTTCCTGTTGAGGCCAGCTCACATGTGGTCCAGGGGTTTTCACCTCCTCACAGCCTCTGAGAGGCACAATTGGATTGAAAGCAGTAAAATACAGAAGTTCACATAATGCTATTAAGATCACTGACTTGTCGCCACTTGCAGCCATTGTTCAGTGCAAGTAGAGGCTAAAAGAGCCAGTTCCCAGAGGTAAATGAGATCTGGGACTCTACTGTTGGACCTTTTTGAGAACTTAGCCTTATTGAGGGAACAAGAACAAACCATCCCATTGTGCAGAAAGAATAGCAAACATGGCAGGTGACCAGCTTGGCTTAACAATGAAATCTTCGGTGAGCTTAATCACAAAAAGGAAGCTTACAAGAAGTGGAAACTTGGACAGATGACTATGGAGGAGAATAAAAATATTGCTTGAGCATGCAAGGGTGTAATCTGAAAGGCCAAAGAACACTTGGAGTTGCAGCTCGCAAGGGATGTGAAGGGTAACAAGAAGGGTTTCTACAGGTATGTTATCAACAAGAAAAAGGCCAGGGAAAGTGTGGGACCCTTACTGAATGGGGGAGGCAACAGGGAAATGGTGACAGTAATACAAATGTGCAGTAGTTTGATTTAGGTATGTGGCTGTTATAGTGGTTCAATAAACGGTTTTTGTGCATAATAAATATGAAAGATATAGGGTAGTGAATATTATTCTTGTTAAGGATGGGTAGCCAGTTCAGCAAAAAGGGTCAGGCCCACACAAAGTTTTAGAGTGTAAACAATTGTCACCTTATTATTTTTAAATCGTCTAAACTCTGCACTTCTTGGGTCTCAGTGGAACCAGAAGTGCCGACGTAGAGCATGTCTACACAGTGCAGCAGTGCTCACTAGTGGGCTGTAAATTCTATTGCCCACTAATGTGTTGTACTCTATGTAGACCCCAAAAGGTCTCCAATGCATGTTAACTGTAATATGTCTACATGGACAAGTGAATGTACCGCATGTTGGTGTGCTTTAGAATTCACATCTCACTGGTACACATTGCTGCATGCTGTGTAAGAGAACTATATTTCTGCTGCGGCCAGAAGTGGGAAACATAAAGCTCATGAGATAACCCCTTTCTCATGAGAGTTGGAGTGTTTCTGCAGAGCCAAGAATTCTGAATAATTTGGATTAAGTACGTGAACTTTTGAACACTGATGTAAAACCAACCTCTAGACTTCCTGCAGTTGACCACAGTTCAAGGAACTGATCAGCATTCTCACCACAAGCTTCATGAATGTTCCTTGCTTTTTCAGCATAAGGAAGCACTTCAAAACCACTGGCAAATAAACCACACCTTGAGAATTTTAAAAATAATTACTGCAAATGTGCTTTGGGAGATAAACCATTAAAACAAAATTGCCTAGCTGATTCTAGTATAGTGAGTGTGTTTAGTGGGCTTTTCAGTTTCCCTATTCTGCTGTTATTAATGTAGCTCCTCAAGGGAAAAACTATAAGAGCTTAGATTCTCAAATGAGAAAAATCTAAGTCTCAGCACTGTTGCAAATGAGAGTGAATAATTATGAGGCCTCTCTGACCAGATATCATTTTCGCCTTTGGGAAAAACCCAGAGACCTAACAGCAGCCATTATTAATGACACAGATATAATTACTATTAGGAGAAAAGAAATCTAGCCTCTAAATATCAATTACAGACAGCCCAGGGTTCTATCAGAGAGATTGTGCACTAGGTCTTCTCCATTAGCTGCCTCGGTTTGTTTGTCCTCCTAATGGGTTTCTTCAATTATTTAGAGCTAGCTTCTAAAACTTAGTATTTAATAATAAAGTGGTCCAGAGAGCTATTACTATTATCATTCCTGCTGAAGCAAAGATCTCAGTGAGAAATATTATGCTGTTTAAGCAATCCTAGTGGATATTATTTAAGGAAAACATCACTCAGTGCTTGCTTTTCTAGTGTTCCCTTCTGTAATCAATACTTTTTTCTTTTTTTTTTTAAATATGACAAAAGCATTGCACAACAGTAAGAGACATAAATGTAAAAAAAAACTGCATGTAATACTTTTGAGTGGGTAATCCAAAAATAATGAGGAGTAATCAGCTCTTTACATTTGATTGTTATTCCAGTGTGTTTACCTTCCATTGGCAGATTTAAAAATGACTATGACTCTTTGATCATAACTTTTCGTAAGGGAATAAAGGTAATGAGCTATTTTACATTTCATTTCTGGAACTTTAAATTGAACCCATAAACCTAATAGACTAGATATTCAAATGTTTCACATCTAAAAACCAGTTGTTAGCCACAAGTGTGTTTCAGGCCCCTGCTCTAAAGATTTCGGATTGAAAAGTATATGCAAAGACAGGATACAAATCCATAAATACAGCATTACACAGCTAGTTCAGTACCTCAAAAATAGCAGATGATAGAAGTGGATTTCTAAGAAAAGTTGTGCTCAACTTCCATTCTACCCAAACAATGTTAAAAGCCCACACTTAAGAAAAAATAGTTTACAAATAATTTAGTAACACAGCAAGAATAATATAGTTAACTATACTCGTCAGCTGTTAGTGTGAAGAGTTCAGATAAATAGGTTAAAAAGTTAAAATATACATCAGCCTAGTGTCTTTCAGGTCACACTAAGGAACATAGGATGGAAAGGACATTTTGGATCTCTGTTAAAGATTTGACACATCAAATGCATAGAGGAGACTAATATAATCTTTTAAGCAACAGACTAATTGAACATACCAATTTAGACACTGCTGTATTGAGAATTAGTTTTTATTTATTTTCCTTTTGATATACAGGTGCATGGGCTAGTAGTGACAGAAACTCACCATCTTGAAAAATCAGGCCACTTATTTAGGCTCCTGAATATGGATTTAAGAGACTCATTCTGGATAGCCAAGTTTCAAAAATGTTGGCCTGTATTCACCAAAAAATAGTAAAATGTCAGTTCCAGAAAGTATAGAGTTAATTACGTAATGGCACAACTACCAAATAGTGATTATATACACAAGTATAATTTCTTTCCTTACAAATTAAATGCAGTGTTTGGAGACACCCACTATGTTGAAGACTGCTAAGTAATTAACCTAGGAACTGAATAAACTTACATAAAATAAGAACTATCCTGAACCTTGACCAAAATCTTTATCCTTGAACATAAACCATTTTGAAGACGAAAGCTGGTTCACTCTTTTCGTAAAGCACAATCAGTTTGTTGCCTCCAAAATCCTCCTGCCCCTGAAACTATCGTCTTGGATTCATAGACAGAGGCCAGAAGAGGCAATTATGATCATCGGGTCTGATCTTCTGTATAACAGACAGTAGCATTTCACCCAGTAATTCCTATTATCCCCGTAGCTTGTACTTATTTCCAGTTTTAATATTATGTCTTTGTCTAAACTAAAGCACATTCTAGTATGTTACTTTCTCCTTGTGTAGTTTCCTGTAGACTTCATTCAAGTTTCCTCTTAACTTTCTGTCCCCACCCCAACTCCATCTTTCTTTTCAGTTCCACTGTCCTAATCCAGCTGTCTTCATGCAGGCAGCTCAATTTGTTTTAGTTTTTAAGTTCTCCATTTTACCTTAAGCCCAGTGACACCATTTTCCGTTTCACTGTGCTTCTTCTTCTGGTTCATCTTCAAACCTCTCCAGTTACATAGACCTAAATTCTGTATTTCCCCTAGGATACTCCTTTTTTTTCTGATATCCAAGTAGGGCCATTTTAGCATCTTGGTATCGTAGAATCAGCTGCTACCTTAAAGATCTCATAATTTCCAGATCTCACCCACCATCATGTGTGCACAGTGTGTTCTGGCATACCAGTGACCTGAGGAAGTTGGAGTTTTGGAATATGCTGACATTATGATGTAAAAGAAAGCACTGTAGGAACAAAGATTAGAGTATAGGACTCACTGGGTCCAGTTGGTTAGAGCCAGCCAGAGGGCTAATTTATTAGAACGAAGAGTGGGGGTCAGATTTTGGGACGTGAAAAGCACCTGGTTTATTTGGAGTGAGGGAGGCACAAGATTGGGAAGCTGCGCAAGGTGAGACAAGATCTCAGAAGATAAACTGATAAAACATCCTGACTTATCCATACCCATAAGAACGGCCGTACCAGGTCAGACCAAAAGTCCATCTAGCCCAGTATCTGTCTACCGACAGTGGCCAATGCCAGGTGCCCCGGAGGGAGTGAACGTAACAGGCAATGATCAAGTGATCTCTCTCCTGCCATGTATCTCCATCCTCTGACGAACAGAGGCTAGGGACACCATTCTTTACCCATCCTGGCTAATAGCCATTTATGGACTTAACCACCATGAATTTATCCAGTTCTCTTTTAAACACTGTTATAGTCCTAGCCTTCACAACCTTCTCAGCTGAGGAGTTCCACAAGTTGACTGTGCGCTGCGTGAAGAAGAACTTCCTTTTATTTGTTTTAAACCTGCTGCCTATTAATTTCATTTGGTGACCCCTAGTTTTTGTATTATGGGAATAAGTAAATAACTTTTCCTTATGCACTTTCTCCACATCACTCATGATTTTATATACATCTATCATATCCCCCCTTAGTCTCCTCTTTTCCAAGCTGAAAAATCCTAGCCTCTTTAATCTTTCCTCATATGGGACCCTCTCCAAATCTCTAATCATTTTAGTTGCCCTTTTCTGAACCTTTTCTAGTGCTAGAATATCTTTTCTGAGGTGAGGAGACCACATCTGTACACAGTATTCAAGATGTGGGCGTACCATGGATTTATATAAGGGCAATAATATATTCTCAGTCTTATTCTCCATCCCCTTTTTAATGGTTCCTAACATCCTGTTTGCTTTTTTGATTGCCTCTGCATACTGCATGGACATCTTCAGAGAACTATCTACGATGACTCCAAGATCTTTTTCCTGACTCGTTGTAGCTAAATTAGCCCCCATCATATTGTATGCATAGATGGGGTTATTTTTTCCAATGTGCATTACTTTACATTTATCCACATTAAATTTCATTTGTCATTTTGTTGCCCAATCACTTAGTTTTGTGAGATCTTTTTGAAGTTCTTCACAATCTGCTTTGGTCTTAACTATCTTGAGTAGTTTAGTATCATCTGCAAACTTTGCCACCTCACTGTTTACTCCTTTCTCCAGATCATTTATGAATAAATTGAATAGGATTGGTCCTAGGACTGACCTTTGGGGAACACCACTAGTTACCCCTCTCCGTTCTGAGAATTTACCATTAATTCCTACGCTTTGTTCTCTGTCTTTTAACCAGTTCTCAATCCATGAAAGGACCTTCCCTTTTATCCTATGACAGCTTAATTTATGTAGGAGCCTTTGGTGAGGGACCTTGTCAAAGGCTTTCTGGAAATCTAAGTACACTATGTCCACTGGATCCCCCTTGTCCACATGTTTGTTGACCCCTTCAAAGAACTCTAATAGATTAGTAAGACATGATTTCCCTTTACAGAAACCATGTTGACTATTGATCAACAGTTTATGTTTTTCTATGTATCTGACAATTTTATTCTTAACTATTGTTTTGACTAATTTGCCCAGTACCGACTTTAGACTTACTGGTCTATAATTGCCAGGATCGCCTCTAGAGCCTTTTTAAATATTGGCGTTACATTAGCTAACTTCCAGTCATTGGGTACAGAAGCCGATTTAAAGGACAGGTTACAAACCTTAGTTAATAGTTCCGCAGCTTCACATTTGAGTTCTTTCAGAACTCTTGGGTGAATGCCATCTGGTCCCGGTGACTTGTTAATGTTAAGTTTATCAATTAATTCCAAAACCTCCTTCAGTCTGTTACAGTTCCTCAGATTTGCCACCTACAAAAGCCAGCTCAGGTTTGGGAATCTCCCTAACATCCTCAGCTGTGAAGACTGAAGCAAAGAATCCATTTAGTTTCTCCGCAATGGCTTTATCATCTTTAAGCGCTCCTTTTGTATTTCGATCATCAAGAGGCCCCACTGGTTGTTTAGCAGGCTTCCTGCTTCTGATGTACTTAAAAAGCATTTTGTTATTACCTTTGGAGTTTTTGGCTAGCCGTTCTTCAAACTCCTCTTTGGCTTGTCTTATTTTTCACTCTTGCACTTAATTTGGAAGTGTTTATGCTCCTTTCTATTTGCCTCACTAAGATTTGACTTCCACTTTTTAAAGGAAGTCTTTTTATTTCTCACTGCTTCTTTTACCCAATCAAGTCTCTTCATTGTCTGAGGTGTGCCTGTTATTCTAATACTTTCTATCAAGAAACTAGAACCATTGTCATCCCAGCCATTTTCTCCAAGTTTCCCCCAGTTCTTCACTTCAGTTATTTTACTACTTCACTAGATTGGACGTACCGAGAGAACAGTGGCGAGAGACCCCTGTTCTCCTGAATCTAGTTTTGCAGCCACGAACTCCTCCTCATATAGGACAAATTGTTATCGTTTCATCCTGTAATATTTTTCACACTCAGTAACAGATTAGATAACTACATGAACCCAGGCCACATCTTAGATTAAGCAGTGATGCCAAAAACAAATGTACTAAGCCCGAAGCCTTTTCATTCATATCCAAAACAATCACACAGTGGGCTGAGGATATAGGACTCAGAAAGGAAAGATGAGATCTTCCAGAGTGAGTCATTCCCTTTTCAGTGTAACAAAATGAAACATTTTATAGCACCACATATTTTTAAATAAAAGAATAGACCTTTTCAGTTATTTTTGTTAGTACAAAATTATGCATTAAATAGGGTTTCACCTTTAAAGGCTTGGTTTGGTTAAACAACTCAAGCACTGAGGAAAGCTGCTGACTCAGTATAATTAAAGAACTCTCATATAATTCTGTTATGATTGTCTTATTTAAATCAGGAAAGCTAATGCTGTTGATTTAAAGAGCTAGTGTATAGAAAACTCTCTCGTGTAAAGATTTTATTTTATTTTATTTTACTTATTTTAAAATGCATTGATATTAATAGTTTCAAAGTGCCCTTTCTCAATGTTCTTGCCACAGAGGCTGAGTTAACAACCTATTATTATGTACTCCTCCCTGAGTTGTTACTAGCTTTATGGTCTTTTGCAGGAATACACCTGCTTCTCATAAAGACATTTATGTTGCTGCAGAAATTGATGCCTCCTGTATTTGCAGTGACCATGTACAAACTACATTGATTTTAAACCTTGAGAAAAAAAAGGATTTCTAAATAAAATGATGGTGTCTCCCTTTAAACACCGCCACAAATACTAGTCTGTTATAGCATTGTAGTAGCCATGCTGCTGAACTAATAGTTAAGGAGGCACTTCCACTTTAAAAATCTGATTTCATGTATGTATAATGTATCATCATGTATTGTTTCCTAAAAACAATTCTTTCATCTGAAGTTTTCCATACTTGTGCTCAGCTCAAAGTTGTTTTCTCTGAGTTTCATAAGATTCAGATGGGGCACTTTTTAGTTTTATAAACACACAAAACCTTAGATTCCCTGCTTTAAAAGAAAAAAAATCAGGGTTTGGTCTGGTTTTGTAGGGAGGAAGTTGGGGGGTTGTTCTTTTAAACACAAACTTAACTAACTTTAAAGTGGCTTATTTTTCAAGCTTCACATTTGCTGAATGAACTTACTCCTTTAAGGAGAAAAAAATCCTTTGAGATGTCTGAAGAAACTTAGTTTATCAATAATAAGTCAAATTTATCAGTGATGTAACTCCAGAGGCACAGTGGAGTTACACCAGGGATGAATTTGGCCCTGTGAAGCTAACCGAGTTAGAAAATCATGCATTAGATATCTACTGTGTGTGATGATTTACTGGTTTGTAAACAATGTATTGAGATTTGTGTAGCTGGAGGTGTCTGCCTAGTGAAATGCCCTAAATTGAATCTCTCAGGGCCCTCCCTGCATATTGGTCAGAATCTATCCTTCTGAACTCCCTTACTATATTTATTGGAATGATTGCACATTAAATTCAAACTTCAGTCATTCTAGGAATTTGTGCTATATACCCTGCAAAGCATATAAACTTCGAAACCACTAGCAAGAACTCTGGAAGAAATTCTCTTAGTGCCCTCATATCATTTTAAGATGACATCAGAAGAAGCCACCTTTGCCCATACATTTCAGATTTTGTATACATTACGTGTAGGGCCATGCAGCTAAGATCTCTGTGATAATGGACAAAATAGCAATTAAACACAGAAAAGAACTACTAGACTAGATAACCTACCTGTCAATGCAGGAATTCTTCATAATGTATAAAAACAACAAGAAGTCCAGTGGCACTTTAAAGACTAACAGATTTATTTGGGCCTAAGCTTTCATGGGTCAAAAACCTCACTTCTTCTGATCCATGGAGTGAAAATTACAGAAACAGGCATACATATATATTGGCACATGAAAAGAAGGGAGTTACCTTACAACTTGTTTTGTCCAGTCTAGTTTTAGATGTCACAAAAGACTGGGCTTCCATATTTTCTTTTTGGAGAGTATTCCAGAGCGAAACAGGAAGTTTTTGCTGATATTTAGCCTAAATTTTACTTCTCATTACTTTTCACTGTCCTATAATTCTTCTCCTTGTTATCTTCACCAGTCTTAGCAAGACAGGAGATAATATAATATAGGACCACAGTTTATATCGGTGGTTAGCACAGTCTATGCAACCTGGTAGATTAACTTTTTGTTTTATATTTCAGAGATAGTGACTCACGATTATACCCACAAGTTGTTGAAATGTATATTAAATTTTTTCAACATTATCCTAAAGTAGCAGTTACTACTTTTCTATGTAAAGGAAGATGTCTGAGCTAAATCATTTCACATTCAAAAAAACAATGTTAAAAATGAAATCACATAAAAACCATGGGGACAGATTTTTCTCTATTACAGCATGTAAATCTGGTACATTTCCATTTGCATCAATGGAGTTACTCTGGATTTACATCAGCTTAACTCAAAATAATTGGGCCTATGATATCAATAAAAGTACTTGGTTCTGGCTGTTTAAGTAGCCAGTTTAAAAGAGAGTTAACTTGGTATGCTCTACTCAATTCACAGTTCTCTTCTGTGTGTTTATGAACCATCAGAAAGTAGCCAGCTTAGCTTTAATTATATCTTGTTGATAGATAATATTGTAGCACTAGGGAGCTTCTCCATAGCTTAGCAGGTAGGAATAGTCTCTCTGGCAAAGGAAAACAAGAACGTATTCATAAATCTGCAGTGCTGAAAAAGTAAAAAGGTTATATTGGTGTGGATGTGTAAAGATAGACAACTAATGATCTCCAAAGCAGCCCAGTCATTCTCACATGTCCTCCCACCTTGAAAGCCGAGAATTATTAAAAGGGAGTGAAATGAGGTCTATATCACGGAATGTCTTTGAAGCAATATAACATTTTTCAAAAAGGCAGGCATAGAAATGCACACAATATATAGAGCAGCTAAAATTCTTTGTCACAGCTGTAGAGTAATGGAAAACGGGTACAGTAATAGAGATGGGTTCAAAATCCTCAATCCAACCACTCATGAACATTGTGGGGATTCAGAAATCAGACAAGCATCTACAGATGCACAAATGAAACAAGTTACACTTGCTATAGGCACCAATCGAATATTCTGACTTTTGTGCATCTCTCACTTACTTTTGTGGTATTTTGTAATTTGTTCGCATTGATACCTATTTGAATATTAACAGTATACATGGAATTGTGCCCTCACATTAAAACTATGATGCTTTTGTACGTCAAACTACAGTACCTGCTATATCACAACCACCATTTTGGATTCCTTCCTCTGAAGAGTGAATCTTCATTGTTATATTGAAAGTTTGGTTTTAGTTTTAAATGCTTACTTAAGTTTAAAATGTCTCCTGATTGAGGTTGAAATAAAGAAACTGAAAACTTGTTACACCCTGCCATGTGGGAATGCATCAGTTTATATACACAGCATTATTATAATTACATGAATTGATATTGCTAGTAGGCTAACGTAAGTTAGAAGGTTCCCATCCGTTTGTCACAGCAATTTAGAGAACTGTCGGCTATTTGGCTTGGAGCATTTTTAAAAGTTACTTGAGCTATCCTTTTTTGTTATCTTCCTTCTAGGATTTTTCATTTGCAATTTGAAAACTTTATTAACCAGTGACCTACTTTCCATCTTTACCTAGAAGTGCTATGTCTATAAAGCACAATATTATGTGGGTTTTGTGCTGCTGAAAAGATAAACCAAAAACGGTTAGGAAAGTGTTAAAAGTAGACAGGGAAATATTTGAGTCATAACATTAAGATTTTTTTTTCTGACTTGTATCAGACCTCCCAAAAAACTCTACATTGTGATGAAATGTGGCATAAAGATATTACAAGGGGGCTGGTTTCTCTTTGAGGAAGTTGGGGTAAAATAAACTTGGTTCATTATGGGAAGTTAGCTTCAACTGCAGCTATGGAACAGCCACCACTGTGTTATAATAAAGTAATAAAGTATCTTAAGTATTACTGTCTGTCATGCTAAAAACTAATTTGATCCCTCCAGTGCTTTGATGAAACTTTGGTTTAAGTACTTATTGTTCTCAACTCAGAATTTACTCCAAAATAATGAGTTTCACACTCTCAGTACTAGGTTCAAAATCTCCATGCACGTATCTTCTTTTTGGTGGTTCTCTGGAAATTTAAGAGTTCACAAGTGCTTTATAAGCAACTCCTCTGTCAGCTTTCCTTCTCTTCAGTATTAAACTATCCTTCTGTCTCATTTTTGCAGTCAAGCAGTGCATGTGTATAAAAATGTAGTGCTGACACCTGAAAACTCTTATTCATTCTTGTTCTCCCACAGGAGTCAGTTGAGTTGTCCACCAGAGTAAGTGTTGGTAGGATTGCACCCAAATAGCAGTGAGGGGCTGGGGAGCAGGGCCAGCTTTAGTAAGTGCGGGGCCCAATTTGAACATTTTTAGCAGGGCCCCGGCACAGATGACTTAAAAAAAATAAAACGTACAAAAAACCCTTTCATTTCTTCCATGTATTATTTACTTACCATAACTATATAAATAATAACAAAATTATATATTATGTACATTGCATAATGTATGCGGATGCATGTTAACCCCACCTAAAGTTCTTGACGTCCCCCCCGCCAGGACCCCTACTCCATGCACTCCCCTTCCCCGTCCCCTGACTTCTCCCTGCTGCCCCATCCAACCCCTCCTTTCATTCCTGGGACCCCTGCCCCATCCAGCCACCCCTTCTCTCTGTCCCTGACTACCCCTGGGACCCTTCCTCTGACTGCCCCCCATTGCCCCATCCAACCCTTGCTCCTTCCTGACTGCCACCCCGGGACCCCTACCCCCATTCAATCCCCCTGTTCCCTGCCCTCTGACCGCCCCGAACCCTATCCACCCCCTCACAACACCCCAAACTCACCTGCCCTCTTCCAACACCCCCTCCCTGCTCCCTGCCCCCTTACCGTGCTGCCTAGAGCTGCTCGGCTGGCTCCGGGTCTGGGCTGGAGCTGTTCAGCCGGGACCAGGACCAGTGCCGTGGGCGCCGGGCTGGAGCCAGCACCATGGGGCCTGAGCCAGGCTGGGCTGGAGCCACTCGGCTGGGACCGGCACTGCGGGGCCCGAGCCAGCTCTGCTCGGTCAGGGCCAGGACTGGACTGGGACTTGGGTCATTCGGTCAGGGCCAGGCCAGGGCCGGGGGTCCAGGCAGGAGGGAGCCACTCAGCCGGGGCGGACTGGGCCGCACTGCACCTCTCTGGAGTCCTCCTCGCACCCACCCCACCCACGCCCCAGCTTACCTGCCCCTGCTTGTTTCCAGGCTTCCCGCGAACATCTGATTCGCGGGAAGCAGGAGAGGGGGAGGAGAAGGGGGCAGAGCATTCAGGGGAGGAGAGGGAAGTGAGCTGGGGCCAGGGGTGGGATAGACAGCTGCGGGGCCCGATTCAGAGGAATCGATTGAATCAGCCTAAAGCCGGCCCTGCTGGGGGGTGAGGGAAGAACAGATCTGTGCAATAATTAATTTAACAAAGCACATGATTTGCATTAAAATCTCTTTATTGACTTTTATGTTGTATTCCAAGATAAAGATGAGACAGGAGAACCCAGCTACAGAGTACATAGAATCATAGGGTTGGAAGGGACCTCAGGAGATCGTCCAGTCCAGCCCCCTACTCAAAGCAGGACAAATCCCCAGACAGTTTTGTTTTTTTTTACCCCAGATCCCTTAGTGGTCCCCTCAAGCATTGAACTCACAACCCTGGGTTTAACAGGCCAAAAGACACAACAGTGTTTCCTACTGCCTGTCGGACTCCATGTTAGGTCATGTGAACTTGTCAGTGCTGCTATTTCATAGAGTCACAGGACTGGAAGGGACCTCGGGAGGTCATCTAGTGCAGTCCCCTGCGCTCATGGCAGGACTAAGTATTATCTAGGCCATCCCTGACAGGTGTTTGTCAAACCTGCTCTTAAAAATCTCCAATGATGGAGATTCCATAGCCTCCCTAGGCAATTTATTCTGGTGCTTAACCACCCTGACAGTTAGAAACCTCCTTTGCTGCAATTTAAGCCCATTGCTTCTTGTTCTATCCTCAGAGGTTAAGAAGAACAATTTTTCTCTCTCCTTCTTGTAACAATCTTTTATGTACTTGAAAACTGTTGAAAACCATCATGTTCCTTTTCTGTCTTCTCTTTTCCAGACTGTACAGACCCAATTTTTTCAATCTTCCCTCATAGGTCATGTTTTCTAGACCTTTAATCATTTTTTTTTGCTCTTCTCCAGACTTTCTCCAATTTGTCCACATCCTTCCTGAAATGTGGTACCCAGAACTGGACACAACATTCCAGTTGAGGCCTGATCAGCATGGAATAGAGGAGAAGAATTACTTCTCATGTCTTGCTTATAACACTCCTGCTAATACATGCCAGAATGATGTTCGCTTTTTTTGCAACAGTGTTACACCGTTGACTCATATGTAGCTTGTGGTCCACTATGACCTCCAGATCCCTTTCCACAGTACTTATTCGTAAGCAGTCATTTTCCATTTTGTATGTGTGCAACTGATTGTTCCTTTCTAAATGGAGTACTTTGCATTTGTCCTTCTTGAATTTCATCCTATTTACTTCAGACTGTTTCTCCAATTTGTCCAGATCATTTTGAATTTTAATCCTATCCTCCAAAGCACTTGCAAACCCTCCAACTTGGTATCATCTGCAAACTTTATGACTGTATTCTCTATACCATTTATCTAAACCATTGATGAAGATATTGAACAGAAATGGAGCCAGAACTAATCCCTGCGGGACCCCACTCATTATGCCCTTCCAGCATAACTATGAACCACTGATTCCTACTCTCTGGGAACGGTTTTCCAACCACTTATGCACCCACCTTATAGTAGCTCCATCTAGGTTGCAGTTCCCTAGTTTGTTTATTATAAGGTCATGTGAGACAGTATCAAAAGCCTTACTAAGTCAAGATATACCATGTCTACAGTTTCCCCCCATCCACAAGGCTGGTTACCCTGTCAAAGAAAGAGATAAGTTTGGTTTGACATTATTTTTTCTTGACAAATACATGCGACTGTTATTTATCACCTTATTATTTTCTAGAAGTTTGCAAATTGATTGCTTAATTATTTCCTCCATTATCTTTCCGGGCACAGAAGTTAAACTGACTCTGTAATTCCCTGGATTGTCTCTTTTCCCCTTTTTATAGATGGGCACTATATTTTCCTTTTTCCAGTCTTCTGGAATCTCTCCTGTCTTCCGTGACTTTTCAGAGATCATCACTAATGGCTCAGATATCTCCTCAGTCAGCTCTTTGAGTATTCTGGGATGCATTTCATCAGGCCCTGGTGAATTAAAGACATCTAACTAATTTTTAACTTGTTCTTTCCCTATTCTAGCCTCTGAGCCTGCCTCATTTTCATTGGCATTCACTATGTTAGACATCCAATCACCAGCAACCTTCTTGGTGAAAACTGAAACAAAGAAGTCATTAAGCACCTCTGCCATTTTCATATTTTCTGTTATTGTTTTTCCCCTTCATTGAGTAACTGGCCTGCCTTGTCACTGGTCTTTCTTTTGCTTGTAATGTAGTTGAATTTATATATTTATGCAGTACTATCTCATATTAGGAATTCAGTGTTGCAAGGAAAGCAGCACTGCAGTTCCCCTATGAAAAGTGGGAAATTGTTAACTAATTCATTTGATTGCTATAAGGGTTTTATGGTGGTGGTCCCTTACTTCTAGCCAGAAGAAAAATGTGTATGTGTGTGCGTGTGCGTGCATTTTAAAAAGGCAAATTGGAGGACATCAAGGGACTATGAAGCTGGTCTCCAGCAGAAGGAGCTCACTCCATTTTAAGAATTATGTTTGGCAAATTAGTGGCTTAGGAGTTCAGTATGTGTTAGGAGTTTGCTCTAATGCATGTTCAGTTGAAGGATTTCAGCTGCATACCTTTTTGTCCATAGATTTAGATTTTTTTGAAGAGGGGCTAATTTCATGTGATTGATGTTATTGAAACTCAATACATTTTCTGTGATCTTAAATTAAAGGTTCCCAATTTTGATATTTATAATGGACTCCCCAACTTCTTCCGTTCTTTCTCTCTTCCCTATATCTATGAGTCTATAATTCATAACTTCTGTGCTTCAACTTTACTGTACCACTGTTGCTAAATAAAATAAATGGAGAGGAAAGAAAGAGAACTCACAATTGCCTATCTATTTCATTTTTTATTACATTAGGGAATGGTCAGTGTAGTGTAGTACATTAATCCCCCTCTTAAAATGATCACTACATCCACCTCCTGTATCTGGTAATTAATTTTTTCTTATTCAATTTTCACAAATAGAACAATGAAATGCAAACTACTATAATACAATAAAGGAATAAAACATCAGAAAAGTAAGTCAGGCAACTTTGCAAACAAATGAAAATAGAAAATTTACCCCAAGATCTCACAGTAAGGAGTAAATTGAATAAAATATTTATTTTTGCATCTTAATTTCTGAAGTGATAAAACCTTTTAGGTGAGAATGTTGACAAAGTGTGCTGTAGGACATATAGACATTGTCCACAGGACATTATGTATGTAAAGTTAACTATCCTTAAGTTCAGAATTCATTGAAATGAACAGGAACTCTGGTCAGCCCTCTGCTGTTAAATAATCTTATTTGATATTCTGCTAGTAAAACAACCGAGGTGATAGGTTGTTTTCAACAGAATTCTTCTTTCTGCTGTTTGGCTGTATATGTGAACTCTTCATAGGACAGTGTTCAAATTAATAACGCAAAATGTAACGTAAGTGACTCTTCCACCAAGGATAGTACAGTTCTGAGCTGTAGTTTATCTTTTCTACACTACAAGCCTGGTGACATGTCTCTGAGGACTCACAAATTCTGTAGTCCCTGGTTCCTTACTGATACATTTTAGAACCCATGTCCGAGATGATTTGTAGGTAAAGATTGATTTGTGGTCTTTGTAACTGAGGCAATGCTAATTTGAAGCCAGGAATGGCACCTAAAGTCATACTGGGGTTCTGCCATTGTAGCAGGCTGTTGTTTCGGCTTCGTGGTGTCACGTATGGTTGGTTCGGCTGAATCAATGTTGCCAACTCTCATGAATTTTATCAGCAGAGTCCTGTGGCACCTTATAGACTAACAGACGTATTGGAGCATGAGCTTTCATGGGTGAATACCCATCCAACAAAGTGGGTATTCACCCACAAAAGCTCATGCTCCATTGTCATAAACAGATAGCTAAGGGTTAATGTCTCTTTCACCTAAAGCACCTGACCAGAGAAACAATCAGGAAACTGGATTTTTTCAACTTTGGGTGGAGGGAATTGTGTGTCTGAGGGTCTTTGTTTCTGTCTGCCTGCTGTCTCTGAGCTTTGGAGAAGTAGTTCTGTTTTCTAATCTTCTGTTTCTAAGTGTAAGGACAAAGAGATCAGATAGTAAGTTATATGGTTTCTTTTCTTTGGTATTTGTATGAATATAAGTGCTGGAGTGCTTTAATTTGTATTCTTTTTGAATAAGGCTGTTTATTCAATATTCTTTTAAGCAATCGACCCTGTGTTATATCATCTTAATACAGAGAGAACATTTGTATGTATTTTTCTTTCTTTTTTATATAAAGCTTTCTTTTAAGACCTGTTGGAGTTTTCTTTACTTCAGGGAAATTAAGTCTGTACTCACCAGGGAATTGGTGGGAGGAAGAAATCAGAGGGGAGATCTGTGTGTTGGATTGCTAGCCTGATTTTGCATTTCCTCTGGGTGAAGAGGAAAGTGCTTTTGTTCCAGGATTGGAAACGGAGAGGGCAAGTCCCTCGGTTTGGATTCACAGAGCTTGTGTCTGTGTATCTCTCCAGGAGCATCTGGAGGGGGGAAGGGAAAAAGGATTATTTCCCTTGGTTGTGAGACTCAAGGGATTTGGGTCTTGGGGTCCCCAGGGAAGGTTTTTCAGGGGGACCAGAGTGCCCCAAAACACTCTAATTTTTTGGGTGGTGGCAGCAAGTACCAGGTCCAAGCTGGTAACTAAGCTTGGAGGTTTTCATGCTAACCCCCATATTTTGGACGCTAAGGTCCAAATCTGGGAATAAGGTTATGATATCCATTATGTCTGTTAGTCTATAAGGTGCCACAGGACTCTCTGCTGCTTTTACAGATCCAGACTAACATTGCTACCCCTCCTATAAATGATTTTTATCGTGACTCTCATGATAATTGGTGTTATGCTTAAAACCACAGCTCCTGGAGTTTTGTAAGTGTGATAATCTGAGCTTTCAGTTAAAGAAAAATATTTTTAGCCCTCATGGGTGCAGAAAAAAGCATGAAAACACAACCTCCAGGCTTTAAAAACTGGAAGGCAAACAGACGAACCTCAAATGATTTTTGTTTGATTTTGTTTTTTAGTCTCAGGTTTTTATAAACCGTTCTCATGATTTAGGGTGCTTGATTCAGATGTTGAGATTGGCAATACTGCTAACGTCTCTGACTTTTTGGCCTGCCAAACTTAACAGCAGTCTTTAAAATGTTAATTCAAAAGTTTTCTTTAGTAAATATTTTAAATTAGAAAAGACACATGGCTAGAATATTTTATGGTTGTTGGAGACGAGGGATTTAATATGCAGACTAGCCTAGCATTTTCAAGACACATTCCCCAATCCCTTTACTATATTCTGATTCCATAACCGATGTATTCCTCCCAGTGTGATCACCTTGTCAATGTGATTTATAATATCTTATCTAATGTCCTTATACCCTGTTTTCTTTTTGGCCTTCCATATTATTTAACCTTTAATAACACACGCTCTCTCACTTTATCCACATCATTCATTGTGCTGGTGAGATTTCAAGCACCTTTGGAGTCACCCTGTCCCCTCCTCTCTCCATTTTATGTTCTCCTGTTCATGGCTTACCTCACTTCACCTCAGCCTTTCCTGGTACATTATCCAATTAAAGTGATGTTTGGCTGGGTTCTGACCTCTTGTATTTTCTTTAGATTGGTTATCCATTCTACCCCTTTCCTGTTGATAGCTTTGCTTACCTATGGAAAGAGTGATGAACTGACTGACAGACAATCAAAATATAAAAGTACTGAATGGCCAAAGTGGTAAAGCACACTTCAATATTTTAGGCACCTAAATGGTTATAGCTCAGATTAGTGACAGATATTAGAACAAAACCAAGCAAAAATAAAAAAATACACATGTGGTGGCTTTTACCATCAAACTTTGCTGGTCTCTTCTCCTGAAGCGACACCAAAGACAATTTCAGCTTCTCCTGACTTCCTGCTTTCTCCTGGTAGACTTTCTAACTAGCTCAAGACTCTTCTGTCTTTCAAGTACCTTTGCTTCCTGTGAGCATGGTTACAATTCTGGTAGTGTTAACTACACCTCTGCCCCCTCAAGGGTCTCCTCCAGGGCACCCTTTTAGGTCTCTGGCTTCTAGCCATTACCTGTGTGTGAACAAGGACCCAAACTCTATCCCTCCAGACAAAAAATTTGGGGTTGCAGTTCCCCTGCAATTGACTGTGAGTATCCCAGCAGGTCTGACATTAGTCTAACACCTGCAGTTTGCACTCTCTCCAGGGACAGTGACCATAGTGCCCAGTGACCAGCAGCTTTCACAAAACCTAGTACATTTATTTTAGGACAAATCATCACAGAGAAAACCTGTCATAAACCAATAAACAGTCTCCCTGCATGCTAAGCTTAACACATGTCAGCCATCTTCCAAATGGAGACCCAGGAAGGGTCCAGTTCTTCACATCCTTCCAGCAGGGTTGAGCCCTTTTGGTTACATTCTCAGGTCAATTTTTGGATCAAAATGAGGGTCCCCTCCAACAGTTCAGGCTGGCCCTTGATATCACAAGATCTTTGTTTGTCTCCTGGCCCTCTTGAACTGGGCTGAACCAGCATATGCAATTCATCCCAAGGGGAGGTTCTTCTCTGGAGTTGTTTCCCTCTCTCGAGATCTGTGGTAATTACTCCTCACTTGTTTTAGTTCCTTGTGGAAGCTTGGTAACTTTCTGTGAAGCTAGTATACAGTCCCTAGTGCCCAAAGTTACATATAATATTCATAGATGCACAAGTTTGTTACTAATCCCAGTGCCTATGGCATCTGGCACATCCCAGTATAACAGCCTTTTGAAAATTCCATGCTCCCAAGGTGTCACATCTGTCACAAGTATGTGCTGTATTTTAAGGCTATGAACATGTTAACTAATTAAATTCACATCACTCTTTTGAGGTAGCTAAGTAGCATTATCTCCAATTTACAGATGAGGAAATTGAAAAAGAGATGTGAGGTTGCCCTTTCCCATGCCCACAGAGATGTGATTAATAGGCATTCCTTGCTCCCAAGATTTAAGTCATTCCTTTAGATACTGCTGCTTCTCTCAACAATCATGTCTATATGTATCGATTAGGTTGATGCACCCAGAAAAGGAGATAATATTAGATTGCTCTTTTACACTTTTCTGTGTTCATCATTCATTGATTTTAAATAAACCTTGATATACTATAAGTGGCAGAACCCTGTAATGTTATTCTTTACTATAACATATGTGATATAGCATGGCCAGAGGGGAGCAGGAGAGTGATAGATGGGAGATATGTAAGCCCCAGGATGATGAGAGCTTTATTCCCTGTAGAGGGAAGAGAGGCTGCTACAGATTAATAAGAGCACCTGAGGCCAGTCACCTGATAAAAAAAGAAAAACCTCTTCAATCAGACAGTTGAAGGAGTTGAAGCAGAGTGGTTTGGTGTTGGAGCAGAGAACAGTTTGGAAGAAAGCAGTTTGAAGGAGTTGAAGCAGAGTGGTTTGGTGCTGGATCGGAGAGCAGTTTGGAGGAGAGCAGTTTGGAGACGTGCTGTGGTAGGCCAGAAGACCAAGACCCTAGATAAAGGGAAACCCAGCTTGTGCAGAGCAGAGGGACTCTACAGACACAAGGGGGTGGGAGAAACTTGGTCCAAGCGGAGAGAGGGCAGGAAGCCCCACAAGCTGAAGGACCAGAGAGGGAAGTAGCCTAGGGGAAGGAATCGCTAGTTCAAGTGGTTTACCGATATCCCTAGGGCCCCTGGGGTGGGACCCAGAGTAGAGGGCAGGCCCCTCCCTCTCCACTCCCCTTTTCTGGGATACTAGTGGGACAGCTGATGCCACAGTTCAGGGGTGAGAAACGATGCCCTGAACCCGCACAAGAGGAGAAAGTGCAGGACCCATCATAATAGTGCTGGCAATTTGCCATACATAGTATTTATTCAGCTCTGACATTGTGACCTGTACTCAGGAGAAAATGATAGCCCCCATGGTCTACAGTGCTTCTATTAGTATTTATATATATACAATAGTGTATAGTACCTTGACAGTACAGAGTAGGGAGAATATCATTTAAAGGCAGATTTCCATTTGTGGACCCTGTGGCTCCAACCCACATTAGCAAACAGAACAGCTGTCTTCATATGTAAATGGCCAGTTATAGTCTCCATGAATTCTTTTTGCACGCACAAATTTGAAAGTTTTGAATCACAATCATAGGCGGTGAGTTATATGGACCCCTGGTCCTCCAATATTCAGGAACATGGGCCTGGCTCCATCAATGTTTGGGTTTATATTTTCAGAGCTGTCCTGTCCATATGATGGACCAGGGCAACCGCCCTGGCGCCCCACACTTTGGGGTGTGGCCTGTGCTTCAGGGGGACGCGGGGTCCAGGGCAGCCTGAGGGGTTAGGAAACATGGACCATGATCTGACCAGTATGGTAGCTCTTATGTTAATATGTTCTTACCTGGAGAGAGAAGATTTCCTTAGAAATAGAGAGAGAGTAAAAGGTATCATGTATGGTTGATAGCATATTTTCTACCTAAGATTCTGGACAGTCTTAAATTATTTATCTTGGTGCAGTAGCACAATTATAATGCCATTAATGGGGGTTTGGGTTAGTTTATTTTTGCCTTGTATATTTTGGCCAAGTTAAATTTGTTATGGACAGGAGCATTTAGAGGCCCAGAACTTCATATTTTTGGCTGTGAGCTAGCATTAGGTACTTTTCTGGTTTACAGTGTATTTACCTCTTTAACTCAGACTTCACACGTTCACTCAAATTACGTTTCTGATAAGTACCCTAAATTGACTGAAAACTACAGTGAAGTATTACTGTTAACATGAAGGAACACTATACTTGTTGCATATTGACCCTGATCCGTATACAGAGGGGAGACTATTTGCATGCCTTTTATCTCTCCCTGCAAAAGAGTTTCACATTCCTGCAGCACTATTTTCCCACTATTATGGACTCTTCCAAGAGCCCCTCTGTGACCTTGTGGTCCTCCATGCAAGCATATGCTTTGTGGACAGGGCAGATACGGACACAATATTTGCTCTATTGCCCCACACCCGCATGTACTTCAAGCTCTGCAGAAATTCTTAGAAAAGATAATACAAACTGTTACTATGTGATATTGTCCACTGAGCTCCACCATATCCTTGGGGATAAAGCTGAGAGTGTCCCTGGTAGCCAATGCTTTGTGTGTTATCATCACAGGCCTTAAGAACCAGAGACCTAAGCTGGTACAGAGGAACTTCTGTTTTTCAATTAAAGAGAGCCCATTCTCAGACAAAAAGTGACTCTATTCAGCAGCTTTGAAAATCAAAATTAGCACTTTTGCGTCTCTTGAAGGGAAAAATAACCAATTTTGTCAAACATCCTAGCAAATGGAAGTTTGAGGGTCACAAAATTGATCTAAATAAAATGGTTAAAATGTGTGTGAGATTTAACAGAATCCTTTTGCCTTTTGATAGCTTACAGTGCCATTTTATCAGTTTTTAAAATTCTGTTTATTTGTATTATCTGTATTCTCC
This sequence comes from Gopherus evgoodei, assembly GCF_007399415.2. Lineage (NCBI taxonomy): Eukaryota > Metazoa > Chordata > Testudines > Testudinidae > Gopherus > Gopherus evgoodei. Next base: position 191,637,446 of record NC_044322.1, on the reverse strand, counting down.
CTCCATATGTACATATATATTTTACATGTTACATATTTTGTTTTTATGTTATGTAACATTGGTTGTTATTTCAAAATTTAATAACAGTCTGCTTTAAATAAGTAGCAACTTAAGGATTTTCTCTTAATACAGTTTCTCAAATTATCCCCAGAATTTGAACAGTGGGCATTGGTTGTAATAATCTTAAATTTTGGTTGATGTTTCCCCAGCCCCAAATACCAACACTTATCTGTGTGAAATCCTGATGTGGTTTAGTTAGTTGATTTTGCTGTATCCTGGCCAGTGGAAGCATTGATGCTAAATTCATCTTTGGGGTAACTCCATTAAACTCAGTGAGGTTCCATCAGAGATGAATCTGGCTTAATATGTTTGCCATGCCCTGCTTCATGTAAAAACATATGTATATTGTTCAAAAGTAGTAAATTTCTGCAATGTAACTGAAACTGTTCTTTTCCCTGCTGCATCTTCTCCACATTAACAAGCTAGGAACAACTTTTGAATAACTTAATATAGCACGAAGCATAATGTCAGTGCATGTATACATTTGTGGTGCCCTGTGAGTACCGCTATTATATTATCGAGAGTACGAACAGTTCTGCTTTAGCCTGAATTGTAGGTGAGACATTCCCTAGCACAATAAAGGTGACCTGCAGGCATTGTGTAAAAGATTACAGATTACTGAATTATGGAATGGCAGTAACTAATGAAATAACTCTGCTCTGTTATATCACACCCTCATCGTGTCCTAAAAAACTATCACCAGCATGCTCTGTGTGCAAAACTACGTATCACTGTGTTTGAGCAGCAATCTGATAGAGTGAACCTGTCTACTAAAGACCTGATCTTGAGAGGTGCTGAGCACCTGTAACTCCCTGTGACTTCAGTAGGAGTTGGAGGTTCTCAACAACTCCCGGAATCAGCTGGAAAATACTTAACATGGGAATTCTGCAAAGAATGTTTTTCATTATAGTGTGCCAGGGTATTTATATACAATCACATTACAGCTAACTGGAGAGAAAAATTAAGTTCAGCAACAACAAAGCAGTTGAACCATGCTAGAAGTTTTCGAACTAAAAAAAAGTTAATCTGTATTTTCTTTTACCTACAGGCCTACCCACGGATAGCGCCGGCATTTTGGCACTACCTGCGGGTAGAAGTGAGTAGCGGGTATTTGAATACTCCCACATCTTTACACATTGCTAGTACCTACTGAACTTCTAATTTGTCCATTGTGCAAAATATGTAGCTGCCATTTCAGCTGCCATTTTCTGTGAATGTAGTCTTGTATTAATACTATATTATTTTGACTACAGTATAATTACTAACCCAAATCACAAAGGTACAATATGCATTGTATGAAAGAATAAGCAAAATTTCTTAAAGTATTTCTAATCCAAAGTCATGTCATACATTGTGATGATAGCACAATATGAGAGTACCAGAATTCATACCTGCACTTCCTTTTATGAACAACTTTTACATTCATAAGAAAAAAGCAGAGCTTTCTGTTTGGACTATTGTTATTACAAACTTTGCAAAACTCAACTTGATATCATTTCTCCCCTCTTTTGTCCATCAGGAGCATGAGCAGCTCAGCTATTCCTCCACAAGGTCCAAGGCTCCAAGTGTTATCATCACAGGTCTCAAGCCAGCCACCAAGTATATATTTCATATCAGAGTCAGGACTGCAGCAGGATACAGCGGCTATAGCCAGAAGTTTGAATTTGAAACTGGAGATGAAAGTAAGTCTTAAGGAAGGGACAAATGTGATTATCATAGAAGTAGTGTCTAATTCTAAGTCAGTCAGACATTGAGAGTATGAATGAGCTGAGTATTCACCACACACGCAACACAGAATGCCCACTGGATTAATGTAAAAAAACAAAAAACTTTTTCACACATCCCCTAGGTGGGGTTCCCTGTATATTGAACTTAGGAACAACAAAACTAAAAATCAGCCCGAGATGAACATTGAAGGAATCTTTTTTCCTTGCAAGATTTCCTCACCTCAACCCCTTTCTTTCTCTAGAGACTTTCCACCTTTTATCCTCCTGAAATGGAGCTTATAAGACCCACAAAGTGTGGATAGCAGCAGAACAGTCCTGTGCGTTCATGCGAGACCCTTGAACCTAACATCATCTCACAGAGAGCCTTTCATCTGTTAGCTTTCAGAACTCCCATTATCTAAGAATAATGGAATGGAAACAAATATGTGTATTTCCAATCAAAAAGTAAGTCTGCTAAATACCCAAGTAAGAAGCAAGCATATAAAAAGCCTCAGAAAGATCTGTGAACAACTTCTGTAATGAAACCCAAGCCCCCATTAAAATCCCAGTTAGGATGTTTGTAAATATTTGACAGAAAATTAGTATACATACCACATTAAAAATGTTCATTAGTGAAATTACATTAATTAACCACTTACCCATACCATGTCTCATTAATGTGTTGAACTTCATACTGCTTAAGCTGAAGTATAGACTGAAGTCTTATAAATGTATACATTTTCAAAATAGACTTCATAGATAAATAAGAAATTACAGAAGTCTCATGAAGAGGGTCATATAATATTGCTGATAAAATGTAAATGAATGTATTTAATATAGAGGTTTCAAATTTATCCAGGAATGATCAGCTGGATCACATGTTGAAATCCTATGACAAATTGGAAAATGTATTCTAATTCTGTACTATTATGGGACAGTAACTTTTGTACCAATATGGAACTATGGATCCCTAATACGGCATCCAGACAAACAGTTTACCAGTCAGTGGTTATGGGACTGTCGGTGACCATTCAACCAAAAGCAATTCAGAAGCTAAGAATGTAAAGAATTAGTTACTAAAATGTCAATTCAATTTAAATTTGTTTCTCCAGACAATAGTTCATAGCTAATCCCTTTCGTACATGATATCTCAGATAAACATTGAGACTGCTCCTGACTCTACACTAATGGACTTGGGGTAAAAATACTGAAGTGCCTCTAAGCTTAAACTCTTAAATATCATTTTCAAAAATAACCAAGGGCCAGATTTTTAAAGGTATCTAAATACCTTAAGATGCAAATAGGCACTGAGTGTGATTTTCAAAAAATCTGCATACTTCTAAATGTTTTGATTTGCCATTTTTTAAATAAAACACTTCAACTTTTGAATTTTACTTCATTTTTATTTTTTCAAAAAGGTAAAAAATAAACATTTTGAAAATGAAACACTTTTTATGTGACCCAAAAAATATATTTTACTTTTTTAGTTCAATCACTGAAAAATAGGAATAAAGCTATATGAATAACCAAAGTGCCTAAGTTATTTTTGAAAAAATGTGACTCAGGCTCCTAAGTCACTGATATGCTTTTGAAAAGTTTATCCTTGGCCCTTTAGCTGAAACATTATAGGCTCATGCATTCAGATCCAGATGACAGTGGTGTCATTACAAATGAGGTTGTGGTATTACATTCACTCTGGCCAGACAACCTCATCCCAAATGTCTGAGGTCTACAGCAGTTCAAACTGCCATAAGGGCCACTATCTGTGATGATGCTCCTGGGCAGGCTGTCTGTCGGGCTTGAATCTGCACCTCTGTATCTAAACCCAGGAGCCCCTGCTTCTCGAGATAAAGGACCAAGTGTAAAGCAGGTCACAAAAAGGAAGGAAGTTCCTTTTTCACATATGCACCAAGAGGTTGTGATTAGTAGTTTTCTCATTCTGAAAATGTATATTATGTGAAGTATAGAAAACATCTTTATTATTTTGGGTGTTTTGTTTGCTGCAGCAAAGGAATCATTGGCATGCATACATTTCAAGTATTGTAACTAATAATATTATTTAATATCCATATTGTATGGCTCTCTCACGTTTTACTGCAGACCAAAAATTCAGGCCCACCTTGCTAACATTTTGGTAAATCTGGGCTGAGTTTTGGGTCAGTCTGGGCTCACAGATGGTTTCAAGTGGAAATCATTGGGAACTCAATTGTTTTGACCTGTAATTAGCATGTGACTGTTTCAGCTGAGTTAGATTAGGAATTATTTAGTTTCTTGAAATGCTTAACTCAAAGCAAAATGTAATGGTGTGCGAATCTACGTGAACTAAAATGAAAAGGTTTTCCTGAATCCAGAGCAAACTAAAATCACTACGTTTCTCCTAAGTCTTCCTGAAAGACCCCAAGAATAGATCAGCAAATCAGTGTTCCGGTGGTTTATTCCAGGGGTTGGCAACCTTTGGTATGCGGCTCGCCAGGGTAAGCACCCTGGTGGGCCAGGCCGGTTTGTTTACCTGCTGTGTCCACAGGTCCGGCTGATCGCAGCTCCCACTGGCTGTGGTTTTCCGCTCCAGGCCAATGGGGGCGGCGGGAAGCAGCACGGCCTGAGCGATGTACTAGCTGCCCTTCCTGCTGCCCCCATTGGCCTGGGACAGCGAACCACGACCAGTGGGTGCTGCAATTGGCCGGGCATGCAGACACGGCAGGTAAACAAACCAGCCCAGCCCGCCAGGGTGCTTACCCTGGCGAGCTGTGTGCCAAACATGAGAACTGCATTTTGAATACTGGATGTGTCTATGCATGGACAAACCTTAAATAGGCATTCAACATATTGCCAGACTGTAACAAGTTAGCTTGAAATGATTAGTGCCCCATACATGAAAACATAGTTTGGGGATTCTTTACAGTTCAGAAGGAACACAGAGAGATGCAATTTTATGGCCAAAGTTATTTGCAACCACATTTTAATATAGTTAACTGAGGCCACGTCCAGACTAGGTATTAAAATCAATTTTAGATACGCAACTTCAGCTACGGGAATAACGTAGCTGAAGTCGAATTTCTAAAACCGAGGTACTCACCAGTCTGGACGGCGCGGCATCGATGTCCGCGGCTCTCCGTGTCGATTCCGGAACTCCGTTCGGATTGATGGAGTTCCGGAATCGATGTAAGCGCGCTCGGGGATCGATACATCGCGTCCAGACTAGACGCGATATATCGATCCCCGAGCAATCGATTTTAACCCGCCGATGCCGCAGGTTAGTCTGGACGAGGGCTTAGATCATCATGAGGTACTTAATCTGCTATGTCCACAAATAATTGGGGGTGTAAAAAGAGAAGGATGGATAAAGGCTGGACTCAGTCACCCAGTATGTGTAAAGTGTAATCACATGTGATTGCGACAAATGAGGAAGACATTGACAGCAGCAGACTTTAGCCCTTTCATTAGGGTGTGTTCAAAACCCAGGGAAGAAAAAGTAAAATGACAGATCAATATCTCAACACTAATAAGGGGCTGACGCACTGCTGTCTGTTGAAGCTAGAGTTGTGTTCTCCACATCTTCAATTGTTCCTGTAGTCTGAGGTGTCAGAGAGAATTAAGTGCAGATGGTATTTCCTAACCTGTAAGACAAGTACATTTAGCTCTCTCTAGTAGCAATTGTTGCCTGACTTGTCTCTATCATGATGCACATAAAACTCAGCCTGCTAATCATAGACAGTTGACAACCTGTGACTATTCCTCTGCCCCTTCTTTCTTTTCCAATTCCCTTCCTTTAATCCCAGTTTAAAACAAACCAAAAAAAGGAAAGAAGAGAACTTAAAATATGTGTAACAAACAAATTCTGCCAATTCTTCACCTTGCTCATTTGCTTGTGTGTTGAATCCACATCTGCTTTAGATGGTAATTCCTTCAGGGCAAGGATTGTTTCTTATGTGTGTTTGTATAGGGCCAAGCACCTGGGACCTGAGGCATTTCAGTACTATCAGAATATGAATATTTACTGCTAATAATAATAAAATAATACATACATATCCCTCAGTGGCAGTGAAGTGACTATCTAGAATACTAATGAAGGAACTTGTTGCAAGAGAGAAAATTGCTTGAAAACTCATTGGATGAAATTTAATACAAGTATTTTAGGAGAAATATATTTAAGTAATAAAGCAAGCACCAAAATATTTCCTTAATATAGAATAGATTGTAATGTTTTTGGTTTTGTAATAGTTATAAACATAATCAAAGTATTTACTTGGATGTGGAGGTTTGCTCTCAGGTTGGGATTGAAAGCTATAGCTTTTATTTAAATGTTTCAAATGTGCTATGATTTATACAAAGCAATTTCACAGGGATTTTAGAAATGAAAGATAATAACAAAGTTTTTAAACTCTGGATTAACAGAAACAAGGTGGATACATATAGCTATTGCAAACCTCTTTTTCTACTTTAGCTGTTAAAGGGATAAGAGCTTTGTCAAACATGCTGGTTTTGGTTTCTGGGGGGTTTGCTAATGCTAAGGTAATAATATAATATAATTAGCCACTATCTGGGGAAAAGGACTGCTAAAATATCAAAGGAAAATATCTCATGATTAAAATAAAACCGGATGACTTACTCTATAGAGTAAGAGTATACAATAAGGTTTAAAATTATCTTATAAAGTTATTGTTCTTTGAGTGGCTCTGCATATTCCCACCAATGGGTAAGGCACCAACTGATGCAGTCTAACAGGAGCCCCTTCTCCCAGCAGTGCCTGTTAGAGCACATGTGCTCCCCGTTTCTATACCTCCCCTCAGTGTTCATGAACATTCTGAGGGCAAGGCTATATAAAGGGGCACTGAGGCTATATAAGGGTGACAGATCAGAAGAGGATGAAGAATATGCCGGACTTTAAGGGATGTACTTCCTGCCCACCTGTCTTCCTGGTATTGGTTGCCCATTTGAGGCATCTTAAGTGATTCAGCAAGGGTCACTCCCCTTCTGTGTGTTCCATTTATCACGCTTTCACACCACATGTGGAGGGGCGTAATAGGCTGCAGGTGGTCCTATTTAAGGAAGAGCTCCCTGTTAACCATTCAGGTTCCAGGAGATCTTTGGATCTGAAGACTAGGAGGCCCATATTGTCTCTGATTGCATCAACAAGTAAGGCTAAGATTTCTGAGAAGTCCCAGGGATCCGTGTCTTCGCTGGTTCTGCCATACATTCCCATTTCATCATATCCTTCTGTTAAAGCTGCCAGAATATCAGAGGCACGATCTATTCAATCTGGAGATAAGGACTCTATGCCTAGGTTTCAAATGTGTTCATTACAAAGAGGAAGACAAAGGAAAAGACAGCCACAATCCCATGGTACACATATATCAGTTCCATCCAATTTAGATCCATCTTCTCTAGTACCAAGTCTGAGACCCAAGTCAGTTCCACATTCTATTTTATGAGCCAGAATTACTGAGTTGAGTCCCTCTGAATCTGGTGATACCTAAATCTGTAAGATTGTCACTGTTGTCTTTATAAACCCCTGTACCAACATCAGATCCGAAGAGGATTATTACAGTAGTAGATGATATTCACTGTTTGGCCCCTGATCATTCTTCAGATCCAAGTGAGAGTTTCTTGGGGAACAGGAAGAGGAAGACCTCATCAGTTCCAAGGTCTAAATCCCCTACTCCTGAAGAGAGACATGGCATAGAACCACCTCTGCTTCTTTCTCCTCTTAATATTTCTGTAGAGTCATCAGGCAGATCTTTCTCACCTGTCATGTCAGTTAATCCTCTGGTGCAGTTATCTGCAGTGAGACCCATTGCAGATCCAAGGTTGGATTCACAGGTAGAAGAGGATCATGAAAGAGTCAAAAGACCTCAGCTCTCCAGATTTATGCCACCCAAGGCTGGGTTTCCTTAGTCTTTTGGTCAGTTTGTGCCACCACATCTTATGCAGATGTTCCTGGACACTAACTATTGGAGAAACTGGTAATCTTGGACTCCATGGCTTTATTGGGCTCCACTACATGAGCTCTTGGATCATCCACTTTGTGGATGGAGTAATGATGTTCCAGCTGATAAGGATCCAGATGCTGAGAATTTTTGGATCAGATTCCACAGGTATGGTTGCATCCCAGATAGTAGTGCCTGATACATTGTCTGAGGAAGAAAAAGAGTTGAGTTTGATGGATCAATTGGCATCTACTTTGAACTTGTCTTCAGTTGCTGAGGAAGAGGCATTCCATCCACTATCTGACATTCCTGGTGCTCCCTCAAGAAACAGAATGTCTTTATCTATTTTGAATGGTCTCTTGCAACCTGCTAAGAGCATTTGGGTTACTCTTGCTTTCTGTCAGCCCATCTTAAAAAGCAGACAAACTGTATTAGATCCCACAGGAGGGTGTTGTATTTTTATACTCACCCTGCACCAGATTCTTTAGTGATTGCAGCAGCGAGTAATGGATTTAGGTTTGGTCAAGACCAGTCAACTCCAGCAAATAGAAAAGGGAAGAAATTGAATGCCCTTGGAAGGCAGGCTTTTCCTCCTTAATCTTTAGATATTAGCATAGCTAATTACCAGGTGGTAATGTCCCACTATCAATTCCGTCTGTGGGAGAAAATGGTTGTTTGTGCAAGAGTTACCAGACAGATGAAATTAGCCAATGCCATCTTGGCAGAGGGACAAAATATATCAAAACATGCTCTCAGGGCTTCTTTTGATTCTTCTGATTCTTAATCCAGAGCCTTAGCATCTGTGGTTACTTTGAGAAGACATGCATATTTAAGGTCTTCATCATTGACTGTGGACACTACGTTTAAGGTGGAGGATCTCCCTTCTGAGAGTGGTAGTTTTTTCAGTAACAAGATGGATGAGCTTTTGGAAAAATCAGAAGAGACAAGATCTACTGCTCATTCTCTGGGTTAGTTCTCCGCTGCTAGGAGACCTCCTACTCCTTGTTTTCATTATCAGAAAATATTTTATGCTCAGCCTTCTTCATATTTTTCATCTCAGAAACTTCAGCAACATTTTCAGCAAACAACTTCTTTCTGACAGTCTCAACAGAAGAAGAATTCATTCAGGTCCAGACCAAAGTTAAAGCAAATCTGCTTCATCTTCTTCTTCATTTAATACATAGCCACAGATCTGGCACCATGGTCAAAAGTTTTGAACCAACTGGCAAAGCTCCTTCCTACTCCTAGACCATTTTATGAGCTATGAGAGGCTTATTACGTCATGCAAACAGGTCTTAGAATAATAGGAAAAGTATATGCCTTATGGTTCAAAATACTACTTCTTTTTAATTCCCCTTATCCTTCCATTTTCAGGGAATATCTCACAAAAGTTATTCTTCTATAGGAAGTTCAGAAATTGCTTTTGATGGGAGCACAAAAGAAGTTCACAAAGGCGTGGGACAAGGGTTTTATTCAAGATGGGTCCTGATGAAAAAAAAAAGAGTATTTCAGTTCAATTTTAGATTTAAGAAGGTTGAAAACATTTATCCAAATGTTTCACTTTCAACTGCTAATTCACACCTCCATCATCCCGCACTCTCACCATGGATTGGTTCACAACTCTCAATTTAAAGGATACATGTTTCTATATTTCTACTTGGCCAAATCATTGGAAATACCTCTGTTTTGTGGTGGAACATATGTTTTCAGTACGAGGTCCTGCTGTTTGTCCTCTCTGCAGTGCCTAGAGTCTTTACAAGCAGTGCATCTCAGAAAACAGAGTATGATTGATAAAATCATCTTCACAAGAAGATCTACTGACTCCCATCCAGTTTACAACTTCCCTTCTTTCAGATTTAGGACTGCTTCTAAAGGTCAAAAAGTCAAATTTCTGTGCAACTCAGAGAATCCACTTTATAGGATATGTACTGCACTCAATAGCAGAAATGGCTTTCCTTCCAAGAAGAGAGATTTTTGAAGATAGTGCAATCTATTTAAAAGATTCATAGCCATTAGACCCAGAAAGTAATTTTCTTTTTACATTTGATGGGTCTTAAGGCAGCGACTACTTATGACATTCTATTTGCATGACTCAGAATGAGGCCAGTGCAATTTTGGATGGCTCAGGTTTACAAGCCAAATCTGGACAATCTTCACATGTCAGTCACAAGACATTTAGATTATTTAATGTGGTAAACAAACAGAACCAATGTCCTCAAAAGGGTCATTTTTAATCCTCCTTTGCCATTCATCACCATAACCTCTGATGCACTGAACAATGGATGAGGGAGTTCATCTGGGTTCTCTGACCATTCAGAGTCACTGGGTGTCTCAGGAAAAGAATCTGCACATAAATGTTTTAGAATTGAAGGTGATTCAACTGGTTCTCAGGTCTTTTCTGCCTCTTATATGGGGGAAAGTTATGCTGGGAGAGACAGACAAAACGACTGCTGTGTATTACGTCAACAAGCTAGGAGGTGCTCAGTCTACTGTGTTGTGTGCTGAGACAATCACTTTCTGGGATAGGTGGGTACAATCTACAGAATGTCTATCTAATACCCCTGCATTTAGTGAGAGCGAGCAATGTGTTGGCAGTGGAAGGGAGGAGGCATAGTTCAGTGGTTTGAGCATTGGCTTGCTAAATCTAGGGTTGTGAGTTCAGTCCTTGAGAGGGCCACTTAGGGATCTGGGGCAAAATCAGTACTTGGTCCTGCTAGTGAAGGCAGGGGGCTGGACTTAATGACCTTTCAAGGTCCCTTCCAGCTCTGGGAGATAGGATATCTCCATTAAGTTTGTTTTTTTTTAACAGGCCATCTCTATGCTTTCTCCTTTCCCATTAATTCAGAAGGTAGTGGGGAAGATAAGACAGGACAAGGAAACATTGATCCTGGTGCCTCCAGCTTGGCTGAGACAGCAAAGGCATATGGACCTGCTTCAGCCATTGTAAGGGGTCTACAAACTGCTACACTTGCCTCAAGACCTGTTATCCCAGCAGCATGGCAGGATTCTTCATGCAAACTCCAGTCTCTCTATCTGATAGCCTAGGCTATCAAACTCTGACTAACTTTGAACAATCTTGTTCCTCCTTTGTTCAAAATGAGGAAATGGACTAGATTTGTCTCTTGGATGCAGGGAAAATCTGACTTACCAGTTACAGCTTCCATTCCCTGGGTATTTGGTGTATTTAAAGTCTGAAGGCCTGTCTTTAATTTCTCTTTAACGTTTCTTTCGGCAGCTTTCTCAGCTTATCTTTTGCTCAGTGACAGATTGTTGTTCAAGTATGATATGATTTAAAAGTTTCAAAAGGGATTCTTTAAAATGTATTCCCCGCCACCTCCCCTTGAGAGATCCAGTTCCACCGTAGGATCTTAATTTGATGTTATATTTGCGTATGAAGCCACCTTTTAAAACCTAGGCATAGTGTTCTTTATTTTACTTATCTATTAAGACTGTGTTTGTTATTGCTATAACATCAGTCAGAAGGGTGAGCAAATTGCATGTTTTGATTACAGACCCATCATTTACTAGTTTTTCATAAAGAGAAGGTGGTTCTTAGACCTGATCCCAGTTTTTTTTACCAAAAATAATATCCGAGTTTAATATCAATCAAATAATAAATTTACCAGTGTATTTTCCAAAGCCACGTGCTAATAAAGGAGAATCTGCTTTACATACTTTTGATCCTAGAAGGGTTTTAGCATATTATTTTTATAGAACTAAAGGTTTTAGGAAGCTTTCTATATTATTTGTTTCATATGGTAAGAATCAGATGGGTTATCATCTGTCTTCTCAAATTGTTTCCAGATGGGTAGAACAATGTATCCTTGAATGTTACACATTAGCAGCAGTTCCTATGCCTACTGTTGTCAGACCTAATTCCTTTAGATCAGTGGCAGCATCTTTTGTTTGTCTTCGACATGTTCCTAATCGGGGAATCTGTAAGGCTGCTACTTGGAAGTCAGTCCATACATTTACTGAACATTATGCTTTGGATATAGCTTCAAGAACAGTGATTGATTTAGTAGAGCCGTGCTTCAGTCATTACTTGGGACTCTTCCCTCCTCCAGAGTTTTCAGATGGCCTGCCAAACTACCCATAAGTGGGAATACGCAGAGCCATTCAAAAAAGAATTGAAGGTTACTTATTTGCGACCAGAGTTCTTTGAGATGACTCTGCATATTCACACTTCCCATCCACCTTTCCCTATTTCTCAGAGTCCTAACTTGGTTTCTCTGGGTGAGCAGTGGAAGGAATTGAGGCAGTGCAGAGCGCAGCACTTCCTTATATAGCTTCACCCTCGGAATGTTCAGACACACCAAAGAGAGGGCTAGCTAGAGGCATGTGTCACTTTAATGGGCACTTTGGAGAAGTCTCCACCATTAGGCTGCACTGGTTGGCGCATTATGCCTGAGTGTGAATATGCAGAGTCATCTCAAAGAACTCCAGTTACAAATAACCTTCATTTCTTTAATATTGCACTAAGCCTCCCTTCAGTGGGAAACTACTGTCATGCTTGCTCCAGTTTATTGGTTGAAATGCAATTTGTGCTGCTTCAATTATTTAGGATAAAATTAGATACATCATTACAAGGAACAGCTAGAAATTTTGGAATGATTATTAATGGTGGTGCATGAAGCAGAAAGAGGACTGTCTGACCCTGCTGGAGTAATAAAAAAATTAATTAATCAGAGAGCCTGTAGAATTCATATTATGTGACTACTCGGAAATGTGGTAGAGCATAGAACTTCCATTTGGAATTAGCACTAATCAATAGTTGGCTAGGAGCGTTGGCCAGACAGGGGGCACAACAAAAATATTGCTGGAAAAATCTGTACCAAATCCCAACTGTCAGATTTGCTGATTGAACACAGGACAGTTTATAATGTATCCTTTCATTTCTTTCTTATTTGCCTACACTGAGACTCTCAATGTCATCCCCTTCCTTACTTTCTTCACACCATTTTTTCTCTCCTCCCTTCCCTGCTCAACCCTATTTTTTAAAAATCTTACCACACTTCTCTATGCCATTTCTCTTCTCCCTCTCATTAGCTAGTCCTCTATTTTGAGGATACCTAAATTTGTTCTTTGAAAATCAAAGCAGAGGGCTGGTATAAAGCAACGTGTTTGAGAAATCCTTGCAATGAACCTGTCATGATGGCTAAGAACAAGACAGTGGGTTAACCTGCAGATATGGAAAGCTACATGCATTATAGAGATGTACTGGTATCAGCTTTAGAGGAAATCTTGCTTAATCTGACTCCGGGTTTAATGGACATAAGGATCCTAAATAGTAGATAACAATACAATGTATGGGAACAACAGAGAGAAAGTCAGGTTGTAGGAATTGGGGAGAGAGGCAGAAAAATGAGAATGAGGTTAGACTTGACATATTCTATGCAGAGAGTAAAGAAAGGAATCTAATATTATCTGGAGCAAGGAGCTCAATAACAAGGGGAAAGGACATAAATGAAGTATAAAACTGTTTCAATCTTAACTACACCAATGGTAATTGGTGCTTTGTCCGAACAGGCCTTGGCTGTTTGCTGCAAGAGAATTTACTGAAACCATTAGTAAATAAATGATGGAGAATTTGAAAATCTTAACTTGATGCTTACAATCATCATTGAATCGTTATCAGATGCTACATATACGTGCTGCAGTAACATCAGTAAAAAAAATCAGCCTTGCATTGAGCACCAGTGCTAACAACTATTAACATCTGGTGCATTTGTTTCTGGGAGGACATTTACATTCTGTTAGCTGGTTATAAAGACTTACTGGTAGATTATGTCTGTTATTGAATGGACCAGATGATCTCAGGATACCCTTCCTCCACTGCACAGACCTACAAACAAAGCAGCCAGAGGCTTATGCTTGTACTCCCTGTGTGAAAGTGGGTGGGGTTAGCTAATAAAGTCTGGAGAACCCCAGGCCTTAAAAGGGCATGCATGAATGGAGTGGGAATATGATCAGGGCCCTGTCCCATCCATTGTGGTGAAGAGGCTGGCACTGATTGGCTTTATGGAGAGGATAGTAGATGCTGCTTTTGAGTATGTTTCCCCCAATGTCCCCAAGGCATTCTGCCAGCATCAACACCTACAGGCAGTGTGTCTTCAGCGACTACTTGGTTGGGTACCACACACACACACACACACACACACACACACACACACACACACACACACACACACACACACACACACACACACACACACACACACACACCCTGCTGTAGTGGCTTCAGAAGTCATAATCTAGCCCTTATTTATTTCTTGCATGTATGGCTCTGGAACAGCATATACCTGTGTTACTTTCCCCCACACAGACCACTAAGCCTATCCATGGTATATCAAAATGTACTCTTGTCATGGTATAATCCCCCACTCTGAACCTTAGCGTCCAAAAGATGGAGTACCAGCATGAATTCCTCTAAGCTCAGTTACCAGCTTAGTATTTGTAGCACTGCCACCAACCAGGAATTCCAGTGCCAGGTGCACTCTGGTCCCCCCAAAACCTGGCCTGGGGACCCCCAAGACCCAGACCCTCTGGATCTTAACACAAGGAAAGTAAACCCTTTCCCTCACCGTTGCCTCTTCCAGACTTCCCCTCCCTGGGTTACCCTGGAAGATCACTGTGATTCAAACTCCTTGAATCTTAAACAGAGAGGAAAAGGCACCTCCCACCCTCCTCCTCTCTCCCCCCTCCCAGACTTCCTGAGAGAGAAAGTAATCCTAACACAGAGAGAAATTAACCTTTCTCTTCCCCTTCCCTCCTTTCTCCCCACCAATTCCCTGGTGAATCCAGACCCAGTCCCCTGGGGTCTCACCAGAATAAAAAAAAATCAGGTTCTTAAACAAGAAAAAGCTTTTAATAAAATAAAGAAAAACAGTAAAAATTATCTTTGTAAATTTAAGATGGAATATGTTACAGGGTCTTTCAGCTATAGACACTGGGAATACCCTCCCAGCCTAAGTATACAAGTACAAATTAAAATCCTTTCAGCAAAATGCAAATTTGAACTCCTTCCAGCCAAATACACATTTGCAAATAAAGAAAACAAACATAAGCCTAACTCGCTTTATCTACCTAGTACTCACTGTTCTGAATTTATAAGAGCCTGTATCGGAGAGATTGGAGAGAAACCTGGTTGCACGTCTGGTCCCTCTGAGCCCCCAGAGTGAACAACAACCAAACACTAACAGCACACACAAAAACTTCCCTCCCTCAAGATTTGAAAGTATCCTGTCCCCTGATTGGTCGTCTGGTCAGGTAACAGCCTGGCTCACTGATCTTGTTAACCCTTTACAGGCAAAAGAGAGATGAAGTACTTCTGTTCTATTAACTCTGACTTATCTGTTTATGACAATTCTTCTGAGTCAAACCCCACAATTCAAGCTATTTGGTCCAATGTACACATATTTTTATGTCTTTTTATTATTTCTGAACTAGAGCTCTACAGGAGACTTTTTAAAAAAATATTTAATGAGTTACAGTATTCCTGTTTCTGGAGGAATGTCCTTTACTATTCACCTCAGAGGCCCTTTGTGCCCAGAGGAAACATGTAAACTATTGAAAAATTTACAGCTGTTCCACTGTGCAGTATTTCTGTGTTGTAGTCTCCTTGTGCAGAAGCTGTTTTTAAAATGAAAAATGTTTTATAATGTCAGCCTTATTATCAGCGGGAAGAGAGGTGTGGTTTTTTTTTTCCTCCTTGATGTGGCAGGTTTATTTTAGCCTGGCAATGGGCCACCTTTGATTCTTTAAAATTGTTCCTGGTCTGGTGGGAAATCTTTCTGTATATAACATTTGATGATTCAGTGACAGTCTTAAAATAGGAGTCAGAGCGAGACGTTGCGGAATGTAAGACCGCTGAGCCGAAGGCGGCATCGTCTCTGGATTGCTGGACCAATGCGTAGTGCGATGCAAAGGTGTGGATGGAAGACCAGGTAGCCGCGCGGCATATTTCCTGGATGGGAACATGTGCCAAGAACGCGGCAGATGAGGCTTGAGCCTGGGTAGAGTGGGCGGTCAGATGGCCGGTCGGAACGTGAGCCAAGTCATAGCATGCCCGAATACAGGATGTCACCCAAGATGAAATTCGTTGGGAAGAGATTGACATGCCCTTCATGCGCTCTGCCACTGCTACAAATAGCTGAGGTTAATGTCAGAAGGGTTTGGTCCTCTCGATGTAAAAGTCGAGAGCCCTGCGGACATCCAGTGTATGCAGCTGTTGTTCACGGCGCGATGAATGCGGCTTCGGAAAAAAGACTGGCAGAAAGATGTCCTGATTAATGTGGAAGGCAGAGACCACCTTAGGGAGGAATGCCAGGTGTGGTCACAGCTGTACCTTGTCCTTGTGGAACACCGTATAAGGGGGATCCACAGTCAATGCTCGAAGTTCCGAGACTTGCCTAGCCGAGGTGATAGCGACGAGGAATGCTGTCTTCCAGGACAGGTACAGCAGCGAGCATGTAGCTAAAGGCTCAAAAGGGGGACCCATGAGCCTGGTTAATACGAGGTTTAGATCCCAGGTAGGGGTTGGGCGTTTGACCTGAGGGTAGAGTCGCTCCAAGCCTTTGAGGAATCTGGAAACCATGGGGTGAGAAAAAATGGAACTGCCAGTTTCCCCAGGATGGAAGGTGGAAATAGCTGCAAGATGCACTCGTATAGAAGAGATCGCCAGGCCCTGCGCTTTGAAGGACCATAAATAGTCCAAGACAGTGGGGACCGATACAGTTTGTGGAGTAAGGTCATGCTGGGTGCACCAGTGAGAGAAGCGCTTCCATTTAGCGAGGTACGTTGTTCGCGTGGAAGGCTTTCTGCTTCCCAGCAGCATCTGCTGCATGGAGGTGGAACAACGCAACTCCGATTGGCTCAACCAGACAGCAGCCATGCTGTTAGATGAAGGGACTGCAGGTCCAGGTGGTGAAGCCTGCCAAAGTCCTGCATGATGAGATCCGGACAGAGTGGCTGGGGAATCGGATCTGTCAGAGAAAGGTCGAGCAGCAGTGTGTACCAGTGCTGTCTCGGCCAAGCCGGAGCGATCAGAATTAGACGGGCTTTGTCCCTGCGGAGCTTGAGTAAAACTCGGTGGACGAGAGGGAATGGTGGGAAGGCATAAAAGAGCTGACCTTTCCACGGAATTAGGAACGCATCCGAGAGGGAGCCCAGGGAGCGACCTTGTAAGGAGCAGAACAACTGGCATTTCCTGTTCACTTTGGAGGCAAAAAGGTCTACGTGGGGAAAGCCTCACCTCTGGAAAACCGAATGGAGAATGTCCGGACGGACGGACCACTCGTGTGACAGGAAGGATCTGCTCAGTTGATCTGCGAGAGTGTTCCGGACTCCTGGGAGAAAGAGGCTACTAGATCTATGGACTGGGCTATGCAGAAGTCCCATAGTTGGATCGCCTCTCGACACAGGAGGGAGGACCGTGTCCCTCCCTGCTTGTTTATGTAATACATGGCCGTTGTGTTGTCCATGAAAACTGCAACACAACTGCCCTGCAGGCGTTGGAACGCCAGCCGGACCTCTCTCAGCTCTCGGACATTGATGTGTAATGTCAACTCCCGGGACGACCAGAGGCCTTGAGTGCGAAGCTCCCCTAGGTGAGCACCCCAGCCCAGGGATGATGCGTCTGTTGTTAGGGACGTGGAGGGCTGGGGTGGATGGAACGGCAGACCTGCACACACAAGGGATGACGTTCGCCACCAGTCGAGGGAGCCCAGAACACTCGGCGGAACTCTGAGTATAATGTCTATGGCATCTCTGCCCGGATGATAGGCTGAGGTGAGCCAGATTTGTAGAGGAAGCATTCACAGTCTGGTGTGCTTTGTGATGAATGTGCATGCAGCCATGTGACCGAGGAGGCCAAGGCAAGTGTGAGCAGAGGTTGTTGGGAAGCTCTGAAGTCTTTGTACAAGGGAGACTATAGGCGGTTGTAGAACTGAAAGGGATCCTGGGAGGCAATTGGTACTCTGCTCTTGGGTCCCGCTGTTGGTTTGGTGGGACCGGAATTGTTACCCCCTTGAGGTCCAGACTGACGTCTGCGGTTGGTACGACCTCGTCTTCTGGCAAAGTCTTGCCTTGGCATAGGTGGAGGGTAAGGGCGCTGAGGTTGGGAGCGGAATGACCGTCTTTGAGTCTGAGGTGTATGCATTCCCAGCGAATGCATAATTACGCGGTTGTCCTTGAGACTCTGCAGTCTGGGGTCCGTCTTTTGTGAGAACAAGCCCTGTCCATCAAATGGCAAGTCTTGTATGGTATGTTGAAGTTCAGGTGGCAGGTTCGGACACTTGGCAACCATGATATACGTCGCATGGCTATTCCAGAGGCGGACCGTTCTAGCTGCCGAGTCGGCGGCATCTAGCGAGGCCTGTAGGGAGGTCTTCCCCTCCTCCAGGAGTGCTGTAAATTCCTGGCAGGAGTCCTGCAGGACCAACTCTGTAAACTTTCCTACCGCCTCCCAGGTATTGTAGTTGTACCTACTCAGGTGGGCTTGTTGGTTCGCAACCCTGAGTTGGAGGCCTCCCGCGGAATAGATTTTCCGTCCCTACAAATCCATTTGCCTAGCTTCCCTAGATTTAGGCGTAGAAGCTTGTTGGCCGTGGAGCTCCCGTTCATTGACGGACTGTACAACCAATAAACAGGGAGGGGGGTGCACATAGAGATACTCATACTCCTTGGAGGGAAGCATGTACTTCCGTTCGACCCCTCTGGCTGTGAGTGGGATGGATGCTGGGGATTGCCAGATAGTGTCTGCTCTAACCTGGATTGAACGGATGAAGGGGAGAGCCACTCTGGTTGGTGTCTCCACAGACAAAATGCTTATCACCGGGTCCTCCACTTCTGGAACTTCCTCTACCGGTAAGTTAATATTCTGGGCAACACACTGCAGAAGGTCCTGGTGTGACCTGAGGTCAGTTGGAGGTGGACCCAACAATGATGTCCCCGCTACTGCCTCATCCGGAGAAGAGGAGGATGACAACCCAGGGACGAGTGGGTCCTGCACTGACTCCTGATCCTGGGGGACCTCCGGAGCCGTAAGATCGTGCGGTTACAGTGCGTGGGTACTGGTTTCCTCTGTACCAGCCGGGGGAGGTCTGCTTACAATGGCCTCTGGCATGTGGTGCTCTGAGTGACCGGATTGTGATGGGCGAGCCGGTTCGCCTTGGGCTTGATGGTAAGCCAAGGTGTCCAAAAGGACCACTGATGAGGTTCCGTGGTCCGGGCCATGGGTATGCGTGTCCGAATCCCCATAGGAAGCTGTCATAAACAGATAGCTAAGGGTTAATATCTCTTTCACCTAAAAAAAAAAGTAACCTGAAGCACCTGACCAGAGGACCAATCAGGAAACCAGACTTTTTCAACTCTGGGTGGAGGAAAGTTTGTGTCTGAGTCTTTGTCTGCCTGCCTGCCTCTCTCTCAGCTTTGAGAAGTGATTTCTGTTTCTGCTTTCTAATCTTCTGTTTCCAAGTTGTGAGTACAGAGATCATAAAATAATAAGGGTATTGTTTTTCTTTTGTATTTACCTGTCTATAGTTGCTGGAGTGCCTTGATTTGTATTCTTTTTGAATAAGGCTGTTTATTCATATTTCTTTTAAGCAATTGACCCTGTATTTGTTACCTTAATACAGTCTCTCTATTTGTATGTATTTTTCTTTCTTTTTTTATATAAAGCTTTCTTTTAAGACCTGTTGGAGTTTTCTTTAGTGGGAAATTCCAGGGAAATTGAGTCTGTACTCACCAGGGAATTGGTGGGAGGAAGAAGTCAGGGGGACATCTGTGTGTGTTAGATGTACTAGCCTAACTTTGCATACCTCTGGGTGAAGAGGGAAGTAATTCTGTTTTCCAAGACTGGGAACGGGGAGGGTGGAGTCCCTCTGTTTAGACTCACGGAGTTTGCTTCTGTGTATCTCTCCAGGAACACCTGGGGGGGGGGAGAAGGGAAAAGGTTTATTTCCCTTTGTTGTGAGACTCAAGGGATTTGGGTCTTGGGGTCCCCAGGGATGGTTTTTGGGGGGACCAGAGTGCCCCAAAACACTCTTAATTTTTTGGGTGGTGGCAGCAGTACCAGGTCCAAGCTGGTAACTAAGCTTGGAGGTTTTCATGCTAACTCCCATATTTTGGACGCTAAGGTCCAAATCTGGGACTAAGTTATGATAGAAGCACTGTCCGCATGGGATGAGGCGGATGGTGACGAGAAGGCCACGGGGGAGCTGAGGCCGATTGGATCAGGTCTCTGCGTCCAGTCGATCCTTCTCTACGCGGTACCGGAGAACGGTACCGGAAGTCGTATCGATGCCGAGAGTGGGACCGGGACCTGCGACCAGCCCAGTGCTGGGAGGTCAACCGGTGCCTTGAATCTCCGTGCCGAGATCGGCTGCGAGAGGTACGGCGGTGCCGGGATCTGGACCGGTGCTGAGAGTACCGAATCGGCGACCGGGATCTCAAGTGGTGCCACGAGTACGACCGGTATCGAGATGGAGAGCAGTACTGGGACTGCGAGCGGCATCGGGATCGATGGTGGGACTGAGAGTGCCTGCAGGACCTGGATCATGACCGGCGACGTTCGACGGTACTAGGTGTCATAGTATGCCCCCCCACTCTGAACCTTAGCGTCCAAAAGATGGGGTACCAGCATGAACCCCCCTAAGCTTAATTACCATCTTAGATCTTGTAGTGCTGCCACCAACCAGGACTTGCAGTGCCTGGTACACTCTGGTCCCCCCAAAATCTTCCCAGGGGACCACAAGACCCAGACCCCCTGGATCTTAACACAAGGAAAGTAAACCCTTTCCCCTACCGTTGCCTCTCCCAGGCTTCCCCTCCCTGGGTTACCCTGGAAGATAACTTTGATTCAAACTCCATGAAACTTAAAACAGAGAGGAATTCACCTTCCCCCCCTTCTTCACTCCCCCTCCCAGACTCTCCCTGAGAGAGAGAGACAGTAATCTTAACACAGAGAGAAATCAGGCTTTTCCTCCCCACTTCTCTTTTTCCTCCCACCAATTCCCTAGTGAGTGCAGACTCCCTCCCCTGGGGTCTTACACAAGATAACCCAAAAATCAATCAGGTTCTAAAAAAGAAAAAGCTTTTAATAAAAGAAATAAAAAAAAGTAAAAGTTGTCTCTGTAAAATCAAGATGGAAACTGTTACAGGGTCTTTCAGCTTATAGACCCAGGGAGAGTCCTCCCCCCAGCACAAATACAAGTTGCAACCTAGATACAATTCTTCCAGCAAATACACATTTGCAAATAAAGAAAACAATCAAAAAGACTAAACCGCCTTTCTAACTGGTACTTACTAAATAGAACAGAAGAGGCTGTTTCAGAAATTTGGAGATATCTGCTTTCATGTCTGGTCCCTCTCAGAACCCAGAGAGAACACCAAAAAAACCCAGAAAGCACAAACAAAAGCTTCCCTCCACTGAGATTTGAAAGTAGCTTGTCTCCTGATTGGTCCTCTGGTCAAGTGTTAGCCAGGTTTACTGGACTTGTTAACCCTTTACTATCTGTTTATGTCACCAGGTGAAGATGGCCTCATTATGGCAGGCTTGCCCAATGATTGAACAACCCGCACCAGCGGTGACGGGGGTTGAGGCAGCTCTGGCTCCGTCAAGGCAATCAGTTCTGATACTATAGAAAATCTAACTGTATACACAATAACTATATAAACGAGCGAATAGCTAGGGAGGTGGAGATCAGCTAAGCCGCGCTCCACTGTTCCAACGACCGACATGGGCGGTAAGAAGGAACTGAGGGACGGATGGGCCAGCAGGGGTACATATCAAGCGCCATAGCGGCGCCACTCCAGGGGGCGCCCTGATGGCCCACCTAGTGTTGCTAGGGTAAAAGTCTTCCAACGAACGTGCACGTGGTGCGCGCACACCTAACTGGAATGGATATGAGCAAGCACTCGAAGAAGAACCTCTGCTTTTGACAAATGCTGCCTTACAAGGAAATGACATCTCTCAAGGGGCAAGAGATTGGACTAATTTTAGTGAATTGTACGCTATGAAACCAAATTTCCCCTTTAAAAAGGCACTGTAAAACAATTCATGTTTAATATAATAATACACTACCAAGAATATAGTAATTTAGTAATACATTATCAAAAGTATAACTGAGGGGAAATAGAAGAAGAGAGGAGATAGCAAGATACAAAGCTGATGGGAGGGGAAGAGTGATGGAAGAAAAAAGCAGGGAGGTGGCAAGGGCGGAAAAATACGTAACAGAGACATGATAAAACTTAAAGATTTTATTACTTAAAACCTAAAGGTCAACTTTAAAATATAGTTGAAAAAATGAAAGAATGTGATGAAATAGATCAGACAGAAGGAGGTGCATATGCTAAAATTTGCCTAGGACAGCAAAAGGCCTGATCTAACCTCTGCTTTCAAGAATTTTGTAAGAAAACTGAAAATTGCGTTTGCTTTATTACTGTATTCCCATTCCATAGCCAGAGATTCCTGGTGGGCTTTTTTGTGTGTGTGTTACTCATTGCACTGTGCTTTTATTGATTTCTACAAGGATTTCTTCAAGCAAAAATAAGCATTTCCATCACTTTACAGGCCTTAACTACTTCTCTGTCAGTTTTTACCAAACCTACATTTTCCAATTATACTTGTCTGTCATTTGACATTTTTATCTGACAAGTAAATTAAGGTCGTCAGGAAGAGTCAGGCTTGAAGGGACCCTTTGTAGTGATGTGGCTAGTTGAAGAAAATCCTAATATATTGGACTCTGACATATCTGCCATCATGGTAGAAGAGAACAAGAGGAGCAAAATAATCACTTTCTAAGAGTATATAGTCCCAGTTAAGAATCATACTGGTTAAAGACAGAAAAGATCAATTTAGTCATCGAGTCCATCCCCCTCCATGTGCAGGATATAGTCCTGGTTAGAGGACTAATGTTATCAAATTGATATATTATACTTCATTTCTGCTAAAAAGCCAAGAAACAACAGTTCTACTAAACAGAAATGATCCAGAAAGCCTGACTTATGCTCTTCATGATGGTTATTTGGGCTATGGAACCAATTTTTATCATCATCAACTCTATCCTTCTCCAATATCCAGAACTTTAGTTATCAGGAAAGAAAGCTTCAGATTGTCCATTTAGCAGCAAGTGTGTATTAAGTATGTCCAGGCACAGGGAGTTAGTGTATCTGAACCCTCATCATATTCCTTCTGCCCCTGCTGAATTCATTGCTCCTGCATACCATTTTTTTCCTATTAAACTCATATTGAAAGGGCTGCAGTTTGTCCTCTAGTCCCCACTTCAAATGGTAGCAATATGCACTCATTTAACATTTTCTTCTCTTTTTATGGCTTTAAAATGTCTCTGGCCTTAACAAACTCTGCAGCAGTTTAGCAGGGGCCCCAACAGTTGAGAGATGGTATTCAACATTTGATCTGAAGGCCTGGGCTGATGATTATTATTTGCACTATTACTTGTGTCACATCATTTTTGTTAAGTTGATTTTTTCCAAGTAAATATGACTCTATTGAGTATAACATGATGCAAAGTCTAAAGTCATTCCCGCAATATCACTAGTTACTGTTTGGGAGCTTAACTATTTAGTGAGTAGTTGATGAAAGATTTCACTATATCTTCCATTCGAAGATGTATGTATCTAACTTGTCTGTGAAGAGTTTATTGACCACAGATACTGAATGCAGTATTGTAATTTATTGTCTCTACATATTTCCATTAAATTATAGAGACAGAAACCGAATGCAGAGATTAATACATTGTTTTTATTGCAAATTGGACATAAATTACTATTGCTTTTATTTGCTTTGACGACTGTTGCAAAGATAGCTCATGCTATTTATTAGTTGCTAAATCTCATAAAAACTAACAAATAGAGAACAGATGGAAATGTACTGGAGGGTGATAACTTTCACATAAAATTAGGTGCAGATAAAGATCCTCGGGATTACAGAGCAAGAGAGATAGAGACAATAGAGCCAAACCCTCTCTCATTCATAGAGCATCTAAAGACTGAGGCCTTGAACTGGTGTCTAGGCACTACTGCATATAAATGTTTAATATTAATAATAATAATTAATAATTAATTGATCAGACTCGCAGAGTCATATTTTCAGGTGATTTGCTGAGACCCAATGTCTGTTGGAAAAATGATAAGAACAGACAAATCTTGAGAACAACATTTTTTGTTGTTTGGATAGAGTGCAGGGAGCTAACAGATGAGCCTGAACTCAGATCACTCTGACACCCATTAGTTCCCCTGAAGAAAACTGACTGGGATTATCATAGGTAATTAGTGAATCAAACTAATGGACCGGATGAGCTAATGAGCCAATTAGCCCATCAGCTCAAGATTGATAAAGAGGCAGAGGAAGGAAGTGCCAGGTGAAGAGGAATAGGGCTAGCTGAGTCCAGTCTCACAGAGGCCTCAGGGAAGGGAGACTGCTCCTCTGTGGTCCTTAAGGGAGGACGGAAAGCACAGGGGATATTCTAAACAATACTGTTGCATAGGACTGTTGCATAAAGATGTTGGTGGAGAGAACTCAAATGGTACAGTGAATACACAGCCAGTGGAGTCGGAGCTGGTTTTTGGGGTGCAAAGAGGCAGTCTAGGGGTCATGTTCCGCTACAGCTGCCTTTCACCAAAGCACCTTATAGTTAAAACTGTACAAATATGTTAGCAGCCTGAAGAGCCTGTGCTGCAAAGGAACTCCCACATGCTAAATAAGAGTCTTGTCATTGGCTTCTGTGGGGCTTATTTATATAGTCCATATTATCCATACAATATTGGAAGATTTTCCCACAGAATGAATGCAGACTTGGGCTTAGTGTTAAGCTGACTAAATAAATGTGCTGTCAATGTGTCTAGAAGTTTGCTAAACTTGGACCCTGGCAAATTGCAAGAGTTTGGGAATTCCATAGGCCTTCCTCTGATCATCTTGTAAAGCTTATACTCAAGAAACCACAGTATCTTAGCAACTGTGACAGAATATAAAAGAATGCCAGTTTATTCATATATCCAGGCCACAAACCATTTAGGATTTTAAATATATTTTTAAAATATTGGAATATAATTGCTTTGCCAAAACCCTTAAAGACCAACTGCACGTCATGAGTTTTCTTGTGGTTGGAAAGAACACAAAGCATTATTTTTTTACTATTACCTTATTACTATTATTATTACAATTATCTAGTGTAGTACAGCTTTGGGCTCTTTTAAATATGGGGCCTGATTTTGACACTATAGTTGTGTGTGCAACTGTGCACTTTGCATGCACACTACTTCATGTACACATTGCTAGCTGGAGAGTCTCTCTAGCCATCTGTATGTGGTAGTGTACATGCAAGCTATATGAATAATTACAGGACAATACAGTGTAAGTTTGAAAATCAAGTTCAATTTTAAATTTCATAATTATTGGCTATTTTTATGAGCTGATAGCTCCTGGACATTCCAGCTATTTTGACTGTAATTTTTAAGCTTTGGCAGGCAGGAGCAGAAGTTTCAGGACCAAATAACAGAGGAGAAAATGTTTGTGCAGTTCCCAGGTACCTCTTTAATCTCTCTCTGTCAAAACCACCTCCCCACCTTCAGGAGCAGTGTAGGGAACTAACTACCTGCCTGTTGACCTCCTCTCCTTCCCTCCACAGGCAAATTCCACCGACTGTCCTCATTAACCACCAGAGAAGTCATTGCAACTTTCAGTTCTTATAGCGTAATCAGGCATTTGGCTAGTGGAATATTCTGATCCTTTCTGCATGTATCCCATTCATGGAAACTTTAACCCCTCTTTTCTGTGTTTCTGTTTCAGCTTCTGATATAGCTGCGGAGCAGGGGCAGATTCTTGTAATTGCCACTGCTGCTGTTGGTGGATTCACTCTCCTGGTTATCCTCACTCTGTTCTTCCTAATCACTGGGAGGTAATTCATATTACACTGTACTAGTTCACGTAGAGTGAGATTCATCCCAATGAGTGGGCTAACATTAGTTAAATCATTACTCCATAGCTTATGTGGTGAATAGGGCCTTGTGCAGTCCAAATATCATGGTGTATGTGACCCTTATTGAATGTTGACAGCTCTCCCAATTTTAGTGAGAATCTTCTAATATTTGGTGTTTTCTTTCAAACACCACTCCTAGAGTCATGTGATTTGGTGAGAATCGCTGCATTCATTTTTTCTTGCCCTCCTTGCCAAGAAAAGCTTGAAAACTTGATCCAAGTACACCCTAAAGGTTCAGAAGCCAGAAGGCAAATAAAAAGAATCACAAATATATATTTTTTATTTTAAATCTCATGATTTTAAGCCAATTTCATGATGGGGGGGGCTTGACTCATTATTTTGTGTGCTTGCAGTTAGCAATAGTGCGTCCTCTATTAGCCTATTTTAGTAGCCTATTTTTGTGACCACTTTCTGTATTAAACTTTAAAAAAGAATACATATCCAATAATAGATGTAGCAATTGAAATACACAAAGAGAAAATATGCTTTCTGAAATCTATTGCCTGATCAGTTTTTGATTTTTTATATATATCTTGTTTATGAAAACAGTCCAGTCTAGTGGTAGAATCATGGTTTTACAAATCTAAGTACAGATCGGGAAAGTGGTACCAGAAACAGAGGGAGGACAACTAAGAGAATTGTGATCAACTTAAGTAAAGGAAAAGTTAATTGAAAACCCTTAGAATTAAACATACTAAGAATAATACTAATTAGATTGTAGAATAGTCTCCCCAAAGGAAGTGGTGAGAGTCCTATTTGCTTGGGATTTTTAAAATTAAGCTGAACAAAGCTGTATTAAATCTACTTTAGCAAACATTGATGCATTAGCAGGGGATGCACTAGAAGACCTATTAGGACTTACCCAATGATTCTCTTATTCCATTTCCATTTCCTTCCTTGTAATACAATACTGACTGTTCAGTTTGCTTCACTTGATATGATGATCATGATCTAATACTGACACTGTGTTAATTGGATGAGGAGTTGCTTTTATTCTATTGGCCAGATTCTGCTCTTCCTTACACAAATGTAAATCTGGAGTAAATCCATATAACCTCAGTGGAGTTACTACCACTTTGCCCAGATGTAACTGAGATCAGAACCTGGCTCCCTGTCAGTGTGAGGAATCATGTGTCTCAGATCCTCCACAAAGAATATCCATGCAGCAGTCTCCCCCTACCATGTGGAAAAATGGACTCAACCACTTCCACAGCTCCACCACCCCTGGGCCCCAGGATGGCCTCTTTCTCACTCCAAGGTTTCACAAGAAATGAGTATGATAGCCAAGAAAGGAGAGGGCCAGATGGACAGATATCACCCCTGTCCTGTACCCGATTCAGTTTCCAAAAAAAAGTGTGTTCCCACTCTCTTTTGTGCCTGGGATCCCTATGGCCAGTGAGAGTCACTGGTTATGCAGCTTCTCTGGGGTTGTGCCTCTAGGAAACAGGAAAAGCTTCAGGGAGACAAAGCTTCTCTAGAGACATGAGGAGACTCCACAGAGAGGTTCTTTTGTTTTCCTGAGGGGTAGGGGATCCCACAGTCTGTCTCATGGGGAGGGATTGTTATGCACAAACTGTGGATTCCTTTCCTCCACACAACATAATGAAGTGGAAGTATCTCCAAAGAGGAATTGTTAGTGAGTTCCTCCCTCTGTGTGGCATCTGGTTTTTGCGAGGGAGGGGGAATCTATGGATTGCGTGGAACTGAACACTGTATTTGCTCTCCTGCTTAGAATCTAAGCTTTAATTTGATTGGCAGAGGAAGTTCTAGCCCTCCTGAATGTGAATATGTCCGTCATTATGTGAATGAATGCACTGCTTTCTTGTGAAGCCTGTAACATGACAGACAAAAACACAATAGAACCAGCAGGAATTAATATTCCATCAAGAATAATGGGAGAAGTTAACTTCAAAGACTAATTGTGACCAATTAAATATTACTAGTGTAAGCAGAGATCTTTACTAGTAGCTAGTGCTGAAGATACTGGAAAATATTATATTGTTTCAGTGGAAATAAGGATGGATTCAGCCAACAAAGACAGGAAAATTTTGAAAGAAATGATTATGTAGAATCATCAAGTGGAATTCCTGAAAAATAATGTGAATGCATCTCTTAAAAGTAACTCGGTAATGGAATAAGATTAGTATTGATGTGGATATTCTTGAATTCTTTCTACTTTCATTCTTTCTCTTTGCTAATGTTAAGAACATCAGAGATTCTTTTAGCTTTCTAACACCTTACTGAATGGAACTTTTCAATTATATAAGATATGGATTCATTTTGAAGTATCTCTTAAACACAGTGATAAGACAGTATTCATTGGAAATTATTCTCTGAAGACAGAGTGAGAAAATTTTGAATAAATACTCAATTTACTATAGGATTTGAGGCAAATTTCAGTGTGAAAGATTGGATTGGTACCCTACAGATGTGTTCTGCTTCACTATTTAGAATTAGCAATTTGATGGACTGTCGAATCACAAGGCTGCTGATGAGTCTATTCATATTAAAGAGGCATGGTGAGATAAGCACCTGCTTGTGACTTCAGTGAATGATTATCCATTAAGAGCAAATAGGAAGCATTTCCATCAGTTTCAGATATTAAAATGAAAGATGCGATGACTTAGAGCCACAAAAATTATGGGGGATGGATGGCTAAATTCCAGAGAATGCAGCTTTAAAGCCTGTTACGATTTATTTTGGTCATTAGAGAAATTATTCCTCAGTGTTTTGTCCTAAGCTACAAATAATGAAAACGTGTCAAAACTGAGAGACTCACTGTTTCAACCCAGATGAGTGCTCCCTGCTGGACATGGACTAAGCTGCTGCAATGCACAGTGGCGCTCATCACCGTTTGCACATTACACATGGTGCATACCACTGGCAGCAGCAGCACCACCCCTGGAGGTAAAAAAGGCTACCCAGTGAGGGAAAAAGAGAGCCCCTAAATGGAGTGGGATTGCTACCGAGTTAATGGGATCACAGTGCCACTTACTACAGTTTGCCTGACAGATCCTCTGTCACAGTGGAGGGACCACCAAACCAAACCAAAGTTGAATGATGCTGCGACCCCTAAAGTGAAAGTGGTTCAGCTGAGTGTACCATGTCAAAAATTTCTGGGAGTGCCCTTGATACTGGATGCAAACCTTTGGTGCCATGTACTCTTGACTTGCTGGGGCTGGGCAGAATTGAGGCACTGTCTCTCAGGTTCCAGGTGTCTAGGCATAAACTCCTGGTGCAGTTGCCATATCTGCCCCCCACTTTTGGCATTGAGAACACTGTGGTCCAATTACCTAGGCCCTGAAGCTAGTGCCAGCTCTCTCAAACTTCCACAGTAGCTGTTGCATGCTCTCAAATTTCCACTTAAACTGTGGACCCACTGATTTACTGTTGCCCCCTTTGGAACTATGTGACAGTGTAAGGAAGAGACGTTGCAGAGGGATTTCTAAACACCCACACCTTTTGTCACAGAAAGCATACAAGACATACAGATCCATGCAAAAATAATAAATATCTTTGCACAAATACCCTCTCTTCAGTGTCCTCACTACTCCAAGGTGGCCTTTGGGATTTGGTTGGTCTTTTTAGAGTCCCAACACCCTCCTGCTCCTCCTGTCCAGTCTTCCCTTTTTGTTCTGGTTGGTGAGCGAAGGCTACCAAGAGAAGAACTTATCCTTTTTCACTTTCCAGTCCCCTCTATCAGGTAATCCTCCAGGCCAGCCTCCAAGCCTCCCTTAGGTTATCAAGGTCCCTATTAGGTGATCCTTTGCTTGGTTACAATCCGCCTGAAGTCCAGACGAGATGAAAACTCTTTTTTTGGAGGTAGGCCATCTTCTGCAGCATACCCATTATGTTGCCAGGACAAAGTCATTCATGTTTGACAATCCTTGATTGCTCATCATTGCTTGTCTTCTGTCAACACCCTTGGAATTACAGTCCAAGATGAAGGCAAAAAGACAACAGGCAAAGAACAACTCACAACCAGATGGTGCTCACAAAACAAAATGGAGTTTTTAGTTTGATATAAATACATTTAGACATATAGTTAATAGTTACACTCACAAAGCTGGTTTTATGTTATTTATTCCGTATGATCACTAACATCTTCACAGAGGTGACAAAATAATGAATGCAGAGATTGGAGCAGAGGCTAATTAGAGAAAATGTGTGGTTCTGACATGGAAAAACGGTTTTATCCTTCATGAATCCCATTAGTGTCATAGAATCTATTACCTTTGTATAGAAAAAGTGAGCTGCTTTAACCCCCAGGACATTACAGATAATAGCACAAATCAACATATAAAAACACAAAGGCATAGCATGAGAGAGGCTAAATTCCATAATTTATCACCAAATTGGAAGGATTTTCTGTTGTTGTTTGTAGACAAATTAAAGATAAGTGCAGACCTGGAAATTCAATAACTGGTTTGAGCTAAATTTGAAAAGTTTGGATTTATTGTGTCTAACTTGAATTTCAGTATAGTTCCTTTTTCTCTGTTAATCACCCCAATCACATTCTATTTTTATATCTTATATGTGGCTTTTTTGTAGCTGCTCAGAATACATAATCTTTCAAAAAAATGTTATCTATAAATCTCTGTAAATTCATAATAGGTAGATCTTGTAATCAAAGTAACTTATGATATCATGAACCTCTATAGAAAATGTAATGTGCATTTATTCTGTGTATGACAACCATTTTACTAAAACTCTTTGTTCTTTAAAAAGATGCCAGTGGTACATAAAGGCCAAAATGAAATCGGAAGAGAAAAGAAGGGCTCATTTGCAAAATGGACATTGTAAGTAATACAGTGTTGTGTTATTTAATGCCTATGTTGCACTTTCAATGAAAGTTATATATTGGTTTCTCTATACATTTTGACCCTGACCCTGTAATAATCCATGTGGAAAAACTCCTTAGTTTATGCAGACCCACACTGATTGTAGGACCAAGGCCTCTCTTTTTATCGGTGCATCCTCTTTGCAAAAGTTTTTTGAAAAACTTGCATTTATTCTACTGAAAAAATCTGTAAGGGAAAAAGACCATCACCTTTTGCATTTCAACATTAATATTTTTTATCAGTTTTCCAGACTTGCCTGTGAATTCACAACAGTTCTGTATTATATTATTCTGTATGAAGTGATTATCAGTAGATTCTGCTACTATGGTGCATGCAGCTTACGTATGTGAGATCAGACACTTTTGATTAGCACTGCAGTCACTGTTCAAGTAGGACTCCTCATACCCACCTCCATGCAAATAGACTACCACTTGTTAGTCACTAAGAGTGAAATCTGTGTGGACAATCACTCAAAAAAGAACAATTATTCTACCCTACAGTAGCTGTGGTTGTTTGAGGTGTGTTATCAACACAGATTCCACGACCTGCCCTCCTTCCCCATTGCTGCTCAGTCCTACTCTTATGGGATTCTATATTGATGAAGGAACTAAGGGGCAGTTGGGCCTACTCTACCATTTATGTCCTGAGGTGCAGGGGCACGAGGGCACGAGGGCACTGAAGTGCAGGCGCTGCCCCAATAGACACTGCTAGCCCAGAAGAATCTGATCTTGCATGCCTGGGGCACATGTGCAACAAAGATGGAATCTCTATGGGCAGTAGCTCTTGAAAAACCATAGTTCCTATAGGGCAAGTAACCATTCTCTTTGCGGCAGTTTTCTGCTGGAATATATGACAGATTGGGTGTTCCGAAACTAAACTTTAACAGTATTCTATCTGTGTATTTACCATTTCCGGTGCTTCCATATTGGTAGTGTCTTCCTTAATGGTAATACACTACCTTCCAAGTGTCTTAACAGACTCATAATAGTAGTATTACATGAAATGCTAAAATGGAGATTCAGTATTGTTCTGCTGAAGAGCTACTTTTTCCCTATGCAAACAAATTATCTTACATTAATTAATTAAATCATCTCCAAGTCTGAAGAATAGGGGCTGAGTATTCAATTGAAGGATTCATATATGCACATTTAATTATAACCTTGATCATCTTATTTACTAAAGTGCCCGATTCTTCCACGAGTACCTTACTCATAATCCCACTGAATATTTACTATACTGCTTGTCTGGTCATGTAGTACTTTATGTAAGGGTAGCTGAATCAGGCCCCAAATTGTAAACTATCCTTTGGAAAGCAAGATGGGAGTTTGGGGGTGGAGGCCTTTATTATTGAATGAATGAATATTCATGATGGTGCAAGGTGCTGGACTAGCAGAACTGGAGAATGAAGTCTTCTATTAATCCAAATATAACCTTCCACGCATGCTGCCCTACTTCTCCAGTGTCGCTCAAGCCCACCTAGAAAGACCACTTCTGTGCGGGGAGGGTATTGTTACTTCCATATTCATTCAATCCCTGGCAGCTCTAAAGCTGTCAACAAGCCTGCCAACTATTGTAGATGTTTGGCCACCCATTCATTTTACATAGGCTACAATTTAATTAGCAATCAGTTGCTAATAATTTTGGGTCACTATCGACTTAGTCCAGATTGTGTCTGTCAATTTAAATATAAAAGGCTTAATATCCCATCACTAATGCACTGAACCATCCAGTCACTGCATTTATTTACAGTTAATATTGGTTATAGCATGGTAATGTTTGTTGAAGGATTTTTGACTAAAACATAAGTAAAATCTTCCTTTCTTTCCAGTGCGCTTCCCAGGAATAAAAACATATATTGATCCAGACACATATGAAGACCCAGCTCTTGCTGTCCATGAGTTTGCAAAGGAGATAGATCCTTCAAGAATTCGTATTGAGAGAGTTATAGGGGCAGGTAAAAGCATGCAGGCTTACAAAAATATTAATAATTGTCTCTCCTAGACATAGGGAAACTGCCTTGCTCAACTTGAAGTCATATGGTGGTAATCAAATACTGTATCAAATGTGGGCAGAGTTTCTCAACAGGCAAGGACACTCTGGGACAGCTCTCACCCTCAGTGCTGAAGGTGCAGCAGGAGTGGCAATAGAAGTCTTTCCTGTCCTGCTGCTACAGAAAAATGGATGGGCTGCCTCCTCTTTTGAAGAGTCCAGAAGAATGAAGTGGGAACTAGTTGCTCCCTCCAGACCATGAAAGTGTGGGTGATAAAGGTAACCGGGCTGACTCCAGAAGAAGAGTCCAGATTGGTGGCAATGGTAATCTGCATCTTAGCTTCTCCACTGAATGTTGGAGCCCAGTCCTGGGATTCTTCTTTCCTATACAATGGAGGGAGGATGGCAACCACT
Source organism: Gopherus evgoodei (assembly GCF_007399415.2). Taxonomy (NCBI): domain Eukaryota; kingdom Metazoa; phylum Chordata; order Testudines; family Testudinidae; genus Gopherus; species Gopherus evgoodei. Next base: position 191,604,510 of record NC_044322.1, on the reverse strand, counting down.
GCAAGTAGAAGTTCAGTCCTCCCTCCATTAGGTGGCTAGGGTTATCTAGGGATGTTGAGTCTTCAGAGAGCAGTACACTCTGACTTTAGGGATAGGAGGCTGAATATTTATGAGAAAATATTGTGACAGATGTATAGTCTTTGCAAAGATTTTGCTGTATTCTAAAGTTTAATTAAAAGACAAAGAAAAAAAGGGTTCCTAGCTAGTCTGGTGGGGAAGATTGACAGATAAATCTAGTAGTGCCTGTCTCTATTTCCACATCCAGACGGACAGACTCCAAGAACATGCAAACAGAGGCATGAACATAACCTATTCCTATTAAAAGGGACACTGTAGGACACGTAAGTATGGAAAAAATGAGTATTACATTTACCACATAAAGGAAAAAACAAAATCAATGTTGTTTGGCAGACTGTGTCACTGAGGCCACATTTTGCTCTATCATCTGACATAGATTAGATAGGTCCCAAATGATCTTCAGTTTGCTAAGTACTACCAGTATGCAAATACAATTTGCACTGTTTCCATTATTTTTGCAAATGTTAATTTTTCTCACACCTATTTCAGAGTTCCCTCTGTTGAGTCTGTCTTTCAGAAGATTCATGAACACAGGACTTTTGACTGAAAGAGTTAAATCTATCTTCCCTTCCAGAATGATAAAACCTTTATTTTCTTTCTTTGAAAATGTGCAGATTTCAGAAAAATCTCTATGAAGACTATAAAAACAAAGCTTATGGTTTTAGAATGTTTCCACTTATTGTTCATGCAAACATGCTCATTGATTTTAAATTCTACATTTTTTTTAAATGGTCTAATTCTTAGTTGGCCTTGGAAAGATAGTGCCAAAACTTGTTAAGCTATACAGAGTGCAGTAGCTTTATTGCACGTGAAGTTTTGTTGAATTTTCTTTTCTAATTTCATTTCATGTTGATTTTCATGCCTTCAGTTTTGCTCCAAAATGCAAACTGAAATTCAGCCAAGACTACAGTTTCAGGCTGACACCATGCACTGAGGTTCGTATGGGATGGGATTTTCTGAAGTGCCTAAAGGTATGAAGAGCACAAGTCAATTGAAACTCAATGGGATTCATGCTCCCAACTTTCTGAGGTGCTTTTTGAAAATCTCACTCTTTATTTTCAAATTAAATCATCATCTCACCATGCTTTGTTCATAACTCAGACCAGGCTCACTGAAAAGTTTGCAAAATCTAACCAAAATCCAGGCTAGATGAAGTTCTTCCAATTTAGGGAGTTTTGTTGTGAAAGAGTTGCACAGCTTCTTTTCAGCCACATGGTATGTACTGCCATGAAACTATATCAAATTTCTGATGCGGGATGTGATGTGCAACAGATATTAATGAAACTGCATGAGAAACAGTCCTCCACAGGTACATCTAAGACCAAAGGCTAACCTCAACCACATATGGTTTGTACATAATCATTCTTAGCACTTAGCAGAATGTTTTTTCTCTCATAGAAATAAATTCATTTTACTAAAGTGGATAAGTATTACTATCCTCATTTTACAGGTGGAAAAACTAGGCAATAAGGGTATATCTACATTAGGAGTTTTCAGTCCTTTCCCCACAGCTGGACTACCACTCATGCAGTTTTACCTGAGCAAGCTTAATTGATTCTGGACCATTGTGGTCATCTAGTTTGACTTCCTGTGTAGATAGACCATAGAACTTCCCTAAAATAATTCCTAGAGAAGACTTTTAGAAACATATCCAATCTTGATCTAAACATTGTCAGTTATGCAGAATCCACCATGATCCTTGGTATATTGTTCCAATAGTTAATTACTCTCACCAGTAAAAATTTACATCTTATTTCTGATCTGAATTGTCTATCTTCAAATTCCAGCCATTGGATTGTGTTATAACTTTCTCTGCATGATTGAAGAGCCCTTTATTAAATATTTGTTCCTCTATCGTACTTACAGACTGTTATCAAGTCACCCTTTAGCCTTCTCTTTGTTAAGATAAATAGATCGAACTCCTTGAGTCTATCACTATAAGACTTGTTTTCTAATCCTTTAATCATTTTTGTGTCTCTTCTCTGAACCATCTTCAATTTATCTAGATCCTTCTTGAATTGTGAGCACCAGCATTGCTCCTGTGCCAAATATTGAGGTAAAATAACCTCTTTACGCTTACTTGAGATTCTTGTTGATGCATCCCAGCATTGCATTAGCCCTTTCAGTCACAACATCACACTGGGAGCTATATTTAGCTGATTATCCACCATGACCCCCACATTTTTTTTGCATAGTCACTGCTTCCCAGAATAGAGTCTCCCACCTGTAAGTATGGCCTACATTCTTCTTCAGATGTATACATTTAACCATATTAAAACACATATTGTTTGCTTGCACCCAGTTTACCAAGCAATTGAGATTGCTCTGCATCAGTGACTTGGCCTCTTCATTATTTACCACTCCCAAAATTTTTAAGTCATCTGCAAATTTTAGCAGTGGTGATTTTTTTTTCTTCCAGGGTCATTGATAAAGATGTTAAGCACAGAGCCAAGAACCAATCACTGCAGGACCCCACTGGAAGCAGACCCACTCAGTGATGATTACCTGTTCACAGTTACATTTTGAGACCTATCGGTTGACCAGTTTTTAATCCATTTAATGTCTGTTAATTTTAAATTATTCTAGTTTTTTAATCAAAATGTTGTGTCCAGTCAAATGTCTTACACAAGTCAGAGTATATTACATTGACATTACCTTCATCAATCAAACTTGTAATCTCATCAAAAAAAGTTGTTAAGTTAGTTTGACAGGATCTATTTTCCATAAACCCAAGTTTATTTGCATTAATTATGTTAGGCTCCTTGAGTTCTTTATTAATTGAGTCCTATATCAGCCACTCCCATAGGCACTGGCTTCCCCTCTTTCCCGTGGGTGCTCGATTCCCCTTTTACCCCTGACTCTGCCCCCACTCCACTCTCTCCATGAGGCCCTGCCCCTGCCCCACCTCATCCCCACCCCCATTCAATCCCTTTCCCCAAAGTTCCCACCCCAAATCTGCCCCCTCTCTGCCAGTATTCCAACTCCTTCCCCAAATCCCTGCCCTGGCCCCACCTTCTCCTCGTCTCCTCCCCTGAGAGCACCACATTCCCACTCCTCCCCCCTCCCGGAGTGCGCTAAAGCTGTGGAACAGCTGTTTGGCAGTGGCCGGGCAGGAAACGCTGGGAGGTAGGTGGAGGAGCGGGGACATGGCATGCTCAGGGGAGGGGGAGGAGGAGGAGGTGGGGCCAAAGGGGAGGGGAACTTAGCTGCCGGTGGGTGCAGAGCACCCATTATTTTTTCCCCGTGGGTCCTCCAGCTCCAGAGCACCCATGGAATCGGCGCCTTTGGCCACTCTATTATGTGGCCTGAGATCAGTGTCATGCCAACAGCCCTATAACTACTCAGGAGAGCTAGGAATGGAACATAGATCTCCCAACACTTAGTATTGTGTCCTGAGCAGTAGGTCAGTCTGCCTTCTGCAAAGGTACTCATAAACAATTAGGCTAGTGCAGATTAGCATTCAGGCACGCTAGCTGACACTGAGATACCCAATTCTGTATACCTTTTATTTGAGATTAGAATCTGTCCGTAAAGTCTCCACTAGTTAAAAGGGTAAGAAGTGTAAGGTCACTTCAATATAAGTCACCTGCACAGGAACATGGATTGATGATACTGCAGTGGACTAAGGTCTTTTAAAACAGTATTATTCTTTTATGTATTTGGGAAAGTGTCTGGGTTGGGATTGCAGAAATGATACCTGAGAGTCAATGTATGTAAAATGAACACAATGAAAAAATATTTAAAGAACTGCTCAATATATGTGATGTAGTTTTCCCAGTTACAGAGCCCTTCCAGACTGTAGATAGCCACCACTTGTAGCTTTTACTGGCATGCCAGCCTGAGCGGGAATATCTACACTGCTATTTTTAGCCCGATAGCACAACCCCCGACTAGCCTGAGTCAGTTACCCTAGGCTCTCAGACTCGCTCCTGTGGGTCTTTTTTGCAGTGTAAACATACCCTCAGAGACAGGAATGAACTCCTGATTTCTAATCTCAACTCTGAGTCACTTTTCCTCTCTCTGCTTTAGTTTATCTCATCTGTAAAATGATGATGACTGATAATTTTTGTCTGTCTTCATTACAAAAGCATTGTGAGGTTAAGTTAGGTATTTCCTTGGATAAGTCAGCTTTATCCTGTGTCAACATGTAAGTTTTAAGTTTTATGTTATCTAGAAGATGCCTTTTTGTTGGATACATGTCCTTAAATGCATTGGCTTTGGGTGAAGCCATATACTTTATTGGGTAGCGTAACAAAGAATTTTAAATTCATGTGCCTAGCCCTATTCCAACTGAAGTTACAAATTTCCCATTGACTTCAACAGGAACAAGATTAAGCCATGAGTGAAATATATACAAAATAGACAAACATACAATTAGAACATCTGTCTTTATGTATATATGTTTTGGTTCCAACTAAATTGCATGTACAATGTCTTGTGAATATTATCTTAGTATCTGCTAAATCTTATGGCACTTCTTGCAAGAGACATTCAATTAATTTTTCTTACAGAATATATTTTTAATGAATAAAAGGGAGAAGGTCATCGTGTTGAGCTAGCTGACAATGACAGTATGTTTGCAGAGCTTCATCTTCTCTGAACATCTTAAAATATTGTGGATGATTCATGGTACACTGAAAAAAAACAGGCTGTTAATCTGGAAAGTTTCCACCAGAGAAAGATGAGTCAGAGCAGGGCATAATTACATTCCAACTCTCAGATTCTAAGTAGAGAGGTCAGGCACTTGAAAGGAATTGCAAAATTCTTTTATTTGGGGGAAATGCATGCTGTTAAGTTTCCCAATCTGAGCTCAATCACTCAACCAGACAGAGTGATTGAGAGCTCTTAGAAATACTTTTCTACATAGTAAAATATTGAGACTTTGGTGCTGTGCCCATAATGATCCTGTGTACCATTAAACTCTGAAAATCTCTGTGGAGGCAAGCTCAACTGAAAAAAAAATGAGGATGAAATTAGGTTCAGTTCCTAGCAGTTAACCTGAGATCTGCACTGTCAGACACAAAAACATGAGCATTTCCCAAAGGGAACTATGAGTCTAGGGCTTGAAGAACTGTGGTTTATAATATTTATAGTATAGTTGCATTTATAGTTGTATTGATATACTACAATGGTAGATGACATGACGATTCAGAAATGTTAATAGATTTGTCTTTCCTTAAGAGTCTGTTCTGTTTATACAGTAGAACAAGATTCAGTGATTTATTCATATCCTAGTTGAGTATTGACATTGCACTCCAAAGATGAAAATGTACAGGAAGTATTTTACATAGATGTGGCCATTCTTCTCTCCAATTCACTTAGATGTGTCTCATTTCTGTGTGTTCAAGCAAAGAGTATCTATGCTTTACCTCTTTACCCTCGCCGTGTTTTAAGTGTTGTATTTCAATAGCCAGGAAAATGCTACCTTTCTGCACTTCTTTTATTATTGAAAAGCCTGTGTGAAGATAAAGGTCTTTCACCAGGTCTTAAATGGGGCACAACTTGGATAAAGTAAGAGCGCTCCTGACAGTGAGAGGTACTCAAGTCTTTGATACCATGGAAAAAGTCTGGATTGTTTAGGCAGTTTTCTCTCCAGAACAATTCCATTAGTTGAGATTTAGTGGGTTCTTTATTATGGAAAGGTATTTTTCCTCTTCCTCTGAGTACAGAGACCATGCATCAAAACTAAATAAATTTAATGGATAGAATTTTGTAAGACTGTTTTCTTTGTAACTCAAGTTTTGATGGCTATATAACACAGGGTTTAAGTGTGAGTGATTTTTTTCACTATTCACTGTTGTCAAGGTGTCACCCCTATTCTGAACTTTACGGTACAGATGTAGGGACCTTCATGAGATAACCCCTAAGCTTATTTACCAGCTTAGATCTAGTAGCTATCACCATCAAATAGTTTAAACAAATATTTATGGGAGAGTCATTTGGAAACTCTGTCCCCCTTTTCCTGGCAGGATTGAGACTGATTCACTTCCCACCAATTCCTGGTGAGCCTAGATCCAGAAAACCCTTGGATCTTAAAACAAGGAAAAATCAATCAGGTTCTTAAAAGAAGACTTTTAATTAAAGAAAAAGGGTGAAAGGAATACCTCTGTGAGATTAGCACGCAAGCTACTCTCACAGACAACAGATTCAAAACACAGAGGATGTCCCTCTGGGCAAAAACCTTACACAGAGAAACCCAATTTGATTCTCCCTCTATACAAAAGGAAGTCACAAAAAAAATAAACATAATCTAATACATTCTTTCTCTAAACACTTGCTACTTTTAAGAAATGTTAGATGGCTGATTCCTGGATCTTTCACTCTGGCACAAACTTTTCTGAACAGACAAAAGACTGATTTCCCTCCTCACTCTTTGAAAACATCTTGTTCCCCCATTGGTTCCTCTGGTCAGGTGTCAGCTAGTCTAAGTGAAGTTCTTAACCCTTTACAGGTAAAAGAGGAATTAACCCTTAACTGTCTGTTTATGACAACTGTGCACTGAGAGTGTTTACATTCTGTGCTTATCAAATTGTTGGCTTTTCTACTAAGACAGTTTAGTGTATCAGCGCTGGTGGTTTTGGTGGACAGAAGGAATAGGAGCCACAAAATCCAGAATTCTAATTCCAGTTCTGACACTGATTCTTTGTATTATTTGTAACTTCAAAAAGATCTCACAAAACTAAGTGATTAGGCAACAAAATGGCAAATGAAATTTAATGTGGATAAATGTAAAGTAATGCACATTGGAAAAAATAACCCCACCTATATATACAATATGATGGGGGCTAATTTAGCTACAGCTAATCAGGAAAGAGATCTTGGAGTTATCGTGTATAGTTCTCTGAAGACGTCCGCACAGTGTGCAGCAGCAGTCAAAAAAGCAAACAGAATGTTAGGAATCATTTAAAAAGGGATAGAGAATATGATGGAGAATATCTTATTGCCCTTATATAAATCCATAGTACACCCACATCTTGAATACTGCATATAGCTGTGGTCTCCTCATCTCAAGAAAAATATACTGGGATTAGGAAAGGTTCAGAGAAGGGCAATTAAAATGATTAGGGGTTTGGAACGGGTCTCATATGAGAAGAGATTAAAGAGGCTAGGACTTTTCAGCTTGGAAAAGAGGAGACATAGGCCTGGTCTACACTGGGTTGGGGGAGACGATCTAAGTTTTACAACTTCAGCTATGTGAATAACGTAGCTGAAGTCGACGTACTTAGATCTACTCACCGCAATGTCTTCACTGCGGTGAGTCAACTGCTGCTGCTCCCCTGTCGACTCTGCCTGCGCCCCTCATGGTGGTGGAGTACAGGAGTCGACAGGAGAGCACTCGGGTCGATTTATCGCATCTAGACTAGACGCGATAAATCGACCCTGCTGGATCGATCGCTGCCTGCCGATCCAGCGGGTAGTATAGACATACCCGAAGGGGGGATATGATGGAGGTATATAAAATCACGAGTGGTGTGGAGAAGGTGAATAAGGAAAAGTTATTTACTTGTTCCCATAATATAAGAACTAGGGGCCAAAAAATGAAATTAATGGGTAGCAGGTTTAAAACAAATAAAAGGAAGTTCTTCTTCACACAGCACATAGTCAACCTGTGGAACTCCTTGCCTGAGGAGGTTGTGAAGGCTAGGACTGTAACAGGGTTTAAAAGAGAACTAGATAAATTCATGGAGGTTAAGTCCATTAATGGCTATTAGCCAGGATGGGTAAGGAATGGTGTCCCTAGCCTCTGTTTGTCAGAGGGTGGAGATGGATGGCAGGAGAGAGATCACTTGATCATTACCTGTTAGGTTCACTCCCTCTGGTGCACCTGGCATTGTCCCCCACCCCCTGGGTATTTTTAGTAAAAGTCAGGGACAGGTCACAGGCTTCTGTGAAGTTTTGTTTATCGCACAAGACCTGTCCCTGACTTTTACTAAAAATACCCATGACAGAATCTTATCCTTACTAGAAAATATCTTTAACTCAGCTCCACTGCACATATACATTACAATAAAGTCCTTAATCACAGGATCACATACAATTTCTAAAATAACATGTAGCAGCTTGTAATATTTTTCCATTTTTGTCTTACACTAATTTCATTCTCATAGGAGTTCTGAATACAGTATTGATGTATTGATTTAAGCATTTTACTTTGATAACTTCTTTTAATTCTATGGCATTTTCTTTAATTATTTTGTCAACTATACACACTGTAATTTCTTTCAGTCACCAGCACAGATTTCCTTACATGCAAATTATCACAATTTCTCCTTGTTACATCTGATCTACAATATGTTGTTTTACATACTGTTTACTGTGGATGTGTTGTTTAAATATCATTCATGAACTCTAGCACAGAATTACATGACAGAGAATTACACAATACTAGAAAATGCTGTGTGTCTATGGTTCTAGAAAGAAATTGTTTGATAACATGTTGTCTTTGAGAAGCAATATGTGATCATGTAATTATATCATGTATTGTAAAGCACATGTCCAATGGGGCAGAGTTAAAGTGGTGTGTACATCCCTAGCTACAATATGTACAGCTTTTTTGTTTAGTTTTATAGAAAAAATTCATAACACAGAAATATTTGGTTAGACACCACCTGAATCAGGTAAGAGATCTTATCTTCTGTGCACATGTACTAATTAACTAAGTTAGCTAATTGGGTAGGTAAAGTGTAGCCTTCTTTTGCACTCAGTGTATCCCATTCACCTCATATGGACACCAGTTCAGCAAAGCACTTAAGAATATGGTTGTCTATCCAGACCCTATTCAGCAAACCACCTAAGCACATGCATAAATCCTATTGATTAAAGTGGGATTTAACTACATAACATTAAGCACACACTTAATGTTTTGATGTATAAGGGCTAAGATGCTCAATAGGAAGTACCTCGTTTCCCACCTTACCTGCTGTTAACTAAATCAGGGAAGGGTCCTGAGGAAAATACCTTATTCTCAGTGCACATTTACTAATTAAGGGTATTTCTATACTGCAGAAAGGTGGGATCTTAACTTGAGTTAGTTAATTTGGATTAAAATAGACCCATTGACTTAAGGTCAGAAGGGACCATTATGGTCATCTAGTCTGACTTCCTGCAGAATCTCACCCACCCACTCCTGTAACAAACCCCTAACCTATGTCTGAGTTATTGAAGTCCTCAAATCATGCTTTAAAGACCTCAAGCTGCAGAGAATCCTCCAGCAAGTGACCTGTGCCCCATGCTTATGAGGAAGGTGAAAAACCTCCAGGGCCTCTGCCAATCTTCCCTGGACGAAAATTCCTTCCTGACCCCAAATATGGAGTTCAGTGAAACTCTGAGCATGTGGGTAAGACTCACCAACCAGCACCCAGGAAAGAATTCTCTGTAATAACTCAGATCCCAATGAAGACGCAGCAACTCGGCTTTTACCTCATTAGCAGCTCAAATTCAAACCCAAGCTCCCCACAGGCTTTAACTTGAGCTGCTGAGTTGTTGTGTCTTCACTGATATACTAACCCAAGATGTCTAGCCCAGGGTTTCTCAAACAGGGGTCGCCGCTTGTGTAGGGAAAGCCCCAGGTGCGCCGGGCTGGTTTGTTTACTTTTCCCGTCCGCAGGTCCAGCCGATAGCAGCTCCCACTGGCCGTGGATCGCTGCTCTGGGCCAATGGGAGCTGCTGGTAGCAGCAGCGAGAAAGTCCCCTGGCCTGCACTACTTCCAGCAGCTCCCACTGACCCAGAGCCAGGGGCTTTCCCTACACAAGCGGCGACACCATTTAAGAAACCCTGGTCTAGCCCAAGCTAAGAACACATTTTTTTGCAGTGCAGATGAGTGGTTCTCAAGCTATTTACCATCATGGGCTACATATGTAGCTCTCTATGTTATATGGGCTGCATCCACCCTGTATATATATACTACCTGTATGGGCCTGAGGATGTGAAATGGGCTACAGTTATGTGCTGATTGAGCCACAAGTGGCCTGCGAGATAAGAACCACTGAATGTAGACATACTCAAAAGTAACTAAGTATGTAGGTAAGTCGCAGCCATCCTTTGCTCTGAGGGTTACTAAAAAGTGCTTTTAAACCCAAATCCTGTGGATACTTGGGAGGGCAGGTTTCAAGGGGTCATAATTCAGTAAATCAAGATCAATATTCAAAAAACCATCTTTTCCTCAGCCAGGGCTACACCTCTATGTCAAATTTAAATTTTCTACCCCAGCCATTTTGGTACTGTTTAAAAAAAACCCTCACACACAGATGGATATATATTTAACTGGGAGAAGTATTTGTTTCAGTCTCCAATCAATATTGCCTGAATTATTTGTGCTCATATTTTCAATAAAATAAAATATTGAAAAAATTATTCTGGTAGACACAAAACATGGAAAAATTCAGCCTGAAAGAAGAAAGTTTTAGAAAATTATAATACAGATATTAAGAGGTTAGGATGGAAATAGGCACTGTCATGTCCACTCCCAAGAAAAGCAATATAAACCAGTGAAATCCAGGAAGAGTGGGAGGGATTAAAAATAATTTTACAATTTGTCTTCCCCTCAACATACAGCAACAGCAGCAAACGCAAAGCAGTACATTTAACAGAATGTGAACATAATCCTTGAATATTTTTTTTTAATATTTATGATTAGATATTTTAACAACTAGCTAATGAAAATCAAGGTCAGTAGATATTTTCCACAACAAAAACAGCCAATTTGTTTTATTTTTGCATAATTTTTGAAAACCAAAGATGAGAGAGCACCCTGTGTGTACAAGACAGCCATCACTGGATAAGAATTCTGTTCCCTAATACTGTATAAAAGGCGTAGTGAGTTTGCTATGTGTTTTGATAGTTTTCATTTCTGAATGAGCCTCTTCCTAAAGCTCAACACACCAGACTATTGCCCTAAGAAAGGTAGTAACAGATTTAAACTTCCAGAATCTTTTTTCCCAGCCTCTTTGTTTTGATGGAGGAGCTGTGAAGCATCCAGAAGTGCTAAATTGAACTAGGACTTATCTTCAGAGCACTTTCTGATGGCTCTTCAAAGTGAAACAGCCTGAAATTAAAGCAAATCCTCCAAGTCCTCCTCCTGAAAGCAGCTGGTGCTAGTAATGATGATAGAACTTTAGGATGAAAGTTCTGTCCTCATATGTGAAGTTTGCAGAGCTGCACATAATCTTTGGGCACAATTTGGGTCATAGGATTAGACCACAGAGGTTATATTATCCATTGTCTTGACAAAACTGGATTGCTCCCTATAGTACAGTACTTAAAAAGCCTGGAAGTGTTTGCCTGTTAGCACGTGTTAATTTCAATAGGAAAGATGTAAGTGGGTTCTGCTGACTTAGTGAAAAAAGCAACTCAGAAAGAAGAAAGAAGTGGCTCTAAGGTGTGGTTTGAACAGTCCTGATGTACCAACCTGAGGAACTGCCAAGCTTGGGGAGAAGGCTTCAGCTAAATTTCATTATATCTTATTGCTAATAAAGCCAAACTCCAGGAAGGGAATGGCTTAGACTATATAATATGTAGACTTTGTTGTAGAGCACATTGATAATGGCACCTGCTCATATATATCATCATGAGTTATGAGTAATTTATTGATCCCCTCTGAAAAAGAGATAAGGGAGGAGAAAATGAACTGATCCTTTAATGAATAATGGAACACCAGTAACAGCAGCAACATCCTACAGCTGCATCCTAAGAAGAACCTCACTAGGCTATGTTGCAATTTATGAAGAAGCAGTCAAAATTTCTGAAGCAGATGTTCCAAGTTTGTTCCTGGAGGGATAACACCCAGGTTTTGAGGACACACCAGCCCATGTCTGTCCAATACAGGACTGGATGAAGACTCTGAAGCAACTGCTCACATGTATATTATCTGTTGTTTTCCTCAGACTGTGTCTCAGGAGGAACAAGATCCCCCAGGGCTTTTTGGTGTAGATAGAGTTACAGAGTCTGCACTGTTCATTAGGATATAACAGAATCTCCCCTCCCTTCCTGGTGCATTGTCTCTGTTCCTGGGCCAGTGAGTAACATGTTCCCCAAAGGAAGCGAAGGTTCAATAGAGAGAGACTATTACTGTGATTTTCTCTCACTGAATCATGAAATGGGTGGGGTCATTTCCTTGCATATAGCACCCATGCTCACTCACCTGGGCAACCACAATCTAGCCATAGGTAACAGAAATAATACGTATTGGCTCTTGCTAGGCTGACTCCATGCAACATATTAAGACCAGGCAGGATATAAATTGCAGGAAAGTTGATATTATCAAGATATTTTCACACCCAGTTTACCTTAGACCTTAGTCCATCCCGTGCTTTGCTGCACATTGGGCTACCCACAGTTGCCATCTTTTCCTGTCAACTGCCCTTCTCGCCAGATCTTCCCATTTCATGTTGAGGGTCTTAATGTCATACAGAACTGTTCATTGCCATGTTATTTGTGGTCTTCCTCTCTTTTCTTCTGGCATTTTCTGGCTTCCGTTCAAGGGCGTATTTGGTAAGCATACTTTTTCCATTCTCAGCACGTCTCAGCCACTGATGTCTTCTTTTGTAGATTATTTGTGAGAGGGTTCCTTGTCCAGTAATTTTTCTGACTTCTTCATTCATATTCCTATTTCTATATATTATTCCCAATATTATTCTCAGACTTATGAGATGAAATGCATCCAGTTTTTGTGCATCTTTCTTGGTAAGTTGCCATGTCTCACTGCTATATGTTGTGATGTCAATAACAATTGCTTTGTACACAATCAGTTTTGTCTTCAGGGAGATGTTTTTGAGTTGCCAGATGTTTCTGAGTCTTCCAAATGCAGCATTTGCCTTCCCAATTCTTCTTCTTATTTCCTTGGAACTAGTACCATCTTGTCCACCTTTTCCAGTTTCTCTTCTTTAATTTGGGTTCTGTCCCCATAGTCCCCATTAACATGACTTTACATTTCTTTGCATTGTATCTCAAACCTATCTTCTCCATTACTTCTTTTACTTGGTTTGTGCATTTTTGTAGTCTGTTGGCATCCTCACTGATAAGAGCAATGTCATTAGCAAAGTCTAGCTCAAATAGCCTTGAATTGTTCCATTTTAGGCTATATGTATCACTGTCACATTGTTTTAATTCAGAGTCAATGACTAGCATAAACAAAAAAGAAGACAGGACACACCCCTGCCAAATACTTGTCTTGATGCTGAATGGCTTACTCCATCCATTTTCCATTTTAATGCTGCATTTTGAGTTGGCGTAGAATGCCTTCATAATATTAATTTTGTTGGAATTCCATATTATTCCACAATTTTCCACGCTGTTTCTCTGTTTACACTATCGAATGCCCTTTGAAAGTCCACAAAATTGATGGCAAGACTGCCTTGGAATTCAATTGTGTTGTCAGTAATCCGTCTCAGGGTGAATATAGTGTCTGTGCACGATTTCCCTTGTCTAAATCCAGATTGTTGTTCACATAGGATGGTGTCCATCTTTCTTTTCATTCTGTTCAGGAGGACTGCTGCTAATACTTTTCACGTGACAAATAAATGTGTTATTCCCCTCCAATTTGAACAATTGTTTAGATCACCTTTCTTTGGTAGCTTGATTACGATACCAAGGGTCCATTCTTCTGGCACTTTCTCCTCCGTCCATATTTTGTTGCACAGCGAACAGATGACTGATTCTCCATCTTCACCTCCATATTTAAGCATCTCAGGATGAATGCCATCCAAACCAGGTGTCTTGTTGTTTTTCAGCTTCTGCAATGCTTTTTTTACTTCGTCGATTTTTATCTCAGATACATCTATATCTAGGTCTAGTTGTTTATCATTGTTAAATTCCAAACTTGTAATTTGTTCTGGTTGGTTTAGCACTTCTTTAAAGTGTTCCACCCATCTATTTTTTTGTTCCTCCTGTGTTTTCAAAATTTCTCCTTGTTTCCCTTTCACACTTCTGAATTGTGATCCATATCCTGTTAACTGTTTCAGGATTGTGTAGACTGTTCTTGTATCATTTCTTTCCTCTGCTTTTTTAGCGAGCTTCACTAGCTTCTTACTTTCTGTCCAATTTTGCTTATCTTTTTTGCATTGTTTCTTTACTGCTTTTTCAAGGTTCCTGTTTTGTTTCTTCAGTCACACGTTGTAGTAATAGAACCTTTTGTTTTCTTCTTTTGTCTATAATTTTCCACGTTTCTTCTGAGATCTGCTGTTCTTTATTGCTTCCTCTCTTTCTGCCAATTATCTTTTCAGCTTCTTCTAGCAGTATTTTTCCACTTTGTTTTCTTCAAGATCTTTAAGGGCCTCAAACTTTTCTTGACCTCTATCTGGTACTCTTTTTGTAATCTACAATCTTGTAGTTTCTGTGTATGGAATATTCTGAGTCTGTGTTCTTTCTTTTTAAGGCTTTAAACTTCAATTTGATGTTTGCTTTCAGCAAATAGTAATTGCTCCTTATATCTGCTCCTCTGAATATTCTTGTGTGTAACACTGATGTTTTCCATCTCTGACTAACACAGATATAGTCAATCTCATTTTGTGTACAGCCCTCTGGTGAAATCTGTGTCTTTTTGTGTATATTTTTATGTTGGAAGAAAGAATTGCAGATGCCAAGATTGTTTTTGGCACAAAATTTAAGAAGTCTTGTGCCATGGTCAGTCGTTGTTCCAGTTGTATGTGGGCCGATGACTGTTTCGCTACCTCTTCTTTCATTTCTGATCTGGGCATTAAAATCTCCCATAACCAGGACAAGATCATGGTTCAGTATCTCTTCCATTACATCGTTCAATTCTGTATAGAATCTCTCTTTATCCTCTTCATCTGCATTGTTTGTTGGAGCATATGCCTTGACTATGGTGCACATAATGTGCCGAGAGTAGAATCTAGCTGCCAGTAACTTATCTGATATTGGCTGCCAATTCATAAGTGATTTCTTTGCAGAGCTATTCATGATGAGTGCAATGTGTCGATAGCTCTTCTATGAATTGGAAGTAGTGGAAAGTAGAAGTTTGAATATCCTTGAAAGGGATAGCTCAGTGGTTTGAGCATTGGCCTGCTAAACCCAGGGTTGTGAGTTCAATCCTTGAGGGTGCCATTTGGGGATTGGTCCTGCTTTGAGCAGGGGGTTGGACTAGATGATCTCCTGAGGGTCCCTTCCAACCCTAATAATCTATGATTCCTACACCTCTCTCATGTTTGTTTCCCCCTGAATATAACATTGTTTTTTCTCCAGATGTTACCGTACCTTGATCTTTCCATCTAACCTCACAAAGTCCTAGGATGTAAATTTTATATCTGTTCATTTCTTTGATGACCTGCGCTAATTTTCTTGCACTGTTTAGAATTCGTACATTCCAGGTACTTATGAATGTAATCTTTTTGGCTGTCTGGATTTGGACCATTGAGTGGGTGGCTTCTCAGTGGATTTGATCATCCACAGTCATATGTGCATCTGAACGCTTTCCATCCTCCTCAGGCTGTGATTTTTGGTTTATGTGAGTAGTTTTTGTAGCTAGAATTTTTTTTTTTTACGATGAAGGGAAGCCGCCCCATCAACCAAACCTCCTCCTTTTTGATCCGGGTTTGGGACCAGCACTGGAATCATGAAATGGGCAGGGTTGTTTCCTTGCATATGGCACTCTTCCTCGCTCACCTAGGCAACCACAATCTAGCCCTAGGTACCAGAGAAACAATTCTTATTGGGTCTTGCTAGGCTGACTCCATGCACCATATTAAGACCAGGAAGGATTTTATTTGCATGAAAATTGATATTATCAAGATATTTTCACACCCAGTTTAGTTACAATAAATAAGGTTGACTTTGCTAAAGAGCTTGCTAAGTCATTCCACTCATCCCTTAGCAGGCAGCAACAGCTGCTGCTCAGACGATAAATATGAATCCTTCTCTTCAAACCTGCGCAACTAGGGCAGATACATAGATAACACAATTTCAGCCAGATCAAATAAACTGCAGAAAGCTATACAGCCAATACACCAAAATTTCCATTTACTTTATCTAGCATTTGTCTGTAGTTACTTGTATAGGGTGAAAACTAAAACATTCAAAATAATAAAATTCATTCTTGCCTTATGGATAACAACTCCTGATGTTTAAGTATTTTTAAATTAATTATGTACTTATGAAAGATGTCAGATGACACACTATCCACAAAACTTATAAAACATGGGAAACAACACTACTCGCTACTCTCCTCTGACCAATGTTTTTACATCATTCTCCATGCATCACCTCTATAGGTGAGAGGAGATTTCAGTTTTCATGGCCATTCAGTTCTTGGCCTCTTTGACAAGAGACCAATTTTTTAGACTTTTATTGAGGTAAGACAGAATATTAAATGACTGTAAAAGCCAAAGGAAAAAATATTCTCCAACAGGATTAGAATCATGCTTTTCCTAGATCAAAGTCTGATTGCTCAAGTTTGAAGACTTTAGCTAAACAAGAGAAATGTTGACCCTGAAGCAGTGACTTTTGTATATGTGTAATAAATAGAAGCTAAGAGCCAGACGTCAGTGAAGTCGACATCTTTTCTTGCTCAGGGGAAAGCTGCTGATAACTAGAGAAAACTGCAGAGTTCGCTAACTGTTCAGCTTTAATTGTGTGCAAATGATTCTTGTTTTAGTGACGTAAAACTGACTTTCCCTATTGTACAGTTGGCAGAAAGAAGTTAATTGAGCAGTCCAGAAACTTGTTCTGTACAAACCATGCAGTCCTCTCTTTCAACTTGTCAAAAAAGATGTCATGTTTTGTTTAAAGTAAAATAGGCTTATCCAAATCCACTCTAGCAGCCAGTACGCGGTTACCATATTGGGTCAGTGCATAGCAACAAATACAGCTGCTACTGCTGAAACTATGAAATGTTACCACCAAATGCAGCAAAAACCCATTGAACTGGTGCTAATCATAAGGCATTTAAATAGGGATGTGGGAGACCAGATGGCAGATCAGAATATAGTAGGAATACATGAGCTGGGTATGAGTAG
Organism: Gopherus evgoodei; assembly: GCF_007399415.2. Classification (NCBI taxonomy): domain Eukaryota; kingdom Metazoa; phylum Chordata; order Testudines; family Testudinidae; genus Gopherus; species Gopherus evgoodei. The sequence goes on along the minus strand of NC_044322.1, from coordinate 191,587,464 downwards.
GTGCCTTTCCCTAACATAGCACTCTTTATGAGAAGTTCAAAATTCAGCACTTTTCCTAACAACAAAAACAATAGTATAAAGATCAGCTCACTGGGAGGCACTGAACCGAAGAGAATCAGAATGTCTTCTGGAATGCTCCTGAATGCGGGGGAAGGGTGTCCAATTGCATCATTACTTAGGCTGGTGCAGAGCACGCCCCATGCTCTCTATCCAGTCTCTGCTGGCTGAGTGCAGAAGGAGCAGCATCATGGCTACACCCCCTTTCAATCTTCCATGGTGTGACTAGTAGTCCTTTCACACAGAGGGGCGTAGGGGCTGTTTTCTGACTGGAATATGCCTGAGCGTGTAAGAAAACAAGGAATGCACTGTGCACACTCCCAAGCTTTTTCACCTTGTCTTATCTAGCCTTGCAGCCTCTTGACCCACCACTACATATGCCTCTGGGTCTGAATCTCAATTATTCTAAGACCTCTTTACATTCCCTTGCCAGCATACACACACTTTAAGGTACTTTACACTGGCAGTGTGTTGTGAAGGAGCCTTAAGATGCTTGAGAATTCAGGACTTCGTGTGCGGAGAGAAAATGGATGATATTGCAAGCAGTGTCATGAGGAGGGAAGATATACAGGGACTTTATAACACCTAGGATAGTGCAGAGAATTCAACATGAAAGAGAGTCACAATCAAGTCACCCAAAAGGACTACATAGCAGTGAGAAGATGGATCAAATTGGTGAGAAGTAGTAAAGAAATATACAAACACATCAGTGATCAGTGTGGTGCTTGACTGAAAGCAACAAGTAGGAGACACCATTGACTGTTTAATACAATGAGAGCTTTTAAAAGGTTTGAAGCCAAGAGTGTGTAACATCAAATTAAACAGTAATAAAACTTGATCAGAGGCAGTGGGAAAAATAAAAGGAATGCAGTGCAAACCTGTGCTAGTAGCAAAGTAGAATAATTAATTTCGCTCTCGAAATTATACCGATTGCTGGAATATAACCACCGGTTTACAGTCATTTAGTTGGTGGTGATGCTGTAGAGAATAAATGTGAAATTTCCCAGGGTGACTCATTTTATCATTTTTTTTACTGGGAATTTTCCTTGCTTTAAACACCTAATTTCTCCATTCACCAATCTTCACCATCCAAGGGAGTGAGACTTTTAAATTTTCAGTAGTATGTTTAGACAGTACTGCTCTGATTATTACATTCATTCCTGTCATAAACAAAATCTCTTGAGCTAAACATATTGTCTTAAACAGCAGCTGCTTTACCTTCACTATTATAATCTGCAGACAGTTATGAACATATTTCTGTGTCAAACTAAATACCCTATATTGTTTTGTGAACACTTTTGACTGTAAACTGCACTGTACCTTCACTTTTTCCTTTTTACCCCCATATGGGATTCCAGAAGGTCTTAGAAGAAGATTAACATTGGAGAACACTCAAGAGGTTTTAACTTGAAGGGTCTTCCACTAAAATGGAAGCATACTACGACAATGAGCTGGGGGAGTCATCTGAGAGAGGGGACTGAAAGGTTGGGTGGAAGAGCAGAACCAGAACAGGAGACTATGCAGGAGGAGAATGCGGAGAGGAAGAATCCTGGAATCCTTGGAAGGTCATTAACTCACACTCAAAGGACTCTTAGGAGGGGTGAAGAAACTGAGGCAGGGATTTGCATGCAGGTTTTTTCCCCCCGTAGGTCTGTATATCTCTTATGTGTGTCCATGAGTAGAGTGTGATTGGTTTAGAAAGTCCTCTGGCAAAGTCTCTGTATTGTTGCTTTAACAGTCATTAAACCACAAAGGGAGAAATAGTAATCTAGAGGGGCCACAGCTTCAGTAGAACTCTGGGCATAAGTAAGAGCTATTGTGGGGGAGGCCTTTTGTTTCAAGGATTAGACAGTTGGACTGTGGAACTTCATCTCTCAGATAGCGAGTCTAGACAGAGAATCTTCACCTGGAGAGCATGCCTGGATTCCCACAGACAGTGCTGAGACTGCCCAGACGCAGCAAGCCCAAGAGCATGCGGGATCCAGGGTTGGTTCCAAACACTGCAGACTGGTGAGCATCCAGCAGGGGGAGTTCAGCTAGGATTATAACAGGTACTGCTTTAACTACTACATTCATTCCTATAGTAAACAAAATCTCAAGCTAAAATCTCTTTCTTCAATAGTAGTTGCTTTGCCTTTGGTATTATAATTTGCTAAAAGTTATGAACTTACTGCAGAAATGTTTATCATGGAACTTTTTAAAGAAATCTAAGACTAAATGAATACAGAGCATGGGATACCAACCTAGTTTATCCATAGAGTCTTTTTTCTTCAGGAGTGATCCCTTTGAATCTAGCAGAGTGATCATTAGGGCCATCTGAGACTTTTATAATGATGCTTATTTCACTAGCCCATATTTGCCACCGCTGGTTCTTCCATCATTCTCTATCTGTTCTAATTGATTACTTAGCTTCATTTCCCCTGTATAAGAGATGTCTAGAAAATGGAAATCTCTTCCCATGAAAAATTTCATTTTTTAAAAAAAATGTTGTCCAAACCAGAGTCAAAACTGCAATATCTTTTGTGGGAAGGGATTTCAGGAAAAATTCCACTTCAGTTCTCCTGAAATTGAATGTTTTGGCTTCCTTGAGCAGGAAGTAAAATTGACAAGAGTCTTTCAGCCTGGCTTCTGGAGAGCTGGGGTGCTTAGTCTCACAAATCCCTTGCAGCTGTAGGAGCAGGAGACACAGAGATCTGGGGTGCTCAATCTCTCCAGCCGCTGAGCTTGCGTGAGTGCCCCAGTGCTTTACCTCTCTAGCTGCTGGAGTTGAGGGGAGGCTGCACATCTGGGCTCTCTGCCTCTTCAGCCCCAGAAGTGGGAGACAGACAGGGAGGGCAAAAGCGCGGGAGTCAAGAAATCAGCGTGCTCAGCCTCAGCAGCCCTCCTGGAAAGCTTTAGTCTGTTTCACTTTCTGCCTGAAATTGACTGGTGCCTTCCAGACAGGCTGCCATGGAACCATCCTTTCAATTGTCGCAGGAAATTTTTCAACAAAACTGAAACTTTCGCATGGAAAATTTCAATTTTGTGAAAAGGGCATTTTTCGTTGGAAAAACTTTCTGATGAAAAATTCCCACACAGCGTCGCTCTATATCTCATGCTAATACCTATGGTAGGCTTTCAGTAAAATCACCATATGGAATGGGGAGAATGGAAGCACCAATACTCAAAATTCAGTTGTTTGTTAGATGTCAGATGGGGCGTGACCATTGGGTTGCATGTACTTGACACTGAATCACTGAACCAAATCATGTTTATAGCAAGGACTGGCAAAACACATAATGGTTGGTACCAGAGCCCCCAACATTTTGTTTCTCTGGATACATTGATGCAAATCTCACAGAGCAGATAGAAAATGTGTCTGCATATATCTGCCTCGGGTTATTTGAGTTTTGTACTTCTGAAGGGAAATTTCTAAAATTTTCCAAGGAAATCATTTTAAAAAATCCCCGTTGTGCAGATCTCTCATGTGTGTGCATGAGTGTGTTTGATGGTAGTGGCTCTTTAACTGTTGGTTTACAATGGGTATTGCCAGAAATGAGGCAAACATTCATATTACTGCTCCTGAGCAAATATTCATATCCTTAAATGAATGCAACAGATGACCATGTGGCTAATATGGTAATACAGATTTCATACCTAATACTTGAAAGTGACTCAAGATTATAATTGTCAAGTTCTCTGAGAAATGACATGGGTGTAGAAGTGGGCAAACTGAGAAGCTGAGAGGAACAACTGACTTAATCCTTGAGACCATCTGAATTACTCTCAGTGCAGTGAAGCTGGTCTGGAATTTTTGATGAAATGTCTTCCTCCTGAAAAAAGTTGGTTTGTGAAAACCAAAAATTGTTCATAGAAAAAAAGTAGTTTTCATCAATTTCTTGACTTGAGAGAATGTTGCGGAAAAAAGGTGTCAAAATTGTTTAAACATCCCGTTATGACATTTTCTAAATGAAAAATGTTGGTTTCTCAGTTGGACAAGCCTTTTTGTTTAGGAAGTAGTTTACTAATTATAGTGGAAAAAAAATAAAATAAATAACTAGAAAGGTTGGAACTGAAGTGAAGTGTTTAGAAATTATTGAAATATTTTGACTGACCCAAGCTGAAATTTTTTTTCGTTTGTTGACTTGTGAAAATTTTCAAGATTTCAACTTTTTACCCTTATTCTGAATGAGAAGAATTTTCCAAATTGTGAATATTTTCCCATGATGGGAAAACAGTTTCCTGCCCTGCTCTAATGTTCAGTGCAGGACCGGAGCGAGAGAAGAGAAGGTGGCCACTTTTGACTTCCAGATCCGTGGGACTTCTGGGAGGTCAGTTCAGCCCTTTGATACTTTAGAACAGACTCAAAACCCCTCTAAGTTACCCTGGTTTATAACAATTGCTGGGGCCATTAAGCTGGCCAGGTACTGCTGGAGCACTGCAACCTCTGACCATGCCCTCTCTCTCCCTGGCACAATCTCCACCATGCCCCATATGCTACATAAATTTAAGTGAGTTTGAGTTTCATTGCAAATAATTTACAAAGTTCCATTAGCTAAATATTATAGAAAGTGAAAGACTCAAATTAATTTTCCAAGTAACTTTATAAGATTAAAAATTTAGTAAAAAAAAGTCAAAGTAACCATTAACTTACATCAATATGTAGGATTGGGGCTGAACACGGAAAGGCGTTTTGTTTGTTTGTTTTTCTTTTAAGGCACTATACTCTGGTGAATTAACACTTTCCATTTAAACCAGTCAATAAGCTCAATTCTCTGGTGTAATTCAACTCCTTTGACGTCAAAGGAGTTACATGAGAGATGAATTTAACTCAATATGCTTACACAACAAGACATATATACAGTATGTCTAAAACACAAAAACAACAAAAAACCCAGCTACAATATTTTTTGCAGGAAAAACCTTCCTGGGGCTCTCTTAGGTTAATAATTGCAGTGATGCACAGTGGCAACTATTTTTAATCTAGTCTAAGCAATCAGTTAAATTCTTTAAAGTACACAAGCTATGTGGAATGCACAGTGAAACACAATTCTCTCTTTCCTTTTCAAGTGAAAACTTTATCTTCTCTTCTTGTTAATGGAAAATATTAGTTTTGTTTTCATATTTGCATGACATTGTCTAGGGAAGCAAGCACTTGTTATGACAATGGAGAAATTTAGTTTGCTGTATCTTTAGTAAACTAATGTATCATCAAATGAGAGATCCAACTGAAAAATACTTTTAAAAAAAGCGAGGAACACACCTAAAACACAAACAGAAAAACAGATATGGAGATCCCAGTGTACTGTATGCATTGATAACATCAATCCTGAGACCACTTACTGAACTGAGTTATCTAGTGGGATCACAAGGAACAGAAAAGCCACCATTTCTTTATTTGACACTGGGTCCCTTCTGTAATACATAGAAATATAATTTCTGCTATAAATTTTACTATATACGGTTTTCTGTTATGTCTGAGAATCCAAACAGGATATAACTGTAGCTTTGGTATTCTGGAATTTACCAGAATTAGTCAGGGAAGTCCCAGACTCTCACAGAATACATGACCTCTATGACAGAATCATATCCTTACTGGTTAGAGAATGCTTAATCATGCAACCCTGACATTGTCATAGCATAGCATATAATGACATGTAATATCTGTTTATTTTATTTATTGTATTGTGTCCAGCACTCAAATACTTTGACACAGGATGTCCCTCAAAATGTATATTTTATCATTTTAATTCAAATCTATCCTTTAATAGTGTTAGTTCCTTACCTCATGCCCCGAAGCATAAAAGTCATCCTTGTATAGAGGCCCAGATAACCCAGTGGAGATCATTCACATTATGGAAGTCACATGCTTTGTCTATAAGAGCAAAAGTGCAATTCTTCTATTACGTATAGAGCAGTATTGATAGAAATTTAATTTGACTATATTTGCTTTGAAGAAGTCCTGGATGTACCATGTTCCCTGGACTCTGGTGAACAAATGATCCCCATCCTCTTTATAATGGCTCTTGACATATCTGAAGACTGTTATCAGGTCACCCCCCTCCATCTTCTTTTCACAAAACTAAACATGCCCAGTTTTTATGACCTTTTCGCATAGGTCAGGTTTTCTAAACCTTTTATCATTTTTGTTGCTCTCCTCTGGACTTTCTCCAGTTTCTTCACATCTTTCCTAAAGTGTGGTACCCAGAATTGGACACAGTACTCCAGTTGAGGCCTCAGCAGTGCCAAGTAGAGTGAGACAATTGCCTCTCATGTCTGACCTATGACACTTCTGTTAATACACCGCAGAACTATATCAACCTTTTTTGCAACTGCATCAAATTGTTCACTCATATTTAATTTGTGATCCACTATAACCCCCAGATCCTTTTCAGCAATACAACCACCTAGTCAGTTATTCCCTATTTTGTAGTTTGCATTTGATATTTCTCTCCTAAGTGTAGTACTTTGCACTTTTCTTTATTGAATTTCATGTTGTTGATTTCAGACCAATTCACTAATTTGTCAAGATCATTTTTAATTTTAATCCTATCTTTGAAAGTTCTTGCAACCCTTTCCAACTTGGTGTCATATCCAAATTTTATAAGCATATACCCCACTCTATTATCCAAGTTATTAAGGAAAATATTGAGTTGTACTGGACTTGAGACTGACCCCATTAAATACACACTCCCAATTTGGCAGCAAACTATTAATAACTACCCTTTGAGTATAGTTTTTCAACCAGTTGTGAACCTACCTTACAGTAATTTCATGTAGACCACATTTCCCGAGTGTGCTTATGAATTGAGAATGTCCTGTGAGACGGTATCAAAATCCTTACTAAAATGAAGATATATGACTTCTACTGGTTCTCCCCTACCCACTTGGCTGTAACCCTGTCAAAGAAGAAATTCGGTTGGCTTGCCATGATTTGTTTTTGACAAATCCATTTATTATAACCCTATTATCCTCTAGCTGCTTACAAATTGATTGTTTAATAATTTGTTCCTGTACCTTTCCAGGTATCAAAGTTAGGCTGACCAGTCTATAATTCCCTGGTTCCTCTTTTGTTCCCCTTTTTAAAGAAAGGTACTATGTTTGCCCTTCCCCAGTCCTCTGGGACCTCACCCATCCTCCATGAGTTCTCAAAGATAGTTGCTAAGGGGTTAGAGATTGCTTCAGCTAATTCCTCAAGTAACTTAGGATGAATTTCATCAGGCCTTGCCAACTTGAATACATCTAACTTATCTAAATATTCTTAAACCTGTTCTTTTCCTATATTGGCTCGCGTTCCTTGCCTTGTGTTGTTAATATTAATTGTATTGAGTATCCTGGTCAGGTCACCATTAACCTTTTTAGTGAAGACTGAATGAAAATAGGCATTAAACACCTCAGCCTTCTAGATGTCATCAGATATTAGCTCTCGTTCCCCACTAAGTAGAAGACCTATGTTTCCTTTGTCTTTCTCTTGTTCTTAATGTATTTATAGAATCTATTCTTATTGTCTTTTATGTCCCTTGCTAGGTGTAACTCATTTTGTGCCTTAGCTTTTCCGACTTTGTTCTTACATTCATAGAGTCCTAAATTCTAAGGCCAAATAGAACTATTATGATCATTGAATGTGACCTCTAGAAAATGTGAATTGTCTGTTAACAAAAGTATTTGCTCTTGTTGGTTTAAGGTGAATTTGGAGAAGTATGCAGTGGACGTCTGAAGACCCCAGGAAAACGGGAGATTCCTGTTGCCATTAAAACTTTGAAAAGTGGCTATGTGGACAGGCAGAGAAGAGATTTCCTGAGAGAGGCTAGTATCATGGGACAATTTGACCATCCAAATATTATTCGCCTCGAAGGAGTTGTTACAAAAAGTAAGTTATTAATGTATTTTATTTCTTCCCTGTTGTGCCCCTGGTTTGGTATCAAAATTAAGGGCATCTTTCATGTTAAAAATAAATGGGATTGCATTCCACAATAATGACCCAAACCAACAGTGTATGGAAGTTACTATAAACTTTGGGGCCAGTATTTTAGAATAGTGTAGGATATGTGTATTTAATAAGGGATGCTACATCTCTGTAAAAATCCACCTCATTCAAATAATACCTTTAGAGATTAATATGAAATAGGATTGCAGTGTTATCTACTGGAGAATTGAATACAAGAGAGGAATCTAGAATCCCAAGTATTGTGAACGTGAAGGCAAATTACCTTGCAGAGATAGGAAAGTCATAGCTATATTTTTTGTTCCCCACAGCCACCCACTTTCTGTCATTCTATAGTGTTACACTGATATTAGTATCGGAATGAACTCATTTCCTATCTACAAGAAAGTAAAAGTTTAAACACTTTGTTAAAAAATTGTTGTACATTTGCAAAGCCTTCAGGAAAATGTTATGAAGAAAAACAAAAACAGTTCATTCCCTATTTTTAATTTAGAATAATCTATTAAACTTCTTCATCTTTATTCCTATTCACAAGAAGCAAAAAAACAAACAAACAAAAATAATAAAATAAAACCCTTATTATTCCAGCAATACCCTGATCATCTTAATCCATATTTTTGTTAGGTTAAGAAACTTTCTAAAGAACTAAAATGCACAGTGACTATTTAAGTCTGAGATAAAAGTCCTGTTAATATGCATGAAATTTATTCATAGCAAACTTTTTGTAACAACGAATTCCAAGCCTCAGGAGGCATGATATTCTCATGAAATCCTTGCTATAACCAACTCTTGATATTTGCTGATTTGCAATGCTTCCTTATGTTTATTTCTCTTTAAAAGTGGATTTAGACTTTATGAAAGGTAATGACTGATAGTATAAAGGAGTGAAGTCCTTTATGTCTTTATGTCCAACATCGGCAGTGCAAACTTTTCTGTTATCACCCCTTCAAATTGTTTAACCTAGACTTGGGAGACACTATGTACTAGAAGTAAGATGGTAGGCTGGTTTTCTTTGGTTAAGGCACTGAACTGGAACTGCCACAGACTCACTATGTGACCTTGGGCAAGTCAATCTCTCTGTGCCGTGGCTCCAAATCTGTACAAGGTGGATAATAATACTTCCCTTCCTCACAATGGCATTGCCCTGATAAATTCATTAATGTTTATGAGGTGCTCAGATACTACAGGGATGAGGACCATATGGTGTAAGCTTCCAGATCAGTATAGTTTGATCCTTATTATTGTTCAATCATTAATCACTCTGCTGAAACTAGCAAGGTTGCCCATTCATGCCAGGTAAGATACCATTGAGGGAGAAAAGCATGGTTGTGTGAGATATTAATTGAAAGCAGCTGCTTGTTTTGTGTACACTGGTAGATAGCTATCCAATAGCAATAATCACTTTCAATCTTTACCAACCTGGGCTGTTTATGAATGAATGTCATAGAAATGACTTGACTCCGTATCCCATCTCATTAACTGATTCAACAGCGTAACTTAATTCTGAAAGAAGCTGGGGATTGTGATTCATGGTAGTTGTTTACATTCAGTTTCATGTTGCATATCTAATAGAATAGAATATACTTTGTGTTTAATCTTTGCCACACTTCTAAATTATCTTATTTATAATGTATTGCATCCATTCTAATGAGAAGTGGGGCAGGAGTTAGAAACAATGAAACCAGTGCAAGTCTTTGTTCCTAGCAGTGGACAGGCAAATAGTGGACATCACCTTAAATAATTATGATAATTAGCACTTATTCTTTCCACTAAGGACTGCAGATACCTTACTATTGCTTTTAGAATATTTGCCTAAAGGTGATACAGGAGTATGTGCTCCTGTGACTTATAGTTATAGTTACACAAAAAATGTATTGCTGTCAGATTATAATAAAAATCTAGCATTTTGATCTTTAAAAAAACAACTATGTAGGATGCAACAGGATTAATTCTAGCACTGTTTTATTGGTGCAATTGGGACTATATTGACAACAAATTTCACTTTAAATGCTAGACTGTGCAATTTGCACATAGCATGAAGTAAGGAGCTGTGCAGAGCTGACCTACTCTGCCAGGAGGGGTTCCAAGTTCCCTGGTAAACAGAGGGAGCATGCACTCTGCTGCAGTCCTTCTGCTTCCCAGCATGTTGTGGTGGTGTAGCCATAGCTCCATCTTCTCCCCTCACTGCCTCCTTTGGGACACCATATGCCTCTGGTGGGTAGTGTGTATGTAGTCCCTGTGCTTTCTTGAGAGTGCAGAGTCTGCAATTCTGCCAACACAAGCCAAGAGGGAAGGAAGCTTTCTTACTCCCACTGTGAACTCCTAGAAAGGTGAGACAGAATTTGTCCCTAGATGCCTTGTTTGTTGATAAAATGATTATAAGGTGCTTTGTCTTAAGAGGTAGACTGATAACAGCAGAAACTGTTTATCTGATATGCATCTCCATTGCACTAAGCTGTAGAGATACATCTGATAGAATAAGTTTGATTAATAGAGTTGTACCACTATGCGAGGCACATACTTTCCCTTGTAGTAGCCCTCAGCTGTGTAGCTGTAGCCATTGCTGGTATATATTGCATCAGTTTGCAAAGCAGTACTCTCCTTAACTAAATCATTGGCTATTGAACTACAAAAAAGAAAGTAATTGATTGCAATAAACAGAAGAGCACTACCAAACAAGTAATTATTGACTAGGGAACAGCAAATGCTTCCATGAATTACACAAATGATAGATCTTACGTTGCATTATCAAGTAAGCAGAAGTTAGCATTTAAGTAATAGTATTCCCCAAAGTTGCTGTGTGTGTGGTCTGTCAAAGAAAAGAATGCTATAATAGCCCTTTCGCAAATGAATAATTCTGCATTTAAAGGATTTATTCAGCAGATGTGTAATTTCCTTTTCTGACTGTTGTCTTTCTTACATGTGCCAGTCATGCCCCCATCATGACGGCAGGGAGAGATGGATATAACTCCTGCACCAGCTCTGTGTCACCAGAGGATCCAGTTACAGTGTGATAGTCCTCCCATGGTCCATTTTCTTGGCTGTAGGAACACTTTCTGTCAGAAGTGAAGACCAAAGCAGGCATGCCACAGCACAGAATTTGGGCCCAGCAGTTCGTTTACATCACTACCCAAAGGGCCAGACACAAAAAGGAGCCATTGCTTACACTGGATTTATTTTAGAAACACGTGATTTATGTGGATTGCAATAAAAAGGCCATTTGTTGTCTACAGATCCACTCAGATATGCTTGTCTAGAGCAGTGGAGAAAATCCATGTTTTCCTTTCAGGTCAATCTGCTGTAGTGATGATGTTAGGTCTACCTTTGGGAGCCCTGGTCATGAGCCAGTTTTTGTTTTTCACTCTGAGTATACTCAGCTGAGTTTGTGTTTCTTTAGCCACACTGACAGCCGTTCACAAATGGGTGTTGGAGAGGTCAGGAAGCTGCTTGATTCATAGTACTCATGTCACTTTGACCGGGATCCGAGGGAATCTGGGGTTGCTTAATTAGGGCAAACTGCAAAGAATGGGGCAGACAATCCCCAAAGCTGGTGGTTATTCCAATACTTAGTTCCACCAAGCTAGCCAAAAACAGTTTCTATAATATCTTACTGGTTATACAGAAGCCAAACACATTTCCCTTAAAAACAACCCAGCCTTTGGGCTCCTTCCAGACAGCCAAGTCATAGAATCATAGAATCATAGACTTTAACGTCAGAAGGGACCATTGTGATCATCTAGTCTGACCTCTTGCACAATTCTGGCAACAGAATCTCACCCACCCACTCCTGTATCAACTTGCAGCAAGTGACCCATTCCCCATGCTGCAGAGGAAGGTGAAAACCCCCCAGGGCTTCTGCCAATCTGCCCCAGAGGAAAATTCCTTCCCGACCCTAAGTATGGCGATCAGCTAAACCCTGAGCATGTGGGCAAGACTCACCAGCCAGACACCCAGGAAGGAATTCTCTGTAGTAACTCAGATCCCACCCCATCTAACATCCCATCACAAGCCATTGGGCATATTTACCGCTAGTAGTCAAAGATCAATTAATTGCCAAAATTAGGCTATCCCATTATATCATCCCCTCCATAAACTTATCAAGCTTAGTCTTGAAGCCAGATATGTCTTTTGCCCCCACTACTCCCCTTGGAAGGCTGTTCCAGAACTTCACTCCTCTGATGGCTAGAAACCTTCATCTAATTTCAAGCCTAAACTTCCTGATGGCCAATTTATATCCATTTGTTCTTGTGTCCACATTGGTACTGAGCTTAAATAATTCCTCTCCCTCCCTGGCATTTATCCCTCTGATATATTTATAGAGAGCAATCATATCTCCCTTCAGCCTTCTTTTGTTTAGGCTAAACACGCCAAGCTCTTTGAGTCCCCTTTCATATGACAGATTTTCCATTCCTCGGATCACCCTAGTAGCTCTTCACTGAACCTGTTCCAGTTTGAATTCATCCTTCTTAAACACGGGACACAGGAACTTACACAGTATTCCAGATGAGGTCTCACCAGTGCCTTCTATAACAGTACTAACACCTCCTTAACTCTATTGGAAATACCTCGCCTGATGCATCCCAAGACCACATTAGCCTTTTACATGGCCATATATTGGCGATTCATAGTCATCCTGTGATCAACCAATACTCCCAGGTCCTTCTCCTCCTCTGTTACTTCCAGCTGATGCCTCCCCAGCTTGTAACAATAGTTCTTGTTATTAATCCCTAAATGCATGACCTTGCACTTTTCACTATTAAATTTCATCCTATTACTGTTACTCCAGTTTACAAGGTCATCCAGATCTTCCTGTATGATATCCCAGTCCTTCTCTATATTGACAATACCTCTCAGCTTTGTGTCATCTGCGAACTTTAGTAGCACATTCCCACTTTTTGTGCCAACGTCTATAATAAAAAGATTAAATAAGATTGGTCCCAAAACTGATCGCTGAGGAACTCCACTAATAACCTACTGAAAGGGTTCACCTTTCAGTACAACCCTTTGTAGTCTTCCCTTTAACCAGGTCCTTATCCACCTTTCAATTTTCATATTGATCCCCATCTTTTCCAATTTAGCTAATAATTCCCCATGTGGAACCATATAAAATGCCTTACTGAAATCGATGTAAATTAGATCCACTGCATTTTCTTTGTCTAAAAAATCTGTTACCTTCTCGAAGGAAATCAGGTTGGTTTGACACGATTTACCTTTTGTAAAACCATGTTGTATTTTGTCCCAATTACCATTGACCTCAACGTCCTTAACTACTTTTTTCTTCAATATTTTTTCCAAGACCTTGCATACTACAGATCTCAAACTGACTGTCCTGTAGTTGCCCGCATCACTTTTTTCCCCTTTCCTAAAGATAGAAACCATGTTAACAATTCTCCGGTCATATGGTTCAACCTCTGAGTTTACAGATTCATTAAAAATTCTTGCTAATAGGCTTGCAATTTCATTGCCAGTTCCTTTAATTTTCTTGGATGAAGATTATCTGGGGCCCCTGATTTCATCCCATTAAGCTGTTTGAGTTTGGCTTCTACCTCGGATGTGATCATATCTACCTCCATATCCTCATTCCTATTTATCATCCTACCATTATTCCTAAACTCCTCATTAGTCTCATTAAAAACTGAGGCAAAGTATTTGTTTAGATATGGGCCATGCCTAGATTATCCTTAACCTCCACTCCATCCTCAGTGTTTAGCGGTCTCACGTCTTCTTTCTTTGTTTTCTTCTTATTTATATGGCTATAGAACCTTTTACTATTGGTTTTAATTCCCTTTGCAAGGTCCAATTCTACAAGGCTTTTGGCCTTTCTAACTTTATCCTTACATGTTCTGACCTCAGTAAAGTAACTTTCCTTGCTGATCACTCCCATCTTCCATTCCTTGTAGGCGTTCTGCTTTTTCTTAATCACCTCTCTGAGATGCTTGCTCATCCTGCTTGGTCTACAACTCCTGCCTATGAATTTTTCTCCCTTTCTTGGGATGCAGGCTTCTGATAGTTTCTGCAACTTTGACTGGAAGTAATTGCAGGCTTCCTCCACCTTTAGATCCTCAAGTTCTTTAGTCCAATCCACTTCCCTAACTAATTTCATTAATTCTTTAAGGTTAGCCCTTTTGAAATCAAAAACCCTAGTCACAGGTCTATTTTTGTTTATCCTTCCATTTAGTTTAAATTGAATTAGCTCATGATCACTTGAACCAAGGTTGTCCCCTACAACCATTTTTTCTATGAGGTCCTCACTACTCACCAAAACCAAATCTAAAATGGCATCCCCTCTTATTGGTTCAGCAACTACTTGGTAAAAAAATCCATCAGCTATCACATCTAGGAAAATCTGAGCCCTATTATTATTACTAGCACTTGTCCTCCAGTCTATATTTGGGAAGTTAAAGTCTCCCATGATCACACAATTCCCATTAGCATTTACATCATTAAAAACATTAAAAAGGTCTCTATCCATATCCAAATCAGATCCCAGCGGTTTATAGCACACCCCAAGCACTATTTCAGGGGAGGCTCTAGTAGCTTTCTTCCCCAATGTGATTTTTGCCCAGACTCTGTCTTATCCATTCCATCCTTTCTTGTTTCTTTACAATCTACCTCATCATTGATATACAATGCTACTCAACCACCTTTGCCTTTATTTCTGTCTTTCCTAAACAGCATATACCCTTCTATACCTGTACTCCAGTCATGACTATTATTCCACCATGTTTCTGTTATCCCTATAATATCCAGTTTCACTTCCTGCACCAGTAACTCTAGTTCCTCCATTTTGTTACGTAGGCTCCTTGCGTTAGTGTACAAACATCTTAAGTCTTGCTGTTTGGCTTCACTGATATTCTTTACCTGATTAGGCTCAGACATTCTACTGCCAATATCACCTATTAGAACTATATCTATAGTACCCTTCCTCCATACGTCCATTCTCTTACCCATGGCTGTATCCTTCCTTGCTTCTTTTTCTTCCCTCTCAATGTTAAAATCCAGCGTGGAGATTACCTGGACATCTCCCAACCATCTTCCCCCAATTCCTAGTTTAAAACTCTCTTAATCAGTTGTGCCAGCCTCCATCCTACAAGTCTATTTCCCTCCCTACTCAGGTGAAGTCCATCCCGAGAGAACAGTCCTCTGTCCGTGAGTGCCTCCCAGTGGCCATACATCCCAAAGCCCTCCTTATAGCATCACTGCCTGAGCCATCCGTTGATCGCCATAATCTTGTCACACCTTTGTTGCCCTTCTCTAGGAACAGGCAGAATCCCACTGAAAATCACCTGAGACTTGATTTCCTTAAATGTCTTCCCCAGCCTCGCAGAGTCTCCCTTGATACTTTCCAGCGAGAATCTAGGCGTATCATTCTTTCTCACATAAAGGACAATCAACGGATTCTTTCCTGCTCCCATTAAGATCCTCTTCAGCCTCAGGTCCACATCCAGTATGTTAACACTTGGCAGACAGCACATCCTTCTGTTTTCCAGATCAGCTCTAGTTACAGGCCTGTCTGTTCTTCTCAGTAAGGAGTCCCCAGTCATGTGGACCTGCCTTTTCCTGATGACGGTGCGATTCTCTGGTCTATCCCCTGTTCCCTCTGGCTGCAAGTCCTCTTGATTCCTATTCACCCTTGCAATCCTCTGCAACCCATCCTGTATCCTCATGGGGCTCATGTTTGGTGTTGTCTCCATTGACTCTTTGCCTCTTCCTATAGGACTAGCTGCTCTTCTCTTCTTCCTTGCCCTCTCACCTTCAGCAACCACCTGCTGTGCCCCTTCTTCATTTTCCAACTTTGCAAACCTGTTCTATTTCTCCTTGTAACCAGGGTCCTCTGCTCACCCCTCTTCCTGAGGCCCTCTTCTGCCCCAGTAAAGCACAGAGAGGCTTCTCTTGCTGCAGCACCCGTGGCTTTATTTACACAAGTTCCCACCACCAGTGATACTATTTACAGAGCTTGCAGGTCTGACAGTCTCCTCTCCTACATGGAGTCTACCCTCAGCCTGGAGACTGACCTTCCCCTGGCTGTCCTCCCTTCTTCTGGCTGCCAGCCAGGCTTTATAGCTTTCGAAGCCTCAGGCCCACAGGTGCTGCCAGTTTTAAAGGCCAGGCACCAGACTTCTCCCCAGCCCCAATCTATTTCCCCTGATTGGGGCTGGCTGAGCAGGGGCTAATTAGGTGCCTTTGCACCAGCACCCTGCTACACTCCTTCACTGGCCCATCTTTTTCTCTGCCTAGTTCTCTTCGTCACATGCTTCCACCATCCACTTTCCTCACCCAACAGTCTCCCCTCAGAGTTCTTTTGGTCCTGCTTCCATCTGCAAGTCTGAGCTTTTCCCTTTGGCCTTATCATATCTTTGCTCTGAGTCAAATATGAAAGTTCTACCAATTCCAAAGGATCAGACACATTACCTCCCAGGTTAATGAATATTTCAGATCTTTACCCAAATACACACTACAGCCAATTCTTATTAACTCAACTAAAATTTATTTAAAAAGAAAAGAGAGAGTATTGGTTAAAAGATCATTATACATACAGACATGAGTACAGCTCTGAGATCAGTTTCATAATAGAGATGATGAGCATTGAAATTTCAAAGAGTTCTGAAAATTAGTGCATAGATTCATTCCAATGTTTCATACCCAGGTGACCCAGATGGGAATGGAGATCTCAGTCTTAGAACTCAAACTTCACCTGAATAAAACTCAAGCAGATCTGAGATAAAAAGGATCAGGACCCAAGGGTCCTTTTTATAGTGTCAGGCCTTCTCCTGACAGCAGGGAGTCCTCAAGTGAACAATAGGCTTTTGAAGTAATCTTCTGTTTCCTAAACATCAGTAATTAGCTACATGGATTAACATAAGTTAATTATCCATTAAGCAATTTATTACAGACTTTAAGGAGACATATAGACAATGACATTACTTCGCCCAAATTTCATCTAAATGTTAATATTTCTTTTTGATCCCGGAATTAACAGAATACAGCCCTAGACAGGAACCATTTGGTTACATTGTTAAATTCGAACAAGATATAGGTAAACATAGACTACTACAATCACTATCTTCTCCAGTTCTTTAACACTACAAGTTTACATTTCAAAGTTCAAGTCTATCTAACATTTCTTTGATAGCTACTTGTAAGGAATATCCCTAATTACCATTTACATACTTTCCTGATATGTCTTCAAAGGTAGAATTTGGGTCATTTACCTTGCTAGTTGCTTAATCCTCTGTCATAGTTGCCAACGCCAGTTGTCACAGTTGAGGGAAACTCTACCTGTATTTCCCCCAGTGTTCCACTAAGGGCACCCACACTCAAGCTTTCCAGTGTTGCCTTTTTTGGGTGAAGATTCGTGTCTCTCTCCCTTCTGACCAGGGATTCCCAGGCTCTGTAGTTTCCTACCTTTGTTGTGTTATTCCCAATAGATATGTTACCCAAGGACACTCAGTTGCTTTCTGTTCAGAGACAGTTAACAGTGTGACTGACCATGGTTATAGATACCACACAGCTCTTTTTATGCAATCCTATTTCATTGTTAGGGTAAAAGCACTCCAAAGAAAACATATTAAGACAAGAGCCCACATGCATGCTAATAAGCTTATCAAAGAACCCCTCAATCCTTCCATGGACTATGGCAGAAGCAGTCCTACAAGACCACATGCACACGGTTTTCTTTGTAGTCACAAGTTTAGCACAGCTTCAGCTCAAAACAGGCACTCAATCTTATGGTGCCTCAGCAGGCCCAGTCCTTCCACCCTACTCTAAAGATTGGGGGTCTCCTTGTACAGGCTTTCTGTCTGCTTGCTGGATCAGTAAGAAGGCACTGAGACAGTTTAAAACCAGGCTATTTATCCAAAAATCCTTTTGTTGCCTGTTGGTCCTTGGAGAATCCAGTTTGAACTACTATATGTATATCTCTTCAGGGAAGTGGTTTCAAAGGGCTGATAACAGAGGAAGTATCGTAGTACCCCATCCTATTAGCTGTACATACAACTACAGTGGACCCATTTGTCCAGGATATTACAGGATATTGTCAGTCTGTCATGCCAGGGTTTAAGCTCCATGGGAACAGGACCCATTTGACATCTAAATCATGTTGTATTCTATATTACATAAACCAAGGAAAATCCCCCTCCAAGGCAAGTTCTGTGACCTAAACTATGAAGGTTAGTCTCCCCCCTCCTCGGTGCTCTAACTATTCTAATTCATTTTATAGCCGTGGCCTCCTATTTGAAAACAACAGCTTTTGCATATTTAAGAATTTGAAAATGTCACTCTAATTATTTGAATCTTTTTGAAGAACTCATGCCCTTTATGTAACATGATATGTAGTGTTACTCACCAGAAAGTTCACAATTATCCATCCAGCAAAGGAGGATGGAAGAAGGTGACAGCCATATTCTTGGTTCTATGTCAGCCCATGTTCCAGTAATGATAGGTGTAAGTTTACTATACACTGGACACTTGTTTATCATTTTCTGAGTGTTGTGCTTAAGTGACTTTCAAATCTTGAATGCCGTAGTGATTGCGAAAGCTATAAGTCAGCAATATGACAAATCAAATTCAAACCTTCGTAGTTGGCAAGCCATTCATAGTCTTTGTTTAATCCTGAGCTGATGGTGTCAAATTTGCAGATGAACTGAAGCTCAGCAGTTTCTCTTTGAAGTCTGGTCCTGAAGTTTTTTTGCTGCAGGATGGCCACCTTAAGGTCTACTATAGTGTGGCCAGGGAGGTTGAAGTGTTCTCCTACAGGTTTTTGTATATTGCCATTCCAAATACCTGATTTGTGTCCATTTATCCTTTTCCGTAGAGACTGTCCAGTTTGGCCAATGTACATAGCAGAGGGACATTGCTGGCATATATTGCATTGGTGGACGTGCAGGTGAATGAACCGGTGATGGTGTGGCTGATCTGGTTAGGTCCTGTGATGGTGTCACTGGTGTAGATATGTGGGCAGAGTTGGCATCGAGGTTTGTTGCATGGATTGGTTCCTGAGTTAGAGTTACAACAGTGCGGTGTGCAGTTACTGGTGAGAATATGTTTCAGGTTGGCAGGTTGTCTGTGGGCAAGGACTGGCCTGCCACCCAAGGCCTGTGAAAGTGCGAGATCATTGTCCAGGGTGGATTGTAGATCCCGGATGATCCCTGAGTTTTAGCCATGTTCATGTGAAGAAGTTCTAGTACGTCCAGCACACATCTGCCAGACTTTTAATAATAAGAGCAAGCATATCATCTGAAGCTAGGAAATGGAAGCTAATACTGTAACTAATCAGCATAGGGATAATGGTCATGCATTGAAAAACTCATCAGTTCACCAAGAGGAAAAGTGGTACAAAGAAAATAGTGAAGGGCCTAGGACCCAGGCCTGGGAAAAATTTAGTGTTAAATCATACAAATTAAACAAACTAGTTACTGAATGAATGCCTGCAAAGATGGAGAAGACAGATAAGAAACTAGCCAGAATCTGAAAAACAAGCCACAGATAATGACAAGTGAGGTCTTAGTCTAGAAAAAAACAAAAATTAAGCAGCTCTGGATTTCTTGTCTCCGTGATCCGCAGATTACAAGTAAAAGGTGTTATTTTTGCCTATCAACGCTGCAAACGCAGTCAAGGTCTCTGAAAGATAAAGTGAGTTATTTTCTTCTTTCTTCAGCACCAGTAATAAAGGTTCTGCAAGCTGAACTGAGCTTTCACCTATACCTGCCACAACCCCGTTGTCCTCCACTTGGACCCTTAATGACACCTGTGCAACACTGTCATCTTCCACGGTGTCTCACAGGTATTACTGATTTGAATTTGGTACAAAAATGTGGTGATGCAAAAAATTAGAAACCGTAGTTCACTCCATTTTAGCTATATTTGGGTTTGCAGAACTACCCGACGTAAAGTGCAGTAAATGTATCTGCATCACTCAAGTCAGCAAATGTCACTCTGAATTAGAACAGGGACTGGTCTGCTAAATAAAAGTGTGCTATTTTTAAACAGGCGCTTTTCAGAGTAAAGCTGCACTTTCACTATTTTAATAGGTACATTCAAAAGAGTAAGCAATGGGGTCACTGGGAGTGATTTTTGGAATAAATAATTAGTACCTGGAAATGAGCATTTTGAAGGAACAGACATATTCAAACAGTATGTTACCTCAAAAATATGTCTTGCAAAAGACCCTTTGGCCAAAGTGTTGTGCCAGTGTGGTCTGCCCCTCTCATGGCCTGTGGCTGCAGGGCCTGGAACTGACCAGCCCTGTTCTGAAGTGGAACCCCTTTAGGAACCAGTGTTTGGGATTGACAGTTTGCAGATAGGATTATGAGATCATGAGAGTCTCCAGGGGAGTATGAAGGGGGCTGGGTGTGTGTGAGGAGCATGCAGGAGTCAGGGCAAGGGGCTGGGGGTGTGTATGGAGGTGCAGGAGTCAGGGCAGGGGGCTGGGAATTGTGAGGGGGTGCAGGGGACTGGGGGGGTGGAGGGTGCAGGAGTCAGGGCAGGGGGTAGGGGAGGTGTGAGGGGTGCTGGGGAGTTCAGGAATAAGGCAGGGGGCTGGGGAGGTGTGAGGGGGTGTAGGTGTCAGGTTGGGCAGAGGGCTGGGGGTGTGGGCTAGGGTCATGGGGGTGCTTATGGCAGGGGACTGGAGGGGATATGCCCTGATTCCAGCCCCTTTCCCAAGGCCCCACCCCTGCCTCTTCTCCTCCTCCTCCCCCGAGCAGTGAGCACGCTGAGGCTCTGCTCTTCCCCCTCCCTCCTGCCAGCAAACACCTGATCAGCAGCAAGGAGAGGGGGGGGGAGGGGAGGGAATTGGCTGCCAGCAGAGCCTTCCCTGCAGCAGCAGGAGCTGGCAGCACCAAGCTTCTGCCCCCCAGGAGAGAGCCACTGGTGCCATGGTAAATCCAGTACTGTCTGAAATGGACTTGGATCTGGCACTAGTTCTTTCTTGGGATGGTGAAATAGTCTGCCAGCCTACTATTGTCATTTCATAAATACTGCCTCATTTAAACTTACATTTATTACCTCAAAAGAATGACAGTATTTGAACTATAACATAAGAACTGTCTTCTGTTAGGAGTATAAAAGTGTTGAGGCTGAATTTAGGATTAGAAGAGATGCTACTGTGTTGTCGTTTTCTATAGTAAATTATTTTGGTGTGCTAAAGGCATTCCTGTAGTTGCATAGCAACACAGACATTGCCATGCCAGAACAGTGGTCTATCTGGTCAAGTTGGTCAGTTCTATATACTTAAAAAGAAAGTGCAGGAAATTCTATGCAAGAAAATTATAGAATAGCCTGCTCATTGGGGAAGTTTCTTCCAAACCTCCATGAGTTAGTGGTTGATCTATGCCTGAAACATGAGGGCTAATATTCCTTCTAAAAATGTTTGTGTGCATGTTTTCCAGTATAAATATGGATGTTTTTATCCATGTAAATCCTTCTTGAATTGTACCAAGCTCTTAGACTCAGTGAGATACCCAGAGGAAACTAGGCTTTGTAGACTTTTATTTAAAATCCTTTTTCCCAGTTTTAAATCCACTGTCTTTCAATTTCATTGAATGTCCCAGTAGTCAATTATGAGGGGATAATAGGAACGTCCATTGACCATCACTGTACCTTTCACTATTTTGTTATATATCCCTTTGATGTGTCTCTTTTAACTAAACAATCCCAATCTTTTCAGTCTCTCCACATGTGAAAGTCCCTTCATGTCTGTTAATCATTTTCTTTACTTGTCTTTGAACCCTATCAGTTTCTGCTATCTCTTTTGGCGATTGGGTGACCAGAACTGAACAAAATATCCCAGATGAGGCCATCCCATTGTGTTTGTTTTGAATGGAATTATGATCTTTTTAGTATTATCACATTCCTCATGCACCCTAAAATGTTGGATTTTTTTTATAACTACTGCACATTCAGCAGATATTTTCACTGACCTATCAACAAGGAAGTCCATCCCTTTGTCCTGAGTTACAGTTCATTTAGAACTTTGTAACTGGTATTAGCGCAGATCTTTCCTTCCAGTACGCATGATCTTCCATCTGTAAATGTGGAATCTACCATTGTGCTGCTACTTGTTCTCTAGAGCCACTTAAACAACTGAATACCAATTTTGCAAAGATTTTCAAAATTTTAAATCATGTTCTTCCAAAAAAAACACGATTTCAAAATATTTGACATATTCCAACAGTTTCTGATTGAACTGAACAAAATATCGAATCAATCTGACAGCAGCAGCATAAGTCCAAGAGTGGCCATCTTGCATCTACTTGTCAGTGGGCATGGAAGGGAAGATAAGTGTTTGTTCCCCAACAGACACACTTAAAAAAAACACAACTCCAAACCAGACTAAAACAGACAAAAATAAACCCTCCCAGTGCATAGCGGAAGGGAGGGAGAGGAGGGGGTGTGCAGCAGGTGGTGATGGAGGAAGCACATGAGTGTATCTCCTTGGCAGCCCAAAGGCAGAGGGAAAGAGTTGTACTACACCATCTTGGAGTCAGATTGGCTTCCAGCAATTGCCCTGAAGTGAGGAAGGGACTCCCATTTTAACAACAAGCAGGAGTGAGGGAGCAGGGTTCTGGGGAGCCATCTCTGGAGGAAGCCTCAAGCTGTGTGACAAGATGCCACTAACACTGTTTTGCTGACTGCAGCATCACCTTTGATCCTCGATCCCCTCTTCTTTCTCATTCTCAGGTGCTTCCCCCCACCCCCCTCAGAAACCCTTAGCCCACTCTCGGACATTGCTGCAACTGGGCTCCTTTATGGTGTACACTACAGAGCTTTTCAACTCCTTGGAGGGGGAGAGGGTAGCTCAGCAGGCAAAGAGGGCAGCCATGGAAGAGTAGGGGTGCTGCAATGTTCAGTGAAAGAATTATCAGCCTCAAATCCTTGTTCTGTGCCGTGAAAGATTTGGGGAGGGGTATATGGTTCAGCAACCCTATAGGGAACTCCACTAGCAGATGGGCCAAGGTGCACTGTGTATGACATATCCAGACCCCTCATATTGAAAATTCCAGCCCAGGAGCTGAAATTGCAATAGTCTGTAAGCCAAACCACTGAGATAAAGCCCAAAATCAAGTCCTTCACCCCAGAGATGCTGTTTGAGCCAATTATATGCCCCCACCACCACCACCCCAGTACTTGTGAGTACACGCATCCAGTCATGGAACAACTCATGGCAATGTGACAAAACCCAGTCCCCAATTACAAGTGGCAGCATGCATCAATCACAAGTTACAGTAGGAAGACAATTTTTTAATGACATTTTTGGGGGAAACCTAGAATTATTTTTAAATCATGCAACTTACCTTTCACTCCATGACTCCCACTGCAAATCTCCATAGCTGAGGGGAGAGGGATAGCTCAGTGGTTTGAGCATTGGCCTGTTAAACCCACAGTTGTGAGTTCAGTCCTTGAGGAGGTGAGCTAAATATGGGGCAAAAATCAGCACATGGTCCTGCTAGTATAGGCAAGGGCCTGGACTCAATGACCTTTCAAGGTTTGTTCTAGGAGATAAGATATCTCTGTTAATTTAAAAAAACTTTTCAAATGGGAAATGTAATCAAAAATGGGAAATTTCAAAGAAAACAACATATACTATATACAAAATATAGTGAACAACACAGTGTCCTAATAAAGAAATTTGACAATGAATCATGTTTTCTGTCTTTCAGTCAGTTTTTAATCCACAGCGGTACTTTACCTTTCACTCCATGACTCCCACTGCAAATCTCCATAGCTAGGGGAGGGAGGCAGAAGAGGGTGGGTACTTCCTGCATCTCTCTTTTTGACTGTTTTCGCTTGTAACATGGCTACCTTAGTATATGTTGCCTTTGAAACCAGTCTGCAGCCCCCTTTGCCCCTATCCTACCCCCAAACTGACATTCTAATGCACAGAAGGAGTTTTCACGCAAGATAATTCTGGCAGCATCAATACTAACTTATGCAGTAACTGTCTGTGGGTTTTGTGGTGGAATTTCTGGGTCCATTCTGTCCATCCCCGCTTCCCAGACCAGAAGGCAACAAATCCACAGAGGGGTCCTTCTGCAACTTTCAGGGGGAGGAGAGAGAATGCCGTCTCAGCATCTCTCTTCCCACAAACTACTCATGTTCAGTGCATGCCAAGCAATTTTGGCTGTTACAGTAGTTACATGGCGTCAGTTTCCAAAATAACTGAACTGCTCACCCAGGGCCGGCTTTAGGCCTATTCCACCAATTCCCCCGAATCGGGCCCCGCGCCTAAGAGGGCCCCGCACCCAGTGAGAATCCCTTCCCTGGCTAGAGGCACCTTTTTAATTTTTACTCACCTGGCTACGCTTCGGGTCTTCAGCGGCACTTTGGTGGCGGATCCTTGGCTTGCTCTCAGTCTTCGGTGGCACTTCAGCAGTGGGTCCTTCAGTGCCCCCGAAGACCTGGAGCGAGTGAAGGACCCACTGCTGAAGTGCTGACGAAGACTCAGAGCACCGCCCAGTGAGTACACACTCCATGTGTTTTTTTACGTGTGTGTGTTTTGGTTTTTTTAGTCATCCCTGATGGGGCCCCGTCGAAACTGTTCGAATTGGGCCCCGCACTTCCTAAAGCCGGCCCTGTGCTCACCCCTTCGTGACTTCCTTGAGGGTATCTCATTTAGGTCCCAGCAGGGCTGACCTTACCATGAAGCAAATTGAAGGGGGCACCACTAGGACCCAGAGTGTAGAAAATTGTGTCTTCTGCTGGTGCATATGTATTCTCTCTGCTCTAGATGCACAGAGATGGTGGAGTGCTGTGCTGGAGGAAGGAGGGTACAAGAGACATAACAGGCAGGCAGAAGAAAAGGTGAGAGGGAATAACAGAAAGCAGCAGGAGCTGCAGGGACAGAGAGAGAGGAGGAGGAGCCTCTTATGTACCTCTCTAGCACCCCCAAGAGCCTGGACTGATTAACTCCAGCTTCTCAGGGAGTTTCCTAATTCCTGCTGCTTCCCTGAACTCACCTGAGGAGAACAGGTAATCAACTGAAGTAGTAGGAGTCAGGCCCATAAGATGCTGATATCTCCCTCACTCAGGCCTTGCTACCAGCCTGCTTATTTGTCCCCTTCAACTGAGTGTTGAGCGTCACTGTAGCTGGCACAGAACAGGAGTCATGAGTGAAAGAAGAAAGTACCCCTCTGGGGCAGCATTCAGAAAAGGAAGGAAAGCAAAGGAAGCTTTCTATCTAAGCACGAAGGAGCTCTTCTGAGATACATAGACACAAATGTTCATGGTGAGCCTTCTGGCCCCAGTGAGGATGTGAGTGGTGACGGGATGCCTGATCTTCCAGTTAGTCAGAGTGCAGGTGACCTGGCAGATACTGCAGCATCCATATCTCCATCTCAAATGGATGTAAACATGCACATTTCTGAAGAAAAGTGTAGATCAGAGAAGAGTGTGGTGGAGGTGCAAGAAACAGCTGCTGCTGCATTTAGTTCCTTAAGTCTAGATGATCCAGGACTGTGGACCCACCAGAGCAGTGGCCTGAGGGACTTCCTTGTACTGCATGGGCCTCAGCAAGTGAAAAACTTCATTTTCCCCAAAAACAATGAAAACAGAAGTTTCCATCAACATGTTAATGGCATGAAATCCCCAATGGTGACAAAGTGGAGGGGCCATGGCTTATATACTCAAAAAGCCAGAATGATGCATACTGTTTTTGTTGCAAACTCTTCCAGTCTAATATTCCATTCACATTGGGTTCTACAGGAATGGAAAATCTGGCTAGAAATCTGACATGCCATGAGAAGGCAGCAAATCACCAGAGAGTATTCCATAGGTGGAAAGAGCTTGAGATGAGACTAAGCTTAAGGGCCGCCATACATGATCAGCATCAAGAGAAGATTTCAACAGAATCTCTTTACTGGCAAAATGTTCTGAAAAGGCTCATTGCCATTGTGAGAATACTTGCTACCCAAAACATAGCACTGTGTGGCACTTCAGATCAGCTGTATGTGCCAAACAATGGAAGCTTCCTTAAAATTGTAGAGCTGATGGCTGAGTTTGATGCTGTACTCCAGGAGTATCTAAGAAGAGTCACCACCTAAGAAATGTACACACGCCACTCCTTTGGAAAAACAATTCAAAATGAGATCATACAGTTACTGGCAACAACAGTCAAACAGAAGATTGTGGCAGATCTGAAGTCAGCCAAATATTACTTATAATAATGTTATTCTGCACTGCACCACTGACATCAGCCATACGGAACAAATTACTTTAATGGTGTGTTTTGTAACAACAACAGAACCTAGTGAAAATGTCCCTGCAATGGCGACTATCAGAGAGCATTTTCTAGAATTTATTGACATTGATGATACTACAGGAGCTGGTATAAGTGTCCTCCTTAAAAAGCTGGAAGATATGGGAATTGCGATAGCTGACATGAGAGTTCAGGGCTACAATAATGGTGCCAACATGAGAGGACAGAACAGAGGAGTGCAGACACAGATCTGAGAGTTAAACCCTCGAGCTTTTTTTGTCCTGTGCAGTTCTCAGTCATTGAACTTGGTGGTCAGTGATGCAGCATCAGCTTCTAGTGAGACTGCTGAATTTTTTAATGTAATTCAAAGCATCTATGTATTTTTCTCTGCATCAACTCATCAATGGCAAATTTTGAAGCAACATCTGGGAACATCCTCTCTGACATTGAAACCACTGAGTGCCACATGATGGGAAAGTCGAGTGGAGACGATAAAGCCTATCAAACACCAAGTTGGGAAGAGAGATGATGACATAGTTGCTATTATGGAGGATAATGCTATGACAGAAACTGTTCGTGGGAGAACAGTGGCAGAGGGAAATGGAATCACCAGAAACATGCATAACTTCAAATTTCTGTGTGGCTTAGTGTTGTGGTATGACATACTGTTTGAAATAAATGTTGTAAGCAAGAGATTCCAAGATGTTGACCTTGATATATCTGCAGCAATGGAACAACTGGACAAAGCAAAGTCATACTTATAATCTTACCAGTCAGATGAGGGATTTCAAAATAATCTGAAGAATGCACAGAAGTTGGCAGAGGAACTTCACACTGAAGCTATTTTCCCACCAATTCAAGAATATAGGACTCACTGAAGAAGACATTTTGATTATGAGGCACAGAATAATCCCATGAGAGACCCCAAACAACAATTCAAAGTTGAATACTTTAACCAGGTGCTAGATTGTGCAGTACAGTCAGCTGAAGAACGTTTCATGCAGCTCAAGGAACACAGCAGTATATTTGGGACGTTGTATGATATCCAAAACTCCTCACTATTCCTGAAGAAGACCTACACCAGCAATGCAGATCACTAGAGACAGTGTTGACACATGATGACATGCGCAATATTGATGCGAGTAATTTAGGTGATGAACTGAAAGCCCTTTCAAGATGCATTTCAGCAGGATCAACTCCAAAACCTATTCTGGAATATATATGCACAAATAAGATGACCACCCTCTTTCCAAATGTTTTTGTTGCTCTGTGCATACTTCTAACACTTCCTGTAACAGTTGCTAGTGGAGAACGCAGCTTCTCCAAGTTGAAGTCAATAAAAACACATCTATGCTCCACAGTGACATAGGAAAGGCTGGTCGGCCTTGCAGCCATCTCAACAGAGCATGATCTGGCCCAGACTGTGGACATTCAGGAAGCAGTTCAAACCTTTGCAACCAAGGAGGCACGGAAAGCACCACTTTGATTATTCAAACAGATAAAAATACCAGTGTTTACTATGCAGACAAGAAAAGTTACATTTGCTGTTCAGGCATTTGAAAGTTAAGTGTTACTTAAAATTTTTGAACAAGGCATTTCAAGTTGTTATTGGGGTAGGTAGCAGAGCAGTACCATGAGAGGAGTAGAAAAGAAAGAGGGCAGAATTGAGACCTTTCAAAGTTTTGGCCCAAGCGAGGGGACATGGGGGCGTCATTTGAGCTCCCTGCCTCAGGTGCCAAAATGTTGTGGTCTGTCCCTGGGTCACAGGCTTCTAGCTGTCTTCTTTCTTGGGACAGAGTCTACACTGTCACGCTGGGGATTTAGGCTGCAGTTCACTCTGATCACCAAGCAAGTCTGACTTTAGTTCAGCATCTGCAATCCAGTTGTCTCAGGCTATGTCTACAGAGCAATTAAACACATGCAGCTGGCCCAGGTCAGCTGATCCGGGCTGTGAAATTGCTCTGTAGATATTCGGGCACAGTCTAGATCCTGAGCTCTGGGACCCCAGCCCAAGCACGAATGTCTACACAGCCATTTTAGAGCTCTGTAGCCTGAGCCCCATGACCTAGTCAGCTGACCTGGGCCAGACATGGGAGTTTAATTGCTGTGTAGATGTGCCCCCAGGTCCAATGGCAGGGTTAATCAGTGACCAGCCAGCATTAGTAAGAAAAATTATTATTATTCAGAACAAAAGCATTAAAGAGAAAATATATATTTTAAAAAACAATAGAACAACTTACATGCAGGTCTTAGCTTACCAAGCAGCCATCCATCTACTAATGGAGACCCTGTTCAGAACAAAATACTTCAAACTCTTCCTACAAGGTCTGTCCTTGGATCCAGTGAAAACAACCTCTTTCCTTATGGCAGGCTGGTCACTTTATACAGTTTTCTTCTTTATCAGGTCTTCTAAAACATATCAGACCAATCTATGCAATTTCCCCCGGGGGTTTGGCTCCTCCAGACTTGCTACCTGACTAGTGATTTCCATTAATTCCTCCTCTCCCATTGATGTTTAGTTCCTGCAGGAAACTTCTGTGATTCCCCTATGGAGACAGAATACAATCCATAATATCTGTCACACATTGTTTCCTGCGCTTCTAAATATGGAATCTGATTGGATTAGATATTACAAAAAATTTCAGATTTTAGTTACCAAGATGTGTGTCTTGCCTGTCGCTTATAACTAAGGGAACTGAGATAATTATGTGCTACTCACTTGTAGGATTTTCTGCCATTTTGGTGTTGGACATCTCTCTCTCCAGCCCCTTCTCCCAGCAGTTTATTGTGCTCAGGATTCTCTTTTTACTTTTTGGGGGCTTGCAGTATTGCATTTCAATTTGCAAAAGATTATATTACATTTTACTGTGTCGGTTCAGAGATATCCATCAAGCATTTTAGTCTACCAGAATTTGACTACTATAACTTGGTTATTTTTTGGAAGGCAAAGAGATGACTATCTACCTATTTTTCTTGTGTGGTAATATATCCACACTCACTCTCCCATCTCTTACAGAGCCCAATTCTGTTGATAAGAGTAAAGTTATGTGCTGAAATAAGCATAGACAATTGTAATATTTATTTCAGTCAGAAAAAAAAGTGGTATTTGAGAACTGAATCATTCTTTGTAATTCCTTGGGTCACATGACCCAATCTCCTAAAAGTGTTCTGCATTCTTTTTGGCTGGTTTGTCCGTTTCCAAGGTTTGCAACTGGGACTAAAACTTAAACAGGAAGTAATATTAATCTGGCATTTGAGCAAAGGGAATTACAGGTAATTTTGATTGTAGTCCTATTCCAAGAAGAAATTCTGGTTTGATAATTCAAATACTTTTATGCCGCCAAAGATTCTGTACATAGTTCTAAATTTGAATCTACATTAACAGTAACCAAGTATCTACTGGGGTTAAACAAGGATAGTTTGCTAAGAAATTGATCTTCAGCTAATGAAAGCCTAAATTTAGTGGTTTGTGCAATATCTGCCTGGAAATGTAGCAGTGTACTTCAAATCTTCCATTTGTTGGAAACTTAAGGTTTATTTTTACTCTCTTTTCTTTATCCTGTCAGCAGCTTAGATAAATGTGCAAGCTATCCTTTTTTTCGTGTAATTTATCGAATAAAGAAGATTTCTTGGACTAGGATATAACTGCTATCATGATTGATACCTTTATTGCCACACACTTGGCTCACTTATCAACTATTCTTTTCCTTGGGTTGCTGTTAGTCTTATAATATCCAGTTATATTCTTTGGACCACCGCTAGTCCCCAGAGAGAGAAATGTTGAGGATCAGGCAGGGTGTGACTGGGGTGGTGGGATGGTGCATGGAAAGATTTTCCACCTAGAGACTCATCCATGGCATGAAAACTCGAGAGACCAATTACTGTGGATTATAATTAGATCTTAATAAATTACTGCATATGTCTATCTCACACTAGCAGACATAGCATGTTGTTCTATGATCCTGCTAGATCTGTGCCCCTGCCTGGTAGGCAATAATGTGCTACATGAGGTTGTCTTTCATATC
Source organism: Gopherus evgoodei (assembly GCF_007399415.2). NCBI lineage: Eukaryota > Metazoa > Chordata > Testudines > Testudinidae > Gopherus > Gopherus evgoodei. The sequence continues at coordinate 191,557,265 of NC_044322.1, read as the reverse complement.
AAATGTAAAACTGAGAATTCAGTCACAGTTACCATTAAATATCCAATGCTACTTTTTGTAAGAGAAATAGGTGTTAAGTCCACTGTGTTGGCCAAATTCTAACTCATGTTAATATATTGTACATACTAAAATTTCCTCTGTAATTTGTCAAGCTGGTGCAATATTCGTTTGAATTTTTTATCTTAAAATATTGGGTATTATTTGTCTGGGGTTCAAGAGCTGCAGTGTTCTACCACAGAGGTGTTTGTATTTTCACTGGTGGCTCATATATCTTCTACCTCTTTCCACAGATCAAAGGGATATTGTGACACTTTATTAAGTAGTATGTAAAATGCTCTGAGATCCTCAGATGTAAAGCACAGTAAAATCCATTATTACATGTAAATAGTTTGATGATAGTTTTTTGTTTTTCTTTGAAAATGTGATGTATACAGTCATTAACAAAACACTCTTAAAGGTGCTTGGGAGTTGGATGTCTAGGCACTTTTAAAAATCTCAGTAGGTTCCTATCTGAATCCTTAGGTACCTAAATATCTTTGAAAATCTCATCATAGATACCTAAATTGCTTTTCAAAATAGGACTTAAGCACTCCTGAAAACATTACCCTCCTAGAGGTTTGGAAAGCACTAATTTGGGTCATTATTAAAACATGTTACTGCTCGGTTTCATTTTGCTTTTCAAACCTATACAAGATTTTTACCTCTTCTGAGCAGCCAGTTAATCAGACACTTGAACCACTCAATCCCTCACTGCAAAAATTAAACTAATTTATACATTTTTTTCTCCAGATAAGGACTAATTCTGCTCTCTGCTCATGCATATGGCTACCATTAAAGGGTAGAATTTGACTCTAAATGCTTGTCAAAAAATATCTGACTTGCTCTTCTAGTCAGATTTTGGGTAATTCTTTAGGTCTTATCAATTTATGGTATATCATTAAACCTCTGAATCTAGGGAGGAGAATTATAATGAATCACAGAAAACAAAGTATGTTAATGAAGATAGCCATCAGAGAACATTAATTCAGGTTAAGAAATGATGGAAATTTAAATTAAATTGTAAAGGGATCCTATTCTCTTACATAAGCAATCTGATTTTATAATTCATAGAACCATATGAGCTAGATATGTGAAAGGCAAATTAAGTCGTCTGCTCTATCCTCCTGCTAATGCAAAAATGATTGTAACTGAGCATAACTGTAGCAGTATTAGAGATCAGGACATGGACAGTCATGCTTAGTGGCTGGAGCGGGAGTCCAGCATAATGATTAGAGCAGAAGTCCAGTGCTAGAAGCCAGAGCCAAGGGTCACAGATGGAGTCAGGAGCCAGAGTCAGAGGCCCAATGCTAGAGCCCAGGGTCCAAATTAATGTCAGAGGCAAGAGCTGGAATTGGAGCTGAGGGTCAGAACCAGGTTACCTGAAGTGAGGCGAGTCTGGGAATGAGCAGGCGCAGGAGCTGTCACAGCCATAGGGAATGCTTTGAGCAGCTGCTAGGCTAAAGAGCTGGTGTGCCGACTCTTTCAACCAGTCAGGCAGCCTACTCAGCCAGATATGCTCACTGAGTGCCTGGAGAGTGGCTCTGCTTCAGGCCTGGATTCCTGACCAATATTTTTAGTGGGCCAGAGAAAGATGAAATAGAAGACCAATGAAGAACTATATTCTCCCATTTGTGTAAGACACAACAGCCACATGCAAACAGCAGTCAGATTTGGATGAGGAATGCTGAAGGAGGGGAACAGTGACATGTAGAGTTTATTTTTATTCCAAACCAGAGGCATCCATCTTTATGCCACTGCTGAGCCCTTGGACACACACAAGATTTTAGGGAATGTGGCCAACTGAGACACTCCAGGCAACATATTTCCTAAGAAAACATACTCAGTTTCTGGTGAGCACAACTAAATGCTGCTGAAAATAATAACTTCCAGTCAATTTCATGACTTGAGCGGGCCTTTGAAATTTGTAAGGGGAATAGTCCTGGCATCAGAGAGGTGAGCAGATAAAAATCTGTTCAGACTTGGTTGAATTATAAATCATTGAAAATTGCTATGTGCTTCCTGTGTTCTGTTCTACAGAGACTTGCTGCTAACATTGCTGAACATTTCATCTGCACTGAGCATGCTCCCTGGCATCTTGCTTCAACATGTTACGCAGAACTGAAGCTCCAGGCAAGACATAGACAAATTGATGCTGCTACCACTACCCCTGTAATCCCTCACCCCATCAATATACCAAAAGAATAGCATTAATTTAGCAAAGTTTTTCATATGCAATTTGTTTATGCAGTATCTCCTCTCTCGACTTCTCACTGTTACTTGATCCTCTGATGTTATTGATCCCACAGTCTCCTTTCTTTAGCTCCTCTTTTCTTGGAGTCTTGTCATTTCCAATTCACAGTCCATATTTGTCTTTCCAGTTCTTGTTACATGTACAGTTCAAGTTACAGCTAACTGAATAATTTAGATGCAAACTGTCTGGGATCTGTTCTAGACTCTTGAAGTTTAGGTTGGGATTACAGTTTGCAAAGAGTACAATTGCTTACGTTTTCCCTTTCTGAACATACTATATCACTGCCAATAAATCATCAGTATAGCGGTCTCTGGAGAAGCAATATAAAAAAAAACAGTTAAAAGGGACTTCATAATTAGATCATATGAATTTACAGAATATTCAGTTCATGTATGTTGCCCTCTCAATGTAAGCATACAATGCTACTGAGAGTTGTGTACACACATTTTAAGATGCAGATATATTCAGTTTGAGATTCCAGAATGGATTCATGACCAAGTTAATTGGTAAATAGTGTCATTTTTCTACCAAATTTTCACAAGGTCATTTTTGCTGAATGAAATTTGAACATAAATAAGCAGATAATGAGTAAATTCTATATTTACTTTAGAGATATGTAACAGAATATGCATATGAATAGAAAATTGAAACAAATACTGTATTATGAATACAAAAGTATTACATGATTTCTGAAACTACGGAAATTTATTCAATCAATATTGGTCTAATGAGAAATTATCTACTTTTGAATTTTGAGTATTTTAGCTTTAAAAAAAAATGTCAGCCTTTGGTGAGTTTATATCCTTTTTTTAGCATATAGTTTTTTATGGTGCTTTAGATTGCTTAGATATTTTATTTACAACTATCTTCATTACTGCAGGAGGTAGCTTAAGAAGTATGATTAGAGGTGACATTATTGGCTACTTAAATCTTCTCTTTACACTGTTTATGTCAAAAGCATTGTTACCAAACTCTGGACCATGGCAGATAGAATGTACCTTAGTGCATTCTCCCTTCACCCCTCCAGGCCCTGACGCTCAAGGAAGAGGATTCATTGAGTATGGAGCTGTTAAGAGATCTCCCAAATCAAATACAGATAATATGCATTGATGAGCATCAGTTTCCGCAATAAGAGGTAGTATTCCCCATCACTGTGTTGCAGCCAGTCAGTGGGCAGTAGCAACAGGTACATATGGCTGTGCTGGTGGTTTACAAAATCTGGGCTGGAACATCAGTCTTTAGTCTGAGGAGGAGGAAGAGAAATTTAAAAAATATATTCTATCATGTATATTTTGAAAGTAAAATAATATTTAAGCACCAAAATTCACTATTAGATCATATTTTGATCTTAGTTACCTCAGTGTAATCTTGATATCACTGATTTCAAAGGAGTTATTCCAGATTTATGCTGATGGAACTGAGATTAGAATCTGGTGCTTAGCTCTCACTTGAGCTTCATTAGTTCATAAGAGCTAAGTATTATTACTATTGTTAAGGAAATTGTAGAATGACAGCATAGCCCTGAACTCCAGGTTTTTATGCAGACAAAGAACAAACTACCACTTTACAGAGGTGAATCTGCAATCTAAAGAGTTTAAACCCAGAAAAATCATACTTGTAATTGTCTCTGAGGAATACATTACTGGGGCTGTTATCAACAGTGTTCACTATCTCCAAACACTTTCTTAACTAAAAGCCATGAATCTCTTTCAACAGCATTATTTGATTTCTCCAAATTGAATCTGCCTGTCTCCCCACTCTTTGTTCTCATTATTATGAGCTGGCAAGCTGCACAAGTAGTAAAGAATCAAAGCTGTAACTGCAGAACAGTATGACAGCATAACAGGCCACATCATTAAGTTTGCCTAATATAACAGACAGCTGTGGAAAGCAATTCCATCTACTAAAGTGAAAACAACCACAGTTTTTGAACATTAGGCTCAAAATGATGTGATATTGCTTTTTATATAATATACATTTTTATTTTAAAACTTATTTTAATTTTTAAAAATGTATTTTATACATCTAAATTTACTCTTCTGCTGGCCCCATGCAGTCCTCACCTTACAGCCCCCAGTTTTACAGGAGGACTAATCATTTCTAAAATTATACATCCCAGACTTTCAAACTCCCAAAAATAAATGCTTCTCTGCCTAAACTGATCACAAAATCTCATACCAAATCCCCCTTTTTCCTACTACAAGTTGTAGTGACTTGTGGATCAAAAGAGGGCTTATAATAGAATTCTGCTTTCAGCCTTAATGATAGACAGGCTATCTGTTCTTTCCATAACCCTAATAAATAATCTGAAGACTAGCTGATATCTTGAATTAAAGGGATGTTCCTGATACACTTGATCCATCACTTGAACCATCAGATAGTAACATTTAAAACATTTTATTCCTACCTAATTTAATTTTGCATGTATGACTGTGAAATCCAAATGTACAGTTTGCAATGCTTGGAATGGCACTCCGGATATTATGCATAACTATAAATATAATAACATTTCAAAGCTCTTGTTTAGCATCTTGCTAAAGCTATTTTCAAAATTTAAGTGCTGATTGAAAAATATTTATTTAATAGAGAACTAAACATACACAGACTGTTTTATGGCAGCCAGCATAACAGGAACACAATACTTTAAATTACTGTTCCATTAAGAATGTGAAGATGATTCAAAAGAACAGTTGTTATTGCTGTTAAAAGCCTTAATCATATTTATGTTTTCACACTAGTCTTCCCAGCAACCAGAACTTCAGCATGCACTAAGATTTAACAAGCTACAAAGTAAATTATCACAGTGTGTGTAGAACCATTTTCAAGCAAGTCACCGATGATTTTTTTCAAATTTCTGTTTGTCTTGAACCAACCAGGGAAACTGAACTCTATTATTCCATTCAAACATTCTCCAGCTCCTAAACATTTCCTTAACAGGAATTGTGACCCCCTATTCTATACTTGCTCTTTCTTCCAAACCTGCTAATCCTGGAAACTATGTAGTACAGTTCTCTAGTGTCATAGATATTTATACTGAATACATAGAACCAGGTTAAGCCTGGGTTTATTCCAGGTTCCACTGATATAAAATCTAGAACAATCAGTAATTTAGGGCAAACTACATTACAGGACTGTTGTAATAATCTCAAAACCAAGTGTTATAAACGCAGGAAATTCATATTTAAGGTTAAACTTAAATTTAGAAAATATTGAAACATTATCAGACCTTAATTTGTTTGGATTTCTTTGAAATTTAACGTTCTCTCATGGGTTTGTCATGCTTGATTCTGTCATTTGCTCATCTCTGTAATGTATTTTATTTTTCATTGCTGGTATGTACTCTCAACATTAAACCCATCTTATTTTAGTTTTGGTATGAAAATTTCCTTTTTTTAATTAGAAATTTCATATATGAACAGTAAACAGAAAGCTAAAATAGTACAGTGATATCTCTAATTATTTAAAGATAGGATGTATCCACCTTAAATAATTTTTTTCAGTATTGCTGATCCCAAACATTAAAAAATTGAGTCATGCACCTAAAAATCATGTGTTTGACTTAAAAATAATCAGATATTTTAAAAATAAATTTGGGATTCTTGTTTGCCATCTGGGTTCCAACGCCCATATCTATGAAGGTATTTATGCCCCTAATTTCCATGTATTTTTGTGGGTCTAAACCTTCTAGGGTACACTCCTTTCAAGATTTTCTCTGCAACCCTGAGGGCTAGAAACATTTTTTTTAAATGAAAGCTGTGAGTCTCATATATTAACATGACTCTAGGAGCTGAGGCTTAAGTAGAACATCAGCTGTCATGAGACTGCAGATGAAATCGGGAGAGATGGCAACATTTTTTTTATATATTCTGGCTGCTTTATGTCACTCTGGAGCAGCACAAAACATACCGGGCAGTTAAGCTGAGTGTACAGCTGCATTGGCATGGCCAGACCAGCACAAAGCAGCTGCAGTGTATACACCAATTCCCTTACCCTCCTGTTCCCCAGATTCTCCTGCACTCCCTAAATTCCCTCTGCCTCCTCTATCTGCCTACATTCTACTGCCTACACTTCCCAGTTGCATCCTTCCTCTTGCACTCCACATTTCCCTTTCCACATGGATCTACTCACACCCCTGGTTTCTGCCTTCCTTCTACCCTCTCTTTTTAGTAGGGCAGGTACAATGGGTAACTTTTGAAAAGAAATATTTAGGATTAGTCATTAGTCATTTTTGCCCTTAATTTTCATAATAGAAAGGTTTTTTTCCTGTCAGCAGAGGCTAGTGCATAAAATCTTCTGCATAAATTTCTTGGAGTCTGCCTCTTTCAAAATAGCTGCCATCTCCCATTTTTCTCTGCCATATCTGCCTTCACTTAAGATGTCCTATTTCAAAATGGCCATTGCCTCCCATTGTTTCCAGTGAGTGAAGCCAGCAGCCATCTTTGTTGAGCAGTTTCTGGACTCAGTCTTACTGAGAACCTTGGGAGATAGCTGATTTTCTCAAAATGACCACCTCATTGTGGGCAAGTTATGACTTTAGTTCCACTGAGAAAAATGGTAGATACCAGCCCCTTTTGATATAGGGAAGTTCTACTTGGAATTCATCAAGTGTAGCCTATGCATAAGCTTACAGTGAGTTTTAATGCCAAGGGAAGTTTGAAGCATTTGGGTTGATCTATTATTAAGATCCTTCAGCCGAAACATTTGACTCAGTGTGGTAATTTTTTTAAGGACCCATTTTTAAATTAATTTTAATTCAAACTAATCAACCAATTTACTTGTAAGTCTTCAGAAAATTAATTCAATACTCAAGAGTAAGTGCTTTAATTTTGGAGAAGATAACTGTATTCTTCATACAGAGTGGTTTCATCTTTGTTATAAGTGCAAAATATAACTCATCTTTAAGTATGGAACCACAAACAGCGCTTCTTTCATAGAATAAAAGAAGCAGCGTAACCCGCACAAAGGTTGTGCTTGTGATCACTCCATTACGACCACTGCTATGCCAGAATCAAATGAAGTTAGAGTGAGTTCAACTTTTGAGTCTATGCTGTTGAAATTGGGCAAACTGAATTTGTACCTCCTTCCAGTTAGAAAAGATCTGCCCCTACTGCAAGGAGCCATGGTAAGTACTCATTCACAAGAACTTCACAAAGCTGACTCTTCAACAGCAGAGACTGCCCCATGTTCTGAGAAGTGAAATTCAGTCTGGTGAGGAGGGGCAGACAAGGCCTCTGCTCCATTTTAGTCCAATTGAAATGATATCTTGAGGACTTAAATGGAATGTAATGCACAGGCTTTGTGCTAGCCTCTGTGGAGGTATGAATTTCCCCAGAGAGAAGTATCCCTCTCTAGGGGTCACAATATACTGCATTAGGCAGTCCTCAGCTGCCGCTTTCCTAGTGGCAGAGTCTGATTTGTTCTTTTCAGTCCCATTTAACAGGAAGTAAGGCTTGATACAAATCAAATGAACAGATAACATCAAAAATAAATGGGTATTTAGAAATACGTTTAGCTGAATGCCAGGATGAGTGGGAAGTCTTTCTTAATTCTCCATGAGAGAGTATTGAAACAAACACTGCAAGTATTATTTTTATTGTCACTGCTTCCTTGAAGGGATGTAAAAAAATGTGTGGTTTTAATTTGATTACTCAAAATTGTGTAATAAATGATAGAAAGAAATATATTTAAACCCTTGAGGGTCATACATTGTGTGCATTCAGGAAGTATAAATATTCACACAGTATCTGCTATGGTTTGTGAAAATTCTTTGTCACTTTGATAGTCCTTCATTGGAAGTCCATAGGACACTAAAGGGGTTAAAGGTCTGTAGTAAGCTCCAAGAAAGCATGCTTGTAAAAGGTGGGATTTTCGTAAGTGCTCAGGGTTGGTCTAACTGAGCCCACTAAAAAGGGTAAATGGGATGACCTAGGTAATTATTGTCATGTCAGCCTGACATCAATCCCAGACAAGATAATAGAGCAGTAGCTCCTGGACTTGATTAATAATTAACCGAAGAAGGGTACTATAATTAATCAACATGTGTTTATGGAAAATAGATCCTGTCAAACTAATTTGATACCTTTTTCTGATGAGATGACAAGTTTAGCTGATAAAGGTAATAGTGTTGACATAATATCCTTAAGCTTCTGTAAAGTGTTTGACTTGGTACCGCATGACATTTTGATTAAAAAAATAGAACAATATAAAATTAACATGATACACTTTAAATGGATTAAAAACTGGCTAATTGATAGGTCTCAAAATGTAACTATAAATGGGGAATTGTCCATTTCCAGTGGAGTCCCAGATGGATTGGAGCTTGGCCCTATGCTACTTAACATCTTTATCAGTGACCTGGAAGAGAACATAAAATCATCACTGATAAAGTTTGAAGGTGACATAAAAATTGAGGGAGTGGTAAACAATGAAGAGGACAGGTCCCTGATGTAGAGCGATCTAGATAGCTTGGTAAACTGGGCACAAGCAAACAATATGTATTTTAATACAACTAAATGTACACATCTGTGAACAGAGAATGTAGACCACATTTACAGAATGAGGGACTTTGTTCTGGGAAGCAGTGACTGAAAAAGATTTGAGGATCATGATGGATAATCAGCTGAACATGAGCTTCCAGTGTGACGCTGTTGCCAAAAGAGCAAATGTGATCCTAGGCTGCATAAACTAGGGAATCTTGAAGAGTAGAGGTTATTTTACCTCTGTATTTGACACTGGTGTGACCAGTGCTGGAATGCTGTGTCCAGTTCTGGTGCCCACAATTCAAAAAGGAAGTTGATAAATTGAAGAGAGTCAGAGAAGAGCCATGATAATGATTAAAGGATTAGAAAACATGCCTTATAGTGATAGGCTCAGGGGGCTATATCTATTTAATTTAACAAAGAGAAGGTTAAGGGGTGACTTGATTATAGTCTATAACAGGGGTCAGCAGCCTTTCAGAAGTGGTGTGCCGAGTCTTCATTTATTCACTCTAAATTAAGGTTTTGCGTGCCAGTAATACATTTTAATGGTTTTAGAAGGTCTCCTTCTTTAAGTCTATAATATAGAACTAAACTATTGTTGTATGTAAAGTAAATAAAGTTTTTTAAATGTTTAAAAAGCTTCATTTAAAATTAAATTAAATTGCAGAGCCCCCCAGACTGGTGGCCAGGACCCAGGCAGTGTGAGTGTCACTGAAAATCAGCTCGTGTGCCGCCTTTGGCATGTGTGCCATAGGTTGCCTACCTCTGGTGTATAAGTACTGTAATGAGATGGTGTAGGTCCCTGCCGCCTCAGACAGAGACGAGCCCCTCTGGATACCGGAGTGGGCGGAGCCAGGGAGCTCTGAGCTCACCCCCCAGAGGGTCAGGCATGGCACAGGAAGTATAAAAGCCTGACCTCAGAGCTCACTGGGAGAGCAGCCACCGGGGAGACCAGATGCCTCTGATCTACCTCCTGGTTGGGAAGCCCCAGCAACCTGCAGCAGACCCAAGGGCTGGCCAGGCCTGCCTTAGGCCAGCAATCCAGAGGAGTTGCCGAGCCTGCCCTGGCCAGCTATCCCCAGGAACCCATGGTGTTGGACCCCCCCCCCCCGCCCCCCGAGGACACCACCCTGACCCAGGTACCTCTAGAGGGGGAGTCTGGAAGTAGCCCGGGGGCAGCCGACCCTAGTCTGGCTGCAGCACTGCCAGAGCCAATGTCAATGTGTTGCGGCCAGGATCCCCACTGACACAGCATCAAGTCTTCTGCCGCAGCTAGGGCCCCAGGCTGGGACGCAGTGGAGTGGGAAGGCCTGCATCCTCTCTGCCACCCAACTCACAGGTGGCCATCTCCCCCTCTTCCAGGCCTTCAGACCCAGGGCCTGGGCCCACTGTGTTTATACTGTTACTGCTCAGCCCCTGCCTGAGAACCTGACTCACCAGTGCCCCGCCCTGACCTTGGGTTTGGGCTGATGACTAACTGTGTAGTTTCAAAGGCTGCGGAGGAAGACTAATTCCCCTTAAGACATCTTCCCAAACTTAGTGAGGCGGTGTGAGTCCCCGTCACCCCAGAGAGAGCCGAGCCCCGGCTAACCTCTCTACGGTACCTACATTGGGAACAAATATTTATAACCAGCTCTTCAGTTCTATCAGAGGAAGCTAGAACATGATGCAATGGCTGGAATCTGAAGCTCGACAAATATAGACTGGAAATAAGCCATAAATTTTTAACAGCTAAAGTAATTAACCACTGGAACAATTTACCAAGGATCATGGTGGTTTCTCCATCACTGACAATTTTTAAATCAAGAGTGGATATTTTTCTAAAAGATTTGCAAAATAATTCCCAGAGCATAAGTTCTATGGTCGATGCTATACAGGAGGTCAGACTAGATGATCAGAGTGGTGCCTTCTGGCCTTAGAATCTATGAACTAATACTTTTCTTTTAACAGTGACTCTAAACATATCCTATTGGGCTTCCATGATTATTGTATTCTGTTTACAAGTTAAATAAAACAGTTTTTCAAACTCAGCGTGGGCTCAGAGTCAGGCTGAATTCTTTCCTTCTCTCACATAAGCAACAACAAAGATTCTGCACGCCAATTTAGAGTCTCAGCTACAACTGTGCAATTTAGTGTCTTTAAATTATGCTCCCAGTGGCACCTGTGTAGTCCAAATGCTACCAGGGGGTTTACACACGTGTTAGTGATTGGAACTTGGAAATAATTCAGTTGATGAGAAATAGAATCCAGCTCACTGATTCCTACAGAAGCTGTGTTCACTGTGCCATGCTGATAGCAGTAAGAAGCAGTAGAAACGTATGTATCTCATGAGCTTAGGGTGACAAGACAGCAAATGTGAAAAATTAGGACAAGAGATGGGAGGCAATAGGAGCCTATATAAGAAAAAGACCCAAAAATTGGGACTGTCACTATAGAATCAGGACATCCGGTCACCCTACCTACATAAGTTTTTTGTGAGGGGAAAAGGGGAATAAACTTACTTGAGCCCTAGGAATATTAAAATACAAGTTTATTTACCTGACTTTAAATTACATTTATTTTACAGACGTATTTTTAAAAGTTTGTTTCTTTTGGGTCTGTTTTGGTCATCAATATTGGTATGATGTGCATTTTATTTTTAATGCAGATTATTGCCTCCATTTTTCAACTGTATTGGAAACATTTAAAATTTATATTATTTAATTGAATAGTGGTACAGGTTAACTCACCACTCTAACTCTAGAACAGGAGCCGCATTACCAGGCCCAGTGGTACATCAGGGGCCATGTTTTGCCAAAGGGAATGGCCATTCCTTCAGTATGTTTGCTGAGGAGTGCTATCGGTTCTAATAGATGGTGCATGAAAATAGCAGTAAGGTTTTCCTACTATGCATTTCCTTCACCCATCCATCTGCCCTGATCCATTCTGAGCTATATAGTAGGATCACTGTGATTTACTGTGCAGTGCATGGCTCTACTCCACTTCCACCCCATCCTTCTCCATCCCTATGTGGTTCAACACCATAATACTAAGATTCTGCCCACAGTATAACTTACAGTTTGGAGTAAGGATATTTGCAATATTCATCCTGATGTGCATATTAAGCAGCATGTTGTTAATAATATTTAGCACTCATCACATTTTATTTCTGAAGTACTTTGCTGATGTTAAATTTCACAAGACATCCGGCAGGTAGATAACTATTTTCAAATAGGTCAATTGAGGCAAGATGGTGAAGTGACTTGCTCAAGGCCACAAAAGGAAGTCAGTGTCAGCATCAAGATTAGATCTCAGAAGTTCATTATTTGGAGTTCTGCGCTCAGGCTGTTAGCAGTGGTGCAGGTACGGTAGTATGGTCCGGTACACCATACCAGTAAGATATTTATAGCTGGTATGGCATACCAGAAAGACAGGAGGAGCCCGCCTGCAGCTCTGCCCCCAGCTCTTCCATGGAGCTGCATCTTCTCCATCTGTACAGCAGCCCTGCCGGAAAGGATCAGAATGCTGGCAACTCCTCCGGTGGCTGTATCGCCCCCAGCCCCGTCCTCCAGTGGGGCTGCTGTACAGACAGAGAAGATGCAGTTCTGTGGAAGGGCAGCGGGTGGGCTGGGGGGTTGGCTCCTTTCCATGCTGTGGTTCCTGCAGGATTCCTGCAGGGTTCTCCTAGGAACCACAGTGGGGAAAGGAGCAGAACATGGGGCCACCAGGCAGCCCCACATCAGCAGCTCCTCCAGCATGGCTGCTGAACCTCCCCCAGCCCAGCCCCCAGCCCTTCCATGCAGCTGTGTCTCCTGAGTCCTCCTGCCTGGCGTCTGTACAGCAGAAGTCTCTGGCGCAGCAGGAGGAGGGTAGAGCCCCCACCTCCCCAGGTAATGTGGGATGGATGTGGATCATGGGGAGGGATAGGGAGAGCACGGGGGCCCCTGGGCTGGGGGCAGGGTGGGGAGGAGTCATGTGGGGGGGTCACAGAGAGGTCACATGCCCCCCTCTTTGTGTCCCTCCCATGAGTGCAGTGTACTGGCAAGAAATGATTTCTACTTGTACCACTGGCTATTAATATGTGCCTGTTTACAGAAGTGACCGTATTCATGCATAATTTTATAAACTTTAGGCCAAGATCTTCAGCTAGTGGAAATCAGCATAGCATCATTGATGTCAATAGAACAATGCTGACTTGCTCACATTTGTAAGATCTGACCCTTAATTTCTTGTCCATCTTAAATTTTTATAGTTTTAATACAGACTCCATATGGATAGCGTCCTCCTTAGCAAGTGAACGTCCAGCACAGAGATGGAGACCTTTTATTGGAAGACATTCAGAATGTCAAGTTGCCAGCATATATTAACAAAGCATTTGTAGGACCATGAAGAGTGTCAGAGCAAAGAGACACACTAGCAGTTTCAATAGAGTCAATTCTACTTAAATCTTAAATAGCAGCCCATATTTTTCCTTCCAAGTCAGGACGTATTGTCTTTTGTTCTTTGCACAACAATAACAACATGAAGGAATCACACAGGCATAGTTGGGCCAGAAGTAGCCATATTTAGGTTACCTCTACACTATGAGCTAGGGGTGTGATTTACAGCTCATGTATACATACTTATGTTAGCTTGATGAGAGCTAGAGCAAGCATACCTAGTAGTGTAGCAACAGTGACGCAGGCAGTAGCAGCTAAGCCGTGCCATACGGTTTAAGCAGGTTTGTACACAGCATGTCTATGCTGTGCCACCACTGCCTGTGTTATCACCACTACACTATTTATACGCGTGCAACCTCTCATCAAGCTAGAGTGAGTATGTGTATGAAAACGGAATTATGGCCCTAGCTCATAGCGTAGACGTAGTCTTACCAAATTAGTACAAATATCCAAGGCATAGCTATGTACATACTGCTAATTTCTAAAACAATGAGCACCACTAAAGGGCTCACAATCTATTAAAAAGGATACTATCCTATTCCTGTATACTACAGGAAAACTAGAAAATTTACCAAAAAAAAAGAAAAGAGGAGGGAAACTGTCTCCAAGAGAAAGTTCTAGACTTCAGCAAAGGCACTTGCTCCTCACCAAACCACAAAAGTTAGTAGGGCTGGAGCAGAGGAAACTAGTATTGAGAACTTTTCAGTAATTCATCAACTCCTAGAAGAAATTCATACAGGAAGCCTACAGTGCAGGCAAAAATTACTGCTATCTATTAAAACTTCAGCATCTCAGCTGAAATATTTACTGCAAGAATTGCAGAGACTGAAGAGTCATTCTCTCTGTAGATGACTTTTAAAGTATCTGCCTGAAGAGATTTTCAAGTGATTACAGTATTTTGATAATAAAATTAAAAGACCTGAGAAACAGAACGTGATGCTCCAATAAAGATTACACATGAAGCTGAAGGCAAAAACATGATTGAATTTGTAACCAACCTGATTAACAAAGTGATGGGGGAAATGACTTTCACAAATTGGAAGAGGCAAGATTATGTTGATGTCTTCAGCCAAAATTCAAGGGTAAGAGCACATATCATAATACAAAACTGAGATTTCAGGTCTAGAAAAACATTCTTGCACAAACTAGGAAAGGATGGAAAATTCATCTGTGAAGAAGCATACTTCCTTTATCTTCCCAGACATTAATTCTGAGACCAGTAAGGAAAGAAGGGAATTCAGAGAGGTATTATATGCCCTGGGAGAGAAATCGCTATAAACTGCTCTTTATTTCCAGAAAACTTTAATTGGGATAGCAATATAACTGAAGAAGAAAAAATTAAAATTGTTGCATATTTAACATACTTAGGTAAGAATATCTCTTTAACAGAGAGTAAATTGTATAAATTGAATTGAATTTCACCAAAATACTTAAAAAAATGAAACCAGCCTCTGTATTTTTGAGTAGGAAATAATCAACCAGATACTCTACACGATCAGGTACAAAGGTGGCCTGAAAGCTCTTCTTTCTTACATCTGACTGCCTATTGTCCCAAGTATTTGTTCCAGTAACAGGAACCAGCTGAGTGTGGTGGCTCCCCAGCTAAACCCTTTACTTCAGATAAAAGAGAGGGATGTAGTAAAGAATCCATTGTTCTAACCCTGTACTACCTGGAGATTACCTTATGCAAGGGAATAAATCCTCAAATAACCAATTTAGATGGCTTTCCTGCTGCTTTTCACTACCAGAGTGGGAACCAGAATCTGTCCTGATATGTTAAAAAGATGTATATCTACACTGCAAAAAAAAAAAACCTGTGGCAGTGAGTCTCAGAACCTGGATCAATTGACTCGGGTTTGCAGGAGTCATGGTTACAGGGCTAACAGTAGTGTAGAAATTTGGGCTAGAGCAGTGGGTCTCAAACTTTTTTACCCCTTTCACATCGCAAGCCTCTGAGTGCGACCCCCCTAAAAAATTAAACATCCTTTTTAATATATTTAATATCATGATAAATGCTTAAGACAAGCGGGGTTTGGGGTGAAGGTTGATAGCTCACAACCCCCCATGTAATGAACTCGCAACCCCCTGAGGTGTCCCAACCCCCAGTTTGAGAACCCTTGGGCTAGAGCCTGTGCTCTGAAACCTCCCTCTCCACCCCCACTCCCAAGGTCTCCGTACCTGGGACTGTATTGCTGCCATTTCCTATTTAAAATCATCCCATGTTATTTATCTGCTTTCCAAATTAATTCTTTGTTTATTCACTTTCTTTGGGTCTACTTCTCATGAACAAATTTCTACATAGTTTTTTTTTCTTGTGAAATTGTGTGCCTCACAAGACAGTGTAAATCAGAAAAGGTGCCAATAAAGCAAGAATGGACTCTAGAAGTCTCACAATATGTCACCAACGAAGAATTGACTTACAGCTTGAAGATTAACCATTTTCCAAAATAATGTTTTTATGATTGCAGTGGTGTACAGTGGTATAAAATAAGCAATTTCTTTCATTGTACTTACATTGGCCCTGGTCCTGCAATGTGATCTGCTAACATCCTCTCATGAGAAAATTATTGTCCAGGCTTTTTCTCACCACTTCAGTTGAAGTGCCTTGTTCTTACTCTTTGATCACTTCAGTTCTCTGAAAGACCAGTCTGAACGCTTTTTTTTACTTCCACTTTCACATTCAGTTTCAAATCTCACAAGGATTAATGGAACAACAAAATTACAAATTAAAGAATAGAAAGCATATCCTTTCATAATCTACATAAAAAGCAAATGCGTAATCATATAGTCATTCTCTTTCTTATTCAGAAATATTTTTGGCAGGTGCAAAATGCAGATGAATAGCTTAAAAATAAAACATTTTTCTGTGTTGCAATGTTATGGTTAGCAGAAAGTGTCTGCAGGTGCTCACGCAGAGATCCAACTACCAGTACAAAAGCCATTCTGGGGTTTTCGAGTAGTTGCAATCCAATGGTATTGTCCTTTGAAATTCTGAAAGGTTGCAAACAGGGTTTAAAATAATAGGTTGATATAACAATATATACAGGAGGTCAGACTAGATGATATAATTGTTCTTTCTGGCTTTAAACTTTGTTGTAAAGACTCTGGAAGAAAGAAAGTTTGCCCTGAGTTCTAACCATATATCATTATTAGGGAACCCAAATCTATCTATTATATATGGCAGATTAATAATATCTGATAGATATTCCAAATACTTCCCATATACTTTGTTTTGTTGCCCTTATTTTTTCTGCTAATACTTTTATTTAATAATTATAGTTTTCCATGTTACTGTGGCATTGTCTGTATAATTATATATATGATCTTCTTTTGTGTGATGAAATCATTAATGTGGAGGCTATATAGTGGAATGTGTTCAACTAGCTCAGGAATTATGGCTTATTTTTCTTATCTACTTTTTCCCTTTAAGTACCTGTAATAACTGTGACTACTCTGAAGGTTCTCTGCCTGCTGTAACACTGCCCCCTCCCTCCAAAAAATGTGTGCAGAGCAAAATAATGCTTTACAAAATAGATGTACAACCCTCTCCTTTCAATGAAGGACACTTAGAGAACCGCATCCCTGAAGACAGCTAGTTGATTAAAGAAATATTATCCTGACTCAAATGAAAACAAGATGCTGTCCACTCTTATCAGTTTTAAGAAAATGTTTCTTTTAAACATTGTTTAAAGTTTAAAATTGTTTAAAATATTTATATTTAGAATAGACCTAAGAGTAGTGATCTCCCAGCAAAGAAATACTTGTTATGCTTTCACAGCTGGAAACAAAGCACAGGAGCCTGCAGAGACTTTTTTGTTTGGAACAGAATAAAGACTGCTTCTTCCTTTTCTAAAGAAAACAAATTTAGGGGGAATTTCTATTTTCTGTAGAGATATCCATGCAATTCTCTATACTATTTCTGAAACTCAGTTACTTCATTTTTACTATTACACATCCACTTCCTTATGTTGATTTGCATTTTCAGACTTTTCACTCTGCCCTCCTGTTATGTTTACAATTTTTGTTTACCCCCTTTGATATTGTATTTTTCTCACTAATTTTTTTTAATCTTCTGCAATATACTTTTTATTAAATACCTTAAGAGACAAGGTAGGTGAGGTATGTTTTATTGGACTTACTTCTGTTGGCAGAAGGCGCAAGCTTTCAGATTACACAGAGCTCTTCTTCACATCTGTAGATGCGATGGATGATCTAAAGTCTGCCAGTAATTCATGTTTGATGGTAGGCCAAATTAATACAAGAAATTTAAAAAGAGTCATAAAGATAGCTTTAGAGGTGACTCTTTTTACATTTTTGTATTAATTTGTCTTACCATAAAAAATGAATTATTGGCAGACCATAGATCACTCCTAGAAAACTAGGTCACGCGAAAGAAGATTACTGATTTGGGCCCCAGTATTGCAGAGAGATACATCTGTGGTGGGTTCCCTGACTTCATTCAGCTTTGCGTGGTTGGAAGGATTTTCCCATGCAGATCCCTTTGCAGGATCAAACAACTTAGCACAAAAGTGCCCAACAGAGTGCTCATCAAGGACAGTTCTGGAACAGAACTGAGAATTTGGAAAATTTTATTAAGGCTCTCAACACTAGGCTTGCCTGGCATAGCGGGGGGAGGAAATTGTTTTGATTTATTTTTTAAATTCCTTAGAGTTTTGATCCCACCCTTCGGTTATTAAAGATCTTTAAGGATACCTAATAAAGGTTCTGTGTTTAAGACATACATTATATCAATTTTCTTTCTTCATAATGTAATAATTTTTGTACCATCTTTAGGTTTTAAAAGGGGAAATGAAGCAAATATTGAGGGGAAACAGATCTATTGTGTATGAAAACCAAAGGGGTGACATTTTTTTTCAGTTCTCTCTAAGACTATGCAGTCTCAACAAAAAATTGACATTTCTTCAGAATGAATTTGCTCAACCGGGTTTCTCTGCATCTACAGGAGGCCCCACAAATTGAAACTGCATATAGATTAAGAAACCGATTTATTTCTAATTATAATGAAATTAAGGCTTTTCCATCTCTGAAGAGCAGCCATGATGTGCCTTCTTAAAATGGTGAACAAAGATATCAAAACTGACCATTGCCTAACTTTTTGAATGGGATCTTGTTTGTTGTTTTTACTAGCATAATAGTTATGTTGAATATTCATTACCCAACTATAATTTAGGTTTAATTTTAATTTTTTTCAAACTTGGAGAATTTAGATTTTCCCCCATTGTGTATATATATATATATATATGTATATATAAAAGAAGCTTTGAGATTTCAAGTCCCTATTCAATGTAGAGATCTGCCAAACACAGGCCTGTGCAGAGCCCCATTGAAGTTGGGTCTTCCCCAGTGGATCCTTTTGTAGGATTAAGGGCCTTAATCTTTTCATCTTCGATATATCAAAATAGCTATCAATAAATGGCATAAAATGAGGACAAGTTTAGTGTATTGTCATAACTGCTTTTGAAATGATATTTTTCACATCATTTCCTGCCAAGACAAAATTCTACTGTCAGGTGATTGCAGAGATCTAGACTGGTGTTCTGCTCCCATTATGTGTGTGAAATTCCATTGACATCAGTGGGAGTTTTACACATGGAGATAGTGCATCTCAAACTTATTTTGCTCTATGTGGATCTAAGAAGTCGATTTCACCTTTAAAAGTGAATCTCTTTGTATTCTTCCTTGAAGTTCTGAAATTCCCCATTTAAACACTGTACCAGCTATAGTGCAGAGGAAATAAGCCCTCTCTTGCTAGCACTGTATCACTAAATGGCTTGTGGTGTGGGTTTTTTATTATTTTTTTCTTTTTTTGTTGTTTTGGTTGGTTGTGTGTGTTTTGTTCATAGTGTTACCAGTTTTTATCATTTAACAGCATTTTATGAACTTTGCTTCCATGAAGACATTGATGACTTTGCAGAGTTTCATTTACTCTCTCAAACAATCAGCTTCTTTTGAGCAGCCAAAGAACAGCTTGTTTGATTAATGATCATTTTTATCTTTTGAAAGGATCCTTCCCGACCATTGGGGTGAAGTCTCTTTCGAGATTCCTGAGCGCAGGCTTTTTAAATAGCATCCAGGCCCCACATCCAGTCTCACGGGGTGGATCTTTGCCCCCTGGCATTTCCTCTGGTAGGTATTTCAGGTGAAGTTTCCACCAACCCCTACTAGGGGAACAGCACCAAAATCTATTAGTGGTAGGACAGAGAAGTTAATATCTGTCTCAGTCAATAACATCTATCCATTAACCAGCCTGCTAGTACAGGACCTGACCATGTATATATAGGAGAGGCTGTAAGAGGAGGAAGACAGCCATAGCTAAGTGGTTATCTGAAATATAAAATGAAAACTGCCAGTGTTCTCTTAACAAGCACTGCATGAAATGCACTTATGTAAATAGAAAAAATAACTTAGAAATGGCTCTTGAAATGTCAGATTTGCTCTGTCTCTGAATGCCTGAATGTTTTCCATGAAAGTTTCCATTTTCCCGCTAACAGACAGGAAGTAAAAAAAAAATTAGAACAAGTAGAAATTAATTATGCACTGAAATAAAAAATGGGGAAAGCAACTAACTTTGAACTCTGGTTTTATATATGCTTCAATGTGCATTATTTTTAAATACAGGTAAAAATAGTTTGGGTTTCATAGAATCATAGAAGATCAGGGTTGAAAGGTACCTCAGGAGGTCATCTAGTCCAACCATCTGCTCAAAGCAGGACCAATACCCAACTAAATCATGCCAGCTAGGGATGTACCTCCAGGTACAATGGAGGTGCAAAAGGAAGTATAGTGTAGTAATAAGATCCACAACACAGTAAGTGGGCTAATGTCAGGCTGAAGAGTTGGAAGAAAAATAATCTGCAGGAGTAGGCTAGTATAGATACTTGGCTGAGACGGGGAAAAGTGACAAATCACAGGTGCTCCTTTTCTCTGAAAGGGGAATGCAGGTCATCTGTCTTCATCTGGAATCATGGAAGATACCTGGCACTAAAACTAGCAAGTAAAAAGTAAGTTAATAAGTTTCACTTAATTTATTTAATAGACATCGATATTAAAATATGTCTAAAAGCAGAATTCAAAATGTATTGCTTTCCACACTGCACATTTCAATATAGAATGAATTTCTTCCTGTCTTAATTTCTTACTTCTTCCCTTTTAGTAGGAAAATGGCAGCCTCCTTAAAAATGTTTTTACCTTTTTATGAACTACAGTTTTTTTCTGTTTTCACAAAAATCTAGTTAATGCCTAAAACACTCTGGATTTTCTCTTTAAGGCAGGAAAGGTTGTCTAGTGGTTAGAGCAGGGGGGATGAGTGTAATGAATTCTGCCCTGGATTCCCTCTGCCAATTGAGGAGAGAAGTCACCTAACTTTTCTGTACCTCAATTTACTTCTGTATAACATAGAGATAGTTACAGGCCAGGGGTCACTATTAATCATTGTTTTCCTTCATTCTCTAAATAGGAAGTAACAGATAGTTTTGATACTTTCTCTGATAACTGTTGGTAAATGCTGGCCACTGTACTAACCTCACAGTGGTGCTGGCAGACAGTGGTTGTAAACACTTTGAGATCTTCTAATGAACAGTGCTATTCAGAGTGGTTCTTAAATATTTTTAAAGAGCTATTACTGGTTCCAGCAATATTCCCTACTTTGAGTATCACATTTAGTATCATATAGTATTACTGATCCTCATTGGCTAAGAATTGCTGACATCCGATATATTTGTTATCCTGGCCCACTTATTTGTCTCACCTACCTATTTTGTCTTCTTTTGTTTTTTGTTTGTTTACTTGCTTGCTTTTGATTGTAAGCATTTGGGGGCAGGGACTTTCATTTTCTATATTTTTGTACTACTCCAAGCACTACAATGGGACGCTGACCTAGCTGGCCTGTAGGTGCTAATATAATATAATGGGCTTAATAATAATGAGCAAAAGGAAGATGACAGACTGGTAGAATATTTCAAAAGAGAAGAAACTGTGAGTGCAACTACTATGTGCAATTTATTATAATATAGCTAATAGGTCACTTTCCATTTTGGCAATAGCAGCAGGTGAAGGAAAGGCATCCCATCAGCATATTGTCAAACTGTCTCATTTTATAGAGGTTGGGGAGTTGTCAGTCTGTAGAAGGGCAGACAGCTGCAGTGATTAATCCACTGGCAGACTACATGCATTTTGTTGAAGGGAGGAACTAAATGCACTTTTGGCTGGGGAAGAGGAGAGGAGTTCCAATGTTAAGATAAAAAGACTGCTAGTGTGCATATCAAGTCTGCACTGTACAATGTCAGGCAATAATTATGATTATGATGAAGGTATTTTACTGTTTGTAGTTTGATTAGATTAAACTGATTTTGAAGCCATTTGATTGATTCATATTTTTTCCTTCATGCCATGAGTACAGTGCAAAGTTAAGGTTGTTTAGGTGCTGTAACTGTGCATTTCTTATCTTAATACATTTTGGATTTCTTCTAAGCATAACCTTAACTCTGAATTGTCTGGGTTAATGCTTGGTTTGGGGTAATTACAACAGCCCTGTAATGTTTTTACCTTTAAGTCAAAATGAAATGTGATTTCATTTTAAGAGAAGATTCATAGATACACCAAAGCAGCCAGAGTGCACTGTCCAATTAAGCTGCCTTTACAGCTGCTTTGTATATTGCTAGAAAAGTGTGAAGCAGTCACAGTATATTGGTGAATTTAGCCCTTAACTTGCAGCTCTCTTCCTGATTTTGGAGGGTTATGTTAGTGAGACTAATGCTTTATGAAGGGAGGGTCCCCGAATCCCATTTCTCTGTGCATTAAGGGGAGCCTCAGTGCACAGGGGAGCCAAGGCGGAAGTAGCTGATGCCTACTGAATCTTTAAAGAGAAGTGACAGTTGAGCAAATAATGTACCAACCAGAATAATGTATTCTTGACGCTTGTCCATTCTTCCCCATACCCCAGAATCATTACAACCACTAGAATTATGCATGCAAATTAGCTATAGAGCAAGTTTAGTGATTGGTTGTTGCCTTTGATGTCACAATGACCCCTCTTCACTTCTCTAAGCTGTTGAGCTGAGCATTTATTACAAACATATCTAATTGCTAATAACTTATTTGAATTAAATAGGCTGTAATTAAACTATAGCCCATGCATAAGATTTCCATGAAATTTTAACTATATGGAAAGTTCGAAGCATCTATGTTATTCTGTTGAGGTCATTTGGGACAAAGATGACTGACAGATGCTAAAGTTAATTACAAGCCAAGATCTTTAATGCAAACTTGTTAAATTTACTTGTACATTATCAGAAAACTAATTCTGTAGACAGAGTAAGTGCTCTTAAGTTTGGGGAGGATACATTGTACTTTTCATACAAAATGAGGTGGTTGGATCCATGCTTTAGGTGGAAAATGAAACTCAGCTGGAATAATGACCAGAGCTTCCATAATGAGCACCTAGAAAATAGGTTGTTAAGGAAATTGTGTCAAAAGTATTTTAGGGTAAAATGAAACTAATAATTGACTTTTCTTTTTCACTGAACATAAAATGTTGCCTTTTACCATTGCACCGATGCTTCATATTCAGTTTTGTAGAATTTGGTATTTGGCTTTGCATCCCTTGGGAATTTCATTATGTCACAGGAATCCCCACCTGACCAACTTCAAGCCTAACTTGTGGTGCAGGGGTGCTGCAAAGAAGCCCCTTTGCAGCTGATTATCTGGCCCTCTGTATTGAGTGAGACTTGTCAAAACTCTTGACTTGCTTCCAAAATGCAAATCTCATTGCATTTTAAAGACAAGACATAACTATTCTGATGGAATAGTGCTTGCATTTGAAGGCCTCATTAAAATTCTTTCACTGCTTGCTAGCACTTTTATTTGGGAATCATTGTTTATACTAGTCCTGAAAATACTTACTGTTATTTACAAAATCAAGTCTTTTTCTCACAATAACTTCCTTGACTTGACCATCAGTTATGTCACAAACTATTTCAACTCCTTTTACTTCATCTGCTAACAGTTCAAATTCATGTGACTCAGCCTTACGCAGGTCTCACCTGGCAGCTGGTTTCATTTAAAGGTTTCAAGTGACATTCATGTGTAGATCAAAGTATTCTTGAAAGCCTGGAAAGCCTTTGTCTGACAATTTGTAGTCCTCTCATCCTCCCACTGGAAAGATTTGTGCATTCACAATTCATTTTTGATTTTCTCTTAGTGCCACTTGCCTGCAGGAAAAATTGGAAGTGCTGTATCCACCTCCTCAAGTTCTCACTCTTCCATACAAAAGTGCTGTAAGATATTACAGTTTGTTTCTTGGTCCTAGTCAAGTTACATGGATCAGGGTTATATATGTTTACACCCCTGTCACTTGGCTAGTTACACCCATATTGTCAGTTTCCCTACTTTCATCATTGGAGACTTAAAAGACAGATGACTGATCCTGCTGCTATAGAGTGGAGAAAGAGAGGTAACACTGTCAGTGTCGCCCTCATAGCTAGTCTCCAGATTCTTCTCTGATAGTAATGAGTGGAGATGTAAGTCAAGAGGAGAGATTATGACAGGATCTTTGTTTAGCAGCCAAAACCACTACTTGGTGTCCAAATTAAATGGAAGGAGGTGAGGGTAGGGTCTTTCAGCCCCAGAAAATCTGGCTGAAACCCCCTGGAGTAAGTCCTATGGCATGACCTGTACAGCCTCTGGTGTGGGGGGGGTGAGGCAGAAATTATGTTTTATATCTTTTTTTTTCTATGTGCTGTACAAACAATAGCTAATTAATCCTCCCAAGCCCTGTGTTAGGCAAGTATTCAACCATTTTACTAAACCAATGCATAACTTTTATTTAGATCTCAGACCCTTTTAGTGAAGGCCTCTCTACCACTTTTACTGACTCAGCATAGCTGAAGTTCCCTCCCCATTTACAATAAGGCTCTTTTTTTCCTTTCTAACACACAGCTCTTTCCTGTTCACTAGCTTCCTTCCTTTCATAAGATCTTCCATATGTTCTGTCTTTCTGCTTCCAATGACAATCTCTCCACCCAGTGTTACCAGCTGGCAAAATTTTATCATGAATCTCACAATATTTGGTGTTTTTTCTTAAACTCCAGCTCCTGGAATTATTGGATTATGGGAGACTCTCAACTTTAATTATAAAGTTAAATTAAATTTCTAGCCCTCGTGGTTGTAGAGAACTTGAAAATCTAATCCACTTAAGGCTCCAACCTAGAGGAGAAATAAAAGAAACCCAGATTTATTTTTAAAATCTCATGATTTTAAGTCAATCCCACAATTTTGGGGGCCCTGACTCATGATTTTAGTATAGACAATATCACTCACTTCACTACTGAAGAGACAATTACGGGTTTCAGAAGCGTCCATAGTCTTTCTGCATAGCCCCAACTGCTTCTGAATTGCAAATGCACGTGCTCTTCATGCACAGAAACAAAAAGAGATTCATGGGCAATGAGAGGAAGATGCTGGCTCAACAACTTTGGATCGTTTCAGATATGAAACCAAACTTCACTTAACCTTTTGAACATTTACCTATAATTAGTAAAGCAGTAATCATCAGCACAGTAATCCTTGATCTCTGTCGGCAGTGATAATTGCATCCGGTTTTTGGTCAGTGTGCATGAGGGTGGAAACAAGCAACACAAGTGCTGTCAAAATGATAAATGAAGACTATATAAACAATATTTTGAAATACCGGATATATGAGATAAACAGGACATGACCAGGAATTATGTGACAGATAACCTAAGCTTTCACTGACCTTTCACAGAATGACGGAAGTAACCGTTTGACAAGGTTGAGCACGTCTTGGGGTATTTATAAAGGCATAGAAACATGCTTTCCTGCAGCACTAGGCATGCATTTTTTTTCTATTGGTTTTCCTTAAACTTCTGAAACCCATAATTTTGAAAAAAGTTTCTTTTTTTTTTTTAAATTTAATGCACTTAATTTCCCTGGCCATAGATACTATGTGAATTTGTATAATGTTTTTATTTCCTCTTACATCCTGCTAAGTAGCTCTTATGTATTATGGAGTATTGAATATTGATGGCGCATAGGTGCCTTTGATATGCAGATATCATTTTGTTTAAACTCCATGACATATTGTGAGGTCAATAGAGCAAGTGACCACTTATGCAATGAGACTTCATTTGGGGACAGAAATCATGTTTTCTCACTTTGGAATATCCCTTGCCCTTCACACAGGAGAGTGTGTAGTGGTATGAACATCAAAAGCGTTACGACCGCAGCTTTTAGGGGTGAAATGTCAGCATTAGTTTAAATAAGTAAATTGTATTGAAATGTAGTTATACTAAGGCTGTGTGAACTGGCCATAATCTAACTGAGGTAAATGCTTTATCCATTCTTTGAATTAAGCCAAAGTAAACCTGTTATTAATTTAGTTAACGGTTTTCATTTGTTCCTTGGCACGAGGGCCAGACTGTGGAAACTGCAACTTCCAAGTTCTGTTCTAGTCTCTGCCACTGGACCCATCTTGTCTGTTGCTTTGCGCCACTCCAGTGGTGGAAAGTAGTCCTAAAGCCAATGTAGATATGTAATGTTGATGAGCCTGTTGAAAAGGCAGTAGCACAATATTGACCCCAACAAGGCAGACCTTGAAGGAATTAAAATTAGTTAAGAAAACTGGCTGGAAAGCTAAAATGAAAATTAACCGTAAAAATCAAAATTGGACCAGAACAATTATCAAACTCGTACAGCCTAACTATACAAAAAAAAAAGTTTCCACATGCTTTCCCTCTACTACTGCATTCTCTTTGCTTCCACAAATGGAATGGATATGGGGACGGAATGGATCAGGAAAAGGGAGAAACTATAACATGGAAACAGCTTTCCCCAAAATATTATCCCAATCCTGCAGAATCCCTTTTGTTGGAAAACCAGATGATTTGCTTCTGGGACTGGAGAGGTGGCAGGCTAGAGGAGACAGGACAATGCTTTAAAATTTTCCGTGTTCTCAGCCTTGCACGGATTCACCTCCTAAATCAAGATTATTTTGAAAAATGTTCCTCATCCATGATGTGAAACCCCTATGGCTCGGGCAGTGGGAAAACCTGGGTTTATGACACCTTTGGATGTTTCCTGACATAGAGGGAGGAGAGAACATGGGGAGGCTAGGAAGCAGTTTGGAGGTACAGGGTCAACATACAGATGATCCTGGCTTCCATGGTATGTCTACACTGCAATTAAACACCCACGTCTAGCCCATGTCAGCTGTCTCAGGCTTGCAGGACTCAGGCTGTAAAACTGCAGTGTAGACTTCAGGCTCAGGCTTCAGCCTGAGCTCTGGGACCCCAGGAAGATGGAGGGTCTCAGAGCTCAGGCTCCAGCCCAAGCCTGGATGTCTAACCTGCAGTTTTACAGCCCGAGTCCTACAAGCCTGAAACAGCTGACATGGGCTAGACGTGGGTGTTTAACTGCAGTGTAGACATGGATCCCCCTATGACAGGGGGCTCAGCCAATGGAGAACTGGGAATTTTAAAACTGCTATATCTCCCTTGGTCCCCAACAGAAAAATTCAAGGAAGACCCTCTGAGTGCATACTTAAGGTTCCCAGTTGTTTAAATTAAAAACACCTGCCTATGTCACAGAGTAATTTGTGATAGCAATGCCATTTCTATTCTGTTTGTAAGTCTTATGTGTATTTGGGTCTTCTCCTCTTCCCACTGAAGTCTTCAGAAGGAACAGGACGGGGCATTTCATTGAACAAACTACAGCTATGGAGGAGGGATATACAGGGCCCTATAGTAAACTGTAAGAGACCACAAGGCTTTTAAAAATAAGCTGGGAAGGAGAAAGCTTGGGAAAGATGTGAAAAGAACAAAACTAAACTAGAAGGCCAAGATGTAGTGAATGAAAATTTGAAGAAAAACACTTCAAAGAATAATATGCAATTTTTCAAATACTGTGTAGACACAAACTATGATCATTTAGGAATGGCAGCTACGGGCCATTAGTGTGTGTGTATGTTATATAGTATTCAGCAAATGTTCTTCCATGAATTGTACATTTCTGTTATTATTTGCCAAGGATGTATATGCCCAGCTGAGTCATTTCTAAACTATATTATTCAAATGGTAGTGTTTATGCTGGCCTAGCACAGCTCCTAGTAGCCAGGGACTAAGATGGGCATTTGGGTGAGCTACTGCACATTCTGCATGTCCATCCTTTCAGGGTATTTGGAATACAAATTTCAGTTTGGGATCATCTCTAATTTAAAACAATTAGTATAAATAAAATTATTTGTGGTAAATTCATCATTTGATTTGTACGTAAAGTTGTTTTGGTTTGTTTTTGATTTAATAATGTAAAATTTGACTGGTTGTGCAGCTGCTTTTCTGCATCACTGGTTTTTGGGGTTGGAATTGTTTGGGGTTTTTTTGTGATTTTTTTTTTTAAACGTCTCTTGGGAAAAAACATTTATTCCCTGGAATCTGTTCCCCCATTATGTACTATAGTACATCACTGGAGATTGATCACTACAGTAACTTCTGTTACCAGTAATAGAGGTTAAGCATCTGGAAAGATAGAGCAATAGACTCTGCCAATACATATTGTATATAAGAAACAACACAAGTGTAACTAGACATGGGGTTTTGATACCTGAATAATTACATGAGGAAAGTGGGGAGTTTCTTGTGAGCATTTTTAAATTCTAAAAAAGCTAATCCTAATTAGAAGCAGGTCTGTGCATTTACTAAATTAGAGCCACTTTCTAGCTTCAATGGGAGACATATGGATGTAATCCAAACCCAGAATATGGCCCATAAGTGGGAGGATATCAGATAAAAGTATGAACTCTGACTTGCAGAAATGACCCAAAGATATTTTAATGTAAATTACAGAGACCAGGTCTTACAACCCTCAATATTTATATAGGTGGACTAATAAATATCCTGTTTACTTTAACAGTTTTATTCCCATGGCAGATATTAAAGATTTCCTTATAAATGAAGACTGTAGAGATTAACATGTACTAAATGTATTCTTTTTTGGAGGATTAATCTTACATAAAAAAATCATTAAAGTGAGCTTTGCTGCATTCTTTAAAATGACAACAGGAGACAACAAGCTGAATATTTTGTCACTGATATGACACTTCATAGTCTCATACTTATTCATCACTCTATCATTTAATTACATTACAGTACTATCAAAATCCTATGTTATGGAGAAAATTAGAAGGAAAATTAACAATAAATATGAATTGTAAATGCATCTGGTATTTAAAGTTACACTACCGTGTATGGCAGATATTTCTGCTTTCACAAAGAATAAAATCCTGAATGAATTAATTAATGCAAAATAAAAAAAAATGTAATGTATGCCCTGAGGTGGCAAGGCGTCAATCAAGGATGTTTTAGCAACTTGTGTTGCTCTCATCTGTATTGAAAGTCCTGCAAAGTAACAGCCAAATGGAGGCAGCAGGTAGAATTGCCAGATGAGGATTCAGTTTTGAGGAGCAGCCTAAGGAATCCAGCTTCCTTAAATATTGTGACCAGGTCTGTCACTTAAGTGACATATTGAATGAGAAGAGCAGACTGGTTCATGTGAGGCCTCATAGTGATCCAATCATTAAAGCAGCTGTAATACTTTCAATTCATGCTTGCAATTAGACTGCAAGTGCTACACACACATTGAAAAGAGGAAAAAGTGAGGTACAATATCAGGGACAGAGAGTGACCAAAAATGACAGGTCTGGAGTTTGCTTGTGATCTTCCTGGCGTATCGGGCCTTGTAGGCAACAGAAAAAAAAAGTATAGCATCTGCCATTTCAATTGTCATTTTATATATATGGGCAGCACCCAACGACCAATCACCGTCAAAGCCCTATTTAGCCAGGTGCTGTACAACTAGAAGAGGGTACAGTCCCTGCCTGAAGAACTACTCATCTGAAGAGACAAAGAACAGATACTGTGTACCTTTATGAAGCTAAATAAGTAATAGTTGCTTTGTTTGGACTGTAAAGTCTTTGGGGCAGGAGCAGTGTTTTCCCATGTGTGTACATCATTCAGCACAATGGGACCTCAAAGTGCTACTGTAATATAAATAGCAATGTATGCTGTCTCACACCTAAAGAGAGAAATGTCTACTACATGAGTTCTCTACTTTTTCCTGTACAGAAGACTTCCCTCTGTCTAGCCAGGAACCCTGTTCTATTTAGCATTCTAGAAAGGGCAGGGTGGTTCTAATCACCTGATAGCTGACCACAACCCCCCTGGAAGTGATGAGTTTCATGCTGAGAACCCCAGTTTTAGTAATTAGTGCACAGAACTGGAGTCACGTGTTGAGGATTCAGTCACTGGTTCTGTTACTGACACTGTGTGAGTGGAAGAAGTAATTTAACCCCTCTATACTTTCCATATCTGTAGAACTGCAATGATCCCTGCCTCACCGAGTGATCTGAGACTTAATTGATCATTTGTAAAGTGCTTTTGAGTTTATTGTATGAAAAGTGCTGTATAAGTACATCTATCAATACTAATAGGAGTTAGGGTTTTTTAAAATAACTTAAGTGTAAACTGGACATTCTGTGGAAAGGCTGTTACTGACTTCCATAAGGACTATTTCTGTTCATAACAGGGCCATTAGAATCTGATATTTGATTACATCTTTACATTGTCCTCCTTCCCATAGCTTTAAGTATCTAACAGTAATCCAGACATTTCTGATCTACATTATACTCAAAAGACAAACATTATGCTAGTTCAAACTTTTCATAATATCACTTGTCAAAATCAAGTCCGGGGAACAGTTTTGAATATTTTATTGACCATCACCAGCTGTTTGTTAAGCTTGGGGCCAGTATCTTACATTTGTAATGGTTTTGTCAGTCACTAAAGTACAATAGGAAATATCTTGCCTTTATAAGGATCTCTAAGAAAAGACTATTTGAGGTGGCAGTGTTAAATCCAGATTAAGGTTTGATCTTGAGGCCAAATCATGGCTAGAGTTTGGGGTCTTAGTCGTTGGCTCCAAAATCTTGCAAGCTTTTCCAGAGGCGGCAACATTCTCATGATCATCTGTTCTCACAAGATTACCAAAATTTTGGACTGAATTCCTAAGAAAATTGCTGTTTTCACGAGACTTTGGCTGCATAAGATCAATAAACTAACCCCCCTCTGATTTTGGATATGACTCTGAAATCAAAGGTATTTGGACTGATTAGGCTCTGATATCAACCCTAGACAAAATTTCAATGGTTTTGGATTAGGTAGTTTTCAGTTATGGCTCCTCTAGTAAACTGTACAAACACCTCTAGTAAAGAGTCTAAACACTTTTCATAGAGGTCTTATTCTGCTGGAGGTTGTAGGTGGCCAATTTGGAGGCCTCTCCTTTCCATTTCTATTGGATCATGGCAGTCAAGCATAACTAAAGCATCAGGTGCAAGCAAACTATTACTGCAAGCATGGAGTACAAATTTGAGTTTGTGAAGAGCTACCAGTAGCCTCAATGACTTAACTTGTGCTCCACTAGAATTCTCCCATAGTTCACAAGGTGCAGATCTTCTGATGCGCGTCTCTTCTGTCTGTGTGATGCCACAGCTGCATATATGGGTGCTTTTAGCAAATCATGTCCTTCCTGTGCTACCACTTGAAACAGGTTTTTTTTTTGGCACATATGAATGCTAATTACATGAAAAATAACATGTTCTTCAGCCTACTCAGGTGTATGCCACAAAGGGAACTAAGTACATATGAGTTTTTAAAAGTTATTTTTTATTTTTCACATAGCATTTGGGCCTTTTGATTTAGATGATATGCTAACTTACCACTCAGGTTGACAACACCCTGTGTGGAATGTGTATCCCTGAATGATTGGATAACAATGAGAAATACTGTGTTTTCCTCAATGGTGGATATAATTTTGTTGCATATAATTTCAAGTTATGTAGAGGAAAACATCTAGCAGTTTGAAAGTTTATAAAATAAGTACCTCTTAGCCCAAAGAAATTCAAATCTATTTCAGAAACCTACCTATATATTCAAATATATTTCATAGTTAATTCAGATTGGAAAGTGCTTATCATTGTTTGGACTGTTGAACTGAGCAAAATGGGTGCAGTTTCCTTTTAGCTTGTCAAAGTACATACGAGAATGAAATCTGCTTCTACAAAATGTGGCACTATAAAAACATCAAGTATTTTGTGCTGGCTTGATTTTATAAATCTAAGGGTTGTAAAAGACACAAATAGGATCTGAGAAATGGAGTAAACATATTTTATATTTCCTGAGGTATATGTGTTGGCATTGCTGTTTGGATTGAAGATTCAGTCAAACAGTTTACTTTTCATTGTTACAGTGTCTGGTTCCCCATGTTGTTCAGCCCTCTTTCTACTCCAAATTGGTACATAGCAGCTCTTATGTGGCTTTGCTCTGGAGTAAGTATGCTTTTCTATCAACACAGTTGGCCTTTTGTAGGCAGACATGTACTTTCTCTCTTCTCTGTCTCTGTTGATAGGCCTGAGAACTTCTGTAGTGTATATAACTATGAAAGCAGCAAAGAATCCTGTGGCACCTTATAGACTAACAGACGTTTTGGAGCATGAGCTTTCGTGGGTGAATACCCACTTTTTCAAATGCCTGTGGTGGAAATTTCCAGGGGCAGTATATATATGCTAGCAAGCAAGCTAGAGATAACGAGGTCAGTTCAATCAGGGAGGATGAGGCCCTGTTCTAGCAGTTGGGGTGTGAAAACCAAGAGAGGAGAAACTGGTTCTGTAGTTGGCAAGCCATTCACAGTCTTTGTTCAATCCTGAGCTGATGGTGTCAAATTTGCAGATGAACTGAAGCTCAGCAGTTTCTCTTTGAAGTCTGGTCCTGAAGTTTTTTTGCTGCAGGATGGCCACCTTAAGGTTTGCAATAGTGTGGCCAGGGAGGTTGAAGTGCTCCCCTACAGGTTTTTGTATATTGCCATTCCTAATGTCTGATTTGTGTCCATTTATCCTTTTCCGTAGAGACTGTCCAGTTTGGCCAATGTACATAGCAGAGGGGCATTGCTGGCATATGATGGCGTATATTACATTGGTGGATGTGCAGGTGAATGAACCAGTGATGGTGTGGCTGATCTGGTTAGGTCCTGTGATGGTGTCGCTGGTGTAGATATGTGGGCAGAGTTGGCATCGAGGTTTGTTGCATGGATTGATTCCTGAGCTAGAGTTATTATGGTGCGGTGTGCAGTTACTGGTGAGAATATGTTTCAGGTTGGCAGGTTGTCTGTGGGCAAGGACTGGCCTGCCACCCAAGGCCTGTGAAAGTGTGGGATCATTGTCCAGGATGGGTTGTAGATCCTTGATGATGCGTTGGAGGGGTTTTAGCTGGGGGCTGTATGTGATGGCCAGTGGAGTCCTGTTGGTTTCTTTCTTGGGTTTGTCTTGCAGTAGGAGGCTTCTGGGTACATGTCTGGCCCTGTAGATCTGTTTCCTTATTTCCTCGTGCGGGTATTGTAGTTTTGAGAATGCTTGGTGGAGATTTTGTAGGTGTTGGTCTCTGTCTGAGGGGTTAGAGCAGATGCGGCTGTACCTCAGTGCTTGGCTAGGTGCCACAGGATTCTTTGTTGCTTTTACAGATCCAGACTAACACGGCTACCCCTCTGATACTATAACTATGAAATTGCTCTTCCTCTTCCTGTGTACAATCCCTTTAAATGTCTAAGATACCTACTTGTGAGAAGAGTAGAGCTGGATGGAGAAAGGTAATTCCATTTTGCAGAGAATTTCAATATTTCAGACTTTGGTTTTGTTCTGATTCAAAACAAAACCGAAATATTTCTAGAGTCTCTGCATAAGAGAATGGAACCCCAGCTCTGGGACTGTCCACCATCCAAACTGCCCTGGTGCTGCATACCCTAGAAGCCAGGGGTGGTATACACAAGTTTGGAAACATTCCTGCCAGAGAGTGTTCTAGCCTGGTTTCCATCAGAACTTCCTTGAAACCAAACTGTCTCCTCGATGTTTCAATTTGGATAGATCCACAGATTCCAACAAAATATGTTGCATCAAAAATTTTCTGACCAGCTCCAATGAAGGGTTTGAGAACAAGATGACTGCCATACCCACTGCAGCCTGTAGCAGAGGAGAGGGACACTGGTGCTTTCACATAGAGATTATCTTATATTTTTTACGTAAATTAATGGTTAGACTGAAAATACATGTTTTGCTCTTTGTACATTTACACATAAGAATTGTGGTGAAGAAGGTGTGACTAAATAACAGTGAGTTTAGAAAATAAAAGGGTCTCCTAGCTACAGGTTTTTTATTTGTCAAATTTTAAAATGCCCTGTCATTGAAATCTATTTCCAAGTTAATATAAGAAATCAAAAGTACTGATCACGGCTTGGGTAGTCAGCTAAACCCAAGCACAGTGCAAGTGATGCTGGTTGTCAAAATGAGGAGTTTGCAGCCACTGTGTGATCTGGTTTGGTTGAAAGTACACTCCTACAACTGGACACAGTTTAAGATAGATCCTGGGTTTCCTGACTGCCATTAAGCTCTCACCTAGCTGTGTCCACAAGAAACACTATCTACATCTCCAGGTGGCAAAAAGATGATATCTAATCCTGGCAGACAATGAGGTGGCCTCAGCAACATATTCCTTCATTTTCTGGCTGGACTACAACAATGTAATACACCTGGGCATGAAATCACCAGTCCTTAGGAAACTCCAACTATTACAGAACACAGGAGCATGTCTCCTAAGCAACACGGACTACCATAAGCACATCAGCATCTCCTCTGCTCCCTATACTGGCTTCCCATGGAATATCAAGTCCAATTCAAGGTTTCTGTCCTTATCTTCAAAGAGCTCAATAGCCTGTCCACAGGATACCAAAGAAATCTGAAACTCTGGGATGAGGACTATGATATACAACTCTGCTCCTCGGAATCTAGGGAGCTGTCCGTGGCAAGGGTAAAGCCCATTTGTGCAGGTAACAGAGCTTTCAATGGGACCAGTCCATGGCTGTGAAACAAACTGTCACAGGATCTAAAAACCATCTAAAACATGATCGCTTTTGTTTCTAGAACTTGGTGCATTTCTTGGACCTTGTCTTTCATAGTACTGTGATGCAGTGACTAAACCCCACACTGTAGAGTTAAGAATGCAGGAGCAATTCTGGGTCCAGGAATATCTGCCCTGGCAGGCCGCTGGGCATGCTCCAGTTGAAAGAGGGACTTAAAAGGGAGCCTCCTCAGCATAGCAGGGGGTGGACGGAGAGAGGCAGGCCTACACTTGCTGCTCCAGAGAGACTACGCCAGGAAAGTATTCCCAGGGAGAAGTCTGCTGCATGAAACCGAGACACTCTATCTTGTTGAGACCCATGGACCAGGGACAATTGCCAGCCACAATGGGCCAGAAGGGGAGGGTCAGAGAGGTAGGAAGAGGCCCAGGGAAGAGAGTTAGCCAGAGCACAGGTAGCGGACTCCTGCATTACGCTGCTCAAGAAGGCTTCTGGATCAGAACCTGATGGAGTGGGAGGGCCTGGGTTTCCCTACCCTATAGCCACCAGGCAGGGCTGCTGTCACAGACTGCAAACACCAGGTGGGGAGATGCCCCCCTCCCACTCACTATCACACACACAGAAGACATCGAATAGTTAAAAAATAATACTCACAATTTTACACTAGGACAGGAAATGGGAAAAATCACATGGGGCAGATGTTAGTCACATTGCTTCATATACTTCTCAAAGGCTTTCAGATATTATGGAGATGAGAGTGGAATAAAACCTGGAAAGACTAGAACTCTACAAAATGGCTGAACAGTACAGAGGAAGAGCTCATACTAAACTAGAGGTCTCCATTTCATAGCTGGATATGCCACATCATCATTCCCTTCAAACGGGAAATTTTCCGTGCCCTTCTTTTTTTGGTACTTATACTAAAAAAGAGAAGTTGCTGGATAACTCATGTCAAACCAGATGCAGCAATAAGCATCCATAGGCCAGCTGTACACTTACAATATTGCCAGGTGCTTTTGTCTACATTGTGGAAGTTATTTCTGGTCTCTCCCTGGCTGGGAGGGAGAGGTAGAGCCAGTTTTTATATGAGCCAAATTCAGACCGACTGAGTTTGGGCTGCTTGGGAGTTTGACACTAAGTATAGTAGGCTGCTCAGTTAGTTGTCATTAGCGGCTGTGGCAAAGTACGTTTTTCTCCTCAGCAGGCTCAGTCTTTTTTAGCCTTGGAGACACAGACTTGGGCAAGGCAAATCCTTGTAGGTAGCACAGGGTCCGGCTATTCCTTTCCTCAGTCAGTCCCTTGTGCTTGTTTTCCTTCCCTTCTGGAGAGGGAGTGCAGCCTTCTTTCCTGCAAGGGTTCAGTGTCTTGTGGCATCTAGCCTACTGGCAGCTTCCCTGCTTTGCTTTGCTTTGCTTTTCCTTCTCTCTCTCTCCCTCCCCCTTCCATGCAGGGGAGGGTTTAAAAAGCTCTCAAGCAGTTGGAGCCAACTGAACCTAATTAGTTCCCTGGTAACCCCTCTTCCAGCTGAAACTTATTTTCCCATGGTTATCACTCCTCGGTGGATAGGGAGAGGCCTTTTACCCTAGGACTAATTACTACCCCCACCCCTTCTAGCTGTTTGTCCTGGATTTACCACACGGCAAGAGGTGAAGAAAATATTAAATAATAATAATAATAAATTAATAACCCTCACTAGTTTCTAATTTCAAGATAAAACTTATGTCATCATAGCACCCAGTCAGAGTAAAACCCACAGTAATAATTAGTGGAGGTATAAGATCAGAAACAAATTGAGTTCGATAAACTCAGAGATGGGACCCACCATTCAATGGACAAAAGAGGGTCTGATCAGGGCCGTAGCAACAAAGAACGTGGCCCCCTCTGAACATATGTCCAGGGCCCCTTACAATGCAGAAACTGGAATGCGGTATTTATTTTATACAATATACAGGTTTCATATTATGTATACATAGGCCTACAGTGTACATGTATTCCGTATTTATGCAAAGCTCTTCTTTCGAGCCTTGTTCTCTGCAAATTGGTTAATCAATGCGTTATAGTCCAGAGATCTGGCAATCTTGTTTTCGATTGAGATAACTGCAAGCGCAGAAAGCCTATCATCTGTCATGGTTGAGCGCAGGATATTCTTGATCAGTTTCATTCTGCTGAAGCTCCTTTCAGCACCAGCGACAGTAACTGGTGTGGTCAGAAGAATTCTGATGCAAATGCAAAGATTCGGATATATCTCCTGAAGGCTGTTCTTGTATATGTACGTTAAAAAATTGTTTGCCGTGACAAGTCCTCTCTCTTTCTCGATGACAGAAATAAAACGATTCAATTCCATTATGAGTTCGTTGGCATCAATGTCTCCCATTTTTCTTTCTAAATTTTTGCTGTGATTCTCCTGTTCATTTTCTCTGTGACACTGCTTCAGGCTGTTAGCATTGTTCAGAAATCCAAACAACTTATACCATTCCACGAGTTGGTCAAATCGCGATGAAACAGAAGATATGGCCTGCTCAGTGAGAACAAGAAAGAACTGTGATTTGAATTTTTCTTCGGCAGAAAGACGACTCGAATCATCAGCACATTCATAATCAAACATTCTCTTCTTACATCACACCCTGGTTTCTGGAAACACCTGCTCAATACCCATATGCTCTGCTATTTCACGTGCATTTGTGACCACAGAGTCATATCCTGTATTTCGATAGTCTTCCAAAACCTTCATTGTAGCACCGACTTCTGCCTGCAGTACGTCAATTGACACATCTGGTGACTGAATTAATTTGCTGGTTTTATTGACGTGAAATAGTATATCGTACCACGTGTACACAGTCAGAACAAAAGGCCACACAGTAACATGGTCTAAAAGCGCACCGGCTTCTGTTGCTGTATTACCATCTTTCTTTTCGAGCGCATATTCTCGCAAAAATGACAAAGCATTGCACAATTCTTCACGGTGATAACGCAATGGCTTCACAGCATCAATTCTCAACTCCCAACGAGTGTCCGATAACCCTTTAATAGATATTGGCATATGTTCCTGAAGTATATCCCAACGTGAAGGTGAAGAAGAAAAGATAACGTATATTCTCTTAATCAGACCGAAAAAGTCATCGGCATATTTTGATGCGTCTGAGATCACAAGATTCCAAGTGTGAGCTCCACGTGGTACATACGAGGCACGGTCATTTATTTCTAGCATGCGGGCTTGAACTCCTTTATTCTTTCCTCTCATATTTGTGCCGTTATCAGAAGCTTGGCCTCTCATGTCAGCAATGTCTATTCCAAAGATGTTTGCCTTTTCAAGAAACGCTTCCAATAAGCCCTCGCCAGTTGTATCATGAACATTAAGAAAACCAACAAATGCTTCACGAATATTGACACCATCTTCACTGTTGCATTCAACAAAGCATAACACCACAGACATCTGTTCTTCATGTGACACGTCGGGAGTACAATCCAAAATAACTGAATAATATTTTGCTTTTTTAAGCTGCGCTATGTTGGCCTCTTGAATGTTACTGGCAACAAGTTGAATCAGCTCATTTTGGATCTGTGGACTGAGGTACTGAACATGTGTCTCTGCCTTCTTAATCCTCTGTAAAAGTTCGCTGAGGACAGTATCATACTTTGCAAGCAATTCAAACAGTCCCAAAAAGTTGCCATTCGAAGGATCGCTGAGCTTTTCATTACTTCCTCGAAATGCCAAGTTTCTTTCGGACAAGAAAATAACTACATCAACCATGCGTTTGACAACATTTCTCCAGAAATCTCTTTCTTTCAGAAAAGCCTGCAATTCGAGTTGGTCAATAGATGTATGGTTTACTATGCCTGACCGAAGGTCAAACCATTTCACCATACAGTCTTGATGACCTTTGCCTGTTTCATGCTGCTGAAGTCTTTTTGACAGTGCTTTCCAAGCAGATGTTCCACAACGTAGTGGTATGTCGCCAGTGCCAAATAATTTACAACCAAAACAAAAAATGGCATCTTTCTGAACTGAGTACATTAACCATGAACGTCTTATTTTCTCGCCATTTGCCATGGTTTGATAGAAATGAGTACTTGTGAACCTCCGTCTTTCCTCGTTAAATGGAAATTCGTAACTTTCATTCTGCTGCGGTGTGCCACGTGCAAAACAATGTCACACACTTGCCTGTCCGATATTATAGACGGCCAGTCTCCTGGATCATCAGTCAGTGGTTCAGATTCAGATACTTCTTTCCCAGCAGCAGCTGGAATATCTGTCACTGTTTGTTTGGTAGAACAACTGGCTTCACCTTCGACCTCACTTGAAGCACTTCTGGATACTTCTGGATACGATTCGTCGCTGCTAGCGCTGTCCGTTTCATGTGCCTGTACCTGTACGTTGGATTGCAGCGCAAAATACGTTGACAACTTTGGAATTTTCTCAGGTTCCTTCTCGGCATCTTTTGCTGCCTTTCGTTTACTAGCTCTGCTCTTATACATTCTCTTAGACATCACAAAGCACGCTTCTGCGTTGGAAACAATAAAAAACTAAACAACTAAATTAATAACATTTATCCGCCGACTGCCATTATGAACGCAAATACACATTCTTTGAATGGGTCCAACTAAAATTCAAAAATGACCGACAGACAACTGATGTAGCCAATAGCATTATGATGTATCATAATGACTTCACGGTTTTGTCAGTAAAACTGACATGGATTGTGCAATAGCGTCAATAAATGTCACTTACCTAGTTATACCTTACATTTTTTTTGCCACTTTTAGGGGCTCCCTTCCTTGTGGGGCCCCCTCCGGTCGGAGGGTACGGAGGGCGCTCGCTGCGGCTCTGGGTCTGATAATTCCTCACACATTAAAGAGACCTTTCTAAGAGATGGGGATACAATGGAGAGAGAGAGATCTGTGATGACAGGGGATTTTTATCAGAAAATAAAAAATCAATTTTCAACACAGCAAAAGAATAAAAGTGGGATTTGCATTAGTAACAGAACTGTTATATTTATTGATGATCTAAGAAGGAGAACAAACAGGTAGAAAGATTTGCAGACAAGTTTTTGTTTTTCATGGCTAGAGAATACTGTGAGGAACTTCAGAAAAACTTGACAAAGCTAGGTCAATGGGCAGCACAAGGGCAAATGAAATTCAGTGTTGACGAGGGCAGGTAAATGCACATTTGAAGGAATAGCTTGAACTACTTCTATACAGTTAATTAAGAAATGAGAACGATATCAACTCAGGAGAAAGACCTGAGTATCAGTGGGCCTATGTATTTTATTGAGCTGTCCACAATGTCCACAGTCAGTCAAAAAATATGCAGAAAGTTAGTATGTATAAAGAGTGGGATAGAAAATAGGAGTGGAAATATTATAATGCCATTAGGGAAGTCACCCTGATTACTGTGTTACCGTCTCATTATCCCATCTGAAAAAAATGTATAGCAGAAATAGGAATGAGTCAAGGGACAGCCAACTGAAAACTAAAAGATAGGCAGGGAAAGACTTTTACATAAGGACTTGCAAAGGAATTGAAATTATTGGGACTGTTTAGAGAGAAATGAGATGAGTCATGATGGCACCTGTTGTTAAAAGTTCTGTTTTACATAGACCCTTCCAGCTACAGGCATTGACACAAAAGAGATTGGGCAGGAGGAAAAAGTGGATAAAACAACAGTCTTGCATATGTGCTCGTTCATTACATTAGTCTTGCATCTATTAGTTGACCCTGTGCAGGGCCGGCTCCAGGCACCAGCGAAGGAAGCAGGGGCGCCCAATAGAAAGGGTCGGCACATCCAGGTCTTCAGCGGCGGGTCCTTCACTCCCTCTCTTCCTCTTCGGCGGCATTTCAGTGGCAGCTCAATTGGGTTTTTCTTTTTTTTTTTTTCCCTTCGCTGCTTGAGGCGGCAAAAAAGCTGGAGCCGGCCCTGACCCTGTGTAGTACTAACCATTCTGAAACATCTCACTGCAGGCCCCAATTAGCGGATAAATTGGACCTGTTCCTGCTAGGCAGTTCTGGAGTGACAGCTCATGCCTGGATACCATCAGTAAGATGCCATTTAGGTACATACAGTGATAAAATATAAAACTGCGCAAGTTGGACAGGTTTGTAAAAAACCATATAATGTTAATCAATTTCTGAGCTGGTTCTTCTAAGCATAATACAGAACCAACTAGAAAATATGCATTAGTCAAGCGGAATGAAGTACGTAAGAGACTCAGATAGCCACCAATCCAGTAAAGCATTTAAGCACATGCTTCACTTTAAACACATGAATAGTTCCATTGATTTGAAAAAATTAAGTACTGAATTCAGTGCTTTGGTGGCCTAGGACCATACTGCATCAGCATATCTGAGGATAAAAATACATTGGCCATGTTTCACAGAAATGAAGTTTTAGAGGCTCCACCAAAGGCAGATCCGTGGCAGATTTTGGTTTCTTTTGGAGATGGTTTATCAATTTCCTTTTTTTTTTTTGCCTTGAGTGTTTTCAGAAGTATTCTTTATAAAATATAGCTGTAATTACTGCACATTCATGTTAAAGATGCTACTGCTCCCATTGACAGGTACAATAATGGTAACTGTTTGGAATTGAGGACTCTAGTTTGACTGTTTTAAAGAAAACACTGCCAAAATGAACTGTTTGTAATCAGTTACTTCAGTGCCTCAAATAAAGAAAATATTGATTGAAAACATTGCTTAGGAATAACAGAACAACGATATGCATTTTTGCTGTAGAGGAAGATTTTGAAAATGAGCTACATATTTAAGTAATGAAAATAATCTGCTTGTAACACCTGGAAATATAACAAGCCCTTAATATAGCTATAATCCTAATGTGTTTCTTTTCTGTCTTTGCAGGCAGACCAGTAATGATTGTGGTTGAATATATGGAGAATGGATCCCTTGACTCCTTTCTGCGGGTGAGGTGTCATTTTCGGATGACATTTGAATAAGAAACCATACTAGGTTAAGATTTTAAATCATTTATCATAAATTAATTTTTATATAATGTTATTCATGGATTTTTAGTGAAGAATAGAAGCATTTTCTCCAGGGTACATTTCTTAGGTACAGTGATACATTAGAGCATAACTGGAAAAAGGAAGATTTAAACTTAAGAATATAATTGATTTCTTCTACAAGAGCAGTTCCCATATTTAGCAAAATGTATTTCAAATGGTGCTATTATGAAGGAAAAGATGAATTGAAACGCAAATGCCTTGCCTTATGGAAGCTGTTCATTTTGCTCAATCACTTTCAGAAATACTTTGTTATAATTTTTTGCTTGGGGAAGTATACAGCAGGGTTGGTAATTGATTTATAATTATTTATGGTGTGACAAAGTTCCTCCTCTCCTTTGGTGGGTCCTGCGCTTATTGGCAGATTTGCACACCTCAGTGATCTTCCCCACAGTCTGGGTCAACTCTTCCTGTGTCTGATCAGGAGTTGGGAGCTTTGGGGGGAACCCTGGCCCACCCTCTACTCCAGGTTCCAGCCCAGGGCCCTGTGGATTGCCGCTGTTTATAGTGCCTCCTGTAACAGCTGCATGACAGCTACAACTCCCTGGGCTACTTCCCCTTGGCCTCCTCCAAATGCCTTCTTTCTCCTCACCACAGGACCTTCCTCCTGGTGTCTGATAACACTTGTACTCTTTAGTCTTCCAGCAGCACACCCTCTCCCTCTCCCTCTCCCTCTCCCTCTCCCTCTCAGCTCCTTGCAACGCTTGCTCCCAGCTACTCACACACTTCCTCTCCTCTGGCTCCCCCATCCCCGAGTGGAGTGAGCTCCTTTTTAAACCCAGGTGTCCTGATTAGCCTGCCTTGATTGGCTGCAGGTGTTCTAATTAGCCTGTCTGCCTTAATTGGTTCTAGCAG
The DNA here is from genome assembly GCF_007399415.2 of Gopherus evgoodei. Lineage (NCBI taxonomy): Eukaryota > Metazoa > Chordata > Testudines > Testudinidae > Gopherus > Gopherus evgoodei. Next base: position 191,515,222 of record NC_044322.1, on the reverse strand, counting down.
GTTCCTGATTACTCTAGTGCAGCCCCTGCTATGGTCACTCAGGGAACAGAAGCCTGCTTCTCCTGGGGCCAGTAGTGGCTCTTTCTTTGACCGCTCTGCTGTAGAGGAAGGAGGGAGAGGGCTGCTACTGCTGCTGTTCCTGCTGGGCGCTGGGCCTTCGCTGCTGCTGCTGTTGTTTCTGCTGCTGCTCCTGCTCCTGCTGCTCCCCTGGCTGGGCTAGACACCATCACCCACCCCTCTCTCTGCTGTCTGTTTGCTGGCTGGCTGGTGGTTCCCCCTCACCTCAGTTACTGCTGTTACTCCACCTACAGACCCTGGGGGGCGCTGCTGCTGGCCTGCTTCCCAGAGGGGAGGAGAGTGAGGGACCCCAGCTCTTGTTGCTGAGGACACCACCCTCTGAGCGGGGTCCCTCCTGCCTCAACACCAGACCACCACCACCTGTAGCTGCTGGGGCTGCTGTGGCTGTTGCTGGGGAGCTGTTGGTGCCCGGAGGAGGAGAGGAAGGAGAAGGGGACCACCCGCTGCTGGAGGTCGCGTGAAGACCACTGTGGAAGGGGCATTCCTGGACTGAGTCTTTTTCGAACTGTGCTATTGTGGTGGGGGTTTGGACTGTGTCTGCTGGGGCACCGGGGTGTGGCGTGGAGCCTGCTCCCGGTCCATCTGTGTTCCCTTTTTCCCCCACCACCATTGTTACCCCCTCCACCATCCCCACTGGCTGTTTTCCTTCTGCTTTGGACTCCTGCCTCTGGGACTGAGCTGCTCGTCCAGCTCACCATGCCTGCTTCCATCGTTTGGCCCTGCAGCAGCAGCAGCCAAGCACTGACTTTTGCACATGCCTGTAGGAGCACCACCACCCCCCTCTCCCTGGACTGACCCCTTTCCTTTGCCACATTTGTTCCCCCCCATTTCCCTCTACGGCCCTGATAGTTCTGCCCCAGCCCTGCAGCTGTCCCCGTGGTCCTCTACCCCATTCCCAGCTCACCCTTTTCCCCCCCACCCTGTGCTCCCCCAGACCTGATTGGTCCCTCCCCTCATGCGCCCACGCCCCCTCCCATGTGCTTGTGCCCTTCCCCATTTGGTTTCTCCTTGTTCACTGCACCCCCCTCTGCCGTTGTCCCCCCGATCCCCTAGTGCAACTAGAGGAGCCGGAACTCCCCTCTGTGTCGGTGCCCTGAACCTCCCCTGCTCCTAGGTCCTTGGTTGCTCCCCATGCCCCTTTAGCCTTCCCTTTCTGGCGCCCTCCTCCCTTGCCTGCAACCTAGTGGGGAGGGGTGATTGCCTCCTCTCCTTCCCCTCCCCTCGCTGTTTGTCCCCCTCCCCGCTCTTGTTATGGTGGGGGACGCGGCGGAGGAGACCCCTCGCGATGCTCCCACTGCCCCTCCTCCACCTGCCCCCGTGTCCACTGCCCGAGCCTCTACCTCGGCCACCGCTGCCGATCCACCTACCACCGCCCTTGCTGGGGCACTGGTGGCGGTGAGTACTGGGGAGATCTCCACTGCTGCCACGTCCCTCGCCCCTTCTGATTCAGGAGGAGCCCCCCCAGCCAATGGGAAGGTTCGGGGTGGGAAGAAGGGTAAGGGCCCCGCTAGAAAGGCCAGGCCCTCCATGGCGGAGACTGTCCCCGCTGCCGCAGCCCCACTACCGGCTGCGGCATCCCTCCCCGCTTTTCCCTCCACTAGCTCTGCAGGTGTCCCTCCCCTGGCCCCCAGGGCGTACGCCCAGGTGGCGGCAGCCCCCCCACCTGCCGCTGCTCCTCCGAACGCTGCTTTCACTACCATCTACAGCGGCTGGGGCCCCTTTCCCACCTTGACTAGGAAGCACGGCGTCCGTTGCCTCCTGGTGCCCGCCTCGCCCCATGTGGAGACCTACGTGCGGGTGTTGGCGAGGGTGGTGGGGCCCATGGCCATCAGGGCGGCCTCCAAAATGTACAGGAAGGTGGTCTTCTTCCTGGCATCAGAGACCGCCGCCCAGGAGGCGGCAGAGACGGGCCTGGCGGTGGGGGGCATGTTCGGCCCCCTGGAGCCGTTGGAAGACCTGAGGGTCCGCTTAATCCTGACCTCCGTCCCTCCCTTCCTGCCCAATGCCGCCCTTCTGCCTGCCCATTCTGCCCTGGGGTGCCCCATCTCTGTCATCAGCCCTCTCCCCTTGGGCAGCAAGGACCACGCCCTCCGTCATGTTCTCTCGTTCCGCCGGCAAGTGCAGCTTCAACTGCCGCCAGCGGCGCGTGGCGGAGAGGCACTCGAGGGGTCCTTTCTGGTCCCCTACCAGGGAGCCCACTACCGGGTGCATTACTCAATGGGGAAGGCCCGGTGCTACCTCTGCCGGGCAATGGAGCACGTCCGGAGGGACTGTCCCTTGGCCCAGCACGAAGGAGCGTGCAGGACCCCCGAGTCCCGGCAAGGCGCCGGCCCTGTCATCACCGGTACCCCTGGCTGCCCGGCACCCGAAGCTGCCCCTCCTCCTCCTTCTCGGTCCACCACTGTGGAGGAGGGTGTGGCGGAGATAACGCCGGACGTGGGAGGGGGCTCGTCCCAGGGGGAATCCTCCCCCATTTGTGCTGTCCCACCACTGCCTCCCCAAGTCCCTGAGCCATTGCCTTTGCCCCCCGAGCCGACCCCTGTTAGCCAGCCCCGGATGATGCCATGGAGGGCTGGTCTTTAGGGCAGGAGAAGCGGGGCAAGCGGAAGGCTCGAGCCTTGTTACATCCTTCGGATTCGTAGGCCCCCCAGAAGAGCAGGAAAGGGGGCACCGATGACGAGCCTTCCGCCTTGCCACCTGATGACTCCCGTTCTGTGGTGCCGGCTGGGGACATCGTGGCAGCACCGGAAAGTAACACCGCCCCTCCTCCGGGGTCCCTTCCCGTGGAAGCCCCCGAGGGAGCCTCTCTCGCCCCCTTTCCCCTCGAAGCCTCTGTGAGCACTGAGGTGGGTGTCGCCTCGGATGCTGGCGAGGGGGGCCCTGGGGTGGTGGACGGTGATCTCTCTTCCATCTACAAGGAGATCAAGGCCCTGGGTCTGACCCCGGTCACACAGGGGGAGGACTGCCCTCTGTCAGTGGGCCTCGATCTGGGCGACCTCACCACGGCCCCCCTATCCCCGAGTTCCCTTCCCCTAACCGCTGCTTCTGCTCCCACCTCTAATAGTCCCCTGGAATCTTCTATCAGCCCGGCTGCGGGTGGCACCCTGCTGACGGCCGCTGAGCCCATTGGGGCGACAGCCAGTGCCCCGCTGCCAAGACCCGGTTCCCAGGGGGTGTCCCTCTTGGGTGTGGAGGACCCACCCTCCTTCCTAAGCAGGGACCCCATTGACGAACATCTATCTCTGGATGCCGGGGCTGCCGCACGTACCACAGTGGCTGAGCCCGGCATCGTTAGGGGTCCCCTTCCTACTTCCCAGATCCGTGAGCCTAACCAGGAGGGGCCACCGTCCAGTGGCTCGACTATAGAGGCTCAGGACCCTGCCTCTGCCCCCTTCCCCGATTCTCTCCCTGATCCCTGCCCTACTCCTTTCAGCTCTGTCCTTGTCTCCCCCACCTCCTGTGATGCTAGTGCCGTCCCTGGGAATACCCCCCCCAGGGAGCGGCTTCAGTGGTTTTTCCTTGTCCCGACCCATTAGGGACTGCTGTTCTCCTTCCGCCACCCCTTGTTGAACTGGGAAGCGGGGCAGGTCGCATGGCGTCGGCCCATCGGATGCCACGTCGGGGGTCTGCCCCCTGCCTGCCCACCTCAGTGGGCCACGGGGCTGTGACGGGGGCCCCACTGGGAGACAGTCATCGATCAGTGACCCCGCCCTCCCATGCGCTGAGGGAGGAGCTGCGGGAGTTCCTTGAGGACATCCATGGCTCCCATAACAAAGTCCAGCTTGCGCTCTGGCGGTGGGGGGATTTCCATCAGGTCCTCTGGGCCGTGAGGGCCCTCATGGGGGAGGGTAAGAGGACCGGGAAGCAGGCCGCTGCGGCTACCAGCGGGTCCGCCTCTTCCGTGACTCTTTACTCACCTACGGGGTAGGTCACGGATTGCTGTGCAGCCTGCCGGAGGCCGTGGGCTTGTCTGCCGGCGAGGATCCTCCCCAGTCCTCCTCATGGCGCCCATCATCTTGGCCACTTTAAACACCCAGGGCTGTAGGATGAGTCTCCGCAGGAGCCAGGTGCTCTCCTTCCTCCGGGGGGGGGAACCCTGTGGTTTTCCTGAAGGAGACCTATATGGATCCGGCCGCTGAATCTAGATGGCGGCTGGAGTGGGGGGATGGGGCCTACTTTAGCCACTTCCTCGGCTCCCTGGATCCCCATGAGTGCCTGGTCCTGGGAGGGGACTTTAACACCACCCTCGAGGAATGAGACCGCTCGGGGACCGAGCAGTGCCCGGCCGCTGCGGACGTCCTCTGGGAGATCGTCGAACGCCACTCCTTGGTGGACATCTGGCGTGACCACCACCCGAACGACATCTCGACGTTCACCTTCGTCCAGGTGGAGGCCCATCGGTCGTGCCACTCCCGGCTGGACCGCATTTACCTGTCGCGTTTCCACCTTTCACGGGCCCACTCCTCCAGCGTTAGGCCGGACCCCTTTTCGGATCACCACCGTGATGTCCTCTCTCTGCACAGAGAGGCCGGGGCCGGCCTATTGGCACTTTAATAATAGTTTACCGGAGGATGCGGGCTTCGTGGCGTCCTTCCGGGAGTTCTGGCTGGCCTGGCGAGGGCAGAGTCCCGCCTTTTCCTCAGCGCGGCGGTGGTGGGATCTGTGGAAGGTGCGCTCCCGGCTCTTCTGCCGTGACTACACCCGGGGCGTGAGCCAACGGAGGGATGCAGTGATAGAGCAGTTGGAGCAGGAAGTCTTGGCGCTGGAGAGGCGTCTGGCCACCAGCCCCGAGGATCCATCCCTCTGCGGAGCATGCCGGGAGAAGCAGGAGGAGCTCTGGGCCCTCGAAGACCATCGGGCTCGGGATGCCTTTGTTCGATTCCGCATCCGCCTCCTTCGGGAGATGGATCATGGCTCCCGCTTCTTCTACGCCCTGGAGAAAAGGAGGGGGGCCAAGAAGCACATCACCTGCCTCCTGGCGGAAGACGGCACCCCCCCTCACGGATCCGGCGAAGATGTGAGAGAGGGCCAGGGCCTTCTACGCGACTCTTTTCTCCCCGGATCCGACCGATCCTAACGCTTGCAGAATGCTATGGGATGGACTCCCGACGGTCAGCACTGGTGACCGGGACCGGCTAGAGTTGCCTCTCACTCTAGCCGAGTTCTCGGAAGCCCTCCGTCGCATGCCCACCAATAAATCTCCAGGCATGGATGGGCTGACCGTGGAGTTCTATCACGTGTTCTGGGATGTCATCAGCCCAGACCCGGTCACCATCTGGACCGAGTCTTTGCAGAGCGGGGTCCTCCCTCTCTCGTGCAGGTGAGCTGTGCTCGCCTTATTGCCAAAGAGAGGAGACCTCCGCGACTTACGGAATTGGCGTTCCGTCTTGCTCCTCAGCATGGACTACAAAATCATTGCGAAGGCCATCTCGATGCGGCTACGGTCCGTGCTGGCGGACGTGGTCCATCCAGACCAGACCTACACCATCCCAGGCCACACGATCTTCGATAACTTGTATCTGGTCCAGGACCTTCTGGAATTAGGGTGTAGGGATGGTCTATCGTTCGCCCTCTTGTCCCTGGATCAGGAGAAGGCGTTCGACAGGGTAGATCACGGGTATCTCCTGAGCCCTCTGCGAGCATTTGGCTTCAGACCCCGGTTTGTGGGTTTTCTCCAGGTGCTGTACACTTCTGCGGAGTGTCTGGTCAGGCTCAACTGGACCCTGCCAAGCCGGTCAGCTTCAGGCGGGGAGTACGGCAGGGGTGCCCCCTCTTGGGTCAGCTGTACGCTCTGGCGATCGAGCCCGTCCTCTGTCTCCTCCGCAAGAGGTTGACGGGGTTGGTGCTTCAGGAGCTGGAGCTGCGGCTGGTCCTGTCGGTGTAAGCTGATGATGTGCTCTTCATGGTCCAGGACCCGGGTGACTTGGCGCGGGTGGAGGCTTGCCAGGCTGTGTACTCGGCGGTCTCCTCCGCCCGGGTCAACTGGGTCAAGAGCTCTGGCCTGGTGGTTGGGGCCCGTGGCAGGCAAGCTCCCTCCTATCCACGCTTCAGGGATCCGGTGGAGCACGGGTCCACTGCTCTATCTCGGAGTACATCTTTCTGCCACGCATCCGTTTCCGCCGGAGAACTGGCACGGTTTGGAGGGCAGGGTGACGGAGCGGCTCCAGAAATGGACAGGACTACTCCAGTGCCTCTCCCTTCGGGGGAGGGCACTGGTGCTTAATCAACTGGTCCTGTCCATGCTCTGGTACCGGCTCAACACCCTGGTCCCAGCCCCGGATTTCCTGGCCAACCTCCGGACAGTGATTCTGGAGTTCTTTTGGCCAGGGACGCACTGGGTCTCTGCAGGGGTCCTCCACCTGCCCCTGTAGGAGGGGGGGCAGGGCCTGAAGTGCCTACGCACTCAGGTCCATGTCTTTCACCTCCAGGCTCTGCAGAGGCTCCTGTATGGTGCAGATGGTCTGACGTGGAGCGTATTAGCACATGCCTTCCTCCGCCGCTTCTGAGGGCTCCGATACAACCGCAGCTCTTTTACCTCCATCCAAGAGGTCTTCCGCGAGACCTCTCTGGGCTGCCGGTCTTCTACCAAGACCTCCTCCAGACCTGGAAGCTCTTTTCAACGACCAGGTCCATGGCGGCCACCGTGGGGGCCGACCTCCTTGCGGAGCCCCTGCTACACAATCCCCAGCTTCGTGTGCAGGTGGCGGAGTCCCCTGCGGTGCGCCAGAGGCTGGTCTTGGCGGGAGTCACCAGGGTCGGAGACCTCCTGGACTACAACCGGGGAGACTGGCTGGATCCCCTGACGCTCGCTCAGCGCATGGGGCTCTCCAGACCTCGTACTCCCCGGCGCATACTTCAGGAGGTGAACGCCGCTTTACTGCCTGCTGCTCGGGCTTACCTCGACCAGGTCCTGCAAGAGGGCATGCCCCGCCCACCCTCCACCCCAGGCCCCGTGGACCTTTTTATGGGGCCCCTACCCCATGGACCCAATCGGCCCCCTCACCCTTTCACTGCGAGCCGGCTGCACTATCTGCAGCCTGTTCTGTTCCAGACCGCGCCACGGAAACATCTGTACACGTTCGTGCTCCACAATCTCCACTACCTCACCCTCGCCTCCTGCCCCGATACCAAGTGGTGGGACCTCCTGCCACCTCTCAAGGGTGAGAAGTCCCGGTGGGTCAGCTTATACTCTGCCCTGGTCCCAAGGCCTGCCAGGGAGGTCACTTGGCGGCTCCTTCATGGGGCCGTGAGCACGGGCATGTACTTGGCGCAGTTCACCCCGTCCCCAACACTTGCCCCTTTTGCGGCATAACGGAGACCCTGGCACACATTTATTTAGAGTGCGCCAGGTTCTGGCTCCTCTTGAATATCTTACTGCGTTTTTGGTTGCACTTTTCTGCTCACCTGTTCAGCTATCCATTCCCCATCTGTGGCCCCACGAAGTCGCGGGATCTCCTTATCAACCTCTTCTTAGCCTTGGCCAAACTAGCCATCTACAACACCAGGGAGAGGAGGTTGGCCGACAGGATTTCCTGCGACTGTAGGACCTATTTCCGTTCCTCCATCTGTTCACGCATCCGGGCAGAGTTCCTCTGGGCGTCGTCCACTGGCTCCCTTGAGGCCTTCGAGGAGCAGTGGGCGTTGTCCAGGGTTCTCTGCTCAGTGTCCCCATCAGGTTCCCTTTGTTTAGCCCTATGACCTCACTCCCGATCCTGTTTTTTCATTAGTTGTCCCACGAAATCATTTGGTGTCACAGACCTGTGGATCCTCCCCTTAGGCTGGGGGGAGGTCCTTTAGAAGTGAGCGGGGTTTGGCCGCCCACCTCCTGGATGCCAGTAGGACCAGACTCCTGTGCCCCACTGGTCTGGGTCTGTCACAATGGTTACTTGCATTTAACAAATTGAATTAGAAAACAGTTCACTGGTGAACTGTCTCAGCACTAACCTTTTTCCCCTAAAGGTCACCCTGTGAATATTAAGAAAGGGATGTAGAAAGCATGGGAAATTGTTTGCATTTGAATTTGATTTTAATCAGTGAGGTAGAAGGAAGAAAGGGCTGCCCCCAAGGTCATATGGGATCTTCTGCCAACATCAGCAGAGGGCTCTGGCACTCTCCACAGCTTGTGAAAATGCACTCACTTTAAGCCTAACCTCCAGTAAGAGACCCCTCAAAACCAGCAGGGAACCTACTATTTCAGGATAGCTATGTGAATTATTTAAAATTTGTCTTACATGTATAAATATCAACAAGCCACACTGACTGTCCATCTCACCATTATTAGTTGCCACCATGGTAAAAGTAGGTCTTGAAGTGAGATTTGGAGGAGGAGAAGCTAAGTGGCCTTGTGAACTAATGTGGAATGGGCATTCCATGTATAAGGGGCGAGGTGGAAGAAAGTGTGAAGATATTTGTGGGAAAGTGTATAAGCAGAGGGTCAAACCTGGCAACACTGGGGAGTATGATATAGAAGCAGATGAGCAGGGAGGGGCAGAGTGGTCAATGGCTTGAAAAGCAAGTGTGAGAAGCTTGAATGTGATGATGCAGTGAAGAAGAGGGAGCCAACAGAGGGATTCAAAGATGGGGTGATGTAATCAGAATAACGGCAAAGGTGATGATGTTAGCAACTGTATTTTGAATGGACCAGGGCAGGGTTGAGGTTTCTGAGAGGAAGGCAGGGGTGGGGAAGAGTGGTAATAGTCAATACAGGAAAAGATGAGGTGCCTGGAGGGAAGAGAGTTTTACCTTAAATGCATAATTGAGCCATTACTGAAGATGCTTTTATGTATTTTTTGCCTTTCATTTTGACAATTCCCCTGTATTTTTCCTCTACCCTCTATTTGCTTTCTGTTCACTACACTAGGAAACTCAGGAGTTCCCATTTTCTCTCCCCTAGTCCCAAACATTCACTCATCCTCTCTTCCATCACGATTGGATAACACTATGATGCATCTACTAGAACTAGTCAGAAAAATTCTGATGTAACAATTTTTCATCAGATTTTGACGATCTGTTTCACAGACAAAGTTCCTTGGGAAACGCAGGCAGGTTTCAAAATGTCTCTGCCAGCCATGCTTCCACCTGGTTTCCTAACAGCTCACCTCACTGGCTCATTGTCAGCCGCCTGCCAGACTGCCTCTGAGTTGGTGACCCATGGACTTCCAAGGCAGATTGTCTGTATCTCTGAGGTGGGGCTCCATTCTGTTTTGTGGAGAACTTTGAAATTTTTGGGGTCTTGTTCTAAATCAGGGTGAAACCCAATTTCAAATACTGAAATCCTCCAACAATTACCTTTCTCTGCACAGCTGTAGAATCTAATGAGCTATTCTTGATATGCACTTACAGTACTATGTTAGAAGCTGAGATCACCAAAATTATGAGGTTATTATGGAGCAATGATGTTCAAACTGTACCAAATATATTTTTAAGCAAAATGTTTGGGAATGTGCTAGTCATTATTTTCTGCAGCTGTTTTCTGAGTATATTATTTTCCAGCTTTCTTTCTCACTGCAGATTTGATTTATTATTTAAAAATGCCTTTTGACAGGATTTTAAATAATAATCAGCATCTGAAAGCATTGTAGATATTTCATTGGAATTCTTGTTAATAATTATCAAAGCAAATGACTGCCAGTATCAAATTTAAAAAAGAAATCAGTTTGCTTCATTAAAAATAGTTACTTCCTGTAGATTTCTTAAGTCTAAACTTTGAAATGCTTTTGGGAAGATGCAAAGAAGTACAGAGAGAGTTTATATCTAAATCATAATACATTTTTACATTTATAAAGAGCCTTTCATGTGGTAAGATCTGGAAGAACTTCACAACATTATATTTCTTCATATTTAGAAGAGTTTCTTTCTACTGCTCTGGGGGTTCTTACATGCAGGCAAAAGATAAAAATCCAAAATATAAGAATATCCCCCACCATAGCAAGTGCTCCTCCAAAAATGTTACCCTGTATGTTACCACCACATCCCTCAACCCAGCCCTTCTCCAAAATCTGAAAAAATGGATAACTTAGTCTCTGAAAGTCAACATATGGGAGTTCTGATGAATCAATGTGGAAAGTGAACTCCAGAGAAGACCTTCATGGAAGACATCTTACCATCAGCCCCTGCTCTTAAACCAGAGAATTGTTAGCTTTAGTGCTATTACTTGTATTTCAGTAGAAGCTAAATGCCCCTATCTCCATTGGGGCCCCAAAATACATAGTAAGACAGTTCTTGCCCCAAAGAGCTTGCAATCTAAAGAGACAAGATCAACAAGGGTGAGAGAAAGTAAACATTATCCTCATCCCCATGCTGCAGTTTCCCATCTATAAAATAAGTGACTTGCCCACGCTCACACAGAAAGGAAGTGGATAGCAGAACTGGGAACTGAACCCAGCTCACTTGAATCCCAGTCCATGGTCTTAAATGCAAGATCAGTCTTCCTCATGTTGCTTTCATATGACACAGGGAGAGAGAGAGTTCCAAACTCTTTAGGGTTTGCTAGGTCAAAGCCAATACCTTAAACACCACAGAGGCTTATATGAAATAGACAGCAGACTCAAAAAATGCATACATATGAAAGAGAGAGAGACACACACACACGCATCTTATGTTCCTGAAATATACCATGACAAAGTCAGGCTGGACAGCTGTAAGAGAGTGGTAGACTGCAAGTATATCAGCCCCAGAATGATAAAGGTCCGTTTCCCTATAAGCTAATGAAAAGAGGTTATCTCATGTCAACTATGGACTTCTGAGTCCAATTAAGGGCTGCCTGAGACCTTCAAAAACCCCTCCTCAGGTGAGAGAAGAGGAGAGACATGCTGCTGCAGAGCTAGTGGTAGTAGGGAGAAAGCTTCTCCAGGGTGGAGGGCTGCCTGTCTCCCTATGGGAGAAGCTACCTGACTGCCTGTCATGGTATAACCCCTACTCTGAACCTTAGCGTTCAAAAGATGGGGTACCAGCATGAATCCCCCTAAGCTTAATTTCCAGCTTAGATCTTGTAGTGCTGCCACCAACCAGGACTTGCAGTGCCTGGTACACTCTGGCCCCCCCAAAACCTTCCCAGAGGACCCCAAGACCCAGACCCCCCCGGATCTTACACAAGGAAAGTAAACCCTTTCCCCCACCGTTGCCTCTCCCAGGCTTTCCCTCCCTGGGTTACCCTGGAAGATCACTGTGATTCAAACTCCTTGAATCTTAAAACACAGAGGAATGCACCTTCCCCCCTCCTCTTTTCCCCTCCCCAAGAGGTAATAGAGATTCAAGCTCTGTGAATCTAAAACAGAGGAATTCCACCTTCCTCCCTCCCTTCTCTCTCCCTTTCTCCCGCCAATTCCCTGGTGAGTACAGACTCAATTCCCTTGAGCCTCAACAAGGGGAAAAAATCAATCAGGTCTTAAAAAAGAAAAGCTTTTAATAAAAAGAAAGAAAAAAGTAAAAGTTTTGTCTGTAATCAAGATGGTAAATGTTACAGGGTCTTTCAGCTTTTAGACACTAGAGAGAAGCCTTCCCCCCAGCACAAATACAAATTAAAATCCTTCCAGCAAAATACACATTTGCAAATAAAGAAAACAATCAAAAAGACTAAACTGCCTTTCTACTTATACTTACTACTTGAACAGAAAATTAGAGAGCCTGTAGGTACGTCTAGTCACTCTCAGAACCCAGAGAGAACAACGGAAAAACAAACAACACAAAACAAGGACTTCCCTCCACCGAGATTTGAAAGTATCTTGTCTTCTGATTGGTCCTTTGGTCAGGTGTTCCAGGTTCACAGGTAAAAGAGACATTAATCCTTAACTGTTTATGACACTGCCTCTTTAGGGGAAAGACTGGCATTCCAGGTGAATAACAAAGCCACACACCTCACCCCAGTCCACACCCAGAGAGGGCATAGGAAGAGGTATTTCCCTTTGTCTGTGATGTGATTTGTTTCTTTTGTTTGATGGAGGAGTACTCTTTGGGCCTGTCCTGAGGCCTACCTCAAAATATTCAGAATTAAACCCCAAGTGGGAAAACAAATACTGTCTGGAGTGGATTTGATTTATTCCAAGCCTCCCACTGCCTGAGAGGGGAGTGGGGAGAGGGGACTCACTGACCCTGGCGAGGTGGAAGAGGTACCTGGTCACATTGCACAGTACACAAACATTCATAATTTTGAAAGCTGATTCATCTATGCATTTAATGAAGGAGAGTCAACTAATGACAGCAGACTAAGTAAGGTTATTTATTTAATTAAAGGACATTTTCATTTTAACTAATCTCAGCAATGTGTGTAAGACACCAGGCACCCTAAATTGCCCAAGATACATAGATTCGAAGATAATACCCTCCTCTCAGATCCTCACTTGCTATAGTTTTCCTTTTCTCCCCCATCCCACTGCAATAGATTAGATAGTATTGATAAGCATAGGATCTCCTCTCTTGTAATGTGTGTTTGCAAATTAATCTTCCAAATACAAGCATTACAACTATTAATTAAAATCAGTTTCTTTCCCTTATCTTACAAAAGGACTGTCCTAAATTTGGAACTATGCTCAAAACTAACCTATAAACCAAACTCAAACTTTTAAGAAGAAATGAAAATTCCACTCCCTTGATGATCAGTCTGGCTTCCTTACCACTGAGGCGTGTTGCCTCTGTTTAAATATCAGAGAGCTTTGGCTTTTAAGGCAAGCAGTCAACTTTCAAGTTCCAGTAGTGGGGAATCCCCAGAGCACAGTGGCCTCAAACCTGAAGTCCATATTCATTTAGGGTTGCTATTTTCTAATCACACAAAACCAAACACCCTTGCCCTTACCCCTGCCCCTTCCCAAGGCCCCGCCCCCACTCACTCCATCTCCCCTCCCTTGGTCGCTTACTTTCCTCCACCCTCACTCACTTTCACCAGGCTAGGGTTGGGGTACCAGAGGGGGTGAGGGCTCTGGCAGGGGGTGTGAGCTCTGAGGTGGGGCTGGGGATGAGGGCTTTGGGGTGCATGAAGGGGCTCAGGGCTGGGGCAGAGGCTGGGGTGCGGGAAGGTGTGAAGGCTCTGGGACGGAGTTTGGGTGTGGGAGGGGGCTCAGAGTTGGGACAGAGGTTTAAGGTGCGGGAAGGGGTCCAGGTTATGGGCTCCAGGAGGGATTTTGGGTGTGGGAGGGGGCTCCTGGCTGAAGCAGGGGGTTGGGGTGCAGAAGGGAGTTTGGGCTCTAGGAGGAAGTTTGGGTGTCGGAGGGGAATCAGGGCTGGGACAGGGGGGTTGGGGTGCAGGATCTGGGCAGTACTTACCTCAGGCAGCTCCCGGAAGTGGCCAGCAAGTCCAGCTCCGAGGTGGAGGGGCCAGGGGGCTCTGCACACTGCTTGCACCCGCAGGCACCACCCCTGCAGCTCCCATTGGCCATGGTTCCCAGCCAATGCAAGCTGCTGAGCCGGTGCTCAGAGTGCGGGGCAGCACACAGAGCCTCCGTAGCCGCCCCTGCACCTAGGGGCCGGACATGCCTGCCACTTCCAGGAGCCACATGGAGCCAGGCAGGGAGCTTTTAGTAGCCCAGTCAGTGGTGCTGACCGGAGCCACCTGGGTCACTTTTCGACCAGGCATTTCGGTCAGAAACTGGACATCTGGAAATCCTATATTAATTTCTTACTCAGGTCAAACGTCTTTAAATAAGCTGAGAAAAAAATGGGTACAGACTTTCAGATCTGGACCATTGCCAGCATTAGCCAGTGAAAAGAGCGTATGTGGTCCCATTTCTGTCACCTCTTCTGGAGTGGAATTTGGAGCTTCCACCTTCGAGTATCCTGCCAGCAGAGAAAAGACTACAGAGCTTTCCCCATTAATTTTGCTCCTGATGGAGAAAGTGATCCATGACTAGAGAGGAATTATGGTCCAGTGATTACAGGATTGGGAACCAGATATAATTTCCTGCTCCACCACAGACTATATGTGAGACTGTGGGCAAGTCACTTTGTCTCTGTGTGTCAGCTCCCCGTCAGTACAATGAAAATAATAGCACTTCCCTACCTCACCAGGATATTGTGAAAAGAAACAAATTAAAAGATGTTGCTATGTTAAGATGCTTTTTTGATAGAGGCCATATAAGTACTCAATATGGATGAATGGAAGGCAGGGCCTGTTGGCCAAAAGGGAGTCTTGCTCATGCTTGTTGGTAGGGAACAAAGAAGCTTTGAAGAGGTTTAAGGATACCTTAAGATAAATAGGATGTGAACAAGAAAACTTTTAGAGACTGGCACATCATTGCACAAACCTACCTGTTTTGGTAACTCTATGGCTCGTTTACTTTGACATCATCCTTTCTGAAGGATTGGTGAGATATCACACAGGCACTCAATTCATTAATCAGCAGTTTCAGCTCTCAGGAGCTTTACAAATGAGGTATTATCTCCATTTTACATGTGGGGAAACAAAAATGAAGTGCCTTGGCCAAGCTCACATACCAGGTCAGTGACAGAGCCAGAAATAGAATATAGGGCTGGCTCCCACTCCAGTGCCCTAGTCAGTGAACCATGTTACCTCCCTACAATGTAGTGGCAGAGCAACATTTTCCTCAGCACAGTCTATCAGGTGGTTGTGACAGTGGGTGTATGTCTTTTGGTGCCTCCTGGAAGGGGCCTCACAGCCTTGATTCACCCACTTCCCAGTGAGGTGTCTAAGCGGTGTTCTGTGGGGTCAAATGGTAGCATGGGGTTGTTGAATTATAACCCATCCATTTATTTCAAAGTCTCAGCTAGCAGGGTCTCCCTGGCTGAAGCAACTGAGTGCAGCAGAGCCTAGTTAGGATCAGAACAGTAAGAAACAGATTGAATGAATTTACATGTTCATGAGAGTTTTTGCTGCTTAGAAGTCAGAGTGGGGAATGTAGAGATAGAAAAGCTTCTGGCTTTGCACCGTTCTGTGATTACAGATTGTTTGTTCATTTTAAGGATTTAAGCTTCACAAAAGGAATGTAGCTGGAGACTGACATTTTGGAATTTGTTTGTGTTTATGGTTGGCTAAGAACCCTAGAAACCTGTGAACTAAATTAGAAACCCTCCCTCAAAGAGCTTTCATTTTGCTTCTCTGGCTACCTGTGTAGTTTTTCTCCAACTGCAGAGTAGCTAATCTTAACTACTGTATTTTATTTCCATTAGGTTTTTGAAATGCACTAATCAATAATTAGTGCTGTGTCCCAATAAATAGCAAATTGGGACACAGCAACATTAAATCAGATCAAAGTTCTAGTTAAATTGCTTTGTACCATAAATTATTCTTTAAGAGGCCTGATTATAATAGTAATCCATTTGCATTTAATTGTGGTGTGTTGTCTCACTCTTCCATTCCAATCCTGTAGGGATTCACTTGGGAGGGAGGTTATGGGGTGAGGCCAAGCAACTCTTTAAGGTTTGCCTTGTGGCATTTTTATGTAACTGCTTCCTAAAAAGGGAGGGGTATGGGATTCTGGGGAGGGGTCAAGGGTTGCAGCTTCCCAGTTGTATGACTCCCAGAGATGTACAAAGAAGGGAATGCTGGTCAGACTCTCCATCCTGCTTCTCTGGCACCACTGATTCTTGTCCAGGCACCCCCGCACCAGTGCAAAACTCCATTTTTCTCTCTCAGATAGGTACAGGGTGCTTCAAGTGTCCTCAGTTATTGGCGTTCACCTTGGTGATGCAAAGTGGCTGTAAACACTGTCATTTTGCTTTGGTAGCGTCTAACACCCACTGGTCGCTAGTTTAAGTGGCTACACATGGTGAAGGGGGCAATGGATAATCCAGTCTCCTGATGCCTATGAAAGCAGAATGCCATGGAGATCAGCTCCCCCTACTCCTGGCCACTGAGGGTATGTCTACACTGCAGTTAGACACCCACAGCTGGCCGGCGTCAGCTGACTCAGGCTTGCAGGACTCAGAACAAGGGGCTGTTTAATTGTGATGTAGATGTTCCCACTGTGAGGGAGGACGATTCCCCAAACATGTACGCTGCAATTACAGCCCCTTACCCTGACTTCTGTGACCCCAAGTCATCTGTCTCAGACTACTTGCAGGTTTTTAATTGCAGTGTAGACATACCCTGAAAGCCTTTGATACTCAAGCTGCACATTGCCTCCTTGGGCGGGCTTCAATAATGCAGCAAAGCTGGCACTCCCACCTTCCTTTTCTGCCAGATCAGCGTTCTTTCCATTTGGAGAAGAATAATCTGGCCATTATTTTATTTGTTTTCTTATAAAACTATGACCTTCATACATACTTGTAAAGCATGAATGTAAGAACGGCCATAGTGGGTCAGACCTAAAATCCATATAACCCAGTATCCTGTCTTCTGACAGTAGCCAAAGCCAGGTGTCCCAGAAGGAATGAACAGAACAGGTAATCATCAAGTGATCCGCCACCTGTTACCCATTCCCAGCTTCTGGCAAACAGAGGCTAGGGACACCATCCGTGCCCATCTTGGCTAATAGCCATTGATGGACCTATTCTCCATGAACTTATCTAGTTCTTTTTTTAACTCTGTTATAATCTTGACCCTCGCAACATCTTCTTGCAAGGAGTTCCACAGGCTGACTGTGTGTTATGTGAACAAATACTTCCTTTTGTTTGTTTTAAACCTGCTACCTATTAATTTCATTTGATGACCCCTAGTTCTTGTGTTATGAGAAGGAGTAAATAACACTTCCCTATTTACTTTCTCCATATCAGTCATGATTTTATAGATCTCTCTTATATTCACCCTTGTCTTCTCTTTTCCAAGCTGAAAAGTCCCAGTCTTATTAATTGTTCCTCAAATGGAAGCCGTTCCATATCCCTAATAATTTTTGTTGCCCTTTTCTGAACCTTTTCCAATTCCAATATATCTTTTTTGAGATGGGGCAATCACATCTGCACACAGTACTCAAAATGTGGGCATACCAGGCATTTATATAGAGGCAGTGTGATATTTTCTGTCTTATTATCTGTCCCTTTCTTAGTGATTCCCAACATTCTGCTCACATTTTTTTTTTTACTGCTGCCGCACATTGAGTGGATGTCTTCAGATAACTGTCCACAATGATTCCAAGTTCTCTTTCTTGAGTGGTAACAGCTAATGTAGACCCAATCGTTTTATATGTATAGTTGAGACTTTGCATTTATCAGCATTGAATTTCATCTGCCATTTTGTTGCCCTGTTACTCAGTTTTGTGAGATCCTTTTGTAGCTCTCTGCAGTCTGCTTGGGACTTAACTAAAATAGTTTTGTATCATCTGCAAATTTTGCCACCTCACTGTTTACTCCTTTTTCCAGATCATTTATGGATATCCTGAATAGGACTAGTCCCAGTACAGACCCCTGGGAGACACCACTATTTACCTCTCTCCATTCTGAAAACTGACCATTTATTCTTACCTTTTATTTTCTATATTTTAACCCACTACCAATCCATGAGAGGACCTTCCCTCATATGCCATGATGCTTACTTTGCATAAGAGACATTGGTGAGGGCCTTGTCAAAGGCTTTCTGAAAATCTAAGTATACTATATCCACTGGATCTCCCTTGTCCACATGCTTGTTGACCCCCTCAAAGAAATCTAGTAGATTGGTGAGGCCTTTACAAAAAACATGTTGACTCTTCCCCAACAAATTACGTTCATCTATGTGTCTGACAATTTTGTTCTTTACTATAGTTTCAACCAGTTTGCCTAGTCCTGAAGTCAAGTTTACCAGCCTGTAATTGCTAGGTTCACCTCCGGAGCCCTTTTTAAAAATTGGCATCACATTGGCTATCCTCCAGTCATTTAGTACAGAAGTTGATTTAAATGATAGGTTACAAACTACAGTGCGTAGTTCTGCAATTTCACTTTTGAGTTGCTTCAGAACTCTTGGGTGAATACAATTTGGTCCGGATGACTTATTACTGTTTAGTTTATCAGTTTGTTCCAAAGCCTCGTCTAGTGACACCTCAATCTGAGACAGTTCCTCAGATTTGTGACCTAAAAATAATGGCTCGGGTTTGGGAATTTCTCTCACATCCTCAGCCATTAAGACCAATGCAAAGAATTCATTTAGCTTCTCTGCAATGGTCTTATCATCCTTGAGTGCTCCTTTAGCATCTCAATCGTCCAGTGGCCCCACTGGTTGTTTAGCAGGCTTCCTGCTTCTGATGTACTTAAAAAAAAATTGCTATTACTTTTTGAGTCTTTGGCTAGCTGTTCTTTAAATTCTTTTTTAGCCTTCCCAATTATATTTTTATATGTCACTTGCCAGAGTTTATGCACCTTTCTATTTTCCTCTCTAGGACTTAGCTTCCACTTTTTAAAGGATGCCTGTTTGCCTCTCACTGCTTCTTTTACTTTGTTTAGCCACGATGGCACTTTTTTGGTTCCCTTACTATGTTTTTTTTAATTTGGGGTATATATTTAAGTTGAGACTCTATTATGGTTTCTTTAAAAAGTTTCCATGCAGCTTGCAGGAATTTTACTTTTGGCACTGTAATTTCTGTTTAACTAACTTCCTCATTTTTGTGTAGTCCCCCTTTGTGAAAGGCCCCTGCTCCTGCTTAAAAGCCTATGCCATAATTTTCTTTTTCATTGTAAAACAATAAATGGTCATAGAAAAAGCTAGATTTCAATACGGAGAAGCGTCATGTACCAAAACACTGTAAAACGATTAATCCTCTTCCTCAAAAAAGACTATATAAAAATAATTTGTTTAGCTATCTTGATGCATGAACAGTAGCAGACTATATTGTAAACTATAAGGCCAGGATTTATTGCCAAACTTTAATTCCCCAAGGCAAGTCTAGTAGAGGCTAAAAGAAGTGAAAGATAAGGTTCTGGAGGGAAGAAGTCTCTGAGTATATTGCTGTTGGAGGCAGCAGCCATTATTATGTAATTCCCAGAGCAGATTTGCCATCAACCTCACCCTTCCTGTCAGCTGGAGGTTAGATGCTGCAGTAGAAGCCTACGTTAAATAACGTTGGGGAAAAGGGAGGGAAAGAGAAAAATGAAGACTTGGAGAGAGTTCTATAAAATGAAGTTGTAAAGCACATGTTGTAAATCCATCTAATCTGGCCTCACTAGTCAGAAAGTCATCTTTGGGGAAAAGAGGCCACATGCCATTGCTAAATTTAATGGTTCCCTTTCTTATTTATCTGCAGCAAGAGAGGCAACAACATTAAAGCTCATAACTAATCCTCTCTCTTTTCCCTTCCCACACAACATGCACTTGCACTCTTATTTATTGGAGGCACACTCCTTTCCCAGTAGGAGATACAGCACTTCAGTACCTTTTGTAGGGATTTTAGGGACTGTTAAAGGAGCAATTTTTTTTCTCTGAACCAAAAAACAGATTGGGCATTTAAAAAATGAGCTGGAAATAAATGCCACAATCAAGTATCAGACTTACATAATGTCCCATCATCCAGGGGGTTCAAGATTAAGCTAAGGACAAACTACCATGGTTGCCATTGTAGAGCCAACATTTACCACGAGACACTATAGTTATCTTCTGCTCAAAGAACAGATTGTTTAAAATGACAACCATTGTGAATATTCTGCCCATTTAGTGACAAGGGTCATATGTCTAATGATCTGGAGTACAAAAATAATTTAGTAATTAATATGTACAACAAAAAAAAATCAAAGTGGTATGGAGTCTTAAGGGCAGCCAATGTAAAGATTTTAAATCAGTAGTTGTGTTGAAACAATTGTATAAAAATGTATGCTGAGCATTCTACAGTAGCTGTGTTCTAGAGACAAGTGCTTTAGGGATGGGAGCAGAAAGAAGGGTAAATGGTTATGTCATGTCCCCTGCTTATTACTGCTTTAAATGAGAAAGGGGGAGGGGAACAGTTGAGGCTACTGGGCAACTGTTGGGATTTTGTTTCCAATCTGAGCACTACTAGAGATAACACAGTGTGTTACTGCAAAAGAAAAAATACACATCCCTAGTCTGTTCTGATGGTATAATACACGAGCATATCATACTTGAAGATGCACTTGGAGCTATTGTCAAACAGTATCATTCAGCAGTGTTTAAAATGAACTAAAATAATTTCTATTGTGTTTTATGAAATTACTTAGTATCCATTATATGGAGTCCTGTTCACTAGAGAAGAAGTTGACAGCTGACATAATTCAGTGACAATAATACAAATCGGAGTGCAATCCACATAATGATGAAAACATGAATTATATGTCTGTGTAATACCTATTTGCAATGTGATTCTTGAGGAATTTGTGTAAAGTGCTTAGTACAATGCTTAGTAAAATAACAACAACAAATACACTATAGCAAAGAGAAGTTGGCTTTCATGTCAAATGATCCAAAGAACCTGTCAACAGCCAATACGACATAAATTAGGCCTAGTAAGTTCCTGGTAAACTAATTATTGACTTCAAACATATAATCAGTTAACACTGAAAATAAAATCTTTGTCACTTGCAATCAGATATCATTATATACTTGTGTCAAATCTTATTTGCTTTCTGGAAAGTAGAACATTAATTCAGTATTTAGCGCTCACTCAGATGTGTATGGTAGAGTAACCAATGAGAACTGAGGATGGAGCTGAAGGATCTCAGAAGCAATACAGAAAATTATACAAAAACAGTTACTTGGTGCTCAAAATGGAGAAAGTTTGTGCGGAAGCAGATTTTTTTTGCTTAGATGGTAAAAGGCTGAGCTATAGCCGAATTTTAGGCTTTTATAGGTTTTTTTGGCAAAGTAAAATACTTGTTTTCTCTGGCTGTATCTAGCACATTCTGAAAACTTTTTAGGAACAAAACCTTGATAAGAAAGAAGCTCACTTGAGGGCAGGTCTACACTATTGCTTAAATCATTCTAACTTACGTCGCTCAGGGGTGTGAAAAAGACACACAGACACACACACACTGAGTGACGCAAGTTACAGTGACCTAATCGCTGTCCACACCAGCACTATGTCAGCAGGAGACACGCTCCCAATGCAGCTGTGCTGATGTAGCGCGTCTAGTGTAGACCTTCTGAGAAGGATATTTTTGTTGAGTTAACTGATCCTTTCCACCAGCCTATAACATTCTAAGCACACTGAGATTCACTGTTATAGAATGTTCTGTAGGTTGACTGCAATACTTCATTTAAGTAGGATTTTGCAAGACAAATCTGTAGTTGAACATAAACATTTCCCAAAGCATTAGATCAGAAGCATAAATGCAGGACCAGGCAGACATTAGATATATCCTCAACTGATGACAAAAGTTTATTTGGTAAAGCTATTAAAGCCTGTTTAAAAATTTGATGGAACTGCACAAATTCACTGTAGTCTGATTTGTTACCAGTGTAAACACTCTCAGAAGCCAGGTGGGTATCATATCAAAAGCACATTGAATATCTAAGCCCTGGGAATTGGAACTAAGCCCTGGATAACAATCACTGTATCATTCAGATGTATGATAGTGTTTTATGTCTCCTTAGGACAAGTAAATGAAGCAAGGCATGTGGGAAAGTTGCCAGAGGATTGTGTTGACTCCCAGGTGCACATAGAGATTTACAAATGCATAAGACTTGGGTGGGGAGATGTCAAATTCTTACTTTGTGTAACTTCATTGACTCATTTGAATTGCTCAAGGGATGACTTGGCCCAAGGTCTCTATCCTGGTCAGCTTAAGTCAGACAGACAAGTATGATATGTGGGGGAAACAGCAGTTCAAAGATAGCAAGGGAATAAAATTGGCATGGAAATCAATGCAAAAGAAGTGATTAAGGAAAGATTTTGAAGAGGAAGGATGTTTAGCTTACAGGAAAACAGAGACTGTTCCAAGTGTGCAGGCAGCATGAAACGAGATGCACAGCCAAGTGTGGGAAGGGAAAAGGAGAGCAGTTATGGGAGAGGATTTGGGAGGAACATATGGAATGAGAGGGAAAGAAGGGTGAAATTAGAGACAAAATGTAGACATGTGAAACTGTGAAGAGACTAAGTTGGGAATTAGAATCTTGAACCTGAGGCAGTACAACAGAAAGTTGTTAAAGGGATTCAAGGATGGGGAGACATAGTTGGAATGTCAGAAAAGCAAGACGAATTTTATCCTAGGCATTTCAGTCTGTATTAGAATGTGGCAAATATAAAGAGGTTATATTTTAAGAAAAGTCATTATCTAGACACTGTCCAGATATTTAGGAGTAGGGAGTAGAGGAAAGGATGATATTTTGTGATTTTTAGAAGGAGACCTGGAGGTGTTGCAGATGAGTCTGAGATTTTGAACCTGGATTCCCAGGGAGGTGGTGGAGGTAGAACAGTCAGCGATGATAAGGAAGAGTGCGAGTCTAAAGATTTGGGGAGAAAACTTCAGTTATAGACACGTTGAACCAAAAGTATGAAGCAAAAAGTTGAAGCAAAAGTATGTAGCTATAAGGAGCAAGTTACCCCAGGTGGCCACATGAATTCTCTGCCCCTGGCCAACAGAGGATGTTTGAGTATGTTGAGATGGAGGGGTAGGGTCAAGCTAACCTGCATCTGTTCTGTGGGTGGAGAACTGATGAATATGAGTTCTTGACACTGATTCTTGGCCAGGCCTAAGTGACTGCAGTATTAGATGTTTAGTAGTTATAAAAACCCTAAAATTCTTGTAAGGATCCTTTTAAGGATCCACAAGACTAGAATCCAGGTGTAGGGCAGCTGACATTCTCACATCATCACTGAGAGGCCATGCAGAGCCACATCCAAAGAGCACTGTGGAGATTAGGCACTTCAGGGAGTACCACCCAAAAGATCCTGAGTGACAACACCCTGTGGCCTTCTAATTGGCCCATAGTCACTATTTAACTATGGAGAGTGTTCCAGGAAGTTGTCTGGGCAGCTATGCAGGGTTCTGTGACTCCAGGCTTTATCACTTGCTGATTTCCAATTTCTGACCCCAGCCTGATGCTAACCCCGACTCTTGCCTCATGATTCCAGCCTGGTAGCCATCTCTGACCCTGGCCTAACTCTGACCTTGACTCTTGCCTATTGATCCTGGCTTTAAGCCATTACTCTGCTCCCTGCTCCCTGACTACTGACTTGTCACTGACACTAGCCCAGCTGTGGCTGCTAGGTCAGACCACCTATACCTGTGTGGCTGCAATAGGGGAAGGACAGAATAGGTTCCTGAATTATTTGGAAGGAGAGGATTTGGAGTCAGAAGATTACTTTTTATCTCTCCGTTAATAATTGCCAAGTGGAGATTTTCGGCACAATAGCCCCAATCATTGAGTTTTCATCTGGGTGAGTCTCCCTGATGCAATGTGGCCCCTTTAAGAAGGAACCTTGTCCCCACTTATGGAATGTCAGTGTACCTCTGTGACATTGCACTCTATATGATTTTATGAAAATATGCTAATGAGTGTGAATAGAATGTAACTGGACTATGCTTTATGCAAAAGATTTCTTGTAAGGTATAATTACAAAGTTTATAATCTACTGAGTGTGGTCATCCTATTTGTATAAACGTATCATTCTTGCATTTGAAACTAGAAATATGAAATATAACTCTGGGGTCCTATTGTAATTATGCAAAGTGTGGGCCATTAATGATGGCTTGGAATCTTGATGGCTCCCATTAATGAGGACAGTTGGTTGTAAATGGCTCTGTTTACTTGCAAGTTTTCCCATATATGTGTGTGCTGGCAAGTGGGTGATGAAGTCTTACAGTGACATGAACTGGAATCCATATTTAACCTGGTGCTTTTCCATTTAGAATGAGGGGTGAGAATACAGAGAGGGACAAAGGATTCCCACCTTGTGCAAAAGATATATAAGGGGGTGGAACAGAGCCCAGGGAAAAAGATTGGGCCCAGACTAGAAAGGAGTCTAGTCTGTGAAAGAAGCTTATTGGAACATCTCTGAGTGTGAGGTTTCATCTGTAATCAGTTTCTTACTGTATTAGTCTTAGACTTGCGTGTTTTTGTTTTATTTTGCTTGGTAATTTGCTTTGTTCTGTCTGTTATTACTTGGAACCACTTAAATCCTACTTTTTATATCTAATACAATCACTTTTTGCTTATTAATTAACCCAGAGTAAGTAATTAAGTCCTGGGATAGCAAACAGCTGTGCATAATTCTCTATCAATGTTATAAAGGATGGACAATTTATGAACTAACCCTCTATAAGCTTTATATAGAGTAAAATGAATTTATTTGGTGTTTGGATCCCAACTGGGAACTGAGTGTCTGGGTGCTGGAGATAGGAGCACTTCTCAAGATGTTTTCAGTTAAGCCTGCAGAGGAGAAATCAGTTGACTATATAGGTACAACATGACTCTTTGGGGGATCAGCATTGACTTCTGTGACAGCAGGGCTGAGGGCATGTAGGCTGCACAGTATTGAAGCAACTGGGACAGTTACAGGATATCCAGGAGGAAAATGTAATTATGAAACTTACTAGTTCTCAGAGTTAATGTTTATCACATTCCAGTCATTTTGTTCCCAAAGTGCATTATAAAGTTGTAGACATTAAAGAGCAAAACTAGTACAAATGACTGGCTTAAATGGAGGGTCTATAAACCTCTGCCTTGTTTGGAGACTTACAACTGAAAGCTTTACAAATCTGATCTTGTGTCCACTCTGTGGGTCTTTTTTTGACCTAGAAGGACACATCTCGGAGTTTTGGTCTTATGAGGGTTGATTACAGAGGGATGTTGAAAGTTAGACTCCAAACCATTTTCAATAGCTCCAAAATAAAGATCAGAAATAACACACGCATGTGTCTTCACTACAGTGCTAAAGGAGGGTTACAAATTGTGAATACACTCAACTTGTATAAAATCAGCTGTATTGACTTATACAGGGCTCCTAATCATTTAACACTTAAGGGGGCAAATATAGTACTATTTTTAAAAATACTAAATGATTTGCACCAATAGCTACTGGGGTTTGTTAAACAATAGTTAAGATGCCAGTAGAAAGAGTTGCATTTTTATGACTTATTCCCAGCAAAGGAAAAACAAGAGTACCCACTCTGCTGAAATTACTGATTAATACTATATGTGCTCCAAGCCTTCAGATGGCATTTAGCTATTTTTACAATACAAAGGGAAATTGCATACAAAGCTAAACTGGGTGGAGTAAGAGCAGATATACAGCATGTCATTTCCATTGGGTCTGAGGGATTTGGGGTGGGGAGAGAGGAGGAGGGACTTTGTTCTAGATTGGTTCATTTATATTGCAAAAATTGATTTTCGGTTTTTGGGAATTTGGAGGGAAGGGCACTGGGGACTGAAGGTTGGGGAGACCAGGGAATTGTTGTATTAAAAGGGGGATTTGATGGAGAGGAGGGAAGTAGAAAAGGAAAAGGAAGGTGACCCACATAATGGACAGAGAGAGAGAGAAGTTGGAGAGCTGAAGGGCTGCAGTATAGGAGGGGGCAAGAAAGAGGACAACCAGCTAACAATGGGAATAAAAGCAAGTGATAACAGGATTTTCACTGGGAGTTTTACCTGGATTGGGAGTGCAGGATTGGACCCTAAATCTATAATCAATTTTTAAATGCAAACTGCAGTTTATGTAAATAGTATTAAATCCATCAAAACTAGAAATGTTCCTTGAACTTACACTGTGCACTATCTTACTTGCAGAAGCATGATGGACACTTCACAGTCATTCAGCTGGTTGGCATGCTTCGTGGAATCGCATCTGGCATGAAGTATCTCTCAGATATGGGCTATGTACATCGTGATCTGGCAGCCCGTAATATTTTAGTCAACAGTAACCTCATGTGTAAAGTCTCTGATTTTGGTCTGTCACGAGTGTTAGAGGATGACCCTGAAGCTGCTTACACCACAAGTGTGAGTGTCTCTTATCTAATTTGAACAGTTTATTAAGTTGTGTCAGCTGCATTTGTTTTATTCCTGTTTCAACCTCATTTGTGCCTCAGATATAGTAGTCTGGATTGACTGTTTTGTTTCATTAATAGTGTCTGGGGTTTGGATAACTGGGCTGCTTTTTAAAAATGTAATCTTCATTGAAGGTTTTTAAGTAATGCCTAAGCCAGCCAGTTTTCTTATCAACCAGTGTTTTTCTCTTCTCTCTCTCCACTCCCTTGTTCCCCACTGTAGCAGAGTGGTCTGTCCAGTCAGCAGGCTTAGTCATCAGGGCCTGCTGATCTAGTCTCTCTCTCAGTTCAGTGTATGAGGGACCCCCAGAACAGGGTTCAGCTGGGTCAGCTTTCTTGTCAGTCGCACCCTAGTCTTGCCTGTCCTAGGACTAGGCACAGGGGAATCTGGAGGTGGTAGGATAGCCCAGGTCCTCCCATTCCATCAGGTCCCAGGCTAGGACCCTGAAAGTGTGACAGCACTGCCTGGCCTACACTTGGCCCACCTCCTGTTCACCTTCCCCAGCCAGTTCCTACCCCACCCAATGTCTCAGTTTGGGGCACGGCTGCTGTTTGATAATAGTCCTTGTTCCAAGCCCCCAGAGTCTTGGGCCTGATGCAGGGAACCCTCTGGTGCCCAGCATACAGTTCTCCCTGTATCTGGAGGGTGTGGGGGAACCTCAGTAAGCACTCCTTCACCTCCTGGAAAGGGTTTCTCTCCACCCCCACTACCTGGGCTGCTGGAGCTCTTTTTATATTTCTCCTTTCCCCAGGAACATGCTTGACAGTGCCTGAGGGGCGGAACCTTCCTGGCCCAGTACTGTTCCAGCTCTTTTCTTGCTTTGGCCTTAGTGACGGGTTTGTAAACCCCATCACACCCACCCACAACCCCGGTGTCAATTTGCAAAGACATACTTTTTTAAAAGGTGAACAAAAATTCTTGCTGATTCCTTTGAACCACATGAAACATTTTGGACATTATTTTCCATGTAAAATCCATTCTGACATAATTAGATCATATGCAAGTCTTTATACTGTGTTTGTGATCACCTTTATTAAACACTCAGACATTTAGCAATTTCATATGAACTAGCTTGTTTTTGAACTATTCAGTAGTATAGCAATATGTTGACTTATTCAGTCCTCTTAAAACCCTTAACAAGCTTGCTAGTTTATAATTTTTCTTCACAGGTTATTCCCTCAGTATCAAATTAATAAAAATATCTTTTTAGCATAAAAAATGTTAACTTCTTGTGGCCTTCTTAAAATTAGAGACATGGGATAACGTACTATGCTGTTAACGTTCTGGATCCATCTATTCAAACGTGAATCACAGTTTAGCTTTTTTAACATATTTTTTCAGCTGTTAACTTTGTTTTGTTCATTGGAAAGTTTGCCAACATCTTCTTAATGGCATTTTTACACATTTCTGTGATGAAGGCATGCAGTGTTGAGGAAGATTAAGTTGCTCTTGTCCATTTTTGACTGATATTGGCATCCAATGAGCTATTGACATTATCTAAAATCTTCTGAAAAGTATCCTACCAGAGATCTGAGCTCATAGGTACTCAAGAGTCTGGAACTCCCCTTCAGTGGGAATTCCATGAGTGGAAGACCTGAAGGATCAACCCCACCCCCGCATTTATACTTCAAATATCTAATTATGTTGCTCAAGTTTACCATCTGAAAAAGAACTGACCTTGTTTTCAAGGTTTAAGCCTCCTCACATTAATACTGAAGTGCATTATGCTATAAAAGTAAACTTGTTGGTTATAATGAAGAATACTTTTTTAAAAATTCTTGAACCTGGAGAACACTGTTCAAACTTGACTTACAACATATAAGATATACAGGATGTGCAATATGAGGGGAATAAGAATTGAGTATGTTGGTGTGTCGACAGAAGTTCCATGCTGAATGACAGTCTTTTGGTACAATAAAATTTTAATTCTCTTTTTATAATGATTACTAACATTAAGAATCTTAACTAAATATATGCTCATTTCAAATATATGTTCATCTGTGCCATAGAAATTAAAATGATTACACAAATACACAGCTTATTCTAATTAATAGAGAGAGTATCCTTCCAGAATGCCCATAGATTTGTGGGTTCCCATCATAAGGATCAGAGACAAAATGACAGGTTTCGGAGTGGTAGCTGTGTTAGTCTGTATCAGCAAAAACAACGAGGAGTCCTTGTGACACCTTAGAGACTAACAAATTTATTTGGGCATAAGCTTTCGTGAGCTAGAACCCACTTCATCAGATGCATCTAGCCCACAAAAACTTACGCCCAAATAAATTTGTTAGTTTCTAAGGTGCCACAAGGACTCCTCCTCATTGTTTTTGCAGGAACAAAATGGCTACTCGACCGATTCCTTAACATACTTTCAGTTTAAGAAGTGGTTTGCAGCCACAGTGTGGAACTGATCTAGTGTAATTCTATTGTAATGACTATTCTGTTTGTCCTGCTGAATTCACCGCAGCTACCATAATAGGCCTAGGGATTTGTAAAACAACAGGTTGTATATCTGTCTGGTTTTAAACCAAAGAATGTTTATTTGAAATTCTACACGCTGACATTCTTTCAAAATGTTGCTGGCATTTACTGAAAGCATTTCAGCACACTAAAAAAAATTAAAAGAAAGTCAGGTATATCCAGTCTCAAAGCTCTTGTAATACACCACTTCCAGCATTAATATTCTGTACATAAAAGACTCATGAAACTTTGTAGTTTATTCCATTGTAAATGTGCTTCCCTTGTTTATTTCTTAATCCCTCCCACTGAATATAGCAGGGGTTCTCAAACTGGGGGTTGTGACCCCCAGGACCAGCTCCAGGCACCAGCTTATCAAACAGGTGCTTGGGGCAGCAACTCCAGAGCGGGGTGGCACTTTCAAGTATTCGGCGGCAATTCAGCGGAGGGTCCCTCACTCCCATTCGGAGCGAAGGATCTCCTGCAAATTGCCGCAGATGGCGATCGCGGCTTTTTTTTTTTCCTTCTTCTGCTTGGGGCGGCAAAAGCCCTGGAGCCGGCCCTGGTGACCCCTCAGGGGATCATGAGGTTATTATCTAGGGGGTCGCGAGATGTCAGTCTCCACCCCAAGCCCCACTTCACCTCCAGCATTTATAATGGTGTTAAATATAAAAAACTGTTTTAAATTTATAAGGGGGAGTCACACTCAGAGGCTTGCTGTGTGAAAGGGGTCACCCCTAGAAAAGTTTGAGAACCACTGGAAGATAGTGATAGCTGGAGGAACAGATGCAGGATTACATCCTGCTTTTATTCTTAAGGCAAGCTGGCAAGTTATGATTGGTTAAAACCACTGGGAAATGGTAGACCATTTAACTAAAAATAGGAATTTTCCCCTATTCAGTGTAAAAAAATCATAGAACCTTGGAAAGTTTTCAACTGCTTTATCTATTCAATAGATTTTAACAGATATAACTATTGGGCAATTGCTCCATATGTTTCATAGAGTTTTGATTTTATTATGTGCCTGCCTTTTTGGTTGTAGTATTGTAGTTTTGCAATAATGAGGAAAATTATTGCAAAATCATGACATGCTGTAGACTACAGCACATATGTCAGATATTTTTATGTCTGTTTGGTCAATCATTCATACTGCGTGGAGAGTTGAACAATGATAAGCTACCCTATACTTAATATTGCTAAAGCACAGCATAATGCACAAAGCCTTTTGCTTGAAAACTGTCCACAAACAGCATTATAAATGGACTTGACATGCCTTCTGCATCACTCTTTCCTGCATTTGAGCTCTTTTTTGAGACTAGAACTGCAGAGAAGCAGAGAGCACTGCATGTCAGACTTCATTAATTGAGGATACCCGCAAAATGGCTTTGTGAACCTCTAAACATAAAAGTTGGGTTCACAAAACTAGTTTGGATTCATGAACTATTTTACCTATAATTTAAACTCCTGGGATTTCCTCCTTCTCCCCAACCCCTTGGAGATTTTCCTGCCCTTCTTTGTTATTTGCTAATCGGATCACTGGCTGTTTGGTTTTAATACCTAGAGTCATGGCTGTATCCTTAAAGAACAGAAAGGTTCTTTCAGATTGGGACACGTGATCAGCATACACAAAGGAAGGGTATGTATATCCTAAGAGTCAAATCAGAAGCTAATATCCGTGATCCCAATTCTCCCTGTCAGGAGTGAAAGTAACTTAAAGGACTTACTGGTATGCCAGAGTCCTGAGCGGGGGCGTAGCCTCAACCAGAAGAGGCAGAACCTTTCAAGATTTAAAGGCCCTGGGGCTCTGGCTGTGGCTGGGAGCCCCAGAGCTTTTAAATCACCCCGGATCCTCCCAGCTGCAGAGGTGGCTGGGAGCCCTGGGGCTCAGGGATGAATTAAAGGGCCCGGGGCTCCGACCGCCACAGAGTGCTGGGCCCTTTAAATCACTGTGGGAGCCTGGCTGCCGAAGCTTCGGCAGAGATTCAAAGGGCCCAGGGCTCCCCACAGTGGCAGGAGCACCGGGCCCTTTAAATCCCACCCAAGCCTGGCTGCCAGAGCTCTGGCGGGGATTTAAAGGGCCTGGGGCTCCCCGCAGCAGCCGGCGCACCGGGCCCTTTAAATCTCCACCCGAGCCCAGCTGCCAGAGCTCCAGCGGCGGCAGGGCTCCAGCAGCACTTTAAAGGGCCCTGGCTCCCCACAGCAGCTGGAACCCTGAGCCCTTTAAATCACTGCTGCAGAAGCCAGTCCAGTCCGGCACGGCATACTGACTCTTGCCGATACGCCGTACCAGCTTACTTTCACCTCTGCTCCTTCTTCCCAGGAGACACAAGGTAGAAGAACCTACATTCGTTACTGGGAATAATGGTTTCAGCCATAGATTGATGATAAAAAAAGTGGCAGGATGCCACTAGAGCATGTGACTGTAGCCCAAGAAGCCTTGAGCTCCCTTCGTATTGTCAATACAGTTGAATTGCAGCATTCACCTGACAACTATAGCAAAATTTACCTTCACAGTGTGTCCTCCTCGGCCACACAAGCTGGTATCAGTTTCCTAAAGGCTTTGACTCCAGATGGAGCAGAGAATAGTATCAGCATCCTGGAGCTTTGATTAGTGAGGCTGGCCCTGACAGCCTTTCAATGAATCTTCTGGAAATAAAACATTTTTCTCTGACCAAACAACTTAACCATGGTATCATATGTAAATCAGCAGGGGCCACAATATGACTATTCTACACCAAGATCTTATACAGCTATTCCACTTGGCAGGTATTTACATCCAATCCATCAAGACACTGCACATAATAGAGGTGACGTGCACAAAATCTGATGAGTTAATTAGGACCCTTTTGAAATTGTCGGTCCTTAAGCAGGTCTTAAAGTTAATGCAAAGGAAGATCCCAAGGTGGACCCTCTCACATCTGTGTCCAAACATCTTACAAAATGCATTTTCTCTGATCCCCCTTTCTTTTTTTTGAAGAAGATAAAAACAGGACACAACGTCACCTTATAGCACCTTACTGGCCAAGACATATTGGTTTTCTGACCTAGTTAAGATGTCAAGAGGAAACTAATTTTTTCCCAAATGGCCAGGACCTCATTCACTCAGGAGATAATACCTCGCAAAAACTTGACAAACCTGATCTTAGCAGTGCGGTTCTTACGTAAAAAATTATAAGCGCATTATGTTACTCACCAAAAGTCATAAATATTCTCTTGTAAGCCAGGAAAATATCCATTAACAGAATCTGCTGATGCCTGGGGTAGCTTTTAGGCATGATGCTAACAGAAAGCAAAGAGATCAGTTTCTTCCATTTGCAAAAAATATGGAGCTTCCTTAGGCTGATTTCTTCATACTTGCAGTGTTTTTACCTTGAAGCTATATCCTTCACCTCAACAAATCCATGGGAGAACTTGTGGACAACTTCTCTACTCCAATCCACATGTTACTAGATCTATCAAAGCAGGATAAAATCTATTCAATTCCATGTAATCTTTTTCCATATGCAGGGTAAACCTTGCATTTCAGGTGCTATTATACAGACTTTGTGCTACTACTATATGAGTTGCTTTATTTCCTGTCTATACAGATGGCCTTTCTAACAGCCAGTTACCTATAGGGTGTGCAGTACTCCACAGAAGAGCCTTGTGGCATATTCCACAATGATATTATTCTGTGCACCTCTCCTTTATTTATCTCCAAGTACAACACACTCTGTGTTCACAGAAAATAGTGCTTCCTCCTTTTTTACCCTAATCCCTGTGCCAAAAAGAAAAAAGTGGCACAAGTTAGATATTTGCCTAGCAATTTGAGTCTACCTAAAAAGAACTAAGCCAATCTGAAGCCATAAGACCCTTTTTTCGTAGCTTCTCATCCATCGTGCAGGAGACAATGGTGCCAAACTCTTGGCAGGTGGAGAAGATATAGTACAAGAGCAGAATTCAAATAAAAGAATATTAAGTTGTCATGTACTATCTCTAGAACAGGCTGCATACACTAAAGAAATATGAAAAGCAGCAGCTTGATTAAACATACACCCTTTGACCATGTATTACAAAGTGGACTTGAGCTCCTCAGCAGACACAGCCTTTAACTAGAGAGTATTGCAATCCATTAGGGAATCCTAGATTGCTCTTCTGTTGTCCAATATATATTGTTTTCACTCACTAGTCTATGTACTGGATTCTCACTGCTATCACATACTTCTGGTGTGGTTTAGCAGATATCTCTTTACTTTCCCTTGTAAAGATTTTGGCTTACTTCTGTGTTTAGTTTCTCCTAAAATGTATGTCTGACAATGCATCCCACCCTTGTCTCAGTCTTCCTAATTCAGCTTTTTCTAAAGGAGGTTACCTCTTGGACTGCACTCATCACATTTTTAAAAAAAAGTTGCCAGATTTTTCTATTCTTTTTCTGTTGGCACACAGCACCAATTTTTTTTAGAGTGTCAGGAGTTATTCCTATTAATATTTTCAGTAGCTTTGGGAAAACTCATTCCAGAGATTCTCCATGGAGAAGTACTTATGCCACAGGACACCATAGAATCTGCCAGTATATTGCCTCCCATCTCTGTGGACAAAGAGACAGGTCTCAGGTGAAAGCAGGCCAGCATTTGGAGAAAGATTAAATTGATAGGCAAACCAACATTTTTGCCTTCTCTGATGTATTTAATGACTGGATCAGCCTTGTTTGGATCATTACTGATCCACAAACAAACTATTGCCAAGAAAAGTGTTCACCTCTTTTGGGCTGTTGAGCTGAAGGACAGTGGGCCCTCTGACAAATCTGACATGTGAAAGCAGTAATTGAAGGAAAGCTGATGCATCTAATGGCTGATGTAAAGACAGCTGTTATGGAGAACTGCAGAGTTTCCTGGTTCTAAAATTTAATCTGAAGAAGCTTTATTAGCGTCTCCATGTGTGACTGTTAGTAGAGCGGTAAAAAATACTGGTTCGGCTTTTATTTTGTGTTTTGTATGTCTGGTAGTGGAGTGGAAGCTGGAGTTTAGGGACTGGAAAAAATAACAGATGAAGTAGCGAGAGGAAAAGTCTGGAGAAGAAATTACTAAGAAAAGTTACTGCATTACAAGCTCAAACTGAAACACTAGTTAAGAGACAATATACAACCAAGAGGGATGGGGCAGCTGGAGAATGCCCATAAGTACTGTAGTTTAGGATTAGTAAATTTCCCAAAGGCTTTAGACTGTGAGACTACTGTAAGAGCTCATGAATAGTTTAAACAGTACAGGAAAAAACAGAAATCTCAGAAAATGGCTTTCTGACTTTTGTGAAGCCTTTTTTTCTCCAAACTACTGACAGAACTGAGGGTAAATGTGTTTTTGATATTACGGTTAGCAGGTGGGGAGAATAAGAGACTTGTCTCTACTTGATGTAATGGAAGGCAAGACCTACAGCAGGAATCAATTTTGGAACAGAAAAGTGGGAATTAAGATGTAGTAACACCCCATCTGCAATATTTGTGGCTCAAATTGATCAGGAACTGATATGGCAACTTCTCAAAGAACTAAATGCTATGCCTTTTTCCAGGGAGACAAAATTTTAGCTTTTTATTAGAGGTTGCCAAGACAACACCAGATCATAAAAAAAAGACACTTCTAGCATATAAATAGGATCTTTAGTCAATACAGAAGGAGTTTAGGCTCGGTACCTCTGTTTTTGGCTAGCCCAACATTGTAGCCCATGGACCGATTTTCTTTAAAATACATTAAAAATTTATCTGCAATTATGTAGGAATTCTAAGCCCCAGAGAAACATATACATGTGGGAAATGTGTATGTGTAGTGAAAATAGAAGTTGTAGTGCCACTGCAGACTAAACTGGTGATTCTGTTAACAGTGAAACCTTAATAGTTCTGCCTTAAATTTGATTTAGTGCGATAAAAAGCTGCTTCAAACTGAATTATATCATATATAAAGACATGCCTTCAAAATTACTCCTGCCTATCTGTTATATTGCTGAATTCAGTCCTTAATATATTTTGGTTTTTTCTCAGTTTTATGTAGGAATAGGATTATTACCTTGTCCTCACTGTATAATTTGGTGGACTTTATGGGCCTGATCCTGCTTAAGTCAGCCTGAGACACTAAAGTTGAAAAAAGTAGCCTGAGCAGAGACAGTGCAGGGTTATTAGATTCAACTGAGGAACAAAACAGATTGATCCTACAATCTAGTTAAATAGTAACCCAGAGCAAAACTTAAGTGAGATCAGAACAGGGCCCCAAATTTATACACTGAAATTAGGTGAATTATGTTGTTTTCATGAATCACACAATGTCTATTTTCTTGTAATGGTACATGGATTATGTTCAGCCTAGTGAGGAAAAAATATATGATAGGTTGTTAAAAAGTATTTAAAAAGTTACCTAGTTAATTCATGCTGACAAGTGATACTTATGAGCAGAATGGCTGGGAAAATTTCTTTAAGAATCAGCTTAACAAGAGCAAATAGAGTGAAACAATTACTGGTAACTGTTCAGGCAAAGACAGAGTGAGTAGGTGCCACAAGGGTTTGTATTAACCAGTGTTTGTTTACCTTATTAACTGCATAAGGTAGAGTAGAGTTTCTCAGCTAGCTAATTTTGCAGACATAATGAAAATAAAACATTCTAGTATCACCAATATGAGAAGAATGTACAGAAATTGATGAAGTTACATCTTTCAAAGTAGGGGGAAAAAATCTATTCACTGGAATAATAGTTATTTTTTGTTTTGTTTTGTGATTTGCAACGGACCATGTGTCATTTATCAAAATGTAAATCCTGTAGAACCAAGCTAACTTTTATAGATAAAATAGCCTGTGCAGAAAATTTTCTGAGAATAAAGATTCAGAAGAGAAAGAAGCAAGCACTGATAACAACAAACTGTTTAAATAGTAACTAACCCAATAACAGGAGGTCATGAAATGAAATTGAGGAGAGGAATAGCGTATAAAACATGCAGCTTGAATTTTCACTGCACTTGGTTATAATAGGAAACAAGAGGTAATAAAAACAAATGGCAGACAGCAGGCTAGGAGGGAGTCTGCAGTTTTTTTTAAAGATACAGATAAAATTAGATAGGGTCTTCAGCTATATTTTGGAAGTTAGGATGATGATATAGTTGAATTGATTTAGTTCAAATGCTGTGAGTTGACATTACAGTATACTGGTATGGTGATCCATCTCAAAGGAACTCTATCCTTCACTTATCTTCAGAGCCAAAAAATGGATTTTTCCACCATTACACTGCTTAGTGGGTATAGCACGGTAGTCCTTTGCAGAATAATTGGTCCAGTCTAGAAGGCATTATTTTTTAATTCAGATACAGAACCATACTAAATAAGTTACCGATCCACAAAACCAAAGTTTTGTAAGGCCCAACACTTCAATTCTCCTTTTTGGCCTTGTTTACACTGGGAAGGGACAGAGTGCTAGACATAATTTAGCATACAGTGTAGACAAAGATTATGTTTAACAGTGTGTCATGTGGTCATGGTTAATCCTAACCATGTATTTTGTTTTGTATCTACGTTTTAAAATATGCCTTCTAGATTACAGTTAAATCAACTAATATGAATTCATCAGTCATTCTGGCATCAACTCCTCTGCTCCTCAGCTTTAGGACGGGGGTGCTGATTTGTTTAACCAATTGGAAATGTCCCAGTTTCTCTTATGTATGAGAGGGTGTATGCACCCATCAAAGCCACAGAGAAGTGGCACACTGTACTACCTATACTGAGCGGGAAACTCTGTGGACCAAGTCCCAAAGGCATAATTCCTTCTCCTATGTAATGGTGCTGAATGTAACTCAGTCATTTTATTTCTATGTAAGGACACATCAGGGAGTGAGAAGATTGATGATGGGGAAGATAAAAGGAGTACAGCTACAAGGGAGAACATAGGAATGGAGAAAGACCATTATTTAGGAAGAGGAAGAAAGAGAGAAATCATGGGCAAGCTATGTATTTCTCAATCTGCCACGTTTAAATTTGGTCCCCTATGACAGTATATTATACTCCATGTATCTAATAGCCTGCTGTACAGTTCTATTTCCTCTCTACGTTGCTTTTATGAAAAATCTAACAAAATACAAACTATCCTTCCCAGACAACATACAATTCAGAAGGTGTCATTTGAATAAATAACTGTTTTTTATTATATATTCAGAAATACAATTTCCTGTTTCTCCTGGTGACTTGATTCCCTAATTAAGTACTCTGAGATACATGGACAGGGTCAGTTTCCTTGCAGGACTTTGGTAATACCTTCCACTACATACAGGGAACTTTTAAAATATATTTTAGCTGCATCATATGTGGTATAAAGTGCTTAGAGCCAGAATGGTTATTCATTAGATTTTCAAGTATTGTCTGGGATAGTGTTGTATAATTAACTAGTACAACTTCTAGCAAGTCTTTTTAGAAGTGAACTTCCCTTGTGATCCATAACTGGAAATGTGTCCAGTGAGATCACGACATCAAACTATTCATTTTTCCATAGGATTTTTCCCCCAAACCTTAAGATCTTCCGATTATTATTAAGATCGGCTTTTGTGAAAGGTATGGCACACAGTGGATCTGGGCCAAAACAAATAGCCATTGTTAGCATCTAAGTAATCCTTAAATATCTTTACAATCATAGATGTGTCTAACTGATGTGCTTGAATATTATTTCTGAAGTAACATCAATGAAATTAAGACTGTGTATATTGGAATGACATTGGGTAAAATATTTTAAAACACCCCATGTGTTTAAGAGTCCTAAGTCCCTTTTTTTTTTTCAATTAGACTTAGATGCTTTTGAAAATGTTACTTTCCAGTAGCTACCTGTCAACATTTCAAGATAGTTTTTGGAAACACGGCCTTCAGTAAAAGAAGAACATGGCAGTTACCCACTCTCCATGAATTGTTACGGCATTTTGCCATTAATACCTAATATTATCAAAGGCCTCTCAAAACACTTCAATAATTATCTGAATTTTCAGTCTAATTTCATGCACGTCTGTTTTTGTCATGCATCTGAAGCTTGATTGCAGGCATTCATAATTGTTTACTTTTAATTTATTAATCAGAATCACCATATTGCAAGACTATAATTAGGGAGATGTGGCAAACATGCAGAATATAAAGCTATTTATAGATTTCTAGCAATATCTAATACTAATATCCATGCTTGAGATTAAAAATATAGGGATAGTACAGTAATATCAAAGCTTTTGTTTTTATTGCTAATCATGTGAATGGGCTTTATCATACATGGCAGTTTTGAAAGGCTATTGCAATGTCTACATTAAGTATAGTTTCATTGTGTGTGATAGTTTACTTATTATTAGGCTTTGCAGAGTTCAATTTTGTTTTATTTATTTATTTTTTGTAATTTTGATGAATAATATCTCTGTTTATTTGTAAGCATTTTTTTCAGTTTTTTTCTATTTGAATGTGCACAGTTGTGTGAAATTATGGGGTGAGTCTACATATGCCAAAGTATACAAACTAAATATCCTTAAATCAAACTCTAATAAGTTCTCAAGCAGCATTTCTCTTACTTTGCCTTTCTTTAAATTTTGATTATTGATGGAAATTTTTTGTCAGTTTGTGGCTGTACAATGAAAGTGATGTTTACCAGCATCGACTGATTAAAAATCTAATCCCTCCAAACCTTCTTATAATTTAGAATATTAATATTCAAAAAATCAGCTAAGATATAATGTACCAAAAAATATTTTACCATGTAAACATATTAAACTGAAACACAGCTGAAAGTAGACTGCACAGGTGATGACATACTCTAGAAGAGTTTAAAGTCAGTTCCATAAGATCAGCATTGTTGTATTAAATACCAAGTGAACTGACACTAACTACACCTCTACCCCGATATAACGCGACCCGATATAATACAAATTCTGATATAATGTGGTAAAGCAGTGCTCCAGGGTGGGGAAGGTTGTGCACTCTGGTGGATCAAAGGAAGTTCAATATAACGTGGTTTAGCCTATAACGCGGTAAAATTTTTTGCCTCCCAAGGACCTCGTTATATCAGGGTAAAGGTGTAGTTACTTTGAGGTAGTAACATTTCAATATACAGAGCAAATAGGGCAACCTCCAGAAATCATCAGAGAATGTAGTTTTTACCCAATATGATTTTTTCTCATTCAAAATCACTAGTTTTGAAAACAGGTTTAAGAAGTTATAGCTGTTTACTGCATACTGTGGAAGGCAGGCTGGGTGAGTGATTCAGAGAGAACACAAGAACCATTCAACTCCAGTGATCCAAAGAATTCAACTCCAAACTATTATATTGCTGAACTCGTTGAAGGAAACAAGACCTTGAATATTTTGTATTCTGCTGTTGCAACAGCCCTGCTTCTGAACTTAAAAGCAAATATTTTTGTG
Organism: Gopherus evgoodei; assembly: GCF_007399415.2. NCBI lineage: Eukaryota > Metazoa > Chordata > Testudines > Testudinidae > Gopherus > Gopherus evgoodei. The sequence goes on along the minus strand of NC_044322.1, from coordinate 191,476,514 downwards.
AAAAGTAACTTTTCTTCATGTTTCCATATAAAATTTTAGATTAGAAAATTTTAAGTTATTGACTTTGCTGAATGTTTTTAAACACTTCATAATTAAAGATTAACCTATTCCACACTAAAATGGAATTCCCATTGCATTACATACTGAAGTACATGGAAAGGAATTCCAGGAGAGTCCATTATAATTGTGATTAGCATATGAGAAGAATGAATTCTTCAAAGGCATCAAGCCTTTACAGAATGGGGACATATTCCAAATTTTCCTGCTGTGAGTTTCTGAAAAAGAGCCTTGAAAAGAATTCCATATTGTGCCCCTGGAAATGCTCTTCTGATAGCACTGGGTCCATCTGTGCTGCTCCTGTGTATGTTCAGCTTGCAGTTAATTTATCACTCTATACAGGATCATCTGAAGATCAGATCAGAAATACAGTGCAGGAAGAGAGAAAAAAGCCTGATGGCACTGAAAGACACACCATGATCTTACTTGTCTTGTTAGAGTGGGAGATGTGCCATAATATGTACTGGGAACCAGGAAGCTTTTCAGGGATGGCGTCTCTTTTTTATTTGGGGGGCAGGTTGTTCTTATTTTTTGAAGAAGGATCAGAGTCAAGGTGAAAGATGACCAAAAATAGGCAGTGTTGTTGTAGCTGTGTCAGTCCCAGGATATTAGATGGATAAGTAATATCCATTGGTAAAGTAATATTGAACCAACTTCTGTTGGTAAAAGAGACAAGCTTTCAAGCTAACACAGAGTTCTTCTTCAGGTCTGAGAAACTTACTCAGAGTGTCACAGCGAAATACAAGATGTAACAGATTGTTTAGCATTAAGTAGTTAACACACATTTCAAGGGACCCTTCAAGGGGGACTGAATAAAGACATTGGATTTATGGCGTTTATGCTTTAAAAAAATGGAGAGGGAGGCCAGTAGTACTGTCTTCTATATCTGGTGGAAATATCTGAAGTTGGCTAAATTCAGGCTGTCCATTTTACATTACTTTATACAATCACAAGGACTAGGTTGTGCATTTGCCCTTTGGTGGTACTTTTAGGCTTTGCATTTACCCTTTGAAAAACACAAGTTTAATTTCACTGCTATAGATAATGTCAAGTCACTGTCTGGCTGAATACTAGAAAGTGAAATCACATGCTTCCTCTGATAATAACGCACAGTTCAGAAGGGCTTAGGATACCCTATTCATGGAAGAACTCTCAAATAAAAAAAATATTCCTAGTGATTTTCCATGTTTGCCTCCTATTTTTACATAAAAGAATCTCACAAATCAACGAGAGGCTAGTTAAATAAAATGGGGGACAGGATTGCATTATAATGCACAGCATACACGTTATTTTTCCTGAGCTAGAAGACCTAATCATGCTTTCATTGACATACATGTTAGGTTTGTCACTGATTTCAATGGGAGCAAGATGAAGCCCAACATGTGTACTACTTCTGTATGCCTCTGAATTTTTCTGTTCTGACAGGTGCTAATTCTAGAATTTTTATACTCATCCTGCATTATGCCTCCTTCAAGGCAGTTTTTTAATATATAATTTGATATCAGAGTTTCAATTTTTTAAAGTTCAAGAATTGCAGAAGAAATATTTGTTGGCGTATAGGAGATATGCATATCTAGACTTAATTTGCTGTTATTTATGTTAATGTCAAAACTGTGTGACTTATTAGGGAGCGGAACTGTCCAGCTTATGGGCCCAGCCTAATTTTGATTGAAATCAATAAGGAGTCTTTCCATTGACTTAATGGGAATTGTATTTGGACGTAAAACAGAAGTGTAGGTGTAATAAAAAGAAATGGTTATATCTACTTGATGTTCTGTTTACTTTTGTGAATAGTTTTGTTTGCAAGAATGAAAGCCAAATTGTTTCTCTGATTTCTTTCTTCCTTTCTTTTTCAATCAAAAGCCCTCAGGAATCTTATATAAGCTTTTCTGTCTGATCCGATTTCCAATAATTTCAACTGGTAAAACTGATTCTTTCAGGCCTACTTTATGGCATATTGTCACAGTAGCAGCTCCTTGACCAGCTTTGAATGATTCCTGTTTATTACAATTGAGACATTACCTTTTGGGGTGACTTACAGATTATAATTAGATGTAATGATTAGGATATGTTTACTGAGTTTTCCCTTTAACAGAATGCTGTAGGAATATTACAGCATAGGGGTTGACTGCCCAATTTCAAAAATACAGCAGACCAAGATTTGTATGATTCTGATAAATGTGGGTCAGCTATCACAGTCTTTACTCAATACTTACTCAGGCTTCAAAAGGAGTTTTGGCTGAATAAGCACTGTGTGATTTTGCCCTTGGTATCTAACATATTTAATCTACTTCACTATGCACTATGGAAGCATTTTGAAAACAGATATTTTGTGTTGTCTTTGACTGCCCCACTGTGGCTGCAATGGATTGGATTTAAAATGTGGCAAAATATATGGATTAGTCTTCAGTCACTCTTGAAAGTGAGAGTACCTCTTTATGCTGAAGATTAAAAAGCTGCTTCTTGCTTATTGTATCAACTGTAACTCTGAAACTTTTTTTACAATTATGTGCAACAATTTCATATAGCCTCCTGGAAAAACAATATCCTTTACTAATACAGTAGCTTCATTGCTCCCTGTCCTTTAGTTGCTAGCGTTTTAATCTCTTGTTTTCAGCTATTATATCTTTAATAATGTAAAACATAACTTGCTCCTTACCAAATCATTCTCCTGTGAACTGTTTGGGTGAATATTGTTAGCTACTGAGTTTGGGTTCCCTGTGGCTCGTTAAGAACTCTGGTCATAAATTGTGATCCCTCCCCTTCAGTAAAGAAAACCATCTAAAGTAAAAGCTGAGACAAAGTCATTAAGTCATCAATAAATTCAGAGATTCTGCTGCTTGCCCAAAATATCCTTTCTTGACAAGGAAATCATTAGATGAGCACATTGAATTAATCTCAGGTAAACAAAATTTCAAACTTTGACACTTTTAAAAGCATTTAAAATTTGTGAAACTAGATGTGATCACCACTTTTTTTCCTAAACAATATGAGCAGACTTACTGCTTTGTTTACATTTTTCGTTACTATGCTGAAATGTAGTTCAAGGTCAAACTTCTTATTCTTACCCTTAAGACCACACAACCCTAACCATGCCTCCATCTCTGTTCTCATTTCTAACCATATGGACTTTTACTCTGCCAGTGAATCTCACTTTATCTCTCCTTTCATCTTCTCTTTTCTTTGTGCCTTCTTCCATGCTGGCCTCTATCCCTGGACCTATTCTTCTATTCCAATGTACCAGGCATCCACCTTCTCATTTAAGTCCTTGCTGAAAACTCAATTCTGAAGCCTTAAAGCAAACTCAAGTCAATCAAAATGCTGTCACCCTACTCTTTACATTAAAAAAACATCTAGGGTGGTATCTTCCTCTTCGTCTCTTAGTACTTTTGTTGTCCATGTCTTTAGAGTCTAATTCTGTTATCCTTATTGATGCCAATTAGTTCCTTACTCCACAGTCTACTCACAGGGTAAATTTCAACATGAGTAGGAATGACAGAACCTGGACCATAGATGGTAAAACTCTAAGAGTAGGGACTGTCTTCCTCAATATCACATGGAATGCCAAATGCACTGTTGGAGCAGAGCAAATAATATAAAAAAATAGCCTAAGAAAAAAAGATGCAAGTATCCATATCTGGTGTGAGTAATACTTCAGTTGGTCACACCGAAGACTTTCGGGAGTAATGCTGCAATGTTTAAAAATGATGAGCCTCATTCTACACTACAATTCCCTGTAAAGTCATCTGGAATCACAAACACATGGGCAGAACTGGTAGTATGAAACCTTAATATGATATCAAAACACTGGAGTTCCTCCACAACACCCGAGCACTTCATTTTGCTTTTTAGCAGTGTCTTGGTTAGGCCTAATTTTTAAAAAATTGTTTATAAACTCTTTAGTATATGGACCTTCTCAAGGTCACAGAGGGGCCACTATTATCTTTTATTAGGCTCTTAAGCAGATGTTGTCAGGTCACATTCATTCTATCCAACAGAAGGTGGAAATTGAACAATGTAGTCCAAATATTAAGTGATAGCTGTGGTATTCTGGACTTCTCCTTTAAGCGCTGAGCCTCCCAGACAATGTGTCCCTCTGGGGCACTTTGAAGCTCTTATTGTTACACACTGGCAGCTGAATCCAGTGATCCCTTGAAATATGTGTTAACTACTTAAACACAAGGTTAAATAGATTGCTTAGTGTATCTGTGGCACTCTGAGTCCATTTCCCAGAGCTGAAGAAGAGCTCTGTGTAAGCTCAATAGCTGGTCTCTCTCACTAGCAGAAGTTGGTCCAATAAAAGATATTACCTCATCCACCTTCTCTCTAATGTCCTGGGACCAACATGACTACAAAAACACTGCATATGGGATAAAACAGTTATCTTGCAAGTTCCTTCAGCACTGAGTGATCACTGAATACCCACCATGGTATTAAAAGGAGCTTAAAGGGGAATAAAAAGGAACTAAAAAAAGAATCTGTGTGGAAGAATGGAACAGTTAAAAGCCCAGCGGAGCTGAAGCTCTAGAAACGTGGAAAACAACTTAAGAAGGTTTAAACAGTGCTTCACCTTTGATCTTCAAGCAGCAGGTGCCAGCAAAAAAAGAAGACAGGAAGGTAGCCTTATTTCTGAAAATAGCTGTTTCTTTGGTTTTTAGTATTTTTTGGTAAACTCAGGCAGAGGAGGCTAACTATGAAACTATATTAGAGAAATTTGAGGAGTACTGCACTTCACATAAAAATTAAACATCCGAGAGAGTTGTTTTTAAACACAGTACAACAAGAAGCTGAAACCATAGCAGGGTTTGTGACTGATCTAAAACTGAAGAACCAATCTTGCAATTTGGGGGGTCTAACTTAGTCCCTGGTAAGAGACCAGATCATGATTGGAATCTGCACAAAAAACAGAGAGAGAGACTACTGAGACCCCCAGGATTAACCCTCAAGAGGGTAATTAGAATTTGCCAAGTAAAGGAAGTCACCCAGTCCTGAATAAAGCTTATGAAGATTGAACAGTGCTCTAGACACTATAGAGAATTGAAAACACTACTAGAGAAGAGACCTGAGGCAGAAAGGATTGCAAAACTCAAAGCTGAAATCCTGCAAAAACAGCACATGAAGCTGCACATGCTGTGGCAACCAATACAAACCAAAACAATGCCAGCTATGTGGGAAGAGATGAAAAAATGTAATGGATTACATTAGTTTGCAAGAGTTTGCAAGCACCAGCAGAATATCTACAGGAAGGACAAAGAGTACGACAAAAGCACAGCTAGCTCAGATGAATTCTTCACAGGAGCAATAGGAAACATTGCATCACAAGATGATTGGACTATCAACCTCAAAGTAAATGAGATATTTATTTTTACATTAGACATTAGTGCACAAGCCGATGTGTTGCTAGATACAATGTTATTAGCACTAAAAGAAAAGTTGCAGGTATTGAAGGATAAGTGGGTAAAACTCAGGGCTTAGCGTGGCAAGCTTATCCCCATTAAAGGTGTATGTAAATTAAATGCATGAGTAAATAACAAATTGGAAAAATTAAAATTTGTAATAATACCAGCAAAAAGCACACCCATTATTGGATTAAAAGCATGTCACATCCTTGGTCTCATAAAGAGGGTGCATTCTTTGGAGGGGCAAAGGACCAAAACAGTTAAGGAAGAGTTTGAGTGGATAGGGAAACTCACAATAGCACACAGAATAGAGCTGGAAGAGCACAACTATCCCACAATTCATGCCCCTAAGAAAGTTCTCCTAGTCATAAGCCAGAGACTAAAAGAGGAGCTGGATGAGCTCAATTCTCTGGGAATCATCCAGCGAGCAGAAGAACCAACAGAGTAGATAATTGTAGAAAAGCAGACAGAACCCTTCGCTTGTGTATAGACCCAAAAGAATTCAATATGTGAAAAGGGAACATTTTCCACAATCTACATGGCAAGAAATTTGGGCAGAAGATGATTGATGGTTCTACACTTGATGCTTCAGCAGGGTTCAGGTAAGTGCCCTTAGAAAAACAGAGCATCTGTTTGTGCCCATTCAACACCCCCTTTGGAAGACCCTGTTTGGGTTGTGTTCAGTACAACAGATTTTTGATGGCAGAGAAGGTACTAAGGTTTTTACATAAATGATGTTTTGATGTGGGGAAAAACAGTAGAGAAGCATCACCAGAGGCTTTGAGCTACTTCAGAAAGATCCCCAGCTACTGGGCTAAAACTGAACAAACAAATGTAAATTCCATGTAACAGAAATAACATAGCTGGAGAGAAGTTAACACAACAAGATGTACAGGTAGATCTTACTAAGGCTGAGGCCATCACCAACATGCCTGTTCCACCAGACAAGGAAGGAGTACAAATATTCCTTGGAAAGGTGAGCTGTGTTGGGAAATTTGTGCCTCATCTAACTGCCTGAACTTATAATCTATGAGCATTACTATGCAAAGGCATCCAGTGGACATGGGAAACTGAAGGAGTTAAGTGAAGATGTCCCAGTCCTTAGGTACTATGAAAATAAGACCCAAACTAAGTTCTTCACAGACTTCTCCATGAAGCGTATGGCTCAGTCTTCTTACAACAGTGTAGTCAAAATAGGACTATATGTCACGAGTGCTAACAAAAACTGAGTATCAGTACACTCAAATAGAGAAGGAGGCTTTGGCCTAGTCAGGGGTTAGACTCAATGACCCTTGTGGTCCCTTTTAACCCTGTGGTTCTATGATTCTAGTCCAATGATGTAAAAAGTTTTATTTCTTTGTTTATGGCAGGACTGTGCTGTCTGAAACTAACCAGAAACCACTTTTTGCCCTTACCAAAAGGGGTCTGACAAATACCTTTCCTCCCCTACTCCACCACCAAAAATAGAGATTTTTTTCAGCTAAAAATCTATGATTTGCAAATTGAATACAAACCTGGGAGAGATTTGGTGGTTACAGATATACTCTCTAGAACATTTGACAGAGCGCACGTTTTTGAATGTGAGTCTGGTCAAAAAACCCTGTCTGTTCTCAAACAGAATGTGGACTCTGATTGCCAGACATATTGCTCAGCATGAAGACTTGCAGAATGTAATTAAGCCTATTCACATAGGATGCCCAGAACAGCATATTCTCAGCCCCTATTATCAAGTTAAGGAGGAAGTTCTCAATACTAGAGGGGATTTTGTTTAAAGGCACCAGGGTGATGATTCCTAAGGTGTTACAGAAAAATATGTTTAGAAGAATACATGGGGTGAAATGAAGGCCACAGACATTTCATACTGGCGTCAAATGAACACTGACACTTCAGGAAGCTGTCAAGCTTTTTGCATATGCCAAAAGTACAGGTCAAGTCAAGTGAAAGGGCCCATATTGGTGGCACAGGAAAAATTAATCCCCTCATGCAAAGTAGATATAGTTTTTTCCATCCACTGTAAACAAATGAATGTTCTTGACTAGATTATTATTCTTACTTTGTGATAACCTGACTAGAAGATACTACAGTGTGATGTCTTGCTTAGGACACCCAGAACTCTGAGCCACTGTTACCTGTCTACCTCAGCAGAAGTGAGCTTTGCTGCTGCTAAGCTGCATATCAGTTCCCTGACACATCAATTTATCTGCCTTGCCAGTAAACTTCAGGACTCTGCCAGTCTGAACCTTGCCTGGAAGTTAACAATCAGTAAACGCCAGTCCCTAGGTTCCATTGCTGAAGCTGATTGTGGTGTCCCAGAAGTTGATGCTGCTGTAGGAGCATTCTAGAGAGAGATTGACTATGATTGCAGAGGTATTAACTAGCCACTTCATCTTGAATTATCTCTTACAATGTATGTTAATTACTTATGCTACACAATCTGTTCCCCTTATATTCAGTGACTCTCTGAGTACATTTCTGAGACCTGAAGAAGAGTTCTGTGTAGCTCAAAAGCTTGTCTGTTTCACCAGCAGAAGTTGGTCCAATCACAGCTGTTACCTCACCCACCATGTCTGTCAAACTACCATTTTTGTTAAGTTTGAATGCTATATTTTGGTAGATATTTATATAACACCCGTTTTTCTATGAATTGGCCATTTAGCTTATCAGAAAATTCTTTAGAACATTTTTAGCTTCATAGCAATCACCTGACCTTGAGGGTTCCTCTTCATCTTTTCCCTAGCAAAATTAGAATATATTAATCCAAACTGCTAAACCCATAAATTAAATACAACTTTGAATAACTGTAACTGCTGTAGAAGGTTAATTTGTTCTTTGCTGCTTGAAGTGCCAGTCTGCCCTTAGGTTGTGTCAAGATAAATTGCTTGAGGATAGTTCTCTTACTAACTTCCCATTTGGTAGACCAGCAATTGAATGCAGGAAGGCAAATCATTGAGTTACATATTATGCAAGTAAGCACTTTTCTGTGCTGAAACTACCATTTGGCCAGAATACTTGCTTATTCAACCACATACAGAAGATAGTTATAATGTAAGCACATCCCAAACATTCAGAAGATCATTGTCCTTCTATCATGATTAACAATTTCCTCGAGGTGTTACTCTATTACTTCTGTGTAACAAGGAGATTCTTGTGTATTGGTCAGAGTTAGCTTCCACTAGGGAGTTATGAAATTTAAGAAATGTGTGAAGGCTTGTCACAATAAGGTTTGGGAATGAAAGAAAAAAGTGTATTTCAAAAAGAGGGAGTCTGTTAAGATTGCCCAACACACCCCATTATAAGTCCCTGGCTTATTTTGCCAAGTTTAACTATTTGGGCTGAAAGTTTATGTGCTCGATGTCTGCCTCAGGCTGAACTTTTGATGGAAATTTTAGCCAAAGTTGTTCATGCTAAAGAGAATTCAACCAATTAGCTGAGTCCTGTGGCCGGTCTTGCTGTGCATGAGTCTTGCACATTTTCATAGCCAAGACTGAAACCAAGACCTCTTGTGGGGATCATATGAAGGAACTCTAGAAGGGAGTCAAAATGAAGCCTCCTTCTAGACAGGCCAATAGGAACTGGGCCAAATTTGTCTAAAATAGAAGTTGCTTATTGTATATATTATACAATATTTTGTAAACACGGTTAAGGACAGGAGCATCATTTGCTATAAGGCACCGGGGGGCAATGGCCTCCACACACACCTTGGTTTGCCCCCTTGACTTTTCATAACTCTTTGCCAGACAAGACTATGGTGCCTTTTGATGCTATTGTGAGTATGTCTGCACTGTCACTGGGAGCAAGCCACCAAGTCCACGTACACAGACTCACACTAGCTCAGTCCAAGACAGTGCACGAAAAATAGCAGCATGGACATTGCAGCACCAGCAGCGGCCCAGACTAGCTGCCCAAGTCCAAGCCTGCCCAGCCCTGTGGGTCCAAGCTCAGGTGACTAGCCTGAGCTGCCACCAGTGTTGCTACTTCCATATTGCTATTTTTAGCATGCTAATTGGAGCCATGCTAGCACAAGTCTGTATACCCAGACAGTGCAGTGTAGACATACCCTGTGGAGCAGATCAGGGCTCCTAATTGTCACGTTGTCAGCACCACCTCCCTGTCCCTGCTGGCTGAACAGGAAGCAGCAGTGATGCCCTCTGGGCTGGAGCTGAGCACGGAGAGAGCAGGCCCCTCATCCTTTCCCTGAGCTGGCCATTGTTGAAACACCCTCCTTAGCTCACTGACCTCCCCACAGTCCCCAGGATAGGACCAGCCAACCAGCTCCCACCTGCTTCAAGATGGGACTGGCCCACTAAATGCCCATGAACAGCCTTGGTCTCGGTGGGATGGCAGAAGCAGGAGATACCAGCACAACTTTGCCTGCCTCCAAGCCCAGAACTTTTTTGAAATGATGCCCCTGGGTATGGGCTCTTGTTTAACTGAACACAGAATGTTTTCCTCCTGAAAAAGTTCAAAGTATGAATAGTTTACTCAGCAGACAGTATTCTATCTAAAGTACATTCACATATGCCCATCAGCTTGTGGATGCAGTTTTATTGATTCTTAGTCATGGGGATTTCCTGTTATTTTTTAATGTATGTAGTAACTGTGAAAGTTGTTGGACAAGATATAAACTTTACATGTGTAGCATTAACAGTTGGGTCAAAATGTGTGATTTCAGGTGCTTAAGATAGGCATCTAAATCCATATGTACAGTAACCTAAATTAAAGATAACCTGAATTTCTTAAGTGCTGAGCCGATTTACCCTGATTTAGTCCACACCTCTGAAACTTATATTCCTAGATTTACATGCACACTTGAAAACCATGAGTTATAAACAGAGGTTATATATAGTAGATTCATGCAAAAAAAGTGAGAAAAGTGTGTCAATGACAATGCAGGTCCCATTTTTAGTACCCAAAAAGCTGTTGACACATCTTACACTACTAGTGCCATTGTATCTTCGAATGAGGAAAGAGTACAGTCTCTTATACAGCACTTTACAGGTTGAGGGCTGTATGGACATGTAAACTAAATTGCCCTTACCACATTCCTATAAGATAGGCAGGTATCCCTCCCCAGATGAGGAAATGAAGGCACAGGCAAATAAGCGATTTGCCATGCAATGAATCAGTAGCAGAACTGGGCTTAGAGCTCAGGACTTTCTGACTCCAAGACCTGTTCTTGTTTGCCCAAGACATGCTGCCTCTTCATGGTGATAATTAACTAATCTTACCTCTTGCTCCTCACCCAAGTAAGTAAATCCCATCCATTTTACTAAGGCACTAGTGACTTGCAGGCCACTTTTTTCCAAAAAATTAAATAAATACAAATTTGCAACTTGATTCTGTAGTTCCAGTTTACCAGAGGGGAATAGTGGAATTCACATACAAATGGACAGTACAAATTTTCTTTACAATGGCCATATAGTTAGATGAACAACTGGTACAAAGAGAAAACTCATGCAGGTTTAACATTGAAGGGGAATTTTGATTTAACAGATTGGTCCACCATTCCTTAATAAGTGAACCTAGTAATGTTTCCGGCATCAGCAAGCCAGTTGCCATCTGAGGGGTAGGCAATAGTCATTCAATCAAAATCTCTCTGAACCAGATTAACACCATTTTCCCCCCAAAAAATAAAAAAAAAGAAATATATAACTTGTTCATTGGTGCCATTTCCTCCTCTTTTGCTACAGTTCCCTCTAGCTGAAATTCACTCTTCACACAGAACTAGTACAAGTCTTACTGTGGGGCGTAAGAGTTGCCTAGGTTTTGTGCTGGTCCTTTTGCTTTGCTTTGTGTGCACATGGTGAACCTCTACTTGGACAGTCTGTCTCTTCCCTATCTATGCTGTTCTGAATGAATGACTGCTACATATTGCTCTACTTCTTCAACACACATCCCTGCGCACACTTTTTAGTGTAAAAATTGGAGATAAACAAAGTTAAGCTGAGGGCAAAATACACCTTTCACATCTATTAGGTATTCAGTTGTTCCTAAAACTTGCACAGTTAAAAAAACCTCACCATTCACCGCAAGTATATGCAGTAAATGCAGTGGACCTGATTCTGATATCACTTACACTATTGAAGTTCCCCAGACTGTACTGAAGCTAACTGCTGATGATCTCCAACATAAGTTCTTATATTAATGTTAAAACCAGGCCGGGTGCCTTCTTACAGTTAGAGTAGGGGATAATGTGGTTCTGCAATGGCAAGTGGAGTTTTTAAAGAGCTCTCTCCATAAGGAAGTAGTAGATCAACCCCATGTCATCTTTAAGATGAATTTTTAAGGAGATTCAAAATAGAGATGGTGACATGAATGATTAATAAAATTCCCCATGGCTGGGAATTTCAAGAGACCAAGAAAACAAAAACCATTCTGAAGTCTGAAATTCAACCCAGTTTCAAACACTGCCCTCGGATGTTCACATCCCTCCCCTTGTCATCTGTGGAGATCACCTGCGGACAGAATTTAGCCCTTAATGGGAAGACTCTACAACAGTTGGATATTTGTTCACCAGCCTGAGTCATTTTCTTTGTTACTCGGTGTGCTTCTCAATATATGCTGTAGGAGATAGTTACTTCCTCTTTTTTGTAGTATTATTTCTGCCTTTTATATACAATGCTCAAGGTCTTCCTTATAGACTGTGATTATTTTGTCAGCTCATTTAGCATAAACTTCACCCCGTGCAGAAAGTCAGCACAAGACTCATGCACCTCTTAAATCCCATTTAAGATTTCAAAATAGGGCTTAACTGAGACTCAAGTGGTGCACATGGATTGGACCTCTGCACAGGGATGAATTTCAGTCTTCCGAAAGTAGATTGCTTCCAACTAAAATGTGAAGGTACACCTTGTGCACTATAAATGTATTATCTGGTTTACTTTACGCAATACCTTTTTCCTTGGCATGGGTTTTCTACAGGGAACAGCATTGAGGAAACTAGCTAGGATCACAATTTTCTTGATGTGCCATTTCTACTCAACACACATTTCTTCTGTTCAAAGGACAAATGATGTTACACCCCCATGGTGTGAGGGGACATGAGAGCAAATAGAAAGATGCACATCACAGCTGTGGCTAACAAGCGGAATATACTTCACACTGTAGTATTGCTACTGAAAATTGCTAAGTTCATGGAATAAAGAAAAAACTTTACCGCACAACTCATTGTAAATTATTAAATGAAAGTAAGAGATGCTGGGTATGCAGACTTCCCTTTGTCTCTTCTAAATGGGAGCTACCAAAAGTAGTGGTTCAGAAAACAATCCTTCTCATGAAATATGCAGGAAACCTGCTGTACTCTTCTTGAAAGAAATATTTGAGAGCCATTAAGAAGTTATTTTTAAAAATATCGTTATTTCCTGCTGATTGCCTACAGTACATTCTGGTCTTTGTCAAGGCTAAGACTGCAGAGTTAACGTCTTGGTCTTGACAGAGTGAGGACAGTGGTTGTTTTGTATGTACTTTGACACCAGGAATAACCTCCATTCCATAGAAGAGTAATATCCCATTTTTATACATACATAACAGAAACATACACGTCATATAATATATAGGGTCCAATCCTGCTCCCCTGGCAGAAGACATCAATTTCAGTGGAAGCAGGACTGGACCCCTAGTCTCAAACTTAAGATTTCTCGAATAACTGGTGCTTTTGGGTGCCCAACCTGAGAAATTATAAAGGAGCTTGATTTTCAAAGGAGGAGAGTTCAATGTTTGCAATTCAGGCGCCTTCAAGGTGTTTCAAGTGAGACACCCGAAATCACTAGTCACTAATTGCTTTCTAAAGTCAAATAGCCATAAACATTACCTCATTATTATCTCAGTTACTTTGAATGGGAGGGTCTATATGTGAGAAAATTAACAAAATGAAATATCACAAAAAACATAACACATAAATGCAATAGCTATAAAATACTTGATTTTATGCCCTTTAAAGGCATTCATAATCTTCTCTTATTTGGTCAAAGTTACTGTGGAGAGTCATGAAAGGATTAGCAAATAATGAAATTTTGCAAATTAGAAGAGACTAAACAAAGTGACTTTATCAGCTATGTCACCATTTAATTTGCAGGACTATCAATGTTATTTCAACAATCTCTATTTGGTAAGATTGCACTAATGCAGAGATAAAGGTATAATTAAGTTTACCATAATTTTATGAGCAGTTATGGAAGATGTGCTATTTGAAGGAATCATGAGCTTTATTGCATTATCTCCTAAGAATACCACCCCTTCTTCTCAGTAGGTGTATAGGACCTAAGACTGGAAGAGACCTCCTGGGTCAGCAAGTCCATTAATAGTTCATTTCCCTTTAGAACAGGGGTAGGCAACCCATGGCATGCATGCCAAAGGTGGCACATAAGCTGATTTTCAGTGGCACTCACACTGCCCGGGTCGTGGCCTCCAGTCCAGGAGGCTCTTCATTTTAATTTAATTTTAAATGAAGCTTCTTAAACATTTTTAATCCTATTTACAAACAACAATAGCTTAGTTATATATTATAAACTTATAGAAAGAGACCTAAAAACGTTAAAATGTATTACTGGCACACGAAACCGTAAATTAGAGGGAATAAATGAAGACTCTGCACACCACTTCTGAAAGGTTGCCGACCCCTGCTTTAGAATATGATCAACCCCCTGTTTTCAGCTGCAGCAGTAATTCAGAATACTTGCTTACCACATAATTGGTATGATAAATAAAAAGTCAGATAGAACAGCTCTATAAAACATGGTAATGTCTATTATACAAGGAGTGACAAGCTATATACAATCCACCCAAGTGTTTGGTGTTCAGAATGCTTTTTGACTTTCTGAACAAGCACCTACTTGTATGTCCCAGGTCCCTAGATCAGCACCCTTTGCTGTTACCGACAACACTAACCAAGAAGTAGAGGAGTCTATATTATATAGAATCCCAGACTCCTTCCAGTCCCAGCATGCTTTGCTAAAAGGGAAACTAGTAACCAAGCTTCTCATTTCCCAATCTTCCAGGAGGATATGTGTGCTCTACATCATGTGTAGAGTCTGCTTCTCAAGGTAAGGAAAGGATAAACTTTCCAGGGTCTACTTTCTGTTGTTCTCCTTAAGTAAAGTTAGGTTGGGGAAAAGAGGAGTCCTTCACACTTTTGTGTAGGGCTTTAGAATTGGAACCTTAACAATGATTGTGGATGCCAAGTTTAGCTTCTTAAAGAAAATGACCTTTTTTCCTTCAGGTTCCTTCCCTTACAACATATTAGAGTGTTAGGTGACCTAGTTATTACGTTTTGTTCTGTATGTGTGCATAAAGAAAAGTGCGCCAAGACATGCAGCATTCAGACTTTATTCCTTCCTCCACATATACTGTTCTCTCAAAAGAGCACTTACTTACAAGTTCCTGTACATAATCAGACTATAGTGCCCTTTATTCGGACACTATTTATTGTAACATCCCTTATATCACATTTATTTGAGATAGCAAAATTAAACATGAATACCATAATCTGCTTACATTCTTAACATTCTTTTATTCTATATTATCATATATATAACCCAAGAACTCTTTTTGATTAACTCTTAACTTGCTTGGCAATTAAGTCTTTTCTTCTGGCATTGGAATGGTTGTTTTTTCATGCCTTAATATTGTACAAAGTCTTGTATATAACTTGTCGGTAGTTTGATGTTAGGATCTGAGTCTCTCTTGTGAGGGCCTCATACTTGGTTCTTTTGGTGCTGTGGTATTTTGAATCTGTTCTGATTCCTATCAACAATTTGTTGGCCTGCATTCCTTCTGGGTGCTACTGAACAAGTCTCAGAGTGTGTATTTTAAGATCTTCCAGGTCAGTATTTTTGTCATGTGTTTATAGTGGGCAAATGTTTGTGTGGTTTCAGTAAAATATATGCCCATTCATTATGAGGACTGATTTGTTCAAGACATGTAACTTGCTTCCAAGTCCATGATTTGGGTTAAGGAAATAGTTTGATCCTGACAGTTGCAGTACTGGGAGGTCTTTAGTTTGTTGGTCTAGTAGATTTTGGCCTTTGCATGTATCTGTGACAGTGTCTACTCACTGCCAGTGGTGCCTCCTTGTGGCTGTCCTGGGGATTAGCTCTAGCAGGCGTTGCACCCTCTTCTGGCTGTGTCTTCACCCATCCTGTCTTGCCCTGAGGCCTCTCTCATTCCAAGAACTCCTTCTGGCTGAGTCATTATGTGGTTTCCCCTTCCAGGGGTTACCCAACATCCTTCCACACAAACCATCTCAGATAGTCTTCTGCAGCACTGTCTTGATGGTGCTACTTCCCCAGTTGCCGGTAGAGGAACCCAGGCCCACCTGTTTCTCCAGGTTCCTGTGTAGGGACCCTCTACCTGCCACTGTGATTTGCTTTCCTTCAGCCCCTGTTGCTCCTTCTGTGGGTTCCTTCCTACAGCTTCTGGTTCCCCACTTTTCTGGCTGTATCAACTCAAACTCTCTCCTCCTCGAGGGAGAGTCTGTAGGCTACAGTCATAAACAGATAGTTAAGGGTTAATGTCTCTTTTACCTGTAAAGGGTTACAAGCAGTGAACCTGGACCACCTGATCAGAGGACCAATCAGAAGACAAGATACTTTCAAATCTCGGTGGAGGGAAGTATTTGTTCATGTTGTTTGTTTGTCTGTTGTTATCTCTGGGTTCTGAGAGTGACCAAATGTACCTACAGGGTCTCTAATTTTCTGTTCAAATAGTAAGTACAAGTAGAAAGGCGGTTTAGTGTTTTTGATTGTTTTCTTTATTTGCAAATGTGTATTTTGCTGGAAGGATTTTAATTTGTATTTGTGCTGGGGGGAAGGTTTCTCTCTAGTGTCTATAAGCTGAAAGACCCTGTAACCTTTACCGTCTTAATTACAGAGACTACTTTTACTTTTTTCTTTCTTTTATTAAAAACTTTTCTTTTTTAAGACCTGATTGATTTTTTCCCCTTGTTGAGGCTCAAGGGAATTGAGTCTGTACTCACCAGGGAATTGGTGGGAGACAGGGAAAGAGAAGGGAGGGGGGAAGGTGGAATTCCTCTGTTTTAGATTCACGGAGCTTGAATCTGTATTACCTCTTGGGGAGGGGAAAAGAGGAGGGGGGAAGGTGCATTCCTCTCTGTTTTAAGATTCAAGGAGTTTGAATCACAGTGATCTTCCAGGGTAACCCAGGGAGGGAAAGCCTGGGAGAGGCAACGGTGAGGGGGAAAGGGTTTACTTTCCTTGTGTAAGATCCAGGGGGTCTTCGTCTTGGGGTCCTCTGGGAAGTTTTGGGGGGACCAGAGTGTACCAGGCACTGCAAGTCCTGGTTGGTGGCAGCACTACAAGATCTAAGCTGGTAATTAAGCTTAGGGAGATTCATGCTAGTACCCCATCTTTTGGATGCTAAGGTTCAGAGTGGGGGTTATACCATGACATGTTGGCAGCGTGTGGGAAAGATGGAATCCAAAAGCCAGTAAGATGATTATTTTTCTTTTTTCTCTGCTAGCTGATCATAAGCACCCAGGGAGGGAAAGCCTGGGAGAGGCAATGGTGGGGGAAAGGGTTTACTTTCCTTGTGTTAAGATCCAGGGGACCTGGGGGTCCTCTGGGAAGGTTTTGGGGGGACCAAAGAGTACCAGGCACTGCAAGTCCTGGTTGGTGGCAGCACTACAAGATCTAAGCTGGTAATTAAACTTAGGGGGATTCATGCTGGTACCCCATCTTTTGGACGGTAAGGTTCAGAGTGGGGGTTATGCCATGACAGCTACTCTCTAGAGCCCCAACACAGCACCCTTCTCTCAGGAAGTGACTGCAGATTAGTTCCCTGCCACTCCCTTGCTTTATAAACCTGGGCCAGCTCCTCCCCTGGACTTCATCAGCCAATTAGACCTTAGCATTCCCTGGCTCTCCTCCAAGTGTGGCCTATAGGTTTATTGGCCTAATTTACCCCTTCAGTTTTTGTGTAAGGTGGAGTTGCCCTTTCAGTGTGTCTTCCTTTTTGTCTGTCTTTTTCCACTGCTGCCAGTTGTATTATGCTGCTGATGTCATAGAATCATAGAATATCAGGGTTGGAAGGGATCTCAGGAGGTCATCTAGTCCAACCCTCACCTCAAAGCAAGACCAGTCCCCAGACAGCTTTTTGCCCCAATCCCTAAATGGCCCCCTCAAGGATTGAATTTACAACCCTGGGTTTAGCAGGCCAATGCTCAAACTACTGAGCTATCCCCCCTCCACCCCCCGACTGAATTTCCATTCCTGGTCAAAATAGCACAAATGCACTGCAAGTAAAGTGGGGTCCATTGCCTGAAACTACTCAGTTTAGGATACATGTCTGCTGAAATGCTTCTTTGCTTTGTTTATGATGGTCACTGTGGTAGTGTCTGGACATTCATCTAGTCCCCAGAAGTCTGAATAGTAGTCTACAGAAACTACTTCATTACTGTGGTTTGTAGTGAAAAGGTCCATTTCTACTTTGTTTGAAGGTCTATTGGGAATGCTGTGTATTTTCATTTTCTCTTTTTGCTGCTTGGCCTGCCTTTCCCTACATATATCACAACTGCTCACCATGTCTCTGATATCCTTGGTCATGTCTGGCCAATATATGGTGTCTCTGGTTTTCCAGAGACATGGCTTTTAGAACTCTTGAGAGAGTTTCCACGCTCAATCATCTGGATATCATTATTCAGCTGCCTTTATATATGATGCTGTGTTATATATTCATCTCAGTAGTTCCAGTATTCTTAGGAGGCAGGAAGAGCTTCTCCCCAGGTGTCTGGCCACCCTCACAGAATGACAGACATAAACACTTCTAAATATTTGTCTTGTATAGTTTGTTCTCAGATTCTTTCAGACCTCTGCCTTTGAAACTGGCATATAATGTATCTGGTTGATTTTTTCCCATGCTTTTCTGTGTCTTCTGTATTTCTATCAGGCAAAGGATTTCTCATGCTTGTTCAGTTGCCATATTTTTATGCTGCAAGGCTGTTCTGGGTAGGAGGTCAGCTATGTACATCTCAGTCCCTTTTTTGTAGTGTATCTCTAAGCTGTAGGGTTGCAGTTTCAGTAGCATGTGTTGAAAGCATTTTGGGGTCACTAGCAGCAGCTTTTTTAAAATATCAGCCATATCTATACTGCATCTTTGTCTAGTAGTCACCTCAGGAGGTTGCACACATCTGAGAGTCTTAGAGGAAATTTTAATAGATTACAAATCCTAATAGTCTCTGATCTGGTTTAATATTTTTAGGGCATCTGCTGCATTGCTTTTACATTTTGAGGGTCAGGTCGTAGCCCTTGGGAGTTCAGCAAGTGTCCTGTGTAAGGTACTGCAGTCACTTGCAATTTAATCTTGTTTTTATTTAATTTTAGGTTTACTTTGCTGGCTCTTTCGAGCAGATGAGATTGTGGTTGAGATATAACACAGCTCCTGCCATGTTGTATCCATGTCCATACACCAGAATGTCATCAGCTATTATGCTGATCCCTTTAAATCCTATCAGTACGTCTTGTTGGTAGCACTGATATTCTTGCACTGCAGGTTTGATCCCCAAAAGCATTTTGAGTCATCTGTATGTACTTGTTGGTGTCCCGAATGTGGTGAGGTACCTGCTTTCCTTATCCAGTAACACTTGCCACTATCCATCTTTGGCATCAAGTGCTGAGAATATTTTGCGGTTGCCTACTCAGGTAATATTTCTTCACTTGGAGGTATTTGGTATTGAGCTCTTGTCATAAACAGATAGTTAAGGGTTAATGTCTTTTTTACCTGTAAAGGGTTAACAAACAGGGAACCAAACACCTGACCAGGGGACCAATCAGGAGACAAGATACTTTCAAATCTCGGTGGAGGGAAGCCTTTGTTTGTGTTTTTTGAGTTTGGCTTTGTTCTCTCTGGGATCTGAGAGTGACTGGACGTACTACAGACTCTAATTTTCTATTCAAGTAGTAAGTGCAAGTAAAAAGGCGGTTTAGTCTTTTTAATTGGTTTTCTTTATTTGCAAATGTGTATCTGGCTGGTAGAGGTCTAATGTGTATTTGGCTGGAAGTATTTTAAATTGTATTTCTCCTGGAGGAGGCTTTTTCTCCAGTTTCTAGAAGCTGACAGACCCTATAATATTCCATCTTGAATTTACAGTGATTTTCTTTATTCTTTTTTTCTTTTATTAAAAGTTTTGCTTTTAAGTCCTGTCTGATTTTTTCCCCTTGTTGAGGCTCAAGGGAATTGAGTCTGTACTTAACAGGGAGGGAGAAGGGTGGAATCCCTTTGTTTTAGATTCACGGAGCTTGAATCTGTATATCTCTCCAGGAGCCCAGGGAGGGAACACCTGGAGGGGAGGAGAAGGGGAGGGAAATGGTTTATTCCCCTGTGTTGTAAGACACAAGGAATTTGGGTCTTGGGGTCCCCAGGGAAGGTTTTGGGCGGACCAGAGTGTATCATGCACTGGAATTCCTGATTGGTGGCAGCTTATCAGATCTAAGCAGGTAATTAAGCTTAGAGGAATTCATGCTAGTACCCCAACTTTTGGACTCAAAGGTTCAGATTGGGGAAAGATACTATGACAGCTCTGTCATAGGGTTCATTTCTTGTGGCTGGGTCTGGGGATTAGCTCCAGTCAGATCTGATGCCCCCTTCCTCACATTGTGGCACCCTCTCTCTCTCTGGGACTTGGGGTGTTCCCTTTTCGAGACTCAGCTCTCAGGCCATGTCATTGTATAATCCTTCTTTTCCAGGGTATCAAAGTCCCGCTGCGTTAGTTGCTGTATGCCATTCCAGATGGTCTTCCAGTCCAGGCTAGGTCGTAGGCCACTTTCCCAGCAGCTGGTAGGGGAACCCCAGCCTATCAGCTACTCCAGATTTCAGTCCAGGGACTCTATGACTAACGACTCCAGTCTGCTTGCTCCCAGATGCTGTTACTATTTCCCTAGACTTCTCCTAACTTCCCTGCTCTGTCTTCTTCCCATCCTTCTGAGTTTACTGGCCCAAACTCCCTTCTCCCAGAGAGTAACTATAGACTGCTCCTTTTTTTTGGCTTCTTGCCAGACTCTGTAGTCCCAAATACAAATCTTTTTTTCCCAGGGAGTGACTGCAAACTACTTTCCCTGCAGCTCTCTTCTTTTCTTAGCTTTCTGGCTTTATACAAGTGCAGTCTGCCACTACCCAATTGTCCTTCAAGCCTAAATCTCGTCCCAAGTGCAGCCTACTGGGTTAATTGACCTAATTTAACCTGTTTTGCCTTATGTGGGATAAACAGCCTGTCACAAGCTCATTTTAGTGCTTGGATCCATGAAAATGCAGTTTGCCTGGTTTTTCAATGTCTATCATTAGGACCCTACCAAATTAATGGTCCATTTTGGTCAATTTCATGGTCATACGATTTTTAAAATAGTAAATTACATGATTTCAGCTATTTAAGTCTGAAATTTCACAGTTTGTAATTGTAGGGGTCCTGACCCAAAAAGGAATTGGGGGAGGGTTGCAAGGTTATTACAGAGGAGGTTGCAGTAATCCTACCCTTACTTCCGCACTGCTGCTGCTGGTGGCGCTGCCTTCAGAGCAAGGCAGCTGGAGAGCAGTGGCTGCTGGCTGGAAGCCCAACTCTGAAGGTAGAGCCACCACCAAACAGCACAGAAGTAAGGGTGGCATGGTATGGTATTGCCATCCTTCGGTTCTGCTGCTTATGGGGAGCCACCTTCAGGGTATGTCTACACTATGGGATAATTCTGATTTTACATAAACCGGTTTTATAAAACAGATTGTGTAAAGTGGAGTGCACGCGGCCACACTAAGCACATTAATTCGGTGGTGGTGTGCGTCCGTGGTCCGAGGCTAGTGTCAATTTCCGGAGCGTTGCACTGTGGGTAGCTATTCCGTAGCTATCCCATAGTTCCCGCAGTCTCCCCCGCCCCTTAGAATTCTGGGTTGAGAGCCCAGTGGCTGATGGAGCAAAAATCATTGTCGCGGGTGGTTCTGGGTAAATGTCGTCAGTCATTCCTTCCTCTGGGAAAGCAAAGGCAGACAATCATTTCGCGCCCTTTTTCCCTGGATTGCCCTGGCAGACGCCATAGCACGGCAACCATGAAGCCCATTCAGCTTTTTTTTTTACAGTCACCATATATGTACTGGATGCCGCGGACAGAGGCGATACTCCAGCGCTACACAGCAGCATTCATTTGCTTTTGCATGATAGCAGAGATGGTTACTAGTCATTCTATACCGTCTGCTGCCAGTGTAATTTGGCAATGAGGTGACGGTTATCTGTCCTTCTGTGCTGTCTGCTGCTATCATGGGTGTCCCTGGCTGAGATCCGCCGGGGGCGCAAAAGCAAAACTGGGATGACTCCCCGAGTCAATCCCTCCTTTATGGTTTCTAAAAATAGAGTCAGTCCTGCCTAGAATATGAGGCAAGTGTACTAGAGAACCAGTGTATCAGAGAGCACAGTTGCTCCATGTCAGATCCCGCAGAAATGATGAGCTACATGCCATTCACGGGGGGTGCCCCTGCAACAACCCCACCCATTGCTTCCCTCCTCCCCCAACCTTCCTGGGCCACCGTGGCAGTGTCCCCCCCATTTGTGTCATGAAGTTATAAAGAATGCAGGAATAAGAAACAGTGACTTGTTAGTGAGATAAAATGAGGGGGAGGCAGCCTCTCCGTGCTATGACAGTCCAGGCAGGACATTAAGCGGTGTGGGGGAGAGGAGCCCAGCATCCCGCTGCTATGATAGTCCAGACAGTACAGAATCTTTTCTTTACACAGGAAAGGGAGGGGGCTGATGGAGCTCAGCCCCCAGTTTCTATGATGAGGACGGTTACCAGCCGTTCTGTCCTATCTACTGTGAATGACCAGGAATCATTCCTATTTTTACCCAGGCGCACCTGAGGCCAGCCAGGGGTATTCAGCAGTTATCAAGCACGGGCTGATGGTGATGACGGATAGCAGTCATATTGTACCATCTGCTCTTCACTGCTGCAGGATTGCGTCTACCACCAGCATTCAGTAGACATAGGGTGACATTGAAAAAAGTCAAAAAACTATTTCTTTCCCTTTTCTTTCATGTGGTGGGGAGAGAGAGTAAATTGACGAGCTATACCTTGAACCACGCTGGACAATGTGTTTGAACCTACAGGCATTGGGAGCTCAGCCAAGAATGCAAATAGTTTTCGGAGACTGCTGGGGACTATGGGATAGCTGGAGTCGTCAGTACCCTCTCCCTCCCTCCATGAGCGGCCATTTGAGTCTCTGGCTTCCCGTTACGCTTGTCACGCAGCACTGTGTAGCCTGTAGATATTTTTTTCAAACGCTTTGGCATTTTGTCTTCTGTAACGGAGCTCTTATAGAACAGATTTGTTTCCCTATACAGCGATCAGATCCAGTATCTCCCATACGGTCCATGCTGGAGCTCTTTTTGGATTTGGGACTGCATTGCCACCCGTGCTGATCAGAGCTCCACGCTGGGCAAACAGGAAATGAAAATCAAAATTTCGCGGGGCTTTTCCTGTTTACCTGGCCAGTGCATCCGAGTTCAGATTGCTGTCCAGAGCAGTCACAGTGGTGCACTGTGGGATACCGCCCGGAGGCCAATACCATCGATTTGCGGCCACACTAACCCTAATCCAATATGGTAATACCGATTTTAGCGCTACTCCTCTCATCGGGGAGGAGTACAGAAATCAATTTAAAGAGCCCTTTATATCGCTATAAAGGGCCTCGTAGTGTGGATGGGTACAGCGTTAAATCGGTTTAACGCTGCTAAAATCGGTTTAAACGCATAGTGTACACCAGGCCTCAGAGCTGGGCACCTGGCCAACAGCTTCTGTTTCCCAACCACCCAGCTCTGAAGGCAGTGTAGAAGTAAGGGTGGAAATATTGTGACCTCCCTGCAACTCCCTTTTGGGTCAGGACCCCCAATTTGAGAAATGCTGTTTTCCCCTATAAAATCTGTATAATGTAAGGTAAAAGCACACAAAAGACCAGTTTTCATGGATCCGTGACTCATTTTTCATGGCCATCAATTTGATAAGGCCCTAGCTATCATGCTGTTTATCCATTGCTATGTCTTTAGCAATGATGCCTTCTGTTTCCATTTGCTTTACTGCTCCCATTATTTTCCCCTCTAATGCAATGGGTGCCCTGCAAGGAAGGGGCTGTACTGGCTGAATTGTTTTCTTTCCGGGTGTAACAAGCCTGGAAAACATCCCTGTACAGTACTACAAAAGCATCATAGTAATCTTTCAGTAGCTTTGGTTCAGGCATGCCACAGTGAACTGTCTGTTTTATTTATATGTCTATTGTCTGACTCATTTGTCCTAGGTTTAGTGTCATTGGTTCATGAATTCACTTGTTTTAGGTGGAAGCAGAGACTTTTTGTTGTCTGCACTGAAATTTCACCCTGTATACTTTTCTTTGGTATTCTGCTTGTAATTTACTTTGTCCTTGTGGTATTATGATTGTGCTGTCATCAAATTTTAATTTGACTTTGCATGGTTGCAATTTCACCTTCTTCCCTTGTATAATACAGAAGTCGTCTTTGTAGGCTAGCACATTCACTAATGCTTCTCCTGTCTATTTAGTATTCAATTTTCTGTTTGTGTGCTGCTGCCTTGTCTTTGCACACAGTGCTAGACTAAGCTTTGCAACCCTTTATTTTTGCTGTTTCGCACTGCATTCATGTAATATATATATATAAATCTCATCTGCTGAGTCACTGCTTCCTTTCCCGATGACCATTTTTTTCCTTAGTTTTTCTTGTCTGCAAGCTTTGGCACAATGCACAATGCGTCTTCTTGTTACACTTATTGCATATAACCCCCACATATAAAGCTTTTTCCATTATCATGTTTTTTCTTCACAGTATCTACAGGGCTTCTTTGCATTTTGTTTATCTATTCTACTTTGCATTTGTGCATTTGGGTTGGCACACGTTTTGGTTTATTTTCCCTAATATTTGCATACATTCCCTGTGCTACTTCATGAATAATCTCTTTCTATTCTGCTTACACCCTACATTGGGATGTGAACTGGTTCAGTATATTTGCACATGTGTACAG
Organism: Gopherus evgoodei; assembly: GCF_007399415.2. Taxonomy (NCBI): domain Eukaryota; kingdom Metazoa; phylum Chordata; order Testudines; family Testudinidae; genus Gopherus; species Gopherus evgoodei. Next base: position 191,452,045 of record NC_044322.1, on the reverse strand, counting down.
CTCTTGGTATATTTAATGTGAGCTCTCTGAGCGTTCTCATTCAAGCGCCTCATAGACTTTAACATCAGAAGGGACCATTGTGATCATCTAGTCTGAACTCCTATATATTGCAGGCCACAGAACGTCACCCACCCACTCCTGAAATAGATCTCTAACCTCTGGCTGAGTTACTGAAGTCCTCCAATCATGGTTTAAAGATTTCAAATTACAGAGAATTCACTATTTACACTAGTTTAAACCTGTAAGTGACCCATGTCCCATGCTGTAGAGGAAGGCAAAAAAAAACCAAAACAGAGTCTCTGCCAGTCTGACCTGGGGGAAAATTCCTTCCTGACACCAAATATGGCAATCAATGTTAGACACTGAGCATGTGTGCAGGACCCACCAGGCAGTTACCTGGGAAAGAATTCTCTGCAGTAACTCAGACCCATCATGTTCTGCATTTTTCATCCCTATTACTAATCTATCACAAATTTGATAACATAAGAACCAAGGGTCACCCAAGGAAATGAATAGGCAGCAGGTTTAAAACAAACAAAAAGAAGTACTTCTTCACACAATGCACAGTCAACCTATGGAACTCATTGCCAGGAGATGTTGTAAAGGCCAAAACTATAACTGGGTTCCAAAAAGAATTAGATAAATTCATGGAAGATAGGTCCATCAATGCTATTAGCAAGATGGTCAGGGATGTAATCCCATGCTCTGAGTGTCCCTAAGCTTCTGACTGCCAGATGCTGGGAGTGGATGACTAGGGATGGATCACTTGCTTATTGCCCTGTTCTGTTCATTCCCTTTGAAGCATCTGGCATTGGTCACTATTGAAAGGTTTCAGAGTGATAGCCATGTTAATCTATATCAGCAGAAACAACAAGGAGTCCCTGTGGCACCTTAGAGACTAACAAATTTATTTGGGTATAAGCTTTCGTGGGCTATAACAACAAAAATTCAGAAATGGACTCCAACATGAAGCTGCAGAACTGGAATTAATTTGCAAACTGGATACCATCAGATTAGGCCTGAATAAAGACTGGGAGTGGTTGGGTCATTACAAAACCTAAACTTAATTTCCCCAATACTAATTTCTCCCTACTGTTACTCACACCTTCTTGTCAACTGTCTGTAATGGGCCACTCTCTTACCAATTCAAAAGTTATTTTTCCTCCCTTGATTTATCTCGTTAGACTGACCTCACACTTGATAGAGCAACCTCCATCCTTTCATGTATTTATACCTGCTCCTGTATTTTTCATTTCATGCATCTGATGAAGTGGGTTCTAGCCCACGAAAGCTTGTGCTCAAATAAATTTGTTAGTCTCTAAGGTGCCACAAGGACTCCTCATTGTTTTTGTTTAAAGACAGGATACTGGGCTAGAAGGACCTTTAGTCTGACCCAGTGTGGCCATTCTTATGTTCTTATGATAATTGCATGAGGCAGCCATTTTATGTAGTTTGGCAGTATACACATCTATTACTTCCCTAGGTTCTTGAGTACACTTGTTAAACAGGCCTTTCATATATGACATTGTTTGTAAGTTGCAAATACTTTGAAGTGCTTCTTGGATTTTACATGGGTCTTCTGCAGACACATCTGGATGCTGTTGGAGCACGTGGCCACTTTGCCCATTAGAGCTAATAGTATGGCTACTTTTATTATATTTTCCTCTATATCCAGCCCTGTTGCAATTTCATAATTTTCCTATTATGATCTAAAGAATATCTAGTTGCTAAACACATCCCCTTCCATGTCCACATACTCAGAGACAGGAATCTGTTATGCCACTATGATTCTCTTTTATATTTTGTTTGCTTGCTGCAATATTCTTCGTTTCTGATTTCACATACCTGCAGGAGCTGGCTAACTTCTGGCACCATGTTCTGTATGTGAGCATAAAGAAAGAGATCAAGACAGTGCAAAATTAAGGCTTTATTCCTTCCTCCAAATATGCTGTCTCTTTAAACACTTCCTGAAAGTAGAGTTCTCTACATTCTTATACGTAACCATACTATAGTAGCCTCTATTGGGAAGCTATTTATTGTGCCACTTTTAACCAGTTCCTCTTGGATGAGGATTTAGCCACTGTGATTCTGTTATCTCTATGTTGGACTCGTATGACTCATTTTCTGTAGGGGTGAAGGCTAGGTAGAGGCTCCAGTGTGTGCAACATATCATAGCTTGCCTGTTAAGTAAAGACTATTCACCGAGAGCACATTACCAAGAAGTGATTCTCATGCGTCCCTGGGCTTCCCATTTGCTAGTGATTGCAAATCAGAGTCCTGGCACTAGCCTTTCAGACCCTTAACCAAACTCTAAACCAGTGGTTCTCAAACTCTTTTGCTCTGAACTGTCTCTCTTGGTAATGTAATAGCATCTGTGCTATCCCATATCTCCCTCATGCCATGCACTGATAAAACTGCAACATCTTATCATTTTGGGCCCATTTTCTCACTCTCTTCTTTTTTTAATTTATCCTTTCCACCACCACCCCTATTCTGGCCTTGCTTTCCATTTTCCATTTTTGTTTTCTCTCTCGTTTCTTTTCTCGCAATTCTCTGCACACGTGCGTGCACACACACACACTCACACACTTTTTCCACGCTTTTTCATCCCCTTCTTTCTCAAATCTCTTTCTCTGTAGCCAGTTGTCTTCCCTTTCCCTCCATCTGCTCCACTTCTTCTCTCTTTTCAGTTCTCATGCTCTCTAGTCTCTCTCCTCCAGTGCTCTCTCCTTTTCTGTTTCCCAGTGCTGTGTCTCCCCCCTCCATCCTTGCTTATGTTTCCAGCGTCTTCCTAGATTGCTGCTGGGTCTTTTCCTCAGCTATTTTGGGTGGTTATCCATTTAGGGTTATTACTTCCCTTTCTTTCTGGCATTGTACTTCTGCTGGGGCTTTTCTCTGACACACACACACACACTTGAGGCTCTTCCTTGATCCATATTCTGTGCTCCTCTATTTAGAGCACACCCTTCCCCCACTGACAGGGCCAGTGCAACCATTTAGGCGACCTAGGCAGTCGCCTAGGGTGCTGGCATTTGGGGGGGGCGCCATTTTCTTCAGCAGCGACCACGGCGGACAGATCTTTGGCTGCCCCGGTCGCTGCTGGCATTTAGGCGGAAGGAGCTGGGGCAGGGGAACGCGGGGAGGGCCGCCTGCAGCAAGCAAGGGAGGGGCGGTACACAGGGGAACTCCCCATCCCAGCTCACCCCTGCCCTCCTCCCTGAGCATGCCATGGCCGCTTCACTTCTCTCGCCTCCCAGGCTTGCGGCGCCAATCCGCTTAGGTGATGCAAGTCTGGGAGGCAGGAGAAGTGAAACAGCAATGGCATGCTCGGGGTGCTCGTGCTCATGCGCGGAGCAGGGGTGAGCTGGGGCGGGGGGGGTGCCTCAGGGCGGACGGTGGGGAGGTGCTGCCAGGGGGGCGCCTCAGGGCAGATGGAGGGAGCTGCCACGGGGGGGGCACCTCAGGGTGGAGGTATGGGGGGGAAGGGTGCAAGGTGGAAGTTTTGCCTAGGGCATGAAACGTCCTTGCACTGGCCCTGCCCACTGACCCCAGTTTCCACGCCCAACCCTTCCCTGTATTTGGGGTTGGATTTTTCACCCCTTCCCTTCTCCATTTTGGAGCTGAGTTTTCCACCCCATCTTCATGGGCACTGGAGAGACACGACATTTTGGATTGGGAAGAAAAATCTAAGTAAAAGCATTCAAACCTAAGAGTGGTCATGAGCAGAGCCATATAAACATAACACAAGTTCTCAATTTTTATATTTGACTCCTAGATACTTAGATGATAATGAGTACATTAGAAATGGCAGGAGGGGGGGATCAAATAATTTTCTAAAAGATAGTAGGTGGCTCGGTTGTAATTGTTCTGTGCAGGGGAAGAAAATGTATAACTGGGATCCACTATCTGTATATTCAGCTCTGATCATCTGATTGATTTAAGAGAAAAATAATGGTCAATTTCCTGTGGCAGAGAGCCAGTACAAGGCCTACGCCCCTCTTACACCATGAAAGTAGGTTTTACATGAGATCTAAATAATGCATAGCCATTCTGCTGGTCTTCTGCAAAGAGTCCTTTTGGATTTACAGAATGCAATGTACAAAGCCGGAATATTTTCTTTCTGCATCTGAGGAGCCTGGTTCTCCAGTTCCATATATACCACTTGGGAGATCAGGTTCTCTGTGTGCCTGGAGATGTTTTGATTCCAAGGAAGAAAGGGCTTCTCTTATGAAATGTTTTAATGTAGTTGTGCAGTGGTCTCAGCTGTAAACATTAAACCATATGGACTTTCGAATCCATAGCTGAGGATGTACACATATATAATTACTCATGGTTGTGACTGCAGTGGCTACATAACACATATAAGTATGGTGCTGCTCCTGAACATTATATTAGGTTTTGCACAATTATTCTTATGGCTGCTGCACACTGGATTTTCTCAGCCTTTGTGCATAGATTTGTTTATAATTATAATAAAAGATAATTTTATTAGTCACCTGTACTGAAGCTCTTTGGTACCATACATGATAAAAAATATAAAAGACAAGTAAAAGCATAAGAGAAGATCAAATGACATGCTAAAGCTTTTTAAAATAAATAATTAAAAAATTTAAAATCTAATTTAAAAGGGTCCAGTTGTAAAATCTCTGAGGTCAAGAAGGAGGGTAACTTGATATGCAATACGGTGTCCTCTACATCATGTGTACAAATTTCATTACAGCTGCTATGTGATATCACTCCTAGATTTAAAGTATTCACATTGATTCTTTCAGATTTCTATATCCCTAGGGGTCAAAATTCAGCAAATAATAATGGAGTAATGACACCCTGGATTCAGCAATTTATCCAGCACCCACAGTATTTTGAACTTAAGTAATTTTATTGTGAGTTATGTAATATTTGGTGGGGGTTTTAAAGACAGTCAGTGGGATGTAGGTTCCTACATGCCTAAATCCCTTTTGAAAATGAGACTTAGGCTCCTAAATGAGTGAGGGTTTTTTTAATGAAAGCCAGGAATGAGCTGAAATTTTTTAAGGTATTTGTGTTATAGTTGCAGAGAAAAACTTAAAAACGTGACTCTTAAGTACTAAAAAAACAAAAGGCAAATAAAAAGACCCAAAATGGTTTGGTTTATCTCATGATTTTGGTAGGCCTGAGTCATGATTTTTGAATGCTTGGGTCTGGCAATACTGCACCAGAAAATCAATGCCCCTCTAGACTAAGGAGATGGAAAAAGGGGGCGGGCAGCATTCTCCAAGAGGTATTTTCCCAGTCGTCCATCTCTACAGGACAGCTTATAATGGCTGTCAAGGAGATACCCCTATTTTTGTAAATTAGTTTACAGATATCATGTAAAAGGCCACAGTTCACAGTTTGCACAGACTACTCTACAGCTGCCATGCAACACCCTTTTTCACAGCTCACGTGCAGTTTCACAGTGGTTAAGCTGTGCTATGTTTCATAGCCAATCCACACTTGGTTTTTTGCAGCTGCTCTGCTTCTCGTAAAGTTCATGTACCTAACTGTTTATTGATCGTTGCTATTCTCCCTCATACTTACGTGTAATCTTTTATAATGGATGGGTAATGCTATCTACCGCAGTTTTTGTGTGCACATTTGTTCGATTCATTTATTTATGAAAATGCTGAAGTCTGACTCAGCATTCATATGAAAGGATTTTTGAACTGTTCCAAAACAATAGATCTTTTGTAGCCCGTGCACTGCATTATTTTTAGCTACTGTCTTATGCTGCATCTCATGGTATATTTACAAGCATTATCCTTGATGAAAACCACAGTTTCCACATAGGAAAATGGAGCTCTTAAAAACAAAAAAACATAACTTACTTCCTCATCCTATAAATATTCTTTTTTATTGTAAATCTTTTGTAAATTGTAAATTCTTATGGGGATATTCTTCAGTAACATATGGGAAGTACAATAGATTCCCTGAGGCCAAACGTTACAGTGGGTTCATAGATTCTAAGGCCAGAATCCATTTATGATCATCTAGTAATGGACTTCCTACAAAACACAGGCAATCTAACTTCACCCAGTGATTCCGGCATGTAACCTAACAACTTGTGTTACAAGATACAGTTTTTCTTATAAACAACATGCAAAACAAAATAATTCCAAAAACCAAAATACCAAGAATTTTTAAAACAAGAGTAAATAAAAAAGAATAAGAAAGACAAGTAGACTGAGCAGTTTCTCCCTAATTTTGCCTTTTTGTTTCCTTTCTTCCCCTTTTTTGTTTTTTTCCGTAGTGATATAGCAAACTCAGCTCTGTACATTATAATCGTTTTAAAAAGGGGAAGGGTTTGCCATATTGTGTGATTTCACTTGTGTCTGTGTGTTCCTGTACATCCTCTCAAGAATTATTTTATGTTGTTACTTAAGAGGTCTGTGTGTTCCTGTATCATCCTTTCAGGTCAGGAATGTGGTTAGTTGGTTAATTCTAACAAGGCCTACTTTGATTTATACTGTTAGCCATGCTTAGTGCTCCAGCCAGGCCTATAATGGCACAATATCTTATTGTGATTCTTTTAAAAGAGGCGTTTCAAACCTGATTCTGCCTTGGTGATTTATTTATTGGTACAATATTCAATAAGAATTAATCAAATAGAATTGTTGAGTTATTTCTTCTGTCCTATTGAATGTTAAAATTTCTCTAATAATCTTGAATTCTATTCTTTTACCCCAATGAATGAAGGGAATCTAGTCCTTTAAATGTTATTTGTACCACCTTCTGAGTACACTAGGGGTCCTACTATGTTTTCTACCTGACTGGCAAAATGAAAAAGATAAGTTCTTCTTCGAGTGATTGCTCACATCCATTCCAGTTAGGTGTGCGCGCCGTGCGTGCACGTTCGTCGGAAACTTTTTTACCCTAGCAACTCCAGTGGGCCGGCAGGTCGCCCCCTAGAGTGGCGCCGCCATGGCGCTCTATATATACCCCTGCCGGCCCGCCCGCTCCTCAGTTCCTTCTTACCGCCGTGTCGGTCGTTGGAACTGTGGAGCGCGGCTTAGCTGTCCTCCACGTCCCTAGCTCTCCTAGTATCTCTATCGCTTGTCTATCGTTATCTCTAGTTCCATATAGTTGTTAATTAGTTTGTTAAGTAGATAGTTTAGTTAAATAGTTGTTAAGTAGTTCTTTGCCGGGGGCTTAGCCCTTCCCGGCACCCGGCGCCAGGCTCATGCCTGTTTCGCCGGGCTTCAAACAGTGTGCGGCCTGCAAGAAGCCCATGCCTACCAGCGATCCCCACGAAGCGTGCCTGAAGTGCCTCGGGGAATCGCACAGATCTGACAAGTGCCGCATCTGTAAGGCCTTTAAGCCGAGGACAAAAAAGGAGAGGGATCAGAGGCTACGAACTCTCCTAATGGAGGCGGCACTTGACCCGTCGGCTTCGCAGGCCGTGGTATCGGCACCGGCACCGGATCGCTCCGGCACCGAGAAGACTCCCCGGCACCGACCTTCTCCGGCACCGGAATCAGAGCCAAGGCCGTCGAAGTCTGATACTCCGGCCAGGCAGACCCGGCTTGAGCGCCCGGCCTCGACATCGGCCGCGGCGCCGCCGGCACCGTCAGCACCGTTGACTCCGGGCCCGGCGGGTCCGTTGAGTCCGGTGCCGCCGAGCTCCCCCATGAGATCTGGGGTTGAAATAGTGGTCCCGTCCACACCGGAGACCTTCGCCTCGGCTCGGGACCTTATTGCCCTGACTGAGCCCACTCGGCTGCCACCCCCGGTACCTCCGGTGCGGGTTGTGTCCAGAGGCAAGCCCATGCTGTCGGCGCCGCCCAGAGACAGTCGTTCGCCATCCAGGTCCCGACGTCTTGGGCGCTCCAGATCCCGACGCCGCTCGCAGTCCCGGCACCGCTCCCCTCAGCGGTACCGGTCGCACTCGCGGCAACGGTCGGCATCGAGACGGTCGCGGTCAGGCTCCAGTCGGCGACACCGGCACCGCGACTCCAGGAGCAGGTCCCGACGCTACTCGCCGCACCGGTCGACCTCCCGGCACCGAGCTGGTGGCAGGTCCCAGTCTCGGTCGACCTCCCGGCGCCGAGCTGGTGGTAGGTCCCGATCGACCTCCCGGCACCGAGCCGGTGGCAGGTCCCGGTCGACCTCCTGGCACCGAGCTGGTGGCAGGTCCCGGTACCGAAGCGGCACCCGGTACCGATCAGGATCCCGGCACCATGATAGATCCCGATCCCGGTCCCGATCCCGGTCCCGGCACCGATATGACTCCCGGCACCGGTCCCCGGCACCGAGACGATCCTCCGTGCCGGCCCGCGCAGGCCCTTACCATCCAGGGTCGGCCCCACCATGGCCCTCGAGACAGCCGTCCGTATCTTCCCAGACGGACAGCGGGTATGCGCTGGGCACCGACCGGCAGGCGGCGCTGTTCGGGGATCCGCCGCTGCAAGACCAAGGCCCACAACAGTGGGGATTCTGGACACCCTGGGCATACCATCAGGCCCAGGGCCCCCAGCAGCTCCCTGCTAGACCGGCGACTGCGGAGCGTAGGGCCCCTGAAGCCTCCTTGTCTCGCCCCCCTCCCTCCCCGGAAGGGGACGAAGGGCCCAAACAGCAGGACTCCACTGTGGCTCCGGAGGCAGAGGCGAGGGCTGAGGAAGACCCTCAGTTGGACACTATCGTGCCTGGGGTCTCATCATCCTCCTCCCCGGATGAGGCGGTGGCGGGTACCTCCTCCAACAGTCCCCCCCCCGCTGGATCTCAGGGCGCACCAGGACCTCCTCAGGCGATTGGCTCAAAACCTGAGTCTGCAGGCAGAGGAGGTCTCGGAGATAGAGGACCCAATTGTCACCATCCTCTCTTCTGATGCTCCCACCAGGGTCGCCCTGCCCTTCATACGGACCATCCAGGCCAATGCCAATACTATCTGGCAGTCCCCGGCCTCCATCCCTCCGACAGCGAAAGGAGTCGAGAGAAAGTACATGGCCCCTTCTAGGGGCTATGAATATCTACATGTTCACCCGACTCCCGGTTCACTGGTAGTGCAATCGGTGAACGATAGGGAGCGTCACGGCCAGGAGGCTCCGGCCCCCAAGTCCAGAGAGGCCAGGCGGATGGACCTCCTTGGCCGTAAGGTGTATTCGGCTGGGGCGCTGCAGCTCAGGGTCTCTAACCAGCAGGCCCTGCTTAGCAGATACGCCTTTAACTCCTGGGTGGCAGTGGACAAATTTAAGGAGCTGCTGCCACAGGATGCTCGCCAAGAGTTTACGGCCATCTTGGACGAAGGCAAGAAGGTCGCACGCACGGCCTTACAAGCCTCCTTGGACGCTGCGGACTCGGCTGCCCGTACCCTCGCGTCAGGAGTTACGATGCGTCGCATCTCCTGGCTGCAGGTTTCCGGCCTTCCGCCGGAGCTCCAGCACACTATACAGGACCTTCCTTTCGAAGGCCAGGGCCTGTTTTCCGATAAGACAGACCCCAGACTCAAGAGTCTAAAAGACAACAGGGTCATCATGCGGTCCCTCGGGATGCATACCCCCGTGACGCAGCGTAGACCCTTTAGGTCGCAACAACAGCAACAACGTAGGCCGTTTTCCCAGTTCCGCCAGCGGCAGGACCTTTACAGGCGCCGCGGCAGGAACGGCAGGCGCAGGCAGTCTGGGAACCAAGGGGGGCAGAACCAAGGCTCCTCAAAACCCCCGCCTGGTCCTAAGCCTTCATTTTGAAGGTGCGCCCGAGGGCGCGGTAACAGTTTCCCCTATGGATCCTTTCCCCCCGTTTTCAAACCGCCTTTCATTTTTCCTCCCGGCGTGGTCCCAAATAACATCGGACCGCTGGGTCTTAAGTATGGTGCAGATGGGATACCGCCTGCAGTTTGTTTCGTTTCCTCCTTCCCGCCCTCCTTCCTCGTCCCTCTTCAGGGACCCCTCTCACGAGCAATTCCTTCGGCAGGAGGTGCAGACGCTCCTCAGCAAAGGAGCCATAGAGGCGGTTCCGGAAAACGAGAAAGGCAAAGGGTTTTATTCCCGCTACTTTCTGATCCCCAAGGCCAAGGGGGGCCTCAGGCCTATCCTCGACCTGCGAGAACTCAACAAATACCTCGTGAAGTTGAAGTTCCGCATGGTATCCCTGGGGACCATTATTCCATCCCTGGATCCGGGAGACTGGTACGCCGCCCTCGACATGCAGGACGCGTATTTCCACATTGCCATTTGGCCGCGCCACAGACGCTTTCTCCGCTTCGTTGTGGGGGCTCTTCATTATCAGTTTGCAGTCCTCCCATTCGGCCTGTCCACGGCCCCGAGGGTGTTTACAAAATGCATGGCAGTTGTCGTGGCGCATCTTCGGCGCAACCGTGTCCACGTGTTCCCTTATCTGGACGACTGGTTGATTCGGGGCACGTCGGAACAGCAGGTCAACAGCCATGTCCGCATGATCACCGCCATGTTTGCAAGTCTGGGCCTCTTGATAAACACAGACAAGTCCACTCTGAGGCCCACGCAGAAGGTGGAATTTATCGGGGCCGTCTTGGACGCCTCTGTGGGCAGGGCCTCTTTGCCTCTGCAACGGTTCCAGACCATGGCGGCGATCGTTCTACGTTTGCGGTCAGCCCCATTGACGTCGGTGAGGACATGTCTAACCCTGTTAGGCCACATGGCGGCGTGCACTTTTGTGACCGGCTACGCTCGGCTCCACATGAGGCCTCTCCAGCTGTGGCTTATCAGTCGTTACAGGCCGCAAAGGCAACCTTTAGACATGTTACTCACAATCCCCCAGAAGGTCTTAGATTCTCTCGGCTGGTGGTTAGACCAGTCCGTATTATGTGCGGGTCTTCCCTTTCACCCCTCTCAGCCATCGGTATCCCTGACAACGGATGCCTCAGATCTAGGCTGGGGGGCCCACCTAGGGACCCTGCGGACACAGGGCCTGTGGTCCCAGGAGGAGGTGGGGCTCCACATCAACATACGGGAGTTGAGAGCGGTCCGCCTTGCTTGTCAAGCGTTTTGTCATCAGCTTCAAGGTCGTTGTGTCGCCGTGTTTACAGACAACACGACGACCATGTACTATATCAACAAGCAGGGCGGCACCAGGTCCTCCTCCTTGTGCCACGAGGCGATACGTCTCTGGGACTTTTGCATAGCCCACTCCATTCACCTCAGGGCTTCCTTCCTCCCTGGAGTACGGAACACTCTGGCAGATCGATTGAGCAGATCCTTCCTGTCACACGAGTGGTCCCTTCGCCCGGACGTCGCTCTCTCCATTTTCCGGAGGTGGGGTTATCCCCGGGTGGACCTCTTCGCGTCCAAGGGGAACAGGAAGTGCCAAGCGTTCTGCTCCTTTCAGGGCAGGGAGCCGGGGTCGATAGCGGATGCCTTCCTCATCCAGTGGTCGACCCACCTGTACTATGCATTTCCCCCGTTCCCTCTGGTCCACAAGGTCCTCCTGAAGGTGCGCAGGGACAGGGCTCTCGTGATCATGGTGGCCCCGGCGTGGCCCAGGCAGCACTGGTACACCATGCTGCTGGACTTGGCCATAGCCGACCCAGTTCCCCTGCCCCTTCATCCGGACCTGATTACCCAGGACCACGGGACCCTCTGTCACCCAGACCTGCAGTCGCTGCACCTAGCGGCGTGGCTCCTGCGTGGCTGACTGGTTCAGAGCTGCGCTGCTCTACGCCTGTGAGAGAGGTGCTCTTGAGCAGCAGGAAACCGTCCACAAGAGCCACATATTCAGCGAAATGGAAGCGCTTCTCCTGTTGGTGCGTAGAGAGAAATCTCCGCCCTATGGAGGTTTCGGTTTCCGAAATCTTAGACTACGTTTTGTCCCTCAAAGGGCAAGGTCTGGCCTTATCGTCGTTGCGAGTCCACCTAGCAGCTATCTCCACCTTTCACCCGGGTGCGGACGGTCGCTCCGTTTTTTCTCACCCGACGGTGTCGAGATTCCTTAAAGGGCTGGAACGTTTATTCCCTAACGTCCGTCCCCCTACTCCAACCTGGGATCTTAACCTGGTGTTGTCCCGGCTCATGGGACCCCCCTTTGAGCCGTTAGCTACTTGCTCCCTGCTCTACCTCTCTTGGAAAACTGCCTTTCTAGTGGCTATCACCTCAGCTAGACGGGTGTCGGAGCTCCGAGCTCTGGTGGTAGACCCCCCATATACGGTCTTCCACAAGGATAAGGTGCAGCTGAGGCCACACCCTGCTTTTCTGCCCAAGGTGGTCTCAGCCTTTCATATCAACCAAGAGATTTTCCTTCCGGTTTTTTTCCCAAAACCTCACTCCTCAGGCAGGGAGCAGCAGCTCCACTCGCTGGATGTCCGTAGGGCTCTCGCGTTCTACATAGAGAGGACTAAGACCTTCCGAAAATCCCCCCAACTTTTCGTGGCGGTAGCAGACCGTATGAAAGGTCTTCCTATCTCCTCCCAGAGGATATCCTCTTGGGTTACGTCCTGTATCAGGACTTGTTATGACTTGGCCCATGTCCCTACGGGCCGTGTGACTGCGCATTCTACCAGGGCGCAGGCGTCGTCGCTGGCTTTCCTAGCCCGTGTGCCCATCCAGGAAATCTGTCGGGCAGCGACCTGGTCATCGGTCCACACCTTTGCTTCCCACTATGCCCTGGTCCAGCAGTCGAGAGAGGATGCGGCCTTCGGATCTGCAGTGCTCCATGCCGCGACTTCTCACTCCGACCCCACCGCCTAGGTATGGCTTGGGAGTCACCTAACTGGAATGGATGTGAGCAATCACTCGAAGAAGAAAACACGGTTACTCACCTTTGTAACTGTTGTTCTTCGAGATGTGTTGCTCACATCCATTCCGCACCCGCCCTCCTTCCCCACTGTCGGAGTAGCCGGCAAGAAGGAACTGAGGAGCGGGCGGGCCGGCAGGGGTATATATAGAGCGCCATGGCGGCGCCACTCTAGGGGGCGACCTGCCGGCCCACTGGAGTTGCTAGGGTAAAAAAGTTTCCGACGAACGTGCACGCGCGGCGCGCACACCTAACTGGAATGGATGTGAGCAACACATCTCGAAGAACAACAGTTACAAAGGTGAGTAACCATGTTATCCTTGCCACCATATTATGTAAAATCTAGCCACAATAATAGAGTAAAAGGATTTTGGTAAATAATCTTCTCTCTTGTCTGTTTATAAAAAGTATAAGGGAGACATGGACAGGGCAGATGATAGGACCTTGTGAAATCTTATGTATAAAGTCTATGTTGATGTTTATACTAGAAATGGACCAAATGCTGTTTGCTTATTTGAACATCTGTGAATCTGGCTCAATTACAAGTCCCAAAGCAACCCAGTAAAACCAACATTTTGTTCTTCCAGCCTAATAGTAGTGATGTGTTTAATCAAATTAATTATATGATTTGCTGAATTAAAAAAAGAATAAGTCAAATGCCAGCCAAAAGTATAAAACTGATTTTTCATTGTGGATGCTACTATTCAGGCTGGACAGAAAGTCTATTTTAGCTCACCCTCTGATCTTTCTAGCTGAACTGAAAAGAGAAACTAGAACAGATCAAAAGTTCTCAGAGAATGAATGCTTTTCTGCTGGTTTTGGAGCGTACACAAAGACCAATGCTAGGAGATTTACTTTTAGTTGGAATACTTCAGCCTTCCTTTGCAGAAAATTATTGGTTTGATATAATCATTATAATGACTTTGGATCACAATTTGAAGGGGGGAGGAGCATATTTGCATTACTACAGTTAAACATATTTGCAAGGAACATTTTCTCAATTATATGTAGAACATAATGTGAGAATTTGATATCAAGATGTTTTCAAGGTGGAATTTTTGGCAGTACTGTAATTCCTTTCCTTAAGTCCAATGTTTTTCCTCTCTCTCTGTTAAATGCAGTTATTTCCAGCATAATTATTTAGACGGTGTCTCTGTACAAACATTACTAATTTCAGGTGAATTCTTTGACTTTTGTTCATGTGTTTAAGTGAGTAGACCTCGAAGGGGCATCTTGTATGGATAAGTAATTGTAGGAATGGGCCATTATTTTGTACTGCCTTTTTAAAAAAAATTCTTATCAATGCAGCATACATCGGACGATTTTCTTAATTGTAAGAGAAAAGTGTGAACTGAGCACAAGGCTAGGAAACAGAAATTGTATGAGTTCTAATTCTGCCTCTGAAACTCTTGCTTTTTTATCTTAGGCAAATAATTTTAGGCCTAATTTTTATACATACTGAGCATTCAAAAAATATACCTGTAATCACTGGGAGTTGCAGGTGTTCAGTGTCAGCGTCTGAAAGTCAGATCTTCAACCTTTATATCTATTTTTATTTTTGTTAATGGGGTCTTATAAAGGGTAATTATTTGTGGGTTGTAAAGCACTCTTCAGAGGAAAAGTACCAACTAGTAGTATTGCAAAAAAAAGAACTTTATGTAGCTTAATGATTTTCAGCAAACATTTTCCTGGTAAATAGAAATACTTGTGAAATATTAAGTGTGAAAACCAACCATAATGATTTGCTTACCTTTCTGGAACAATCAGAAATGTCAGTGAACCTCAAATAAATGCTTTATAACAGTGGTTCTCAAACTTTTTTTCCTGCGGACCACTTGAAAATTGATAAGGGTCTCGGTGGACCACTTAATGATCTTTCCAAATGTTGTTTGTACTGTTAGCTAACTACTGTAAAGCACTTTGGATAAAAGCACTATATAAAAAAACCCTTATTCATAATGAAGATTTTTTTGTTCTGTAAATAAAAGCACACAACTCACATTTTAATATCAGTATTCTAACTTTTCTAATGTGATGTATATGCCCTCTCTCCCTGGACACGGCAGCCCCCGAGCTGGGGCTGGGAAGGAGAGGGGTCTTCCCCCACCACAGCAGCCACAGAGCTGACACTGGGAAGGAGGGCCTTCTCTCCCCGGCAGCCCCAGCCCGGGAGCTAGGGAAAGTCGCCTCTCTGGCTGCCACAGCCCTGCACTTCCCAAATTCCCCCTACCCCATCTTCTCACCCCACTGCACCCTCCCACCTGTCCCTTATTCCCCACAAGGCCACCAGCTCACATGTGCATCTTCTCTAGGGTCCAGGAACCTAATTAGTGGAGCCACGCCTGCGCGACTCCACTAATTAGGTGGGTGGCCCTTCATTCTCTTGTCTGCAGCCACCCAGGCACTCACCTTAGAGGGAACTATCTGCGGACCACCTGAATGGAGCTCATGGACCACTGGTGGTCAGCGGACCACAGTTTGAGAACATCTGTTTTATAAGCTTTTATATAATGGCAGAGACATTTGGATAATTGTTCAAAAGCAAGCTTGTTTTTCTGACTCAGGATTTATAATGGTATGTTTGCCATGAATCTAAAGAAGGCAGCTCCAAACTGAGCTCTTTAACCCGCATATGCCAGAATGTTCGTAGTCTAGATATTGTCATGCTTACCTCTAGCCGGGACTTTCTCCTATTTCAACAAGTACCCAAAAATACCACATTGCATTGCCAAAAGTCTTGAATAATTGACGTGATTTAAAAGGTCTTGAAAAGAGCAGCTCTACGAAATTGTAACACAGTTCTTGTCCACAAAACATTGTTTGTGTACAGTTACCTCCCCTGAAAAGTCGTGGAAACAAGTGGAGATGTTAGCTACACGATTGTTTTCCATTCATTTGCATGGCTGACAATCAGAGTTGTCAAGAACCCAGCTTCTCTTTCTTATTCTTTTTTTGTTGAGTACCAACCATACATATTACTGTACAGAGCCCTGAGGAGACCAAGGGCATGCACTCCGAAAGCTTATAACCTACTTAGACAAATGAGATAAAAGCACTATATCAACCCACATGTCGCTTGGAGGATAGAGCACAGGTTTCAAGATTGAAGAGTTTAGAGGAGTCACCAGGAAGTCAGTCTGAGTGCATATGGCTAGGAGGCTACCGGCAGTTGCAGCGTCTCTGTAAATGGTTCCGTTAACAAAGAGTCAATTTGGTTATACAAGCTTGGAGTCCTTTCATGTTATTAACTAGCATGCAGTACATGACACAGGAAAAAATAATAAATGATCATGTAATTAAAGACTGTATCATAAAGCATATGCACAAGGGCGAAGAATTAAGGTTGGACAGGCAAACTTAATTCAGGCATTTCTTAACTCTTGAGTGCTTGACTTTGAAACTTGAAAGTTCTTTTAATGTAGATTTTTTTTACATAATTAAGGTATATAGGGTTTACAGAAAGAGTATATTTTGAGAAAGGCCATGGACGAGGACTAAAAGCAGTAGATTAGAAGCAATAGGAGCTAGGTTGGGAAGGTTGCTCCCAACATACGGGGCTGCATAGAAGGCACAGATTAGAGTGAATTGGGTGGGGAAGGGAGGACAGTTAGCTGTCCGCAGATCTATCCTGGTGTTCTTCCAGTGAAGTTCATGGACAGTCTGTTGTTCGCTGTGCCACATGCTGACAGACATAGCATGCTGATTGTTAATCTGTCAAATTATACCCTTAAACTAACTGAGAAAAATCCTATTGCCCAGAATTCCAGAGCAAATAGAAGTGATATTTGGAAAAGGAAAGCATCAGATCTCTTTCACCTTGAACAAAGGTTACTGGAGTGGGCTGATCGACATTTGGCACAACCACATTGAGCTGCCATTCAGAAAGAAGGGTGGCAGGAGGGCTAAGCAGGAGTGTGGAGGAAAGAGGTGAGTTGTCTCAGGGATGGGGAAAGAGAAGGAGCTGAACAGAGAATACAAAATATTATCAAAGTCACTTAAGAAGATGGCAACATCAAGCTCTTGCTGAGGTCTGTCAGGCAACACTGAGCTATTTCAAAGGTATCCTGGTTGCTTATCAGGCCAGAGCACTGAAGCCAGTAATCCAAAATTATTATTTGGGTGTCATCTATTTGGACTAAGTTTCAGAAACTGAGTCAAGGCCTGATGTGTATTCCAAGTCGCAGGTATTCTTAAACTGATTAAGACAAGCAAAATTGTGGGCACGTTGTTTCATGATAGAGTTAATCACCGTTATGATTTGTCTCTTTTATTCTTCAAGAAGATGATCTCTTGTTGTCTGAAGTTAAAATAAAGGAGAAAAACCTGGGAAACATGCAGGGTGTCACTGGGCTATAGCAACCATCATACCCATGTTTTCAATGCTTTGACTCCACACAATGACTTAGTGGTAGAGAAAAAGAATTGGAGCATTAGGGCAATATGCCAATTAACAATCTGCTAAACCGCTTTATATCGATATTGAATGAGAAGGGAAAGGAGAATGCCCTCTGCCAGCTGTTGCCTCTATATTCATATTTATATATTACCCCATGACAAATATCAGTGGACATACATGTTTAACAAAGATTTGAACCATGTAGGCACCTCCCTTTCAGGGTATATTGCTCTTCATAGATAGTCTCATTATTCTGTAGCTCTACCATGTTTGAATGTGAGATTTTCCTGACAAACTTAACCAAAACAAGTCCACACAGACATACATATAGTAAAACACATGCCAGGACTTGATAGATTCTATGTGAATAGCCTCAGTGTAGTGCTTTCTACCTTCATCAAGCTATTATTAACTGTCTTAAGGGGCAGCAGTATTGCCAACTCTCAACATTTTATTATGAATCTTGCAATATTTGGTGATCTCTCTTTAAAGCCCCAGTTCCTGGAGTCATGTGATTACATGAGAATCTCAGCTTTCATTTAACAAAAGTAAATTTCTAGTCTTTAGGGTTGCAGTGAAAAGCTTGAAAAATTACCTGACTGTGCCTTAAAGGCTCAACAAGCAGAAGGCAAATGAAAGAACTTAAAATGTTGTTACATTTACAAACTCATTATTTTGGTGACATTCTCATGCTTTTTTGAATGCTTCGGGTTGGCATTACTAAGAGGACTAGGAACAAAGTCTAAGGGACCCCTGAACAGCAGGCAGTACAAGTAGAGAAGTGCAGTAGTGTTTCTGTATGATCAGATCTAGATTTCCAACTAGATAGACATTATTCACTATATTTAGGCATTAGAATTTTTGCCAGAATTTGAATAAGAACTGAAATTATGTAATAAATTCTTTCAATCTTAGATGGATGGTGGCAATAACATTTTAATTTCTAGTGAAGCAAATGTCAAAACTAAACATACAAGATCAAGTAAGTGTCAGACACTGAGAGGAAGAGAAAATGAGAATCCCTGACATAATAGTCCAGAATGGAGCAAGCAGAATGCAGAGAAATGCTGTTAGACAGTTGAAGCAGCAGCATTTAATATTAATTTATTTGAGAATAAAATCACAACCCAAAAATTGGGGCCACCAAATTTTCTAATCTGCAAACCAAATTTGAAGTCATAGCTGCCTCCTGACTCAGGATGAGAATTGGTTTTCCTATCCTGTTGAGCTCTGCTGAATCCCTTTGGTTTACTTTCTCTCCTGGTGCTTGATAACTGAATGAGTTTTTCTGCACATACTGTAGACACCCCAGGCACAGTTGTGCTAGTAGGTGTCCCATGTATCCATTGGAATCCAAATGGTCTTGCTGCCATCCCAAAGAACCTTTAAATCCATTTCCTTTTTCATTACATAAATATTAACAGATTATTGAGTCAAGGAGAAATGGAGACTATATGTTTCTTCTAAAGCACAGAAAAGAGAATGCCTACAGAAGCTTCATTTATAATATATTCAGGCTGTCATTATAAATCTGTCATTGCCAGACACCTGTGTGCTAAGGCAAGAGTCCATCCAACTTTGACATAGTTTAGCCAGATGGACATGCTTTATTTGCATGAAGTCCGAATGCTAAGAGCACAATTCCCAGCTAAGAATTCTTAAAATAGCATTCTCCCCATGAACATACGGTTGAAAGGATCTGCCTTTGCTAAACTAGCACTCTTTCAATTAACTTTTTTTTTTTAAAAAAAAAAGGAAAAATAAGCATCCTTAGCACATTTTAGGCTGTTTTGAATTAGGTGGTTACTGTAATGAAATCAACACACCTGTTCTTATCTATCTGCAGGAGATCTTCAGAAAAGGGCAAAACAAGTTTGCACAGCTGGCTGAGGGTTTTTTAATATTAATTGATTGGTGGTACATGAAACCACCATTGACCATTGACAAGACGGGTGGGTAACAGTTTCTGTAAATAAATGCTACTTAAACCAAAGCTGGTCAAATACCAATGGCATTTCTGGTACCAGAAAAGTACGATCTCGCTTGTTATGAAATGTGCCTTCTGTGCCTTACTGTAATATATCACCAAAGTGACAACAAATACATTATATAGTACAATGAAATATCCCCTGAGCAATGTACAATGATGATAAATTATGCTAATATGTTGTTGTTGTTGTTACATTATCACAAAGATGATGATTTAATATGATGTATCATCAGGGAAAGATAATGTGATAGTGTATTACTCAAAAGATTATGCATCCATAGAGGACCAGTAGATTCAACTGTTGTATAGTGCCCAAGGTATCCCAGTCTCAGAACTCATGGTTTGGTATTAAAATGTCTCAACACTCTTAAAAAAAGTTCAAGAAGGTTGGGCCCATGAGGTACAATAATAAGAAACATTGTTATTGTCAGAATTATGAGTCAGATCCTCAGCTTGAGTAAATCAGTGTATCTCATTGATTTAAATAGAGCTACCATTTTGTATGTCAGCTGAAGATCTGGCCCTGTACAGTAGATTTAGGCAGAATGATAGTGAACTACAGACTAAAAGTCACTCTGTGCCCTTTATTCAAATATCTGACAGAGATTTAGTTCCACCTGGTTGTCTACAGCAAAATTTAATCCTATTTCTATGCCAAATTATTCATCATCAAACAGATGATTATCCTATTATTCAAGAATATGCTCGTGGCATACTGCAGCTATCTATGGACTATTTTCAGTATGTCATTGAACCAAACTGAAACATTACTCAGAAGCATCTAATTTATTTAGTCAGCAAGCTAGTATTTCCCATAATTTCCTTCTAGTATTTTGGTAATTTGTTGACTTTCATTTATGCTGTGTAATGGTAGAATAGCACTGACACTAGCTGAGTTTAATATGGTCTAACATATCTCCCTCCATAGCAGAATTCTACTTCAACAATAGAATAAAAAATATACTATATATGAATATTTCCCACTGAGTTACATACACTTTGGGTTCATTATGAGACATGAGATTGAATGATAAAAATTCCCAGCAAGTTGGTAGAGTTTGCATCTTTTTTTAAGAAGTGAATTTATTTCTGGTGGAATATGTCAGTATGAAGGTTCTAGAAACTAGCGTGATCTCTCCACAGAACAGCTATAGTGGTACAAGCCTCCACCGACTGTCCCACTGGTATTCAGCAACACTGACCAGGAATGCTATCTGAACAGCTGAGAGTCAGTCAGTCTCTGTAGCCATTCAATTCTTGTTCTTGTGCTGAGATTTCCAACAATGGGACAGAATTAGTGCCTACTGTTGGTGTTTTTTGTGATATAGACAACTGGAATGAGATCAACAAACTGATTTCTCATGACTCACTAAAGACCCATCAGTGTTATCATAGTCTTGCATCAACACAGCCTGTAGTGAGGTATTCCGAATTAAACAGAACTTTTAAACTTCAACAAAAAGTGCATTTTTAAAATAATATATAATACAAAATAATCCTCTTTATTCTTTCTTTAAGATGTATTGGATTCTGATGAATTCTTAAATTATGTTCACGTGAACTGAATGTAACCTGAAGAATTGACAAACTGTTTCAGGTTAAAATGAGAAGTGATCTGATCCTTAACCAAAATTTGAACTGAACATTTTCTGATGTTCAGAAAAGTTTGTTTATCTTTTATTCATTACTCTGTATTAATTCTCCTTTGCATTTCCTGATTCCAGCTGAGTCCAAATTCAAAGTGATAAAATACTTAGAAACTATGAGACTAATCACACATTATGAGACTAAAGATCACATTCTGATCGTTATCAACAGTGTTACAGCACTGGAACTCTGACAAGCCTCCTCCTCGTTATGTTTCTGGCCCCTTTCTAGAATCAAGGTTTGAAGAAACATTAGATAAGCAAGATACAACGTACTGTGGAGAAAGCTAAATCTAAATTCTGCATCTGAGGTGCCTGGATTCTGCAACAGTCTTGTGCAGCAGATTGAAAATTCTGTCTTAGCTTCATTTAATTAAACTGAAAATGAATAATGCAATAACAGTAACCCTAGTGTTAATTTTGCATTTAAATTTGATTTATTTTACTCTGTCCCAGCTTTCAGTGTGGTGCAAATTTTCTAATGACAACTTATAACTGCACTGTAGAATTTTGGGGGTAACGGGGGTGAGATTTGGGTGTTATGGCAGCAAGATAAGTGAAATAATATTGATATTTAAATTGTCATCTTTAGATTTCAGTTAAAAAATTATTGAGATGAATGAAACAGTTAATACAAGTCAGAGCTGTTGTTTCAGGCTATGTAGAGACTCAGGCAGACAACACTGTACATCAGTTGACACTGGGGTCTTGATTCTGTAATCAGAGAATCATAGGGGTAGAAGGGACCATAAGGGTCATCTAGTCTAGCCTCCTGCCAATATGAAGGATTTGTTGTGTCTAAGCCAGGGGTGGGCAAACTTTTTGGCCTGAGGGCCACATTAGGGTGGTAAAATGGTATGGAGGGCCGGTTAGGGAAGGCTGTGCCTTCTCCAACAGCCTGGCCCCCGCTCCCTATCTGACCCCTCCCACTTCCTGCTCCCTGACTGCCCCCCTCAGAACCCCTGACCCATCCAACCCCCCCACTCCTTGTCTCCTAACCACCCCCTCCCAGGACCCCCCCCGCTCCTAACCCACCCGGACCTCACCCCTATCCAACCCCCCCGCTCCAAGTCCCTTGACTGCTCTGACCCCTATCCATACCGTCACCCCATGACAGGTCCCTGGGATCCCACTCCTATCCACCCCCCCTGTTCCCTATCCCCTGACCCCTATCCACATCCTTGCCCCCTGACAGGCCCCCCGGGACTCCCATGCTTATCCAACCCCTCCCTGTCCCCTGACCACCCATCAGAACCTCCGCCCCATCCAACTGCCCCCTGCTCCCTGTCCCCTGACTGTCCCCTGGGACCCATACCCCTTATCCAACTCCCTGGCCCCAGCCCCCTTACCATGCCGCTCAGAACAGCATGCTGCTTGGCAGGAGCGCACAACCCTGCCGCCCAGAGTGCTTCCCGTGGGGCGAGGTGAGGCTGTGAGGGAGGGGGAACAGCAGGGGAGGAGCCGGGGACTAGCCTCCCTGGGTGGGATCTCAAGAGCAGGGCAGGACAGTCTCGCGGGCTGGATGTGGCCCATTTGAACTGAACATTTTCTGATGTTCAGAAAAAATTTGGTTATCTTTTATTCATTACTCTGTATTAATTCTCCTTTGCACTTCCTGATTCCAGCTGAGTCCAAATCCAAAGTGATAAAATACTTAGAAACTATGAGATTGGATGTGGCCCATGGGCTGCAGTTTGCCCACCTCTGGTCTAAACCATTCAAGAGAAATGGCTGTCCAGCCTCCTTTTGAAAACCTACAGCAAAGGAGCTTCCACAACCTCCCTAGGCAGTCTGTTCTGTTAGGAATTTTTTCCTGAGATTTAATCTAAATCTGCTATTCTATAGTTTGAATCCATTGCATCTTGTCCTGCCCTCTGTGGCAAGAGAGAACAGTTTTTCTCCACCTTTTTTATGGCAGCCTTCCAAGTATTTGAAAACCGCTATTGTCCTCCCTTAATATCTTCTTTTCCAAACTAAACATACCCTATTCTTTCAGCCTTTGCTCATGTGGCTTGCCTTCCACCCCTTTGATCATCTTTGTCACTCACCTCTGGATCCTTTCCAGTTTCTCTACATCCTTTCTAGTTTCTCTACATCCTTTCTATACATTGATGACCAAAGTTGGACCCAGTACTTCAGCTGCAGCCTACCCAGCGCCGAGTAGAACGGTACTATCATAGGAGAGGCCAAATTGGGTCAGACCAATGGTCCATCTAGCCCAGTATCCTGTTTCCCGACACTGGCCAATGTCAGGGGCTTCAGAGGGAATGAACAGAACAGGTAATCATCAAATGATCCACCCCGTCGCCTATTCCCAGCTTCTGGCAAACAGAGGGTAGGGATACTTCAGAGCATGGTTTTGCATCCTTGGCCATCCTGGCTAATAGTCATTGATGGACCTAGCCTCCATGAACTTTTCCAGTTCTTTTTTTGAACCCTGTTATACTCTTGGCCTTCACAACATCCTCTGGCAAAGACTTCCAAAGGTTAAACTGTGTTCTGTGAAGAAATACTATGCCTCCCTTGACTTGCATGCTATGCCTCTGTTAATGCAACCTAAAATTGCATTTGCTTTATTTTTGCAACAGCTTCGCATTGCTGACCCATGTTGAGATTGTGATCCACCACAACTCCCAGATCCTTCTCAGTAATGCCACTTCCAAGACAGATATCATCCATTTGTTTTTTCTTCCCTAAGAGTAGCACCTTACATTTGTCTTTGTTGAATTTCATTTTCTTGTCTATAGCCCAATTCTCCAATTAATTAAGATTCCTCTGAATTTTAGTGCTATTTCTATCCTCCAAAATCTTGGGAATCCCCCATAGCTTTGTGTCATTGGCAGATTTGATCAGTATGCTGTCTGTTCCTACATCCAGGTCATTAATAAAGATTTTAAACAACACCAGACACAGAACAGATCCCTGTGGAAACCCATTTGAAACCTCCCTCCAATCTGACATCATTCCATTAATAGTTACTCTTTGTGGTTGTATAACCAATTATGCATCCATGTAATGGTAGTTCCTCCAAGCCTGCATTTCTCCAGCTTACTTATCATAATGTCATGTGGGACTGTGTCAAAAACCTTACTGAAATCCAGGTATATTATGTCCACCGTATTCCCCTACCCACCAAACCATGTACCCTGTCAGAGAAGGAAATCAAGCTAATTTGGCATGATTTGTTCTTGGTAAATCCATGCTGGCTGCTGGTGATTACTTCCTAATCTGCCAGGTATTCACAAATTGAATGTTTTATACATTGTTCTACTAGTAGTTTCCCAGGTATCGAAGTCAGGCTGACTGATCTATAGTTCCCTGGCTTCACCTTTTTACCCTTTTTTAAAGATGAGGACTGCATTGGCCCTTCTCCAATCTTCTGGCACCTCTTCTGTCATCCATGAGTTGTAAATATTATGGCCAGTGGCTCCTAGATTTCTTCAGCTAATTCCTTCAGGACATTGGGTGAATAGCATCAGACACTGCTGATTTGAATTCATTCAAATTGGTCAGAAGATCTCTGTGTTCTTTACTAATCCCAGTCTGTATTCCTTCCCCTTTATTGTCTATGGCAGTGGTTCTCATAGGGGTATGCAGATATTTGTCATCAACTTGTCTAGATATTTGCCTAGTTTTACATAATAAGCACTAGCAAAGTCAGTACAAACTAAAATTTCATACTCACAATGAGTTGTTTATTCTACTCTATATATTATATGCTGAAATATTTATTTATTTTATAATTATATGGTAAAAATGAGAAAGTGAGAAGTTTTTTAGTAATAGTGTGCTATGATACTTTTGTATTTTTATGTCTGATTTTGTAAGAAAGTAGTTTTTAAGTGAGGTGAAACTTGGGGGTATACAAGACAAATAAGGCTCCTGAAAGGGATACAGCAATCTGGAAAGGTTGAGAGCCACTGGTCTATGGTAATTTCACTAGTCATCTGGTCACATGTTAATTTTTGTGAGAAGGTTGAAGCAACATAGACATTGAGCAGCTCTGCCTTCCTATAATCTTCCATGACCACCTCACCTTCTCAATTGAGCAGCAGACCCACACCGTCCTTGATCTTTCTCCTTTGTTTGACATATTTGAAGAACCCCTTCCTGTTGTCTCTAATATTGCTTGCTTACTGTAACTCATTCTTTGCCTTGGCTTTCCTGATTTTGTGCCTGCACGCTCATGTTGTTCCCATATAGACTCATAGACTTTAGGATCAGAAGGGACCAATATGATCATCTAGTCTGACCTCCTGCACAAAGCAGGCCACAGAACCCTACCCATCCACTTCTATAACAAACCCCTAACCTATGTCCGAGTTACTGAAGTCTTCAGAGAATCCACCAGCAAGTGACCCATGCCCCATGCTGCAGAGGAAGGCGAAAAATCTCCAGGGCTTCTGCCAATCTGCCCCAGAGGAAAATTCCTTCCCGACCCCAAATATGGCGATCAGCTAAACCCTGAGCATGTGGGCAAGACTCACCAGCCAGCAGTCAGGAAAGAATTCTCTGCAGTAACTCAGATCCCATCCCATCCAACATCCCATCACAGACCACTGGACATACTTGTCTGCTGATAATCAAAGATCAGTTGCCAAAATTAAGCTATCCCATCATACCATCCCTTCCATAAACTTATCAAGCTTTGTCTTTAAGCCAGATATGTCTTTTGCCCCCACTACTCCCCTTGGAAGGCTGTTCCAGAACTTCACTCCTCTAATGGTTAGAAACCTTCATCTAATTTCAAGTCTAAACTTCCTAGTGTCCAGTTTATACCCATTTGTTCTTGTGTCTACATTGGTACTAAGCTTAAATAATTCCTCTCCCTCCCTGATATTAATCCCTCTGATATATTTATAAAGAGCAAGCATATCCCCCCTCAGCCTTCTTTTAGCCAGGCTAAAGAAGCCAAGCTCTTTGAGTCTCCTTTCAAAAGGCTGGTTTTCCATTCCTCGGATCATCCTAGTAGCCCGTCTCTGAACCTGTTCCAGTTTGAATTCATCCTTCTTAAACACGAGAGACCAGAACTGCATACAGTATTCCAGATGAGGTCTCACCAGTGCCTTATATAACGGTACTAACACCTCCTTATCTTTGCTGGAAATACCTCACCTGATGCATCCTAAAACCGTATTAGCTTTTTTAACGGTCATATCACATTGGCGGCTCATATTCATCCTGTGATCAACCAATACTCCAAGGTCCTTCTCCTCTGTTGTTTCCAACTGATGTGTCCCCAATGTATATCTAAAATTCTTATTATTAATCCCTAAGTGCATGACCTTGCACTTTTCACTATTAAATTTCATCCTATTACTATTACTCCAGTTTACAAGGTCATCCAGATCTTCCTGTATGATATCCCGGTCCTTCTCTGTGTTAGCAATACCCCCCAGCTTTATGTCATCCGCAAACTTTATTAGCACATTCCCGCTTTTTGTGCCAAGGTCAGTAATAAAAAGGTTAAATAAGATTGGTCCCAAAACTGATCCTTGAGGAACTCCACTAGTAACCTCCTTCCAGCCTGACGGTTCACCCTTCAGTACGACCTGTTGGAGTCTCCCCTTTAACCAGTTCCTTTTCCACCTTTCAATTTTCATATTGATCCCCATCTTTTCCAATTTAAATAATAGTTACCCATGTGGAACCGTGTCAAATGCCTTACTGAAATCGAGGTAAATTAGATCTACTGCATTTCCTTTGTCTAAATAATCTGTCACCTTCTCAAAGATACTTCCTTGATGACATGCCCCTCCTTCCATTTCCTGTATGTATCCCTTTTGGGTTTTAGATAACTAAAAAGCTCCACACTGGCCTCCTGTAGTTCTGCTTATCTTTCCTCTTTGTCAGAATAGCTTGATGGTGGGCTGCTAGTATTACATCTTTTTAGGAACTGCCAGTCCCTTTCAACTCCTTTTCTTTCTAATTGGTCGTTCCATGGGACCTTGCCTGCTATTTCTCTGAGTTGGTTGAAATCTGCTTTTCTGAAGACCAGTGTCCTTGTTTTGCTGTTCTCATTCCTCTTTTCCCTAGGATCTTGAATTCTATCAGATCGTGGCTACTTCCTCCCACTTCCCAACCACCTTCACATTCGCAATTAATTCATCCCTTTGGGTCAAGGCCATATTCAACATGGATGACCTCCTAGTTCTTTTCTCAACTTTCTGAATCAGAAAGCTACACATGCTAAGAATTTGTGGGACATATGTTTTGCTGCAGTAGTCTTCCAACAGATATCACCCCCATTAATACTAGCTCATGTGTGTTAACTAATATTGTTACCTGCTTGTAGAATGACTCATCCATTTACTCTTCCTGATTTGGTGGTCTGTAATAGACTCCTGCCATAACATCACTACTGTTCTTTTCCCTTGTTACCCTCACCCAGAGACTTTCAGTAGATCTGGCACTCTCTTCCTCTTGGACCTGAGAGCAAGTGTATACCTTCTTGACATATAGTGCAAAGCCTCCTTTTTTCACGTATCTATCCTTTCAGAACAAGCTATATCCCTCAATGTTCATATTCCAATCATGGGAGTTGTCCCACAAAGTCTCTGTAATGCCAATTAAGTCATAATTTTCTTCGTGTACCATGACTTCCAGTTCATCCTATTTGTTCCCCATACGCCTAACATTTGTTTACAGGTACTGAAAATATGTTCCAGACTGCCTGGTTGCTTTTCTTCCTTTTTGAATGCAGTTTAATCACAAGAACCCCAATGAAGTCGCTGAGAATCTGTACAGGGTAATTTCAGAATCAGGGCCTTTGTGCATGCTTTCAACCATAAGGGCTAGTATCATTGTTTTTTCCAATGGGAACTCAGATTCTGGAGTGCAATTCTACAGTAAGAAGTGGACTCTGTAGCAAATTCCATGGTTGCAGAATCATGGAACACAAGGGGCCCTGCACATAAGCATTCAGATAGATCCTCAGAACAAACCCTCTTCACCTTACTTCCTTACTTCAGTAGGATTACTTGTCTGAGTACAGTAGGTTTGGGGCATGCAGGTTTAAGGACTTAGTATGTGTGGCTTTCATGAAATTGGTTGTTGTAATCTGAGTTGGCAGACAGCTTGAAATTACAGTGGAACCTGAGAGTGACAAACACCAGAGTTACGAACTGACCAGTCAACCACACACCTCATTTGGAACCAGAAGTAGACAATCAGGCAGCAAAAGAGACCCAAAAAGGCAAATATAGTACAGTACTGTGTTAAACATAAACTACTAAAAAAATAAAGGGAAAGCAGAATTTTTCTTCTGCATAGTAAAGTTTCAAAGCTGTATTAAGTCAGTGTTCGGCTGTAAACTTTTGAATGAACAGCCATAATGTTTTGTTCAGTTACAAACATTTCAGAGTTACGAACAACCTCCATTCCTGAGGTGTCTGTAACTCTGAGAGTCTACTGTAATGCTACTAGAAGAGAGCTATTTCTTTGCAGAAATACTAGTATTTCAAGAAAATAACATTTTTTTCCACTATTATCAGGTAATCTTATAGTTTCCAAACTAACTCTGGTAGAGAAGAGTGCTTCTGAAACACTTGATTTCTGAAAAGAAAATGATTTTTCCATTGCCTAGAATAAAGCATCTGAATTTGTGAAATTCACTACAGCAATTTTAATCGTAGAAAAATGTAAGGCTTCAATTTCAAAACATTAGAACTTAATCCTACATTGTCAAAATCAGTGAATTTTGCCATTAATTTCTATTGGAGCGGGATTGGGCTATAGAGATTTTGCAAAATGTGTGGGGTGTGTTTGTGTGTGTAGACCAATTTAACTTTGAAAAAGATTTTTTTTTTAAATCTGTCTGTCTCCTTCCCTCAAAAAAGAATGCTAACCTTTTAATTCTAAAACACTGGAAGTTTTATCAGGCTTCCTCATTCTCCCATCTCTACTATTTTGTTCATTTTAAACTGAAAGAAATATTTTTTTAAATGAATGGAAAATAATGGGCACTTTGTCAAAGAGGGTACCCTAGATAGTGAGGTTTGACCCTTGCTCTTCCATTAGATATACAAACAAGTTGGAAATGTTATCAGCCAGTCATAGTGTAGTCTGCTGTATCTTTGCCATTTTATAATGCTTGTTAAAGTGTACTGTAAAGAAAAATTATTGCAGGACAGATATAAGTGTTTAGAATATTCATTATCCTTGCATTTATGTGAATTTTGAGGGTCAAAGTTATGCATTTTTATCAGACTTTTTATTATCTTTCAACCTAACTGAAGATCAGTGCTTTAGAAAAGGGAAGGGATTTTTCTTGAATGTTAAAATGATTTGGTGCAGAGGAAATAGTAATGGGGACTCATTACTTTATAGAAAAAAAATTGTGATTACAAAGTGACAGAATTTTTAATATTGAGAGGAGACAAGTTTGATTTTTTTTTTATTCCTTTGAGCTAAGGATGGAGAACAATCAAAGGGTCATTCATAGAAAGAATAAAATTGGTTTTTAGAAAGAACCAGTTCAAAAGTATTGATGGCCTCCAGGAAAGCAAAATGGCAAATTGGTGGGGTATTCTGGAGAAACTTGCTGATTACCATGCTGTACCAGTTCTATTGATAGAAGACTTCAGTTTCCAGAGTTGTTTATCCTAGTTTGCTCACTAGCACTATGTATGTGTCAGTACTGTTAGAGCTGGGGGAAGTGCTAGCTGGATCTTTGTAAAGGCATGGCACGTAGTGCTTCTGGTTAAATTAAGGCTTTAACAGTTATAATGCCTCCAGGCACTGCTGCTGAGAAAGTGCCCTTCCACCAGTATGCCCCTTGGCACTCAAGAGACATGGTTTGGTTCTGTTTGATCATGCACTTAAGTGCATGCCTAATGTTAAGCCTATGAGTAGTCCCATTCACTTCAAGCATGTACTTAAGTGCCTACCTGAATCAGAGCCTATATCAGCCCATCTAAGTGATATGCATTCAAGAGTCCTAGGGCAAAGCTCTGCAACCAGGGACATAAAACAAACCATCTATCATATTCCTGAGCTGGAACCGCAGCAAGCAGGGTGGCAGACGAAAACAGCCACAAGTTTTTATTGCTAAATGACAAATTTGCTGTCAACAAAACCAGCATCATCTATGAGCTTCATTTCGTATGAGATGCTCAATATTGCTTTCATCACTGAGGCCTGGAATGCTTGCACTCTCCAGCCCTGTCATAGTCCAAACCATCTACTAATATTAGCCAATTGAGCACAAAAAGAGGATAATCCAGAATGAAGCAAAAATAAGAAAAGGAGGCAGAGTAGCACCTTTCTTTCCCACTGTACCAGATGCCTTTGGATTTTCTGTGAGATAAAGAATTAGTGATCTACAGATCTCTAGACGAAGACCTTTGGACCCAGTCCCTCCACTGTGAGGTAGGGAAGTATTTTTATCTCCATTTTACAAGTGCAGAACTGAAGCACAGAGAGATTGTTATTTGCCCAAGGTCAAACAGGAAAACTGAAGTAGAGCTGGTACTAGAACCCAGATGTTATGAGTAATAATTCCATGCCTTAACCACAAGCCTATGCTTTTTTACCCCTGTGAAACTTCCAGCTTCATCTGGCAGTTTTTCAGTGATCAGAGTGAGAATCTCCAGTCTCTCTCTTTGATGTTTCTATGGCACTCATCACAGTAGTATCTAATAGCTGACTCTTTCCACCCACAAATAGTTTTCCTTTTCTCATACATGCCCACATGTATAATGTAAGTGTTAATAAAATGTTTGCTAGAATAATTATTTTATGTTAAGAAGTTGCCTGCTATTTTTAAGACAAAAATGGGGATGGCCAACTTTAAAAAAAAAACCATCAGGTTGCATGTACCCAACTGTAGTATTTTTAAACTAGCATTGAAATAAAAGGTACTTCCTTTGAGATTAAAAAAAATCCAATCTTTTTAAAAATTAGATTGAGGGGTTTTTTTTTGTTCATTTCAATTCTCATGAAAATGAATGATTGATAATACTAGCTGAAGCTAGGCATAATGTGGGCAGACTCTGGGGAAACTTTCCAGAATAGTTTTGTCATCCTAACATATAGCTTCCCTGATATTCTAATAGTTGGACTCTCTGGAGAAGAATGTCAATAATACTGAATAGTTCTAAATTATGGTTTGGGGATGCTGACAAATGTCCACTAGGGATTCTAGGTATTAATTGAAGATGACCAAACTGATTTCTCATGTGAAAAATGTGGCTAGATCCATGTCTTCAAACAAAAACACCACTCCAGTAAAATGGGATGAGATTTTTATATAGAATGATGAATTGCATTCAATATTTTAAATTTCACTTCCCTCACTGAGTCTTTGCTCTTCTTTCATTCTCAGGGCCTTTCATTCTATTTCTGTCATGGGTTGGGGTAAAAGGCTGAGACTGGATGAGTGCCATGAACAATTATTACAAAACATCACAAGCAAATGTGATTGATAATTGATAGGCACATAGGAATTCCATGCCAGATTAGAGCAGTGGTCTAGGTTCCATGGTGGTAGGATTGGTGAGTTTATATTGCAGACCTCCATAGCTGTGAACACTCGGTTACCTCACTAAAAATAACT
This sequence comes from Gopherus evgoodei, assembly GCF_007399415.2. Taxonomy (NCBI): domain Eukaryota; kingdom Metazoa; phylum Chordata; order Testudines; family Testudinidae; genus Gopherus; species Gopherus evgoodei. The sequence continues at coordinate 191,420,738 of NC_044322.1, read as the reverse complement.
GAAATACAAATTGGTCTTGTCTTTACAAAAAAAAGTGGAGGGGGGGGATTCTGGAAAATCAGGAGCATGAGTTGCCCTGGTCATAGGTGGATAAGGCCTCATCCAACAAAATCTGCTGCAGAGCAATGTAATTGACCCAGGAGTATATGTAGAATTTTTGTTGTTGTTGTTGCTTCAGACATGCATGGGGGATTCTGTAGACAAGGGAGTTTCACAGCTACGAATACTCTGGCCTACTCTGCACGCAGGGACTCCAGGGAGTCTACCAACTCAGAGAGATTAGGGAGCCATTGTAGCAGAAATACGCATGACCTCATATTAGTATTAACGCTGAGTATATTTTGATTTTAAGGCTGCTAGTTTGGATAATGTGGATAGTTACATATGATGATGTCTTTTAACATATGTAATAGCTCATAAATCTCTGCTTTCTTGTTGTCTAAGGTTTTCATCAGTATCACTTCTTGGACTGGTTAGCAGGGAATACAAAAGGCAGGGCAGCTCGCACACTTGCTTCTTTCCTTTTCTGCTACACTGATGTCTCCCCATCAGGCACTCTGTAATTTTGAGCTTAACAAATATAGTCTGGTCTTCAACGTTGCTGAATGCAGCATAATGTGCTGTAGCTGCAACAGTGAGCTAGTTCTGGATAGTGTATTGTTACATTGCTCTTCTGGATCTCCAAAAACTTTAAATATTAAATTAATAATAATGTTTGTTTGTTTGTGTAATGAGACAGAGGATGTTTGGAAAAAGGGGTCCATTTTTTACTTAGTTTTTAGTCATCTAAACTCTGAGAAGGAGACAGTTTTTGTATAATGTATGAGTTATTCTATCTTTAGTTAATAGAGCACACTGTGCTTTTGTCAACTCTGTAAGGTAGGGTGTGTGTAGGGGAGGGTCCATGTGCGTGTGTGTCTTCTGAAGCTGCACGGTGCACTAAGTGAATAATATAGCACTTGTATTGTTGTTAGAAGGACGGTCCTGACAGCACACTGCAGAATTTTGGTACTGAATTAAAAGCAAGAATAATTCAGGGAATTGTCACTATTCAGAAGGCTGCAAGTAAAAACCAGGCTAAATCATAAGTATTGGAATATCACTGTTAGAGCTCTTTTACCACAGGAAAACGAAATTAACATATCATTGACAGGGTTGGATTTACACCTTGGGCACATGCCTAGAGGCGCCAGCATTCTAGAGGCACCTAAAAATTCAAATTTTGCCGCTCATGGGTCACGGGAGGGTGTGAGGCCAGCTAGGGTTGCCAGGGATCTGGTTTCCGACCACATCTGGTCAAAAAGGGACCGTGGCAGCTCCGGTCAGCTTAAAAGTCCAGTGAGTGGTGCAGCAGGGCTAAGGAAGACTCCCTGCCTGCCCTGGATCTGCACGGCTTCCAGAAGTGGCCAGCATGTCCCTGCAGCCCCTAGACACAGGGGCAATCAGGGAAGCTCCACATGCTGCTTTCACCCCAAGTGCCAGCCTCGCAGCTCTCATTGGCCTAGGTGTGCCCAAGGTGTAAATCCAGCCCTGGGCACAGAGCTCATTATAAATTTTAGAGATGAGGCAAAAATGCAATATAGTTTTTAACAAAAAAAAGCGCTTGCGTGTGTAAAAGCTTTCTGGACTAGGAAACTGTGACAGCTTTGATTGATCCACTAGAGTAATTACATTTAGATAATTTGTACATTATTTTAATTTAAAGGTGGCTCACTTCGTGTACAATATTGGGTTCAATTTTTTTTTCAATTAAGTGACAACTAAAAAGAAATGCCCAATAACAATAGTGTTATTTATTACTCTCATCATGAACCTGACGTGTCTTTTTAGCTATCCTGAAGCTAATGTGTCTTATTATGCATGAATGGCTCATAGTACTTTTTAGTTATATCAGCCTTTACTGTTAATCATATTGAGGTCTCAGCCTTTCAGATTTCTGCCCAAGAAATAAAACAGCTTTTTTGCATAAAAGATATTCTGCAAACATAACTAAGTATTGAAATATACATTTTTGCATATAATGGCTTATGTATAAGCTGAGTCTACTGTGTGAATTTAAGAGGATTTGCTTCCCTTTGCCATTAGGTAGCCCAGGAAATTCCTTTTATGCCACAACATTGAGCACATCCTGTGCCAAGGGAAATGAACTTCCATGAATTTTGTTAAGATTTTATTCTCTAGTCTTATTTTCGCATTCTAGGAGCCAGTCCCAGAGGAACCAGTTAGTAAAGCTGCATGATGAAGCTAGTTTTGGTAGTCTAATCAGATTCTTTAAAAAGTCAGTTATACGAAGAATCAAATTTTGTTATGAATGCTATTCAAAGTGACAGTTGCGACTTCTTCTAGTATATTTTCTGGGTATGTGATCAGATTCATGAAGGAATGATGATTAGATCTCCACCCTCAATCAAACTTTAATGAATAAATTCATTACCTACGTTCAGACTTGAATGCATAGTTCTGTTGATAATTTCATATAAAAAGAATATTTTATGAATATCCAAATGTCAACTACTCATTATTTGTGCGTGTTTTCTCTAAACATAGAAAGTCAGTAATTAACAACAGAACTATTCATTAAAATTCAAATGCTGATAAATGATAGATAAAAATGTCTTCCATTGATTAAACTTCTACAAAATTAAAAGTGTATGCTTTTTAGAACAATTCATGAATATGTTTCATACATTATATAGAGCTTTAAATTAACACACTGAACATTCAGATTAGTAGCATGTCATTTGTTCTCGGTTATAGTAGTATATTCCTCACGGCTGTTCTGATGTCTCAAGGCTTGTATTTGGATTGTATCCATTTTCTGGCCACTAATATATAAAAAAGGCTTTGGATGTCAGTGGCTACTAGCCTCTGAGAAGAAATTTGTTTTAACCAAAGTCAGTAATTGGGAATATATCTGTATTATATAGGGCTGTGGAACATCTTTTAAATCTCTACAGCCAGTCCTCAAGCTGCACATAAATTCTCACCCAAAAAACCATGGTCAGGAAGAGAAACAGAGAACTCCTCTTTTGCACCTTCCCTCAAAACCTGCAGAGTTCACACTTTGCAGATCATTTGTGTATGGACATATGGCAAGAAGTCTTCAGCAGGGTTCAAAGGGTAAAGTCTGTACTTTTTGGCACAAGTGCTAACATCTTCTGTTCACCTCCCCCACAACTGGCATGTATAATCTAGGCAGATGTTGCACCCACTTGTAAGGGTCAATGTGAACAAAATTTGCCCTTGGCTGTATTAAAAGCACATAGCACTGGATTACTTGATCCAGCACCCACAGAAGCTTAATAGAAATCTTTCCTTTACCTTTAACATGCATTGTCAGATCACGTCAATTTGGCCTGAGTTACTAAACTAAACAGAGAGGAGAAATGGTGAACATAAAAAGGGGAGGACTACAAAATAATGTTAAATTTAGTCTCTTCTTAAGAACCAATCCTATGCTCTTCATGGTCAGGAGGAGTGAGAGTTTTGCCTGTTTCCGTTGTGTAGGGCAGGCTCATAGCTGAACAGTAAGAAACATTCACTGATCAAGATGCACGGGTGAATGAAAGAACAACACAGAGATGGGTTTAAGCACCAGGTGGGATCTGTTTCTTACCTAATCCAATCCACAGCCAAAATGTCAGCCCCAGACAAGTGCACTCCTTCATCCCTTAAAAACCTCCAGCACTTTGTACTGGATGTCCCTGTGTGAAATCACTGAGCCACCTGCATCCAAAAAGATTGATGGCTCCCTGCCTTACATGCTTCATGAGTATTTCTAACCAAACCAATTTTATGTTTGGCTGTGACTGTCTAATCCATCCTACATCCCTCTGAATCATGCAGGCCCCTCGATCATTTTCCCCAAGGTAAATAACTAGGACATTAGGTGGATATAGTTCACCCATCAATAAGTGCAGAAGAGACATGAGCTGATTCAACAATGAGCCCCTTCTGCCAAACCATTGACGACAGACACCCTCAGTCCTGAAGCTCAGCTGCAGTCCATCTGCCAACCTGGCTGCCTGTGTGTGGGCCCAATGCACAATAGGGTGCCTGAAAATCCAAACATCAATCTTATCTCTGATGTCTTCTGCAATCACAGACATACAACATTAGCTCATCTTTGCCTTCCCCAGTCACCCATCAAAGGGAGCACAGGTCCTGTAACAGTCCAATTTCCAGTGCCCAATTGTCTGAATTCACTGGGAGTCAAAACCTTCCAGTGCTGACTGCCAGGTAATAATGTGACTATTGCCTGAATGTTATACCAAAACCAAACCCATTTATTTCTAAATTGCTGACCCTATGTATTGGAAGCCACTAATATTAGTGGAAAACTCAAATGGGACATCTCTTGTTGCAACCTGCATTGCCCACTACTTAGGCTACCTCTGTGCTTCCTTGGTAATACGGTCTACAACAGATTCTCCCCGAGGTATCCAATCCTACCTGAAGCTCTGATTCCAGGATCCAATTGGATCACCAGATTGTTAGCCCACTAAAGTGTTCCAAAAATGTTTCCCATACCTCCAAATCTTCCCTCATTTCTATGGTCACCCTGATGAAATTATGAGGCCCTACCCAGCACCACCACTCTCTATGCAAAGTTTAAGTGCCCCATGATCACCTGAACCCATTTTAGTATAACTTTCCTAGAACCTTTGAGTACCCTTATCAACAGCCTTATATTATCTAGCTTTTCTTTGGGTATCTGTGATACATGCTGCCTTGTATCCAATTCAATTCCCAAATATGTTAACTTCTGTATTGGGCCTTCTGTCTTTTCTGTGGCCCCAAGTGCTGCATGCAGGGACAGAATGGAAGATGTCTGTCCTTTGTTCATCCTCACAAGGTCCAAGGAAAACTCAATACTAACACCCCGGGTTAAAATCACAGTGCTTTAATAGCTCGGTATAGCTCTAAATAAGTGGGATAGAGCATGAGATTTTAAAAAGCACTTCAGCATTAGTGGCCTAACTCTGCTCCCATTAAAGTCAAAGTGAGTTTTGCCATTGACTTTAGAGTAGACCGAGTTAGGCCAAATTTGAATATCCAAAGTCTTTTACAAAACCATAATGCTTAAATAAAAAGATATAAACCCCACAAAGGGCATCTTAGCTACAATCATGTATGAACCATAACGACATTTACTAGCTACATTGTTTTGTCACAGTGATTATAATTAATAAAGGGAATAATAATATTCAAACAATGTGCCCATACGCATATATTTTTGCCTTGCAATACTTTCTGATGCAGCAATGGCATTGTGAGTCATCATCTTGACAAGTTATTGACCAATAATTTTCCACATAAATAAAATAGAGTAACAATGTAAATTTGCTTCCTTTTTTTAAAAAATGCCTGACTTTTCTTCAGCATCCAAAACTATGTTGTAATTAATTTATTTTCTTTCTTTTAGAAATAGTGTTAACACTGAACAATCTTTATTCTCAATCCATTGAAAAACAGCTAGGATTAGTTCTCAATTCTTCTGACTGTCCCATTCTGCCATCTAGTGGTACTATGAATACACTGCTTTCAAGAAATAAAAACTTTTTTTGGAGATGTTCCTATAATAAGTGACAATTAACACAGATTTTTGTTGAAGGAATGCATCAGGAGAAAAATCATTTTAATCTTAAAAATGCAAAAGATTTTTCCAGATACAAAATGTAATAGATAAAATATAACTGATTATCTTGTAGAAATATAATATCATGCAAAAGACCTCCACAGTGTGAATTTGTTAGGTGGTAAGTGTTTGAACTGTGGTGATCGAATTTTTGCAAATTCCTTTTTGCAATATTAGTGTCATTGAGTTTAAGGCCAGAAAAGAGCACCAGATCATCTAGTCTAAGATTCAGCATACCACAGGCCACCAATACCAACACTGTCATTTATAGTAAAGTGCCAAGGCAAAACTGTATTGTCAGTCTATTTCACAGACAGCAGAATATAGAACCTCAACAGTGAGGGGGTTTATTTATTTATTGTTAAGGTACTTGCAATTCTGTATTCTAGTGATACTGAGAAGTTTTTAATATGTCTTCCAGGGTGGAAAAATCCCCATAAGATGGACTGCCCCTGAAGCTATAGCCTACAGAAAGTTCTCTTCAGCAAGTGATGCATGGAGCTATGGGATTGTCATGTGGGAAGTGATGTCCTATGGAGAAAGGCCATATTGGGAGATGTCTAATCAGGATGTAAGTACTGCATGGGACCGATCTCCCACTCTGATTAAATGTTCTTTGCAAATGATTGTTACCCCTATCATTTTTTGCTATTTTATTTACTTTCTCCATCAGATCCTCAGCTAGTATAAATCAACTTAACTCCACTGACTTCAATGAAATGTTGCTGTTTTACACCAGCTGAGGATCTGCCTCTCTCTAAGTAAAATTTTGACTGGTTTTCGGGAAGGGCTAAAGCCACACTACAAAAAGTTCTAATCAGTTTGCCAGATTCTGGGATTGGATGTGTGCAGCTTCCATCCAAGTCAGTGGGAGCTTTGTGCCTGCACCTGAGAATACAGTTTGCTCAACCAAGTAATATATCAATTCCTCCATTAATAGTGGTGTTATACCAGTGATCAGTTTGGTCCAGTATATCTATGGCACCCTGATGGTGCCCTTCAGTGAACATACTTTAGGTGGTCAATCCCAAAACACGCCTGGGGCTAATGGGATACAATCTGAAGCTGCCGTGAATATTTATAGTTCTGCTTTTTAATCATTAATATACAATGTTTTCTTTACAAACTACCTTTAGTTTTACATTTTGTACAGGACAGTGTAAAGGCATAAAGTGATATATTTTTCTCTGCCATTTGCTCAAAAAAGTTTCAACTATGCACCATCAATGTTATTCTTAACTAGAACAAACATTATCTTCTAAGGAAGTTGAAAGTTTGTCCTGTAAACAAGCAGCATTGAAGGAGCTAGGGCAATTTTTATCACAATGAAGTTTTCCACAAGTGCTGCAATTGAGCATGACACCCCATAGCTTAGAACAGCATGTCTAAGCCTCACTCAAGAACCAATCTCCCTCTCATGGTGCAGAATGACAGCCACTCCATTCTTACCACACATTCTTATCACTCCTCATGCCCTGCATAGTGTAGATATATCTCTGTATCACAAAACTTTTCTAGATGATTATTTTTTTACAATATTCCAAGCTGATTGATAACTTCTGATAGTTTCAAGTTGGTTCGTCAAAAAGAGGAGGTACTTTTATTAAGGAAGCCACTTTTTTCAGATTTTTTTCAGAATGTCCCAGCAGAAAAAAAATCAGTGATGGCAACACTGCCATATAATCATCATTATGCTGTACCAAAACATATAACATTGGGACACAGAACAATATGTCTTTCCCAATATAATGTGATGAAGTTTCATTAATTTGATTAAGATGTTAACAACAAGTAAATGTGACATTCCAAACACTCCGTGGCTTTAAATTGCATAGGAAAATTCCAAATAGTTAGACATGAAGTATGTAAACCTACCTTTGCAGCATATTGTGGCCTATGTTTTACCACAGTAAGTAACGCTAAGTAAGCATGAATTTGTTTTGCAGAAATAATCTGAATTTCTGCCAAGTCAGTGATACTGTAGTTCTGGCAAGGGAAGCGGGGTAGGGGGAGTGTGCACAGAGCAGATGTATAAAAGACACCGTGCAAACTTTTGCTGACAAGTCTTGCATAAATATGGAGAATCACAGGTCTTGTTGTGACAAAAAGGACAATAGCTACATGAGTTGACATTCTAAACCAAATGCAGAAAAGATATATATGGTGGTGTTACTCGCTCATCAGAAGGACAGTACAAGCGTACCCTAGATACCGAAGGAGATACAGCAGAAAAAAAATATTAACAAATTAAGGTCGGGACCTTTTCTGACACCATTCCACACTCACTTTGTTAGTTATTTTTCCTGCTATTCTCCATATTTCTGCTACATTAGTGTGTAAATGTATCTCCTTATGCCCACTTACCTGCATCTAGCTGACACCACCATTTACATCACTTCAGAAATAGTTTATATTTTTTACAGATCTACAAAGATATCAGCTATTATGACTGTTTTGGAAAATCTTGCAATACGTTTTTTTTAACTGACACTTATAGTACTTGGCCTCCAGTTGGCCAAATCCATGTTCCAAATAGCTTTCACCTCATGCCTGTTGGGTCTTCACTGAGCAACAAGAAAAAAATAAGAAGTTATACTCGGTTAATATACTAAATTCCCTTCCTAGCCTGGCTACTGTGGGCTTCAGCACCAGTGGTCAAAATCGTTAGAATTTTTTTAATTCACTGTCACAGATCACCCTAGACAAACATATAGGAAAGTATTTACATAGATCAACATTGTCAAACCTAAGAGTTTACAGTTAGTCTGATAAAGTGATATTTAGGTATCTGAATAAAAGTGATCTGATTTTCAGAAATTAAAGCACCCGTAAATACTAGTTAACTCATTGGGAACTGTAGAGACGCAGCACCTTTGAAAATCAGGCAACTTCTATTTAATTGCCTAAATATGAATTTAGGAGCTGACCTTTAGGCACCTAGGTTTGAAAATGTTGACCATACATTTTGTAACATTACCGACAGCATAATATATATTCTTAAAAACTTACTCGATTTGAGAAATGTGACTTGTTTGAGTAAATAACCATTTTATTATTGTGTTATATCATTTCAGATCTGTGGCAATGCTGATTAATGCACTTCTTGGATGTGCGTCAGGCACTAGAGGTGTCCATTAATTAGAGTTGCTGCACAATCTGTCATGTCTTATTGCTTAATTAATAAACATTAGATTAGCTATTGAGCTTTCTGAGGAAACAATTGTACTGATGAACAGATTGAGCTAAGAGTCTAGCTCACTAATACCATGTGAGGAAAGGAAGATTTATATCTGATGCATTCAGTTTACAGAACAGCTTTGAATGAGCTCTTCTGGGACACCTATTAGAGGCCGATGTAAAAACTATTACATATTGCAGAATTTGGATATTCAGAAAAAAATAATATTTAATGGATTGATTGAATATGCGTAAAACTGCCATAGCAAACTGAATAAACCTTCTCACTCATGTAACAACAATATTGACATGTAAAAATTCACCATATACATTTCACAAAGGCCTGGTCTACACTACGCGTTTAAATCAAATTTAGCAGCGTTAAACTGATTTAACCCTGCACCCGTCCACACAACGAGGCCCTTTAGATCGATATAAAGGGCTCTTTAAACCGGTTTCTGTACTCCTCCCCGACAAGAGGAGTAGCGCTGAAATCGGTATTGCCATGTCGGATTAGGGTTAGTGTGGCAGCAAATCGACGGTATTGGCCTCCGGGCGGTATCCCACAGTGCACCATTGTGACCGCTCTGGAAAGCAATCTGAACTCGGATGCACAGGCCAGGTAGACCGGAAAAGCCCTGCGAACTTTTGAATTTCATTTCCTGTTTGCCCGCGTGGAGCTCTGATCAGCACGGGTGGCAATGCAGTCCCAAATCCAAAAAGAGCTCCAGCATGGACCGTATGGGAGATACTGGATCTGATCGCTGTCTGGGGAGACAAATCTGTTCTATCAGAGCTCTGTTACAGAAGACGAAATGGCAAAGCATTTGAAAAAATCTTCAGGCTATGATAGACAGAGGCCACAGCAGGGACTCAGGACAGTGCTGCGTGACAAGCGTAATGGAAAGCCAAAGAATCAAATGGACGCTCATAGAGGCAGGGAGGGGGTACTGAGGACTCCAGCTATCCCACAGTCCCCACGATCTCCGAAAAGCATTTGTATTCTTGGCTGAGCTCCCAATGCCTGTAGGGTCAAAAACATTGTCTGGGGTGGTTCAGGGTGGTTCAATTTACACCCCCTCCCTTGAAAGAAAAGGGAAAAAAATCGTTTCTTGCCATTTTTCAATGTCACCATATGTCTACTGCATGCTGCTGGTAGATGCGGTGCTGCGGTGATGAACAGCAGCATCCCTTCCCCTTTCTTTCCTGATGGCAGATGGTATAAAATGGTGGAAAACTGTCATCATCCTGTGAGTGCTCCTGACTGGCCGTGGTGAGGTCGGCCGGGGGTGCCTGGGTAAAAATGGGAATGACTCCCTGTCATTCCTGGCAGATGGTACAAAATGCTTGGTAACCGTCCTCATCATAGCAGCTGGAGCCTGAGTTCCATCAATCCCCCTCCCCCTTTCATGTCTAAAGAAAAGATTCTTTACTCCCTGGACTATCATAGGAGCAAGAGGCTGCGCTCCTTCCCCCCGCCCTTTTAATGTCCTGCCTGGACTATCATAGCAGCTGGAGGCTGCCTCCCCCTCATTTTATCTCGCTAAAAAGTCAGTGTTTCTTATTCCTGCATTCTTTATTACTTCATCATACAAATGGGGGGACATTGCAACGGTAGCACAGGAGGGTTGGGGGAGGAGGGAAGCAACGGGTGGGGTTGTTGCAGGGGCACACTCTAGAATAGCATGCAGCTCATTATTTCTGCGGGATCTCTGGGGGTCTGACCCGATGCGACTGTGCTCTCTGGCTCTCTAGTAGACTTGCCCCATATTCTAGGCAAGACTGACTCTATTTTTAGATAAAACATAAAGAAGGGAATGACTCGGAGAGTCATTCCCATTTTTGTCCATGCGCCCCCGGCCAACCTCAGCGAGGCCAGCCAGGAGCACCCATGACAGCAGCAGATGGTACAAAATGATTGATAACCGTCATTGCCAATTTCCAATTGCGAACGATACAAAATGATTGATAACCATCATCACCAATTTCCAATTGCAAACAGTACAAAATGATTGATAATCGTCATCTCATCACCAATTTACAATGGCAGACGGTGCAATAGGGATGGTAACCATCTCTGCTACCTTGCAAAGGCAAATGAATGCTGCTGTGTAGCACTGCAGTACCGCCTCTGTCAGTAGCATCCAGTACACCTACGGCTACACATACAGTGACAGTGACAAAAGGCAAAACAGGCTCCATGGTTGCCATGCTATGGCATCTGCCAGGGCAATCCAGGGGAAAAAGGGAGCGAAATTATTGTCTGCCATTGCTTTCACAGAGGAAGGATTGAGTGACGACATTTACCCAGAATCACCCGCGACACTTTTTGCACCATCATGCATTGGGATCTCAACCCAGAATTCCAATGGGCAGGGGAGACTGCGGGAACTATGGGATAGCTACGGGATAGCTACCCACAGTGCAATGCTCCAGAAATCGACACTAGCCTCGGTACATGGATGCACACCACCGAATTAATGTGCTTAGTGTGGCCGCGTGCACTCGACTTTATACAATCTGTTTTACAAAACCAGTTTATTTAAAATCGGAATAATCCCGTAGTGTAGACATACCCTTAGAGAAAGAGAGTCTGGCTTTGACTATCTGATTTCTTCTTGATGAACTGAGTGAAATAAATTGATGGTTTCAGTCCAGTTCCTGCTGGTCAAGTGTTTACATCTGAAAACCAGAAGCACAGTTAGCGCTAATCAATCTTTTTTGCTGGCAGTCTTAATGGGGAGTCCAAGGCACCGGTGGACCATGCCCTCCCACTTTTAACACCTTTTAACAGAAGAAATATAAGTGCAGAGTTCATGTCTCCTGCAGAATGATAACGTCTGCCAGGGAGACACTACAGTTACAGCTTTCACCCATCAGGGGCTGATGTGGCACCAAAAGAGATGGCAGTGAGCTCACCGCCAGAGCAGCCAGCCACAGAGATTCTCCTACAAAGATTCCAGCGCCCTTAGTCCAAAGACAAAATTGTTATGAAGACTGAGCTAAACCTATTATCATTTCAGGTTGAGAGCAATTGAACACTGATTTGCCAATGTGGGGAAGCTTCCACTGACTGGTGCAGCCTTTTCTATGTCTGTTCTGTAGACAGAGGAGGTAGGACTCCAGGAGAATCAATTTGACACTTTCACCAGCCCTAAACTAGCTACAGAAAAGAATATTAAAAGGGGTTTCAAAAAATGTCTTTCAGCTTCTTCCGCATTTTATCTCCCTAAAAGTCAAATGTGGTCTCCTTAGATCACGGGTGGCCCAACTACGGCCTGGGGGCCACATCCGGCCCTTCAGACATTTTAATCCTGCCCTCAAGCTCCTGCTGGGGAATGAGGTCTGGGGCCTGCCCCGCTCCACGCGTGCCATGGCTCCATGTGGCTCTCAGAAGCAGCAGCATGTCCCCCACTCTGTATCCTATATGTAGTGCAGCAAGGGAGCTCCACACGCTGCCCCCGCCCCAAGCACAGGCCTCACAGCTCCCATTGGCTGGCAACTGTGACCAGTGGAAGCTGCAGGGGCCACGTCTATGGACAGGGCAGTGTGCAGAGCTGCCTGGCCATGCCTCCACATAGGAGCCGGAGAGAGGACATGCCACTGCTTGTGGGAGCTGCTTGAGGTAAGCACTGCCTGGAGCCTGCACCTCTGACCCTTTCCAGCACCCCAACCCCCTGCTCCAGCCCTGATCCCCCTCCCACCCTCCGAACCCCTTGGTCCCACCGTCCTGTACCCCAGAGCCCACACCACCAGCTGGAGCCCTCACTTCCCCCCACTCGCAACCCTGCCCCAGCCCGGAACCCCCTCATGCATGCTGAACTCCTCATTTCTGGCCCCACCCCAGAGTCCACACCCCAGCTCCCAATTTTGTGAGCAATTATGGCCTGCCATACAATTTCCACCCTCAGATGTGGCCCTCAGACCAAAAAGTTTGCCCACCCCGGCCTTAGATGTTGTACCTTACCAAGACTGGCCTTCTGTTCTCAGCTATATGTATGCCTAACCCCCCTTGTTCAGAAGCAGGGAGAGTGGATGGCAGGGACTCTATAGAGTTCTAGACCTGCCTTTGACACTTGCCTCCTACTGTACAGTTTGGCAAACTTGCATCATCTCTTTGCCCCAGGTTCTTTATCTGTAAAATGGGGATAATAATACTTGCCTCACAGGGGTATTATGAATATTAATCAGTTAATGTTCATATAGTGCTTTGAAGATAAAAAGTGCCATATATGCTATTAATAATAGAGAATTATTAATTATTATTTCAACAGTAGTCTACATCTCTACGTATATTGACATTTTCCTTTTGAACAAGAGAATAAAATTAATGGACCATGACTCCCCTACCAAAGAAATTATAAAATGTAATGGGTCAAAGAAAATATAAATGCCAATGAAATCCTTTTTAAAATAATGTCTTTCAGAAAAACCTCATCAGCTTTGTTTTGGCATGACTGTTGAATGTTTTATGCTTAATAAAAAGTGTGGAGCATTTACTTTTGACCTAGAAAGTAAAAACCCCATTCAGAAATTAATCATTTGCAACAAGTACTGTAATATATTAGGCTGATATCTGTTTTTCTGGGCAGCTAAAGATTGCAACTTCAGTGACATGTATCCATGAAAATCTATCTACTATTGTAGTAAGTAACAAAGTTTTCTGTAGCTACTTCTGATAGACCTCAATTCCTTCCTGCTTTTTAGAATAGAAACCACACAGTTGAAATCATTTTTAATTCATTGCATTAGGTGATACTTAACACTTCTTGTTGAACTTTTGGGTTGGATGACATCCAAGATTGGCATATAGTCAACTGGCCTCCTAGCAAACAGTTTGTGCGGCTGTATCCTTCCTCTGGCAGGATTCTCCCTCTTTATAAAGGACCTGGCAGTGGGGCTTCCCATGCCAGCAAGACCTCCTTTATGAAGAACTTACTCACAGAGCTCATTTCTTTGTTCTTCTGTCCACCTAGTAGTTTCCTTTCCTTCCTACAGTTATCAATAGTTACCAATTCCACACATGGTGTGTGTATTATAGCTGCCTGTCTCTATAGACAGAGAGATTTGAACATCTACATATGTATATAGATACAGAGGGTGAGGAGTGTGGTAAAAAGGCTTTATCAGCCTGAGTTTGGGTTGGCCATATTACCTAATGAGACATGTTTATTGTGCAGAATGAAAGGGTTCTGATGACTCTGTTGCTGCAGAAGACATAAATAATCCCCTGTTGTGGTAATTTCAGTTGCTGACATTTTCTCCTCTATGGACAGAGTTTTTTCTCCTGAAAATAAGTATGGAGGGGGAAATTTCAAGAAGATTTCCATGTGGGCTAACTGCTGGAAATGATCTAGTGTTTATCCCATTGAGAGGAAAGGTAACAGCATGAATGAGGAGGCAGGGACTCCTAATCACATGGAACCAGAGGACCCGCTAAAAATCTGAGGCCAAAATCTACAATTTCCAGGACACTTGCAACTCATTTGTTCCTCTGCACATTCTCTCCTGGTTCATACCCCAGGCAGCATAGCCAGCTCCCCCATTAGTCTCTGATCTATCAGTGAACGTTACACCTAAACGTGTAGGAAGTGGAAGAAGCTACAAATTGGAATATCTCTGTGGTAAATTATGCTAACTTGTGAGTAAAGCATACCAACTATGCTGAGTGGTTCAAAACTTACCCCACCACAATCCCAATTGCCCATACAGCTCTAAACACATGTTGTTTATGCACAGTAGGTTTCTGCCAGTGTACATTGTTGCTCAGCTCTCCTTTCTAAAAATTCAGGCCCAGCTGAGTGCAGTTACCATGCTCTCTCTTCCCTCTGCCCCACAAGTGAAGGGGAACACAAGTCTTAATATATCTTCATTACTGTTATTAGCATAATGCCTGCAGCATAAACAGAATTCAGAAAGAGAGCAAGCTAGAGTCCCATGCTAATAGGATTGAAAATACAGAAGCTACGGCTATAAAGCATTGCTTCATTGTAAATAATGTAATGTGCACTCTGCCTGCTGTATTGATTATATGTGCAATGCACACATGTATGTGTATGTATAATTATACTAAGATATATAAAATGTCACTTGAATGCAGAGTGCCTGCTTTCAACAGGTATATTTCTCACAAAGGCCAATGTATTATTGTAAGTATTGTGATTTACTTCTCAATGGACATTGTATACGGGTTGTTGTCCTTGGAACAGCTGCTGCTTTCCCTCCATGTGCAGAAGCATAACTACATCATTCTCTTCTTTCAACGGCTCCACGGGCTCCCTTTTCATTTCAGGATCTAGTAGACATTCCAGTCTTTGTTTTTAAACCTTTCATGAACTCACTCCAGCTGACCTCTCACAGAACTTGTCTGTTTCTGCTTTCCTTCCTGCTCTCTCCACTTTTGTAGCGCTGGCCTGTTTGTCACTTTTAGCCATCTCACAGAGTTACTAAACAAAGCCACCTCCTCTTCAGCTCCCCTTATATGGAACAGTTTTCCTATATCTGATCTGTCCATTTCTTTTCAAACCTCAGCTGAAAACATATCTTTCCACCCAGGGCCGTAGCAACAAAGAATGTGGCCCCCTCCGAACATATGTCCAGGGCCCCTTACAATGCAGAAACTGGAATGCGGTATTTATTTTATACAATATACAGGGTTCATATTATGTATACATAGGCCTACAGTGTACATGTATTCCGTATTTATGCAAAGCTCTTCTTTCGAGCCTTGTTCTCTGCAAATTGGTTAATCAATGCGTCATATCCAGAGATCTGGCAATCTTGTTTTCGATTGAGATAACTGCAAGCGCAGAAAGCCTGTCATCTGTCACGGTTGAGCGCAGGATATTCTTGATCAGTTTCATTCTGCTGAAGCTCCTTTCAGCACCAGCGACAATAACTGGTGTGGTCAGAAGAATTCTGATGCAAATGCAAAGATTCGGATATATCCCCTGAAGGCTGTTCTTGTATATGTACGTTAAAAAATTGTTTGCCGTGACAAGTCCTCTCTCTTTCTCGATGACATAAATAAAACGATTCAATTCCATTATGAGTTCGTTGGCATCAATGTCTCCCATTTTTCTTTCAAAATTTTTGCTGTGATTCTCCAGTTCATTTTCTCTGTGACACTGCTTCAGGCTGTTAGCATTGTACAGAAATCCAAACAACTTATACCACTCCACGAGTTGGTCAAATCGCAACGAAACAGAAGATATGGCCTGATCAGTGAGAACAAGAAAGAACTGCGATTTGAATTTTTCTTTGGCAGAAAGACGACTCGAATCATCAGCACATTCGTAATCAAACATTCCCTTCTTACGTCGCACCCTGGTTTCTGGAAACACCTGCTCAATACCCTTATGCTCTGCTATTTCACGTGCATTTGTGACCACAGAGTCATATCCTGTATTTCGATAGTCTTCCAAAACCTTCATTGTAGTACCGACTTCTGCCTGCAGTACGTCAATTGACACATCTGGTGACTGAATTAATTTGCTGGTTTTATTGACGTGAAATAGTATATCGTACCACGTGTACACAGTCAGAACAAAAGGCCACACAGTAACATGGTCTAAAAGCGCACCGGCTTCTGTTGCTGTATTGCCATCTTTCTTTTCGAGCGCATATTCTCACAAAGATGACAAAGCATTGCACAATTCTTCAAGGTGATAACGCAATGGCTTCACAGCATCAATTCTCAACTCCCAACGAGTGTCCGATAACCCTTTAATAGATATTGGCATATGTTCTTGAAGTATATCCCAACGTGAAGGTGAAGAAGAAAAGATAAGGTATATTCGGTTAATCAGACCGAAAAAGTCAACGGCATATTTTGATGACTTTGCCACGTCTGAGATCGCAAGATTCCAAGTGTGAGCTCCACATGGTACATACAAGGCACGGTCATTTATTTCTAGCATGCGGGCTTGAACTCCTTTATTTTTTCCTCTCATATTTGCGCCGTTATCATAAGCTTGGCCTCTCATGTCAGCAATGTCTATTCCTAAGTTGTTTGCCTTTTCAGGAAACGCTTCCAATAAGCCCTCGCCAGTTGTATCATGAACATTAAGAAAACCAACAAACACTTCACGAATATTGACACCATCTTCACCATTGCATTCAACAAAGCGTAACACCACAGACATCTGTTCTTCATGTGACACATCGGGAGTACAGTCCAAAATAACTGAATAATATTTTGCTTTTTTAAGCTGCGCTATGTTGGCCTCTTGAATGTTACTGGCAACAAGGTGAATCAGTTCATTTTGGATCTGTGGACTGAGGTACTGAACATGTGTCTCTGCCTTCTTAATCCTCTGTAAAAGTTCGCTGAGGACAGTATCATACTTTGCAAGCAATTCAAACAGTCCCAAAAAGTTGCCATTTGAAGGATCGCTGAGCTTTTCATTACTTCCTCGAAATGCCAGGTTTCTTTCGGACAAGAAAATAACTACATCAACCATGCGTTTGACAACATTTCTCCAGAAATCTCTTTCTTTCAGAAAAGCCTGCAATTCGAGTTGGTCAATAGATGTACGGTTTACTATGCCTGACCGAAGGTCAAACCATTTCACCATACAGTCTTGATGACCTTTGCCTGTTTCATGCTGCTGAAGTCTTTTTGACAGTGCTTTCCAAGCAGATGTTCCACGACATAGCAGTATGTCGCCAGTGCCAAATAATTTACAACCAAAACAAAAAATGGCATCTTTCTGAACTGAGTATATTAACCATGAACGTCTTATTTTCTCGCCATTTGCCATGGTTTGATAGAAATGAGTACTTGTGAACCTCCGTCTTTCCTCGTTAAATGGACATTCGTAACTTTCATTCTGCTGCGGTGGGCCACGTGCAAAACAATGTCACACACTTGCCTGTCCGATATTATAGACGGCCAATCTCCTGGATCATCAGTCAGTGGTTCAGATTCAGATACTTCTTTCCCGGCAGCAGCTGGAATATCTGTCACAGTTTGTTTGGTAGAACAACTGGCTGCACCTTCGACCTCACTTGAAGCACTTCTGGATACTTCTGGATACAATTCGTCACTGCTAGCGCTGTCCGTTTCATGTGCCTGTACCTGTACGTTGGATTGCAGCGCAAAATATGTTGACAACTTTGGAATTTTCTCAAGTTCCTTCTCGGCATCTTTTGCTGCCTTTCGTTTACTAGCTCCGCTCTTATACATTCTCTTGGACATCACAAAGCATGCTTCTGCATTGGAAACGATAAAAAACTAAACAATTAAATTAATAACATTTATCCGCCGACTGCCATTATGAACGCAAATACACATTCTTTGAATGGGTCCAACTAAAATTCAAAACTGACCGACAGACAACTGATGTAGCCAATAGCATTATGATGTATCATAATGACTTCACGGTTTTGTCAGTAAAACCGACATGGATTGTGCAATAGCGTCAATAAATGTCACTTACCTAGTTATACCTTACATTTTTTTGCCACTTTTAGGGGCCCCCTTCCTTGCGGGGCCCCCTCCGGTCGGAGGACGCTCGCTATGGCTCTGTTTCCACCCCTGCCAATCCTTGCAGTTTCATTTTCCTGGTATTTTTATCTAACACTGTAATTTCAGCTTATATTATTATTATATAACACACACACACCCCTAAAGTATTATAAGATGCAGTTTTTATGAAAGATGCTGTACAAGATAAAGTTGCATTATGCTGTATTGCAAAATGGCTTTCATTGTCTGGATCAGTCATACTCAGTCCTGAAGAGCAGGAGAACCACTTTGTCATCAAATGAAGTTACTGGGGGCCAGACATTGCACTGTGGTATTTGCACTGTGACAATCTCATTACAGCATGACATTGGCATGTATTAATGCAATGTCACAATGCAAATATCAGAGCACATTAGTATGAGATTATTTTGTTGGCTTCCTGACTTCAGGTTGCTGAAGAGGTAAAGGATATTTCTTATGTCTCTCCTCTTCTCCTCCTTCACAGTCGCTTAATAGAAAGGTTAATAATAATAGAATAAATAGCAGAAATAGTTAAAAATAATATAATGGGACACACTTTTGTGATTAATGCTTTGTGACTAATGCTTTGCTGGCTCTGTCTGAGACTGAAAGTGTAGTGTAAAGAACACTAGTCAAAATCCTGGCCTCCACCCTATCTGCATGTGAGAATCTCAGAGCTGCATACAATGCTAGACCATGAAGGTGTCTTCGTCTTGATTTATCATTGGTCTGCATTCCTAGTTGATATTGTCCTTGTGTGTTAATATGATGCTCTGTAATCACCCCTATTATCTTTGTTTAGGTTATACTGTCTATAGAAGAAGGTTACAGGCTTCCGGCTCCTATGGGCTGCCCAGCTTCTCTCCACCAACTTATGCTTCACTGCTGGCAAAAAGAGAGAAACCACCGGCCGAAGTTTACTGACATTGTCAGCTTCCTAGACAAATTGATCCGCAATCCCAGCTCCCTTCATACTCTAGTGGAGGATGTACTTGTGTAAGGCTCACTTCAGTGCTCTTTCCTCATACAGTCATGACTGTCATCAGATAACACAGTGGATTATGTAAGGATGGGATATCCTGACACAACTCTGAGCTCAGCTAGTGCTTAGCTGTTAAGTGTTGAGTGTTTAAAATCATTCTGAGCCTCTTATAAAGTGTATTTTATTATCAAATGAAACTGGTGAAATTGCAAACAAAAGGACTTTTTTTTCTCAAGCACACTGATAGCCATTTATCTTTTTTGGTCCAGCATTTTCATCTCTCTCTTTTGTTCGTTCTCTGCCAGTCTTTGGTCTTCATGAGACTCCTCTCTGTTTTTCCACCTTTTGTTTGGTGTTTGTCCTATACTCTTGTTTTCCAAGTTCCTTCTTTAATTTTCTTCTCTCTTCAATGCTCTGTCTCTTCATTTGAAATAGCACAGTGTGTGAACAGTGGTAAACTGCCTTAGAGTATTATCCTTCTGAATCTATCTATACTCCATACTTGCTAAGTCATGCTCCCCTTAGTGGAAGAGGGATATTAATATAACAAATCTATGGTACTCCCATTCCACAACAAATTCCTGGAGGTGCTACCCAAAGCTTCCTCCCTATTCCCAAAGTAATGTTATGCACATGAATAAAACAGATTTTAGGTGTAGAGCTGTTGAAGAAATGACTGGCCACTTTGTAATCACAGTGAGCTAAAGTCATCCTAGACGTAAACTGAAATCAGTGAAATTGTATCAGGGATTAATTTGGCCCCACTCATTCATTAATGGCAAAATTCACTCCAGTGTGAAGGGCCCTCTGAGCCTCTTAATACTTCATAGCCTTACTGCAGGTTTTGGGTGGGGTGATGCAGTGGGGGGGTCCATGGTGGCCTGCACCAGAAGTGTGGAGAGAGGCTGGTAGCTAGAGCTAAGGTTGGGGCTGGTGGTTTGCCACAGGTAAGCTTGAGGGGAAAGGCTGTTAGGTAAACCCAGATTAGGTTTAGAGCTGTGGATGTCTGGCCACCCCAAATTTGTGAGTTAGTTGGGGTTGGTTTGTTTCCCCACACTAGAGTCAGAGTTTGGAACAGTTAGTCGTGTCTTGCTAAGGCTAGGTTTGGAGTGGTATTTGCCCCTGTAAGTTGCCCCACTGAAATTAGAATATATCTTTCTTTTAAAAAGTACTCCAAAACACTTATAAACTATCATGTGCTTCTTTTAGAAAATATACTTTCAAAGTGACGTTTTTAATTACAAAATACTGATTCTTCAGAGCGTTACAAACACATTTCTGCTGTTCAACTTGTGATTTAGTCAATTTTAAAAAGTTTGTTTTAAAATAGTTTCAGATATTGCACCTGTCCCTCAGTCTCCTTGCCCATTTTTGTGGCTTTAATATATTTTTTTCATATTTTATAAAATGTTTCCCACCTCCTACCCCCCACGCCATGTGCTCTGTGAAAGAATCACACAGACTGGTGAAAATAACAGACAAAATAATTTACAAAGCAATTATACTCAATGTGCTGCCAAATGCATAAAGTCACTAGGAGCTGAGAACAGTCCCCACCGCGTGGGTTAAAGTCCAAAGGAAATAACAGGGAAACAACCCAACAGAGAATGTTGTTTTCTCTAATCTCTTAATTTTTACTTGAAACAATAGGAGGTTAAAAAATATTGAGACAGAAGTGTGATTGAATTAGCTGTACCCTTTTATTTTTGTTTATTATCATACATAAAATCCCATGAAAATCACAGTATAAAATGTAATTCTTATTTGCTCTTTAGGTTAGTACTCCAGCTGCTGCAACCATTGCCTAATAATGTGGCAATAAACAGCCATTCCCTTTTTCATCTATTTTCTATGTAGATAAAGGTAAAAGTTATTACCCAGCATGGTATTAATACTTTTTCATTCTAACTGTGCTATTTTCCCATAATAGCCAAGGTTAAATCTGCTTTTATACCCTCTGCTTTGCTTTGGTGGGTTTCAAAATTAGTCATTATCTTCATCCCAAGAGTTTAAATTCTTCTTCAAATGCTAGTCCATATGCATATTCCACAGCTGGGGTGTGTTGGCCTGGTGTGCAGGCATTGGAGAATTTTCTGGTCAACAGTACCCACTGGGGTGGCAAATGCACCTTTCATCTCCTCATGCATTCTGTGAGGGTCCATGGGTGATGCTGCCAAGCCACAGCTAGTTCCTTCTCTACCACCCACGGGTACATTTTGGAGCAACTCTCTTCAGATTTTCCTCCAATTTGGCTTCTAGTTAGTTAGCCTTGTTATTTTAGTCAGATAGGTGCCGGTGAACACAGCAGGAAGAGGGACCCTTCTCCATGGTTGCAGGTAGTACAAGCACCATGGCCAACCACGGCAAGTACTTGGGCTTGTCCTGAGAGGCGGTTATGCTGCTGAATGACAGACAAATAAGTTGTCAGTTTTGCCTTGGCAAGGGGCATGCACTAGAGTGCTATGAAATCTGCAGGTCCTTCTTGAAGCAGACCTAGCACTCCAGGGAGGCACGACAGAGAGTTTTCCTCATGAAGCAGGCGATAAGGGCAAACTCTCGCCCTGGATTCCAGGCATCTAGGCCTGCGGGGGACATCGATCATTGAAATTGACCCTAGCATTAACTTCTCTAAAAGGTACAGTGGTAGGTTGAACTCGGAGGGCGAGCTTTTGAAGGAGGAGAGACAGAGATCTCCCTCCCATGCTCCAACTTCAAAGCCACATAAAATTACCATGCTGTCAGTTTTAAGGGTGCTCCAAAACTTTGAAAATGTTTGAGCATTGAAGCCAGCACCAGTTGAACAGATCCAGTGAGTCAGAGCTTCTCCCTGTCAGCGGTCCATCTCCTAGGAGTGGACAATGTGAAGGCAAACAGCCTCAGCAGGCACTTCTGTGACAATCATGAGTGGTCAGAACACTACAGGGTGGGTCCTCCAGGACATCTTCCAACAATGCAGGGTCTCTCACTAAGATCTTTTTGCAACGAAGGAGAAAAAATGTCACTACCTCAGCACAGGGGAGGAGGAACAGAAATCCAGGGTCTCTTTCAGAGGCCTTTCTCCTTCCACGGACAGAGAGACTGTTCTATGTGTTCCTTCCCTTTCCCCTGCTCCTCAGGGTACTTTGGAAGGTGGGAGAAGGCAATCCTCATAGCCCCAGCCTGGCTGAGACAGATATTGGATTTCTGCAACTTCTCCATAGCCCTACCAATCACTCTTCCCCTGATTCCCAGCCTCCTGGGATGTGGCAGGGTGGTTTTGTGGAACAAACAAGGAAAAAAAGGGCACATGCTCTACCACAGTGAGTATTGCTGACTAGAAAATTGTCATATGCATGCACACTGGATTTGCATTCACCCACTGTGGAATATGTCAGACTACACATCTCAAAGAACATCAGTTACTGTAAAGGTAAGTAACCTCCCTTTCTGCAGAGATATATTCTATTGAAAATTATAATAATGCGGATAGGTCCATTTCTGAGCTTCTTGTGCATATAGAACTCTCATGGAGTTCCAGTGATTTCCTTAATAGTAGCATTAAAAAGGAATTTTGGATGCTAAAATATAACTGACAAATTTTAGAGAATGGGCCAGAATCAAAGTGCTACATCTGAAACTTTGGAGAACTTCAGTTCAGGATCTGAACTTTGAAGCATGAGCTCATCTCTTATTTCTTTCTAGTGTTGATAGACTTAGGTTATGTCTATATTTACAGTGCTGCATCAGCGCAGCTGTATTGGTACAGTTGTGCTGCTGCAGCATGCCTGGTGAAGACGCTCTATACTAACAGAAGAGAGCTCTTTCGTTGGCATAAAAAAAACCACCTCATAAGCGGCATAAGCTTCTCCTGCTGATATAACGCTTTGCACACGAACACTTATGTTGTAACTTACATCGCTCGCGGTGGAATATACACACCAGTGAGCAACATAAGTTTTGCTGACATAGGCTGTAGTGTAGACATAGCCCTAATCTACAGGGCCAGCTCCAGGTTTTCTGCCGCCTAAAGTGGTCAAAAAAAAAAAGCCACGGCAGCGCAATCACGCCACTCCACTCCATGGCAGGTCCTTCGTTCCAACAGGGACTGAGGGACCTGCCGCCGAATTGCCGCCAAAGACCCAGACATGCCACCCCAGTAGCAGCTGGAGTGCCGCCCCTTGATATTGGGCCCCCCAAGTACCTGCTTCCTTAACTGGTGCCTGGAGCCGGCCCTGTTAATCTAGTCAACTTTTTAGTACAAAAATATCTCTACAAAAGTAAACAAGGCTTTATTTTTTAGATTTATTATTTCTTTACAAGCTTTTACATTTTGTTTTTGTAGAATGCCAGATTCACCTGGTGAAGTTCCCGAATATCCTTTGTTTGTTTCAGTCATTGATTGGCTAGATTCAATAAAAATGGGTCAGTATAAAAATAACTTCATGGCAGCGGGTTTCACAACTTTGGAAGTGGTTTCAAGAATGAGTATTGAGTAAGTATGTAAACTATTATCGGTACACTGGGTAAACTGCAGTTGCTCAGATTAACAGTGATAGAGCCTAAGTCCTAAGATGTATGGAACAAAAGTATATTTTCACTTTGCTAGTACAGTTAATAAAAGGAAAAACAGACTTTCAACCAAAATATGGCAAGGAAGATGATGTGGTGATTAAGAGACTCAGTAGACCTGGTTTCAATTCCTCACTCTGCCACATAATTTTTGTGTGCCCACATGAAATCAGTGGGACTATTTGTATGCAAAAGTGTGTTGTTGGATAGGGGGCTTGAACTGCTCCCATTGAACCAATGGTAAAATGTACTTTGCTGTAAACAAGATCAGGTCCAGGCTGTGTACACTAATCATATATTTTCTGTGTTGTGTGCAGTCCCAAGCACACTATTGGAACTCAGTTCTTGATCCTGCTCCATTGAAGTTTTGTTATTGATTTCAATGGGAGGAGGAGCAGTGAATAATAATAACTGTTGCTACTGGTATCTAATTTGACATTTTACCATACATTGTGGCACATTTTGAATGTGAAGGGAGCTATATAATGCTAAATTCTATAATATTGGTTTTCTGAAAGTTGTATTGTACGTTTTTAAAAAAAAATTCTTCTTGTCTCAGAGGATTGGCATGAGCCACATAAATTACTCTTTTGTCCTAAAGTTTAATATTTAGTTCAGCCAATTCAGAGCTTGTCTATTGTGTGGGGTTTTTATCATGTGAAGATTTGTCACCAGATCATAATTAACTTTACTGCAATTTTTAATCCTTAGCATCCACTAGCTCTTTCCATTTGTCATTAAAGGGTCAAATACTGCCCTCCTCATCCACAGATGGTACTCAATGCAGTTAAATTGTTGGGAGGTTCTACAGTGAAGGAGCTGGATGCTTCGTGGTGTTTCCTTTGCATCAGCCTGTTGTAGAAGTAGGTGAGGCAAAGGTGGACTGGGAGATAAGCATGGGCAGAGCTGATGAATTGCTACTGTGCAGATCTACAAATTGTTGGTCTTCTCCCTGCCCCTCCCGCAAGCAGCAGAAGTGCTGCAGCAGGTGCAACAGTGAACATGAAATGGTTCTGCTTGCCTCTGCAGTATGAGTGGGAAGGATGGCTTCCCTCCTCTTACCCTGTGGCGGTCCCTTTTCTCTGCTTGCTTCTCAGGCTTGTGTCTAGGGGCTGGGAGAAGGATTTTGATCTTTAAGGATACAGCAAAAAAACTATGTCCTAGCTATCAGATGTCATTTTTTTCTAAATGGCTGCCTATACAAATAAAGAATAGGTGTCAAGTATCAGAGGGGTAGCTGTGTTAGTCTGGATCTGTAAAAGCAGCAAAGAATCCTGTGGCACCTTATAGACTAAGAGACGTTTTGGAGCATGAGCTTTCGTGGGTGAATACCCACTTCATCAGATGCATGTAGTAGAAATTTCCAGGGGCAGGTATATATATGCAAGCAAGCTAGAGATAACACACAACTATTTCAAATTTGATGACAATATATATCTCCAGATCAGTGGCACCGCTATGGGCACCCGCATGGCCCCACAATATGCCAATATTTTTATGGCTGACCTGGAACAATGCTTCCTCAGCTCTCATCCACTCACCCCGCTTCTCTACCTACGCTACATTGATGATATCTTCATCATCTGGACCCATGGGAAGGAGACTCTGGAAAAATTCCACCACGAATTCAACAGCTTCCACCCCACCATCAACCTCAACCTGGGCCAATGTACACAGGAGGTCCACTTCCTAGACACCACGGTGCAAATAAGTGATGGTCACATTAACACCACCCTATACCGAAAACCTACCAACCGCTATGCCTACCTTCATGCCTCCAGCTTTCATCCCAGGCAAATCACACAATCCATTGTCTACAGCCAAGCACTGAGGTACAACCGCATCTGCTCTAACCCCTCAGACAGAGACCAACACCTACAAAATCTCCACCAAGCATTCTCAAAACTACAATACTCGCACGAGGAAATAAGGAAACAGATCAACAGAGCCAGATGTGTACCCAGAAGCCTCCTACTGCAAGACAAACCCAAGAAAGAAACCAACAGGACTCCACTGGTGATCACATACAGTCCCCAGCTAAAACCCCTCCAACGCATCATCAGGGATCTACAACCCATCCTGGACAATGATCCCGCACTTTCACAGACCTTGGGTGGCAGGCCAGTCCTCGCCCACAGACAACCTGCCAACCTGAAACATATTCTCACCAGTAACTGCACACCGCACCATAGTAACTCTAGCTCAGGAACCAATCCATGCAACAAACCTCGATATCAACTCTGCCCACACATCTACACCAGCGACACCATCTCAGGACCTAACCAGATCAGCCACACCATCACCGGTTCATTCACCTGCACGTCCACCAAAGTAATATACGCCATCATATGTCAGCAATGCCCCTCTGCTATGTACATTGGCCAAACTGGACAGTCTCTACGGAAAAGGATAAATGGACACAAATCAGATATTAGGAATGGCAATATACAAAAACCTGTAGGAGAACACTTCAACCTCCCTGGCCACACTATAGCAGATCTTAAGGTGGCCATCCTGCAGCAAAAAAACTTCAGGACCAGACTTCAAAGAGAAACTGCTGAGCTTCAGTTCATCTGCAAATTTGATATCATCAGCTCAAGATTAAACAAAGACTGTGAATGGCTTTGCCAACTACAAAACCAGTTTCTCCTCCCTTGGTTTTCACACCTCAACTGCTAGAACAGGGCCTCATCCTCCCTGATTGAACTAACCTCGTTATCTCTAGCTTGCTTGCATATATATACCTGCCCCTGGAAATTTCCACTACATGCATCTGACAAAGTGGGTATTCACCCACGAAAGCTCATGCTCCAAAATATCTGTTAGTCTATACAGTGCCACAGGATTCTTTGCTGCTTTTAAAGAATAGGTAGGTGCGCCTTTGAAAGCCTGCAAAATTCAGGCATTTTTGCATATTCAAATCAAGACATTGAATAGTTCTGATAAAGAACTACATTAGGTGCTGAATAATATGTGAAAGCAATCAGAATCAGATGAACTTTAACCTTTCTTTATCTTACAGTGACATTAGGAGAATTGGAGTTGTACTCATTGGACACCAGAGACGAATAGTGAGCAGTTTACAGACTTTGCGATTGCACATGATGCACATACAGGAGAAAGGATTTAATGTATGAAAGTACTAGAAGCAACTTTGTTTTGTGCCTCAGCATTTCTAAAATGGAAGATATTCTCATTCCTCCCAACTTCAAGAACTGCAGTCTCCTGTTCAGACTATAAACACATACTTTTATGTTAATGCTTCCAATGTGGAATTTTTAATCACACTGCATAGTTCCTCCGTCAGTTACCTGCCAATACAATCCTGGCGCACTGCAAAACTGTTGCTACACACTGGTGAATAATTCAGCATGGATATGTAACTTTGTATAACAGTATCTGGGAAACTTTCATGGACTTCTTTGAAAGTAATAGCCTATTTGGCCTGATGTGGCTTCCTTATTGATGTATTTAGAGTTTGATGGTAGATCAAAAAGTAATTGACTTTTTTCATGTTTTGTGATCATGTAGCTTCCAATATCAAATGTGCAATCAGAAAAAAAA
Source organism: Gopherus evgoodei (assembly GCF_007399415.2). NCBI lineage: Eukaryota > Metazoa > Chordata > Testudines > Testudinidae > Gopherus > Gopherus evgoodei. Next base: position 191,393,339 of record NC_044322.1, on the reverse strand, counting down.
GTTTGACATAAATATTTATTTTATCTCTTAACTAAATCCAAATATATGGGTCATATTGTTACCTTAACTTTGTAATAGTTTAAATGCTGGTAAGCTGGTGCCTGAAAATGTTAGAATTCTTTGCAGAAATGACAAGTGATTTCGTATAGTGAATTCTAGTTATGTGTGACTAACTGGGGTGCGGATTAGAAAGAACTGAACTTTAAATCTTCCTGAGCCCTGGGTTTAAATTTATTTGTATAAGCATTTGACATTACATTATCCTTTATAGAGTTGGTTGCAAAATTGGTTCTTCAGTAGAATTTTTCATCTTTTTTTATACTAAATATCTGCCTCTACCACATGGTGAATAACCCTTGGAAAGGCTGTTGTAACAATTCTAAAGCCACACAGAATATTCAGTTGTCAGCTATACTGCACACTGCAGTCACATAGACTTTACAGAGCTTTCTGCTCCAAAATCACAGGCCTCTACCTCTACAACTAATGGAGAATCTCCATTAGGTTAGTAGTTTTAGGGCTTATATAACTTCTGTGGGCTAGCTATTAGAAGGATGATGAGATCCTCATACTTGAGCAGGTCTGCCATACCATCCACAAGAGATCAGTGGAACACAAACAAACTAATCACTACTGTAAGTTACGCTATGTAAGAGTGCTGCATTAGTTACTACATTATATGTAGGCAGAGAGAAAGGCCTAGGACAGCAGTGTAATAATATGTTGCCTTGAGTTTACTTTTATATGTTTGCTGTTAGAAGTAAAAAGCAGACTATGATGAAATGGAGTTCTAGTTATTAACTAGCTGGTCTTCATTTAGTATAAATGCCTAACTGACATCTAAGATAATTCTCTTTAAAACTAGAACTCTTTTTAATAGCCATATTTACATGCAAGGAAATGGATGCAAAGGCCGAACATAATATTTGTACCTCTATAAGACTTAAAGCTTTCATGCTCTATTCAGATGACTTACATAGATATACTGGGCTACATTTTCAAAACTTCCATGAGATATGCGCTACTGTGAACCATGAAATGGGCGCATGTCTGCATGCTCTGAAAGCCACGCACATTTTTACATGCATGTCACATGTAAACTGTGTGCAGATGTTTGTGTTAATTTGTATACCATTTTTAAATTTATGTGGAGCTACAATATACTTGAGCATTATTAATTTTCAGTTAAAAAGAGCATTTGGGGTGATCAGTAAAATGTATATGTATTACAAAATGAATTAACAAGACTAAGTAATCATCATGCTATTTATTGCTTAATTTGCAGCTTAAAAAGCATACTTCCTGACACTGAGGGAAAGCTGCTGTTATATATGGAAGGCAGAGAAGGAAGAGCAGGAGAAGATTCAGAAAGGTTTATCCTTCTAACCATTTTCACAGAGTAAGACACACTGGCTCTGATTCACTGCTGTTACTCCACTTTTATGCTGGTGTGACTCCACTGATTTCAACAGAGTAATGGTGGTGAATCAAGTGCATTTTTTTTTGTTTTGTTTTTCTAAAGTTCTAACAGAGAAATAGATTTCCTAAAGCTATAGATTCACTAGTATCCTTGAATGCTAATTTGCTGAATATATTTCAAGAACTTAGACCCCAGTCCCACAAGCACATACAAGAGTAAATTTGTGCACACGAGAAGTCCCAATGAACTGGACAGGACTCACATGTGTGAGACTGTTTCCAGGATCAAGGGCCTTTAATAGAACAAACTAGCTGTAGTTCTTCTCTGTAAGGCGCTCTCCTGTAAATTTCTGCCCAAATTCCACATTTAATTTTTTGTTAAGAAGGGTTCTCTTATGGAACAAAAATCATACCATTTTTTCCATGTTGTAAGACTTTTTTAAAAAATAAGAACTTCAGATTCAAATCTAAAAGTTGATTTTCGTTTACTGTTTTGCTTTCCCTTTTGCCTGTCATTGCTTCCATTTCCCTCAAGGTGCCATTTGGGGAAGAGATCTTTGCAAGCAGCTTTTTAAATATGTATTGAGGAATGGGAGTCAAGTACTTGTTAAGAGGTACTCAAAAATTACTCAAAATTAATCTAAACCATGTGGGTGTGTTCTTGCGCTCATATGTATGTTTGTTTATTTTTGCAAATGTGGATGCAAAGCTGCATGTTACATATACATTAATCTGGATATGTCTCATTGAAATTAATTTCCAGATTTATCACACTTTTGAAAATATATTTTCAATAGAACAAATATAATAACAATATTAAAACATTTATTAATTAAATCTATTTTTATAAAAACAAGAGTTTAAGTAACCAGGGAAGGAGTGACAGAGGATTCTTTTGCTGATGACATTTGTTTAAGACAAAAAACAACCTAATCATCATCTCCTAGAGTTTGTGGGTTTCTATGGATGGTTGTTGTTGTTGTGCTGCATAACTCTTTCTTAATAATGATCTTGATCAAACTTACATTTCTCCAGCTTTAGAAACTGCATTTTTACTCTTGCTTGAACATGATGCCCACTCCACTGTTTCAACATACGAAAGAAATGCAATGAGGTTTGAGATTTTTTAATATGCTGGTGTTGTCTTTTCAAATGTGTACATTTCTGTGCAGGCTACAAATGTATGCACAATGTTACCAACAGCTTCCACTAAAACGGAAGATTGTTTCTCCAGATGAAAATTAGCTGCTCTTAGCGGATGCAGTTAGCATTCAAACTGATTTACTAGGCTACTCTTAAAAATCTAGCTCTCAGTGCCCACCATTCAGTAACCAAAAGTGTTTGTTGAAAATGCACAGAATAAAGGGAGCATGAGAGAGGCAAATACAAAAAATTATATTAAAATATGGGCATAGGAAAATGTACTGATATAGTAATTTACAGGTGAAGTCTCCACATACATTCTCAATGATTTTGTTGTTGTTCATCTAGAATGAAATACATCCATCTGTTATTGGCCTCCATGGGTTCTTTGCACCATTTAAGCTTTCAAAATAGGGCTCAAGTGATACTTATGTAGTGAACAGCTCTCGTGCTGGCCCTCTGCAAAAAGATTAATTTCATCCCTAGTCCATAGTACTGATGATAGTTTACTTGAAATGAGATAACTACAGAAACCCAGGTCTGTAATATATTCTGTCCCTGAGATATTTGCACACAACTGGTAGCGTGCGAGTCATTATGAAGACGTGAGTTTCTTATGAGATAAAAGGAAAGGAATTTAGGAGAAATGGGTTTAAATTTGCCCAAATGAACAAGTTGCCTCTATTATGTTTTCCTTCAATGTATGTTATCCATGATCAGTAGCAGCTCAAATTAGGCTTCAGTCATGAATATTATGTTTATTCTAGGCCATCAGCTGGGACTGTATGACAACATATGTACATTTTCAACATAAAATGATCCTTTAATTGAAAATAGATTCAAACATAAATCCAGATGCATGTATTATGATCATATTTGTTGCCTACCCACTCTTCCAAGTTTGTCCTAAACTTTGGTAGACATCTGCTGGACTAATCATCACTTACACAGGTATATTTCAATATATAGCTCATATACTGAAGTATTTTGATGATCTTTAACTTAGAATTTTCTGTTTTCTGTTTCTTTAAATATAATGGACATGTCCGTTAGCTGCACCAAGCTTGTTGTCAGTGCAGCAGGAAAATGGCCCAAATGTGGCTCTATAATAACTTTTAGGTTTCTCCATCCTGGGGCTAGCTGAGGTTGTAACTGGCCCCCAGAACAAGTTAGAGCAAGTACAAGTAACTTCCATTGATTGGAATGGTCCCATAGGGGCCATTCTGGCATTTGAGGGTTGCTCTAGCATAGCACACTCTGGCCAAATACTCTCATGCCTCTAACTCACCTTGGAATATCCTCTGCATGGAGTGGGAGAAAGCAGGTAGCAACTGAGCTGACTACACCTGCTTTATGCTATCAGGAGACTGTCTGCTGCCAGAGAAATCTCCAGATACCCTTTCAGGGCAGTTTTAAGTCCCATTTAAGTCCCTTATAACAGAAACAAAACACTTGCCCAAAAGACATTTTCCATGCATTTGGAATCCACAAATCTCTTCCTCCCTCACATACAATCCTTAGAAAATAATAGTACATGCTGTTCAAGCAAGAATACTGTGGTGGAATATAGGTCCTCAGATTACAGACTAGGCTACACAGAGCACCGTATAGCTATAAAAAGTGTGTGTGTGTGTTATAATAGTTGAGATTTTCAAAGTGGACTACTGAATTTAATTATACAACTCTTGTTAAAAACTAATGGGACTTCTGTGGCTAAATCCTCCAGTCAGCTTTGAAAATTTCAGCCAATGTGTATCGTGTGTATAGTTCCTGGCTTCTTATCTGAAAATGTACATCCCAAAACAAATATATTAAGAAGTGCAGGAGAGTGGCTCTCAAACTATGGAGAGCTGGCTGGTCACATGATACTGGCCCTCCTCCTAATTCCAGTCACTAAATCACATTAAAAACATTGAACACTGTCCCGATGATACTTTTCCATGTGAATAATTGCTGTTGTTCCTGTAGGGATTTCAAGAGATCATGAATGGTAGGGGAGGTGCTCTTGAGCCAATCTCTTGATTAAGATGTGGTCCATATTGTAAAATAAAGGTTGAGATCTCCTGGTGTAGTAGCCCAAGATGCTTATACAGTATAAATTATTCTCTTATAGGATTTCATCCTCCCATCCCCAGATAATTTAAGGGAAAGTCTCAAGGCAATGGGACTTTCCAGATTTTTTAAACAAGAAGTATTCAAGTTTAGAAAAGACAATAGGCAGAAGCTTATTATGGAGATAACATTTGGTTTAAAATAAATAGTAAGCACTATGAGATTATAAATCATATTTTCTTATTTTATTATGCTAAGTCGGGAGGTAGGCAACCTATGGCATGCATGCTGAAGGTGGCACACAAGCTGATTTTCAGTGACACTCACACTGCCCGGGTCCTGACCACCGGTCAGGGCCAGCTCCAGGCACCAGCATTCCAAGCTGGTGCTTGGGGCGGCATTCTGAAAGGGGCGGCAGTCCCTGTGTTTTCGCTCCAAAGCAGCACACCAAATTGCCGCTGCGGACAGCGGGGGCAGTCCGTGTGCCTTTAGGGCGGCAGGCGCGTTTCCGTGGTGGCGGCAATTCGCCAGCAGCTTCTGTGTTCAGCTATCCGCGGTGGCTTCAGCTAAACACAGAAGCTGCCGCCGAATTGCCGCTGCCGGGGAAACACGCCTGCCGCCCTAAGGGCACATGGACTGCCCCGCTGTCCAGCGGCAATTCGGCCGCTTCTTGGGGCAACGAAAACTGTAGATCCGGCCCTGCCACCGGTCCAGGGGGCTCTGCATTTTCATTTAATTTTAAATGAAGCTTCTTAAACATTTTAAAAACCTTATTTACTTTACATACAACAATAGTTTAGTTATATACTATAGACTTATAGAAAGAGACCTTCTAAAAACATTAAAATGTATTACTGGCACATGAAACCTTAAATGAGACTGAATAAATGAATACTCGGCACTCCACTTCTGAAAGGTTGCCGACCCCTGTGCTAAATATGACACCGGTTCATGTCAGAGTATCTCAGTGTGTTTCTTTAAGATGTTCTCTAACAATATCTCTCACTTTTCCCTTATTGCAAGAGATTTTTCAACTGTTCCTCTGTTCCACAGAGACCTCTTCTATTATCCCTGTATAATCAAACGAGAAGCTAAGGATATGGAAAACTTTATATTAAAAAAATCAATCCCAAAATCATTTCAAGCTTTTCTTCTCTGCTATTTTTGCTGTGTTCCTAATTTGTGATCTATGTCCCACATTTAGGCAATGTTAGGTTAGGTGCTATATCTGTATCTCAGAAATGATATATGTACTATACTAAGTTGCTATAGTAGGCCCCAAATCTGCAACATTTAAGCACACATGACTTCAACAGGACTACTCACATGGGTAAAGTTAGGCATAGATTTAAAGAGTTTGCAAGATTGAGGCTTTAATAAGTATGTATAAAGCAACATTAGATAATGTTAATTTTATAGTTTTTCTTTTAACTTCAATAACATATTTTGTTTACCTGAGTAGAGGTTTAATCTATGTGGCATTTTTATAAAATCTTCTGATTATATCTGTCTTTAATATGTTGGAAGATTTTGTTCAGTTCCTGCTATCTTTATTTAGGGAATTCCATTTGTTTCTATAAATATTCTCCTCTTAAATGCACAGCAGGAAGTTAGCTAATTCTCCAAATTTTTTACTAATAAAAAAAATTAATGGATACAACAAGACCTCTTTATTAGTGGTGATTTAGTGAGCTTAGTATATATGAAGTAGAGAAAAGATCAAACCAGAATCCTGGATCCACTCAGACTCCTAAACTTTGGAGTTCAGAACTTCATTTAAATGTAAACTGTATGGTGACTGGGTACTATATAGTATAATTAGCCATATCTGAACCCTGGATCTGAACATCCTCAAAGTTTGGGAAATTCCAAACTGGAATCCAAATTTTGAGATGATGGTTCATTTCTGGTTGTGAATTATGAAGATAGTGTGCTTCAAATCAGCCTAGATGAAAGTAATATTTTCGCAATATTATCACACTAAGATGATCTGATGATCTAGTACGTTGGCTCTTCAGAAATAAAATCAATTTGCTGATTCTCCAGAATCCAGCCTGTGACAATACTAGGCACCATCATTATAGCTTAGAATTTTCAGTAGACAAGATTCTCTTTTGTGAACATAATGTTATAATAATTGGGAATTCTAACTGTTCTGCACTTCTTATAACTAGGTTTTGTGAACAGCCAAAATAACAGTAAAGAGTATAGCTGACCAATGATGACAGCCCTAAAAGCCCACATTTCAGTTCTCTCTAATTCAAATTGAGCTCTTACTGGTTAGTCAAAAGGTGAAAAAGAAAAAAAAAACCCACAAATGTTAATATACTGGATGCTTTGTGCTATATAATTTATAATCACTTTACATGACTGGAAAAGTGATCAGCTGAAGCAGACAACAAACTGTAGTTATTGTTTTAAACTTGTACATTATTATTCATTAAGCAATAACTGCAGGTTCAGTGCTGTAAAACTGCTATACAGTTAACAAGACATTTCCTGCCTTGTGACTCTTTCAGTCTGCTTAATTGAGTGCATTTAAAACCCCACTGGAAAGAATAATGTATTTTAATAGTAGAATCCTGTAATGAGAGTGATTACTGTTACTGATGTAAACAGTGTGACAATTTGAAGTTTGTGGGAGAGTGGGCAAATGTCAATAGGGTCCAATCTTGCTCCTACTGAAGTTAATGGAAGTTTTGTCATGAACTTCAGTGAGAGTAAAATGAGGCTCTAAATAAATTATACAAATAATGATCAGTCCAAACACTATAAATGAGTATTTCCCTCCTCTATTAGCACTGTTCAATAGTTGCTAAAGGCCAAACTTGTATTAGTAACCATGCTCTCTTGTGTTAATAATTCTTTATCGATATTTACTAGACACGGAACTCTGTCACTTAGGCCCTGATCCAAAGCCCATTTCAAACAGTGATAATATGTCAATTGACTGAAATGAGTTCTTGATCAGGCTGTAGAGCTAGGGGGTTGCTGTGGGAAAAGGAAGAAATACCCTACCTGAACAGTGGTGGAGACAGGACACTGAGCATAACCAGTTGTAGCTCAGGAAGTGATGGAGGCTACTTTATGGTTGCTTTCTGCATGACAGAGCTGAGATCTGGTGAGGAGGAAATGCTTTCTATACTCTCTCTCCCCCCACCTCCCGTTCATGTACCTGAAGTGGGCTGCCATAATTTAGCCCATAATAAGTACTGTACTGCATATAGTAGTACATCTAGAAATTCTGTAACTATATCTCCTTAGAAATAATATCCACAAGTTAATTTATGCATTTTAGAAGAAAATCACCCTCAAATAAACAGAACCTACCAACCCAAATCAAATGTTTGTATAGTATTTCTTTATCTTGTTCTATTCTCTCCCTAAGGTGACACACGCCATGATGACCTATGACCTACCCCTCTAAATATTACTCCTTACTGGTACAGTAATTTTCCTCTTTGTAGGAGTTTGTTTCTTCTATGTATTTTAAAGGTATGCTCAAAGATTCCAAAAAAACACCCTTAGTGCACTGTGCCCAAAATAATGTGATAGGTTTAAAATCATTTAGCATAACTTTAACATCAGCTAATGAAGGGTACTGTTACAAATAATGTGAAAATAAAAAATGTTCCTCCTAGGGGTTCTCTTTATTGGATTCCTGATTCAGGTCCATATTTCATTGGAATTGCATGGTTTTGAAAACTCCTAAGGCATACACCTGTCATTCATGGGTAGAACTTACGACAGGATACCTTTTCTACTCCCCCTCCCTCAAAAGAGTAAGTTAAGTTTGAACCAGAACCTTTTCATTTAAAACTACAGATTATTTTAGGGCTGTTCCTTCTTCTACCTTTTACAGCAATGCTTATCATGGAAGCAAAAGACCACTCTGACTGTGGTGGCAACATTTATCCCTGGAATAACTCCAATTAAGTCACCATACTACTGCAGGGATGAATGTGGTCCTGAGTTCTTAGCTAAAGCTTCATTCCTGCTCCTGTGAAGTCAATGTCAAAACCCTCAACTACTTTAGTAGTACAGAATACATGATGGACATTACTACTGTGATTGAAAACCTATAAAACCAGCAAAAATATGGCCTGATTCTGACAGGTGCTTTGCATCTGCAACTCCTATTGACTTCAGTAGGACTGGCAGGCACTGTGCACCTCTGAAAATCATGTGTAGTTTGCAGAAGCACAAAACTGCTTTGCAAATACTCCAATGCAGCAGGAAAAAAAGGTCTTAAAAAGGTCTTGTGATGCTGAAAATCTGGATGTGAGACTACAATTACTAATTGGCAATGGAGTATCTTCTAGTAAAACAACTTTAATTTGGTCAAAGATGGCAAAAATTCTGCTTCTTCTAATTTTGTCTTCAAGATTATTTTTAAAATATGCTATTTCCATTTAGAGAAAATATGCAGAAAACATAGTTGTTCCCCTCAAAAGGTTAGTTTTGATTTTGACATGGAAGATAGCAGTCTTTCTAGTTGTGTTTGGTACTTTTTTTCAGCATAGCCTCCAATTCTGTGTATTAGGCTTTACACATGTATGAATTCAAAAGGGTTTTTAATCTTGTTTTTGCTGTGAAATTAGGTTGTTCACGATTAAATATGACTGCTCATCATAGTTTGCTGTTCTAGCATAGCCATAAAATGTATTGACATATGTGTAAATATAAATATCTATTTGTTGACAGACACTTTAGGCAATATATAAATAGCCATGTCAAAACATCTAAAGTTGCAGTATAATCAGACTTGAAAAATACTTTACAAGTAAACAATGCCCTCTGCACAGATCGTTATCAATATTCTGAAAGCCACCAACTTGTGTTTTGGCATTGCTTCTTTTCTCCTTAGAGATATATTTGACTATTGAGAATTACCTGTATCTAAATCACCTTTCTTCCTATACAAAAGTGACCATTGGGTGTTGTACCTTTAAGTTGTGCCATTCAGCGATTCTGAACATTGAAAAATGTGCCTGTGTAATACTGCAAACAGCAAGTGAGAGCCAACATTTCTGAGAGAGAGAACATTTCATAGCTGGCATAGTTATTTTTCTCTTGGGACTGCCTCACCATTTCAAATTACTTTTCTTCATGTAATATGCCTCCCCCACATGTTCCAAATGCATTTTGGTTTCTCTCAAGTTATAGCAGTGTTGTGGGAATAACTGAAATAAAAAGTTTAAAATACTGAGCTTCAATCCCAAGAAGAATATGGAAACCTACCTACTTTACATGAGAGGTGAAGTAGTTCCTATTTACTTGAAGGTGGTATTATTTTCCTTTTTTTTAAATCTACTATTATGAAGAGATGATGTTCCACGTAAATTTTCATGTGCTGGCAGGCCTACAAATTAATAGTGTAATAGACTGCTCAGCTCTCAAAACTAGGGCATTGTTAAGGTGAATTGCATTACACATGCCATCTATTTGCAGAACAAATATGGGGTTTGGCAAAGCTACCTGCTGAGCAACATAATAAGATTTTTGTACAAAGTACAAGTTACTGATTATTATTGTATTTTATTTTTCTATAATTTCCTAAGAAGCATTATCAGGTCTTACAGATGGGATAAGCCTGTTTATTAAGATATTTATTAGCAAATAAAAGTTATAGTACTAGTGCTTATTTCTGAGTTAATGCCTTTTGTTTTACCTTAACTTGTGCATATGATATATCGTAAAACTTCTCATATGTGACCAAGCAAAAAATCAGTTGCTTATCACAGAGTGTTGTACAGTGTGGATCACATTGCATTCTAATTTTTGGGATGCTCTAGGTGGTCTTTTACAGCAGGAGGGTTCCTAATCAGAGTGGACTCTTATATACATGTCACTGTAGATTCTGTGCTCTGATAAATGTCTTCACAAAATGCACATGCAATTGATTATTTTGTTAAAGGACTATACATACTGGGATAATCCCCAGACTGCAGAAGTCACCAGGATCTCATCCCATATACATAACAGCACTGTCTCCTGCAAAAGAAACACTTTATCTGAATCGGAACACTTTTTAAATTTGTTGTTAAAGCTCTGTAGTTTCATTCAGTCTCCATAAACTGGGTCTGTGAGCATTGGTCTTCACTGAAAAATGCTTACTTGCAACTCCTCTTCTGAAATGGCAGTAGAGACTTGACTTTCCAATTGCACATGGCAGCAGGTTTCTAACGCATATTAGTTATTGTTTTATTATTCACGTATAATTGTACTATGCATTGTACTTTACAACAGGAAAAAAGTGCTAAACAAATACTTAATCCCAGTCCTCAAAAGTTTAAAATCTAAAAGTGTGAGCAGGCTTTTTCTTCATAATGCCTTAAATGCAGTACAAAACTTTTCTCTTATAATCAGACTTATTTCACATGCTGGGTAACTTACATGCTGTTGCCAACTCTTGCAGTTTTGTCACGAGATTCATAATCACTGATGTTTTTCTTAAAGCCTCAGCTTCTTGAGTCAAGTGATTTTGGGAGAATCTCAGCTTTCATAGAAAGAAAGAAATTTTTAGGCACTACTGCAATACACATACAAAATAACACCACTATCCTTCCATTGCTGTGCCTAGCATAATCAATCTACCTCCTTCTAGAACTCTGCCCACCTCTGGTCTATCTACTATGGTGAATAAACTATGGCTCGTGGGCCACATCTGGCCTATGGAACCCTCCTGTCCAGTCCCTGAGCTCCTGACCTGGACCCTCCCCTGCTGTTCCCCCTCCCCCACAGCCTCAGCTCACTGTCCCACTGGCTGTGAACTCTTGACAGGCAGCGCAGCTGCAGAGCCGCAGCCTGACCTGGTACTCTGTGCTGCGGGGTGGGGTGGCGTGGCTGACTCCAGCCAGCCACCAGTGCTCCAGGCAGTGCGGTAAGGGGGCAGGGAGATGGTGGGGTTGAATAGAGGACAGGGGAGTTCAGGGTGGTGGTCAGGGGGTGATGTGAATAGGGGACGGGGCGGTCAGAGGGCAGGGAACAGGGGGGTTGAATGGGGGCAGGAGTCCCAGGGGAGCTGTCAGAAAGGAGAAGAGGGGTTGGATGGGGCAGCAGGGGGTACTTGGCGGGGGGTGGTCAGGGGATCGGGAGGGAGGCAGGGCCGGCTCCAGGCACCAGAAAAGGAAGCAGGTGCTTGGGGCAGCCAATGGAAAGGGGCGGCACATCCAGGTCTTTGATGGCAATTTGGCGGCGGGTCTGTCAGTCCCTCTCGGAGGGAAGAACCTGATGCTGAATTGCTGCCAAAGAATGAAGCGGCGCGGTAGAACTGCCGCCGATTGCAGCTTTATCTCTTTTTTTTTCCCTGCTTCACTGCTTGGGGCTGCAAAAAAACTGGAGCCGGCCCTGGAGGGAGGGATGGATGGGGCAGGAGTCCTGGGGGAGGGAACATTGGGGGAGTCGGATGAAGGCAGAGGCCAGACCACGCCTGGCTGTTTGGGGAGAGACAGCCTCCACTAACCGGCCCTCCATACAATTTCGGAAGCACAATGTGGCCCTCAGGCCAAAAAGTTTGCCCGTGAGATAGGCCCAAAATGGTTTAAGACGTTTCATCCACCATTATGTGCTAGTTTGTCTTCTTGGGAATTTGGGTTACCATCACCACTTCCCCCAGTGCTCCGCTCTCTGTACTACTTTCTCTACTGATGAAACAGTTGAACTAAAAGTTCCTCCTCTTATATTCAAAACCTACTGCTTGCTCCTTCTCCAACCGTAAGCTTCCGTAACAGCTGTGTGTTCCACTGGAACCATGGAAATTTTGACTAGGGAGGTGAAGGTGAGTGTAGGAGAGAACTTTCACAGGTGCCTGCTTTGGACTTTGGAATTCACTCACATAAAAGATTAAAAATGACCATAACCTTTGCCATGTTCAGAAACAATGAAAAACTTGTATCATTGATTTCCCTTTCCCTTAGTAATGGCTGAATACTCACACCACATCCATTTTTCCTGCAAGCCAGGAAAGGGGAGAGAGAGAACACCTGCCCTGTTTTTAAATATCTGAAATGTGCCAATATTACAGCTCTATCTGAGCAGCTAGATTTATAGCTTTGTTGATCTTCAATTTAGCCTCTCTGTGTGAGAGCGGGTAAATCACGTAATCTCTCTGGACCTCAGTTTCCACAATAATGATAGCCCTAAAGTGGAATATTCACAGGCAGATTGTGAAACTCCTCCCAGTCAAGAGTTGGTTCAGATCTGAGTTTTGGGGGGCATTTTGGTGAGTGGAGGTGAGGAAGGGATTGGGAAGGGCTGTCTCCAGTTACATCACTTCAGAAGAAGTCTGGAGACGGGGCTGGAGAAGCTGGCTTTCCTGGTGCCTGTGTCCGAAGTTGGGCAAGGTGTGGAGGACATAATGGAGCATTCAGACCTCTAAAAAAGTCTGGCGCGGGGGGCAAACCTAGGCTGGGGGGAGAGGAACTGTCCTCCTTTCCGCATGCCTGTCTCGCCTGCAAAAAGTGGACGATGAGCCTGACACCGGCAGCAGCACATGTAGCCCCTGGCCGGAGCCGCTGCGCGACTCCGAACCTACAGGTCCCGCCACTCAGCGGAGGGGGCGGGGCTAGCGCCGGAGGGGACGGGGTTTACGTACGGCGGACTGGGGGAAGGGCGGGGTCCCGTCAGGACTGCGCGCTCGCGGCGGCGTGGTCACCTAGGTAACAACGCAGGCGGTGATTGTTGGGGCCGGGGCCAGCGAGCGGCGGCGGGTCTCGGCGCGCGGTGAGTGCGAGGCGCTGACGGGGTGAGACGCGATCGAGCTCCCGGCCCGGGGGCGGGGGCAGGAGGCTGCTGGGCGCGGCCTGGGGTGGGGGCGGCGGTATCCCTGTCCCTCCGCCCGGCGCGCGAGTTGCAGCGGGTCCCGCGCCGCTTGTTGCGGGGTCGGTGCCCCCGCGTGATGCTGGGTCCCCTTGCGGGAACAGGGGGGTCCTGCCCCGTGCACTGAGCTGCGCCGGTCCCTGCGCGGGGCGGGGGCCTTCCCCTGTCCGGGTGCCCCTGCCGCAGGGTCTGGCCTGGCTCAGAGCACCCCGGGCCCCTGAGCCAGCAGCTCCTCAGTAGTGTGTTTTCTGCTCATTAGCCAATGTCTGACCCTTAGCGCCTGTCCCCCGCTTATTCACGGCAGGGTGCAGCTCCGCTTCCTCCCTCCCCCGCCAGAATGATTAATCCCCTGGTTTGGTTTTCCTTGGCACGGTGGTACCTGGGCTTCACAAACGCTAGAGATGTTAGTTTATAGACTCAAACTTTAAAGCCTGGCCGGACATCATCTAGTCCAGGGGTCAGGAACCTTTCAGAAGTGGTGTGCCAAGTCTTCATTTATTCACTCTAATTTAAGGTTTTGCTTGCTGGTCATACATTTTAACGTTTTTAGAAGGTCTCTTTCTACAAGTCTATAATATATAACTGAACTATTGTTGTATGTAAAGTAAATAAGGTTTTTAACATGTTTAAGAAGCTTCCTTTAAAATTAAACTAAAATGCAGAGCCCCTGGACCAGTGGCCAGGACCCAGGTAGTGAGTGTGCCATTGAAAATCAGCTTGTGTGCTGCCTTCAGCATACGTGCCACAGGTTGCCTACCCCTGATCTAGTCTGACCTCTTGTACATTGTAGGCCACAAAATCTAGCCACCCACTCCTGTAATAAACCCACAACCTCTGGCTGAGTTACTGAAGGCATCAAATCATGATTTGCAATCTTCAGGTTAGTGACTCCACCATTTACACTAGTTTAAACCTGCAAGTGACCCCTGCTGCAGAGAAAGGAGATCCACCCCCCGGGCCACAGCTCTTTGCCAGTCTGACTCAAGGGAAAATTTGTTCCTGACTCCCAAATACAGCAGTCAGTTGGACCCTGAGTGTGTGGGCATAACGCACCAACCAAACACCTGGGAAAAAATGCTTTATAGTAACTCAGAACTCTCCTCATCTAGTGTCCTGTCTCCAGCTGTTGAAGATATTTGCTGCTGGCAGTTGCTGATCAGCTATGTGGCATTGTAGGCAGTCTCATCATACCATACATAGATGCCAACTCTGTGAGTGCTCTGGGGATGGAGCACCGACAGGAAAAAATTAGCGAGTGCTCTGCACCCACTGGCAGCCAACTTCCCCTCTCCTTGCCGTGTCCCCCTCCCCCCCGAGCATGCTGTATCCCCGCTCCTCCCACTTCTTCCCAGTGCTTCCCACCTGCCGCCATACAGTGGCACTTAGGACTTTCTGGGAGGGAGGGAGGGAGGGAGGAGGAAGAGCGGGGATGCCATGCACTCAGGAGAGAAATCAGAGAAGGGGCAGGGCAGGAGTGGGAACTTGGGGGAAGGGGACAGGGCTGGGGTGAGAAAAGGTAAGATGCGGCGGGGACTTTGGGGAAGGGGTGGAATGGGGGTAGGATGGTACAGGAGCAGGAAGAGATCGGGGGATGGGGTTGAGCAGCCTCCGGGCAGAAGGGAAGGTGGTGCCTATGATACCATACCCTCCCTAAACTTATCAGGCTCAGTTTTGAAGCCAGTTAAGATTTTTGCCCCCAGTACCGCCTTTGGAAGTCTATTTCAGAACCTCACTCCTCAGGTGTTTAGAAGCCTTCCTCTAATTCCATATTTAAACTTGGTGGTGGCCAGTTTATAGCCATTTGTTCTTGTGTCAACATTGGTTCTTAACTAAAAAATTCCTCTCCTGCACTGGTATTTGTTTCTCTGATGTTGTTATAGAGAGCAATTCTACTTCCCCTCAGCCTTCTTTTAATTAGACTAAACAAGCCAAGCTCTTTCAGTTTCTCCTCATATGGTATGTTTTCCATTCCTCTGATCATCCTAGTAGCCCTTCCAGTTTGAATCATTTTTCTTAAGCATGGGAGACCAGAATTGCACACAATATTCGAGATACTATACCATTGAACACGGCACTGGTGAGACCTGAACGAGCAGATGATGGTATCCCCTTTTTAACAGATGGGAACCTGAGACAGAGATGTTAATATCCAAGATATCCGCTAATTTGGGGTGACCAATATGATGTGCTTATGGCCTGGTTTTTTGGAGTACTTAATATTATATAGCATCTTATCTATTCAAGCAGAGCTCCAGCTGACATCAGTTGTAGCTGTGTTTGCTCAGAATTCTGCAAATAGCCCACTGGGTTGTAAGTTGGACACCCTGAAAATGAGGAACACAGAATTAGTGACCACTTGAAGTTTGGTTTCAGCAACTTGCCCTGCATCACATAGTAAATCTGGCGATGGCAGTTCTCCAGGGCAGCATTCAACTGTCTTAACCATCGTTTCTCTTCCTGTAATTATAATCTCCTACCTTATTCAGTACACACCTTCCAGCTTCTGCAACAAATGAGATGGGTTCTACAGACAGCAGTCTCCTTTACTACACAATCCTCATTCATTCCCCATGCACTGAATGAGGCTGGAAAAAAATAGTATCTGACCTTGTGATTCAAGACTGTATCATAAGTCATTAGGGGCCAAACTAAGGTTGGTCAACTTTAGTTTTGGCATTTTTTAATTTTTGAGTGCCTAACTTTATAACCTCAATTTTCTTGTAATGTCATTCTTTATATATAATTTCCTATCTTTTTAAAAGAGCAAACTAAAAAAAAAACACCACATTCCATCATGTAAAATCATTGACACCCATGTGGTTCATCAGCAGTGTTTGGACCTTTAGCTCCACCCGTGCCACTTGAGCTTTCAGACTGAGAGTAACAGAGTTATCATTGTGGGCCAGCCTGTGGGTTTCATAGCTCTTTGCTAATTGCAGAAGAAACTTAAGACTTGGGATCCTGGGTTCTAGTTCAGTTTCTGAGAAGAATATTTTCAAATTGTTGCCGAAAACCTTCTGCCTATGTTTTCTCTTCACTCTGAAGCCTGATTCCTGCTGTCCCAGATCCCTGCAGCCTATCCTTCTACCAGTCTCCCCACAATATTTTAAACAATGTTAACATGTTAGTTGTCACATGCTAAACATATCTCATTTCCTCAGGTAGACAAGACTCATAATTTATCACAGTTATGTGACACTGAACTTTAAAATATCCATCACATTTATTTATCTTTCATTTATGGCGCTGTCTACCACATGAAGTAAAAAAACGCTTTAATATTAATCTGTGGGGTTTCCCTGTTCTGAGTTTGCTCTATGGCATTTATTAAGTTAAATTCATTCTTGTCTGTTGGCCTCTGTTCATTCTAGTTCTGTGGCTGAAATTGAGAGTATCATCCTTGATTTTTTTTTCTAATGTTGTTTGCTTGTTATGAATTAGAAGCATTGTTCATATCTTCTGAATGGATTTAAATTCGGTTATAATCCCCTTTTTAATTTTGGTGACCCTAATAAGATATTTGAATAAAACTATATCTTGCATTTCTGTACAACTGGGGTATGCTGCTCCTTAGTGTTATCCAGGGCATTGACAATTATTGATTAGTGGAGTAGGAAGCCAAGAAACAAAGGTGGGAGGGAGGTATCAACAATGTTCTAGCTCCCTTTATAACAGAAAGTGTTATTCACATCTCTTGTAGTTGAGATGGCAGAACTTCCAGTAAAATTCCTTGTTTTCACACACATGACTTTCTGAAAATTTTCATGTTTAGTTTTTTCCTGAAGATTAATTTTACTCTGTCATTTTTCTGTTTTAACTAGGGGGAGGGCATGTTGGAGAGTTAAGGGCAGGTGCCCGGGAGTACATTTTTCTGTGTGTGTTCTTTAATAAAATTACAAACTGTTATTTATGGAATGCTGCTAGAAAAAAATGGCCTCAGTTTGAAACTGGGTAAGTATAAAGATCTCAATGAGGATTGTGTACTTCATGCCCACTTGTTTGCTTTAGTGCAGGGGTGAGCAAACTACGGCCTGCGGGCCACATCTGGCCCAAGGGACCGTCTTGCCCAGCCCCCGAGCTCCTGGCCCGGGAGGCTACACGCCCCCGCCCCCGGTCCCTCCCCTGGAGCCTCATCTTGCATGCTCCACCTCCAGCGCAGTGCTCTGGGTGGTAGGGCTGTTAGCTCCTGGGGCAGTGCAGCTGCAGAGCCCAGCCTGACCCAGTCTCTGTGCTGTGCGGTGGTGGCAGCGTGGCCTGGCTCCAGCCACTGGTGCTCCAGGCAGCGGGATAAGGGGGCAGGAAGCAGGGGGTGTTGGATAGAGGGCAGGGGAGTTCAGGGTGGTGGTCAGGGGGTGGGGATGTGGATGATAGTTGGGAGGAAACAGGGTTGAATGGGGACAGGGGTCCTGGGGGGCAATCAGGAAGGAGGGGGGTTTGGTTGGGGCGGCAGGGGGCAGTCAGGGGACAAGGAGAAGGGGTGGCTGGATAGAGCAGGGATCCCAGGGTTGGAATGAGAGGAGGGGTTGGATGGGGTGCTGGGAGTCTGGGGGCAGTCAGGGGACAGGGGTGTGTGGATGGGGCAGTGGTCCCAGAAGGGCTGTCAGGGAATGGGGGGGGTTAGATGGGGTAGGAGTCCGGTGTGAGGGGGGCAGATACAAGGTAGGGGCCAGGCCACAACCACCTCCTCTAACCGGCCCTCCATACAATTTATGAAACCAGATGCGGCCCTCAGGCCAAAAAGTTTGCCCGCCCCTGCTTTAGTGGGATAGAAAATAAAGTTTTAAGCAATTCAGAAATTGTTTGAGAATATGCTCATCTTGTATCTCAGACTTTTGCAGTCTTCTGAAGCCCCTCTCTTCTTTGTGTCATCACTCTGCGTGTTTCCTGCCTACATGGATCAGTAGGCTTAAGCAAGGATATGGGATCTGCTTCTAAGACATTGCTAGTGTCTCCCTTCCTCATGGCTTGGGCTGTCGTGTTTCACTGCCAGCACCATCAAGTTCCCCCACCTATTGAGGTAGATGGGTGTAATTTCTAGGCCACTGCTAGGACTCTTTCCATGAATTAGCCTAAGTGCTTTATTGAAACCCGTGTATGTGTGCGCGTGCACACACACAATGCTGTCTTTCAAACAAACTGACTTAATGTTTAGGGAGGAAAAATAATAAGGACAAAAAGTACTAGCTTCCTAAATTTTGGGCACTAACAGCATTTTTTTCTTTGTCCTACGTATCTTTCAAATGCTTGACTTTCTTAAAACAGCAACTTTTTTTCTTTCTCCATTGGTGAAGTTAAAACCTTTGTTAACCCAGCCTTGCAGAAACCTGTCTGCTGCTGCTGTAAAGGCTGCCACCCAGTCCCCACTGTTGGCATTTAAATAATCCTAATCTCATTTTAGAAGTTTATACCTTTATATTAAGCAATGACACTGTTATGCTGTTAAATGATAATATTTATAATAAAATAGCTGTTGCCACAATAGAGCGGCCTTGGTGAAATCACTTTAAAAAAATAAATAAATAAAAGTTAAGACGTGAAGTTCCCAACAGCAATGTTAATTGAGCAGCATTACACATATGTAGTATATTCTGTTCCTGTGTTTTCTTGTTGAATTTGTTCTTTGATTAATATTCATATTGATATACTTGACCATTAAATATGCCTGATGTGTGTAATGTGAACGAGTTAATGTTGATGTTGAAAACTTGACTTTTCATGCTCTTAAAAAAATAAACATAACATATAACTTCCGTGTCACATTAAGATCACTATTGTAGGTTTTAGTAAAGGTACGTTTTCAGTTTTCTAGAACATCAGCTCAAAAGGGAAGTGTGTACCTTTATAGCATTTATGTGCTTTGTTCATTCTATCAACATTGGAATGACTCTGTTTTATCATCAGACTATCACAAGTGACCAATCTGCTAAAAGAGAAAAAAGAATGTACTTTGTCATTGTACTTTACTATAGAATTTTCAACAAAGCATCTTTTTTCTTTGGCTACTCTTTCAGAATACTGGCAAATCTCTTGTGCAGACAACAAAATGACATGTTTTGGAGAACAGTATTCTTGTCGGGTTCGTTTTGGCAAAGTACAAGCTTTACGTTTGTATCCAGAAATGTAAAAAGCTTTTATTGTACCAAACAGAATCAAGAAGTGCTAGAAGAAAAATGAAAATTAACCAGTTATGGCATTTCATTGACAAACACCTATTTGTATAGGAAATACTACCAATAGCAAATAACTTAAACTACTTCGGTAGCAACTTAATCAAGCCATATGCTGCTGAACATATAGCTACACAATATATTAGTAGAATTCCCAAAGTAGAGTGTTTCAGACACAGTACATAATAGAAATTATAAATCTGTTCTAAGTAGACTTTCTGCTACAGCCACTTCTTCCCACACGTACTTTAAGCTAATGTGGTGGGTAAAATAACTGTAATTTCTTTTAAATGTGTTTAGAATTTAATAGTTAAATGTTCAGTCTTGGTTTTCATATTGTAAGGGGTTGTTGAGCTAATGGGATTGAATAGTCTTTATCAGCTTTCCTTTCCTCCTTCTCCCAGACTCCAGGAAGTTTCTTGGTAATCTAAATTCACCAACAGTGTCTGGAACTGAGCTGTATATAGTTCTGTTCTCTATATAGGGTGGAAATTTATTTTCCTCCTGAAAATTCTTTTGGCATTATGTATGTTTTGTTAGAGTGCCACAGAAGTTCAATGTCAATTATCATATGTTGAAATTATTCCCTGATTATAGCTTTCAAGGACTGCCAGTTCTTAATTTTTCTATATGCAGTATGTCCAAGCAGATGCTGTAAGAGAATTCACAACATAATCTCCTTTTAGTCCCCTACTGCTGAACAAAGATAGTTTCTGGGCCTAAGTAACAATTTGGCTTCCTTCTGACAAGTAGCAGTGTGTTATGTTATCTGGCTACATCTCTGACTAATCCGTCATAATCAGTTTCTGTTTACACTTAATTATTTCCTAATGTACAGTTCTTAATACCATCATAAATAACTCATTTCAGTTATAGTTTCAGTTAATCATACTTTATTTACAGTTTTGATTTCAATAACCTTACAGCAGGTGTGTGAAAAAGCAAATGTTGTTTTGCAAAATTACAGCATGAAGATTTTATTATATAAATCGGGGTAGGCAACCTATGGCACGCGTACCAAAGGTGGCATGTGAGCTGATTTTCAGTGGCACTCAGACTGCCCAGGTCCTGGCCACCGGTCCAGGGGGTTCCGCATTTTAATTTAATTTTAAGTGAAGCTTCTTAAACATTTAAAAAACCTTATTTACTTTACATACACTAATAGTTTAGTTTATATATTATAGACTTATAGAAAGAGACCTTCTAAAAACGTTAAAATGTATTACTGACACGCAAAACCTTAAATTAGAGTGAATAAATGAAGACTCGGCATGCCGCTTCTGAAAGGTTGCCCACCCCTGATGTAAATTGTGATGACTGGCTGGACTTCGGATAGTTTAAAATATTATACAAATCTCATTGGTGAAGTTTAGTAAGAGATAATGAAGTGCTACAGTCTTGTTGGTGTTTGTATCGCTAGAACACTTTGACTAATGATTTGTTGGCTAGCAATACTGACAAGGAGATTGGCTACTTATAACACTGTCTATATAAGCACAATCTACTTTTGTGTCAGGCTTCTTCCTAGTAATCAGCTTACACTCTATTTACTTTCTGTATTAACCAAACCTGCCGTGACACTGCTTGTATAGGGTCTTATTCATATTGTCCTGTTAAAAGCCTGAGGACTTCTGACCCACATGCCTACGTACTGTGCTAGACCTCTGGTACCATAACCATTTTAAATAGTGATTTCCTTTTCTGTTCTTCTGCATCACAGGTGGTCTCTGTGCATTGAATCAGAATCATGGGATTGTTTGATAAGCTAGCAGGATGGCTTGGTCTGAAGAAGAAGGAGGTTCATGTTTTGTGCCTTGGGTTGGACAATAGTGGCAAAACAACTATCATTAATAAACTTAAACCTTCAAATGTAAGTAGCCTCAGTTTACTGCTAACTCTCTCTTACCAAATGTTATTGCAAAGTTGATGGAAGAAAAAAGTGAAGGTCTGTTTATAAGCTAAGAAAATATAATGTATAAAAATATAAAAAATAAAACTTCAGTCCATTTGCAAACCTGGCTTTATATATGTGTGTATATACATATTTTTTAAATTGTGTTTCAAAACCAACCACCACCACCTACTAATATGCCTAGTGTCTTCTCAGATCACAGGATAAAGAAGGGTTTATGATGGACAAGATTAAAAGTGGGCTGTAAACTGTTTTTATTTTGAAGAAATAAATATAATTTGAAACGTCAGTTATTTGGGACAAGTAGTTTTACTACAACTAGCTCTTGTCTGTAAACATCATTATTTTTGTCTTAGACTATTAATGATTAAAGATGCTGCTACATAGCTAGGAAATTAAGAGTGAGAATGTAAAACTTTTATGGTGAATTCAGCATTAGTACTTTCCAAATTAATGGACTATGACCATCAGAAGTACTAATCCATTGCTAAAAAGAGAGTGAGTTCACCATCAATTTTTGGTGTAACTGAGTGTGATGAAGGGTACGTATTCCTCTTTGATATGATTTGGCGAGAGAACTGAACGACATTTGGAGTGACTATAGGATTGAAAATTGGAGACTCTTCCCTACCATTTTATTTCCATGCATTCAAGGATTCTGGTGGGTTCTGTGTAGCCTGATGTAACCTTAACTGTACTAAACATAGTTTGTTAATATCCTATTATATATTTAAATGGAGATTGATATCTTAAAGGAGGAGACTTTTTAGCAAAAGCATGTCATATCAGGTTGCAATTTATAAAGATACTGAGAGTCTAATGTTCCTTGCTCCAGTAATTTTGCTTCTGATAAAATGTAATTGGATCTATAAATGTAAACTAAATATCTATGAAATTACTTTTTAGCAAGATGCAAGCAACCACAACCAGCACATTATTATGGTTCTGGCTTTGTTCTTGTCATAACTATAAAGGGAAGGGAACAGCCCTTCTGTGTACAATACTATAAAATCCCTCATGGCCGGAGACATCAAAATCCTTTTTACCTGTAAAGGGTTAAGAAGCTTAGGAAACCTGGCTGACGCGTGACCCAAAAGACCAATAAGGGAATAAGATACTTTCAGATCTTGGTGGGGGGAAGTCTTTTGTTTGTGCTCTTTGTTTTGGGGGTTGTTTGCTCTTGGGACTAAGAGGGAGCAGACATCAATCCAGGCTCTCCAAATCTTTCTGAACCAGTCTCTCATGTTTCAAACTTGTAAGTAACAGCCAGGCAAGGCATGTTAGTCTTGTTTTTGTTTTCTCAACTTGTAAATGTTCCTTTTTGCTGAGAGGATTTTACCTCTGTTTGCTGTAACTTTGAACCTAAGGCTAGAGGGGGGTCCTCTGGGCTCTTTGAATCTGATTACCCTGTAAAGTTATTTTCCATCCTGATTTTACAGAGATGATTTTTACCTTTCTTTCTTTAATTAAAAGCCTTCTTTTTAAGAACCTGATTGATTTTTCCTTGTTTTTAAGATCCAAAGGGATTGGATCTGGACTCACCAGGAATTGGTGGGGGAAAGGAGGAGGGATGGTTAAATTCTCCTTGTGTTAAGATCCAAAGGGTTGGATTGGTGTTCACCAGGAACTCAGTGAAAAAGTCTCTCAAGGCTATCCAGAAAAGGGAGCTAGTACTTGAGAGTAGTGGTAGCGAGACCAGATCTAAGCTGGTAGTTAAGCTTAGAGGTGTTTATGCAGGTCCCCACATCTGTACCCTAAAGTTCAGAGTGGGGGAGGAACCTTGACAGTTCTCAAAAGTGATGACCTTGGGATCTTCTTATAATATGCCTCAAAACAGTGCAGTGTCCAGAGCATGGTTCAAGTCTTGAAGTTAGCACCAAGATATGGCAGTGATGGGCACAATAGAAAACCTAAAATAGATAAGCTAATTATATGAGTAAAGCAAGTAGAAACTATCTCCTCCTGTTTACTTCATCAGTCACATGATGGTAGTTATTTGTGAATGTATTGTAAAGTGAAAATATGCAATAACACTATTGTATTAATTTGTTAAAATGTAACAAACTTCATTAGATCAGAGTCCCTGAAAACTACTAATTCTGATAAATGAATTAGTTCACCTGACAAATTGCTCTGAACTGTCAGCTAATCATCAGAGTACAAAGCCAATGAATATATTTCAGGCTGAGCAGTCACCCTGGAAAGAGAGCTTGAGAGAGGCATTAAAAAACAAACAAAAACCAACTCCCTTTACCGCTTGCCAGCTAGAATTTTGTTCTCCACTGTTTAGTTATAAAATTCAAAGAAGTCATCTGTAATTTCTAGTATAAGATATCCTTGAAGGAAAGTTGTACCTTCTATGTTCAGTGCAGTGTCGTGACCTCTTAATGATGGAAACTGCTGGCCAAACTACTTCTTGTGGTGGTGAAAATAACTTTTTTTTTCATAATGGTTTTAAAGATTAATAAACTAAGCCAGCTTTAGTGTATATGTGGGGGGGGGGAAGCCAGTTGCTTGTAAACATCTTTTTATAAATAAGGTTTTAGAGCCTCTTATTTTCTCAAAAGCTGGACTCTTTGCAGCCTTGTTATTGTTTTTTCTGAAAGATTCTGTCATATTGCACCAACTTTCTAGAAAAGTTGTTCTGGTAACCAGGCTTTTTGTCGACCTGTGGTGCTCTGTTTTGTCCCAACCTTCCCTTCTTTGGTAAACATGGCACTTTCATTGCAGTGCTCTGGTAGTTGACTAAAAACTAGGTCAACATAAGAACCTAAAAATTCAACCTACTGCTTCCCAACGTAAGTAGGTTCCTGCTGTAGCTTGTGATAAAGAATATTGGGACAATATGTCCTCTCTTTCTATTTACTTCTCTTGGGTTGAAACTGTGACCTCCAGAGGGTAAAAATACTTGGCTTCTTTGTACTCTGACCTCATTGGTAACTCTTCAACCCAGAAAGCTATCACTTTCTGTGAAAGTATGTTACTTAGCTCTGGTCAGTATGTAGTCTGTACAGAAACTATAACTTAAAGCAAGGGAATTCAGTATTAAGGCTGAAACATCCTCACTCCTGAGCCTTGGCCATAGGTAATGCAAGGTTTTCATTTTTTTTGCTAGAAAATCCAAAACTTGGATCTTGAGAGAGAAGAAATCGTGGGAAAGTATGTTAACTACCTGCTATGTCCATGCAGAGGTCTTCTGTGTTACTCAAATGTTTCCTGAATATTATATATTGCACCAAAATTTGGGGGAATATAAATAATTTAGAAATAGTAACATTTCAGTAGCTGTGTTTCTAACTTAATGAGTTTGTTGTAAAACATGATTTTTTCCCCTCTTTTTAAGGCTCAAACTCAAGACATAGTTCCAACAATAGGATTCAGTATAGAAAAATTCAAGACATCCAGGTAACACCACTTTTGTGTACACAGAATTAGTCTTTCTCTTTCAATGTAATGTAATGATGTGTGGTGATGTAATGAAGTGTCATTTGAGTCACTCATGTTGCTGTATCATGATATGTTGTATGTACTGGTGCTGCTCTTTAATGTGTGAAGAGGCCAATAATATTTTGCAGTACTGCATGAGAGACTTGGTTTTGATTCCTGGCCTCACTTAGAGTCCCAGCCCTACTGATTCTATAACGATTCCGTGTGTGTAGTCTTTAGGCATGTCTCAAATCACTGAATATTAACTTGTACTAGGTTAAGAAGTATCACTGAGATACTTTGAAGGGATCTCAGTCTCCTCTGATTAACTGAAAACTGGTGGCTATAGCCTTGACAATATGAAAGTTGCATTGTTTAAAGTCAGGAAAAGAGGGGAAAATCATCAGTTTCAAGAAGGATGGTAGACTGACAATTGCCTCAACACATCCCACTCATGTGCCTAAAAAATTTGAAAAAATATGGGAGAATAATGAAAAACCCCTAATGTAACTTGACAATATTTTGAAAAATGTATACAGGCAGTCTTCAAAGTAGTGTGGCCTGTTGGTTTGGAGACCTGCAAGAAATTCATAAAAGCAGCAAAGAGTCCTGTGGCACCTTGTAGACTAACAGATGTATTAGAGCATGAGCTTTCATGGGTGAATACCCACTTCGTGGGATGCATTCATGAGTTCCTTGCTTGGACTGGGATTGATGGGAGTAATATTTGTAATTGCTTTGGATCACGTGGTATCACCTACAAAGCACAATGTTTTGACCACTGCTAGGAGAGGACAGTATACATCCTTCTGTACTGCTGTCCTTTATCTGCTTTTTGAGTTGGTTAGCAGGGGAGGTGCAGAGTGGCATTCACATTTTTATACATAACAAGAGTGTTTACATGCATCTGACGAAGTGGGTATTCACCCATGAAAGCTCATGGCCCAATATGTCTGTTAGTCTATAAGGTGCCACAGGACTCTTCGCTGCTTTTACAGATCCAGACTAACACGGTTACACTTCTGATACTTGAGTTCCTGGAATCTTCTTCTATAGATAGATTCTTACACTGTGCTCATTGCCATAGTACCTGAGTACCTTCCAGCAGTGCATTAAGCAGCGTGACTGCACATCAGTCATGTAGTGTTTGTTCTCTCATCCTCTCCCAGGTTGAGAAGTGTGTGCAGTGGAGTGTCTTGTTTTGGTAGGGCTTTAGGGTTATTGTTTTGTTTTGCAATTTTTGCTTAAATATATGTGGTGGTGGTGGTATGTATTTATGTTAGAGAAGGCAAGCACAAAGAAATGCACTTTGCACTTAGAGTGAAAGGCGGTAAGGTTTGTGATGATTCCTAGTTTGTGAAGAATTTCATTCCACAATTTTACTGGCCCCTGAGAAAGTTCTGTCTGCCACACAGATAAGCTTTATATGCTCTTATTGTAGAAAGTTCCTTTGTGTCAGAGGAGCTTAGTTGCTGACCACAGTCAAGTATAGAGAACAGAGGGCAGCTTTGATGTATTCATGGTGGCCTGTGTCGCTGAGAAATATATTTTCTAATCAAAGTTTCCTAAGCGCTGAAGGCTTCATGTCCTAGTGTATCACTATCACATTGTTGTAGTCTGGCTGAGAAGTGATGAAGTCATGAATAACAGAGGCGAGGTAATCGTTCACCAGGATGCGTTGAAGTCTCCTAGTCTGCTGAAGATGATAGAAAGCGTTCATCACAAATGCTCCTATGTGAGAGCTTAGCATCATCAAGGAATCCAAGAGTTCTTTCAAACTGCAGACCAAATTAATGAATTCTGCATGAGCACCTTCAAGCAAAGAAGACTGCATTAGAGCTGCAAATTCCTCAAAATGTTTTCTTCTACCAGCATTATTTGTCTTTCACAGGTGTATTAAGCTTCAGCCAACTGTTCATCCATGAGCTGTCCAATCACTGGGCTATCTTGATGATATTGGGGTGTGATTGAAATATGACCATTCATATCATTAATACTGCCACTGTTAGACAATTGCAACAAATCTTGTACAAAGCATGTCATTTAAGATGTCAATAGAAAAGTTATGATTTGCTGAGTATGATTATCGTGTTTATATTCATGTATCATTTTTGTACCTGAAGTTAAAAATATTGACTATATACTGGCATCTTACATGTGTGCTTTATTCCTGGGCACCATCTACCAGATACGATTTATATCTAGTACTCCTGGGGGATTCTGCATGTCTGCAGAAAACGCACCCCCCTTCCCACAGAATTCCTGTGCTTCCCTGCAGAAAATGGCAGGAAAGCCGGGGAGACCACTACCCAGACCCTCCCTGCTGAGCCCCAACCACCTTCACTTGGATCCCCTGTAGAGTCCCATTGCCCCTGCACCAGAACCCCCCAACAAGCCCCTGTGCATCCAGATCTCCCACTGAGCTGCCCACATCCAGAATGCCCCACACAGAAACCTCTCCCCCCACACTAAGTCCCTCCACACTTGGATCCTGCTGGATCCACCTGGCACAGAGGGGCAGGGCCCCAGGGTGTTTCTGTGTCAGGCCTAGCTCTTGCGCTGTGTCAGGGTCAGGTTTAGCCCCACTGCTGAGTCACTGTACCGGGGGATGTGGGCGCTTCAGGGTGTTCTCCCACCTCAGTACAGCCAGTGGCCAGTGCTCCCCACTGCCATGCTGGAGCAAACATTTATTGAAAAAAAATGGAGAATTTAAAATATTGTGCAGATAATTTTTTGGTGCAGAATTCCCTCGGGGTAATTTAAGTAGACAGCTTTGTGTTGATGGCCCATCAAAGACACTTCGCTCTCACAATGGGTCATAGAAGAAACTCATTTTACCCCAGTGGCTCCTCCTGCGGATACTTCAGGCTCCAATAGGCCAGTCACTACCCCATATGAGTCATTAAGCCATGTAAGGACATGTGATATGCTCCTGTGACCTTGGACTCCCTCTTGTGCCAGTAGCTTTCCATAGACAGGGCTGTGAGCTTTGTTTGAAACAGAAAATTTCCAGCCACATGGCAGAGTGTAGAAGACTCCTGGGATGACTTCATTTTGCCTCTTTCCTGCTCGGATTTTCTGGATTGTGGATTTACAACTAAAAGGAGCATATTGGACTATGGACTGAGGACCTTCCAATCATAGAATATCAAGGTTGGAAGGGACCTCAGGAGGTCGTCTAGTCCAAACCCCAACTCAAAGCAGGATCAATTCCCAACTAAATCATCCCAGCCAGAGCTTTGTCAAGCCTTACCTTAAAAACCTCTAAGGAAGGAGATTCCACCACCTCCCTAGGTAACCCATTCCAGTGCTTCACCACTCTCTCTAGGTGAAAAAGTTTTTCCTAATATCTAACCTAAACCTCCCCCACGGCAACTTGAGACCATTACTCCTTGTTCTGTCATCAGGTACCACTGAGAACAGTCTAGAGCCATCCTTTTTGGAACCCCCTTTCAGGTAGTTGAAAGCAGCTATCAAATCCCTTCTCATTCTTCTCTTCTGCAGACTAATCCCAGTTCCCTCAGCCTTTCCTCATAAGTCATGTGCTCCAGCCCCCTAATCATTTTTGTTGCCCTCTGCTGGACTCTTTCCAATTTTTCCACATTCTTCTTGTAGGGTGGGGCCCAAAACTGGACACAGTACTCCAGGTGAGGCCTCACGAATGTTGAATAGAGGGGAATGATCACATCCCTCGATCTGCTGCCAATGCCCCTACTTATACAGCCCAAAATGCCGTTAGGCTTCTTGGCAACAAGAGCACACTGTTGACTCATATCCACCTTCTCATCCACTGTAATCCCTAGGTCTTTTTCTGCAGAACTGCTTCCTAACCATTCAGTCCCTAGTCTGTAAGAGTGAATGGGATTCTTGCATCCTAAGTGCAGGACTCTGCACTTGGCCTTGTTGAACCTCATCAGGTTTCTTTTGGCCCAGTCCTCTAATTTGTCTAGGTCTCTCTGTATCCTATCCCTACCCTCTAGCGTATCTACCACTCCCCCCAGTTTAGTGTCATCTGCAAACTTGCTGAGAGTGCAGTCCACGCCATCCTCCAGATCATTAATGAAGGTATTGAACAAAACTGGCCCCAGGACCGACCCTTGGGCACTCTGCTTGAAACCGGCTGCCAACTAGACATGGAGACGTTGGTCACGAGCCGTTGAGCCCAACGATCTAGCCAGCTTTCTATCTACCTTATAGTCCATTCATCCAGCCCATACTTCAGCTTGCTGGCAAGAATACTGTGGGAGACGGTATCAAAAGCTTTGCTAAAGTCAAGGAATAACACATCCACTGCTTTTCCCTCATCCACATACCCAGTTATCTCCTCATAGAAGGCAATTAGGTTAGTCAGGCGTGACTTGCCTTTGGTGAATCCATGCTGACTGTTCCTGATCACTTTCCTCTCTAAGTGCTTCAGAATTGATTCCTTGAGGACCTGCTCTATGATTTTTCCAGAGACTGAGGTGAGGTTGACTGACCTGTAGTTCCCCGGATCCTCCTCCTTCCCTTTTTAAAGATGGGCACTACATTAGCCTTTTTTCAGTCATCTGGGAGCTCCCCCATTCGCCATGAGTTTTCTAAGATAATGGCCAATGGCTCTGCAATCACATCCGCCAACTCCTTTAGCACCCTCAGATGCAGCGCATCTGGCCCCGTGGACTTGTGCTCATCCAGTTTTTCTAAATAGTCCTGAACCACTTCTTTCTCCACAGAGGGCTGGTCGCCTTCCCCCGATACTGTGCTGCCCAGTGCAGCAGTCTGGGAGCTGACCTTGTTCGTGAAGACAGAAGCAAAAAAATCTTTGAGTACATTAGCTTTTTCCACATCCTCTGTCACTAGGTTGCCTCCCTCATTCAGTAAGGGGCCCACACTTGCCTTGACTTCCTTCTTGTTGCTAACATACCTGAAGAAACCCTTCTTGTCACTCTTAACTTCTCTTGCTAGCTACAACTCCAAGCGTGATTTGGCTTTCCTGATTTCACCCCTGCATGCCTGAGCAATATTTTTATACTCCTCCCTGGTCATTTGTCCAATCTTCTGCAATCTTTTGGAAGTTACCAGAGAAACCTTACAAGCCAGCAGTCTATAACTTCACTGCTACAAACCTGATATAAGAACATTGCAATTATTGTATGTATATTATCTACTAACCATTTTAACTCTCTCTTCTTCGTTTCTTTTATTAATAAACCTTTAAATTTTAATTACTAAGGGATTGTCAGTAGTGTGATTATTGGGTAAGATCTGAGTTGTATATTGACCTGACTGTGTGGTTGATCTCTTGAGATCAGCTGACTCCTTTGTTTGATAAAATTGGCTTTCCTGCCGTGGCTCATCATAGAGTCCAGTGTCTGGCTGGAATGCCAAAGAAGACTGCATTTTTGACTTCTTGTTAACGAATGCGGTGAGACGGAAGTTTACTTTTGTTATTGACTTGGTATAATCTAATAATAGAATAACCACAGGTGTGTGGTGAGTCTGTCCTATTTCTAGCAGTCTGTCCTGAATCTGGCATTCTCAGATGTGACCCACTGAGGCACAGTGACAGTGTGGTCGTAAGTGATGTGTATATTACTGACACTTCAGTCTGTCATCTGGTCAATTCACCTAGTGGCTGCATGAAGATGTTAGAAAGGCCTGGAGAGAGAATTATTCTTTGTGGGACTCCACAAGTGAGAGGTCTAGTGGTTCAGGTGTAGTTTCCCATAAGTAGTCTTTGAGTCCTTCCTGGATGTATGCACCCAAAACATTTTAGTGCATTACTCTGTAACCTTGCCACTTCTCTCAAATGAGATGGCAGTATCTCATGGGCAACAGTATCAAATGCTGCAGAGAAGTCCATAAGGAGGAGAATGGATGTCTGCCCTCTATCTGTTGGCAAGAAGAGCTCATCCATCAATGACACTAAAGCTGTTTTAGTTCCATTGCCTGGCCTGAATCCAGATTGTGCCTGGTGTAGACTATTCAGTTCAGTTAAGTATCAAATGGGTAGCCGTGTTAGTCTGGATCTGTAAAAGCAGCAAAGAGTCCTGTGGCACCTTATAGACTAACAGACGTTTTGGAGCATGAGCTTTCGTGGGTGAATACCCACTTCGTCAGATCCATGTAGTGGAAATCTCCAGGGGCAGGTATATATATGCAGGCAAGCTAGAGATAATGAGGTAGTTCAATCAGGGAGGATGAGGCCCTGTTCTAGCAGTTGAGGTGTGAAAACCAAGGGAGGAGAAACTGGTTCTGTAATTGGCAAGCCATTCACAGTCTTTGTTTAATCCTGAGCTGATGGTGTCAAATTTGCAGATGAACTGAAGCTCAGCAGTTTCTCTTTGAAGTCTGGTCCTGAAGTTTTTTTGCTGCAGGATGGCCACCTTAAGGTCTGCTATAGTGTGGCCAGGGAGGTCGCTACGGAAAAGGATAAATGGACACAAATCAGATATTAGGAATGGCAATATACAAAAACCTGTAGGAGAACACTTCAACCTCCCTGGCCACACTATAGCAGACCTTAAGGAACCTGGTCAGTTTCCCTCTGTAGACAATCGTTAATACTGAACTTAATACAAATACAAATAATGTCAGTAGGCTAGCTTTGCCACATTTTGCTTAGCTTCATTTATGTGGATGCTGCTTATTTGATTCCAGAAGTTGATCAAAATGTTCTTTTGTAACTCTTTCATAAGTGGACTTATGATTGTGGTTAGTGTTTGGGTTAAATGCTGAAGATACAGTAGACCATTGTCTGCCTAACTGCTTGGGGAAACCCAATAGTACTCAAGTGTTGAGCAAATTAAAATATTACATTGTAAGGATTCTTTCTTGAGGGATAGTTCTGCCCACTGAAGTCAATGAAAGCCATCTGTGCATATTAAGGCATGCCATGAAATTTAAAAATCACGCTTCCATCTGAATTTTATTTACCTACTGTTACACTGTTACTGTATGATTGACATACAGAAAAAAACATTTCACTCCCGATTTTTTTCAGGTTGTTTCCTTTTTATATTTGATACTACTTTGTGTAGTCAGTTATTTTCCCTGTTATTTTGTGTGTGGGTCTTTCACACAGCAGAAGGGGAAAGAGAAAACATTTTTTTAATGGGAAGTTATGATTGTACAACCACAAAAACTGGCAGGAAGGCTCTGGGGGTTGGTGTCATATGGAAGTTTATTTTGATTTTTTTTTTTTAAGTTTTATGTTAACTGTCCATTTAAAAGTGTTAAATGAAAATGAGGAAAAAAATTTTTTGTTGTATGGGATCTGTACCTCACTCTTTCTTCCTTTTCAGTTTGTCTTTCACCGTGTTTGATATGTCAGGTCAAGGCAGATACAGAAACCTGTGGGAACATTACTACAAGTGAGTAATATTTTTAAATTTTAAAACATTGCTGTTAATAGTAGCTAAATATTTTTTTAAAATTTAGACAGAGGTATAACAAGTTATAAGAGCAGAGAGTTGATGCTAGACAATTTTGGACTGGAAATAAGGTGCACATTTTTAAGTGAGGGTATTTAACCATTGGGACAACAGTCATTGTGGTGGATTCCCCATAACCAGAAAAATTTAAATCAAGATTTGATATTTTTCCAGAAGGTATACTCTAGTTCAAACAGGAATTAGTTCATGGAAGGCCTATAGCCTTCATTAAACGGGAGGTTGGACTAGATGATCATAATGGTCCCATCTGGTTTTATAATATATGAAAATTAAAAAGTGTGGTTTTACTAGCCTCTTTGATTATTATTAGTCCTAAAATTTATGATGGCTTTATAAGCAACTTAGATGAGTCATGAAGGAGTGTGGTTCTTATGCTACTACTGTTACTAAAAATATTGTTCTTAAACAAAGGTTTAAGCAACATTCCACTTTTAAACTAATTGGCTTGGAGTTATCCAGTGCTTTATAATGGCTATGGTAGTCTCATTAAGTATTCTTGTACTGAGACATCAAGCTTGTGTTAGATGTAGCTATATGTTTCTGATTAAACCATAATACTCATTGTAGGTTTATACTGGATTGTTAGTATAAATAATTCAAAACACATCTCACTTAGAACAATAAAATATGGGATAAGAGAGCATGTGGAAATAGAAAATGAGATTTATGAACAGTTGGTAGCAAGCATATGTATGGGGACTGGTGGTTAGTTCACTGAGGGCAGCATAGAAAAGGAGAAATTAACACTTAAAAAAAAAGGTTGGGGCATCACAGGTAGAGGATGGATATCTTACTGTTTTTCTGATCTTCATATCCACTTTATGAGGCCTGGATGAACCTAAACGATACTGATTTACTGTTGTTTTTGTAGACAATTGTAATGCAAAGCTTCAAAGAATGAGGCATCTATGTAATTATCAGGGTGCTAACAAATTTTATGCCTTTTATCCTATATGTTGTTGCAAAAATCAAATAAATGCACTTAATAAAATGGTGCTGTTCTTTTGGCACATGCCCTATCTTTAGATTTTTTCATTTTATTTCTTGCTGATATTAACATTTGAAACTCCTTTTTAGTGATTTCTGGCTTCTAAACTACTCTGTTGATATCATTCATATGAATATGAAGGCCAGTACTGAGCAAGACAAAAGTAACCTGAATTCTCCATTTTGAATGCTTGAATGTTGATGTGTTTATTATTGATAAATTTTGCTGTAATATTCTTTATTATTTCTCTTTCTCTTTATTTATTTATTTGTTTGTTTTTTTTAAAATTGGAATTAACATAAAGGCTTTTCCTACAACATTGAGTTGGCAGTTTTGAGACATTGTCAGATGGCTATTTTGTAAATGTGCATTAAGGCTGGGATTTCAAAGCAGCCTAAGGGTGTTAGGTGCCGGATTTGGATGCCAAATTCCCAGAAACTGCTTTTTTTTTTTAAATTTCAGTCAAAGTGTGTGATAGGAGGAATACCTTAATGCCAGTTTTTAATACAGTGATGTCCTATGTGGCAGAAAATCAGTGTGTGCGCAACTGGTTAGTTTTCATTTGTATCATGTCCACAGTTTGAGTATAGTTTCTTAGCGGTAACACTGACACTACAGTGCACTTCAATATCAATATCCTCCCTATCCACTGCAGTTCTTTTATCTATATGGGATTTAATTCCAGTTAAAAGTAGCATACAGAAAAGCAATACACCTCTACCTCGATATAATGCTGTCCTCGGGAGCCAAAAAAACTTACCACGTTATAGGTGAAACTGCATTATATTGAACTTGCTTTGATCCACCAGAGTGTGCAGCCCTCCCTCCCCCCGGGGCACTGCTTTACCGCGTTATATCCGAATTCATGTTATATCGGGTCACATTACTTCAACGTAGAGGTATATAATAGCCATTTTTCTGTACTTGCAAAGTTAATCTACAGGTCTGATCTAGACCTGTGCACATAAATAGGTACTTCCAAGTATTTGACACTCTTGCACTTTTTTCATGTCTGACTTAAACCTCTCTCTTCAAGGGTGCATTACTTGAAATCTGATTTAATGATGCATATGGTATCTTGACTCTCGAATATTGTCCCTGTTAGAGTGTGTGTGTGTGTCTGTGCGAGAGAGACAGACAGACAGACATAGGAGAATCTTGTTTCTTTGTAAGTAAATATATGCTAAATTGTAACTTCACTATAGTACTATTGTACAAACCTGATGTTAACACTTCATTTTGGTAGTTTCAGATATGCTGGAACATTCACAACAAATATTAAGCATTTGCTTACACTTTATTTAGCTTTTTATGCAATACACACCTATAAGTGTGGGCCTAGTCATGCAATCTTAACTTGGCCAAATTTCCCACTCTCTTCAATAGCAGTGGTAGGTGATCAAGAACTGCAGGATTGGGTTGTATTGTGGAGATGAGAGGGGATGAACATACTGGTAGCTGACCTTCAAGGAAGATTAAGATGCAGAGAAAAAGATTACAAAAAATTCAGTAAAATGCAAAAATATTTATAGGGGTTTCTTGTATGCAGTTCAGAAATGCATTGATATACTGTTATAAACATTTTCAATTTTTCTTTATTAGAAAGCAAAAATAACTCTCAATATTAAGTCTACAAAGTCGCTAGTTGAATCGACTATGCATACTGAAAGTGTGTCTGCATTCTTCGAGATACTGATGGTTTAGACCATAGGTTCTCAAATCGTGGTCTGTGGACCAACAGTGGTCCATGAGCTCCATTCAGGTGGTCA
This sequence comes from Gopherus evgoodei, assembly GCF_007399415.2. Lineage (NCBI taxonomy): Eukaryota > Metazoa > Chordata > Testudines > Testudinidae > Gopherus > Gopherus evgoodei. The sequence goes on along the minus strand of NC_044322.1, from coordinate 191,358,210 downwards.
GTGTATAGTTCCCTCTAAGGTGAGCGCCTGGACAACTGCACATGAGAGAATGAAGGGCCATCCATGTGGAGCCGCGCAGGCATGGCTGTGAAATTGATAGTTTTTATAGCAGAAAAGTTACATTGTTAACCAAAAGGCCAGATTTCAGAAACTGACCTCAACTCAAAGGTTTCTAGCAAAAATCTTCCCTGAGATTGTAGAAATAGCTAGACAGCTCTGCATGGGAAAGGAGTAAGGAAAATATTTTGAAAGGCTTTTGTTGGTAAAAATTTCTGAGGGAGCTTACAAATTTGCCTCTTTACTTTTCTATATTATGCAGAGAAGGCCAGGCCATTATTTTTGTCATTGATAGCAGTGATAAATTAAGAATGGTTGTGGCCAAAGAAGAACTTGACACCCTCCTGAATCATCCAGGTGAGAAAACTGTATTTTCCTACCATCTCCATATTATGTTGTATTGTTTTAAGCATAGAAACTCTTGTTGTTATAGACATTCTGCATTTTAAGTAAATTTCCCTCCGTTTTAGCCATTGATAGGAGCTAGAATAAAAGTAAAATGGAATTTGTATAACAAGCCAATATTTACTTCTGTTGAGGAGAACATCAAAACTTAGAACCTGATAAGATTCCTACTGTCCTCAGTAGAAGCTGGATTGGGCCTTTTTTGATCAAGGTGGAACAGAAGTTAATAGTTGCTTTGAGGGACAATAAATCATGCCATTTAAAAGCTTGGAGTTCATAGACAACATGTTTGTTTTCATCTGCAATGTCTGAAAAAAATTCCATTAAGACCATGAATTTCTAGAATATAACTTTTTGCTGTTTGGTTAATGCTGTACCAGACCTCAGTATTGGTCTCTGAAGAGGTAAAAACACTAGAAACTTATATTATGGCTTTGCAGCCAGAAGTAGTGATAGCTAAATGATGCCGCAATTTCAACTGTCTAAATAGGGAGGGAGATTCATGATTATTTTTAAGGTTACATTTTGAAATATGTTATGTGGGGGGTTTCCATATTTGTTCCCAGGGATATTGGAATTAAATCAGTTTACTCGCATAATATGGATGTTCTGACTAATCACGAGAACAAACCCTATGCAAGAAATTTAAAGTAAAACCGCTGTATAGCCTAATTTTAGTTTCCAGTCTGGCATATTCTAGCACTTCAGTGAGGTGTTGATTGCTGGATCTATTGCCCTGAAAAGTTGTAGGGTAGGATTCTGACAACATAAGGAGAAGTTGTTTACACACTACCTCTTAGTCAGAAACACAGTTACTGTGGAAACTAATGAAGATAAAAAAGATTCTGGGGGCATTATTGTTGTAAAAACAAAATATGTACAGCTTGGTCAACACGATTAGTGAGTTGATTAGTGTAAAAATGGTAGTTGGGTCTGAGAGAGCTGATTGGTGAAGAGGAGAGGACCCAAGGACAGACTCTGGTACAAAAAGGAGAGACAGAAAGAAAGAACAGTTAGCAGGAGTAGATGGAGGACAGTACCGCAACAGCCAAGAGAGCAAAATGTCAAGGAGGAGAGAGTGACCTGTAATACTGAAGGCTGCATAACGAGCAAGTTCACTGTACAAATGAATGTCACCTTGTTTCCAGGGATCAAGCTTGTGACCTTCTTCAAGGCACCATTTTCCCATTGGCCCAGGAAAGGGATATCTTGAATTTGTGTCTCATAGCATCATAAAACAAATGTAATAGAAAATTGTTTGTTTTGCTTTTGTGAATATCCATGGGACTGCTGAATTGGTTGATAATGCAAAGGTGTATGCAAGAGTAGTAGCAATCGTTCTAGCAGTCATCATAGAAATCATAGAAATGTAGGGCTGGAACAGAGCTCAAGAGGTTATCTAATCCATTTTCCCCATGCATGATTAAGTATACCTAGATCATCCTTGACAGCGGTGTTTCTCTAATATGTTAAAAACCTCTGAGTATGGAGATTCTACAAACTGCCTAGTAACTTGTTCCAGTGCTAAAACTCCTTTGCTGTAAACTAAGTGATTACTTCTTGCTGTACCCTCCGTGGACATGGAAAACAATTGATCACTAGCCTCTTTATAACAAGCTTTTGCATATTTAGAGACTATTATCATGTTCCCCCTCAACCTTCTCTTCTCTAGACTAAACATGCCCAATTCTTTCAACTTTTCCTCATAGGTCATGTTTTCCAAATCTCTAACTATTTCTGTAGCTCTCCTCTGGACTCTGTCCAGTGTATTCACATCTTTCTTAAAGTATGGTGTCCAAAACTGAACACTGTAGTCCAGCTGAGGCCTCAGAATAGCATTTGCTTTTTTCACAACAGCATTGCACTAACTCATATTCAACTTCAGACCCACCTATAATCCACAGTATTTTCTGCTGTACTGCTGCCTTGCTAGTTGTTCCCTATTTTGGCTATTTGTGCATTTGATTTTTCTTTACTAAGTGAAGTACTTTGCACTTTTGAATTTAATCTTGTTAATTTTACACCAATTCTCCAATTTATTAAGATAATTTAATTCTTCTCCTGCTTGCAGTCCCTCCCAGGTTGCTGTCCACATATTTTAAAAGTGTATTCTCCATTCCATCTTAGTTAATGAAAATACTGAATAAGTCCAGATCCAAGACAGATCCCTGTGGAACCCCAATTGATGTGTCCTTTCAATTTGACAGGAAACAATTTATAACTACTGAGTATGCTCTTTCAATCAGTTTTGCACCCACATTATAATAACTTCATCTAGTTTGCTTATGAGACTATCCTGTAGGACTGTGTCAAAAGCTTTACTGGGGTCCAGATATATCCTATCTACTGCCCCCTCCTCACCATTATGCTCATTATCCTGTCAAAGAAGGAAATTAAGGTGGTTTGGCATGGTTTGCTCTTGACAAATCAGTGTTGACTGTTACTTATCACCTTATCCTCTAGGTTTGACTATGCATGATTAAAGTAGTTTCAGATTTATTCAGTTAATACCTAGATTAGGCTAGTAATATGTACTGTGGCTGTTACTTGGAACAAAACCACTTCTTCCCACATGCCACTGCAGCAGTTGAGATCAATTGGTGCACTTGAGAATATGTCCCTAGATTTAAATGGAGACTGGTGTCTGGTGATCCCCTAAAAGGTGTCTAGAATTCAAAATCAATATCTCTTGAAGGTTTGGTAGAAGAGGGTTACATATCTTAGGATAAGGTATAAGTTCATGTCTTTTTTTTAAGGCTTTTGTCTGGAGCGGTTGGAGAGGAGAGGATGGTAAAGTCAGTGTCATTGTGATGTCTTTATTTTTGAGAGATGCATATTGGTGTGTGCCCTGAGATGACAGTAGCTGGCTGTGTTGTGAAAATGATAACATTTTTAAAGAAAAATAAATTACTATAATTGGACAACACATACTACAAATAGTGAGCGTTTTAATGACCATTGTTCTCAGTTATATTTTTATTAAACTTTATTCTACAGCAATTAGGATACTTGATGGTCTCTGAAGGTCGTTATCTTGCATAGATATCCACTCTTGGGTTACTTGACCTCCAGAACATGCTTCCAAGATATCTTCGAGTTTTCAGAAATCTCTTATATAAAATTCAAGGCATCGGGGTGAGAGGGACGATATCATGGCCTCCGACTATAACAGAGAAGCAGGCTTTAACTAGTAGCTACAGTGTTCAGATATTTGAAGGTGGCAGAGGAGAATTTCACAGAGGTGTTTTTATAGGTATGTTGTAGTTGTATAACTTTGTAGCAATATATAAAAAAAAAAAAAAAAGCTGATACTATAGAATGGAAGCAAAAGTTACAAAACCGTTTCAGCCCCAGTGTTTCACAAGTTCATAACTTTCTGAAAAAAAAACTAACAACTGGCTACTGTGTACATGCAGTAGAAAATATTAACACACAGGTATGCTTCTAGATAGACGTGAATACTCTTAAGTGTACACTTATCAGTGTATGATGTTGGCATCTTAAATGGGCTTTAACCCCATTCTCTTAAATAATAATAATAATACCAAACCAAACATACAATAACCCAAGAAATTATGAGTGGTAAACTGTTAATATAACACTAGCTTTGCACAGTTGAAATAAAAGATGGAAATAAAAATGTTAGGATTCCTACAATAACATTAATTTGGCCACTTTGCATGCATCTGATATCCCTATTCCTATATTTAATGTATCCATAGAATGCAACAGATGGGCAACATGTTTAACTTTATGTTGATGTAGAAACTTTAGCTTTTTCATTTCTTGACTGTTTAAGTGTGAAACCTAAAAGTTGCTTTAATTAAGCATAAATTGCATGTTCTCAGGTTTTTAATTTGCTAGAGGCTGTCTGAGGGGGGGAAAAGGTAGCTCCGAAGCTGGCACACAGTTTTAGTTACTGTTGCTTTTTGATGGGCCATCCTGATCTCTGAATGTGGGAGTTGTGGGGGGAGGAATGTAGTTTCCAGCCATTATGAAGAAAGGCTGAAGAGTTGTTTTTTTTAAAAAAAAACAAACAAACAAAAAAACAACCACCACCACAAGCCACTTCAGAATTATGAAGTTTACTTGTCAGCAAAGGAGACTGGTCTGTGGGTTCCAAGTGTAAACAACTAATGTAATGAGAGATGAGTTAGTAATCCTTTAAAGCATACATTTCTTTGAAAATCTCTAATATCTTAGTGGTGCTTGCTTCTCATTCCTCAGAGTTTAGGGAGAAGCTATACCTGAAGTTCTCACTACAAATTCTGATGGTTATGGGAAAAAAGTAGCATCTTCCTATCAAAATTTGGATGATATAGTCAGATGTAGTCTTCTTTATTTTCTCCCCTAATGCACCACCCTTTTCCTTGATAGCAACACAGGTATCCCATAGCTAGACTTGCTATTACCCAATTTTTTGTTATAGGCTAGAGCACTGGTGGACTTTTTCTTCCAATGACTCTTTAACATTCTATATTAGCCAGACAGACTTGAGCATTTTAATAGATGCTGAGTGTGTTCTCACTGCTTTGTCTGCATCTGTGGCATAAAGACATTTCTCCATATTCTTCTTGGGTGTATGTAAGTATGCCAAGAGCTAAGTTAATTGCCAATGTGCTGAGCTCCCTGCTCCAGTCTTGTGGTTCCTGCTGCTAGCTGAGATCTACTATTGGAAAAGAGGCCTTTGATCAAGCACAGGAGGGATGTGAGGGATTACCAAATACATGTTTTTTCTATCTTTGTAAGCTTTAGAGAAAGTAAAGGATTGAGAATAGTTCAATCTATCCTAATTCAGTTATGGTTGCAGGTATGAACTCTGAATTTTATCAATTTTGTGGCTATTTATACACCCTGTCCTTCACTAAATAGTGAAGATGTGGTGATTGGAAGCTATGATTTGATGCCTAAATATTCCTGTTTTTCACCAACAACCTAAACCTACAGCCATAAAGGTATTTGAGTTGGGGAGGGATTTCAAAACTTACCAGAAAATTTGTGAGCACTCCCAAAGCATGCGGCTGAGGCCATGTGACCCAACAGTGTGCGTCTTGGTAGGATACAACCTTCAAAGAACCACAATGACAGGTAAGCAGTATATCCACTTTTGTTGTTCACGTTTCATTACTTGCAAATGATGACAAGCATTACCAAATATTCTGGTATTCCTTGCTTTTGTTTATGCTTAGATATCAAACACCGTAGAATACCTATCTTGTTCTTTGCTAACAAGATGGACCTCAGGGATGCGGTATCATCTGTGAAAGTCTCTCAGTTACTGTCTTTAGAGAACATCAAAGATAAACCATGGCATATCTGGTAAAGTACTATTACCTCATCTTTTTTGTTGTTGTTTGAAATGTTCAACTTTTAGCTATTCCGTATCATTCACTATCCTATTACTTAAATGAGAGCAAACCAGATAAAACGCTGTAACTTTTCACTGGCATCTGAGTAGGTACAGGGCTTTGTATAATATTACTATGAAATCTGGTTGAAAGAAATACACCTCTACCTCTATATAACGCTGTCCTCGAGAGCCAAAAAATCTTCCTGATTTTATAGGTGAAACTGTGTTACATCGAACTTGATTTGATCTGCTGGAGTTCGCAGCCCTGCCCCCCCCAACCCCCCGAGCCCTGCTTTACCACGTTATATCCAAATTCATGTTCTATCGGGTGGCGTTATCTCAGGGTAGAGAGGAGTATTTAATTTGTAAAATAATGTAGAGTTGAGTTTGAAAAATTTACCAGAAATCTGCTAGTCAGAAACTGAATCAAAGTAGTTGCCCCCAGTGGAGTTTGAGGCTGTGTCCAAGTGGGAAGAACAACCCCGCTCACTGTTGCTGGGAAGTGGAATGGTGGTAGATTCTTACCAGAGAGCTGGTTGGTTTTCATGATTGGCTGGCCAATGCAACTGGGACTTAATAGCAGCTGTACTCGGCAAATCTACCCCTACATACTTCCACCCCGTGCAGACCTTCTCCTTCTTGCAGTCTGCTTCTATGCAAGCCTCTATGCACATGGAACAATGGCAAATGAGTGGTAAATGCACAAGAAAGGAAGAAGAAAACTGGCCGGGGGAACACACCATTGGAGGATTTTTTTGACGGCATTGTTTGCATTGTTCAGAGTTGCACTTTGTTTTATTACTGTTAGTCTGTAAGGTGCTACAGGACTCTTCGTTGCTTTTTACAGATCCAGACTAACACGGCTATGCCTCTGATACTGTTCTAGTATAATGCAGAGTGGAAAAAATATTTCAGAATAGTGTCCATCCAGAGAAACTATACTAGAATAGTTCTAGCGAAATAGTTAAATGTGCTCATGTAGGCATGGCCTACTTCTCGGGTAAAGAATAATATGCCTGACACTGGCACATGCTGCATTTGGAGATATTCTACTGTACTTACCACATAGTTCACAAAATTCAGATGTGATGACCACTTTTACTCAAACCAGTGTCTTTACATGGCTTTTATACTGTAGTCTCTTTTTATTTTAGTGCTAGTGATGCGCTTAAAGGAGAAGGGTTACAAGAAGGTGTAGATTGGCTCCAAGGTAGGTCAAATCTACTTCTATTATAATTTGATTTTATTTCCATTAGACTTTGTTTTCATTTTGTAAGTTTTCTTTCATTTCATTTGCCTTGTTTCTATCTATTTCTGCTCTCAGATCAAATCACACAGTGAGTACCAGTACCAAACCTGATATTTTATGCCTTTGAGTTTCATTTTTTTATTATGATTTTCTGCAGCAAGAGCCATTCCAGCAGAGGTGGTATTTCTTTTTTTAAAATTACATACATAAACCCAAAATATTCTTTGTAGAAAAGATAAACTATTACTAAAAATTAATGTATACTATTGGAAGTGGGGCTTGCAGTCTAAGAATGTCTTGCTTTCGGGAAGAGTACAATGTGCTCTTGAATCTTTCTTACATTGCACATGGTAACTTAATTATTTTCCTGGTTACCTTAGCTGTCATGCTCCAGTGTTCCATATTTCTTTTTTCTCCATATTTTATTATCCCTTTCAAGTGTTGAGTAAACAGGCTGAGCAATATATGAAGGTTTCTAGAAGAACTGGGAGCCCTAGTCCAGGTTAATCTTACAAGAGCAATCTTGAACACCAAATATTTCCTAACTGCATCATATGTGACTCTGTCCTCCACTCAAGCCGTGACATTTCAGGGTGATTGTGTTTCCACTGAAGTGAATGGCAGTCTTTATTGATTTCAGCAGAAGGATTGGGCCCTTGAGGAATAGCCATTTTTTATGGATGTCTGGAGGCGAGAGAAGGCTATTAAAATGTATTGTATGGTGTCATATACATTTATAATGATATGGAAGCTGAAAACATCTTAGGCCCTTGCTTCTGCATTTGTTGTTGGAGCTGTGGAACAGGTTTATTATGAACACTCTGAGTTGCAAAGGGACTCTGTCAATTTAAAAATCTAGTCACTTTCAAAAAATGAGTTAAAAGTACAGCTGGCCAACACATGGGTTTCCAGTTAATAGTAAAGTTAATGGGTTTGATATTTGGGTTCATTCCAAAATGGAATGAATCCAAGTTTTTGAACATTTTTCCATGAACTAGAAATCCTGAAAAAAAGTTAACAAAATGTCAATGTCAATTTTACCCTGCAGCTGCCAGGTCTCTCCCCATGGTCTGCAACTCAGGGGCAGCTCCCTAGGAGTCCAGAAGCCGTGGGGGTTCTGGCCAAGGAAAGTCCACATGGTACATTTGCCCTCGAACAGCCCATTAAAGGACTTCCTGGCTCATTGGCAAGTATCTTAGAAATTGGCCTTGGCTACACTGGTGCTTTACAGCGCTGCAACTTTCTCTTTCAGGGGTGTGAAAAAAACACACCCCTGAGCGCAGCAAGTTACAGTGCTGTAAAGCACCAGTATAAACAGTGCCCCAGCGCTGGGAGCGTGGCTCCCAGCGCTGCAAGCTAATCCCCACGGGGAGGTGGAGTACCTGCAGTGCTGGGAGAGCTGTCTCCCAGCGCTGGTGCCGCGACCACACTCGCACTTCTAAGCGCTCCCGCGGCAGCGCTTTGGAGTTTTGAGTGTAGCCAAGCCCTAAGGGTATGTCTAAACTGTGGTTAAAAACCCTGTGGCACCAAGTCTCAGAGCCTGGGTCAGCTGACTATAAAATTCTAGTGTAGACATTCAAGCTCAGGCTGGAAGCTGCCTCTGAGACCTACTCCGCTTGCAAGGAGATCTTTTATTGTAGTATAGACACATCCTGAGAGCAATACTTCCTAAAGTACCTATCTTGGGTGTTGTGAGGATTGATTATTTAATTTATGTGTTAATGTTTATGCAATCTTTGGAAGATGTTAAGCACTGTAACTGTAAAATATTAAATCCTTCTATGACTAATTATTAAAAGAAGTGCACTACTTTCTTCTTGTTTGGGACAAGGATTAAAGAATGGAAGACAGTGATACATTTACATTATACTGATCATAGCACATGCAGCAGTCTCATAATTACATAAACTGTATGAGATGTTTATGTAATGATTTTAATGTTTTTCGTGCAGTCTGTGTACTAATGTGAGTTTTTATAGTGCTTAGCACAATGAGGCCCTGATTTTGTTTGAGTCCTTGAGTGCTACTGCTAAACAAATAGTAACAAATCCTACATTTAGGTTAGTAGGATCACTTGAATTTCCCTCAGTCTAATGCATACTTCTGAAATTAGGAGTTCATTAATTATTATAACATAATTTAAAATAACTTGGTTTAAATCTAATTGGGAACAAGTCAATATTTGTGCAAGGCCTTCTATAAGAAACTGTGTAATTTGCTTCCCACCTCCATTTTGGTGTTCTGTTCTGAGCAAGCCACTAGATGTCAGTAATGATCCAAAGTCCATTACAGCTAAAGTAAATGTTGATCTTAATTCAAACTGCAGTAAATACTGCTTTTAATCAGGTGCTATATTTTGCATTATCTCCATTTATTCACAAGTACTAGAGAGCTTTGTCTATTCAGGTCTCATCTGGTGACTTGAGTGACATAGGGTTTTTTTAACTATTTTGCTTCCTCTGCGTGTTGATGATGAGCTGTGGAACAGATGTGAGTGAAGGAATTACTTACCTATCTCTGTTCAGTAGCATTTTGAGGAAGGGGGAACAATTCCCCAAAAATAACATTTATGGGAGGGTGTTCTGTTCTCCCACAAAAGGGCGGGGTGCACCTTACCCATCACACAGTTTGTTTTTTTTCCAGAGGCACTTACTATGAGTTTCCTATTCTCCTACATCCTCCTATTCTCCCACATCCTATCACAAAAGGCAGCTTGCAACTCAGCAGTTTTTCCTGACTTCTTGACCTGACCTGAAAGTCTCCATATTGTCTCAACTTCTTTTGATTCCTCTTGTCTTCGTGAGGAATCCTGCAGGTGGCAACAGCCCAGATTTGGAAGTGATGCTCCAGGACACACTTTCAGGCTGTTGTTTACATGAATCTGAAGTGCCAGCCAGAGATGCTTTCCTGGCAAAACCTATTCTGGATCAAAATTAAAGATTAAAAATGGACACAGTCAGCTCTTGGAGCAGGGACTGGAAGATGCATTTAAAAATAACACATTTAATTGAAAAGAGAAATCATTATAGCAGTTACTTCTGCTGCAGTTAATTTTGAAAAAATTTCTATTATAGACCCTGGCTTTTTTCAGATTGTCAGAAAATTATGAAATACTCACTTCGGGGACTGAAATTTTCCATCCGTGTTCTTTACCCAAACGTTGAGACTGATTTCTCATCCTCATTCTACTCCACAAAATAAAATAGCATGACTAAATACAGATGCCAATTCTGAGTTGAGAGGGTAAAAAAATACTTTTTTTCTTTATGAAAACCTTTTTTTTTTTTTCTTTTTAAACCAGACTAGAACAACCCACCACCTCAAATTTGGCACGTGTACTTGGTGTGAACCTAGTCATCGTTGAGGAGTAGGTTATTGCCATGTATCTAGAAAAATATTTAATTTATTGAAGTTATAATTGGAACATTTACTTTGCACCTACATTCCATTTCTCCATGAGTGAATTAAGTACACATTGAAACGTTGCCAAGAAGTGGCATTGGGCAACGGAAATATGGTCAGCAGTGGGAAGCTGCATTTTCATGTGAATGGCAATAATAGCTCTGTAAGACTGAAGTTGAGTCCTATAGTTTATAAGTTGTTCAGGAACTAAGCTTTTGTGAAGCTCAGTTACATAGTGGTCCAGAACTTGAGTATAACCAGAGTTGGAATGCATACTCGTGTAACTTTCTGTCTATGTTGTTGCCCTGATCCAGGCAGTCACATAACGTGTGTAAAAGAATAAAATAATTTTGTGGTAGGTTTTTTTTCGGTTCAAATGACAGTTCTGGCAGAAATTGCTTAATCGGAGAGGAATCTCAGCAGTAGACCTGCTAGGGTGCAAGCTGAAGATGCAAACTGCAGTTTTTTCCTGGTTATGACTACATGTACACACACGTACAACAAATGATATTGTAATTTTGTAATCTAAATATATTGGTTTTCTTTAGGGGCGACGGTTTCACTAAGTACAGTGTACTAAAGCTAGAATTTTTAAAGTGAGGCTGACTTTTTGTTATTTTTGTTGTTGTTGTTACCAGATCAGGTCCAAGCAATGAAGACATGAGAGGCCAGTAAGATAAAAGACCTGTCATACATTAACTTTGGCAGTAGATGGTACAAGCCCCCTGGAACAGGAAGGAAGACCTAAAACAAAAACTCCTAAATACAGTTGTTTTCTTTCATTATCTTTTACAAGGGCTCAAGAGGAGTAAGCTTTTTAGAAAATGTAGTGCCTCAGGTATGTACATACATCAGTTAAATTAAATCTTTGCGAAGTCTTGAGAAAATACTAAAATTTACATACTTAAGTAAGCATCTGCAGTTATTAAAGTTTTATTGTGAAATACAATGTAAGCATATAATACGTCATTTAAATATCCAGATTTTCAAAGTTACTAATGATTTCTGTGTGCCTGCATAATTTTTTGGGAGTCCAAACTTGAGATAGCTCTTAAATAAGACGTTTTCAGAATGTGGATGTGCAGCAGTTCTTGAAAAGTCGGTTCCCATAAGGTGTCTCAAGAAGGACACTCAAAATCAGTAGTCACTTCTGAAAATCTTGTCCCCTGGTTTTAGCTTTTTAAAGTATTTTTGTAACGTAGGTTAAAATGTGGTATGTGTTTTGTTATAAATGATTGCAGATGTTTTTAAGGAATTGCTCATATTGTAATGTATGGTTATATTGTAATGTAACAGCTGTACACACAGTCCTATCAATAAAATATAAGATGTACAACATGTTGTTTTAAGCTGAATTGTGTTTCAGTCATGGCCTTTTGATGGTGCTCAGTTTTGGATTGTTAAAATTTAATCTAAAATTTCATTTTAATTGTTTCTTATTCACTGAGAATAAGAGAACAGAATGCTGTAATAGAATCAAACTTCCTTTGCATAAAACGGTTAGAATTATTTCTCTTTGCTAAACTTTCATATGAGCTATACCTTTATGCCTGGCACTTCAGAAAAGATCATTTAAACATGCATTTTGAAAATGCAGTTTGTCCAGTCTACTAGCACATTATTCTCTTCCTATTGTCATATAAAGTATCTTTTGATGTATCTAATGTGGTAGTCTAAACTGTTTAGCATTAAGTCCTTGCAGCAAACTAGCTGAATGGAAAAACTCCCCAGATAGCAATTTAAGTTGATCTGCTCATGCCTGGGAAATAGATTTTATAATTCTACTAGGTTTTTCTCTGCAGGAATAAAAAATCCAGAATTGTGGAAGGAGGGCACAATATTTCGTGCTATTGGAATGTATTGGTTGTAGTAATGGAGTGAATGGCTAAATGATGAGGGAATGTCAGCACTGAATTCTTACGACAGATTCCGTTCACACACACACTCCCTCCCCATTTTCATTTAAAATAATATGCAAACCTAGTAAAAGTGCTTCTCTGGGAGATGAAAAGTCACCATTTACAGAGAAATTTTTGGAGCAAAGAGAACTGAATGATATAGTGGAATAGCTTCATATATTTTCAGTTAATTAAACAGTTATGTGGAAACTAGTACTAGCTCAACTTGTTCATTACATGCAACTAAATATTCATATAAAAATGTTCTTATTACAAGACAAAGCTGTAAATATTCACTCCTGATACTGCCTCTTGTCCAGACAGTACCTATCCTTCATGCCCTGTCTCCATGGCATCAGATGTTACTGAGGGTATGTCTCCAAAACAAATTCATGTCACCAAGTCTCAGAGATTGGGTCAGCTGAGTTGGGCTTGTGGGAATTGGGCTGAAGAGCTAAAAATGGCAGTGTAGATGTTTTGGCAAAGGCTAGAGCCCGGGGTCTGAGACCCTCAAGGGTATGAATACTGTCTGCTGTATATAACCAACTTGTTTTGCATCGAGGTACTATGTGGATAAAAAAGAAAAAGCACTCAGTGGGGATGTAATTTTTTTGGATTACCTATTTTTTTAATAAAATAGTCTTGATAGGTTGAAGTTTTGTAGTTGTAACTAAACATAACATTAAGGGCAAAGTTATACCTAATGCTGAAAGAAAGTATTTTATCGTTTAACTAGGTATGTGACTTTCTTGCTTAAAACGTGTCTTGAGTTTAGACCTTGATGTTCCACTTCTTGGATAATGACTACTCCTTGAAGTACTAAAATTTACTTTCTGTAATTGGATTGCATTTTCTCTGCTGTGGGAATCTGCTGCTCATCAGTCTTGGAACTTCTGATTTTTTTTTCCCCAAAACTCTCAGTTAAAGGCAAACTGTTACTGCTTTCTCTCTCTCCAGTGCAGTTTGCCTTGTGAACTGCATTGATACTGCTCCCCAGTCTTCTGCCTTTATGCTCAGATGCAGATGTTTTTTGCAGCAGCACATTGAGGGCTCTTTTCTTTTAACCTTTCTTGCCATCTTTTCCTCCTTCCAGATTGGTCTTAATCTGTAGGGAGAGGTTTTCAGGAGAGCAAGAGCGGGGACTCCCTTTTCCTAGTGATTTATTCCCCAGGCATTTCAACCATTGAGAGGCCCTTTTGGCAACGTCTAAAGACTTCTATTCTTGTGTTTGGTGCCAAGCACTGACACTTTGGATGTAAGCTGCACAGCTCCAGAAAGAATTAATGCCAATACGATAGGATTAGGAATTACTGCATTCAAATACCTCCTTGTATTAAGTTAGTTTTTTATGTGGAAGGTCTGTCACTCTTTCTCCAATGTTCTAAAATTTTGGCCTCTTGTAGGCTGCCATCCTACTGAAGACCTAGTTCATGTGTATATGACTTTAGAGAGTTGATCCTTTTATGAAAGCTGTTCCTGTTTTCTAATGGCTTTTACATTAGTTTGTCAGCTCTATATAAATATATTTTAGTTACAAAAATGATAAAACAATGTATAATTTTTAATGATGATTTTTCTCTGTCTTTGCCATGGGGAAAGATTTTAATATTTCAGAACAAAGTGGCAACCCCATACTACTTTGATTTTTTTCATCTAGAATTTAAGGAATTCATTATTTTGAGCAGATGTGTGTTAAGAATAAATGTAAATGACATTGTTTACTATAACTATGTCACACGCAACATGGAAATGCTGATGACAGATTCTAGGCTGGCTATCTTGGAGCAAAAGTTAACTGTTAAATGCATTAATATGTCTTCAAAGAAAAAATCACTAGGGCACTGACCCATAAATTACATATTCATTTCCAGCAGGCTTTAATTCCTGGAAGGTTTTCATTGCTAAGTGGACTAGAGATTTATGGGGGGGGTGAAGGTGTCCTACTTTCTGCCCTCCATTGAGAATAAGCACATAGTGAGATATGAAGTGAGTAGTGAGTTATCATATTCTACTCTTATTTTCACAGGTGTAAATCCAGAGCAATTCAACTGAAGGGGCTACTTAAGGTTTATACTGTTGTAACAGAGCAAAATTTGTCCCAAGGACTGTAAATCACACCATTCTTTCCCGTGTCTATGCAAAATGTTGCTGTTGTACTCTTCTCCAAAGATTGATGGCCTGTCAGTCTTTCACTGCTGACAAAACACTAACAACCTTACTTTATAATGCCAAATAACTAGAATGTGTTGTACCATGAAACTCTTAGCGTGTATATGTTTAATGCTTGTGAAAGATGTCAGACTAGCAGGAGGTAATAACTCATGTACCAGATTACCAAAAAACCCAACCTGTTTTAAAATTTTGATATATCCCAATTTTTATTGAAAATCCTGCATTTTGACTGGGTTTTAAGCCATTAGTTGTAGAGGTGCAGTGATCTGCTTGGGGGCATGGATCAGCATTCAGTGGCTGGGCCGGGGAAGGTAATGATCCAACCAGCGGACCAAATTCGGTGGTGAATCCTAGTCACATGCTACCTGAGGCAAGTTGCGCATATGCTAAGAAGATTCATCCGCTATGTGATATAGTAAGCCTGATTGGGGGTGTTGTGCGTAGATGATATTATGGCTACTGCCTAATATTAATACAGGACTACTTCTTAATAGTATCTTATAACTAATGCCAATTGTGGTGGTGATGGTTTTAACGCTATTCTATACCCTTAATTTGATCTGAGGCTGTGTAGTACATGCCATGTAAATTATTTCATGGGAGCATCTGCAGTGATACAAACTAGTGCTTTATAATTTAATTTACCAATGTTCAGCCAACTGGATTACTGTTCAGTTGGCTGAATGTTCATATCCACATGAACTTTTTTAGAGAGCAAGTCCTTAGTTCAGTAGAATGGTTCTGTAGGAACAGATAATTCTAGTCGAGCAGTTGCTGGCATTCCACTATAAGATTGAGCTAGGTTTACTTTATTTCACTTTTCTAGTGAAGGTCTTTCCCATGCTATACTAATTTGACACCCATAAATGCCACTGTTCTAAATATTTCTTTACAACATTATCAAGAGAAAGTTTTATAATACCAATGATTTATAATACCCATCACTTGAAGGTCTTAGTGTTTTATGAATGATCTATTAAATGTAAACACTCCTATGAGAGATAAATTATCCCAATTTTACTGAAAGGAACACTGACGCATAGAGAGGCTAAGTAATTTCCCCTGTGACATGCTATGGTACCTCTGAAAATCAGGCCAAGTTTATTTAGGAACCTACATCTGTATTTAACAGCCTAATTTTAGGCATCTAGATTTGAAAGTAGTAACTACCATATAGGCTCAGCAAGACAGTGAGTTGGCAAATTATTATTTGGCCATCTTAAACTACTGTCTCTTCCAAAGGCTGTCATCAGTCTAGCCTTTGTAAAGGGAAAGAAGGACATTGGGGAATGGGGGGAAGGCACCAAAATCATTAGGATATATGGGGAAGGAGAAGGAGGAATAAGATTTGTGTTTGGGGTGGAATAGAGTAAAGTACTAATGAGCCCAGAATAGCAGCAAGAACAAATGATTGAGCTAGATGACTGGGCAGGATACAGATGAAATTTAAAAAGAAAAACTGTATCCAAAAAAGGAAATGAATAGATAATAAAATGGAAAATATCATAATGCCACTATATAAATCCATGATATGCCCACACCTTGAATACTGCATGAAGTTCTGATTGCCTCATCACAGAAAAGATACATTAGAAATGGAAAAGATACAGAGAAGGGCAATGAAAATGATTAAGGGTATGAAATAGCTTCTATATGAGGAGAGATTAAAAAGATTGGGACTTTTTAGCTTGGAAAAGAGGCTACTAAGGTATATGCTAGAGGTCTATAAAATCCTGAATAGTGCGGAGAAAGTGAATAAGTGTTGTTTATCCCTTCACATAACACAACAACCAGGGGTCATCCAATTAAATTAATAGGCAGCAGGTTTAAAACAAACAAAAGGAAGTACTTCTTCACACAATGCACAGTCAACCTGTGGAACTCATTGCCAAGGGATATTGTGAAGACCAAAACTATAAATGGGTTAAAAAAAATTAGATAAGTTCATGGAGGATAGAGCTATCAATGGTTATTAGCCAAGATGGTCAGGGATACATGCACTTGATGTCCCTAAACCTCTGACTGCTAGATGCTCAGACTGGATAGCAGGGGATGGATCACTTGATGTTTGCCCTGTTCTGTTAATTCCTTTGGAAACATCTCACATTGGCCACTGTTGGAAGACAGGATACTGGGCTAGATGGACCATTGGTCTGACCTAGCCATTCTTATGAACCAATAGAGCCATTATTTTGTACTTTATAACAGTACAGTAGAACTTCAGAGTTACAAACACGAGAGTTACGAAGTGACCGGTCAACCACACGCTTCATTTGGAACTGGAAGTATGCAATCAGGCAGCAGCAGAGGAAAGGGGGGAGAGGCAGGGGGAAAAAGCAACTATAGTACCGTGTTAAATGTAAACTACTAAAAAAAATAAAGGGAAAGTTTAAATAAAGATTTGACAAGTTAAGGAAACTTTCTGTGCTTGTTTCATTTTAAATTAAGATGGTTAAAAACAGAATTTTTCTTCAGAATAGTAAAATTTCAAAGCTGTATTACTTCAGTGTTCAGTTGTAAACTTTTGAAAGAACAACTATAACGTTTTGTTCGGAGTTAAGAACATTTCAGAGTTATGAACAACCTCCATTCCTGAAGTGGTCACAACTCTGAGGTTCTACTGTGTTTCAAGAGCTCATTTAGGATTAAATCAAGAATTGATTAGCCAAATCAGTTGGTAATCATGTGGTTCAACTTTATCTTCTACACAGTTCTGATTGGCCAGAGGGTACTTCCAAGGTAAAAAGATGGTATTGTAATACTCCAGCTTTACAAACACTCAGTATCCTTTAAATTCTTACAAGTTTAAGAATGGACACTGTAAACCTGGGGGCAAACTTAGCACAGAATCAGTACCTGACAACTTTAAAAGTTATCCACTGAGCATTAGATGTAAGCAAGTCAGTGCAGCTGACAACTTCTATGGAAATAACCTCTAAACAAAGTAGATTGGTTCCTAAAGTAATCCAACACAATGGGAGGAAAAACACCATTTCCCCCATCTAAAGAAAACTGACCCATGTTGCAACTAAGTGTTAAGCTTAATTCTGACAGTTCTTCGAGTGCACGTGTCTATTCCACTCTTGGTGTATGTGTACCTCATGCACAGTCAGACATTTTTCCCTCCAGTGGTACCTATTGGAATGGCTTAAGCACCCACTGCTGCTGCATGTCACTGTGTGCCTGTATAAAGGGCCCAGCTGCCCCAGAGTCCCCTCAGTTCAGGACAGTCATTGGAATTGCTTGGCTTGCTTTAGCAAGTGTTCTGTGTGCTCATTGTAAATTTATTGTAAACAGTTTTTTAGTTGATTAGTACTTAGTTAATAGTGTAGACAAGATTGGTTTGTTTTTCAGGCTGCAGTTTGGGGTTTTATTTCTTGGTACCAAGGAATGCCATGGTAACAAAGGCTTCCAACCTTGTGTCTTTTGTGGTAGGCTGATGCCCATGAGCAACCCACACTCAAGGTGCTTGAAGTAGTTAGGGGACGCTCATATTTGTGATCCTTGCCAGCTCTGCAAAGACTTAAAGAATAGAACAAAGAATGATAGAGGAGCCAGGCTAAAGTTTTGCTCATGGAGGCAGCCCTGAAACCTCCGTCCAAGCCCAGGCATTCAGACTTGACACTGAGTGCCTTGGCATCAGTTAGGAGTGTACCTCCTACGTTGGCTGAAAACTGGGACTACTTGCCCTCCCCAGTGTGTAAGAAGAGGCATAAGACCTATAGGTAGATTACTGAGAGAGCAATGTCGCTGGCACCGAAATCCTCTGGGCATAGGGATAAGAGTAGAGTGCAGCTGAAACCCAAGCATTCCTCTTCTCTGGTACTGCAAAAAGTGGCCCTAAGGCAGGTACTGTTGAGTATGGAGCTTGATGGAGCACCTTTTACATCTGTAGTCCCAGGGCCATCTCAAAACTGACCATGTTAGAGGCATTTCTGGTAGCTAGAGATCTACTGAGCCTTTCAGTACAAGTATTCCCAACAGTGCAGGAGACCATGCTCTTGGCTCTAGCAGACAGAGAGGCGCCAGTTTTATCAATGCAGCACACAGTATTGCGACAACTGCCATTGCCTCTGATTCCGTGCTTCACAGTACCATTGAAAGAGAAGCCTGGCACGTTGGCTGTGCTAGTTTCTACTCTGACCTGGTACTGGTCTCCGGCACCATTAGGAGCAGCTCCCCCTTGGTCAGCAGAGGGAGGTTCGTCATCCTGTCAGTTGGAGATTGGCTCCTAGATTTTCCAGCTTCGGAGCAGGTCTTGGTATTCTCCACCAAGGCACTATTACTTTGCTAGGGACCCTCTGGCAGGAGTGCCATCAAGCTTGTGGCCAGGTAGTCACTGGGGCCCAACACTGGTTCAATGGCTTTTTTGGAACCTGTAGGGTTCCTCCCAGTTTCTAGATCATGCACAAGCAGTTCCTCTTCTGTGTCCTGGGAGAGGCAAGGGGATCTACTCCCCAGTCACCACCTGTTCCTGAGCCCAGTACGAAGCAAGAGGCAGTTCAGAAGGACCCTGCTGGACAGCTAGTGGAAGAGGAGCAGCCTCAGACTGTGCTGGCTTCTTCAACCTCGTCCCCTGATGTGGCAGTCTCTTCAGGGGGCATCTTCCCCCTCTCCCTTCCATTGATTGTAAGACTCATCAAGAGCTATTGAAGAGGGTGGTCTCAAGCTTGAGGATCCAGATGTAGGAGGTTAAGGAGTCCTTCCCTATCCTTTTTAATATTTTGGCCACCGCCGAACCTTAGTGAGCAGCCTCACCTATTAATGTGTCAATTATGGGTCCAATTAAGTCTCTCTAGCAGACCTCTTCATCTCTTCCACCTCAAAAAGGGCTAAACATAAATATTATACTCCCTCTAGGGGTTTGAATATCTGTACTCTCATCCCTCCTAGGTTCTCTGGTGGTGTCAGTAGCCATTGAAAAGGAACGACGAGACCAATGGGAAGCAATCCCCAAATCAAACAATGTGAAAAAACTAGATTTGTTTTGGTAGAAAAACAGGGTTGCCAACCAACATTCTCTTTTGGGACATTGTGATTTTAATGTTTGGGGTTCCATATTAAAGTTTAGGGACATGCTGCTGGAAGATACTAGGCAGGAGTTCTCTTCTTTAGTTGATGAGGGGAAATCTGTAGTAAGAACTTTGCTGCAGACTGCGTTGTCTGCAGCAAACTTGGCGGGTAGGACCATGGTTTCTGCAATGGCCAAGCTCAGGAGCTCTTGCAGAAGTTCAGAGGACTGTAGCCAAGAAGTCCTACAGACATTACAAGACCTTCCCTTTGAAGAGTCTTTGCTGTTTTTGGAGCAAACAGACTCTAAGTTCCATGGCTTGAAGGATGACTTTAAAGTCTTTGAGGTTATATACTCTCATCCCATCCAGAAAACATTTCTGCCCTCCGCACACCCACTGTTACTCTGCCCCTGCTCCTCATTAGTACCTGTAGAGAAATAAGTGTAGAAGTTATAGACATAGATCACCTACTCCTTCTGCCTCTGAATCAATGCCTGCTCCATTTAGACACCCAGGGGGTACTAAACAGGTGTTTTGATGGGTTGCTTGAAGATGCCCTGCCAGTCCAGTTTCCATCTTCCCTCATATTCGCAACCGCCTTTCCCACTTCCTCAGTGCTTGGTCCTGCATAAGCTCGGACCAATGGGTATTAAGTCCTGTATGTAAGGAGATGAGTCATTCCTGAACTAGAGCCTGATTAAGCCACATGCGTTGATTGATCATTCTTGTGTATTGGCTGGAATCTAGCACAAGTCAGGAGCTGGTGACTCAAGGCAGGTATGTAAGCCTCAAAGGAGAAACAGTAGCTCAGCACCTGGCTTGTGGATTGGTTGCAGCCTAACACAGGAATGACTCATCAATGCGTGTGGCTTAATCAGGCTTAGTTCAGGGATGACTCATCACCTTACACACCTCTAACTTGTTTCTACCTTTCCCTTTTCAGGGACCACTGTCACGCAGAGCAGCTCCTCCAGGAGGTTCAGGCTCTCCCTCAGAGAGGAGCCATAGAGAGGTTCCAAAGTGTCTGAGGCGTTCCCTTTGTCTACCTTTAACCTTTGCTAACGTTGGTGACGGATGTATCTGCCATGGTGTGGGGGGCTCATCTGGATCCCCTCCAAACTCAGAGTTTATGATCCTCAAGGGATCTGTCCCTACATATCAGTGTCAGAGAGCTAATGGCTGTCTGCCTAGCCTGTCGAGCCTTCCTATCTCAGGTCTAGGGGAAAAGCCTGTTTGTTCTCACAGACAGCATTGTAGCAATGAGCAGGGAGGAGTTTGTTTTTCCTCCTTTGTCAAGAGGCAGTTCACCTATGGAACTTTTGCATTGTCAGTTCTTTCGGTTTGGAAGCCTCTTACCTTCCAGGAGTGCTGAACAAGCTGGCAGACTGCCTAAGAGGAGTCTAGGATCATTTATGAGTCACTCTGTCTGCCTGGATATAGACAGACACATTTTCCAGCAGTGGGGAATCCCCAAATAGACCTATTTGCAACCAAAGCCAACCAGAAATGCCATCAGTTTTGGTCACTACAAAGTCACAGTCCTGTTTCCATGAAAGATGATCTCCTGGTACCCTGGTTGAACAAACTTTGCTATGCTTTCCTCCAGTCCCACTCCTGCATAGTGTTGCTAAAGATAAAACTGGACCATACTAGGATTATATTAATAGCCCCAATGTAGCCTGGCAGCACTGGTTCTCCACTCTACTGAATGGGTCACTGGAGATTCCAGCTTCGCTTCCGCTGGACCAAGACTTAATCTCCAAAGATCATGGTTGACTGCTCCCCCCTGAATCTGTGAGCACTTCATTTTAACAGCCTGGGGCTTCCATGGCTAGATCCTAAAGAGGATTTTTGTGCAGAGCAAGTTTGCAATGTCTTGTTAAAGAGCAGAAAGCTCTCTACAATGCCTATTTACATGTCAGAGTGGAAGCTTTTTTCCCATCTGGTCTCATCAAAGGACTATCTGTTGCATCTAAAATAGCAAGGGCTGGCAATTGCTTCTATCAAGGTCTGTTTCGCAGCAGTATCAGCTTTCCAGCCTTGTGGAGATCCATTCTATATTTTCTAATGATATGACCATCAGATTTGTGAAGGGCCTGGAAAGATTGTACCCTCAAATAAGGGAACCTGTCCCCCCTGAGACTTGAACCTTGTTACTTAAGGCTCATGGGGACTCCATTTGAGCCTCTAGCCATGTGCTCCTTGCTTCCTCGACGAGCTGCGTACTCTGATATCTGAAACACCTTATACCAACACTCTTCAAACTGTGGGTTGAGACCCCAAAGCGGGTCGTGACCTCCTTTGAATGGGGTCACCAGGGCTGGCTTAGATTTGCTGGGGCCCAGGGCTGAAGCCGAAGCCTGAGGGCTTCAGCTCTGGATGGTGGAGCTCAGGTTGCAGCCCCCTGCCTGGGGCTGAAGCCCTTAGGCTTCAGCTTTAGTCCCCCTGCCTACAGCAGTGAGGCTTGGGCTTTGTTCCCCCTGAACCAGGGCAGTGGGGCTCAGGCAGGCTCAGGCTTCGGTCCCCCCTCCAGAGCTCATGAAGGAATTGTTGTCAGAAGATGGTTGCAGTGCAGTGAAGTTTGAGAACCCTTGCCTTGTACAATCTTTTTTAAGGATAAAGTATATTTGCGCCCTCGTCCAAGATTTCTCTCAAAAATAGTATCTAATTTTCATATTAGCCTGGTGATTTTCTTACCAACATTTTACCCTAGATCACTTTCCAATAGAGAGGCGCAACACCTGCACACTTTCGATGTTAAAAGAGGTTTGTTGTTCTACAGAGACAGGACTCAACAGTTCCATTTGTCAACCCAACTATTCATGGCTGTTATAGACAGAATGAAGGGTCTGTCTCTTAACAAAGAATTGGATAACTCCACTAATCTTGGATAACTTCCTGCATTCATGTATGTTATGATCTGGCAGGCATTTCCTCACCAAGTAAAATGATGGCACATTCCACAAGATTGCACATGACCTTGTTGGTGGTCCTTGTGCAAGTCCCTATGCAGGAAACTTGTAGAGCAGCAACCCAGTCTTCAGTTCACACCTTTGCATCCCATTATGCTATCAGTCAGTACTCTAGAGATGATGATAAATTTGGACGAGTTATGCTCTGGTCTGTGTACACATGAACTCTGATCCCTCTTCCTACTTTATGGCTTGTGAGTCACCAAGAGTGCAATGCACATGTGCAATCACTTGAAGAAGAAAAAACTGTTACTAACCTTCTGTAACTGTTGTTCCACAGCCCGTCCTCCTACCCCTTTTCATCGGATTTGTCCAGCATGAAGGAACTGCGAGGGCTTTGGTGTGGCTGAGCCCTTTATACTGGCATGTAGTGGTGTGCAGCAGCAGAGGGCACTCATGCCACCCTGATCGGTATCACTGGGGGGGAAATTTCTGAGTGTGCATGTGGGGCACATACACACCAAGCGTAGAATGGACATGTGCAACACATCTCGAAGAACCGTTACAGAAGGTTAGTAACCATTTTTCTTTAATTTTTTACAATTTTTAAAAGATAAGAATGACGTATAAAATTTTAGGTCATGATTGCATAGTAACAACTTCTGTTTCTACTCATAGACTTTAAGGTCAGAAGGGACCGTTATGATCATCTAGTCTGACCTCCTGCACAATGCAGGCCACAGAATCTCACCTATCCACTTCTATAACAAACCCCAAACCTATGTCTGAGTTATTGAAGTCCTCAAATTGTGGTTTGAAGACCTCAAGCTGCAGAGAATCCTCCAGCAAGTGACCCGTGCCCCAAGCTGCAGAGGAAGGCGAAAAACCTCCAGGGCCTCTGCCAATCTGCCCTGGAGGAAAATTCCTTCCTGACCCCAAATATGGCGATTAGTTAAACCTTGAGCATGTGGGCAAGACTCACCAGCCAGCACCCAGGAAAGAATTCTCTGTAGTAACTCAGATCCCATCCCATCCAACATCCCATCACCGACCACTGGGCATACTTACCTGCTGATAATCAAAGATCAGTTGCCAAATTAATTGCCAAAATTAGGCTGCTGAAGCTGCATTTCATTTGTCATTAGATATAAAAAACTATAGCTTCCTTTTTCTACAGAAACGTGCACATGCAAATCTGATGTTGGTACAGGAATTTTACTCAATCACCACTGTCTTCTCTTCACCTTCTTTGTAACTGTCTTGATGCTTTATCTCTTTCTGTCTAATCTAACATCTTATCCTATGATTCTAGAAGGATGAGCAACTTTTGCAGTAGGATCCCCTGGAATGTAACTTAATATTTGCACAAATCCCCTTGATCTAGGTTATTAATTATGATAGAAAAGCTGCTTTTTAATAACTGAACCCTGACTTCCACAGGATAAGTAATAACATACACATTCTGCAAGGATGCAATGGTGTAAAAGAGGTCAAGTGCTGAAGGTGGTTTAATTTTGGCATCCCGCTGAATAAAAAGGCTGTTTGGACCTGCTGGAAATTCAGTAACTGCTGAAGAGTTGTGACAAGCTTTATACAAAGGACGGGTACAGTGAAAGGACGTGGTACACCTTTCCCTTCCAGCAGTGGCTCAGCACATCCTAGGCAATATTTCTGAGTGTTGCTGTACTTGTAATATTTATGGTGTACGGTAGATGATTCCTTAAAATGCTGTCTTGCATTGTAGTGAAATTCCCTTAGTTCTATGAATTATTCCTCTATTTTTTGTTCATTCAGCTGAAGAAAAGTTGATCCCCTTCTCAGACCTCCTTCAAAAGAATACAGTACTGAGCACCTTTACTGACACAGTTATTCCTGCAGTTCATGCCCTTGACTAATTCTTTAACTTATTAGGTGTATGTATTTACAAAGAGGGTGGAATATATTGCAGACTTTGCGAAAATTTAAATGTAAGCTCAGGCGGAAGTTTGTCCTTTACTGAAATCGTTAACTAAGATAATTTTACTTCACTGTAAAATAAAGCTAGAGTGAACTATATTGAATCCTCTAATGTGCCAATATTAAGCCTTCTAGAAATTGTTGAGGGACTTAGCTCATGTGATAGTTTTCCTTTTGATTCTAGGGAGTTGAGAGGAAGGGATGGCTTGTGGTTGTGGCATAGGACTGGGAAGTTAGGCACTCTGAAGTACGAAACACTTCTTCAACTTTGCCTTCACAAGCACATCATGCATAAAATAAATATTTAACAATTCACACACAAGTTCTCCCTGGAAAGAGGAAGAGGGAAAGAAAGAACCACACATGAAGGGATGCTAGTCACATACCTCAATACTTCTGGAAGGTGGTAGGATGTGTGAAGAATATGCCAATAACCTGAATAGAATCTAGCTTCAATTCCGGGCTCTGCCACAGACTTTCTGTATGACCTCGGGAAAGTCATTTAATCTTTCTGTTCAACAGTTCTCTATTTGCTGAATGGGAATACTACTTTGTATCAATTTGGGGGTGGGGTGGTGGATTTTCAATGGCCCAAAGGGGAGCTAAGTGCCTAATTCCCATTGATTTTCCTAACTTCTCTTTTGCTTTTGAAAATCTTCCCCCTTAGGAGCAAGCTGTGTGAGGCAGGGATTGTCTTCTACTATATATATATGTCAGGCACCTGGCATGATGGGTCCTGATCTCAGTGTGGGTCCCTGGGTACCACTGAAACAATTTTAGGAAACAGTTACCAGAAGTTTGAACCTTCACTGTTTTTCAAATACTCTTTAAATTGCTGTCTCATCTTATTCTTCTCAACTTGGCGTAATCCTTGTTGTATTTGCATCCATGATTGGATCATGATGATAACTTAAAGTTGTATAGAAAATCTTAAATATCATGAGGGAGACATACACATTTTCCGATTTTGTAAAACCTTTTCACATCAGTAAAAGGACACTGTTTACTTACCCATGGACAAAAATTATGATTATTAAGACAATTCTGCTTTTCCCTGCTAAATTTTTATAGAGTTTTTTTTTTAAAGTTGATTTCAATTATGCTAATACTTAACTACCCAATAGTGCAAACAAAATCTGACTGGGAATTTCTTGCGTGTTTCTTAAGATTTGCTGTATAGCGCATTTTTATGCTTTTTTGGAGGCTATCTGCATTATTGCTTTTACAGTAGAACCTCAGTTACAGACACCTTGGGAATGAAGGTTGTTTGTAACTCTGAACAAAATGTATGGTTGTTCTTTCAAACGTTTACAACTTTACATTGACTTAATACAGCTTTGAAACTTTACTGTGCAGGAGAGAAATGCTGCTTTCCCTTTATTTATTTATTTTTAGTGGTTTACGTTTAACAGAGTATTGTATTTGTGCTCCCCCCCCCGTTTTTTTTGTTTTGTTTGGTCTTGTCTCTGCTGTTGCCCTGATTGCGTGCTTCTGTTCCAAATGCAGGTGTGTGGTTGACTGGTCAGTTGGTAACTCTGGTGTTCATAACTCTGAGGTTCTACTGTATTGTAAAATGAAACTCCCATGTACCTTCAGACAAGTTTTGAACTACTTTTTCCTATATCTGTGCTAAGATTGAATAATTTTCTGACTGGGTGAGTTGTGGACTTTCTTTATATCAGCAAGTTTTATTATTGTTGAAAACCTAAATAAAATGAAGGGGCAAATAAGTTGTTTCATGCAATCTCTTTGGACTCTGGAACATTTGAAGCTGAAAACCTCCAGGATCCTGTTAGGCAGAATTCTTACTGAATCCGGTCAGTTAAAGAGACTGGTGCAAGCACAGGAATCAAGATTATCCTAGGTTGCCTATTTTTTTTAATATTAACCCCTTCTTGTCAATTATTGGGAATAGGCCACATCCACCTTGATTGAATTGGCCTCATTAGGACTGATCCCCCACTTGGTAAGACAACTCCCATCTTTTCATGTTCTGTAATATATATACTTGCCTACTGTATTTTTCACTCCATGCATCTGATGAAGTGGGGTTTAGCCCATGAAAGCTTATTCCCAAATAAATATGTTAGTCTCTAATATGCCACAAAGACTCCTTGTTGTTTTTGCTGATACAGACTAACACGGCTACCCCTCTGAAACATATTTTTTTCTGTGATTAAAGAACAAGATTCTTCCTTTGGAGCAAAGTAGAGCGAGTGCTTCCTTCCAAGGTAGTATAGGAGTTCATACTACCTGTACTACATCTGGCTGTTTTCAAGGAGAGGAAGTAATTTTTGGGAAGGAGTATGATTCAGGCTTTGGAATAGGACTTTGCATTGTAATCTCCATCTTGAATTAAACTGAGCAAAGGTAATGTGTTCGCACAATTGTTTTTTTGACCTGACAAAAGGACTAATATTCATGTATCTAGCACAGACTTTTAAGATTCAGAATTATCACTAATGTAATTTGGTTTTCAAAGGCTGGGCCATCTCTGATCTTAAGTATAGTTTATCTGTAGATTAGATGCACTTGTTTGTGCATATTATATAGTGAGTATTGTTTAATTATTACTAGCCTGATATTTGTAAAGTGTTCTGAGATCCTGGGATGAAAAGTGTTTTTATTAACTACAAAGTATTATTTGTAGAATGTATATTTGGTCTCTTTATTTTCTTGTAAGAGGGATGTTTTGGTAGTCCTCACATTCTTTTGGATAGTTGATCGTTTGCACTTTCTTGTCATATATATTATATGCATTACAAACTGAAAGAAGTTTAAGATACCAGACTAATCCATCTAATCAGAACTTTACAACATAGGTTGGCTTAGCAAGAAGGTGTCAGCTTGGAGAGTGTGCTATCATTAAGGACCTGCTGAGAATCCTTGCCTTCCTTTACAAGGTTTTCAGCAACAGGCAGGATCAGCCCATAAGTGCACCACCAATGGCATGTGTGCGTCAGTCTCAGCACAAGTAATAAGTTTTTGTCATTCAGATCACACTGATGTAACTTGATATTGGTGCTGTGGAAAATGTCCTAAAAGCCTTTTTAGACTAGCTATGTTAATTAGCTGAAATTTACCAATTCTGTTATCTTTCTAAGTGATCCAGATTTTTATACCTTTTTGCCTCTTCCCCAGGTCCACTGAAAATCTGTTTTAAATGAACTTCATTATATCAGTTTTTCTGCTCATAAGGAGATCAGAAAGATTGATATTCTTTCAAACTACTCTTCCATTTTATATTAAGTGTTTTTGCCATTGTATAAATGTAAATAACACAAACTGCAGAGAGGAGAATAAATGGAAAGGTTTCTGTAAAAAATAATTATATGCCATTTTGTAATATGAAGTTCTCCAGCCACAGGGGAAACAGTATTAATCCTATTAAAATTAGTTATGGCCTTCAGTAGCTGCATGGGAGAGCTACAGTTAATCTTAATAACATGAGCCATTTCTAGCTGCCTCCTTTGTGCACCAAAACGTTTAACAATAGCAGCTGACCATGCCTCTCTTCTTAAAACAATTTTCAGCTAATCAAATTGAGGAACAGAGGGTTCATAGTTAAAGAACCCCAGAATTTGTTGTGAAGCTGGATGCTGCATACTCAACAATATAAATTTAAAATAGGGCGTGGAGGAGGGAGGAGAATGATCCAATCAACATAACTTCATAGCCAAATAGTTTAAACCCTAAAAATCTTTGCAAGTAAACGTAATCTATAGTATCTACATTTGAGATCTGAACTTTAATCAGTTTTATTCATTCTGCACATTCATTCTGCATTGAGCACATGGGTTTGAAATCATAATATATATAGTTATTTCAGCATCCAGAAGAGTGATTATACGTTAGCTAGCCAAAAATGGATGGAAGTGGTTACTTGAGATTCTGTTTTCACACTTGTGGTCTCATGCTAGACGTTAGAAACCTTGTCATTATACACTGTACTGAAGGGAGGACAAACAAGAGGTGCCTCATGGACCACCCAATAATAAAATAAATAAATCTCAGACTTGTGATACTTTTACCCATGAGTGCATTTTCTCAAGAAAATCAAGAAGTATGGCTGGCAATATTCATGCTAAATCTATTGATCGGTATATTTCTTGATTTAGGAAATAAAAAGCAAAGAGGTTTTTTGTTTTTCTTTGTTTTTAATGTAATAAAATACATCAGATATTTAAATGAAAAAGAAAACTAAACTGTACATACATTTAGGATGATTATATGTAAAACTATAAGATCAATTCCTAATATATTGGCCCAGAAAGAAATACCCTTGTGGAGGGATGTTTTGGTACCATCTAGTTGCTATAATGTTCGCAAGTAAATTTTAAAATTATGGATTTAAGGCCTATATTATACTATAGTGATAATTAGACAAATCAAACAATCTAAATGCAGTTTTAAAAATCATAAATCAGTACATAAAATAATTTTACTTTCCTTCTTTCTGTCAAACTAAGCAAAACAATTTACTAAAACATTTTAAAGGGCCTGTAAAAGGAGAGAAATTCTGAAAGCACAATCAGTTAAAATGTCACCATCTGTTCACATTGAAGAAACAAAAAGGAGGGAAGTTTTCCTGGAGTGCAAGTCATTATCTTTTGAATGGCAGCAGTAAACAACAGATTGTGGAGTGGATACAACTTCCTCTCTTACTTGAGATAGTGACCCTAGTGAAAATTTTAGCAAGATGACCTGAGAAACTAAATGTAAACATCTGGGAGGAGACTGGGCCTGAAGTTCTTCACGCTTAAACTGTTTTAATGAGTTTTTGCTACCTTGGGCAATATCATTTTACCTCATACTGGCCATACATGGCTATTGTAATTTCAGGCAGATGACAGTGTCCCTCCATCTGCTTGGCTTGCATGTGTTAGTAACATCTTTAATGTTAACAGCTGTGTTAATATGCTGTGCCACTTGTCACAGGGTAAATACGCATCCTAGGGCATAAGAGTAAACTTTCCCCTACATGGAAGATATAGATGGTTAAAACTGGCTTGTTATAGCCACGCATGCCAGTGTCTCTTATTTTATTTTTGTGCCTAATTTATTTATTTAGAATGCACCTGATGGCCAAAGACTGCTCAGTACCTGACAAGATAATAAATGTATTACAACTACAAAAGTAACACAGACCAGCTTTGGATAAATATAGTTTACAGTATGAGTAGAACACTTATCTGTGTGCCCCCAACCAGAACTGTCATTGCATATATGTTGATGTTGTTTCTGTTTCCTGCCCTTTGGAACAATGAAGAGAGGAAAAAACAGTACCTAGATCTAAAATGAATTTGAGTGCAAAAAGTTACCAGAAGGGGACTAGAGTTTCAGATTAGTTTGGCTTTTTGTACCTTGTCCACTAGAATCCTGGTAGTCTACTGTGTTGCACTGCAGAGACTTCCCTGCCAAGTCAATGGTAAGGTTGACAGATTCTGGATGCAGCTGCATCTTTTAACTGTCTGTGTCTCTGTGTGCAAACCACTTATCGTTTCATACTTAACTACTTCACAGTGTTGTTGTTAGGATTAACTGGTGATTGTTCAGGCCTTTAAGGATATTGTGTACTCTATAAATATGGATTATTATTGGGTGTTTTTCAATTCTTATAACTCAGAGATTTGAGGTTATGGCAGTGATGGGGTGGGGAAAGATTGTGGTGTCCGAAATATGTACTTGTGTGGAGAAGAAACTAGAATGTACTTAGGAAGAATCAGTCATGAAGACATTGTCTGATAATGTGGTGATTTGTAACCAGAGAATAAAGGTGAGGGTGGATTTTCTGGGGCATCAGCCAGCACTACGACCTACTCATGGAGTTTCATGTAATTGCTCTTTATAAACTGTTGCTTTTCTAATTTGTCTTCAGAATCGTAATTACTTTTATTCCAAACGCAAGAGGGATCCTCTTGCCCTAAGCCAAGAATTTACTTGAAACCACAAGGCCTGTCCATATGGGGATCTGTTATATTTTGTAGTAATATTGCTGGTAATCTGCCTGTAGCTAGCAAGAAAGAAGGCATTCTCAAAGTGTTGCTTCATCTTCCTGTATATGGGGCTGACAGTTCAACCACAGCAGGATCCTTTGTGGCAGTAGCTTTCAAACTGCGGGTCGCGACCCAATACTGGGTCACGAAATGTAAGGCACTGCATCGTGGCAGCTCTGGTCAGCACCACTGACTGGGCCATTAAAAGTCCTGTCGGCAGTGCTGCCTGGCTAAGGCAGGCTAGTCCCTACCTGTTCTGACACAGCACTGTGACCCGGAAGCAGCCAGCAGCAGGTCTGGACCCTAGGTGTGGGGGCCATGAGGCTCCACGCGCTGCCCCTACCCTGAGCACTTCCTCCGCACTCCCATTGGACGGTTCCTGGCCAATGGTAGCTGAGGGTGGGCGATGCCTTAGGGCGAGAGTTGCGCAGAGCAGCTTGTGCACCACTGCCTAGAAGCCGGACTGGCTGCTGGCCACTTCCAGGGCGCAGCGCAGCCCCAACCCCGTGCCCCAATCCCCTGCCCTAGTCCAGAGTCCCCCCAAACCCAGAGCCCCCATCCTGCATATCAACCCTGGTCCCATCCCAAAGCCCTGACCCCCTCCCACACCTCAACCCCCTGCCCCAGCCCAGAGCCCCCTCCCACAAACTGAACTCCTCATTCCTGGCTCCGCCCCGCACCTCAACCCTCTGTCCCAGCCCTGAACCCCTCCCGCACTCCAACTCCCTCATCCCCAGCCCTGTTGGA
Source organism: Gopherus evgoodei (assembly GCF_007399415.2). NCBI lineage: Eukaryota > Metazoa > Chordata > Testudines > Testudinidae > Gopherus > Gopherus evgoodei. Next base: position 191,327,054 of record NC_044322.1, on the reverse strand, counting down.
TCACGGGCATCAACAATTTTCTTCAGCTGGGTCACCAGAAAAAAAGTTTGAAAACCATTGCTCTATGGGGAAGGCTTAACTTCTGGGCTTGGTTTTGGGCTTATTTTAACATCAGCACCTCCATGTTGGAAACATCTGCAAAATAACTGCAGTAACCTCTGGGGAAAGTGGCTGACTGGCCTTCCAGCTGCTAGGAAATGGTTTGTTCCTTAAGTGTCTGAATCTTCAAAAGGAGTTCAGGATAAATACTAACACCCTGAATAAGGCTTGTTTAACAAAGGCTTTTTACAGTAACTCTATGTGAGAGACAGAGCTGGCTTTTGTGAGAAACAGTGGGCCAAGGAAGAGACTCTGTGAGACAGTCCCAATTTTGACATGAGTTGCTGAGTGCAATGATCAGCACTCTGTGAAATCTTACATACCTGCTAGATGACCTCCTTTGGCTGGAACTGCCCTGAGTTTTTAAACTTAGTTCTTGGGACTCTGAGACCTGGCCAGTGGCACAGGCACTTGGTCAAGAATTTTGTAAAGCTGAGATCCTGCTTAAGATGTTACTCTGTGTAGCAGACTGATCTCAGCATGTGGCTTTGAACTTCTCTTTCCAGCTCTCTTTCCCGGCCTCCCTGTGTGTTTAAACACCTGTAAGAGGCAGGAATCAAGATTGTTCAGTCCCAGACTGTCTTCCTGCTGCTGATTCGGCAGATGGGCTAGACTACAAACTTCATCTCCACCATGTATGTGGCCACCAAAGCAGGAGCATCAGTTTCTGCAAAGCTGCAGTCAACAGGGTAGAGGAGAGGATAGTGATAGCAATCAATGGGTGCTGTGATACAGAAAGAAGACATAATCAAAGGGAGAGAGAAGGGGTCATTACAAAACTGGCTAAAATGTGGGGACACAGAAAAGGAGGCTCACAAATAAGTTGAGGTATGTAGTTGGAAAAGAAGGAGAAAAAGCCATCGCGGGGAGGAAGAGGGAAGGATGGTTTTGCACATAAGGCACTGAATTGGGCTGTAGGAGAACTGAGTTCAGTTCCAGAGTCTACCGTGGACTTACACTGTGACTTAGGGTGAGTCATTACATTTTTCTGGTGCCTCAGTTGTATATCTGTCAAATGTGGATGATATTTCTTTGCATCCGAGGTAGGGCTTCTGATTTTAGGTTTTAAGTGACAAACATCAATAAAACACCCCCGATTTAAATAAATAAATAAATTTAAAAAGGAAGTGTATCCAATAAATATGGAAAAAACACCAAAAATGAACATTTTTTTCTGAAGACTTGTATACATGAAGCAGTAATGTCGACTATGCCGTGTGTGTGTGTGTAATTTCTATAGCACACTAGTGTATTGAACATTAAATGGTCTGTGTAGGCCCTACTGGTGTGCATTAAAGGTTCCCTAGTGCTATTTGAAACAGTACTACATTAAAACACACTGGGGACTAATACAAAGAGACTACTCATGATTGTAATGAGTAGTGTATACAATATACATTACAGGATATACAAAGAGCCCCCAACCCCTCCAATTTTTGGACATCTACCTAAAACTCAAAAATTGCTTAAAAAAAACCAAAACCCAACAAATTAAGTTAACAAACTCTGAAAAACAGAAGCCTTAATCATAGGGTGTTGTCTGGTTGTGCTCACTAATTTTGTTGAGGTGCTCTGATACTATAGTGAGAGGAAGATTGTAGTAGTGAAAGAGAGAAAAGAAGAGGGAAGCCCCACAACCCACCTGCTCCCATCAGGAGAGATTCATGGATTCCAAGGCCAGAAGGGATCATTGTGATCATCTAGTTCAGTGGGTCTCAACCTGTGGCCAATCGCACACAGCTCTGGCCCATGTGACATCCTCAGGGCCATACAGGTACCATATATATTGTGTGGATGTGGCCCACATAACACACAAAGCTGCATATGCAGCCCACTATGGTAAATAGGCTGAGATCCATTGATCTCGTCTGACCTGTATGAGCAGGCTATAAAACTTCCCCAAAACTACAGCATATCTTTGAACTATTTTTTTTAATTTTTATTTTAAAATTGCCAATGATGGAGAATCCACCACAAGGGTTGGTAAATTGTTCCAGTGGTTAATTATCCTCACTGTTAAAAATGTACTCCCAGTCTGAATTTTTCTAGCTTCAACTTCTAGCCATTGGATCTTGTTAATACCTTTCTAGTCTGCTAGACTGAAGAGCTCATTATCAAATGGTCTCCATTTGTACCAACAGTGATCAAGTCACCCCTTAACTTTGTTATGCTAGATAGATTGTATTCTTTGAGTCTATCATCGAGGCATGTTTTCTAATCCTTTAGGATGCTACATGATACATCCTTCCCTTAAAATAGGAGAAAAATATTAAAAACTATACACAGTGTCTTATTTTGAAGTGAATGTGCTCCCACTCTGTTTCAGTCTAAATGCTGCAACCTTGTGTTTAGTGTAGGAGCCTGAAAGTATTGACTAGGAACAAAGAGTGACACTGAATACTGTAGTTCCCATTATCAAAATCCAAGTTAAGTGCAAAAGTAGGCAAATAGTCAAAACTGGACTAGATTTAAAGAATTCCTTCACTGTTGAGGATTTTGAAGATTCCTGAAATTATCAAGACTCTCTGTTTCCTGTTTGCCATTTGCCTCCTCCTGTTAATCTTCACTTCTGATCTGTTCCCTGATGTTGTTCCTGCAAATTACACCTTACTAAATAAAGTGAAAAGCCCAACCAGTGGGAACTACAAAATGTGTACATAACAGTTTATTTTGATTTTCAGTACTTCTTTTCTCTGGCCATTTGTCTTGTTTATTTAGTTTGTATTGCAAGCTCTTTAGGGCAGGGACTGTCCCTTACTGTGTTTATATTGTGCATAGTCCAATGGGGCTCTGATCTTGGTGTCAAGACAAAGGCAACTCTAGGAATTACTGTGCTATAAGTAATAGGGCTTGTCTACATCAGAAAGTTGCAGCGCTGGTGGGGGAGTTACAGCGCTGCAACTTAGGAGGTGTACACATCTGCAGGGCACCACCAGCGCTGCAACTCCCTGTTTGCAGTGCTGGCCGTACTCCCGTTTTGTCTCGGGTGTAGAGGATCCAGCGCTGGTGATCCAGCGCTGGTAATCAAATATAGACACTTACCAGCGCTTTTCTTGACCTCCGTGGAATAAGCAGGTATCCCAGCATACCTGAGGAAGCCTCTGGTAATCAAGCTGGTCTCCTTCCCCGGCTTGCTCTCGCGTTCCCCGAACCCCGAGCAAGCAGGTCTCCTTCACTGCGGTTTGCAGGGTGGTTCGGGGAACGCGAGAGCAAACCGCGGCGAAGCTGGTCTCCTTTCCCGGTTTGCTCTCTCGTTCCCCGAACCCCGGAGCAAGCAGGTCTCCTTCCCTGCGGTTTGCAGGGTGGTTCGGGGAACGCGAGAGCAAACCGCGGCGAAGCTGGTCTCCTTTCCCGGTTTGCTCTCTCGTTCCCCGAACCCCCCTTGAAGCCGCCCAACAGCGCTGCAGTGTGGCCACATCTAACACCACTTGCAGCGCTGGTTGCTGTAAGTGTGGCCACTCTGCAGCGCTGGCCCTATACAGCTGTACTAATACAGCTGTAACAACCAGCGCTGCAAAATTTTAGATGTAGACATGGCCATAACCTTGAAACTTTTCTTCCTGTAACTTTCAACCTTTGTTGTTCATCTCATACTGTTCTGTCTAATTGAGATTATAAATACTTGTGTGTCTTTACCTGTCTGTTAATAACCTGCATCCTTCCAGTGATTCACACCTGAACCTTTTGTTTCTCATCTTTTGCCATCGATCTAATTTAGACTGTGAACTCCTGGGGGACAAGGTCTAGTATTTGCTTGTTATGGAGTGTCAAGCTTTACTAATGCCTGGCCCATGTACAATGCAAATAATTAAAGACTCATAGACTCATAGACTCTAGGACTGGAAGGGACCTCGAGAGGTCATCGAGTCCAGTCCCCTGCCCTCATAGAGCTGCAACTGCTTCAGAGGCTAGGGGACAACAGAGTCTGCCCTAAAGCATGGGCCCATCTCCTGGCTCTGTGCCAGTAGTAGAACACAGAACATTTAAGCAGGAACTGTTTAATGCCCGTCTTGCTCTGGAGCAAAGTGAATCAAGGTGCTCCATTGGCATGTGCTACAACCAAACACTGTGCGTGTGTGCCGTGGAGGTTCTGATTTATTAACATGGTCGCTTGGCGAAGGCAAGACTCAACTCAAGCAACCTGAAGTTCCTCTCTAACGCGCGGCAGGGGCTGGAGAGGAAGCGGCTCGAAGGAGGAGAAATGGGTGGAGCTGCAGCGGCCCGGGCTGCTGATGGGCTGCGGGGGAGAGGGTGTGCCCCTGGCCTGCAGTCGCGGCTCCGCCTTGCGGGGTGGGGGGCAGGGAGCCGTGCAGGCGCTCTTGTGTCTCGGCGGCGGCTGGGGGGTCGGGGCAGGTCAGTGCGGCTGCCTGCGCGCTTCCCTTGTGCAGCTCCCCGCGTCTCTTCCCCTCTGCGATTATGGACTGGTAGGAACTAGGCGCGGCGGTGCGGTGCTGCTGGGCGGCGGCGAAGGGATCCCGTCCTGCCCTGAGCCATCGGCGCCGCTTCCCCTTCTCACTCTGCCGGAGATGTCGGGCTGGGGCAGCCGGAGGAGAACCGGCTCCTCCTGGCACAGCAGCTTCTCCAAGTTCTTCACCAGGAGCCCTCCCCGGGCCAAGGAGGAGCAGGAGGAAGGGGACAAGGCGCACCTCCAGGAGCCGGCCACGCACAGGTAGGCACGCAGTCTCGTCAGGGAGCGGGGGGAACTTGTTGGGAACTTGCCTACCTCAGCCTGGCTTTCTTGATTGCATTTTTCTTCCTCTCTCTCTCTCTCTTTGAACTGGAGGGATACGCTGAAGATCTCTAGTACGCTTCACCTTCTGAGACTCAGAGCCTCGTTGAATCCACTTCCATTTCTGGCCCCCTCCAGCGCTGTACAGTGTCATGGGAAACAATTGCCAACCAAACTCTTGGAACAGGTTGAGAAGCAGAAGTCAGTGGCTACGTGCCAATTGCCAAGGGCAGCTGGGGCGCTTCCAGATATTACAACACTAAAAAGGAGGGGTGGCTGTTGTTGTTTATTATTCTGAGCAGCTTGGAGAGGGGGTGTGCGTGCGTGCGTGTGTGTATTGTGAAGTTTAACTCCAGCTTAGGTTGCAAGAGAGAGAAGTTATTAGGACCCCTCCCTCTGTTGATCCTCAACCCAGCAGCCTCCCGAAAAGCAGGTAATGTCATTCTGAGGAAGGATTTCAAGCTGTGAAAGTTTCACTGAGTGTGGCACTATGAAATTCACCTTGCCAAAATCTCCATAAAACAGCAGGATGCTTTAAAAATCGCCTTGAAATCAATGTCAGATGAGTAAATTTCAATCCATGGAAGTAAGGATTGACTGCTCTGATACAAAAAGAATTGAAGATAGTAGATGGATGGGCTGATGGAAACTATGTAAGTAGCAATATAACACTGGGACAAATTAGTGCATGAAGAAACAAAGCCACTTTTGATTGTCTCACAGGGGAATAAAGCAATGTAGAGTTGCAGATTCATTTTCTAATAGCCAGAACACCATCCCTAAAGTGAATGTACCTGCCTAGTCAGTCTCAAGTGGTTCCCCCCCCCCCAAGTTATTTTCAAGAATGAATTGGGGAATGGAAACAGTCTTGACAGGAAGACTTTCCAGAGGACAAGAAATGATGCTTTTTGAAATTTAGCGGTGGATTAGCTCAGAGACGTGCAATTTTTATAATTTCTGAGATGAGCCTGAGATGAAAGCTGTAGACCTGCACCTCCGATGGATCAAGAGTTTTGCTTTTGGCCTGCTCTGTTTCTGTATACATGTAGCTGTATCCTATCAACCTGCCTTTTCCCCTCTTACTGTAAATAAACTGCATCAAAATTGCTAACATTCATTTAAATGCTTGGATTTGGGGTTACTCAGACCAGAAAAATACTGTTCAAACTTTCTTAAGATTGCAGATAGAAAATAGTTTCTGACAATCAATGTCTCTGGGTTTTTTTGGTAATTTTCTTCCAAACGGTTATAACCCCTTTCTTGGAAACTGAAAGGTTGCTATATAGGGTATAGGATTTTTTTTTTAAAGTTTTTACTATTATAGCTTTCTCTTTCTGTGTTATAAATCAGATGCTACTGCAATATGAATACTAATAGTGTGTTCATATGTTAATATGAAATATGTGACTTGTATCTTTGGCACTCCTTAGGATTGTAACTGTAGAAGTCCAAGTACCTAGGTTCAATGGTATTCAGTGACTAACTTATAAGTAGTACAGGAATGGCATGGACTAAATGGAGAGAAGTGAGCAGAGTATTCTGCCTTAGGAGAGTGCCTATCAAACTGAAAAGTAAGATCTACAAGACTGCAATTAGGCCTGTACTTTTGTATGACTCTGAATGCAGGGCACTGAGGAAGAGACAGGAGGAGATCTTGAATACAGGCAGAATGATAATGTTAAGGTAGATGCTGGCTGTTACAAGGATGGACCATGTTCAGAATGAATGAATTAGGGGAAGTGTGAAGGTGGTGCCAATTATAGAAAAGCAGAAGGAGTCCAGGCTTAGTTGGGTTTGGGCATGTGAAAAGAAGATATGGAAGAATATATAAAACACAGGGTATTAAACTTCAAAGTGGGGCGTAAGAGAATGGTTGGAAGACCCAATACTAGATGGATGGATGTCATAGAAAAGGATTTGCATAGCTTTGGAGTTTCTGAGGAACTGCTTTAAGATCGACTGGAATGGAGACGGACTGGAAGATCCAACCCCATATACATGGGACTAAGTCTACAAGAAATAGAAGTATTAACGGTAGAAAGCAGGTTATTAATGTGTCACAATGAAGTAAGACCTGAGACCTCTACTTGGTTTCTGATTTCTGGCTACCGTCCTCAGGAGATTGAAAAAGGAGAAAAGAAAACTGTGTGCCGTATATACTCGTTCATAAACCGAATTTTGTTAGTAAAAAGGGAAGCACCAGAGATGGGGGTCGGCTGATGAAAGAGTATAGAGAGGGAGAGGTGGGACACAGGCCCTCCCCCCAACAGAGGGAGCAAGGAGAGGCAGCACAGCCAGCAGACCCAGAAGGGAAGAGGTGGGATCAGAGTCTCTCCGCTTCTGGCCAGGCTGCTCTTCCCCTAGCCTCTGAAGCAGCTGCAGCTCCAGGACTGGCAGGCTGCAGCCGTGCCACTCGGCCTGGCCTCCCAGAGCAGGCTGCAGCAGTGCCACCTGCCCTCCAGAGCAGGCTGCAGCCAAGCCACCCAGCCCACTGGAGCACTCTGTGGCCGTGCTGACCAGCCCAGCCCGCTGGAATATGCTGCAGCTGCGCAGCTCAGTCTGGCCCGCCGGAGCAATCTGCAGCCGCGCTGCAGTCTGCCCGAGCAGCTCCAGCCAGGCCAGAGACATCTTCCCCTGGCCCTCCCCAGATAAGGTGGGAAGCAATGGGATGGAGAGAGTGTAGGGGTCCCGGGCTAGGTGTGGGGTCATGTGGGGGGTGGCCACAGGGGTTACTCCCCTGACCTCCAGCTTCTCCCCCCCCAAAAAAAAAATTTCCCCATCAGTTGCGATCGCAGCCCGTTGGGGTGAGCAGCTGGCGCGCCAGGGCACTTGGTTTGCTTAGGTTTTCCTCTGTGCCTGCAGATGCACCAGGTAAACAAACCATCTCGGCCCACCAGCAGCTTATCCTGATGGCCCAGGAGCCTAAGTTTGATGACCCCTGAATTATAGGGTCGGCTTATGAATGGGTCCTAAGAATTTTCCATTTTAACTTATCCTTCTTGGGGTGGAGGTTGGCTTATAAACAAACTGGCTTATGATCAAGTATATACAGTAGTTTTCTAATGCAAAGATGCATGGAGTATCATGTTTGACACTACTCAGCTGGGGGATCTTGTGGTTTCCAAACTTGTCAGATGATCAGCTTTTTTCTATATCAGAGCTTTTGAATTTAGTATATGGGTTTTAAATTTGGTGTTTTCAGGAATGATATTGGTATGCATTGAAATAGACAGAGAAAATGCTGATCAAGCCAATGAGCTGTTGGATATCTAAGTAATTCTTGTGAAAGACGTGGATTTCAAAGTTTCCTCAGAACTCTTTCTTCTCCAGCTTACTGGGAGTGTGACGGATGAGATCATCTCTAATTAAAAGTGCAATTTGCAGTACTGTCTTGAATGGCTTATCTTAAAGTTCCTCTGGATGCACAGCGATTAAAGAGGTTCTTAAATGTCACTACAGAATGTTCAGTATTTGATGCATCACTATATTGAATATTCCTAGTAGGCATGGCTCCATTGACCTTTCATTAATGTGACCTGGGCTGGTTTAAAAAATATATTTCTATATTCAGAACAAAACTAGACTCAACTTTCCCTGCAGCCAGAAAGATGCTTTTATCTCTGCCAGGAGAGATTAATATAGAGCAGCGGTCCCCAACATTTTTCGTCTGGCGGGCGCCAGACGATGAGCCACGGAGAACCATGGTGGCGGACGAGCATCCATCGGAATGCTGCCAACAAGCGGCAACGTCAACAGGCATCGCCGCTGAAATACCACCAACAAGCAGCGTCATCCAGGGGCGACGCCTCTGGATGACACTGCTTGTTGGTGGCATTTCGGTGGATGCTTGTCCGCCGGCCAGTGCACGGGCGCACTTAAACGCCCCAGTGGGCACCATGGCGCCCGCAGGCACCACGCTGGAGACCCATGATGTAGAGGGAAGAGGAACAGACTTGGAAAGTGAAAAGGCAACCAAAAGATGTCTAGTCAAGCTTCTTTTTGTCGGTGCTTTGGGGTAGTGATCAGTACTGATCTTAAGGGACCGTTAAGAACATGCTTCTTGTTATGGTCAGTAGGGAACAGAAATATCCTAATCTGGATTCCTTCAGGCTGTCCCACCATAAACAGAGAGATGCCTGTAATGGTGGGGAAAATTCAGTTCAGTGATTTGGGAGTTTAAAAATGAGCTTTGTAGACTTAATTGAATGGTAGAGCTTGCTACGTCTGATTGAAGAGTTGGGAATCTGGGAACTTGATAAAATTTGACCCATGATTTCAGTTCACGCAATCAAGAACTTTTTATTGATTAGGTAGTCCACACAGATTTATTTTTTGTATGAGGCTTTTTGGCCTTTGTGTACAATTCTTTGTGTAGTAACCTGAGAGGCAGCTCTGACTTCTCTTGAAAGTGGAAGCATTGGTTAAGTTATGAAGAGTCCCATTTGGTTTGCTCAAGTTTTTTGTCTTGCTTGATTGCAGAGTATATGCTTGGAATGCTGAAGTTCTTGTATTTGGTTTCCACTGATGGCATTCTTGATCAATTAACGTGATTGTGTACATTTACAGCCATTGAGCTGGGAAGAGTGCCACAGGTTTCTCTGCCATTTTTATGTAGTGTGCTTCATAATGTACAAAAAGGTATAATCCAGTAAAGTATGGAGAAAACGAACGTTGCTTTATATGCATGTTTTTATTACATGGACTACATAAAGTAAATTGCAGAATGCTTCTTTCATGAAATATTAGGAAAATCTATAAAGCCAAATGCTATATAAAGCCAGGTTAGTTCATTTTTTACCGCAAGTATCATTTTGAAATAAACTGGAATCAGGTCAAATTTAAAACATATAGAAAGAAATCTTGATATTGAGAGAATTTAACTAGCCCTGAATTTAAGAAAGGGGAAGTGGTTCAAGTAAGAAAAGCAGTAAATACAGCAGTATGGCCTGCTTGGCCAAATTCATCCCTTGCGTATCTCCATTGACTGCTTATATCCTCTGTGGAGTTACATTAGGAATGAATCTGGCCAGTTGCAACTTTGAAAGCATAGAGAAAAAGAACTTGTGTATCCAAAACCAAAGATCTGATTGTTCCTGAAGCTTAGGCAAAACACTTATATGGAGTCACTGAACTGCTGATTTTCCTTCCTCCCCTCCCTGCCCTCCCCCAGCCCCGGAACAAATGATGCCAAGGTTTCTACATCTGTTGCCAAGTGGCTTAGAGTAAACAAGTTTGGGGTTTACCTTTTCAAGATTGGGTGGATTTTTTACCCACCTGTGGCCTGTAGGTTTTTCTGTTTAACTCTGGGGCCGCTGTATTTCTGGGCTTTTTTGCACCGTGCCCACCGCTACTCTCAGCATGGTGATGCAAATCCTGCCCCCTGCTGTCTTCGGAGCCTTTTTTAGACCAATAAGGCTGTTTTCTTTGAAATTTTCTGATCACTACTAATAATGTTAGTCAGCATCTTGTAATCTCATGAGCACATCATTTGATTAATCATTTTGGCTAATAACTTATGCTTGAGAGCAATTTTTAGATGTGATAAACATGAGATGTGCTTGAAATGTCCTATGAAAAAATAACACATGCAGATTAGCAATTTGCTAAAAGCTCTGTGATGGAAAAAAGTGGAGCCACATCTTTAATGAAGCTACTATGCTTCTAAATAAAATTCTAAGAACTGGGAAGTACCTTTCATCTAGTGTGTGCCTGTATAAATATGTTTTTCAGAACCATTGCCTTTGGTACGTTGGTCGGGCTTCAAATATAGTGAACATTTTCTTTGCATCTCAACTTCAGCATCAACTTCCATTTAACTTGGTCATTATGTTCTGCTAAGCTATTTGTTTTAAAAAATTATATATTAATTTTTATTACCACCAAAGTTATTGTCTCAGAGCCATCCAAATCCACAAAGTGGAAAAATCCTGTCCCATTTGCTGTGTTCCAGATAGAATCTTCTTTAATTTCAACACATTTCTCTAGCCCTTTTGGTTGCAGATACAGCTCTGATCATGTAAATCGATGCACAGCTGATCAGTTAGAAATGTTTGGCTTCTGTGGAATTGTCCAACTTTAAAATAAATCAGGCTCAAAAGAAGCTTCTAGATGGATGTGAAACTTGTCCAACCCAGTCATTCATCTTAACAGGGAATTATAACCAAAACCTTCTTCATGCTACTAGTTATCTTTTGTCTCATTCAGCAAGTTTTATCCAGGAAATTTTCTTTTTCAGTGCATCATCATTCATTTGAACAGCTACCAAAGAAGTTAACTAATTTGGGGCTGTTTTGGGTTTTGATTTTGAGGGCCTTTATACAAAGTTCTCCTGAATTGGAGGGGGAAAAAGCAAATACCCCAGTCAATTCTAATCTTTAATTTGGGTTTCAGAGGGCTTTTAATTAAATTATTGTGTCATTGCAATGGTGAACCATGGCCAGTGGGAGCTGTGATTGGCCGAACCTGTGGACTGTGCAGGTAAACAAACCGTCCTGGCCCGCCAGCAGATTTCCCTGATGGGTCATATGCTAAAGGTTGCTGATTCCTGTTCTATAGGATACCAGTCTCTGAAGAAAAGTCCCATGCAATGATGTTACGTTCACCTTATGCATAAGATGTGCTTCCCAAAGTTACACCTGTAAAGCTATACTTTATACCAGTGGTTTTCAAACATTTTTTTTGCTGGGGACCCAACTGAAGAAAATTGTTGATGCCTGCGACCCAGCAGAGCTGGGGATGAGGGGTTTGGGGTGTGGGAGGCGGCTCAGGGCTGGGGCAGGGGATTGGGGCACAGGGCTGGAGCACGGACTTACCTCCGGCAGCTCCTGGTCAGCGACACAGCCGGAGTGCTAAGGCAGGCTTCCTGCCTCTCCTGGCACCGCGGACCACTCTGCGTCCCGGACGCAGGCAGCAGCAGGTTCGGCTCCCAGGCAGAGGTGTGCAAGTGGCTCTGTGTGGCTCTCACCTGCAGGCACTGGTGCTCAGGGTGGGGGCAGCACGCGGAGCCCCATCACCCCTGTGCCTAGAAGATGGACTTGCTGCTGGCTGCTTCCGGGGCACAGCTCAGTGTTGGAACAGGTAGGCACTAGCGTGCCTTAGCTGGGTAGCACCGCCAACAGGACACTTAACATCCCGGTCAGTGGTACTGACCAGAGCCGCTAGGGTCCCTGGGTGCTGAGCAAGGCAACCCAGTTTCTTGCATGCCATGACCCAGTACAGGGTCGCAACCTGAACTTTGAAAAACACTGCTTTATACCAGTGTTCTCCAACCTTTCTATGTACAAGATCACTTTTTGAATTTAAGATCAACCCAGGATCTGCCCCACCCCACTCACTCCATTTCCCCCTCCCTCCGTTGCTTGCTCTCCCCTACTCTGACTCACTTTCACCGAGCTGGGGCAGGGGGTGGGGGTGCAGGCTCTGGGCTGGGGCCAAGGGGTTTGGAGTGTGAGAGGGGGCTCTGGGCTCAACCTGGGGCAGGGGGTTGGGGTGCAGGAGTGAGGGGTGCAAGCTCTGAGAGGAAGTTTGGTTGCTGAAGTCATATAGTCACACTGCACCTAATCTCATAGAATCCACTGGACATTTCATGAATTTTACTTTTTATTACTGTCGTTTGTGGTTTATAGATCCAGAATCCTTCAGGGATTGTCACAAATCAGTGTAACATTCTCAAGTTTGGGGTATAGTGTCAGAGGGGTAGCCATGTTAGTCTGGACCTGTAAAAGCAGCAAAGAGTCCTGTGGCAGATTATAGACTAACAGGCGTTTTGGAGCATGAGCTTTCGTGGGTGAATACCCACTTCGTCGGATGCAAGTGTGGAGTGTTCATTGGCTGAGCCTGGGGCAAGGAGTTGGGGTGCAGGAGTGAGGGGTGCAAGCTCTGGAAGAGAGTTTGAGTGCAGGAGGGGGCACCAGGCTGGGGCAGAGTGTTGGGGTGTAGGAGAGGGTGAGAGCTGTGGGTTCTGGGAGGGAGTTTGGTGCAGGAGGGGCCTCTGGGCTAGTGCAGAGGGTTGAGGTGCAGGCTCCAGTTGGGTGGTGCTTACAGCAAGTGGCTCCCAGCCAGCGGCGCAGCAGGGCTTAGGCAGGTTGCCTGCCTGTCTTTGCCTCACGCCGCTCCCAGAAGCGGATGGCTGCTGGCACGTCTCTGTGGCCCTTGGCAGGGAGGGAGACAGCAGGTCTCCATGTGGTGCCCACGCCTGCAGTGCTGCCCCTGCAGTTCCCATTGGCCGTTTCCCAGCCCATGGGAGCTGAAGGGACAGTGCTGGGGGCGGGGGCAGTGTGCGGAGCTGCCTTCCTCTCACTCCCCACAGGGGCTGCAGAGATGTACCAGCAGCCAGCTGCTTCCGGGAGCGGTGTGGGGCAATGGCAGACAGGCAGCCTTCCTGAATCCTGTTGTGCTGCTGGACTTTTAGTGCCCTGGCGATCACAATTGACTGGCAGAGGCTCCAGGATCAATTAGTCGATTGCGATCGACAGGTTGGTGACCACAGCTTGTTTACCAGAAAAAGGTACAATATACATCTTTTGAAACGGGATTTTGGTACCATGGTATACCCCTTTATCTTTGGTTCTGAACCTGTGTATTTCAGGTTATGATTCACCCTTACCTTTGTTCTGAGCATATGCATTCCAGATACTGAAGGACATGAAAGCACCTCCTAGATATGTGTGGGTAACTTTCCTGTTGCCATGAAGAAATAATAATCTGTTCTGATACTGACAGTCCTATCTTCTCAAGCCAAGGCTTACTTCAGCTAATGAAAGAAGTGATGGGATACTTAGCATAAGCGTGATTATATCAAAGGTACAGGCCAATCTGGGCTATATAGATACTATTATTAAGCAGTAGTATATGTATACTTACGTGCTTAAAATATATATTGTGGGTGATGATATCAGCATAATAAAAATGTATGCTAGCTAGCGTATGTTAATCAACAATTGTCAGTGTTTATAAAGCACATTTAATTGAGTATTTGTTAGAATTCCCTATATCTGAACTGCCAGGAATTGGAATGAGGTGTAATATATTTCATTAGAAATAATTTTCTTTAAGTTGCTACCTTCTGGCTATCTTTGGCCCATATGCCTATTAAGACCTCTTTTAGAATGTCTTTGAACACATTCACCATCTGCCTGACAAGTCTTTCCCTTTACCGTACTAATAAAAAGACTCTGCCTCCCCACCTCCAGGTAGAATATGATTTTTGAAATGATCTTATTTATGTGCTATCAAAGAGATGATAGTTACGTGAAACCAGCAATGGTGAAGCTCCAATCATTTGGAATGTTTAAAATTAGACTTAACAAAGCAAAATATGTTATAGGGAACTCTATTAGCAGAAAAATAATAAAAATATACTAAATTTAGTCCTGGGAGAATTCTGCACCACTGTGCAATGCAGAATTTGCCCAGAATTAATGTTCTGCATAGAATTTCATTTTTTCCTGCCGCTAGTGGCTGCTGGACCTGGCAGGGACTGGCTACTCAGCCTGCTGCGCACTTGTGTGGGAGGTGCGGGCCCTCTGTGGTTTCTGAGTTAGCCAGCCCCTCTCAGTCACAGGATGTGGCCAGACCTCCCTGTACAGCAGCTGCTGGAGCCACCAAGATGTGCCCCATGGGAGAGGCAGGAGGAACTGCTGGGAGCTGCAGGGAGGGGCTGCTGCTTTCTGGAAGGGAAGACTGAGGGTAAGGGGGAGCCTTGCTGGGAGGGCATGACTGGAGTGTTCCAGCAGTGGCTGAACCTTTAAATTGTGCGCTCCCCCGCCCCACACTAACAGCAGGCACCGGTCATCTCTGCTTGGTGGGACAGTAACGAAGCTGTGAACCGAGTCTGTGACTGGGCTCTGGGGAGAGGGAGGGTGCGAGTGTTTGGCACTGCAGCTGTGCTCTGTGAGTGAGTGGTAACCCTATGGGGCAGGATGAAAAATGAGACTTGATTAAAAGACTAGAGGGGCAGAGTTTTCTCCCACGATGTGCCCAGCTGGCACGTGTGACACATCCAGACTGATGTGTCCAACAAATGCATAACAGAGAAACAGGAACTAGGTTGTCATAGCGGTTTCTTTAACTCTGCTCTTGGGGGAATCTTTTTTGTTTTCTGCATTGTTACAGACTTAGTTGCTGACAGGTATTGAAATAAATTACCAAAATAATTGAAACTGATGTGATTATATTGCTTTATTTTGACAAATAAAATATGCAGAGTTTTAAAATATTGTGTGCAGAATTTTTATTCTTTTGGCATAGAATTCCCCCAGGAGTATAAATTGGTTCCTAGATTCTCGATCATGTGACTCTTCCGGATTATGCAAGGAAGAAGTACAATTTATATCTGGCAGTAGTAACAGAGTCCCTGATTCAACAGGATGCTAGAAGGTGCATCAAGCAAAATAGGCATTGATTCACTGCTTCCAAGCTTTAACATCCAATCGAGTAATGTAAGACATTTACTAGGGGAAATGTTATTGGCACGCTATTCACAAGGGTGCTATTTTTTTAAATGCAACAAAACAATGTACTCTTTTCTGTTGTGAAAGTTAGCATAATTATTCCTTTCCTGGTGACCAGATTCAATGCTGGAATCAATATAAAATAGCTTCCAAAACATGCATGCAATCAGGGCTTCCAGGTTTTAAGTAATAGGCTTAGCATGATAAAAACTCACCAAAGTCGCATCCACTGAAAGAAATAATTTTTTTGGAAGTTCTTGCCAGTGTTTCTAATAATATTTAAGGTTGTTAAAGCTGAAAGAAAGCTGAAAATCTGATGCTCCCTATATACTTTTTGCATTTCATACACCTTGGACATTAAGATTAGTGTGCAGTATTGCACTTTCAGGTTTTCATAAAATAGAAATATGCTGTAGTATTTAGATTACAAATACTGAAAAGGAATGTTTAAACTCAAACTTTTTCCATTGGCACTTCCTTTATAATATATTTTAATTTGTTAGGTTATATAAAATTGTTTTTATATAATCGAACTTGTAAGCCTAACTTCACTTACGTTATGGAAACTTTAAAATTAGAATCACTCAGGAACAAGGTCATTCAGGGTCCTGCTGCTTTGCTGGCCAGGCGGCTTACTGTATTTAGTACTAAACTTTAGGTATAGACATATTTGTGATGGGGGGAAATGTATAGTGAATCATAGGTTGCAAATTATTACTTATGAGCACATGCAAAGCAAATGTCAGAAAAGTTTCCATTACAAATGAACTCTTTTTTAGCATCAGTTAAAAGCTGGAAAAATACCTGCCAATTTTATTTGTAATTGGGAGGTGAATTATTTAACTATGAATCATTTCATATTTTTAAAAATCTGTCTTGCCAGATTCCCTGTATAAATTCTTTTTCTGGATATTTTTACAGTTTGCAAATACCACTATTGGGCCACAATCTTATAAACTGTATGTAGTCCCACTGAAGTCAGTACAACTACATATATGCATAAAATTAAGAATACATGTAAATGTTTGCAGAATCAGGGCCTTAGTTTTCTCCTTTTTAAAATACTTGTATAATGGGTTCTGACTTCCTATTTGATTCTTTTGTTGCAATCGTTTAAAACTTTACCTAATTTAAATAACCCAAACTCTGTTACTGATACTGCATCACAAGTATGTACAAGTAGATAATAGCATTCTCATTTGAGTAGCACATGGCAAACGTCACCTAACCTATTAGATGAGAATGGATGGAGAGAATTCTATATTAATGTTCATTGCCATGCTTGACAGATGCCAGAAGAAAAACCTTGATGTAATCTGCGATAATCCCAGTGAACAATATTGAACTAGTCTCTGCACCAAAATGAAAATTTTCTCTCTCTGTTTCACAGCCTTTGTATTGCTGTTCAGTTCTCTTGCACGTAGTGCAGATTAAGCTATTTAGTGAGGATGATCTTGGGCCTTCTCATTTATTTCACTTAGTGCTAGAATTGAAATTTAAGGGTCATTGTCAGTCCAGTTCTGAGTTTATTTTTAAAAAGAAGTTCCATAATACTTGATATAGCAATGATTGTCTTGTATGTGGTTTTTTTTTTTTTTTTTTTAAACTACTGTGAAAGTGTGGTTTGCTCTCTGTGGATTTAAAATACCTCTACCTCTCACACATACTTCATAGCTGGCATAGTGCATGAGAAACAGTGCTGCATATACAGAAAGTGAAATTAACCTATTGGATTTCCTTATCCTGGCAGAATGAAAAGCAAAATATAAACAAGCAGCATCAACTGTTCAAGAAGAAATTAGACTTTGTTAAAACTGAAATAATTTTAAATCTAAATTGCTTAACGTAATCTGGCAAGTAAAACAAGTTCCAGATGGAATTGTTAGTTTGAGTGCATCTAAGGTGTACAACACACTGACCAAAAAAATAGATTGAGGAGGATTTAGAAGTTGAAGTCGTTCCCCCACTCTCCTTACCTTAATCCAGTCTCTTGATTGCCACGCTTTTCTCCCTGAATGTTCATGACTATTTGTTCCTTTGAATTTATTTTCTCTCATTTTCTTCTCATCCCTTTCCCTCCTTACCTTCCAGTCTTCTTCCTGCTTCCCATTCACTTCAAGTACCATAGCTGTGTCTGGTTTCCTTTGACTCTCTAAATACAAACTCTCACCTTATGTTTATATGCTCCACATAGCTTCTTTATTTCTTGCTATTCCTCTTTAGCAGTTCTTCAGAGAGAGTGTGGCCTGATCACATGATCAGGAGCCAGGAACTTCAATGTTCAAACCTCAGCATGGATGGTGACTCTCTTTCCCAAGAGCAAGGCATTTAGGCCTCGCCTGTCGTATGGAAACTTGAGGGGAAATTTGCCGCCGTTGTTAGCATTGTTTCCCTTGTAAAAGTGGTAGTCACCTTCAACTTGATGGTATTTCTCTCTCTGTATTTAACCTGATAACTTTTGAAAGCTGTATCTGATCCAGTTCCAAAATTTCAGGGCACCAGTGGTCAGAACCCAATTGATTTTGAGGCAAAATCAGAAAACCGGAAAAAGAAGAATGAAGGACTCATGGAGCACTTTCCTCTGTTCAGCAGAGCCACAGCTTCCAGTGCCTCTGTAATTGACTGCAGATCAAAGAGCTGGTTGATGTTACCCATTAATGCCTTCCAGCATAACAATACCCCTGTCTCATTTCTGCTTATCCTTCTAGTAGAGTTTAGTGTGTTAAACACTCTGAATGAATTATCTCGCAGACTGAAAGAAGGCAGTGATAATGGTGGGAAGAAATGGGGTGCACATGGAACCCCTGGTGGAACTGGGAGACACACTGAGTCTGTAGAATTCTGGCATGGGAGTGAGAATGGCAAATCCTGGTATGGGAGGAGGGAAGAATGAGGGGGGAAATACTTAATGAAAGACATTTAAATTATTCAGTTTTGAATCATACCAGATGGAAACAACTAGGAAATTTCAATATATTTAATTATTTCCCCTTTTTTGGCCAGCTATGGCTACTGGCTTCTGACACATTTTACACTACTGTACAATCTAAAGCCCTGATCCTGCAAACACTTACGCACATGCTCAAACTTTAGTACTGTGAGTTTAGAGCCTAATTATCCTGAAAATAGATGTAAACAACCAAGTAACAATTTGCAGCCTTTCAGTCATAATCCCTGTGTTTGCACAGTAGAGGAAGAAAAGGTAATTCTATTTCAGGTGACAGAAAACTAGCTGAGAGATTTATAAAACAGTGCCAGAGGTTTGGGGGGTTTAATTATTTTTTTAAAAAGGTATGCCGGATACCTTGCAAGTGTCCTGAGAGAGAGTGCTTTCAGTCCCTTTCAGTGCTGTGCAAGGGACTGAATAATCATGATACGCAAGGTGATTTTTAGAGCTGCATGACATAATTGTCCTGCTGTGGCGATTGCCAGGTTTTGTAATCCTGAATAAATGGTCAAGAATTTGCTTTAAAATGAATTGGAAAAAAAAATAGAGGAAAATTGATCAACTACTCTTGATATTCCTTGATTTACATCCCCAAAACTACCTCTCTTTCCTTTTCAACTGAGAATGAACACTGGCTGCACAGGAAGTTTTCTGCAACAAATTACAACTAAAGTACAACCTCTGCTAATCTAGCCATGTAGGATTCTCGGTGTTGTCTAGCTGTCCCTCTGAGCTACCATTCATAATTTTTATATTCTATTTTTCATTTATGGTTTTGGGACTCATTTCAGAGACTCTGAATCTTACAATATTACTTTTCTTTGGAGTTGCTTAATTTTCCTGACAAGTCTCACCCACCATTATAGAGTATGCTGTCCAAAAAACATAACTCTTGAAATCTTTCCCCTTTACTACACAGGTCTCTTCATAAAGCACAATAAAACAATTCCCTGCTTCCGAGTGTGTGTTATGGCATTTTTAATCATTTATTTAGAATACCTATTAAAACTCTGACACTTTGAACTAAGTAACCTACAGTAATGTCTGTTATACCTGAGGACTAGTCTGCACTGGGCTAGTGAGGGGATTGATCTAAGATACGCAACTTCAGCTACGTGAACCCCTGGTGGAAGAATCTTAGATCAATTTACCTCTCGTCCTCACGGCGCGGAGTCGACGTCCGCGGCTCCCCCTGTTGACTCTGCTACCGCCGTTCGCGCTGGTGGAGTTCCAGAGTCGACAGGAGCACTTTCGGGGATCGATATATCGCGTCTAGTTAAGACACGATATATCAATCCCCAAGAAATCAATCGCTACTCACCGATACGGCAGGTAGTCTAGACATACCCTGAGTGGTGGTGGTATTAAAGAGAGAGAGAGAGAGCTAATGTGCCAATATTTAAAAAGGTTAAACTGAATGATCTGGGTAACTACTTAGCTTGATGTTGATCCTGGGCTAAAACATGAAAAGGTTGATACAGGATTACATCAGTAAAGAATTAAAGGATGTCAGCATAATTCAATGCCAGTCAACTTGGTTTTATGAAATATGGGAATTATCAAACAAACGACTACATTTTTGGATGAGCTTACACGTTTGGTGGACAAAGGTAACTGTTAATATACTTAGACTGCTGTAAGGCATTTAATGTAGTATCACGTGATGTTCTGATTTTAAAATTAACACTATGTAATACGAATGCAGTACATACTAAATGGATTATAAACTGATTAACTGATAAATCTCAAAGTGAGTGTAAACGGGGAGTCATCTTTCAGCTGAAGTGTGTGAAGTGCAGTCTCTGACGCAGAGGCCTATTGGCAGTTCTCTGCTCTGTGTCAGCAACTCTTTTCAGGCCTGACACATTCACTACACCTAACACACTATTGTTATAATCTGTATCTAAAGGTGTCATAGACTCATAGACTCTAGGACTGGAAGGGACCTCGAGAGGTCATCGAGTCCAGTCCCCTGCCCTCATGGCAGGACCAAATACTGTCTAGACCATCCCTAATAGACATTTATCTAACCTACTCTTAAATATCTCCAGAGATGGAGATTCCACAACTTCCCTAGGCAATCTATTCCAGTGTTTAACTACCCTGACAGTTAGGAACTTTTTCCTAATGTCCAACCTAAATCTCCCTTGCTGCAGTTTAAGCCCATTGCTTCTTGTTCTATCATTGGAGGCTAAGGTGAACAAGTTTTCTCCCTCCTCCTGATGACACCCTTTTAGATACCTGAAAACTGCTATCATGTCCCCTCTCAGTCTTCTCTTTTCTAAACTAAACAAACCCAATTCCTTCAGCCTTCCTTCATAGGTCATGTTCTCAAGACCTTTAATCATTCTTGTTGCTCTTCTCTGGACCCTCTCCAATTTCTCCACATCTTTCTTGAAATGCGATGCCCAGAACTGGACACAATACTCCAGTTGAGGCCTAACCAGCGCAGAGTAAAGCGGAAGAATGACTTCTCGTGTCTTGTTTACAACACACCTGTTAATGCATCCCAGAATCATGTTTGCTTTTTTTGCAACAGTATCACACTGGTGACTCATATTAAGCTTGTGGTCTACTATGACCCCTAGATCTCTTTCTGCCATACTCCTTCCTAGACAGTCTCTTCCCATTCTGTATGTGTGAAACTGATTGTTCCTTCCTAAGTGGAGCACTTTGCATTTATCTGTATTGAACTTCATCCTGTTTACCTCAGACCATTTCTCCAATTTGTCCAGATCATTTTGAATTTTGACCCTGTCCTCCAAAGCAGTTGCAATCCCTTCCGGTTTGGTATCATCTGCAGACTTAATAAGCGTACTTTCTATGCCAACATCTAAATCGTTGGTGAAGATATTGAACAGAGCCGGTCCCAAAACAGACCCCTGCGGAACCCCACTTGTTATACCTTTCCAGCAGGATTGGGAGCCATTAATAACTACTCTCTGAATATGGTTATCCAGCCAGTTATGCACCCACCTTATAGTAGCCCCATCTAAATTGTACTTTCCTAGTTTATCTATAAGAATATCATGCAAGACCGTATCAAATGCCCTACTAAAGTCTAGATATATCACATCCACCGCTTCTCCCTTATCCACAAGGATCGTTATCCTATCAAAGAATGCTATCAGATTAGTTTGACACGATTTGTTCTTTACAAATCCATGCTGGCTATTCCCTATCACCTTACCACCTTCCAAGTGTTTGCAGATGATTTCTTTAATTGCCTGCTCCATTATCTTCCCTGGCACAGAAGTTAAACTAACTGGTCTGTAGTTTCCTGGGTTGTTTTTATTTCCCTTTTTATAGATGGGCACTATATTTGCCCCCTTCCAGTCTTCTGGAATCTCTCCCGTCTCCCATGATTTCCCAAAGATAATAGCAAGAGTCTCAGATACCTCCTCCATTAACTCCTTGAATATTCTAGGATGCATTTCATCAGGCCCTGGTGACTTGCAGGCATCTAACTTTTCTAAGTGATTTTTTACTTGCTCTTTTTTTATTTTATCTTCTAAACCTACCCTCTTCCCGTAAACATTCACTATATAAGTCATGTAATATGTCATTGGAAAACTGATATCTCACTGGTCATTAATATTCTGGTGTGATGTATGTATGGTCAACACTCAAGGGATTATGCAGATGTGGTGGAATTAGACCTCTACCTCGGTATAACGTGACCCGATATAACGTGGTAAAGCAGTGCTCCGGGAGGGTGGGGCTGCGCATTTCAGTGGATCAAAGCGAATTCAATATAACGCGGTTTCACCTATAACGTGGTGAGATTTTTTGACTCCCGAGGACAGCGTTATATCAAGGTAGAGGTGTATAATTAAAATCTATTTAAACCAGGCACGTCAGAGGGAAATAATACACAGGTTTTCTCCACAATGGGAAGAGGCCAACACCTCAAACCAGGTGGGTTATTTATTTGTGTCAGAGATTCCAGGAAAAGATAATTTGCATTGTAAAAATCACCTGGGGGTGGGGGAGAGGGAAGACAGCATGGAGTCTATACCAGACAGCATGGCATCCACACCAACTGAAAAAAGGAACTTTATGTGGGGGATACATTTCAGGAGAAAGGTTTGCTGAACTATAAAGAGATGGAGGGGGAGTGGGGGAATGAACCCTGAAGTTATCCTTCACCCACAGAGACAAGGCAAACCAATGCCTTTAACTCTATGAGGATCCTGGCTAAGAGATAGTTGGGCTTTGCTAGAAAAGGAAGATTGGTGAGGAAACTACCTTGAATGAAGATCCTCGCTTGTTAAGTTAGGTCTTAGGTATTAGAAAGCATATTTTTACTTTGTTTGTTTGTAACTCTTTTTGTCTTTATCTCTTATACTTGAACTCACTTTAAAACTTCTCTATTTAATTAAGTACACTTTTTACTTTTAATATAAACCAACATAGTGCTGTGATTGAAATAAGAGTGTTTAATTTTAACTGGGGTTTGATAGTGACTGCAGTGTATTGACTTTTTAAAGAAACAACAAACATAATAACTTCTGTGAATGTTCCAGGAGAGGGCTGAACATCACAGGGCAGACAGTTTTTTGAGACTGGGCAGTTGTTGGGATCACTCTGCAAAAAAATAACTGTTTGGTGGAAGGTGTGACCACACATTCAGGGTGTGACCTGTATGCTTGTAGGCTGGCAGTTGGTGTCAGGGCTGTGAGCCAAAGCACCATAGCTATTCCAGGGGGGATTCTATGCCACTGCGCAATGCAGAATTTTGCAGAAATTAATGTTGTGCACGCAGAATTTCCTTTATTTCCTCCACTGAAATGGGCTGCAGAGATGTTGGCTGCCACTAGGGGCTGCTGGACAGCTGAGCCCAGCCTGGAAATAGAACACAAGGGTGGGGTAGGGTGGGAACTGAAGGGTTCCCTGTGGCTGGAGTTCCCAGCACTCCTTGAAGAAAGAAGGCAGCGGTGTGCAGGAAACTTCGTGCAAGCCTTGGACCAAGCATCAGCCTGTTTCTCCTTCTGGATACCCTGGGCTCTGAGGAGTAGAAGGTATGAGTGTCTGGGCTTGGGGGGATCCCTGCAGCTGGTCTCTGAGGGGCGGGAGGTGCGAGTCTGGGGTGCAGATGGCTGTGGCTGGGCTCTGGGGGGGAGTGAATGCCTGGATGAGCGGTGGTGGGGGAGGTAGCTGAGAGGGTGTGAGTGTCTGGGCCAGGAAGGGTTTCATGGCTGTGCTCTGGTGGGGGAGGGGTGTATGTCTGGGCTGAGTGTAGTTGTTGCTGAGCTCTGGTGGGAAGGACTGTGAGTTTCTGGGCCAGAGCGGCCCTGCAGCTGTCCTCTGGGATAGAGAGGGTGAAAGTGTCTGGGCCAGGGAGGGCCTTATGGATGGGCTCTGGTGGGGGAGTGAGTGTGAGTGTTTGGCCCCCCGGCTGGGCTCTTTGCAGGGGAGGGCAGAGAAACAGGAACTGGGCTGTGCTACGGGTTTCTTTAACTCATTACTCATGGGGGAATTTTGTGTGTATCTGTATTGTTAGAGACATACTTGCTGACAGGTATTTTGAAATAAATTACCAAAATAATTGAAAAGGGCAAATATAGTGCAGATCTATAAAAATGGAAATAATGGAATTACAGACCAGTCAGATTAACTTCTGTACCCAGAAAGATAACGGAGCAAATAATTAAGCAATCAGTTTGAAAACCCCTAAAAGATAATGTGATAAGTAACAGTCAGCATGGATTTGTCAAGAACAAATCGTGTCAAACCAACCCGATCGCTTTCTTTGACAGGGTACAGGCCTTGCAGATGGTGGGAAATATGGTACATCTAGACTTTTATAAGGCTTTTGATTTTGTCTTGCATGGCCTTCTCATAAACAAACTAGGGAAATGCAACCTAGATGGAGCTACTATAATGTGGGTGCAAAACTGGTTGGAAAACCATTCCCAGAGAGTAGTTAGCAGTGGTTCAGAGTCATGCGAAAAGGGCATAACAGGTGGGGTACCACAGGGATCAGTCCTGGGTCCGGTTCTGTTCAATATCTTCATCAATTATTTAAATAACGGCATACAGAGTACACATAAAGTTTGTGGATAATACCAAGCTGGGAGGGGTTGCAAATGCTTAGGAGGATAGGATTAAAACTCAAAACGATCTGGTCAAACGAAATGGTCTGAAGTAAACAGGATGAAATTCAATAAGGACAAATTCAAAGTACTCCATTTAGGAAGGAGCAATCAATCAGTTGCACACACACAAAATGGGAAATGACTGCCTAGGAAGGAGTACTGCAGAAAGAGATCTGGGGGTCATAGTGAACCACAAGCTAAATGAGAGTCAACAGTGTAACACTGTTGCAAAAAAAGCAAACATCATTCTGGGATGTATTAGCAGGAGTGTTTTAAGCAACAAGCAAGAAGTAATTCTTCCGCTGTACTCCGCTGATTAGGCCTCAACTGGAGTATTATGTCCAGTTCTGGGTGCTGCATTTCGGGAAGGATGTGGACAAATTAGAGTCCAGAGAAGAGCAACAAAAATGATTAGAGGTCTAGAAAATATGACCTATGAGGGAAGATTTGAAAAAAAAAAATATGGGTTTGTGTAGTCTATAAAAGAGAAGATACCAGAAGAGCGGAAGAATTACTTCTTGAGTGCTGCTTAAAACACTCCTGCTAATACATCCCAGAATGATGTTTGCGGGTTTTTTTGGTTTTTTTTTTGAACAGTGTTATCCTTTGTCTCTAGCTAGTTTGATCTCGTTTTATGCCTTGGCCTTTCTAATTTTATCCCTACATTCTTGTGTTATTTGTTTATATTCATCCTTTGTAATTTGACCTAGTTTCCACTTTTTGTAGGACTTTTTTATTTTATTCTTAGATCATTGAAGATCTTCTGGTTAAGCCATACTTCCTGTCCTTCCTGTCTTTCTACTCAGTGGGATAGTTTCCTCTTGTGCCCTTAATAATGTCTCTTTGAAAAATTTCCAACTGTCTTCAGTTGTTTTTCCCTTAGACTTGCTTCCCATGGGACCTTATCTACCTACTTAGTTATATCAAAGTAATTTGTAATGTAGACATAACCTCAAGGGCTAGAAGAGTCAGCTCAGCAGCAGTCCAGCAGTTGTTCAAAGCTTTTGTCCATGGCTGGCATAGCTGCTGTCCTGCCTTGGACCTAGCCCTGTACCTGCCCTGCCTCACTCCAGGAAACCCATTTCTGACCCTTGGCTCCAATTCCCGACTTCTTACTCCAGCTCTCACCCTTGGCTCTGGCCCCTGACTCCAGTTCTGACCTTAGGCTCAGATCCTGACTCCAGCTGTGACCGTTGGCTCAGGCATCAGGCCTCTGACTCAGGTTTTGGCCCATGGCTCTTATTTCCTGTTCTAACCGCTAGGCATGACCGCCTACATCCCAGTCCCTGGCAGGAAAAGATGATAACACAAATGCCTTAGTTTAATAGTAGTTCTGTATACCATTAGCAAGACCAAAAATAGAATCTGTGGGCTTACTGGCAACTTGTGAGATCACCCAGGTCAGGCAATACTGAAATCCTCACCCTTATAGTCACAGTCCAGAATTGCACGGAAGACCAGTTAGAAAGCCATCCCAATAGCCTAGTCCAGGGGTAGGCAACCTGCAACATGCGTGCCGAAGTCGACACGTGAACTGATTTTCAGTGCCATTCACACTGCCCAGGTCCTGGCCACCAGTCCGGGGGGCTCTGCATTAATTTAATTTTAAATGAAGCTTCTTAAATATTTTTAAAATCTTTTATTTGCTTTACATACAACAATAGTTTAGTTTATATATTATAGACTTATGGAAAGAGACCGTCTAAAAATGTTAAAATGTATTATTGGCACGCGAAACTCTAAATTAGAGTGAATAAATGAAGACTCGGCACACCACTTCTGAAAGGTTGCCGACCCCTGGCCTAGTCCATCATTGATGAGGGGCTTGACTCACTATGAAGGAGGTCTACCTTAAAAAGAGAGGGGTGGAAGTCCCTGAGATAGTAATAGCCATCCGGGTAACATGGCAATATGACAGATTTCAGAGTAGCAGCCGTGTTAGTCTGTATCTGCAAAAAGAACAGGAGTACTTGTGGCACCTTAGAGACTAACACATTTATTTCAGCATGAGCTTTCGTGAGCTACAGCTGACTTCTTCGGATGCATAGAATGAAACACATAGGAGATATTTATACATACAGAGAACATGAAAAGGTGGAAGTATGCATACCAACAGGAAGAGTCTAATCAATTGAGATGAGCTATCATCAGCAGGAGGAAAAAAAAACGCAACCTTTTGAAGTGATAATTAAGATGACCCATAGAAGGTGTGAGAAGAACTTATCATAGGGAAATAAATTCAATTAGTGTAATGACCCAACCATTCCCAGTCTCTGTGTAAGCCTGAATTAATTGTATCTAATTTGCATATTAATTCGAGTTCAGCGGGCTCTCTTTGGAGTCTGTTTTTGAAGTTTTTTTGTTGCAAAATTGCCACCTTCAAGTCTGTCACTGAGTGGTTAGACAGGTTGAAGTGTTCTCCCACTGGTATTTGAATGTTATGGTTCCTGATGTCAGATTTGTGTCCATTTATTCTTTTGTGTAGAGACTGTCCGGTTTGGCCAATGTACATGGCAGAGAGGCATTGCTGGCACATGATGGCATATATCACGTTGGTAGATTTGCAGGTGGACGAGCCCCTGATGGCATGGCTGATGTGATTAGGTCCTGTGATGGTGTCACTTGAATAGATATGTGGACAGAGCTGGCATCGGGCTTTGTTGCAAGGATAGGTTCCTGGGTTAGTGTTTATGTTGTACGGTGTGCGGTTGCTGGTGAGTATTTGCTTCAGGTTGGGAGGCTGTCTATAAGCGAGCACTGGCCTGTCTCCCAAGATCTGTGAGAGTGAGGGATCATCTTTAAGGATAGGTTGTAGATCTTTGATGATGATCTGGAGAGGTTTTAGTTGGGGGCTGTAGGTGGTGGCTAGTGGCGTTCTGTTGTTTTCTTTGTTGGGCTTGTCCTGTAGTAGGTGGCTTCTGGGTACTCTTCTGGCTCTTCCTGTTGGTATGCATACTTTCACCTTTTCATGTTCTCTGTATGTATTAATATCTCCTGTCTGTTTGTTCCATTCTGTGCATCCGAAGAAGTGAGCTGTAGCTCACGAAAGCTCATGCTGAAATAAATGTGTTAGTCTCTAAGGTGCCACAAGTACTCCTGTTCTTTTTATGGCAATATGAGTGTCTGTATTGTGAGAGCAACCCCCATAGGTAAGTTCTGAACCTCTCATCAGCAATGGCCTAGTCCCTGAATTGCGCGGGTGAATCCCCTCCCCCCGCACACGCACACCATCTTAAAAACACTTTCATACACCCAGGGTGTACTACTGCAACTTTATATGAGTTGTGCACAAACCAACTACTGTCATTCAGACCAGTTGGTCAGAACTGGGAGAGAGCCCACAACAGGCTGGTCATGTAGAATGTGCAGAGTTAAGTATCCTGTTGGTCGATATCATGTTTGGTAGACATCAGGAATGCCTTTTTATTATTATATCTGTTGGCAAAATTTTCATGTTTCCAGTCTCATTTTATTGCTCATATTGTTAAATAAAAATCAATAAGTTCCAAGCAGTCACAAGTGACGACACATTAACCAGCATGTGTGTACATAATATGGGTGAGAAGGATTAGTGCATGAAGAGAAGGATGGGTTTTTAAAGTGCCAAGAGATTGTTATAAAGAGGAAAGATGGGAAAGACAGACATGTAACACTATACAAAAATGCTTTGAGTGGCCTTTGAACACTTAGTCGTTTATAATTGGATCTATTCTGTTTTTTTTTAATCGAGACAATTGGAAAATACTTTTCAAATTATGCAATCCAACTTGCTCATTTATGTGGGATAATGACAGAGGAAGAACCTGCATGTGTTTACTCAAACCCAGGTGAGATAAGTGCATTTTATCTGGTTCTAGTTTGTACAGGGTTTTTATCTCTGTATGAGTAACACTATATAGAATAAACATTCCTCTCTCTCTCTCCAGTAATAATGTTCTCTATCCTTCTTTGTACAAGTACATTGATTAAAAAATGCTGCATATGATTGAACCACCACCTGTCCCAGTATTCCAGATAGGTCAAAGCTGATCTTTCAACAACAGAGGAATAGAAGGCATGAGAAAATTATATAAACAAAGACTTTCAGCAGAATATACACAATAGACTCTGCTGTAATGGAA
Organism: Gopherus evgoodei; assembly: GCF_007399415.2. NCBI lineage: Eukaryota > Metazoa > Chordata > Testudines > Testudinidae > Gopherus > Gopherus evgoodei. The sequence continues at coordinate 191,298,609 of NC_044322.1, read as the reverse complement.
GTTTACTGTTGATTATCTAAGTAGCAAGGGTGGTGGTGTTCAGGATACATATACGCTAGCAAAACAAAAGAACAGCGGGGCAAAGTATCAGGAAGGTAAACTCTTCGCCTAGTTTTAGCTAATGTTTAGTTCCTCTATTTCATGAGCACCATAAATACCAAAAAAATAAGAAAAAAGATGATGTCTAGTTAAAATAACAATAGAAAGGCAGTGGTGTAATTGTTTATGTACATGACTCATGAACCCTGGCTCTGGTTGAGGTGCCTTTGATGGAATTTAGGGATACAAAGGTGTCCCCCTTAATCCTGGGACTGCACTGTGCTGGGTGATTCAGCAAGTACAAGTGAGAGTAGACTCAGAGCTGTTCTAATTTGCTCTGTTGTCTATGACCTTATAGGGCTCTATGGCAGCTGCATGTCATCTAGCTATAGTGATGCATCGGACATGACATGCCCTGTGACCAAGTGGGAATTGTCTTTATTCTTTATATGAATCATAAGTGTGCCTCAGTTTCCCTCTGTATGTGGCATTGGTAACAAAGTGGGTGCACAAGGGTTAACACTGCTCCTGGAACAGTGCAGGAGGCAGGAGATGTGTGTGTCACCTTGCTGTCACGGGTGGGGTGGGGAAGTGAATAGGATCATTGAAGAACTGACTGAAACGGGCTCAAATTAACAGAGGGTCCAGCAAGACTAAGAAGTGCTTCAACCACCGAACAGTCAACACCTACCAGCACAAAACCCCAGCAGGTGAGACTTGTGAACTGACCTGGAGAGAACATTTCAGGTGACTGGTGAGGGGGTGATGTGGGAAGGACTCAGGAGCCTGGCCCAGATTGTTGGGGGAGAGAGTCAGAGATGGAGTGCAGCACAGCTGGGCTGGCCCATCAAGGCACTGGTTTAACCAGGGTGGATTATGACTTAATGTCTGCCTTTCTGTGTTAGCCTAAGGACACTAAGATTCTGCATGCCAGGTGACTAATAAATAGTTACCTTGTTGTTTTGCAAAGGCCACCTGTGTCACTGTGAATACTCACTAAGAGCATTGCACCCTAAAGTGATCCAGTACAAGCCTCCCTCAGTAGTTTGGCTTGGCTGAATTTGCTGCAGGGAGCCATGGAGAGACAGGGAATGCTGGTACCGACAGCCCAGTGTTGGAGGCCACAGGCCTGCCCCTGTGAAACTGTGTGAGTCCTTGGGGCCTAGCGCGGTAAAGGAGTCACTCCCAGGTGACTGGTGATAGGCTGGGATCTGGACCAGACCCAGTGACTCCATGGCACCCTCTATGCTAGTCATGGTTGGTGATTTAGTAACTACAGTGATGATTCTGTGCCTCTCGATGATTTCTCTTCACTGAAGTGATCCTTCTCTGACCAGCCAAACCAACTCTAGGGCAAGTTTGCACCTGTGGGGTAGCGCAAATATAGTTTTAATGTACTAGACAGTATCTGCTAATAGCTGCATTCTGTGGGTGCACCACTCTGCATCACCTAAACCTGCTGATACCTTTTAGATATCGTGAGACATGGTAGTGTAGCCACTTAAGTTTTTAGAACTGTGTTTTGGCAAGCTTGTCTGTTAACTCCAGGCAGATTGTTTGAATCTGTTTAATAGACTGTCCTGTCATTGATTCTCTAAAAACAACATAAAGTAGCCTGTGAGCCAAGACTGCTTAAAAAGACACAGTTTCATGGAATCAATTCTCCTTGTCTATTTAGTAGAAGTGTTGAATCCTCCAAGTGTGAGCTGATACAGCTGATGCAGCAAAGCACATGTGTGTAGTCCCATTTGACTTCATTGGGAATACTCCTGTGCTTAAAGATACGCACATATTTAAGTGCTTTGATGGACTGGGGCCAGCAGCTCGGAGCCTTGCAGGATCGATCTTTGTATGAACAAAATATCTAAGAAAAGAACTAGATATGGATATGGGTGCAACAGTAACTGTATTGAGGGAAACGTTCAATGAGGGTGAAGTAGTGAGACTGTGAAAGACTAGAAGAAGAGCTCTGTGTAAGCTTGAAAGCTTATCTCTCTCACCAACAGAACTTAGTCCAATAAAAGATATTACCTCACCCACTTTGCCCTTCTAATATTCTGGGACCCACGTGACTACAACAGCATATGTGGAAAAAATGTAGAATGTTGTGAATTTACACTTCCCTAACAGGGTGACCAGATGTTCCACTTTTATAGGGACAGTCCCGATTGTTGCGTCTTTTTCTTATATAGGCTCCTATTACCACCCCACCCTGTCCCGATTTTTCATACTTGCTGATCATCCTATTCCCTAATATCCTTGGTGAACCTCTCTCCCCACCCATCAGTCATCCGTTCTCACTTTGTAGCTAGGATATGATAGTTAAGTGGTGTATTGTATCACATTACTAAGAGTTCCTTATTTTTACAAAATATCTTACAGATTATTCACTGCTATTAAGTATTATAAATAATTAAACCTAGAATACATTGGGTCAGAATTACATTTGTCCATGCTATCAGTGTAAAGCAATGATAATGTTGCTTGAAAAATTGAATTTGGTAACTTCCTGAAACTTGACAGTTAGAATTGAAATAGATTCATGTAATTTTGGGGTATCTTCATTACATAAGAATGGCCATATTGGGTCAGACCAATGGTCCATCTAGTCCAGTATCCTGTCTTCTGACAGCAAAGAATCCTGTGGCACCTGATAGACTAACAGAGGTTTTGGAGCATGAGCTTTCGTAGGTGAATACCTACTTCGTGTACTACATGCATCTGACGAAGTAGGTATTCACCTATGAAAGCTCATGCTCCAAAACGTCTGTTAGTCTATAAGGTGCCACAGGATTCTTTGCTGCTTTTACAGATCCAGACTAACATGGCTACCCTTCTGATACTTGTCTTCTGACAGTGGCCAGTGCCAGGTGCCCCAGAGGGAATGAACAGAACAGATAATCAAGTGAGCCATGCTTTGTCACCCATTCCCAGCTTCTGGCAAAAAATATGTACATATATATTGCCTGTGATTATGTCATTATAAACTTCATACTTACTTTATTCTTCATATCTCTTTAATGTACACCCTTGTATGTAAATTTGTACAGTAAAAGCTTTGTTGTCTAACATGTTGGGGAAATGGGGGGTGATGGTAAGTCAAAAATTCCGGTTAACTAAGAAGAAGGGAGTTGGGTGCAGGAGGGGCTGGGGATTGGGGTGCAGGGCATGGGATCTGGGAGGGAGTTTGGGTGCAGGAGGGGTTTTGGGGCGCCGGGTCTGGGTGGCGCTTACCTCGGGAAACTTCCTGCAAGCGGTGATATGTTCTTGCTGCTCCTAGGCAGCCTTGTGCACTGCCTCCGCCTGCAGGTTCCACCCCCGCAGTGGGAGCTGAAGAGCCAACGTGTGGGGTAGGGTGGGGGCAGGGCACGGAGCCTCGTGATGGCTCCTCCACCTAGGAGCCGCAGAGACCTATCGCTGCTTCCAGGGAGCCATACAGAGCCAGTTAGGGAGCCTGCCAGCCCCGCACCATCCGGATGCTATTAAAGATCAGAAATGTTGGTTCATAGACATTTCAAGTTGGTAAAGTGCTGGATAACACAGCTTTTACCGTAGTACGTTTTATCCACTGTGTAGAGGGGGTTCTATTGCAACAGGAGGATGGGAGTGGAACAGTTACATTAGCTCATCTTTATTTTGAACACAGTAGAGAAGGACTTCATGTAGTTTTCCTGTGAAAGTACAACTAATGCTTAATACCTGTTTTTCTGCTTGGAAAATAGGGTCGCATGTTTCAATATTTGCAGATGCTTCAGTTGCATAACATTCAATGATGATAAAAACATTGAATTCAAATTCTCTCTTGTGGTAAAAAGAATGCTAATCCAGGTCATCAGGAGTCTGCTCAGCAATAACTGGACTATTCTCCAGTCTTTAAATATAATATTTGGCACCAGCGGGGACACACTTATTGTTCTCTGCTTTGGAAGATAGTCTCAACTTTTAGGGGAAAACAAAACAATACAAGAGCCACATTTTCTGCGGAGAGAGCTTTTGTGCTTGCTTATTTATTTATTTACAGTGTGACTCATTTAGTATGTACCAAGGGCTCTGTAAAAACAGTGTTATTTACTAACTAAAGCAGAAGGTTTAGAATGTTGAAACACATGTAAGATTTTTAAAAAAGACTAATAAGGTAACTTTCAGGTTCAGTTTTGGAGGGTGGGGGGATGTTTTTGTTTTGTTTTTAATGTGGCTAGGAAGTAAAACTATGTTTTCTCCTTTGTTTATTTTAAGGCATTTGCCTGAGAACTAAATACAAGTTAACTCTTGATTCATTGCACGTATTGCAGGATTCTACAGTAACCTATCTAAGCAAGGCTGGTGCTAGAACAAAATAAATCTGGTATCTGTCAGTATGATACTTTAAAGATGTTGCCTTTTGTCTGTAAAAAAGCAACCAAAAATGCAAAAAGTTTTAGAAAACATAGTTCATGAAGGAGAGGGGAAAGGGTAGAGGAAAAAATTATGATGAGGTAACATTCTAATGGGCTATAAATATATGTCATAAGAAAAAGACAGGATAAGTTTTATTAATAGTCCGGATTGGTCCCATAAGAAGCAATGCCCTAAAAGCTAAGGGGAAAATCCTCTTCTTGTAGTGTATGTCAACCCCATTATTCAGCTTTTGCTATATGCAGGGAGTTCTTATTGACATCAAGTATATCAGCATCAAGATAAGCCATGTAGATCTCAGAGTAGGATTTTGTCCTAAGAGGGGGGAAACTAGGTTAAATACAATAAATAACTTTTATTATGGAGCGATGACCTGCCTAAAGGAGGTTGTGAAATCTTCCTCATGGAACACATGCAAGGCAAGACAAGAAATTAATAGGGATACAGTATTAATCTATCAAAATTCTCTCTCTCTCTCTCTGAGATGCAGCAGGGTAGACTAAATCTTTAGTTTTATTCTTTCTTTCCATTTATATATGTGCTTTAAAAGTGCACGTTGAATGCTCTAAATACTTCTGGATAAGTTTTTAAAAATACTGTGCATGGTGATCCTACCATAGTTGTTTTTGAGCTTAGCCCTAACCTGTGAAAGAGAGGAAAGAAATGGCTCCTTCTGTCTCTGCATAAAAGGCTTAGTGGCTAAATACTGCCCTTTAATGTTAGAAATAGCTGGTCTTGTTTACTTTCTGCTGGAGGACCTTTGAAATCTGAGCAGTTGAGAGGGAGAGGGATTTTTAGTCAGACTGACAATTTCTTTGTATATTTTAAGACATTTAACTCAAACTCCTGACAAACAGCTGGGAGTAAAACTCTCTTTGTAAAAGAATCAGACACGCACATGGCCCAGCAGCCAGTTTACTGAGAGAGCTTTTTAAATTCTCCAATGAAACCAGAGAAGACACTTCACTATTCTTGGTTATTTTAAAAGAAGCAAGTGTAGAGGCTTTTTCCTTATTTTCAAAAAGCCAACAACTTTCAAATCTTCTTTTACATATCATAAAGAAACATACAATGACAGAAATGTGCTTTTCACCTGTACTATGAATCTAAGTAGACTGATGCGGCTTTATTGAGTAAGAGAGACACTGGATGATGTTGATCTTACTATAGCATTGTTTCATAAATACAGGGTATCTTGGTATAAGACTGTCTTCACAAATTGTTGAGACATCACCAAGTGAACTTTTCGTCTTCCCTATTTTTGCATGCGGGGGGATGAAGGTAAGAGTGACATTGGTTTGGATTGTTGGCATATTATAGGCAGAACAGGCAGCAATGACTATAGTTAAGGTTGTCTGACACTTCCCATTATGGGACCCTGTTTTCAGTTGCTTGTAACTTAAACTGTTTTGGCTGAAAATTTCATGCCAATTTCCTGCCTAAGTCTGAAGTTTTTTGGGAAAGTTTCAGCAAAAATGGTCTGCCTTTCCCAAGAAAAAGAATAGGGGGGAAAGTATGTTGGTTTTGTTCCTGTTAAACTAGTTGTAAGAATTTTTTTGAAAAGCTCTAGCATATGCTTGCCTTAGAACAGGGACTTAAACTTTAGCAGAGTGGTTGCCCTGGTGTCAGTGTTGTGCCTTTTGCTGTCCCTGTGAAATTTGGCCAAGTTATAAGCTTCTGTCTGGGGAATAAAAAATCAGTTTGGACATGCTTAGAGGTTTATTAGTTTGACAGCTGAAGTCTTTGAAGATTCCATCTGCACTGAGCATGCTCCATTTCCTCATATCTCCAGTGTGCCAGCAATATTGTGCATTCACCATCCCGATATAGCAACTGAGCATGCTCCGTCACAGTGTTGCAGGCAGGATTTTGGGGTTTTTTTAAGAGTAAATATGTGCAGCATGCTCTTTTTTTCTTTTTTAACCAAAAACAAACCAACCAACCTTTCAGCCTTGCTTTTAAATTGCATGATGCAGTGCCTCTTATGTTAAGTAGCTCTGCCTACTGCAGGTCTTTAAAATGGTTAAATTTATTTTTGATTTTCAGCTTTGCAAATAAGGAAGATGAATCCATCAGTGTGAAATGTGATAAAAAGGAAAGAACACTTCTCCCTGAACTGTTAAAGGTATGATTTTATTTATTAATTTTCACTGAGCCAGTGTTTACTGCTTTTCTTCCTCCTTCCCCCTTTTTAAGTAGTAGTATTAGTACTGTTGTTTAATATTTTTACCCTGGTGGTGCCTAGAGGCCACAGTCAGGGATTGAGTCTCCACTGTGCTAGGCACTGATATACACAGAAAAAGACAGTGTCTGTTTCAAGCCTCGATAGAACGTTTACTTGGCCATGCCTCAGTGCAAGGGGCTGGACTTGACGACTTCTTGAGGTCCCTTCATTCCCAACATTTCAATGATTCTGAAGTCCCTACCCTCACTTACAATCTAAATGAATGCAAATTTTACGCTAATGAAACATGCAGGATTCATAGTCCTGGAGAAGAAAGTTATAATTTTATCCAAGGAACAGGAATTTTGCCAAGTGCCTCCCTAATGCTTCTTCCATGTGAACTAGAGGTACCAGTCTTCTGTATGCGGTGATGGCATCATTTTAAAACAAACAACCTTGAGGGGCTTCAAATCACACAAATTACCATCCAAAACTGTATGCTCTTTCTGCTGTAATCCTTGTTGTCCTGCTCCTCTTCCTTGTTACCAATGTTAAACTTAAGAATGGCCATACTGGGTCAGACCAATGGTGGCCAACTTGTCATGCTTCAGAGAGAATGAACAGGTCAGTTATTTAGTGAGTCATCCCCTGGAGCATCTCAGGTTTAGGGACATGAAGTTATGTCCCTGACCATCTTGGCTAATAGACATTGATGCACTTATCCTCCATAAACTTATCTAATTCTTTTTTGAACCCATTTATGGTTTTGAACTTCACAACATTCCCTGGCAATGAGTTCCACAAGGTGACTGTGTGTTGTGTGAAGAAGTACTTCCTTTTATTTTCTTAAACGTGCTGACTATTAATTTCATTGGGTGACCCCGGGTCTTGTGTAATATGAAGGAGTAAACTGCACTTCCTTATTCAGTCTCTCCACACCATACGTGATTTTATAGATCTCTGTCATATCTTCCCTTAGTCATCTGTGTTCCAAGTTGAACAGTCCCAGTTTTTTTAATCCTTCCTCATATGGAAGCTGTTCTATACCCCTAATAATGTTGCCCTTCTCTGTACGTTTTCTGATTCTAATATATCTTTCTTGATATGAGGCAACGCTTCATCTTATTGAGTCTTAATTTATGCCCCAATCCTGCAAAAGGACCTTTCGTCTCATGTGGTCAGGACCTTTTAGTTTAAGAGGTTTGGAGCAGGAACACTGTTTTGCCTGCAGAGTGCCATTCACATTTATTTTATAATTCACATTTATAATTACATACAGTGTTGCTACTCTCTGTGCAACTTTTCTCAAGATTGCCTCCATCCCAGCCTGATCAAGTGGAATGACTTTTAGGAGTGAGCAGGTGGTTCATTCTCTAGTCACATCCATTCACTTTTTGGGGTGTCTGCTCAGACAGTTCACGAGAGTACAAGCTAGTGCAAACTATAATTTGGACACCTGTCATTTCAGGTAGGTCACTGCACGGAAGATGTCTTTCAGATGCTACTGACCTGCACTGAATTTACTATTGCTGAGTGTTGAAAATAAACAGAGGAAAAAAATGAACCTTTCCCAAAAGACTTACAATCTGTGTCTGACCTACAATACAGACACAAAACATGCTAGGGAACCAAGTGAGATACAGTCTCAGAACAGTGGCTCTTTTTTTCTCCCTTTTAAAAAACACACACACAGAGTATCTTTCTACAGTGGATTATTGGTGAAAAGTTTTATATAAAAGTTGGTTTTGAGGAAGGATTTGAATGTAAAGAGAGGGGCATTTGGTGTGTCTGAATAGAACTGTTAGAAGCATAAGGGGTGTATAGGATGAAATATGAAAATGAGAAGGTCTCTAAGGGAAAGAATGAGCAGGAGGTGTGGGTGGAGCAAAGGGGCCATCAGTTGTTTGAACCAGTGACCTAGTGGTTTTTTGTTTTTATTGACTATTGTGTTATCCTGGTTTAAAACAGAACAAAAAACCCCACCAAACCTCATTTGTTTTTTACTTTGCAAAGAATACTATTAATTCAGCAATTATCATTTTGGTTATAAGTCTATTGTAATTACAGCAGATAATGAAATTCTCTATGCAGAGTCTGCTTCAGCCATCTTTTCTTCAATGTTGTACTAAAGATTGGTATGAACGAAAATTCTGTGAGAGGGTTCTGGCTACAAGGAATCTAAACTTAAATACTCTCCATGTTGGTAGAGTTCCTTGTTTAATAATTTCACCTTTTATTTGTGGTTTTATAGTGTGCATCACATTATTTCCTGTGGTAATTCATTGTGCCTGTGTCTGAGAGTTGGCTTTGTAAGGAAGGTGTAGTGTTCATATTGTCAGAATGCTGGCTATTTCCTGAGTATCTCAAGGATGCCTGTGGAGTTAGTTAAACTGCTCTTCCTCAGTGCCCTTATGTGACTTACCTGGTGGGTCCTTAGAGCAGGGGTCGGCAACCTATGGCACGTGAGCCAATTTTTAATGGCACGCGGCTGCCTGCTGGGACTCCGCATGCCATTAAAAATCCTGCCAACGTGGCAAGCTGCGGGTTCCGCAATCCCAGGCCGGAGTGCCGGCCCAAGCGCAGCAAGCCTCTGCACCCCCCCCACCTTCCCCGTGAGCGCTGCTGCTGCGTGTGCAGCACTCTGGGAGCTGGAGCTAGGTGCTCCCGCGGGGCAGCGTTTGGCTCCGTGGGGAGGGAAGGATGCTCCCCGCTCATCCGGAGCCCTGCTGCCGCGCGCACTGCGCTCTGAGGGGCAGGGCAGGGCAGGGCTACGTGCACAGAGGCGGCGGCGGCAGGGCTCCGGATGAGCGGGGAGCCTCATGGTAAGGGGGCCAGGTCTGTGGCCAGCGGGGGGGGGGAAGGGGGTTGGGTAAGGGATTGGAGCAGTCAAGGGACAGGGAGCAGGGTGGGTGGGATCCCGGGGGGTGGTTGGGGCAGGGGTCTCTGGAGGGGGCAGTCATGGAGCAGGGGGGTTGGATGTGGCATGGGAGTCCCGGGATCTGTTTGGGGTGTGGATAGGGGTCAGGGCAGTCAGCCTTGGACCCCAGCCTTGACTGGCACCCCCACACATACCCAACCCCCCTACCCTGACACCTGCACCCCCCTCACATGCCCCCAGCCCTCTGCCCTAACTCTTGCACCCCCCACATCCCCAGCCCCCCCCCCATATCCCATGCACCGCACACATCCCCATCCCCACCCTGAACACCAAATGGGAGCCCCTACACCACCACTCACATTCCCACCTGCCCCCCTCACACCGTATGGGAGCTGCCTAGGTAAGTGTCCCCACACCCAAACCTCCTGCCCCAACCCTGAGCCCCCTCCTTCATTCTAGCTCCTGGTCAGACCCTTCACCCCCAGTCCTGTGCTCAGTCCACTCCCGCTCTCAGCTCAGTGCAGAGGGGAAGAGAATGGGCCAGAACCAGGGAGAAGGTAGGTATCCACTGTATATGGGCAGGGCTGGGACCCCAGACCAGCAACAGGCTGAGCGGGTCCGGCAGCTGGGATCCCGGCTGGCAGGAGCCAGAGGATGGAACCCCTGAGCGGCAGTAGGCTGAGCTGCTCAGCCCACTGCCGGTCTGGGGTCCCGGCTGCTGGCCCCGCACAGCCTGCTGCCGGTCTGGGGTTCTGGCTGCCAAACCCTTCCCAGCTGGGGTCCTCCGGCCGCAGGCCTCACTCAGCCCACTGCCGGCCTAGGTGAACAGAACCCCAGACCAGCAGCGGGCTGAGCAGGCCGATGGCATAAAATCAACATTTTAATTTAATTTTAAATGAAGCTTCTTAAACATTTTGAAAACCTTGTTTTATTTTACAATACAACACTAGTTTATTTATATAATATATAGACTTGTAGAGAGAGACCTTCTAAAAATCATTAAAAGTATGACCGGCACGCGAAACCTTAAATTAGAATGAATAAATGAAAACTCAGCACACCACTTCTGGAAAGGTTGCCGACCCTTGCCTTAAAGCATCCCTGGATGTTTCTTTGTAGACTGTGGCTCAAAATAATTGTTAGTGTATTTAGAAGTGTGTAGTATACAATGCCAAATAAACTATTTTCTATATATGCAATTTAGTAAAATTGCAGATAATTGGATGATGTTGAGATGGAGGGGAAAAAAGATTGATTTTGCTTAAGGTTTAAAGTTAATTGAAACAGGGCCTCATTGTACTGTATTTGATGTCAGCCAAGTTGAGCTGTCTCGTGTAAAGATCCTTAATAGATAAAGTATTGCTACCCAGTTCAAAGAAATTGTTGAGAGACTCAATGGTTCAGCAATTTGAGTCATGGATAATGGTTGGTGTTGCAAGAAAGATATTCCAGTTTTATTGGATTAGATCACTAGATTTTTTTTTTTTTTAATTCTTCTGAATAGTCCTTATACAGCTGCCCTTTCACAAATAGTTGAGGTTTCTAGGTGGGTTGTATACATACACCCATGCACATATGGGTGGAGGGTGGCCATCGAACTAAAAGTGGGATATGAATCTGTGACTGGTTCAGATCCAGTTGAGGTTAGTTGTGGATAACACTCATTACCATCTGATGAGTATTTATGAGCCTGTATAAAATCAGTTGGTCATCTGTCAGATTCCTGGTGGACACATGTCCATGTGGTGGTGGTGTTTTTGTACACTTATTAATGGTCTAAGCAGAGAGGAGAAGGATATAATAGCCTGGAGATTAGAAGTCCCTTTCCCTCCAAAGTAGAGGTTATTCCTACAAATCAGAGTTGATGAACTGGCTGAAGTGAGGTGAAAAACTTGTACAACTGTTGTACTTCTGTGTGGCTGTCTTGAGATTTTCAGTTTCCAGTGCTGTCAATTCTACATTTTCACACATACTAAATGTTTTTCTGACTTTGATGAAATTTCCAGCCCAAAGGGTGAAGTGTATGTAATACATGAATGTGGTGATCTTCTGAAATTCTAAAATCATTCTTTTAGCTATTTACGTGGGAAAGTAGGTTAGTCAGCCTTTGTTTGGTCAATATCCAGGAAACGTTTTTGAATTTTTATTTGTTATATGCATTGACCTCACCCTTTAATTCACTACCAGAAGGTACATTGCTAATTGACATGACTTATTTGCAGATTGTGTTACAGCCAGGGCTGTAAACATGGTTCTTTCTGAATAAAAGTTCCATTTAGAAAAACAGCTTTTCAATGCCATTATTATTAATAAACATATAGCTCCATAGAGGTATACAGTGCTTGGGCATTTTTGGTCTCTGCATTTCAGGAGTGCAAAATCAGTGTCCCAAACCTATTAATTTTGTTGTTGTCATTATTTATTATTAGTTAAAATGGGCCACTTCTTTTTTTTCCTGGAACAGATATTAATTTTTTTTGTTTCATCTTAAAATGTAGGTGAGATTTTTTTTGACAGCTTTTCTGTAAACCTCTTAAAACAGTGATTTATAGTTGAAATGCAGATCTACTTAACTTCAGCTCTACCACCAGCTGCTCCACAAATACTTGTACTGTGAAATACTTGTACTAGGCCTGAAAATGACTTGGTGGTACAGTTTTGATGGAGAAACTGCATGTACACTTTTAGAAAGGTTTGTAGCTCTACTTTTAAACATTAAATGTTGTATTATTTAAAGGTAACATAAATATGGCCCTATTTGTGCTTTTGCCATAATGGTAGAACTCAATGTCAAGGAGCATGACCGTACAACTCTTAAATTCTGACTTATGAAGACAGCTGTACATTTTTGTTGCCTTCACAGATTAACTACACCTAATGAATCTCATCTCATTTTCATCTGTGTAAATTCCATCCCTGTAAAATGTGTCACATCAAGATTGGGACCAATATCTTCGCAAGCTTACTACATGCTTTTTTAAAGTAAAGTTCTAATTTATGTTGGCTTTGAATGTGTTAACACAAGGTAACATTTCTTAGCTGGAGTGTAGACTTTTGCTGGATACATGTTTATGAGACTTAATTAGTGAAGCCGGAGAGAGGAACTACTTCACTTTTGGGAGAACAGGGGGCTGGAGCAGTACTGCCAAATGTGAGTGTTCAAAAATCATGAGACTGCCTTAAAAATCTTGAGATTTAAAAAAAAATATGTGGCAGGCATTTATTTGCCTTTTGGCTTTGAGCTTTTAGGGTTCATGTTTTCAATCTTTTCTCTTCATCCATGAGGTCTAGAAACTTTTTTTAAGCTGAGATTCTCACATTATGACATGATTCCAGAAACTAGGACTTTAAAATAAATGTCAAACTATGAGATTTGCAATAAAATCATGAGAGTTGGCAACATTGCAGCAGTAAGGCTATTCAGGAGGATCCTTCCTAAAATCTCTAATTCTGTAATGGTGACGTTCACCCAGATGCAGAGGGCGTGTCTTATGAGGCCCTTCAGGAAGGAGAAGCTTGGGCCACAAGCTCCCTCTCCAGAGGTGGCATGAGGAACATTGGGTAGAACTTAGAACAAGTTGGTACCAGAAGACCCCTGTGGGGGTGGATTAAACACAATATCTTCACTTACATAGTCTGCAGGTAGAATGTATGTGGGGGTGAACATCATACCTTCCCACTTCACTTATTATATGCAGCCTGATTGCTCAGTCTTTGTGAAAGGAAAAGATGAATTTCACTCTTACTGAATAATTAGTTTTAAAAAGTCAAAGGAATCATCAGTTATATGGTAATGGGCTACCAAAAAATGCACCTCAAAACACGTTCATTGAAAAAAGAAACAACAGTTATATTGTCAGGATTTAGAGATGAAAGAGAATAAGCGAGTTTATTAATTCATGTCTTCTTAATTACTACAGTAGATCCATCTGTAAAGAAGAGAAATGAATACTAACTCTAGATCTGCAATCAGAGAGATTTACTGTAGTGCCAGACAAAAATCAGGAACAAGAAACTTGAAATAACCATCCAAATGTCAATGGAACTTTATTTTAAAACTTCAGTTTATCTTTCTAGAAGCTTTTATTGCTTTCAGGTTTTCCCTTAAAGGTGACTTATAAAGAATGTTGTGTTTTATATGGGGCCTTTTTTGCTGTCTTTTTATTTAAAAAAACAAAAAACACTTTTTTCCCTGCTTGTTTTTTGATCTCAGTAACATCATCTGGTGTTCCGTAATTTTGATGGGATACCTTCTGAATGTGTTAGCAACTGCTTATTGTGAACTCATAGCACTTTAATCGACAAGACAAGGGTATTGAATTTTTATTATGGACCATCTTGTGTCCAAAATGTTGACTAACCTTAAAATTAAGTACTTGTTAAAAGCAAATGGAAAAATTTAAAGTCTGACTAAAAATCCTTTCCCGTTGCGGAACTTTCATTTTAACTAAAGCAATGTTATCATTTCATTAGTTTTCCAGGCATAAGTGTCTTCCTGGGCAAACAAGATGAGAATTGTTAATATAATGAAAAGCAGAAAAAAGTTTTCTGTTTTTTGGCTATTTTTTAAACATCAAGCCATATTAAGTCTTCTTTATGCAGAATAAAAAGCCCTAAAAGGTGCATGAGCCAGTTATTTTCTTTCACAAAATATCTTTACAAGATTAATTTCACTCTTAAGATACTGGATTCTCATTCTTTGTTTAGCTTTTAATGCATTTTTTTCTGTGGTGTGTCTTGATTATCTTGTGTTTTTGATTATTTTAAAAGTAATTATAGATTTTAGGGCTGGCAGAGACTTCTTGTTTTATTATCTCCTCTCACCTCTCTTTTAGCCCCCATCACCAAAAAACTATTCCTAAATGCTAAATCCATCTTTGTCTTGAATATAATTAGTGAAGTGCAGCACTTCCTCAGTTAATATTTATTGTCTAATTGCCTTTATTGTTAGGAAAAATTGAAACAGAATACCAAAAAAAAATTTTGAATCTTATGCCTTTCCTCATCTCATAATTCCACCTCTTCCTGGTATGTCCTGGAAATATAGAGACTGCAGTAGTTAATTATGTCAGTTGCTCAAGAATACCTAATTTTTTCTTTCACACTGTCTGACAAACAGAAGCCTGCTTCATATGTGAGATCCATGTGTTGCAGTGTAGCCACACAGTGCAAAGCAAATGGAAGACAGTATCAAAAGGGGCAACGCTCTTTCTTCACTGATGAGAGAAAATATGCTGACAGTAGTTTTGCCATAGCTATTCTCTGTGGGAATATGTAGGTCTTCCAACTATTTCTTGTTGAATTTTGTTTAATGTACCGTGTTTGAACAACTGCAGCACATAAAATTAAGCTAAAATTGGATACTCATGGAAAACTTGTAAAATAAAGTGAAATTAGTTAAAGCCTTAACTCTGATCTTTATGTCTTGACATGGCATCTCACAAGGTCACACTGGTTGGGGCAATAGTCCCTAATCATGCTACTTTGTAGATTTGTGGTGCCTTTCATACAAGGATCTCAAAACACTCTACTTATACTAATGAATAAAGTGTAGAGCAATACTGTGAGGTAGGTAAGAATGCTGTGCATTTCGCATAGGTAAACTGAGACACTGCAAGGTTAAGTGACTTGTCCAAGGTCATGAGATGAGTTGGTGAGAACCCAGAAGTCTTGACTCCCAGTCCTCTCCTCTTACCATTACATCACACTGTATCTCAACCACAAAATGATACATTTTAAGCGGGGCTGTTGATTAATCACAATTAACTCAGGGGATTAACTCTAATATTAATCACAATTAAAATTTAATCTCAATCACCGTTTTAATCACACTGTTAACAATAGAATACCAATTGAAATGTATTAAATATTTTTGGATTTTTTTCTACATCTTCAAATATATTAATTTCAGTTATAATAGTTACAGTAGAGAGGGCTCACTTTATAGTGTTGTTTTTTATTACAAATATTTGCACTGTAAAAATAATAAACAAAATAAATAGTATTTTTCAATTCACCTCATACGAGTACTTTATGGTGAAAATGCAACTTACAAATGTAGATTTTTTTTTTGGTTACATAACTGCACTCAGAAACAAAAAATGTAAAACTTCAGAGCATAGAAGTCCACTCAATCCTACTTCTTTTTCAGCCAATTGCGAAGACAAAAAAGTTTGTTTACATTTACGGGCGATAATGCTGCCCGCTTGTTGTTTACAATATCACCTGAAAGTGAGAGCAGGGATTCACATGGCACTTTTGTGGCCATCATTGCAAGGTATTTACATGCCAGATATGCTAAACATTTGTATGTCCCTTCATGCTTTGCCCACTATTCCAGAGGACATGCTTCCATGCTGATGATGCTCATTTAAAAAAATAATGCATTAATTAAATATGTGGCTGAACTCCTTGGTGGTAGCAGGGGGGAGAATTGTATGTCTCCTGCTCTGATTTACCCACATTCTGCCATATATTTCATGTTATAGCAGTCTTGGATGAGGACTCAGCACATGTTGTTGTTTGTTTTCACATTAGATTTGATAAAATGCAAAGAAGGTACCAATTTGAGATTTCTAAAGATAGCTACAGCACTTGACCCAAGGTTTAAGAATCTGAAGTGCCTTCCAGAATCTGAGAGGGATGAGGTGTAGAGCTTTTAGAAGTTTTAAAAGAGCAACGCTCCAATGTGAAAACTACAGAACCCGAACCACCAAAAAGGAAAATCAACCTTCTGCTGGTGGCATTTGACTTAGATGATGAAAATGAACATGCGTTGGTCTGCACTGCTTTGGATGGTTATCGAGCAGAACCACTTATCAACATGGATGCATGGCCTCTGGAATGATGGTTGAAGCATGAAGGACATATGAATCTTTAGCGCATCTGGCACATAAATATCTTGCAATGTCGGTTACAATAATACCATGCAAAGGCCTGTTCTCACTTTTAGGTGATATTGTAACCAAGAAGTGGGCAGCATTATCTCCCATAAATGTAAACAAACTTGTTTGTCTGAGCGATTGGTTGAAAAAGTAGTAGGACCGAGTGGGCTTATAGACTCTAAAGTTTTACATTGTTTTATTTTTGAATACAGTTATTTTTTGTACAAAATTTTACATTTGTAAGTTCAACTTCCATGATAAGATTGCACTACAGTACTTGTATTAGGTGAATTGAAAAATACTGTTACTTTTATTTTTTTACAGTGCACGTATTTGTATAGTGAGCATTGTACATTTTGTATTCTCTGTTGTAATTGAAATCAATATATTTGAAAATGTAGAAAATATCCCAAACTGTTTAAATGGTATTCTATTATTGTTTAACAGCACGATTAATTTATTTTAATAGCTTGACAGCCCTAATTTTAAGTGATAATTTGCTGAGGTATAATAGTAATAAAATTAAAATATATGAATATGCTTGCACGGTGTGCTCCCTCCACAAAGTCCAGTATAATAAAACAGATAGTTAACAATGGATTGTCATGGTACTGTCTAGAATTTACGCTTCATAATCAGTGCTCATTTAGGGAGGAAGTTAGTCTAGTCTGAAGTGTCTCACTGTTATGGCTGGAAGCTATGTCTTTTGTTCATGGAAATCTGTGTTTTAATGCTTTTAATATTTTCATTTCATTCACTTGTTGGGATAATGGAAGAGATTGTACTCTTGGCAGATTGACACACAAACCCTGCTAAATTAGCGCCTCTGGCAACTTGAACTGCTGCCCACTCAGTTACTGAGAGAAATCAACAACCAATGGTCACAAATAGCTGCTCTTTATATTTAATGATAAGTAATCCTTATAGCCAAACAGTCTGTCTTTAGGGTATTACTGTATCCTTGGGACTTGATTCGGCACTTCAGTGGGACTATTTATGGTAGCAGTGAACACTGTCCAATTGTGTGTGTTGGATTAGCCCCTTAGCCATTAATGAAATGTCCTTAATCTTGGTTTGAGTCAAGTTATTTGTCTTATGTTATATTCTTGGATTACCTTTCTCCACTAGCTGGGTTGCAAATGAAATGAGCTTAGAGGCAGGGGGACTGGAAAGTGAAAGTCAGGGAGGGCAGTGCTGCCTCTGTTGTGCTCTCAAAGAGATGGGAAGTTGTGCATGAGTGTTCCAGCAACAACAAAGGCTTATTGGATATAAAGACAGTGCAGTCTTGCCTCATTAATTTGGATACTCCAGTGCCACAATATATAAATTTAAAAGACAGAACAGGAGCAGTGTTGCTTGTACAATGCCTAGCACAGTGGGATTGTGATTTATATTGGAGGCTCAAGGGGCTACCGTATTGCAAAAGATAAAGAAAATAATTAACAAAAATACCTTCTTAGAGCACAGACAAGTGTGAGGCAAGGGGGAGAATATTTGAAATATGAAGAAGAGGATTGATACACTTGTGTGTTGGGAAATGATAGCTTTGCAGAGCTTCTGTTGTCAGACTTAATATGTGCATTGAAATAATACACGTTGACTTGCTGCAATTTAAATGTTTCTCAGGAGTTTTGCTGTATCAGCATAGGCACACCTGCCTGCAACGCTCCCTACTGTTAAAGACTTAAAAGTCTACTTTCACATGGAACCCCCCAATTACCCTGAGTTGTGTAAGTGATTCAGTGTTTGTACAAGCAGGGACTACCAAACAACTTTGCAATGGGCCATGAATCATGATTAAAACGGAAGGGCACAAGCTTACAGGCTTTCTGTGCACAGAGCTGCCAAAGTAGGAGTTTCGTGTGTGGAGAGTATGCAGGACTGGACTTCTGGTCCCCAGAAATGCAAGATTAATTCACTAGCTAACCCACTGTGGTGCCTGGCTCCTGAAAACACATCTTCCTCTTTAAAATTAATTTTTTTTTGCAAAAATTGAAAGTAGAAGAAATCTGTTGTGAATTAATAAAATGTTGTCAATCAGTAAGTAAACCAAGCAAAAAATTCTTACATAGAGTACTTAGTTCCTGCTAGATGGGAATTTAGTAATGTGCTCTCCCTTGGGCTTCATCTGCATGCTGCTTGTAAAGTTTGACTAATGCAGAATATGGCAGCCTGCTTGCTTGGAAGTGCCATGTGCAGAGATAACTTCACTGCTGCATTCAGAGAGCTATGCTGATTTCTAATTCACTTCCAGGGACACTTCTAGTGGATGCTGTTGACCAGTATAGCAATCAACGGCATGTTGGCTAAAACAGACATCATCACATCCCCTTGTGATACTTCAGTTGGTCAGAAAAAGGTCTGGGAAGCAGATGGGATTCAGGAAGGGGCCTTCAACTATGCTGCTTGTATTTCCCCCTTCTTGATCTGAGAGAGACAGAGCTGTGTAAGAGCACTTTGCAAGGCCTTTCTTTTACCAGGCTTTTGTGAAAGGGTTAATCTTAGTGATGTTGAAAGGGTGTATTAAGGCCTAGGGGAGTGACCATTGAATATTGGGGATGGGGGGATTGATGTATTTGTGGATGGATGAGTAACTGATGAGCCCATGATGATGAGTGTGGCACAAAACCATCAATACAGTAGAAAATCCTGCTTATAGATGGTCCTTGTTGATTAACTGAGCAAGGAATATAGTTTCATTTTACATGATTCATAATTATTCTGCATGTGCCGTGTGGTTTGGTACACTACATTTAATTTAAACTTTTATTAAATTTCATTACGATGCCAGTATCTGGCACACTGGTAAATGTTTTCGGAAACCTTTTTGTAAAAGCAAAATACCTTTCTTTAGCACTGACTCTGTCATTAATCTTTGCTGAAGAGTGAAGGGAAAAGGCCTTTTTTGTATACATGGTATGGAGATTATTGAAGTGTAAATTAGTTAAGGTTCTACTTTACTTTAGTTGATGTTCATTTGCATTGTTTCTCCTTTTTTCAATACCATAGCCTGAAGAAAGGGAATTATGCCACAGAACTAAACACGTTAATAACTAGGCTTATGAAATAGCAGAGTAAAAATACTCCACTCTTTGAAGGAAAAAAATAAATAGTAAAATATTTAATTGGAGGTCAAAGATCAATGTATTTAACTATAAGAAAAACTCTTAAGTAACATGTTGCCTGCCTCATCAAAATTATCGCTGGTCCCCATGTCTAAAAGGAAGCACTTCATTAAAATACTGCTTTTCATCACCCAGGCTTGTCAAGCATTGGGTAGTTTTACCGGACAAAACTCTTATTCTATCTACTTAAAATAACTAGCATAGCACTCAGTATGCCCATCTCAATTATCTAAAAGAGATGTGTCCTCAAATAAAAACAGCACAAAGGAGTTAATGAAAATACTGACCTACTGCATGCATAGTATAAGTGAGTGTTAACTGTTACACAATAGAGTTGCTTACTCTTATCCAGAGGTATTGCTGATTATAAAGATCCTGCACAGATTTATATTTATTCAAATTCTTCGTTCCCTGTCCTTTTGATCAGAATAAGTTCTTATGAATTACAGCTAAGGAGGGCGTGGGTATTTTCATACCTGAACATATTAGTTTGAGAGAGACAGAGCCTACTGGTACCTCCCCAAGGAAAGAAATGTAAAAAGGTATTTTGCTTGCAAGCTGGTATGGGCTCTTGGTCTCTGAGGGTACATCTACACTACGGGATTATTCTGATTTTACATAAACCGGTTTTATAAAACAGATTGTATAAAGTCGAGTACACGCGGCCACACTAAGCACATTAATTCGACGGTGTACGTCCATGGTCCGAGGCTAGCGTCGATTTCTGGAGCAATGCACTGTGGGTAGCTATCCCGCAGCTATCCCATAGTTCCCGCAGTCTCCCCCGCCCCTTGGAATTATGGGTTGAGAGCCCAGTGCCTGATGGGGCAAAAATCATTGTCGCGGGTGGTTCTGGGTACAGCCTCACCCCTCCCTTCGTGAAAGCAGCAGACAACCATTTCGCGCCTTTTTTCCTGGGTGAACTGTGCAAACGCCATAGCACAGCAAGCATGGACCCTGCTCAGATCAATACCGCAATAGTGGACGTTGTAAACACCTCGCGCATTCTCGTGCAGTCTATGCTGAACCGGGACCTGCAAAGCCAGGCGAGGAGGAGGCGGCGGCTACGGCAGCGCGGCGACGAGAGTGATGAGGACATGGACACAGAATTATCTCAAACCACGGGCCCCTGCACTTTGGAGATCCTGCTGGTAATGGGGCAGGTTCTAGCCATTGAACGCCGATTTTGGGCCCGGGAAACAAGCACAGACTGGTGGGACCGCATAGTTTTGCAGGTGTGGGACGATTCCCAGTGGCTGCGAAACTTTCGCATGCATAAGGGCACTTTCATGGAACTTTGTGACTTGCTTTCCTCTGCCCTGAAACACCATAATACCAAGATGAGAGCAGCCCTCACAGTGGAGAAGCGAGTGGCAATAGCCCTCTGGAAGCTTGCAACGCCAGACAGCTACCGGTCAGTCGGGAATCAATTTGGAGTGGGCAAATCTACTGTGGGGGCTGCTGTGATGCAAGTAGCCAAAGGAATCATTAAGTTGCTGCTACGAAAGGTTGTGACCCTGGGAAACATGCAGGTCATAGTGGATGGCTTTGCTGCAATGGGATTCCCTAGCTGTGGTGGGTCGATAGATGGAACCCATATCCCTATCTTGGCACCAGAGCACCAGGGCACCCAGTACATAAACCGCAAGGGGTACTTTTCAATGGTGCTGCAAGCACTGGTGGATCACAAGGGACGTTTCACCAACATCCACGTGGGATGGCCAGGAAGGGTTCACGATGCTCACGTCTTCAGAAGCACTGCTCTGTTTAAACTGCTGCAGCAAGGGAATTACTTCCCAGACCAGAAAATAACAGTTGGGGATGTTGAAATGCCTGTCGTTATCCTGGGTGACCCAGCCTACCCCTTGATGCCATGGCTCATGAAGCCATACACAGGCAGCCTGGACAGTGATCAGGAGCTGTTCAATTACAGGCTGAGCAAGTGCAGAATGGTGGTAGAATGTGCATTTGGCCGTTTAAAGGCACGCTGGCGCACATTACTCACTCGCTCAGACCTCAGCCAAACCAGTGTCCCCTTTGTTATTGCTGCTTGCTGTGTGCTCCACAATCTCTGTGAGAGTAAGGGGGAGACCTTCATGGCGGGGTGGGAGGCTGAGGCAAATCACCTGGCTGCTGATTATGCGCAGCCAGACACTGGGGCAATTAGAAGAGCACACCAGGAAGTGGTGCACATCAGAGAAGCTTTGAAAACGAGTTTCATCATGGGCCAGGGTACGGTGTGACTGCTATGCGTGTTTCCCCTTCATGAACACCCCCCCTTTATTGACTCCTTGCCTGTAAGCAACCCACCCTCCCCCTTCGATTACAGCTTGCTTAAGGAAATAAAGTCACTATCGTTTAAAAACCATGTATTCATTATTAAAAAGTAATTATAAAAAGAGGCTGAGAACTGACTGACAAGGTATCCCGGGTGTGGTTTGGGAGGAGCATAGGAGGGAAGGAAAAGGCCATTAAATGCATTTCAATGTAATGACAGCCTTCTGGTTGGACTGTCCACGAGGGTGGAGTGGGCTGGTGCACGAAGCCTTCCCCCATGCGTTCTTACACGTCTGGGTGAGGAAGATATGGAACGTGGTGAGGGTGGTTACACAGGGGCTGCAGCGGCACTCTGTGACCCCGCTGCACTTCCTGAAGATCAACCAGATGTCAGAGGATATCAGTTTGATCACGCAGCAGCTCCAGGGTTGCATCCCGCCACCGCTGGTCTTCCTGCCTACACTTCTGATCTTCCTGCCGCCACTTCTCATCTCGAGCGTCTCTCCTATCCTCACGTTCATCCCTCCTGTCCTCACGTTCACTGGCATCTTTCCTGTACTTTGCTACCACGTCCTTCCAGTCATTCAGATGAGCTCTTTCATTGCGGGTTACTTCCGTGATTTCCGAGAACATTTCGTCTCGCGTCTTCTTTTTCCTCCGCCTTATCCGAGAGAGCCTTCGGGATGGAGTAGGGAGGCTTGAAAAATGTGCAGCTGCATGAGGGAGGGAAAAAAGGGAGAGAAGTATTTAAAAAGATACATTTTACAGAACAATGGTTATACTCTTTCACAGTGAACAACACTATTCA
This sequence comes from Gopherus evgoodei, assembly GCF_007399415.2. Lineage (NCBI taxonomy): Eukaryota > Metazoa > Chordata > Testudines > Testudinidae > Gopherus > Gopherus evgoodei. The sequence continues at coordinate 191,276,039 of NC_044322.1, read as the reverse complement.
CCTTACATAGCACATGTGATTTCACTACAAGGTCGCATTTTGCATCTTAATATTGAGTGCCTGCGGCACTGGTGTTACAGATCTCACAGACGCAGGTCCGGGCATCAGAATTCAGCTTGCATGCGGCCATGGTAAGCCATTGTCTTTCGGCTTCTCCAGCCTTCATATACACAGTGCCCTCTGATGCTTCTTCCTGTTAACATGCAGCAGCAGAAGCCAACCCCCCTATCCAATTCTCTAGGATGATTTGCTTTACCCCTCCCCCCACTGCTTGGCTGGTATCATGGAAGATCACTGCTAATCACCCCCCTTTTCCCCCCCTCCACCGCGTGGCTGGTAGCTGGGACGATTCCTGCTAGCCAAACACAAAAAAGCTTAGCGCTATCCTTCCTCCCCTCCCCCCGCTTGGCTGCGTGCAAGGAAGGATTTCTTTTAAGCAGCAGCCCAGTAGGAAAATGGCCATCTCTGTCCCCCCTTAATTAAATTCCTGAATTTCAACCAGGTTACCATGAACGATATCACTCTGCTTAGAATAACAGAGCAAGATAAAAGAACGGATGTTTCTTGAATGCCAGCAATCACCGGGACCATACGCAGCTATGCTTTGTCATGCAGTGATACCCGATTAGTTGCTACATGCATGGCGTGGTAAAGTGTCCTACCATGGTGGATGGAACAAGGCTGCCTTGCGCAGAAACCTTCTGCAAAGCCTTTTGGAGTACCTCCAGGAGTGCTTCATGGAGATGTCCCTGGAGGATTTCCGCTCCATCCCCAGACATGTTAACAAACTTTTCCAGTAACTTTACTGGCTGCAAATGCATCCCAAGCCCTCATGGCAAATCAATCATTAAAAAACGCTTGCTTTTAAACCATGTTTTATATTTACAAAGGTACACTCACCAGAGGTCCCTTCCATGGCTTCATTGTGTGGGATGGTTGCTTGGGAGGGCTGGGAGGGTAATTCCGTCTGGGTCACAAAAAGCTCCTGGCTGTTGGGGCTAATGGAGTGCTGTGTGCTCGCTGCAAGGTCGTCGTCCTTCTCTTCCTCCTCCTCATCTTCCCCCTCCGCAGAATCCTCAGCCATGGTTGAGATTATAACCCCCACCTCAATCCACGGACAGGAGTGGCGTAGTGGTGGCACAGCCCCCTAAAATTGCATGCAGCTCAGCGTAGAAGCGGCATGTTTTCGGCCCTGACTCGCACCTTCCATTTGCTGCTTTGGTTTTCTGGTAGGCTTGTCTGAGCTCCTTAACTTTCACTCTGCACTGCACTGAGTCCCTGGTGTGGCCTTTGGCCATCATGGCCTTGGAAATTTTTTCAAATATTTTTTCATTTCGTCTTTTGGAACGGAGTTCTGTTAGCACTGAATCCTCTCCCCATATAGCGATCAGATCCAGTACCTCCCGTGCGGTCCATGCTGGAGCTCTTTTTCGATTCTCCGACTGCATTGCTACCTGTGCTGATGAGCTCTGTGTGGTCACCTGTGCTAATCACAGCTCCATGCTGGCCAAACAGGAAATGAAATTCAAAAGTTTGCGGGGCTTTTCCTGTATACCTGGCCAGTGCATCCGAGTTCAGACTACTGCCCAGAGCGGTCACAGTGGTGCACTGTGGGATACCGCCCGGAGGCCAATACCATCGATTTGCGGCCACACTAACCCTAATCCGATATGGTAATACCGATTTTAGCGCTACTCCTCTCGTCGGGGAGGAGTACAGAAACCGATATAAAGAGCCCTTTATGTCAATATAAAGGGCCTTGTAGTGTGGACGGGTACAGCGTTAAATCGGTTTAACGCTGCTAAAATCGGTTTAAACACGTAGTGTAGACTAGGCCTGAGACTGTGTGTTTTCTGCAGAAGTAATCCACTGTCATTTTTAAGCTGATGAAGGACAAGAGCCTAATTCGATCTCTCTCAGTTTGAGGAATCCCCTCTCCTTGCTCAAAACAGTGGTCAGAGATCCTCCTTTACAGAAATGAGTGATAAAAAATTGCTTAATGGGAAGAATTGGTAACTTCAGATAAAGGACATGAATCGATCTGCCCATTTAAAAGGCAAATATGCATGTTTCCCTTATGTAATGTGTGTGCATAAGTAATTAATTATTTTTTTAATAAAGCCCATCTTTAAGGCATGATTCCGCAACCCTCCCTCATGTGAGTAGTCACACTGACTGCACTGGGACTACTTGCACGTGAGTGAAGTCTACTCACATACACTAAGGATGAAAGAACTGGATCCTGTATCCCAAACCACTTCACAGCCTTAGCTAATAAATATTTCCTGCTTGCTTGCAATACCATTCTATGAAAAACTGTTCCATGTTTCATCTTTTTTTTGCCAGCTCAAATTATTTTTGTTCTGTTTCCATCATACAGTGCTTTACCTCCACAACCATTGTCCTGTGAGCCTCAAAGCCCATGCCTGTTTTTCATAAAAGTAGCCTTTCAAGACATCTGTTAAAATCAAAAGTACTTTTTTAAATTGCAAGTCCTTGGTAATGGGGCCAGTTTCTGCCACAGAAAGTAGAGGTATCTTAAATAGCAGAACAGAGTAAAGGAGATTGGACAAAGCTCTTAAGAATGGTTTCGTAAATAGCAGAGCAGCCAGAAGTAATATAATGCTTAGAGACAGTTTAAGGTTTTTGGAGTAGAGCAAGGGCGGGCAAACCTTTTGGCCTGAGGGCTGCATCGAGTTTAATAAATTGTATGGAGGGCTGGTTAGGGGGAGGGGTCGTGGCCCGACCTCCTACCTCCTATCTGCCCCGCCTCCGGGACTCCTGCCCCATCCAAACTCCTCCTCCTCCCCCCCCCATTCCCTGGTGGCTGCACTGGGACCCCTGCCCCAACCACACACGTCCGCTCCCTGTCGCCTGACCACTCCCGGACCCCTACTGCCTCACCCAATCCCTTCTCATATTCCTGACAGCCCCCCGGGACCCCTGCCACATCCAACCACCCCTTCTCCCTGTCCCCCAACTTCCTTCTGCCACCCCATCCAACCCCCCGCTTCTTCCTGACTGCCCCCCCCATGGACTCCTGCCCCCCCAACTGCCCTGACCCCTATCCTCACTCCTGCCCACGTCCTGAATTCCCCTGCCCTCTATCCATCCCCACCTGCTCCCTGCCTCCTTACTGTGCTGCCTGGAGCGCTGGTGATGCAACAGCCGCACTGCCCAGCTGGAGCTGGGCCATGCTGCTGCTGCCACTGCGCAGCACAGAGCACTGGATCAGGCCAGGCTCTGCAGCTGCGCTGCCCCAGGAGCTCACAGCCCCACCATCCAGAGCATTGCGCCAGCAACAGAGCGAGCGAGCTGAAGCTGCAGGGGAGGGGAAACAGCAAGGGAGGGGCTGGGGCTAGCCTCCTGGGCTGGGCAAGACAGTCCCATGGGCCGGATGTGGCCCGCGGGCCGTAGATTGCCCACCTCTGGAGTAGAGTCTGAAAATCATTGTATTGGTTCTGTTTCAACATTATTGTTCATGATATTTTTTTTTAAAGATTTCTCAAAATGCAGAGAAGAACCACTCCATGGAAGATCTAAGCAACTCTATTATCACGGAAGAATTAAAAAAGGCTAATAGCCTTCCCAGTTTGGCTCCTGGCCGCAAAACAGCAGATCGTGACAGACAACCCAAAGAAGGCTTTTTCCAGTTCCTTGGAAGCTTATTTAATATTGGATCAAAATCTTCTTTGGGAGAATCTAAACAGTCTGCCCTCCGAGATGGACACAACAGACCTGGAAAGGATTTGCAGAACCCAACTGTCCTTCAGGAAGATGGGATCACAAAGCATCGGAAAACTGAAATATTTGTCATTTCCACTGCTGGAACAGAAGAGGTAGCAGTGCCTAAAGAAGAGCCTGCCTTGGTTAATATCAGGGAGGTTGGCTCTCAGGATTTACAGAGAGGACAGGAGCAAGCTGCTGGTGCACTAATGTAAGTTCTAAAATTTTAATACTTAAATTTAATATTAAAAATGTCTAATGGCTGCAGTGACTAGCTCTGCTGTATGTTTTTGGTAGATGTCCCATATCTGCAGACCTATGATAGTCTGGGGTGCAATCCAGACCAGTGAGGGGCTGTCACCACATGCCATGCAACCTTGGGTGCCTCACAATGTTTTGCTGCTGTAGCTCCCATCTGGGCTGCTCACAAACAACATGCAGGTCACACCCTGCGTGTCTGTATAGCTGCAGCCTGCCAGCCACACATCAGTCACACTCTAGCTTCCAGCAGCATTGGTTACTACTTGCAGGGTGACCCCAACACACTCCCAGTCCTGGATTTTCCCACAAAAATATGCATTCTGCACTGGCTAGCCCATTCCTGGATAGTCCAGATATATTTGGTAAGATGCTCCTCTAAAGGAATCAAAATACAAGTCTTCTACTTTAAATTTAATTACCCAAACACTTCACAACACTGGATTAGTTGTAATTAAAGAATAAAACAAGTTTATTTAACTACAAAGAGAGAGTTTTTGTGTGTGTACAAGTATAAGGCATTAAAGTCAAATAGTTATAAGAGAAATAAAAATAAAACATTTTCTAAACTTAACAGACTAGACTTGGTCAAGATAAAGTTCTTACCACAGGTTCACAGTAACATTGCAGACCAAATTCTCAGATCAGGATCTGCTCCCAAAGTCTAACGTTTGTTTTGTTCTCTTAGGAGAAGAGAGGGAGACGGATAGGGAGAGAGAACTTGAGGTGTTTTTGTCGCTTGCTTTTATAGTTCAGTCACCCTTTGAAATGTATTTTCCTGTGTGTAACTCCTTAGATAAAGTTCATTCCTGCTGTGAGGACAAGAGACAAGGAATCTGGTGGAGAAACAGGCTGCTTGCTGTTTTTTCTCATCTCTGTTCGCTGAAATGCAGATTTTCCTTGCCTTCTGACTTCTTCCCCCTCCTATCTGAGGATCCTGTTTAAAACCTGTATGTAAATTGGTGTAAATTCACATTCCTTTGCTTAAGGCAGACCTATTTAACCAGTTCTGCCTAATCAATGGGTTCGAACATGTGCCTAAATGGTGAGTTCAAACATATGTCCCAGCGTAGGAGGGGACATTTTCCCGAAGTATTAGAACAGTAGGGTAAGGGCTAGAGGGATCAGATAGTCCTGAAACACAGTCAGCGTTTCATGGGTGTGGAAGAAGGGAGGAATGAATTTATTTCCTTCCATAGTCTTACTTAGGCAATACCTATGAGAATTTTGTGTGGCCTTTTTATGTAGCATATTAATTTTAATATTTTTCCTGTACATATGTGTTCTTTTTTTTTTTTTTTTTTTTGAAATGAGGATCCTGGATTTTAAATTTTTTTCCATAGTCATCTGCCTTGTTATTTCCTATAATAACTTCTGTACTTTTTGTTTCCCCTCTGCATTTAGCAGCTAGAAAATAAAGTAAAGTAGAACCTCAGAGTTACAAACACCAGAATTGCAAACCGACCAGTCAACCATATACTTCATTTGGAACCGGAAGTACACGATCAGGCAGCAGCAAAGACCCCCCCCAAAAAAGCAAATACAGTACCGTACTGTGTTAAATGTAAACTACTATAAAAGAAAGGGAAAGCAGCATTTTTCTTCCGCACAGTAAAGTTTCAAAGCTGTATTAAGTCAATGTGCAGTTGTAAACTTTTGAAAGAACAACCATAACATTTTGTTCAGAGTTATGAACAACCTCCACTCCCGAGGTATTCGTAATTCTGAGGTTCTACTATAGTGGATGTTGTCTCCATTCTGTATTACAAAATCTGTATTATGTCCCTTGCAATGGGATAGATTGTGCTATCTGGGTAACATCATCTGTGATTGACTGCAGGGTATGCGCATGCGTGTACAATATATGGGGAGGGGGTATATGTGTGAAACAAATGCACTAGCTTCTGGTTACTATCTAGCATATGAAATCAGCGACAGAGAAGGACCCTGTTTTTTATCTTAACCCTAGGACTTGAAACATCTTTTTGTAGCCCTCTGCACATTTATCTGAAATTTTGATTAGGATATGCTGATTGAGGTATCTGTAGCAGTTCTCTTGCAACTGTATTTTTGTTGGCAAAGTGAGGGGAAAATAACTCATTGGGATTTAAGAATGAAAGGGGGGACTTAACTTTTTTTTTTTTTAATTCATTATTTTTTGGACTTTTGCTTTAAGTATATTCAATTCCACTTGTGAAATTGGGATTTTTCTTAATAACCTTTTTGATACCCGCTTAAAAGAATTTATTCCATATTGAATCACTTCTGGGATATTACTCTTGTTGTCATTTATCTGTAGCTTTGACAGGTAGTCTTCTAACTACAAGTGCTGAGGATTTGGCATCTGTGCAAATGCCCCTATGGTGTAGAGACTGAGAATGTGTGGTAATCAGAGCTCAAAAAAAAAAAAAAATTCTTGAAACCTACTAGAGTGAGGCTGAGGCAACTGCCAGTCTAGTATTGCCACCATCACAAGGCTTTACCGTCTGCAATTTAAACAAGTAACAGTTGTATACTCTTTAGCCTGAGTTGTATTTAATTGTAACACGGTCAACCAACTTTTACTCAGGTGGTTTATTGTGGTAGAGCACAAAAAATGCAAGGCTCTTTCAAGACAGAAGATGCAGCCCATGCCCTGAAAAGCTTACAGTCTGCTTAGTGCACTGTGCACCTTTTACCTTTTTTAGAATTTAACTTGTTTTCCCTGCTATTCAGTGAGCCCTTGAAGTGTATCTGCTGAGTATATTATTTGCTGAGTAATATATTCACCTCATAGTATATGACTATCCCTCAAACAAATGTATCAAATATTGAATATTCCCCAAATACTGTTTAACCGGCCTACTTACTACACCACTCTCTTGCTGCAGCTGCTATTCTTTATTTTTTAATTTTTTACCACTTGTAGTGTGGTGGCCCCTAAGGGCTCAGGCAGGTTGGGCTCCATTATGCCAGGTGCTGTGGAAATATGATGGATTCCAATCCCTGCCCGAAAGACCTGGTCTAAAAAGATAATGGGAATAACAGGTCTACTCCTGTCCTGGCTCCATTTCACTTTTTCTCTTCTATAATAGATCCTGTGTATCTTTTCCTGCATTTCTTCAGTGGTTCCTATTTTTCCTTCTATTCCTCCCGCATTCCTCACCCTACCATTACCTCTTTCGCTTTCCCAGCAATGTGTTCTCTGCCTCCTTCCCTGTCCCTACCATCCCCATTTCTTCCTACCAGAATCTCTATGCATATTCTCCTCTACTTCTCTTTTCTAATTTTACGTCTCAATCTCTCCTGCCCACTCACTCCTGCCCTCTCGCATGTGAATCTTGGAAATGTAACCAGACACTAATATCCAGTGGAATAAAGATACAGGCCACAGACAATACCAAAAACATGATAGTGGGAAGTAGGCCCTTGTCCAGGAGCAGCATGAGAGAAGCCATCCTTTCTTTTTTTCTCTTTCTCTCTCTCTTTCTGCTACTTTCCCCCTCCTCCAGCCTCCTGAGTGCTGCGGTGACATGATACATATCCACTCCTCTACCCGATCTCCTGCTTTCTAGCTACTGCAAGGTAAGTGTCTTTGGTAGGTTTAGCTTCTGATTTCCTAGGTCTTCGTACACTGTTGTCATCCCTTATCTCTCCAAGAAACAGAATGAATATTATTTGATTTTTGTCTGTTTGCCTGATGCCCACAGGATTATAAAAAACAAAGGTGAAAGCAGAAAAAACAGGTTACTTTTAACACTGCAGCAGTTTGTGCAAACTCTGAGCACTGGTAGCGGGGATGCGGGAGCCATCTGTCTGCAGACTAAAGCTGGAAGCTGAAAATTCCAATCCAGATGACATGCCCATGCTAGTTGTGAGATAGCATGCTAAAAATAGAAATGTAGCTACAATGGTGCAGGCTGCATCCCCTGAATGTGTACCTATGGTCTCTTACAGGACCTTATCTGGGAAACGTGCCCCTCCCCCACTGCGCATGCTTCACTTCCTCTTTTAGTGTTCTAGCACTAGTGTGGATGTATGCTTCATTCGTATTTGAAAGTTGATATTTTCATTCATATTTTCTTCACAACTAATGAGGACTGCTGTGCAATTCTATTTGCATACATTTTTCTCTTCTTGCATGTTTTGAAAATTAGTTTGCTGCCTGGTGTGTGATCTATGACTTACACACCATATTGGTTTTAATTTACATTGTCCACATTTGAAAATTGCACTGTTTTAACTGAAGATGTGAGTTTTAAATCAGATTAGTTAAAGTGCTGCAAATCCCTGTGTGGACACTCTTATTTCAGTTTAAACCAGACTTTTCATTTTAGATTAAGTTAATTAGCAGTAAGTTTAAGCTAAACCAAATAAATGATGGCACTGAGGTTTGCACTGATTTAACAAAATCATTGTAAAAACAGATTGCAGTTATAATAGTGCAACTTTCTCTTGTAGCCAAGGCCGTATTCAGGAAGTAGCCATACTACTTCCTGGTATTTTGTAGTACTCTTCCTTTATTATACAAGTTTAAAATAATTTCTCCTGCTTCCCACAGTACTAGCTTCCTCCCTAAGTATTGACCAATAGAACTGACTCTCACTAAATGTCATTAGATTGGAAAAGTGCTCCTGATTGCAGGCATTTTATCAAAATCGTTTTGTACAGTGTAGTGAGTGGAGTAATTAGAAGGCACTTGGGAGCTAGAAACAGACAACATTAAAGGGGAAAAGACAAATAGAAAAGGACAGTGAAGAGAGACAAAAGTGACTGGGAAAACGAGGGGACTTGGGGGAAGGGATGGTGGGAATATGCCTGTTTGCATTTCCTGGTCTAGAGTATAGATGTCTGAGTGCATTTGAGGTAGGTCCACTCATAATATTCATTTAAATTATGACTATAGCTTCCAACCTAGACATGACAGAAATCATAGAACAAATCAAGAGCTTAATGATACCCAGCCCTGCATTATTGAGCTTCCTTTCCCATGAGAAATACTAGCATGAATTTCACTTAATTCTAATCTGCTGCTGAAGATTAATTTTGGGGTTATTTATCATTAAATGGGAGGATATGTTGATAAGCAATAGCAAGAGAATTACTAGAGTGCATAATCCTCATCAGCATTATTGCTGGTTTTGTTTTCAGAACTAGATACCCCCATATTGGTCATTGGTATATCTACCCATGTATTAAAGGTCCCGTTTTATTAACCACTACTTTCTGGAAGCAATGTTTTGCAAAACACTAGAAAATCAAAGCATACTGTCCTATAGTCTAAAGTTAATTTTGCACTCAGTGGGAGGCCTCAGTTTTGGAAGAGACTCAAGTTTCCAGGCTTTGAGCCAAAGAAAGTGGAATTCATGAGCTTAGTCAGTGCATATGTGAGGGACAATGGACATAGGCTACATTATTCCTCCTGCACCCCAGCTGACTGATTCACAGAGGCAATTATCCCTAGAGGGGTTTTGGTCCCCTTGTCCAGAAAGAAGTGAGTGGGAAAGGGAAAGGCAAGAGGAAAAAATAGCGATATGGAGCATGGTTATTAGTTACTTTTAAAACAAGGTTTTATAGTTGAGAAAACCATACAAGAGCTACACCATGGAAGGTATGTGAAGATGGTGAGCTGGTAAGAGTCTCAGGTTAAGGTACCATTTGATTTTTCCATGTGTTTGAAATTGTTGATAATTTCATTGCAATTAAGAGCAATCGTCAGAGACTTTTTGCACTGTTAAATGCAGAGTTGAAGGAGGAAAAGGTAGTGATATGTGTAAAATACAACTGCTAATAACACTACATTTAACTGCAGAAGGAGGAGTGTAAAGTAGGTTAATGGTTGCTAAGCTTAACAAAAATCTCTTATTATAAAAAAGGATTGATGTTTTATGTGGTATAATCTCCACTGGTTTGGGACTGGTACAAAGGTGAGAAACTCAGATTTGTTTTTTGCCTTTGCATTCCTCCTCAATTATGTTAAAAGCCAGTTACCCTGCAAACCCACTGTATTCCTGGATCAATAGAATAGGAGCAAAACAATCTGAAAAAATAGTTTGCTTCTATCCTGTGTGTTCTTGTCACAATCTTGTCTTTTTAAGTTATTCTAAAAGGAAATGGAATGGGAGAACTCATAAAATAGGGCCCCAAATAGTAAACACATACAGTATTACTGCATAAAACTCTTGTTTCCCACCACATGGAATTATTTCACTGACTTTCCAATGTAATCACATTTTACAGACACATTAGGTTAGGTCTTAAATTTCACACACTTAAGACAGGTCTGCACTTACAGCACTGCAACAGTGCAGCTGCACTACTGTAGTATTTCAGTGAAGGTGCTACTGTGCTGACGGGAGAGCTTGTTTCATCGGTGTAGTTAATCTACCTCCTCGAGGCGATATCTATGTCAGTGGGAAAGCTTCTCCCATCTGCACAGCATTTTCTACACCAGGGGTTAGGTCAGTATAACTGCATCACTTGGGGTGTAGATTTTTCACACCTCTGAGCACATACTAGTAGTTCTACCAATGTAAATTTATAATGTAGACTCAGCCTAAAGGCCTGATCTTTCAAAACACTCCTGGGTGTGGTTCCTGCTATCATAAGTACCCCAGCTGAATTCACAACACTTCTCTTAATAGTGCTCTGTAGGTAAAACTCATAAACTCTACCATTCATTTTGTTGTTTTCCTTTTCTGAAAGATGTTGTTTTGCACAGTATTTTTCCACAGCCAGGAGTTATGCATTTTGTTTTGTTAGGTATTAAGTGTGTGTATATATTGTTAGATTGAACAATATTATTTTTGAATAGAACTAATGACTTAGAGGTTTATTGTTGTCTACTTGACCTATACCTAACTTCTAGTAAGTTTTTGTAATGTTCAGTAACAATAAGTGGATGTAGTGTATAATAAAATGTTCAACAATAGTACTTGCAAAACTGCACAACTTATTTTTGGATTTAGTGAGCAGCCTTATTACCCAGATTGCTGAAATATATTGACTAGAGGAAAGCTAAAGTTTCATGCAGATTATTAGTATTTTCAAAATGTATTTAGTTTCAGTTATGAAAGTCTGAAGAGTTGGTAAAATACACTCTGTCATCTTGGCTATTTGGATTGCCCATTGACACTGGATGATGGTGGTGGTGGTAGTATTTCTTCATACCCAAAGATTTTTTTATAGTTTGGATTGAATATATCACTTTTCCTTAGTATATTTGAATTTAATATTTAATAGCTCGTTTTAATATAAAAATTCCATTGTTAATAAATAGGAAGATAATTTGTATTACAACACTAAACAAACCTGGATTTTATGTAGAAATACCTCACATTTTGTAGGCTGATGATTTTATATATATAATCATATCATATCATAATACCACATATGCAGTGAATTTTTGAATTTTTATATTTTGGCCCTTACCCTATGAACACATATATTTTCGAGTCACTTTATCCAGATGAGTAGCCCCATTGAGTTCAGTGGGACTGCTCACATGCCTAAATGTTTGTACAATTGGTGACTTGGTACCATATAAACAATATGGAATTGAGAGTTTGTACTGCTCAAGTCCATACAGAATGGAACTCTGATTTTTAAAATGAAAATTTTGTATCTTTTTAATTGTATGTTTGAGATACATACAGAATGATTGTGTACTCTCATTGATCCTCATTGAAAGAAATAAAATCCTTTATTTTTCTGCCCAAGTTTATTAGTGAATGAACAAAAATACCCTGCTTCTCACTTGGATTATTTGCATAAAAATCCCTTAATTAGAGTAAAAACCTCCTAGTGGAGGTGGATTAAATATGAACTGCAAGGATATGTCTATGCTGCAGGTAGGAGCATGCTTTCCAGCCTGCAGACAGACACGTTAGCTGTGCTTGAGCTAACATGCTAAAAATAGAAGCATGGATGTCGTGGCACAGGCTAGCTGCCTTGACTGCAATTCTACCCAACCTCCTGGGTCCGAGCTCAGGTGGCTACCACAAGCCACCACCTGTGCCACAATGGCCACACTGCTATCTTTTGAGCATTAGCTTGAGCAGAGCTAACACCTCTGTCTACCAAGGCTAGGAGGTACTTTTTTGTTGCAGTGTCGGCATACCTCTATGCTATGCTAAGACTGCCCATGTTTTTTTTTTGTCTGTATTTTTATAGTCTAGTTAGTCTTATATTAGAAATCAAAATCTTCACTTCCCTGTTTTTGCTGGAAGGCTCTCCGGTGCACCGGAGAGCTGCAAGCAGGAGGCGGACATCACACTCACCTGCAGCTGTGTGCTGCAACTTTCCCAGCCTTCAGCTAAGAAGAAGGAAGACACCGAGTCAGACTGTTTAACAAATTTTAGCGGGGAGACTTGTTTTTTGTTTAGACAGAGTTAACACAAAAGAGCTTTTTAAACACTCTGACTCAACATCCCCTCTCCCCTCAGTTGTAGGCTGGAGAGCTGCAGATCAGGTTCAGCTGTATGTGATCTCACTTGCCCATCCTAGTTCTCCAAAGTCCTCCAGTAAAAACAGGGAAGTCAAGATTTGCAATTCCCGCTTTTTCTTATGTGAAAAAATAGAATTTTTTGGAAGGTTTGGGTGATAAGGGAAAGCTGAGGTCACCCTTATTACATCATGAAAGAGTAGTAAAAAATAAGAAACATTTTTTTCTTTGAAATTAAATATAAAACTAGTGCCTGAATCCACCAAAAATATTTCCCAAGTTTCAGGGCCCTTTAGTTAGATATTTCCTCCAGCACCCAAACAGACTTTCCTCATTCCTGTTCTTCTCCATTCACTGCCCTTCCCTCAGTCCCTACTTCCACTCCCTCCCTGTCCTGTACCTTTGGTCCAGAAAGCATCAAATAACTGTATTTTCCCCACAAACATTTTTTGCCTCTTACAGTTCTGTTCTGTCTTAGAATCATAGAATATCAGGGTTGGAAGGGACCTCAGGAGGTCATCTAGTCCAACCCCCTGCTTAAAGCAGGGCCAATCCCCAAACAGATTTTTGCCCCAGATCTCTAAATTGACCTCTCAAGGATTGAACTCAAAACCCTTGGTTTAGCAGGCCAATGCTTAAACCACTGAGCTATCCCTCCCCCCATGTATCCCCTCGTTCAGGGATGAGTTACCAGGTCCAAATTCAAAAGCAAATTTTTCTAGCCATTTTCAGTTTTAGTGTCCTTAGATTTTACTGTTAACGTTAGTAGGGTAAAACATTTTCAGACGGGTGTGGCTTAATTTGAAGATGTACCCTTATATAGGTCTTTTTGATGGTGTTACTTTAATAAAACTTTTGTGTTTGTAGGCATACCCATATACTGTGTTTATATTATCCTAGTATAAAGAAAACTCTTGATGTATTTATAGCATCATTAGAAGTTGGTTTAGTCTGCAATTTAAAAAAAAGTAGTATTGTATCATTTGTTCTCCAAATCAGCAACGATAGTGAAGACTGTTTCAATATTCTACTGCACTAAAATGATGTTTTTTTGTTACAGGCAAACTGAATGTAAGCCGGATGCACCAGCAGTTACTTATGCAACATATCGGGGTTCTGTACGGATTAAGCAGCTACTAAAGAAACAAGCAGAGGAGGCACTAAGAAGAGAAGAAAATACTGAAGGCAAACATATTTTCACTGTGACTGGAAATGGAGAAGTCCAAACTGCTGTCCTTCCAAACTCACCATCTAGTGTAAGAGTAGAAATTACAGGACACCCGTCAAAAGAGAATCAAAAGGATGATGCTAAAAATGGCAAGGAAAATGTTAAAGCAAACCTCTCTGCAGTTAAAATGGAACTGAAAAAAACAGACGTTGCTAAAGATATCTTAGATAGCAGTGAACATGGAACAATTGAAAACGCCTCTGCTTCATCCACTGAAACTAACTCCAACAGCAATCACATTGGAGAACTAGACTTGTTTGTTTCCTTAAATCATGCACCAGTTTCTGATACACCAGAAGTTAATAGAACTCATTTTCTAGACACAGTATTGTCAGTCAGAGACAACCGTAGTTCCAATTACCAGATTATGGATTCTGTTAAAACAAAGTCAGGAAATAACAGATTGGAAAAGAGGGAGAGAACGTTAGAAGAAACAGAAGCTCAATTTCAATCAGATAATAATGCCACTTTTAGCTTTGATAAAGAAATAAATTCTTGTGTTCAAGTATTTCATGAAGACTCTCAGGAGACAATGCAAAATGATTGTATGAGTTCATCTAAAACAAAGAGAGGGGCAATTGATAAAGAACTACCATTGGTAGAGGGTCAATATGCCTGTAATAGTCATATTGGTAGTCAGTTGGAGCTAAAGTTGGATGCCCAGATGTCCCCCTTCAGGAACGCTGCATTTCAACATCAGGCAGATAAGTGTATAGAAAATGCAAATAAAGATAATAGTCCAAGGATGGATGATTCACAAAAATATGTGGTGGCTGATGAAAGGGAGCAAGAAGCACAAACCTTTCTGGCTAGTGTTCATTTTCCTTTAAATCAAGAATGTACTGAAAAGTTATCAGAGTCTGTGAAGGACATAAAATTTTGTGGAGTCAATAAATTGATGGTAATAGACAGTCTGCCCGCTTCAGTGCCATCTGCCAAAATTGTTCGAGATACTGGCACGGACGTAGTAAACAGTCCAGATATTAAACAGTTTAATGAGTCAGGGAAACTAACACATGCCCAGAATGATCCCTCAGTAACTCTTGAGGGTGAATCTAAGGATATCAGTACAGAGAATACTTCCGTACCTTCCCTTGAATCTGAAGATGTTGAAACTGCTAAGGTTTCATCTAAGTCTTCAGAGGTAAATATTGCTGGCATATCTCCATCAGCCCTTAAATGTGGAAGTGTGAAGTCCCATATGCCACCTCCTGTCTTAGAATCTGAAGATGCCTGTCTTAGCAAAGCTATAACACCTGTCTGTTTCGCTAAGATTTCTCCTCCAGTCCTTGAAGTTGAAGATGGTAGCTTGGCTAATATTGCTCCTCCTATCCACAGATCTGAAGATGAAACCATGGCCAAAAAAGCAACCAACTTACAAGATGTTAAAAAAATCAACATTTCTCCCCCTGACCATGTGCATGAAAATAGCAAGCCTCTTAAATCTGAAGGGATGACCCTCCCCAACAATGTAGTTCCTGCCAAGGTTCCCAACCTTACTACTCCTTCCCTTAAAACTGGTGAAGTCTTTGTATCCGAAACATCAGTTTTATCCACAGAGGGTAACGGGTCAAAGAATACTTCTCAGACCCATGAAACCAGAGATAACAGGGTAGAGGAGATTGTTCCTAAAACTGTGAATGCCAATATGACCAATATTTCTCTTCCTCCCTCTCAGTCTAAAGAAATCTGCTTCTCTAAGCTTTCCTCACCTGCTCTTAAATCACAAGTGAATACCTTTTTTGAGGTTCCTCATTCTCCCCTGAGGTCTGGAAAAGATGCTTTGACCAATCATTCTTCTTCTGCCTTTAAAAAGGGTGTTGGTTTGGAGATTATTTCAGTGACTAGACCTAATTCTGAAGATAGCAATCTGGTGAAGATTTCTGCTAAACAGGAAAACAGTAACAAGTCTAATACGGCACCTGCCATACTTAATTCTGTAGACTTCAGCCAGTGCAAAATACTTTCTTCTGCTTCTAAATCCGAAAATGTTAGAATTGCCAAATTATCGGTTACATCTGACAAGGTCAATGACTCCAAATGTGCTTTTCTTGAAGGTGATACACCTAAGATGGTGGCTTCTTTCTTGGAAAATCGAGATGTCAGTGTACCTACAATTATTTCTCCTGTGCTTGAAAATGCAGATGTCAGTATGACTCAGATTTCACCTTGCTCTGAAGACATCAATGCTAAGCGTACATCTTTTCCCCTAGAATCTGATGTCATTTTAGCTGAAAGTGACTGTCCTACTCCTAACTCAGAGGATGTTTGCATTCCCAAGCTTGCTTCTCCTACTCTGAAGTCTAAAGAAATCTCCAAGTTTTGTCGTTCTGCTCTTGAAACAGCAGATGTCTTGGACAGTATTAATTTCCCTATTGTTGAGTATGAAGTTGTTAAAAAAGGCAAAATTTCCTCCAGACTTAGAGTTAGTGATAAGACTGATTATGTATCTCCAGATGTACCTCCTGCCCAAAAGGTTGAAGATGCCTGGTTAACCAAATCCATAACATCAGCTACCTGTCCTTTGGAACTTG
This sequence comes from Gopherus evgoodei, assembly GCF_007399415.2. NCBI lineage: Eukaryota > Metazoa > Chordata > Testudines > Testudinidae > Gopherus > Gopherus evgoodei. Next base: position 191,259,871 of record NC_044322.1, on the reverse strand, counting down.
TGGAAGTGAGTTCTAGTATAGACTATAGTAAGGATGTGCACAGAACTCCTACAGAGCAAGTAAATCTTTGTGACCATATTTCTGCAATGAGAAAAAAACGAGCTAAAGTGAATGATCACACAGCTTCGTTTACAAAATCAAGCAATGTCTGTTCTCAGAAGACATGGGTAGATATGGAAACAGGAAAGCAAGTGCACATGGAATCCCAAGACACTGCTCTATTTAAAAAAGCTGATGAAATTGTTGATGCGGTTTTACACTTGGCCACAGAAGAAATAAGATCAAAACGAGCAGCTGGTGTCTATCAGCTTTGTGGCAACAAGGACAGTTTAATAAAGCTGGATATCCTAAAAGAACAGAAAACTGGAAACATACAGTTGGAAGCAAAAGTAAAACATTTTAATGAGAGCTATGCCGGAAGCTCCTCTGAAGTTAAAGGAAAGGAGACAGTTGCTACAAATACTCAGACTGAAAAGATACCATTTAACATCACTCATAAAACTGACCTACATAGTTCAATATCACTAAAAGCAAAAGAAATAATTGATGAAGTTATTAACTCGGCCAAACAAAAACTGATGTTTAATCAGCTTGGAAACAATGAGAGCAGGAGCCCTTCTAAAAATGTTGTGCTTAAACCTAAGACTGGATTCTCAAAGACTCTAAACACTGATGTTCAATTAGCTGCCAAAACTCAAGAAATAATCAAAGAACCTTTGGGTTTAAACCAAATAGGCAAGGAATTGACCCAGAATGTTGCTAGGGACTGTGAAAAAGCAGGCTGTTCAGTTCCTTTACTTCTAAACAGTGTAAAAGGCAGCACAGATTTGACCATAGGAGGAGAAACGGTACCAAATAATGTACTTTCACATCAAAGAAATGGATTTCTACATTCTGATGATTTAGCAAGTCTGGAATCTGACCTTGCAATAATAGCAAAAGATGAATGCTCTAAAATTGTCTATGATAGTACAGTTATGACAGAAATTGGTGATGATAAAACTAGCATTTGGACAGCTAGCAATAAATCTGAGGAGACTTTACATGGTTTAAATGGAGATACCGTTATGATTGAAGAGAAGGTGCCACCATTACAGTTAAAAGATTTGTGCAATAATACAAATGTACCAGAACATATATCAATGCCAACCTTGACTTTTAATTCATCATCTTTCCTCCATGATGAAGACTATTCAAGCATACCTAGCAAATCCAAAGATGAAAGTAGCCTTTTAGGTTTAGACCACAGTTGTGCAGGTAAATGTCTGCCAGAACTTTGTTGCAAGGAGGAGGATTCTGTGTTTGTACAGGAAAAAGCAAACCGAAAAGATTCACAAGCCGACAGTGAAGAAGGCAGTGGAAAAACAGAGGAAGCAAATGAGATACCGCAGGATAAAAACAGATTAAACACACAGTTCATTGTGTCTGAATCATCTGTAACTGTTAAGGGCATTGAAGGGAAAATTTGTTTCAACTCAGATTTTGCCAATAAAGATGAGACACTGAAATCAACGCTGATGATGGATCAAGATTTACAAAGAGATAACGCACTTGACGAAAAGAGTCTGAATAATACTAATGATACAGAGGAACTGACAAATCTCTTAGCCTTTTCTCCACAAGATGAGCAGTGGGAAAGCAATTCTTTATTTACTGTACTGTATGAAGGCTCCCCTCAAGATGAGAACCAGTTCGTTTCAACTGACAAAAAGCAAGCTCACTTCATCTCTCCTCCTGACCTGTCCATGGATAATATTGAACATCTTTTGATGTATGAAACAGCAAAGAGCAAATATGAACCTGTCGATGCTTATGAAAAGGACAACAAATTAAATGAAACATTAGATAACTGCAGCTCGGAGTCATTTATGACAGTGGAGGCTAAGCGGTTTAAAATTTACCCGTTCTCTTTGTCTCCTATATATGAAGATGACAGCCCACAAGAAGACCAGCTGTCTATTGATGTCTCACCAGGAGACCATTCTAATGGAGAATCTAAAGACAATGCCAGCCACTCCTCATCCGTCTTGTCACTTCTTCAGTCTGTTTCTGAGCGTTTGAAATGTAGTAACCAGTTCCGTGAGGAGGATGAGGAGGAATCTTATGAAGAAAACATGGTGGATGTTCAGAAAGAAGACTCTATTATGAGCCAGTGGGCAGGCAGCTCAAATATGGTGCTTCTAGAAAATGACCAAGAAAGGGCTCCACTTTCCAAACAGACACTCATATATTCAAAAGAACCACTTAGCTCTAGACAGCAATCAGAGCTATTTCCAGAAGAAGCATGTCTTTTTCCTAATCCGACACATTCTGCTCAGTTTCAACAGAAAACTGATGCGGCCACGAAACCTCTCTCTAGGAGTGTGTATTACCAGTATTTTCAGACAGCCAGCAATTATTCGTGTGAGAAGGGAGCCAGATTTGGAAGCGCCCTTCAGGATGGATTATTGCCAAGGGGTCATAAGCCTCAAGACAACAATTTGCCAGAATTAGGAGCTTTTCCAGTGGTAAGTTTTCATGTTCTGTAAGTAATAACTAAAATGATGCTGAACCCAGTTGAAATTACCATCTTTTTTAAAAAAAAAAAAACTTAACTGTCTTATCTAAATTCATTCTGTTGTAGGGTATAAGGTAAGCCTATGATTGCAGACAATTAAGTTTTCTCATTGAAGCATTTTGTAAATAAAATGCACCCAGTTACTGGGACCAGATCATAAACAGTAGAGAAGATCCTGCAGCTTCTAACAGTAAAACAGCAAGTAAATAAAAATATGCTTGTCCTTTGAATGGTATTTTAAATGTGAAGATGACTGGACAAGGCACATAGAGGGTTCAAGGAGGGGAACAGAACTGTCTTTATATGAAAAACTGTTCTTTTACATTTACTCTACTTTTGATTTTTTGTTCCTTTGCTCCCTGAGAATAGGGTTCAGTGTTTGGTGTATCCTTCAATTCTTCCGTAGGTTCCAACTCAGTCTATGTTTATACTTACAGGGACATATGAATACAGGCATTGCACACCCCCACCCCCAGCATGGGTATAAATAGTGTAGATGGGAAGCACTGCTTATGTGAGTAGAGTACAGACGCATCAGAATATTAGGGTGTAAGCTCTATATATCTAAGCAGTGTCTCTCATGTCTGCACTGCTGTTTTAGAAGTGTAGTGTCCAGTGGCCTCCTTCCTGGTGGAGCCTTTCCCCACTTCAGCGAAAGGCTCCTACAACAGGGAAATGATCTGGCAGTTGGGGAGGCAACTGGAAGAGGCTTCAGCATCTTCCCACTGCCAGAGCCTCTCACTCCTGCATGTAGCTTCACATCACAGTGTGCACACAACCTGCTTTTCACTGTGCTACATATACCATACACAATGCCACAAGTGTACACAAGGCTGCTGCTGCCAAATATTCAAGCTCTTTCTACAGATTAGCACTCCTGTTTCAGTTTATTTAAAGCAAGGTCAGTTGAGAGGAGAGAAGTAGTATTTTGTGATGATTTGGGGAAATCGAAGAGAGCGCTTACAATTAAGAGTGTCATAGCCTGAAGAAATAAGCTCTGGTGTGGTACAATATCACTCTTTTCTAGTTTGGGGAAGGGTGTGTGTGAGAGGAAATAGTTCCGCGTGGGTCTGATTTTCATTAAAGCTCTCCTAATCTAATATTTGTGGGGTTTTAAGGATCATTTATTTGACCCACTGCATTAAACTGCCTAGGCCTAATTTGCATAACAGTGAGGCTAGGATCAGCTGTTGTCACTGATTAAAGCAATATGTTTTAAAGGAATACTGGTCTTAAACAATTTTCTGTGCTACTATTGTAGTTTTAATAGTTATTTTCCACATCATTTTAATTTCAGAATCTTATTGACAGGAAAAGCCTCAAATGCAATCCAAGACCAGGAAAAGTAAGTGCGATCTTGTCACGGTGTAGGTAAATATGAATTAAATCACCATTAATATTTTATAGAGTAGCAAAATTTTGAAAGAAAACATGTTATGTCAAATTTGAGTACTTGTAATGCTGTACATGCTAATTGTGAGATTAGATGCAAAAAAATTCCAGTCTAGGGGAAACCTACTTAGTTTGTCTGATTATTTAGTTCAGCAGTCTACAGTTGAAGAAAATAATGTGCAATGCTGGTAGTGCGTGCATATACAGAATCAGAATCTGTTTAAAAAAAGCAAAAATTAGGAACTTAATGTATGTGTTGAAGTGCCCCTTGTTCACATATAATGTCTGTTGTTTTAGATGATTATTTATGACATTCCTGGGGAGAAAAGTAAACGAGAAATATACCATGATCTATCAGATGCCACATCCTGGATCTTTCCAATAGGAACATTGCTTAGAATTATTAGAGGATGGTAAGAAATCCGTGCCTTATTTAAATGGCATCTTTTCAGAAGATAAATGTGTGTATTTTTCTTATACCTCGGCCTCTGTTATTTATAACACAAACCTGATATGCAGGGTGTCTTTTCTTGGTTTATAATTACAGTGGCATTTACAAGTAAAGCAATATAGTAAGTATTACTTCTGCTGGGAACTAGCTTAAAGCAAAAGGAAGTTTGTTTTGTAACCAAAGCTAAGTTTTCAGTTTAATTTCATTAACCAAGTGATGTTGCAAAATGAGCTGTAAGGCATACATGCCCAACTGCTGTTTGAAACCTGGCATTAAAAAGGAAGCATAGAAGTAGTGGGATGCAGAAGAATATTTAGGATAGACTGTATGAATCTTTCTTAATCCATTTGCAAAGCTTTAGTGCAAAATGAGATAATAGATGCTTTGGAAAGCTAAGGCTGGGAATGCATCTGTCATACCTGTGTGCCCACAATTATTTAATAAGTGCATAGACTTCAATAGAGCATAGACTTATTGAAGTAAAGTATCAGAGGAGCAGCCGTGTTACTCTGAATCTGTAAAAGCGGCAAAGACTTCTGTGGCACCTTATAGACTAACAAACTTATTGGAGCATGAACACAGAACTCTTTACCACTTTTACTGAAGTAAGTTCATCATACCATTCAACTCCTCCACACTATAATTCCGTTTCGTGGTAACATTAATATAGTTTGAGACTGGCCTAGTTATTTCTTATGTTTTATGCTTGTTTATTAACCACTGGATGCCATAGTGGTAGTTGCATGTTTTACCATTATATGGAATCGAGGACCTGTCTTAGTTATTTTGTCTGGAACTAGGAAAGTAGGATGTTTAACTTGCTTATCTTTTTCACTTACTGGTTAGATGTCTGCAAATAAGGCTTTTAATCATGCTGGTTAGTTTGAGACACTGAGCTATCTAACAGAAGAGAAGAGATGCCTATTTTATTTTTTTTAAATACAGAAATGAAGCACAACTTAGGTAACAAGTGGAATATGACAAGAGAGAGACAGTGCAGGAAGGGACACTGATAACGGGCTTAGTGGAAAGAGCTCTCTACTGAACTTTTCTGGCATGAGTGTTGTATTGCCATGGTTCTAGTCTGCATAATAGTTACAATTCTCTTAATGATTTCATTATTACAGCTGGATTTTGTATGAAAAACCAAAATTCCAAGGAGAGAAATATGTGCTAGAAGAAGGAGAAATGATCCTGAATAGTCTTTGGGATCTTCGGGACATGAAACGCCATCCAAGGAACCTTGCAGTTGGTTCTATCAGACACGTAACAAAGGTATAGACTTGGTTGATAATAGGACACAAAATGCACACATTAACATCAGTAGTAGCAGTGTCCTTGTAAGAACGGACACTGCGTGTCTGCTGTATGTTTCCTGTCTCGTTGTCTTCAGACTAGTGTCCAGCGGAACTTCAGACTGTTGATACAAGTCTCAAAGTTATGGCTGCTTCTCTGAACCTTTGAAGCCTTTTGATTCTTACCTCTCTGACCAATTCTTCACCTTTCTTCTTCCCAACCCAAGACTGTAGTCTTCACTTTCTTCTTAAGTGCCTGAGTCTATTCATCTTTCTCTGAATGTAATAAGCAGTTAGTTTATATACTCTTGCCCCACAAAAACCCTCAGTCTGACTCATTGGTGCCCCTTCTTTGTCACAGATATTTGATTGCCCAGTTAATTTAAGTAATAGGAATTAATTCTGATTCTTTGTTACAAACATTTTTCTGTTAAACATTGGACTGTTCACAACAGCCTGTCTGGTTCTCCTTTTGGGCACTAATGGTTTCTAATTATTATCTGTACCAAATATTCTCTAAAAATTATGCTTTACCATTTTCCCATATCGTTTTTTTCATAGTTACTGTAATATTCTTGCTGATAATATACTGATGGGTGTAATAGACTTAAGATCATTAGATAAGACACAGTTCAGAAGACTGACTATGATGTTCAGTTAAGTGAGTCCCTTTTGAGTAGGTAAAAGCCAGATTTCACTTGTGGAAATAAAATATGAGATTGGAAAAGCACACCGCATAACTCAAATAACAAAAACAAAACATGAACCTCAGCCTAACCTTTCTCCCCAAGCTTGGCTGTTCCCAGGATCTCCCTGTAGAATCTACTCTATGCCAGCTCTAGTCCCTTCTGCTACAGAGAAATGTCTTGTATCTTGATTAGCGTTAAAATCCACCTGCCAATGTGAGTCAACAGTCATTACTCTTAATGTTTTTGCAGACCTGAGCTTAGGATGGCTCCCCAGAGGAGCATTATATTCTTACGTAGCATTTTAGAAACTGCCTCTGTTACAGTATCCTTTGTCAGTAAAATGGGGAAGTAATGGATTTAAACACCATGATGTTCTCTGGGTATTCTATCGAGCTTCACTGCATGTCATCCATGTGGTTTGTCAAGTGTATACCAACTTGCTGTCATGATACTTCAGTTTCTAATATGCACAATCCCAAGTCTGTAGTTAGAATTCACTGTCAAATCCAGATATGGCTAAAGGGAAGAGATCTGCTTTTCTTAAAGATTTCAGCCCAAACTATATACTATTGCTTACATGTAATATAAGTGCATTTTCTGTATCCATGTAACATATGCATCCAGCATCACAATACTAGCCAGAGACTCAGTTAGGATTCATAAGGGTTAGTGGAACACCTGCAAAATATGATTGTATTTGCCCCCAGAAATTAAAAAGACACTTTGTTTAAAAATCAAGAGCATAAAACTAAACGTAATGAATCTTTATTGTTCATTGAAAGAGCAATATATTTACCAGACCTTGTGATTTAAAAAGAATCTGCACTCATTTTATTGAGCACAGCAGTCTAAAAGTTCACATAGTGAGAGCCCTTTATTGTGGATGAATTGTGACTTGTATTAAAATGTGAGTGCGTCTTATTAACATAGGTATTTTTGCATCTCTAGTGGTCTAATTATTTCAGAATTTACAATATTTGTGTCACCAGTGAGAGATGGGCATAATATCAAGCCACTGATGGTAAACAAGTTTCATTCTGACTTAAAGATTGAATGAGAGAGAGAGAAATTCAAAAGAAGTCAATTGAGGACATGATTTATGAGAACAGTGAACTTAATTTGTCTAATGCAAAAAGCTGGTGCTAAGAGAAAACATTACAGGACAGAAGATGAATTATGAATATTGGAAAGGAAGCAATGAATTACTGAAATTCAATACTAGTAATAAAATAAGGAACTATGAGCTAAGACTAGAGGAGGACGAATGTATCTAGGACAGGGGTGGGCAAACTAGTCTCACTGGTTACATCCGGCCTGCCAGACAATTTAATCCGGCCCTTGAGCTCTCGCTGGGGAGTGGGGTCGGGCTGCTCCACGTGCATGTGCCACAGCTCGGCGCAGCTCCTGGCAGCAGCAGCACATTTCCCCCCTCTGGATCCTATACGTAGGAGCAGCCACGCAGCTCTGCCCCCGCCCCAAGTGCCGCCCCCGCAGCTCCCATTGGCTGGGGACTGCAGCCAATGGGAGCTGCGGGGCTGGTGCCTGCGGATGGGGCAGCTCGCAGAACAGCCTGGCTGTGCCACTGCGTAGAAGCCAGAGAGGGGGACGGCTGCTGCTTCTGGGAGCCGTTTGAGGTAAGCGCCACCTGGAGCCTGTACCCCCTCCTGTGCCTCAACTCCCTACCCCAGCCCTGATTCCCCTCCCACTCTCCAAACCCCTCGATCCCAGCGTGGACCTCCTTCCTGCACCCCAAATCCTCCTCATCCCCAGCCCCACCCCAGATCCTGCACCTCCAGCCAGAGCCCTCAACTCAACCTCCTGCCCCAGCCTAGAGCACTCTCCCACACCCTGAACTCCTCATTTCTGGTCCCATCCCAGAGCCAGCACCACTGACCAGAGCCCTCATCCCCTCCTATACCCCAACCCCAATTTCATGAGCATTCATGGCCCGCCATAAAATTTCAATACCCAGATGTGACTCTCAGGCCAAATAGTTTCCCCATCCCTGATCTAGGATGTTAGAGAAAACCTTTAGATGGTGAGGACACTAATAATAATTGTGTCACAATCACTAGAAATTTTTAAAGAAGAGTTAAGTAGGTTTCGATCAACAGTTAAATCCTTTTTCCATTCTCCCATGGTATGGTTTGTTTTTGTGGACCACAGCTGGGAGTGATGTACACTGCAATACAAGGTTTAAATATTAGCATTTTATAGACTAGTCCCCAAATACTTGAGCGATGACCTTATGCCTAGCAATTGTGATAGGCTAGAGCTGCTCTGCTGTCAGTCCCTAGATTCATGCAGTACTTCGCTGTGTGCAAGAATTCCTTAGCTGAAGATTTTTCCTAGAATCAGGGCCTAAGGGAAGTCTGCCTTTTCAGGATGTGCGTAAGTGCTTAAATCGGTGCCTTATGGAAGTCCTTCTTAAACAGAAGTTTACTATGCACTATATATTTTAATTGATCAATTCTTGACCTTTTGGGGCCACAGCTCTTGGAGTTGGTATATGTGTGTGGCGTGGGAAAGTTTGCAATGTTGTTGTAGTTGTGTTGGAAGGTTGTTGGAGAGATTTTGTTGATGGAGTGGTTTGCTTGATTACTGTTGGGTTTACCTTTCTGTCCCATCAGTTTAATGATATTGGCTGTGTGCCTGGGCTAGTTGGTTTTTCTTTTAATTTTTTTAATGTTTTTAACTGTGTTTTTTGCTTCTGTTAGATGCCTTCAAATAGCATCTTTATAAGTTGGTTAAATAGTTTGGGATAGTGTAGTGCACTGGCAGGTGGAAGAAACATTTATGGAGGAAACTGTGGTAGAGCATTTAATATTTTATTTTTACAGGGCAGATGTTAGTGTATTGGAAAAACAACTGGATGGTAGCTCTGATTTGGGTAAAAGTCTCCACATGAAGCAGAGATTCTGTTAACTTTGTGGTAGCTGTGGCTCAGCTCATTGTGGATGCAAATTGGATGTATGGTGTGTTTAATTTGCAAGAACCGAAACAAAATCCCAAAGAAATGGATTGTGCAATTAGAGAAACTCAAAGCCACTTGAAATAAGGGTGAGGTTGGGTTCTACCCAGATACGTGAACTTCAGGTCAGGACAGCGAAATCTCCACAGACACAGGCTGATTACTGTTCCCATAGCTCAGCCCAATCAGCCAGTCATCTCAGACCATCAGATCTCAGTTTCTTGTAAGACCTCCTCAGAGATTCAGTCATATAATTCTTGTCCTGGACATGGGTAGCTCTTTTCACAGGTCTCTGGAAATCAAAAGGGGATGCCTGGTGCTGGGCTTACCCCTCAGAACCTCAACTGTCTGCAGAAAAGGATCCCTACCTTATCCATCATGGAGACGTTTTTGGTGCCCGGGGCTTGTGTGTACTGTGACAAAGTCAAGCCAGATGGCTGCAAGAGAGTGCTAGAGAATCTGACAGTCACCAGAAACTGCTTTCAGACAGATTTACAGGTCTTCAATAGGTTTCTGTGGCCTGGAAAGCAGATATGTTAGACTTAGAATGTTAAAGGTCCTCTTCCCTACTAGCTGAGAAGGGGTTACCTCAGGTCAATTAGGGACACATGAATCCAGTTAAGGGCTGCCTGAGACCTTTTACAACCCCTCCTCTTGCAAGAGAAAGAGGGAAGAGAGAGAGACAAGCTGCTGCTAGGCTAGTGGCAGCATGGAAAGCTGCTCCAGGGTGAGAGGCTGTGCTCCTTCTCATAGGGGAAACAGCCAAACCTGAGTTTCCTGGCTAACCAGCACCTCAACCTCCTTTACATTGGAGGGAATAGTATGATCATGAGCTCCCTGGCCTAAGAGAGACACTTCAGAATCCCTAGAGCGAAGCCTGTAGGGGACCCTCTGCTATTTAATGTGAAGGATGTAGGAATGCCTGCCATGTTTTATGAAGATTATATGTTCCACCTGTTTTTTTGATTGTCGTCATGTGGTTTACTGGTTGAGAATAAGCTGTTCATTCAAGTAGCAGATACTTGCAGGAAAAGGGAAAAATAGCTTCAGATAGCTGCACTTACCAGTGTCTAATGGAAAATGCACGTCATTCATTTTTTTAAATTTCCCCTCCAACCATGCACAGCTCACCAGTCTGGCTTGTAAGTACATGGGGGGATCTAAGTGGGAAAATGGGCACAGAGAACCTGGGATGGATAAAAAGACTACTGGTCACAAATCTCCAAAGGGAAGACTTGCAGATACCTGAACCCGCTGAGTAATTATGGTTGGCACCCAGGGCCTGAACTAGGAGTGGTGGGATTCCATGCTGAGAGAGGTGGAGGTGCATGCCTGGCAACCTGTGTAGTGTACTCCAGGAGACTGGAGAGGGATCAAAGGTGCACCTAGCCCTGAACTGTGACATTTAAAACACTAAGGATTTGGAGATGCTAGTTACGCCTGCTTTGTAGCAAACCTGCTGCCAGTGGGAATAGGACTGTTTCAGAAATCCCTATTCTCTGAGGGTTGGTTTGGATATTCCCTGAACCACTTTCCGGACTGAAGAAAGGAGTTGCTTTTCTGGTGGTCCCTAAAGATCCTAAGGAGGAAAGCAGCAGTGAGTTGCTCCTATGGAACCATGGAGTAAGCAGTCTAACCCCAGAATGGTGATGGTGGGGAGGAGAGGAGAAGAGAAACAGTCATGGCACCTTGAAGATGCTTAATGTTAAAGACAGAGAGGGATAGAGAGTGGTGCTCACTGAAGGTTTGTACTCTAATTAGGCACTTAGGCAGCACTCGTTACCCCAGCAAATGAGCATGTCTATTCATTGATGTCTTTCTCTCTCTCCGTTTAACTCTTTATTTTTTTTCTGTGTCTTAGTAACATGACCCTAGCACGCAGAAATGCTCACTGTGATGGCTTGGGTCACAGAAACTCCTTTGGGACTGCCACCTGATGTGCTGAGATTACCTCTGAGCCCGTTTTCCCTGTCAGCTTGGGACTTCAGAACCCTGCCTTGTTGAGCCAGACATGCTAGCCTGCTGCAACACAGACTCAGGTCTGAACCACGTCCTCCAAAAGCTGCAGACTTAACTGAAAACAGCTTAAGAAGTGCTCCTGTCTCTAGCACCCAGACACCCAACGGGATCCAAACCCCAAATAAATCTGTTTTACTCTGTATAAAGCTTATACAGGGTAAACTCATAAATTGTCCACCCTCTATAACACTTATAGAAAGAGATCCACAGCTGTTTGCTCCCCCAGGAATTAATTACTTACTCTGGGTTCAATAATAAGCAAAAGTGATTTTATTAAATATAAAAAATAGGATTTAACTGGTTTCAAGTAATAACAGACAAAACAAAGTAAGTTACCAAGCAAAATAAAACAAAAACATGCAAGTGTAAGCCTAATACATTAAGAAACTGATTACAGATAAATCTCACCCTCAGAGATGTTCCAATACGCTTCTTTCACAGACTAGACTCCTTTCTAGTCTGGGCCCAATCCTTTCCCCTAGTACAGTCCTTTTTCCAGCCCCCTTTGTTCTGTTCCACACCCTTTTATAGCTTTGGCACAGGGCGGGGAATCTTTTGTCTCTCTGGGTCCCCACCCCTCCTTCTAAATGGAAAAGCACCAGGTTTAAGATGGATTACAGTACCAGATGACATGCATGATCACATGTCCTGTGAGACCCCAAGCCTTCGTTCTTCCTGGCCTGACTCACAGGAAGGCTTGCAAGTAAACAGAGCCATCTACAGTCAGGTTGTCCAGGTTAATGGGAGCCATCAAGATTCCAAACCACCATTAATGGCCCACAATTTACATAATTACAAAAGTACCTCGAGTTATATTTCATATTTCTAGTTTCAGATACAAGAATGATACATTCATACAAATAGGATGAACACACTCAGTAGATTATAAGCTTTGTAATGATAATTTACAAGAGGCCTTTTGCATGAAGCATATTCCAGTTACATTATATTCACACTCATTAGCATATTTTCATAAAATCATATGAAGTGGAACGTCACACCCACCTGTTTATATTTGGAAATAATTTTGCATTTGCACAAGGATGTGCCCTTTACTAAGTTTCAGTTTATTAAGTAGCAAACTATAATATTTTCCAGAAATAAACATTATTTTTACAGTAACAAAGTGAAATATCTCGAGATTATTTTGGGTCTATCAGATTTATATAAAAAGAAATTAGAGAGGATTCAAGGAGGTGTGGTGGTCAGACCCAGATTTGGTTTAGACTGCTTCAGCTTCAAACTTGTCATAATAGCTAGATTTTTAGGTATAATGTGTTGAAATATTCCAAGCTTATTGTGGGATATCAGCCCCAAATGATACAAATTTCACCAGGATGAGCTGTTCATGTAAGATTTCTACGATTCTGACCTGACATCTCAGTAAAATAATGGTTCTTGCAGGATTTTGGTTCCATATGACCATACATTTGGAAAAAACCTATTTTTCAGTTTCGTATCTGACCGAAACCAAGTGTAGTGATGGATTTGCATCCACATATCTGAAATTTGAAAAGGTTCAGATTGGAGATACTGGTTCTTAACCTCCAAATGATCACTTTTGGGGGATTTTGTTTGGTAAAAACTGGTTTCATTAAAAGTCTTACTGAAGTTACAGTAAGTAATGCTGCTCTCTAAATCAGTTTGTTCAGGCAGATGTGATCATCTCAGGACAAATATTTACTGATCTAAAGTCCACATGTTTAAAATATATAAGATGTGGTACAGTATGGATGTGTATTTGGAAAGGCGTAATATGTATCTTGTACAATAACACCTCAGGCTAACCTTTACCTTGCTCTGACATCAGTGGGCTAACTTCATCCCCCAAATAAGTAGATGAAACTTGTTTGTCTTCTAGAGGACCTTTACCACAGCACAGAATTTCATCCAGTGGGTGTAAATCAGGGCATAGTTTGTAACTTAGGCCTAGATTTTTAAAGATATTTATGTATTGCTGAGATGAGTTTTGCAATGTCTAACTTATTAGGAGCCTAAATCTCATTTTCCTAAGTGATTTGGGTCCTTAGGAGCCTACTTCCATTGACTTATAATGAGATTTAGGCTGCGAAGTGCCTACAGACCTTTTGAAAATGAGATATAGGCTCCTAAATCAGTTATGCACTGCAACACTGAGCACAGCAAGGCCTAAATGACCTTTAAAAATCTGATCCCTAATCTAATTTAAAACTATATATATAGTTATAAAATTACATATCGTTTGCTCAAAAATTTTATTTCCTTTAAAAATTGATATGTTAATTGCTTTTGGTCATGACCACAAGTTACTATGTAACACTGTGTTGAATGAGTTAGTATACTCAGTGCAATTCGCAAAAAAAAGTCACAGTTAGTAGAGAGTTCAAGTTTGTGGGCCTCCTAGTCAGGCTGAATGGATACTAAAGCAAAATTAGAGAGCTTGCACTGCCCCTGCTTGTGATTCACCTACTTGGTGAAGAACTATATTATTCCAGTCTTTAGTGCTGTCAGCGGGGCACTTTTGATGATTACTAAAATTAAAACAAATCTGGAAGCATTTCCAAAAGAATAAGAAGAAGCATATAGACTCATTCCAAGCATCAGCTTTAGAATGATGCTCCTTAGGTAAACTGAAACAAAACAGTTGATACATATGAGATACTGTGTCTGTGCAGTTAAAAGTACCTTATATTTCCACCTTTTTCGCCGTGTAATCACTGTATTGTGCTTGCCGAAAAGAATTATTGGCATAATTCTCTCTAGAATTTTATGATAGAAAGTTCTAATTTTCTTAACAAAAACTGAATTGTTTGATTCCAGAATTTAGGTGCATGTTGTATAGGCTAAAGTCATAAATGTGTAAACAGTATATGATATATATGTAAGGAGGAGAGGAAGGAAGGAAAGAGAGAGATGTTTTCTTGTACCTTAAGCAGTTACTGCCTAATTCATTAGGAAAACCACAAACATACAAGCTTTGAAAGCCTGGATTAGATTGGATTACAAACTATACAGATTATATCAGAAAACATGAGCCTCAGAAAGTCCCTCTTCATTGTGGCTGTATCACATGCACATACTCATGTGAACTTCAAATTGGACTTTTTTACCTGCTCAGCTGTATGTTTAGAACCAGAGGCATTAGCATTTCTTTAGCGATTTTCTATAAGGTAGTATTGTACTGCAATTTTCTACTGTATCTTTCTGGTTTTGATCTTCTGATACAAAAGCATCGTGTTGCAATTTTTGTTGCTGAGAACAACTACTGTGCATTGTTTGCTAGGTACAATACAAAGGAAATGTGATCTTGTGTGAGAGCATTGCTAATATATTATGTTACTGTACTGTGGGCCTCTTGGGGAAAGTGACTTAACATTTCTCTGAAATAATTTTACCAGAATTATTACTTCATTGCTGACAGTCCAATAACTGTCAAAATAACTTTGTGCACCAGCAAGAGAGACTTCTTTTTATTTTTGATAATTTGTTACTGCTTCAGTGGAACCTGTTCAGAGCCTTCCAATCCTGGGGTGAGGTTCTGTGCTATACAATTGACATACATCCTGATCCTAGGCTTCTCTGGAGGCTGGAACAGTCCCTGACATAATTTAGATCAAGGGTGCCAACCTGGGCCTGAGAAGGAGCCAGAATTTACCAATGTACATTGCCAAAGAGCCACAGTAACACGTCAGCAGCCTCCATCAGCTCCCCCCTGCCCCCAGTGCCTCCTATCCGCCAGCAGCCCCACCAATCAACACCTCCTCCTACATCCCCACACCTCCCAATCAGCTGTTTCATAGCATGCTGGAGGCTGGGGAGGGAAGGGGAATGGGGACGGGACAAGGGCACTGCAGGCTCAGGGGAGGGAGTGGAAAGGGGAGGGCAGGGCCTGTGGCAGAGCCAGGGGTTAAGCAGTGAGCACCCCCCCCCCCCGCCACATTGGAAAGTTGGCACCTGTAGCTCCAGCCCCAGAGTTGATGCCTGTACAAGGAGCTGCATATTAACTTCTAAAGAGGGGACAGGTGAGCAAAGCGCACAGGTAAGTGGGGAACAAGACCTGGGAGATGGGTTGGAAACAGGAGGGAGCATGGGCTATAATGGCAGAGAGGAAGGAGGGTCAGGGCAAAACTGGGAGGCAAGATCAAACCAGTATCTTAGATGCCTATGTACAAATGCAAGAAGTATGGGTAATAAGCAGGAGGAACTGGAAGTGCTAATAAATAAATACAACTATGACATTATTGGCATTACTGAAACTTGGTGGGATAATACACACGACTGGAATGTTGGTGTGGATGGGTATAGTTTGCTCAGGAAGGATAGACGGGAAAAAGGGAGGAGGTGTTGCCTTATATATTAAAAATGTACACACTTGGACTGAGGTGGAGATGGACATAGGAGGCGGAAGTGTTGAGAGTCTCTGGGTTAGGCTAAAAGGGGTAAAAAAACACAGGTGATGTCGTGCTGGGAGTCTACTACAGGCCACCTAATCAGGTGGAAGAGGTGGATGAGGCTTTTTTCAAACAACTAGCAAAATCATCCAAAGCCCAAGATTTGGTGGTGATGGGGGACTTCAACTATCCAGATATATGCTGGGAAAATAACACCGCGGGGCACAGACTATCCAATAAGTTCCTGGACTGCATAGCAGACAACTTTTTATTTCAGAAAGTTGAAAAAGCTACTGGGGGGAAGCTGTTCTAGACTTGATTTTAACAAATAGGGAGGAACTTGCTGAGAATTTGAAAGTAGAAGGAAGCTTGGGTGAAAGTGATCATGAAATCATAGAATTTTCAATTCTAAGGAAGGGTAGAAGGGAGTACAGCAGAATAGAGACAATGGATTTCAGGAAGGCGGATTTTGGTAAGCTCAGAGAGCCTGATAGGTAAGGTCCCATGGGAATTAAGACTGAGTGGAAAAACAACTGAGGAAAGTTGGCAGTTTTTCAAAGGGACACTCTTAAGGGCCCAAAAGCAAGTTATTCCGATGGTTAGGAAAGATAGAAAATGTGGCAAAAGACCACCTTGGCTTACCCTTGAGATCTTGCATGACCTACAAAATAAAAAGGCGTCATATAAAAAATGGAAACTTGGTCAGATCACGAAGGCTGAATATAGGCAAATAACACAGGAATGTAGAGGCAAGATTAGAAAAGCAAAGGCACAGAATGAACTCAAACTAGATATGGGAATAAAGGGAAACAAGAAGACTTTTTATCAATACATTAGAAGCAAGAGGAAGACTAAGGACAGGGTAGGCCCACTGCTCAATGAGGAGGGGGAAACAGTAACGGGAGACTTGGAAATGGCAGAGTTGCTTAATGACTTCTTTGTTTCGGTCTTCACTGAGAAGTCTGAAGGAATGTCTAGTATACTGAATGCTTACGGGAAGAGGGTAGGTTTAGAAGATAAAATAAAAAAAGAGCAAGTAAAAAATCACTTAGAAAAGTTAGATGCCTGCAAGTCACCAGGGCCTGATGAAATGCATCCTAGAATACTCAAGGAGTTAATAGAAGAGGTATCTGAGCCTCTAGCTATTATCTTTGGGAAATCATGGGAGATGGGGGAGATTCCAGAAGACTGGAAGGGGGCAAATATAGTGCCCATCTATAAAAAGGGAAATAAAAACAACCCAGGAAACTACAGACCAGTTAGTTTAACTTCTGTGCCAGGGAAGATAATGGAGCAGGTAATCAAAGAAATCATCTGCAAACACTTGGAAGGTGGTAAGGTGATAGGGAATAGCCAGCATGGATTTGTAAAGAACAAATCGTGTCAAACTAATCTGATAGCGTTCTTTGATAGGATAACGAGCCTTGTGGATAAGGGAGAAGCGGTGGATGTGATATACCTAGACTTTAGTAAGGCATTTGATATGGTCTTGCATGATATTCTTATAGATAAACTAGGAAAGTACAATTTAGATGGGGCTACTATAAGGTGGGTGCATAACTGGCTGGATAACCGTACTCAGAGAGTAGTTGTTAATGGCTCCCAATCCTGCTGGAAAGGTATAACAAGTGGGGTTCCGCAGGGGTCTGTTTTGGGACCAGCTCTGTTCAATATCTTCATCAACGATTTAGATGTTGGCATAGAAAGTACGCTTATTAAGTTTGCGGACGATACCAAACTGGGAGGGATTGCAACTGCTTTGGAGGACAGGTTCAAAATTCAAAATGATCTGGACAAATTGGAGAAATGGTCTGAGGTAAACAGGATGAAGTTCAATAAAGATAAATGCAAAGTGCTCCACCTAGGAAGGAACAATCAGTTTCACACATACAGAATTGGAAGAGACTGTCTAGGAAGGAGTATGGCAGAGAGAGATCTAGGGGTCATAGTAGACCACAAGCTTAATATGAGTCAACAGTGTGATACTGTTGCAAAAAAAGCAAACATGATTCTGGGATGCATTAACAGGTGTGTTGTAAACAAGACACGAGAAGTCATTCTTCCGCTTTACTCTGCGCTGGTTAGGCCTCAACTGGAGTATTGTGTCCAGTTCTGGGCACCGCATTTCAAGAAAGATGTGGAGAAATTGGAGAGGGTCCAGAGAAGAGCAACAAGAATGATTAAAGGTCTTGAGAACATGACCTACAAAGGCAGGCTGAAGGAATTGGGTTTGTTTAGTTTGGAAAAGAGAAGACTGAGAGGGGATATGATAGCAGTTTTCAGGTATCTAAAAGGGTGTCATCAGGAGGAGGGAGAAAACTTATTCACCTTAGCCTCCAGTGATAGAACAAGAAGCAATGGGCTTAAACTGCAGCAAGGGAGATTTAGGTTGGACATTAGGAAAAAGTTCCTAACTGTCAGGGTAGTTAAACACTGGAATAGATTGCCTAGGGAAGTTGTGGAATCTCCATCTCTGGAGATATTTAAGAGTAGGTTAGATAAATGTCTATTAGGGATGGTCTAGACAGTATTTGGTCCTGCCATGAGGGCAGGGGACTGGACTCGATGACCTCTCGAGGTCCCTTCCAGTCCTAGAGTATGAGTCTATGAGCCGCATGTGGCTCCGGAGTCACAGGTTGGCCACCTCTAATTTAGATAACCCTGGGGGACTGTCCAAGTTACCTCAGCCCCTGGGCCAGAAAGATGCCTAAAATCTCTGTAGTGTTGACTCCTCTTGCCTCCTATGTTTGTTAGAGGGTCCTCAGAGACCAGCTTTACTTCTGCTGTGCCTGTGCCAAGGGAATTCTCACCACTCTGCTTATGTCCACGTTCCCCGTTCCCTATTCCCATTCCCTCTCCCCCCCACCCCCTTAGCAAGGATGATTCCAATTTGCCCTCCACTTCCTGTTTGATGCCAGTTTATATAGTAATATTCTCAGCTATACCTTAACCAATCATTTTACTGAAATTTAACTAACCAGTCCTAACAAATTTTAGCATACTGTAATTCTCTAACCAATTATATCCCACTACCCTAATTAACTTACACCTAGCAAAATTAGTTATACAGCAGACAGAAACAATTAGAGAACCAGACAGATTAACAATAGAAAAGTGGGAGCCATAAAGATAAAACACTACAGAAATGAGGGTTTCACAACCACAACCATTGATAAGTGATTTTTTGCCAGACAGGATGGGGGGCAGGCAGCTCAGTGGTTTGAGCATTGGCCTGCTAAACCCACACTTGTGAGTTCAATCCTTGAGGGGGCCACTTAGGGATCTGGGGCAAAAAATCAGTACTTGTTCCTGCTAGTGAAGGCAGGGGGTTCAACTAAATGACCTTTCAGGATCCCTTCCAGTTCTATGAGATAGGATGCTATTAAACTAAGCTTTCATTAACCATCTTAAGATCTGTTTCTTTATCTGGTGGTGATGGACAGGATCATCTTCCTAACAGCCTAATACCACCTTATTTCAGTGTGACTGATTTGGAATGTGAGGATGTGACTGTACACTTCCCAGTTTATCACTGCCCCTGCTGCTTAGCCAAAGGCCTTAGCTTAAGAACAAGGCCTCAGATATCCTACTGGGAAAAGGCCTATGTGATTTTGATTCTTTGTTTTTATACTCCAGTAACTAGCTAAGTGATAAAAGTATACCTAAGTTCTTAAAGTATAGGCCTATACAGTCAGGCCTGAATATCTGTATTCTAACAGTAGTTAACTCCCTTTCACTTCAGACTGCTTTGCTGAATCAGGTCTTAAAAGGAAACCTTACATTGAGCTGTGGTGTGTCAAAAGCTGTTTTTTAAAAAAATAAAAACACCACTGGTGCTACATTTTACATGCCTGTTGAAATTACCATAGTTAAAGACAGTTTCTGCACATTTCTTGGGAAGAACTGTGAGACTTGGCAAGCTCTTCTCCAGAACTGATAGGCTAATGGATAGGAGCTCCAATGATAAAATCCTAGTGCCCCCATCTTAACATGTACTATATAAAGAAAAAGCATTATGGAGCTACTTGGCACTGGAAACATTTGTTTTGGCTTTCACTTTCTTTGCCTTTCTCTGGAATGCTGCCCTTTTATTTAAAGTAACATAAAATTGAATTTACACAATTTGAGGGCATAAGTCATATGCATTGCAAAACTTAATTACAGGCAGTCCTAAATAAATTTCGGAGGTAGTTATAATTGAGGCCTTGTTCCAGGGAAGCATCCTTATAGTACACCTTTCAATTCCAGTGAAATCCAAGAGTTACTTATGCTTAAATAGGTGCCCTTCCTGAAATAAAGATGGACATAACCATGTGCTTAAATTCTTTCCTGAATTGGGATCTGGGTTTGTATGTAATATTAAATCTGGAATCTTTTTTCCTTTATTGATTTAAATTATTATACACTAAGCATTAAACTGCTCATCAACAAGCATGCCTGATTCTAAATTGTGCAGTTAATGTATTTTTTAGACATATTTAATGTAACTCTACACACAGCCATAATTACCTAATTTATGATGATACTGAAAAGGAGCCATGAATATGTGTATGCTATTCTTTAATGAATACTTATTATAGAAAATTAGAAAGCACCACTGAATCAAAATGTAGTAAAAAGAAAATAGTGTAATATCACAACCAGTTGACTTCAATGTTTTCATCATAAAGTTGTGAAAAATCCAAGAAGTCAGAAAATATATTTATATATAAATAGCTTCTTCTCTTGGTAAATATGATTTAATAAAAGCATATTTAGGCTGAGATTTTCAAAGGAGCCCACAAGATTTAGATGCTAAACTCCCATGGAAAGTCAGTGGAAGTTGGAGGCCTAACTTCTTTAGGACTCTGAAAATTCCAGCCTTAATTTTTAAAAAGTTGTACTGTTCTGTAGAACCCAGAGTTATTGTGTTAAAAAAAAATTGAAATAAACATAGCTTTAAAAGGAAGGACTTGTATTTCTATCAGTACTGGCAAACTTTCCAAATGTAGTTAACCTTTACAGTCTGATTTGTTTCTGCAGGATTGCAGCATTCCAGAAATAGAGTTTTGCCCACAAGCTGGAACAGAGGGGTTTCCTGTCTGCATACAGAATGCAGTTGCCAATTTAGAAGAACTGGAGGTTAAAAGCACCTTTTACATAATTGTCAAGTCAGGAGTGTAAGTATTCTTTACTAGTAGTTTGTAAGCTGGTGGAATGACATAACAGCAAAAAACACTTGCAGTCAAAAAGGATTTTTCTTAGGGCATTATATTTATAAAAATAAGTTTTAACGTAAATCCCTAGTTTGTTTCAGCCCAGTTCTATGATTCCTTGGTGTGCAGCCTGACTCTCTCAAAGGCATTCTCCCTCTGTTTCCCTATCAACCAGTCTTGTACACCTTTCCTTGAGCACCTGTATAAGTAGAGGAGGAAGCTCAGATAAAGTCAGCTTCTTGTTCACTAGAGACCAGTAGTGTCCTTTTACCCAACCACACTGTTAAAAGCACAACAGTGTGATTGAATTCCAGAAAATAAATATTGCCTCAATTAAGCACTCCTGAAGCAGCAACTGTGCCCTAGTCAGAAGGGCTATGCAGAATGATCCAAATCCAGACTCCGTCACCAGTCCAGTACTTCGTGTGTTTAGCAGAGGGAATATGTTTGTCAGGCAGGTGCACAGAACTTCCCGGTCCTTTTGTTCTAGAGTGAGATGTTTTCCTCCTTTCCAGAATCATTATGGAGTGACAGGAGTCATTCCATGATTGGGGTTGAAGCTAGCTTCTCATTATGAATCTAGCTTCCCTGAGGTTCACATGCAACTTCTGATCCCCAGGCAGAATATTCTTTTGAAGTTTGGAAAAAAATTAGAAAATGAGTTTTAAAGCTATGAGGAAAGGAAAGGAGACAAGTGTCTTACCTACAGTAATTTTTAATTGCTTACGATTTTCTAGATAACAAGTTTTAAGCACTTGATACTCCACATGCATATAAGCCCCCACCTCCATTCTCCATCACTATCCACTAGTCTCCTATCCCACCCACTATAACCCACCTAGTCTTTCCCCACCTCACCCTTACACACATACTTCCTTTTGACATGAGAGTCTGAAGGAGAGAGCCATGCTTCAAAGATCTTAATGTCAAAATATGAGCTCCTAGTTTTCAAATAAATGTAGTGAATGAACATATTCTAATAAGTCTGATGCAAAGCCCAGTGGAGTCAATGCAAAGATTTCTATCTTATTTTGAATCATCAGTTCATGATAAATTTTGATGCCAGTGTTGGTCTCCAGATATTTGTAGTCATCAGTAGTAATCTTTAGGTTTTGCTTATTCACAGTGTAACAAGATGGCCTTTTATGATAAGTGACCAATGTTTTCTTGTCTTATTTCTTCTGGGTTAGACATTAAAGGAATTTTAAATTAATTTTCTAAGATTGTAGCAATACATTCAAAATCCTAATGTTTAAATGTATTTTGTATTTAAGATACTTTATGTATCTGGTGCATATTGTCTAGCCCTGATGGATACAATCAAGAAAAGAATGTACGCTCTTAACATATTTGTTTTAAACAAGTCATTTTTTTTCCTCATTGCTATAGATGGCTTGCCTATTCAGACCCTAATTACAAAGGAGATGTGTTAGTTTTGGAAGAAGGCAACTCACCATCTGAAATTTCTGCAGCAGATGTGAAATCTCTGCGTCCCCTAAAAATGGTGAGGTTGTTGCGATTCTCTGAATGATGCACCCCATTTAATGATTTGGTCTAAGGATAACTTTGAGTTGAATATTCGCTTTACAGTTTTTTAGAGATTTTTGCATATGTAACATACATGTCAGGCAGTGGTGTATTACAATGCATTTGCCATTCATCTGAAAAGTTGCAGCGCTACCACCTCTGTACATTTAGAGCTCTCAAATAAGTCTAAGGCTGTATTACTTGGCACTGGGAGAAGAGATAGGTGCATGTTTGCAGCTCATACCTCTCTCAAGTGGGTCAAATCAGAACAGTCCAAGATTTGGGAAAGTTAAAATTGGGATTTCATATTCCCCATGTTTAGGAGTTTTTGGATATAGACTGTGGGTATGGTCTATTATAGATACAAAAATTGGATCCAGTTCTGGGTTTTTGGTCCATCTGCAGTTTGGGTGTTGTGGTGGTGAACTGTGTTGTTGCAACACAGTGATAGTGCAGATTGTAAGAGCAAATTTCTGTAAAGGTATAATCTTCTTCTTTTCTTTTCAATGCAAACTTCCAGAGCTTTGGGAATGTTCAAGTCAGAAAGGAGCACCGGGTTCCTCAGTGCAGTAGGACATCTTAGTAAAAGAAAAACTTGTGTCAAGATGATGTGGATTAAGTCTCTCTTTAAATAAGACCCAAAAATTGTGCGTTTAAGATTGTGCATTTTCTGTTGGAACCAACAACTGGTTATAAAAGGTTCTTCAGAAAACCTTTGCATACTCGTGCAGCTAGAGTCTGCTGCAGGTGCCAGGTCAGAAGAAATAATAACTAATCAAACTGCCTGGTAATCTTCCTGTGACTACGCATTGCATAGCAATCTTGATACACACGCAGCCTAATACTCCTTTGATGGACAACTTGTGGATATAAGCATGGAAAGAGATGGATACAGATACAATGGCATGTAACTTTAATGTGTACATAAAGGTTCCAAAGGGAGATTTTCAAAACTACAAGGGACAGTTACATGCCCAGCTCCCACTGAAAGTCAGTGTGAGTTGTGCACCTGCCTTCCATTTGTGCTTTTGAAAATCTCTCCCTTGTTCTGCAAATATGTTGAAGGATTACAACAATCCTTGACTATCATTTCCAGTATTGGAACATTGTTATTCATATGCGATGTTGTGCCTCACTTCATAGATGGCTTACATTGTTCTCATTCCTGGGATTTTACCCATCAGCCTGTGTTCTGGTGAAATAAGTTTTGATGTAAATAACTTTTTGGTATACAATCCCTACTGCTTTAAGAAAACTTGTAATAAATGTCGTACAGTTTTAAAAGTTACTTTAAGTTTTTTTTAATCTGATCAGTGATATAAGTGAGAGACAAATAAGTAGTAAATACTTGGATCTATAGTACAAGTAAAGACAAACATGTATAAAGTGGTGTTTGTTTTTTATTCAGAGGCTTGTAAAAACATTCTGTGTTTCTAGATCATTTTTATAGGTGTTCCTTGGTTTTGTGAATTATCAGTGTATTTAAATGTCAGATTCAACACAGACTGGAATCATCTAGTATAGCTGCAAGAACTGCATACTCCTCTAGAGTTATAAAATATACACATATGGAAATATAATTTCAAATTTCATGTAATTATTTATGTATGTATTTTATATCTTAGGGTGGACTAAAGGTACAAATGCCTATGAATGTTAAGGTAAGTACCAAACGTGCAGCCAATAAAAGATTCTGTGACAGGGAGATCCTGATTTAAGACTACTTCCTTTTCTTAGTGAGGAAAATACCTCTTCTCTATTGTCTGTGGAATATTCGATTAGGCATTCTGCATCTGCCCACTTCCTAAGAACAAATTCTGTGACGCTACACAGCTCAGGAGTTACATGTGCTTTGTGAGACATAAAAGTGGCAGGATTTTTTTCCAAGATAACTGAATGTCAGTTGTATGAAGAAGAATTTTAAAGGAACTACAGTCTAAAGTGAGTTTCTCCTGGCTGACACATCCACAGTCATCAGTGAACAAAGGATCCCTGTAGGTCAAATGTCTACTTCACCACATTCAAAAAATAAGAGAAAGGAAGTACACTCTTTCCCCTTCCCTTCTCTGCAAGAGTCAAATCATGATTGGGAGGGCCCATCTTCTGGAGCACATTGGGGTGTATGTGATTGGAGTCCAACTGAAGGGTGGGAAGGGAGGCCAGAAACGTTTTTCTTTGCTTTTGCTCTGCCCCTCCCTCACCCAGTTTCCCACAGAAACATATATATGGCCCCAGTTAACTTATTTAAAAAAATAAAAAAGCAATCTGTAGCCTGGCCAATTGCAGGCCAGAGCCATACTCATAGAGGGAGTTACTCTAGCACACAGTGCATGTGACGCTGATGAAGGGTGAACAGGTGAATCCAGACTGAGGAACCGTGCAATGAAAGAGGTAAGGAACCCATAGAATTTTCATGCACCCAGGCAGCTCTTCAAAGCCCAACTATACTGATAAATTTTCCTGTGTAGAGAAGCGCTTAGACAGCTTGCTAAGGCTGTGAAAATCATACCAGGGCTTGTCCAGACCATGGAGCAACCTGCAATCAGGAGGGCTCAGGAGACACAGAGCAGAATTTCCACCATGGTAGCTGCTGAGAAAAAAATTGCATTCCTCGACAATGCTGCACTATGTGTCAGATTTAAGTTTACTAAAAGTTAAAGTACTGAATACATTGTTTCAAACCAAATTCTCCAGATAGTAATATATGAGAGAAAAGATTTTGGAGGATGGGCCAAAGAGCTTTCTGGAAACATTGATGCTGTCCCAGCACTCTTTAGAAGTGATGAGGATTTCCAGGGAATTGGATCAATACGTGTCATTGGTGGAGTGTGAGTATATTTTATTTTTGTATTTAATGTTCACTGTAAATAGATAAATGACAAATTACTCTTTATAAGTAATCTAATTACAATCAGGATTTCAAAAAATAGTCCTAGGATAAACCACAAACATCTATGTCTTGGAACAAACATTTGTGGAGTGTCTATACTAATATATGCAAATGTGTTAAATAACAAAGTAATTGGCAATCAGTTAAGGTGAGTTAAATATAGTATAGATAATATCTCGTGTGGGCAGGGGAAGGAATGGATTGACTTTTTTTTTTTAAATCTTAGACCTTGTCTTCACTAGGAAAAAAGGTATGTGTTTAACTTGTGTTAGGTAATGCGTGGTAACTGACGCTAAGTAAAATCCTAGTGAGGAAAATATAGACAAGGCAGTTTGTGGTTTTCACGTGGGTTAACCCGTTGAAGTAAACCTTAGATTCCATACTCCTCCATTTGATCTACTAACTCATGTAAAAGCTGTAAAGTGTTTTGTCTTCACTAGGATTTTACTGTGTATCGGTTATCCATGCATTTGCTAAAGGTGTGTTAACAACTCATTTTCTTTTCCTAGTGTAGATGTACCTGGGATTGATTCTGTATTGTTCTGCCCATTATATAATTATTTATAGTTGTGCAAACTGGGTATAAAAAGCTACCATTCCAATTTGGTAGCATTTTAGCATACTTTCCGTGGTTATATAAATGATTGTCTTAACATGTAGAGACTGAGGACATGTCTACATTAAAAATGCTACTGTGGCACAGCTGCAATGTTGGAGTGTAGATACTTAATACAGTGAAGAAGGGGTTTTCAGATCACTGCAATAAATTCATTTCTCCGACAGGTGCTAGCTAAGGCGACAGAATTCTTCTGTCAAGCCCCAGTGCAGACACTACTAGGTTAGGCTGGCTTAATTACATAGCACAAGTGTAGACGTGCGGACTCACCCCTGCAGCGCCTCCTGCTGGTGACTTCCAGGAATTAGCTCATTCCAGCTCCAGAGCGCCCTCTGCAGGCCGGTCATCCGCCCGTCCTCTGGCCCCTGTGTCCCTCCCTGGACCCCAGTACCACTTTAACTGGGGTGCTGCCCCCTGGAAGTACCCCACCAATCTGGGTGTCCCCTCCCTGGGGAACCCCCAACCCACTATCCCCACTTTGCCTCAGTTTTGGCTACTGCCCAGTCTCCATCTAGCCCCCGTTCACTGGGGAAGACTGCAGTATCAGCCACTTATCATAGGCAAAGGGGTTTGGACTGGCTGCCTTTATCCACCTTCAGGCTGCCCCCCTGCAAGCCCAATACCTGGGTGGGCATAGAACAGGGGTCTCAAACATGCGGCCTGAGGGCCGTATGTGGCCCGCCAGGTTATTTTCAGGTATCTAAAAGGGTGTCATCAGGAGGAGGGAGAAAACTTATTCACCTTAGCCTCCAATGATAGAACAAGAAGCAATAGGCTTAAACTGCAGCAAGGGAGATTTAGGTTGGACATTAGGAAAAAGTTCCTAACTGTCAGGGTGGTTAAACACTGGAATAGATTGCCTAGGGAAGTTGTGGAATCTCCATCGCTGGAGATATTTAAGAGTAGGTTAGATAAATGTCTATTAGGGATGGTCTAGACAGTGTTTGGTCCTGCCATGAGGGCAGGGGACTGGACTCGATGACCTCTCGAGGTCCCTTCCAGTCCTAGAGTCTCTGAGTCTATGAGCCGCATGTGGCTCCGGAGTCACAGGTTGGCCACCTCTAATTTAGATAACCCTGGGGGACTGTCCAAGTTACCTCAGCCCCTGGGCCAGAAAGATGCCTAAAATCTCTGTAGTGTTGACTCCTCTTGCCTCCTATGTTTGTTAGAGGGTCCTCAGAGACCAGCTTTACTTCTGCTGTGCCTGTGCCAAGGGAATTCTCACAACTCTGCTTATGTCCACTCTGCTTATGTCTCCTCACGGCCTCCCTCTCCTGCAGCATTTACCTAGAGTGGCTCCGATCCGGCGCACACCAGGGGGCAGAGAGGCTGCTGCCTGCCCTGCCCCCGTGCTGCTCCAGGAAGCGGACAGAACCTGGAGGAGGAGAGGCGCAGGGGTGTGTGTTGACATTGCTTCAGGCACCGCCCCCAGCAGCTCCCACTGGCCACAGTTCCCTATTCCCAGCCAATGGGAGCTGCTGGGGGCGGTGCCTGAAGCAACAGCAACACACACCCCTGTTCCCCCCACATTCCAGCTGCTTCCCGGAGTGGCAGGGTGGGCAGGCAAGCAGGGAGCCTGCCCTGCCCCCAGAGCACGCCGGGCCAGAGCCCACCCCCCGAACCTCTCCTGCAGTCGAACCCCCTGCTTTGAGCCCCTTGCTGCACCCTACGCCCAACCCCCTGCCCTGAACCCTCTGCTGCACCCCTCCTGCACTCTGATCCCTTCCTGCATCCCACACCCCAACTCCCTGCCCTGAGCCCCTGCCATACCCCTCCTGCACCCCAATCCCCTTCCCTAAACCCCTGCCTCACCCTTCTTGCACCCCACACTCCAGTCAGAGAGAGACTGCTGCTTCTGGCTTCTCTGACCTTCTTATAAGACCCAGTTACTTAATTTGGGGCGTGGCCCCAGCTGCAGCCACTTCCCACAGTCAGCCAGGGTTTTACCTTGCCCAGCCTCAGCCCTCTGCAGGGCTTTTCCAACCCCTCCAGGGTCGGAGTGGGCGCTAACCCCGCTACAACAAGGCATGAAAATTTTTCACAACCCTGAGTAATGTGGTTATGCCAACCTAACTCTGTAGTGTAGAACAGCCCTGAGAGAATCAGGCCCTTGATGCATGTCCCAGGAGCTCTGTATAACAACTAACCAACCCACTGTTCCTTCAACCCCACCAAGATCTGCCACTTTATCTAACATTGCATTAAAAGCCTATAAAAATGAAGGTTCCTGCTAGAGAGATCAGCAGTGAAGTAGCTAGCAATGACATTACAATTGTCCTCAAGGTTTCCAAGTTAACTTTCATTAAAAAGATTTGGATGGTATGCACCTTATTGCAGTTATTATTTCATGTTGTTTGGAGGGTTTCACAAGCACTACATTGATAGAAAACTTAAATGCCAATACCTAAAGACACTACTCAAAGACATTATGGACCAGCTCTCTGGAAAACTTCATATTTTAAAAGTTATTGTTCTGTCTGTCTAGTGTGGGGTTATCTTTTTTTACAATAACTTGAACAGCTGAACTAATCTAAACCAAATGTTATAAAAAAATAAATCCATTTTTGTCTGCCAGACTTCAGCCCTGAAAAAATTTTTTCTTTTCCCCTTTTATTCTTGAAATGATGCTGTTGTACTTTTTCTTCTAATTGTTTTCTTTCCTTGTGGTTACTTTAGATGGGTTGCCTATGAAAAGGAATGCTATAAAGGCCGTCAGTACCTGCTGGAGGAGGGAGATTATGAAGATGTGCACTCATATGGGGGAATTAGCAGTGCCCTGTTGTCTTTTCGGTTCCTACAGGCTGTAAGTACCACTCCTGATTTGCTAGTCTGTTTCTTATGTCAGGCCTGGTCTACACTACGCGTTTAAACCGATTTTAGCAGCGTTAAACCGATTTAACGCTGTACCCATCCACACTACGAGGCCCTTTATAGCGATATAAAGGGCTCTTTAAATCGGTTTCTGTACTCCTCCCCGACGAGAGGAGTAGCGCTAAAATCGGTATTACCATATCGGATTAGGGATAGTGTGGCCGCAGATCGACAGTATTGGCCTCCAAGCGGTATCCCACAGTACACCACTGTGACCACTCTGGACAGCAATCTCAGCTCGGATGCAGTGGCCAGATAAACAGGAAAAGCCCCGCGAAATTTTGATTTTCATTTCCTGTTTGCCCAGCGTGGAGCTCTGATCAGCACAGATGGCAGTGCAGTCCCAAATCCAAAAAGAGCTCCAGCATGGACTGTACGGGAGATACTGGATCTGACTGCTGTATGGGGAGACAAATCTGTTCTATCAGAGCTCTGTTACAGAAAACGAAATGCCAAAGCGTTTGAAAAAAAAATCTACAGGCTACACAGTGCTGCGTGACAAGCGTAACGGGAAGCCAGAGACTCAAACGGACGCTCATGGAGGGAGGGAGGGGGTACTGAGGACTCCAGCTATCCCACAGTCCCCAGCAGTCTTCCAAAAGTATTTGCATTCTTGGCTGAGCTCCCAATGCCTGTATGTTCAAACACATTGTCTGTCGTGGTTCAGGGAATAGCTTGACAATTTACTCCCTCCCCCGCCCACGTGAAAGAAAAGGGAAAGAAATCGTTTCTTGACTTCTTTCAATGTCACCCTGTGTTTACTGAATGCTGGTGGTAGACACAATGCTGCAGCAGTGAAGAGCAGTATCTGCTCCTCTCCCCTCCGTGGTGACAGACGGTGCAGTAGAACTGGTAACCGTCCTTCTTATGAAACCGTGAGTGCTCCTGGCTGGCTTCAGGTGAGGCTGGCCGGGGGCGCCTGGGTGAAAATAGGAATGACTCCCGGTCATTCCCAGTAGATGGTACAGAAAGGCTGGTAACCGTCTTCATCATAGCAACTGGGGGCTGAGCTTCAATCAGCCCCCTCCCTTTCATGTGAAAAGAAAAGATTCTGTACTGCCTGGACTATCATAGAAGTGGGATGCTGGGCTCCTCTCCCCCACACTGCTTAATGTCCTGCCTGGACTATCATAGCACCGGGAGGCTGCCTCCCCCTTATTTTATGTCACTAAAAACTCAGTGTTTCTTATTCCTGCATTCTTTATTACTTCATGACACAAAAGGGGGGGGACACTGCCACGGTAGCCCAGGAAGGTTGGGGGAGGAGGGAAGCAACGGGTGAGGTTGTTGCAGGGGCACCTCCCGTGAATGGCAAGTAGCTCATCATTTCTGTGGGATCTGACACAGAGCAGGTGTGCTCTCTGATACACTGCTTCTCTAGTACATTTGCCCCATATTTTAGGCAGGACTGACTCTATTTTTAGAAACCATAAAGGAGGGATTGACTCGGGGAGTCATTCCTAGTTTTGCTTTTGCGCCCCCGGCCGATGTCAGCCAGGGGGCACCCATGATAGCAGCAGACAGCACAGAAGGACAGATAACCGTCATCTCATTGCCAAATTACACTGGCAGCTGACGGTACAGAACGACTGGTAACCATCTCTGCTATCACGCAAAAGCAAATGAATGCTGCTGTGTAGCGCTGGAGTATCGCCTCTGTCCGCGGCATCCAGTACACATACGGTGACTGTTTAAAAAAAAAAAAAAAAAAAAAAAAAGCTGAACAGGCTCCATGGTTGCCGTGCTATGGTGTCTGCCAGGGCAATCCAGGGAAAAAGGGCACGAAATGATTGTCTGCCGTTGCTTTCCCGGAGAAAGGAATGACTGACGACATTTACCCAGAATCTCCCGCGACAATGATTTTTGCCCCATCAGCCACTGGGCTCTCAACCCAGAATTCTAAGGGGCGGGGGAGGCTGCGGGAACTATGGGATAGC
This sequence comes from Gopherus evgoodei, assembly GCF_007399415.2. Lineage (NCBI taxonomy): Eukaryota > Metazoa > Chordata > Testudines > Testudinidae > Gopherus > Gopherus evgoodei. The sequence goes on along the minus strand of NC_044322.1, from coordinate 191,229,091 downwards.
TATGGAATAGTTACCCACAGTGCAACGCTCCGGAAATCGACGCTAGTCTCGGACTATGGACGCACACCACCGAATTAATGTGCTTTGTGTGGCCGCGTGCACTTGACTTTATACAATCTGTTTTATAAAACCAGTTTATGTAAAATCGGAATAATCCCGTAGTGTAGACGTACCCTCACTCTCTTCCATTTGATGCAAGTTAAGCATGGATTCATAGATCAAAAGAGATTATTTTTCATTCATTTTTGTGAGGTCACCTCATGTTTGGTTGTTTCCCGTCTCTTTCCCTACCCAACCACATGCTTGCAGAAGAATTTCCTTTTTTCTTTTTTTCTGCACTCCCATCTGTACATTGAAAATTCATGTTTTGTGGGGAATGATATAGGTTCTAGGAGGTCCTTCTTCAAGGAAAGAATGTATAATATTACAAAATTCCTTGCCCAGCTACAGAATTTTCCAAAACCCTCCATACAAGAAATGTCACTTTTTAAGAGTGAGACAATGCATCTTTGTCCTTGTTTGGCCCCATCACTGTAGTATCTGAATGTCTTTTGTGTGCTGCCTTAGCCACTTTTTTTTTTTTTTTTTTAAGTATGGTGCTTCTGAACATGTGCTGTGTTGCACTATCTTGCTTTTGTTTATAGTTGCTGATTTTCTCATGATGCAAAACTACATAGGGTGCAGGTTGCTGTTTCAGCTGTTTAGACTAGAATAAATGCAAAAGTGTGATTTTTACCTATGAGTACGTGTAGTGGTTCTTTATTAACATAAAATAGCTTCTCAACACAACAGCTGTTGCAAGCCTTACAATGGTATTACACTCTGCCTGAGTGATTTTGTGCCAGAAGATTTTGGCCGTAAAAATTATCATAGTGAGAAAATTCCTGTAACTAAGATGTTGTTAGTAGGGACGATAATGAAGTGCCAGTGAAAACTGAACCGCAGTCTGATGTTGGAAGAAATCTTGGATGCTTCATGGATTAGAAAGACATGAGATTAGAACATCTTTATTACTTCCTTTGTTCAAGTATGCTTCTGTTTAATTTTAAAAGAAGCATTGTAAGCAGCTGTACAAGACTGTTTCCTTCTGAGAATTGAAGAGCGGCCACTCTAAGATTACATATTGCAATGCAGTATCAAATGAGCCAGGAACATTTGTTAAAATGATGGCACAACTCAGCAGAAAGCTTACAGGGAGTGGAAGAAAGGCGGGATTAGCAAGGGAAGCTACCATGGTGAGGTCAGAACATGTAGGGATTAAGTGAGGAAGGCTAAAAGCCGCATTGAACTGGACCTTGCAAAGGGAATCAAAACCAATAGTAAAAGGTTCTACAGCCACATAAATAAGAAGAAAACAAAGAAAGAAGAAGTGGGGCTGCTATACACTGAGGATGGAATGGAGGTTAAGGATAACCTAGACATGGCCCAATATCTAAATAAGTACTTTGCCTCAGTTTTTAATAAGACAAGTGAGGAGTTTAGCGACGATGGAGGGATGATAAACGGGAATGTGGATATGGAGGTGGATATTACCGCATCTGAGGTAGAGGCCAAACTTGAACAGCTTGATGGGACAAAATCGGAGGGCCCGGACAATCTCCATCCGAGGATATTAAAGGAACTGGTGCGTGAAATTGCGAGCCCGTTAGCGAGAATTTTTAAGCAATCGATAAACTCGGGGGTTGTGCTGTACGACTCGAGGATTGCTAACGTAGTCCCTATTTTTAAGAAAGGGAAGAAAAGTGATCTGGGTAATTATAGGCCTGTTAGCTTGACATCTGTAGTGTGTAAGGTCTTGGAAAAAATTTTAAGGGAGAAAGTAGTCAAGGACATAGAGGTCAATGGTAATTGGGACGAACTGCAACATGGGTTTACTAAAGGTAGATCGTGCCAAACCAATCTGATCTCCTTCTTTGAGAAGGTGACGGATTACTTAGATAAAGGAAATGCAGTAGATCTAATTTACCTCGATTTCAGTAAGGCGTTTGACACGGTTCCGCATGGGGAACTGTTAGTTAAATTGGAAAAGATGGGGATGAATATGAAAGTTGTAAGGTGGATAAGGAACTGGTTAAAGGGGAGACTCCAGCGGGTCGTCTTGAAGGGTGAATGTCAGGCTGGAAGGAGGTTACTAGTGGAGTCCCTCAAGGATCGGTTTTGGGACCGATCTTATTTAACCTTTTTATTACCGACCTTGGCACAAAGAACGGGAATGTGCTAATAAAGTTTGCGGATGACACGAAGTTGGGGGGTATTGCTAACACGGAGAAGGACAGGGATACTATTCAGGAAGATCTGGACCACCTTGTGAACTGGAGTAAGAGTAATAGGATGAAATACAATAGTGAAAAGTGCAAGGTCATGCACTTAGGGATTAATAATAAGAATTTTAGATATACGTTGGGGACGCATCAGTTGGAAGCGACGGAGGAGGAGAAGGACCTTGGGGTATTGGTCGATAGCAGGATGACTATGAGCCTCCAATGTGATATGGCTGTTAAAAAAGCAAATGTGATTTTAGGATGCATTAGGCGAGGTATTTCCAGCAAGGATAAGGAGGTGTTAGTACCGTTATATAAGGCACTGGTGAGACCCCATATGGAATATTGTGTGCAGTTCTGGTGTCCCATGTTCAAGAAGGATGAATTCAAACTGGAACAGGTCCAGAGATGGGCTACTAGGATGATCCGAGGAATGGAAAACCTGCCTTATGAAATTAGACTCTAAGAGCTTGGCTTGTTTAGCCTGGCCAAAAGAAGGCTGCGGGGAGATATGCTTGCTCTATATAAATATATCAGGGGGGTTAACATTAGGGAGGGAGAGGAATTATTTAAGTTTAGTACTAATGTAGGCACGAGGACGAATGGGTACAAACTGGATATTAGGAAGTTTAGACTTGACAGTAGACGAAGGTTTCTAACCATTAGGGGAGTGAAGTTTTGGAACAGCCTTCCGAATGAAGTAGTGGGGGCAAAAGACTTATCTGGCTTCAAGACTAAACTTGATAAGTATATGGAGGGGATGTTATGATGGGATAGTTTAATTTGGGCAATTGATCTTGGATTATCACCGGATAAGTCTGCTCAGTGGTTTGCGGGGAGATGTTGGATGGGATGGGAACTGAGTTACTGCAGAGAATTCCTTCTTGGGTGCTGGCGGGTGAGTCTTGCCCACATGCTCAGGGTTTAGCTGATCGCCATATTTGGGGTCGGGAAGGAATTTTCCTCCAAGGCGGATTGGCAGGGGCCCTGGAGGTTTTTCGCCTTCCTCTGCAGCGTGGGGCATGGGTCGCTTGCTGGTGGATTCTTTGCAGTTTGAGGTCTTCAAACCAGTTTTGAGGATTTCAATAACTCAGTCCTGGGTTAGGGGTTGTTATAAAAGTGGATGGGTAGGGTTCTGTGGCCTGCCTTGTGCAGGAGGTCAGACTAGATGATCATATTGGTTCCTTCTGACCTATAAGTCTGTGAGTCTATGAGGTCTATCATATAACAAGTGTAGTGATTACTGTACAGGTAATGTGAAAGTAAGACTTTTTTTAGAGCAGTGACATCTCCTGCAAAGAAGGATCTGCTAGTTTTGCTAGGATTGATAGAACCTGCATTTCAGTGTATTTTTCTGCAGCTTTCTGAAGAAAGGTCCCCAAAAAAATACCAGAGGAAAAATGTTTGATATTCACCACTGAAGTTCTAGGAATTTTTTGTTTTAGATTTAGGCATGAAGTATTGTAATCTATACCCACTTCAGGCATCTATTTAGCACATTTTGGACACTTGAAAAGGTAGGATATTTATAAGAAAGAAGTGTAACTGTTACTATATTCTGAGATACAATATTACTGATTTAAACATAATTATGTGGCAAACCTTTTGAGGTGTGAAAAGCTTTAAGCATTCATGAATCATTTACTATTTGAAAATATATCTTTCTGCCAGGGAAGTTGCTGTTCTGAATCCTCTTTATCATTACTCTTTTGTGTGTTTTGTTTCTCGTTGTGAAATGGAGATTTACCTAGCAATTCTCTTGTTGCACATATAAAGATTCAAAATATATGTGGAATGCTGTAGGAGTGTTACACTTGTGGACAGATCTTTAGACTGATGCTACTGTATTTAGAGTAATCTTTGAAGTTGCCACTACACTCTCACTTTACAGCGCTGCAACTTTCGCGCTCAGGGGTGTGAAAAAAACACCCCCCTGAGCGCTGCAAGATACAGCGCTGTAACGCTACACCCATAAGGGATGTGGTTTACATGCAGCGCTGGGAGAGCTCTCTCGCAGCGCTGCCGCTCCGACTACACTCACACTTCAAAGCGCTGCCGCGGCAGCGCTCTGAAATTCCAAATGTAGCCAAACCCTTTTTTTTCCTAGGCTTATATTCACCTTTGTGACAAGATAAGCATCTCCACATAGCTGCATGCAGGGTGGAAAAACTTCAGCAGGGTTGAATTTAAGGGGTGCTCAGGTAGGAAGGAAGGCACCATTTCTCAGGGGCTCAGTTTGAAGTAGGGAGTTGGGACTTCGTTGTGTCTGTGCCTTAATTTAAATGTCTCTGAGTTCCCAAGAGTAGGTAGGCAGGAGGTCCCATTTCCTTTTCTTACTGCAGCATGAAGAATAGTGATGAATTTGGGCAGGACATTGTTTTTTCAAAGGCATCTGTGAATGCTGCATCAGAGGCCACGTCCAGACTACCCGCCGTATCGGCGGGTTAAAATCGATTGCTCGGGGATCGATATATCGCGTCTAATCTAGACGCGATATATCGATCCCCGAGCGCGCTTATATCGATTCCGGAACTCCATCAACCCCAACGGAGTTCCGGAATCGACACGGAGAGCCGCGAACATCGATCCCGCGCGGTGTGAACGGGTGAGTAATCCGATCTTAGATATTCGACTTCAGCTACGTTATTCACGTAGCTGAAGTTGCGTATCTAAGATCGATTTCCACCCCCCTAGTGTGGACCAACCCTGAGAGGTATCTGTCCACAGGTGCACAGTGTGCAGATACACAGACTGCTGAGTCAAACAGCACTCTGGAAAGTTAGGTGAGCCTGGCCGCAGATGGTGGATATCTGGGGACGGAGTCACCTGTTCTCCACACAGACTCCAATTCAGTGGTGTTGCTCTGGAATCCCACTGCATGTGTGTGAAATCCCTTTGATCCTCAGGATTTTTCTGTTGACTTCTCAATGGTTTATTAAAGTATTTTTTGTTTAAATATTTATGCAACATCCTGAATTTATACTGTATTTACCAACAAGACTGATAATCTCCCAGCCTGCATTTATTACATTCTCTCTTTTAAATTTTTAAACCCAAACTTAGGCTTGGGAGTAAACACAAGAACTGTCAATCCTAAAGATACTTTTTTTTCTGGAAAGTTAGTTTATTGACTATAAGCCCTTAGAGTGAGCTTGCTGCTGTGATAATAATTATAACAAAAATGAAAATGTATTCATTCTGGGAAGAATAAAAATAAATACAAAGCATGAAGTGGAGAGTGAATTTAGAAAAGGAACCTAGAATAGTGAATAGCTGAAGGATTAGCCTTCTAATTTGTGATTAATTGGTGTGATCAAAACCACAAAAACTGTGGTTTCCTATATCTTTATGTGATGGGGTTTTTTATTGAACTTAAAAAAAAATACTTCTCTCGCAATCACTAATGACTTATGTTGAGGCTATTAAGAAACAACCTAGTGGGAATATGCATTTTCTTCTGTTTGTTATTTTCCTTAGTAGACTCCCTTTCAAGTTCTAATCAGTCCCAGCCTTTATCTTTTAAAACAAAATGAGATTGAGAATACTTTTCAACAGTGAAAACTGTCCTCTTTAAGACCTTAATTCAGCAAAGCACTTAAGCACAGATTTAAGTCCCATTGTTCATGCTTAATGTTAAGCATATATTTAGATACTTGGCTGAATAGGAATGGATTTACATGCATGCTGATTTAATTTGCTTGAATCAAGCCTAAAACATCCAGCATGTTTAGGTCAGTAAAACTGATGTCTTCAGAGCATCTAGCTATTGTACCATGGAGCTCTCAATTAATAATGTATTGTACAATATTTGTAGCTAGAAAAAGAGAGACAATGCTAACTATAAAAATTATATGATCAGAATAAAATAACTAATGCCACTAATGCCTGGCAGTTTGATTCAACCAATAGTTTGGGTTGTAAGCCTAAGGTTTGAGATATCCAGGTTCGATTCTCTACCTTGCCACAGACTTCCTTTGTGACCTGTACCAGTCACCCAGCCTCAAGTCTGTACAATGGGGATAATAGCCCTGCTCTACTTCATAGGAGTGCCATGAAGATAGTTATGGTAAAGAGTGGGAGACATTCAGACACTACAGTAATGTGGGGGAGGGGCTTATAGGTACCAGAGATAGATGGAGAAAAATTAAGATGTTCTGTCTGAGAACACTGTTTCTTGAGTTCATTTGACTCCAGCAATCACAGTAGGAGATGTAGTCTGCTGCAAATAAAGCTATTTAATCTTTTTATTTCTATGTCTTGGAAGCTCTTAAGCTATTGTCTATTAAAAAGCCATCCAATCAGCGATGTTAGCCCTATAATTAAAGGGTTCATTGTTTGTTTTATTTAAAATATGGGCAACAACTGTGGGACACTCTTTTAAAAATCATAGAATATCAGGGTTGGAAGGGACCTCAGGAGGTCATCTGGTCCAACTCTCTGCTCAAAGCAGGACCTCAGACAGATTTTTACCCCAGTTACCTAAATGGTCCCCTCAAGGATTGAACTCACAACCCTGGGTTTAGCAGGTCAATGTGCAAACCACTGAGCTATCCCTCTGGACTCTGTTATTTTTAATACTCGTACACTGTTTGCTTTCAGATTAATGGAAAAATATATACTGACATGCTTTTCAGTCACAGCACCCTCTGAAACAGTGGTCCCCAGACTGTGGGGAATGTCCCCATATAGGGGCATGGAGGAATGTTTGGTGGTGCCCAGGCCAGCCCCCATGGCGGGCAGGGAGGGAACGCCACCCAGCCCTGCCCCCAGCTCCACTCCAACCCAACTACAGCTTGGGCCCCGGCCCCTGGCTGCCAGCCCCGTCCTTGGCCCCTGGCTTCCAGCCCTGGCTGTGACCCCAGCTCTGCTCCCAGCCCTGCTCCCAGTCCCAGCTACGGCTCCATTCCTGGTGCTGGCCCCCAACCACAGCCCCATTCCTGCCCTGACCGTGGCCCGCTCCTGACAGCTGCTCCTGAGCACGGTTCCTCGAGGAGGGGGAGCATGGACAGGTTTCTTTACAGATAGTGGGCATGGCGGAAAAAGTTTTGGAACGTTGCTCTAAAACTCAGGAAGAAATCTCCTTTAGAGAGAGGCCTATAGTCTGCCTGGTCTAGGGGGAGTCTGATGAGAGTACGTAAATGGTGCCATTCAGAGAGTTGAAAGTTGAAATTTTTTCAGTACTAACAGGTATCTAAGTGTTTCTAATCCTAAAAGAGTTAGGGTGTGTGTGTGTCATTGATGAATATCTAAATAATAGTGTAATTCATTAGTCAGAATTTAACAAGACTCTAAATATCCATATTTTATGTCATCTTTATTTTTATTAGTATCTAAAATTATCTTCTCTGTGATTACTTCTGAAGGCTCTGGTTTGGCCACTGAATCTGTGTAATTTGCAGACAAACTGGCCATGCCTCCTTTTTAACACTGCAAACCCTTCCTCTGTACTTGTGTGGAGAGGACCGCTGAGAATTGTGTTCAGTGGCATGCGGAAGGTGTTTAATTCTTCCCCTTGCCCTCTAACAAGAACAAACTGCAACCCTCCAGGGTCCTTTTTTATATGACCTTGATTAGTATTTCTCTGAACACCTATTTTGTTTTCCTTTTAGCTAAAGAAAAAGTGTCCTTTCCAGATTGCTATATGGCCATCCCTCACTGCTAATCCGCATGATGTAAAATCCTGGTGGATAATCAGTTTTTTGACTAGGCTACTTTTTTTTTTTTAATAATTAACCTAATGTGTGCATCTTAATTTCTGTTTACTAAAAAGAGTCCATCTCTATTAGAAACTCTGAAAATTAATTGTCAAATTAATCCAAAGAGCATTTGCAAGATGTGCTAAGACAACCCATACGGAGAGTTTGTTGTGGCTGAATGTATTCTCTCAAAGATCAGAACGGTTCCTTCAGCACCTACTGAGGAGGGATTGTTTAAGTATCCCATCTGGCAAAGATCAAAGATGTTAATGGACATGGGCACACACTTCTGAGATTAGTTCAGCTTTTATGTCCACTCGAAACATCTATTACTACATAACATGAACTATCATCAGATCTAAGGTGGAAGGTATGAGTGTTTTGACAGACATGAAGGGTCTTGCTGCAGAATTAAATTTTCAGATGTACCGGCAGCTACATTAACAGCATCCGCATTTGATTTTGATACACTAGTATCAAGGATTGTGATAGGGAGAGAATGAACAAGAATACAAAAGCAATTTATCAAGAGAGAGAAGAATATTGTGATTTCCTGGTTCCTTCAATAATGTTTTCTTTATGTGTAGAATATTTAGCTTTTTCTCTGCCTTGTAAACCTTTTTTAAACTACTTTTCAATTTCATGTTGTCTCTTATTCACTCTTCTAGCCATCAGGGCAGAATTCTAGGTAGAAGTTACAGGTAAAATGCAGTTTCTAGCGCAGGGGTCGGCAACCTTTCAGAAGTGGTGTGCCGAGTCTTCATTTATTCACTCCGATTTAAGGTTTCACGTGCCGGTAATACATTTTAATGCTTTTAGAAGGTCGCTTTCTATAAGTCTATAATATATAACTAAATTATTGTTGTATGTAAAGTAAATAAAGTTTCTTAAATGTTTAAGAAGCTTAATTTAAAATTAAATTAAAATGCAGAGCCTCCCAGACAGGTGGCCAGGACCTGGGTAGTGTGAGTGCCACTGAAAATAAGCTCATGTACCGCCTTTGGCGCACGTGCCATAGGTTGCCTACCCCTGTTCTTCTTCGAGTGATTGCTCATATCCATTCCAGTTAGGTGTGCGTGCCGTGCGTGCACGCTTGTCGGAAGATTTTTACCCTAGCAACTCCGTTGGGTCGGCAGGTCGCCCCCTGGAATGGCGCCGACATGGCGCTGGATATATACCCCTGCTGACCCGTCTGCTCCTCAGTTCCTTCTTACCGTCCGTGTTGGTCGTTGGAACAGTGGAGCGTGGCTTAGCTGTCCTCCACTTCCCTAGCTTCTCTTTGTTTGTCTGATCTCTTGTTGTGAATAGTTGACTTAGTTCTTAGTATAATTAGTTTATAGTTGTTGTACATAGTTTAGCTCTAACCCTTCCCAGTACCCGGGCCGGTGCCCGGGCCCATGCCCGGTTCACCAGGGTTTAAACCATGCTCGACCTGTAAAAAGCTGATGCCCACAAGCAATCCCCACGACTCTTGCTTAAAGTGCCTCGGGGAATCGCATATCTCCGACAAGTGCTGCATTTGCAAGGCCTTTAAGCCACGGACTAAAAAGGAGAGAAACTTTCGGTTAAAGACTCTCTCCTTATGGAAGCAGCCCTTAACCTCCGTCCTCGGCACCGAGCGCTGACAGCGCTTCTCCAGCACTGGACCGCGCTGGCCCCGCCAAGACACCTCGGCACCGGCCTTCTCTGATGCAGGGACCTGACCAAAGGCCTTCAACTTCCTCCACACCTTCGGTGCAGACTCGCCCGGATCGCCCGGCACCTACCGCTGCCGTGGCACCGACGACTGTGGTACCGTTGACTCCGGTCCTGAGAGGGCCGTTGAGTCCAGTCCAGGAGAGCTCCCCAGTGAGACCTGTGGTCGAGCTGACAGTCCCCTCCACGCCGGAGACATTCTCCTCGGCCAGGGACCTTATTGTGATGACTGAATTGGCCCTGCCTCAACCCCTGGCACCGCCGGTGCGGGTTCTCCATTCCATCCGATGCCCCCACTAGAGTGGCTCTCCCATTTATCAAGACCATACAGGCCAATGCCACTACCATATGGCAGTCTCCTGCCTCTATTCCGTCCACAACGCGAGGAATAGAGCGCAAATATATGGTGCCCTCAAAGGGCTATGAATATCTATATGTACATCCTCTTCCTTGCTCCCTCGTCGTCCAGTCGGTTAACGAGAGGGAACGCCATGGCCAGCAGGCCCCAGCCCCTAAATCGAAGGATGCGAGGCGCATAGACTTCCTTGGGCATAAAGTTTACTCTGCGGGAGCTCTCCAGCTCCGGGTGTCCAACCAGCAAGCCCTCCTTAGCCGCTGTAGCTACAACACCTGAGCGGCGGCGGACAAATTTAAGGAGCTGCTTCCGCAGGATGTGCGGCAGGAGTTCTCAGCGATCCTCGACGAAGGGAAAAAGGTCGTGAGAACTTCCCTCCAAGCTTCCCTGGACGCCGCGGACTCAGCCACCAGGACTCTGGCCTCTGGCGTGACTATGCGCCGTATCTCGTGGCTGCAGGTCTCTGGCCTCCCCCCAGAGCTCCAGCACACTATTCAGGACCTTTCATTCGAGGGTCAAGGGCTGTTCTCGGACAAAACTGACCCTAGGCTGCAGAGTCTAAAAGACAACAGGGTCATTATGCGCTCATTAGGGATGCACACGCCTGTAACTCAGCGTATGCCCTTCCGACCCCAACAGCACCGCCCTTACCCTCAACCCCGGCAGAGACAAGACTTCGCCAGACGGCGAGGCAGAAACGGCTGCCGGAAACAATCAGGCAACCAAGGGGGCCAGAACCAAAGCTCCTCCAAGCCTTCCTCCGGGCCAAAACCTTCCTTTTGAAGGTGCGCCCGAGGGCGTTGTACCAGTTTCTTTAAAGGATCCATCACCGCCCTTTTCCAACCGGCTTTCCTTTTTCCTCCCTGCGTGGTCCCAGCTAACATCAGATCGTTGGGTCCTACGCACGTTGGAACTTGAATACCATCTGCAATTTGTTTCAAAACCCCCCCCCCTTCCACCCTCGTCCCTCTTCAGGGACCCCTCTCACGAGCAACTCCTCCTACAGGAGGTGCAAGCGCTCCTCGCCAAAGGAGCCATAGAGGAGGTACCAGAGCACAAACGGGGGAAGGGGTTTTATTCCTGCTACTTCCTGATCCCGAAGGCGAAGGGAGGTCTCAGACCAATCCTCGATCTGCGGGAACTCAACAGATACATGGTAAAGTTTGAAGTTCCGTATGGTATCCCTGGGGACCATTATCCCATCCCTGGATCCTGGAGACTGGTATGCCGCCCTCGACATGCAAGATGCCTACTTTCACATAGCCATCTTCCCACCTCACAGGAGGTTCCTCCGGTTCGTGGTCAACCGTCAGCATTTTCAGTTCGCGGTCCTTCCGTTCGGCCTCTCTGCAGCCCCAAGAGTATTCACCAAATGTATGGCTGTAGTCGCTGCCCACCTTCATTGCAGTCAGATACACGTCTTTCCGTATCTAGACGACTGGCTTATCCGCGGTACCTCTGAGACGCGAGTCCTCAGTTACGTCCGCACTGTCAAGAACCTTTTCCTACATCTAAGTCTAATGATCAATCTGGAAAAATCGACTCTAATCCCCACTCAGAGGATAGAGTTTATTGGTGCCACCTTGGACTTGACCCTTGCCAAAGCCTGCCTACCACTGCCACGGTTCCAGGCTCTGACGGCCATCATCCGGAGGCTGCAAGCAGCGCCGCTAACTTCGGTATGCACTCGCCTCGCTCTCTTGGGCCACAGGGCGGCGTGCATGTTCGTAACGAACTACGCAAGACTGTGCCTACGGCCCCTCCAATCCTGGCTCAACTCGCAATACCATCCAGCCAGGGATCCTATGGACATGGTCGTCACCATCTCCTCGACCGTGCTAGACTCCTTCCAATGGTGGCTGGATCTTTCCATGGTGTGTGCGGGGCTCCCGTTCCACCTGCCCCAGCCGTCGGCGTCCCTCACAACGGACGTGTCATCCCTCGGTTGGAGGGCTCACCTCGGGCACCTACGTACCCAAGGCCGTTGGTCACCTCACGAACTGGACCTCCACATCAACATCCGGGAGCTGAGAGCGGTCTGCCTCACTTGTCAGATGTTCCGACAACACTTACAGGGCCGTTGTGTATCGGTATTCACTGACAACACAACAGCCATGCACTATATAAACAAACAGGATGGCACGAGATCTTCACCCCTGTGCCAGGAAACCTTACAACTATGGGACTTCTGCATAGCCCATTTTATACACCTTGTCGCTCCTTTCTCCCAGGAGTTCGGAACACGCTGGGAGAAAGGAGATCCTTCCTTTCCCATGAATGGTCACTTCGCCCGGACGTTGCTCTTTCACTCCTCCGGAAGTGGGGGTTTCCCCAGATAGACCTCTTTGCATCCCGCGGGAAATGCCAGACGTTCTGCTCCTTTCAAGGCCTCTCACCGGGTTTAATGACGGACGCCTTCCTTGTGCTGTGGACGGTGCACCTGCTCTACGCCTTTCCACTCGTCCACAGGGTCCTACTGAAAGCACGCAGGGACAAAGCCCGCTTGATCATGATAGCTCCAGGGTGGCCTCGACAGCACTGGTACACCATGCTGCTAGACCTATCCATAGCCGACCCTGGACCTGATCACCTAGGACCACGGCAAGCTCCGTCACCCGGACCTTCAGTCGCTTCACCTCACGGTGTGGCTCCTGCGTGGCTGACTCACTCTGAGCTGCGTTGCTCCACCCCAGTGCAGCAGGTACTCCTGGATAGCAGGAAGCCTTCCACTACAGCTACATATTTGGCCAAGTGGAAGCGCTTCCTTCCCGCCAAGGTATCCATATCTAACATCTTGGATTACCTCTGGTCCCTCAAACAACAGGGCTTGGCGGTATCATCACTGAGGGTCCACTTGGCGGCCATCTCTACATTCCACCCAGGAGAGGATGCCCGCTCGGTGTTTTCTCATCTGATGGTGTCTAGGTTCCTCAAGGGCTTAGAGCGCCTCTACCCTCAAGTACGGTGCCCTGCCCCTACATGGGACCTTAACCTGGTTCTTGCCAGACTCATGTCCTCTCCTTTTGAACCATTAGCAACTTGCTCCCTTCTCTACCTCTCCTGGAAAACCGCTTTCCTGGTGGCCATCACATCCGCGAGACAGGTCTCGGAACTTCGGGCCCTCACGGTGGGCCCCCCGTATACTGTGTTCCACAGAGATAAGGTGCATTTGCGACCACATCCGGCCTTTCTCCCCAAAGTAGTATCGTCCTTCCACGTTAACCAGGAGATCTTCCTCCCTGTCTTCTTCCCAAAACCGCATTCGTCTCGCAGGGAGCAGCAGCTACACTCCTTAGACGTTCGTAGAGCGCTTGCTTTTTATATAGAACGAACTAAGCCGTTCCACAGAACCCCCCAACTCTTTGTCACAGTGGCTGAGCAGATCAAAGGGCTTCCTGTCTCCTCGCAGCGGATTTCCTCCTGGGTAACGTCGTGCATCCGCGCCTGTTATGACTTGGCTCACATCCCATCGGGCCACGTGACTGCGCACTCCACCACGGCTTAAGCATCAGCAGCAGCTTTCCTCGCTCACATGCCCATTCATGAAATCTGCTGTGCAGCGACCTGGTCCTCGGTCCACACTTTCGCCTCCCACTATGCCTTTGGCTCCGCCATATTGCACGCTGCGACATCTCACTCTGACTCCTCCGCCTAGGTAAGGCTTGGGAATCACCTAACTGGAATGGATATGAACAATCACTCGAAGAAGAAAAGACGGTTACTCACCTTTGTAACTGTTGTTCTTCGAGATGTGTTGCTCATATCCATTCCACACCTGTCCTCCTTCCCCACTGTCGGAGTAGCTGGCAAGAAGGAACTGAGGAGCGGACGGGTCGGCAGGGGTATATATCCAGCATCATGTTGGCGCCACTCCAGGGGGCGACCTGCCGACCCACCGGAGTTGCTAGGGTAAAAATCTTCCGACGAGCGTGCACACGCGGCACGCACAGCTAACTGGAATGAATATGAGTAACACATCTCGAAGAACAACAGTTACAAAGGTCAGTAACCGTCTTTTCTAGTGTATGACCAGTGTTTTGGGAACTGGGCAGTCTTTAATAAAATAAAAAAAAAAGAGAGAGAGAGAATCTGCAATGAAAGTTTTAGGAAAAAACACTTCATGTATCTCTAACAGAAATGCATAGTTTTGGTTTTAGTAAAATGACACTTCAAGACATTAAAAAAAGTAAAAGACAATAGTTCAGGTGCAAAATTAGGCCAACTTTAACTGGTTCAGTGGGAAATAGTTGGTGCGGTTTGACTGCTTTTTCAGAAGCTTGGCTAAAGTATTTCTGTTCTAGGACAGTTAATCCAGTTACTTTTCACAAGCACTATATTCACTGAACAAAACATTTGGGGTTTTTGGTTTTTTTAAGTAATCTTAAAACAAAACACTGCCTGTTTATATTGGATTTACAGAGTCTAACTTTCAAAAATACATATGCAAATTTCATATATAATTTACACCTGTAGTCACTACAACTGTTTAAAATAAGACAATTATACTCCAGTATTTACTTTTTAAAAAAATAAGACAATTATAGTCCAGTATTTACTTTGTCACTTGTAAGTTTGCTGTAATCAGTGTAGTCGTGTTTAGCCACATTAAGCCCTGATCTTGCAATAGGTCCATCTCATGAATTATTCATCCAGGCAGAGTCTCATTGCAGGCACTGGGGCTCTTGAGGAGTGCAAGGGTCTGTCCACGCATACCTGGCTGCATCATCAGGGCCTTAGTTTGGAAGCTTTATGAGATAGGTATTTGTCTAGCTCTGTTTGTACAGCATCTCTTGCGACTGGTCCTGATCCAGGGCCTCTGGATGCTACCATAATATAAATATTTAATAATAATTTCAGTAATAGTGTACTGATGTATCTGAGATCTCCATCAGCCACACAAGTTGCTTGATCTCCTTATAACTGAAACAAGGTTTCTTCACTATAACACAAGTGAATATTAAAGAAACACTGTAAAGTAGGTTAGGTCCAGAATTTAGTTTGTGTTTAAAAATGAGGATCAGAAAGTTTGTTACCTTTTAAAAAAAAAAATAAAAAAAAATCTAACCTCACAGATGTGAATTTCATTTTTAACTTTACATTAGTTTTTTTTGGTTAGGATTTAAACAAGCAAACAAAAAAGGTGAAATCAGCTGGTAATTTTTTACTGTCCAAGCAAAGAGTGGATTACAAAATAATGAACTGGCTAACTAGTTAAACATAAAAAGGACTTTTAAAACTGAGTTTGATTGAATAATCTAAAACTGTGTTAATAACATGGCAAAGGGAATATATAAGTTTTTTAAACATAGGGCCTTTTCATCCAGCCCTATTAAAAAAAAAAAAATTGCAGGAGGAATGAAAGGGGAGGAGTCTTCACCTAGGTTCCCATAGCCAAATCTTTTCCCTAGATTATTGTTACATCAGAGATGATTCCTTGTGTTGCTGCATCCCAGTGTTGCATTCCAGTCCCTCTTATGCTCCATGCATGCAACCTAGAACCCAAAGGCTCCTCCATTCAAAGGAAGGGTGGTGCTAGAGAGGTATCTCAGTCTTCCTTTCTGTGAAAGCACGAGGAAGATCCTTGAGTTCCTTAGCACTTAAATCCCTTTTCAGAAGGAGCCTCACTTCGCATGCCTAAGGCCTGGTCTATGTCTAAAACTTAGGTTGACCTAGCAACATTGCTCAGGGCTGTGAAAAATATACACCCCTGAGAGACTTAGGCCCAGTATAGGCACCACTACCATCGCCCTAGCTATCACTTCTTGAGGGGGCGGATTTACTGCGGTGACAGAAACCCCCCTTCTTATCAATGTAGCAGGTGTCTACACTATGGCACTACAATGGCACAGCTGCGATGCCATAGCTGTGCAACTGTAGCACATGTAGTGTAGACAAGCCCCTAACTGAATGCCTTGTAATAACTTAAATGCTTTTGAAAATGTTATTCCTAGGCTACAATTCTTCCCTCTAATGTGGTTATAGATTCAGTTTGCCTCATCCATACTAGCATTAAAACAACATCATTGAACATGAATGCCTGTAAATGTGGCCGGCCTCAGTTTGCACATAGTTATACTCGCATTGTGAACAGTCCCACAGAATCCTTTGTTAGATTGTATGTAATAAGTGCTACTAAACTGTTAAGGTATTTATCCTAACTTTCAGCACTGCCTTTTAGGATTTCATCGAGTCATCAGTCATGCTTTTTGAGTCAGATGAAGAAGATGGGAACGTCATGGTCAATCAAGATATTCCTGATTTGGAGCAAGCTGGGTTTGGCCAGGAGATGAGATCAATTCATGTGAAAAGTGGAGTGTAAGTCCTGCTGCAAACTTGTATGAGATGTTCTTTGAATGCAGTTATTAAATGATTTGCCTGTGCATGGTGTTTTCAGATTTCTTATGTGTCATGATGTACTTCAAGTGATTGATAAGATAAGAAAGATAAGCATTTGGGGGCCTAAGGAACAATCTTTGTGTTTTCTTAGATGATAGAAAATGTCAGGGTCTCCTATGTATCTTGATGTTCTGCTCTGCATTGTTGCAGAGGGTTTTGTTTGGCTTGTGGGTCCTGAACTTCAGGGATCTCTTAGAACCTTGCCACTTTGAACGCTCCCTATTACTATATCAATACACCAGTAAGAATCTGGACAAGCCCGATAGTTTATGTGGGTTCAGTTTGTGCTACTGGTCTCTCTCTCTCTCTCTCTCTCTGCAGGCCAGCTAGAGCCACAGTCCTGCAGTGGAATCCAGATAGGCACATCCCTGTATCTGCATGGAGCCCATTGACTTTAGTGGTGCTCGGCATCGGTTCAGGGGTCTGTCTTCATGGATCTAATTGTAGAACTGCGACAGGATTTCCAGCAGGATTAGCTGCAGAGGTAATGTGTTTAGAAGAAAAGCATGTGTCACACCATTCAACAACCACCTATGTAGACTGTTAAATAGACTGTATTGTTGGATTCCAAAAATTGTTAAAGCGCTCTCGGTCCTTGTCAGCACTGCAGTTGATAGTGATAGTAACACAATAACATGACCACATTTCACAGATGTAGGGCCTGATTCTGCAACCTTTACTAGTGTTACTTCATTGTGACTAATTTGAATTAGTTAGGGTTGCAGAATTGCTAAGAACTAACACAAATCTTGCTAAGAAAGTCTGGCAGATTGCTAAGAAGCATCAAAAGCCTCACCACATTCCACTTCAAATGCAATGTGCATTTTTTTGATTTTGCTTTTGGTAAGAGAAATTCATAGGACACTGTACATAAATTATAGTAAATTGAATTTTGAAAACCACCACTCAGTTTCCCCTGGGCAAAGGGACAGATGAAGTCACAGATGTTAGCTGAGCTGCTTAATGCACTGCTGTGGACGACACTTAAATACTGTGGTGATGAGGCCTATATAAAGACCTGAATAGAACAGAGTAGATTGGGCCCATAGTTTGTATCCTGTTTACGAATTCTTTGGAAATGATTCTTTTTATCTATTTTTCATAAGTTATATTTTGTTCACTATGCCTCCCCTCCTGTCTTAAGCAACGACTCCTCCAATTTCCCCCTGTATTTCCTCTCCTTCCTTGAGTCCTACGTTGTAATTACTCTTTCTTCAGGCGAGGATGCTTTCTCTGAGGTTCATCAGCCATGTGTATGGTTTCAGCCATCTCATAGCAGTTTGAAGCTTATTTAGTTCGGTTTGAAGTGTTTTATCTGGTTCCTTTTCAGGTTACTTATTTGCTGGGTTGTGCCAGTAGCTTTCAGCTTTTTTAAATATAAAACACTGAAGTAAGTTTCTTGGGGGCGAGGGGGACACAGTATAAAGAATTAGACAGACTCTGTAAAAGTGGGCATGGTCAGTAATGTGTGCATGCTCTCACTCTTTCTTGTGTCCACTATAAACATTTTCTGTTTGCCTTGGATTTTGTAATCAAATGCAAGGGGAAGAAACACAAATGAATTACCAATCATTGCAAGAGTCCCTTTATCTTTTCCTGCCAATGCTTCCTCATTTGCTTCCCTTCTCTCCTTAGAATAATCTGACTGGAAGAGTTTGAAGGGAGCCCTGTCTGGGAGCTAGGTGGGAAAGTAAAGGTTGAGGGAGCAGAGAGGGACTCAAGTATTTGACAGTTGAATATCTAGCCTCTTGGCTTCCAAGCAATCTCTTATTTCATGCTGAGAAATTATCCGAGAAGGGAGAGAGAGATCTAATGGTGCAAGGATTTGTCAAGAATATTTGTGTAGACAAATAAAAAGTAGAAAATCAGAAGTGTGCCGGGTTTGTGACTCATGTGCTTGTTACCACAAAGCATGTTTTACAGTCTGTTTAATTTCATATCAAGTGGACAGGTAAAGCATTTAAAAACCTTCTGGAAAGTTTGCTATTTAAGGTTAACTTACTGATAACTTTTTGTAGTGCCATATTGAAAAATAAGATTGTGTATCACAGTTCATTTCTTGTGTGTCACTTCTCAGGTGGGTTGCATATCAGCAGAAATATTTCTGTGGAGAACAATATATACTGGAAAAAGGAAAATATAAATGCTTTTTAGACTGGGGAGGATCCAGTGAAACCATTATGTCAATTCGTCCCATTAAGTTGGTGAGTTACCATAATTCATCAAAAAGAAAAATAAAAAAGCAGCAAGAATTCAAAACTCTGGTGATACAATGATTTTATTGTGCAGGCTAAGTAATAAAGCTAACTTGTCTATTGAATTGATGAAAGGTTAGAAGAAAAGAGAGATCCTCACAGAATTCAAGGAAACTGCTAATTATGGGGACTGAATCTCCCATTTATTCTGTAGTGCAAACTCTGTATCAACCCAGCTCCTAACAAGTAAATGCTGGGAAAACTCCACAAGGAGAATTTAGCAGGTTATGTCCACAAATGGAACATATTGGCCCTAAAAACCTAATTTACCACAAAACAGGCCTATCGCCTTATTGATAACTTGTCATGTATTTTAGTCCTTGAACTTTCTTATTACTGTCCGCTAAAACTGAGCTATAGCTTATTGTTTTCTTCTTTTTTTTCTATTTCAATCCAGAAAAATAAAAAGGCAACTTGCCCAGATAGATTAATTCCAAGACTCCTACAGCCCTACTATACAATAAACAAACAAACCCAACCACCAATATAATAAATGACACTGCATCCACAACTCGGAAAGCTAGAAAGGAAAATGAACTTATTTAACCTTTCTTGAATGGAAATGACAGGTGCATTGCAGGGTAGTGACAGTGAGGGAGAAAGAAGGTCTTGCCTCCCATTCTCTCACATTATCTCTTGATAAGGAATTGGTTTAAACCAGTTTGAGTGTCTACACAAAGGGATTGCTCTGACTCTGTAAATGGGTTTCTAAGCAGTTAATCATATTGGTGCAAATTTAATGTGTGGACAAGGCCTAAGCTAACAGAGAGGCAACCATGAGCCAATATGCCCCTAATTTCGTAGAGATGTGGGGAGGGAAATGTGCCAGGAGTGCAGTACCTATTAAAGAATTTCAGCCCCAGAATTCCTTAAAAAAAAAACAAAAAAAAAACAATTGAAGAGGTTCTTTAAGGGATTTGACTGCCTGTTAAAAATAATTGTAATGTTTATATTATTTATATTTTTTTAATATGCAGGAACCACTTGGAAAGAATGAGCCTCCACATTTGGTATGTTCACATCTTATAATGCCATTTCTAGGAGTAAATTGCATATTATTAAGCACACATGCTTTATGTTGAATTTCCCCCCTCTGTCTCAGATAAAATCTTCACTACTGTACAGTGACAAAGCCACCTCTTACTTGAGGAAACCAGTAGACACACAGAGGCTAAGTTAGCCAAGAATCTCATTCATTGTGGTAGTCCTGTTCACACCCTTTTTTGTTGTGTCCCCATAGTATCATCTGCTTAATAGACTTGGGATCACTTTGGATCTGTATCACCATTTCTTTTCATGTTCTTCCTTTCAGTCTCTCTGCCTCTCTGGAAATTCACTGTCACACTCATTTACCTTTTTCTACGTGGGATATTGTCTTTGCATTGTAATTAATACGTCCCACTTTGTTACTGTAACTTCTTAATAACTGAAGTGCAGAATTGTGAAACTTGAACTGCAGAAAACTATTCACAAGTCCAGACACAATTAGCTGTCTGTCATTTGTTTTCCTTCAGTGCTGTTTTTAAAAATATATTCTATTTTGGCAGCTTTGCAGTTTGTATTGACACTTCCTGTGTGATGGCATGATGAGGGCAGTTTCGCTAACTCCTTTCAAAAGTACACGACCTTTGCTGTAGCTGCAGTTTCCAGCTCACTCTCAGCTTCCCTCCCCCGCATACGAAGTTTGACTGAGCACACACTAGTGATTTAATAATATAAAGGAGAGCCATTTGTAGCCAATCCTAATATAAAGTTAAACATAATTTTAGTGAAATTCTATGACAATATTGCTTCATTATAAGAAGATTTCACTGTAGCATGTTTTTGTTTTCAGAATGGCTTAGTTTGGGTTTCCATTTTTTATCAGAATTTTTATAAGATTATGTTAAAACCATAATAACATTCTTCCATGTAATCTTTCTAAATTTAGAAACCTCTCCACATGCACATGCTTATCCAGAATCCTTATCTGCTGAGGGTTCTCTTCTAGCAGAGCACATCTCAATTCCCTTATATTTAGTTTGACTTCTCTCCTTCTTTCATTAGGCATTCTTTGCCCACAAAGAAATATTAGTTGTTAATGCTGTATCTTGGGGAAGAGGAGTGCAGTGAGATATGAACAGTAGAGTTCTTTTTTTTTCTCTGTCACTTTTAATAAAGAAAACATTAGAAAATGACATATAAAGATACATGTTTTAATAAACAGCCCAAAACCTGGAAAATCTAGTTTGATATCTTGAGTATTTTGTCATCTAGATAGGATTTTCAGTATCCTTATTGCTTATACTTGTGTGTTATACACACATACACATGGAAAATGTACACATTACATTACTTAGGACAGCGTGAATGCACCCTTTCTTTACTCCAACTATGTTCAGGTTCTAAAATGTTTATGATTTACTCAGGCTTGCAGGAAATGTTTGTTGTCTAAAGAGAGAAATGGTGTATTACTTTAGTCTTAAACACTGATTTTCTGCCAGACATATTCATGTGGCTGTTTGCAGCCAAATCCAAAGAATCCGAAACACTTTCACCCAGAAGGCATGGTAAACCTTTTCAGATAAAATAACTGATTGAAAAATGAAACAGGTACCAAACCAAACTTTTTTCAGAGATTCCAGATAGTTTGAAGAACTTTTTATCCCTGTCTTCAACTCTCTTCTTCTTCAGAATATGTCAAATGCTGTTCCTGTGAGTGTCTTAGACCAGTTTTGTAGACCCAAGAGATTCAGATGGTTAATATAAGCATACAAACATGTGCATGTTTCTCCAAATCTTGAAAGAGTCTCACCCATCAGCAGCAATGAGACTATCTGCAATTGATTCAACCTTGCAATTCCTTTCCTTTCACCTTACCTCCTATCCCATCCCATCCAACCGTACATCAAAAAATTCTTTAAAAAACAAACAAAAACCACTTGCTGTGTACAAATATACATGCCATGTCATGCTGTCCTGATGTCACTTTTGCCACAGGAAAAAGTTAAACAATCTTGAGTTGTTACAGAACCTCTGTGATGAAGCTAAGGAAAGAGGAGAGCATGTCACTGCTGTGTTCAAATTGTCATAGTTACCTTAGGGAACAAACATACTTTATCATGACTAAGGAGTTGTGGGAAACTTGTTAAGATTACTTACTGAGTCAGGGTAAGTAGAAGACAGTATTTGAGAAAATAAATCTGTCCTTTCCTCTTCTAGTTTAAAGATAATATTACAATTTTCATGTTTGCAACAGTTGCTAAGGATGGCTCACCAGAGTCAGAGAATCCTTAACACAGCTGGATGCTGAATCTTACAAGTCTGAATTCTCAAAGTAGGAATATAGCTCTCCATATTTTTTCCTATCTATTATTGGCATAGATACTAAAATAAGGAAATCCTACTGTCTTTCTGTAAGAGAGAAACCTTGTCACTTGCTGTTGCTTTCAGCTGGCCTTAAGTGTTCTATTTTGAAATCTTGCAATAAGTGGTCTTGGTCTTTTCATCTTTACCAGGCTCCTTCATAAACTACATGCATGTTCCAAGTAAGACTAAAGTCTCCAGGTTTAAAATACAATAGCTGTATTCATTAAAAATAAAACAATATTTTTTCCTTCACTCTCCCAAGGAAAACTAAGCACCTTTCATTAATCTGCCTATGGTATTGGGCTTGCTCAAATACTTTAGCAGACCCCTATAATTATTTATGGTAACTTTGCACTGTGTATCTTTCCACTTACTGCCTGTTGAGTTTTTAGGAAATGGAGCTTCATGGAGCTAAAAGGCTCTTTTATATCTGTCACATCAGATTTAATATATTTTGAGTTATAACTAGCTGCATTTGTGGTCAGAGTGTACAAATGCAGTGGTATCACTAGTGGATCAATTTCTTCTCTAATTGTTCTGAAGTCAGAACCATCAATTCTCTCCATTCAAACTGTTTTCTTTCTATTTATTTTGGGAAAACATTTTTCTCAGTTTATTATTTAAAATATACATTGCATAACCTTCCCTGTAACAGTTTTTCTAAAGCTGTCACATAGCCTGGGGCACAGGCTGTAAGGAGGAAGTGTCAGGCACTAAACTAGGAACCTGGAGACCTAAGTTCTGTTCCTGACTCTCACTGAGCTGCTGTTTGACCATGACCAAATTGCTCCATCTTTGTGCTTCAGTTTTCTGCATTGGTAAAAATGGAGAAAATGATAGTTACCTTCCTCTGTAAAGTGTTTTGAGATCTATGGATGAAAAGCACAGTGTAAGTGTAGCCTAAATATCAATGTTATGCTCAGTAATTCAGTTCCAAATGTATCCAGCCCATGTAGCTGGCTTGTCTTTTTCAATTCACAGTTGTGTGTCACATAAGGGCAAGATTAAGCCCTTCTTGTTCTTTGTAACAAGAAATATATTAGTTTCTTTAAACAAAAAAAAAAGACTTTTTCCATAAAACCATTTTCTAATATGTGGTTTTGGCTTTCTCAGTCTCTGTAGATTAGATTTCTTTTTTTTTTGGCAGGGAGAGGGGCCACTTTGGAGCATGAGTGAGGGAGGAGCACTAGCAACAACATTTTTCTTCTGTGTTACAGAATGCTGTGTCAAATTTTAGTGTGAAATTCGCCTCAGGACAGAGTGGCCATGCAGGGCTCTCTGCTCCACGTATCTCTTGGAGGGTGAAGTGGTATAGAGACCCCTGCTTAGAGCCTGTGTACTGGAGTGAAATTCTCCCTTATAGAGGAAACTAAACAAGTGGTTTTGTGGCACCAGAAGTCAGTTATAAAATAAGAAATAAGGGAGCTTCCCTCATCTTCGAAGTACCAGGCAATTTTCATAACACCTGATAAAAGTTGTTCACATCACCTGATAGAATGTACCATCCATTGCCCCCTGTCTTAATTAAGGCGTTCCTAAAGGCAACCTACAAAACAATTGGGATATATCAGAAGACTGAGTGTCCTTTTGGAGTATGTGATTCAAGTGTATTATGAAATGGCACTAGCACTCTGAAAACAAATGACGTTTTTAGAGTAGCCATCAGATTTCACACGTATGATGAGTTTCATTAAAAATCAATGGTCAATGTTTACCAAGGATTCCCTAATCTTAAAATGGGAAATGCCATGGTAAATTCAACTAATTCAGATGGTAAATGTCCAATTTTGAATGGCACTGCACAACAAGTAATCCACTATTTGCCTATTTGTATGTATTCAAGCCATTCAGTATCAATAAGACACTCCGAGCAGTACTTTTCTAATGAATTTTTGGGTCCCTAACAAATTCTCTCTTCAGCCTCGTATTACTGAGGCCTACAGTAGTAGCTGGAAAAGTACACTGCCTGATCCTACAAGGTGCCTGCAGCTCCCACTGACTGCAGTGGTACTTGATAGCTCAGAGCCTTGCAAAGTGGCGCTCTGCGTATCATGGGGTCAAGGTTCTAATTGCAGAAGCCATTGTGTCATTCATTTACCAGGAGATCAGGCCTAGCATTAGAAAATACATCCTGCAATGGGTTAAGGGAATAAAGTACATGACTAAATGAACCCTCTTGTCAAAAACAATGGTAGAAATGCAAACCAGATTTCTTCATCCTTTTTTCCTTAATTTTTAGTTGTATTGCTCTTGCTCAATAGATTTCAGCACATCAGTGGCCACCTAAAGTGACCCGTTATCCAGAAACAAATAGTACCTGAGGGGCACAGAATTCTTAGCTTCTTCCCCCATTGTAGACCATGGGCTGTATTCTGCTATAGATTTTGTTTTTAACTTCTTTTAAAGCAGAACTCCCTGTTGATGGAGAGATCAACACACACTTCCTGGGCAGGATGTAGTTCTAAATGGCTCCATAACTCTTTGCTAAGGATATCTGTGTGTGCAAACTTGTTGGGTTGGAATTCAAACACTCCTGACACAGCGAGTCCTACCAGAAATTCTCGTGCAGACTTTTTTAATTCCAGGGCACTTTTTTTTAATGTACTGCCTTAGTATCTTTTTACCAGTGTTTCCTTTCCCCTTCTTGTTGTGCTTCAATTGATTGCTGACCTGTACCCAAAATCTGGCTGCATATGAGTGGTGCTGTGTGTATAAGGCCAGATTTTTCAGTCGTATCATTGTGCTTTCTCTGGAAACACTCCTGTTACCATAAAATGAATATATACTTGCTACCACTGTCATTGATATCAATAGGAGATCTGCCTCAGTTAAGGACTGCCCATAGCTCATAAAATGCTTTGGGACCTTTTAAGAGAAAAGGCGCTGTAGAAATTTAAGACATTTCTTCTCTTGGGAGTCCATTAGATTTGCATTAGTACTTCCGTAAATTGCGTTGATATTTCCCTGTGCCTGCAGCTTGCTCTACTTATAGTGATGATATTGAGTACATTTTCCTTCTAGTCATCATATTTTTATTCTTGTTGTTCTTGTAGCTCAAAGCTTTCAGTAACACACATTTCCAAGGAGCATGTGTAGATTTCACAGCAGAAGTTTCTGATTTTACATCATTCATACCATGTTCTTTTAAGGTTCTACGGGGATGGTAAGTGTGTTGTTTTACCCACCACCATTTAAAGTAGTTAGAGAGCACTTTTTGACCTTCATTAAATTTCAAATAATCAAATGTGTCCAGTGCATTACCATCACACTCCATATCGTCCTATACCTACTGTCTTGCAACCTGCTTTGATAACTCTCATCTTTCTGATGGAAGGGAACTTAATGCTTTTTGCTTTTCTATAGGAAGATCACACAGTTGCTGTGATTTGAATCTGCCTTTATGACTTTGTTCAAAATTTCAGGGACTCAATAGGGTAAATCTAGCTGCATTCCATTAACCCCTGTTAAAGGCCAGGTTGAGATTTGTATACCACGTGGAAGAGCAGCAGAAAATCGAATCAATCTTTGGTTTCACTTTTTTTTAGAGTACCGCTTTA
The DNA here is from genome assembly GCF_007399415.2 of Gopherus evgoodei. Classification (NCBI taxonomy): domain Eukaryota; kingdom Metazoa; phylum Chordata; order Testudines; family Testudinidae; genus Gopherus; species Gopherus evgoodei. The sequence continues at coordinate 191,203,528 of NC_044322.1, read as the reverse complement.
AAAAGCAAACAAACCTTGTTTTATTTCTCATTCCCCTAGAAAATATTTGATCTTGAGAGAACTTGTTAATAACTGACTGCATCAGATAAATTTTTTTATTATGTTTGTTCTTTCAGTTGGCTCCTGTTTTACCAAGGGGAAATTGCTGATAATCATTGTGTGCTGGAAGAAGGCCTCTACACTGACCTCACTTCCTGTGGCTGTCCAACAGCAGTACTCAAATCCTTCAAGCCTGTGGAATATGTAAGAGCTTTATAGAAAGAATTATATTATAGAACTCTTGCGCTACGGTCATATACAGCAGAGATTGTATTAAAGAATAGAGTGTGATGCTCAGAAGAAAATGTTTTTTAGGCTTGTGGATTTTCAGTTCCACACACACATTCTGGGCAGAACATAACTCTGTTTTTGTATGAGCTGAATTCATATTTGCTTTTTCAATGGTCTTTATAGAGCATCCCAGCAAGATAGTAAGGAGTAGGTTTATGCAAATAGAATATTGTACTTCTGTCTCATTATGGGGTTCCCTTTACAGTCTCTTCCTCAGCAGAAATTCAGACCTTAACAAAAATACTCTGCACAGAAGAACCTGTAAGCTACATTACAATGCATATAGCTGCTAGCATGATGTTAAATTTGTTAGCCATCATTTTAGGGGGATATTTTACAGGAGTGTAAGATTTGCATCAAATTATGTGTCACTTGTTAATACTACTACATTTTGCCATCCAGAATAAAGGTTTATATTTCTGCTGGAGATTTGATATACAATATTAAAACATCTCGATAGATAAAACCTTTTAAAACCACATTTCAAAAGTTTCCAAGCTGGTGATATTTATTAAAAATGTCAAATTCTTTTTTTCTAGCCATGAACAAGTTAAATAAAAAATTCATGGGGGGGGGGTAAGGGTGGCAAGGATATTTGACTGAGTGAGGCCTTGGACCAGATCCTTGGCTGGTGTAAATGAGCCTGGCTGCAGTGACTTCAGTGGAGCTACACTAGTTTCCACCAGCTGAGAATCTGGCCATTGGACTTCATCCCTAATCACTTTAGAATCCCTTGATGAGATGGGGCTAATTCAGTGAAAACAGGGCTTTAAAAAGCCTGCTCTGAAGCAACCACAGCACTTAGCGAACAGGGGAGTTTTGAGAGGGAGTGTGAGAGCCAGATACACCTAATAATCATTCTCTAAACTTAGGCCAATAACGCCTCCCAAAGAAAAATAACCACATACAAACAAAGAACAACAAAACCCTGCAATAATAAATATAATATGGACAGAAGTCAAGCAGCAAAGTGGGGCCTACCCAGTTTTTTGCACTGAACACAGCATGTACGATTATCTGCCTTGTGAGCAGATGGCATGTATGCATTTGGTGCAAGCAACTCATGGCCCTCGGAGACCGATTACCAGCTCTTGAGACCAGACTGACTGAATGGGAGGCACTAAGGGAGACAGAGAGATAGATAAATGAGACTTTCTGGGACACAGTAGAGCAGTCCCATCCCGCAGTCCGACTACCTCTGTGCTTTTGAAGAGGATGAAACGATTGAGGAAGAAGAACTCTGAGCTGGAGCAAAGGAAAATAATCCCATAGTTGGGACCCTCCTTCCAGATGATATCACGGTATCCTCTTGCCCTGAGGATATCTCTCTGGGGGAGGGGACCACTGTTTTTAGGAAGAGACAGTTAATAGCAGTGAGGGATTTGATTATTAGAAATATATACAGTTGAGTTTGTGATGACTGTGAGAACAACGGGTGCGAAGGTTGCAGACTTCTGAGACATGTGGATAGACTGATGAGCAGTGCCGGGTGATCTTGCTAAGTTTATATTCAGGTTTAACAATCCACACCTACAGTTTGTAACAGTCTGTGTGGTTTTTGTAGTGTTGCTACTTGTCACAAGATTTCCAGGGTCATCCTACCATTTTGGTGATGAGCCTGAAACGTGCAGCAGGTCCCAAAATATCAGATGTTGCAATGTTCCGTCATAGCATGGGCCTTTTTGGACTCAGCGTAACAACGCTGTGAGGTGGGCATACAGTTTTGTGATGTGGTGTGGTAATGATCGCTCTGTCGTGATATGAGTTAGTCTCAGGGAGCAGCTTGGAAATACATCATCTCTAAGACTGTGACTTGTGTGAGTGCAGTGTTGGTTGTCTGACTGAGGGAATGATTTGTTCATATCAATAGGCTACTGAACTGGGAGAGAAGAACAGGCTTTGATTAGGGAATACTACAGTTCTTTATATCTATTGAACTTTGTTCTAATTTATGGTTGTTCAAGGTGGGCTGCCAGATATATTTGAGTGTGTTATTAGAAGCTTGAAAATAATTTCCCTGATTTAAGTCTGGCAAATATATTTTTCTGTTTCTCTCATGTAATTTAAGTGAACTTGGCTCCACTTTGGTTGGTTCGTGTTTCCATACTAGTATCTCTGAATGAGCCTGTCTTTCAGAACAAAGATCACTATTATGATCATGATGATGATTGGCTGGGAAGTAGCAGAGCAAAATCTATTATAAGTTCATATATAGATATATGGGAGGTATTCTCTTTTTCCAAGCAACATGTGGGCTGGCCCAAGCATGTTGCCTCCATGATGAATCCTGACATGATTCCCAAACCTTGGTATCATTTGTGGTGGTGTCATCAAGTCAAACATTATGGCAGAGTCTTAACACCTTCTCATTGCACTACTCTAATCCTCAAGCATGGTAGGAGAGCATGTCTATTTCTGTTCAGTGCTGGACTGGATGAGCAGATATATTGTCTGAGAGATAAAAACATTCTTGAAATGGTTTTAAAATACCCTAAATTGAATGGAAAAATTCCAATCTCTCTTCCTATCTCCTGCCTTCTGATAACTGATCAGATTTTCCCTCCTGCCCTCAGGGAGCAGGAGAGGAAGGGAAGAAATGGTTCCTTTTGGTTACAGGAGCCTCGTTCCCTGCTTGGCTTGCTCCCTTTCTCTCCCCCCACAAAGAAAAGGTTTCATTGAGGCCTTACCTTTTTTGTACGTTGCTTTTTTTTTTTTTTTTTTACTCGGACTGAAGGAATCTGGCCTTCTGGGAACGTCTAAGGTAATAAGAGTGTAATCTATAGGCCACTGGGCACAAGCCTGTTTATAGCTTGATAATCTCTCCTGTGCTCACTGAGCATCATGGGAAGGGAAACGAGAGCCCTGCAAGAGCAAGGAACTAGTCTTGATTTTACTTGAAATACAAATTTGCGATACCGTGAGCTGCTTCTACTGCTGTGAAAAATACCACTTCTGCAAGTGCATTTTTTTTTAATGTTCTGTTTTGAGTGGGGAAGGATATCAGTGTAAATATGTCAGTGCAGCAAAGTAAAGTATTTCTTAGAAATACAGCACCATAGTACTCCTGCAAGTTGTGACTGCTCCATTGCAGCTACTATTAAAAAGCCTCTGGGTGGTTGCAATGGCAGCATTCAGACTAATAACCCCTATACACCTCAAAGAAATGTACAGATTTTTTTTTAATAAAGTACGCTGTGGTAGGCATTTAGACCCATAATCCAGGTACATAAAACCAAGACACAGAGAGGATGTTTACCCTGGGAATCGGTTCCTGAGTCAGGAATAGATCCCAACAGTCCTAACTCTTTTATCGGCTCTAACCAATAGGCAGCCCACAAGGCTCACTTTGTACAGTACCATGAACTAATAAAAATGAGAGAACTTACTACTTGATACTCCTGGGGGGAATTCTGCACCAAAAAATTAAAAATTCTGCACAAAATATATTTTAAAATTCTGCAAATTTTAGTTGTCAAAATAACGCTACATAACCATGCCAGTTTCTATTATTTTGGTAATGTATCTCAAAATACCTGTCAGCAAGTATGTCTCTAACAATATAGACATACAAAAATTGCCCCAGGAGTAGAGAGTTAAAGAAACCCCTATGATAATCCCGTTTGTTTCTTTGCCCTTTCCCCACCCCACCCCCAGAGCTCAGCTGGGGGGCCCGACACCCACAACCTCTCCCCCGAGTACATGCATGTGATACTACAAACATTTAGTATCCACTCGATCCCTGATGTATTCCATTTATTCAGCAGATAATTCAGTGCAGACAAGAGGTGGGGGAAAAACCTACCACAAGTTTTTGTAACAAGGAAGGCAATTAGGCCCGAGTCCAAAACCCACTGAAGTTGATGAGAAACCTTCTGTTGACTTCATTGGGATAGGACTCTTTCGAATGAAAAATGTATGTAATTTTCATTTTGGAGTGAAATGGGAGGAAGAGAGATTTTTGGTGACACCTTCTCAAATCGAATTTATTAATAACATTTTCATTATATTTGTCATGAAAGATTGTCTGCACTTCCAAAAGGACAATGTATTTATATTTTTCATTTTATGATAGCAATGTGTTTGTGTGTATGGTGTCTTGAAGCTATTTTATGTAGCAACTTAACTTTTGCGGGTCTGTCTCTTTGTGTTGAGTTTGGATGGTTTTGAATTTGGTTTTCATGCTATGGGTACTTAAAAGTGAAAATGGAAACAAAAGCATTTTGAAGGAAGCTGATCTTGTTTTTGTCTTTCTTTTTAGTATGAGGTTTTTGTATGTGCTTTCTGCATTGGTAAAATATAAAATTCCATTGATAGAGTGGTCTAGATATGCTAAATGAAGGTGAGATGATTTGTGAATAGGGCTCAGTGAGTTGAGAGAAACTGTGTGAGAGGATAGCGTTGTAGAAGTTGAAGGTAATGCAAGTAATATGTGGGTTAATCCAGCAACTGAAATGCTACTGTGGAGAGAGAAATGAGTTTGGCAGCACCCCCACACCATCTGATGTATTAATACCAGAGTATTTGCACCTGTTAGCCTAAAGAGTTAAATACAAAGGTATTCTTTACTTGTGGATACTCCTTCCTGAAATAGTATGTACAAGTATCGTCCCTTTCTCACAAGACTATGCTATAGATCATATAACACTCCCTGTGTTTTAACTCCTTGCATCATAAATGAGGCTTTCCTCAGTATTAATTTTTGTATGAGCAAGGTGGTTTCATTTACATACAAAGGGCACTTTAAAAGAATTCTTCAGTACTTCTTCATGCTTGTAATAGGGAAGATTTTTTACAAAGGTTACAAGTATAACATAGTTTCAAAATATTTTCCTGAGAGAACTTTTAGAGCAGCCCTGAGCTGGGCTGGGGCAGATATTTCCACATCCTGGAGAATTGTAAGTGACTTTAATTTGGATATCTCGGCTTGCAAAGCTCTCAAGGGAATGGGAGTTCAGCTTAGTAGCCAGAACACATGGAGACCCTATCCAGCGACAGTCAACCTCCTTTCCTCCAGTGCTCCCCTCTCTCCGCACACACTCTCTTGAGAGGAGCTAGGTGGTTCAGGCTTTTTTCTTGGGAATTGGTGAGACTGAGGTTTTCCTCTGGGTGTTCGTTCCCTCTTTTGTTCATGGTCTCTCCTCCCACTCCCCAAACTCACCATTTATTTGGTGTAAGAACTGACCTGTTACAAGAAAGAATCCTCAGCAGCCAGAGTGCTGCTGCCCTGCAACAAACTTTCCTCTGGACTCTCAGGACTCTACCATAGCTATCCTTCATTAATGGCCTCTCCTGTGAAATGGGTTCGGTGTCAGTCCAGAGGTGTCCTCAGCATTTAAAAAAAATAAATCACCATCATAATCAGCACACTTGTTTGCAGTCTCATCAGAAAGGCCAGGGATCCACTGAGAATGGAAACTACATTATTCTGCTGCCTCCTGCTGAGGGGTCAGGCGTATGGGCAAGGAATGTGAAACAGCTATTCAGGTACCCCTCTTAAAGCTGGCATGAGAAGCAGTGAGATGCAGGGTTTCTTGTGTATCAGCCCATTCCAGGAACTTTTCATTTAGGGCCCAATTCTGTCACCCTGTCGCATGTTGGAGAAAGTTCCTTTACTGTGGAAGTTGTGTCACTGAACTCGGACAGGGAACAGCGTGGTTCAGTGGACTGTGACTTAGGAAACCTAGAGATTCTGTTCCCTACTTTGCTACCGACTTGCGTTACAGTGGGTGAGTCACTTTGCGTCCTAATTTGTAAACCCGAGGTAATGATATTCACCTTCCTTTGTAAAGCACTCTGAGATCTAGGGATGATGACACAATATAGAAGCTGGGTATTACTATTACTCAGTAGGTAATGTATTTCTCAGCATGAGTAAAGCTGGCAGGAGTAGACCCGCAGGTATGTAAATGCATCTCAGCATTTCACAAAGTTGGGTGGTGCACTGGATTTTTCTTTTGTTAGTTTGGTAGCTTACTCTCAAGACCTAGCTACTTTAATCTGTTATAGTAGTTTCCATGGGAGCTATGAAAACAAAATCGGAGAAAAAAGCGAGGCTGAATTGCTGCTGCCAGCCGTTGGCATGTAATGATGTAAAGCATGTAATCAATCATTGCACTTTACATGGCTGTAGAATATTGAGCCACATTGTTTGTTTAAGACAGCAATTTTTTCCTCTTTGCTCTTTATTTTTGTAACAAGATTGGTTGATTCCGTGTTAGAGTTTCACAAGAAAGGTATTGAATCTTGCTTTCTCCTATGGCTCTCCATCTAATAAATGCTAATAAATAACTTCAATGAATGCACAGTGTAAACTTGTAGATTGGGACTGCGAAATATCTGGTGAGCTTTCTTAGGCCAGCCAAGTTTGAATAACTTTACTAAAGTTGTTTGAGGGTTGGAGCCCTTTTGGCTCCCAACAACTGTCAAGCAAGTTTCCTGCCTTAACTCTTAACACAGACATGATCATGCTAGATCAGATCAGTGGGCCATCTAGTCCAGTATCCTGGCTCTGATTGGCTGGTACCAGATACTTCAGAAGAAAGTTCAAAGAAAAACCTAATATGGGGAGTTGTGGAATAACTTGCCCACAGGACAAATTTCTTCCCAGTCCCCATTAGTTAAAGGTTGACTTATGCCCTGAAGCACGATTTCATATCCCTTCCATACATTTAGTTTTTTAATATTGTAACTCTTTCAATCTTGCCAAGCTGTTGGCCTCAGTGTTGTCTTGGGGCAATGAGTTCCACAGGCTAGTTGTTCATTCTGTGAACTCCATAAGCCTCAGATGCAATAAAATATTTTTTTCAAACTGGAGGCACAGCTAGGAATATAGCAAAAATATTTTTTAAATCATATTAGCTGATCATGTTAGCTCATGCTGGTGTATTAAACGGTATCTATACTAAGTGCTAAATGGTATTTCAGATGATGTTAATTCCTTTTTTAAAAACACCTTTTTTTTCTTGTGAGTTCTTCATCTAGACAGACAGAGTTTAGCATGGCTGTCAGTCTCTCTTCAGGTAAAGACTTGGAATTGAGAAAATAAGATTGTTGCAGACTTTGTGGCTAGATGGAGAAACCTCAGCAGCAGCTGCCTGTGTTCTGTCTATTGCTATGAGTTTCACTTTCATTAGCCCTAAAATTAAAATTAATGGAAATATTGAAATCAAGCACATTCCTCCTCCCCCTACCCCCACCCCACTCCCAGCCGCATAAATTGTCCTGCCTCTTCAGAGGGGTGGAGGGCAGCAAAGGAAGATGAATGACATTTCATAATAGGGACGTTATGTCTTTGAATCTCATTTTGTGTTTTGGAGTGTTCAAGTTGAAAGCTCTTTCAAAGTTATCTCAGGATGGGTAACATAGATTCTCCTCATTTTCAACATGCTTGGCCAACTTTTCTCTCATCATGTGCTACACGGTACTAGTTAGCAGAGGAAAGCAGTTTCCTGGAGGTGTAACAAGCAGTCACATACCAAGGGCAGTGAGCCAGTGACAATAAATTCATAAGGCCTGAATCAGAATCGAAGTCTTTGTGAAATACATGTCACTAGAAACTCTTTATAACTGTACCTCCTTGGTTCATGAAGTTTATATCCTCTTAATGACTGCATGGGCGTAAACATTAATCTTAGATTTTTGTGTTTGGTTTGTGCATCTTCCAACTCTTAGGCCATGTCTTCACTGAGGGGGAAAAAGTGTGTGTTTTTGCTTCAAGAAAACAATCTCTATGTATATCCTGATGAAGGCACCGGTAATTTTTACCTAGATGTAGCTAGTGAGGTCAACTCTATACCCCCTACCTAGAGTTTTCCTTGACTAGCTACATCAAACTAAAAATTCTAAAGTCCCTGGTCTCCACTAGGATTTTGCATTGAGTTATCTAACTCGGTGCAAAAACGTGTCTCCTTTGCAGTGAAGAGATAGCTTCCTGATTTGTGAAGTAGTACTATGTATGCTCTACAGAGATCATCCTTGTACCTCATTTTCAAATAATGGTTATGATCTTTATCTACAGTCAATAGTGCCAAAAGACTTGTTACCAAAATAAGTTAAAAATAACATTAGATGAAAAGATTTGAATTTAAGTGATTCCTAATTACTTGATTTTTTTTTCTGGATCTTTTGAAGGGAAAATTCAAATTCTTGATTAAAAAAAATCCACAGTTTTGCAGTGTATTTCTTTGTTCAATATTTAGGGACAGATTTTCAACAGTATTTAGGTGACTAAAGATTCAGGTAGAGGAATATTCAGCACCTAACCTGCCTAGGCACCTAACTTCCCACTTGAAATCAATGGAAGTTGCAGGTCTGACCTGCTTATGTGCTTTTGAAAGTCCCATTAGGCACCTTTCTGCATTTTCAAGAGCCTAAATACCTTAGCAAATCTGGTCATTAGTGTCCAACCAACAGCCACTGATGTCAATGGGCACTACACTGTGGTGGCAAACCATTAGACCAGGGGTCAGCAACCTCTCAGAAGTGGTGTGCCGAATCTTCATTTATTCACTCTAATTTAAGGTTTCGCGCGCCAGTAATATATTTTAACCTTTTTAGAAGATCTCTTTCTACAAGTCTGTAATATATAACTGAACTGTTGTTGTATGTAAAGTAAATAAGGTTTTTAAAATGTTTAAGAAGCTCATTTAAAATTAAATTAAAATGTAAAGCCCCCCAGACTGGTGGCCAAGATCTGGGCAGTGTGAGTGCCACTGAAAATCAGCTTGCATGCCACCTTCGGCACCCGTGCCATAGGTTGTCTGACCATGCTTCCTCGACAAATATCAGTTCCTAGGAAAGTTTATTATCCAAATCAAAAAGCTAAAATACTGGTAAATGTTCACATTCAGATTAGACCAGAATCACAGAGAGGTTTAAAAACTGAAATAGACAAATGAAGGTCCTAGGCAGCATGCCAACAAGGTGCTGTATTGAGTAACTATAGGTTCTTCTCTCATAGGATTTTGCTGAGCCTTCCATCAGTGTGTTTGCACTGGAATGCTGCGAGGGCAGAGAGTTGCACTTCAAAGAAGCTGTCAGTTCTGTTCTAAACAAGGACCTTCACTTTTACACCCAGTCCGTATGGGTGAGAAGCGGATTGTAAGTATGGTAGAAATATTTCTGAGACTGAATTTGTGTTCTCCTTCCAATTGCCTTCCTATATGATGAGTTTTTGCTATATTTGTTTTGGCTGTGTGTGACAAGTAAAACTGGAGTTTCCCAACATTTGGGGGAAAGCAGCATTGGAACTCATTTGTACCTGGACCTGAGCAGAATACAAATGTGAGCCAGTCAGTAAATCAAACCTCCTGCCACAAGAATCTGCTTTTTTAGCTGCTTAAAAGAACAAACAGTGACCAATAAGGTGTTGAGCAGGACAAACCAAGGAGCAAAAAGTAAACCATTTTTAGACTTCCATGAGAAGCATCTTGCATCCATGAAGTGACCCTTTCTCCACTGCCCTTGCTTCTCCTCACCCTCAGAAAACTCCAGATATCCTCTATCCTGGCTATGCTTTGTGGCCTAGATTCAAAAGCCTCCATCAGCCCCCTTTTTGCACGGAGTCCCATATAGCCACCAAGTTGAGCTGGAGATTGCTGACTACGATTCTTAGCAGCCATTGAGTATACAACAAATATCTTCCTTTTTTTATTTTTTAAGTTAACCTTCAGCTCGTCATCCTGTTTACTCTCCGTATTCATATGACCAGGTTGGTCTCCGAGCTGCCTTTGGGCAGTTTTAACGTCACCATTATAGACCCCTAAAGCGAATTCCAAAAAATGAATTTAGACCTCTATTTTTCCTTCACTACCATGTGTAATGTACATTTCTATGCTTTTATGCAGTATTTTAAAAATAACACTTCTGTGCCTGTGCTGAGCCCACACATTCAATCACCAGAGAGAACTGTAACTTTTACAGAGTAACAGTATACTTGGGACCCCTGTGATATCAATGCTGAGCATCCTTCTTCTTTTTATTCTGTGTTTGTACAAGATGTAGTACAAGGGGAGCTGATCCCTTACTAGGCTGCACGGTTGTACGATTAATGGAAACGATCGAAATGTCTGGTGTCGTAAGGCTGTTCTCACCCTTCTTTTGGCTCTGTTGTATGAAGCAGACTTAGCAGTAGGTGTGAGCGGTCAGTGCTAAGTATCGTGGCCTTTGTATAAAGTTGCTGCCCACTTCAAACAAAGGACATTAAAGTGCTTTTTACAGGAAAATTAAGGGAAAGGTAAGGATGAGTGAAATCCTCACCCTCCGTGACCCACCTGTGATCCAGCCATGCCCATGTCCGTGTTCCTCTGAGTGCTCTTTGAAGGTTGTCTTCATATGGCCTGAAGCACTTCCAGTAACATGACATGGTTGGGAGTGGCACTGGGTTGGCCTCATTGAAATGCACAGCCTTATTTTTCACATAACCAGTTTTTGCAAAGGTAGTTAATGATTGAACTAACTTTCTGGGCGATTTAAGTGGGTATTACCAGTGCCTGTAGACCTGTGGGTGAGTGTAAACTGCCTCAGACAGCTTTGCCGGTGTGCTTTCCCTCTGGTTTCAACATCACTGCCATTCCAGTCCAGAGCCCTTACTAAATACAGATTGTTTGCTCTTGTTGTGAGGTAGCTTAGAGGCCAGTGACAAACAGCAGCAAGATTTGAGGTTGAGAATAACAAATTAATTTTCCTTGTGACCTAATCCAGTTTTAGCCTGAGACCTTTGGAGAGGAAAGGCTAGTGTTGTGTGCATTTGCCATCTAGCTGCTAACATTTCATTATAAATGTGAACGTGCATATTCCTACCTCCTTGGAGTTAGCATGGTTTGCCATGGGCCAGCATAGTGGAGTGTCCTTTCCCTTAAGAATCTGCTCAGGGGGATGTTTATGGGCTTTCTCTGCCTCACATTGGGATGGGGGTGGGGGATATTAAATCATCCACCTTGACAGGATTGGCTGGGGTGGGAGGCCAAGGCCCATACCAGGGAAAAACGGGGTGAGGGAGTAAGGAGCACTAACCTTCCCTCTCACTCCTTACTATCGCTGGCCATGTTAATAGGCTCTCTACATCTGGGAAGAATCAGTGCAGGTATGGAGAAGTCCTGAGAGTCTCTCCCTCAGGACTAGTTCAGGGTTGGAAAGAAATTTTGCCCCCCCCCCCCATAACAGTTTTGGCTGAGCTGCTGGTGGTTTTTCACCTGTCTCTGAGCATCTTGCAATATCTCTGGGTAAAGATTGAGGGGATAGGTGTTGGACAATTGTAGGGCTTTCATTGGGATTCCTTCTGGGTGGTTTGTCTCAACTAAGAGTCCATGCAGCAAGATTTAGTGTTCTCTTGTCCTGTTGTCCCAAAAGGCAAGGTCAGCTTTTGGTAAATAAAGAGACTAAAGACAACTGCAAGTTTGTGTATATGGGGTGGGATCTTACTGCCATGCAAAGGCCGAAGGCAGCAAGGGAAGAAGGCTAGGTAGGGATTGCAGCTTGGAGGGGGGCCATAGCCCTGAGTGGCTGGGCATAGACATGCCTATAGACCTTAATGGCTTTGGTTGGAAGGAGACCATAAGGACTGATGACTGCTGGGTACCAGTTTTGGTTATCTTTTGAGTTAAGTTTTACTGTGATTTAGAAGTTGAGTAAAACTGCAGCAGAGACCTTTAAACCATAAAAGCAATAAGAGCTTTATTGGCAACACACCCACAGTTGACGTTGACATTATCTTCATATTAAACTTTGATCAGCTATTAGAACTCTTTCAGGTGTGCCAGGTCACAGACAGTCATCCTAGCTAGTTGGGCTAAGAAAATGCTCAGACTAGGTCTACACTACAAACTTGCATCTGCGCCACTGCAGCTGCACCAGTGTAGCGCTTCTGGTGAAGATGCTCTAAGCTCTCCCATCAGCTTAATAACTTCACCTCCACAAGAATCGGTAGCTATGTCAGTGGGAGAATCTCACAGTCTAACCCAGCACTTAGGTCGGTGTAACTATATTGCTCGGGGGTGTGGATTATTCACCCCCACAAGCGACGTAGTTATACCAAAGTAATTCTGTAGTGTAGATCAGGGGTCAGTCTAAGTGACTCTTCCTAGGTTTATTTCCATGAACAAGACACAGTTATGTCTCTGCAGCTGAGTGTGACAAATACGTAAATCCTTTGCAAGACAATGGGTTGAAAAAGCAGCTTAAATACGTGTTCTCTTAATCCTATTTGAATCTGCACCTTTGTTTGTGCATTCCTTTGGCTGAGGTTTGTGTCACCTGAGTGACAGGACTAATCGCACTGCACCGATTTCCTCATGAGCACAGAGCTGTAGCCTCATGTTCTCTATTGAATACCCAGGGTAAGTGATGTGTTTTTATGGCTACAATTCACATTTTCTTGTTTATTGAATACAGGTGCAGTTCCACACTTGTCTTTTTATTATTACAAAAAAATCTTCTTTCCCTCTCTCCTGTCTTTTATGCACTAGAATAATGCTTTGGTAATAGACACTGTATTTACATTGAGACTGTTGGGCACTGCTAAGACTGAAGCTCTTACCTCTGAGTGAGCAGAGATTTTGCCCGAAAACATTTCAAAAAAATAAAATTGTCAGCAATATGGTAAAATAAAAATGAAGGAATTTATAACTGTTGTCGGTCTTATTGAATGGCTGTTAGTCAGGACTGACAGGACCCCTTTGAGGCTTATACACAAACATACACTGCCTATGAGTGAAGTGTGCATGATCAGAAGAACTTTCTCCATAGTACGTAAATCCACTTAAGGTACTCTACATATCTGGCACAGTAATATAAATACAGTTAATACTATCATGGAAAGCCTTTGGGTTTAAAAATATTAAATGTTATTTATGTAGCTTTGTTTTGCCATATTTAGAGTGTAGCACCTTAGGGTTTTGTTTTCTATCTTTATTCAGGTGGATTGCATACGAAGGAGGAAATTTCTCAGGAAAACAAATTCTGCTAGAACCCAGCAAGATTTCAAACTGGACTGAATTCAGTGGCTGGAGCGTAATTGGCTCCCTTCGTCCTATGAAGCAGGTACTGTAGGAAAAAGTGTTTTGGGAATAAGCTCCTTTTCACTCCTTTAAAAAAATGTATTTAATACATAAGTATCGGCTGAGAAATCTGACCAAATCCTGATCCGACTGAAGCTAATAAGAGTTCTGCCATTGATTTCAATGGGAGCAGTATATTATCTCTGAAATTGGGTCCTGGTGTGGGCTACTAGGCCCTATCAAAAGTCACTGAAGTCAAGGAGAGCCTTTCCATTGACTGCAGTGAGCTTTGGATCAGGCTTATAGAGAGGAATAGACTTGTTTAAAGACTTCAAGTTACAGAGAATCCACCAATTATTTTAGTTTAAAACTGCAAGTGACCCAGGCTCTTTTCTACGGTGAGAATTTTTTAACTTAATAAAAACTCCCCCCTCCCCCGGGCTGGTAGGTGGAAATGGTTGTGTGTGTGTGTATCTGGTGGGGTTCCGTGAGCCACACTTAATGGTAAAAGAACCGCACCTGGCTCGCAAGCCAGTTTGACCACCCTTGCTCTAGGCACTGGCCTTGCTTGCTCCATAGACCTGCCGTTGGACAGCTGATCCAGACTCTTACTGTCTGTTAAAGTTACAGCCTTTCACTTCAGAAACATCACAGTATCCTTTCATGTCACTTGCATTTGGGCATGCAAATCTGCCACGTCCATTCTCTTGCCAGCACAGAGGCTCCAAGGAATGTTACAAGATGCTGCTATTTTTTTTAAATGCTGTTTTTTATGTATGCATGTAAAGCTACTTGGATCACTAAAGGGCATTCATATTTGTCTAGATGCCAGTGTCTTCAGTGTAGGGATATGATCCGCTCCAAAGGAGAGCTTGTTTGCTTATATTCTTCTGCCTTCTCAGTGATGTGCAACAGAGCAAAATCAAAGTTTTCAACTTAATAACTAGCAAAAAGAGAGTGAAACATGTCAGAAGTGACTAATACTTAATGGATGGACAAAAATGATTCCCTTACTTTATAATGAAGATTCTCTCTAATGGTGGGGATAATTGTGCACATAGTTGCAAATGTTTTGGGGTGGGCTTTTCAGGGCAGGATTTTAATGAGCGTGATGTTTAGATTTCAGTTTAAAAAAATTCGAGGAGGAATTTTGTCAGCAGCTTTGAACCTCCTTTTTTCAATAAAGATCCCTCTAACTCACAATGCAGTATACTGGTGCTGTTTCAGTGGCCTTGAGGTATGTCATAGAGGAACTGTTTCTTAAGCTAAAACCTCTCAGGAATAGCTTTGCACACTTCCCCTGTAATGAGCTCTGTCATTGGTGATACCTGTTCAGTGCCCTTTTTAGTGTGTGTTCATGTGTAACATGAATGGCTATAAATTAGAAGCCGTCCCCACCATTGTTGCTTGTGGCCATCCACCTGCCATACCTCATCTCTTGCAACAATTTTTTATAGCATGTTCCTCCATTCCCCAAACCCACTTCACATCTGAATATGGAAAAGACATGTTGGAATGGAATATAAATTGGGGAAAACTGCTGTAAGAATGCTAGCTATGCTGGAGCTGGTGGGAGGCTTTGCTCACACCTGCTTATACAACATATACAGTATAATGGTGCTTTTCTAACTATCAGCCGGCAGTTTACTTCAGAATAAAGAACCGAGCCCAGGATAAATACTTGACGGTCACTGGAAACCTATCAGATGCAAGAGCTACTTCAGTGTGTGTTTCTCCATACAATGGCAAGAATACCCAGATCTGGCACTACTGTCATGGACTCTTCAAATCCAAGGTGAGTTTCTGAATGTTGGAAGTGCAATATATAAACCCACTCTCCTTTTGTCTTGACTGTGAGTCATTTTCCATGGTCCCCTCCTGCATCCTTATAATAGCCTTCCTCTCTTCATGCGCCTTTCTTCCATCAGAGCTCTCCTTAAACCGCACTTCCTTCTATCGCTGATTCTCTTCACTGTCTGCTCCCTGGGGTGCTGGAGCAATTTATATAGTGGGGGTGCTGAGAGCCATTGAACCAAACTGTAACCCTGTACCTAATGGAAACCACTTCAAGCCAGCACCCCTAGATCAAGCATCTCTGCTGCTCCCATGCCTGAGCCTTACATCTTACTTCTTCGTGTTATTGGTGTCTAAATTAGACAGAAATTCCTCCTGGCAGGAACCAAGTCATCTATATAAAGCACTGTGCAAGCGCTTTGGTTGTTACGTAAGTGAAAAACGAAAAAAAAAACCCAAAAGCCTTTTAACCCTGTATAGCTTTTAAACGAACATCTTTAACTTTCCAGCATGTGTTAAGGCGCGCTTGCTCTGAACATGTCAATACGTGATATAGTCACTTCTTGTGTAAACCTCTGTGCATTGAGATGAAAACGAACCCCTGGACATGTTATGACATTCTGTTTCCCCGTTCTGTTTTGCTTTCTATCTGTTAGGTACTTTTTAATGGCCCCCCCTCCACTTCCATAATATCTGAGCACTTCATAATCTTTAATGTGCGTCTCCTCACAACACCCCCATTAGGTAGGGAAGTGCTATTATCCCCATTTCACAGATGGGAACAGAAGCACAAGAAGACAAAGTAACTTTCCCAGGGTCACACAGGAAGTCTGTGGTGGAGCAGGGAATGGAATTTGAACCTGGGTTTCCAAAGTCCCAGGCTAGCGCCATAACCACTAGGCACCATCATTCCTCGTTTTGCTTTGCTTGTGTAATAGTAATATGCTGGCAGTATCGTCTCAGTAAAAATTATATAAATTGTATTAATCCATACAGTGAAAATTATATAAATTGAGTTGAAGGAGGAAAAACTGCAGTTTTGATGCGTAGTTCTGCTGTTTAGACACAACCCTGAGTGGGGCACAGTGCAGAGTCTCCAGTCCCCAGGCAGTGCTTTTGGATGAATTCTACTTGGGGAGACCAAAGTCCAACACATGTGCAAGAGGAGTACTCCTCCCTCTGCTCCCGGAGTGGATAAAAATCAATGATTTTTAAAAATTTAAATTTTTTTTGGTTTAAATTAAATACAGGTCTGTTTTTTAAAATTGTCAACCTATGTTAAGGGCTCAACTTATTGTAATCTAATCTATTAATATAATTTAAATAAAATACACAATATTCATCAATACATATTTGCTGACAAGTTTAAGAAAGTCAAACCACTGAACTGCTGGAAGTCACTGGCTGAGCATCTGGAACTACAGTTTGTTGAAGTGCTAAACCAGCTTTTGACAGTTGTAGCCTCTTCTGCAGGTGCAGAGAATTTTTTTTTCCATATTGGCTTATTCAGGTAGTTCAGTTCAGGGACTAGTTCATTCAAAGTTAAACCAATTGGAAATTGAAAAAGCAGAAAAGTTTGTTTTCCTCTTCCAAAGTGTGAGAAGATGAGATCATCTGGTTCTAAAATCTCGAAGGACAATCTGTTCAGTTCACTAACTACAGATAATACTTCCTCTGTTTAATAAATTGTTTTGTTTTAAATGCAAAACATGTTTTGATAAACTTTCTTTTTCCATGTGTCCAGCACATTTAAGATAGTTTTATTTAGTTAAAAAATCAAATGCTGTCTTTTATGCACTTTTGATTTAATTTGAATTTCCATCCAAATAGTGCTTGACACAAATCACTTAAAAAACAAAACCAAAAAAACTCCTCAAATATATCATTCACCATTTCCTAACATAATGAAAAAGCATAAAAATTAAGAAACTGAGTGAATGCAAATTAAACTACAAAAATGTGTGTATAGTGCAGTTGGTCTTCAACATTTTTACGCCCAAGAGCACTTTTTGAATTTAAGGGCAACCCAGGATCTACCGAGGCCCTGCCCCTTCCCAAAGCCCTGCCTCGATCACTCCATCTCCCCCCTGCCCAATCGCTAGCTCTCCCCCCACCCTTTCACTGGGCTGGTAGGGGTTTGGGGGTTGAGAGAGGGTGTGGGCTCTGGGCTGGGGTCGAGAGGTTTGTAGTGTGGGAAGGGGCAGAGTGGCTGGGGCACTCTTGGCTGGGGCAGAGTGTTGGGGGTGTGGGCTCTGGGAGGGAGTTTGGGTGCAGGAGAGGGTTTAGGGTGCTGGCCAATGGGAGCTGCAGGGGCAGTGCTTGCAGGCAGGAACTGTGCAGGGAGGGAGACCCCTGCCACCCCGGGGCTGCGCTGGCCACTTCTGCGAGTGGCGTGGGGCTGGGGCAACAGGGAGCCTGCCTTAGCGGCAGCCCTGCTACACCACCAGAGATCGCAATCGACCAGTTGGTGACCACTGGTATACAGCATACTCCTGGTTAGCAAAATTAAGCACCAAATTTAGTGTCAAGGCTATATTTAACTTCAAATCCGCGTTTTATCAACCCAATGAGAATGAATCTTTGTTTAGGGAAATAACTAAAATACAAATCGAAACATGATTAAAATTATTTAAATCATGATTAAAATTAATCTACCTTGGCAGCATGCACATTGTGAAGGCCTTGCACTGTCTCTCCAGTCTGCATAAGGGACGATCACAATGGGTATGTCTACATAGGCCACGGCAGTGAGCTGCTCAGATTGACGGACTAGAGGTAGCGGGGCTCGCGCTAGCACTCTAAAAATAGCTGTGTAGACAGCGTATTGAAGCTCTGGAGGCCACTCTTGTTGTTTTTAATTTAAGTTTAATAAGGGAGATATACCTATCTCCTAGAACTGGAAGGGATGCCAAAGGGGCATTGAGTCCAGCCTCCTGCCTTCACTAGCAGGACCAAGTACTGGTTTTGCCCCAGATCCCTAAGTGGCCCCCTCCAGGACTGAACTCACAATCCTGGGTTTAGTAGACCAGTGCTCAAACCACTGAGCTATCCCTCCAAGACTTCAGAGCCTGCGCTCCAACCCAAGCCACAACTTCTAAGTGCTGGCTGCACAGCTATTTTTTAGAGAGTTAGCACAAGCCCCAAGTCTTTTGACCTGGGTTGGAAAGTTTGCTTCTGCTGACTCTGTACGTGTACCCAATAAAGCCTTCAAGTGACCTGCAAAGGAAGGAGTAAAGAATTGCTGAGGGTTTTCTTTTTCTTGCATAAAGCCTGCCTGAAAGTTCTACTTAATTAAACTGTGATTAGAGATGTCAGGAATAATGTCTGCTAGTCTAACCAGTGAACAAGCTATTAGTTATAAGTGTGATGAATGTAATCTGCTCAGAGCTTAGTGGTGGGGTCCATTACTAATTACAACACTCTTATTTTGAGGTGTCGGTTGCAATGACCAGATTATTTTTTTTCCTCCAAATCTCTTAGGCTATTGCTGCATGTCTTGATATTGTCAGTGGCAGAGACCTACCTGGAGCTAAAGTTGCACTGTGGCCAGAACATGGAAAGGCTAGGCAGAAGTGGAGGCGCAATAAGGATGGAACCATCAGTTCATACCTCAGTGATCAACTGGTTCTTGATGTCAAAGGTACTAAAAAGCTCATCTGCTTTTATGTTTTTGCTGTAGGCAGTTGTGGCTGGCTGGGCTGTTCCAGTTGTCTGTACCCTCAACCAGCTTGCACAATATTAAACAGTCAGTTGTGGCTTGGAACATTTGTCACCTCACCCAATAGAATAAACTATGTATTTTTGCCAATCACTTTTAGTGTGTGAGACTGAGAAAAGCAGAGTCATGCTCATCCATAACTCCCTAAATCTTGGTAACTTTCACCAGTTTCCACTTCACAACTAACATTTACTAAGGGGAACGTTTTGAACACTACATTGCAGATGACGTTAGCAAAACAGACCTTTTTTTATTTTTTTTCCCCTTCATTGCTCCTTGTAGCTGATCCCAGCTGTTTGACCAGCCACTTATCAGTTTTCCTTTAGGGAGTGCAGAAAGACAGTGTCTGGAACTAGCATTTGTACAAGATGAAAATGCAATTTTATGTCCTAACAAAACTCCCACCCCCTCTTTACCATAACCCTGTTTTGGTACAATGAAAAACTGCCAAAAACTGTAAAATACCAATCTATATACATTGCCCTGTGTAAAACCAGATTAGTATCCAGTGGCTTCTTCATACTGAATCTTTCCAGTATGCTGTGGTAGAGCCTCACTTTCAACTAAAGAGCCAGCTCTTATTACCATGTACTTTTAGTGACAGCAGGAGTAGAGTGTAAATCAGCTACACAACCACTCGGGAGGGCAAATTACTTGCTCTTAAAATTTTCAGGATAGTGGTTGGCACATAGGCAACCTGGGCTCTACATCTAATTCTTGCTGGGCAGAACTGTGTTGCAGGAAGTGCAGCTAAAAGGGAGCATTGCTGTTTAGGAAGCAGAATTTCTCAAGACCTGCCAATAGTGTGGTAGCCCTGGGAGCATATAATGGTACAGTGATTCTCTAACCGTGGTGAGCAGAGAGCAAGCTGATCTGATAGTACTG
Organism: Gopherus evgoodei; assembly: GCF_007399415.2. NCBI lineage: Eukaryota > Metazoa > Chordata > Testudines > Testudinidae > Gopherus > Gopherus evgoodei. The sequence continues at coordinate 191,183,806 of NC_044322.1, read as the reverse complement.
TCTCCTCTTCATTTCCAGCTGTTGAGATACTTTAACTACATTAATCCTTTTCCATGTAGCCAATTGCTGTAGCTACCCGAGGGGTGTTATACAGTCACAAATGCAGGAAATGGTTTGCACAATGGTAAATGGGAGAGAAAATGTCCAGGACCACCTTTGTTTTGAAAATATAGTTCACTTTATTTAAAAGTGTATTGACGCTGCTGTTAATGATTACATCTTCTTGATTCTTGCAACTAGAACTTACGGACTCAAGGAAAAATATATCAGCACCAAAAAAGAGTTCCCAGCCCACAGGCGTTAAAATTCGGGCTCCTACGTTTTAATTTTAATTAATCATTAATTTTGTTGTGCGTAGCTTGATCCTAAATCATTAAATACAAAATTTTCCTTATTAGCAACATAGATGACAGGTTTTAAAATATGAAATCAGACATTTTAAAAAGCAGTGTCTATTTAACAGGATACATGTTGAAATTGTTTAAACCTGTACTGCTTTATTTAATCCAGGATCTAATATTGAAGTGATCAGGTTGGTACAGGAGTAATAGAATTGTTGAATACTATATTCTCTGGGTGTCTGAAAACACATTTAAAATGCAGTTATAAATAGCAGGTCCCTAGGAGCATTTAACTCTTTGGTATTTGCGGTTTGTGACCTGTTAATGCAAAATGCACAATAGTGCTACCACAGTCATCGTCTATGCTACCTGGAGTCATGTGGGAAACAGATAGTGAAAGGCAAACTCTGGCTCAGGATTGTGGCATTCTACACCTGTAACTACGCTGATAGTTGTAGCTGGAGCTCTGGATTTGCCAGTTACAAGAAGCAGAAATGCATTTAAGGGAATGGCTGAGAGCCAGTGTTCAGTTCTACAGTCCCTTAATTCTTCACCCTGGCAAAAAGGCTTTTTCTGAGCACAGAGGTACACTTGAAACTAAAAATCCCTCTGAGGGAAATAATAAAACTGAGAGCACGCTTTCTATCTCTCTGGCAATTATGCAACTCTTATTTGGCCAATATGGATGAAACTGGCAGCTGAAATCTTAATGTTTGGTTCCTTGTGCTATAATGCAAGAAATCTATTGGAGAGAGTTCAGGGAAGACAATACAAGGAAACAGAGTTAGCAATGGGATGAAGGGAGTGAGATTTAGGATGAATATGCAGGGGGAAATATTAGGCTCTCTAGTGATTTCCAAAGGGAAGCGGTAGCAAACCCTTTGCTTGACACTGTTTATTGGGTCTAGTTTTAAGAACCAGAAAATGTACTGTGAAGTACAATGCTGTACAGGATAAGCCTGCTGACATTGTTATAGATCTCTCCCACCTCTCATTTCTATGATCAGTATTTTAGTGACCTGTGTCTCCAGGGAAGGACATAAGGTACAATCAGCAAGGTGAGGAGAAAAAGGGCACAATCACAGAAGACCCAGGACAAAGATCTCCAGGAGGGACCAGGAGTACAAAGGCAGCAGAGAAGAGGTTGTGTGTAACCTTTGAATGCTATTACCCTCCCCATTCAAAGGCTCTGAGTGGAGCGGGGAAATTCAAAGCACTCAAATTTGACTGTGGTGGAGGGAGATGGAAAGAAGTGTGGGGAAGAGGGGTCAAGTGAATATTGAGTTTGCAGACTTGGAGAGAGTGAGTAGAAGAGACACAGGGTGGAGTTGACAAGTAGTGGTGTTTAAAGTAGAAAGAAGCCGAGAGCCCTCAAGAGCAGATAGAGCGAGTGGAAGGTGGAGAGCTTCTGCTCTTTATGAACATTCCATTAAGACACAGCACCTCTATGCCACTGGACAGAGTGACAGGCACTGTAGCCATTTTACAGCTGAATAAATTAACACCCAAAGACATGAAGAGTCAATGCTGTACTCCCAGTGACAATAACCCACTCTCCACCTCCAAAACCTCTGCCGCCCTCCAAAACCTCATGCAACTTTTGGTTGCTCTAGGAAAAAGTCCATCTTTAACATGAGATTCACTTAGAAGTCTGAGTAACTTTGCAACGAGTTTTCTCTATTTTATAGACACTTAATTTTCAATGTACAATATATGTACTCCATTGAACAAGAGTCAGTCTGGTTTGTTTGTAAGTATGCTGCATTAACCTTGCTTTAATGAACTTCTATTTTTAGGAGGAAATTATTATGACAAGAACTACGTAATTGTCAATCATCCCCTGGAGAGTGAATTCTCACAGAAATGGGACATTGAAATATTGTGAGTAAAACCACTACAAAGATTCTGGAAATATGGCCCTAAGTGTGTTATGAACACTGTGTTTGAGAGAAGGAACTACTGAAGTCACATGCCACTGGAATGTTACTCAGCAAGTCCACTCTACGTCTTCTTGTTAGACACTGACTCCCAAACAACTGAATTTTGCACGTTGGCGAGGCGAGGTTAATGTAATGTTTTTTTCCTAATATTCACACATGACTCCATGTTGAGGTCTTCATCTTCTTGAGGCACCATTTAAGCTTATGTTCCTTTAACTTTCACTAGTCCTGTTAATCTTTGCCTTCACTTAAAGATTGATACAGTAGCAAAAACTTGGCAGTTTATTGCTAAATAGCCTTTCCTGTGTGACCTGTTAGGGTATAATATGAACTAGACTAACTTTTGAGGAGAAAGGAAAGGAGATGGTCTGATGATTTTGGATCACCTGTGTAAAATTAAGCCCTTATCTTAAGTAGTACTGCATTAAACGATAATAGGCCAGGTGCCAGCCCATGAGTCAGGGTAGAAAGTAGACTTTCATATACAGATAGTCATACATGCAAATATAGACTGGATCAGGCTAACTTTCTAAAAGGCCTTGCTGAGTGTACAGGTTAAATTAATGCAATACATTTTGGTCTTAAAACTACAGTATATTCAATAGCACCTTTACAAAACAAATCTATCTTGTCTGTGTGCTAATTAATACCTTGTGCTGCGGGAAGTTAAAGAAGCAAGCTGATGCATGCTAACATCAGCATTGTGTCTCTCAGCTGAAGCAATTGCTCATTCTTTAGGAAAAGACCTGAAGATGCTGGTGACTTCCAGAAGCACAACCTTCAGTGAAATCTCAATGCTATGCAACATTTTTTTCAGTTAATAAAGAACGTTTGCATTTCGTTTGAGGGAAAAAAGTGTTAACTATTTATGTGAGGCAGATTGTATTAAAAGGGGTCCATGGTTTTCACTTTATTCTTTCACTCACTGGAGAAAAAAGTGTTTAAAATTTCCATTATGAAGTTCCCCCAGAATGCAGTTCAATATGTAAAGCTTTTAAGTGAGGAATCTTCTCTGGCTCCTGTGGTTTTTGTATTGTTTATTAAACTCTGAAAAGAGGAATACAGATTAGCTAAACCAAAACATGAACGATTGTATTGTTTCCTATAGCTATTTTATGTTAATATCTCATCCTAAAGCCCGAAACAATGTAAGATTATTTTTGTATGAGGGGGAATTCTAGAGTGATATATTTTGAATACCTGTACCTACTTGCACTTATTTACTCTTACATTCTAAAAGCCAAAAATCAAATACAGATCTGTAAGTAAGTGACTAGGTTTGTGACTGTATATATTTTCTCATTGAAGCACTTGTGTAGATTTTTCTATGAAAGACTGTCAATATACCACAAGTTTTAAATATGATTTGTACTTTCTAGTTGTAATATAATCCCTTTTCCCTCAAAACAATGAGTAGGTCACAGCTGGTGTATCAGTGTTTTATATAATAAAGTAAAGCATGTATATTTTAATTGTAAAAACTTCTGGAGGATTCTTTAGCTTGTAGTATCTTGTACTGTGTAAATGCAATAATTTTTGTTTTTGGCTAAATCACTGAGGAGTGATTTCCCTCCCCAGAACACCAGTTTATAGCATTTAAACAAATGGCATATCTACACTGACTGACACTTTTCTCTCTCACTGGATTAAAAATCTGCATAGGAACAGTTATTACAACAGGATGTGAAATATCTGCATGTTTACCTGTGACCCTCAATTCTGTGAAGCCATTTCAGAGTACCCGGAGATAAATACTCAAGTGCTGCTGGTTATTCAGTTAGGGAGACAGATAGCATGCTGGAAGATATGCCTTTATGGTCACTAAAATTAATAGCACTTCTTGAACAAATAGAAGTGTCTAGCTAAACTGCATCAGAGATATTACCTTTACAATTTTCTTATGCTATTTCAATGCTTCGCTCAGCCCTGAAATTCAGTCACTCCTCCAGCGGAAGATTTTTTTTTTGATAGCGTGTGATGATAGGTCTTAAGTAATTGTAATATTTCCTACAAAGTCCTGGTGTGGTACCTTTTTTACAAAAGGTGGGGATGGGGTAGCATTGAGGTAACCAGTTCTCTCCCAAGGCTGTGGAGAAAAGGCACAATTTTTTTTAACCTGTTTCCCTAGGGCCAGACAACACAACTATAGACAAAGCTGTGTCTCAGGTAAGGGACACCGAACAGCATGAATGTTTTTGTACTTACCTCTGCCTCTTTGCTGGAAGGCTCACTTCCTAGTTGATGATGGGCAGAGCTGTGAAAAACAGGTTAGCTGGCCTTACCACAAGTCATTTACTTGGACTAGTCCTGTGTCCCCACCTTTGAAGCAGGTACCCATTTTGTGGGGGAAAACCCATGCAAAGACAACTGTAGGCTTGAAATGGGAGTTAGTCACATTATTTGCCACAGGGTAGTTCATTTTATTGTAACAACTGTGGCTTTGTTTGCAGTCCTCCTGCAGCTTCTAGGTAACTAATGGCCATACTTTAAATTCTTCTATGTGCAGTGTAATAAAAGGCAGGTAGATATTTCTTCATGCTTAGGCATATTTTAAAAATGTGTCAGAGGCCACAATGTTTGCTCCATGTTGGATGTTAAAATTAGGGGAGAAAAAAAACCTCAACCAAGAAGTAGCTTTTGGCCCAGTGCTATACACATTCCCTTACTAGTTCTGAAAGAGGTCAAGACCAAGCAGGCTCAGCAAAAAAACATTGGCTGTCCTTTTCTGGATACACCATGGTGTGCACTGATTGGAGGAGCAAAAATAAGATGGTATTTGAGAACCAGTGATGATAGTCTCCCTGTGGGCCGCAGCAGAAGCTCACTGGGTTTAATTTTCAGCATGGCTTTGTGCTGTAGTTAAATTCTATGACCTAGTGAGACATTTACCCAAGGAAAGTCACCATGGTTGAGATTAAACAAGAAGTGACACACTGACAGTTAATTAGTAAACAAACCTGTGAGACATGCAACACAATTTTACTAGATGCTTGTTGCAGTGGTCCTGTTTCTTACTGAATGACTCCTGTAGTGGATCCAGCCCTCACAGCTACATTAGGCATTTAGAACTTAACAACCCTTGTTCCCTCACCTTGCAGGCATCTAAATTTTCACCACTCTGCACTTGCAAAGCCACTTAAGAGGAACAACTTCAGTGGGAGACACTGAAGGTCAGAATACACTAGACAGACACACTGGTTTGGGGACTTGAAGCCAGGTCTCCCCCCATCTTTAGTGTTCTAACCACTGAGCTATTGTGTGGAAGTCAGGGGACAGCAGCACCACCTAGGTTGCTTTGACAGGTGGAGATTAAACCACACCTCAGTCTGTCTTAGGCAGCCTTGCTGGCTTGTGTAAATCCTATTCCTGGTGTTTGGAATGCATAATATTAGGTGCCTAAGTCCCTCTTTGCGCATCTCACCCTTCGTGCAAAAAGGCAATAGTACAGGGCGGCACAATTTTCCAGAGGCATTAAATACAGGGAGTTGAACTCTGCTCTTAATGCAGGGGACAGCTAAAGCAAGAATCATGGTGATAGGAGGTGTGCTAAATTGCAGGGACTCTTACCAAATAAACGGTCACAAAGGAATTACTCTCTTTAAATAGTTCTTTTGGTTTTAGCAGGAGTGAGACAGACCTACTCCTTGCAAGAGAGAGCACATATTTAGGCCTTTACAAAGGCCTTTTTACAGAATTGTAACTTTAAAAAGTGAAGTTTGCTAAATGTAGGCTTCACTGCTCAGTCTGCACGTGCTGTGATGTTATTACAATTTTTTACCAATTCTTCTCCTTTCCTGCTACACTTACTGTGGCCCGCTGCCTAAATTATCCTCATTTTACATTTAAGCCACCTTACCTTTTGGATTTAGATTTCCCTAAGGCATGCAGAAGAGGGTGATTGTGAAGCCTCTTTAAAAAAAGAAATACAGCACTAGATTGTATATTGTACCAGTTGCCATTTTTTACTTTGCTGTCGATACGAGGCGGCAGCAGCTCCATAGAAGAGGAGGAATCAGATGGTCCTTGGTCAGTACATACTCCAGAGATGAAATGTTAGGCTCCAGGAACATGGCTGATTTTTGAAAGACTCAGATTACCTCAATGAGACATTCAGCCCAGAGTGATAACACAAGGTTCTCTTTCTCTACATCTGATTTAAGGCTCAGTTCCTTAACAGCGACAGTAGCACTTCTCCAGATTTGCTTCAATGCATCCATGTGTGATAAAGGAAAACGTAATCCATGAGTCTAAAAAGGAAATTCACACACACACACCCCCCCCAAAAAAAAAAATCAGACAAGGGTAAAATTAAGGCCTAATTGAAACAACATGCAGATATTTTACAGAGTCTCTCCCACAACACCATATGTATTTTAACACATTGCACTAGAGTGTTATTCCATCACGACCTGCACTGATGTGATGTAAGCGTAAACACCAACAGTGCAGAGCATCCACAGTAGGTATCCTATTCCAGGAACATGAAGCATCTGGATTATCGTCCCCTGTACATAGCTCCCTGATGAAAGGAGCGTAGAGGCTCTGGGGGGTGTCACATTTACCTCATTCATATTTTTGGGCTGCACCACTGCCTATTTTAAAGACCACATGTAGGTAGCGTGTTGTAGCCACAACCAGTGCTTACAGAGATGTCATGGGCCTGAGGGTTTTTCCATTGACCGTATCCTCCCTTAGGCTGAGTGCACAGGGAGAGAGAGAGAGCTTCACTTTCATTCTTGTCATTTGTTTCTTGATGTTTTTTCCTCTTTTCTCTGGGCAATCCAGCATTTGCCCCTGCAGTGGAGCTCTCAAGGGATGTATCAGCCATCGGAAGGCATGGTTTGGGAACTCCATACCATGGTGCTACTTGATATGAGGGGGGCTTTGCTGAGGCCCTGTTCTACTCTGAGTCCTCACTGCAGCAAGGTCAGGCGCATTGTGGGATTTGTGCCAGGCCTTGCCTTAGACCCACACGATGATTAGATTTGCCTACATGAAGTCTAATCCCAAAGCCAGTGCAGGATATCTGTGTGCCAGGGAAGAAATCGCGAGCATAGACACATGGTTTGCTACAAATACAGGAGATAGCAGTCAAGCACACCAAATTTCTCTAGTATAAACAAGGCCTGTGTTATTACATTAAAATGCCAATCGAAGTGAGACTGTTTGAGGTGGCACAGCAACATTTAAGTTATACAACCCACGTACAAGAGTTATGAGGGCATATGTAAAGCCTGGTTCCAATTACCAAAGCAAAAAACAAGTGCTAGACAAATAGCCTACAATATCTTTTGCCTCTAAATATTTTGTACAGCATAGCTGTTTTTGAAGAATCCTGCACTCTTAACTCTTTCAGGTCAAAGCTTTAGTTGGTTCAGTTTATGTTAATCAGACATTCGGACACATCCCAGAGGCATTGACACTCTGCTCAGTAAAATATACATGATCACAGATGAAGCGAAGGCCAGTCACACTGTTGAAGTCATCAACATTGTCCTGAGCAAGAAAGGGAGGATCCCTTCAGGCATAGCGATAAAAGCACCAATCACAGGCTCTCTAAAGGAAGAGATCTTCATGAAGTTTAGATTTAAAAAAAAAAAAACAACACAACTCTATTGGCCCATAACTTAATTATTGCATGAGTTTTAAAAATCACACAGAATATGAAGTGCAGGGGTCAGACTGAGCCAACACACTGTCTGGTCTCTACAGAATGTAAGAGGTAATTAGAATAAAAAACAAACCTGACTAGCTCTGTTGCCCAGAGTAAACCCTTTTGAATGGCAATGCCAGAATCTGCCAACAGACAGAGAAATGAAGACCTGTGGGTAGAGCACTGCTGTTTAACTCAGTAAGGTGTTGACTGTGGAACCTAATGGTGAACATTTGCAATGTCACCAGTGTTAAAACAAGTATCAGGACGTAGCCAGTTAGTCCGTATCCACAAAAACAACGAGGAGTTTAGTGGCACCTTAAAAAGACTAACAGATTTATTTGGGCATATCCACGAAAGCTCATGCCCAAATACATCTGTTAGTCTGTAAGATGCCACCAGATCCTCATAGTTTTAGTGTTAAAACAAACAGCAGTGAAATAGCTAGTAGAAACATCCAGCTATTCTGGCTGGTTTAGAATTGGGTGCAGTATGCCCTCACTTGGCTTCGGCCCCTTCCCCTCACGTCTGACTCGTCTTGACAGAGAGGGCAGCAGAGCACATAGAAAGGGGAGTGAGAAAAGCAATGAATTTCTACTAATCTTCCAGCACATCTTGATTAAAAAGCAATCTACATGAAGCCTAAATTGGGGAAACAACAATTTAAACATGAGAAGCTGTAGAGATTCCTCTCTCTTTGTTGCAGGGATACAGTCCACTCTGTTATACATTTAGGGCTGGTTATGGGGCACTCTAAGCACTGATGGGCACATCTAAGAATAAACAACAAACCTCAGATATCCCTTCTTCACTAGTGTCGTCATCCTCATTCCCCATCATGTGCCTCTCTCTCCTGTTCTTTAAAGAGTGATAGACATAAACCATCTCTTTGCGAAGCTCCTCCTAAAAGACAGCAGGGGGAAAACCATTATCACACAAGACAGGGTAAGTTAATTGCTTTGATCACATTGAATTACCTCCTTACTTAAGCAGCTCATTTTAAGACTAACCCAGGAACTCTTTACTACCCACCCTAGTCCAGGTGCCACCTGCTTTAGTGGAGACAAGGCTGCAGAATGCTAGTCTTGAAGTGACTTTCAGAGACTTCTATTTTTCAGCCTATAATGCTGACCAGATGTGTATGGGGGCAGGCACCTAGTCTCCCCTGGACCATGTGAGGCAGAAAGGACCATGGGTAGATACAGCCTTCATAACTAAAGCCATCAATAGGTTAAGACTATAGAATGGAACTTAAGTTATGGTATTTACAACGTGGATTTGTGTACCCTTCAGGGTACACATCCTGCAGGGCCTTCATAAAGGACTAGATGGCTTGTTAGGATACGTATCTTGTCTACGTCACAGGCCCAAAGTGGGCCTAAGCCAGCAGTGATCTGAATTTGTTACTATCTCACAAATTCCAGGGGACAATTGTCTGCCAATTGCAAGTAGTAGTTTCTGTGACAGAGGATCAGCTGCCCTCTGACTCCTAAGGGTAAACCCTCCAATCCAAGCACGGCTTGCCAAGGCAAGGAAACTCATACTACCTGTTGTGCCTGTGCTGTAGACAGAAGACTAGTTTCTATGACTGTCAGTCTAGATCCTTTAACTCCCTTCCCCTCCAAAAAAACCTCTGCCAGCAGGCCTTGGTTCACATTGTGTCAAGAGTACTCATCAGAGATCACGATGTTACCATCTCCTCCATGGAACAACTCAATACCCACAGCCAGCATGGCAGGTCCAAGGGTAACAGAGACACAGACGGTTACTTAACAATCATATGCAGGCCATGGCTGCCGCACTGAAGTCAACAGAGCTGCACCCTCTTGCACAAGATCTTAAACAAATAATATGACCTAGCTGTTACATAGTGCTTTTCATAAGTAGATCTCAAAGCTCTTTACAAAGGTGGTAAGGATCACTCTCTCCATTTTAGATAGGGGGAAACTGAAGCACAAAGAGGTGAAGTGACTTTAAGTCCTATTTAATGTCCTCTCTTGAAAAGAATGTGTTTCAAAAGCAAATCCCCCTTGCCAGAGAGCAGCAAGAGCTATCTGAGTATATGGTACCAAGCTTTTTCTGGATCTAAGGCCATTAGCCAATTCTTGGTGAAAGCTCTGTGTATGATACACAAAATCCCAGAGTAATTCTACTTTGTAGAACTTCAAAATGAAAACAATACATTGTAGAATAAAATTGTATTACATCACTGAAATCTCATGACAAATCCTAATCAGATGCTGAGCAACTAAACAAACACTCCTACAAATAGTCCAGGACAGCACAACAAAGCAGCAACCATCTATGGAGGCAGTTTCATTGTACTTACAGAATTGTCTTGATCAGGTTCCACTGTAATTATGGCATGATCTTTAAACCGCAATCTGATTTTGCTGTCTAATTTTGGTAATTTTCCACCTAAGAGAAAAACATACTGTCCTTCAGAAAGGACGGAAACCAAACCAATCTTTGCTGAGAATTTTGTTAAGCTTTGGTAAGCTACAGGAAGAAAAAAGTCTAGGCATGAATAGCTCTACTTTTGAGTTCTGCTTATTCTCAGATACAGGGAGGAAAGAACATTCTTTCAGATTCTGAGGCATTTACACTCAGATTCATCAGATGCAAATAGCTACAAGAGAAAGTTGGCATATTAGCAACAACCTCCACCAGTTAAAACAATATGCACTCAGAATAAATACGTAATTCTAACAATCAAACATAACATTAAACATTTGCTTCACTCATTTTAAAGAGAAAAGTATTCAGTTCAAAATTCACTCATATGTAAACAATCTACTATTATCACTTTGCCCCAATCAGCACCTTTAACGCATGGATCTCAAAGCAGTTCAACAGACATTAGTTAAGCCGCACAGCATCCCTCCTTACAGGAAGGTTAGGTATTTGCCTCATTTTACAGAAGGCTATACTGAAACTGGAGCACAGATAAAATGACCTGCCAGGATTCACACACACAGTCAGTAGCAGAGCAAGAGGTAGGAAGGACTGGTAGAATCTCTGTGATCTAATCACTTGACAGCACTTGCTGCAAAGCTTCAGAAATTTCCTCCAGTGCCAAGTCAGGTGCCATGGTTAGGCAGCTGATGTGCTGTCATCAGAGCTCATTACACTAATTATAACCATCTCATTGCTACCTTGTGCTCCCATCTGTCTTCTGTATCCACCGGTTGTCTCTTGCCTTACATACAAGGACTGCATTAGGTGTGCACACAAAGTGTTTACCAGAATGGGGAGTTGCTCCCATACGGAGGCCTCTAATGCTACCACAATACAGACAGTAATCATAATCCCCCACCAAGGGAATCAAGAGTAAACTTAAATGCCACCTGGAGCCAAGGGATCAGAGCTGTTCCCCAAGAAAGGTGGTAATCGGTTCATGATGAAATCCTTCTTCATGTCAGAGGATCTCAGTTCTTTGGTGTTTTCCAGCCGGTCTGCAAGACTTCTCAGAAAGCTGCTTAATCTCCTTGTTGAGTCAGCTATATCCACCTGCTGAACACACACAGCCTCTCACACATGTGCCCAAGTTAATCATCAGAGACAATCCTAATTCACTAGAGAAGGGATGGGTCAAAATCCTCAAAGCATTACAGATGCTGGGAACCATGCTACTGTGTGGAGTCTCTGAAGTTGCATGAGGAGAGTGCTCACATTTGGGGCTATCAGTATCCCTTTGAACTGTTTTTTCTCCATGAAAAAATGGAAAAAAAAAAAATCAATGGCAGAGCATTCTCCAGTCAACCCACCAGTACTCCAGCTCCCCAAGAAGAGTAAGGGAAGTCAACTAGATAGCATCTCCCGTTGATGCAGCATAGTTAGGACACCAGGATAAATCAAGTTATTCACATAGATGGAGTAGCATAACAGGTCAACTTACCCCGGTAGTGAAAACAAGTCTTAGCATCACTAAAGAATTCCACCAGAAGGCAGTGGCACCTGAGAGGGACCCCAAAACAACACCACAACTGAGAGGAAAGCGTCAGAGCTTGGGAGCATGTTGGATATGTAGAGAGGGCAGTTCAACAATCTGGACATGGCTTGTGGGAGGCCTATTCCTTGGGGCTGAAAATGGAGGTGAACTGCAAACCTCAAAGGAGGTGGTTTTGGTACTATGTGATGGGGCCAACATGTCAATAGGGCTATCAGGGAATCATAGAATATCAGGGTTAGAAGGGACCTCAGGAGGGCATCTAGTCCAACCCCCTGCTCAAAGCAGGACCAAGCCCCAGATAGATTTTTGTCCCAAATCTGTAAATGATCCCCTCAAGGATTGAACTCACAATTCCTGGTTTAGCAGGTCAATGCTCAAACCACTGAGCTATCCCCACCCTCCAAGAGAGCTGCATTCTCCTGAACCTTTCTTTAACATACAGAAATTCATGCTACATTTCCCTTCACAGTCTCATCTCTTTACCATCAGTAGTTGCCTTGGTATACTTGTCCGCAGATCCACATTTTCCTTTGCTGTATCAAACACAAGCCCAGGAATTGCATCTAACAAGAAATCTCCCCAAGAACTGCAGGGTAGAGGGAAACAAAAACAACTGAAATGGTGACACTGAAATAAGGCTCAAAGAGCCTATCTAAGCTGCTTCTCATCTACACAGAGTGGAAGCTATGTATAGCTAACTTGGATAAAGCAAGATTCTCTTTATTAGCATTGGTCACAGCTTGTTAATGTTGAGTTTAGATTTGCACTTAAAGCTAAGGATTCTTATTTATGTCTGAAAAATACAGGGTATCCTTCCCAACTTCACCACACTTCCTCTTTCGGTATGGAGACTTTATGAATAAATCCACAAATCCATTACTGTATGAGTTAAAATTAAATTGAAAACTTTAAGGAATTGAGCACAATGTCAGACCTTTGACTCCAGTGGTCATAACAAAATAATGCAGACTAGCTTTCCAAAAAAATCGCTGAACCATTATGCAGTGGCTACATTTGAAAATTTTGTTTTAGGATTAATGGTAATTTTTTGCCGTTATTTCCCAAGGTGAAAGTTTTTGCTTCAGAGGCTGATGAATAATCATCTTCAGAAAATTCCACAGTTCGTTCACAATGGCTGCCATCTCCCACTGCACTCTATGAGAGCCAAACTCTCCTCTCCCCCTCACCCCCCACCTTCTCCCCCTGCTGGGCCAGGAGCAGAGCCAAGGCTGGGAGTGGAGGTCAGGAGCAGGGGCCGGCAGTGAGGCATGGCTGGAAGTAGGGACGTGGCCAGGGGCTGAAGCGGAGCTGGGGCTGGGTGGCCCCACCACCACCACCACCACCACCCAGATGGTCCTCTGTGCCCACCTTGGGGGGCACACCCACAGTTTTGAGACCACTGCTCTAGGCACTGTAATACAAGTGATACATGAATAATACCACCACCACCTCTGATTCAGAAAAGTTTACCATCTTTTTCTCCCTTTTGTACATATTCAGCAGAAACTTCTTGGACTTCAGCAGCTAAAATCTCCTCAGATTCCATCTTCATAGAGCACACTCCCTCCCCTCACAGCTCCTAAAGTGACCTGGCTACACATGCATCATCCCCATAGAGCAACTAAGCATGCTTCAGCCCAAGTCTGAAGGGGCAAAGGCAGATTCTTCCTGTAATTGCTGCTCTGCAATACAGCCTGCCACCAAAACTGAGAGCAAGGAGACACTCTCCTGTGCTTTCAGTGGTTCCCCACCTCCAGGCAGTGGGAAGGAAGCAGCAGTGTGATTCAAATGCAGAGGGGACAAGAGGTGGGCCTGGGAATTGAGAAGAAGAGGAAGAAAAACTGACTGGGAGTTTAGTTTGTGGGGGTGGAAGGGCAGAGACTGGCACTGGCTGAGCACAGACTGAGGCACAGGCACAGGTTAAGGTTGCACAAGAATCTCAATTCTGGCATTTCCTTTTGAGTGCTTAACTTTGCAACCTTAGGTTTTCTTATAATAGTTGTTTGTGTGTAATATATGTTTAGAGTGCACCACCACTACAGCTGGTGGTGTATTTAGAATTCTGCATATCCACTTCTTGGGCATACATATTATTTGATGAATGCAGACACCCAGCCATATTAAACTGCCTACATAATCAAACCCTCATCCTGCTGTTCCTCTGTGAAGTCATTGGAACACAAGCTAAGACTGCAAGTAAACATCACATTCATTCCATTGCCCTCAGTCACTCAGCCAAGGAAAACAACGCTTACAAGAAACACTGATCATGACACCAAGGAAGAGCACAAAAGACGACTATGATAATTGTTGCATTGTAAGAGCACTTGGAAATTTTCCCCAAAACAAACAGCACGTACCACATGTTCCTGATATTTATAGTCAGTCTCATCACTGCGCTTTACCCCCCGAGGCATGAGAAATACAAAGTAGCAGCTTTTCCTAAGATTGCTGCCCGAGATTCTTAAGAGAATGTGAAGGAAGCTTCCATCTTGTTACCATTAGCCTGAGGAGCATGGATAAGTACTAAGTCATACTTCTCCTGTTAAAGGAACAGCACGCTTCTAGCCTCTTGCGCATTCTCAGAACACTCTAGGGAACATGCTCCTTGATGGTACTGCTTCTCAATTAACTCAGTGAACTGGCATTGCCTTACACCATAGCTAATGGGTTATGTATGTTCACTCAACACCAGCCTCTCAGGCCTTCAGCAATTATGTGATGCGGACCTGATGCAATCTAGTGTAAATCCTCCTCTTTCAATACTATTTGATAGATATAATAATAGCTGTAAGGACTGATTTGAGCAATTCCTCTTCTGATAATAAAAACTGATCACTGCAAGTGGATCCATAAAGCAGTGAACTTACTCAGCAAAATCTGCACCCTGACAAGACAGCAAGAGTTCTGCTAGGCCAAAAGCAGGTCAGGAAGTATGGTTCTAATGTTGCCTCTCCATAATACAAGCAGCGAACGCACTGTAAAGTAACTTTTGATACCAAAACTGAATCCCACCGTAAAGCAGTAAAGATTCAGCTACTGTATGGGAGAGACACATCCTTTGCTCAAAGCCATTTCATCTCAACCTTTAGAACAGGGGTAGGCAACCTATGGCACGTGTGCCAAAGGCAGCACACAAGCTAATTTTCAGTGGCACTCACACTGCCTGGGTCCTGGCCCCCAGTCTGGGAGGCTCTGCATTTTAAATGAAGCTTCTTAAACATTTTGAAACTTTATTTACTTTACATACATCAATAGTTCAGTTATATATTATAGACTTATAGAAAGAGACCTTCTAAAAATGTTAAAATGTATAACTGGCACGCGAAACCTTAAATCAGAGTGAATAAATGAAGACTCGACATACCACTTCTGAAAGGTTGCCGACCCCTGCTTTAGAACATGAACTAGGTGGAGAAAATCTGAAAGCTGGTCATTTTACAGAGTCACCTGTGACTCAAGTAAGAAGTGTTACTCCAGGGCCCAGCAGATTTTCCAGCAGCTATGAAACCTGGTATATTAGGAATGTGTTGCTTTGGAATATGGGCAGGATGAGACACCGCTACTGCTAGAAATCCTTCCCACATCTGATTCCTCACCCATACCATTGAATCAGAAGCCAGCATTGGAGAAACAGGTTAGGTGGGAGCAGCAATCCCCCAGTGGGAAGAAGCACCAGCAGGGGGAAGGTGTAGGAAACAATGTTGAGGTGGAAGTTGATCTCTGGGGAAAGGCTGAAAGATGTAGATGAAAAGCATGAGGATATTTTGATAAAGGGACAGTTTGGGTGCCTGGTGACGGCAGCATAGGAGAAAAAAAAAACTAACAACTCAGCCTTGATGTGCTTAATAGTCTCTGTGTTAACAGATGTGCAATAACCTCTCCAGTTGGTGAGAGAATGTATGAAATGCAACACTGAATTTGTACTTGTCACCTTATCGTCCACCTAAAGTCCCCAGCTGGTAAGTAATAAGTAAGTAATTAAAAATGATTCTGTTAAAAGCAGCCTACTTGCTATGTTTTTAACTAATGATTTGCTTTCACAAACCTTTATTACTCCTACATAAATACTGGCTTAGATTTAATTACAGTGTTCTACTTCTATGGTATCATTCATCAGAAGATTTCATAGCACCTTACAAACAAACAAACTTCACAAAAGCCCTGCAAGGGAGGCAGGTAAAATATTATCCCCATATTACTGATGGGGAAACTGAGGCACAAAAGCTAGGGTATTTGCCCATGGTCACATGGCAAGTTCAGTGGCTGAACAAGGAACAGAACCCAAGAGCCCCAACTACAAGGCCTTTGCTCTAGCCAACAGATAGCACCACTTCTCTGAAACACACACATTTTAGGTCACCATTAGCATTTATCCAAACTGTGTCCAAGGAAGCCACGCTATGAAAATGATAAAGAATAATTACTTGTTTTGGTAGGTGCTGATGGTCACGTGAGTAGAATATGATCCCCCTAGAGGAGTGTCAGCTTGGTGAATAGTTCCTCTTGGAAAGTATAACAAATCTCCTGGCTAAAAGAAAATAGAAGGAAAAAACAATTAAGTATTTAGTATCAGAGGGTAGCCGTGTTAGTCTGGATCTGTAAAAGCAGCAAGGAATCCTGTGGCACCTTATAGACTAACAGACGTTTTGGAGCATGAGATTTCGTGGGTGAATACCCACTTCCTCAGATGCATCTGAGGAAGTGGGTATTCACCCACAAAAGCTCATGCTCCAAAACGTCTGTTAGTCTATAAGGTGCCACAGGATTCCTTGCTGCAATTAAGTATTTGAGTCTCTTGGTAACTACTTTTCTGCAATGATAGCAAAATAAAGAAATTACTCCCTAGATAGCAATGCTGACAGTTGAATATAAAATCATGCAATACAATAGACTCTCCTTTACATGCCACATAGCTAAGCTACAAAAGGGGACCTCTTAAGGCTGGAGAGCCTAAGAGCTGAACTAAATTCTTCCTTATTATTTGTGAAGTCTAAGCAAATTAAAATTTACTAATATGCACACTAAACTAGGTACACACAAAATTAAGAAGTGACTGAGACCGGCCCATTGACAAAGTGAGACAGTGAAAGAGCAACAAACAAGTGAAATGCTATCTGGATCCAACCTAACACCCTCGAAAGGGGGGAAAAAAGCTAGGAACACTAATAAAAAACTCATTTATGCTAGGTACTAATGTATTTTTAAACACAGTTTAAGCAGTTCTAGTAACAGGTCTTAAACAAAATGACCACTTGTCTTTCCTCCCCCTGCTCTCCCATCCTCCTGGCTTAACAACCTTTGCAAGAAAGGGCTCTTTAAAAGTGATGCAATTTAGTGGAATGGCAATAACAGAAAATGAAGACGAGGGAGCAGAGAACAGACAAAGGAACACTACCAGGACAAAAAAAATTGCACCACTAAAAGAAACTCATCACAGAAAAATATTTCAGGCCCAGCACAGCTCTGCAAGAATATGCCACCACCAAATTACACGCTTCAGTTCCCAAGATCAAATGTTACATAAGCACTGCCAAGAATTTGGTTAACTTTAAAATCAATTTCAGGAATAATTAGATATGTGACTGCTACTGCAAGTTAAGCTAAATTTACAGCTGAATACCTGGACAACACATTCCAAGAGAGAGTCATAAAATAACGATGGTAAAACACAAAATACATTTTAATCTTAAATTTCATTTAATTGCCAGGTTCAAACCACTCTTTAAGCAGATTAGTGGGCTTAAAAAAGATTTTAAGTGAATACTCTTCAAATGGCTTCTTCAAGTAGGTGAATTAAAGGTATCCTCCAATTACAGAATTTCACAGGATTTAGGAAGATCACTTATGTTTCTCCATTTATAAAGAGCGGTGGTTTGTCACAGGTAAACCACATGTGATTCACTTACCTTTTAAAAAGCTTCTCTCTGCCATTAATAAATTGTCTTGATTATCTATCACAACTAGAAAGGATCGACTTGTGGAGTTAACAACTTATGTTCCAGCTCCCCTAGAGAGGAACACCTCCTACAAGGAGTGCATCTAAAGCCTGGGCTACACTAGCCAGGGGGGTTCGAACTAAGATACGCAATTTCGCAAAGTCGAAGTATCTTAGTTTGACTTACCTAACCGTCCTCACAGCAGCGAGTGGACTGCCGCGGCTCCCCCGTAGACTCTGCCTACTCCGCCTGCCGAGGTGGAGTATGGGAGTCGATTAGCAGATCGATTTATCGTATCCAGATGAGACACGATAAATCGATCCCTGATACATCAAACACTACCCGCCAATCCGGCAGGTAGTATAGACGTACCCTAACTCTCCAGAAGGGGTTAGCCCTGTTGGCAGCTCCCCGCAGGAGAGTTACAACAGACGAGATTGTAACTGAATGCTAACATTGGTTTATTACTTCTTTAAAGAATGATTCATTATTAATAACTTTGAACTATCTTGCTTTTCTAAATCATGGGTTTCCTGAGGCACGGCAAGAAACCTTATGTGACAAATTGCAGGGGTCATATCCATGACCTTACATTACAAGGAACAATGGCTAATCATTTGTCCTACCTGATCTACCTTTATCTAGACTATCATTTTGATGATTAGGGAATAAAGTTATTAGATGCTCAACAATACACAAAAGAGGAACAGATCTGTTGGGTAGAAAGAAGTCAGTTTACAGAGTCACTCATCAGAGCTGACCTACACTTTAAGGGCCAAATTCTGCTTGCCTTATTCACTTGATAGACCCACTGACTTCAACAGACTACTTATATGAGTAAGGCAAAGCAGGATTTCGGCCCAAGTCTTTAAGGGAAAACTGGTTCATACATAAGTGCATTATCAACATTAAGTTGCTATAAATTAAGGACTGTGGGTTCTCAACGTAGGGGGTCACTCCTCGGGACTCTTTTCACTTTGTCCACATCTTTCTTAAAGTGGCCAGTTTGAGGCACCACACAAATACTCCAGTTGCAGTCTCACCAGTGCCAACTAGAGCAGAACAATTATCTCCCATGTCTTACATATGACACCCCTTTTGTAACTGCATCACACTGACGACTCTCATTCAATTTGTGATCCACTGTAGCCCACACGTTCTTTTCTTCAATACTACCACCTTGCAGGCCATTCTCCATTTTGTAGTTGTACATTTGATTTTTCCTTCTTAAGTGTAGTACTTTGTACTTGTCTTTACTGAATTTCATCTTGTGGATTTCAGACCAATTCTCCAGTTTGCCTATAAGATACCTGACTGCCCTATATGCCAGACTCTTTCAAGTGCTCTGAATGTCATTTTTATACATACGGTGAAACCCCGCTATAATGTGACATTTGGGGTCCAAAAACTTCCATCATGCTAAATGCGGCGTCGCGGTATACCAGGGTTTCAAGCCAGTTTGTCAGTGGTCCCCAACACGGTGCATTGATGTGTGCTGCCTAGTGCCCAGCAGGGGAGAGGAGCCGTGGCCTCCCGCCTGCCGGGGACAGAGAACTCCGAGGCTGCGAGCACCTGCCGGGGACAGAGAACTTCGGAGCTGAGGGCGCCGGTGCTCTCTGTCCCCGGCAAGTGCGGGGCCGCGGATCCTCTTGAAGCCAGAGAGAAGCTACGGCCCGCGCCTGCTGGGAACAGAGAGCACCAGGGCCAGCAGCCTCGGAGTTCTCTGTCTCCCACAGGTGCGGGGCTGCAGCTTCTTTCCCCTGCAATGGTGTTGGGGACCACTGGTACTGTACAGTACTGTGAAAACATTATTTAAGTTGTATCTGCCTTAAAGGGGATCCAACCTATGATCGCTTTATATGCGATTTCGTGTTATAGCGGGCCGCGTTATTGCGAGGTTTGACTGTACATTCGGGGCATTCTTCTTAAACAATGTATCAGCAAATAAAGTTATTACACTATATATTTCACAGCTAAAGCCAAGAAAGCCATGTGCAGCGAATACCAGTACCTTTAATATGAATTCATGTGTTGGATTCCCAATATAATCCTCTGATTCAACATTATACTCTCGAGCTAAATGCACAGTAGGTTTGTAGAGACGCCAGTGTTTCTCTCCTTCCAGCTGAAGGATAAACACCTGCAAAGGGCCACAAGACAATATGTATCAAAAAGCCATGCTGCGCCTCAAACCACCAGCTGCTCAAATTTTGAACTCTGAAAATACCCAGGGGACCAAGTGAGGGAGATAGATAGCAAAGACAAAAAAAAAGTCAAAGCGATGGTCTTACTGGTGACAGAGCTCTGTAAAAGTTCAAAAATAGTTCTCTGCCAGTCACATAAGAACACAGAGCATGTGAAATACCCAGTTGCGTAACAGTTCCAAATGGGACATTGAATTCTATCAGAAGGCTTTGCAGACAGATAACAGGTATATTCTGCACGTGCTAGGTAGCTGAAGAGTATGTTTCTGTGTAGCTAAAATTCCTTTAACAAACAAAACTGCTAGATGCATTTATCTGAAGTGAAATTAAAAATAAAATAAAAACAACCTCTAATTCATGATGAGACATTTATGCCTTTTATTTGTAATATTTCTAAAACCAGCTAGAAAATATTTGCTTTATTTTTGAAACATGATGGCAAAAAGAAGACAGAGTTGGGAGCATAAGTCCCAAACTTCAGGTTTTGGTCTTTTAATAAAATGTAATAAATGTTTCTGTTATTTTTAAAAATAAAATAAAGACACGTCTAGATTTAAGTCTTTCCCTGGCAGCATTTACAAGCTAGTCATTGCAGTGCTGTGCTACTACACAAGTACCAGAGTGTAACCAGTCTATTTCAATTGTACAAGCTGAAGAAATTGCAAAGAAAAGAAGATTTCCATGTTTTTACAGTTTTAGTAATTGGAGGGTCTGACCCCAAGAAGTGCTAGGCACCTACAACTCCCCCTGAAGTCAGCAGGATCTCTCAGCATCAGGCCCTCGATGTGTGACTGGTAACAAAGGTAGGCTTGGAAGTTTTTAAATTGATTTTTTTGACCCGACCTTGTCACTTTTTAAGATCACCACCGCCACCGCTGTAACACTTCTACACTGAAAGATAAAGCCTGCTGGGAAGCTTGTCGGCAGCAAATGAAAAATCCCACACAACAGTTCTGGAAAGCGAATGTAACAGGCTATTACCATCAATTACTCACTAGCTTGTCTTTAAAATGAAAAAATCCTTGTAGGTTACTTTGACCAAATCTATACCTAGAGAGAGCATAAACCTGTTCCCACTAAATGGATCCATTTAATGACTTCCATAAAGTGAACACACTTCCTCCCTTGAAAAAGCTGCTTGTAAATTTACAGATTACAGATTGCAAGCTTGTTCTCTCACCTCAACATCATCGTAGTGGGGGGGCAGACCCTGGGACCCTGGAGGAGTAATGTAAACATTGGAGCCAACCAAAGAGCCAAAGTAGCATTCCAGCTTCTCCTGGATCCTCCACAACTCATCCTTTAAAGAAAGCAAGTGAAATTATCACAAATAAACATCACTGCTAAAAGCAAGTGTGGCATTTGTTATTTTAAGTTAATGTTTGATGTATTGCTCTGACTATGGTATCAGTCCACACAGACTTCAGACACAGAGGAACTTAAGTGATAGGAGCTACCCTTATACAAGGAGGCAAAGAAATACTATCAATGTATGTGCATTCAACTAACGCTCTAGACTGCAGTATCCACTCCATCTTCAAATGCCAAATATGACACTGTCCCCCAAGACTACAGTGAAATCAAAAATAGCCTAAGTGAGATATTACATTTGGGGTACAATTTTAACAGGTACCTCCCAAGAGGCCAATACAAAATTAAACTGTACATTGGCATAATTGTGCCTAATACCCAGCCCAGCGTATCGACATTTCATCCCTTTGTAAACTGCATGTAGAACTATCCTCTCTTTCCCAGGGTTACTAACTAAGTCAGTGCACAATGAACACTAAATAGTAAGAAAGACAAGCAAAAAAAAAGAGAGCAGAGTGAGCAGTTGCTAAAATGGACAGCATGCTACTAACTATGCTGTAATTCAATACTAGTGTGTTTTGTTTATCAGAAGGTGGAGTGTTTTGGAAATATTTCACACCTTGCCTTGCCTCAAAAGAACCAGTATTAAAACCTGCACTTGCACTCAGAAACTATAACAAGAAAGGGTGGGTGGTGAACTTTAAGAAAATAAAGATGGGTAATAATTAAGTGTGTGTGTTTATCTTTCCCTAAATTATAATGATGGTAACAAAACAAGCTTTTAAGGAGGAGTTCTAATCTTTTTACACCCTAGATCAGCTTTTAGATGTGCCTCTTGCTGCAGCATGGAAGGATGATGCATAGAGCAAAATATAAAACAGTGTTTTAATTCAGATAGTTCATTGATAAAGTAATGGTGTCAGCCTGCTGGCCAGCAGCTCAAAATACATTGTGATATTCTACGGTACACTGTGCATCCAGCCTGACTGAGGCAAATAAGACAGCAACTAAGTAATATGCAGCATTTATAGTTTACAAAAACACATAATAAGCAGGACATGAGCCACAATCTACGGGCAACAGTAGATCTAACCTTAAATCTCTGAGGCTGGTGAAACTGTATCGTTGCTTTTTTCTGATCAAAGTCTCTCTTCAGCTGCATATAGTTCACTTTGCCATCTTTATTTAAAATCTTCTTTTTTCCATTCACGCATCTGCAGATATTAACATCTCTTCCATAGTATAAACCCTGGCTGGACAGCTCCTTCAAATCCATTAACTGGAAGAGAGACTGGTAGTAAGCAGCCACTGAAGGGTCATCTCTCTGAATAAGCAGTGGCTTTTGTTCCCAATACTCCTTGAAGAACTTCTCTTCTTCGATGGGAAAGATCAAACTTTCAAAGACACTGTCTGGGCTGTCATAGTTCATAGGTGAAGAAGGGCAAGATGCTTCCACCTTTGCTCGTTTACATGGTACATGTACTTCCCTTCCTGTTTCAGTTTGTTTCCGTCCTTTCTTGGACATGTTCCTGTTTAAGTTAACAAAGAAAGTAAGGCAACTAGAAACAATACAGTAAATCAGCTACAGGGGTCACATACTCGGATCAGCCCCTCTCGCTTTAATACATGAGAATCTGGGGCAGGGGAACTGCATGAAGAGCTCCTTTCAGATTCTCCCCCTCTCCTCCAAATCATTCCATAAGGACCAGGGAGAACATTTACATGCATCTCAGTTCCTTAGCCATTCCGAGACCTCTGCAGGTAGCTGTTGCTCACTTAGGCCCCAATCCTGCAACTGGCTTTACATTTTGGGGGGGAACTGGAGGGTTGATTTATGATTGTTGGCTGTCTGAGGCTGGTGATACTAGCACCTCATTTATTTCTGATTACTGCCTTAAAGCTCAGAGTTTTGCCCTTACAAAGAATGGTCACCACTTTTAATTTCTGTCAGCAGCACTGAAGTCACAGACTGACCTTGGCAACATGGCCAACACCTCCCATGGCTTCCAGTGGAGGTGAGGGAAATTAAGCCAGCCTGACCTCAGGGAGGATGGTGGCCTCTTAGCCACCATTGGAGGGCCAGAACATGGAGGTGCTGGAATGACACTGTAGGGGCAGTAGGGAAGATGAATGTGTTAGAAAACATGACAGGAAACTATGAAGAATCAAGGGTTCAGGAAAAGGCAGGGAGGATAAAGCACACGCTGAGAAGGGTGCAGTACAATGTGATGGATAGGGGACTGTCAAGGAAAAGGGAAGGAAATGAGAAGGACAAGTGAGTGTAGGGAATAGATGACTGCGAGGAAACATGGAAGAAGATATGAACTGGGTAACTGGCTGTCCTATTTAGTCAGGGTGGGGGCAGAACAGGAGCACCCCAGGAGATAGAGTGTAAGCAGAGTAGCAAACTGGGAGGCATTTGTGTTTAAGGTTTCACTTTGAACTTGAGATCATCACATAAGAATTTAGGATGAGCAGCTTCCCCCAAAGGTAAAATATTATGACTCAAAGACAACTAACACGCAATTATATTTTTTAAATCTTATGATTTGTGAGTACTAGGCATTGGCAATACTCAGTTTATACAAAAGAGAAAAAAATTACATTGGAAAGAATCAAATCGGCATTAACCTTAACAAAGCATTAAAACTATCAAAACATGGAAGGCCTTTCTGTTGCCACTACAGAATTATACACTGTAACCATATATATTGTAAGGCTGCACTTCGATCTTGTGCAAAACAGTCAAGCTTTGTGTTTATACCAGGGTGGATTTGATTTAAATCACTAGTCAGGAAGACTCAATTTAATCATGGATTTCTACATAAAAGTGCATTCTACATATTCTTCACAACTCACAGATAGATGCAGGTTTCATTTTTAGAAGGTACACACTATACATTTTTAAACAGTGATTTATTTTGAAAACTTTTCAGATTTATTTTCTGATATAGCTGTAAAACTAATGATTGTTTGGGTATTTTATTTCCAAAAGTCATTGAGGCAGATATTTATGAAGTCATTGGGAGGTGAACTATCTCCAATTCAACAGGTTAATCGTTAATATTTGGAGGATTTTCTTGCTATACTATATTCGGAGCACATCACCAGACAGACATTTAAATTGTTTTATTTAACTAAAACAATGTTAAGTATTCTGGATTTTTTTTCAACAAACATATAATATTTTAACAAAACAAGCATATGTCCCTTGCTTCTCACATTTATCTCCAGACTTCTTCTCCTCGTCCAGATCTATTCCAACCCCAACAATCTTCTATTCATTTAACTTTCTGAAACTTTGCACTTCTAGAGAGAGGTAAGGGATTGACGCTGTGTACACAAATTTGCAGAGAGACAATAGAGTTGAGGTCTGTTATTTCTCACCTCTATATATTATTTATTTATTTAAAAACATTTTTGCTGTTAACAAGCATGTTACTTCTGGAGACACAATTTCAGAGAGTTTGAGAACTGCAAAACTAAGCATCTCTGATGGTATCTTATAGACTGAGCACTGAGTCCCATTGAGTAGATAAAAAGATTAACCTAAATAATCTATACAGAAGCCTGTGGAACCCCATAAAATTGGGTCCCTAATCCATGAACTATTGGAACTCATTAACAAAACTTTTCTTAAACATTACATGAATATATTGTCTCATACTATAGAATTAGAATTTATAATCCCTATTCCATGATGAGATATCTTTGAGATATAATGTATCTTTAGATAGGTTTTCTCCTCAAAAAGCATTTTATCCAAAAAATCTGATTTAAAATAAAAAAATCCAATTTTTTTTTTTATTTTTTTTTTTAAATCATTGATTTTTATCCACCCTGGTTTATACTGCCACTAGGAACCTTTCATTACAGACTAGTAATTGTACAGCTGAAACTCATTTATTTTGCTATTCTAGGTAGACAAAAAGCTTGTGTGTCATTATGTAAAAACAAAGTCAATTCATCACATTGCCTCAACAGGTGGAAGTTTGCATCAACACTTTCAAAAGGCTGAAAGGTAGCACATAGTGTACTGGGGAGAAGTAAAAATGCTGAAAATGTTAAAATCTACAACTGATTTTTTCTATACATCAATAACACAAATGTAAACGAGTTTATCTGTACGTTTAAGACCTATACCAATCACATCAACTTCTTGGCACATTTACCTGTTTTTAAATGTAAACTTTAAATGTAAACTAGGTCTGTCGATTAATAGCAGTTCACTCACGCGATTAACTAAAAAAAATTAACTATGATTAAAAAAAGTAATTGATTAATCGCACTGTTTAATAAATTTCAGTTGGTATTCTACTGTTTAATATTTTTGGATGTTTTTCTACATTTTCAAATAATTTCAATTACAACACAAAATACAAAGTGTACAATGCTCACTTTATATTATTTTTATTACTATTTATCATTTTTACAGTGCATATATTTGTATTTTTCAATTCACCCCATACAAGTACTGTAGTGCAATCTCTTTACTGTGAAAGCGTAACTTACAAATGTAGATTTTTTTTTACATAACTGCCCTCAAAAACAAAACAATGTAAAACTTTAGAGCTTACAAGCCTACTCTGGTCTACTTCTTCTTGGCCCAATTGCTAAGACGAAGAAGTTTGTTTACATTTACGGGAGATACTGCTGACTGCTTCTTATTTATAATGTCACCTAAAAGTGAAAACAGGCGTTCGCATGGCACTTTTGTAGCCGGCATTGCAAGGTATTTGTGCGCCAGATATGCTAAACATTCATATGCCCCCTCATCCTTCAGCCACCATTCCAGAGGACATGCTTCCATGCTGATGATGCTCGTTAAAAAAATAATGCATTAATCAAATTTGTGACTGAACTCCTTGGGGGAGAATTGCAGGTCTTCTGTTCTGTTTTACCCACATTCTGCCATGTATTTCATGTTATAGCAGTGTTGGATGATTTCCCAGCACGTTATTCATTTTAAGAACACTTTCACAGCAGATCTGACGAAACGCAAAGAAGGTACCAATGTGAGATTTCTAAGGATAGATAAAGCACTCAACCTAAGGTTTAAGAATCTGAAGTGCCTTCCAAAACCTGAGAGGGATGAGGTGTGGAGCATGCTTTCAGATGTCTTAAAAAAGCAACACTCCGATGCGGAAACTACAGAACCTGAACCACAAAAACAGAAAATCAACCTTCTGCTGGTGGCATCTGACTCAGATAATAAAAATGAACATGCATCGGTCGGCTCTGCTTTGGATCGTTATCAAGCAGAACCCATCATCAGCATGGACGTATATCTTCTGAAATGGTGGTTGAAGCATGAAAGGACATATGAATTTTTAGCACAACTGGCACATACATACCTTGCGATGCCGGCTACAACAGTGCCATGTGAATGCCTTGTTTTTCTGAGTGATTGGCTGAAGTTGGACTCAAGGGACTTGTAGGTTCTAAAGTTTTACATTGTTTATTTTTGAATGCAGGAGGATTAAATCACTGCTTAGGATTAAATCACTGAAGCCAAACAATGATCTGAGGCCAAAATTTTCAAACCGGAGTGCAGAAACTTAGGCTCATAAACAAAGATTTGAGCAATTAAATAGAAGTGACCTGAATATTACTCCTGGTTGTATTCTGTGTCAAAAAATTAAAAATTCTGTGCACAATATTTTAAAATTCTGCATATTTTATTTGTCAAAACAACACTATATAATCATACCAGTTTCAATTATTTTGGTAATTTCTTTCAAAATACCTGTCAGCAAATATGTCTGTAACAATACAGATACACAAAAAATTCCCCCATGTGTAGAGAGTTAAAGAAACCTGTTCAAGAATCCAGTTCCTGTTTCTCGCCTCTCCCCCACAGAGCCCAGCCATGAGGCCTTCCCCAGGCCAGATATTTTCACCCTCTCTACTCCAGAGGCCAGCTCAGAACCCCTCTGGCCCAGAAACTCACAGTCCTTCCCACCAGACCCCAGCCACAACTAACCCCAGCCCAGACACTCATCCCCTTTCCCCAGCCCCCAGCTCTGACACTTATCCCCTTCCAGAGCCCAGCCACGGCCCCCTCTACCCCAGACTCGCACCCTCAACCCCTTAACGGCCAGCTGTCCAGTCCTCTTCATTATTTATCACTCCCCCAACTTGTGTCATCTGCAAAGTTTATCAGTGATGATTTTATATTTTCTGCCAGGTCATTGATAAAGTTAAACTGCATAGGGCCAAGAACCAATACTTGCAGGAACCTATTAGAAACACACCCACTCAGTGACGATTCCCTATTTACAATTGCATTTTAAGACCTATCAGTTAACCAGCTTTTAATTCATCTAATGTATATCACTAATTTCATATTCTAGTTTTTGTAATCAAGATGTCAGATGGAACCCACTCTCAGGATTTGGACCACCCTGGCCTCCTGAAGATACTGGATCAAATCCCGGCAAGGTCACCTCAGGCCTTCAGCTTTGCAAGGTTGATAAACAGCATTTCATGCATGAATGTGAATGTGGAGTTTCAGATTAAATTTAAATAGATGTTCTGAAATGTCCCCACACTGTTGTACTGTGTGTCAATTAGCTGCTGCCTTGTGCCACAGAGGGGCTTGCATTTTAGTAGTACTGTATGTATGAAGAATATTTGTATTCCAGGACCTTTAAGGGATCAAAGTGGTTATCGATATAAGATATTATGCAGCCTACATATAGCTTGGTTGTTTAACAGCACATGAAGCCTCTACCCCACCCCAACTACTTTAACAGGGAGGATTCGTCATCCTTTACTCCCTTCTTCTCTATCTCCTGCACATTAAACTGAACATTTTAATGGTTACTGCCTAGGCTTCGAGAGATACGATTTTTATCAGTAAAGGTAGCTAAAATCAATTTCCCTGCACACACACAAACCAGCAACAAATTTCCATCCATTACAGAAATTTACAGATGGGCAGAATGTACAGAAAAATGCTCCTTGAAAACATATCAGAGTTTAACTGAAGGATATTTACTTAATTTCCAAACAGGAAGCTGACAGGATGTGTGTAAGCAATTATAAAGCTTTAACTTTTTGAATCCCAGTGTCTATGGCAGTGGTTCTCACACTTTAGTACTGGTGACTCCTTTCACACAGCAAGCCTCTGAATGCAACCCCCCCCCCTTATAAATTAAAAACACTTTTTTATACATTTAACACCATTATAAATACTGGACGCAAAGCGGGGTTTGGGGTGGAGGCTGACAGCTCGTGACCCCCTGAAGGGTCCTGACCCCCAGTCTGAGAACCTCTGGTCTGTGGTCATTAAACAATTACTGTCAGACCCCTCCCCCCAATTTCCAACGACTGTGAAAATTTAACTTGATACAAATGTTTTTAAAATGCTGAGGGCTCATCACTTTGCATAACTGTGAAACACTAAACCGGGGGAAATGCTTGAAAACAAACATCGATATTATCCCTCAACATTAACAATGAAAACCGCATCCTGCCAGGCCCAGTTGTGCCCCAGGCGCCCTCCACCCACCACAACGAGGAAGAAGGGGGGGCACAGAGGGGAACAAGGGCTTTGACACCCCCTTGAGCCCGCCCAGATCCCCGCCCAGCGCGGCCTGCCAGGCAATGGGGGCAGGGCCAGGGCCAGCAGGGGGCAGAGGCAGAAGCTTGTCCGAGGGCTGCAGCCTGGGCGGGTTTGCAGGAGCGCGGCAGCGGGGGTGGGGGGCGCTGCACCCCCGGAGCTGCGGGACGGGGCGCTGGGCGGGCAGCCAGAGCGAGAGGCCGAAGTTCCGGCCGGGCCCCGCCGCTGCTGGCCGGGCTGCTCGCCACGTGGCTGCCGAGTCGGGGGAGCCGCCGGGGCACTTACCGGCCCGCTGCAGGGCGCGCTGCGGAGCTTGGGGACTGGCCGTGTGAGGAGCGGGCAGGAGGAGACTGATCCGCGGGGCGCGTCCTCCGCAGCTGGGCCGGGGCCGTCACGGGGCCTCGGCTCCTCCTCCCCTCCCGCTGCTGGAGCACTCTTGAGCCTCAGCCAAGGCCCCCGGGGTGTTATTCCAGCTCTCCCTGACTTGATTTAAAATACCCCACGTGTCTTGCTGCTGTCCCCTTGCAAAGGGGAGGACACGCAAGGAGGAGCTGTGCAGCTTGTTTTACAAGCACTCCCCTATGTGTGTACGTGTGGCGGCTAGGAGAGGTTGAATTGAGATCAAAGTTTGGGTGGCCTGAATTTCCTGTGGAGCCCATTGTGTGAGCCCCACTTCTTCAAAAATCGTGTCCGGTGCCCCACGGTCATGCAATTTTTAAAAACAATCATTGTGATCGCTCTCTTTGCCCGCTAGGCATCAAGGCGCTTTACAGTTCACATGATTAATCGTTTCTGCAGACACGAGGGCTATAAACTTCCTCTCTTTTTTTAAAGCTAAGGTTGTCACGTGATCACGTTCTTCCGGGAATTGGAGTTTTGAGAAAAACACCACACATCACAAACATTCTCAGTAAACTCAGGATCACTGACAACACAGCAAGCACTAAAGCCAACAGTGAGTTATGCAAGTCAGCCCAAGGATAATTGTGGTCTTAAGTCTGCAAATGCAAACACTTGTGTGCTTAACTTCAATGCATGCAAGTATGACACTTGCTCTCCCATGGAACAACTCTTGAGCTTCAAGCAAAACATGTGCATAAATATTTGCAGGAGTGGGACCAAAAACTTTACAGCATGGCTTTATTTATTCTGTATATGTTACAGACAAACTATTCCAGCACTGTTTAAGAGAGTTTTTTAAAATGCTTCAGAACCATGCTTTGTAACCCTCCTTCTGTTAAGACTTAGGCCCCATGCTGAAAGCTGTTTTGTACAGACATGCTTTGCTGAATATAGATGGATTTAAGCACAGGCTTAAAATTAAGAATGTGCTTAAATACTTGCTGAATTGAGGCCTTAGTTACTATGAGTCCATTTGAACAAGGTGTGAGAGAGAGAGAGAAATAAAATTTCTGAATGTCTACAACTAAACAGAAAACAGCTTTTCTATATAGAATAATGTCAGGATTTTACAGACTAATTTCTCATGCCATTCCCTGGCTAGCCTTGAGTCTGGCTTGCACTGGAAAGGGGAGGAAATTTCCCATTCTGAATGTAACAAAACTCCCATCCCCAAGCCCTGCTGGCTCAGGAAATATCAGGCTGTAAAACCAAGGTATTCTAAAATGTATCCCATGGTTCTGGATTTTATCACCTGGATAGCAGCTCCACATATATTTACCACATATAATACTAAGTGGAGGCAACATTCATAGGGCAAATACATTTTATCATGCATCTTCAACCACCTCTGTCCACTAAAGCCTTGCCTAGATTGATAAGAGTTAACATATCATCAAACAAGACCTAATGATATTAGGTAATAAATGACAATAACATCTTTGTCCCTACTATAGACACAGGTTAATGCCTTTTTTGCACAGGTTCACTGATTGTGATCTAGCCTCAGGGGAAAATAACACAATTTTGACCACGGGTTGTTTTCCCAATCAATACAAGGCCTAATGCATCTCACTATGATTTATTTCAACCCCCAAGACGATTCTTACAGCAACCATTTTAGAAAAAAAAAACTCAGTGAAATGGTTCCTCCTCCTTTGCCCAAACCAATCTGGAAACTATATTATAACAATTCACAATAGATAATAAGCCACACTGGAACTAGTTGTTAATTGGTCTAATACATTAAACAAGATAGAAAACTCATTTTTGATTCATTTTGTGGGGTTTCCTATACAGGATCAGTATAAATTGTAAAATTTAGCCACATTCCTCTATATTTCCAAAGCTGAGATTTGAACCATTCTAATAATAATCTACTGTCTTAGATAAACATTCAGAATCATTTAAAATATATTAATCATCCTAGAAATAATTATTTACATTTAGTAACATAGCTAGTAATATAGTTTTATTTACATTAAGTGGAATGCCAGAAAATATTAACTGGATCTTGCTAAACTTCTGTTGCTGTCCATTTATAGCTCATAGTAATGAAATACCTACCACATACAAAATAGTATAATAAGCAAAAAATTAAGTAAAAGACTTCATCATAAGATAGATATATGCAAGAAAAAAATAAAGATGACTAAAAGATGTTAACTAGGTGGTTTGGGGAATTGGTAATGAGGAATAATAGAGCCTTTCACCTTTAAATTAGCTGTTTAAATCCAACTACAAGTAGTTTGAGTCATTTTTCGAATCTATAGATGTACGTATTACAAAAACTTATAACTCTATAAACTACAACTAATTTTGGCCCTTTTGAAAGAATTCTATTGGCAAAGTATTGTATTAGCAAACTCCTGCATGCTGACTAAATAAAATAGTAAACTATAATACATTAAATAATAATAGTAATTGAGGTGAAAGGACAAATTTGTATTTTGTGCCATTTGGTCCTGTTGTGCCAGTTTGTCAACAGGTGATCAATTTAAAAAAAATAAACCCACTTTTGAAAACTACAAATGATCATGGGCTGTTGATTAGTGCAGAGCACATCCAGACTGGTTAGGTAGGGAAAAAGCTTTTCAACGGACAAATCTAAACAGATAAGAAATTTATTTCATGAGGATTAAAGAGTGAAACTTAAATCTCTCTGTTAAGTCTCTTTCCCCCTCATTTGGCTGTGAATTAAAAAAATAATTATCAAAAATTCTTTAATTTGTCTTGCTGTTGGCTTCACATGTTAATATTACCCATAACCTCACCCAGCATTCACGATAATTAGCAAAATTTATTTAAATTTATAAATTCCATGTTATCACTCCAAAGATACCTGGGTACCTGCAATGGTGTTTATTTTGAGCTCTTTGAAAAACAGACCACTTGAGATGAGCTACTGCATACTTCTCCATGCAAATTATATGCATATATAAATGTACCACTGTCTCTTATTATAAGTCTTTAAAGATCATCGTCACTCTCCAGACTTTGGGGTTTGTGATATTGAAGCTTACATCAACAATTAAAGGATGTCTGATTTCTTCATACTGATTGATGTAGCAACAGATGCTAAAATATGGGGCCCAGATCCTAGCCTGATTTGTCACTGTGACTTACGTCATCACATGATGTTATTTCTGCTCCTTGATTGGTTAATTCCCAAACCTACAAACAGTTTTCGGAATTACTGTGTGAATGCTTCTGGAGTGAACACTCAAGCTAGTCTACACATGCGCTGTGCCGCTGTAGCATGTCTGGTGAAGACACTCTGTGCCGACGAGAGAGCTCCCACCTCTATGAGAGGCTTTGCTGCTGACATAGCACTGTCCACACCAGCGCTCAGGTCGGTGTAACTTACATCACTCAAGCTGAGCAACATAAGTGGTGGTGTACAAGCCCCCATACAGTTACATATTTGCACAAGTATTTGTGACATTTTAACTCTAACTGAATGCACTTGTGGGTAAAACCTTGTTTACCAGAATGTTTGCAAATGACCATAAGATTTCCTGCAAATGGTGTGTCAACACTAAAGAAACTGACTGTACTAAGAAATGTCTGTCACTTTCCCAATCTGGAAGATACTTACTTCAAAATGGTTCTGTGATGATTAGTAAATTGATATTGGGAGAGCTCTGTGAAGATGAAACATGGTATACAAGTGCTAATTGTCATTATTTATTAATCATACACATAATGGGGTTGTGAACAATGTCTTTCTGCAGCCCTTTGAAAATTTACTGCATCATGTTCAGAATCATCTCCTATTGCATTGTCAAAAAATTACAAGCTTCACAGCCAATGTATGCAGCTTGTGTAGACTGTCTGTCTGAGCAAATGGCATGTCTTTATTTCGGCACTTTAACTTTGCATTTACATTCTGCTTTTCCTGTTGAAAGCACTTTACCAATGGCTACTTTTGTATTTGCTTTCTGTATCAATGTAAATACCTGTTTCTTCCACCATGCAAACCAACTGCTTTCTAATTTGGAATGGGCAGCTTTCAGAACAAATTAAACTAGCCTAGTGCATCAGAAAACTAAAGAAATTGTGCTATGAAAGGAAAGACAGAGATGACTTTTTTCCTCTCCCTTTGTAAACATCTCCACCTGCTCTCCCATTTGCCAGGCTGTTTTAGGAGTTGTGCATTCAGTATTATGGAACTTTTGCTATCAGCTATTCAGTAAGAATTTAGAATAGGAATTACAACCAAGAAGTTCCAGCATTTATACTGGCAGCTGTGGATTATCCTTCAGCTACTGGGAAAATATTTGTTCCAGTACAACTGAACAACCGTAAGTGATGTTTTTACAGTAGTTCACAGGGTTAAAAATTTGAGAGAGCACAACTGGAACAATTGGATGGGACCTTCTCAGACAGACTGGAGCATATGTGCAGGGTAGAGTGGGTAGTCTGTGGGTGGCGATGGCAGCACAATAAGGATGCTGTATTAACTTTTTTTATATAACAGAAATCTGCTCAGCCTGATGCCTCATGTACCAATACTAAAGCTTTGTTGTAGGATCTGTGTGTCCTTTGGCTTCACTTTCCCAACACTGTAATTCCAACTGCACAGTTCTGCTTTCCATGACAGGATTCCCTGAACCAGTATCAAACAATATTAGCGCTGATAATTTGTTTGGCAGTAAAGTGGTTGCCAAAAAACCCCACTCACTCATGGATCTCAGTCACCCTGTGTGCAGTGATTCACCAACTTTTCCAAATCCGTATCTGGGATCTTGACAAACGCTTTTTGCAGAGTAGCAGACATCATCGTTCTATGAACAAATAGTATCACAGCAGTGAAATCATACATGCCAGAAAGTGATTCAGGTTTTCAATTTTATTTCCATTTCCTTTATTTTAACCCAGCAGTAGCAGGCATTTAACTTTTGACACTTTCTACCAACACATATCTCCACATTGAATTCATTTTATTAATGAGAGACAAAAATTTCCTAGGGAGAGCGCTACTAATTTGGACAAGTCACACAAGTAATTCCACAATTACTTGATTCTTTTTTGCTGTTGCTAAGCTTCTTTTTGCCGTGGCGCCCTAGGTTTGACTCCCATTGCCTGAACCAAAGGGAAATCAATGCAAGATTCTTTCTGGGGATTGACAGAATGTGGCTCTGGGGAATGTGGCTCTGCTTGTGCATAACTTTTTCCTTTAATTTCCTCTGTGTGATAGTTCTCACTCTCAGTGATCTTCAATACCTTGATCTAAGATCAGAATCATGGGACCAGGCAGCCATTCACAGATTCTCGTCACCATAACTTTCAATCTCCAAGACCAAGATGTGAGATAAAAACCCAAACCGATGTGTACAATAAAAAACAGAAGAGTCAGAATCTTGTAACAAGTGGGGATTTTTTTTCCTTTTCCTGTTATAAAGTTTTCTAAAATCCCAGCCTTAAGAGTTCCAATCTGAATGATTTATGGAAGCAGGAAGATAACAGCAGGTTTGTGTGAGGCTGAATTAGATGGGGTCCAAAATGAGTGACATACCTTGTAATGAAGTATAGTTGACAGGTCTGCTCCTTGTACCAGCCCATTCATCCAGCTAAGGGACTGCCCCTAGGCTATTAAAATACTGTCAACATTTCAAGGAATGATGATCTAAGGTCACTCCAAAACATGAGTGGCTGCATGGACGTCAGACAGAGCCTTAAGTTGTGTGAGGTCTTAATGGCCTAACTCCATCCAGCTCACTTCCTGCCTGTGGCTGGTTCCCTATTCACCACTCATCCATCATCCCCTTCCACTAAGTTGTCATCCAAGCACAAAGGCTGCTGAGGTATATAGCAAACTGGCCAGCACAACAGGAATGCAGGAAGCTAAGAGAGAGAGGAGACATTTGTAGAAGAATTCTTATGTTGACTGCATCATACTTACCTGTGTCACAAATGGGGAATGAACAGAGAGGCTGCATAGGGAGGAATAGTTACAGCAAGCTAGACTGGGTAATACATTTAAGTCCCCTTTTACTGGAGCTAACAACTATTTAGCAGTGTGGTGCAAGGTCCCTTGATATGCAAATTCCTATTTAACTCTGGAAGTAGCCTGGGTCAGGCTACCACAGTGAAGCACTCAGTGGGCCAATTAAAAATCTTCTTACATTCAGAAGTTACAAAGCATGAAGAAGCCAGAATTATTTGGGGTTTTAATTCATAATTTTTTCTGTCACCAAATCAACATCCTCTTGACCGATGTCTGAATCAATTTCAGAAACTTTTAAACATTTCTTCTATTGCTGTTGATTTTTTAAAAAACATAATTCTGCTATCCTTACATGCAAAATAGTGCATAGATTATAGTGATTTCCTTTCATACATACAAACCCCAGTAAAAAAAGTTGAATACAATATACACAGTGGGAAATATAATCCTGGAATACGTGTCAATGACGTGATTGTTCTGCAAAATAATCCTGCCCACATTTCCTTTCAAGGATCTCTTCCTTTTTACCCGGGTTGCATCCAGGTTTGGGATGCTGGCTGCCCGTCCCCGGGCTGAGCTCTCTTCAGAGTGGACCGCAAAGGTGGTCATATCAATGTCAGCCTCATTGTCATGATAGCAGCCATCAAAGGCCATTGCTTGTACTGCATCAATGTTATACATTCCTGAAACCTGGCAACAGAGAATTATTGTGTGAGTAAGCAGCAGCCATTGGAGTGCTAAATAATGAAGCTTTAGCCACTGAATAATCATCCACATGGAGGCTCTGTCTGCTAATGGATGTGCTAGATGGAAAAAAAATGTGGCTACCTCATAACATGAGCAAGTGAATACCTACCTGTGGAAACTGCTTAGTATCAGCAGGGCCATGTTAACTACAGCTAGAACACCTCATAACATTTTCTATGAATATTTTCTTGAATAAAACAGTGAATTAATTGGCGCTATATGAGCACCCTTGTGAGCATGCCATGTGACCTCTCTCACCAATAAAAAATAACTAAAAGAAATTGGGGGAAGGGAGAAAGGAGAAATGGCTCTTCCTTTTCAGGAAGCAGGAGTAGGGAGACCCGGTTGGCCATCAGGATGTGGGGAGATCCCACCCCACTCAGGATCCCAGAATAAAGAAAGATGGGGCCTTCAACTACCAAGAATGAGGAGAAAGAGTTGATGGAGACCTTCCCTCTCAGTGACCAGAAGAGGCAGAGAAAGTATGGACAGACTCTCACTCCCACCTCCCCAGGAGAGAAATAAAAGTATGGAGTCCCCTTATTTTCTCCCACCAGAAGAATCAGGGAGTGTAGACTACTCAGGATCCAGGAGAGGGGACGTACCTTCCCTCCCATCAGCCAAGAGGAGGAAAGAATGAATAATCAATTAGTCACTGAGCAGAGACAAACACAGTCACAGCACACACGTCACAAAATGCAATGGCATGTTGCTGTATTTGGATTACTTTGTGGCTTCTGTGAGGCTGTCTGACAACAACAACACACACGTTTGTACCTTCCCTCTTTTTTTGAGTTGTTTTCTCTCTTCTGCTGTGGTGAGATAATTCACAGCTGCGTATTCGATGACGGACAGGAAGACAAAAAGAAAACTGATCCATAAGTATACATCCACAGCTTTTATGTAAGACACCTGAGGCATTGAGGCACTTACTCCTGTAATTATGGTTGACATGGTCAGCACAGTAGTTATACCTGCCAAAGAAAGAAGCGATTAATACAAACAAGATCCAATTGTTTTTATCCAACTGGCCACCAGTTGCTTGATCAGCAAAGGTTTGTGGGTGCAACCAGTTGATCCCCCTTTCAACTCTTTGTACAGGCTATGAAATGTGGAGTGTACTATGAAGGGCCATTTTACAGGGCCTACCAAATACACTACCAGATTCATCAGGTCACCTTTGTGTTCATTCTGTGGGAAATCTGATGATCACATAAAGGGCTACAATGTGCCTAGTCCTAGCTCTGCACGAGTGTAAACAGACAGGATGGTCCTTGTGATTCCATGTGAGGTCCAGGAAACCGAAGTACGAACAGCAGCACTAGAAAATGAGTAAGAACTGGAGTGAAGACAGGGCTGTGGTCAGCACACCTAGGCTGGTGCCGGGGACAGTGTGTCCAATGGATCCTGTTAAAAGTTGCAGAAGATGCCACCGCTGCATATGCTGGGCCTAATTCATTTCTCATTGACACCAGCGTTCATCAAGACTATATCAACTGAAATCAGTGGAATTACATCAGTGTAAAACTAGCGTAAGTGAGGGGAATATCAGGCCTGTTGTGTCTACCTCAGGCATTATGCCCCTGGGAGCTACTACGGGAGCAATACTCTTTCCTATTCTCTTTATCACTCCCTCCCTAAGCACAGCCAGCGCCTTAAAAACCACAATCAAGCCCAAACAATTTTCCCCATAATTCACTTTAGAAATTAGGAAGGTATTTTTTAGATTACTATGGCAGCTCCTTGACAAGCAGGTGGGAGGAGGGATCCCCCCACTCAATTCTAACAACTGAGGAGAGACCCAAGAGATCATTGTGTTGTACAATGACATTATGTCATGTAACATCAGTAGAGTGTGAAGTGTCGTGATGGCACATCGTTGTCACACATTGACTCAAAGGAAAAAATAACACAACAGGACCTTGTGATCTAAGCTACATCTCTGCAACCCTAAGTGGTGAAGTGATTCTCCAGCTGTTAAATACCAAGTGCCACCTCTCTTTATTATGAGTAGTGCACTGGCCACAATGGAAATGATTTTAAAGGGATGGGGACTGACTACATAGGAATTACCATATCAGAACAGACCAGCTGACCTTCACAGACTGATATCCTCTTTCCAGTACTGCTCAGAGCCAGATGCTTCAGAGGGAGGTCTAATACATGCCACTATGCCAGGGGTCGGCAACCGATGGCACACGAGCCAATTTTTAATGGCACGCGGCGGCTGCTGGGACTCCCCCGTGCCATTAAAAATCCTGCCGACGCGGCAAGCCGTGGGGTCTGTGGTCCCGGGCCGGAGTGCCGGCCCGAGCGCAGCAAGCCGCTGCCACCTCCCCCACCTTCCCCTAGAGCCCAGCCGCCGCGCGTGCAGCGCTCTGGGGGGTGGAGTGGAGCAGGGCTGCGTGTGGCGGCAGGGCTCCGGATGAGTGAGGAGCCTCATGGTAATGGATCCGGGACTGGAGGTAGGGGGTTGGGTAAGAGGTGGGGGCAGTCAGGGGACAGGGAGCAGGGTGGGTTGGATGGGGGGGTGGTTGGGGCGGGGGTCTCTGGAGGGGGCAATCAGGGAGTGGAGGGGGGGGTTGGATGGAGCATGGGAGTCCGGGATCTGTTAGGGGGTGGGCAGTGGATAGGGGTCAGGGCAGTCAGGGGACAGGGAGCAGGAAGGGTCCTGGGAGAGCAATTAGGGTGGGGGAGTCTCTGGAGGGAGTGGTCAGGGGACAAGGAGCTGTGGGGGGCTGGATGAGTCGGGAGTTCTGGGGGGTTCTGTCAGGAGGTAGGGGTGTGGAGAGGGGTTGGGGCAGGCAGGGAGCAGGGGGAGTTGTATGGGTCCAGAGTTCTGGGGGTCCTGTCAGGGGGCGGGAAGCGGTTAGATAGGCATGGGAGTCCAGGGGGTCTGTCTGGGTGTGGGGGTGTGGATCAGGGTTGGGGCAGTCAGGGAACAAGTAGGGAGTAGGGTCCTAGGGGGGGCAGTCAAGAGATAAGGGGCAGGGAGGCTTAGATAGGGGGTGAGGTCCCAGGAGGGGATAGTCGGGATAAGGAGCAGGGGGCATTGGGGGTTCTGGGGGGACAGTCACCCAGCTCTCTGCCCTGAGCCCTGACCCCCCACACACACATCCCCAGGCCCCTTCCCTGAGCCCTATACCACCCAGTTCTGACTCCTTCACCCCCCCATGATCCCAGCCCTGACTGGCACCCCCACACATACCCAGCCCCCCTACCCTGACACCTGCACCCCCCTCACATGCCCTCAGCCCTCTGCCCTGACTCTTGCTCCTCCCATATCCCCAGCCCCCCCACATCCCATGCACCCTGCACATCCCCACCCTGAGCACCAAACGGGAGCCCCTGCACCCTCATTCACATTCCCACCTGCACCCCTCACACCACATGGGAGCTGCCTAGGTAAGTGCCCCCACACCCAAACCTCCTGCCCCAACCCTGAGCCCCCTTCTTCATTCTAGCTCCTGGCTAGACCCTTCCCCCCCAGCCCTGACCACTCCAACTCTTAGCTCAGTGCAGAGAGAGGAAGAGAATGGGCCAGAACCAGGGAGAAGGTAGGTACCCACTGTATGTGGGCAGGGCCGGGACCCCAGACCGGCACTGGGCTGAGCGGGTCCGGCAGCCGGAATCCCGGCTGGCAGGAGCTGGAGGAGGGAACCGCTGAGTGGCAGTGGGCTGAGTCGCTCAGCCCACTGCTGGTCTGGGGTTCCGGCCACCAGCCCCACACAGGCCACTGCCGGTCTGGGGTTCTGGCTGCCAGACCTTTCCCAGCTGGGGTCCCGGCCGCAGGCCCCACTCAGCCCACTGCCGGCGTAGGTGAACTGAACCCCAGACCAGCAGCGGGCTGAGTGGGTCGGAGGCGTAAGATCAACATTTTAATTTAATTTTAAATGAAGCTTCTTAGACATTTTGAAAACCTTGTTTATTTTACAATACAACACTAGTTTAATTATATAATATATAGACTTGTAGAGAGAGACCTTCTAAAAAACATTAAAATGTATGACCGGCATGCGAAACCTTAAATTAGAGTGAATAAATGAAGACTTGGCACCCACTATGCAATATCCCACAATGGGTTGCGGTGAGGGTGAGTTATTTCTTCCTTACCTCTGTTGCTGATGAGGATATGGTTTGAAGGGCAAAGACTTTTTTTTATCCTAACTAGGTAAATCAAGACTGGATATATTTCTAAAAGATTTGCTTTAGCTCAAAACAGAGGTTATATGCTTGATGCTATTGGGTGAAATTCTACGGCCTGTGTTATGCAGGAAATCAGACTAAATGATCATTAAATGGTCCCTTCTGAGCTTAAATGCTATGAATCTATGAACTGTAGATGCTTTAAACGCAAAACAACTGAACCGTCTTTGAAATTTTTAATTATTTCCGTAACAGTGGGACAAAATCAGCTGGTTTACACAGGCATAACTCAGGGCACAAGGCCACTGGTGTCAGAAAGTCAACCTTTGGTGGTGCAAGCCACTTTCAATCCCTTCTCAACTAGAGGATTAGAAGCCAACTATTGCAGCCCCAGTGGTGGGAGAGGCTGGGTGGGGATGGGAAGTAGCCAAGATAGGTCTCCCACGGTATTCTTGCCGGCAAGTAAAAGTAGTATGGGCTGGACAAATGGACTATAAGGTGGATAGAAAGCTGGCTAAATCGTCGGGCTCAACGGGTAGTGATAAATGACTCCATGTCTAGTTGGCAGCCGGTCTCAAGCAGAGTGCCCCAAGGGTCAGTCCTGGGGCTGGTTTTGTTCAATATCTTCATTAATGATTTGGAGGATGGTGTGGACTGCACCCTCAGCAAGTTTGCAGATTATATTAAACTGGGAGGAGTGGTAGATAAAGCTGGAGAGTAGGGATAGGATACAGAGGGACCTAGACAAATTAGAGGATTGGGCCAAAAGAAATCTGATGAGGTTCAACAAGGACAAGTGCAGAGTCCTGCACTTAGGACAGAAGAATCCCATGCACTGTTACGGACTAGGGACCAAGTGGCTAAGAAGCAGTTCTGCAGAAAAGGACCTAGAGGTTACAGTGGACGAGAAGCTGGATATGAGCCAACAGTGTGCCTTGTTGTCAAGAAGGCTAACGGCATTTTGGGCTGTATAAGTAGGAGCGTTGCCAGCAGATCAAAGGACGTGATCATTCCTCTCTATTCGACATTGGTGAGGCCTCATCTGGAGTGCTTTGTCCAGTGTGGGACCCATACTACAAGAAGGATGTGGAAAAATTGGAAAGAGTCCAGCAGAGGGCAACAAGAATGATTAGGGGCTGGAGCACATTACTTATGAGGAGAGGCTGAGGGAACTGGGATTGTTTAGTCTGCAGACAAGAAGAATGAGGGGGGATTTGATAGCTGCTTTCAACTACCTTAAAGAGGGTTCCAAAGAGGATGGATCTAGACTGTTCTCAGTGGTACCAGATGACAGAACAAGGAGTAATGGTCTCAAGTTGCAGTGGGGGAAGTTTAGGTTGGATATTAGGAAAAACTTTTTCACTAGGAGGGTGGTGAAGCACTGGAATGGGTTACCTAGGGAGGTGGTGGAATCTCCTTCCCTAAAGGTTTTTAAGGTCAGGCTTGACAAAGCCCTGGCTGGGATGATTTAGTTGGGGATTGGTCCTGCTTTGAGCAGGGGGTTGTACTACATGACCCCCTAAGGTCCCTTACAACCCTGATATTCTATTATTCTATACCTGTGGATTGCTATCCATACTTGATAGATGAACAGATGCTCTGACCCCTTATTCATATAACTATCTCATGTTATGCTGAATTTGCTTAGCTATTTTGCCTCAATAATGTTCTGTAGCAGTGGGCTCCAAAGGGTGATTATGTATGTAAAAAAGTATTTTTTTTATCCATTGTAAGGCCCTCATACTGGTGGGTGCTGAGTGCCTACAACTCCCAAGTCAATCAATAATTAGCAAAAATTAGCTATTTTTCATCAAAAGCTAATTAGAAACAATTCTGATCAGATTCATGGCAGATGAGAATGGGAACATATATTATGGGAGTTTTGCCAAATGTTCCCACCTACATTTCATTTTGACAAAAATGTTCCTCCTGGCTCAGTGGTTTGAGCATTGGCCTGCTAAACTCAGCGTTGTGAGTTCAATTCTTGAGAAGGCCATTTAGGGATCTAGGGTAAAAAGCTGGCTGGGGATTGGGCCTGCTTCAAGCAGGGGGTTGGACTAGATGACCTCCTGAGGTCCCTTCCAACCCTATGATTCAATGCACAAGGTCTAATTCACCATTGTCCTACTCCAGTTTATGCTGGTTTAACTCTACTGAATGACTTTATCTTCCCCTCTCTCATCTGCAGATTACTCAGTTGAACACTGGAGTTCAAAATGTACCATGTAAGTGGAAACCTATGTATTAAAAAGGTATACACATTAGAGAAACCAGTGGGCATTGCATATATAGGACTACAGCTTTATAAAACAATCAAGTTTCCAAACCATTGTTAAACCTGACTGGAAATTATCTAAACTATGCTGTTGGAATGCAGACAAATTCTTTTGAAAATCTATAGCAATTCACATATAATTGAAAGAAAGAAAAGTGGTAACTTGCTAACTTCAGTAGAGCACAGTCTTATCAACATTTTTAGATCACCTTTTGAGACTCAAGAATTTTTACTTTATAAAATAATGCACGATAGTTTTCCCATACATAAAGAGAAACAGGAGTTTCATTTATAGCAGTAGACAGGATATCTCCTAACAACTTTTCTTAAACCAACGAATAATTTATATCTTATCTTCTTATATATTATAAATTATTGATTGTTCCAGTAAAAAGGAATCACATTCTTTACAGGTCTCCTTTTTCCTCACAGATCAATATGGCGACAGAAAAACATTTTCTTTAGCAGATATAATTCCAGTTGATATTATTTTACACTAGAGCTCTCAGTGTTCCCTTGTCTGAGAAGTATGACCAAAAAAATCGGCTTCTGAAATCAAAGATGCTCTGATAGTACGAATGAATAATGGCAACGCCACCATTAATTCTTAAACCTATAGCAATGGGACTCGGAAGCATTACAGGTACATTTGATAGAGCAATATGTCTCTACCAGATTCTCAAACAGACGTTAATCTTGGGGGAAAAAAACTGTATTAATTCCAAGGCCATTAGTGTTAGCTCCTATCAAAGACAGAGGTTTGAAATGATCTCAAGTGATCAATTGCTGAAGAAAATTATCATATTATAAAAAATGACTAGTTAGTTTCTTATATACCCAATCCTGTGAGTGTTGAATCCAGAAGGGTGCATAGGTCAGGCCTTTACTGAGCAAAGTGTTAAGGCACCAAACGCAAAATTTTCTAAAGCACTTAAGTGACACAAGAGCCTACATCCTATTTTCAAAAATGACTTAGGAACCAGGGCTCCGATGTGACTACCTGCATTGTTAGGCACCTAAATACCTTTGAAAATCTGGTCTTAAGCAGGTTAGACACCTAACTCCCATTGATTTCAAGGAGGGAGTTAGGCACCTAGCATGATTTTCAAAACCACCAAAACAGGTTAGGTACCTATCTGAATCTTTAGATGTCTAGATACCTTTGAAAATCAAGCCCTAAATACCTATGTCAACTTTTGACAATGAGACTTAGGTTCATAAGTAACATAGGCACTTTTTTAAATTTTACCTCATGCATTTTAATACAACATAACATTTAGAAATGCAGCATAACCCAACTCTAAATGATAGAATCAAAATATTAAACTGCTTCACAGCACTATTCTATAGCACTTACGACATCACTGAGAAGCTCACTTTGTGTGTGGAGGGAAATCATCCCTTTCCTAGAGTCCACACACAGGGACTTCTGTTTGTGCACAGATCTCCATCTCCTAGGGGGAGTATGATGTCAGCGGCCTCTGGGGCACTGCCAGCTGTCCAGGAACCCACTGAGAATCCTGCATGGGTTTGAGGATTTATACAAGTGTTGGAGGTGGGTCCGGCCAGGCTGGCATGCATATTTTCCTCTCCTCCACTCCAAGTCCATATTAACTTTTCCTCAGCACTCCCTGCTCTTTCTGCATTACAGAACATCGCCTTATGGGGTGGGGAGGCGAATGGCTTTCGCCGGGCCGGTGCTACCATTAAGGCACACTAGGCGCCAAGATTTGGGTGGCGCCAAAAAGCAGTGCCCCCAATTTTTTTTTACAGTGGTTCCTCCCTTCTCATCAGCTGTTTGGTGCCACAAGCCTGAGAGGGGAGGAGAACTAGAGCAGGGGCCGCGTGGGGAGGTGCTGCACGGCTCCCTGGGGGGGCGGGGGACTTGCCACGGGGGGGGGCACCTCATAGCAGGGGGTAGCAGGGAGCTGCTGCAGGGTGGGGGGGGCACAAGGTGGAAGTTTCGCCTAGGGCGCAAAACTTCCTTGCACCGGCCCTGAGCTTTCCATGGGTATCTGTCAGAGGGATAAGTCCTGGCAGGACAGCCGCATTGCAGGCACACTTCTAGGGAGCCAGAAGGTGGGGGACAGGGAAGGTCAATGGGCCCCTGAGCTAGTACAGAGTCACAAGTCCTCCACATGGATAGCTCCGTGCCTCCTAAATATTCTCCCCT
This sequence comes from Gopherus evgoodei, assembly GCF_007399415.2. Classification (NCBI taxonomy): domain Eukaryota; kingdom Metazoa; phylum Chordata; order Testudines; family Testudinidae; genus Gopherus; species Gopherus evgoodei. Next base: position 191,139,212 of record NC_044322.1, on the reverse strand, counting down.
CCCCCCAAAATTTGCAGGATTTGGGAGGCCAGACTGCCTGCTTCGTCCACAGAGGAGCAAATTGATTCTTTGTGACAGCTGCATTTAAATGAAATTCCATGATACCTCTCCCTCTAGTGCCCCGTCACACGTTTTGTAGTACAATAAAACTGATTTGTGGAGTGCGAAATTCCCCCTTTCCAAGGGCAGAGGCTGTATAACAGAATGGATATGTGAGGATGACAATGATGCCGTCACTCAGGCACCCATCTGATACGTGGCCACATATACACTGCAATCAGAACCCAGTTAAACTACCTAAAGCCCTCTTCCCTCTCCCTCCTATCCCTCTCCAAGACTAGATTGCAAAAAGGTTTACCCAGTGATACCCTGGCAGGAACAGCTCTTCTGTCAATCCAAAATGAAACCCAGGACAGCATCACCATCAGCATAGCTGGGAAATAGGATTGTAGCACAAAAAAGAAAATATGCCTTCTTAGGGCGAAGTTTATAAAAAGGCGGTTGTACCAACCTGTTGAAAGAAAGAGAGCAGAGAAAAAAAATGTTTTCATAATATAAGCACTCTGCTGACCAACCTCTGCTTTTCACTTTGCTTGCCCGTACATTATATTAGTATTCTAAGGAATAATAAATAAATAAATTAAATATAGCCTTCATTTTATATCATGGCTTTCATCTCAAAGTGCTTTACAAACTGTTATCCACCCACCACTAAAATGGAGCTATGTCTGGAGTGAAACAGTACAGCTGTTTACAGGTGCAGAAAAATACTACTTTACAGTTGAGGACAGAAAATGAAAAATATTTAAACTGAAACTTCTGGGAGAATACAGGCAGGTGGAATATATGTATCCAAAATGGAATTTGGCCAGGACAGTGAGACTGAGATCCCTGCTCCCATGAAAAGTGGCATGGGGTCTTTTATTGCTGCAGCTGCTCAGAGTTGTTTTATGTTACAACAGTATGGTTCCTCTTCTAGCACCAGGCGTGGATGCTGGTTTAGAACTGATTTCAGAGAGAAGAGCATGCCACCCAGTAAATTAGCAGGGTGACATTCTGCAGCACTGGATGGTCCAGAGCTTAGAGACACACGGTGGGTGAGGTAATATCTTTTTTATTGCACTGTCTTCTGTTTAGTCATATATAAAGGAGGGTTAGTGGGTTATAGATTGTTGCAATGATCCATAAATACAGTGTCTTTATTAAGTCTGTGATTTTTAGTGTCTAACGAAGTTCTGAAGGTGAGCTCCCAGGCTCATCTTTTAAAGGTGTTGTGCAGATTTCCTTTGAGGATGAGGACTGATAGGTCAGATATGGAGTGATTGTTTTATGAAAAGCATTTGCCCATAGGTGACATGGCGTTTTTGTCTTCTATCATTTTTCTGTGAGAGCTCATTCAAGAGCACAATGTTTGTCTCATTTCACCCACATAGCTGTTGTGGGGGCATTTAGTGCACTGGATGAGGTACACCACATGTGATAGGCATGGGTGGCACCAGGGATCTTGAACGGAGTGTTGTGGGCGGGTACTGGTCATCTTAGCAGAGGCGATATGTCTGCAGGTTTCACATCTTTTGTTATTGGTGGGTCCGGTGCACGGTGCTGCTTTGAGTTGGTAGGTCCTGGTCTGTGGGGAGCGCGGTTCTGATAAGGCGCTTAGGGAGGTTGGGGGATTGTTTGAAGGCCAGAAGTAGGGGTTCAGGAAAGATTTTTTTCAGGATGGGATCCCCATGAGTAATTGTTTAAAGATACCCCATATGGGTTCCATTGCGGGGTGATAGGTGACAACTAGTGGTGTGGGTTTTTGTCCCCCCCCCCATATTGAAGCAGGTTCTCCTTTGTTCTAAGACTGCAGAGGTGTTAACTTCCCACTTCACCTGGAATAGTCTCTTACAACACATTAACTACTTATGCTAAACAATCTGTCCCACCTTGTATTTAGCTGTGATACTCAAAGTATCTTTCCTAGACCTGAAGAAGAGCTCTGTGTAAACTTGAGAGCTTGTCTCTTTCACCAACACAAGTTGGTCCAATAAAAGTGTTATTTCACCCACTTTGTCTCTAGTATCCTGGGACCAACAAGACTACAACAACACTAGGAATAACAGTGAATTTAGAGTACAGAGTGACGTGAAAAGAAGTCAGAAATGGCTGGAAAGCCAGAACCTGCCTTTGCAGTGAGAATCTAGGCATGAATTAGATTGTAGTAGAACACTCGTGCCAGTTCAAAGAGTTTTTTTAGGAATTTATCACTTGATAATAACAATCCAATCTAAAATTAAACATAGCCTACATGGTTTTAGCCTGGAATAGGATTTTTATTTAAAAAAAAAATTCTTCAGAACTATGGTCGAAACTGGCTCCTCCTTTGCAGAACCACTGGGGAGGGGAAAGAGAGGCAGGAGAATTCTGAGAGCTTTATTTCATGGAGTTCCTTGCAAAATGTTCCTGAAATGGGGAGAATTTAGAGGATGGTGAAATGAGGAAGGGATGAGGACTTCCAAACCAGTGGATAATGGGGATCTACAGGAAAAGCAACCCAGATCTGTGTAGGCAGAAGATGTCCAGAGATATGTCTACACTGGAGCTGGGATCCAGCCTCCCAGCACAGGAAGACAGACTCACAATAGCAGGGCTGAAGCTAGTGCACTAAAAATAGCAGTGTGGATGCTGCAGTTCGAATTCTCAATCCCACTTGAACCACTAGGCTTAAGAGCCTGAGTGGTAGCCCGAGCCGCAACTGCCACATAGTTAGTTTTAGCACGGTAGCTTGAGCCCTGCTACTGCAAATCTGTCTACCCAGGCTGAGAGGCTCACACTCTGCTGCCGTGTATATATACCCTATAGGAACAGCTTCTGTCTCTGTTCAGCAGTCCTCTGGCCCCTCCTGCCAGGAGGGCTCCTATCAGAGTCACACTACCATTGGTGTCCCCCTGCACTTGCTCAGTAATGTTATTAGCTTAAGAGGAGCTGTTCTGCATTTAATAACCATCTTCCATGGCAAAGGAAAGGAAAGGAAAAAATACAGCATCCTATAATCAATTCCAGGCAAATCGCTAAAGTGCAGTTATATTCTGACAAGTGACTACATGAAAAAGGCCCCATTTTACTCAACAGATTTGCTCCTTATGTGTATTCAGTCATATCTCATTGATTTCAGTGACAAAAATACACCTTTCCTGCTTTTAATTATTTTACCCTGCAGAGCCAGCACTTCATAAACACGTGTTTATTAAGTTCCAATAAGTTACACCTTTGCAAACTCACTGCAGACCAGGCCTGATCTAAAGGCAATGAAGTTGCACACGTGCCACTGAGGGTCTCACTGATCTTGCATAACTTTTATTAAATGATGAAGGTGAAATAAGGTGAAGGTGAAAAAAGACCCAGCTTGACTTTCAGAGCCCAGCCTCACTGTGGGGTGCCAGCAGTAATGGAAGAAACCCTCAATCTTTCTCCTAGTAAAATGAGCACAATGACATGGATATCAGTGAGGTGCAACAAATATGGAGCTCCACATTGACATTCACATGGACACTTTTCAGGTTAAAGATGCTCTTTAAGTCTGGAATTCTGCCTTTAGCTTACACTGTTTTATGTCACTTTTTCACAAGAGCCAAAGCTAAGGATGAAGTGTCCATGCAAACTATGAATTTTTCCAAGTTTAGCTAGATGGCATCACAACTGCAATGCTAGTTACAAATATTGCTGAATTTAATAGCGTGTCCGTGCAAACTATGAATTTTTCCAAGTTTAACTAGATGGCATCACAACTGCAATACTAGTTACAAATATTGCTGAATTTAATAGCGTGTCCGTGCAAACTATGAATTTTTCCAAGTTTAACTAGATGGCATCACAACTGCAATACTAGTTACAAATATTGCTGAATTTAATAGCAGATATTAAAGTACAAACATTGCAGTTTTAAATGAATTTTATCTAAAGGTTGAAAAGAAGCTCTCCTATAAATCTATTTACAGCTTTCCTGCGTGTCTTAAAGCCTTTTATTAAGCTTTATGCACATCACCAAACTATATTAAATCACCTCTACTCCATTAATAAGCTTTGATAATTGAGGAGGAACATAGTCACTGAAATGAATTGATTCACAGTAGATACTATAGCACACGCAGCATGCATATTATTTTTGCCAGTTTTAAAAAATACTGTGACTGTATTTAGGTACAGAAGTTTTTCAGTATTTACGATCACATACACAATATATAGAAGATAAAAAACAGCCGTGGATGAATTCATGACCATAATACTCTCAAAAGGTCCTGAACTCTTTTCAGGTTCTGAATAGTGCCAAAACCACAGGAGGAAATTAAGACTCATATTTTGGGGCAGATATTTATATTGAAACAAGATTGCACTGGGGTCTCCATAAATATTTTTATGATGTAGAGTAGGAATTTTCCTCTGAAACTTTTTGTATAAACACAAAACATTTAGTGAGCAATTAATGCTAAGTGAGAATCGTTGTTAGTGCTCGGCATACCCATTCCTTGAGGTAAGCTGTGCTGTGGAAGCATCATGATTACTGGATTGTTTTCACACCATTTCACAGCTAGCATTCAAAATTCATGAGTCAGGCCCATAGAGCCATAAGATTTTGGAAAAAGAATAGATTTGGGGTTCTTTTTATTTGCCTTCTAGGTTTTGAGCCTTCTGGGTTCATATTTTCAAGCATTTTCTCTGCAACCAAGAGGGCTAGAAATTTACTTAAAAAAAAAAAAAAAAGAAGAAGGGAAAGCTGAGATCCTCCTGTAACTCCAGGAGCCTTAAAAAAGGACCAAATTGTGCAAGAGCTGGCAACACTGCTACTGCTCTACATGCCCCCTTTCTACAGTATTTTAGATAGTATATGGCACTTCAGTGTTATACAGACCACGTGTTTCATATATAATGTAATTCAAAAAAACTGGGAGCCAGAGGGAAGACAGATCCATTGTGAGCAAATATATCAGTCAGTTTATAATTCTAGGTTTTCTTAATGGAAATGATAATGCTCATCATTCTTGTGATCTTGTGCAGTCTATATGGTTTTATAAAAATGTAATAATAAGTGACTATAATGTAACTGAGATATGCTTCATGCAAAAGGTCTCTTGTAAGGTATCATTACAAAGTTTATAATCTACTGAGTGTGATCATCCTATTTGTATGAATGTACCACTCTTGTATCTGAAACTAGAAATATGAAATATAACTCTGAGGGCCTATTGTAATTATGTAAAGTGTGGGCCATTAATGGTAGTTTGTAATCTTGATGACTCCCATTAACTAGGACCATTGTCTGCAAATGGCTGTGTTTCACCTGTAAGTTCTCCTGTATAACTGTGTGTGCTGGCAAGTGGGTAATGAAGTCTTGCACTGACATGTGATCATGTCACCTGAACGGGAATCCATCTTTAACCTGGTGTCTTTCCATTGAGAAGGAGGGGGTGGGAACTCACAGAGGGACAAAAGAATTCCCGCCTTATCCAAAAGATATATAAAGGGGTAGAAGAGAACAAAGAGAGGAGGGAGCCATCATGAAGAATCCCCTAACTACCACCTAAGCTGGGACAAGAGGTGTACCAGGGGAAAGAATTGTGCCCAGGCCTGGAAGGTGTCCCATCTGAGAAAAAAACTACTGAAACATCTCTGAGGGTGAGATTATCTATATTCAGTTTGATTAGACATAGATTTGCGTGTTTTATTTTATTTTGTTTGGTAACTTACTTTGTTCTGTCTGTTACTACTTGGAACCACTTAAATCCTATTTTCTGTATTTAATAAAATCACTTTTTACTTATTAATTAACTCAGAGTATGTGTTAATACCTGGGGGAGCAAACAACTGTGCATCTCTCTCTATCTGTGTAATAGAGGGCGAACAATTTGTGAGTTTACCCTGCATAAGCTTTATACAGGGTAAAACGAATTTATTTGGGTTTAGACCCCATTGGGCGTTGGGCATCTGAGTGCTAAAGACAAGCACACTTCTGTGAGCTGTTTTCAGGTAAACCTGCAGCTTTGGAGCAGGTAATTCAGACCCTGGGTCTGTGCTGGAGCAGACAGGTATCTGGCTCAGCAACACAGGGTGCTGGAGTCCTGAGTTGCAGGGAAAACAGGAGCAGAGGTAGTCTTGGCACATCAGTTGGCAGCTCCCAAAGGGGTTTCTGTGATCCAACCAGCAACAATTATCCATTAATAGTAAAATAAAATGTAAAAGTATATGCTGTATGGTTGAGCTAGGTGTTTATCTTCTAATGCCAACAAGCATACTATACCAGTACTGCTGTAGAAAGCTAGTCCACTAGAAGCACTGAACTCTTCAATGAAAAACTGGGAAAGGGAGATCTGCTCATCTGTGGTCAGCGACTCATTCCCATGTTTCCAGTACAGCATCAGATCATCTTCATTATAAGCATCTAAGAGAAAATAAAAGCTAAATTACCAACTCTGCTAGGCTGAGGCTTCCACTTGTTTCATCGGGGACAGCACCTTAACTCAAGCTGGTTGGAAAAATTTTAATGAAACATTCTTGTGTTGGAACTTGCCAATTCATCGATATCTAAATGTTTCACAGGGATTATTCAATTTTGACAAAGTTCTGATGGAACCCAGCCAGAGTCACAATGGAATCCTGCCTTTCATTCCAGCCCACCTGCCTGGCTCCTCAGCAGAACTGGGACCCTACAGCTTCCAGGATCTGCAGCTCTGGGGCAGCCCAGCCAGCAAACTGCCCCAGACCTGGGACTCTTTTTCCTGTCACCGAGAATTTTGAAATTTTTGCTTTTCAGTCCAAATCAGAATGAAACCATATTTTTCAATATTGAAATTCTCTGCAAAATGGAATTCCCTTTCTCCACCCAGCTCCACAGCTTCTATAGTCCTTGGTTGGGGTGGGCAAATAAGGCCAGGTGAGATAAAAATTGCTCCTGTAAAATATAAACTATTTGACAGTGGCAAAACATAAACATTTTTTTAAGGCTTGAAAAAATTCAGTCAGTTGATTCCTACATTCTCTCATTTTTGTGCATCTTTGCTCTCTCCTTTTTCAGCCTAGTCCATAAAGCAGAAGTTTCACAATGTCACAAGAGGCCAAATTCTTAAGTCATTACTCAATTTTAACTTGGTCCTTACTCAGGTAAAATTCCCTTCAAAGTCAACAAGATTTGGACTTCAGGATTTGGCCCAGGGTATTTCCAACCTAGCTGGAACCAGGAGCAAGCAAAAGTCTCATGAGAGTGGCTTTTTTGTGATAACCAAAGGGGTTCAAATACATTTTGGTGATTATTTGAACTTTTGAGGCTTATCTGTAGTAAAACCTTTGCAGCAATTCTCCCAACACTGGTTTGGATTTGAATCTTGGCTATGGAAATGTACAAGATGCACACAGTGAGCTCACACCTGGAATGGGGGGAAACCTCTGCTATTTGCTGCCTAAGGGATTGATCCCATAACCACTCTATGTACAGAACTCCCATTGAAGTTGAGGTAATTCAACATGTTTCGCAGCTGCTGGATTGAACTCTAAGGGCCTGCTCCTACACCCACTGAAATCAATGGGAGGTTTGCCATTGATTTCAGCATGAATAGATGCAATGCTGGCAGACCAGGTGCCAGCTCCTGCCAAGACCCCTCATCCTTGCTGAACACTGACAAATTCAGAGCCAGGAACCAGTTAGTATTGTTTAAACAGATATTAGAGTTAAAAGAATGTGTTTAGACTTTATGAAATGCTGGTAGGATGCTGCATGTATTTCTCTTACTTATAATATCTGTATCCCATGTTACAGGGTAATATTTATGTGTTTGCTCTGTAACTACAAAAATGTTTGCTAAGGGCAGGTCTACACTTAAAATGATGTGCTGCTGTAGGGCTTTAATGAAGAGAGCTCTCCCATCGTCGTAGTTAATCCACCTCCCCGGGAGGCGGTAGCTATGCTGATAGGAGAAGCTCCATCAGCGACACAGAGCTGTCTACACAGGGGTATAACTGTGTCACTCAGGAATGTGGATTTTTCACACCCCTGAGCGACGTAGTTACACCTATATAGGTCTGTAATGTAGACTAGACTTAAGCCTGCAAACCCCCATAGTCAGGAGAGAAGCATTACCACGTGGGAAATACTAGTTTATCACAAGAGGTGTCATCTCCTCCCCAACAAAGGAAGGTCTGTATACACCAGAGCCACCATTGGGGAACATCAGGGGACAAAAAAGACTGTTGATTGCTCCTCTGACACCCATGAAGAGGGTACGTGCACAAGCCCTCGTCCCATCACAGCTTGAATGCTGGGGGAAGGGAATAAAAATCCCTGTTAAGAAGAAATTATCATCACTATGCTGCTTAGAATTCGGAGAGAGCAATATTTCTAAGCATAAGCAAGAGAGTCCCAATAGGTATAGTTTGTTAGCCCTAAAAAACATACAGAGCTTGTATATATAGCAGCTACTATTTGGGAACCTAAGACTGTAATTCATTTGTGTGCGTTTGCACCTTCTTTAACCTTGTAAATAACTCTCTGATTTCTTGTTCCTAGTTAATGCACCTTTTAGTTAGTTTATTACAGGACTGACTACAAGAGTTGTCTTCGGTGAGAGATCGAAGGTAGAACTAACCTGGGGTAAGTGACTGGTCCTTTGGAACTAGGAATAACCTGAATATTGTTGTGATTTCTAGTGTAAGGGACCATCTATCACAAAGGCAGGCTTGCCTGCCTGGCAAGATAGACCAGAGTGCAGAAGGATACTGTCTGACTCCATGTTAAGGTTGTTACAGTGCTTATGGAGTTCCCATTTGATATTTTGTTGGTGAAATCTAATTACAGAATACCAATTTGGGGTTTGTGCTCTGCTTCTTCACAGTTTACCCTGAGGTTGGCACCTATGTTCGTGAGCCACTTTGGGCAACCAGACAGTAGGTTCAGGCCTAAGGGCTTGTCTACATCACAAAGTTGCAGCGCTGGTGAGGGGGTTACAGCGCTGCAACTTAGGAGGTGTACACATCTGCAGGGCATCACCAGCGCTGCAACTCCCTGTTTGCAGCGCTGGCCGTACTCCCGTTTTGTCTCGGGTGTAGAGGATCCAGCGCTGGTGATCCAGCGCTGGTAATCAAGTGTAGACACTTACCAGCGCTTTTCTTGACCTCCGTGGAATAAGCAGGTATCCCAGCATACCTGAGGAAGCCTCTCTGGTAATCAAGCGGGTCTCCTTCCCCGCGGTTTGCAGGGGGGTTCGGGGAACGCGAGAGCAAACCGCGGGGAAGCAGGTCTCCTTCCCCGGTTTGCTCTCGCGTTCCCCGAACCCCCGTGCAAGCAGGTCTCCTTCCCCGGTTTGCTCTCGCGTTCCCCGAACCCCCGTGCAAGCAGGTCTCCTTCCCCGGTTTGCTCTCGCGTTCCCCGAACCCCCGTGCAAGCAGGTCTCCTTCCCCGGTTTGCTCTCGCGTTCCCCGAACCCCCCTGCAAACCGCAGGGAAGGAGACCTGCTTGCTCGGGGGTTCGGGGAACGCGAGAGCAAACCGGGGAAGGAGACCTGCTTCCCCGCGCTTTGCTCTCGCGTTCCCCGAACCCCCGTGCAAGCAGGTCTCCTTCCCAGCGGTTTGCTCTCGCGTTCCCCGAACCCCCGAGCAAGCAGGTCTCCTTCCCCGCGGTTTGCAGGGGGGTTCGGGGAACGCAAGAGCAAACCGCAGGGAAGGAGACCTGCTTGCTCGGGGGTTCGGGGAACGCGAGAGCAAACCGCGGGGAAGCAGGTCTCCTTCCCCGGTTTGCTCTCGCGTTCTCCGAACCCCCCTTGAAGCCGCCCAACAGCGCTGCAGTGTGGCCACATCTAACACCACTTGCAGCGCTGGTTGCTGTAAGTGTGGCCACTCTGCAGCGCTGGCCCTATACAGCTGTACTAATACAGCTGTAACAACCAGCGCTGCAAAATTGTAGATGTAGACATACCCTAAATCAGCTCTAATGTCTGGCTACCATTATCAGGCATAACATTCGGTGATGTACTGTAGAGACTGCAGTTTATATGGTTTTTACTAGTCACCAGGAGAACAAGATCTAGAAGCCTTTGTATTCTGTTGTTATTCACAGAAACTTGCAGATCACCTTTAAAAATGAATTATGCTGAAGAACAAATGACTCCATCTTTCAACCTACTATTCTCAATGCCTTAGAAGTAGGCAGGAGCATCTTCAGCTTTCTTGAATATTCAGTGTTCTATGGGAGGTTATTCCCAAAAGTCCCCAGAAAGGCCGGTGTTCTGTATGTGTAGACTGAAAGGCTCAGGTCACATGTCTTCCAAAGTAAGTGTAGAAAGGCATCTAGCAAGGGGGAATTACTATGACATAAATGAAGTGTGGGTAAGGAGACACATATAATGAATATATATGGTACCATGATTGAGTCAAACTTACAACTTTCCAATTCTAGAGAGCAGTTCTGAGTGTCCAGAGGAAATCGGCTGAAATCCATAAAACACATGGAAGAAACTGTAATCCTACGATAAGGACCAGAAAACAATTGTTTAAGGTAATTTTCACTAATTCCTAAAAGGAATTTGTGACTCTCTAGTCATCTTATTGTGGACCCTGGAATCACTGAGGGGTTTCAAAAGTTTTCTAATTTTTGGCTTTTAGAATTACATATTCTAAAATCTCTTTTTTGATTAAAAGGTAAATCCAAACTAGTGGGAGACTTTTTAAAAAAACAGACAATATTTTCTTATTACTATTTCACCCCCAATTTTTAATCTCTCCATTGGCCGGCTCCCCATTTTCCACCACTGAAAGTTCATGTTGCTTGCTATCACTTTTGAATTCTTCATAACTGGTTATACTTCAAAATTTACACTTTAACAAGACCAACAGGGGAAGTTCAGAATTCTTGGCACTATTATTTCCAGTCTTTCTGACTCCAGAGCCAAGGAGACATCAGTACAGAGGATATTCTTCTGGAGGGTAATTTCACAACTAGAAAGGCTATAAAATATAATTCCATAGAAAGATAAACCCTGATTTTCAAGCTCCACCCACTCACACTGGGGACTGCATATGGAAAAATGCTTAATATTTTTTATGCATGCATGTTTGAAAATCATCTTTTCCATGAACGTGTGGAGGATCAGTGTCCCTGACATTATGGCCAATAAACTTAATAAAAGGTTAGAGGCAGCAGTTCAAATACAAATACCGTATATAGTTCTAGTTATCATTAAGTTTTCCTGTGCTGTCACAGCCTGCTTGACATTTTGTTTGACTGATCTTCCAGTGGCAAACCCAAACTGAATTCTACTGTGCTTATAATTGAATGTCAATGACTCATGGCTGGTGACTGCATTGTGGATGGACATTTACAAGTGTATGAACTTATGTGGTTGAAATAAGGCTTTGAAGTTGACACTTCTTTAAAATGATGTATAAAATTTGTACCTCTGTGGGTGCAGTTGTTTCAGTCTATGTAGCTGCAGAAGATTCAATAAACCAGCAGCTGTATATTGATTGATAGAATGAAGATAAGATTATCAAGAATTTTTTAAAATAACATGAAATCTTAGACTCTGGACATTGTAGGTAAGTCTGTGGAATATGCACATTTTCCACAAATAAGGATATGGATTACAGCCTAACCTAGGATGTGATATCAAAAGATGCATTTTATGAACATATGATTCTTTAAGAAGACAGGCATTAATATAGCTGAGGCTATAGACACACTGTATGACCTTAATCATTCTAAAACAAAGAATGTTTCCTTTGATCGATTTCACACAAGGAAGTATACTGCACTAAATTGGAAGTAGACAGTCTCCTACAGGACTTTGTGATTGGCAGACATAAAAATCTTGCAATCTGTTTAAATGTGTATGTGTGTGTGCGTGCATGCATGCATATACATATATTTGACTACTACTCTCCAGACAAATAACTGAAATGCTTGGGGAGATCTAAGAACTATCAGTGTCAGGTAGCAGGGGAAGTAATAATTGCTGCGCCTCTAAATGTCTATGGCCTATATTTACTCTGTGGCCTGCCTTTTACAGGAGGTTAGACTAGACCAGGGATCAGCAGCCTTTGGCACGTAGCTTGCCAGGGTAAGTTCCCTGGCGGGCCAAGTCAGTGTGTTTACCTGCCGCGTCAGCAAGTTCGGCCAATCGCGGCTCCTACTGGCCACGGTTCCCGTCCCAGTCTAATGGGGGCTGCGGGAAGCAGCGTGAGCAAGGGATGTGCTGGCCATGACTTCCCACCGCCCCCATTGGCCTGGAGCGGCGAATCGTGGGCAGTGAGAGCTGGGATCGGCCGAACCTCCTGACGCAACAGGTAAACAAACTAGCTCATCCTGCCAGGGTGCTTATCCTGGCGAGCTGCGTGCCAGAGGTTGCCGACCCCTGAACTAGACAGTCACAATGATCCTTTCTGGTGTAGGAATCTATGAAATTTAATCTCTATGCCCCTGCACTGGGGAAAATTTCATCCATTAAGATCATCTCTGCCATATTATGCAATGTACATAAGACTCCTCAATAAAAAAAATCACAAGACATTGCAGATAATAAGGGGAAGTTTAATGATGCAGCTATTGTCTAGAACATCAGCCAATTTCTTGTAGGGAAATTAGGGTTTCTTTAACAATTCTAAGCACTGCACAGTTGCTATAAACTCCAATAATCTACTCTGACTGTATGTGTGGAACTCCTAATGATATTATGGCAATGCTGTGCAGGTACCATAGAGAAAAAATATCAGAACTGACATCATTAATGCAGAGCCAAGGGGAAAATTTTGTTCTCTGTTAGCAATTTCTGACTTTATTGCAATCACTGGACAGAAATGCACAATAAGTACTGCAATATTAATACAACCATTGACATTAATGGTAGTATGCAGTGTTGCTCCCAGGATATGGGACACGAGGTGGGTGAAGTAATAGCTTTTATTGGCCCAACATCTGTTGCTGACAGGGCCAAGCTTTCGAAGGTCTGAAGAGCTCTGTGTAGCTCAAAAGCTTGTCTCTTCCACCAACAGAAGTTGGGCCAATAAAAGATCTCACCCATCTTGTCTCTCTCATTAAGAGTAGCAGTTTTTTAGTAGTAGCAGTCTCTTATATCTGATGTCTTTTCATGTAAATTTTAAAAAAATGAACAAGATGTAAACATTTCCACCATCCCACCACGCAAACAACAGAAAATGTTTAACAGGGGAATGACGGGAAATTTTATAAGCTGTAATCTCAATTCTGAATTTATTTTCATAGTAGTAAACTAGGAATTTCAAATTCTTGGCAAATCACATTAGCTGACATAAAGCTTGTCTTAGGTACTGACATACAGGTGGTCACCAATTCCCAGGGTCTCCTTAGTGAAAACAGGGATTAATGCTAGTACACATCTCAGAATCTTGAAGAGGTGTTTAAGGTTCCTTATTTGGAAAGGACCAATGTGTCTTTGGGTCAGCCCTGAGCTGCCACCTTATATGCAACAGAACCTGTGACAACCCCAACATATTGAACAAATAAAAAAATAAACCACTATGAAAACTCCATATTTAACCACAAGGATCTCAGATAATTTCTCATCTTGACAACTTCTGTGCTTGCTCTGTCCAGGCAGGCACCAGCCATGTAGTATTTTGCTGCTGATAGTTATAGGGGGGATCACTGTCCTTACCTTAGGCTGAAGAGTACATTGCCATCAGGGTACACTCGGAGCATCACATTCTCCATAGTTGTATCATGGATGAAAGATCTTTTGGAATGGACAAAAAATACATCCGGTACCCAGATCTTTTTGATCAGTCTTCCATCAAAGGTCATGCTTCTGTTTCTGGTACTAGGAAATGAAAGCCTCTCATCCTTCCAGTAATGTCTGAGGTATAAGGTCATTGTGAAGTCCTTTGCATAAAGAAAATTAAGAGGAAGAAATGCATGTGTTTTTTTCCTGGTTCTGAATACAGCAATAATAACCAGTACAACTAATCAAACCTGATGACTTTGAACTACTTCTGCTCTGAGCTTCAAGAGCAGAATTCTCAAAGCCACGCAGTGAGAGCACAACACAGATGGAGGATATCTTGAGATATCTGCTGTTTGCCCTGGTTAGGTGGTACATATAGTTCAGCCAACAAAGGGCCTGGTTTTGAAGTCCATACTTCTTTCTTACACAAACAAAACTACCACTGATTTCAATGGGCTGTTGGATTGGGCCCAAAATATAAAACAGTCCCAAAAGGAAAACAGCATTTTAGGGCTTGTCTACATCACAAAGTTGCAGCGCTGGTGAGGGGGTTACAGCGCTGCAACTTAGGAGGTGTACACATCTGCAGGGCATCACCAGCACTGCAACTCCCTGTTTGCAGCGCTGGCCGTACTCCCGTTTTGTCTTGGGTGTAGAGGATCCAGCGCTGGTAATCCAGCGCTGGTAATCAAGTGTAGACACTTACCAGCGCTTTTCTTGACCTCCGTGGAATAAGCAGGTATCCCAGCATACCTGAGGAAGCCTCTCTGGTAATCAAGCAGGTATCCTTCCCCGCGGTTTGCTCCGGTGTTCTCCGAATCCCCCCCCAAGCGGGTCTCCTTCCCAGCAGTTTGCAGGGGGGTTCCGGGAACGCGAGAGCAAACCGCGGGGAAGCAGGTCTCCTTCCCCGGTTTGCTCTTGCGTTCCCCGAACCCCCGTGCAAGTAGGTCTCCTTCCCCGCACCCCCGAGCAAGCAGGTCTCCTTCCCCGCCGTTTGCAGGGGGGTTCGGGGAACGCGAGAGCAAACCGCGGGGAAGGAGATCTGCTTGCTCGGGGGTTCGGGGAACGCGAGAGCAAACCACGGGGAAGGAGATCTGCTTGCTCGGGGGTTCGGGGAACGCGAGAGCAAACCGCGGGGAAGCAGGTCTCCTTCCCCGGTTTGCTCTCGCGTTCCCCGAACCCCCGTGCAAGCAGGTCTCCTTCTCCGCACCCCCGAGCAAGCAGGTCTCCTTCCCCCCCGTTTGCAGGGGGGTTCGGGGAACGCGAGAGCAAACCGCGGGGAAGGAGATCTGCTTGCTCGGGGGTTCGGGGAACGCGAGAGCAAACCGCGGAGAAGGAGACCTGCTTGCTCGGGGGTTCGGGGAACACTGGAGCAAAACCGGGGAAGGAGACCTGCTTTCCCGCGGTTTGCTCTCGCGTTCCCCGAAACCCCCTTGAAGCCGCCCAACAGCGCTGCAGTGTGGCTACATCTAACACCACTTGCAGCGCTGGTTGCTGTACTAATACAGCTGTAACAACCAGCGCTACAAAATTGTAGATGTAGATATACCCTTAGTAAGTAGGATAAAAGCAACTGAAATTACTCTACAGCCCTTCCACTGAACTTTTTGCTGTTTTCTCTTGATGTCACATTAACACCTCATTTTTATCATTTGCAGCCAATAACTGAGTTCCTATTATCTAAAATATACAAGAGCAAATTCTGATTTCAAGTTATACTCATGTAAATCTACTGGGTTTACACCAGATTTGCACCATGGTAACTAAAATCAGAATTTGATTCAAAAATGTAAAATATTGGCACCTGGACTCTGAGGAACATATTATAACTCACAATGAATGAATGGGTTTGTGTGTACGTACTATTACACAGTGGGGCTGGCAGCACCACCTATTATTAATATGGCCCAACACTTCCCATTATAAGAACCTGTTTTCTGTGTCCTATAAATTTGCCAAACTTAAACCATTTGGGCTGAATTTTTCCAAGTTGGGTCTCTGCCTCAGGATGAATATTTTTGGAGAACTTCAGCCAAAATCATTTCCTGTAATGTGATCTACTAGTATGGACCTTTGAGCTCTTGTGGTATCCCACTGACTTCAGTGGGACCCCTCACGAGAGTAATGGATCCCATAGCAAGATCAGGGCCTGTGGCCTAAAACTACACTTGAAGTGAGAAACTAATATTGTAAATGTGCTCTTTACTCTGAGTTAACCTGTGTGGGCATTCCAGGATTAAACGATGCAGCACTAATGTAAGTGAAGCTGGGAATATGGCACGAATAGGATGCGTTCACAACTTTGTGTTCTTGACTAGCAGTAAGAGGTTTTCCCTCTCCAAGACTGTGTGCATAGTAAGATTTTTGGCAGGTTCTTCCACCATTGCTGTGTCACTATTGCAGCTCCACTAGCACTAGCAATGATGGGAGTGCTAACGTATACCAGATACTGGCATCTGCCTACCAGCTAACAGTAGGTCTATATGGCATAGTGGTAGAAATGCGGGTGGCCAGTATACACTACCACTTAAGACCACTGCTAGCCCTGGTGATGCTGCACTAGTGCTTCAGCAACGGAGGGACACAAGGCTCAGTGTAGGCATTGTGTCTTTGAGAGAGAAAACCCCTTAGTGCAAGTCAAGGACATAAAGTTGTAATGCAGAATGAATGAAAGTTGCCTCTGTGCACAGGACCCGCAAAAGCTAAAGGCTTGCAGAGTGATTTTCAAAGGTGTGTGACACCCAGGAACTCCCCCTCAACTTAACAGGAACTATGGAGCGCTCAATACTTTTGAAAAAACAGGCTATTAAGTGCTTTGTCCCTTGGCACACAAGAGACATTTAACACATATTTACATGTAGCATCTATTAATTTGAATGAAAATTACTTTCATGTATCAATATGATAATATAATCTTATAGGATTCTACTTCTTTAACTATATTGGTTCTACATCAGAATCTTGGAGGGTTATTTCTGAAGCCTATGTGATCCCAGAGTTTTGGTTACAATTCTGCCTTCCATCAGTTTAGTGACAGGATTTAAGTGATAAAACTTACCATGTCAACTTCTGAAATGCTGTCAATACTTTCCACCTGCACATCAATGCCCACTGGTATTGGTGACCCTTCAAAACAGCAGAACAAAAAATATGACCAGAAGTGACAAATGTTTTTCATATATACCTATATGTTAATATAAACCTAAACAACCTGCACTGCTCACCGCCTCGCCACACATGTGCTGCCTTGAATTAATTTTAAAACTGGTATGTGCACTGAATCCAACCTTAGTAACCAAAAGAGAACGTCAATGACAATGAAAGAAAACCTAATGTTAAAAATCTGATCAAATAAGCACATGTTCTTCAGTGATCTCTTCGCAATCTAGCACAGGGTATGACTTGGATTTACAGCATGACCCTGAAGTTTGGTGAGTGAAAAAAAGTTTTCTTACGATTCTGAAACTATTGAAGCTTACGCAACTTATTAGAATGGCCCTGCAGAAAACTTACATAAATACCAGTATCAAATATACCAGTGCTTGTAAAGACTACTTAATAGTGAAAACTTTTCCTCCGCCTTCTAAAGAAAATTATTTATTATATGCCTAAAGTAACTGTATTAGGTAGCTAATAAGTTTGTCCTATAATACCTTGAAATGGATATACGTCCCATAAATGGGAAACCTGCTCACTGACTGCTAAGTAAAACCATATTCTAATCTGTTTCTCAGTGCTGGTGCAACTACACTGGTACTAATAACAATGCAACATAAGAATGGCCATACTGGGCCAGACCAATTGCCCCTCCAATCCAGTATCTTGCCTTCTGACACTGGCCAATGCCAGGTGCTTCGGAAGGAATAAACAGAATAGGTAATTGTCAAGTGATCCATCCCCTGTCATTCATTCACAGCTTCTGGCAAACAAAGGCTAGGGACACTTCAGAGCATGCAAGCATAAGGTAGACATAGCTCCCATATTTTTACCACCACATCATGAAAATCTGCTCACAGAAACATTAACTATTATATGACTACGGAATGGCAGTAAAGACACTGGCTGTGATGACCAGGGAGAGTATGGGAGAAGATAGATAGATACTAATTTAACTGCTGTAAGATTTTATAAATAAATTAAATTCCTAATCAAGTATTTTGCAAGTCAAAGCTCCCATTCTGCCCACTATTCTGAATTTCAGAGCTCTGGAGAGCACATATAGGTTAAAAATGCATCTACAAAACAGAGGCAGAATAGTTAGGTGACTGCCACTGACACATACAGGGATTTTTTTGGTATTACAAAATATTAAAAAGTGCAACATTACAGTTAAAATTAAAACAGGTCAGGAAATGAAGAAGTTAAGGTTTCCAGACCAATGCTAACAGTTATGCTTTATATATATATGAGTTATCCAGTATATATTTTACAGCAAAGATACCAAGCCTGAAAAAAATTAAGCATGTGCTTTACTTCAAGCACATGAGTAGAGACAGTGACATTAATGGGACTGCAGAAGTCTGACTGAGAGCAGAATCTGGGAGCACCGTAAGTGCAACGTACATCTAAAATAAAATAATGTTACGTTTGTAGGATTGTGGCTTTGAAGCCAATGGAACTTCTCACCTGCGTAGAGTTATAAACGTGCCAAAGCATTTGCAGAATCAGTACCTCAGTCAGTAACATGGAACCAGTGAACCAAGACAACAGTGTATGCCTCTGCAATATGGCTGAGACATTGTTGCTATCAGAACATTTGAACTAGAGGGGAAAAAAAGAGCTGAGGATGTGGGAGAAAGTCAAAGAGAGTTCAACATGAGAGGAAAGGAAAGACATTTGCATTTAACAATTATTAACCATAGATCAGGGGTTCTCAAACTGGGGGTCGGGACCCCTCAGGGGGTCACGAGGTTATTATATGGGGGGTCGCAAGCTGTCAGCCTGCACCCCAAACCCCACTTTGCACCCAGCATTTATAATAGTGTTAAATATATTAAAAGTGTTTTTAATTTATGGGGGGGGGGGTTGCACTCAGAGGCTTGCTGTGTGAAAGAGGTCATCAGTATAAAAGTTTGAGAACCACTACCATAGATGATATTATTTTCACATCTCTGATGCTTAATAAATTATTTTAAAAATGCAAATGAATGTACCTCAATACAGTATGCATTATTTTCATCGCTCTTAACTAATTTATGTATACAAAAAGCAAGAGAGAGATTTTGCTTACATGAAGAGACTTTACATAAAATTAAATGTAATACTTTGTATCTGACCCCTTTAAACCTCTCTGCGCTTCTCCTGCTTCTTGTTTGCCAGCTCTGGAGGCTGTAGTAGCTTCTGCAGATGCTTTGTCTCCAGCCTCAAATGGGTGTGTAGGTTGGTAAATCTATGTAGCTATGGATTCACTGGCCACTACTTCACCTCTGCACTGGCCTAACCCCACCCCTCACTCTGAGGTAGGGCAGATCAAGCATTCACAGAGCTCTAATCCACTGGGTGTAGGAAGTGCAGACTTCTCCACTCACTTTGACGCTAATTTGGCAAAGTACTTAAGCACATGCCTAACTTTAAACACGCGTTGTCCCTTTAATTTCATGGAACTGTTCACATGCTTAGAGTTCAGCATGTGCTTAAGTACCTTGCTGAATTGGGGTCTTCCTGTCCCTCCCCTACCATGAAACAAATGCATACTGGTGCTTCTCTGTTCAGGGCTTTCTGGATTTATTAGAGCCAACTTCCGCTAAAATCAATGGTAACTAACCACCAGAACAGATTATCAAGGGAGGATACATTCTCCATCACTTGGACTCTTTACATTGAGACTGGATGTTTTTCTAAAAGAAAGGCTCTAGTTGAACCACAAGTCGTTGAGTCACTGGGTGAAATTCTATGGCCTGTGTTATACAGAAGGTCAGACTAAATGAATATCATAATCCCTTCTGGCTTTGTTAATCAATGAAGGAATGGAGAGACGCCTATTGATATAAATGGCACTGGACTGAGTCCTAAAAGAGAAAGAATAAACTATTCTCTCTCTTGGAGGTGGAGTTGATCAGGGTAGAGGTACAGAGATGAGACAGCATAGGGAAAACTTGTGCTGCTGGTGCCTATGCCACAATGCTGCTGTTAATAAATTCAGTGTCTTAGGCTGACAATGAGGCACCAGCACTAATTTCATTTAAAAATAGTATTGAGAGAAAATCCAGGTTTTTATTTTCCTATTTTAACAAAACGGGGGGATGGGCAAGAGGATTTTTTCATTAAACTGAGCAGCTCCAGTTGCTGCTAGAGAATTTCCACAAATCGTTATTTTACAGGGATTAGTGATTTTCACAATGGAAGTTCCGCAGATTTTCAAGATAATTACTCCTCAGCAGCAAATCCAAATTATTTTCAGCTGGATTTATATTTATGCAAACAAGTCCTGCCTCGTGGAATCAGTTCTCCTTCATTTTATTTATTTTAAAAGGTTTAAACCAAGCTAATGTTTCTCTCATGGGGTTTATTTTCATCAGTAGCCTGAGTGAAAGATAATAGCTGCATATGCAAGTTACGTAATTTTTTTTTAAATGTAGGTCCTCACAAATTCTGCAGCATTTTAGGGTCAATTTACATGGTAGGAATGACAAAATCCTATGACAGACCTTAGAGAATTTTAAGGCATTTTTGTGCAGTTATACCTTTTACCATGTAGTTGCTGTACTGCACATGCATTTCCATAGGAAACATGTAGAATTTAGGAGACTCAGCTAGTGAATTCCAGAAGCTTTGATCTTTCCACAGTGCCATGATACTCAGATCATTCATTACCCAGGAAATAATTTAACCCTTTCTTTTTTGTTCCAGTTTGGAAAAATTACAATATTACAATATTACAATATTCCAACAGTGAATGCATCACTATTTTGCCAAGCTCCCACTACCATTCCAGTTGCATGCTGTTGTAACAGGGTATGTTGGCTTTTTAAGGAGGCTACAGACCCAGCATAGCTCACCCCCCGAGTTCTGAGACCTGATGGGAGTTGTAGGTTCAGCAACAATGCATACCGGGAAAGGGGCAGGCATATAAAAATACTCCTGTTCCCTCTGGTAAGGCAGGGGACAAGAAATAGGTAAGACCTAATGATGCTCCCTCCTGAAAAGAGCCAGAGAGGCTGCCTAGGAGGGAGGTCAGGTGGATAGAAGGGTAAGGAAACCACAGGGAGAAGAAAGTACTGTGGAATTTGTTACAGTTCCCTGGGTTGGATAGAGCTGGGAGTGGGGGCAGGGGGCAGTAATAAAGAGTATTTTATCCTTGTCCATCTGTTTGTTTGAAGTATTTGAGATGGGATGGTGCCAGAAGTAGGCAAGGCCTAGGATGGAAGTTAGAGGACTATCAGAGTAAAGGAAGAGGTCTTGGGCACAGAGTAAAGGAAGAGGTCTTGGGCAAGGTGGTCTTGGGCTTGAAATGTTAACTGAGTGCTAGTTTCCTGTCAAAGCTGTATCTTACAAAAGAGGGTGGGAGGAAGCCCCCTTCACTCCCTCCATCACTAGGGGAAAATTCTGGAGACCTGCGATGGAGGGCTGTGACACAGAGAGGAAAAGATTTAGGTGCTGAATTACAGGCTGGAGCCCTTTTTTGCAGTGGATTTCCATTGGACTCTTGCTTGCCTTGGAAGAGACGGAGTTATTCTAATTTAGCTGAAAGAGTAAACTAAACTACCCAACCAGTAAAATGACCTGTGAGGAAACTGAGACAGAGGGCACACTTGATAACAGAAAGAGGAAAGATAAGCCACCTGCGTACAGAAACTTTTACCTTCTACTGGCTAAATATTACCACACATTACAGTTCAGGTATTTCTTAAGTGTGTGAGGGTTATCGTGCTCTCTAAAGGCTGCCCTCACAAAGACATGGTAAGCCTTAACACGACCAACTACACACTCAAGCCTTGATCTTGCAGGTCCATGTGCAGTGTGCAATAGGGAACATATGGTTCCACTCCAGTGTAAATGTGGACAAAGACCATACATGTGCTTAAATCACAATAACTATGCTTAGATAGTTCTTTTCATCTGTAGATCTCAAAACGCTTCACTAAGGAGGATAAGTAGAATTCTACTGTACATGTAGGGAAACAGAGGCACAGAGAAATTAAATAGTTACCCAATATATAATCATCGCAAATTTAAACAAATTAAAAGGTGAGAAAAATTAATAAATTGAGGCTAGAACTGAAACAAGCTGGAAAGTTAATGAGGACAGAAGAACCAGGAGGGCTCATCCAAGTAGTAGAAACTTCAGAGGAGATGGCTCTTGAACAAAGAGAAGGAGAGAGGCAGATGCTAGATCAGTCGAAGGAGGGGGTGTGTGGTAGACTCTAGCAAGTCCTCAGAGGGTGATGGCAGAGCAAGACAGTGACTTTTAAAAAAGCCTTTCAAATAATGTAGTTAAGAAACACTAAATAGGAAGATTATTTAAAAGGGATTCAAAGAGCAGCTCTTTCCAACCACCTGTCTCAAATGGGAGAGTTCTGTCTGTCAAGCCAGTCTGACTGGTGACACCGCAGATCATAGCTGGCCAGGAAACATCATTTTGATATCTGAAAGTGATCGTTTGCCTGGAGTTTAAAGTAACGCTGTGGAA
Organism: Gopherus evgoodei; assembly: GCF_007399415.2. Classification (NCBI taxonomy): domain Eukaryota; kingdom Metazoa; phylum Chordata; order Testudines; family Testudinidae; genus Gopherus; species Gopherus evgoodei. Next base: position 191,116,862 of record NC_044322.1, on the reverse strand, counting down.
GTTCTGCATGGTGTGAGCAATGCGATTTATTTTATCCCTCCTCCTGCAGTCCAAGCTGGATTATTTTCTAAGAGTTCCACAATACCTAACAGACAGCTAGGAGACTTGAGGCCATGATATTTTTAAAAGGGCATGGTAAGATATTAAAAGATTTGCATGTGAACACACTGACTTTCCTTTCCTTTCCATGGGTAACATGACACTACTTTTAAGCAATCACCATTTCTGAGGATGAGGTTTACACTACTGTACAGCTGTTAAATACATAATCCCTTTCTGCTCTCCTATTGGCAGAGGAAGACCTCATGCTCACTCACATTGGTCTGGCTTTCAAAAGGACAATAAAAGAAGGAACAGGGTCTCCTAGCAGTTCAACCTTTCATCAGGACTGATTAGTACGGCTCTATGAGCTAAGAGATGAAAACATTATCTAAAAATTGGAACAGAAGCAATATAGGTACAAGTAATGCTAATAGGAGGTAATGACATGTGGAATCATAATTTAGCCTCCCTCCATACTGCAGATTAAATTGTTTTAGCATGTGGCGGGGGGAGGAGGGGAGAGGGCAATTTAAGCAGATTAATGGATAGGGGAAGTTGTGTAGATCATGGCATCAGGGAAGTGGGCAGCATTCAAGCAGTGGGGGATATTTGTATGGACAGACGCACATGCTCTATGACTATGACACAAATTGAACAGTTTCTGTTGACGCTAGCCTTTACTTGGGAAGCAAATAGTTTTAGGGCTTGTCTAAACACAAAGGGTTTACTTTGCACTAACTTTTGAAATGGCCTGCATACACACGGCACAAACCCTTAAGAGTGTAACTCTGCATATTACACTTACAAATGTAATACATTCCCTGTGTATTGAGTTAGTGCAGACTGATGTTCATGGGTTCACCTCACTCTTACACTGTACCATTCTGAAACTTCTGAACGACAATCCAGCATGTTCAGCATTGTTGCAGAGATTTGGGGTAATTTTAGGGTGACCAGACAGCAAGTGTGAAAAATCTGGATGGGGGGTGGGGGGTAATAGGAGCCCATATTAAAAAAAAGCCCCAAATATCGGGACTGTCCCTATAAAATCGGGACATCTGGTCACTCTGGGTAATTCCCAAATTTGAAACTAGACAATGCACTGTGGGATGGAGTTGGGAAGACTGGATGAAGTGCAGCTGCCACGCTTGTGGCTTCTTGAGCCCACACTGGGGAAAATTTATTCTAAACTGCTCTAGCCCAGCCACACCTAAGATAAAGACTGCTCCTCGCTGCTGCAACTAGCCATTGCAATTAACGCTTATAAAATGTCTCTGGTGGCTTTTGTTTTGACTCAAGAGGTTGTACAAGAATTGCAAACTCAAGGTGCCCCAAGCAATGGTTTCCTTCATTTTTTTTTTTTTTAATTTGGAGCAGACAGGTCCTGTGTGTGAGAGAGGGTGTTTTTGGCAGCCTATCTGTGACTCTCAAACTATAAGAGCACTATGAAATGAAACAGAAGCAAAGAGAAAATCCAGCCAAGGAAACAATGTGACAGCCAAGCTTTGGGAATAAATGCATTATAACACTGAGTCTTTTTTTTTTTTTAATGTTTGAGTACAGCCAGAGCTATGTTCTGAATTATAGGTTTGGTTCACATAACCTCATTTTATAATGTGTTGCAGGCAAAGAAGCATTCTGTGGCAAGAAGTAGAAACAGCACATTAATCGCCTACTGAGTTTGAGTCAGCTTGATGTATCCTATTTGTGCAGTTTACATATGCAAATTAATCTATTAATAAATTAGTAAAGTCAGAACTGAATTTTAAAAAGATCATTTGGTAAGAGTCAGAAGGATAAATTATGCTTGCACTTACACCAGCATACATCTAGAATAACATCACTGGTTACAGTGGAGTTATACCACATTTACACCTACGTAAGTGAAGCAGGATTTGGCCCAGTCAGCCTAAAATAGGTGTTCTCATCTCCACAAGGCCACAGACATAGGCAGTGCAAAGTGAACTTAAACTGGACTAAAGAATTCCCCTGACAGAGGGAACTTCTGTGAGCTTTAGGCTGATGGAGCGTGCATAGCCAGATGCTCTTACCCCGAAGTAAAGGGAAGATTATTTGTTGTGGGATGAGACTCAGTTGGGCTGCGTTACCAAAATCTTTGGGCACAGCTCCATGCTGTAACACCTGGGAAACCCAACGGGGTGTAACTGAGGGCAGAATTTGACCTATTTTAAAAAATTCTTTTGTTTTTAAAATCCATGCTCTTTACCCAACTGTTCTGACCTGATTTTCCTCCTACCCCTCGCTTCAGTATTGTTAGCTGATGCAGCTAACTGAGCTGAATAAATCATGCTATGGAGCACAAGTGCGTGTGACAGATACAAGTCGACCAGGAATCACAGCAATGAGATGCTCTATCTGTTAGGCTTGAAAAAAGCATCAGCTTCTGAATGCATAAAGCCAAAGTGCTGTAAATCTCTCCCATCGTAAAGCCAGATTATGGCTGATGCTGTGCAGGTGCAGTCTCTTCCCCACTCCAAGGTAGCTCTGCAGGTGGCAGCTGTAGTTAGGCAGGCTGTACAGGCTATGCTGGTAGAGCCAGTCGTCCCCAGAGAGGAGTGTTTACAATGGCGAGGGCTCCATGCTCTCCATGCTCTCCAGCAGAACTTCACTGGAGGAAGTTAAAGCTATAACTTTCAGGGGGTAGCACATGACACTAACCAACATACCCTGGGGTGCCTTTGGAGGCACTGGGCCCAATTCACCTTGGCCCTGACCTTCGTATAGTCATTGCATAGCTGCTAAAATATGCTACCACATCAGAGTGGTGGCATTTGCACCTATTTTGCACTGGGGTAAATGATGCCCCAGGGCAATAGTGAATTGAGCCCAGAATGCCTCCAATGCTACTTTAGTGTAGCGCCTCCTCTTTTTCACTCGGGTTCTAGAGAGACACAATTAAAGTTCTACTGTTTGGAAAGAACTGCATCCTAAACAGATTGTTTCCCCACTAATTAGTATTTCATGGCTTCCTGCACCTCCACCTCACACCACCAATTCCCCTCAGTCACCTGGATGGCCAGAGTGAGAAACCATAGCCAGAAAACACCTGACCACTCAAAAGAAAAAAGTCTTTAAAATAAAACAGGCCAAACCATTCAGTTAGTAAGCGAATAATCTATAGAACAGATTCAAATGGCAATTTTAATGCTATCAGACCACAGTGATGTTTAAAGGAGGGCTTTTTGTTTGGTTGGTTTTTGTGTGTGTTCAGAGCTGCAGAGACCCATGGTGATGACATCCAGATTAAAGAGAGCAAAATCTATTCTCTGTCTCCAGATTTATTCAGTAATACTAGTCCAATTTCCAACTTCCAGAAATAATTATAGTACTGCACACGGTTCACATCCTCCCAATAATAACTAACCTATATTTTAAGCTAGTCTGTATTGTTCGTATTGACTCTTTTCCTTTGGTGTCTTTAACAACAGTGCATGTTCCCCATCACCGATTGCATCTCAGCATGTATTTAAGCTCCCCTTTGCTATACACTGCAGCATTAGATGAAAGTCAATCTCCTTCAAGGAAATGCATATCCTGTATCTCTCCTGTCATGGGATGAATTAGGGTACCCTATCCAAAGTCATGTTCTGATTAGTTAGTTGAGGCTTGGCCCTTTTGGTGATGTCACAACTGTGTATTAACTACCAGTGAAGCCTTGATTCCCCATTGCGTTACTCTATGTTTTGGCATAACCCCACTGAAGTCTGATGGAACCCAAACAGGCTTCCAAACCTGCCTGGTTTCCTGCCAGCTCGCCCACCTAGCTCCGCAGCAGCCTGGGCTTGCAGGGTCTGTGCCTATCCCCATTGATTTCAATGGGGTTACACCAGCATATAACAAAGAGTAATGCGAAGAGTGAATCAGATCATTTTATTGAGACTTTCATCTGTTACTCTTAGAAATTCCCATAGCCTCTCAGTGTTACTCTTATTTACCACTATAGAAATTGCAGCCAGTACTATTCTAGATATTAACAGCCCTCTTGTGAAGATTTGGGAAATCTCTGAACAGGAAGATATGGCAGATATGTTGCTACCCACATCACTATTTCTTGCGGATGTTAGCGGGAAAGGGAGATACAGCTGACTCCTTGTTCTGCTGAAAGCTACTTCTGAAAGACAGAGGTATAACTAGTAATCTGATATTTGCAAATCCACTGGCTGATAAGTTACCATCTTCCTCACTGAGTATGTGTGTATTCACCCATGGCAATATGATCATCAGTACCCACTGAAGTCAATGTAAAGACTCCAACTGACTTCAATGGGCACTAGATCAGGCCCTATTACTAGCCATGTGATAATAAGAGGACAGGACTGACAAAAACGAAAACAAAGCTGCCAGGCACCAAAAGAAATGCTTCCTGTGAAAAAAATTAAAATGTGTATATCACAGTGTGCATTCTGAAAGCAGTTTGTACTCACACCAGAAATACTGATTTGTGGAATGGCCCTGTGAAACTGTATTAGAGCTGGCTGGAAAAATTCTGACAAAACTTTGTTTCATTGACGTTTGCAGATTTGGCTAAACTGAAATGTTTGTGGACTGCTGGGGAATGCAGGGCTTCAAGGATCTGTAGCTAGCCAGGTGTAGTGTCCCATAGCTGTGGCTCCATCCCCTTTCCAAGAGCATTTAGGCATTTTTGGTTTTCATTCCTAATCGTAATAAAATAAGATTTTGAAATATCAAAGTCTGTGAAACAGAATTACCTTTCTCCAGACAGCTTTATAGAGTACTTCATGGAGAACTGTCTGCTGTCATGGAAATGCTTTTTCCTTCCACAGATAGCCTTTCCATAAATTACAATTCCTTGAGTGGAAAAGCAGGAGAGAGGGACACCGAGGTAACTCGCAAAGCCATTGACTGATAAATTTCAGATTACTAGCTTCGCCTGTCTTTCAGAAATAGCTTTCAGCGAACATCATGGTGGGGTTTTATTGTGATAAGGAGACTTGCCTGTTGGAAAATGGACCAAGACCACAAGCCGGCCATCAGACAGTAATGATATTCAGTCACTAATGTCTGGACTTAAGTTAGCAATTTTTAACAATCCCCTGAGCTATCCAGTCCACCACGACCAGGAGATTTTCATTGCCCCACGTCCAGTTTGCACGTCATGGGCCAAATCCTGCTTATTAAAGCAAGACTTGCTTAGGGTATGGCTACACTTGCAGCTGTACACCGCTGCCACCGGGAGCGCTCCCACGGCGGCGCTTTGAAGTGCAAGTGTGGTCATGGCGCCAGCACTGGAAGGGAGCTCTCCCAGCGCTGCATGTACTCCACCTCCCCGTGGGGATTAGCTTACAGCACTGGGAGCCGCGCTCCGAGCCCTGGGGCACTGTTTACACTGGCGCTTTACAGCGCTGTAACTTGCTGCACTCAGGGGGGTGTTTTTTCACACTCCTGAGCGAGAAAGTTGCAGCGCTGTAAAGCACCAGTGTAGCCAAGGCCTTAGTCTTCCCTTTCAGGATATGGGGGTGTCTCAGGTTCCCTGTTGGCTGGAAATCTCCCTCTCCATGTCAGGGATAGTTTTAGACCTCCAGCTGGAATAAAATACTCCTCCTTTCCCAAGGTAAACAAGAGCCCACTGGAAAATGTCCAAACAAAAAGCCTACATTCGATTTGCTCTCTGAGCCACAACCCTCCTTCCAGGGACCATGGGAACTTTTCCCCTTCTGAGACAACCAACTGGTTACAGGGGTATCAGCACATTGCTTCTTGGAGGGTGTGCTGAGGCATAGGTGGGCCCATGTTCTCCTTCTGCCAAAGCCTTCAGTCTGAGATGGGGCATCATTTGCTATGAGGCAGGGCAGACTCAGTTGCCCTTGCTCAGATCTTTGTTTGGCCTCCCACAGACTTTTCATTGGTCTATATGCTCCATTCCTCCCCCCTACCCTGGCCTTTGCAAGATATAATACATCACATATAATGTTCTACATGCTGACACAACTTTGCCCCCCCTAGAATTTTTCTGAAATGATGCCCATGACCCTGAGGCCCTGAAGCCCTAAACAATAAAGTAGCCATCTGCTCCAGCCTCAGACATTCCCACTTCACTCTTTCTTCCCATCCAACAGCCCCTGAGTTGCTTGCTTGTCTGTCTGCCTCTTAGGCCTTCTCTCTCCCTCTTTTCCAGGCTTCTTCATTACATCCCACGCTCCTTCTCTCTTGGTAGCCCCACCCTAGGTCTTGCTCAGACCCAGTTGCTGAAGAGTAACAGTGGTGGGTGGTGCTGCTAATCTCTTTCTCTAGGTCTCTTTTTCATGGAGTGAAGGGGAGCATATTTATAGCCCTTTCCCAGCATTTCTTGCTATAGGCTGCAGTTCCTATTAATCCATCCAGGAACTACAACCCCCCAGAGTGCTTTAATCCTGGGCCAAGACAGTAATAGGAATGTTGGGCCTGGGGGCTGCCTTAGCCAGCATGCGCCGTTACAAAGACCAGCTTAAATAACTCTGCATTCTGTGCAGCACTTCTTCCAAAAAACTACTCCCACTATAGCTAGCTATACACACTGCAAGTACATAGTTCTGATTAGCTACTGGCCGGTTCCATGATTCGCATATGGTGGGCCACATTATCAGCTAGTGTAAATAGGCCTACAGCCATTGACTTCTCTGAAGTCTATGCCTATTTACAGCTGTTGAGAATCTGTCCTTGTATATTTTATTTTGTATTCATAATATGGAGCAGGCCAGCCCGTTTCAATGAATCACGAACACAGAACTGCTGACCTTGGTTTACAAAAGCCTTTTAGCAAGGCAGCTTTGTCGATTTTAGTGTAATATGAGAACCCCTTGTGATACCTTTTTTATTCACATATAATGTAATTAAACAGGGAAGAAATAATCATGTAAACCAGTAACACCAGAGTCCAAGGGCCAATAAACCAAAAATATAAGGTTGGTTTTTTTCAATTCAGTACTTCATGCCAATTCAATATACTCAGGAATTGGTAACTTGCTTAAAAACTTCAAAACAAATCTGATGAGTTTCAGGAATTTGCTAATTGCTATTAGCACAGTTTTAGGGGGATATGTTAGAATTCTATCATCAAAACATTGCACTATCTGTAACAGTAAAGATAAAAAATTTCTTAGCTGTGAGTATATAATTTGGCAACCCTTATTACCGTTGTGTAAAGTACAAAAATTGTCTTTTGTCATAAACTATTTCTTAGTTTAAGCCAAGAAGGGAAAAAATCTCAGTTAAACCTGACATTTCATTTTTACATGACCTTGCTGTGCACAGATTTGGCAGCTTATAGTGCAAGAAGAAACTATTAAATAGTATAGACATATTAATGCAGCTGGCTGCTTACCTCCGAATCCAGGTCTCATTGCAAAGTCATGGTCATCAATGCGGAGAAGTTGCTCGGACTTTAGTGGGCGTACTTTGGTGCTGTCTAATTTCCTCATTTTAATTTCTCGTTTGCTGTGTTTTAAAAAACAATCAAGTCAGGAGCTTCACTGTACTGACTGACATTTACAACGATTAAATTAGATGAAATGACTAGATTACTGGATTGTGGGCAGTAACACAACCACATGAGAAAAAATTAGTGAAAATGGGGAGGGGAAAGACCCAGAGTGAAAATGCACAGTACAACTGTATTGAGGGAGAACATCAATAAGATATAAAGAGTTAGGAGTGGGACACACGTCCCCTTCTATCCTCTCAGAGGTTGCATCTACGGGTGTGGGAGAGACTGTATCCAAGATGGATAAATACTTGTTGAAGAAACTGATACATTAGTTTTCACCCAGATACCTTCTAATCCTGTTTGGAAATAACATAATACGTTTGAAGCTTTAATGCATGCCATACTAAGTCATATGTATTACTGAGGGAGTGCTTGCTCAACGCTCTTCATGATAACATTGCTATTATTTTTAAAGAGCTCTAATGTCTCAATGGTTTGCAGCAGGACTCTGAAATTTGGCAGTGAGATAATCCTGGGGTCAGGGAGGTGCCTTTTGGTGTCCCCCTTAAATAAATCATTCAGATTTGGCCAAGTTAGGAGCCGAAAAGAAATCAGCATTTCCAATTTGTATTTTGTTTACTACAGCTCATTCTTAGATTTAATGCCAAAACCAGCCAACATTCCATTAGCACTGTGCATGGCGCCATCTCAGCATGCCCTCCGCCGCTGAACCTCCAAAAGGAACACAGACAGCATAGATGATCCTTTTCCTGTTGTTGCTGGAACCAGGACACCATACATTCTAGCCTCATATTCAGAGACTGGCGTTAAAATTCTGTTCCCTTCGCAACACTTTTTATTAAACAAAGGCTCAGACCTCACCAAAATATTACACAAGATGGGAACAGAACTTAAGTCTTTAACATGGCAGACTCATGTCTCACCCACACTGTCTCGCAGAAAGAATGTTTTGAATCTTAGTTTGGCTATGCTGTGTGCAAAGTGTGACTACTCCCGCATATGTTTCTACTGTTTCAGTGTGTTACACGTCCTCCACCAGTGGCTGGCTTACAGAGGCTGCTCCCAGCTATTGTAATTACTCCTTCAGTTGGTATGGTAGAAGTCTCTGCTGAAAGTTCAGGGTTCAACCCCCTTTTCTGATGGGGAGGCAGAGAAATAATGTTAGTGGTACATAATAGAATATGTTTTCCTCTTTTTCTTTTTTAAAGAAAACCCAGGAAATTACAGGATAAAAATATCAATGTTAAAAGAATGTTAAGAAGCTTGATCAGTTATTATTTATTATTTTTATCACCATACCCACTAGGAGCCCTCATCATAGATCAGGACACCCTTGTGGTAGGCAAAGAATAAGAAGCCATATGCAGTTACTGTGAATCATGTGCTGCAAATGTACCTTTCTGCCACTCATAAAGTGGATTTTCAATGTGTTTAGTAAAATCTGTATTCACTAATGCAAAAAGCATAACAATATTTTGACAGTCAAAATGTTTTGTTCTTTATTGTAGGAAATGAACTAAGAGAATAATCTCTTTCTCATGTACTTTTGGTTAATACTTTAAAATCTTCTTTGCGAGAGAATGCAGACAAATAGCTTTGGATGGGAAAGTGGGTTACTCTATTAAACCAGTGAAAGTTGTAGGTTAAGTAACATTTTCACGAGATTCTTTATAAAAGGCCACTCATTTAACCAAGGCCATCTGTCGGCAGTGTCCCTAATAATCCTAGTGCAGGCTGAAAAGGATTTCCCCAGGAGGAAAAAGAGGTTGCTGGAAAGTTAGGCCCTGTGGAAATGGACTGGAGATAATGCCCCCTTTAGAAATAATGCCAAAGAGAATCAAACAAAGAAAAATTAAATGTATTTGGCTCCTTTCTGTAGAAATGCTGCTCTGCAGCTGCTAAGCTCTGGGATCCTCCATGGCTTGGAACCTGCAGTCTAGTCTCAATTCCACTTAATGTTGCAAGTGGTCTACAGAATACAAGCATTTGAGGCCAGATCCTCAGTGGGTGTATTCCTGCTAACTCCATGGATTTCAAGGGAGCTACATCAATTTGCACCGGCTGAGGATCTTGTCCTGGAATTCCTCTCCAACACCCTTCTCTTTGTATGGAGGTCAATGTTGACATACTTCTCCCTTTTATCTTGCCTACCTCACAGTAGTTTCATGTGGATTAATTAGTTAATGTTTGTAAAGCTCTTTGAAACCAAAGATGTTATAATAGCACCAAATATTGTTGCAGTCATACAGCCACAGGTCTGTACAGTATGTCAAGCAGGATTCTACTGTGGATGCACATTCCCACTGCCAGACCCCCTCCCATTTTGTGAATTGTTATGCCAATGGTGGATACTAGATCAACAGCCAGAAACTCAAGTCTGCTATTCACAGAGCAGGACAAGGAGAGGGAACCGTAGTATACACATCTCTCTCAACTCCCTACCAACATTTCTCAACTCAGACGAGCAAGGACCACCTTGAGGTGTCAGACAGTAGGTCAGTCTCCATTCCCATGCTGCTCTTCACCTAGTTGCATGACTAACAAAGTACCAGTTATTTCCCATTTTGATTGCGGGATTCTTTTTTTTAACGGACAATGAGTTCAGTGGTGATGACTCCTAGATATTCAGTTCATTTCAGACAGACTGCTGAACAGTCAGAACTTTCAGGTCTGCTTCGCTTGGACTGGATTTGAACCTGTGACTTAAAGATGAGTCATTACTAGTTCCCTGAGATGTGCATCTTTTCCATGCACCTCAGTTATTAAGTTGATTGCTTCCACTACCATGTATTTCTTATACACAAATTCAGCAGGAAATTCAATGACTCAGAGGTGGTGCAGCTGCCTGAGGAGTTCAATGCTGTACTTTATCGACATATGGCATGACATGAATAGGCGACAAGTCCTGTGCTGTCCATTATTACACAATGCTATGCATTCAGAATAAGGGGAAACAATCGTCTTCCCTTTCTTCCTCCCATAAATTTAACTATTTATCAAAATTTCTCATGCTTTCATGATAAGTCAGAATTTTGATGGAATGGGTTATTATCAGCAGTAGATTGAGATCTTGCATTTTTATTTATATATTATAATGTAAACACATTCAAAGGCCTCACATGTATGATATGAAATTGATCTATACCAACAGTTGCTAGGGGGGCAGTGGAAAGCCATTTCACCAAGAAACTTAAATGCAAAAGGCTTTATGTCACTTTTTTTCCTTTTAAAGCAGCCACCCTGATGAAGAAAAGCAAAGGAGAAAACCTCATATTTTTAAAGCCTGCCTTTCACTGTAATAGTTAGATGAAATAATCCCAAGTAAAAACTAAATAAAATATATTACACCGCTTAAGATTTGGGATTTGCAGTTAGACGTGGAATAATTCCATAAATTAAATGTGGCAGATAACTATATTCCAGAAGAGTAACATACTGTAACATGATTAAAATGAAAACCTACTTAAACTAGCTTTATTCTGTTGTTGAAAAAAGCATCTGGATACAGTAGTTATTACACTGATATTTAGTGCAATCAGGATAACATAATAACGATAGTATAATGCCAACTTTAGGTATGAACTTGTTTCTGATAGTAGAAAAACACTGAAACACTTGAACAACTGTATGTTGACAGTAATACAGTAATCACAATACTTAACTCTTCTGTGGTGCTTTCCATTTTCAAAGAGCTTTACAAACATTATCTAACTGATCACATACACACACATATATAAGTATTTATAATCACGATACAGAATGATCAGTGATGGAAACATTACTATAAAATATAATTGCTGTTTGTCTCATGAAGGCACCCAAATGCCCCAGTCAAAACTGGGGCCCACTGTGCTAAGTGCTCTATGAACACGAAGACCAGTCAAGTAGGACTCTGAACAAAGAAAATGCCTTCTTAGGTTTGGTGACAGACACAAAACGTTTATTAGCAGAAGGGCAGCAGCGAGCCAGAGAATACAGCTTACCTGTTATGTTTCTTCATGGATGAACATTTCTGTTGATGATGATGATGATGAAAATGATGATGATGATCACTTTGAGAACTGACACTGGGTAGTGCAGCTGTTGGCCAGAGGCAGGTGAGGAGAAGCAGTTTTATTACCAGGACCATGTCTACCAAAACAGAAATGCTATGGATTCAACCAATCTGCCTCAATTACCTTTCACTTTTAGTGGTCCTGTTATTTAGAGACAGCATACCATAAAGAGGATGCAAGTATAATGAGGCATCACTGAAAACAGAAGACAAAGGCATCCCAGTTTCGATTTCCTCTCTGAACTCTCCTTTTATTCTAGCAAATTGCAAAAATTCCTTAAAATCCACCTACTAGGGTACCTGCTGTCAAGCAGCTGCAGTTTGCCTTTAGAAATGTAATAAATATAACCACTTCTTTTGTTGATTCTCCGTTTGTGCCATTGCTTCCACTCTTTCAGGGTAGGTTCTTAGTCGAATGAGAGCTTACTGAGTGGGTGATAAAGCAAATGTAGCCCTGTGCAGACAAAAGGGTGATGTCAAACATTTAATCCCCCTTAATCCCACACAACACCATATAAAAATCTTTCATTGTCCTATAAAAATCTGTGCTTAATGAGACAAGGTCACTAAATTAATCTTAGTTACTGTATATATCATCAAAATACTTTTCTACACAGATCAAAATATTTCATTAATTGAGTAAGCAGTGTTTGTTCCACAGATTACTGACATTATTTGCTTTTGTGATTCAGGGTAGCAAGCACAGTGTGATCAGGTGTCTGTTTTTTGACCGGAGCACCTAGTCAAAAAGGGACCCTGGCAGGTCCAGTCAGCACTGCGGACCAGGCCATTAAAAGTCCGGTTGGCGGTGTTGCAGAGCTAAGGCAGGCTAGTCCCTACGTGTCCTGGCTCCATGCTGTGCGCCAGAAGCGGCCAGCAGCTCCAGCTCCTAGGTAGGGGGGCCACGGGACTCCATGCACTCCCTCTGCCCTGAGTACCAGTTCAGCACTCCCATTGGCTGGGTACCACAGCCAATGAGAGCTGTGGGGAAGGTGCTTGCAGGCGAGAACAGCGCACAGAGCACCTGCCGCACCTCTGCCTAGGACCTGGACCTGCTGGCCATTTCGTGGATTATAGCATAGAGTTAGAACAGACAGGAAACCTGCTTTAGCCTACGCCACTGCGCACCTGACTGGGAGCCACAGGAGGTAAGTCCGCACCCCAATCCCAAACCACAACCCCTGTCCCAGCCCTGAACACTCCCCAAAATCCAGAGCCCCCTCCGGCACCCCAAACCCCTCATCCCTGGCCACACCCCAGAGCCTGTACCCCCAGAAGAGATCTCTCACCCCCTACACCCCAATCTCCTGCCCCAGCCCAGAGCCCCCTACCACACCCTGAACCCCTGGTTTCTAGCCACATCCCCAGTTAGAGCCCTCACCCCCTCCTGCACCCCAACTGCCTGCCCCAGCCCAGTGAATGTGAGTGAGGGTCGGGGAGAGCCAGCCACCAAAGGAGGGGAAATGTAGTGAGCAGGGGTGGGGCCTCAGGGAAGGGGTGGGACTAGGATATTTGGTTTTGTGGGACTAGAAAGTTGGCAACTCTAATCTTGACTGGAGAAATATAATTAATTCTGGACAGTGTAACCTGTTGAGAAGAGACCAATCCACAACAACTCTTGTGTCAATGTTTTTGGCATTGAATCTGAAATGTGGAAATTACCTTTTTTTTTTTTTTTTGAAGCAGCTATCCCTTCACTTTATAATAAATATATAGGCCACAACCATGGGTGAGATCGAAGAAACTTTTGTTACCCATAATTGGATGATAAATATATCAACATATTATCATCCATAAAAATACTGGAAAAATTCTACTTTCTGTTACTGTAGTAGGATTTTGTACATCATTCCTATATCATTTTTAACCAAAGCATAATTTTAAAAAAGATTTAACTTTAATTTTTTTCAATAATTTCTTTCTGCCCTGGCTGTATCGTAGCAGATCACATCCAGTGCATCACAGGATATTTTGTTAAGCAGTAAAATGGGCTTGTCCCTGCTTCCACTGAAGCTGATGAGTCTTTCCACTGGTTTAACGGAGGGCAATAACGGATCTCACCATGTAACTAATACACATTAGCGTCATCCCTTTCAAGCTATCAGCAAACTCCAAACCATCAGAATCAACATATCATGTATTTAATTTATTTTTCTTTATAAAACAAGGTGAAACACTCATGAAAGGTGCCAGAGTGAAGGTCAGGGAAACTGCAATTCTTCATCAACAGAACAGCACAGCAGTAATTCAAGTTTCCCAGCACTGCTCCCAACCCATGTGTCGTAACCTTGAACCCTATGAACAACTCTAGGTGTGAGAATACAGTACAATCTCCATGGCTTCTCTGCTGAGATTACTAACAAGTAGGCCCGTTGTGATGGTGGTATTTGTGATATGGGCATCCATCCACAAGGAAGTTCACTGGAGTTACCAACTCATTGCACTTAGCCCTGTAAATGACCCATTAGACAGACATGATTTCTAGAGGGAGATTTTCAAAGGCACAAAGGACAGTTAATTCCTATTGGCGTTCAGTTGGGCAGCTAAGTGCCAAGCTTCCATATCTTTGAAAATATCCTCCCGCCCTCTCCATCACTATTGATGGCCTAGATCAAAGTTTCTATCCTATTGTTAACCCTCTCTGCAAGATAAACTGGGATCAGAGTCCGGGTGCCAACACAGGGGCTAAAAGTGGGGTACCTCTATGTGGGATTTCTGGCTGGAGCAAGGCTAGTATGGCTACACTGGTAGGAGAACTGGCTAGCCCCACCGTACAGGTGTAGCATGGGACATCCTTCTCCATGCACCTTCTAGAACATCTGACAATATCTGCCTTCCAAAGAGATCAGACTGCCAGATCCCACCACTCAGGTAATGTACCTCCTCTCTTGTAAGAGTTATAATTAAGCTAAAAATAAGGAAAATATCAAGTTAACTCCAATATATAGAAACCTAAGTAGGTGTCATAGAGCTATCCTGTTACTTCTGTTACACAAAGGAAAATAAATAATATTTAATAAACTTATGTAGGAGTTACTCGGGGTAGAGACCATAGCCATTTCTAACCCACTCTCATTAATCTGCCTATCTAATCTATCCCATACTCAGTTTGCCTGAGCACCTGATAAAATTACAGAGAAAACCAAACTGAGGTGTTTTTGGTTTCTCTTCCTCCTCCTCAAAGCAAGCCATTTACTTTTATATCGATCTTTCATATTTATTATTTGCAAGGGCTGGTGTTATTGTGAGAAAGGCATTGTGATGGATGAGGTGGGCCTTACACTTAGTCCTGAAGGTGATAAAATTTGTAGTAATTCTCCTTTCTGTGAGGAGGGAGTTCCATAGCTATGGGACAACCAGCAAGAAAGCTCTGCTTCCCAATCCCAGCAATCTGACTGTGTTCACAGATAATTCTGTGGTTCCCAGCAAGCAGGAGAGAGAGGGGTCCTCCAGTCTTGTGGGCCCGTCCCATGAAGAACCTTGAATACGATCTGATATTGGATAGCGAGACTATGTAGCTAACAGAGAACTGGGGATGATATGTGTGTGTTGATCAGATGTGCTTTAAAATATATTATTGCTATTTGTCTTTTTTCTTTTGTTTTTGTTTCCCTGGCAGACTTGCTGGGAAAGGATGAACTCAGAGTTCCTTGCCCTGGAACATGGTGAAGAGATATCAGCTGACTTTGAAAAATGACTGGCCTGCCAGAAGAGTCTGCACCCTGAGTTCCTGTCTTCCAAAATGCAGTTCATCCAGCCTCCTGTTAAAGGATGGACTCTGGATTCCCTCAGCTGGGAAGGGGTAACAAGGTGCCATTTGGCTTTGCAGAACAACCTTTGTCTTTTCTGCACCACAGTGCAGTGAATACCTACTCACTGCTCTGTGGTTCTGAAAAGAGTCCTTGGGGGAATTTCATAAGTGTTCAGAGCTGGCCCAGCTCGGTACCCATTAAAGCAGTGGTTCTTAAATTTTTGTACTGGTGACCCCTTTCACATAGCAAGCCTCTGAGTGTGACCCCCTCCTTATAAATTAAAAACACATTTTTATATATTTAACACCATTATAAATGTTGGATGCAAAGCGGAGTTTGGGGTGCAGGCTAACAGCTTGTGACCCCCCCCCACATAATAACCTCATGGCCCCCTGACGGGTCTCAACTCCCAGTTTGAGAACCCCTGCATTAAAGTCAGTGGGAGTTCTACTGTTGGCTCCAATGAGAGCAGAGTTTGACTGGGGTAAGCATTTTTAAAAATCCCTCCCACCATGTCTCAACTGTGGTATTTTCAAGAATTAATCATGACCAATATACAGCTTCAACCATCACTTAAATGCAAACTTCAGAAGAAAGTCCAGCAACGTGAAGTTGTCAACAGAGGAGCTCCCACTTTCAACCCCTGTGTACATTAAGAAGGGAATCAGACATCACCACTAGCAAAAGGATTCTTCATAATAGAGTTATTCTCATTTTCTCTGTGTAGGACAATATAATACAGAGCAGACTAGAATATCAATATACATTACCATGAAAACAGGTTAATCTCCTGTGCATTTGGCAGTAACGAAGCCTAAGAGGAGTCTTCTTTGAAGAGAAATAAATGCAAGATAATGGACTGTGCTTGTAATGGGCTAGCTATTAGTGTGCCTTTGTGTTTATACACAAACAATTAAAATAGACCATCTGGCTCTCTGCTACCATTAAAATGTTTTCTTAACTTTATCCCTTCACTCTACCCCATGCCAAGCTTTTAATGCTTAGCTTTCAAGGACAAGACAGTGTAAAATAGCAACTCTAGAACAAAAGAGCAGCCTTAAACAGCTCCTCCAAAAAGAAACAAAGATAAGGAAACCAACAGATATCAAGGCATGAAGTGCCTTCCAGTGATACACAGGTAGTTGCAGATTGGGGGCTAGAGGTCCCCATCAATAGCAAATCATGAAGTGGAGCAGGTTCTGACAGTGATTATAGAAACAGGATGAAAAAATTCCAGCGTTGGACAAAACGGACACTAGAGTGCCTGAATTTTCAGATGTGTTGAACACTTGTAGCACCTACTGAAGTCAGCTGAAGTTGTGGGTGCTCAACACTCTGTAAATTGGGCACATACACCTCTACCCCAATATAACACTGTCCTCGGGAGCCAAAAAAATCTTACCGCGTTATAGGTGAAACCGCATTACATCGAACTTGCTTTGATCCGCCAGAGAGCATAGCCCCGCCCCACGAGAGCGCTGCTTTACCACGTTATATCCGAATTCGTGTTATATCGGGTCTCGTTATATCAGAGTAGAGGTGTACTGCCCAAGTCACTGTAAATCCTGAAACGGAACTGTGTATAATTGCACTCTATCCATACAAAACTGGATGAGGCACCATGAGGGGAAAGGAAGGAGGAGTTATCTGCAATGACACTTCATCTCTCTGATGCCTCTAAATCATAGTGTAATATATGTGGGGAAAATATTGCAAATTAAGCCTTCTAAGCGGTGTTAATATTCAAAATGCAGCCTAAAGAAGAGGGCAAAACATGATTATCAACCTATGGTAGTGCCAGCACAGAAAGAGAATGAACCAAGGTGACAATTCCACACGTGATAGTGCGAAGGAGAGACACAGGGGACAGGTAGCTTTGGCCTTTTTATGGTAACAGATCTAGCACATAGTATTTACCATTTATATTACGATTACATCCAAAGGCTGCAGTCAGGACTGAGGGCACATTGTGTTAGTTATAGAAACACAAATGAAGAGCCAATCCTTACATTGGACACCTTACCAAAAAATTGTTCATCTGCATACCCTAGCAGGCTCAAATATGCTTTGAGTAAAGAAGGGGAAGGGCAGCTATATGATTGCAATTTACAGTAGGAATCCCATAGTATATGAAGTACTTCATCGAACTCTGTCACCCTTGAGAAATATGATCTTAGTTGATATCCTTGTTGTAATCACTGGTATATAGATATCATTATATGAAGACCCTTGTGGTCCCATCTAACCCTAAGGTTCTATGATTCTATGGGTATGCACAATACACTTTAAGTAAGAGGATGGTGCCATGTGCCTGCCTCTCCCATAATAGACCCAAGGGAACAGGAATATCCACTGTGACAACTCGTTTTATAGTGCTGATCACTGATTTAATTTTCAATCTCTACACACGAAAGACTGCATCAGTCATTGTACTTTATGGGCCTGCTTCGCTTGATTCTTATGGCCGGTGCCTTGTATAATGCAGGTGTACATGGCTAAACAAGGGACAAGGCAGTGGTGAATCTGCCCTATGTCTTTAAGTGTTTGAGGTAACAAATCAGATAAGGTAGCGTTGGGTACAGTATGAGAACCTGAATGGAACAGAACAGAATTATAAAACTAGGGAAAAAAAGGCCTCAGTTTGATTATTAAAATGGTGAGCTCTTTGGCGCAGGGTCTGTGTTTGTACAATACATACTATAATGGGGGTCTTAACTTCTTAGGCACTGCTGAAATAGAAATAGTAACATCAAAAACAAAACCTGTATGGTTTCTGACAGATAATCAACCTCACATCACAATTAAAATCTTAACTGTTTATACCTTGAGAGGTAACATCAAGTTTCTGGCAGGCTGATAGGTAGCCTGGTTACAAATCTCCTGAGAGATGATGGTTCTGAATAGTATCTTGATATTGCAGATTGGTTTTGTTAGCAGCTTACTGGTCTTTGGGTCCAAATCAAATTTCCTTGTGCGTGGAAAAGCATATGAGGTGGAAAGTTATGAAGAAACATATGACAGAATGGCAAAAAAAAAAAAAAAAACCAGAAAAACAAAATGTGTACTGCAGTATTCTTTTTAGATCCAAAGATGAGTTGTAGGGGTTTATCTTGGATCTGAACTTGCCAAAATTTGGATTATCTAGTTCCCAGGAATAGGGTTATTGCATAACAGATATAAGCAAGTCCAGCACTTTGAACATACTCTCTTGGGCATGTTTTTATAATGACTTCCCTGTTCTGACAACACATTTAGTGAGGGGCCTGAACCAAAATCCACTAATCCAAACCCCAGAAACTTTTCCATTAGCACTAACAGATCAGATCCCAAAACTATTCAACCATTGCAAATCAGGACATAGCCCTTAAACAGAGAATCATTTTCTAAAATACAAGCATCTGTTTACCCAACTGACTTCAGTGGGCCCCGTGAGAGTTTAGCACCTCTGAAAATCAGGCCTAGAATGTGTTTGAAATCTTCAGCCAAATTAGCTACAAATTCATAGCACTGACCAATACCTTAGAAAATTCAACAGCAATTCTTCTAGATCTAGCAAAAAACATTACAACTGGAACTACAGTCTGTCCAATTTCTTATTTTATTTGCCCACTGCACATTTAGTATATGCTATGAACTCTCCTGAAAAGCTATCCCTCCCGCCTCAGTGGTTTGAGCATTGGCCTGCTAAACCCAGGATTGGGAGTACAATCCTTGAGGGGGCTACTTAGGGATCTGGGGCAAAATCAGTACCTGGTTCTGCTAGGGAAGGCGGGGGGCTGGACTTGAGGACCTTTCAGGGTCCCTTCCAGTTCTATGGGATAGGTATATCTCCATATAGTATATAGTTTCAGATTAGACTGTAAACTGTTTGGGGGCAAGGACCATTTCTTCATATGTGTTTGTTAACAGCTTAGGCAGAGTGGGGCCTGATCGTGACTGGGCCTTTGGATGATATTGCAATACAAAATAATACATAAAAATGTTGTAAGTGCCTGTCTGCAATGGCAATAGGTACTCTACAAACCAATGAAATTGATAAATATAAAATAAATATTCCACTCCACAGCAGCCTCCCTTCTGGCCCATTTTCTTTCTATTAAGTAAACCCAATGGGTTGACATGAGCAGTGACTGGAGAGTGATATAGTTGGGTGCAGTGGAAGCTGTTAAAAACAACCTTGCATCACCACCAAGGACATAGAAATATGCATTCTCAGTGCATTTCTTCTTCTTAGTGGGGCCAGCTGACCCAAAGTCATTTGAGCTTTGGACAGAGAGATGTGTTGTCTGAGTTGAGGACTGGACACTTGAGACCATCATTCTCCCTTGATTTATACCTGTTTATACAGATGTAACCCCAGGGCCGTCCTTAGGCATAGGCAGAATAGGCAGCGGCGTAGGGCCTCACTCTCCCTGGGGGCACCACGCTGCAGGCAGCCCAGACAGTGTAGAAGCAGGGCTGCTGGGTCCTAGAGAGAGCCGAATGCAGCACAGTCTGAGGGACGGGATTGGCTGCTGGGGTCTCTGGGAAGGGGAGGGGTGGGGGTTGGGAAAGGAGCTCACCTGTGAGTGTGACTCTTTCCCCCCCCCGGCTGAGGTCAGGTGAGGCTGTGGCTCTGGAACCAGTATCCTTTGTTGTCTCCCATAACATCCATTCTTCTCCCCCCTCCCCACGGAGCACCCCCTCCTTTCTCCCTCCTCCCCAGGAGCACCCCTCTCTCTCTCCTCCCTCCCCTCCGTCAGGGCTAGGTTGGGTGAGGTGCTGCGGGGGAGGGGAGAGGAGGCAGCTGGCTGCCTGCCTGCTGAGCAATGAAAGTGAAAGTAACTCACTTCCTGGGCAGCGAGCCAGGACTGGAATGTGACACAGGGCTTGGCTGGGGTTAGCCCGATGTGTGAAAAATCAGGACTTGGGGTGGAGTTAGCAGATATCCCTATTTTATAGGGACAGTCCCAATTTTGGGGTCTTTTTCTTATATAGGCTCCTTTTACCCCCTCTCCCCCCGCCCCCACTGCCTGTCCTGATTTTTCACACTTGCTGTCTGGTCACTCTAGGTGGGGGTAATTGGTGCCTATATAAGACAAAGCCCCAAATATCAGGACTCGCCCTATAAAGTCAGGACATCTGGATCTGGTCACCCTAGCTGGGAAGCGCCTCTCCCCGGGCTGGCAGCTGCCAATGATCCATCTCATCCGGGGGGAGCTGCACAGGGCAAGATGAGCTGCTGTGGCTCCCTGGGTGACCTGTCTGAGATCAGATGCTGTGCTAACTTCACCATGGTCTGTAAGGCTGGTGGTGGTGCCCATTGGCGTATGATTGCACCTGAGGGTTTGCTGCTTCTGTTGCCACTCTGCACCCCAAGAGGTGGATTTTGGGGTCTATTGCAGCTGTTGGACCAGCAGGCTGGGAGGTGAGCCAAGCATGAAAGCAGTACTATGTTGCCATTTAGATTGTCATTTAACAACTTTGTTTGCCAAAAATTCTTGCTAACAATCCTGAATCCAATTTCAATTTTTTTTTTTTAAATCAATATCTTAGCCAAAAACAGAAAATTAAGTTGTTGACAATTATTAGTGACAGGTTTGGTTAAAGGCAGGGAGTGGGCCAGTTTTCATCAGAGAAACAAAAAATGTTGACTGACTTTCATATAACCTGTTACTCCTGATAAGAACCCTCCAACAACTGTAATATGCTCATCTTCTTACTAGTGTATAAAGCAGGGGTCGGCAACCTACGGCACACGTGTCAAAGGTGGCAGGTGAGCTGATTTTTGATGGTATGCAGCAGCAGGCTGAGCGGCTCAGCCCATCTCTGCTCTGGGGTTCCGGCTGCAGCCCTATTGCCAGCTGGGATACCTGCCATCGGCCCCACTCCGCACCTGCTGCTGGCCTGGGGACCCCCAAGGAACCCCAGGCTGGCAGTGGACTGAGCAGGCCGACTGAACCACTCAACCTGCTGTCAGCCTGGGGTTCCATTCACTCAGCCAGCAGCGGGCTGAGCGGGCTGGTGGCGGGCTGAGCAAGGCCGGTGGAGGGTTGAGTGGCTCAGTCTGCTGCCAGTCTGGGGTGCCAGCAGCACTCAGCCTACTGCTACTCCGGGGTTCCGGCTGCCAGCCCCTTGCCAGTCAGGAGCTCAGCCGCCAGCCCCACTCTGCCTCCTGCCAGCCTTGGTGAGGAGAATCCCAGGCTGGTAGCGGGCTGAGGGGGGGTTGGCGGCCGGGATCCTGGCTGGCAGGAGCTGGTGGTCAGAACCCCAGACCAGCAGCGGGCTGAGCAGGGCCTGGGATCCTTGTCTAGGGTTCCAGCCACCAGCCCGCTGCCAGTTTGGGGTTTCGTTTACTCAGCTGGCAGTGGCCTGAGCAGGACCGGTGGCCAAGACCTCAGATAACAACAATAGTTTATTTATATAATATAGACATAGAGAGAAACCTTCTTGTGATGAACTGGGAATGTTCTTGATGTTTCTTCTGAATACTGTGTTGGTGCCTCAGTGTCCCCTATGCAGTTCTTAAGTATTTAGGTGGTGGGATAAGGGCATGTGATTGCTGAAGAGCAAAGGGACAGTGCACCTAAATGCCTGGCACTCTGTCTCCTAGCAACTGATGGCAAAGGTGCCAGCTGAAGGTGTTGGAGACAAAGGGATCAGGTGACCTCCTGGCCCGGGAAAGGGGCTGAGGAGAGAGGAGGGGCTGGGAGGGGTTGTTAGTCTGGAGCTGGCTGGAGTCGAGGAGTGAAGTGCAGACGTGAGGGGTCTGGTTCACTGCCCCCCAGAATGGACCCGGCCGAGGGGTCTTGTTCGCTGTATCTACAAGCTCTGTTTTAGACCTGTTCCTGTCATCGAATAAATCTCTGTTTTACTGGCTGGCTAAGAGTCACATCTGACTGAAAAGGGGGGGTGCAGGACCCGGTGGCTTCCCCAGGACCCCACTGAGGCGGGCTCGCTGTGGGAAGCGCATGGAGGGGCAGAGGATGCTCAGTGCTCCAAGGAGAGATCCAGGAGGTGAAGACGTGTGAGCTTCTTGCCCTGAACAAGTCTGCTCCAAGGGACAGGAGGCTCCCCAAAGTCCTGACTGGCTTTGTGGGGAGCAGTTCCAGAGCATCGCCCGGTGACTCCGTGACACTTCTACAAACATTAAAATGTATTACCGGCACGAGAAACCTTAAATTACAGTGAACTTGGCACACCACTTCTGAAAGGTTGCCGACCCCTGGTATAAAGTGACCATATGTTGTACTAAGATTCTCCTGCTTTTTTTTTTCCCTGTGAGTCAGTATAACTTTTGCCCGCCCAGAAGTTGGGCAGCCAATGTTTTACGTTTTCACAATGTTTTCTCCAACTTTCATAAAGTAAATACATAGTTAATATGAGTTTAAAAGGCCAAGGACACTTCTTTGTGAAGAATCTGTACAGCAGATGATTCCCATAGACGATCCAGAAAATAAATTTGAGGTTGAATTTTTTAATGTTGTGATGGATAAAGCAGTATCTGCTGTTGATGAAAGGTTTAATACCTTGCAAGTACACCATGAACGGTTTGGATTTTTGTATGACATAACTAAATTCAACGAAATAGGAAAACAAGAGCAACTAATGACAAAGTGCAAGAACCTAGAGAGCCTCCTGAAGCACGGTGATAGTTTTGATTTAAATGGACTTGAACTGTACGAAGAATTGAGTACACTGTCATCAATGTTGCCACATGCAAAATCGGTGATGGACATTGTACAGTTTATTCATACCCGCAAACTTGTTGACATATATCCTAATGTGTATATTGCCACTCGTATTCTACTGACAATTCCTGTAACAGTAGCATCAGGAGAATGGAGTTTCTCAAAACTAAAGCTCATTAAAAACTATCTCCGCTCTACCATGAGTCAGGAACGCTTAACTGGTCTTACTATTCTTGCAATCGAACAAGACACGACTTTGTCTTTGTCATACGATGACATTATTACTGATTTTGCAGCCAAAAAAGCCAGAAAGATTGCTTTTAATTAAAAACAAATCTCTGTTTCAATACCTTTTCATATAAAATTTTGATAAATTAAAAAAATATATTATTTGCATCATTCTGTCATATCAGAATTTTTTCTGTAGTGCTGCTTCTTTAGTGCTAGTCCATCAGCATTACAGTATGCTTCATTAAGTTAAACTGGTTTTAATAACGTGAATGTGGCAAGTTTTCCAATACTGTAAGCTTATGTTTGTGTTGCTAAGAGCAGATCAGGCACAGGGGCACCAGTTTAATAATCTCGCCTAGGGCACCATAAATCCTAAGGCCGGCCCTGATGCTACCCTCTCTGGCCTGTGCAGCAGTAAGCAACAGACTTCTTGGCCCGGCAGGAAATCCTCACCAAAGTAAAAGATTCCATTTCACTTCTCACAAGGGTCCTAATGACTCTATCATCTTTGCTCATATCCATATCTCCACCATTAGCTCTAAAGCCCTGCCAGGGAGTGACCACTCTCTCCTGGGGTGAAATGAGAGCTCCGTCCTATGTTTAGTCCTTCTGAAACGTTGCCACCCTGACTGCTATAGGCACTAAGACACATGTTGCCTATCAATACCATATGCATGAGTCTGTCTTTTTTTAATTGAGTGGAGCTATACTGTTTTTCAGACCAATGTGTGTCCCTGAATGGGCACAGCAGATTGTTGGAGCTGTTGTGCTGAACATGGCTCAGGCCTGATGGAGCACATTCAAAAGGCCTGTTTCTCCACTGCCCCTCGTGCAGCCAGTTACACCTGTGCAAACTGAGGGGATAATGTATAGTATATAATGCCACCATTCTGATCTGGTAGCATTTTGCACTAACTTCACACTGATGTAAATGACAAGACAGTGAAGAATAAGGCCCAGATAGTTTAGTAGATGTTCCGAGGAGCACCCATTTTATATTAACGTGGGCATCTAAATGAATGGTTTTTAAAGTGTCAACATTTTTATGAATGATGATAAAGAAACTACGGTAATTCCCATCTGCAGAGCCTGTTTATTCAGAGCACACCGGGGAATTAGCTCACAGAACTGGAGATGCTTTGCTATTATGAAGGGCTGTTTTCGGTTTTCTTCTCCAGACTGACATTAGCCATTCCACTACAGCAGAACATCCCTGCACGTAGCAGCCGCATCTGGGAACGTGGACATAGTGAAATTTCTCCTGCCTCAGAATGCTGACATGGATATCCAGGATCTCTTTGAATACACCTCACTCCAGGATGTTGCTAAGTTCAAGTAGGTTTCTTCAGCATACGACAACTACTCAGTGCCTCCATCACTAGGGGAAGAAGCTCGAGGGCTCTCATTTTTTAAAATACCATTTCTCCTACGGTCTTTCTCCCTCCTATCTTTTGCTTGCGCTAACTGTCCACCAGAATGATAGATGAATATAGATGAGCGGGGAGAGACAGAACAAGGAATACAGACTGTATTTTCAGTGGCTTTGCTTAGTGCTGACAATGCATTTGTGCAATACGATAAATAGTGTAAAGAGAGCTCCTTCTTGAAGAGCTTGCAAGATAAGTGTGATGTTGCACTCTATATGATTTTCTGAAAGTATGAATGTGAATATAATGCAACTAAAATATGCTTCATGCAAAAGGTCTCTTGTAAGGTATCATTACAAAGCTTATAATCTACTGAGTGTGGTCATCCTATTTGTATGAATGTATCACTCTTGTATCTGAAACTAGAAATATGAAGTATCAGAGGGGTATCCATGTTAGTCTGGATCTGTAAAAGCAGCAAAGAATCCTGTGGAACCCTAACAGACGTTTTGGAGCATGAGCTTTCCTGGGTGAATACCCACTTCGTCAGATGCATGTATGGAAATTTCCAGGGGCAGGTATATATATGCAAGCAAGCTAGAGATAACGAGGTTAGTTCAATCAGGGAAGATGAGGCCCTGTTCTAGCAGTTGAGGTGTGAAAACTAAGGGAGGAGAAACTGGTTTTGTAATTGGCAAGCCATTCACAGTCTTTGTTTAATCCTGAGCTGATGGTGTCAAGTTTGCAGATGAACTGAAGCTCAGCAGTTTCTCTTTGAAGTCTGGTCCTGAAGTTTTTTTGCTGCAGGATGGCTACCTTAAGATCTGCTATGGTGTGGCCAGGGAAGTTGAAGTGTTCTCCTACAGGTTTTTGTATATTGCCATTCCTAATATCTGATTTGTGTCCATTTATCCTTTTCCATAGAGACTGTCCAGTATGGCCGATGTACATAGCAGAGGGGCATTGCTGGCATATGATGGCGTATATTTCATTGGTGGATGTGCAGGTGAATGAACCAGTGATGGTGTGGCTGATCTGGTTAGGTCTTGTGATGGTGTCGCTGGTGTAGATATGTGGGCAGAGTTGGCATCGAGGTTTGTTGCATGGATTGGTTCCTGAGTTAGAGTTACTATGTTGCAGTGTGCAGTCACTGGTGAGAATATGCTTCAGGTTGGCACGCTGTCTGTGGGTGAGGACTGGCCTGGCACCCAAGGCCTGTGAAAGTGTGGGATCATTGTCCAGGATGGGCTGTAGATCCCTGATGATGAGTTGGAGGGGTTTTAGCTGGGGACTGTATGTGATAGCCAGTGGAGTCCTGTTGGTTTCTTTCTTGGGTTTGTCTTGCAGTAGGAGGCTTCTGGGTACACGTCTGGCTCTGTTGATCTGTTTCCTTATTTCCTCGTGCGGGTATTGTAGTTTTGAGAATGCTTGGTGGAGATTTTGTAGGTGTTGGTCTCTGTCTTAGGGGTTAGAGCAGATGCGGTTGTACCTCAGTGCTTGGCTGTAGACAATGGATCGTGTGGTGTGCCCGGGATGGAAGCTGGAGGCATGAAGGTAGGCATAGCGGTTGGTAGGTTTTTGGTATAGGGTGATTTTACAGTAACATGATCATGTCACCTGAACTGAAATCCATCTTTAACCTGGTGGTTTTCCATTTAGAAGGAGGGGTGGGAACCCAGAGGGACAAAGGATTTCCGCCTTATGCAAAAGATATATAAGTGGGTGGAACAGAACAAATTGGGTGGCAATCATGAGAAATCCCGTAGCTACGGCATGAGCTGGAACAAGGGCTGTACCAGGGGAAAGGATTGTGCCCAGACTAGGAAGGCATCCAGTCTGTGAAAGAAACATATTGAAACATCTCTGAGAGTGAGATCTTATCTGTATTCAGTTTTATTACTGTATTAGGCTTAGATTTGCGCATTTTATTTTATTTTACTTGGTAATTCACTTTATTCTGTCTGCTGTTACTTAGAACCACTTAAATCCCACTTTCTGTATTTAATAAAATCACTTTTTATTTATTATTTAACCCAGAGTATGTATTAATACTGGAGGAGGGGGCAAACAGCTGTGCATATCTCTCTATCAGTGTTACAGAGGGTGAACAATTTATGAGTTTACCCTGTATAAGCTTTATACAGGTTAAAACGGATTTATTTGGGGTTTAGACCCCATTGGGAGTTGGGCATCTGAGTGTTAAAGACAGTAACACTTCTTAAGCTGCTTTCAGTTAAGCCTACAGCCGTTAGGGGATGTGGTTCAGACCTGGGTCTCGGTTTGCAGCAGGCTAGTGGGTCTGGCTCAAACCAGGCAGGGCACTGAACTCCTAAGCTGGGAGGGCAAGGAAAGCCAGGGCAGAAGTAGTCTTGGCACATCAGTCGGCAGATCTAAGGGGGTTACTGTGATCCAACCTGTCACTGTAAGGAAGAAAGGAAAGGAGGACAAAGAGCTGAGCAAGACTGACATAGAAAGAGAGAGAATGGGAGAGCTGTACTCAGTGAAATAAAGCAACAGATAGAGAGAAAAGAATCCCAAAGGGTGTTACAGAAACAGTAAGGTCAGAGGGAGGTATCCAGTCACATGTAGCCAAAAATACAGCAACAAAGGTATTTTCCTGGAGAGTGAAATTGAAGTCTTCTGATTAGTTTTATTGCTCTTTCTTCTAACACTTCAGAAACTTTGATGTTAGCAAAGCTGTCATGGGATAAGAGGGAAGGTCTTCTTATGGATCGGTAACTGGCTAAAAGATAGGAAACAAGCAGTAGGAATAAATAGTCAGTTTTCAGAATGGAGAGAGGTAAATAGTGGTGTCCTCCAGAGGATGTGGTAAAAGAGGTAAACAGTGAGGTGGCAAAATTACAGAACTACTCAAGATAGTTAAGTCCCAAGCAGACTGTGAAGAGCTACAACAGGATCTCACAAAACTGGGTGACTGAGCAACAAAATGGCAGATGAAATTCAATATTTATAAATGCAAAGTAATGCACATTGGAAAACATAATCCCAACTATACATATAAAATGATGGGGTCTAAATTAGCTGTTACCACTCAAGAAAGAGATCTTGAAGTCATTGTGGATAGTTCTCTGAAGACATCCACTCAATGTGCAGCGGCAGTCAAAAAAGCAAACAGAATGTTGGTAATCATTAAGAAAACGATAGAGGAGACGCAAAAAATATCATAGTGCCTCTATATAAATCCATGGTACACCCACATCTTGAATACTGTATGCATCTCAACGAAGATATACTGGACTTGGAAAAGGTTCAGAAAAAGGCAACAAAAATGATTAGGGGTATGGAATGGCTTCCATATGAGAAGCGATTAATAAAACTGGGATTTTTCATCTTGAAAAAGAGACGACTAAGGGGGGATATGATAGAGGTCTATAAAATCATGACTAGTGTGGAGAAAGTAAATAAGCAAGCATTATTTACTACTTCTCAAACACAAGAACTAGAGGTCACCAAATGAAATTAATAGGCAGCAGGTTTAAAACTAACAAAAGGAAGTATTTTTTCACACAACGCACAGTCAGCCTGTGGAGCTCTTTGCCAAAGGATGTTATGAAGGTCCACACTATAACAGGGTTAAAAAAAGAACTATATAAGTTCATGAAGGATAGATCCATCACTTGCTATTAGGCAGGATGGACAGGGATGGTGTCCCTAGCCTCTGTTTGCCAAAAGCTGGGAATGGGCGACAGATGGATCACTTGATGATTACCTGTTCTGTTAATTTCCCTCTGGGGCACCTGGCATTGGCCCCTGTTGGTAGACAGGATACTGGGCTAGATGGACCTTTGGTCTGACCCAGTATGGCCATTCTTATGTTATGACTCCCTGTATGTTAGCTTGTTGACCTGTTGTGGGCAGCATTTCTGCTTATTCTCCTTGCTGAATAGTGGCTTCTGTGCATCCATATTTCCATATCAAAAGCAAAGTAGATTTCATTTTTCCCACTCTCTTTCTCATTACCTGCACTTGTAATCCTCTGTTTGTCTCCTACTCACTCTCCACCATGTGTCTCTTTCCTTGCAGCCCCCTATGCCTTCAACAGCCTGCCTTTCCTTGTATGCCAAGTGCTTTTAAGTGATTGAAACTGTGAAATATGAAATTGGAATCATGTGCATGCAGTTTAATTCAGATGATTAAATGTTAGGGACAGACCCAAGACTGAGCCACACAGAAAAAGTGAGAAAGACATAGACAAAATGACATGTAAGCTGTCCGGGGCAGGAAATGTTACTATATGTTTTACAGTGCCTAGCACAATGGGGCCTCTGAGCTGGCTGAGGCCTCTAAATTCCTGCCACAATAACAATAATACACAGTAATTAGTAATACTTATATTACATATATCTACACAATTGCATACACATGCATCTGACGAAGTGGGTATTCACCCAGGAAAGCTCATCCTCCAAAACGTCTGTTAGTCTATAAGGTGCCACAGGATTCTTTGCTGCTTTTACAGATCCAGACTAACACGGCTACCCCTCTGATACAAGGAAAGGCAGACACAGAGGAAGTCACACAACAGACGGGAGATGATAAGATAGAGACAAAAAAAAAGAAAAAAGGGGAGGAGGGAATAACAGACCCACAGAAGAAGACAGACAGACAGTGAAAGAAGCACATTAATCTTTCCAAGCCTATCAAATTTCTAACAGTACATGTCAACAAACATCAATTTCACTGTACACACACAGCCAAAAAAATATTCCGTTGATGATCACTGAAGTTTACAGATAGACAAAGTAAGAAAAACGCTATTTGAGGATTAAAGGTTTAATTGAAGGCGAACTACTTTATATATTTTTACATATAATGTTGACGATTTGTGTGTTAATGGTTATAAAGCTTTAACATTTTTTATCTCAGCATCTACTGTCATTAAATAATTATTGTCTGACTCCCACACCCATAATTTCCTCCAAATGTAAACATTTAAATTAATAAAAATAAGAACAAATGCTTAAAAATAAACATGATGATATCTGTTGAAATTATATTAAAAATAAATAAAAATAGAATTCTACCAAGCCTACACGCTGAGAAACCTTTGTAGCAATAACAGAGCCCCATTCCTCTGTTAGAAGCCATCTGAGGGTATAGCTACACTTGCAGCTGTACAGCGCTGGGAGTTAAAGCTGTCTTCGTACAGCTGTGTAGGGAAAGCGCTGCAGTGTGGCCACACTGACAGCTACCAGCGCTGCAGTGTGGCCGCATTTGCAGTGCTGTTGGGAGTGGTGCATTATGGGCAGCTATCCCACAGAGCACCTCGTCCCATTTTGGCACCGTGGGTTGTGGGAAGGGGACGGAAGGGTGCGGGTCATTCTGCTTCCTGTCCCAACGCCCCATGATGCATTGCTTCACATCCCAGCAGTCACTGTTTTTCCTTCCATATTTGGCGCCATTGTGACTCTCCCAACAGTTTCTGTGGGAAATGGAGCCCGAGCTGCTGAGGAATATGCTGATGAGTCTCACCAGCACATCACGTTTGGCAGTTGAGCTATTCCTTCAGCTCCAAAGCGACAGTGAGGAGTCCGACGATGATGCGTATGACACTAAATTGTTTGTGGCATACACAGACATGCTCAGCACCGTGGAACACCGCTTTTGGGCTCGGGAAACAAGCACTGAGTGGTGGGATCACATCATCATGGAAGTCTGGGATGACAAACAGTGGCAGCAAAGCTTTCGGATGAGAAAAGCCACTTTCCTGGGACTGTGTGCTGAGCTCGCCCCCACCCTGCAGCGCAAGGACACGAGATTGAGAGCTACCCTGCCGGTGGAGAAGCAGGTGACTACTGCAATCTGGAAGCTGGCAACTCCAGACAGCTACCAATTGGTCGCGAACCAGTTTGAAGTGGGTAAGTCGACCATTGGAATCTTGTTGATGCAAGTTTGCAGGGCCATTAATCGCATCCTGCTAAGAAGAACCGTGACTCTGGGGAACATGCAGGACAATTGTGGATGGCTTTGCACAAATGAGTTTCCCTAACTGTGGAGGGGCGATAGATGGGACGCATATTCCTATTCTAGCACCATCCCGCCTAGCATCCGAGTACATTAATCGGAAGAGGTATTTCTCTATGGTTCTCCAGGCACTTGTGGATCACAGTGGGCGTTTCATTGACATTAACACAGGCTGGCCTGGAAAGGTGCATAATGCAAGCATCTTTCGGAACACTGGCCTGTTCCAGGCCGGGACTTTTTTCCCAGACTGGAAGATCACAGTAGGGGACATCGAAATGCCCATTGTGATCTTTGGAGACCCCGCTTACCCATTAATGCCTTGGCTCATGAAACCATATACAGGGAAGCTTGACAGGAACAAGGACCAGTTCAACTACAGGCTGATCCAGGGCCGAATGACTGTGGAGTGTGCTTTCGGCCGTTTAAAAGGGCGCTGGCGATCTCTGTATGGGAAGCTAGACTTGGGGGAAAGCAACATCCCTGCGGTTATATCCGCGTGCTGTACCCTCCATAATATTTGTGAAGGGAAGGGTGAAACATTCAGTCAGGAATGGACCTCCGAGGTTCAATGCCTGGAGGCTGAATTTGCACAGCCAGAGAGCAGGGCTACTAGAGAGGCCCAGCACAGGGCTGCAAGGATTAGGGATGCCTTGAGGGAGGAATTTGAGGCTGAAAACCAACAGTAATGTTTGGTGCCTTGCACGGGAGTGAAGTGCAGTGGTTACAATGTTAGCAGGAATCTGTTTTTCCTAAGCTGATTTGCAGTGCCTGTTTCTTTCCTGGGCTACGGTATCTTTCACTTTCTGCAATAATAAAGACTGTTTTTAAAGCCAAGAATTCATTTATTGAAAAGAAAACAACTTTCTGGACAGACACACAACATTTTGGGAACCTAAAAGAGCAGGGGGGTGGGGTGGTGAACTGTACGGTCACATGTCCTGTCTGGAGTGCTGTGCAATGACTGCTGCACTTCAGGATGAAAATACTGCATGGTGATGGGGGTTGAGTGCAGAGGGTAAGGGTCGTAGTTCTCAGGGCTGGTAGGTGAACTTACAGGTGTTGGGGGCAGCTGGTGGTGGTAAGAACCTGGATGCTGGGGAAAGGGGTTTGGAGCTGACATTGGGGCACAAGGGAAAGAGCTTTGGGACGGGGGGCGCGGCATGGTAGTACTCTGCCTGCATGGCTCCGAGTGACTGGATAGAGTCTGCTTGATGCGCCAGGATGCTTATCAGCTGCTTTGTGCTTTTCTTCTTAGCTTAGTTTCTCTGGCAGGTCCTGCAGTTTTTTCCTCCAGTCCTGCAGTTTTTTCCTCCAGTCCTGCAGTTTTTAACTCTCTCTGGCAGAGTGATCCATAACTGCTTTCAGCATGTCTTCTTTGCTTTTTCGCGGCTTCTTCCTGAGGTTTTGTAGCCTCTAAGCAGTCGATGATATGGGCAGTCGAGTAGTCAAGGACACTTTTCGAAAAGCAAAATGGCAACAGTTAACAGAGGCAGCATTGTTTATAATCTCACCCAGACAGTTATTCCCACACAGTGAAGGAGTTTACAGTCTTCTCTTTAGCATACTTTTCCCATACCAAAGAGAGCGCACATAACCCACAGGAGCCATGAAATAGTGAGTAAGGGAGACTGATTGCTTCAGGGATGTGCAGGGGTTTCTGTGCGTTGGGGAAAGCAAACTGCTGCAGGAGGCATCTACACTGAATAGTCTCCCAACATTTTCCACAGGAGTTAATCCTGGAAGATATCTCGCTGCTGCATGTCACCTGGGAAGAGCGGGAGGGTCTTCTACAGCAATGTGGATTCCTCCCTGGTCCCTATGCAGCTTGCCTGTGTGCAGCAATGGTCCCCCCACCCCTTGCGGCATAGTGGCGCGGATGCGTTAGCCTGACTGGGACAAGGACCACAGTGGCTCTCCCTGTAAACTTGCGCAGGCACACTGCCCACGCTCTGGCTGAAACTTTTGAAGAGATTACAGAGGTCGATTACCGCGATGTGATAGACCACATCAATGGGCTATTCCACATCTAGGCATGCATGCATGCAGCCCTAACCCCCCCCCTCCTCTCCCGAAACATTTCCATCCTGAAAATAAAAGCCGTTTGCCGGTAACCCATTCCTCTGCTTGTCCTTCACTAAGTACCGGCTGCTGCAACTGGCTACCTTCCTCCTGGGACTCCGGGGTGTCTCCCCCCACCCCAGTACCCTCACTCTCGCTTTCCTCCTCCTTCTCCTCCTCCTCCCCCTGCTCTGAAGTGTCCATCGTGGTCGTCAGATTGGCAGTGGGGTCACCCCCAAGTACCGTGTCCAGCTCCTTGTAAAAATGGCAGGTTGTGGGGGCAGCGCCGGTTTCCTTTGCGGGCTTTGCAATAAGCACTCCGCAGCTCCTTTACTTTAACCCTGCACTGCACCGAGTCCTGGTCATGGTCCCTTTCTAGCATGGCCCTTGATATCTGCCCATAGGTATCGTAATTCCTACAGCTGGAGCGCAGCTGTGACTGCACAGCTTCCTCACTCCAAACACTGATGAGGTCCAGCAACTAGCCATTGCTCCATGCTGGGGCTCGTTTGGGACATGGAGGCATGGTCACCTAGAAAGATTCACTGATTGCTCAGCCAGGTGTGGAGTGCAAACAGGAAAGGGATTTTTAAAATTCCCGGGGCATTCAAAGGATGGGTCACCTGAGGCCAGGGCAGAAGAGTGCGAACTGATGAGCAGAGTGGCTGAACAGGCATTCTGGGATACCTCTGGAGGCCAGTTACAGCGCTTTTGGTGGCCGCACTAGCGGAGCAGCGCTGCATCACCAGCACTGCAATCGTTATACCCCAGGCAGAGCAGGAGTACAGCCATTGCTGCAGCCAGGGAGATGCAGCGCTGCATGTGCCTTGCAAGTGTAGACGGTGAGTTAGTTGCAGCGCTGTAAACCCACCACCAGCGCTGCAACTCTCCAGTGTAGCCAAGCCCTAAGCTTTTGCTCTGCCCAGACAAAGAATTCTGACCATGGTAAAAAATGGAGTTGCTGTGGAACCCATGACGGGTGAATCCACCCCCCCATTTTAATAGACATTGCTATTTAATTAATGCTTTCTCCACTGCATAAATACTTCGGCAAAAGTCCTGAGCTTATTTAAAAATTCCCTTGGTCATGATACTCTTTTCCTAGGAAAGCAAGTTAAATGTTCAAAGAACAATAAATTCCTGTTGTCCAAAGGACAGAAACGACGTGTAATAAACTAAAAAAAAGAAAAAAAGGGAAAAAAAAACTGATGATGCAGATGAGAGAGATGTAACTACACATGACCACATGATGGCAGTACAATACACAAAATGGGCCATGAACTGGATTACCATTGTCAGTAATAGGGGTTGTATATAACTACAGCCTATGCCTATAAAGGTTTGAGGAAGAAAGGGAAAGAGGCCTCTAATTCAGCCAAAGCTTCACTCTCCTCATAGCCAGTGGGAGGTTGATAATAACACGCTTAATAGAGCCTGCTGAGACCAGCCCTGAGTTTAGCTATACAACTTATTTGTATAAGTTGTATAGCTGAGTACACAGTACAGTATTGAAAGAATGAAAAAGAGAAAGAGAACTAAAGAACAAAAGAACACAAAAGAGAAAGAGAACAAAAGAGAAAGCGAAAGAGAATAAAAAAAAAAGTAAAACCAAAAAAGAAATTAGAGAAAAGAGAGAAAAACACTTTATAGAGGGGAATTGTGTGTAGGAGAGATGAAGGGAAAGCTTTAGAGAGAGCAAACAAGAGAGTTGATTAAGCAGAGTGATTCTGCAACATTCAGGAAGAAACTCATTCCACAAGGGCAGTAAAATGAAAGGAGAACCACAAAAGCAGTACAAATGCTAGTAAGAATTCCTGCTAACTAGTTTCAGTGAGGGGAAATGGAAGGATAAGATTACAAGGGAGAGGTAAGGGCACAGTAGTGGGAGAGCAGGTAAAGGGCAGTCCTTGCTTTTTAGTCACACCTCAGCCTGTGATACATCTGAAGAGAGCAAGTTAAGGATAGACATAAGTAAGTTCTGCATATGACCACAGATGGGATGCGCGAGTCGGGTGCAGCTTAAATGGTGGAACTAACTAGCAATGCCTGCTGGAGCAATCACACATGCCTCCTGCCTCTCTCCTTGCCATTCATTAATATTCTGAGGGTGAGGCTATAAGAGGGTCTCTAATTCTATGGAATATCTGCTGTGTAGTATCTGCAAGATCCACCTGTCTGAGGTGTAGCAAGTCGCTGACCCACTGCTGCAGCACCTCCAGCTGGTTACACCAGGAAGTAGCTCAGTTCCAGCCTCAGAGCACCTCCTGCTGGCTGGTGTCTTCCTACTGGTGCCTGCTTCCTGCTCTCCACCACTTACAGTACTTCTGGCCCCGTGTCCCTCCCAGACCATGGTGCCCCTTTCCTCAGGGAGCTGCCCCACAGCAGTGCCCCCACACTCTGGGTCTCCCTTCCCCGGTGAACCCCAATCCCCTAAGCCCAGCTCACCTCAGTGACCCACTCCCAGTCCTCACCTAGTCCCTTCATTCAGAGGCAAACTGCAGTCTGAAGTGGCCACTCATCATCGGCAAGGGGGTTTGGACCTGCTGCCTTTTCGGCCCCAGCTGCCTCCCTGCAGCACTAGTACCTCCCCTGGCCTTTAGCAAGGTCTCAGCCTGGGGACTTACCAGGCAAGAGCTCCTCAGCTCAGCCTGCCTTCCCCCTGCCCTGCTCTGCCTCAGGTATCCTGCTTACTCTCTCAGGCAACCTGGGTCCTCTCAGCTCCCCAGCTGGAGCAAGAGTTTCTCACTCCCTCAGCCTGCCCTTTTATCAGGATATGCTGGATCCTAGTTAGATGTGGCCACATCTGTGGCTGTTTACCCAACCAGCCTCCCTTGAATGCTTTTAACCCTTTCCTAACCGGAGCAGGGTGACCGCCCTGCTACAGAGGTTATTACTTCCCAATTGTCGCAGAAATGGCAAAGGTGGTATCCACAGAGGTCTTCAGGTCTGTAAAAGGGGGCATGGCACTACAGTCACTTCACTTCTTTCCTACCATATCCAGCTGATGGTTCAGGAACTGTCCCAAGCTTTGGCCCAAGTCCTTCTCTTCACTGTCTTCTAAGACTATATACACACTTCACAGCAGTGCGTTGAGTACATACATGTCCCCCAGCACATGTATACATTGCAACGTAGACTTTGAGGCAGTGCTTAAGTAAGTAAAGACATACCAGAACCTCAGGGTATATACCCTACCTGCAAGGGTGTCAGTTTCAAGCCTTGAGAAGGATGCAGATCCATACGATGGATCTCAGCAATTACTGTTACAGGCTGGACGGATGGATGGACCAAATCGGAACCAGTGCTCAGATCTGAAGGTATGATATCCTCCTCCATGGAGTGGAAGCCCTCCTTATCCTTGGTCTTAGTTCTGATGGTCTGGAATCTGACAGGACCACAGAATGCCTTTCGGCTCTCATATCAGAGTTCTTTCTGCTCACCAGTTCCTTAACCAGTCTCAGTCGGGATCTGATGAACATCTCTCTTGTGAGTTGGCTCTGGGCACAGAAACTCATGCTATCAGGGAGTTTCTACTTGTAGGCTGATGGCTTTGTATCCTTCTTTGGAACCTTCTTTAAGCTCAGAACTGCAGCAGATAAGTTCTGCAGAGACTTCTGTTGCTTCTTATCCCCTGGTGTATTAGGGGCCGAAGAAGGTCTGTGAAGTCTCTCAGATTCTAGTGAAGGATTGGATCTGGCTGGCTTAGCTGCCAATGCCTCCTGGAGCAGTATAGCCTGTAATCTGTTCTGCTGCTTCTTATGTGCTCTCCAAGTAAAAGTGGAGCATATGGAGCGTGTCCCTCTCCTAGGCAGATAGATCTTTTAAATCCTGTCATCTGGATCTTCAAATCCACGATCCCAAAATGGAAGATCAGCACTATCTAAAAACTACGTACACTAAATTATGTTTAAAAACTCATCTAAAACTAATCTTCTGGTCAGGTCAGAATTGAAAACCTGCTACCACTATGACCATAAGCAGTACAACCTGTACTGGTCAACGCTGAGTGCTGGGCAGCGGTTAATTAACCCAGAAACCTCAGGAAGCGCCAGCGTCTTTGGGCTGATGAGGTCCTGAGGAGGATAGTGGAACCCTTGATGGAGGAAATGCCATCAAAAGGCAGATGAGCAAATTCACTCAGGGATTTTGCCAATGACGTCCATGCAGGACAGACTAGGTCCTTCAGCTCTGGCTGATAACCAATCTAGTCGAGCCCCGAAGGGTAGGAGATGGAAGATCTCTGCAGCTCTGGCAACTCCTGCAGTGTAGCTGGTTCCAAATGTATCAACTTCCGGCCTTCTTTTGGTCCAAAACAGTGAAGTCAAGAGGGACGCTGACACATGGGAAAACAGCGCCTCCATATCAACTGCCCAGGCTAAACACAGAAGGTGGCAGTTACGGGTTATAAGCTTTCACTTGATTGGCATAGAGGAGGGTGCCATGGGTTACCTTAGATGGTGGGAGAAATCACTGCATTCCATTGGTCAGTCACTGCCTGCCACAAAGCCATGCAGCCCCAGGACAGTTAAATGCTGACCTGCCACAGTCTGCCTGCCCCATGGGGTGTGTGGGGCTAGATCAAAAGTTGAATGGCAGACGGAAACCTTGCACCTGGCAAAAATAAGAAACCAAGAACTTTCTGGCTTGGCAGCTGGAATGTCAGGACCACGTGTCCAGGATTGATAGACGATGACGACCTACAATAAACAAGCAGCATATGGAAGTCAGCTTTGATAGACTGTGAGCTCTACAAACAATGTTGACATGCAGCACTTCAGGAAACAAGACTTGCAGATGCTGGTTCTGTCCAACAGGCCAATTACACCTTCTTTTGGCAAGGTAAAAGCAGAGAAGAAAATTGTCTGCACGGTGTTGGTTTTGCTGTGAGAAATAAGTGGGTAAACCTCCTAGAAACACTCATTGGGAAATCAGAGCGTATCATCTCATTTAAACTCCAGATGACCACCAGCTCTGTGAACATCATTAGTGCCTATGCACCAACACTCAAATCTAGCCCTGAGGAGAAGGATACATTCTATAGCTCTTTGCATCAAGTCGTCAAAAGAATATCATCAACTGAGCAACTTTTTCTCCTTGGTGACTTTAATGCAAGAGTCGGTGCAGACAACAAGACATTTTGGCATTGGCAAGATGAATGAAAATGGCCAAGGACTTCTTGAATTCTGCGTCCAAAACCAAATGTGCATTACCAATTCATATTTTACAGGAAATTATCGCCACAAAGTGTCATGAAGACATCCACAATCAGGCCACTGGCACCAGTTAGACCTTGTTATCATTAGGAGGAAAGACCTTAGTGCAGAACACTTGCACGTTCCACAGTGCTGATTGTGACACTGACCATTCCTTGATTGATAGCAAAGTGAAGATTATAGCCAAGAAACTACTTAGAGCAAAACCCAGGAGAAAGCCCAAAATCAATGCTATTAACACCAAAAACCAGAGGAAATGCCAGGAGCTTGTGCAGGCTTTTGAATAAGCAGCTATTTGTTTAACTGCATCTGTAATCTGGGTCTTGATTGTTGACATGAGGGACAGCGGATGATGCCTTGCAAGACCCTGAAAAGGAAAGACTCCACCCACCACCTATGGGAGAGGAAGAGAAAACCACTGCTCCAAGGAAAGCCATCCCATCTCACAATCCTTCAGCCTGTTCCCCTCTCCATTGTCGTCTGTGATTTTTGCTCAGGCTCCTCTCTCTCCTACAAGCAAACGATTTGCCCTACCTTCAAAACTTCCCTTACATCCTAATCTGCTTCTCTGATTTTGGGAGGAAAATATCTGATGCCTGCATGACCCTGAAAATGACCATCATCTCTGTCCTCTCCCATGTCTCCAGAAGCCTTGGGCATGCTGTCTGCTCACGTTGCCTTGGCTTCTCAATCAATTCTCTCTCCGATTCCCTCTAACCTGCTTTTCACCTCTACATTTCACCAACTTGCCTTTCCTGGCTAAGTCAAAGGGCACTTTTGTCTTGTTATTTTACTTGATTTTCCTGCTGCTTTCAACACTGATAATCTCTCTTCCCCTTACATTTCTCTCTCCTCTCTGTGCATCTATGACTGTGTCCTCTCCCTGGTTCTCCCTCCTATCTCGCTCATTGCTCTCATTTGATAGATCCTGATCCTCCCCGCCTTTTTCTGCTTGTCTTTCATGGGGTTTGTTTTTCTTCCTTTCTTTGTTCTATACACACCCAGGAGCCCATTCCCCCACTTCCCAAGTTTTTACTATCAACTCTATGCCAGTGACATCCAGATCCACTGGAGTAGAATGCAAAGCCCACCCACTGCCTGTTATTTCTTCCGTGGATATTCCAGTTTAAGGGTTTAATTGGAAAAAAAATTCTGATCATCTTTCCCCCATCCAATTAGCCAGAAGCAATATTCCCTGTCCTTGTTACCGAAGAACGTTGCACCCCAGTCCATTTTGCAACTTATAGCAGCATATCATCTGTGCTACGGGCCCCGGACTTGAACTGCTTAAAAGGGTCCTTGCGAGATCATTTTAAAATGTTTATTGTCCACTCTGTCCAATTATGGGGTCTAAAATAAAGGATGAAACCATCCTATACTTTAAATATTTCATTACTATTCAGACCCATTCTTCAGCATCAAACTGCAAAAGCCATGTTTGTGTAATAGAAATCCTCCCTTTTCATGTTTCAGCTTATATCCCCCAACTACTCATTGTTCTATACCCTGAGCTGTCCATGGGACACTCTTATTTTGGAATTTTAAACGACTGATGGATTCTGGCATGTCACTAGCAGGACTGCAATGGCAACCCACGTCCCTCTTCATCAGAGGGGAAGTGAATGGTGATAATTAAAACCAACAAAAGAAAAACTGGGGGGAAAAAACACTGCATGGTAGTTCTGCTGTAGCAGGTGTTATTATATAAAATCTCACAGTGACATTCTCTCTCCCTGAATCCACTGAACTGTCTGTTTGCACGTGCAAACACCTGCTTTGTACACTGAATCCTGGTCCATGTTAGAGCCCGTTAGGTGCTCAGCAATTTATGTATTTTTGCCTAGAGTCCTGGCTTCTGATATTTTGGAAAATCAGGCAATTTTATAAATGTTAACAATTATTACATTTTTACAAAACTAGTACAATGTTTGAGCTGTATGGATGAAAACTGCTGCTTAAATGTACAAGTACCAATGTCTCCCTTGCTGACTCACTCTCATGTGAGGCTACAAGGCCATTTTCCCTCAAGGGCATATTGATGTAACCCTACCCCAAAACAATCTAGGACTCAGACAGTCTAATTCAAACCAAGATTTATTGAGAGAGGGGAAAACAGATTAAAATTGTGTGGTCCCTTTCCCTTTGAGTCATCTGACATAGTTGTTCTCCAACTTTTTTTAGCCTGTGACTCATAAAACAAAAAATCATCTTGTGATCTGTCACATGCTATAATCCTTTACAAATTCAAAAGATTGTGGGATTTGGATCAAGGGACAAAAATCACTTTCATGCCCATTACAGTCTTCATAAACAGAATATAGTTACCAACAGCCACTAGCTGTCAATTAATTTATTTGAAAATTAACTGATTAATGAAAAGTATGTCTTGTCATTGGACAGCAAAACAGGAAAGTCCTTATGTGTAGATCATTTCTAGTCATACAACTGAAATGTTAAAAGTTGGGCAGAAGACATCTGTAGTTTCAGCCCTTTGTACTGACAGGCACGGACTTCTGAACTCCTCTAAATAGCTGTTTCTGAACATCTGCAGTCATGCCATGAATTTGTCACATGGCTGCATCATTTGAGAGGGGAATGAGTTTGCTTTGATTTGAATGGCAGCAGCAGATCTCAACATAACACTGACATCCAAGACACAGGGCACAATCAGTTCACCTAACTATATGTGGCTTGGCAGCTTTTGCTGTTTGCTGTGACATCAAGTATGATGCTCAGAGGGCTTTCATATTTATAGTATTGTCATTTAATAAAACAGTCTTCTGATTTTGTAAACCCAGAAGCTTTTGTTTAAAAGAATACAATGGGTTTCTTTTGTAAAGATGGGTCATTGGTCTCCAAAAGGCCCAGTGCTTGCTCCTTTTAATAGCTGTGACAGATTAGTATATGTCTGTATAGATCTACATTGAACTACAAATCCCATTTTTGTTTTGTGAATACCAGTCTGATTAAAACCTTCACTTTACCTACACTGTGGCCTTCTAACTTCCATCTTGCATTGGGACTGTTAGAAGAGGGCTAACAAAAGAGAGCAATCAAGAGTCCATCTGGAGGGCCTTCCATTCAAATGGAAACAAGTCGGACAATGAGCTGGCTGCTACCCAGAGGAACCAACTCTCCCAAGTGAAAATGTAACCAAGCAATGGATCACCTGATGAGGGATTTAAGGCCACACTCAGGAGGTCACCAGACAAAAAGAACTGGAACTTTCTAAAAGGAAGGCTCTCTCACCAGCCATTTTAGAAGAGACCAGAACAAGAAGGTAAAGCTGTGCTAGGGGAGAAGAGCGTCCTGGGACCATAAAAGGACTGACCAAAACCCAAAGGGCTTGCGGAGTGATGAGGTACTGGAGGGAGGGGTTTACATGCAGATTTTTGTTGTTTTTCTATAGATCTATATATCTCTTGTGCTTTCTCTGTGAGTAAGATGTGATTGGTTTAAATTTTTCCTTGCAAAATCTGTGTGTCCCTGGCTTTCATTGTCACATAGTCCCTGAAGGGGGAAACAATAATCCAGAGGGGACATGGCTTCACTGGAATTCCGGGAGTATGCAATGGGAGGCTTGGGAAAGCTGACACTAGTGACAGGTTCTAGGCAGGGAAACCTGTAGAGCAAGAGATAGTTAAGGCAGTCCTAGCACGGAATGGGGACAGAAAGCAAGATGTTGGGTACCTGACTCTAGCAAAATGGCAAATTCCAGGATAAAAAGGAAGAATTCCATGGCATATTAGAAATGTGACCGATATCATGACCATGGAATGACCGAGTCCTCAGGGGCCTGATTGAGATGAATCACAATTCTTGATAGAGTGTTTCAAGCTCCCTGCAGATTCAGGCAGGCACCACTGCATCATTTTATGCTTGGTTCACTTTTTCACGTTTCTGACTACAACCTAAGTTCCCTCTAAACTGCACAGCCAGGTGGCCACCCAGCAAATTATCAAGTGCCGCACACTTCAAGTGTCCCTCTGCCCACTGCCATGCTGCTCCTGCTCTCTGCCTTGGAGCTTCTCCCGGGAGCCTCCTGATATTAGGGTGTCCCCCCACCCCATACCCCATCTCTGCAGAGCCAGAGGGGAATGCGAAAGGGCTCAGGAGTGGGAGGGAGGGAGCTTTTCCATTCTGAATACAGAGTCATAACACTGTAAACTGATGTGTTAACACTAGAATGACAGTAACCTCCACAGAGCTGCCTCTGTTGGAGAGAGAGAAGGCTGGGTCCTCTGTAGAATAAGAAAAAAAAAGGCCCCTTTCTGTGCGGAATGCAGTCTGGGAGATGTGTTCTCCCACCCTGGATCCATGTTGCCCAGGACTGGGGCAATAGCCTGAATTCCCTATCAGCCCCCAGCTCCATGTCAGAGCTATCAGCCAGGTCTCCACACTTTGGGTGTATGGATACTTTAAGTACCCTCTCCTGACTATAACTCAGAATGGGAGGAAGTCGCACCACTTCCCCCAGAACTCAATGGGATACTGTATATACACACTTCAATATCATCCTCTTGTGCCCATGTATACACACTGGGACTTTAAGGAAAAGCACCATATAGCATGAGAGTAAGCAATATTGATTACCTGAAGGACACTGGGGAGTCCTGCCAGGCTGTGAACATACTTAAAGGGGCAACACATGTCTCTATCTCACACATACATGCACACACACTGTGTACCTCTCTCACTCACACAACCACGTCTCTCGCTCATGCACACAGTGTGTGCGCCTCTCTCCCTCGTGTGCGCATACACACACAGTCTTTCACAGTCATCTCCCAACACATACTTGTATTGTTGTTACTTCTTGATACTTCCTGCAAAGCATATATAGTCTCTATAATTTTATTCTTTCAAAATGCTGTTATTTGAGTTTTTTGACTGGTCTATGCATTTCATCATTTTTATTTCTCTCTTATGCTTAAATTTAATTCTCTGAGTAGTGATTTCTAAAATCCCTAAACTGTTCTGGCTGAAGTAATTATCCCTATGGTAACTTTTTAAACACATATATTATATCTACGTTTTTTGTTTCTACATATGGTGCATATCTGCACATTACCTCAATAATTTGATGCATATAACAAAATTCATTCCGCACATGGATGGAAAAAATTAGAAGGAACATTGCCTACAACTATAAGAACTAGAAACAATTTTTTTTAAAATGGAAGGAAGAAAAAGAAAGGGGGGTCATGACCCCTATGAAACTTCTCCATAATACACACATCCAAAGTTGAGAACTCCAGGACAGATTTTTTTTTTAAATAAAA
The DNA here is from genome assembly GCF_007399415.2 of Gopherus evgoodei. NCBI lineage: Eukaryota > Metazoa > Chordata > Testudines > Testudinidae > Gopherus > Gopherus evgoodei. Next base: position 191,073,743 of record NC_044322.1, on the reverse strand, counting down.
AAATGTAAGTTTGATTTTCAATGTTTGGATTTCTAAGTGTAAATTTAATTCAGAATTACGATCTTAAATATTGTTTGTTGAAAAAAACTACAATTTTCTCTCAAAATTCTTCTACCCTTTAAAAAAATTGATTGCAAAAATTATCTTAATACCATCTAGAAACAATTTTTGGCATAGGAAACATCTTCACCTATCATATACCCAGCATATACTCCATGATAGATTAATCCAACTCCCTCCTTGTATGTCTTCACAAAGTGCACACAAGGAAGTGGTTTTTTGTGCCAAGAACTATTGAAGAAAATAGTCTGGATTACTATTTCTCCATTCTCACTATCCCCTGGTTTATTAGCTCATTAGCTTTACTCATCTGGAGAAAAAATATTGAGGCATCTAGGAGACCAGTAACCCCTAATTATTAGGGATTACAATAGGCTGCACAAGGGATATCATTACAAGTTCAGTGTTGAGACCAACAGTTATAAATATTTTACAATAATGATTTCTGTAAATTGTAAATTAAGTCAATTGGGCTTTATTAGGAAATCTGAATGTTTTTAGCACACAACATTAATGATATTGTAAGAGCTCAGTGTTGATATTAGAAACCATCCTGATCAAAACAATGGCTAGCTGGTTCAGAGAATTTATAATAGAATTACAAAGTGTTCTCTCTAGATTGCTGATTTTAAGTAGGCATGAGTAGTTCAGGGAATGACAGTGAGATATGAAACCTTTTAACACTGGCCTGTAGTGACCTAAAGTTGTTTCCATTTTACAAGTCTTTGGCAGCCTCTGTAAAACAGGTTAATACAGTTCTAAGTAAAAGTCTTTTAATTACATTAATGTCATCTGAAAGTGAGAACCGCTCGATAACAATCCAAATCAGAGTGGACCGATGAATATTCATTTTCATTATCTGAGTTAGATGCCATCAGCAGAAGGTTGGTTTTCTTTTTTTTTTTGGTGTTTTGGGTTCTATAGTTTCCAAATTGGAGTGTTACTCTTTTACGACTTCTGAAAGCATGCTCCACACCTTGTCCCTTTCAGATTTTGGAAGGCACTTCAGATTCTTAAACCTTGGGTTGAATACTATAGCCATCTTTAGAAATTTCACATTGGTACCTTCTTTGTGTTTTGTCAAATCTGCAGTGAAAGTGTTCTTAAAATGAACAACATGTGCTGGGTCATCATCCAATACTGCTGTAACAGGAAATATATGGCAGAACATGAGTAAAACAGAGGAGAGGACATTCAATTCTCCCTCCAAGGTGTTCATTGACAAATTTAATTAACACATTTTTTTAGCGAGCGTCAACATGTCCTCTGGAATGGTAGCTGAAGCATGAAGGGGCATACGAATGTTTAGCATATCTGGCATGTAAATACCTTGCAATGCCATCTACAAAAGTACCGTGCAAACGTCTGTTCTCACTTTCAGGTGACGCTGTAAATAAGAAGCGGGCAGCATTATCTCCCGTAAATGTAAACAAATTTGTTTCTCTTAGCATTTGGCTGAACAAGAAGTAGGACTGCATGGACTTGTAGGCTCTAAAGTTTTACATTGTTTTGTTACTGAGTGCAGTTATGTGACAAAAAAAAATCTACATTTGTAAGTTGCACTTTCACGACAAAGATTGCACTACAGTACTTATATGAGGTGAACTGAAAAATACAATTTCTTTTGTTTATAATTTTTATAATGCTAATATTTATAGTAAAAAATAATATACATTTTGATTTCAATTACAACACAGAATACAATATACATGAAAGCGTAGAAAAATATCCAAAATATTTAATAAATTTCAGTTGGTATTCTATTGTTTAATATCAGAGGGGGAGCCGTGTTAGTCTGGATCTGTAAAAGCAGCAAAGAATCCTGTGGCACCTTATAGACTAACAGACGTTTTGGAGCATGAGCTTTCGTGGGTGAATACCCACTTCTTCAGATGCATGCAGAAGAAGTGGGTATTCACCCACGAAAGCTCATGCTCCAAAACGTCTGTTAGTCTATAAGGTGCCACAGGATTCTTTGCTGCTATTGTTTAATAGTTCGATTAAAACTGTAATTAATCGCAATTAAATTTTTTTTTTAGTTAATTGTGTGAGTTTACTGCTATTAAGCAAAGTCCAAATTGGTACATAAATAACCCAAAACAAACATTTTTCAAAATTTTCAGGGAGCCAAAATTGTCAGAAAAAAATCATTTTGGGTTGAACAAAATGTTTGTTTTTTTCTTTTCTCACATTTTAAAATTGTAATAAAATTGAAATAAAATTTGAAAGAAAGCTGTTGTGATTCGAAAAGTTGAAATGTTTTGTCCAGAATTTTTTATCTTTTGTTTCACTGAAACGATTTAGTGAATTTGACCATCCAGGAGATCTGACCAGATGATCTCTTCAGGCTTTAAAATATATGACTCCAATACGTCAGTTAGTTAAAAAGGAAACAAAAATTCCCAAAGCATGGAAGAAAGTAGAATGGGAGAAGAGGACAGACTACAACAAATTTGATTACATATAAGTAATCATTCCTTGTTGTATGTCCTATCTTCTCCCATCCCAGGACAGCTATTCTATTCCAAGACAGCAGTGGAAATGGCAAGAAATTCTGATGATAAATAAGGGAAACTGACTTGCCTGAAAAAAGAACAGGAGTACTTGTGGCATAAGCGTATGCTCAAATAAATTTCCTGTGGCACCTTATAGACTAACGGATGTATTGGAGCATGAGCTTTCGTGGGTGAATACCCACTTCGTCGGATGCATGTAAAATTTGCATGACTAAATTTGTTAGTCTCTAAGGTGTCACAAGTATGCCTGTTCTTTTTGTGGATACAGACTAACACGGCTGCTACTATGAAACCTGACTTGCCTGTGACATACCCTGAAATACTATCTGGTCAAACTCTATTGCTGCAAAAGTGGATATATCAACTCTAGATGGTAGTGACAGATGACAGTGTTAGGAAAGGAACAAGTGGTAGTACTATACTTTTCATCTTTGCCCCAGCTCTTTCTGCCAGGAGACAGTAATTTTTCAAATGAATTGGGATTCATACACATATACACCACCACCACTATGGACTCAAGCCAATGGCATGCTAGAAAGATTTATGCAAGACGTATATAAATTTGTTACACTGATGCCATCCAGAAAATTCCAGTAAGAATAGCATTAAATATATTTAAGACATAGATCAGTAATATATCCATCCAGCGGTGGGACTTCCATGAAACTAATGTTTAACAGACACTGAAAATATCCATGTGTATGAATCATAACAGAAATAGCCAATTATGCTCAGATTTTGAACAGAGACCAAAACACTGAAGTCAAGTAGTGCACACCTCATAAGAAAAACCATATAACCATTTACCTTTATAAATGAAGGATATGGGTAGCAGATGAAATGACAGTTCAGACCAAACTCTGTAGTACTGTGAGTAACACAAAGGAAAGGGTCCATAATTGTAGGAGGATCTAGGAGAATGCTACTTAGAAATGCATCTTATTTCAAGAGGTAAATTCATCACATAAAATAGAAATGACTGAAAGATGGTTTCTCAAAAAGGAGTCGGACGTACCTGAGAATTCCCTGATTGAGTGAAATTATATGGCCTGTGTTATGCAGAAAGTCAGACTAGATTATTATAATGGTTCCTTTAGGACCATTAAAATCTATGAAACTCTTTTAGCTCAGAAGCTCTTAAGAAAAAAATTGACAAATGATTTAGAGAGTCACACAGTAAAGTATCAAAGAAAGTCAGAGACAAATAAAACCACCTAGGCTTGTTGAAGAGAAGTGGAACTGTTAAAATGATGTATAGATTTAAAAATAGTTTTTTTTTAATTTATATTATACATTTCTATTGAAGCAAAGTTAGCTAATGGAGAGATCTTTTTATATGCACTGGAATACAAGGATATAGACAAATGATTGTTGTTGTAAGACAAAGTACTGACAAATGTCTTAATATTAAGTATTCCTAAAAGTCAAATATATCTCAATTATTAAAATGATGATTCTGGTGTTCTAGGTCACCATAAGATATGAGGTCTGTGCCTTTAAGAACTGTCTACTTAGTAAAATATCAACTGAGAGCCTAACTTCCTGTTGACTAAAAAGTTCTGTAGGTTATTTAATATCTAAACAGAGCAGACATCCTTACCCCATTCTATCAGTACATATTTAATATCTTTTTCTACTGTATAACAATATATTGGGTGAGTTCTCTGCTTCTTTTCATAATATGCTAAAGAACAACTTTACATTGGGCAATCCTGATCTGTTATTTATAGATTATTTTTTTAAATGCACCCAACACAATAGGCTTGGGTGATTGTACATTAATCTGTAAAATGATGTATTAAATAGAATGGTCAAACTTAATACCAATAAATTAATGCTATATAAGAATCCTGAAATCATCCCTCACTCAGGCAAAAGCCTGAACAAATGGATGAGCCAGACACCATAACCTGAATTTCAACAGATTCAGGCTGCACAAGACCAACAGGGGAAATTAATCTCAGAGCGAAGAGGCCTCCACTGAGAATATTCTTCCTTGAGAAGCTCAGATGCAGGGACTGTTATAGCACCAGAACCCTCCACTAATCTCAGCTGTTGCTGGGGAGGAACGAAATAAAGGTTCTCTCTGAGCAACGTCCCACTGGAAATGTCTTGAATTCTGCCCAGAATTAGAAGCCCAAGTGTAGTCACTGGAGAGCTACTCACGTTGTGGTTAAAACCACGGAGCAGATGGAAAACTGCATTCTGCATCATGCATCTTGAGTGGTCTTCTAGCATGACTTTATGTAGGGTTCATCGGAACAATCTAATCTTGAGGTCACAAAGGCATGGATGATGCTGTGAGGAAGGGGGTGAAGAGAAATGGTTACAGTTGTCTTGCCAAACTGTTGACAATTGTTATGTCTGACCACTGAAGCCCACATCAGAATCCATGCAGCAGGAAACCATAAGCAGCCTCAGTCCACACACCATTCTGGCAAAGGATGTTCAAATCTATTAAACAAAAACACACCCCTCCTCTCTCACTTCCCAGGAGCTTGCAACACTTTCTAGCCTTACCTCCATCTTTGTCTTGCCTCACCAACTTGCTGTTATAAAAGTCCATATATCCACCCAAAAGTGGGGAAATAAATATATCCTCACCTACCAGATAAAGGAACAGCAATTTCCACTGACAGATGTCATGCACGCAGACTTTTCTATAAAATCAAGGAGCCCTTTCTCAGCACTGAGGTGCTGCTGCTGTGATGGGCTCGTTGAATCTCAGTTACCTAAAGGTACAGATTTTAAAAACGTTTTTCCTAAATTCTCTCTTCTCTCTCCTGCTTTATTCTATTTTGTTTGTTTCTTTGGGCATGGCTACACTTGCAGATGTAGAATGCTGTGAGTTAAACCAGCCCTCGGAGACTGCCGCAGGGAAAGCGCTGCCGTGTGTTCACACTGTCAACTGCAAGCGCAATGGCGTGGCCACATCTGTGGCATCTGCAGCGGCTTTGGGAGCAGGTCATTATGGGGCAGCTATCCCACAGAGCACTTCTTCCCATTCTGGCACTGCGTGGCTTGTGGGAAGGCGGGGGAGGCGTTGCGGGGCATTCTGTCCCAATGCCCCTTGATGCATTGCTTTGCATCGCAGCAATCCTTGTGCTTCAGTCCACACTTGGCATAATCTTTCAATGTTTTTTGTACTGCGCACTCTGTCTTCCCTTTTGGTCTGCGGGAATGGATCCTGAACTCGTGAGGAATATGCTGAGGGGTCTCGCCAGCATGTCACGAATTGCAGTCAAGTTACTCCTTAAGCTACAAAGTGAGGAGTCCGATGATTATGTCGACTCGCATAATGCATACAACACGAGATTGCTTGTGGCATACACAGACATGCTCAGCACCGTGGAATGCCACTTTGGGGCTCGGGAAACAAGCACTGAGTGGTGGGATCACATTGTCATGCAAGTCTGGGATGACAAGCAGTGGCTGCAGAGCTTTTGGATGAGGAAAGCCACTTTCATGGGACTGTGTGATGAGCTTGCCACTCCTGCACTTTTTGATTTTCATTGAGGGATTGCTGCATGACTTCATGGAGCAGGTCCTCTTTGCTTCTTCACGGACGTTTTCTGATTCTTTGGAGTCTGTCAGGGTTCCTTCCCCACCCTGAACTCTGGGGTACAGATGTGGGGACCCACATGAAAGACCCCTCTATGCTTATTTTTACCTGCTTAGGTTAAAAACTTTTCCAAGGCACAAATTCCACCTTGTCCTTGAACAGTATACTGACACCAACTGATTTAGACAAAGAATCAGGGAAAGGACCACTTGGAGTCCTATTATCCAAAAATATTCCCCCAAGCCCTACACCCCCTTTCCTGGGAAGAATTTATTTAAACAAAGATAAAAGAATCACCTCTGTAAAATCAAGATGGAAGATATCTTTACAGGGTAACAAAAAGAATCATAGCACAGAGGATTTCCCCTCCAGGCAAAACTTTAAAGTTACAAAAACAGCAATAAACCTCCCTCTTAGCACAGGGAAAATTCACAAGCTACAACAAAAGATAACCTAATGCATTTTCTTACTATTATTTACTATTTATGCAATATTATATGTTTAGTTCAGATATGCCTCAGGGAGATGTATTTTCCCTGCCCTGGTTCCTTGCTGATTCTGATTCTGATTCTGAGCCAGGAGCTGCTCACCCTCTGGCCTTGCCACTATCACTCTCCTGTTTAGTTAGGCTCAATAGACAGGATATAGCTGCAGCTAGTCCTTCTGCCAATAGGGGTTACCCTCTGGCCTTCTGCAGAGCAGGAAGGGGAGGGGCCCATACAAGAAAGGAGTCACAGCTGTAGCCTCTTGCCTGTCCAGTGCAGTCATTGCCATTGCACTGGTGCTCAGAGACTAAGGGTCTATCCCAGGGGTCGGTAACCTGCTGCGAGCCGATTTTCACTGGCACACTGCCAGCCGGGGTCATGGCCGCCAGCCCTGCTCAGCCTGCTGCCAGCCTGGGATACCAGCTCCCGGCCCAACTTACCTCGCTGCTGAGCGAACGGAACCCCCGGCCGGCAGCAGGCTGAGCGGGGCAGGGACCCTGCTCAGCCCACTGCCGGTCTGGGGTTCTGTCCATCGGCCCCGCTCAGCCCACTGACGGTCTGGAGTTCCAGCCGCCAGCCCCTTGCCAGGCGGGGTCTCGGCCACCGGCCCTGCTCAGCCTGCTGCTGGCCTAGGATACCAACCCCCGGCCCCATTCACCTTGCTGCTGGTCTGTGGTTCCAGCTGCCTGGCCCCCTGCCAGCTGGTGTCCAGGCCTCTTGCCCTGCTCAGCTCTCCTGCCAGCCTGGGGTACCGGCAGCAAGCCCAGGGTTGTGCTCCTGGCCAGGTCCCAGCACTCTGCAGCCCTTATAAAAAACTACACTACAATTGGCTTAAAAACTTGAAAACTTAAAAACATTGTTTGTATATTACAGTAATCATTTAAAAAGTATAATGTTAATAAATACAGAGGTTTGATGAAACAAAGTAGTTGTACTTATGTGCCTGTGCTTAATTTGTGTTTTCAGTGATTTACCATTTAAAAAAAATCTTGCATGTCTCACACCCCCCAGAAAGGGCATCCTGCACCTCCAGAAGGTGCACGCACCCCAGATTAAGAACAACTGCACTAAACTGATAAGATCTGCATTTTACTTTAATTTTAAATGAAGCTTTTAAAACATTTTAAAAACCTTGTTTACTTTACATACAATAGTTTAGTTATATATTATAGACTTATAGAGAGAGACCTTCTAAAAAGGTTAAGATGTATTACTGGCACACAAAACCTTAAATTAGAGTGAATAAATGAAGACTCGGCACACCACTTCTGAAAGGTTGCCGACCTCTGGTCTACACTGCAATCAGAAGGGGTGTAGACATTCCTGAGCTAGCTTTAATCTAACCAGCTTGGGTACCACAGACATGGAGGCATGGGCTAGCTGACTGTGTACGTAGCCAGGCTCACTATTGGGCTTATACTCAGGGGGCTAGACCTGCTACGGGTCACGTTGCCATGGCTTCACTACTAGCTCAGTAATGTCTGCACATGCTGCAATCACACCTGTGTGTATTGCAGACATACCCTGAATGACTTGCCTAAAGTCACACAGGATGTCTATGACAGTGCAGAGAATTGAACTCCCACTGCCGTGGCTGCTGCCCTAACCATTAGGCCATACTTCCTCTCTAAAGTACCATACAAGTGTCAGGCGTCATTCATGTATTTGTTGTGTATAAACACGTGAGGGGTAAATGTGTACATAAGGGGATGCGTATCTGCAGGTCTGTTAAGGATGTATCTTGCAGGTGCTGAATCTCTCAGGTGACAAGGTGTCTCTCTGAGCCACAACCCTGGTAGTGACCAATGTGGATGGCGCCTTATGCACATGCAGTGCTGGGCACAAGTCTGCCCTATTTGCTTAAAGCCTTTCAGAACTGAGTTGAGCTTCCTGATTTCTCTTATGCCTGTATCTAATGTAGCAAGTTTTCAGGGTGGACAATTTTGGACTGCTTATCCTCCTCTACACCTCTTAATCAATATGCAGTACTACAAAGGAGTAACAAATCAAAAGACTGTGCCTACACAATAGTAATGAAAACAAAAGAACAGCATAATGCACCCATAAATATGAAGCTATCGTTTCTCAGCAAAAGCAAAATTTTTCTAACCAGCACTTCTCGGTTTAGACATGGGAGCATCTCAGATAATCTGTTTTTACTAACTGACCCCCACATGGCTCAGACCTTCTACATTTATGACAGCATTGTGGGTCATTGTAGCATTTATGAATTTCTGTATCTACAATTCTTATAAAGAGCTCACCCACTGAGTTGGGTGAGCCTACAGACTCTATGGTATATTTCTCTGACAGTTTAATTTATCTGTATGATGGCCTCCATTCCAGAATTTAGCCCAAAAGATTTAAAAAACTCTACATCCTAGTGAGTTACCATGACAACGCCTGTATGTGACCTTCAGAATGTCAGATACAGGTCCTAATTACATCTAACAAATGCAATTTAGTTGCATCACAAAGAGAAATAGTTTAAGTCTCATTATAAAATATGATTGTATCTGAGAGAGAAAGAAAATGTCAAATAAAGGGTTATTTCAGCCACTGAAGTCAATATTTTATGGGATTCATTATAAATCATCAGATACAAAAAGCTCGGGATTGTTGTCCCAGTAAAATAGTCCCATTCAGAGCTGTAATTCACATAATGAATTTGTGATTAGATCCATGTATTAATCTTTTTACACATTTACTTTAGAAAGGATATGAACAATGAAAACTGCCCCTTTAAGAGCAATTTACTTACAACCAGATCATTGCACCTGCAAGTGGTGTCCATGAGCAATATTATCCAGTTATGCAGTCATTTATATAGTAGGTAGGTGCCCCCTATCTATCCATTACCCCAAGATACACAGCCATTCCTTGCTACAACCATTTAAATTTGATTTAAAACCTTTTGAATTGCCTCATATTTATCTACTCATTTCATCAGATAAACACTAGAGCAATGACAGAAGGGTGACAGAGTATGTTCCTTTATGATTTACAGATCATCCCAAGCTGTGGTGATGTATCTCATAACCCTGATGGGGAGTCTTGGCGTGTTGGTATTAATGCAGATGAATTCTTGTCTTCACTCCTGGATGTACTTTTTCCTCAGTAACTCATCTCGTGTGGACACCTGTTGTTCCTCAACTATTACTCCCAAGATGTTGATGAACTTCTCAGTCGAGAAAAAAGCTATTTCCTTCTCTGGATGTATTACATAGTTTGTTTTCCTGTGTAGCTGTGCAACTTCAGAGTGCTTCCTTTTTGTGGCAACGTCATATACAATTGTTATGTAGCACTAAATAACCCACTGCTTTATAGAATGGCCATATCCAGCAGACTGTATCACGCTGGTAATCAGTTCGTGTATCATTGGATGCTCCATACCATGCTACATACGAGTGGTATTTTTAATTGAGATTATCTTTCTGTGGCTTCTCACACTCAATGGTCTCTTCAGGGATATCTGACATTTCCATCAACAAACTGATTATTTTTATCTTCGGTGACCCGATTCAGGTCTTCACTATTTCTACCATCCTTGTCTCTTATATTTACATCCTCCCCATCACCCTGAGAATGAAATCAGCAGAGAGGAGATGGAAAGCTTTCTCCACCCATGCATCAGACCTGCTCTCTGTTTCGCTCTTTTTGTATATACAACTGAGTTCCAGCTACTCACTGGATTGTGACCTGGTGGATTCTATACAATCCTAATCCCTGTTGAACCTTTTTATTTACTGCCTGAGAACCAGATGGAAGAGGCCATGAGAAAAGTGAGAGAAGACAGGTTTTTAAAAAAATATATTCATTAAATTCCCCATAAAATTATCCATAAAGTAATAAATAGTTTAAAAAAATAAGGTCGCGTCTAGTTAAAATATTCAGCACAACATCCTGAATAGATATTTGAGCAAATAAGAACACTCTACAGAACAAAATGCCCACTTTAAAAAATGTGAATAGAAAATACTACATGTGGCACATGAGAAGCTGCATTAAACTAGAAATTTAGATTTACAAAATGTGGGGCTGCAAGAGCTGCTTTCTGATGTGAGGATAGTGAGTAATGCGGGGGTACTTGAGAGGGGGATAGTGAGTAATCCAGAACTTCCTTGATCCGATGACAGAACTTTTGGAAGCCAGGCTGCAGGTCTGGTATTTGCATTTGTCACAAGTGCACCAGATTGGTTCAGCTGGATAAAGGTTACGATGTTGCCCTGACTAGATGATGACTATAAAGGGAGCATGATGCCACACCAGGTAAGAGCAGGATACCATGAGCAAGAGACTAACTGAAAGAACTTGACACATGCATGTTCATCCCCCAGCAAGTACGAAATCAGAGGCTTTCCTAAATAATTATTAAATATTTGCATAATAGTGCTGCCATGAGGTTCCAATGAGGACTGGATCTCCATTATGCTAGACACTGTACAAACACATCAGAAGACATGGTCTGAAGCTGGAATTTATTAGCCTGGTGCTCATATTCAGGTTCTTATTAGAGCGTTTTTTCAAGTGGTTTGTAATGAAAACTTCTTTGATGATAACTCACATAGGCTCCAGCATGGGGTGGTAGGTGACAACTAGGGATGTGGTGTGTAAAACTCGTAGTGAAGAAAATGGGAGCTGCACAGCCAACTGACAGTACGATCCGATTCCATGTTTGCTCTGTTAAGACAAGAAATTGCCTGTTAGGGAGTGGTTGCTTGTATAGGATTGAAGTCATTATTCAGTGAATGACGTTATCAGGGTATGTTGGCAACATTTTGAAAAGGAGAAGTCACTTTTGACCTTCTTTGTGACCCTCTAAAATTGCCTTTCATGAAGGTGAGCTCACTGAAATCCGAACCTTTGCTCTTCATTGTTGCTGACTGTTTTAACCTGCTGCCTCCTGTGTGCAGCTGCCTGATAGCAGTGCTGCAGCATCAGAGGGGCTGGACTAATATGTTGCTGGGAGGATCAGGGGAAGCTGCCAAGAATCTAGAACCTCCAACTGAGACAGTCGATGAAAGTCAGAGAAAATGAGGTGCTAATTTTATCCAGCCTTAATTCCACAAAAATGCTTAATCACTGCATCCCTCTGGGTTTATTAATATCTTAAATTGAAACTATCCTGACCTTTTTCAAAGAACGTTAGTTCTCCAAATTTACAAGTTTTACTTTCACTGTTCAGGCATATATATTGCTTATTGTATGTATAATAAATAGACTTATGCTCTGATACATATTGATTTGTCTCTGAGCTTGCTGCTGAACACAAGTGAAGGACTGAAGTCTCTGATGGGTTCCATTCTTGGGGTACAGTATTAAGTGTAAAAACATATCCAGATATTTCCATCCTCATTCTCAAAATAAATGTTTTCTAAACCTCCAACTCTCCTTTTCTCTCACCATAGGTGGGAACAATGAAGTCTTACACTTTTCTGACCTTGCAGCCATCACATTTGTTTTTAAGTTGCACAAGTAAAGCAATGCTGTTAACGTTGAAGGGAGAGTTTGCAGTACTGCCAACCTCAAGCACTCAGATATCACTAGTAGTGATCATGAGATTGTTTGGTTTAAAAACTAGATTTAGAAAACCAAACAGGTAGGTTAGGATTAAAATTCAAAATGATCTGGACAAACTGGAGAAACGGTCTGAAGTAAATGGGATGAAATTCAATAAGGACAAATGCAAAGAACGCCTGTTAGGAGAGATGATCAGTTGCACACATACAAAATGGGAAATGAGTGCCTAGGAAGGAGTACTGCGGAACAGGATCTGATGATCATAGTGGATCACAAGCTAAATATGAGTCAATGGTGTAACACTGCTGCAAAAAACCCAAAGATTCTGGGATGAATTAGAAGGAGTGTTGTAAGCAAGACAGGAGAAGTAATACTTCTGCTCTTCTCTGTGCTGATTAGGCCTCAAATGGAGTGTTGTGTCCAGTTCTGGGGTGCCACATTTCAGGAAAGATGTGGACACATTGGAGAGGGTCCAGAGAAAAGTAACAAAAATGATAAAGGTCTAGAAAACATGACCTCTGCGGGAAGATTTTAAAAATTGAGTTTGTTTAGTCTGGAAAAGAGAAGACTGATAGGACACATGATCAAAGTTTTAAAGTACATAAAAGGTCGTAACAAGGAGGAGGGAGAAAAATTGTTCTTCTTAACCTCTGAAGATAGTACAAGCAGCAATAGGCTTAAATTGCAGCAAGGGAGGTTTAGATTGGACATAGGAAAAACTTTCTAACTGTCAGGGTGGTTAAACACTGAAATAAATTGCCTGGGGAGGTTGTGGAATCTTTATCATTGGAGATTTTTAAGAGCAGGTTTAACAAACACCTGTCAGGGATGGCCTAGATAATACTTAGTCCTGCCATGAGCGCAGGGGACTGGACTAGATGATCTTTCGAGGTCCCTTCCAGTCCTACAATTCTATGATTTTTTTTCTTTGCCTTCTGTTTTTTGAGCCTTTAAAGAACACTTCGGCCATGTTTTCATGTTTCTCTACAACCATGAGGCTAGAAATTTACCTTTTCTTAAAAAATGTAAGCTGAGATTTTTCCTTTAATCAAATGCCTCCAGGAGCTGGGGCTTCGAAAATTCATGATAAAATAACAAGTGCTGGCACCACTGCATTTGTACTAAAGGAAAATACACTGCTTTGTCCTGCCTGCAACCAAAAGGAGACTTCAGAAGGTTTGAATAATCTTCATATAAACATCCAAACTCTTGACTGCTTACTCAACCCAAACTTCTCCTCTCCACATTTAAAGTGACAGAGTCCTGTGGCACCTTATAGACTAACAGACATATTAGTCTAGAAGGTGCCACAAGACTCAGTCTGGATCCATAAAAAGCGACAAACACAGCTACCCCTCTGATACTTGACCCCACATTTAAAATTAACAATAACTTAAATCCTTTAATGTCAAATTGAATATTTAACCTTCAGATATGTAAGAAGCCTTTTAGAAAATAACTACTGTTTAACAGGAAGTTCTGAAAAAATGACATTTAGGGCTTGAAGAAAAGCTTTGGATTTTTTTTTTTTAAATAAAGATTTAAAACTGGCTGGGGGTTATAATGGAATGCGAAGAGGAAGTTTGTCTTAAAGCATTTTAAAAAAAAGACTTACAAATATGTATATCAAACATTAGCTTATAATTTGGAATGGCACAAGTTATTCATCTCCAGAAACAGGGGCTTATAATAAACACCATGTGCTCTAGCTAGCCCCTGGTGCAAGCAGTCACATCACCTCAGTGCTCTAAAATCTTTGCTTCCATCATCAGGGGTTCATGTATAAATAGGTTAACAATGGCATCAAAATAACAGAAGAGAAGACTTTATAGCAGAATTTATTTTAAATATGCTGTATGGGTTCTTTAGTTCAAAACTAAAACACCTTGTTCTGTTAAATCTCTTATTACAAAAATACACTATTCTAAGGTAATAGCATAAAACAGCAGTATTTCTATTGCAAGCTGTTGGACTTAGAAAAAGTGTTCTAGAATACCTTGTTTTATATTTTTTAAATAAGGCAAAATATGGGCTCCATTCCTCAGTCTTTATATGAGCAAGACTGCCATGGGATTCAAGAGGTTTTTCCATGGTCCCCAATCATCACAGTATCTCAGCACTTTAGTAAACCTAATGAATTTATTCTCTGCAAGGTAGACAAGTACTATTCTGATTTCACAGCTGGGGAACCAATGAACACAAATTTACAGGGAAAGCATCAAAGAGATTACTCTTTGCCAGCTCTTTGGAGCTTTGGGCATTCAAAAGAAGGGGTATTTTCAAAATAGATTGCGGGCAGCCCATGTTTTTTGGAAATATGCTCTCATTTCTGGCTGCCAAAGGTCTCTGGGTGCCTAGGTGGAGCTGAGTGCCCCACAGTGGCATACATTTACCTAAAAAATTGTGCAATGGGGAAAATGCATTTCTTTCTACCCCCACCACCACCCACTCTCAGACACTCATTCTTTCCTGCCACCAGCTAAAAGGTTCCTATACCACAGGTTATTTTCTCACTTCCCTAAAAAAAAAAAAAAAAAAAAAAAACTTACTCTGGCTTCCTTTCATCTCTCTTCATACACTGTCATCTTGGATCAGCTCCCATAATGTGCTGCAGCAGCTTTCGGAAAACATACCAAGTTTCCATCCTCCACTCTTCCCCCTACAGACTTCATGACTCTCCCCGTATTACTCTGCCTTCCACAAAACCCTAGTGTCTCCTCCAAGACTTCTCTGTAGATTCTCCTCCCCACAAATTCCAGTTTGTTCTGTACCCTCCCCCACTTTCTCCTTTCCCAAACTCAACTCTCTCTGTTGCCTCTTAAATCCCCCATTCTGTCTCTAAAGATCCCCAATCCCTCCTCCCCAAGTCCACTCCACTGCCATCTCTTTTCCCTCTCCAAACTCCCTCCACCTTCTCCCTCTCCCCAAATTCCCCAGCCTCTCCACCCTCTCTTCCAAGGCACCTCCCTCTTCATTTTACCTCTATTCCCTTCACTTTCTTCTATTGCACTCATCCCCACGGTTCTCCTCCTTCCTCCCAAATCCCTCCACTTCCTCCTCACCCTCCTCTTGCACCCTCAATTTCTTCTACTTCTCTCAATAACCTCCCTCCTCAAATCCTCCAGTCTCTGCTCCCTCATCCCAAATCTCCTTCCAGTCCCTGGCCCCACATCTCCCTTGGCACCTATTTACTACTCCTTGATTCACTCTCTCTGGAATCCCCTTTCTCCCTTATTGCTGATGTCCCCCATTTCCTCCAGTGTTACCCTTTCCCTCTGTCATGCCCCTTCAAGGTCAACAGTCTGCCCAGCCTGGTGTCCCCATTACTCCTGTCCTCCAAATATTCCCAGCAAGTATCCTGGGCATCAGTGCTAACTCATTGCCATCCTACCCCGTAGGTCTATTCACTTATCCCAGCCCTCACCCCCCAGGCTCCCTTAGAATTCTCCCTCCCCCACTCTCCTCTGGAGCCCTTACTTCTCGCTCACTCTCCCCGAGCCCCCCTGGCATCCACTCTATTTCGCACAGGCCCACCTGCATCTCCCTCGCTCTTGGCAGCCAACTCCCCCCTTGCTGGTCTCCCTCTGCCACTCCTCACTCTGCAGATGTTATTTTCCATGATCTGTCAACCCCAGATGTCTGCCTTTAAATGGCAAATGGGGGAAGAGGAGGGAGTCACTGCTCCTCCATGTGTTAGCCAGGAGCTGCTCATCCTCTGGCCTTCCGCAGAGCAGGAAGGGGAGGGGCCCATGCAAGAAAAGAGTCACAGCTCTGGCCTCTTGCCTGTCCAGCAGAAGGACAGAGTAGACCCTACTGGCAGGGGGTCTAGCTGCAGCTATATCTTTCCTGTTGAGCCTAACTAAACAGGAGAGTGATGGTGGCAAGGAAGGGGGATAGGGCCTGTGCTGAGCATGGTTACACAAAGCAGTCTCATTCTTTTTTCCTCAGCTTTGCCTTCTCTCTTTCCTCCCCTCCACAGATAGACAAAAATGGGGAGTGGGAAAAAGACAAAGCCATACACATCCCCCCCCACCCGAAAGTCAGAGGAGTTGCCCCTTATGACAACACCCAAGGAGATCAGCCTTGGAATTTTCAAAACTCTGGTCCCCCAGTCAGTCAGCGTTGGTCTCCCTAATTCTAAGCATCACAGTTTCTACATCCAAAGGGAATTAAGATACTTCAATAATCCCTGCATATGGTGGATGCCTGTTGCCTACTAGCAGAGCAGAAATACTTTATCAGCACCTGAACCGGTAGAAAAGCTTCAGAAGTACATGGAGAATAGCAAAGACATTATTTGCTATGCAACAAGAGGCAGTTGCTCCCCCATCCCGAATTTTCACAGGTCTACATGCTCTATTATTCCTTCCACTCTATGTGCCCCCACCCCACAATTTTGCAGGATATAATATAATCACATATAGTGTTCTATATGCTGACTCAACTTTGCCCTCCACACCCCCTCCCCCCAATTTTTCTAAAATGATACCTGTGGAGGAAGTGTCCTTACATAACCAATGAGTACAGAGTGGGTGTTCCCATGTGAGACTCTGGTTTGTCTGTGGAGCTATGAGGGCTGGACAGCACAGTAACTCAATACCACAGAAGAGTACAAGTCTTGCTATCTTTGAAAATAACATGTCTTTCATGATATTCAGAGGAGAACAGGTTATGATGACAAACCAGACAGCATACATACCTTGCAACAGAGCAAGGAAAGGATTATGCTCACTTGCTAGGAGCCTAACTGCAAAAGAGCAAAATCAGGAAAAATGAATGGCAGCGATTTAAAAATAATAATAATAAGTGTTTTCACAGTAATGATCTAATAACTCCTCTGTGACTTATCTCTTTGTGATTAGGAGTTGCTAATCACAGTGCTGGCCAATGAATACCCTGAGTATAGGTCAGGGCCGCCCAGAGGGGAGGGCAAGTGGGGCAATTTGCCCCAGGCCCTGCAGGGGCCCCCACGAGAGTTTTTCGGGGCTCCTGGAGCGGGGTCCTTCACTTGCTCCGGGGGCCCCAAAAAACACTCATGGGGCTGGGGCCCCAGGAGCTTCTTCTGCTCTGGGTCTTCAGCGGTAATTCAGTGGCAGGTCCCGGAGCGGAAGGGCCACCCACTGCCAAATCATCACCAAAGTGGGGGCCCCCCGCCGCCAAAGGCCCCAGGCCCTTGAATCCTCTAGGCGGCCCTGGTATAGGTGTAAGCAAAAGGTGGGGGTAGGATGGGATGGAAAGATCTGAGTGCCCAGCAGTGGGTAGGATTTTTTAAAATATTAATTAAAATTTCCTGGTTGCTCAGGGCTGGACAGAAATACCTACTAGAGCTATACTAGCACATGTAAACAGACAATTTACACATTTTAATGAGGCATGGACATCCTTGTGCTGAACAGTGTAAAGGTAGGCTATTTTCAGGCAATAATAGACAGTGTCCAAACATGCAAGATGGTGATAGCAGTAGCTTTTGGTGCAGGCACAGGTGAGAAGTGAAATGGAAAAAAAAATAAGGGAGTTCAAGGAAAGCCCAACTACAGAACCCAGAAACTGACATCTTATTACAGAAATGACCAGACTCAAGATGGAGCTGCTATGTAAGCTCTCCAGAATCCCTTCTGCCAAGAATAAAAAGACTGTGGGCTCAGATTGAAAACTGCATAAATGTTGGGTGGCAGAATGAGGAACAGTGGCATACTTGTGAGAGTGTTTAGCCGTCACAGCCATGAAAACCAAAGCATCTCTGCATAAAGTGCAGTTAATCCTGGGATAGGTATGTTTCCTATTTTTTCAGGCTGTATATCTCCCTTTGGTCCACTCAGAGCTAGGTGTTCTATCTACTGTGCCCAGTACAGATAGGAAGTCTACCATGGCATTGAATTCCCGCATAATTTGGTTGCTCCCAAGTTATCAGGGCACATAGTGGCTGGAGCACTCTAAGGGGGAGGAGTAGAGGCATAGTGGAGAAGATGGACCCTCAAAGAGTAGTAGTTTCAGAAAATGCTCCAGATACTCGAAAGTTAATCCTTTGAATGCCCAAATCCCACTAAATGCCATGCGCACTAAAATTGCTGTTGTGCTTCGCCAAGCTTTTCAAAATACGTTAGCCTAAATAACTTACCAAGATCACACAGTAAGTCTGTAGCAGAGTCAACTTCTAGACCCCAAATCCATCCAAATCCTGTCCAATGCTATAACCACAATACCATCATTCAGCTCTATGGGAGTTTTATCTTCATAAATATTGCATGATTCATTTATTCTATTTAAAATATATATGTCTGTTACTAAAATCTATGGGCACATATGAAAAATTAAACATAATATAGGACTTCTGTAACTAATTGGGCCTTTTTCATCTTAACTAGCTTTTAAGAGCAGAAGGTGCAAACGTTCTAGAATGCCAAGAACCCACAACTCTCATAGATTTCAATAGAAATTGAGGATGTCCAGGATCATGCTCAGAGAGAAAGGACAATTGAGATTAGATTCTGGACAATACTGTATCGTGACGAATCAATTATTGTACAAAAAGAACATGAGACAATTTAAAACAACCAAATCTTTTAATTAGAAAGCAACAAACATGCAAATAGCAGGTATAGAAATTTATTTGAACCAATGTTTTTGCTCCAATGAAAGTTATTTTTAAACATTGATCCAAGCTCCCACGTTTGCAGGTTAAGGAAAATATTGCACTTTGCATCTTCTAGCACCCCTCAGACATGGCAAAACGTTTTAAAAACATTTTTGCTTATTTTACTTGCACACTCTCCCAAAGTCATGCACACAGTCGTTCAGAAACAAAATGTTGGGTTATCCAAAAGCAAAACCTTAAAATTGCACTAAAGCTCTGTAAGGAAAAATATAATTAATGTCTTATATAAATTCCGTAACGTCTAGGTGCTCGCATAGAAGATCCAATTACGCTTCATCTTCATTTTCATTCTCTTGACCAGACCCTTCTGACCTGTCACCCTCCAACCGGTCTGCAAGACACAAGGATGATTTAATAAGGATGCGACTTTACAAGTAACTTTTCAGCTAACATTTACAATACAATGCATCAACCGGACACTACCCAAAGCACAGTGGCTATGTATTATACTGATGGAACCATTTGAAATGAATAAGTAGACTGATAGTACATACTAAATGGAAAAGTTGCAACACCACCACAAGAAAGCAGGGACAGTAAAAGCAAAGGACTAGAATTCGTGAGCACCAATGTGATGAAGTAGGCAGCAGCTCACTCATGGTCAGCACAGAAGAGATGGGTTTGAGCAGAATTTTAAAAAACAGATGGCAAGTCAATGAAGTGAGCAGCCTGTTTTAGAGAGTTGGAACCGAGAGGATATTTTAAAAAACAGTTGTAACCAGAAGTATGCACTGGTCAGAAAATTGGGAAAATTGCTGTCAGTCACTGTATGCATCAGAAAAGACATCTGTTGCATAGCAGTTTAGAGAAAGGAAAATTAAATGAAGAAGCACAAGGGAGGGAGCATAACTGGCCACTTATACAGTGTGACTAGGCAATCACTTCTGCAATAAAACAGTATTAGTGTCAGAATATCATTACTGAAGTGTGGAGCAGTTCTTTCCTGGAATAGAATACACCAAGAAGCAAATAAAAAATGGATATATAAATATTTAGCATCTAAAACACACATAGAGACTCTTAAAAAGGAGAGAAAAACAGTGTTTAAGAGTGGTATGTAAAATTTACTATAAAACACTCAGCTTAAGTGACGATGCTAGACAAGATTTATGAATGGCATAAATAGTCTGCACAGAAACAACTCTGAAATTCTCCTACCAGCTCTTATATGATTCAATGATGCCAGCATTCGTAACATGAAAGAAGCTGGAACAGTAATTGTGTTTCTGGTCTCCTCCAGCATTAATTCATTACGAGTTATAACCTGTAGCGACAAAAAAAAAAAAAAAAAAAAAAAAAAAAGAATCCCTGATCAAAGCATCACTAACTACAAACTATTCCTGATGCAATACAGATTGTATTTTATACAAAGTCTAATACACTGTGTCCAAAAAAGCTTTACCAAGTTAAAAGTGACAAAACAGCAGACCCTAGCATGTGTTATAAATTATGCTGTAGGTATACTGTATCATTAGAAAAGTCGGTCATAAAAGCAATTTTTTAATCCAGATAGTATGGTAATATTTATAATAAAATCATCACTGTGATGCCTGAGTTCCTGACAGAGATTAAGTAGTATGGGAAATAAAGAAAAATAGTTTTCAAGATAAGATGGGAAGACAGCGAACTGATGATGTTGCACATATGAGTAACTGCAGAGAACAAAGCTTTCACACCAACAATAACTAAGAAGGTGGGAAGGAACAGAAATGACGTTTCTCCTCCTACTCGCATGCTCCTGAATACCTTTGGAGAAAACTTAACGGACATGTGGAGTTACTGCACTACAAGTTCATTCACCGTAAGTAGCTCTTTCTCCTCTCCAACTGACTCCTGTGCCTATAAAACCAGGCCACCTCCTCTCTGCCTATAATTTAGTTAATTCCTTCAAGGAAAAAAAATGTTATCTAGCCAGTAGTGTTGAGCTCCATTCATTCTCCTTCCCCACAAGCATTTCCTGCTCATCTTTTTACCTGGCTCTGAATCTGACCTGATTCTTTCCCAGTTTCTCTCATTCTATTTATTATCTTTCCACCCTCATGCGGCTCCTGTCCTTAGGGTTCTCTCTCTGGTACTGATAAACCTTAATGCCATTTGTCTCTCCAGCTACTGCCCAATCTTTTTTATCCCTTTTGCCTCCTTAAATACAGTATTTCCACTGGCTTCTCTCTCTCTCTGCAAGATCTCCTGGCAGCCTGTTTTCTCTTCTTTATACTGAAACTGCTTTTATAAAGACACCAATGACCTACTCCTAGCCAAGTCTAAGAATCCCTTCTCTGTTCTCATTTTCTATTCACCAGACATTTTGACAGTTAATCACTCCCATCTCCTCCTCAACTCACTCATTCTTGGGCTTTCCTGACTCTGTCCTGTCCTGGTTCTACTCCTACTGCTCCAACTGCACCTTCATCCTTCCTCCTCTTCTCTCTGGCACTGTCTCTCAGGATTCTGCCCCCTCATCTTTTCCTGCTGGGTGATCTCATCTGCTTTCCTGGTTTCAGCTACTGTATTCATGTTGAAGTTTCCCAAGTGTCCTCCCTGACCTTTCCCCTTCCATCCACTCCTGGATTTCAGATATCTCATCTTGGATGCCCTCAACCAACTAAATTTACATGGTGAAAACTGAACTCCTCAGTTTTCCTCCTAAGCTCCCACCTGTCCCTCAGGGATATTAATTAAAAAATTGATGTATTTGGCACAATAAACATGTACAAATCTACAACTGGCAGAAAATATATTTTCTGATTGGACACAATATGCTTAAAATTATTTCTCCTTCACAAACAGACTTAACCCTAACCTAAAAGCTTCAATTTTGGTGTTTAGCATGTTGCTTAAACATTGTTAAGTGATTATTAGGTCAGAAACAGAACACTTTTTACACATGATTTACCTTTATGTATGCTTATTATCCTGAAGGATCCCAAAGCACCTCACAAACTTAATCTGATACACAAAATATAGACAGTGATCCCTTCCCCCACCATGGAAATGCAGCCATCTTTGTGGTAGAACATGACAACTACTTAGCCATAGCAATAATACACAGGAGGTTAGCACACAGAGTAAAAAATCCAACAGCCAATTGAAACTGCAAGGGACAAAATATAATTATGCTATACTGCAACCTGTTTTAGGGTACTGAATCTGCTAAAGACTAGCACAAGCCAAACAAGATTTAATAAACTGATAATTTTTCTTTGCTCCCCCATCCTCTGAAGGGTACTTGGAACCAAATACTGCTCTCAAATGCACCTAGTTCCTATTGCAATCAATGAGAGCTAATCAGAGCATATACTTTGGCCTTTGGTGAAGTTTGCAGAAATGGCTCAGAGCTCAGGAGCGGCAGTATTTACTTTTGCGATGAGACATTACACTTCTACAGAGAAGAAATTAAGTGACTACTTGACCCCTGCACAAAAAGCAGTTATTTAAAAAGAGCATAAGAGACAAATATTTAACTCTGCCCTGTAGCAACACTATGAGGGGGAAAATATTTTTAAAAACTCTCGTCTTTAAAATCCATGTAATTAATCTGCAACCATAAGCACTAACATCCAGTTGTCATATCTATGGTCATAGCAGGGAATCATTACAGGGGAAAGTTAAGTTTATTTGGGTGTCCTAAAAAAGTTGGCATACCTTAACATGTTTGCATTTTTTTAACTGGGTAAATAATGATTATTTTATAGCCTTAAATTGCAGATATACACTCTCAACCTTAATTCTATAACACACAATTTTGTGCCTGGGAATATTTAATAATGTTTTTACATTTCATTTACCTCCAATATGTCTATGATTTATCTCCTGCTTTTTTAAACAGTCACAGCCTCCTCCATTTCTGATTGCTACTATCTACCCTTGTAACTCTGAGAGCTCCCCCTATCTCTCACTTGTCTTGTGCTCATAATTTCATACTTCCACTATTTGTGTACATTCCATTATTTCCTAATCTCTCAGGTTATGTGGGGTGTTTATGTACCGAAAGAAATTAAAGTTAATTGTTTTTAAGAACATCTTATTTTTAAAAATAAAAATCTACTGCTGACTTGTTTTAAGTTAAAAAAATTCAGTTATTCAAGCTGTTTGCAGAGAAGACTTTGCTAGAAATGACAGCTGCGACATAAAAAGAAGGAAAGGCTCTTACTTCATCAGCAAGTTTTCGGTTAAAAATCCTGGACTCTTCTAGCGGTGACCAGATTTTTATATCATAATCAATACCTGATGAGGCAAGAACTAGAAAATCAAATTTAAAAGAGTATTAGAAAATAGTTCTAAATGAAATGCCTTTTCTGAACATTTTAACTGAGTTTGTTAAGTGTTGGAAATGTTGCTGACATGCTTCATGACATAAATGCACACACACACCTCACTTCATTAGAAGTGCTCTAATTTTTCTCCATCATAACATATGTAAGCTCCCATCCTGCAAAGACGTACACAAGAGTAGTCTCATTGAGTTATAATCCCTTTTTGCTGGATTTGAGCTACCGACTAAATATATGCAATGAAGAAAATAAATGCAAACCTTATATTCTCTCTTTTACACAGACTGTGCATAATTTAAAACTAGAAAGTAAACAAGCATCTGCTACTATTATTATACTCTCCTCTGATGATCTGAAAAGATTTAACAGGAAAGGCTTTAAGACATGTGCAATGATAGATGTGAACAGGCCTCAAATTAATTTCCACAGTGCATTTTATGTAGACATTTGAAATCTTTGATGCACCTGTTCCAAAAACATTAGGCACATTTACAAATATTTTTAAAACATTTAAAAGAATAAAACACCAAAATGCACTGGAATGTTCTGTCATCTGGGAGGGAGAATTAGGGCACTTCACACTGGAAGAGCAGTGAATTTTTAGGCTTTCAGCAGATGTGGATGCAGGCTTGGCTCAGAGCACTTGTCACTGCTGGGAGGGCTGACCCTTAATGTTCATTTTTCAAGGTGTAAGTGGAAGGAGGTCACGCTGGATTAAAAAGCCAGGGAAGCTGTAGGTGTATTTTGGGAGAGCTTCTGATAGAGTGAGCCCTTTCAGCACACCACTAGTCACCCATTTCAAATATGTATAAGACTGGGTATTCAAGTAAGCAATCACAAGTTCAGAAGCTTAACCAAACTAGGATATGTCCCTTCAGTCTGAAAACTGTGCTGGGGATCTTATGAAAAGAGGTCTTCCCTATTACATTTCTGTACTAGTCAGGATAAAATACTGCAAAAAGGAGCCTCTTGCAGTCATATGGTACTTTCACTTCCACAATTAGTGGACACAACAGCCAAGAGGCTACGGGAAAATGAAAAATAATTAAAACTGTTCTGTCAATGTTTCATAAACTTAAAAATGGTTCAATTAGAATTATCAGCAAAGTTTCAGGTCAAGTCTAGTTTTCTCCATGCTAGCGGGTCCACCCCCAGCATGAATTTTTTTTAAAAAAAAGCCTAATTATACCAATTTAACTCACTCAACAGAACTCCTATTAACCTAATTCACTTTCCCCCAGTCTGAAACTCTTCAGACCTCCCTCCCACAGAATCCGAGAGTCTGATACATGCAAGTAGAACAAGCTGAGACCAGATGCTAATATTGCTTCTCCCGTTAGTGCGAGCTATCTAATATGGTATCTCACCAACGGCATGGGAACCATTCTTTCAAACTCATTGTGCATGATGAAAGGAGGGGGAAAGGAGGCCTTTTCTTTCTGGATCCTGACCTCCTTTTGATGTTATATATCACCATTTTTGTTCTGAGGAGTTGATAGGTATAATGGCCCCTGAGCCAAACCTCATTATTATAGACAAGGACAGCAGCAGCATTCTGTATTTTATACAACTGAGATGCAGCCCTCAGACTTCCTAGCAATTTACTAATGTGATGCTTGGTTAGGCAAAGTGTTGAAGACTCATCTGTAAAGGTTCTTACTACAGGCTATAGGATATTGCAGGTGCAGATGGTCTTACTTGGGTCAAATGGATGTGGCTGTAGACAATTCACCACGTGATTATCAGCTTCCAGCAGCATCAGATGCTCAGCAGTATGCCGATCCCAGATAAAGATATGGCCACAATCTGAACCACTCATTACAAAGTTAGAGCCCCAGAAATTGGCTTCCTTTATCTACAGTAAAAATAAAATTAATTACAAATATTTGTTATGATTTACATGGTTAGTCTAGAAATAACAGATGTGAAGTGTTAATTTTGTAAGTCATTTCCAGAAAGTAATTCCCATCTTCACAATAGTGCTGGCCCTAATTTAAGGATTTTCCAAACGCAAAGTCCATTTTTGAATTGACAACTCTATAAAGCCAGTGAAATAAATCCATGCCTCCTCTCTTTAGCAATTCTGATTAAATATGATCGAGATCGGGTGCTTTATCATTTCGTAACTGTCTGACTGCAAGCATCACTTCCTCCGGACTGTGTTCTGCTTGGTACATTTTTGGATTAAGTTGTAGTTTACATCTTGGTGGGGATCTGTTCACTAATTCACAAAAATGCTCACACTAAAACTTAAATTGTGCATCAATAACCTGGCAGTATTCTCCATTTTTGTCCTTATCTGGTGGAAGCTGCGAGTTAAGGACTTGCTCTGGAACAGGGTTTGAAATTATGCCAAGAGTGGCTCTTGTATCAGGGATATGCTTTTTGCTGTCCCCATGAAATACCCCCAAATTTGGCCTTGAAAAACTAAAGTTCACATATGCTTAGAAAAGATTGCTTAGATTTTAGCAGCTAAAATCTCTGAAGATTCTGTTTTTACTCAGCATGTGCCATTCCCTTTCAGCTCCTAGTGCTCACTAGACTGAGTATGCACTATCCCATCCCCTCAAAGCAACAAAGGATGATCGAGCCCAGGATGATGGGGGTTTAGAAGGACTCTCACTGTAATAGCCGAGTAGCCTTGCTAAATTGCAGGTGCAAGTGGTAACTGTATGCCTGTTTGCTTAACTAATTACTTCTTTTGAATAAAGTTTGGTTATATCATTCAGTGTTGCCTACTGGTGGTCTACTAAATAAATGTACTGTAAGTGACCTAAAGGCTTAAACCTGAAATCTAAATTGGGTTTTATTGCACCCTTATATGCACAACATAATATTAATTAGGAACGTTTCAATATAAGTTACATAAGGTTACACATGTTGTGGGAATAATCTGTCCAAGCCCTTCAGAAACCTGATGGTGTAGGGGGATGGAAAAAAGAAATCTATTATCTACCAAAGGGTGAAAAGCAGAGACAGTTGCCGGATGTGCTGTGGGAGGGAGGGAAAAGGGGAACTGCCAGAGTTTCTTAACTGGCTCCATAATGACTTAATCAATCAGCAGAACCACTCTGGAAGGTGCCACTGAAGCCAGAATATACATCAGTGTTTTTTTTCATGGACCTTTTCTGCTTGAAGATCCAGAACAGAGGCCACCCTTCTCAGTAGATCTTGGTTAGCCCTCTAATACTCTGGGGGTGGTGAGTCACTTACTGGCTCTGGTGATAAGGAAGAGGATGCACAAGGATGCTGAGGTAATGCCTGCTCCGTGTCTTGCAGCCAGGGAGCTGCCCGAGTGACTTCTAGCTGCTCAATGACAGTATCAGGCTCCGGAGAACATTGCCTGCTGATACTCTTGGTGCACTTTCATGGAAACTGACTGAGATGGGAGACAGAAAGTACTAGCAGGAGGACGACACCCCATGGTGTCCAAAAAGGCCACTGACTTGGCTCTGGGATGCAACCTTGACCAGGCCATTGCTCCTTAAGAGGCCACTGCTGACACTGATGCAAGATCCATGGCCCTCAAGTCTCTGACAGAGGATACGCACCACACCTAGATTGGGACACAAAAGATTGCACCTCCAAATCAGTGGAATACATCCCTGAGTCCTCTGATAATTGGGGAGCAGAGCCCATTGGAACCAGAGATAAGTAGCCAGAGGCCACAGATGACAGTGCCAGGTATATTACTGTTGGCTTACTTCTCGATTGCAGCAGCTTCTGAGGCTGTAGAAGGTAGTGGTACTGCATGCTCCTAAAGAGGCAAAGTAGGAACCACAGGCACTGGTACCGGTTGGAAGCCTTCCTCTACCACCACCACGGACATGGATACTGAGAGGTTAAGCAATTCTCTTGTAGCTACTTATGTCTCTGGTGTCATCAGTACCAGTACTGATTCTTTCATTGGTGTCTTTCTATGGATACTTCAGGGATTGGTCTCAACAGACTTGGCACAGGTTCCAGAGTCGATGATCCACTCTTCTTGGATGAGGACTGCTCTAGAGATCCTCAGACCCTCTTCCAGGGCCATTGCCTCCTGCATCAATGATCTAGCCGAACAGGGCACTGAGCCTTTGGAGAGCTTCTCTCCCTGCTTTGGCACTGATGGTAGAGAGCAAGGTGCCACAGATATCTCTGGTGGGGCATGAAAGCTGCAGTACTCCGAGTCCGTTCTGAAGATGATGGCTCTGATGATGGGTGAAGTGCTGCCTCCATATGTAGACATTTGAGCCTGGTTGCTCTGTCCTCAGAGTGAGGCTTAAATCCCTTACAGATGTGACACTTGTCACTAATGTGGGATTTCCCAAAGCATTATAAGCAGCTGAGGTGCAGGTCGCTGATCAGCATTGCCTTGCTACACGGTTATCAAGACTTAAACCCTCAAGAGCAAGGCATGGCTCCTATACTGGAATTTGGTCAAAAAAGACCTAAAACTTGAAAATTAATACTAACATTTATCTATACTATGCTTAACTTACTACTAACTTCTAAGAAAAAACAGGCTATACAGAAGGAGCGAAGGAAGAACTTGCTACAAGCAAAACTCAAAGTGCTTCAACAACAGTCACTGGTGGTGGTAAGGAACTGAAGGGGGTCAGAGGTGGCTTCACGCTCTTAAACCTGCATGCAATGACATGCAACAGCAGAAAGTGCTTGAGCCTCCACACCAGGTACTGCTGAGTGAAAAGAACATGTCTGACAACTGTGTACAGGCCATGCATTCACTTACAGTGGAATAGTTTTAATTGAACATTAGAACTGTAACCATCTTAAAATGTATTATACAATCTTTTCAGCAAGCATATCAATGTAAAAACTACATTATTTCAGCCTAAAATATCAACTCTGCAGTTCTTAAAGCAGTATTTCTGTACCATTGTCCTGGAGTTCCGATGACCCTTATACACCATCTTTATTAAAGGTCGTCTAATATTCAAGGTTTCCAATTCTTCCATCTCTTTCCTTTCTTTTCTTCTTCTGAAGAGTTCCTGAATGCGAGCAACAGCTGATCGTCTAGGAATTACAAAGAGAACACCACTGAAAGACCATTATACAGAGACATAGTCTGCATAGACAGACCTTTTTGAAATAGTGTACTGGGGCAATTACAAAGCACTATCAAATAGCTTAATGAGCCTACTTAAACTCAACCCTTCTCCCCACATTTGGCACAGATTCCAACAGGATTACAATTGTTTGAAGTTACAGATTGTGACCATATTGGTTTAAAACAGGAAGAACATGCAACACAGTGAAATGTCAAGGGTCATGTTATTTTCTTCATTCTCTTTAAAACATACAAACTCTAGAGGCAGGCAAAATTCACATGTAACTTTACTTTGCAATATTTTCCAAATCCTGTAGAACTTCTCCCATCCCCTGTGCTAGCAAAAGTGTTAAAGAGTGAATACATATTTTTTTTGTGAATATAAAGGTTAGCTATTATTAAACACTTAGTTTAACCTTTAATTTTTTTTCTTTTGCCTTTATTACATTTTAATAGACCTTCATTTCTCATTATTTCCTACTTTAGGGTGAAGATCCTTTGTCTGACAGTTTTTTGTCAATGTTTTTGCTATGATGAGATTGAGCAATAGGAAATGTTTAATAGGACTGACTGGGAAACAGAAAAGACCTAGTTCTGAGGGGTAGAAAAATACAATTGTGCTAGGAAGCTGCCCCACAGGAAAAGACTTCCTAAAGTGACAGGAGAGAAAGCAGCTAGGTGAAACATCCTATTTTGTGGCTGCTAGACTCCAGGAAGCTACAGCTTTGGTGATGCTATAGAAATGCTGGTTGCTTGAGTTCTTCCACCTGGTTCACCTTCCTGTCTCCTGGCTGCACCTTTGTAGCTTCCCATCAGCTCCAGCTACGGCCACATTTTTACCTCTGTGATTTGCTCACAGCACTCACTTTCTCCTCCATATGGCTGCTGCCAGCCTGCTCAACATTCTGAGTGGAACCAGAATGTGATGTTTGAAGTGGAACAGCAGTCACAGTAGAGAGTGGGTGGAGGTGCTGATCGCTGATAGAATGTAATGGATGAAACTGGCCATGGCAGAAATTTTTGGCAGGCAACAGGGCCACAGGGAAGGAAACAGTCACCACCAGACTAGTAACTTCCAGCAGGCCAGAAATGATGAAGTGTCATATTTTAGTCACTACCTCTTCAGACTGTTCTACAAGATGGGTCTGTTGCAGAAGGAAGTAGCTGTCTCTCCCACTTCTAGAGCTACTTCTATACTTCATAACCAGAGACAGCTTCTCCTGCCCCTCCCAATCAGTCATCACCTCTCCCAGTTCGGTCTATAGCTTTCCTTCTCAGTCTTGCCATAGAAGAAAGATGGAGAGAAAACTTCACTGGAGGAAGTATTGGATCCGGAAGCTGACAGTAAAGCTAAGTGGGCATAAGAGAAAATTTAATCTACTATAAAAAGTGTTGTGGTCCCCCACGGACAAAATCAATCAATCAATCACCAGTTAGACTGGTCTTTTATTGTTTAAAAAAAAAATTAACCACATTTGACAGAAGTTAGAGATGGAAAAGAATTGATGGGGTCACCCAGTCCATCTAACAATGGACTATTCCTGATGATACATTTCCTAGTGATTTGTCTACTGTAGTTTTAAAAGTCCCAGGAGATGGGGGCTTCCACCACTTTTTTGGGGAGACTTTTCTGGAGTACAATACATTTTGCTATTGGGTGATTTTCCCTGGGAACCAAGCTAAGTCTTCCCTTTTATAGTTGTATCCCATTACTTCTTATTATGTGCCCCTGCCCCACCGCTAAATAATTCTATCCACTCTTTAGTGTTTACACCCTTCAGATATTTGTAGATATATAACACTACTCTTATATTTATTGAATATTTGGATTACTCCCAAGAGATTAACAACATTTTACTCATTTGTCATCTTCTATACAGAAAGGGAAACTATGGAGAGTTATGCATTGCATGCTTATGCAAAATATTTCTGGAACCATAACTAGAGTTATGTGCAGTAGCCATATGCCTATACAAATACACACACGTGTGATTTGTGTACATATACACATTTGAAAAGATCAGCATTGCTATCACAGAGAAATGAACAAGCAGCATCGTGTGACACTGCACCCCATACTCATCACAGTAATAATATTATAATATGGTTATGGCATAATTATGATGCATTTTGTACAAGGTAAGTCATGTGAGATATCATTGGAAAAGTTACGATTTGCTGAATATGATTCTCCTATTTGTATGCATGTATCATTTTTGTATCTGAAGTTATAAATACTGACTATGTATCTGTACTTCAAATGTAGTTACACCTGGGTAATGCCCACTAGACAAAATGCTTTCAGTCTAGATAGTTGGTTGGGAAGGGCCTATTCAGGGCAATGAGCCATAGCGAAAATAATGGGCCTTAGGAGAAGCTTATGTCCCACCTGGTAAGTCTTCCTTAGAATACTCCAGACAGCCTGTAAGTAATAGTTGCTATGACTCTACAAGGACATGTGACCAGGCTACATAATTCTGGACTCTATCTTGGGATGTCTATTTTTCCACAAACCAGTCTGGGAACCAAGTTTTGAAACAACGGGTTCCTGCCGCATGCTAAAGCTATATAAGGCAGGGAGTGACATCATCTGTGGTTCTTCACTCCCCACACAAGAAGATTCCTGCAAACACTATAGGAACAAAGATTGACCTGGGGGAAGTGCTAGACCAAGGCTAAATGGATTTCTAGCTTGTGCATGAAGATCTTGAGGAACCCAAGCTGTAAAGCTAATGCAGCTTGTGCCTTAAGAATCTACAAGTCTACCAGTACGATCAGTTAGATTGGATAAGAATAGCAGATTCTCACTCTATCTAGTATATTAAGATTAGTTTGTGTATTGTTTATATGCTAGGTAATCTGCTTTAATCCATTTGCTATCCCTTATAATCACTTAAAATTAGTGCTGTAAAGTGATTAAAAAAAGATGATTAATCACGTGATTAAAAAATTTAATCACAATGTTAAACAATAAGAGAATACTATTTATATAGATAGTTTGTATGTTTTCCATTTTCAAATATATTGATTTCACTTACAACACAGAATACAAAGTGTACAGTGCTCACTTTATATTTTTTATTATAAATATTTGCACTGTAAAAATACAAGAAATAGTATTTCTCAATTCATTTAATACAAGTACTGTAATGCAATCTCTTTATCATGAAAGTTGAACTTACAAATGTAGAATTATGTACAAAAATAACTGCATTCAAAAATAAAACAATGTAAAACTTTAGACTAGAGCCTACTAGTCCACTCAGTCCTACTTCTTGTTCAGGCAATCATTCAGACAAACAAGTTTTTTTTTTACATTTGCAGGAGATAATGCTGCCCACGTCGTTTACAATGTCACCTGAAAGCGAGAACAGGTTGTAGCTGGCATTGCAAGATATTTATGTGCTAGATGCACTAAAGATTCATATGTCCCTTCCTGCTTCAACCATCATTCCAGAGGACATGCTTCCATGCTGATGGGCTCTGCTCGATAACGATCCAAAGCAGTGCAGACCAACGCATGTTCATTTTCATCATCATGAGTCAGATGCCACCAGCAGAAGATTGATTTTCTTTTAAGGTGGTTTGGGTTCTGTAGTTTTCACAACGGAGTGTTGTTGCTCTTTTAAGACTTCTGAAAGCATGCTCCACACCCCGTCTCTCTCAGATTTTGGAAAGCATTTCAGATTCTTACATCTTGGGTCAAGTGCTGTAGCTAGCTTTAGAAATCTCACATTGGTACCTCTATTGAGTTGTGTCAAATCTGCAGTAAAAGTGTTCTTAAAACAAACAACATGCTGGGTCACCATCCAAGACTGCTATAACATGAAATATATGGCAAAATGCAGGTAAAAAACAGAGCAGAAGACATAAAATTCTCCCCCAAATTTAATTAACACATTTTGTTTTAATGAGCGTTATCAGCATGGGAGCATGTTCTCTGGAATGGTGGCCAAAGCATGAAGGGGCTTACGAATGTTTAGCATATCTGGCATGTAAATACCTTGCTATGCTGCCTACAAAAGTGCCATGCGAACTCCTGTTCTCACTGATGACGTAAATAAGAAATGGGCAGCATTATCTCCTGTAAGTGTAAACAAACTCTTAGCTTTTGGCTGAACAAGAAGTAGGACTGAGTGGACTTGTAGGCTCGAAGTTTTCCATGTTTTATTTTTGAGTGCAGTATGTAACAAAAAAAAACCCATTTATAAGTTATTATTTCATGATAAAGAGATCGCACTATGGTATTTGTATAAGGCGAAGTGAAAAATACAATTTCTTTTGTTTATCATTTTTACAGTGCAAATATTTGTAATAAAAATAATATAAAGTGAGTACGGTACACTTTGTATTGTGTTGTAATTGAAATCAATATATTTGAAAATGTAGAAAAACATCCAAAATATTTAATAAATTTCAATTGGTATTCTATTAACAGTGTGATAAAAACTGTGATTAATCGCAATTCAGTTTTTAAATTGTGATTAATTTTTTTGAGTTAATTGCGTGAGTTAACTGCGATTGACAGCCCTACTTAAAATCTATCTTTTCCAGTTAATAAATTTATTTTATGTTTTAATCCAAACCAGTGAGCTTTGACTGGAGTGCTTGAGGAAAATCTCTGCTTGGTTACCATACATGTGCATTGTTCTCTTCACATTGAGGGAGAGGCGGACCGAGTATTAAACCCATATACTAACCCAGATTTGACCACGGCAAGAATCACCTTTGCATCTTGGCACACCCAGGATGCTTCACTCATGCCTCTCAAATGAGGACCTAGCCACTGTGATACACATGTTATCAATCACACTGATGCTTTCCAAACACCGATTAACTTCAGAGGTGAATCTATAATCCTGGTTCTAAGTGAAAAGGTACTAATGGACTGTAATTTAGCTATCTCTGACATGGGGCCATCCGGAGAGTAACCATAATACAACTACACTCTCTTCACAGGGAGGTTCTGGCTATCAGGCTTTGAGAACAAAGTATTCTTGATGGTGAGACTCTGGCTACCGAACTCCTTGCCAGACAAGACCAGACTAGGCCCTCGCCCAACGATGCTTCAGATGCATGGGGAAAAGACACCATTTGATAAAGCCTCCCCCACAATTGCTGTTATGTGTACAGATTGTTTGCTTTAATTTAAAAATTACACATCTCTGTGCTGGAAGTACAAAAAGAGCAGCATATTTTCGTTCTGGGCTTTTGTGCATTTTTAATTTTAGATACAATGGTAACAGCTATGATATAAAACTATAAATTTAGATAGCAATCTGAAAATTTGGTGTAGGTTCACACATACACAAAGCCAGCAGAGAAAGTAAGATGCTGTGCAATTATTTTAATGTTCCAAATTTTGATCTTTGCTAAGTTTGAACAATTTAAAAAAAAAATTGCACACACTTCACCGAACATGAGAAGTAGGGTTGCTGCCAACCCTCCAGAACTGCCCTGGACTCTCCAGGAACTAAAGATTCATCTTTAATTAACTATTATGTGAAGAAACCTCCAGCAAGACGTCCAACCAAAATTGGCAACCCTAATGAGAAGTCAGAAAGTAATCTGTGATACATACAGTGGTACAGCACTTTTCTGGTGACCTCACTAGTTACTGCTGAATATATATTATTTAATCGTATTTTAGAAGTAAATTTCTAGCCATTATGATTGTGAAGAAAATGTGAATGTAACCCTAAGTAATGTTGTCTTACTGAAACTGCAGATAACAACAATACCTTTAAAAAGTTCTGTTCACAATACAGAAAGTTATGCTGCAGAATGCAATTACACAATGATTTGATCCGGTACACTGAGAGAGACTGAACTATGTTTTGACTATGTCCCCATACTGTGCTAAAGCCTTTATTTTAGGATAATTCAGGGACACTATGGTCTTAACTACATTACAAAATCAAAACCAATGTTCTATTCATGTTGAGTGCTACCTTGATATATCATCCCATAATAAAAGTAGGTTTGTGTTGCGTATATGGAACAGGACTCAAGAAGGTGTGTAGTGCCTCAGTCATCTCAATAGTGTGTTAAATTTTCATCAGATTTCAAAGGTAAGTATTGTTGTTATACATTTCATTTCTAATCATTTCAGCAGGAGTATCCAAGTAGTCTTGGATAGGGATAGCACTTTTTTCCTAGACTAACTCCAGCAGAGCCAAATTTGAATCTTGAAAACAAATGGTCATAAAGGAAATTTTTTCCTAGTTGTGTTATTCAAGAACAGCTCATACTTTCTACAAAGTTCCCACAAAATTCACTTTTAGACTAAGATTTGGAAGCAGAAATTTAAGCCCCCAAAATATTTGTTTGAGATTGAACTGCTACTGAAAAGAATGGTTTGAATGGAGTGGCCATCACACCTTTCCCTGAAGTAGCTCCAGTCACAAACAGAATCTGTATGTCTAGAAAGCAAGTGAATAATTTGATAGGTAAAATGCTATCAAGGTGAAACAAAAATGTCCATTATGTAACTGAAATATCAACAAATAAGACACATGGACACTGAACTGGTTATCCTCCAGTGTAATAATGGATTAAGACAACTGAAGATGCAGCCTGATTTTAAGGCTTTAGCAATCATGCACTTTTAATGACATCACACACCAGCCAACATCATCAGAAGGAGTTGACTGCACAACCAACTAACTCATGGAGTATGGTTATGTGAAAGACTCAACGCTTGGAGTACTTGCACATAAAAAACCTGCAATTTCAAAACAATGTTTATGATGACAAGGAAGAAAGGTTTAGTGGTTTAAAAAAGCGTGGGCAGTCAAGAAACCTGAATCCTATTATCTCTGCCACTGTTTTGCTGTGACTAAGCTGCTGCATCTGAAGGGTAGTGATGCTAATCTATTTCACAGGGACATTCTTTTATTAAGTGTTTAAAGATTCTTGAACAGAAGATGCTAGTCAAGTTCAAAGTATTATTACCCTGGACTTTATAAGTGAAGCACAATAATTGAAACACACAGCTTTTTCTTTTTGTATCCCCAACAAATATACATAAAAACATTGTATTAATCGCAAAAGAACTTGTGTGCCCAAACCGTATCACATATAGGTACTTGAAAGCACTCATTCTGCATCACCCTCCAGTTGAAAATACTAGCAAAAGTGATTGAATTATGCAGGGCCGGCTCTAGCCATTTCGCCGCCCCAAGCACGGCGGCACGCCGCGGGGAGCGCTTGCCGGTCCCGCGGCTCCAGTGGACCTCCCGCAGGCCTACCTGAGGATGCTCCACAGGAGCCGCGGGACCAGCGGACCCTCCACAGGGACACTTGCGGGAGGTCCACCGGTGCCGCCTGCCGCCCTCCTGGCAACTGGCAGAGCGCCCCCCGCGGCATGCTGCCTCAAGCACACGCTTGGCGCGCTGGGGCCTGGAGCCGGCCCTGGTATTATGCTGTCCTTGCCAAACCCCAAAATATGGGTTTAACTATTCTAATTAGGCCCAAGAATGAATGACCTGTCTAGGCATTTATCACTGTAGTATAAAAGCATTAGGATTTTTCCATTAAATAAATCTGAAGAAAAAGCTGAACTCAAGAGGATGATACAGTTTATCTACGGCCAAGCCTAACATTTGCCTCAGAAGAAATTCTAGGGACACTCAAAAGCAAAAACAACCGTGGAGGAAGAAAAAGTGAAACCTAATAATACATAGAACATTCATTTTTTCCCCCATAAGTAAAAAAAAAAAAAAAAAAAAGGTGGAGTCTTCATCTAAAATCTATTAAGGTTTCCATCCAGAAAATTTTGTGTTTATGTTCCTACAATGAATTTTGCATAATTGGGTAACCAATACATTTGGTCCAGTGTAATATTTTACATACTGCTCCTTAAAAGTTTTTTTGATCAGAGATCTGAGTTCAGCTGTCACTTCTGATTCATATTACTGAGGACTTTTGGTTACGCAGAAAGGCACAAAGCTCAAAAGAGTGAAGTTTATTATTAAAGGATGCAGTAATGATTACGGGACATGCTTCAAAAGAAAGAAAAGAGATCATAACTGTGTCCATCAAAAATATACTCAATGTAGAAGTCTCTTGGAAAGCTGCTGTTGTATATGACATACGCTGATTCTATTGACATAGTTACTTCACTAATATTGTAAAAGGAAGAACACTTTACAGAGCTCTTTTCTACATGCCAATGAAATTCTCAACTCTTACCTAGGTGAGCTTTATTTATCCTGAGAGAATCTAAACTAAGCACCAAAATATTCTGTTCTCTTTTTCCTTGCTAAGAAGTATTCCTGCCTCCTCTTCCTCTCCTCTTTTGAATTAAACCCCTCTCTCTCTCTCTGCATAACACTCTCCTACCTCCCCAAGCTGCAGCATAATTGGACTGCCATCCCAGGAGTCTGTGTGGAGCCTCAGGCTTTCCTACCCATCAACCCCCAAGCTGTTTCTCTGCTTCCGACTCATGGCCAATTCCTTCAATGGCCCAGGCCTTCACAGCAATATCTACTATGTGCACCTTCCCGCCTGATGGAGAGGAGAATACTTGGTGGCAGGGATGAGAGAGAACAAGTGACATGCTAGATTGGAAGATCCTACCAAGTTTTCTAACCTAGTTGCCAGAAGCCATATTGTTTCAATCAAGAGTTTCAACCAAACCTTTCAGCAGTAAGATTAGATCTAACTCAGAAAGCAGCTAATTGTTAAAGCACAGAACATGTTATAAAATTGGCCTGTTTCCTAAGAATTAAGCACCCTAAGCATACATTTGTGGTTTTATTTACCCCATTTACAGCTTATAGAATGTATCTGTACAACATAATATACCTTCCTCCTCAACTCTATCACACCCAGCTAGAAGTATTTGATCATCCTTTCTTTGATCATCCCTTTCACGGGTGCTGGCAGGCTCCATGAATTCCGTTATTTTGTAGCTGGGGAATTGCGCTTCAGAATTTTGTCCTGAAATCTAAGTTTTGATTTAAAAAATGTGTTTTCTATGTTTCAAATAGTTTTTAAGAGAGGCTCTTTGGTTGTGAAGAAAAGCTTCCAATTATGAACTTTCCAATGCAGTGACACATTCCTATTTGTTAAGACAGCTTTGATGTGTGAACTGCCCCAATCATTTTAACTAGATGTTGACTCTGAATCCTAACAAATAATTAAAGGCTGGTCTATGCTACAGAGTTAGGTTAGCCTAAGGCAGCTTACGTCGACCTAACTCTAAGAGTTCACACTAAAATGTCAGTCCCGCTAATGTAAGTCGCTGACTAGTGACTTAACTCCACCTCTAGAAGAGGCATAACACTTAAGTTGATGTATTTAGGTCAATGCAGTATCTGTATAGACACTGTTGCTTACATCAGACTGTTCCTGCTGTCAGCCCCGTGTGGCAGGGCTCCAGCTGTCAGTGCCCTACGCTGACAGTTAAATTGGTGCAAGTGCTCCTGGTGAGGATACATACGGCGTACCACCAACAGGAGCATAGTATGGACATGCGAAACTGACTTAATTACTGCAGTGACTGTACAACAGGGGTGGGAAAACTTTTTGGCCAGAGGGCCACATCTGGGTATGGATATTATATGGCGGGCCATGAATGCTCATGAAATTGGAGGTTGGGGTGTGGGAGGGGGTGAGGGCTCTGGCTGCGGGTGCGGGCTCTGGGGTGGAGTTGGGGGTGCAGAGGGTGCAAGGGGTTCGGAGGGCAGAAGGGGGATCAGGGCTGGGCCAGGGGCACAGAAGAGGGTGAGGGGTTCAGGCTCCAGGCGGTGCTTACCTCAAGCAGATCCCAGAAGCAGCAGCATGTCCCCACTCTGGCTCCTATGTGGTGGTGTGGCCAGGCAGCTCTACATGCTGCCCTGTTCGCAGGCGCCGGCCCTGTAGCTCCCATTGGCTGTGGTCCCTGGCCAATGGGAGCTGGGGGGCAGTGCCTGGGGCAGGGGCAGCATGCAGAGCTCCCTGATTACCCCTACGCATAGGAGCTGGAGGGGAGACATGCCACCACTGCCAGGAGCTGCACAGAATGTGGCAAGCCCCCAATTCCACTCCCCGCCTGGAGCGGAGCAAGCTCCAAACCCCATTCTCTGGTGGGAGCTCGAGGCCAGCATTAAAACGTCTGGAGGGACAGATGTGGTCCCCAGGCTGTAGTTTGCCCACCTCTGCTGTACATCAACATAACTTAAGTCAACTTAATTTTGTAGTGCTGACTTGCTTTAAGTGCTAACATTGACTATTTCACTGTCGATCATTTCAGCAGAAAAATAATGTGGTTATCTTTCAGTCCCAAACTACTCACATCCCTTGCCTTCTCAGGTGTCCAATTTCTCAACTATCCCGAACTCAGTTCCAAAAAACCTCGACGGTTATGGCAATATAAAAATCTACAGCACAATTGAGATGAAATTTTCGGACGACAATATATCAACTAACTAATTAGATACTATAAAAATTGCACACTGATTGCATTATTCATTTTCATGTTTAATTCTATACATTTACTTCAAGCTGACACAGAACTTGCAGTCTGCAACACTGGGGTGCTATAAAACTCCAAGAACAGTGAATTTTATCATGGAATTTGGATCCATCTTTCCACAGATTTCAAAAGCCCTTGAATACAGACCTTTAGCCAACTGCATGAGAATAGTAGCTAAAACTCAAATATAAAGGCAAAGGAAAGACAGGTACACACTATTTTCCTTCATAAATTCATATTTTTGGACCTACTTACACATTGTGTGTGACTGTATGCAGGAGCCTTAATATAAGAGATGCAGATACCCTTCTAGAGTAGTCATATAAATTAACCCCTTCAGATGTGTTTCCTGTTTTTTTTTTTTTATAGTTTCATCATTCACGAAACTATAAAAGCATTTTGTCATTTTAAATTAATTCCTTCCATTTGTTAACTTAATCTCCATCTATTGTATCTGGCACTAACTCACACAACTGCTTCTCCTCCTGAAAGCCTGTTGCCAAACTTAGTTGTCAAAACCCTTAGGTCTTCCTACAATTAACACACTGGAGTATTTCACTGAGAGAGAAGAGTATTCCATCTGAAGTGCTTTAACATTTTTTAACTTTATGAGGTGGAGAAATATCCCCCCAAACCCAGTGTCTCTCTTCCTAAATCTGCCTTGGCTATAAAAATTATGCTCAATTCATAAATTGAGCCATCCAAAAATTAAAACAGGCCTTTGAATAATGTATTCCTAAATAGTGCTAATTAATCTTGCTCCAGAATCAAGTGTTCTTCAATATACCACAAGCCAAATCAATGCTGGCACATGCAAAATACAACACGTGCCAAAGCTAATGAAGTTAAAAAAAAAAAAAAAAAAAAGTATTCGCTCTGCATGAGTACACACCTTTTACATTATGATTATTATGGCATACACTAAAGAAATTAATGTGATGTTAAATTTGTACACAGCAATTTCTTCTCACTCTGTTTCCATGCAATGCATGCAGTTAAATATAACTCATCAAGCAATCTGCTCTACAATTTCCAGCATTCAGAGTTTGGCAAATCTAAAAGTGGTAACAGCTAACAGAAAAACTGGTTAGATGTGGAAAACAAAGACCTGGTAAATCCATCATACAGAAGGAAGAAAAAGGGGGAGAGGGAGGAAGATACTGAATTACCTCATTATTCTATCACCTATTGCTGTTCCTCTGATATTAAATCTAGTGAAAGGAACAATAGTTAAAGTCATTCAAAAATCCTGTGTACCAAGTTTTTAAAGATTAGAGTCTATTACAGAATGTGTTCCGATTATTTCAAAGATTCTACTTTTTCCATAAGAGTTAATACATGAAAAACATTTTCATTTCAATCAACCCTCCCCCTCAGTTTTTGCATATTTTTATTAGTACACAGCCTAGGTTTTATAAAATACAGTAATTACTCATCAATTGAATTGTAGCAGGTGTAGCAGCACATTACATAAGCATTTCCATTTTAAATTCTCTATTTTGAGTCCCTTGTGAATTCAAATTTTCCACATATTGGACTGATTTTCCAGGCTTAGTCTCTGCTCAGAGGTGACTTTTTATCAGAAAGTTTGAACCAAACCAATTCAGCTATTTGAATATAGAAAAAGTCCTCACTGAAAAGTGCCTTGGACTATTCAGATGAAAACTGATTTTGTTCAGACATGATTTCTGACTGGTCATAATTCAATTGTGTGCACTTGCAGAACACTTTGCATAGTATTTTCTCACTAAGCCCACAGAGTTCACAGCTAAGGAAAGCCATGCCGTCTGTGCATACATGACTAATTTTGCTAAGCTTTGAGAAGTTTGTGCACATCTAAGTTAGAAGATATTTAGTTGCTTTGGCATGCAAGAGAAGGGACTCTTCTCCCCATGGACTCCCCCAGGAGCACAGGAGATAACTCCCTTCTGCAGACCTTATAGGGTAAATGAAAATGTTCCAGCAGCATCTAGCCAAATAGTTTCACGATATGAAATTTATTTTCATCCTTATTCTTTAAATATACCCTAGGAAATTCTATCAGACAATTGTCCATGGGTGTGTTAAAAATGTCATATTAGATTAGCTAACTAGACCAACCACTATAAAACAGATTTCAAGAGCCAAGCATTTCACTTCTTTTAATCAATATAGGCTTCATCATTTCCTAAGGTAATGTTATACTATAGTAGCCGAGATGCTAAAGCAAAAGAATGAGAAGGCCATTCCATCCTAAGTCTCCCATTTTCAGTTCTGGGTGATAATGGCTCATGGCTGATCTCAGCCCAAAATGTAACAACTTCAGAGAGTGTGGGCAGTTTCACAATTACATAAACCTGCAAAAATACTTGTTTTGGACTTTAAAACCATTGCTGTGGCCTTTTTCTATGTTCAGATAACTCCAACAGCTTTTTAAAAGATATATTTCTACTGAATTCAAGGTAAACAGAGGAATAGTTACATGGGAATCAATGTAAGGAACACTGTCAGAAAACAAGTAAAATGGAAATATTAAAACTATAGGTTTACTATTTTTTTTTTCAGTTTTGCCTTTTTGACAAATTGACATAGCAATTAAATTCTAGGGGGAAAAATCTTCTATTTAACATCTATTTAATCTTCATTACAAGTTTAAATACTAAATCATACTAATACCAGGCAACAGATTGACTGCTACTTTAGACTCCAAAAACACCTAAGTTATGTTCACTAAATGTAAATCCTGGTTAATTGACTTGAAGAGCAGGATGTTTTTATATACCTGATAGAAGCTCTCTTTGGTGCTGTTGTTTTAGGAATAATAAAGTACGTTCAGATTTCATGTTTTCATATCTATAGCATAGGTTTATTGATACTGTTACATTTAGGATAAGTTTTTTCCCTGCAGACACTGTGTTCCTTAAGTCAGGCACTAGAGAGAGTTGGTCCTGTGGATAGATTCCCAGAACACATAACAGTGGGTTAAATAGAGCCAGTTCCCAGTTTGAAACATATTAAAAGTTGGATTAGGCATCTAAATGAGTGCATGTAAACAACATATGAATGATGAATATTGACTCACATTTAGAACATCTGAAGTGTAGATCTATATTCATTTTGTTCAAAATTGAAGAAAAATAGTAAAAAGTTCATGCAGCATGACGTACTACATTTACTTTTTAAGTCTTGCAAACAGGTTGCAAAGGGGTATTCATGTCCATCTGCCACTGATTATACTTAGGAGAAACTGTAAAATCGTGACTCCAGAGAATTTGAGGTATACCCTTTCCAGCATTCCTCAACCGAAAAGTTGAATGTTATAGACAAAAACTAGTCTGGGTTATGTCGCAATCTGAATTTTTCTTCTATATCATTCTTTGTGGAGTTTCTCCAATGTCTAGGAAGTGTTTATCTTGTAGAGATTAAACTTTATTCCAAGTAGTTCAAAGGTCAGTAATGTT
This sequence comes from Gopherus evgoodei, assembly GCF_007399415.2. NCBI lineage: Eukaryota > Metazoa > Chordata > Testudines > Testudinidae > Gopherus > Gopherus evgoodei. Next base: position 191,031,725 of record NC_044322.1, on the reverse strand, counting down.
TTACCCTGGAAAAGGTCTCCAACAGTCAATAGGATTTTAGCATTCCCTTTTTGAAACTTAGTGTCATCTTCTTCCTAGAGGAAACACACCAGATATTCCCAGGAAGTCAATGGGAATTTTGGCACTTTGTCAAGGTACTTGATTATATTTTTCTGTATTTGCAGAGGGGCTCCCTACTATAGCATGTAATCGAATCTCTGAGAGAGCCAAATGTCTTTACCATAAATCAGATTGAAAAGAATAAAGGGTGAGCAATGTACTGCATCAGTGCTGCAGGCCAAATATATTGAATTACAGCTGTCCAGCAACAGAATTTCCAACTGGGGAAGTAAACACGTCCTTTTCTTTTCTGTCTCTGGACTCTCAACAAGCTGATTTGTGGTCTTTTTCCATACTCCATCAAAGTCTGTTACTTTAAATATCAAATAGGTAACAATAGTGGAATGAATTTTAGGGAATACAACGCTCAGTGAAGCATGCTAATTGATCAAGCTGACTTGGCCAAACAGATAATGGAAAAACAACGAGAAGTCTGGTGGCACCTTAAAGATTTAGTCTTTAAAGATTTTAAAGGTTTAGTCTTTAAAGGTGCCACCGGACTCCTTTTTGTTTTTGTAGATACAGACTAACACAGCTACCCCTCAGATAATGGTAAAGTAAATTATCTTTAAGGGTATCGCTAAATAGGAGCTGGGAAGTGTGATTCCAGCTCAGGTAGACATATATATTTTCAAGAGCTAGTTCTGCTTGAGCTAGTATGCCAAAAAACAGCACCATGACCATGGTGGCACAGACGGCAGCTTGGGCTAGCGGCCTGAGTACAATCCTGCCTGCCTCCTTTGGTACAGACTTGGGCAGCCAGCTCAAGCAGCCATGATCACACTATTTTTAGGTGCTAGCTCAAGCAGAGCTAGCATTTGTACGCTACCCAAGTGAGAATTCCACCTCCCAGCTGCTGTGCGGATGTACCCATAAGGCCCTGATGCAAGATATACAAAAGTAGTTCTACATTTAGTATAATGTTTTGTTGAATAGTATGAAAAGAGTCTTGAAGGATAGGTGCATATAAGCATCACCTCTGATTTGGTCATATTTACATGAAAGAGTTACATGATAATGCTTTAGGCTTCTATGGACTAGTCTACACTAGAAGCGATACATTGGTGCAGATGAAGACGCTCTATGCCGATGGAAAAGAGCTCTCCTGTTGGCATAATAAATCTACCTCCGCGAGAGACGGTAGCTATGTCCTGCCAACATAGTGCTGTTCACACCAGCGCTTATAAGTTACAATAACCTGTCACTTGGGAAATGGCTTATTCACGCCCCTGAGCAACATACATTATACTGAAGTAAGTGGTAGTGCAGACTGGCCTAAGACTTCTTTAAGGTATTAAATGGAGACTTATGTTTCAGTCTGCTAAGGCAAAGACCAAAATTTTGTGGTTTTTTCCCCCCAAGTACTGGAATGTCCTGAATACTTGAAAGCCTCTGATAGCTACAACACTTTGAGACATGCAGCCTAGCAAACGTATTTAAATTTGAGATCTAATAATCCTAAAACTCTCTTATCCATGGAAATCCTCCCAAATCCCACTCCATTGACAAGCTCATGAACATTCTCATCTCACCCTTTTCCCAAAGTAATATACTCCAGATTCCGCTTCCAAGCTGCAGATACCCTCTGAACCTCATCTCTTCTCAAGACCAGGTACCATAATATGCACACATTTGAATGTACAGTCTGAATACATGTAATTTGCAGATATTGGGGCACTTGGCCCTGGGATAGAAGTAAAGAGGAGTTGGACATGGTGGATTTGTTATTATGACCATGAGGGGAAGGGTTTAGCCACTGGTATAGTACTGACATAATTTTGTAAATCAAGGATCATATGTGGCAATATATGAAAATTACAAGAAGTTGAATTCAGTACTCACTCAGACAAACTCTCACTGATTACAAAAGGAGTTTTGTCTGAATAAGAAGTACTGAAGAGGATTCACAGTCAGCTTCCAAGTCTTCCAGTGTGGTTTTTAACTGGAAAATCATGATTTTCCCTTCACACACAAACACTTGCCACTTATCCACCAATCATTCAAAAGGCATTCTAAAATCCTGAAACCAGAGAGAAAAAATATAAATTTTATTATTTAACCTTGTCACCATTCAACTATGTAGGAAAGCTCTGCTCCTTATACATATACACAAGAACAAATTGAAGTGAATGGGGCATTAAATTTAATCATCATCAAAAGCCTGGAGGTAATCCTAAACCACACTGGACTGTACAGCCATACAGTGGGAAAAGGTAAGCATTATAGTTTGGCTTTTATTTGCATATGAAATATTTAATCGTATCAACTTCAGTGCAGTTACCATATACTAGATTTACACTGGTGTAACTAAGAGTAGAATTTGGCCTTACAATCCTCACTGATGCAGTCAGATACAGACAAGGGAGAAGTCTGTAAAATGAAGTGTAATATTCACTTAATATCAGATATGCTGTCTAGTGGGAAAGCTGGCTCTTATACAGCACTGTCTGTGCTCACAGCACTATTGCAATCTTCATCAAATACTCAACAGAACACCCGATAGGGATAAAAAAAATTATGGAAGGGGAACTTACTTGCTGGAGGATTCTCTGCAGCTTGAGGTCTTCAAACCGCAATTTGGGGACTTCAATAACTCAGACATAGGTTAGGGGTTTGTCATAGAAGTGGATGGGTGAGATTCTGTGGCCTGCATTGTGCAGGAGGTCAGACTAGATGATCATAATGGTCCCTTCTGACCTTAAAGTCTATGAGTCTATAAGAGGCTAAGTTCTTGGCCCAAGGTCACAAAGGACATCCATATCAGAGATGGGATTAGAATTTGGGAGACTCTTGTGTTCAAAGCAGCAGACCACACCATATGCTGCCCTTGCTGAGGAAATTAACTTAAGATCTTCGTCCCTAACTACTAAGATTCTAATGCTACACATAATACTCCACTGAGTGAGGGAGTGATCCTGTGGAAAAATAGTATGTAGTCATGTAACTAAAGACTGTAACATAATGCATACACATAAGGTGGTTGAATTAAAACTGCACAGGCAACCTTAAACCTGCTATTTCCTAACTTTTCAATGTAAACTTAATGTTGTTCTTTTAACAGTTTGTGTAATTTTCTAGTTTGTTTTTTTTTAAAGGAACTGAAATAATAGTTATTCCATCATGTGGCATCATATTGACACCCACATAGGTCATCAGCAGGGTGGAAACCTTTATGTTCATCACAGTGGCAGAGGTTTGTTCAACTGATAGCAGTAGTAGGTTGTCATCCTCTATGTGAACCAGCAGAGGAATGGTGAGACTCAGGAATTTTGGGTTCCACTCCAGGCTCAGGAGGGAAGTGTGCTGTAGCGGATATAGACTCTTCTTCACATTCCCACCCAGCTTGACCTTCTGTCTCCTCCTACCCAACATGTCCTGGGTACCAAGTTATATCTCTTCTCCACCCTGGCTCCTCATCCCAGTCCCATTCTCCTCACCTAGCCAGTCTCAGTCTCCATTCCTCAGGCTTCTCATCCCAGTCTCTTTGTTCAATCACTCCCAGTCCTATCCCTCTAACCCCCAAGCTCCTTCTCGCCACTCTCCTTGCTCTACTAGTCCCAGTTCCTTCCTCCTGGCTTCTCATCCAGTCTGTTTCACTACCACCATCTTGGTCTCCAGTTGCCCCCACATACCCAGTCCCAGTCTCCATCTCTGGGCTTCTGGGCTCCTTGTCAAATCTCAGTGTCTCCCCATGTCATAAACAGACAGTTAAGGGTTAATGCCTCTTTTACCTGTAAAGGGTTAAGAAGTTCACCTAGCCTAGCTGACACCTGACCAGAGGAACCAATGGGGGAACAAGATGTTTCAAACGGAAGGAGGGAAGTTTTCCTTTGTTTAGAGTCTCAGTTTCAGCCGGAGTGAAAAAGATCAAGGAACCAGCCTCTTATCAGAGCAGCAAGTTTTAGAAAGGGATAAACAGGTTTATGTTTATTTTCTATGTAACTTGTCTTGGTACCATTAAGGGAATTATCAAAATTGGGTATTTGGGTATTTTTTTGTGTAAGTTTTTGCCCAGGGGAACATCCTCTGTGTTTGGAATCTGTTGTCTGTGAGAGTAGCTGGTATGCTAATCTCTCCCAGAGGGTTATCTGTTACCTCTCTTTTCTTTAATTAAAAGCCTTTTTCTTAATACCTGATTGATTTTTTCCTTGTTTTTAGATCCAAGCAGGTGGATCCGGATCACCAGGAGCTGGTGGGAGAAGGAGGGGGAATAGTTAATTTCTCCTTGTTTTAAGATCCAAGGGGTTTGGATCTGTGATCACCAGGGAATTGGTGAAGTCCCTCAAGACTACCCACGGAAAAAGGTAGTGCTTGGGGGTGGTGGCAGCGATACCAGATCTAAGCTGGTAATTAAGCTTAGAAGTGTCCATGCAGGTCCCCACATCTGTACCCTAAAGTTCAGAGTGAGGAAGGAACCTTGACACCCTATCTCAGCTCGTCACAGTCTTTGTCGAGTCAGTCCCAACTGATCCCTGTGCCTAGTTAGATCTGTCTCCCTTCCTCCCGTCATTTCCTGTCCCCCACTCCATTGGTTCTCAATCCCAGACTTCCTCTCCACTCTCTTCAGTCTCCAGTCCCAGTATCATCCTACAGAGTCTTTGTCTCAGCTTACTCCTCCCTTAAGACTCCACAGGTCTAGCTTTTTTTCCTTCTGTATTTAAATCAGGCTGGTCTGTCCTCCATTTCGTCTGAACCCAGCAGAGAGAGTCACTGAGCACAGAACAGACAGGCTTCCTGCTCTCAGTTTAGGTGCCCAGATGCAGCACAGTTTATAGCAGCCCAGAGCCGTAATTTCAGGCAAAGTCCTGCCCGGCCCCAAGCTGGTATATACCCCGTGCGTATGGAATCTCTGGGGTATTTAGCTGCTAAAATCTAAGAAGTCTCATCTGAGCATGTGAGAACTATGATTTTTCAAAGGTTTATAACTTGACCAAATTTGGGAAGATTTTCATGGGTAGAGCAAAATGCACAACCCTGACACAAAGGCTACCACCTGCCAAATTTCAAGTCCCTGATCCAAAACTTTTCAAACAAAATGCCAGATTGTTTTGTTTTTTAAAATGGGCAAAATGTATTTTTCCCTGGCCTCATTCTCAAATGAATGTTTTAATTTCTGCCAAAACGATTCAAACAAACAAATAAAAAAGCCTGAAACAGATACAGCATAGAAAATTTCAGCTCAAATTGCTAAAGTTTGACAAAGTTATAAGCAATTAAAAGAGTGCTTATACCAGTTATGTCTGTAATATCAAAATTGTGGCATGAGACAAGAACTTGGTTGGAGTTATATCCTGCTAAAAACTGAGTTTAAGCATACGCTCAAGTTTCATTGGGGAAACTTAATGCTTTGCTGAACTAAAGCTTAAGAATCCTAACTGGGGTTGCACATTAGCTAAGATACTTAGAATTGCTGAAAAAATAATGAAGATTGCTGGAAACTGGCTATACTGGTGGTATATGACAGAGCACCATCCTTGTTTATTTATACTTAACCTGTTATAAGACTTTTAGCTTTCCTCACTAGATGGCTGCAAAGCCAAAAAAACCCCCACATAAAAACACTGACAAATCCTGCTGAGATTTTCGTAGAATGTCTACAGTTTTGGGGGCATTACACAGGTATCTAGTGAGCCTACCAAGGAATAGTGCAGACTCCACAACATCCTCTGGAAGAAAAGCAGCATTTAATGAAGTTATTGCTCACTCATCATTCTGACTTGGAGGTAAGACAATACACTGCAACTGCTACAGTAAAAGAGGAGATGAGGGAAAGATTAAAAAAAGAGTAATGTACCAGATAGAAAGATAAAGGAGCAAGAAAACTCCCAGGGCCTTTTTCCAGCCTCAGAAACGTGACTTGCTTTATTGTCTAAAGCTTTACAAATGTTAAGAGAATTCGTTCCTGGTGAAAGGTGCCCAACTTACAACCCTGGAGGATGAAGTCACACAGATTTATGTACTGTGACAAAGCTCCTCCTCTACCTTGGTGGGTCCTGCGCTTATTGGCAGATTTGCTCACCTCAGTGATCTTCCCTACAGTCTGGGTCAACTCCTCCTGTGTCTGACCAGGAGTTGGGAGGTTTGGCGGGGAACCCGGGCCTACTCTCTATTCCGGGTTCCAGCCCAGGGCCCTGTAGATTGCAGCTGTCTATAGTGCCTCCTGTAACAGCTGCATGACAGCTACAACTCCTTGGGCTACTTCCCCATGGCCTCCTCCAAACACCTTCTTTATCCTCACGATAGGATCTTCCTCCTGGTGTCTGATAACGCTTGTACTCCTTAGTCCTCCAGCAGCACACCCTCTCACTCTCAGCTCCTTGCCTTCTTGCTCCCAGCTCCTCACACGCACTCTCTCTCCTCTGGCTCTCTCTCGCCTGACTGGAGTGAGCTCCTTTTTAAACCCACGCGCCCTGATTAGCCTGCCTTGATTGGCTGCAGGTGTTCTAATCAGCCTGTCTGCCTTAATTGGTTCTAGCAGGTTCCTGATTACTCTAGTTCTGCCCCTGCTCTGATCACTCAGGGAACAAAAAACTACTCATCCAGTGACCAGTATATTTGCCCTCTACCAGACTCCTGTATCCCACTGGCCTGGGTCTGTCACAGTATAAGACGGTTACTCACCTTTGTAACTGTTGTTCTTCGAGATGTGTTGCTCACATCCATTCCAGTTAGGTGTGCGCGCCGCGCGTGCACGTTCGTCGGAAAACTTTTTACCCTAGCAACTCCAGTGGGCTGGCAGGTCGCCCCCTGGAGTGGCGCCGCCATGGCGCCCAATATATATCCCTGCCGGCCCGCCCGCTCCTCAGTTCCTTCTTGCCGGCTACTCCGACAGTGGGGAAGGAGGGCGGGTGTGGAATGGATGTGAGCAACACATCTCGAAGAACAACAGTTACAAAGGTGAGTAACCGTCTTTTCTTCTTCGAGTGATTGCTCACATCCATTCCAGTTAGGTGACTCCCAAGCCATACCTAGGCGGTGGGGTCGGAGTGAGAAGTCGCGGCACGGAGCACTGCAGTTCCGAAGGCCGCATCCTCCCTTGACTGCTGGACCAGGGCGTAGTGGGAAGCAAAGGTGTGGACCGATGACCAGGTCGCTGCCCGACAGATTTCCTGGATGGGCACGCAGGCGAGGAAAGCCAGCGACGACGCCTGCGCCCTGGTAGAATGCGCAGTCACACGGCCCGCAGGGACATGGGCCAAGTCATAACAGGTCCTGATACAGGACGTAACCCAAGAGGATACCCTCTGGGAGGAGATAGGAAGCCCTTTCATACGATCTGCTACCGCCACGAAAAGCTGGGGGGATTTTCAGAAGGGCTTAGTCCTCTCTATGTAGAACGCGAGAGCCCTACGGACATCCAGCGAGTGGAGCTGCTGCTCCCTGCCTGAGGAGTGAGGTTTTGGGAAAAAAACCGGAAGGAAAATCTCTTGGTTGACGTGGAAGGCTGAGACCACCTTGGGCAGAAAAGCAGGGTGTGGTCTCAGCTGCACCTTGTCCTTGTGGAAGACCGTATATGGGGGGTCTACCACAAGAGCTCGGAGCTCCGACACCCGTCTAGCTGAGGTGATAGCCACTAGAAAGGCAGTTTTCCAAGAGAGGTAGAGCAGGGAGCAAGTAGCTAACGGCTCAAAGGGGGGCCCCATGAGCCGGGACAACACCAGGTTAAGATCCCAGGTTGGAGCAGGGGGACGGACGTTAGGGAATAAACGTTCCAGCCCTTTAAGGAATCTCGACACCGTCGGGTGAGAAAAACGGAGCGACCGTCCGCACCCGGGTGAAAGGTGGAGATAGCTGCTAGGTGGACTCGCAACGACGATAAGGCCAGACCTTGCCCTTTGAGGGACCAAACGTAGTCTAAGATTTCGGTTATCGAAACTTCCATAGGGCGGAGATTTCTCTCTACGCACCAACAGGAGAAGCGCTTCCATTTCGCCGAATATGTGGCTCTTGTGGACGGTTTCCTGCTGCTCAAGAGCACCTCTCTCACAGGCGTGGAGCAGCGCAGCTCGGAACCAGTCAGCCACGCAGGAGCCACGCCGCTAGGTGCAGCGACTGCAGGTCTGGGTGACAGAGGGTCCCGTGGTCCTGGGTAATCAGGTCCGGATGAAGGGGCAGGGGAACTGGGTCGGCTATGGCCAAGTCCAGCAGCATGGTGTACCAGTGCTGCCTGGGCCATGCCGGGGCCACCATGATCACAAGAGCCCTGTCTCTGCGCACCTTCAGGAGGACCTTGTGGACCAGAGGGAACGGGGGAAACGCATAGTACAGGTGGGTCGACCACTGGATGAGGAAGGCATCCGCTATTGACCCCGGCTCCCTGCCCTGAAAGGAGCAGAACGCTTGGCACTTCCTGTTCCCCTTGGACGCGAAGAGGTCCACCCAGGGATAACCCCACCTCCGGAAAATGGAGAGAGCGACGTCCGGGCGAAGGGACCACTCGTGTGACAGGAAGGATCTGCTCAATCGATCCGCCAGTGTGTTCCGTACTCCAGGGAGGAAGGAAGCCCTGAGGTGAATGGAGTGGGCTACGCAAAAGTCCCAGAGTCGTATCGCCTCGTGGCACAGGGAGGAGGACCTGGTGCCGCCCTGCTTGTTGATATAGTACATGGTCGTCGTGTTGTCTGTGAACACGGCGACACAACGACCCTGAAGCTGATGACAGAACGCTTGACAAGCAAGGCGGACCGCTCAACTCCCGCATGTTGATGTGTAGCCCCACCTCCTCCTGGGACCACAGGCCCTGTGTCCGCAGGGCCCCTAGGTGGGCCCCCCAGCCTAGATCTGAGGCATCCGTTGTCAGGGATACTGAGGGCTGAGAGGGGTGGAAGGGAAGACCCGCACATAATACGGACTGGTCTAACCACCAGCCGAGAGAATCTAAGACCTTCTGGGGGATTGTGACTAACATGTCTAACGGTTGCCTTGCCGGCCTGTAATGACTGATAAGCCACAGCTGGAGAGGCCTCATGTGGAGCCGAGCGTAGTCGGTCACAAAGGTGCACGCCGCCATGTGGCCTAACAGGGTTAGACATGTCCTCACTGACGTCAATGGGGCTGACCGCAAACGTTGAACGATCGCCGCCATGGTCTGGAACCGTTGCAGAGGCAGCGAGGCCCTGCCCACAGTGGCGTCCAGGACGGCCCCGATAAATTCCACCTTCTGCGTGGGCCTCAGGGTGGACTTGTCTGTGTTTATCAAGAGGCCCAGACTTGCAAACATGCCAGTGATCAGGCGGACATGGCTGTTGACTTGCTGTTCCGACGTGCCCCGAATCAACCAGTCGTCCAGATAAGGGAACACGTGGACACGGTTGCGCCGAAGATGCGCCATGACAACTGCCATGCATTTTGTAAACACCCTCGGGGCCGTGGACAGGCCGAATGGGAGGACTGCAAATTGATAATGAAGAGCCCCCACAACGAAGCGGAGAAAGCGTCTGTGGCGCGGCCAAATGGCAATGTGGAAATACGCGTCCTGCATGTCGAGGGCGGCGTACCAGTCTCCCGGATCCAGGGATGGAATAATGGTCCCCAGGGATACCATGCGGAACTTCAACTTCACGAGGTATTTGTTGAGTTCTCGCAGGTCGAGGATAGGCCTGAGGCCCCCCTTGGCCTTGGGGATCAGAAAGTAGCGGGAATAAAACCCCTTGCCTTTCTCGTTTTCCGGAACCGCCTCTATAGCTCCTTTGCTGAGGAGCGTCTGCACCTCCTGCCGAAGGAATTGCTCGTGAGAGGGGTCCCTGAAGAGGGACGAGGAAGGAGGGCGGGAAGGAGGAAATGAAACAAACTGCAGGCGGTATCCCGTCTGCACCATGCTTAAGACCCAGCGGTCCGATGTTATTTGGGACCACGCCGGGAGGAAAAACGAAAGGCGGTTGGAAAACGGGGGGGAAGGATCCATAGGGGAAACTGTTACCGCGCCCTCGGGCGCACCTTCAAAATGAAGGCTTAGGACCAGGCGGGGGTTTTGAGGAGCCTTGGTTCTGCCCCCCTTGGTTCCCCGACTGCCTGCGCCTTCCGTTCCTGCCGCGGCGCCTGTAAAGGTCCTGCCGCTGGCGGAACTGGGAAAACGGCCTACGTTGTTGCTGTTGTTGCGACCTAAAGGGTCTACGCTGCGTCACGGGGGTGTGCATCCCGAGGGACCGCATAATGACCCGGTTGTCTTTTAGACTCTTGAGTCTGGGGTCTGTCTTATCAGAAAACAGGCCCTGGCCTTAGAAAGGAAGGTCCTGTATAGTATGCTGGAGCTCCGGCGGAAGGCCGGAAGGCGACGCATCGTAACTCCTGATGCGAGGGTACGGGCAGCCGAGTCCGCAGCGTCCAAGGAGGCTTGTAAGGCTGTGCGTGCGACCTTCTTGCCTTCGTCCAAGATGGCCGTAAATTCTTGGCGAGCATCCTGTGGCAGCAGCTCCTTAAATTTGTCCACTGCCACCCAGGAATTAAAGGCATATCTGCTCAGCAGGGCCTGCTGGTTGGAGACCCTGAGCTGCAGCGCCCCAGCCAAATACACCTTACGGCCAAGGAGGTCCATCCGCCTGGCTTCTCTGGATTTGGGGGCTGGAGCCTCCTGGCCGTGACGCTCCCTATCGTTCACTGATTGCACCACCAGTGAACCCGGAGTCGGGTGTACATGGAGATATTCGTATCCCCTAGAAGGGGCCATGTACTTCCTCTCGACTCCTTTCGCTGTCGGAGGGATGGAGGCCGGGGACTGCCAGATGGTATTGGCGTTGGCCTGGATGGTCCGTATGAAGGGCAGGGCGACCCTGGTGGGAGCATCAGAAGAGAGGATGGTTACAATTGGATCCTCTATCTCCGAGACCTCCTCTGCCTGCAGACTCAGATTTTGAGCCAATCGCCTGAGGAGGTCTTGGTGCGCCCTGAGATCCAGCGGGGGGGGGGCTGTTGGAGGAGGTACCCGCCACCGCCTCATCCGGGGAGGAGGATGATGAGACCCCAGGCACGAGAGTGTCTAACTGAGGGTCTTCCTCAGCCCTCGCCTCTGCCTCCGGAGCCGCAGCGGAGTCCTGCTGCTTGGACCCTTCCTCCCCTTCCGGGGAGGGAGGGGGGCGAGACAACGAGGCTTCAGGGGCCCTACGCTCCGCAGTCGCCGGTCTAGCAGGGAGCTGCTGGGGGCCCTGGGCCTGATGGTATGCCCAGGGTGTCCAGAATCCCCACTGTTGTGGGCCTTGGTCCTGCAGCGGCGGATCACCGAACAGCGCCGCCTGCCGGTCGGTGCCCAGCGCATACCCGCTGTCCGTCTGGGAGGATACGGACGGCTGTCTCGAGGGCCATGGTGGGGCCGACCCTGGATGGTAAGGGTCTGCGCGGGCCGGCACGGAGGATCGTCTCGGTGCCGGGGACCGGTGCCGGGAGTCATATCGGTGCCGGGATCGGGATCGGGACCGGGATCTGTCACGGTGCCGGGATCCTGATCGGTACCGGGCGCCGCTTCGGTGCCGGGACCTGCCACCAGCTCGGTGCCGGGAGGTCGACCGGGACCTGCCACCAGCTCGGTGCCGGGAGGTCGACCGAGACCGGGACCTGCCACCAGCTCGGTGCCGGGAGGTCGACCGGTGCGGCGAGTAGCGTCGGGACCTGCTCCTGGAATCGCGGTGCCGGTGTCGACGACTGGAGCCTGACCGCGACCGTCTCGATGCCGACTGGTGCCGCGAGTGCGACCGGTACCGCTGAGGGGAGCGGTGCCGGGACTGCGAGCGGCGTCGGGATCTGGAGCGCCCAAGACGTCGGGACCTGGATCGTGAACGACTGTCTCTGGGCGGTGCCGACATCATGGGCTTGCCTCTGGACACGACCCGCACTGGAGGTACCGGGGGTGGCAGCCGAGTGGGCTCAGTCAGGGCAATAAGGTCCCGAGCCGAGGCGAAGGTCTCCGGTGTGGACGGGACCACTATCTCAACCCCAGATCTCATGGGGGAGCTCGGCGGCACCGGACTCAACGGACCCGCCGGGCCCGGAGTCAACGGTGCTGACGGTGCCGGCGGCGCCACGGCCGATGTCGAGGCCGGGCGCTCTAGCCGGGACTGCCTGGCCGGAGTATCAGACTTCGACGGCCTTGGCTCTGATTCCAGTGCCGGAGAGGGTCGGTGCCGAGGAGTCTTCTCGGTGCCGGAGCGATCCGGTGCCGGTGCCGATACCACGGCCTGCGAAGCCGTCGGGTCAAGTGCCACCTCCATTAGGAGAGTTCGGAGCCTTTGATCCCTCTCCTTCTTTGTCCTCGGCTTAAAAGCCTTACAGATGCGGCACTTGTCGGATCTGTGCGATTCCCCGAGGCACTTCAGGCACGCTTCGTGGGGATCGCTGGTAGGCATGGGCTTCTTGCAGGCCGCACACTGCTTGAAGCCCGGCGAAACAGGCATGAGCCTGGCGCCGGGTGCCGGGAAGGGCTAAGCCCCCGGCGAAGAACTACTTAACAACTATTTAACTTAACTATCTACTTAACAAACTAATTAACAACTATAATGGAACTAGAGATGAACGATAGATAAACGATAGATAACTAGGAGAGCTAGGGACGTGGAGGACAGCTATGCCGCGCTCCACAGTTCCAACGACCGACACGGCGGTAAGAAGGAACTGAGGAGCGGGCGGGCCGGCAGGGATATATATTGGGCGCCATGGCGGCGCCACTCCAGGGGGCGACCTGCCGGCCCACTGGAGTTGCTAGGGTAAAAAGTTTTCCGACGAACGTGCACGCGCGGCGCGCACACCTAACTGGAATGGATGTGAGCAATCACTCGAAGAAGAACTATGATATTTACATAACAGTAGTTACCTGGTACTGCATGAACACCTGGGTTTTGAAATAAGAAAAAAGTTTAGGGTTTTTTTATTCTATTTTTTAAAACCATGTGTTAATTAATCAACTGTGGTAAAACAACAGGGTAGGCAGGGCAGTTGTAGTTCTCATACGTGTTAATGGGTCAAGGTAAAAATCGAGTATGTGGTGAAATCACATTTTTTCCCTAGTGTGGACATACCCCAGGAGGGAAAAGCTTTTCCACAATGCCTCATCAATGTATCTCAACCCAAACCCTGAGGGGCAAAAGAGTAGTTCAGGCTCCATGGTCCATTCAATCTAACATTCCAATAAGAGTGCCAAACAATGTCAATTACAGTGGTGGGCTTTGATACACTGCTCAGTGTTCTGGGCTATGATGTCATCTAGGGACATAGCCATCCAGCCCCTTGGAAAATTCCTATTTTGCAAAACCTATGAATCCCAGGGAAAAAAGGATGAGTCATTCACTGCTTCCCACCCTCCACGACCTAAATATATATCAAAGAGCCAATATGAAACAGAAAACAATTAAGGAAGACATTAAAGTTGATGCCAAGTTAATTTCTTTAGCAAGCAGTACAGTTAAGTTTCAACGATTTGCATTTCCAGTGTACATGATTAACAGAAACATAACCTCTATCCCATATAAATACAGTGTTAAGTATGTCTCAAATGAGAGATGTACCATATCTAAGGTGCAACTGAAAGTGACAATAAAAAATTGAAAAACATATTGCCTTGAGTCTAATAGCTGAAAGTTTGCTTAATAAATTATGAAAGTATTTGAACAGTCCAGGCATTGATGTTAACAGCATAGTTTGGTGAATGGGAGGGTTATTATGCCAATTATGGATTAAGATGTCAAGTATATGATATATAGGAAACTCTCTGAGTAACAATGGTCAAAAAAGGTTGTTTTTTTTTTAAATGAGTACTTAGATTCTACAGGAAAAAAAACTGTACAGAACCCATCAAACCCCTTTTTTTTGCAACCACAATTGTCTAGTAACTCTCATAATCATTAGTAGTCCTGTTCATACTGGTATTCAGAAGTTAACAAGAGAAAAAGGGTACGAAAGTTCTCTTCTCATGAGAAAGGAAAATTCAAAATTATTTGATCAATCACCAATAGAGAAAAGGCACCATGTATTAAACACACGCTACAGCAAAATGCAGCACTGCCTACCAATAGCGAGTTCTTTTGCAAACCAAGGATGCTTACAGTGTAGATAAAAGACAAACTGTAGACCACTGTATCTGTGACAGATGGGCAATTTCCTGCAATAACCTTGAAAGACCTTACTGTATTAAGTTTATGTATCATTGTGATCCAGGATTGTAAGCAGCCTTTCTAGGGTTGAGATATGACTTATACAAGACCTGGGAGCTCAAAAGACTGTACTGAAAATGTGCCAAACAATTATGGAGTTTTAGGACAAAAAGTGGTAAGTGGATTTCTTGGAGAATCCCTAGGGAGAAGTTAATGCAAACTCCCCACCTCCAGTTATGCAAAATCCCAGCCTTTTGAAGCTATGCCCTGAGAACAGGGTCTCTGTCTGCAGATTTCTATGTTTCTATGACTACCTGTTACAGAAGGACAACATCAAAGGCCAAGGCAATATAAAGAAAAGGCTAATCTGCCCCACCTTCATTCTGGTTTGGGACTTAACGTGGATGAACTTGTAACCATGATGAAGACCCAGCTGTGGGTTTTGAAGAACTAAAACCTACCAGAGCCGTAGGCTGGAGTTGGGGGTGACCTCCGATAACTTTTTTAGCATGTGTGTATGTTTTTATTGTTTTAAGTTAAAGCATTACAGAGAAAACATATTAAGAATAAATGTGCTTGCTTAGAAGCAGCTATGTGGTAATTATAACTTGGGGCAATACACTGGTCATAACCCTTGCAGAGAAGGCACAACACAAGCACTGGCCTTTTAGGAAGTCTCGCTGGCTGGGAGATCAGTGTAAATCAGGAAGCTGCAGAACCTTAAAAACCCCCAGTCAGAAGGAAGTGAGATGTGGGTCTCTGGCCAGGAAAAGTGATATCTGGGAGCCACAAGCCCAAAGTGGTTGCTGTTTGTGGACCATGGAAGGGGAATACGGGTGTTGTTGCCCTGAAATTGTGACAGTATCCTAAAATGCGTTGAGAACAACACTGATTAACTGCAAACATTTATCACTGGGGACCTCAGATAAAAAGCTGTTATTAGTCCTTTAGCAAGAAATATACAAACATAACGAGTATGAGGTTTGTATGAGTTTCTTTTGAAAATATATATATGCTAACTAGATGCAGCCTTCAAAGTTCCTGGTAAGTTGTTTATGAGGCGCTCTGGGCCACAAGCTTTGAGATCCTTCTGTAAGGGGCTGGAGAATCAGTTCCTAGTTTTCTCTCAGAAAATACTGATGCCAAATAATAGAAAAGGAAAGAATTCTACTAACCTATGTCCTGGTCCTCCTCGATACCTTGCACCAGGTATCAGGACAGGGTCATCATCACTATCATCAGTTTCTTGGAAAGTAGTGCTTCTGGTGGATGATTCTTCATGACTTGCAAGCCCTGAAGAGTCTGGCTGTGGTTGAAGTTCATGGTTTGTATTAACTGGGTTGGCAGTAGACTCTGTACTTTGACTTGAACCCTCTTGTTCTTTGCTTTTTTCACTTGAAGGTCCTTCCTCTGGGTTCCTACAGATACTGTCAAGATTGGGATCACTTTCTCCTTCTGTGCTGGTTCCAGGATGCTCAGAAATATTCGCTAAAAGAAAAAGACAGTCAAAATTAGCCACTGATAGTTAGTCTACTCAGGACGTTGTTATAAACGTTATAAAAAAATTTTGTGTTTGGCTTGGCTTTACCCTTTTTCAGCCAGACAATCATATGAAGACACAGCAGACAAACCTGTTTCTGCTCTCTCTCCAGCTTCATCTATAGTTTTCAACTCTTCAGCACTTGTAACTTCCTCGGGCAATTCTTTATGGACTCCTGGAATTAAACACCAGATCATATAATCATTTCAGTAACATAAGTATACACCATAAGTCCTGAAGAACATTGAAACTGCTTCACTGTATCAAGCCATTGGTTCGTGTAGTCTGGAATGCTACTTCAGGTGCCTGTTTCTAATGCTTCAGAGGAAGACAAAAAGACCCCACAAATCCATTTACCAATTGTTCAGTTTGGTATATCAGAGAATAAAAGTGAGGTGGGAGATTCTTTCTTGGTCCATGCTACAATTCAATACTTAATCATATAAGTATTTTAGTAGCTAATTTACTTTTAATGTTGTGAAACAGAAGATGGTATAACTCAGTTGTGATTACCTAGAGTTACAAAGGTTGATTAACTTATTAAAAGGTAATCATCATATCTCTAGGCATTTCTTTGGAAATCCTCACTATATATTCACTGATACAGACATTTGCTCCAGCTATCTCCTGCAGCAATGAACAGGTTGACTGAATTCAGCACAATATATTTTTCTCCAATTTGCACCTTAACATTGTATGCCCCCTGTATAAGCTGCCAGCTTCAACTGTCCATTTACTAAATGGATTAACATCAGTGAAAATGTGGTTTTTTTAATAAATGTAAATGTTAATGTTGTTTAAAAGGTAACAGCCCTGAATACCAAAGTCCCCTAATTATCTAGAGTACAAACACAGAATAGACACGGTGGTACAAGCCTTCTCTACCCCACCAATGCTCTTTAATTCTGGCCTGCAAGAAACTTCTCCTCAAGGTGACAGTAGAAACTATTCACTGTTCTCCCATAACACAAAGAAATAAAGGACCAGAAGTTCAGAATTAAGGAATATACATAGCTACATGCTTCTTCAGTTGACAACTGGAATTAGTTTTGTAAAATAAACAATTTGTTGCCTTCCTGAGGTGTTATCCATTTTGACTTTTTGGAAATAAATGACAAAAATAATGTTCTATTAAGGTTACATTCTGCCCTCATTTCTGTATGTGTGCGACTCCCACTGAGTTCAATCGTAGCCATGAGTAGAACTGGGATCTTACCATTACAGGAATAACTACGTATCTTACTTGTTTCTTCATTTTCTGGTGTTGTCTGTTCTGAGCTGCGTGTTCTTAGAGCTTCTTCCTGGCCTTCAGGTTTGCAGTGACTTCCACTCCCTCTAGAACTTGAAGTTGTGCTGCTCCTAACAACAAAGCACATGTAAAATGGTTCAATAATAAGGCAAAGACACAAGAAGATTCCATTTTAAATCAAAGGGACAATCACAAAGTACAACATCCCTACAACATATTACTGTAAGTAATTACAAAACCAATAATACAGGTAAAGTCAGATGTTTGGAGCCAAATTTTCAGAAGTAGCTTCTAAAGTGTGGCCCTCATTTTATAAAGGTGGAATTCTTAAAGGCTTGATTAAGCAAAATATATGACTACATATAATCTTACTTTTTGGTTGTTGTGTCCATTGCCTTGAATTACCTTTTACAAATCTTTTTCATCACTAGAACATCATGTAATAAACTACAACAAAGTTATTAAAGTAGTAAAACACCAAATCTGTACTAAATGAGATTTTGAGAAATTCCATGCAGATGTGTGTCATAACTTCACAAGAATTTATTTGGTCCATGGATTTGCACCACGGATTTGATAAATTAAGCATATAGCATATCAAGACAGGAACTAAAGCCTTGACATGCAGCTGTAGTAAGAAAAGGAAGAGACATGAATTAAGGTGTGTACAGGAATAATTATCACATATTGTCTATGTTACCTTAAACCTCTCTTTTTATGTTGTAATAACCCCTACATGTTCTAACCTAGACAGTAAACTTTCCAGAGCAAGGACCAGGCTTTTGCTGTGTTCTGTAAAATGCATATATAACTTCTGGTCATGACACAAATAATAAACTATTACACGGACTAAAGTGGTCACCTTTAAAATATCAGAATTTAACATAAGTTACTATTAAATGGTATTTGAGGTCTGTTGGCAAATGTTTTTTCTTTTTAAATGGGGAAAATGGCTCCTTCTCAATTAACATACAGAACATCCTCCATGTCTTGAAAAATCTTTAAAATCGTTTTACAGACGCGCCCCGGCTTACACAATTGTTCCGTTCCGGAAAGCTGTGCGTAACTCGAATTTTGCTAAGTCAGAAACGTATACCCGTATGTTATGCAAAAATTTCCACAACTCAAAAATCCTATGTCATAAACAGATAGCTAAGGGTTAATGTCTCTTTCACCTGAAACACCTGACCAGAAAACCAATCAGGAAACCGGATTTTTTCAACTTTGGGTGGAGGGAAGTGTGTGTCTGAGTCTTTTGTCTGTCTGCCTGTTTCCTCTGAGCTTTGGAGAAGTAGTTCTATTTTCTAGTCTTCTGTTTCTAAGTGTAAGGACAAAGAGATCAGATAGTAAGTTCTATGGTTTCTTTTCTTTGGTATTTGCATGAATATAAGTGCTGGAGTGCTTTGATTTGTATTCTTTTTGAATAAGGCTGTTTATTCAATATTCTTTTAAGCAATTGACCCTGTGTTGTATCATCTAAATACAGAGAGCACATTTGTATGTATTTTTCTTTCTTTTTATATAAAGCTTTCTTTTAAGACCTGTTGGAGTTTTTCTTTACTTCAGGGAAATTGAGTCTGTACTCACCAGGGAAGTGGTGGGAGGAAGAAATCAGGGGAGTTCTGTGTGTTGGATTGCTAGCCTGATTTTGCATTTCCTCTGGGGGAATAGGAAAGTACTTTTGTTCCAGGATTGGGAACGGAGAGGGGGAATCACTCTGCGTAGTTTCACAGAGCTTGTGTCTGTGTATCTCTCCAGGAGCATCTGGAGGGGGGAAGGGAAAAAGGATTATTTCCCTTTGTTGTGAGACTCAAGGGATTTGGGTCTTGGGGTCCCCAGGGAAGGTTTTTCAGTGGGACCAGAGTGCCCCAAAACACTCTAATTTTTTGGGTGGTGGCAGCAGTACCAGGTCCAAGCTGGTAACTAAGCTTGGAAGTTTTCATGCTAACCCCCATATTTTGGACGCTAAGGTCCAAATCTGGGAATAAGGTTATAATATGGTGTGCAGCGGCGGGATATAGACAGAATCCAGAAGCCAGTAGGAATATTATATTTTTCTTTTCTCTGCTAAGGGCTTTTTAGCAGAGAGAAACAGTTTGGTTTTAAAAGGGAACCAGAGAGAATTTTTTTTTCTGCTCTCTCTAGCAGTTTGTGGTTTGCATGTTAAGCGAGAAGACTGTTGAGGGTCTTTTGTCATGCAATAGCCCTCCCATTAGGAGGCAAGTACCAGCACTTATATGCATGCAAATAAAGTGGTTTTTCTGGTTTCCCTTCATTGAACATTAGCTAGAGAGAGAAAGGGAAAAAAAGCACTGTTGCTAGGCAGACTTCAGGAGGCAACAGAGCCTGCAGTTCAACAGAGAAACACCGGAGGGCACCCCAACACAAGAAAACAGGAACCATGTCTACTAGGACAAAAATGGAGGCCGAAGACCAATTAAAAGAAGCTGAACACAGGCGACAACTGGAAATAAAACAAAAAGAGATGGAGATAAAAGAAAAGGAAGAAAGCATCAAACTGGCAGCCTTCCAAAGAGAACAGGCAGCCCAAGAGGCAGCACACAAAAGAAAACTAGAGGAAGAAGAGGTGGCCCACCGCCGAGAAATGGAAAAACAACAAAAAGAAATGGAAGAGAAGGAAAAACAGAGAAAACATGAATTGGAGATGGCAAAAGCTGGGCTGCATGTGCCAGCCAACCCTAACAACCCGGCGCCAAGTATTGCTCCACAGCACAGGAAATTTCCCACCTACAAGGCAGGTGATGACACCGAGGCCTTCTTGGAAAATTTTGAAAGAGCCTGTCTTGGGTACAGCATCCCCGAAGACCAGTACATGGTAGAATTAAGGCCACAACTCAGTGGACCTTTAGCAGAGGTGGCAGCTGAAATGCCTAAGCTGCAAATGAACGACTATAAACTTTTTCAAACCAAGGCCAGATACAGGATGGGGATAACCCCAGATCATGCCCGTCGGCGCTTCAGAACCCAAAAATGGAAACCAGAGGTGTCATTTCCCAAACACGCCTACTACATTGCAAAAAACTATGAGGCCTGGTTAACAGGAAACAACATTCAAACCTTGGAAGAAGTGAACCTCCTCATACAAATGGAGCAGTTCTTGGATGGTGTTCCTGAAGACATCACACGGTACATACAAGATAGAAATCCCAAAACTATCGCTGAGGCGGGGGAGATTGGAGCCAAATGGATGGAACTGGCAGAAAGCAAAAAAGCTACTGTCAAGGGGAACGATTACCCCAGGGGGCACACAGACCATAAACCCTACAACCGAGGACAGCCAAAGACCCTACATACCACCCAAGTAAAGCCACAGATACCCTACTCTTCAACCTCACCAGTCTCCAGTAACTCACCTCGGCCCAGTGACCCATCAGATGGAAGATGCTTTAAGTGTAATGAACTGGGACATATCAAGGCCAACTGTCCCAAGAACACCATGCGAGTGCAATTCATTACACCACCATCACCCCAAAGATCCCCAGGCCCAGATGCCTCTCAAATACCCTTGGAGCGAAGGGAAAATTTGAGAGTGGGCGGAAAGAAGGTTACTGCGTGGAGAGACACGGGGGCACAAGTGTCAGCTATCCACCAATCCTTCGTTGACCCCAAATTCATCAACCCAAAGGCCAAAGTTACAATTTACCCCTTCATGTCACAAGCTGTAGACTTGCCTACAGCTCAACTGCCTGTCCAGTACAAAGGCTGGTCAGGAATGTGGACTTTTGCAGTCTATGACAATTATCCTATCCCCATGCTACTGGGGGAAGACTTGGCCAACCAGGTGAGGCGGGCCAAGAGAGTGGGAATGGTTACCCGTAGCCAAACCAGGCAAGCTTCCAGACCCATTCCTGTTCCTGAGCCGTCCACAGAGGCCCCGTCTGTGTTACCAGAGACCCAGACAGAGGTAGTGGACCCGGATTCCATGCCTACCACTGAAGCAGCCACAGCATCTCCAGTCCCAGGCCCGGAACTGGAACAGCAACCAGCACCAGCAAGTGCAACCACATCTTCAAACTCAACGCCAGAGGGCGCCAGCGAGCCAGAACTGGCAGAAGCACACGACAGCCATACCCAAAAGGCTCAGCCAGAGCCTGAAATACCCTCAGGTGCACCAGCGGAGAGCGGTTCACCAGCAACGGAAACAACCCCATCACCTACATCGCTTCCAGAGGGACCAAGCCCAAGTCCACAGTCTGAGGAAGAACTGGTGACCCCAGCCTCAAGGGAACAGTTCCAGGCTGAGCAGGAAGTGGATGACAGCCTTCAGAAAGCGTGGGCGGCGGCACGGAGCACCCCACCGCCTCTCAGCTCTTCTAATCGATCCCGGTTTGTTATAGACCAAGGACTTTTATACAAGGAAATTCTTTCTGGTGGACACCGGGAAGAATGGCAGCCGCAAAAACAGTTGGTGGTTCCAACTAAGTACCGGGGGAAGCTCTTAAGCTTAGCCCATGATCATCCCAGTGGCCATGCTGGGGTGAACAGAACCAAGGACCGGTTGGGGAAGTCCTTCCACTGGGAGGGGATGGGCAAGGATGTTGCCAAGTATGTCCGGTCTTGTGAGGTATGCCAAAGAGTGGGTAAGCCTCAAGACCAGGTCAAGGCCCCTCTCCAGCCACTCCCCATACTTGAGGTCCCATTTCAGCGAGTAGCTGTGGATATTCTGGGCCCTTTCCCAAAAAAGACGCCCAGAGGAAAGCAGTACGTACTGACTTTAGTGGACTTTGCTACCCGATGGCCAGAAGCAGTAGCTCTAGGCAACACCAGGGCTAACACTGTGTGCCTGGCCCTAACAGACATCTTTGCCAGGGTAGGTTGGCCCTCTGACATCCTTACAGATTCAGGGTCTAATTTCCTGGCAGGGACCATGGAAAAACTGTGGGAAACTCATGGGGTGAATCACTTGGTTGCCACCCCGTACCACCATCAAACCAATGGCCTGGTGGAAAGGTTCAATGGAACTTTGGGGGCCATGATAAGAAAAATTCATCAACGAATTCTCCAATAATTGGGACCTAGTGTTGCAGCAGTTGCTGTTTGCCTACAGGGCTGTACCACATCCCAGTTTAGGGTTTTCACCATTTGAACTTGTGTATGGTCACGAGGTTAAGGGGCCATTACAGTTGGTGAAGCAGCAATGGGAGGGGTTTACACCTTCTCCAGGAACTAACATTCTGGACTTTGTAAGCAACCTACAAAGCACCCTCCGACACTCTTTAGCCCTTGCTAAAGAGAACCTAAAGGATGCTCAAGAAGAGCAAAAGGCCTGGTATGACAGACATGCCAGAGAACGTTCCTTCAAGGTAGGAGACCAGGTTATGGTCTTGAAGGCGCAACAGGCCCATAAGATGGAAGCATCATGGGAAGGGCCATTCACGGTCCAAGAGCGCCTGGGAGCTGTAAACTACCTCATAGCATTTCCCAATTCCTCACTAAAGCCTAAAGTGTACCATGTTAATTCTCTCAAGCCTTTCTATTCCAGAGACTTACAGGTTTGTCAGTTTACAGTCCAGGGAGATGATGCTGAGTGGCCTGACGGTGTCTACTACGACGGAAAAAAAAAACGGTGGCGTGGAAGAGGTGAACCTCTCAACCACCCTGGAACGTCTGCAGCGGCAACAAATCAAGGAGCTGTGCACTAGCTTCGCCCCATTGTTCTCAGCCACCCCAGGACGGACTGAACAGGCATACCACTCCATTGATACAGGTAATGCTCACCCAATCAGAACCCCACCCTACCGGGTGTCTCCTCATGCCCAAGCTGCTATAGAACGGGAGATCCAGAACATGCTACAGATGGGTATAATCCGCCCATCTACCAGTGCATGGGCATCTCCAGTGGTTCTGGTACCCAAACCAGATGGGGAAATACGCTTCTGCGTGGACTACCGTAAGCTAAATGCTGTAACTCGTCCGGACAACTATCCAATGCCACGTACCGATGAGCTATTGGAAAAGTTGGGACGTGCCCAGTTCATCTCTACCATAGACTTAACCAAGGGGTACTGGCAAGTACCGCTAGATGAACCTGCCAAGGAGAGGTCAGCATTCGTCACCCATACGGGGGTGTATGAATTCAATGTCCTTCCTTTCGGCCTTCGAAATGCACCCGCCACCTTCCAGAGGCTGGTAGACGGTCTACTAGCTGGACTGGGAGAATTTGCAGTTGCCTACCTCGATGATGTGGCCATTTTTTCAGACTCCTGGCCCGAACACCTACTCCACCTGGAAAAGGTCTTTGAGCGCATCAGGCAGGCAGGACTAACTGTTAAGGCCAAAAAGTGTCAAATAGGCCAAAACAGAGTGACTTACCTGGGGCACCAGGTGGGTCGAGGAACCATAAACCCCCTACAGGCCAAGGTGGATGCTATCCAAAAGTGGCCTGTCCCAAGGTCAAAGAAACAGGTCCAATCCTTCTTAGGCTTGGCCGGATACTACAGGCGATTTGTACCACACTACAGCCAAATCGCTGCCCCATTGACCGACCTAACCAAAAAGACCCAGCCAAATGCCGTTAAGTGGACTAATCAGTGTCAAAAAGCCTTTACCCAGCTTAAGGCAACGCTCATGTCTGACCCTGTACTCAGGGCCCCGGATTTTGACAAACCATTCCTAGTAACCACAGATGCATCTGAGCGTGGTATAGGAGCAGTGCTCATGCAGGAAGCAACAGATCACAACTTCCATCCTGTCGTGTTTCTCAGCAAGAAACTGTCTGAGAGGGAAAGTCACTGGTCAGTCAGTGAAAAGGAATGCTATGCCATTGTGTACGCCCTGGAAAAGCTACGCCCATATGTTTGGGGACGGCGGTTCCAACTACAAACTGACCATGCTGCACTAAAGTGGCTTCATACTGCCAAGGGGAACAACAAGAAACTTCTTCGTTGGAGTTTAGCTCTCCAAGATTTGATTTTAAAATTCAACACATCACAGGAGCTTCTAACAAAGTTGCTGATGCACTCTCCCGTGAGAGTTTCCCAGAATCCAGTAGTTAAAAAGTGTTCTTAAAATGTAAAAGTCTGTTAGTTATATACTTAGTAGTATATGTAAAGGTGCATGTGTTGTATTAATCTGTTTATTTTCAAGTTCTAGAAGGAAATTGCCGCCAGTGAGCTTCCCCACTGTCTGCAATTTGGGGGGCGTGTCATAAACAGATAGCTAAGGGTTAATGTCTCTTTCACCTGAAACACCTGACCAGAAAACCAATCAGGAAACCGGATTTTTTCAACTTTGGGTGGAGGGAAGTGTGTGTCTGAGTCTTTTGTCTGTCTGCCTGTTTCCTCTGAGCTTTGGAGAAGTAGTTCTATTTTCTAGTCTTCTGTTTCTAAGTGTAAGGACAAAGAGATCAGATAGTAAGTTCTATGGTTTCTTTTCTTTGGTATTTGCATGAATATAAGTGCTGGAGTGCTTTGATTTGTATTCTTTTTGAATAAGGCTGTTTATTCAATATTCTTTTAAGCAATTGACCCTGTGTTGTATCATCTAAATACAGAGAGCACATTTGTATGTATTTTTCTTTCTTTTTATATAAAGCTTTCTTTTAAGACCTGTTGGAGTTTTTCTTTACTTCAGGGAAATTGAGTCTGTACTCACCAGGGAAGTGGTGGGAGGAAGAAATCAGGGGAGTTCTGTGTGTTGGATTGCTAGCCTGATTTTGCATTTCCTCTGGGGGAATAGGAAAGTACTTTTGTTCCAGGATTGGGAACGGAGAGGGGGAATCACTCTACGTAGTTTCACAGAGCTTGTGTCTGTGTATCTCTCCAGGAGCATCTGGAGGGGGGAAGGGAAAAAGGATTATTTCCCTTTGTTGTGAGACTCAAGGGATTTGGGTCTTGGGGTCCCCAGGGAAGGTTTTTCAGTGGGACCAGAGTGCCCCAAAACACTCTAATTTTTTGGGTGGTGGCAGCAGTACCAGGTCCAAGCTGGTAACTAAGCTTGGAAGTTTTCATGCTAACCCCCATATTTTGGACGCTAAGGTCCAGAATCTGGGAATAAGGTTAAAACATCCTATTTCTGGCTTATGGAACTTTTTCCGTAAGTGCGAATTTGCATAAGTCGGGTCTTGGGCAACCCAGGGACTGTCTGTACCCTTATGAAACAAAGTTCTTTTCCTGCTGAAGTCTCATGTTTTAACTTACTCTGCTCCTCTTCTTGCTCTCAACTTACAACTACAACCATAAAGCAATGAAAAACTTTCTGAGCACCATCTCTGTGAAAGTGGAGGAGAATATTCAATCTTGCACCTTTTCTTTGTTTGTTGCTGGATTGAGAAAACTCACTCTTGCGGATAAGGAAGGAAACGGAGATGGGCAGAATGATTATAAGTGGGGCTTTCAGGTCTATGAGGTGAGGCAGCTAGTGTCTTACACCGTTTGTTGTGCTTTCAACCATTTCTGGGCACATGCAAATCCTTGCTAGCCCTGAGAACATTCTCCTGCCTTGGGAATTTTGCGGATCAGTTCAAATTGCATTAGGAATGAGCCATAGCTACCATGGAAGTGCTTGAATTCTGCTCATCTTATCTGGATGGTAATTGTGGAACTTCTGTTGCTTTGCCCATTGCCTTAAGATCCTAATATACAACCTCTGGAACATGAATTACTTGTCCCAAGAAAGGACTAGAGACGCAAGGACTTTAATACTTACCATCCTGGACAACTTACATATGGTTGAGTGAGTTCAAGGTAAAGACTAGCTTTAGCAAACACCCTCGAACTACTGCAGCTTCTTTTCTGCTGGTCTCCTGTTGAGTTGATCTGAGGTGATTAGGAAATAATGTGGAGCCGCAAATAATCCTGGTTTTCTTGGTACCTCCATTTTCTGTTCTTTGTTGTCCTCCATAGTACGTATTGGCAGAGTAAGGCACAACTATGCATAAATTAGATTGTGGAGAGACCTCACACACTGAAAGCAGCATCTAGCACACAACCATGGCTAAACTAAAGAGCCACTTATGTAACCTGGTGGTGGGAACGGCAGCCAGCCAATAAAGAAAGCAAGACCGAACAAGTGAATCTCTAAGAAACTGGTCAGAAACATGATAAAGTTCAGGCTCATCGCTAGAAAAGAGATAAGACAACAAATAAGAAAAGAGGATAGAAAATAAGGAAAAATGTTCCATCGGAGACCAGGAGATTTCTGCTACTTCTTCCAGCAACCTCTCAGAGACATAAGCTTTCTCTGAACTTCTCTCTATTGGCATGTCTCAGACAGACATTCCCTCACTGGCAGCTCTAATTCTGGGGCCACATGTGGTAGGAAAACCCTAGTAAAGGAGTGATGAGTAGGATTTTTCCCTGACAAACCAAGAGTTTTACTCCTGTACAACCAAAACAGCTACATGAACACAAGATTGAGTCCACTCTGCCTCATCCATCAACAAGTGTCAGCTAAAGCAAACCACTACAGGTGATTATGTAAGAGAAAAAAAACATGTGGATTTGCAGATGTCAAATGGAGTTTGTGATGATGATTGCAAAAAAGAATTTAACCTCTAAACTGAGCGAAACTGATATGAAACCACTGAGGAAAAAACAAATACAAATTCTTTTATGTAATTTTCAGAATCACTTTTCTGTCTAATTGAAGTTTGAAGCTGATTTTTGTGCTTTTGCCAGTTTAAAATCAGACTTTTAATGTTATTAACTGGTACAGCACCCAAAACTGGGGGTAAATTAGTAATGTAATTTTAGCACATTCAATACTACCAGTCAATAAAGGTAACAAAAAAAATTATTAAGAAAACCCCCACAATAATGAGGAGTCCGGTGGCACCTTAAAGACTAACAGATTTATTTGGGCATTCGTCTTTAAGGTGCCACTGGACTCCTCGTTGTTTTTTTTGTGGATACAGACTAACATAGCTACCCCTCTGATACATTAAAAATGTATGAATGTTCTGCACCTCTCACCGAATATGCCTGTCCTAAAACATTCAACAATAACCACTGCAAAAACTGTAAGTATTTGGTTAGTTACAGCCACCAGAAGATAGTCAGTCTTGCAACAATCTGAAGTGTGCGAGATTTGGATTCTGACAGTCTATTTACGATCTTCTATCATACCCATCATAAGAGTGTCTAAGGCCCAGAGACCTATGTGGGTAGATTCAGAGAAGTCAATGAGACTCCATGCAAATACAAAGATCAAGGTTTAAGACCTGGATTTTTAAAGATTATTCAGGCATTGCTGTACTCAGTACTGTAACACCTAACTAATTTAACAGCCTAAATCTCATTTTCAAATGGGATTTAGGCACTTAGGAGTCAAAATCCCATTGAAAGTACTTAAGGAAACAAGTTTCAAACTGTTACAGGATACAATGTGTTTTATTTTTAGAACTGTAGTGTTTATTAAAAGTTAATTTTTTTTTATCATTTTAAGTGTATGAGAGCAGAGAGTCATTGTATTTGGTATGATTACTCTACATATTAAACAATTTCAGAAAATTAAACCTGCCTCTTGGTAGCAGGGACAGAAGAGAATGAGCTATCACTGTTGTTCTTACTCTTGGGAGATGTTCAGCTACTACGGTGATGGATATCGATATAAAACAGGGCAGACCAAGGCTATTTAGATAGATTATCCGGCAGGATCAGTTTTCATTTTAAATGAATACACAAAAAAATTACATTAGTTTTCAAACATTAGCATCTTAACTATTTCAAAAAGCATTAAGAACTAATACACGTAGGACATATAATATCATTTAATATTACATATGTTTAGTAGATTAAAAAAAATATAGTGGAAGAGTATCAGAGGAGTAGCCGTGTTAGTCTGGATCTGTAAAAGTAGCAAAGAGCCCTGTGGCACCTTATAGACTAGCAGACATATTGGAGCATGAGCTTTCGTGGGTGAATACCCACTTCATCAGATGCATCCAACATAGTGGAAGAGAATTTGTCTGCATCCAGAATTAATTCTGGATTGCAACATGGCCATCTACATAGTAGTGAAATATAGTATTCAGTTTGTGAAACCACTCATGCGGTTTCATCTCTGGAAAAGGAGAGTTTTATGACAGATTTCAACCAAGAAACGAGACATACTAGCTCTGGGTTTGTTTATTTATTCTGGTGGGAAGGGGTGGCTAATGTGGGGTTTTCGGTTTAAGGAAACTTCCATCAAGATACTTTACGTTGCATATTTTAAAAAAAGACGGCAAACAAAAACTACTCCTGGGTTACATACCAGTAACCAGAAGTCTCCCATTGTGTAATCTCCTCCATTATTATCATTTGTATTGTGGAGGCCCCTACCTATGGTCCCCTCTCATAGACCAGGGCCCTCCTGTGGCAGTCACTGTATAAACACAGACAGCCCCTGTCCTAAAGAGTTTACTACCATAAGTGTAATTTTAAAGAGCTAAACTCTATGAATTTTCCATAAGAACCACCTTGCTAGACTTCAGCACTGTAAGGGTATGTCTACACTATGAAATTAGGTTGATTTTATAGAAGTCAATTTTTAGAAATTGCTTTTATACCATCGATTCCGTATGTCCACACTAAATGCATTAAGTCGGCGGAGTAAGTCCTCACTACCGTGGCTAGCATTGACTTACGGAGCAGTGCACTGTGGGTAGCTATCCCACAGTTCCCGTAGTTTCCACTGTCCAAATAGGAAATGAAATTCATAAGTTCCCAGGGCTTTTCCTGTGCACCTGGCTAGTGCATCGGAGTATAAAGTGCTGTCCAGAGTGGTCACAATAGAGTACTCTGGGATAGCTCCTGGAGACCAATACCATCGATTTGCATCCGCACTACCCCAAATTCGACCCAGCAAGGTCGATTTTAGCACTACTCTCTTAGTCGGGGAGGAGTACAGAGGTTGATTTTAAGAGTCCTTTAGGTCAACAGAACAGGGTTGGTTGTGTGGACACAGTCATTTTTAAATCGACCTAATGCAGCTAAATTTGACCTAACCCCGTAGTGTAGACCAGGCCTTAGTTTCACATTTACTTTCACTGTGAACATGCACCATCAAATTGCCAGTCGTCAACTAGCACTGCACCTCACCATATAAGCCCTCTGTCCTTCCTGCACAATATAATACGTAAGTGGAAGTGAATCCATGGAAAATAGTGATTGAAACTGTGCGTTAACTGATCAAGTTTTCTTCAACTTATTATAGTTTCCCACTCTTACCAGACTGGCCATGTCTACACTACAAACTTTGGTCAATACAAATTACATTGACATAAAGCTGTCACAGTTATGATGTCGCTTGTGTGCATGTATACTTGGCTCCTTGTGTTGGTGCTATACATGCTCACCGGGAGTGCTTGTGTCGGTGCACAGTGCAGTGCACCATAGGTAGGTATCCCAGTGCGCAACCTGCCATTGTCCACCACTCTGTTTTTTGGGAAGTTTTCACAATGCATGGTGGGGCAAAACTGAGTTGCACAGGGCTGCCTGTGAACAAGGGATCAATTTCCCACCGTGCATCTGCCTTCATCCCATAATGTCATCTATATCACATAATTTTCGTGCCTTCTTAAGAATCCCACAAACTTGCATGACCCTCCTCGCTGTCTGCCATCTCTGACAGAAGCATGGAGCCGTCACAGCTCTGCACCACCGTCATAAGCACTGCAAGCATAGGAAGCGCTATCCTGTTATTTGCAGAGCCATAAGAAAAACTGAATGAGCAGGGAACATGACTTTCTTGAAGGACAGATTTTGAGGGACATAGTGAGAACTAATTCCAGGCTGTTGATGGCATTCATGGTGGTGGAATGCTGCTCCTGGGCCCAAGAAACAAGCACTGACTGGTGGGATCACATCATAAAGCAGGCTTAGGATGATGAACAGCAACTGCAGAACTTTCCAATGCACAAGTCTACATTCCTGGATCTCTGTGCCAAGCTTGCCCCAGCCCTCCAGCACAGGGACATCAAAATGAGAGCTGCACTGACCATGGAGAGGCAAGTGGCAATAGCACTGTGGAAGCTTGCAGTGCCAAATTGCTACCAGTCAGTGGGAAATAATCTCCTGCTACACAGTACTATGATTCTCAGCAATGTGCAGGACATAGTGTATGTATTTTCAGCAAAAGGGTTTCCAAACTGCAGTGGAGCAACAGACAGCATGAATATTCCTATTTTGGCACCACACCACATAGCCACAGAGTATATCAACAGAAATGGCTACTTTTCTATGGTGATGCAAGTATTGGTGAATCAGTAGAGACACTTCACTGACATTAATGGTAGCTAGTCAGGGATGGTGTGGGATGCTCACATCTTTAAGAACACAGGACTGTTCAGAAAGCTACGAGTAGGGACAGTTAGTTTTTCCTGACTAACGAATTGCTATTGATGATGTTGAAATGCCAATAGTGATCCTGGGGGACCCAGCCTACCCCTTGCTCTCCTGGCACATTAACCCATACCCCAGCCACCTCAACAGCACCAAGACAAGATTCAACTACTGGTTCAGCAGATACAGAATGACAGTTAAATGAGCTTTTGGTAGGGACATTGGCGTTGTTTACTCACAAGACTGGATCAGAGTGAAAGAAGAACCCCAATTATTATATCTGCCTCGTGTATCCTGCATAGTATCTGTGAAGCAAATGTGGAAAAGTTGCCACGGGACTAGAAACAGAGGTGGAGAGGAGCTCAACACGTAGCTATATGGCTCAGGGAGGCTTTGAAAGAGCACTTTAACAGTAAGCCCTTGTAACGTCTTGTGACATACCGTACTCTACCTGTCTATGCTGAATTGGGGCTTGTTAGGAATTGTGTGTTGCTTGATGTATGTCTATGAATATAACTCTTTCAATGCAACTATTAAATGTTGCAGTGCTTGCTGCACATCTATGATTATTACACCATGTTTGTCACTGATCCTATGAGTTATGTCACACCGTACAGTAGCTAGTAGGTGGGTGCTTTCAGAACTACTAGGCACTCTGCAACATATGTTGTGAACGAGTAAACAGGAATGATTTTCCAAATAATACAATTTTATTCAGTATCAAAATCAGTTGGGGGGGAAGGAGTCTGCAATTTAAAACCAAATACACAAAATACTTAATATATTAATGAAACAGAACTTAACAAGGGGAAAAAACATTCATGTCTATTTTGCCTACACATACATCAACATTGGCTTTCACAAGTCAGCATATGTGAAGCTTGCTGTATCCTTAATGTCACCTAGCATGAAGAGGTAGGGGTAGAAATGCAGGTCCTGATGCCATGTGGCAGAAAGTGTAAGGAGCTGCTGAAATGGAGTTCTCCATGGACTGCAAAGGGAGGCGAACCCATGATTGTTGAACGTGCAGACTGTGGTGTTGGGACAATTTTTATAGTGGGGGTGCTGAAAGCCATTGGAAACCACTTCAAGTCAGGCGGTGCTGCTGCACCCTCAGCACCACTAGTTCCAGCACCACTGCCTGCAGCATCTGTGTTTGTCAACGGAGAAGCCTCCTTATGTCCCGATGCATCTCCCTTTCTTTTTTTCCTGCTGGGATTCTCGCTTCTCTACTCTTCCCTTCTCCAAGCTGCCAGCTGTATTCACCTTCAAGGTCCTTTGCTCACGGTCTGATCAGCACTGGTTACAGGATCTCATTGAACATGGAATTCCAAGTTCTCTTCTTTCCTCTTATCTGGCTCAGGCATTCCACGGATCTGCAGAAGGAACCCCTATTTGCCGCAACAGCTGTAGCTGCAGATAAAACACACAGTGGTACCATTATCAATACAATCACAAGAGAAAGCGAAAGTTAAGATTCAAAATGCCCTTCTCTTGCTCCTCTAAAGTTTTACACAAGATGCGCTTGTTGACACTTCAATAAGGGGTGGTTATTTTATCAGATCTCTTATTTCTGAAGGTAACAAAGGCAGAGAAAGCACAGTTGCTGCTGGGGGCCCATATATTGTTAGCCTATGTACTGCAGTGGTGCCTGTTAAAGGTATTGCTGACTGGTGTGGGGGAAAGCAGGGTCCGCTTTAACAAGTGCAAGGCCCAATTCGTACTCACCCGGCGGCGCTCCGGGTCTTCGGCGGCACTTCGGCAGCAGGTCCTTCACTCACTCCGTCTTCCGTGGCACTCAAGGAGCTGCTGCCAAAATGCCGCAGAAGACCTGCAGCAAGTGAAGGATCCACTGCCGAAGACCCCCGGAGCGCTGCTGGGTAAGTAAAAATTAAAATGGTGCTGGCACGGGGCCCTCTTAGGTGCGGGGCCTGATTCGGGAGAATCGGGCGAATCAGCCTAAAGCCGGCCCTGTGGGAAAGCATCCTACCATCGAAGAAGAAATAAGTGGGCCATCCCTAGAAACCTTCAGGAGAGGATTGCAGAGTATCCCCATGGAAGTCTAATCAAGATCTCTCAGGATTAAAGGGACATTCCTATGTACATAAATAAACTGCTCTGCCTGGGCCCCCTTGCCTAACTCTATAGCGGAATTAAAAGCAGATAACAACACTACTTATCTTCATAGTACCACTACCTATTCTAGTACTAGTAAATTAATGAAAAGTTGATAGCTGTGTCCTGTTAAGTTGGGGGCGCCATCACTGTAATGGGAAATAAATTTACACGCTTACCCAAAGGTCCTTTCCCTGCATCAGGCTCTCCAATGCTTGACTGCCGGGACTGACTGGATTGCAGTAGAGTATCAAACAGGTACTGGCTCGTGGCATAGCTAGACCTCCCAGTCACGCGTCCCCCATCCTCCTCTTCCTTCTTCTTCTTCTCCTTGCGGGTCACACTAGGGGCCTGTGACTTGGCTCCTCAGAGGTATTCACACTGGTCTGCAGGGTGGATAAGGGGGTTTCCACCAAGTATGACATGCAGTTCTTTGTGAAAGCGGTAGGTTTGCGGCTCAGCATCAGATTGTCTGTTGGCCTCTCTGGCTTTCTGATATGCCATCTGCAGTTCCTTTGCTGTCACGCAACACTTTTGTTGTTCCCTTTCATACCCATTCTCCTGCATCCTCCATGCAACCTACTCAGATGTCAACATTTCTACAGCTGGTCTGTAGCTGTGCTTGTAAAGTCTCTTCTTCTCACAGGCCAAGGAGATTCAATATTTCCTGCCTACTCCAGGCAGGAGTACTTCTGGACTGCGTAGCCAGCATGGCCCACGGCACACAACAACAGAGAGCTGGAAAAGGCATTTCAAAAATATGCAGGGTTTTAAAGGAGCGTGGGGCCTTCCAGTCTTCTGTAACCCTGAGCAGTGGAGTTCACAATTGTAACCAAAACACGCAGTGTTGGGCATTGTGGGACAGCTGCTGGAGGACTATTAGGGTAGACATAAGTAAAAGTGTCTACACCTACACTGCATTGACCTTAGTACATCGAACATGGCTCAACACCACTCAAGGAGGTGGTGTTACTGTGCCGCTGTAATGGGGCACTTACATCAGTGGCAGACAAATTTAAGCATAGACACATGCATCACTAGGTCAATGCAAGATGGCTTACAACGACCCATCTTTGTAGTGTAGACCGGTCCGGAGAAGGAGTGTCCCCTTCAAGGACAGGACGAAAGGAATAAATATCTAAAAAGTATCAACATAAAGAAAACATCTAAACAATTATTGCTTGCTCAAACTGCATGTCCAGACAAACATGCACCTTATAGATGGCTGAGAACTTCAATTTGTAGTTAAGATTTCAAGAGTGTAGCTGTGAGCATGATATTTAGATTAAAAGAAAAGTAAACAAAAAGTTTTAAAGACTGTTAAAGAGAAGATGTATTTCCTTTTATACCGTTTTGCAGACCCATGTACAATGGAAATACTTCTTTCTGGGTCCATGGGGCCTAAGAAGTGATCACGTGGAGCCTCTCTCCCATGGTTTCATACTACCCTTCAATTTCCTTCAATTGCCCTTCAATTTAGTTGAGGTTCCAACATTTTCAAGCTATGTTTGGATTTCTCTGTGCCAACAAGGGAACACAGAACCTGGTGCAGTTCTCGCTCCACAAATTTGAAATAGCTCTTTCAAAATCCATGTAGACTCAACGGATGTGTATTTCAAGAGTACTTTGTACAATATTTTTTTCTGATTTATTTTAAGGTTTGGGTCAAAATTACAGAAGATGATCTATACAATGAACTACTGATACTTTTCTTTTTTTTTAATTAAAAAATTCACAACACATTTCTGTAATTGTGCCTGCTCTGAAACCTCCTTTAGCTAGAAGAACTAAAATCCATAGCATTCTAACATGGATGTACTGTTACAAAGTACAGTTTGCTGAGCTGTATTTATAAAAAAAATTCTCAACAACTTAAAAAGTTAATGGTGAAAGCCGCTTTTTCCTATTCTTTACATACGCTTTGCTATATATTTAAAGATTGAGGTCAGAAAGATGAATTTTGCCCGCTTTTAAAATAATTTTGCCTGCGATGACTGAATGCAAATAGAACACAGAAAATAGTTTATTCTTAGTCAGACGGTCACTAGCTCTGTAAAATACTATTACAAAACTATGAAACAGCAGGAAACAATACATATTAAGTGGTATATATAACTGAAAGAATAAAATCATTTTAGGTAAACAAATGCTAATACAATGGAAAATTGTGCTAATTAACAGCTAAAAAAAAAAACTTACCACTCATCCGTGAAGTCCAATTTTATCGTGCTTGTAGTAGTTCCTTCTGTACTGTAGTGCAAACTTAAAACTGGTTCACCTGTTCCAGTTCGCGGACTCTGCTTTTCACTGTCTGTAAACAAGGGTTGATAATATTTGAAGGCGTGTCAGTAATTTATGTAAAACTTAACTAATGGAAACACCTTCAGAAGTGAATTAAGATAACCAAAAAATTTTCTCTAATACAATCTGTTTTAAAGCCAGACACAGACCAAACTAAAAGTTAAATGCTTTAGTGTGATCGCACTGAATTTATACTTTGCAAAGCTTAGGGACTAGCCTAAAGATATAACAATTTGTATTTAAAACAATGAAGAGGGCATATGTGGTCCTTAGATTCAGCCATAAGATTCCTTCTGATTTACATGGGAGCCAAACACAGAATCATAGAAATATAGAGCTGGATGCCAAGATATCATCAAGTCCAGCCCCCTGTGCTGAGATAGGACACCAAGTAAACCTAGATTATCCCTAACAGATGTTTGTCCAACCTGTTCCTAAAAACTTCCAGTGATGGAGACTCCACAACCTCCCTTGGAGGCCTAATTCAGAGTCCAACTACCCTTATGGTTAGAAAGTTTTCCCTAATATTTAACCTACACCACTCTTGCTGCAAATTAAGCCCATTACTTCTTGTCCTTACCTCAGAGTACATGGAGACCACTTGATCGGCATCTTCATTATAAAAGCCCTTTAACATACTTAAAGACTTATCAGGTACCACCTCAGTTTTCTTTTCTCAAGACTAAACATGCCCAGTTTTTTCCCTCCACAAACCTAGATCAGGTTTTCTAAAGATTTTATAATTTTTGTTGCTCTCTTCATCTCTCTGTTTGTCCACGTCTTTCCTAAAGTGTGACACCCAGAATTAGACACAGTACTTCAGCTGAGGCATCACCAGTACTGAGCAGAGTGGTATAATTAGCACCCATGTCTTACATATGACACTTCTGTTAATATACCCAGAATGATATCAGCCTTTTTGGCAACTGCATCACATTGTTGACTCACTCAATCTGTGATCCATTATGACCACCCAGGTCCTTTTCAGCAGTACTACCACCTACCCAGTTATTCCCCATTTTCTAGTTTTGCATTTGATTCTTCCTTCCTAATTGAAGTACTTTGCACTTGGGTTCATTGAATAATTTTACTGATTTCAGACCAATTCTCCAATCTGTCAAGGTCATTTTGAATTCTAATCCTGTTCTCCAAACTGCTTGCATGTGCTCCATTATCCAAATCGTTAATGAAAATATTGAATAGTACCAGACCCAGGACTGAACCTCTGGCTCCCAACTAGATATGTCCTCCCAGTTTGAGGGTGAAACACTGACAATTCTGAGTACTGTCTTTCAACCAACTGTGCACCCACTGCACAGAAATTCCATCTAGACCAGTGCTTCTCAAAGTTGGGCAGCCGCTTGTTCAGGGAAAGCCCCTGGCAGTCTGGGCCAGTTTGTTTACCTGCCTTGTCCACAGCCAATGGGGACTGCGGGAAGCGGCGGCGGTGGCCAAGGGATGTGCTGGCTGCTCTTCTCACAGCCCCCATTGGCCTGGAGGGGCAAACCGTGGCTGATCGGCTGATGCGGCAGGTAAACAAACTGGCCCAGACCACCGGGGGCTTTCCCTGAACAAGCAGCGGACCAGCTTTGAGAAGCACTGATATAGACCACATTTCTCTAATTTGCTCATGAGAATGTTATGTAGGATTGTGTCAAAAGCCTTATTAAAATAAAAACATTACGTTTACTGATTTCCCCCATTCACTAGATCAGTAACCTTGCATACTTGTTATTCCTTATAACCCTATCATCCTCTAGGAGTTTACAAAACAATTTTTTAATAATTT
Organism: Gopherus evgoodei; assembly: GCF_007399415.2. NCBI lineage: Eukaryota > Metazoa > Chordata > Testudines > Testudinidae > Gopherus > Gopherus evgoodei. Next base: position 190,995,274 of record NC_044322.1, on the reverse strand, counting down.
GTTCCAATAGCTTTCCAGGTTTTAAAGTTAGGCTGACTGATCAATAATTCCCCAGGTCTTCTTTGTTCCCCTTTTTAAAAATAACTACAAATTTTTGCCCTTCTCCAGTTCTCTGAGACCTCACCCATGTCCATGAGTTTCCAAAGATAACTGCTAACAGATCCAAAATTGCTGCAGCTAGTTCCCTAAACAACCTTGGATGAATTTCATGAGGCTCCGCCGACTTGAACACATCTAACTTATCTAAATATTCTTTAACCTGTTCTGTCCCCATTTTGGCTTGCGTTCCTTCCCCTGTGATTTGGTCCTTTGTGAGCACGACTTTGGATAGCTACCATCCAACTATTATACTGAGGTTTGGAGTTTGTTGTATGGGAACGTGGACTGTCATTTCATTCAGTGCTACATTTTGAAAGTGCTCCTCTTCCCCCCCCATCACCTAAAAAGTTATCCTAGTGTGAATGTTCTTTATGCTGAAACTCTAAGAATGTGAACTGACAATAAAATTTACTTCAGCAGTACTACTGAATACCAGGTGCACAGAGTTAAGAGATCACAAAGAGTCTGTGCAATGGGCTCTATGGTAACAGCACTGCTCTACGGCATCCTTCCCTGAAGGAAGGTTCATAGCCAGTAGGCCCATTTACATCATGGACCTCCTGTCTACAAACACACACCACTTAAGAGTGTGCAGTAGCCAATTCCTGCTAATAAAGGTTATGGGCAGTAACATCAAATATACATTTATTACACAGGTGCTCCTTGTTCTGAACCTAGATTAATGGGAGAATTCTTGACTTCCACGCCCCACGTCACCTATGTGAAGCCCACTTAGTCCAGCCTCATATGAATTAGGAGAATGTCAGTCACCCTTTGATGTTAATATATTAATTTATTAGTTGTTGAACATCAATGTACAGTCTTCCCTTTGCTGTCATTGGGAGTTCCACTCCCCCTCCCCCCCCAAAAAAACAACACAATTTTCCTCACAAACCAGCTTCTTATACTCGATCCTGCTGTGAAGCCATCACCCTACATCTGTAGCACCATGACTTTTCTTCCACGATTTCAAATAATGAGCAAATTCTGACCATTGAAGTCATTGACCTTTCTCTACATAACAACAGGGTCAAATTTTACTCATGCTTTGTCACTGCAGGATCAATAGAACGAAAGAGAGGTTGCTCACCATGTGCAGTTAAGTCTAGTTCTTTGAGCTGAATGTCCTTATGGGTGCTCCACTTCAGGTGCACGTGTTCCCCACGCACCTTTGACTGGACATTTTCATTAGCAGTGGTAGTTCAGCCCATGCATGCCATTTGCTCACTCTGACCGTCTTTGCTAGACAGTATTGGAACCTTCCCAGAACCATGTTTACTCTGAAAACGATGGGATTTTCCTGCCTCACTGGTACCAGAGGAGCCTTTTGCGCCTCTATCGTACCAAGCCTCAAGGCTATTGACCTGGTCAGAGAGTGAGGTCTTTTTGAAGAGGATACCTTAAGAAGCAAATTAGAGCTCCTCTTAGAATCTTTAGAGGAGGTATTTGAAGCCTTCCCCTATCTAGAAGGGTGTTGCACTGAGGTCGAATGACCACTAGGAGACTGTGGCGACTGATGTAAAGCGGGGGTTCTCCTGACCTGGCTCTGAAGTGGGAGGAAAGGAGCACTCCTACATTAACAGTCGAAGCTTGATTTTGCAGTTCTTCTGTGCCCTGATTTGAGGGCTCAACAGAAATTATACTTCTGTGAGACATGCAATTCACCCAGGCAGTGAACGTACATACAGCGTCCGTCACTGACCAGGATAGCCTCTCTGCATATGAGCCAATACCTAAACCCCAGTGACTCAGACATGTCCCTCACAGGGAGGATTTCCCAAGAAGAAATTAAACAATCTTTCAATAACCAGTAATTATCTGCTAATATTGATAGTCCATCGCTGACTAGGACGATATTGTCACATTTTTCATCTATGGCTAAGCATTTCACTCTGAAGTTCGAACCCTGATGCACAGTCAGCCAAAATAAGGGCATGGGAAGTCCATATCTATGATGTTTGATGATGCAGCTCTGTGATGCATTTCACATGCAGCCTGGAGACTATTTTGTCTATCTGCTCAAACCTGTTACATGCTGATCTTGTCAGAGACCCCAAATGAGTCCAGTTCTGAGCCATTTGCTTGAGTTCTTTGACATGGATGCCAGCCTACTGGAGACTGCTCATCAGGTTATCTTTGAAGCACTTATGCGGACAACGCTTCTTTTTTTTGCCCTGCCTCAGCTCCTTATACAAGATCTGTTTTGGGAGACAGTGGTCTTCCATTCTGATGACATGTCTGGTCCACCTAAGTTGTGCTCTCAGTAGCATTTCCTCAATGCTGGTTGTGTTTGCTCTCTCAAGGACCTTGATATTGGTCAATCTGTCCTGCCAGCAAATGTTCATAATTGAGCAGAGTGAGCACATGTGAAATTGCTCAAGATGTTTCATATGCCATCTATAGAGAATCCATGTCTCAGATCCATACAAGAGAGATATTAGGACCACTGTATCAACAATGACCTGAAGGTTGCTATGTCTATGGTCCACCAAGGTGCAGTCATCTGCAAAAAAATGCCTTGATGAGAAGTCTCTCCAGCGTCTTGGTCTTAGCATCAAGTCTCTGAAGGTCAAAGAGGGAGCCATCCAGTTAGTAGCAGATATAAATCCCCCAACCCAAGTCCCTCATGGCATGGCTGAGGACACAGGCAAAGAACAAGTTGAACAGCACTGGAGCAAGTATGCAGTCTTGCTTCACTCCCCTTGAGATTTTGAATACATCAGAAAAGTTACCATTGCAGAGTACTTGTACTGTCATGTGGTCATGGAACAGTCAGATGATTTGTATGAATCTTCTCAGGCAGCCTAGTTTATGTAGAAAAGCCCATAGACCCTCTCTGTTGACATATCAAAGGCTTTGGTCAAGTCACTGAAGACTGCATACTGGTCCATGTTCTGCTCTAAACATTTTTCCTGGACCTGCCTTATGACAAAAATCATAGTACTATGAGCTGGCCTGAAATCACAATGCACTGCTGGCATTCTCTCCTCAGACATGTTTGGAATGAGTCTCTTCAATAAAATGCAAGCTAATATATTCCCTGCAATACATAGTAGGGAAATGCCTCTGTACTTTTCGCAGTCAATTTGCTGCCTTTGGCTTTGAACAGTGATACAATAATAGCATCTTTGAAGTCTTGTGGCATTTCTTCTTCCTCCCAAATGCTACTCAAGATGATGTGAAAACACCGGGATAGCCTTTGGACCTGCTGCTTTGTACAGTTCTGATGGAATACCATCCTTTCCAGATGCCTTTTCAGACCAGAATTCAATTGTTTGAGGGCTTTCATGACGTCAACTGATGGAGGGAATTTGAGATCCTCTTTGATGGGTTTCTTGGTAATTGATCAAAGACACGCCAAATGACTGTGTATGCTCTACTGAGTAGACTATTGAAGCGTTCAGCCCATCTCTGCATGATACTAACAAACTAAATAAACTAAGTAGAATGAACTCAGCAATCAGCCAAGGCACGCACAATGCTGACATGCTAAATTCTGTTTCAGGCTGAGACTGTTTGCCTATACAGCTTGATACAGCCTCAATGTGGGGCACAAGGATATTAGCAGTGCATGCAGAGGTCAAATCGACACTGCTGATTAAAGTCTCCAATCAAAGGTACGTGAGGCACATGAGCACCAGAAGTGGAGCACCCATAGGGACAGTACTGAAAAAACAGACACGTCCGTGTGGGAGAAAAATACTAGTTTTAAACTTTCCTAATAAAAGCAGCAAGAACAATGACAAACAAATAGAAGGAAAATGTATATAATTAAATACGATATTTTAAAAGCATCCTCCAGGACAAAAGTCCTCTTCTGAGATAAAGAGCCAACTGACAGCTACAGGGTTAAGCTTTAACAAGAAATGTAATGTTAAAGAATAAGATGCTTGTTTTAATGGACAAACTATCTACATGCACAGTTCTCTGATGCATTTTGTTTGATAACAATTGTACACTAGCGTCTTTCATCCGAGGAGCTCAAAGAACTTTGATATACTAACTTTAATTGAGCTTCACAGCACCCGTCAGAGGTAGAAGTCCTAATATCCCTGTTTTATAAGTGGGTATAATGAACAAGGAGTCTCAGTGACTTACTCAAGGTCTACAATGAGTCAGTGACAAAGCTGGAAATAGAACTCATAGGTCCTTACTGCTTTTTAGTATCAAATACAGTTTAATCTTTTTATTTCACAGCCATCTGCATAGCAGTGTTAGTCAGCTTTTGTTTGATTTATGGAGTATAGGAACTTGATCATGACTACAACAGTTTTGCCAGTGACAAAATCTTACGTGTGCTGCATGGAAAAATATTTAAGTTGTCATTCACAATTTTAAATAAGATGTTAAAGTAGTATATCTCCTACTGCTTTTCCAGTCTGGATTTCTGTTTCAAAATTTCTAGTTCAAAGCTGCAATGGATAAAATAATAATTTAAGATTAACAGGAAGTATTAAACATTATTCACTGTACAGTGGCAATATTTCTTGAATGACCATTCTAAAATAGAGTTCAGAATCACTCTATATCCATATAATTTACTATAAGTATATATTCAAACATACACAACTCCCCAAGTAAAGACTGCTTACCGAAACAATAAGGGCCATAATTCTGCCACTGAATATATATATAAAACTTCCTTTAAAGTTAACAGAAGACATTGTCTGCAAGCATATGACTGCGAGCATAATTTGACCCTGAACATTCATGTGTGTGTGTATACTGTTGACAGATGGAAACCACTCAGGGTACCAGGGCTATAGCAATTTGGTTTGAAAATTTTAAATAATGTTAAATACATACTTTATACATGTTCTGAATACAAAAAGTTTTTTAAAATGTGGAAAATATAAAGTACGAAAACACAGAGCTAAAATTAAGATATTTTTTGTGAAAGAGCGTTCTATATAACGCATTGAGACACTTATACAAGAGCCTCACCATGGTAACCTCTGCACAATGAGTACCCACAGTGCAGCTCATGGCTGCTCTAAAATACAGCCTGCAGCTGCCTTATTCTGTCAGTGTGGAGTGAGGACAACGCTGATCAAATGCAGGGATTTTTTGCGTGTGAAATTAATCTACTCCAAGAAAACATTGTGGTTATGTGCATTTACATTTTGATTGAAAAATATGTACATTTATAAGTAAATAGGTGCTACCCTTGAGTTCATGGAAACACACCACTTGGTATTACAAAATGTGAGTATCCTCACAGTACAAGTAGATAGCACTGAGTAAGTCAAAATAGAGTCTGAAGCACTTAATCACGAGAAGGGGACAGAAAAGGAGCTTGTGGAATCCAACTCTGTTCCCTCGACCCTCTCCACCACCACCACAACCAGCCAGACAAAGGAGATTTCCTCACTTCAGCGGCTGGATAGGAATGGAAAGAAGAGATACTTTCTTGAATGGCATTTGAGATGAACACAAAATAATTACAATGGAATATCCTAACATTGCTTTGGGATTTTTTTCTCAGTGCAAAAACAATCGGTATCACTGAGTCATGAAGCCACCACTAAATATACTGCTGCATACCACTGGGTAAACGATACGGCCTGTATTTTGAAGGTCAGACTAGATTATCGTATTGGTTCCTTCTGGCTTTAAACATCACAAACCATTCCAGGATATTGCAAGATAAGTCCCTTTGACTCAGTTTGCTGTAGCACAGTAGTTCTTCAAGACTGAGTACACATGGGCACTCCTTTAAATCAATTATCCAGCAATAAGAGCAGCTAGCAGAGTTTGAAAAATGGAATTTGGTAAATGTTTAGAGGAAAAAGTGTGGAAAGACATAGCTGCGAAAATACACTAGAACCTCAGAGTTATGAACACCAGAGCTACGAACTGACAGTCAACCACACACCTCATTTGGAACTTGAAATACACAATCAGGCAGCAGCAGACACAAAAAAAGTAAATACAGTACAGCACTGTGTTAAACAAAAACTACTTAAAAAAAGGGAAAGCAGCATTTTTCTTCTCAGTAAAGTTTCAAAGCTGTATTAAGTCAATGTTCAGTTGTAAACTTTTGAAAGAACAACTGTAACGTTTTGTTCAGAGTTACGAACAGGTATTTAACTTTGAGGCTCTACTGTAGTGGTAAACTTTCAATAGCTATTTCTTGGCTTTCTTCCTTTATAAAATTCTCATTATAGGGAAGTTGGATGTTCTCTGTTTAATCATAGAACATGTACATCTCCAGAGCTATTGGCCTATTCACAAGCCCTAACAAACAAGGTAAAAGGTAGCTTTCAAGGTAGCAAGTAGCAAATCAATACTGCTAAATTGCTCCAAATTCCTTGCATTCCACTCTGAACATATATGCCTGTAAGACCAGCAGTCCTCTATTTTAAAGCAGCACATTTGACAAATTGTGGAAAAAGTTATGACTATAATTTCATATTGTGCTTTGCCACAAGTAAATGTTACGGAAAAGTCCACTCTCCATTTCCTTTTAAGCAAAAAAAGTGAACTTTTATCTTCCTTTGTAATTAGAAAGATCTGGAATTGAAATATTTTCTTCAATCATGTAAAAAGGAAAATTACACTAATAAATCCACTTATTTGCTCAGAAAACTACATCTGTGCAAAACAAGTTCACATAAATTCTAGCTTTTCTCTGTGCGATACTAACAGTATACAGGCATGTCACTAGATCACATTTGGCCTGACTGGAAGTTAGAGACTAAGGACTCTACTCTGAAATCGGTTAGGAGGCATCTTTGTTTTTGTGTAAATTGAAGGTAATTAGCAAAAGTTGTACTGAACGTGTAAAACTGTTTATATACTCAGAAAAAAGAGTATAAAGTTTTAAAAATATAATTAGCAATATATTTTAATGGAGTCTGATAATCATTCACACTCCCACATCGTGAGATTTTGGAGCCCCTTCCTGATTCCAGCTGTCAAGGAGTCTGCATCATGATCTTTCCCCAGGCTCCACTCCATTCCTCATTGCACCCAACTTTAACTTCCCAATTCCAGGAAAAGCAGATATTTGGGGGGGGGGCAGTTAAAGATGTTTCCTTCTAAGTGAGAGGGTCAAAATGTAATCTATTTCAGGGGACAGGAATGAGTTCCATACTGAGGCTCACAACAACAAAACCACAATCACCAGCTGACTTTAGACGCAATGGTGAAAACCCTAAATAGTGAAAATACCAGTCTACAAAAAGCTCGAGTTACCTCAAGTAAGAACTAACTAAAAACCCAATAAGAATCCTCAGGATTAGGCCAATGACTTTTAGAGAACACCAGCAACCATTCCATAGTCCAAGTTATACAATTTCTCTCCACACTTGCCAATCTAGAAACAATATTGCCCTTAAACAGTGACCACCCATTACTGAATTGTAGCCAATGCTGAGGTGAAACACCAAGTGAAGAAAAACAGGGCTTGAAGCAGAGCCCGGAGCTGGAGCACGGAACAGTGTAGCTGCAGGTTTCTGCCTGGAGCTTGAGCGGAGCCGGAGCACAGCTCCAAAGCCCTGGAAAATCATGTTCCATTTGAAACTACAGGATTAAATACAGGTAGGCAGAAATTAACCACCCCACATAGGAATGTGGCTAGAATAGTGGGATTATGAAATCATGATAAATGCTATGAGATCTTTAGTGACCAGAAGTGGGCATAAAAGATGGTAATGCCAAGAACACAGTCTGCTCTAATGGCAAGCTAACAAAATCAGAGGGAAAAGTACCATATATTGAAGCACCGACAACTTCCTGCACCAGCTAGCGGTTATTTGGAGATTTCCCATCAAAATGCGGACCCCGCCTGATATTGTTTAATTTAAGAGAACTGAATGATTATATGAATGCAGAATACAGTCAGCTTTTTATTCTGCTGACCATCTGATAGGAGATAAATCCTCTAACTATTTCCTCATCCAGATTCCCAATCTACCACAGTTCTAGTGACATTAACTTTCTCTTCTGGTGGTTCTAAGATCACACTAGGAAAGTCATTGTTTTAAATCAGTGATCATAAAGTAGGTTTACCATTAAGTTTTAGATAAACAGATATATTTATTTTTATTACATATTAAAAAACAACTGATTTGTAAGAGGAAATCTCCACACATCAGCACAACAGCCTAAATACTAAGGAAGAATGCAACTGTTAGAAAGTAAGTTCTACTCCATTTATGTAATTACCTATTCTAAGATGCAAGGCAATTCTAAGGGAAAGCAAACCAGCGTGGAAAGGTAACAAGGAAACTTTCAAACCTTGCCTAATTTGGGACCAAAGCATCTTGAAGGTTCATGGTTTCATTTTTGTTATCAACTCAACACTTCAGGATTCCAGCTGTAACTGGAACAGACAAGTCTCTTTCTGAGCTTTCTAGTCATGTTTTGAAGATTTAAGGGCGGAGATAAGCATCCAAATCTTCTGAGGCTCACCCTTCAGGGTGGAAGGTCCCTGAGCTCAGGCTCCCGTCCCAGCCCAGAAGTCTACACAGTAATGAAAGAGTCCTGCAGTCCAAGGCAGCGGGCACAGGCCAGCCATGGATTTTTCTTCACTGTGTAGACATTCCCAGAGGAGATATGGGACCACTGATTACAGAAGTAAGGTGATCTTAAGACACAGCAAAAATTGCACATAGGAGTTGCAGCTTTCAACCAACAGGCTGAGGTAACAGGTAGGTGCTGCAGTGCAGCCCACTGCCCCAAACCCAAATTGAATGGATTTTTCTTCCTCAGCATCCGCACGTACCCTACATAAATCAGGCTACTTTGGCTTTATCTGGTTAAAGGCAAGTTTCACCCAAAAGGTAACTCCCCTTAATGGGCTGAGAGGATTTACATCTGTAAACACCAGTTTAAAAACTGATTTGCAATTTTACTTTTGATTAAAAACATTTTTTTCTGAATTCACTTACAATGTGTCAGAGTGGAGTATAGTAAGTGCAGATTTTTAAAAATAAATTTACACTACTTTTGCAGAGGATATAATTTTAACTGAGTATAATGGGATTTCCAACGTAGGTCTGCTTAAGGAATTCTACTTTATGAAGATGAACAGCATGTTTATCAGCATGAACTGAAATTAAAAAAGGAAGTCTGCATTGCAGTGAACTATGGCTGGGTATAGCATATTTCCTATCACACGCACCCTGTTGCTCATCAAGTGACATGGATCCAAGCTGTTTGTTAACCACAGAGGAAGGAGAATCTGAAACAAAAATGAGATTTTAACTTAAAATATAAGCAGCAGAAAACTGCATAGCAATGTCATGATCATGTTAGTTTAAAATAAATAAGGCAGCAATGTCAGAAAGCTTTTGGGCTTATTTCTTAAGTGGCCAGGAATTTATAATGCATTTTTCAGCTGTGCTACAGGAGCAAAGCCACATGCTTCCGACTATGAATATATATATATAAAAATAAGATCTCAATATATTTATCAGCCTTCTCAAGGCAATGCTAGTTGGGATCAGATAACTGAGCTTAAATCAAGATGATGAACTATAATATATACCTAGAACTTCTACTGTGCCAGGGACAATACCTGAAGAGTCATGACTCCTAAATTCCATGCTCCCATCACCAAACTCAACTGCACCTTAAATTAAAGAGAGAAGGTATGCTCCTTGACTGTTCTAAGAATAAATGTGATCTAAAACTTCACAGAAGTTTCAGATAAAATTATGCACTTCAACATGAGAATATGCAATATTAGACCAGTGTTTTCAAATATGGCTTTAAGAATTCTCAAGAATGTTTAAAGCACCTATCACCATAGAATTTAAGAGCTGAGAAGGGTTTCCAAATAGAGTAACAAATGGTTTGTTTTGTTTTGTTTTTTAAATGTGGCCTTTAAATGCTAAAAGAACAAAAAAAACCATTTCCAGTTCATATAATGAATAATTCAACAGCTCTGCAGACTCTTAGCTGCTATAACCTGAGTGGAGTCTGATAAAAATTCATGAAGACTTAAATTCTCAGTTATCAAATAGCACCTTGGCATGATGACTTATATGAAGCTTCAGTTTATAATGGAATATGATCACAAAAGAAGATTTTTCTGTTAGACATCATCAGTTAATAGGTATCACTTTTGATGTATCTCATGGTGGACACAGATTACTGATGCAAAAATTAAACATCTTCTGTGAAAGCTATTTCCCTTGTCATCTCTAAAAAGAACATAGATCTTATTTCTGTGACATCCCTAATTCCAGGTGATGCACATAAAATAGTTTAGTATTTGAAATTTTGTAATAATGATTAAACTGTTATTCCTAGCGTCCTGTGCGGGTACAAAAATGTGTATCTGCATCCAATCTGCAAAAATTGTCTGCAGATATCCACGAATTTGCGGAGCTCTACTTATCATGGCCGGGCTGAGGCTCCGAGGCATCCCCCCTCCCAGCCAGAGCTGGGTTGGGGAGAGCCGTGCGGGCAGCTATGGGAGTCACAGACCCTCCACCTGTCCTCAGCCGGGTGGGGAGCCTGGGACACATCCAGGGGCTGCTCTCAGCTCACCCATCCCCCGCACCCTGGGAAGGTGGAGGGTCCGCTGCAGCTCCCCATGGCTCGGCTCCACAGTGGCCTGGCTGGGATGGCGGGGCCTCAGAGGGGAAAGAAGAGGGGGAGAGGGAAAGGGGAAGGCCCATCTCTACCCCCCGTTCCAGTGCCATTAGTCATTGCTGTGTGGCGACCAATGAGGCTGCCTGGCAGCTGCTTTAGGCCCCCTCCAACCCAGGGAAGCAGGAGGGTCCGCAGCAGCTCCTCTCAGCTGCCTGCCCAGTTTTTATGAAGGTTGGGTTTCAGCTCCGAACCCTCACTGCCGCACCCCAACCGCAGCCAGATCACGGAGTCTAACGTTGTCAGCTGTAGGGAGATGCAATGGACTCTTCACATGCTGTGGAAGATAAAAGTACTCAAAAGACATCTTTGCCCACTCGTGTCCCAGTCTTGTACCAAACACAGCTTGGTCAGTCCACAGAATCAGTCCTCTAGATTCATATGCTAACTTAGCTCTCAAGTGAAAATGAGTCTCAACAACAGTACACTCTACCTTCCAGTATATTCAATACACTTCACAAAAGCTGCAAGGGAATCTCTAATTTAGCACAGAGGTATTTACACAGTTTGCTAAATTGTGGTTTCAAATCACAGCCAGGGGGTAAAAAGTGGCACGGAGATGCACCACCTCAGTACAATTTTTCAATGCATTGTGCCCAACTCCAGCTGCCACGCTGCAGTCCTAGCGACCCAATTACATGCTCTGAAAGGTAAAGCCTGTGCCCCCTTCCGCCGAGACAGGCCAGCTCCCAGGCCTTGCATGGTTTCACCCACTGTAATTGGCCTCCATATAGGAGCAAAAGGGGGAGCAGGGATTTGTCCATCCACATAGAGCTAGTAAGAATCTAGCTAGCACTGTGCTACTAAGAAATCCTGTTCTTGTTACTTGCTTACACTTTCTTTTATTAAAAAAAGTAGTCAAATGAAAAATGATTAAGAATTCTTTCAAACATTCCAATCGGCCCTGAAAGTTGAAGAATGCTAAAATCTTGTCAGTTTTTACCTCAGTTCTAGGTGATTAGAAGGGGCATGACTAAACTGATATTTTAGTTATGCCAACTGGTAAACAGTTAAATTCATCACCATGTCCGTAAGTTTTATGCATCAAGCATACTGTCTCCATTCATTAAAGAATAATGTAGATATTTTACACAGCATTTACTTACAAGAAGTAAAACATCTGTATCATGTTCAATCATAGAAACTAGCAATGCAAAGGTTTTTAGATTATCCTGACCATCCCCCTACAAACACAGGTTTAAATCATCTGCATTTTACTGCTGTTTGAAATCATACAATTCAGTGATTTCCAGTTTCACTGTATTGGAAACACTTAACTTGAATGTTACTTGCAGGAATTTTTAAATAAAACAGTTCTAGGGAATGTGCTAAACATCTCATGTAACATGGTTAAGAAGAGCATTCAACACGTAGAGATTTTAGACTCACTCTGTGTTTTTCTTTTTCAAGTCCCACTGAAGTCACAAATTGCCAGCTCCCATTCCAAGTGGCACTGGAAGATGCAAAATGCTGCAACTCCCCAGCTCAGATAGGGAACTAAACACAAACCTAATCTTCTCTAGGATGGTTCCATGCAAGTGCCTTTTTTTAAATATATGGCTTGTTTTTGTAAATATACTGAAAATATATAACTTTAAATCCTTTGTGATAAAGTTTTGAAAAAATGTTGGCAAAACTGTGCCATATAGTTTAAAAAAACAACAACAAAAAAAAAACAACAGCATTTACCTGAGCATCCACACCCTAGGTCTATGTCCCAGTGCAGTTTGCCACTGGTGGTGATGTTGCCCGCATAGTCTAAATTAGAGCACCACTTAGGGAGGGAGTTGGGGAGCCTCAAGCAGAATGCAAAAGGCAATTTAGAAAGAAGTTACATGCTGAATGCTCCTCTTCACCCCTCCTGCTTAAGTCAAGTACCATTTAATTAGACCAAAATACTTCCATGTCACCCATCAGTAAGCCACTGGATTTGTGCATAATACTAATGACTTGTCTACACACTAGTTGTACCATTTTAAGTATACCTGTATTCATACCAGCACAGTTAAAGTGGCGCAGCTCCCCAGCAGAGTTGTTTCCATGGGGGAAGGGGAATAAGCTAAACCAGTACAAGATACCTTTATAATGGCATAACTATGTCTTCAACTAGGGACTGTACTAGGATACCTATTTTAAGTAAAAAAAATAGAAAAAAATCATCCCCTAAACAAAATAGATTTAGCAGTACAAATCTGTATGCAGCCAGGCCTCAGACAGAGAGTGAAAAATGCTTTAAAAGACCTAAGAGACAGTACATATACTGTAGATTAATCTGGAGACTATGTTAAATAAATACATATTTGTCTGTGCTTTATTTTTTGTGCAAGAAAATAGTTACACAAAGTGATGCACTCTCTATTACATATTAGAGAATTTAACAGAGCCATTTTTCTAGATACTAGTATTTGAAGTAGTGGAGAATTTGGCTATGAGTACTTCAGCCACTCCCTTACAGCAGGATGCTTTCACTTAAATCACTAATGATGGTGCATTCTCTCAACCTCAAAGACAGTTTCTTTTCCCTATATCATAGCAAGATTTTTGATGAGTTGCTTTATGCTCACTATCAGTTCTTAGGTGGAACTCCTGGAGAATGGTGGCAGAAGTGCTCAAAAAAGAGATTGCAGAATTTACTTCCTTTCAGAGCCTGAGGTTAGTAATCTTTAGATTACATCTTTTTAGTTATCTTCATTATTACTGATATGTATAGGGCTTTTGGGAAATGGGTGGGTTAATCGCTACAACAGGTTGGGATTCTATTCTCTCTGCATTGTGGAAAATGCCTAAGTTCTGTTTTTTAAAATTTTATATAGCATCTAGATGGTATAGCAAAGGACACCAAATAAATGTCTATAGATCAAACATTGGGCTCCCTGGTTAGTTTTTAAAAAAGTCCTTACTCCAGCACAACATCTAACTAAAAGGTGCTCTCCCAGAGGGCTGAGTAAAAACTGAAGTAAGGACTTCAGGCTTTGACCCTATATAAAATAAAAACACTTTTCATTGCATAAAAATGGACAAAGGCTAATCACATGTTAAATATGGGTAAAACATTCTGCTTCTGAAATGCCACAATTGCAACTCCAGTACTTTAGCTGGGGGATCAGCAAGACCAAAAGATTGCTCTTGTAGATGAGAGCAATATGTTTTCTGTATCTACAACCTACAACAAAGGTTAGGCTTCTACTACTGTGCGGAGCTGAAAGAAGAGTCTGCGTAAGAAAGAAAACTGAATATACTGCTTCATCTCAATCACGACCTAACAAGGCAAAGGTGCTTACTGTATGTAAGAAACAATGCAACAATGAATTATATTGCTTTGTTAGAGAGAACATCAAAAGTGAGTTTTGAGGGAGAAGAGAGGGAATAATTTCAGTTAGAGAGATTGTGGCTAACAATTTGTAATTACAAGCAAGGACAGTGTATATGAGAGTTCTGTTTAAAAAAAAAACCCACCTCCCATACCCCAAACCTCTGCCCCTTTCTAGATCCATTTTTTTTCTAAAGGTTATGAAACGGTTGGTTAACTTTTCTTCCCTCCACCCCCATTTTTGTGCACCACCAGGGTCCTGGAGTGCCAAGATATCAAAAGAATACATGTCCACTCAGTATTGCATGTCCACCCAGAAGCAGGAAGTATTGAAAATATATAGCTCTTGCCTTCAGGAGGGAAGAGACTTCCCACCTAGATCAAAACAATGTCATGAGAAGAAACTGGGAAAAGCAGGAAAAAATGCAAGTTCAAGAGATATCCTGGACTAATAATTTCCATTTCCAATGCCCAGCAGGCTAGAATGATTCAAATAAAGGAGATTTAAATCACCAAGTAGAAAGCCTCAAGTTAAAGAATTGATTTTAGTCTACTTTTCCACTTGTACTTCAGTTATTTCCTAAAGAAAGATGTATTCTCATTAGGTAATATAAACCATTAAATCACCTTGATTTAGAACTAAATAGAGCCTTTAGCTAGATTTGGTACATCTTGTTGCTACCTAGCAGAGTGCACTATAACTTTATACATTTATTTAAGCAATCATATAGCTTAATATTTTCAGATTCTTATTAATTGTACATTTTAGTATGTTAGAAAATGGTGAATGATATATTATTTCCTAGAGAATTAACTCTTTGCTCATGATTTATGTCAAGCTGCATTAGGATGGTAACAGGAATTTAATAGCCCACAAAATAGCATATAAAATATATTGTTATTAAACAAAACAAGCCCTTAACACAATACATGACCTATTGTGCCATCTTTATAAAGCTCAACTCAAGAGACAGAGGTTTCCCCCTCAATTCTATCTTTATATCAAAAAGCTACCTTTAACTCAGTTTTTGATAGAGGCTCATGGAGTCAGCATATTTATTTTTTATTTAAAATGTTTTAAAAGATTATAGTAAGTTTAGGTCTTAATATATTTCATATTAAAATTCAGTTTTCATTTAAAACAGGTTTATAAAAAGAAACGTATTAATATTTAAACAAAATCATTAAAATCTGGTTTAAATTAAAATCATCAAATTTAAATCAGGTGTTGAGAGCTACTAAGTGCACCTATAGAGAGATAAGGGACAGACCTAACATCTTTAAGGAGAGAGGGTATTCTAGCATGCAGGGGATACCAGAGTCAGGTTGTCTGTGAATGTGTTGAGCTTGTATTAGTGGAAGGAATTCACAGATTCACAGATTCTAGGACTGGAAGGGACCTCAAGAGGTCATCGAGTCCAGCCCCCTGCCCTCATGGCAGGACCAAATACTGTCTAGACCATCCCTAATAGACATTTATCTAACCTACTCTTAAATATCTCCAGAGATGGAGATTCCACAACCTCCCTAGGCAATTTATTCCAGTGTTTAACCACCCTGACAGTTAGGAACTTTTTCCTAATATCCAACCTAAACCTCCCCTGCTGCAGTTTAAGCCCACTGCTTCTTGTTCTATCCTTAGAGGCTAAGGTGAACAAGTTTTCTCCCTCCTCCTGATGACACTCTTTTAGATACCTGAAAATTGCTATCATGTCCCCTCTCAGTCTTCTCTTTTCCAAACTAAACAAACCCAATTCTTTCAGCCTTCCTTCGTAGGTCATGTTCTCAAGACCTTTAATCATTCTTGTTGCTCTTCTCTGGACCCTCTCCAGTTTCTCCACATCTTTTATTTGCAAGCCTCTTGGACTGCCTTCAGTTCAAAGAGGTTTATGTGCATCCTGGACTCCCAGGGAATCCACATTAGTCGTGCTTTATGCTTGTTGAGATGGGTGCCTCATCCCAACAAAGAAGCATCTGTGACTGAAGTTTTCTCAGGTGGAAGGGAAATGAAAGGGGCTCCCACATATATATAGTCTCTGTTCTCCCACCAAGTTAGAGAATCTCTCACCCTGGGAAGGAGGGAGACTAATATTTACATGTTTTCCCTGCTTGGTAAAGAGAGTCAGAAACCAGGCCTATAGGCAACAGAGGTACAGTCTTGCAAAGGGCATCACATTAAGTGCAGGATGCCATGTGACATACGAGGATGAGGCATTAACACTGCTACAATTGACATTACCTTTGGTGCTGTTGCTAAGTCAGAGGGGCGCACCCTATATTTATAATGGTCCAGACCTACAATGAACCTTAGGAAACTCCCGTGAGAGGAGTAAAAATATTTTGAGTAAATCCCTTCCACTGATATTGAGCAGGTACTGGCTCCATGTCTCCCTGCTGGAGGAGAAAGTTCACCTCTTGAATAAGTATCTTCTTGTGAGAGTGGTCCCTGAAAAGGGATGGGGAAGGGAGTTTTGGAGGGGGAGAGGAATTCTATGACAGAGCTGAAATGAATAATGTCAAGAATCCATTTGTCTGTTACTATCCACCAAGCATGGGAAAAGCAAGTCAAGCAGCCACCAAAATGGGTATAACAGTTCTCAGATGAAGCAGGTGGCAACTGGGTTGTTTCTCAGCTCTCAAAGATTCTCATCAAAAGAATTTCTTAACAGGAGGCTGTGATTAGAAGGAGATGGAGCATTATGCTCGGTCTTCTGGGTCCTGTTTTTAAATTTGGCTGTTCATATCCCATCTCCCTCTGATGGTAAAGGGGTTGTGGTGCTGGCCTAGGCTTCTATGCTTGTGGTCTATGAAATTTTCTCTCCAGTGCTGGAGTATATATCTCCAGGGAGCAGAAGGTTGCCCTTCGGTCTTTCATAGAGTGTAAGTCTTATCATGTTTTCACTGAATAATTGCCATCAAAGTGACCACCTGTCCTCCATTGTAGACTGAACTTCCCTTGGAAATCCCAACGAATGAAGCCAGGATTCTTGACGAACGATAGCCATCGCCATCAATTGTGAGGCTGCGTCAGCTGCATTTACTCTGTCATGGAGAGAATGCAACCAACTTACCCTCCTCAATAAGAGCTTGAAATTGTGCTCTATCCCCCTGTGGGAGATTGCCGATTAATTGCTGCAATTCACCAAATTTACAAAGTCATATTTACAAATTAATGCCTAGTAATTAGCAATCCAAAACTGCAGGCTGGTTGAGGCAAAGACCTTTCTCCCAAGGAATTCCAAATATTTAGCCTCCCTGGCAGAGGAAGCAGAGCATGATTGATGTTACTTACTCCTTTCAGTGGTAGCTTGTAATAACTCAAGAATTTGGGACAGGGCGTGGAAATAAAAACTCTGTGCCCTTGTCTGGTACAAAGCATCTTATCTGTCTTCTTAAGAGTGGAGCCCATTACTGGCCCAGACAGCTTTGATGGGCTCCAACATGACTTCATTAATACCTTATTAGGCTTAACACTCTTAAGATATCCAGGGGCTTGTGAGGTCTCTCTTCCAGCGGGACCTAGAGTGTGTCAGCAACCCTCCTTAAATCCTGAAACTGCCTGTAGTCATCAGGTGGAGAAGGTGAGGCAGGAGCAACCGCCTCAACAGGAGATTAAAATATGATTGTTGAGACGAACAGTAGAGTTGGATCCAGCTCTTCTCCCTCCTCTTCCACCGGCTCCTGTGGAAGTTCAAGCTCCTCTCTGAGAGAAGGATGTTGCAACTTTCGATGGGACCATACTGATTCAGTGTCGCTTTTGTATGAATCCCATGGCCCCCATAAGATTGTGAGAGGAATCAAATATCAGTGCAAAGGTAGCTTGTCTTCTGAGATTCTGAGAGTGCCCAGGAAATTCTGAATCTTCTGTCTGGGCGAACATTCTGTCTCTGAAGGTCCCTCAGTGACATCCAAACTCCCCTGAGGAGACAAAGGTAGATGCTGCTTTGAACGGTAATGCTGTCAGAACTGTGGGTGCTGACTTCCCACAGCTAGTGGATGGGATGGGAATGAGCTTCTCCTTTCATACCATCCCTGGACTGATGGAATCAGGATCAACTTAGTAAAGACTGCATCCAGTAAAATGGGAAACTCAGGATTTGAAAGAATGATAATCCTCTATGGGGTCATCTATCTGTCTCCACTTGTGGAAGGTTGAGGGACTGTTCTCCCTAGGCAACACCTGAGCTGGTGTAGATAGACCTGTCCATGCTGATGCCTCTTTGTTGGGACGTGGCAGTGGATTTCTCTCTAGCTTTCTGAGAGTGTCTCCTACCTTCATGATGAGCCTGAGGAGGCCTTGTCTCTATTCCTGTCCACCCATGTCAGAGATCATAATACTAGGAGGCAGGTTCCTAAGCATTTCTTCCCATTGTACGGGGTTTCTGCTGGCTGAGTTCAGACTGAGGCCTCATTGCATGATCCACTAGATCTTTTATAAGTCTATACTCCTGTACCTGAAAGAGCCAGCTGGAAAAGATCAACTAAAGCTATGTGATATTCTCCAAGACAGCAGAAGCACTTCCAATAGTCATTGCTGATCAGGAAAGCCCTGACACAGGAACTACCATTCTTTAAGCCTGGAAATTTCAGCATAATAGTCACTCTATATGAGGAACAGGAGGGAAAGGTAGGGGAGGAACCCCTGAATCTTAACTAGCTAGATAACATAAAAGCCACCACTAAAAATGATCTAATAAGAACCATCTTTACAATATTTACAGGAAAAACACTGAAGAGAAACTTCATGGATGGAGAAGGGTTTATCTCAGGCCATGGAGTGGCAGAAAGGAACTGGAGAGGGTGCTGATCCACATCATCCCTTATAACATTGGTTAAAGCATGAGGAAAAGGAGGGCACAGATGAGGACTAAGATTCTGCTAGCAAAAATCTTCTGCCTCAGGCACATGGTGCACCTGTGTGATCACAGTGGAACACATACAGGTACCACCACTCAAAGGAAGTTAGTTGGGCCCTATTGTGAATTTGAGGTATATCCTGTGGCCCAGATAGATGTGATATGAAAGTATGTATCCTGCAAGTCAAGAGATATGAACCAGTCTTGAATTTGGAGAGATAGAATGATGGAGACAAGTATTACCATCCTCAACCTGAGATGGCACATGTATTTGTTGAGTCTCCTTAGATATAGCATAGGACAAAGACCCCGCTTCTTCTTTGGGATTGGGAAATATCAAGCGTAGAAGCTGTTCCCTTGAATTCTTTTGGAAAATAAGAATTAGGGGATCATTCACTAAGATTCCATCTTGCTGCTACATGCAGTAAGAGGGAACTATGGGAGGGCACAACCACTCCACCCTTGATGTCCTTGCATGGGAGCATGAGACGACACAGGGCACATGCGCAACCCCAATGGATATTTAAAAATCTTCAGTCTCATATGTATGCACACCAACAGTGGAATCCACACTAATGTTCTCTCTACGTTTTTTTTGCACTGAGTGGGCTACAAACTACACTAAGCACTACATTTGTCCTTGGGCAAGCTTTCCCTGCCACCAGCACCATCATTTTATTTTTTTTCAAACAGTGAGGGATGTGTATACATAGGGCTGGGGATGGGGACAGTGTGCAGGAGATGCTGCCCTAAAGTGTCCTCCCCAATCTCTCACATGGGACCCTGTCCCCAGAATTTTCTCCACAGTAGTCATCTTAGGAGCCTGGCCAGGAGTCTGAGGCATCAGACCACACCTCTTCCAGGCCGGGGTTTCAGACCTCCCCCCGCCAGGTGTTCTCACAAAGGGGTCCTGGCCACAGTTCCCTCCCAGGTCACCTCTCAGCAGCAGTAATGGACACATTTCTTGTATTGAACTGCCAGGTGGGCAAGACTGTGGGGGGGGTGTTCTCTGCTCACCTGATTAGCCATTACAGAGCTCAGCCAGGTCCCTCACCTGAGGTCCTGCACAAGGGAAACCTCAACTGTGTCTGTGATACTGATAGAAGCACTCTCCCCTCCCCTACACACACACCCGTCAGTGAAGAGGCAGAGCTGCATGCACTGTCACAGTGGGAGGGGGAACAAACGGAGTAGGTTCTTACAGGGCCACACCACAGCCCTGCTGGGGCCACAGAGAACAAACATGGCATGGTTTCTGACTTGTGCTGTATATACAAGATTGTTGCATGGCTGTGCAGCTTACAAGGAATGTTGATCCACGCTGACACATACTCAGAGTAACAGTAATATATACATCAGTCTCCAGATGGGAATTTCAAAAGCAGAGTCCTGGCCTAACTTTTTGTACACTGAAGTCAACAGGAATTTTATCATTGACATCAATATGAGTCAAGCTAGGCTAGCACTTGGTGTTTCTGAAAATCCCACACTTCATCTCTGAATTAGTATTAATATTTATTGATTAAGAATATAAATGCTAGCTTTAGCTTTGTCTGTCAAGGTTTGTCTTTTGGGTCAATAAATCTTGGTGTTCAGTCCATCAGAGGAATAATGGCCAGCACTCTCTTTTCACAAGCACAACAGCCAATAAGATGTTTGTCTTTGTCCTGGCTTTCCCTGTCAGGAGTAGCTATTGAATTCTTGCCACAGGGCAGAGACCACTGCTCTTAACGGTCACCATTATCTTTTCTGCTCTACTGGCCTTTTTTCACCGTCAAGGAGGCAGCCACTGGTGTCAGCAACAACACTAGAATGTACACACAGTCCCCCAGGGTCTGGGTCTTCAACTTCTAACCCATTTGAAAATTGTCCATGGAAAAGAGTTTCCAATGATAGCAACTATGCTAAATTCAATATCTACATATTCTAGCTGGAGCACTAGCCACAGTCATAGCTAATATTGTCAGAGTGTTTCCATTCTATGATTCTGCTTTCAGAAGTGTATAGCTTTCTAAACATATATCTTTCACAATGAACAGTCTAGGCTCAGTCACTGCCCAAAGAGTGCTTTTTTTAAAAAAGGAAAAACTGAAAAGAAATGCTATTCCACTTATAAAAGTGCCAAAAGTGGGGGGGAGAGAAAGTAAAGGATAAAGAGGGATAGAAAGTTGAAATTTGGCAGGTAAATAGTTTCTTCAGGAATAAAGGTGCCTGTGTTCTTGTGAAAATAGTTTTTGATTTGGCTGAATTAAGAGTTCTATAATTTACATGAGTTAAGAGTTCAGACTTGTGAATTAGCTAAATGATGGAACTTGTTAAAAATATTTCAACACTCTAAATGATAGAAGGCTACACTCTGCTTGCATGCATAGCTAATTAAAGACCACAGTATGAAAGTAGTAAGCCATGCCTCATTCAACACACAAGGAGACAAGGGGTTCATAAAGTTTTCCATGTGACCTGGCACTGTAAACAGTTTTGTGCATGAGGTATCTTTTTCAGCATCACAGCATGCAAACCTGATTTTTCTTCTGATATTTTGGGGCCACTTACCCAAATATTCTAGGCAAATGTTAAAGATCAGATTCTGTAACCCCTACTCATAGTTTCAATGGAACTACTGATGGAGCAATGTGTTACTCAAGGGGAATATGGGTGACATAATGTGGCCCTAAAAAGAGAATAAAAAGAGGCCATGCAAAACTACAGTATATTAAGAGAATATTAAATCTGCGAAGTTAAGCATTCATGATTCAGGAATGGCAAACTTAAGGCTGTATATTCACAAGTTTCATGATTACAGACAATTTCTGGTGAACCCCATTCATAACAGCTATTAACTTGTAATTATTTCTGTGCTGAGAATTTTAGACAAGATCAGGTGAACAGGTATTTCTTGAATTGACGACAGCAAGCCCTTAAGGTTTATTTCAAACTCCTAATATTCCCATAAATAAATGAGTGGCACCAATTGTACATGAGAGCTAGAACTGAGAGGAGAGATCTTCTCAATTCCTTATTATGCCTGTCAAAAATTAACATCAGATATAATGAGCATTTTTACATCCGATATACTTACTGATCTATCAATCACCATCTAACGCCAGTTCTGCATCGCTTTGTCTATTTTAAGATATGGAATAAGTTTAAAAGGAAGAGAGCTGGAAGCCAAGATACAGCATCCTTTTATTAGAGGTAATTTTGCAATGAGCATAGCGCAAATGCTATTCTGAAGGAAATTTTTAGTGAAGCAAAAATATCTATATATGCTTTTTGTTTACTACATCATTACTGTGAAATTGTTTATCGCCAGTAAGCCCAGAATGTAGTCAATAAAGTCTTAACATGACTCACTGACACAGTCCCCTTTAGCATGGGGATGTATCCCTGGGTTCTTATGTGTCAACATATATTGCTCCATCTAGATGAGAGTAACTTTCACTATTCTAACAAGTGCTGCTCAAACAACTCCATTTCTGGTTATGTGCAGTGCTAAGCTTCCTTCTGGAAAGTTGTGATCCTATTTGGGCAAAATTTGCTGTAGCCTACTATTCATAACCTACTTAAATGTAACTATGTATCACAACAATATTAGGGAAGTAAATATAGTAACGCTGTCATTAGTGTGTATCTAATTGTGATAACACCACCACACGCAAGGTAAAAATAAGCAGCAAGTGCACTGTTTTGTTCTGAAGAGGAAGCATCTCAGCAAACAATAGCAGCACAAACTATAACTACATCAGCTGCTTAAGAAACCTTGACAAATGACAACCTGAAGTCTGAGGGTCCTGTGAGGAGCCCTTAGGGGAAGACTGATCAGAGGTGGAGGACTGTGGTGCTGAACCCTCAGCTAGCTCTCGCTGTCTCTGTTGTTCAGCCTTCTTAAGCCTCAGTCGCTGCAGGCCCCTACGGAGTATAGCTAACTCAGGTGCCAAAAATTCTGACAGACAGGGGGAAAAAAAAGGTGTAAAAGAAAAAGGCATAGAACATACAATCAATAGAACAAATGACTGAAAAGCAAGGCAACAGATACTATGAGGAATAAAAGCAAAGTATTTCTTTTATATGGCAGCTTATTAAAGTGCAATAATTAGAAGCGTAAACAAAATGTTTATTTAAATTTGGGTTTTTCCCTTTCTAAATGCATGAATCACAGGACGTATGAAGTTCAGTTTTCATGCTACATGCTGTCCTCCGTACCCCAACCATTTAAGCGATTAACTGAAGAAAAATTAAAAAAGAAATATACCTAGATTTAAAATAAAACAAAAACCCTGAATTCATCTTTTTACATGTTCCTGGTATGCCTAACCAAATTAGTACTCTCAGTAAGTGGAAAAAGTTATACAACTTTAATCCATGAGCTAAAACTTCAAATACACTTACTTTAATGGTTTTATTTTAAAATGTCATTTTAACCAAATAGTTATATAATTCCACCTGTCATTAGGAAAAAAAAAAAATACCTGGGAAGGGGATTATGGACAGGGGTGACAGATGTCCAAGCAGAAAGCAGCAATTTTTAATATTGTTAACTATTTTCTGGTAGCCTTCAACTTATACACTCCCAGATATGAACCTTAAAAAAAAACCAAAAAACTGGAAACACTGCTAACTAGATCCATAAAGAGGTACCTCAAAAGGATCACCAAGGTTTCCTGCTACTGGTCTTTTAACACTAATCTCTCTTTAGATATCATCTTAAATACGTAACTATTCTCACCATGCCCTCTTCCTACTATTTGCCAGCTAAACACTTTTCCATCAGGTACTAGGCCCATCTCTGATTCATTGGTACTTGCTGAAATCGATCATTACTACCCTGGAGTTTAAATTGTTTCTCCTCCTTCCCTTGCTCTATTCAGGTTTCCTCTGGTCTTGGGTTCCAGTGTCTCTTGTCTAACTTCACTTCTGAATGTTACAACCAACCAATCAGTTGGTGGCTGATGATGAAATGTAATAGGAAGGAAAAAGGAAAATATATATCCAAAAGGACACCAGAATGCAAAACAGATATGCCAGGAGGGGTTGTCAAATAACAGAAAACCTAGTAACTTGGGGAATCAAAGTTCCAAGTATGTTTTAATTATTTTTTAAATTAATTCTCAATTGTGGCTAAAATTGCAATTTCCAGTATTTGTTTAAAGGATTCAGTTCAGCTTAGCCCAGAAATCATGGTTATTTAAAAGTTATTAAGAAGTTACCCCTCACATTTTAAAAGGACCGATTTTTCTTGTCTATGAATTTCTGCTTTACTAAATCTTTTAAAAGCAGTCAGAATCTTCAAGCAAAAGTTCAGCTTGCCAGCAAGTGGAGTCAGAAAACAAAATAAATGCCAATGGCACTTCCCCAGTTCAAAATAAGGTAGAGCTTGCTTATAATCGGGACAAACCTATGGATTCAATTTTGTCCCAATTAATCTGACCATCTAATACAAAGAAAATGTATCCAAAAACATGATCAATGTGTGTGTCTCTCTCTGCCACTCAGTTTATGGAAATAAAGTCTGATTAACATTTTATACATGGGCTGTTGTATAAAATTGAGTAGCTTACAATTTATCACTAGTTTAAAACAGAAGCACATTAAAATTAATATTAAAACCATTACAATAATGGACATTTCCTAGTTTCTGTTGAGTGAGACAGAGCAAAAACCAAAACTAGTATGTTCATTTTATACCCACTTTAACAACTTTTTGTAAGTGACAGGGCAATAAAAATCATTATCAGCTATGATTTCGCTCAAATAAACAGAAGATTAATTTCAATTTTAAAGTTAAAAGTTTCTAGTGATTTGTCTCACAACAGGAGCTTTAACAATGATCCAACAACACATTTGAGATGTTTCAACTGTACTTCTCTAACAGAATATAAACAAGTTTCAGATGAAGTGGCTAATGTGACAAAGATCCCATTTTGTATTATTTTTGTGCTGGCTACTGTCTCTATAGATTGTTTTTCAAAATATAAAAGAGCAAGAGTATTTCTAAATAGGAAGTCAGGCATTCATTGTATGATATACCTTGAGGACAACACAGTATGCAAAGGACTTAAATATGTACTATGATTCAAATAAACAGTAATAAAATCTTTGGTTTTCAAAGGGGAGGTTAAAAGCAACAAAGAGTCCTGTGGCATCTTATAGACTAACAGACATATTGGAGCATAAGCTTTCGTGGGTGACTACCCACTTCGTCAGATGCAGGGGAGGTTATTTCAGGTGCCTGAAAGAAATGTAGAAAATTATAAAACAGAACAGTGGAAGTTACTTGCTTAATAGTCCATTCTCCTGTTCCCTCATGAATTATGCTCTATTTCTATGAAAGTCACTCTGATCCACAACATGGTGACTGCCCTCAGTTTCTTAACACTCACTAAAACTTTTCTGTCCACCCCAAATAAATGTCCATCATTGCTCGCTCCAAACTGATGGCTAGATCATCTTTGGCTTTTCCTCTCAAGGTTTCCAACTCTCCCCACCCAATCATCTCTTCCCTTTAGGTTTTGCAACCTTCTTCTTTTTGCCTTTTCTCCTCTTCACCATTATATTCAAAATACTGCTGTTACAGACCTCTTTTTCCTCTCCTGTCACTCACACCACTGCATGGCCTACCACCCTGCCTCTTAAATTCTCCATCCCTTCACGATTCAACAGACCTCCTACACCTCACTCTTCATTTCCTTCTACTTTCCCTTCTCACTCTCCATGTCCCCTTTTCATTCCTCCTCCTTTACTGCTACCACTTCCTCCTTCTCAGCTTTATGCCTTCTCTGTAGCTGCCTTTTGCTCCTGGAACACCCTCCTGGACTCAATCTGCCAAAAGCCCTCTTCTTTCTTTAAATGTCTCCTTAAAACCAAGTTCTCCTAGGAAACTTTCCTGTCTTCTCCTCAGCAATAAGTTTTCCATTCATTCACTTTCCTTCATTATTTTTCTGTGTCTTGCCTATCTTAGACTAAGTTTCTTCGATCAAGGAATGTATCTTTTGCATGTTTGTGGGACTAACTCTGAAGGTATGGTGTTCTACAAGTGATCTGTAATAAATAGATTAAAAATATATATAAATAGAGTTTGGTTTTAAATTCTGATGAATATGGGACTATTCTGGGTTATCTTTTTAAAAGCAATCTTTCAGCATTTAACACCATACAGTTAAATGTTCTTTACTTCAAGACACTTTCTGAGTGAGCAGGTACAGCTGTAGATACTAACCACAGAATCATAGGACTGGAAGGGACCTCAAGGGGTCATCTAGTTCAGTCCCCTGCACTCATGGCAGGACTAAGTAATATACAGACTATTCCTGACAGGTGTTTGTCTAACCTGCTCTTAAAAATTTCCAACGATGAAAATTCCACAACCTCCCTAGGGAATTTATTCTATTGCTTAACCAGCCTGACAGGAAGTTTTTCCTAATGTCCAACCTAAACCACCCTTGCTGCAATTTAAGCCCATTGCTTCTTGTCCTATCCCACAATTTTTCTCCCTCTTTGTAACAACATCTCTCTATGTGCAACTTAAACATCTCAGTGAATCATGTTATTCCTGACCAATAAGTTACTACTGTAATCACTCCTGCAGGAGAGATGCTGGTTATTCATATTCATAACTGAACTAATATTTGAACATATAATTCAGGAGCACTGTAAGAAAAACGCCTCTGGATAAGACGAAAAACAGAAATCCTAACCAGTTGTGGTCAAAGTTCTCATTAAACATAATTACAGTAGGTTTAAAATGTCCATTGCCCTCAAAAGTCATATGATCTTTCAAACCTGATGTGAAGCAATCTTCCATTAATTTTTCTGGTGAAGGTTGCTTAGTTCCCTGTTTGATAGGAATCTGACACTGGAAGTGGTCCAGAGAGAGAGAAGGGGAATGTATTGGGAAATAATGGTATCAGCTGGACTCCACATACTGCCATGAGAAACTTTTACCCAAAATTTCAGACTTACTCAGAAAAATACAGAAGGAAAAATTTGTTCAAGTGAGTGCGCATTCTGTAGAAGAGATGTCAGAAAAATGTTGGTACAGAACTACATAATGCAGGAGGAGATTCACTATAACAGTTGTCATTATGCAACCCACAGAGTTTAATAAAGTAGCCTGCAGTAGTTCTGTAACACAGCAGGTGCAGCCATGGGGACGACAGACCCAATATAAAGTGACATATAATGAACAAAGCAAAATGACAGTCAGATCAATACCAGGATTTGTAGGCTTTGGTGGCCATCTCTCTATATCACACATGAGGGTAGCTGAAATCTGCTGCATTTTATGTATAGCAGAACCCTTGAGCTTTTGACAATTTGTGAATATAAACCTTGGTTGTCATAGTATCAGCATCAATATGTTGTGTGTAAAAGCTATAGGTAACTGAAAGCCCCTGATATTGAGTAAAATGGGTTCCTGACTCTCTCATTTATTAGATGAACCACACTTCAGTTGCACTGAGTAAAATTGTTGCTGTTTGCTTTAGGGAAAGTTAACTGGGATATCAGACTAATACTGGTATATTTGAATGTTTTGGAGTTTTTTAAAATTACCTTTAATAAACATCCATTTATATCTTTAACATCTCTTTCTTCCATGTTTTTAAGCAGCAGTGCTGGCCTGCCCCTTTCTGATAATGTCCCAGAGGGTCTGACTGTAGCAGCCAAAGCACACTGAATGGCATTCTCTCTTTCCTCTTATGGCTGCTTGTCAAAGAAGATTGGGAGATGGGGAAAATTTCATCTCTCCCTCATCCCAGCACATCCACTCAGGGCCTGGGAGAGTTGGAATCAGTCATCTCCTCCAAGGACAGCAACACACAATGCCTGCAATAAGTATCAGAAGAGAGAGGGTGGACCTTACACAGTACTGCCTGCCCCAGATTTTCAAAAATCACAAATCAAGCCTCAAAAATAATCATGAGATTTTTTAATAATAATGGGGTGGAGGGCAGGGATTATTTGCCTTCTAGTTTCTCAACCTTTTGGGTGCACTCAGATCTCATCTTCAAGCTTTTCTCTATAGCCATAAAGACTAGAAACTTTCAGTTAAAAAAAAAGTAAGCTGAGATTCTCATGTAAACACATGACTCTAGTAGCTGGGGCTCTAGGAAACACACCAGTTATTGAGAGATTTGTGAGAAAACTGGGGTAGTTGGCAACACCTCTTGCAGGTGGTATCCCTGGCCAGCTACTATGCACCCACAGGGATCCAGGACAAACAGTGCCTCTTCTGCGTATTGGTGTAGAGGGGTGTGCCTCAGCCTTGTAGCTCTCTCCCACAAAGAGATCATTGATATTAACTACTAGGCTAAATTCTCCTTTCATTTACGTCAATGTAAATGTAAATCTCCATTTAAGACAATGCCGCTACTTCAGTTACAATATTAGAAGTGAAAATAGAACTTAGATTATTAAATGGAGCAGAATACTTTACAAGGTGAGCCCTGTCCATCCAGATACTTTCAACAGGCAAAGCAACACTGCCCTAGCTGATTCTAGCATGGCTTCCATAGGTCCTGGGTCTATATACTGGCTGAAAGGGACATAACAGTCCAGATTTCCATTGATGAGCAAAAGATGACAGATTCTGCTATTCATTGTGTTGGAGCTACTGCAGCCAAATCTCAGCAGGAGGGGAAGGTTATCTACTTATATGCCATGAAGAAAACAGTTAAACGATACAAGATATAGGGTTTTCCTCCCCCCAAAAATATAATTTTTAAAAACAAGATTAGTAATTTTCCTTGAGATTCTCTCTTTGGGAAAGTATATTTCTTTATACCCACACTTGAGAGTATCCGGTAACAATAGAAATATCTAATCTACACTTATGACATGCATGACCTCAACAAGACTATAAATAAACTACAAAAAATGTGTCAAAAATAAAATTGTAGTTTGTTATTTAAGTAATTTGATAAACCATGGCATATTTGATGGATTTCTCCTCACCAGACTGATGGAGTGTAGGATGAGTAGAGGCTTCCAAAGATGGTCTTTGTTCATTGTCAGGTGAAGATAGTAAGGATGTGGAAGGGGGGGTTTCTATTGAGGAAGATGTTGAGGGAGCTTGTGCTGACATTGTAGAGGATGAAGAGGATGGAAGCTGTTCAGGACCATCCACTTCCATTGCAGTCTCCGATTCAGCACTTGGTGGTATGTTGCTAGTAATGGAGGCATCTGGTCGACTGGTTCCACCTTTGGAAAAAAAATAGCAAATGCACATTTAGAGAAAGACCCTTTTGTATGACCATTTAATATTTTGCAAACATAAAATGTTCTGTACTGTAAATATACTAAAACTACAGTTTGTGCCCCAGAAAGCTTCCAATCCAAAAGATCTTGTACATCCAACCTCCCTCTTCCATGTAAAAAAAAAAAATCCTTGTACTATCAACAATTCAGTTTATCCTTACTAAAATAAGTTATCACCTCTAGACCGAGATCTCCCTCGTCCTCGGTTGCTCTGCGCAACTTCACTTGCTTCTTCAAACCATCGTGATAGCATGTCTGACATCCGCTGCATCAGTGAGACGTTAGGACTTTGCTCCCCTGTAAAAATAAAGATATTGAAATTTTATCGGTAATTTTGTAAAGAATTCAAGAGACCCTTTTCTTTTTCCACATAAAAACACAGTACTGAATTTATACAGATTGGTATCCTCAGAGTAAAATCACTTTTTTCAGAGTAACACTAAGTTATTCTAACTCATATTGCAATTTGAACGTGGCAAACTAAAAAAAACCTCAACTTTCATTCTGCTTCGCAATTAAATTGGAGTTTCCCTATATCTGACTTTCTGTAACTGAGTTCTACTGTATTCAGTTTGAACACTTGTTAGAAAAGTTGAGAGGTCAGCTGTTTCAGATTCCCACAATTATTACAATTATTTTATTATTATTATTTATTTATTATTAAACAGGACATTTTTACTAGATAATACCTTAAAAGCAGGAAAAGTGATTTACTGATTATTCCACTATCTAATGTAAGTGGCAAGAGGGAATTCAAATGTCCACCAATTTCACTTGTTGCACAACTGACATGTATCCAGGTTAGTAGATGCTGTATTCCAGACCACAGTTAAACATATTATTTGTATTACAATATTGCCTAGAAGCCCTAATCATGCACCAGAACCCCATTGTACTAGATGCCAAACACACAGAACAAAGACACAGACTGTTAACCCTTTGGGGTGGAGACTAAGCATAAGACAAAATATAGGAGATGGATAGATAAACAGGGAGATTACAGGGAAACAATGAGACATCATATTGGTCAGCATGACAGGCAGTTTTCAGCAAACTTGCAATTAAACCCTTGTAAAACATTTTGTACGAACCATGACAAAGGAGAGTTTTGAGGAAGGATTTGAATGTGGATAAGGAGGTAGCTTTGCAAATGTTTAAAGAGAGTGCCTTTCAACTGTGGCAGGCAGCATGGGAGAAAGCATAAGGGTGTTTGAAAATTTTACAAGTGGCCAGTGGAAGCTGGCATCATCAGCAAATCTGAGGTGAATATTGACAGCTTGATAGCAAAACAGATGGCAAGTAGGATGGCGATTGACTGTGATGGCCCTTGAAAATGAAGACAAGTAGCTTATGTTTGATGTGATAGAGAAGGAGGAGCAGTGAAAGGATTCAAAGACAGGGGTAACGCGGTCAAAGTGACAGACTAGGAAAATGATCTTTGCAGCAGCATTCTGGATGGATATAAGAGTGGGGCAAAACTGCATTTGTCACAGCTAGAGAAAAGGATATTGCAGTAACTAAGATGCGTGACGGGAGCTTGCATGAGAATTTTAGCTGTGTCGATGGACAGAAAGGCTGTAATTTTAGATATGTTATACAGAAAAAAAACAGCAAAATTTAGATATAAGCTGGATGTAAGGACCCAGAGAGAGGTCCGAGTTAAAGATAATACCCAAGTTATGGGCCTGAGTGACCAGCAGGGTGATGATGTTGTCCGCAGTGTTTGAGAAAGGGGCTTGGGCAGAAGAGGGAGATTAAGAGCTCTTCTACAGACTGAGCTTGTAGCAAGACATTCATAAGAATAAGTCAGAAACACAAGCCAAGATTTTAGTTTGGACAGGAGACAGGTCTGCAGAAGAGAGGTAGATCTTTGTTGTCAACATAGAGATGGTAGTTCAATTTGTGTTTGCAGATGAAATTAGCCAGAGACAAGGGGTAGAGGGAGAAGAGAAAGGAACCAATGACAGAGCCCTGTGGAAGCCCTGAAAAAAGATCAAAGGAAGATGAGGAGGACTGTCCAAAAGACACAATGAAGGAGTGATTATAGAAGGAGGAGGAGAACCAGGAGAGGACAGACATGATTCCAAGAGGAGCATGGTCAGCTGTGTCAAAAGTGGCTGACAAGTCAAGGAAGGTAAAGGATGGAGAACAGGTTTCTGAACTGTAGCTACGAAGGAGTCATGTTCTTTGGCAAGAGTGGTTTCAGTGGAATGCAAGGGACAGAGGTTGGATTGAAGAGGAACTCCAGACAGCAAGTGTAAACAGCGCATTCAATGAGCTTAGAAATTAAAGGAGATCGGGTGACAGTTGGAGAGGCAATTGGGCTCAAGGTTTCGTTTTGTAAAATGGGAGAGATTAAAGCATTTTTGTATTGTGAGGGGGAAAAGCCAGAAGAGAGCAAGAAGTTAAGGAGAAGAGTAAGGTAGGGCATGAGTGCAAGGAAAATCAGGAGATGGGATGGAGTCCACCAGAACAAGTAAAGGGGTTAGAGGAGGAGGGTAGATAAGAAAGGCAATGGATATAAGGTGGAAGGATGAGGTAATAAACAGATAATTTAGCACAACAGAAGTCTCAGCTCACCCACTTTCCTAACTAATACAATGTAGCTGCTGTCCCCAGCACATCAACCACTATTTAGCTGTAACAGATGAGAGTCAAGGTGCTGAAGCTGCAGCCTTAGTGAAAGTAGCATCTTTGAACTAGCCATAGCTCATATAGGGGGCCGAGTGAAATGGAGAGAAGAAAGGAAACCTATGGAGTAACAAGGGAAGAAATATTCAGACAACCTGGGTGACAGACAACCTCGGTGACAGGAAAAATGAGGTGGGTGGAGTTGTAGTCCCCGAATTTAATATACCTGCATGTATCCCAGAATTTGGCAGTACTGCAGTCAGCCATTTTGTATGTTCAACCACTGCCAACTGAAACCCAATCACCACATAGCAAGGAAAATCTTAGGCCCTGAGAGACAAGGTCACACATCCGCATGTTTGCAGCTCTGCTAATCAGAATGGGAGGCTGAGACAGAGGTTAAGGTTTCATGAAAATAAAAGGAATGTGTTGACAGATGACCTTGGTTTTAAGCCCCTCTGATGTAAGTTTTATTCTTGTTATGATTAGAAATGCTTTGCTGATAATGAGAATAATGAATTGTCATTAGCTATTGCTAGGAAAATTGTTAGCCTATTAGGGGCTATTATGAGTTACAGAAGAATCTCAGAGTTACAAAAGGCTTAGGAATGGAGGTTATTCATAACTCTGAACAAAACATTATGGCTATTCTTTCGAGTTTGCAACCGAACATTGACTTAATATAGCTTTGAAACTTTACTATGCGTAAGAAAAATGCTGCTTTGAACCATCTTAATTTAAATGAAACAAGCACAGAAACAGTTTCCTTACCTTGTCAAAACTTTTTTTTTTAAACTTTCCCCTTATTTTTTAGTAGTTTACATTTAACACAGTACTGTACTGTACAGTATTTGCTTTTTTTTGGGTCTCTGCTGCCTGACAGCATACTTCCGGTTCCAAATGAGGTGAGTGATTGACCAGTCAGTTCGTAACTCTGTGGCTCTACTGTATGTGCTTTGTTTGGAGAAAATGTATAAAAAGGTTAGTTATAAAGTGTGCTTGGGAGCAGTCCAAGGAAGTTTTCTTTGGGCAAGGATTTGACATTTAAAATTCCCCATCAGCTGGATAAAAGTTGGAATCTGGAAGCCAAGTTGTTGATCCCTTGAAACCATCTTAACTTAGGTAAATATAAAAGTTTAAGATGCTCTGAAACCTCCTGTGACAGCATGCGTGTGTATTTGGCGGACATGCTTAAAATCTAATTAAAAAGTAGTTTGTATCAATTATATCTAGGGCCCTACCAAATTCACAGCCATGAAAAATGAGTCATGGACTGTGAAATCTGGTCTTTTGTGTGCTTTTACCCTATACTATACAGATTTTATGGGGAAGACCAATGTTTCTCAAAGTGGGGGTCCTGCCCAAACAGGAGTTGCGGGCAGGGGGTCAAGGTTATATTAGGGGGGTCGTGGTATTGGCACCCTTACTTCTGCGCTGCCTTCAGAGCTAGGCGAGCGGGGAGTGGCAGCTGTTGGCTGGGTGCCCAGCCCTGAAGGCGGCACCCCACCAGCAGCAGTGCAGAAGTAAGGGTGTCAATACTATACCATGACACCTTTAATTCTGCATTGCTGCCTTCAGAGCTGGGTGGCCAGAGAGTGGTGGCTGCTGATGACCCAGTTCTGCAGTTAGGAATGCAGAAGTAAGGGTATCAATACCATACCATGCCGTCCTTACTTCTGTACTGCTGCTGGTGGCGGCTCTGCCTTCACAGCTGGGCTCCTGGCCAGAACCCGCCGCTCTCCAGCTGCCCAGGTCTGAAAACAGCGCTGTCACCAGCAACAGTGCAGAATTAAGGGTAGCTCTCCTTACAATAACCTTGCAACCCCTCCCCGCCCCACCATAACTCTTTTTTGGGTCAGGAACCCTAAAATTACAACACAGTGAAATTTCAGATTTAAATAACTGAAATCATGAAATTTACTATTTTTAAAATCCTATGACAGTGAAATTGGCCCAAATG
This sequence comes from Gopherus evgoodei, assembly GCF_007399415.2. Classification (NCBI taxonomy): domain Eukaryota; kingdom Metazoa; phylum Chordata; order Testudines; family Testudinidae; genus Gopherus; species Gopherus evgoodei. Next base: position 190,961,562 of record NC_044322.1, on the reverse strand, counting down.
GACCGTGAATTTGGTAGGGCCCTAATCATATCAGATGGAGGAACTAGGACCCTAATCATATCAGATGGAGGAACTGCATCCCCATTGATTTATTCCTGACACTGCCTGGAGAAAAACAGGAAAGTTACCACTGCTTTGGGTTCTGAAAACCCTGGATAATGGGGAGGGTGGGTGGGATTGTGGGTGTGTAGAGACAGCGTGATTTAAAAAAAGGATATTCAACAATTAAATTCACATTGAGTGCAAGCAAACAAACAAAAAAACAGAAAATAGATCTACAGGGGAAAAAAGTTTTTTCTGCAAAAACATGAGTTTTCCTAATTTTCAAAGGTTTGTGTGTTGAGGTACATACAAGTGTCTTCCTGTGACCCTGAATAGTCTTTTGATGGGGCAAAAAGCAGCAAAGCTTGTGATGTATTTTAAGATACTTAAACCTTTGGACAATTTTAAAGCATATCTTTTTATCTCAAAGCTTCACAGAATTTACTTCCATTATTTTCTTGGTTTCTTGATTCCCTCCCACCCCATTTCCCGATACTTTTTTCCTGAACTTCTTGTTGACAAAGTTGCTAGGCTCATGTGCCTAAAGACTTTTTAGCCATGGATTTGGAACATGTGCCTAGGTGTCTACAGCACACAAAAAAGGAAAGGCTGTACTTTAAGCTGTTACTCCTGTAATTCTTGTAAAATAAAACAACTCTGCAATTGTTTAGAAATGTTTGAAAGATTTTTTTTGCTGAAAAAAGAATGGACATCTGAGGCAGCAAAAAGATAAGTGGACTTGCCATTGCTCTGAATACCTGAGAGCTGCCTAGACAAATGGCCCCGAGGACAAGGAGAGGAATGTCAGAATCACACCACAAGCCAGAGCTGGAGTTTTTCATTTTTCTTTGTTGCTTCTCTTTTTCTAATGTTTGCCAGTTTTGCTTGGCTCTAAAAACACTTGCTGCAGAGGAGGGAAGTAGGATGAACGAAAGAGTGTTTTCAGTATCCCTCTCAAACCTCCGATCATCTGGAGATGAGAAGTGACTGTTTATGTGAGAAGCTAGAGGGACAGAGAGACTACAGGGTGATGGGAAAGGTTTTAGGCAAAAAGAGATGGACACAGTAGTTTTTCGAAGTAGGAAGAGGTGAGTGGAAGAGAAGACTGAAAGGAGGAGATGAGAAAAAAAGGACAGATTTTAGGAAGAAGGGGAACTAGCATAGCCACTTTTCAAAATCTTTTCAAGCCAGACCATTGCTGATAAGAGAAAGCAGGTAACCAAAAAGAGAAGAACAGTGAAAAAAGTAACAAGAAATTTTTTTTTAAAAATGTAACTGCTTAGAGGAGAGGATGCAGACAGAAGGTGAGGAGCAAGAACCAAGCAGGAGCTGTAGCCAAGAGGTGATGTGGTAAGAAATAAAGCTAAAAAATGAGTGGGGCCTATAGAAGTGTGGAGTATAAAAAAAGAAACAAAAAACAACCCACACAGACGTGAAGATGAGAGAAGAGATCATTATGGATATGCAAATAAAAATGCACTAAAGGGGAAGATGTCATTAAAGAAAGACAGCAACTTTCTCCAACCTTTCTAACTTAAAAATGCAACAGGATCACCATTTGCTGACCCTACTTTATTACTGGCAAAGCAATTTTTGGACCCATTACCCACCTGTATTAACTGCTTCTGGGTCCAGCAACTGCGTAATACTACTTTACACATCTGGAAGCACAGGCATCAAAATTAAATGACTTGGCGACTGTCACTAATGAATCAGTGGCAGAATCAGGACTGAAACACTATTGTTTGGATTCCTAGCCCAGATTTAAATTATTACACAGTATTTCCTCTTGTAGCTTTAGCAAAAAGTAACGCCATATCTATATGAAGGAAATTCACACTGGTGTAACCTTAATTCAGTAAGTCTTAGTTCACACAGATATGGTGCACCTAAACTATTAACTGCACTGATGAGAATTTTCCTAATGCAGACAGGACCTAAAATTTACTACATTCAATACAGCAACATTTTTCATCTTATGTTGAACTATAAGTGAAATATTCTAAAATTTGGTATGAATCCTTAAAAACTGCAGATAATTATGTTTTAACACTTTATATATTTCAGGAACACTAGAAACAACAATTAAAATAACCACATATTACCATCTCTTTCTCGTTCACTCTCAGGCCTTGCTCTTGGTCCTGTATCTGACCAATCCCCTCTTAGTCTCAAACGTTTAACAGGAGGTTGCCGTAACTAGAAAAATAAAGATAAGCAATGGTATTAAATATATATATTTAAAAAACTTGGTTACCTACTGTTCGTTAACTGTTATTCTTCAAGATGTGTTGCTCATGTCCAATTCATTCTAGGTGTGTGCACATCCATGTGTATAGTTGGAGATTTCTATCTTCGCAGTATCTGTAAGGTCGGCTATGGCCATGTTCATGCGCTGGTCTATTAGGTGCCGCCAGCCGTACACCCTCTCAGTTCCTTCTTGCTGGCAACTCCGACAGAGGGGCAGCAGGGTGGGTAATGGAATGGACATGAGCAACACATCTCGAAGAACAACATTTATGAAAAGGTAGGTAACCGTTTTTTCTTCTTTGAGTGCTTGCTCATGTCGACTCTGTTCTAGTTGACTCTCAAGCAGTATTCTTGGAGGTGGGTTCGAGTTTACGGTCTTGCAGCTTGCAGTACTGCTCTAGCAAAGCCAGCATCATCCCAGGCCTTCTGAGTAAGTATGTAATGGGACGTGGACATTGATGGCCCTACAGCTAGGTATGTAATGGGACGACCAGGTGGCCCTACAGATGTCCTGGATAGGCACTTAAGCTAGGAAAGCTGCCGAAGAGGCTTGTGCTTCAGTTGAATGGGTGGTTACGATCGCTGGAGGGCGCACCTTTGCCAGATCCTAGCAGCAGCGAATGCAGGCAGTGATCCAAGAAAAGATTCTTTGAGCAGACACCGGACAACCTTTCATCCTGTCAGCCACTGTGACAAACAAGTGCATGGACTTACAAAATGGCTTGGTCCTTTCAAGGTTAGCGCCCTCCTGACATCTAGGGAATGCAACCTACGCTCGTCCTCTGACTTATGCGGCTTTGGAAAAAAATAACTAAGTAAATGTCCTGGCCCGTACAAAACTGAGGCCTTCCTTGGGCAGGAAAGCTAAGTGCAACCACAGCTGGACCTTGTCTTTGTAAAAGACCCGTATAGGGCAGTTCTGAGGTAAGTACCCTAATCTCAAAGACCTTGCAGGCAGATGTTATTGCAACCAAGAAAACAACTTTCCAGGAAAGGAGAAGGAGACAGCATGAAGTCAGAGGCTTGAAGAGGGCGTCCCGTGAGCCATGACAGCACAAGATTCAGGTCCCACAGAGGGACAGGGTCCCTGACATGTGGGTATAGGCACTTGCGGTCCTTAAGGAACCTGGCAGTCATGTCCTGGGCGAAAACCAGCCTGCCCTTGAGAGGCAGATAGAAGACCGAGTTAGTGGCCAAGGGGACCTTGTTAGATGAAAAGGGACAGGCCTTGGAACTTGAGATCCAGAAGGTAGTCCAGGATTAACTGTAGCGATGCCTGCTTGGGCCGAATGCCTTTATCCGACGTCCAATAGGCAAACCGCTTCCATTCAGCCAGGTAGGTAGCTCTGATGGAGGGTTTTCTGCTACCCACGGGACCTGTTGGACACCGGACAAGCACACTCCTGCTCCTCTGCATTTAACAATGCAGCAGCCAAGCCATCAGGTACAGAAAAGCATCCAACAGAGAGCCTCTGTTGAGCCTCTGAATACAGCAGAAAACATGGTATTTCCTGCTCTGCCTGGATGTGAACAGGTCCCGGGGAGTCCCCCACCTTTGGAAGATGATGCTGACCACTTCCGGATGGAGGGACCTAGAGGTGAAAGTAAGCTGGTACGGACCACACCGGCTTCCGTGGCTGGGATTTAAAGGGCTCTGGGCTCCTCAGCGGGGAGCCCAGAGCCCTTTAAACTGTCCCCGCAGCTGACAGCCGGGCTAGGGCTGGGATTTAAAGGGCTTGGGGCTCCCAGCCACAGGCAGTGCCCCAGGGCCTTTAAATCTTGAGAGGCCACGCCTCTTTCCAGTTGAGGCCACGCCATTTCCGGTTGAGGCCACGCCCCCTCAGGACTCCAGTAGTACCGGTAAATTCTGTAAGTTACTTTCACCCCTGGAGGAACCGCTCATGATGAGATAAAATGGTCCTGCTGAGTTCATCTGCGAAGGCATTCCTGGACCCAGGGAGGTGTTCGGCTATGAGATGAATGTCATGTTGTTCACAGAAGTCCCAGAGCCTGAGGATTTCTTGGCAAAGGGCAGACGACCTTGCTTGTTGATACAGTACATAGCCACTGTATTGTCCGTAAGGACCTGGACCATCCTGCTTCTTATGTGAGGTAGGAAGGCTGGGCAGGCCAGGTGAACCGCTCTCAACTCCCTGACGACGTGTAGGGAGTGATCGTGACTCAATCAAATGACCTTGCATGCTGAGATTACCCAGGTGGGCTCCCCACCTCAGGTCTGAGGCATCAGAGACGAGGGTCATCGGAGCCTCAAAGGGAACCCCCTCCAACGCCGATGCAGGATTCTGCTACCATGCGAGTGAAGACAGGATGTGGTCCAGGACCTTGACTGCTGGTCCATGCTATATCTGTTTTTGGGATGTAGACCAATGCCAGCCACACCTGCAGGGGCCTGAGGGTGCAGGCTGTAACCTGAAGATATTACGTTAAGCATCCAATGGTCTGAGGTCAGCCATGATCAGGCCGAATGGAAGGCGTGCAGGTGGTTGAGGAAAGAGTAGGAGGGTGGATCCTGGGATGTGACTGGGGCACCATCCTCAAGCACACACTCTAAATACCTGCTTCTGGCCTCCTTGGTTCCTGGAAGGGCCACACTGAACAGACAAACGGGAAGACAACAGGCATCGCTGCTTAGACCCCTTGTCTCTATCCTTTCTCCTGTAGGTGTTCAGCCAGGGAATTCCTAAGACCTGGACTGGAGAGGCGGAGAACGGAATGGCTTTCTGGCCTGCTGAGGGGTATGAAGGCCAAAGGAGCAGAGGGTGGCACAGAAGTTTTTAAGGCCAGGGAGACTAGCATCCGTGAGCTCAGAGAAGAGCCCTGCCCCCTCAGACAGGAGGCCCTGAATGGTAGCCTGCATTCCTGGGATAACCTGGAGGACTTCAACCAGGAGCTGCACCTCATGACTACCACAGAGGCGACCACCCTGGCTGCCAAGTCTGTAGTGTCCCCCGCCACATGGAAGGCCCCTCTAGCCACCACTGTCCCTTCTTCCACTAAAGCAGCAAACTCCTGGGCTCGGTCTTGTGGGAATGCCTCCTTGAATTTGCTAAGGGAGTCCCACAGATTAAAATTGTACCTGCCTAACAGGGTCTGGTGGTTAGACACCTGAAACTGCAGGCTGTCTGTTGAATAAATTTTCCTGCCAAACATGTCCAGTCTCTTGGTGTCTGTTTTTTGGCGTGCCACTGACTTGGCCCTCTCTGTCCTTTTCATTAATAGCAGACACGACCAGTGACGCTGCTGGAGGGTGTGCATACAGATATTCAAACTCTTTTGCAGGGATGTAGTACTTCTTTTCTGCCTTCTTAGAAGTAGGCGGAATGGAAGAAGGGGTCTTCCACAGCTATTTGGCATTCTTAAGGACCCCTAGGTGGATGGGCAGCACGACCTGGGTTGGGGTGGAGGATAACATTAAAGAGGTCGAATTCCTCCTCAAACAATTTTCAAGTTCAAATTGGTACCCATCCTTTTCAGGAGGGCCTGGCGCTCCTTTAAGTCGTCGGGGGTACTGCCCATTTGTGAGGGACTCACCATCACTTTGTCCAGAGACAATGAAAACCAGGGGTGGATGGATTCCCCTTTCCTCTCTGGGAATGGTTTCTTATGCACTGAAGCCTGCTGCGCTGCCCCCGCATCAGATTCAGTACCATGTTCCAACTCCGGTGTCGGCAGTGTAGAGACAGTTTGTCCGAGGTGGCCAGGGAGGAATGGTGGGAATACGGGACCGGCATTATGGTCACACCCCATGGGTTTCAGTATGGCTGCTGAGTGGGCCACTATCCCTGCTGCCATGCCACTGCTACGGATACCCAAGTGGTCTCGCAAGTCGGTGGCAAATCTCCCTTCCTCAGCGAGGGGCTGAACTCCTTGTCTGACTTGGACCACTGCCCTTCCAGTGATCAGAGCGGAGCTGTCGATGCCCGAGTCTGCCGACTGACCCTGGTCAATAGTGAGTGACACGAGGGTGAGGATCAGTGCCTACCCGATGAGCAGTACTGGGGAGTACCGGTGCTGTGGTAGCAAGTGATCCCACCACGGTAGGGTCCGATGTCTGCGAGACCACCAAGGCCAGCTGTTCTCAACGGGGATCCACAGCCCCCTGGGGTCCATGAGCCCTTTCAGGGGGGGCCACAGAGCCCCACAGCTGAAACTCGGTGCCAAAAGCCCCAGCGCTGAAGCTGGGAGCAGCCTGGGCCCAAAGCCAGAGTCCACCACTGCTCCCTGAAGCCAGAAGGGCCCTCAAGCGGATATCCCGCCCCTTTTGGGTTCTAGGGCAAAAGCTGAGGAGGGGGGGTTGGGTTTTTTTTTTAATTATTAATTATTATTATTATAGATTCTGCATTGGTCCTTTCTATGGGACTCCCTGAAGTACTTCAAAGAGCTGTTATGGGGGGGTCATTAATAGGCACCGGCCTCTTGCATGATGAGCTTGGTTAGAAGCCAGGGGAACACAGCCTGTCCCTCTCCAGGGCAAAGTCCCAGCCGGGACTCCAACTACCTAACACTTAACTATAGCTAACTAAGTACCTACAAACTATAAACAAAGACAGACAGACAATGGGTTGTAAAGAACCACTAACGCTTTTGCAGTGCAAGATGAGGTGCTTGGACCAACCGTTGTGGGCAGTAAGAAGAAACTGAGAGGGCGTAGGGCTGGCAGCACCTAATATACCAGCGCATGAGTGTGACATTCAAGGGGGCACCACAGCCAATCCTACGGATACCGCTAAGGCAAAAAACTCCAACGACTGTGCATGTGGGCATGCACACATCTAGAATGGAATATGAGCAAACACTCAAAGAGGAACAGGAAAATATTGAGTACATAGGTGAAATAAAAAGTGTAGTCATCAAGTTGCACAACTCTTGTAGTTTCCAATCACAAATAGCAATACACACAAATCAAATATAATTAAGCATAGTGCTACATTAAGACAAGGTTAAGGCTAATTTTAGTCACACAAAAATATTAAAATTTCAAGCTATGACTCCCAAAACAGCCACAACCCTACCCCTTGCACACAGTTTATTCTACACAGTATTAACTTTAGTGCATTAACCGAGGCTCTGTTTATTCCAAAATAAGTTGGGCCTAGAATCTGCAGCAAAGTCCCTGGACTCAGCAATATCCCTACCAATTCTACAGTAGCCAGAGTTGTAATTTAAATGATGGTTTTGAATTAAATATAAAAATGAATGCAGTCAGCATAGTAATTTGTGTTGATATTAAATCCAATTTATTTTATCATGCATTTTTATTTTCTGTATGATGCAGATTTTTGCACTGATGACACATAACTATACCTTAGGTCAGTGGTTTTCAAACTGTGGGTGGCGACCCAGTACTGTCTCACAGAATGTAAGGCACTAGCTCACAGCAGCTGTGGTCAGCACTGCTGATCAAGCCATTAAAAGTCCCGTCGGCAGTGCAGTCCAGCTAAGGCAGGCTAGTCCCTACCTGTTCCAACACCATGCTGCGCCACGGAAGCAGCCAGCAGCAGGTCCAGCTCCTAGGTGGGGGTGCCACGGGGCTCCATGCACTGTACCTGTTCCAAGCACTGCCTCCGCACTCTGACTGGCTGGTTCCCAGCCCTGAGCCCACCTCCCAAACCCAGAGCTCCCTCCTGCACCCCAAACCCCTCATCCCTGGCCCCATCCCAGAGCGTTCACCCCCACCCCAGAGCCCTGACCCCCTCCCATGCCCCAACCCCCTGTCCTGGCCCCCACAAACCCACAGCCCCCTCCTGCACCCCAAACCCCTCATCCCCGGCCCCATCCTAGAGCCTGCACCCCCAGCCCAAAGCCCTGCCCCCCTCCTTCCCCCCAAACCCCTGCCCCATCCCCCTCCAACACCCTGAACCCCTCATGCCTGGCCCCACCCTGCAGCCCTCACCCCCACCCCTCTACCCCAGCCTGAGCCCCTCCCACACCCAAATCCCTCACCCCCAGTTCCGTTGGGTCATGGGCATCAACAATTTTCGTCAACTGGATCACCAGAAAAAAAAAAGTTTGAAAACCACTGCCTTAGATAATGTCAGGGGCAGGAAGAGGAAGTAAAGGTTTTGGTAGCTAGGGCTCAGATCACCTAGAAAGGAAGTTTTGGTTTATGCAATAAGCATATTTGCTAAGTATCAGAGGGTAGCCGTGTTAGTCTGGATCTGTAAAAGCAGCAGAGAATCCTGTGGCACCTTATAGACTAACAGACGTTTTGGAGCATGAGCTTTCGTGGGTGAATACCCACTTCCTCAGATGCATGTAATGGAAATATCCAGGGGCAGGTATATATATGTGTGCTAGCAAGCAAGCTAGAGATAACGAGGTCAGTTCAATCAAGGAGGATGAGGCCCTGTTCTAGCAGTTGAGGTGTGAAAACCAAGAGAGGAGAAACTGGTTCTGTAATTGGCAAGCCATTCACAGTCTTTGTTCAATCCTGAGCTGATGGTGTCAAATTTGCAGATGAACTGAAGCTCAGCAGTTTCTCTTTGAAGTCTGGTCCTGAAGTTTTTTTGCTGCAGGATGGCCACCTTAAGGTCTGCTATAGTGTGGCCAGGGAGGTTGAAGTGCTCTCCTACAGGTTTTTGTATATTGCCATTCCTAATGTCTGATTTGTGTCCATTTATCCTTTTCCTTAGAGACTGTCCAGTTTGGCCGATGTACATAGCAGAGGGGCATTGCTGGCATATGATGGCGTATATTACATTGGTGGATGTGCAGGTGAATGAACCAGTGATGGTGTGGCTGATCTGGTTAGGTCCTGTGATGGTGTCGCTGGTGTAGATATGTGGGCAGAGTTGGCATCGAGGTTTGTTGCATGGATTGGTTCCTGAGCTAGAGTTATTATGGTGTGGTGTGCAGTTACTGGTGAGAATATGTTTCAGGTTGGCAGGTTGTCTGTGGGCAAGAATTGGCCTGCCACCCAAGGCCTGTGAAAGTGTGGGATCATTGTCCAGGATGGGTTGTAGATCCTTGATGATGCGTTGGAGGGGTTTTAGCTGGGGGCTGTATGTGATGGCCAGTGGAGTCCTGTTGGTTTCTCTCTTGGGTTTGTCTTGCAGTAGGAGGCTTCTGGGTACACGTCTGGCTCTGTTGATCTGTTTCCTTATTTCCTCATGCGGGTATTGTAGTTTTGAGAATGCTTGGTGGAGATTTTGTAGGTGTTGGTCTCTGTCTGAGGGGTTAGAGCAGATGCGGTTGTACCTCAGTGCTTGGCTGTAGACAATGGATCGTGTGATGTGCCCGGGATGGAAGCTGGAGGCATGAAGGTAGGCATAGTGGTCGGTGGGTTTTCGATATAGGGTGGTGTTAATGTGACCATCACTTATTTGCACCGTGGTGTCAAGAAAGTGGACCTCCCGTGTAGATTGGTCCAGGCTGAGGTTGATGGTGGGGTGGAAGCTGTTGAAATCATGGTGGAATTTTTCCAGAGTCTCCTTCCCATGGGTCCAGATGATGAAGATGTCATCAATGTAGCGTAGATAGAGAAGGGGTGTGAGTGGACGAGAGCTGAGGAAGCGTTGTTCCAGGTCGGCCCCACAATATGCCAATATTTTTATGGCCGACCTGGAACAACGCTTCCTCAGCTCTCGTCCACTCACACCCCTTCTCTATCTACGCTACATTGATGACATCTTCATCATCTGGACCCATGGGAAGGAGACTCTGGAAAAATTCCACCATGATTTCAACAGCTTCCACCCCACCATCAACCTCAGCCTGGACCAATCTACACGGGAGGTCCACTTTCTTGACACCACGGTGCAAATAAGTGATGGTCACATTAACACCACCCTATATCGAAAACCCACCGACCGCTATGCCTACCTTCATGCCTCCAGCTTCCATCCCGGGCACATCACACGATCCATTGTCTACAGCCAAGCACTGAGGTACAACCGCATCTGCTCTAACCCCTCAGACAGAGACCAACACCTACAAAATCTCCACCAAGCATTCTCAAAACTACAATACCCGCATGAGGAAATAAGGAAACAGATCAACAGAGCCAGACGTGTACCCAGAAGCCTCCTACTGCAAGACAAACCCAAGAGAGAAACCAACAGGACTCCACTGGCCATCACATACAGCCCCCAGCTAAAACCCCTCCAACGCATCATCAAGGATCTACAACCCATCCTGGACAATGATCCCACACTTTCACAGGCCTTGGGTGGCAGGCCAATTCTTGCCCACAGACAACCTGCCAACCTGAAACATATTCTCACCAGTAACTGCACACCACACCATAATAACTCTAGCTCAGGAACCAATCCATGCAACAAACCTCGATGCCAACTCTGCCCACATATCTACACCAGCGACACCATCACAAGACCTAACCAGATCAGCCACACCATCACTGGTTCATTCACCTGCACATCCACCAATGTAATATACGCCATCATATGCCAGCAATGCCCCTCTGCTATGTACATCGGCCAAACTGGACAGTCTCTAAGGAAAAGGATAAATGGACACAAATCAGACATTAGGAATGGCAATATACAAAAACCTGTAGGAGAGCACTTCAACCTCCCTGGCCACACTATAGCAGACCTTAAGGTGGCCATCCTGCAGCAAAAAAACTTCAGGACCAGACTTCAAAGAGAAACTGCTGAGCTTCAGTTCATCTGCAAATTTGACACCATCAGCTCAGGATTGAACAAAGACTGTGAATGGCTTGCCAATTACAGAACCAGTTTCTCCTCTCTTGGTTTTCACACCTCAACTGCTAGAACAGGGCCTCATCCTCCCTGATTGAACTGACCTCGTTATCTCTAGCTTGCTTGCTAGCACACATATATATACCTGCCCCTGGATATTTCCATTACATGCATCTGAGGAAGTGGGTATTCACCCACGAAAGCTCATGCTCCAAAACGTCTGTTAGTCTATAAGGTGCCACAGGATTCTTTGCTGCATATTTGCTAGGTATTTCTGCCTAGACAATCAGCAGTGAAATAATATTGACATTTAAGTTGTCTTTAGTTTTGAATTAAAAAGCCACTGAGGTAAAGGGGGAATTCCTAACTCATAGCTATTGTTTCAGACAGTCTGCGGACTCAAGAAGATAACACTGCACTGCATTCATGTTTTCAAGGCTATTCTCACAACCATAACATATTTCTTTTTAAATGAAAAATTAGATTCTGGAGCAAAATTCTGCAGTAACAGGGGACTTCCAGAGCCAATTCCACACCTTTGAAATTGCTTAATATAAAGGTCCCTCTTAGTAGTACAGTTGTTCCAAACCTTTGTTGCAACCTCCTACTCCCCAGTGGCTTGGTAGCGAAGTCACCCACCACCAACCTGAATCCCTTCACTCCCTGCGGCCTCTCCTTTCTTCTGTCATGTAACTTTTTTGTTCTTTCTCCTTGTCATTTTTTCTTTCCTACTGTTTTCTGTTCTTTTACATGTTTTTGCTGATTTCTCCTCACCCACTTCATTCTCCATTCTCTTTGGTAGCTGTAATCACCTTCCCCATTCCCCAGCAGGCTACATGTTTCTGGAGGTATAGGACTATACAAGGCTGAGGCAAGTACCATGAGAGCGAAGAGAAGAAACTTGAGGTGATATGGCTGCTGCCTGAGCCTGCAGCCTTGAATTGTGATCTGTTCCAGCAGTTAGGTACATCATGAGCCACAGTGGGAGCAGGGGAAGAAGGTGGGAGGGTTTTTTAGGAGCCGCCTTCAACAGCCTCTTTGGATAACTTCACGAAAGAGTTAACCTGAGCTCTTATTCAGGTGTTGCCATTAACCTGGCTCTCCATCCACACACACAAACTTTTGACCCAAGTTCTACGGTACTCTCAGTCAGGCCTACTTGGCCCATTCTGAAACACAGACTAACACCCAAGAGAGGCTTTCATTTGGGCAGTTAACCCTTCACTATCCAGGAGGATGCAGGTTAAGCAACTCGAGTTCTGATAGTCCTCCAAAGAACCTTCCCATAATTCCTCTTATGCCCAGGACAGAAGTCTGCGCACAACCACAGAGTAGCTCAGCTTACTGCAGCACAAAGAACCATGGGATATGCCCCAAGAAGGCCTAGCACCTCACATAGGTGAATTCAGTACCAATGAGGACACTGTAACTTGACTTTGGTTTATAGTGAGGCTGCTCACCTTGCGTTAGGCTAACCCAGGTCCTGATCACTCAAGTAACTTTGCAGTGAAGATACATACTTTGCAGCATGCATACGGAATGGGGGAGTCCGAGGCTGTTAAGGTGTCCTACAACTCCCTTCCCTCTCAATCATCCTTGGTTAGGTAATACTCCCTTAATACATGTTTTACACAATGAAGAAATGCCTGAAGTGTATATGGTCAGAGAAAATGGTGCTGCTGCTGACAAACAGAAAGATTCTTCTGATGCATTCATGTGGAAACAGATGAGAATGCTGCCATGGAACCCATAAGTAGTAATGAAAAGGAGAAGTGGGATAAGGAACATTCTGATCAGTGGCAATCTAATGACTAGGAAAGGCCAGAGGTGGAGGGAAACCTCTCTCTTTTTTCATTTACATCACCAAGGCAAGTGCTCAATTGCACAGAAGGCAAAGCAACAGCTTCAGATAAACTCCTGCTACTTTCGCCCACCTCAGTCACACCTGTTCAAATCCAGCTAAGTTTTAGAAGACTGAAAAATGCCATATAACGGCTATTTGTCAGTCTAAGTTAAATGAGTTGGTGGTCTCAGTCTAGTCCCACATCAAAAAGAGACACCACTAGGGCTGGGACTGTTTGACACTCTAGTTGGCAGTCTCAAAGCCACCAAGAATAAACGGGCAAGGAAATGTAAATGTAATGTAAACTCCCTTCTCTGCTCCTTGAGGTGTTCCTTTCAGTAAAGGTACACTGGCAGGGCAGCATGGGGACTCTTAGGCCTGGTCTACACTATGCGTTTAAACCGAATTTAGCAGCATTAAACCGATTTAACCCTGCACCCGTCCAAAAAACGAGGCCCTTTAGATCGATATAAAGGGCTCTTTAAACCGATTTATGTACTACTCCTCGACGAGAAGAGTAGTGCTGAAATCGGTATTGCCATGTTGGATTAAGGTTAGTGTGGCTGTAAATCGACGGCATTGGCCTCTGGCGGTATCCCCCAGTGCACCATTGTGACCGCTCTGGAAAGCAATCTGAACTCGGATGCAGTGGCCAGGTAGACAGGAAAAGCCTAGTGAACTTTTGAATTTCATTTCGTTTGCCCAGCGTGGAGATCTGATCAGCACGGGTGGCAATGCAGTCCCAAATCCAAAAAGAGCTCCAGCATGGACCGTACAGGAGATACTGGATCTGATCGCTGTACGGGGAGACAAATCTGTTCTATCAGAGCTCCGTTACAGAAAACAAAATGACAAAGCATTTGAAAAAATCTCCAGGCTATGATAGACAGAGGCCACACCACAGTGCTGTGTGACAAGCGTAAAGGAAAGCCTAAGAATCAAATGGACGCTCATGGAGGGAGGGAGAGGGTACGGAGGACTCCAGCTATCCCACAGTCCCCGCGGTCTCCGAAAAGCATTTGCATTCTTGGCTGAGCTCCCAATGCCTGAAGGGTCAAAAATATTTTCCCGGGTGTTTCAGGGTATATGTCGTCAATTTACACCCTTCCCCTCCCCCCAAAAGAAAAGGGGGAAAAATGTTTCTGGCCTTTTTTCAATGTCACCCTATGTTTACTGCATGCTGCTAGTAGACGGGTTCTGCAGTGCTGAACACCAGCATCCCCTTCCTGGTGGCAGATGGTATAATATGACTGCTATCCATAGTCATCATCAGCCCATGAGTGCTCCTGGCTGGTCTCGGTGAGGTCGGCCAGGGGAGCCTGGGTAAAAATAGGAATGACTCCCGGTCATTCCCATCAGATGTTACAGAATGGCTGGCAACTGTCTTCATCATAGCAACTGGAGGCTGAGCTCCATCAGCCCCCTCCGCCCCCCCTTTCATGTCTAAAGAATAGAGTCTGTACTGCCTGGACTATCAAAGCAGCAGGAGAGTGAGTTCCTCTCCCCTGCCACATTTTATTGTCCTGCCTGGACTATCATAGCAGCTGGAGGCTTCCTGTCCCTCATTTTATCTCACTAAAAAGTCAGTGTTTCTTATTCTTGCATTCTTTATTACTTCATCACACAAATGGGGGGACACTGCCACAGTAGCCCAGGAGGGTTGGGGAAGGAGGGAAGCAACAAGTGGGGTTGTTGCAGGGGCACCCCCTAGAATGTCATGCAGCTCATCATTTCTGCGGGATCTCTGGGGCTCTGACACGAAGCAGCTGTGCTCTCTGGTTCTCTAGTACACTTGCCCCATATTCTAGGCAGGAATGACTCTATTTTTAGACAAAACATAAAGAAGGGAATGACCCGGAGAGTCATTCCCATTTTTGTCCATGCGCCTCCGACCGACTTCAGCAAGGCCAGCCAGGAGCACCCATGACAGCAGCAGATGGTACAGAACCACTGATAACCATCATCTCATCGCCAATTTACAATAGCATGGTAGACGGTGCAATAGGGATGGTAACCGTCTGTGCTACCTTGCAAAGGCAAATGAATGCTACTGTGTAGCACTGCAGTACCGCCTCTGTCAGCAGCATCCAGTACACATACAGTGACAGTGACAAAAGGCAAAACGGGCTCCATGATTGCCATGCTATGGTGTCTGCCAGGGCAATCCAGGGAAAAAGGGCGCAAAATGTTTGTCTGCCGTTGCTTTCACGGAGGAAGGATTGAGTGACGACATTTAACCAGAATCACTCATGACATTGTTTTTGCATTGGGATCTCAATTCCAATGGGCGGGGGAGACTGTGGAAACTATGGGACAGCTACTGTATAGCTACCCACAGTGCAATGCTCCGGAAATCGACGCTAGCCTCAGTACATGGACGCACACCGCCGAATTAATGTGCTTAGTGTGGCAGTATGCACTCGACTTAATACAATCTGTTTTACAAAATCAATTTATGTAAAATCGGAATAATCCCGTAGTGTAGACATACCCTTACACTCACACTTGGATATGCCAAAACTATACTGTGAATAAATTCAGAACATCAATCTCCAGGGTTTATGATCTGGCATCTTCCACTAGGTAAAAGTTTACACAAAAATTTAAAGGAACACTAGATGAATAGTTCTAATTTAGTGTTATAACCATCTGACAAGCTCTTAAATAGTGGCTTTAAAAAAAATCTTAAACAACTTCATCAATATACACTAATTTACTAACAGGCCTTGAATAAATTTCACAACAAATATTTTTCATAAATATCACTAAGTACTAAATGTAGATTTATGTGCAATTTATGAAAAAGTTTTTGCACAGTACAGCACTTATGAGCAAGTAGTGTGTATACCCTTTAGTAATCTTTAAGATATGTTGACTAATAAGCTTTCGTAATGATCAGGACAAAAAAGGCCATTGGTAATTAATAAACAAAAACCTCTGCAATATAAAGGAGCTTGCACAAATGAGTATTATACTGTCTTAGTGGAATTTTGTAGACACAAAAATTCATGTTGAATTAAAATGTTGAAAGTTTTTATAATCTATAGAAAATAAGATGTTCAATTTATGAAAATTATACATTTAAAAATCCTAATAGATTAAAAGGTTATTCAAAGATTATAAATTAGAAAAAAATGTAATTTTTCTCTTTTCTGTTTCATGTGTATGGCACATAGTTAAACAAAACAAACTCATTTTTGTTACTGAGACATACTATTTTAAGAGATGTATCAATATGTTCCTGACATGTCTGTTGATCCTTCTTGTTGATATTTCTGTCTTCAGGGAAATATTCTGTTATCACACATGGCTGCTTCTACATCTCAAATAGAATTTCATATAAGTAAACTGTTCCAGCGTACCCTGCAACTCCAGCGGAGTAGGTTTTGCCAGTGCTGTCTGTGCGGACAACTTGTCTTAATGTAAAAATATCCAAAATTCCAGCATATGAAAACAAACTTCATTCCAAGCAGAGGGTCACTGTATTATGAACTGCATTTTGCTCATAATTCATTTAAACAATTTCAGTCTCTCATTTCACTTTATGGTAAATAGCATTCACTCTATTAGTCCAAACTAGAAAACCCGTGTGCTCATATAAGGCTCAAAACCAGCAGGAAATAGGAATTTCAATGTGCTAGTAGGCAGGCAGTGAAGAACCCATTTATGATAACTTCACCCCATTTGCTATCAGCGTGATAGCCACCGAGCGTCAACGGCAGGGAAACAAGTTGGGGATGGAGGATGTTAGTACTGTCACATCAATGGAGGTGTGACTAGTAGACCTACACACAGCAAATAGCAGTGACCTAAGCTCAGTGCTGAAGGAGAGAGCAAGCTGCTTCTTCCCCCATATAAGCCAACTCACAAGCTTCAGTTTACCCGTGGTCAAGCAAAACCTTTTCAATTCAGGCTCTGCTCTATTTCACAGGATTAGACCCTATAAAAACAAGTTTTACAGTTTTTGTAAAATCATTCTCTTCTATTACAGCATTCCTGAGTGGCAAAAAAAAGGCTACTAAGACACTTTCTTTAAGAGCCCCTGTTTCTGTAGACTTCTGCCTTTTTTAAATTTTTTTTTAAGTACTTTTGGGAAAATTTTTCTTATGCCCAAACGGGAATTTTTTCAGGTTTTGTAAAATTCTTCTGGTTTATAAAAGCTAAGTATTATAGGTAGAGCTCTGACAGTGATGGTTTTGTGTCTGCACAATCTGGGTGATGGCACAGGGCCTTGTACATTCAGGGTCTTATCACACAACTAAACTTTTAGCAATATTGTCAAATTCATCTTTAGGGCAATACCACTAGTGTCAATAATTAGACCAAGGAAAAATTGCCCAAATCGGTGTAAACAGATCACATTAATCACTCACTCACCTCTTCTCTTCTCTCTTCTGCAGAAGGAACTTTAAGTTCTCGTGCTGTGTCATCCTTAGGGTCAAACAAGTATATGTAATCTGAAGAATAGCTAACAAGGATCTCCTGCCCATCTTCACTGTAGCACAGAGATGTTACTCGGCAGGATTTGTTATTGAGGTGGGGAGGAACAAAACGTGCAACCATTCCTGTAGTGCCCCGACCAGCATAATTACCTAAAACAATTTAAAAAAAATGTGCAAACTATAACACATTTTCAGTATTGTTAACAAAACAGCCAAAATAGTATGAATTATAGCTAGAGAAATACTAAATATGGCACAAATAAGCAACAAGTCAGATCTAGTAAATATTTTATTTTGGTACTTTAACCTTTCTCTATTAATGTACATGCAAGATTACTGTGTTCTATAACATATCACTTGTCACTGTGTATTTGTAACACTTACTGGGAGCAGAATGTTATCAATACTAAAAATATTTACAATACAAACCAATAATTCAAATTACCACATCCAATTAGAGAAGGGATCTAGAAGATATTCCCTTCAACGTTTAAGGTCATATCGCTATGTACACACACCTATTTAAAGACGTGGCATACGTGGTGATGATATTCCTTTGAAATTTCAAAACATAAATTGCATTTCTCCTTTGACCAACTCACCTATGCTTTACCCACTAATCAATCTCCACTGAAACGATTTATAACCGTCCAAACCTCTGAATGGATTCAAAATAATCTCTTTTACAAATCATTCACAGACCTCTCTTTTTTCTGCCATGTATGGATTTCTCTCCAAAACTAAAATGGCTTGCAATTGACAATATTCAGTGCTAGAATAATGACAAGTTTGGCGTGTACTGTCTCAATGTATCAGCGATAATAATGGATTCTTACCACAGCAGATGAGCTAGACGTCTGCTTTTAAATGACACATAGCATTTGCTTCCAGTCCTGGTGTGCCAGCCCTTAAAATCACTATATTCTGCACAGAAAAATTATATAAATGTCTAATGTTTGTCATTTTCCCTCTCCCCCTTACAGGTCCATGCAGTGAATTCAAAACAAAGGCAACAATGCTTTGAAGACAGAGAAATTGGAAAAAAAAGTAGCAATCAAAAATGAAATTAAAATATTTTTAAAATAAGCTTCTATGAAATGTGGTATTTAACAGTATGATGATATAGTGTAGTATAAAATTTTTATTGACATGCATTTGGGATGACTGCACTGCCACCTAGAAGTATTAGAAAAATTAAATGTATTAAATATGTATATATTACTGTTATTTTGCATAGTGTTTGAGAAATTAAAAGAGACAGTCCCTGCCCTAAAGGCTATTTCCCTGTCTAAGTCTGTTTTCCGCTGCCCACTGTTTTGACCATATAGTCATTCATTAAAAGGTTATAATTTCTATTTTATTTCTACAGTGAGAAAAAAGTATTTTTCCTACTTCTTCCAAAACATCTGAACAAATTTTCCTCATGATTCTAATGTTTAAAAATAAAAAATTGCTTTGGGCAAAGACCAGGACTAGAAAGTTTCATTCCAATAACTCAAGCTTTCAGAAAGTTCTGAGCAACTGAAAATTGGGTCTTAGAATGAAAACGCTGTGCCAGATTTGACTACAGACATTGCTACACAATCAAGGTATATTACACATAAGTGCACGTACATAGGCACACCCCCTTCACTGTCTGTTAGAGGAAAGCAAAAAGTACTTGATTTATCTAGGTACGGACTAGATTCAAGCTTTCATGGTGAGACCCCTACACATGATCCTCATTCAATTTTCACAACAAAGACATACCCAGGCAGACTATCTGTGGAGGAGAGGAGAGGAGAGGAAGGGGCAGAGACTTCAGTGCAAACATAAAATGGCTTGTCATGCTGGTTGTCTTAGGCATTTGATACCTTTGGGCCTGCAAGCAAACTCTCAAACAACCAGCCACAGTGCCAATAAGAAGATAGTAGTTTGTTCCTTCTAAACTGACAAAGACCCTGCATATCTTACTTCTCACAGAATTCCACAAACCAAAGGCCAGCTTAATTTCCATAATAGTTACATTAGAAATCTCTGTTTCAAGTGTTGGTCACATCCCTAAGATAAAACAGTTTTATAATTAAACAGTGTATTAAATACTCCAGTCATTGTCTGGCTGTGCTGGTAGGATAGGAAACACTGGATGTGGTTTAATTAGGCCACAACTTTATGCTTAAATGTCTGGGAGTACCTGGCAGATAAAAGTGTACAGTTCAAGTAATTCCATGATCCTTTCAATACACACTCAGGGGGCTTCTGTCTGCCCTCTGCCTTATTGATCCTGGTCACCAGCCAAGGCACTGCTGAGTTCTCACCATCCCCCCCAACCCCCACGCTCAAATGAGGCTCTAGGATGAGGAGGGAATAACTCTTCTATGGAGTAGCTGACATCTGCCACATATTTACATAATAAGTTGTGACATCACAGCATAACTCCTGTTTCATATTTGTCCCAACTAAGCCCCTCAAGTCCCCTGTGCAGAAGGCCAAAAAAACCCACTTCACATTCGCCAATCTGGCGGTGAGGGAAAATTTCCTTCCCAACCCCTTGAGAAACCAGTGACTAGTGCAATGCCCACAGCGGATCTTGACAACCCCGGTTTTTCACCACTTCCATGGGGGAGAGAGAGGGTGCTGCTCCACCTGGTCCAGATAAAAAAAAAAGGGCTTTTTCTGCACCAGCAGGGACCAGTATAGTCCCTCCCTCTCTTCAGTCACCTGGGGGGATGAGTCAGCACTGCCACTCTGACCTCCTCTGCAGCTAGAGCAGAAAGTTACTCCCTGGCTCTCCAGCCCTATAAAGGGGCACATACCTTTTCCAACTAGCCAGATAACAACCCCCACTCTTAAGAGTGAATGATCTCAACACACATTATCTAAATTTAGAAACTTGGTAATAACTTTAGACAAATATTTAGGGCAACTAGTATGTCAGGTACAGTGACAACTACTGAGAAGTTAAATATTTGCTATGAGAGTCTGTAAAATTCACAAGATACCTTTCTGCAAGAAACATTATCTTTCAGTGAAGCAAAAGCACTCAAACATAGGGCTGACATGGATGCATTTAATCTGCATGTCACTGAGATGGTTCCTGCTCTCATTTTTACTAGAGAAACGTGGCATGCACCATCTAAAGGTGCAATCATACAATGCTCCAGTGTGGTTTATTTTTGTAAACAATTACTTGAATAAAGACTGAAACCAGGCTCTGTGTGCTGCATGTTCCAAGAGAGCCCTAGGAAACATTATAGAATTCCATGCGCTGCATTTGACATGCAGGAAGTTCCTTGGCCACCTTAATAGCATTCACTGTTTATTTGCAAATAAATCAAATCTTTCAAAATATTTCCCTGCAGGCTTTACTGTACTTTTTAGTAATATCCAATATACAATCTTTTTAAAAAGCCTAGATCTTACAGAAAACTAAGCTTAAGTCATAAACCAGACAAACTAGAACTGTCTGCTGTTAGAAAAGTTTACTTAATATCTATTTCCCACCTGTTGCTCTTGTGCCAAGCATTCGCCGGTCATATATTCTTACTGAGCTATCGGAACAGCCCACAGCAAGATAATATGGTATTGGAGGACAGATAGCTACAGAGGTGGCAGCACGTCGGCAGTTTATTAAAATATCCTGGAATAAAACAAAGATACTGCACTTACAAAATATCTCTTAAGCATCTGAAGTAAAATACTACTTTAAAAAAGAAAAAAAAAAAGACGCAGCCCCACAAGGTACTGCAATCATGTTTGTAAGAGAGAACCAAATCTGGGCTGATAGATAGGTGGTAAATGTATTACAGGGAAGAGTTACTTTAATGGATAAAAATGATCAGAGAATGAAAAACAGTATTATCTCAACCTAAAAAAAGCTAACAGTTAAGGGTAGAGAGGGCTAATAAATGCTTGGATTTTCTTAAATATAAAGAAACCAAGATGTGAATAGAAAGAATTGCAAATAGGAAGGAAGTGTCTAAGCTAATTCAAAAGGATTAGAATAAATTTTATTTATGGGCAGATAATTGGATAGAGGAATGTCATGTAGTAAGAGTAAAGTAACAAGATTGGGGACCAAAAATAACCAAAGCCTAAAATGGAACACAATGCAGAAAACAGAACAGAAGAGATGGGTACCAAGGGGACAGTAAGTATAACACACATTTTGGGGGGTCAGTTTTTATCCAGATCAGTACCAAACATTTTCTGGGACCAGACACTATGGATGAAATTAATACCATCCAGGGAGATACATCAGTGATTAATCTGGTCTAATATGTTCATTACCCCACTATTTTACAGAGGCTGCTCGAGAGTTTTAAGTTGCAGCTGAGCTTCCATTATAAGCTCAATTTACACCACCACCTCAAAAATGCACAAAAAAAAGCCATCACAGCCTCAAGTTTGGAAGGTTAGGTGTAAGGCCAGGGTAGAATTTTTCTGGCTCCATGGGAATTTTTCTATCAAGTTTGAAGTAAACCAAACCAGAGGTTCATAAATGTATCTCAGATGTACAGAGTCCAAACAGCACTCTTTTCTGGCCCCATGGTAATCCCTACCACATGTCTCAGTCAGCTCATCGGGGCCGTCAGAAGCCTTATTAGGGTTCAGATTCTAATATTAATATTAGAGCCCTATATTTCTGTCATCTTATTGGAACATTTGGTTCTTACATCTTTACAATCTTCTTTTGTGCAACTTGTTTTGATGCGAGTATCAAACCACCTTACAGTTCCGTCCTCACCGCAAGAGAGGAAAGTATAGGGATCATTCGGTACTGTCATAATCTGCAATGAAAAAAATCAGTACCATTAATACTTCAAGAAATAATATAATTTTGGGGAAAAAGCCTTTAATATTAGTGAGCAATAATCAGAGGGTAATTTTTAATTGCACTCAAGATTTCTATGAAAATAATCAAAAGTGAAAGATAGTTGAAAATTTAAAATAGTTTGTATTACAGTCATTAAAACAACCTTATAGATAGTCCTCCAGCAGCTGAAATAAGCAATTAAATCCCACAAACACTTACACTGCCTATTGTGCATCATTTACGCAAACTTGATATTTTCAGTTATCAGATAAATAATTAGCATCTAAAGAGAGAATATAAGACAGGTTCATTTTGTTTTCTATTATGCAACAAAAGAACATTTTAACACTCTAACCCCAGAGTAGTCTTAAAATCCATCCCCATACAAACCACAAGAAAATACTTAACAGCACTGTTCCTCCAATCAAGTTGCTTCTTCCATGCAAGATACAGTAATGAACTGAAGCCTATTATTGTTCCCTATCCTTCAATGCATTAATCAATATTTTCTTCACTTTCACTGAATTGTTTTATTACACCATATTTCTGATCTCAGGAAAGCTATCAATCCCTACAAAGATGTAGTGATATTCCAAATAAGGGTGTTCCCAGAAAACTAATCACTGGTCCAGATTCACTGAACAAATCATTCCATACAATATATAGAACAAGAAGTGCCAAATATTACAGAGCAGAACACCTCTGGTGGGTGAAGGCATGTGAACTGTGATATGACTACACACTTTATTTCTTTATATACAAAAGAAAATTTTTAAAATATCTTATGGAAAATGTAAACATCTTTCATTTGAATATGTGTACCTCAAGCCACTAATTTACACAGAATGAAGTAATCAAATTTGTTCAGAAATCCTAGAATTACTATTCCACTCAACATTTTTTGTTGTTCAACTGTACCCTTCCCTTTAGGAGTTCAATGTCTGAAAAACAGCTACCAGACCATCACAAGTTAAGTGCAGCAGCACCTCACTCTTTCACACTACTGACAAGAACAGATACTTACTAATTCAGTAATTTACTGTAACAGGCTGAATCTACTTTCATTAAAGTCAATAGGAGTTTTTCCATTGACTTCAGGCCAGAGATGAACAAACAGGCAAAAGTAATAATGAAGCACAAATGAAGCACATTCATTTATTTCAAATGCTGTAGTTTAATTTTGATTATATTGGTAACAGTACAGTATTTTATAATTCACTATTAAATATATTGTAATTTGTAAGGCACAAGGGGTTTCTTTTCTTTTTATTAAAAAAATGAAATACATATCAGAGACTATAACCTCGGATGACTTCATAAATATTAAGCCTTAATACCATATTGTATATAACTAGTGATCATTAAATTATCAATCTAAAAAAATTAGCTGGACAAAAAAAAATCTTGATACATTGGAAATATGAAGGTAGGAATTATCCTTAGAAGTATACTCTCTTTCTGAAATAGAATTAATGTGAATAGCGGCAATGTCTGGTATTTGGTAGTGACTATTCATAGTTTTTGAACTGCCTCCAGTCTCCAGAGGCCCTTTTTGTGTATGCATCTGTCTCACTCTCAAAAATATACTCCATTCCTCTTCACCCACAACTTGCCTTTCATAAAACAAGGGCACAGTGCTCATGAATTTCCACAAGCTTCCTTATTGTGAGGTGTGTCAGTCATGGTTTGTAATTGCCACAAGCTCCAAGTTATGAAGCCTGTTTAAAATCTATCCCACTGTTTAATTCAGAATTAGTACCTGAAGGCAGATAATATTAGCTTTTGTTATTTAGATAATCTAGTGAGATAAAGTTCTATTTTTAATATAATGAGGCAATTAAACACAGTTGAAAAATAAACTCAGGCAGCTTAAAGACATTTTTCCCCATGGTCAAAAAATACTTTTAAATGAGATGAAGCATCTAACAAACTGACATACATTAATTCCAAGTTGTATCTGCAAGTCAATTCTTTTCTCCCCAGCACTACTCTTACTTGCTCTGCTGAGCTTTGAAGTTTCAGTGATCTAAGATACTAGTACTCACTGCGCTATACAACTTTGCATCTGCTTCATTATTCAAGAACAAGACGACAGGTTTTAAGTAAAGTAATAATATTTAAATAAATTATACATTTATAAAGTACCTTTCTATCCAAAGTATTTTACATATATTTTATCAAAGAACTGTTTTGAAAATAGTAAAAGCTGCTGAAGTGCATATACCACCGGCAGAATCACAGAAGAGTCAGAGAATCACTCATTAAATCCTGAGCCTACCCTGAAAACCAATAACTATGATTTCACCTTCACCTTTTCTGCTAGCTCATCTGTACCCACAAGGACAACGCACAAGCTGCACTCTCTTTCACTTCTACATAAAATAGGCTAACCTAACTCTGAAAAAATCAACTACTGAAAATACACTGTGGTTGAGATTTTCAACAAACTATAGGCGATTTTAGAAATATCCTCCAATAACTTGAATTAAAAACATTACAAATCAATAACTTCCCAATATGACAAATGCTACAAGCTTTTTCTATTTAAAAAACAAAAAGATTTCCCTCCATTAGCATTAATTTAACACATGTAAAACACAGCCATGCCCCTAACCATCTACTTCAATGCCATCTCTTCAATATTCCAAACATTTACCAGATACCCATTTCTAACAACTGTACATGGTCAGAGTTCAAGGTTTCATCATTCAGCGTGTGGAGAATAACTCTGCCTGATACTGATGCACAACTAATGAGTCACGGTGGAATTTACAAAATGGAAGTTTTGTATAAGATGCATACTTTAACCAAAATGTTGTGAGCATCATGCTCAATAAAACTAAAAAAGGAATATCATGAATCTACCCTCTAAAGAAATATCTATGACTGGACAATAGACTGATGAAGTCTAGTCACAGGCTCAAGAAATCATGCAAGACTAAAAACAAAGAAAAATGGAAGAATGGAAGAACAGAACTTGAGACATGAAGTTTTAAGTTCTATTGATTTTATATTTATATTTACCTTAGTACAGTAAAGACCTTGTTTCTCTCCCTTTAATAAAAAATGATATACAAACTACCGGTCCCCCTAATGTGTAGATAAACAAGCTCTATTATGTATCTGTTGCTATCTGCTTATATATGTTGCAGGGAAAGTGGCCTTAACAATACTTGACTTTAGAGTCTCCTTTATTTGGACAATTTATTTCTCTACATATGAAATGACCCCTATGTTACAAATCAAAGGGAAACTAGTTTAAATGACTGTGAAGCATAAAAATGAAGTTGTCACTGTCAGACTGAAATCCTGGCTAATATCAAAACCAACATCTGTTTTTCCTGACTTAAATAAATCTTGTGCTTTTATATAGAGATGATATACAATACCTCATAGGTAGTTCCATAGTGGCACGTAAACTGGCATTGTCTGTTGGTCTCAGCATCTTGCTCGACATTAGTATAAAAAATTACTCCATCTCCAGAACAGGACACAATCTGCTTGTCATTGGTGCACGGTAAGAATTTTGCACTAAAAATATTTGCCCTGTGTCCTGAGCGAATGGTGGTTAAAACCTACAAAGCAAACAAGAAAGGCTTGTGTTAGGTTAATATTTTCTAAACAAATAGTAACGCATGGAAAAATAAAAAACTTTCAGCCAATAATCCCAAAGTTCCAGAGTATGGAATGCCAGTAATGTACACAGTCTGTTATCCATAGAACAAAGAAAATGAGAAAAAGGAATGGATTGGGAGATAAAGTGGTATACAAGAGGCATATACATGCTCTCTCTTACTCTACCTCAAAATGAGAAATGAAAGAGTTGGAAGACCACTGTCCTACAAGTATTTCTTGAAATAGCCAGTACCTATATTTTAAAGATTCTGACTCTTGGACACTAATCCTGGAACACGAAGAGGCAGAATTACATTAAGTGGTAATGAGCCACTAGACAGCTGGTAGTGGCAGCTGAGACGACCTAAAGGGAGCAAAGAAATCTAATAGGAGCACACTATTGACTTTTTAAATGTACTTTCCTGAAGTCATCCCAAAGATAAAACAGTACAAATTATGAAAGAGCAAAATCATATTAAAAAGTTTTATGGTGGGTTTCACAGCATCTCTACTTCTAAACTGGAACTTAACCTCACTACAGTAGGACACCAAAAATTCCAAACTTGACTATTAGTTTATTACCAAAAATTTTAACATGACGCATATTTAATTCAGCAATGATTTTTTAAAAATTATACATACACAGTACAATTTAGCAATGTAAATGCAATGTATTTATTTTACTATAATCTTTTATATAGTCTCAATATTTTGTGGCAAAATATTCTGTATACTTTCATTTCCTAACCCACTTTAGATCAGAATATTAAAACTGAACAAAATTAAAAAGCTATGTATACTTTTCCACTTTGATTTACTTTATTTTTCCCACCTCTGACAATGAAACCAGACTGACAATTTCATTTCTTTTAATAGCCATGGTCTCATTCTCATGTTAGCACAAGATGTTTACAATATGACAAGGACTTCTAAAGCTTTCCACCAATTAACTTAATCAAAGAAAGCTTTATGGAAATCAAGTTTCTCTGTAAATTCTTGCCTTGTATTTTAAAAGCATTACTTCAAACTTTTAAAAATGATTTATGAAAGTGCTAATGATATATTATTTAATATTTTGCATGTTCTAAGATATGGATACAACTATATATTACATATCCAGAGAGCCAATCAATTCACTTTATGTCACCGCATTCTCCTCTTTATTCAGGTAGGTTCAGAAGAATTCAATAAACAGAAATGTAAAAAAAAAACAAAACCAACCAACCTCAGAGCTCAATTTTGTTTAAAATGAGCGAAGAGTTCAGCACCAAATCCACAGAGCTCTGCTGCCAAAGTAAGAGATCTCAATGGGTGACTTCCATATATTGAGATGCTTTAGCTCAGTCACAGCTAACGCCCAAAATAAGTGGTGGTTCTGATAGATACCTCACCTCACATTCCATGAAAGAAATATTTTTGACTTCACACCAAATCATATCTGAGCTCCCAAATAAAAATCAACAAACTAAATAATATGAGGCTTTTCTCCATTCCCTAACAACTTCTCTGTTAGTTATGATATATATGGTATATATCATATCATATATTGTGATATATCTGGACTTTAGCAAAGCTTTTGATACGGTCTCCCACAGTATTCTTGCTAGCAAGTTAAAAAAGTATGGATTGGATGAATGGATCTATCTACAACGTGGATAGAAAGCAGACTAGATCGAGGGGCTTAATGGGTAGTGATCAACGGCTCAATGTCTAGGTGGCAGCCGGTATCAAGTGAAGTGTCCCAAGGGTCAGTCCTGGGGCTGGTTTTGTTCAACATCTTCAGTAATGATCTGGAGGATGAGAGGGACTGCATCCTCAGCAAATGTGCAGATGACACTAAACTGGGGGGAGAGGTAGATATGCTGGAGGGTAGGGATAGGGTCCAGAGTGACCTAGATGACTTGGAGGATTGGGCCAAAAAAAATCTGATGAGTTTCAACAAGGACAAGTGCAGAGTCCTGCACTTAGGATGGAAGAATCCCACAGAATCATAGAATATCAGGGTTGGAAGGGACCTCAGAAGGTCATCTAGTCCAACCCTCTGCTCAAAGCAGGACCAGTCCCCAGACAGATTTTTGCCCCCAATCCCTAAATGGCCCCCTCAAGGATGAACTCACAACCCTGGGTTTAGCAGGCCAATGCTCAAGCCACTGAGCGATCCTTGCCCCCCAGGCACTGCTACAGGCTGGGGATCGACTGGCTAAATGGCAGTTCTGCAGAAAATGACTTGGGGATTACAGTGGACGAGAAGCTGGATATGAGTCAACAGTGTGCCCTTGTTACCAAGAACGCTAATGACATAGGAGCATGGCCAGCATATCGAATGAAGTGATTATTCCCATCTATTCAGCACTGGTGAGGCCACATCTGGAGTATTCTGTCCAGTTTTGGGCCCTGCACTACAAAAAGGATGTGGACAAATTGGAGAGAGTCTGACAGAAGGCAATAAAAATGATTAGAGGGCTGGGGCACATGATTTATGAAGAGAGGCTGAGGGATGGGATTATTTAGCGTGCAGAAAAGAAGAGTGGGGAGAGGATGACAACCGCCTTCAACTACCTGAAGGGGGTTCTAAAGAGGATGGAGTTAAGCTGTTCTCAGTGCTGGCAGATGCCCGAACAAGAAGCTCAAATTGCAGCGGGGGAGGTCTAGGTTGGATATTAGGAAACACTATTTCACTGGGAGGGTGGTGAAGCACTGGAATGGGTTACCTAGGAAGGTGGTGGAATCTCCATCCTTAGAGTTTAAGGCCCAGCTTGACAAAGCCCTGGCTGGGATGATTTAGTTAGGGTTGGTCCTGCTTTGAGTAGGGGGTTGGACCAAGTGACATCCTGAGGTCTGTTCCAACCCTAATCTTCTATGATAATGCCCACCACTGCTCCCCTACTCCTTCCTCAAAAAAGGGAATGCAGCCTCCTTTTGTTCTCCTCTCACCTCCCCATCCCTTATTGAGTCATACACTATACCCTTCACCAGGTCACAACCAGCCCTACTCCTCTTTCTTCCTTGGTCACAGGCCCTACCAAAGTGCCTTCTTTGCAATCAAAAGCTGATCAGCCCCTCCCTCCCTCTACCTCAGATTTCTCCAGTTGAGACTCAGAGACTCAGACTCATAGACTCTAGGACTGGAAGGGACCTCGAGAGGTCATCGAGTCCAGTCCCCTGCCCTCATGGCAGGACCAAATACTGTCTAGACCATCCCTGATAGACATTTATCTAACCTACTCTTAAATATCTCCAGCAATGGAGATTCCACAACTTCCCTAGGCAATCTATTCCAGTGTCCAGCACCCTGGTGCTGCTTCTGAAATTGACATGAAGCTCTGCAATGGGGCTGTGCCTGCACTCAAACTCCGGGGAACTCCTGATTCTGCCCCAAGAGGGCTGAAAAAGCAGAATGAGTATGTGCAGCTTTCAGCATTGTTCTATACTTTCACTGAAGGAAGCTCTCAGCTTCATCATCATCCCATCTGTCCCAGTCCCTCTCATCCCCAGCTACACTTCATGTACAGCAATACCATAAGGGACTCAACAATGTCATTCCCTCCCTGTCTCAGACTGCATTCTATGGTAACAGTGTCAAGGGCTAGTATTTCCACCCTCTCCCTTCCCTTCCCATATATCCCTTGCTGCTCTCTTTATTGTGCTGACAGAATGCGAAAATTAGAGGCACCTGTCACAATAGCTGTTTATGCACAAGCAGAGAAAAAGGAGAAAAGTTTTAATATGTGGGTCTCAGCTCTATTTCATTACTAGCCACCACAATGTCCCCCCCTTTAAAAAAAACAAAACAACCAGCAGCAAAATGCTTCTTCAGAGCACCATTTGGCCTTCTAGACAAAATTAAGGCCTGAAATACTTCAGACCTTCTCCACAGGAGTTGATGGGTAATCAAAATATTGGACATTTCACATTCAAATATTTGAAATTGCTTATATATTGAATAGAAAATCAACTGACGTGGGAGTAATGAAAGGGCAAAACTTTAAATTGTGGTCTTATTGTACAGTGAAACGTTGGGACAGAATTCCTAATTCAGACAGCAATCGGCTGGTTTGCTGATTTCTCTTGCTCTTAACCATAAATATCCTACTTCTAGCAGCAATATATAGGATGAATAAACTTTCTTTTCGAAATTCCATTTAAATTATAACTTCTATTAAGTGAAACTAAAATCTTTATTCATAGTAACTAAATTCTTCACTATACTATAATTCAGGCATTTTACTTAAAGTAAAAACTGATGTCATCAGTTTTATTTATAAATCTCTAGGTCCAGAGATGGAGTGGAATGAACACATGAGGTATGACTGGGAAAAGTGGTTGAGTTTAGGTTGGTCTTAGCTAACACATGCTAGACAAACGCAATCTAAATTCCACCATTTTCCTAGTGTACATCTACTACCCTCATATCTCATAAAATTCTTGCCTCAGCTAGACTTTAAATAATCTGCATTTTCTTGCTGTGTAGTTTCTCTTGTCTAATACAAATAAATGTTCACATACAGAAAATTACTTCTTAGTTTTAAGTACCATTTGCCTTGAACAGAATAAAAAAAAAGATCCCACTCGGAAGAGTTCATCACAGGTGCCCATGAATAAGTAAAATCAGTACAGCCTTTTCCATTAGAATTTGTAGTTATATTAGAAAACTTAGTAACATTCTTTTTCACTCTGGGTCTCTCAAACCACAGAAACATATGGCCCATTCAAACTAAGTGAATATTATATTAGAACACCATCTGGACTGGCAGGGAATTCTATTATGTATGCACATTTTCATCCTCCCAAGATATATTGTGTAACTATTAAGAGGGCTTACCCTTGATTACACGTTTTATCAGCTGCATATGTTCTAAATTAAAAAAAAAATCTTGGTTTCACTTTTTATTTTGCTAAATTGTGGTAAGCCCTGGTGAAATAGTGCAATATAAATGTTTTTACCTGGTTCCTTTTTGGTAAGAATTTTTTCAGGGTTTACCTGAAAATCGATAAATTATGTTGCTACTATTTTTTTCCAGAGAGCAAAAAAAATTAACATTTCTCACTCACAAGTTGGCATGCATCATCAGCTGCATCTTCAGTTCATGTTCCATCATATTGCTTAGTAAGTCTGTACTAATTTTGAAATACTAGATACATGCAGCAATAGGAACTCAAGTGATTCCTCGGTTGGGGTGGAGAAGAATAGTCAATGCAAACTGAATGCCTTCAATTTGCAAGCTGTCAGACAGACATGAATCGAAGTTTAAGCCACCAACCTTTCGGTTATTCCTGGGGGAATTCTGTGCCAAAAAAAATGAAAATTCTGCACACAATATTTTAAAATTCTGTAAAATTCTGGATATTTTATTTGCCAAAACACCACAATATAATCATGTCAATTTCAATTATTTTGGTAATTTATTTCAAAATATCTGTCAGCAAGTGTGTCTGTAGCAATACAGACCAAAAAAAAGATTCTGGTAAAAAATTTTTTTGACAAATAGATTCCTTGCTAGACATATTAATACAGAACTTCGAGTAATTCATTTAAATTAGAATACAGAATTGTATTTCTCACACCCATCAGAAGCAGTGAAAATGCTTGGAGGTATCAGGGGTAACAGAGGAGCTGAGGGAGAGGGAAGGAGGCTGAAGTGAATCTGGAGGGTTGTTGGGTGTGGGTGTGAAAAATATCGAATAGGCTTTTTTGGGAAGGGAAGGGGCAGCATTGTTAGGGAGTTGGGGAGCCTCTCCCATGCAGTGATCCCAAGCCTCTTCCATTCACTTAGATACATCTGCCTCTGTCCCCGCACTCCCATCCCCATGTGTCCCTGCAGTCCCCCTCTCCCATCTCCATGTGGCCTTGCACCCCCCACTTCCATTCATCTTCTGGCTCAACATTGTCACCCCACTAGCTCCTAAGCCTGCACTCCCAGTCTTCCCCCCCCACAAGCCATTCTGAACCCTAGTCTGTGACCCCAGCAGCCCCATGTACCCACCTCTGCCCTAACCTGGCTCTGCATGCTGAGTGCTGTGATTAACTTCTACTCCCGGGAATATTCTGTGCCACTATCCGCGCACACAACATTTTTCCCCCACAGAAAATACATTCTGCCTTAGAAGTGCTGCAGTTCCACCTTTTGCTCATCACACGCCGCTATGGCACCAGAACAGCCTGCTTCATTCATGCTGTTGGCTGTTATGGTGCTACAGTGGCCTCTGGCAAGCAAAAGGTGAAACTGCAACACTTCTTGGGCAGAATGTATTTTCTGCGGAAAAAAATAAAATTCTGCGGGACACATGAATTCTGCATGTGCACAGTGGTGCAAAATTCCCACAGAAGTAAACTTACACTGGGCTCGCAGCAAAATATAATTAACAAACAGCCTACGTAAGACGAGATCCGTATGTACGGACCTCATTTACACTCTTAAAATCTCCTACCACTGCAGTTCCACAAGTTGCAGCAACAGTACACACGCTAGTGTAACAGGTTTTTTTTTTAATCTGTCATCTAATACCGCTCTGAGCTGTACTACTAGCAGTACAATAGTAGAAGGTTTAAGAAACATGCCTATACAAAGTGATGGAAAAGTTAACAAGATGGCTTAACCCTAATACTGAAATCTGGGATTAAGGCGTGTGGGGAGACCAAGAATAGAAATCAGGATGACGTTGTGGAGGAATAGATGAGGGTTAGTACTAACAGCATGCATTAGCAATAACTATGCTGCTTAAAACGTGGCAAATCTTTTGGACTTTATTCTTAGTAACATGCACAATCTGCCAGGTGCTTTCCAAAAAGAGGCAGAGACCATACCGAGGAGCTCACTACATGATTTTTATCCCCCTAAATACAGAGATAGTACTCTAATCTTACATTCAAGAAGCAGCAAGTGTGGGACATCCAAAGATACTTCGGATATTAATAGTCTTTCATTGATGATCCCAAAGAATTTTATCTGCATTTAATAGATGAGTCTACAGACATAGTGAGGTAAATTCTTTATCCAAAACAGAATGCAGGAGTCGTGACTTGCCATCCTTGCTCTAACCTTCTAAAAGCCCTTTATTAGGGGGTGCAGGCTCTTAAGACCCTCATTTCCATCAGAAGCAGCAGATAGGGAAGAGAGGAACATGACTACTGATTCCTACTTCTGCTTTCCCCATCCAGCCACAGCAATTAACACAATGATCCCCCAGTGTTCCCACGCCACCAGCAGGCCACTCCAGCTTCTTCTCAGAGTGGCAACATATAAAGACTCCAACCCATGAGAGTTAGCGATACCTCACAGGAATCCATCTTCACTGCTCAACAATACCAGAATTAAACATGATCTTTCTCAGAGAGTCTGGCCAATGACATCACCCAGACTTGGGACTAGACTGGACTCGAATGGAGTTGGACTTTGGAATGGCAGTGGTTACGTTTTTGTTGACTCAAGGGAGGGCACTAGGACAACTGCCAGACTCCCATTTTGTCTCATGAAAAGCACAAGGACACTTCTTAATGGTAAATAGGGGGAGAGGGTTTCAACAAGAGAAGACAATTATAATGAATAGTATTAGGTTAATGTTAATTATGGTAATATAATAAATACCAAGGGGTGAACTTTTAATATAGGATGTTAAAAAAATATATGTATCTAAGAAACCTAATAAAAAACTAAGTTCAGACAGTATTTTAACACACCAAAGAAGTTTAAAAACAGAAACTAACTGTGGGTAGGCAAAGCAGCAATTGCAGGCATTAAAAAAAGAAAAAGCCCTGATCCCTTTTGCCTATAAAATATTCCAGTGTTTGTAAAGTGCCTAGCATATTGTGCAATACAACAGTCTTCATACTGATTTGGAGCTAGAAATTAATACCCCTCAGACTTGAGTTTCCCACTTCTCGGTGTACAAAGCTTAAAGGAAAAAAGGCAATGTGTATTTTCCACTGTTCAGCACTACCTACAACACCAATGCCATTCCAAATTCCTAGGTATATTTTTCATCCACTGCCTGAAGTGAAATTAATGTGGCTCAAAAGGCTTTGCATCTGTAAATCACAGCAGGAATGGCACTCAAAGCCCTCTGATGTATCAACATAACTGCAGGACAACCAGTAGAAAAACAGACAGGATCAGGAACTTCAAAGATGCAGGTAGGAGATTCAGACTAAAAGGAAAGTAGGAGTGGGAAGGAATCTCTCTGGGAAGGCATAGTAGCATCTTTGCAGTGGGTTAACTATATGGCTAAGCCAGTGGCTGGCTTTTGGGTAATTTAAATATTTAACATTTATTCCTAGACAGTAGTTCACACTGCCATAGCTTACTCTAAGATTCTTTCAGTTGTGCTACTCCAACTCCACTTCAGAATTCACCTCCAAAGCATCATTTTTATTTTAAAATATTTCCAAAAAGAGACTCCATCAGATTTAAACTGTGTACAAATTTACAAATTAAAAGAGGGCAAACTGAATTTAACAGCCACCCACTCCCCAAGCTGGGTTAGAGGAGATGAGCGTGACGTCCTACAAGATTTTCCTGAAATAAGATCCCATCCTATACTTTGCAGTTGTGTGTTCCAAAGTTGAACCTGCTAAGTTTTTTCTTTGCTTCAGGGGGATAGCTCACCAGTCAAAACAGATTTTATATCTGGCCCTCCTAGTAACCGATTCAGATATGTCAACTTAACTTTCATCCTTCAGGATATAAACTGAATTCCATACCTTTACTAAGTAGGGATATTGCTGACAAGTTCTCAGAAACCAAGATCTTCTTAACTGTGTGTTGTTATTAAAGAACTAGAGGCATTTTTAATAAAAATAGGGGTTGCCCTGCTATTAGCAGCCAAATTTCTACCTTCTATGCTTTGTATACTGGTTTGTCTGTCTAGTGTCATCTTGTACCGCACAAGAAGAGAAGAACAACAATTTTTGTGGTTAAGACTCTGGATGGGAGGTTCAAAAGATCAGGGGTTCAGTTCCCAGCTCCACTATAGATTTCCGTTGTGACACTGGCCAAGTCATTTACTCTGTGCTTCAGTTCTACATCAATTTAGATCAAATGTGTCTACATTAGTGATCTGTACTTGTTTCACTAGATCAGTTTTTGAAATAGATTTAGTTAAACCAATACACTTTAGCATTATCGAGAAAAGCTTAATCTTCTCCAATCTAAAGACGGAGCAGTGGTTTTCAATACACTTACACACACCTTATAACTAAAATTCAACATCAATTTGAAATACAGTCAACTTCAAACATTAAGTTTTAAGAGTAGTTTCAGGTATAACATACCTACTCTCAACTCTCCCTGCTGGCTTTTGTAGTTTTATGATATTGTGTTATGGAGGAAAAAAAACAAAACCTCATTCTCTGTTGCTATGTAAAAGGCCCACACAAATTGGGGAAACAGTAAAATTGGCTGTACACAACATAAATCAAAAACAGAAAAAGTAATTCCTGATCTTTCAATTATAGGAAACGTAGCTGTTGATTGTAGCAGTAATATGTAAGAAAAATATATCCAGAAGACCAGAAGTTTGATTTTTAAGTTGACGGATCCTTAAGTATTAATACAATAGTGACTGCAGATTAAACAAAATTTAAGTATCTCTTGCTCTGACCCAAAACTGTTCATTCACCTCACCCCACACTAACATCCCTCTTGGCTTTAGGAAATTTCTTCCCTCCTCCCCACAGCAGTCTGACTAACCTGTCTCCCTTCCTAATGAATTACAGGTTTACCAGCTAGAGGAGGTGCCTTGGGGAACAGCTTCTATCAGACAGTCCAGCTGCAATTGTCTCCTCTCTTCCACTACCTCCCAACATGTCGAGAGGGAGGAGAAAGGGGACACCTGCAACTGAGTTTAAGTCAGCAGTAGCACTACCAACTCTGATCCTGAGGCATTTTCACAAAAGAACCACTTGTACTTTGCCAGCATGAATACTGGTCTGAAA
Organism: Gopherus evgoodei; assembly: GCF_007399415.2. Taxonomy (NCBI): domain Eukaryota; kingdom Metazoa; phylum Chordata; order Testudines; family Testudinidae; genus Gopherus; species Gopherus evgoodei. Next base: position 190,925,963 of record NC_044322.1, on the reverse strand, counting down.
GAATCAGAAGAGGTTTATCAGACTAGCACCAGCAGTAGAGAAAGATATTTCTCTACGGCCAAGGGGCATTAATGGTAGATGGGGGGAAAAGACATGACTGGAGGCATGCATGGCCCCCAAGCCTCACCCAATAGCTATTCTCCGACTACAGCATCTTACGTAGGCAAGTACTCCTGTCCCCTCCACTTGCCCATCCAAGCCTCTATGCCCCTATAACTGCTTATTTCCCCAGTTAGCTCCCACACAGACATTAACTTTCAAACATTATTATTGGTGTTTGGTTCCATCCCCTCTGAGAAAAGAGGGGGCTGGGCAGGAACACTGCTGTAGTGGGAACGAGTTCAGAAAACGACAAGTGCCACGGAGTATATCTGTTCTGAAAAACCCTAATAATAGTTTTTCACAGAGAAGATGCAGACATAAGGTACAAGAATTTTTCTATAGGGGAAAAGTTCTTTCATTAACTTTAGTGAGGGTCATTGCACTACAGCCCCTTTGACAAGACAGATGATTTGGCAGAGCAGAAATCTACACTGCACTTCCATCTCCCACTTGGCTCCTCCTAGTTCAATACTAATTTCTTCCCATTTCCCCCACATATAATGTAATACTTTTTGAATACTTATTACTACTTTTAATTTACAGCATCTCAAAATGTAAAGGAACTAACCCATTTAATATCTTTCATCCAAAATACCAAAAAGGCATCAGCCACCCACAAACATTTTAAAGTACCTTTACAGCTGCATTTAAAAAATTTAATAAGTTTCTTGACTTAAGGAAATTCATAACACAATCAGTATGTCAGAAGAAAAAAATCAACATAGTACAAATACTAGGTTCTACCTCCTACAATTATTCTCAAAGCTATAAAAAGAGCCAACTTCCATCCCAATGAATTTTACAATACAACACTTAGCTAACTTTCACTTGAATAAGTAAATGTGGCTCCTGGAGACTACAGGTTCCAGCCTGCAGTGCTCCATCTTTATTTGAACATCGCCACATTCCATGCCAGGGATCGGCAACCAGTGGCATGTGGCCCGCCATGGTAAGCCCCCTGACAGGACAGGAGTTTTTTTGCCTGCTGAGTCCACAGGTTCAGCCGAACACAGCTCCTATTGGCCATGGTTCGCCGTTCCAGGCCACTGGGGGCTGCGGGAAACAGCACAGGCCAAGAGATGTGCTGGCCGCAGCTTCTCACAGCCCCCATTGGCCTGGAACGGCGAACCACAGCCAGTGGGAGCCACGACTGGCCAAACCTGCGGATGCAGCAGGTGAACAAACCAGCCGGACCAGCCAGGGGCTTACTCTAGCGAGCCGTGTGCCAAAGGATGCCGCTCCCTGTTCTATGCTGAGACACAAGTTTAAACTGTTTGTTACTTATAAAGTCCAAAATAGTTTGGGAACTGCCTACTTAACAGCACTTCTTACCTAGGATACTGCAACAGTTGTGACCAGGAGAGTCATTAATGCTAATAATATCTAAGGGCTAGTCTACAGTGGCTATGCTAAAGCGCTGCGACGGCACTTTAACATGCCTTGTGTGGTCATGGCACAGCACTGAGAGAACTCTCCCAGCGCTCTAAAAAAACCCCCTACCTCAATGAGGGGCGTAGCTCCCAGCAATGGGGAGAGAGGGTGTCACTCCCCTGAGCGAGAAAGTTGCAGCACTGCTAACTTCCAGCATTGACAAGCCCTAAGCATAAAAAAACAGAGAAGGCTGGTTCAGGAATTTGAATTCTACTCCCAGCTTAAACCAATGGAGTCCAGATTTCTCAAACTTCTTGAGTCCAATGAAAGGCTTTTCCTTTGCCTCCAGTTTTAGAGAAGGGAGTGAATAAAAGCAGAAGAGATGATATACGGGGATTAGCATTTGTACCATCTCATGCATAAGCAGTCCATACTGCATTGTGCATTAAGTATTATGCATTTTGTGTATTTATAATTTGTATGTGTTAATTATGTAACAAAAATTAGTGCTAGAGATAGATATGGTAAACCATGCTGAAACTGGGCAGTCTCCGTGGACCATGCTTCCATGATTGCAGCTGCAATCTACTCCATTTTATGCAAACTACTATCAGTGCAACCTCTGGCTCTTAACAAGTTGTCAGTGTGGTCCATAGCTACGCAGTGCTTCCCTCCTATAAATTGGAGGAGAGATCTTTAAAACAAGGGCAGCCAGATTTTGGGGAAATACTGAAAAATATTGACTATCCATAAAGTAAACTTACCTTTCTGCTGTAGGGATTGCTAATTACCAGGTTGGTGTCATCTGAACCTGACAAAATATATTCTCCTGTATCATTCCAGCAAATTGTATTTACCTGTTTGAAATATTTAAACAAAAATTTTAATTGGTTTAGGAAAAATATTTAAAATAGAAAATAAAATAGACAAGAAATATCTAGATATGCAAATGAAATCATAAAGTTACTTAAACAACTTCAAAATACATAGGGGTGCTTAAATATGTTCAGACACCTGATTTTCACTACTTGGCCTCACCTTGCACACATATGCTTTCCCATGGCTAGCCACCTGCACATGCAAGAGATAGGGTTTGCAAACAAAAATTCTATTAAATGTGCATGTAGGCATTGAGAATCTGAACTGATATGTATTTGATAGTGAAAGAAAAGTGTACAGTGTGTTCAGGTCCAAACCTGCACACAGAGTGAAGCCTAGGCCAAACCATGCCTCCACTGAAAAAAAACAAAAATCAGGTCTTAATGTGTTACTGACAAAAAATTTGTTAACATACTAGGCTGAAGAAATTAATCTTTTACCTATATTCTTATTCATATCAAAACTTAAAATCAATGTAAAAAAGTTTACACACACACAATATCAAAAGGTCACTATTTCTATAGACATTGAAAAGTATATTCTAACAGTTGATTCCAACAAGCTCTAAGTCATTAAATCTGAGCTGTTAGCATAAAAAAAGCAGTGATTTTTAACAAATTGTTTGATGAGAGTCCACCTGCTTGAAACACACTGGTATCTCTCACTACTCGGGCTAATGTATTCTGTAACATTCTTCATAGATTCACTATGCTCCTGAATCTCCCTGTAAGCGCATACCACAGGCAACAGAGTTTAATTTGCAGTTTATTATGTGAGCTAACGTGTACTTTTAGAATGCTCAGCTAACTGGGAAATTGATACTTAAAATTTAGCAGTTGACTAAATTCAGTATTCTTTCATAAAAATAGTTATTTGGCTAATACAGAGAATTCCGGGTTTTGGACACCTTCCCACACCCACCTTTCTAGACTGTGAATTGCCTTCTTTGGTCCCTTGTGGCATCACAAGGGTCCTCTCACATAAAGTAAGTCTTTCAATAGAGTTTCCAGTACCTATAATTTGACATATTTGGGAGTTTTACTCCCTAGAATGTATTGCATTATACAGAGTGCTCTGAATCTGGGGTCACAATGTTCTCATTATTGCACCTTCAAAGCACTAAGTATTCAGGATCTGTCTAACATGTACATACTCACAGCTGCCACACCTTCTCACAAACCTGGTGAAAATCCCATATAGTACTGAAGAAACCTTCCCAGATCTCTCCTGTGAGAAGACTGTGATAATGCTCTTCCAGTAGGGAAAGAAATCAGGTTGGGAGCACTTTGCATATTATTTCCTTGTAAGTTTTTCCTTAAAAAACCCCCCAAGATTACAGCATTACAAATGAAGATGTAAATAAACTCAAATACTGAAAAATCAAAAGTTTGGACTCTCACAGTAATATGCCTTAGAGTTCAAGTAACAGGAACTTCACTCACTCCTCTGAGACGGTGAGGTCCAGAATGAGCAGCTCAACATAGAGGAGCTGACAATAGCCATGAAAACCGTAAAATGTGGAAAGGCAGCTGGACTCAATGGCATACCTAGCGAACTATTACTATTGTGATACCATCCTGAAGTGAAATGGCTACTTGATTTCTTTCATTCCTGCATGGAGACAATGCAGATAACTCAGGTTGCAGAGATAGGCCAAAATGGTTGCACCACTCAACTTATATAAATATAACTGTGCAAAGAAGTTATTGCCCAACATTCTTACTCTGCTCAACCTACAAACTATATGAGTGGATGATAATGGATAGAATAGCACCAATAGTGGAAGGGCAGCTGGCTGATGACCAAGACAGTTTCCGCTCAGGATGTTCATGATGTGGTCAAGTTGCAAATTTAACTCAATACACTGAAGATGGCTTCAAAACTTGTAAAATGACAGGGGCTGTGTTTATTGATGAGAAAATTACTCATCTTGTGCAGTAACTAAGGTTCTTCGGAACATGCATCCCTGTGGGTGCTCCACTTTAGGTGTTCGTGCGCCCCTGCACTCACAGTTGGAGACATTTAGTAGCAGTGATGGCTGCGCCTCCGTGCGTGTTGGGTGCGCCTTTGAAGAAGCCACCTTTTGTAACGGTGCCACAGAGTCACTTGTAGATTGTGGTGTGGAGGCACAAGGTTTTGGTTTCCCCTTAGTGCCTGTGTTGGAGCCTGTTCCTGTAGAATCTCTGGCTCTAGCAGTGTGGGATTTTCTGCTACTTCAGCTCCGGTGCTGACAGCACAGCCGGTGCCAGCACTGGATGGCTGCCCGCAGAGCACCTGTGGATTGTGGCACGGAGACACAGGGCTCCGAAGTCTCTGTCTGCAGCCGTGCCGGAGCTCTCAGCCATCGGAGCTCCCAGCGCTGACAGCACAGCTGATGCTATTATTATCTGCAGAAGGGCTGTGGGGTGGGTTTGTTTGTTTGTTTGGGGTGTTTTTTTTGTTTTGTTTATTCCTATGATGGGGACCCAATGTGGGGTTGAAGAAAGCACTCCTGTCCGAAGCTGTGGCTGGCGAAGTGAGGGGCATGGGAGTCCCAAGCCTCATGCTCCAAAGCAGGTCTGAGAGACCTCTCCACTCCCTGCCTTTTTGTGAGCCTGAGGCAATGCAACACTTTGTCAGTGCCTGCGTCAGAGGCACGAACACATAGGCAGCAAACACACTGAGTGCAGCTGTCAGGGACAAGCATTGGCACTCCGAGCCTGGAGGCAAGGCGCTGAGAGCCTGGAAAACTGAGCATTTCCATTGGTGGGTGTTGGGGAGCTTTCGCCCTCAAAACGGCTGTTTACCTGAAGTTCCTGGCCATAAGGAGTGTTTTTTTGTTTTTGTTTTTAAACCAAGGAGAAAGGGAAAGGGAAAGAAGCTAAGTAGCTACTAATAAGGAAAATAAATAACTGACTATAACTAATTAACTACAAAGTAGCAAGGTGCTGCTGATTGCTCTGATTGGCAGCCAGGCGCAGTAGAGAAGGAGCTGTGTAGGGACTGGTCGCACAGCGTCGGTTAACTGCCTGCAGCAGCGTGAGGCAAGGACCACGCATGTGTGACCCAACCAGCACTGCTACTAAAAGTCTCCAACTACGAGCGCAGGGGCACATGAACACCTAAAGTGGAGCACCCACAGGGACAGCACTCAAAGAAGAACTATTAGCTGTTTATAACACCTGCACCACACCATGCACTATTTCTGAAATTGGCAAAAATTTTGTGAAATATTAAGATGGTCCAGGAGTCTGTACTTGATAATCAACACTTCTTAGCTCAGACAGATGGTCAGAAAAATTGATGGCATATTCAACAGAATGAACTACCCCACTATTCAGTGCTATCACCTTTGCTGATTAATGTCTACACCAGAGATTCTCAAACTCATGGATTCATAGACTTTAAGGTCAGAAGGGACCATTATGATCATCTAGTCTGACCTCCTGCACAAAGCAGGCCACAGAATCCTACCCATCCACTTCTATAACTAACCCCTGACCTATGTCTGAGTTACTGAAGTCTTCAAATTGTGGTTTGAAGACCTCAAGCTGCAGAGAATGCTCCAGCAAGTGACCCATGCCCCACGCTGCAGAGGAAGGAGAAAAACCTCCAGGGCCTCTGCCTATCTGCCCCGGAGGAAAATTCCTTCCCGACCCAAAATATGACGATCAGCGAAACCCTGAGCATGTGGGCAAGACTCTGTGGTCCGGGAGCTCCATTCAGGTGATCCAAGTATAGTTCCCTCTAAGGTGAGAACCTGGGCAGCTGCACGTGAGAGAATGAAGGGCCACCCACCTAATTAATGGAGCTGCACAGTCGTGGATCAACTAATTAGGTGCCTGGATCCTGGAAAAGACACCTGTGAGGTGGTGGTCATAGTGGGAAGGGGCATGGGGTGAGAAGAGGGGGTGGGGGAATTTGCAATGTGCAAGGCTACGGCGGCCAGAGAAAGAGGTGACTTTCCCCAGCTCCAGAGCTACAGCTGCCGGGGAGAAATGGTCCTCCTTCCCAGCTTCAGCTCTATGGGTGCTGTGGTGGGGAAGAGACCTCTTTACTTCCCAGCCCCAGCTCGGGGGCTGCTGCAGTGAGGGAGAGAGGGCACATCCATCGCATTAGAAAGGTAAGACTACTGATATTAAAATGTGAGTTGTGTGCTTATGGTGTAGAAAAAAAAATTATTATTAAGGTTGTTTTTTTATATAGTGCTTTTATCCGAAGTGTTTTACAACAGTTAGCTAACGGTACAAACAACATTTGGAGAGATCATTAAGTGGACCTCTGAGACCCTCAGCAATTTTCAAGCGCTCCGCAGGAAAAAAAAGTTTGAGAACCATTGTTCTACACAAATCATCAATCTGAATTCCAATGTGCAAGCATTTCATTTATGCAGCTGATCTTTGCATCATTACCCAATAAAAAAGATATGAGGACACTGAGCGCACTTTAACTGGTTCCCTGAGTATATTTGGAAAATACTGTCATATGTGGTTCCTGAATGCCAATCCTAACAAGACACAAAAGTGTGCGCCTTCCCCTTGAAGCACCATCCTGCCAAGCAACAACTCCAGCTAATGTGGGATGGTAGAATCCGTGAGCACTATAAACATCTGGGTATACCTGAGGGTCACATTAAACCAAACACTGATATTCAAAGAGCATATCAAGATGCTAAAAAATAAATTAAACTCCAGGAATCATGTTCTCCACAAACTGGCTAACACAAAACAGAGAGCTGATGCCAAAACATTCTGAGTAATCAGACACCCTGTGTTATTAAACTGCAGAGTACTTTGCCCCAGTATGGTCATACTCAAGCCATGCACAAAACTGATACCGAACTGAACCGTCCTTTGGGATCATCACAAGGATTTTGAAACTGACTCTCACATTGTCACTGTAGAGCCACACTGAGATTGCAACACCACCAGATAGGCAGGACACCTTCAGTAAGAAGGAGATACAAAAGCAGGTACATGATCGAAGACATCCACTGCATAGACACACTCTATCACCTAAGAGGCTGAAGTCCAGAAAGAACTCTACCTCTGAAAATCCCTTACCCTAAAAAATACCATGGCTGAAATCTACAGAGTAACAAAATGGCAGGACATGCCAATGATCTTGGAGAATCTAGTTCCTTCAAAACAATTTCCTCCAGGCACTGACCTCCAATGAAAAAAAATTGGTGTACTCTAACCAGTGAGAGCTGGGGTAGGAAAGTCTGGTGACAATATGACAAAATGGAAATGAAGGAACAACCCCAAATGTGAATAAGGAGAGCCTAGGAAAATACTTGAACGCTGCCTGAACAAGTGTCCCCGTCAACATCTTGTACTCCCAAGGAACTATTCAAGGTACGTGACAACACCAGGTCTTGACTGAGGTTTTTGAGTGATAAACTATGATGATTCTTTAGATTACTGTATTAGCAGTGACATTAATCAAGGCCAAGAAAGCATTTTCATTCTAAAGCCTTCTTTTAATATGTACATAATTGTTAAAAAATATCTTCTTTTGGGCTAGATTGTCTCATTCCCAGTCTGAGCCCAAAAGGCAACATCTGTTTTGATTAAAAGTTTGAAAAAAATAATTTCAGCTATTTGAATATTTTTCTAAGATTCAAATTTGCCATTTGCAGCTCTCAATGGGGAAAAACCACCTTTGCTAAATGTAATTAATTCATTTTAGAACATGTACAGAGTATTAATACTATCATTTTCCTTAACAAAATAAGGATTAATTGATCCAGATGAGCCATGGGTACAGTCATCCACAATAAGAGAGGCACTGATTCAGCCAACATATCTATTTAACATTACACTAATCGGACTGATAAATACCAAAGTGGTCAGGCACAGCACAACTTCAAGACACAGCTGGTGGCAAAAAAAAAAGTGACCAGCATGCTAGTTATTTTCCATCTACAGCCCCTTCTGCATGAAGGATGCTACTGCTGCTCCGGAGGAGCCCACTAATGGTGAAAAAAAGGCACTGAAGAGGAAAAAGAGACAAAAACATTCAAAAAAGAACGAAGCACAAAAATATCATGTATTTATCTTCCTACCTACACACACACAAAAGACAGAACAGGGAAGACGACACTTTGTTGAAGAACAGATGTGCAGCAAAAATGAAAAAAGCAATAGTGATGATCCTAATACTAGCAGCCCACATCAACACAGCAGGAAGACTTCAGTCATTCCTCTTGGATGATGATGTGACAGCACTGGTTCATCCACACATCAGCTCCAGGTTAGACAAATATAATGCTTTCTGCCTAGCCCCAGATAAGTTCATGAAGAAGCCACTTAATTATGATTACCTGAAAGAACGTATGCTGGTGCTTCACAACTTGCACTGATTTCTCATTCACTACTAAATCCACTTCTTGATTTTGCTACTGATGATTTGCAAGATAAAGGCCCTTAATGCAACAGGCCCATATTATAATCAGAGACCACTGCTTCTTCCAGTAATTGTAATTAACTACCACACTGTATTTTTCAGTGCCCAGAGGGACAACCTTCTCAACAGCTCGCCTAAATCTCTATATTACCCTAACAAAGAGTCCTACCTTTTATCTTCACAGACCACTCTGTAGGACTAAGGCCTTAGCTACACTGGCATTTTACAGCACTGCAACTTTCTCGCTCAGGGGTGTGAAAACACACACCCCTGAGCACAGCAAGTTACAGCGCTGCAAAGCGCCAGTGTAAACAGTGCTCCAGCCATGCTCCCAGCGCTGCAAGCTAATCCCCATGGCGACCATACTCACACTTCAAAGTGCTGCCGCGGGAGCGCTCCCGCGGCAGCGCTGTACGGCTGCAAGTGTAGCCAAAACCTATTTCCCAAAAGGAATAGATCAGAAAAAACTAACATCCCACTCAAAGGTAGCTACCCACTATTGCTTGCTCTTCTGAACAATTCACATACACAAACCCCTATAATAGGCTGTTTAGAATACTTAAGTACCCCAAGAGAAGAAATGGAAGGAAAGAGGAGAAGAAGGGAATATCACTCTTCCAAGTAGTAAAATTAAACCCTAGATCCTAACACTAGGTCACTAGGTCTTGCTACACTAATTTAAGTTCTCATTTATGGTGTAGATCAGGTGCAGTACCTGGAGAGGAAAAAATAAGTATAGTACACAACACATATCCCTCTTTATTATCACAAGAATTATTGTGCTAAATGTGTACAGAGAAAGGAAAAATCATCACTTCAGGTGACTCTCTTTCCTCTAATTTAAAATGAAGTATTTCCTCAAGCTGATGAGTCCATTTGGAGACGAATCTTTTACCAGCACTCATTTAGCACAGCTCCCTTCCTTAAAAAATGTTCACAACAAAACTGGGAGAAAAATATAATATGAAGGTGGTGTACAAATTGTTACCTAAGGCTGCATTTCCTTTCCCATCATGGCAACTAATGCAGAGAGAACCCATTTTCAACACACTCATTTAGAGTTAATCATCTCCTTACTGATTCATTCAGTGACTTCACTATTCTACAAGGTGCTGATCCTTTAAAAACAAGTTGATGAAAAAAAAGGTAAGAGGAAAGAGAGGAGAGAAATGAAAAAAAAATCACTGTACCTAGTAGAGGACTACAAAGTCTAAGCTCTATGTACTGAGACTAGTTACTAAATTACAAATAAAAAAAAAATTAATGTGACAAGGAGTTGCAAAGTCAGGAAAGAGCCATGCAACTTTCACTCTCCCCACATAGGTACATGTAATCAAACGCATAAACACGAAATGGGGAATAACTGGATAGGCAGTAGTACTGCAAAAAAGGATCTGGGGGTTATTTTGGATCAGAAATTGAATATAAGCCAACAAAGGGATGCTGTTGCGAAAAACGCAAACATCATCATGGGATGTGTATGTAAGACATAGGAGGCAATTGTTCTGCTCTGCTTGGCACCAATGAGGCCTCAGATGGAGTACTGTGTCCAGTGGGGGCACCACACTTTAAGGAGGATGTGGATGAACTGGAACAGAAATGTAAGGTGTTTAGAAAACATGACCTAAGAGGAAAGGTTGAAACAATTGGGCATGTTTATTATATTGAAGACCGACGGGGGGAGGGCGGGATTTGATAACTGTTTTAAAATATAAACAAGAGAGTTATTAATTGCTTTCTATGTCCACAAAAGGCACGACAAGTAGTAATCAGCTTAGTTTGCAGCAAGGGAGATTTAACCAGCGGTTTTCAAACTGTGGGTTGGGACCCTGAAGTGGTTGTGACCCAATTTTAATGGGGACCCTAGGGCCAGTGTTAGACTCACTGGGATTTGAGGCTGAAGCCGAAATGACTCGGGCTCTGTCGCCCCACCCTCCCTCAGCCACCCATAGTAATTGTTGTCAGAAGGGAGTCACAGTGCAATGAAGTTTGAGAACCGCTGAGATAAATATTAGGAAAAAAATTTTAACTATAAGAATAGTCAAGCATTGAAAAAGGTGAAATCCCATAATTGGAGGTTTTTAAAAACAAGTTAGACAAACATCTGTGAGGGATGGTTTAGGTATATTTAATCCAGCCCTCTATTTCTAAGATTCTATGTATTGTATTACAATTTTTAGCTACATGCTCACATACTGTTTTTCCCACATGACTCATGCTTCATTCAACATGCAGGCTGCATGATGTGTAATGAGACAGTTCTTCAATATTTATTCTTATTCTCATTTTTCAACATTAAGTCCTGCCGCATCCACTAAGCATCAGCCATACGGACTAATGAGTGCCCTCAGAGTACTGTACGTGACACTGATGCAAGTTCAAATTATTTTTGGCCAAAAATAAAAGATCCATTCTCTCCACACAGTTCAAATACACACTGAGTGAGGCAGGAGTCCTGTAGGGGAGAAAAAAAAAAAAGCATGCTCATGTAATCAAAGCCTTTAGCAATTTGATTCTGCAACTTCGATATTCTTTTGTTTATATGGAATTTCTAAGTTTTTTAAAAAGAAAAGTGATAATGCAAAGAAAATTCCATCATGTGGAGCAATAAAAAGATATATAGTGCAAGAGATGTGTACTAATGAGGCAAGGGCTTTTATTGCTTCCTTCCTCCAAACATCAGATGAAGTAAATCAGGATTCTGAAGGGCACATCAAAATTATACACACACACGAACATTAGGAGATTGTCATTAAAAAACCTTGCTGTTCACTTAAAAAAAAATGCACAAGCAAAGTACATTTTAAAAATCCTAACACTGCCAATTCAAAATGCATCTTCACCAGACCTCCATAAGGCTAATGTCTATTCCAAAAACCATTTCCATGGAAAATTTCAAGTTTTTCTCACTCCCCACTGGGCAGTTGTATCTATTCTTAGATTATTATGTTTTTTGTAATGGTTAAAGTATCCCCTCAACCCTGACTCCATTTTCTTGTACCTGAAAATTACTGAACATTTTTATTCACATTTTAAAAAGAATTCATTCACCTTCAAGAAGATATCAGATCTGAAATATTTCAGCCCAAAAGATGAGTATTTGATAAGGTTATAAACAACTAAAAAAGGACCTTTCATAATGAAAAAACGAATGCAGTCAACGGTAAACATCACTACTCACTCAATATAATGATTTATAACACATTTTCATACTTTGAAGAGACTCAGTGAAATAGAATTGTACTTTGTTTTATATAAATCCACATGATGGATTCATTTCAGTACTAAATTGGAAAATTTCTACCAACATCATGTGTATTATTCGTTACCTTACAACTGTAACAATAAACATCACAACATTACTTACTATCACAATCCTGATACATGACAATTCCATTCCATATCTTTTTTGTTAGTCTTTTATGACTCTCATAAAATGTATCTTCTAAGTTAAAATTCTTATTTCAGGTCCCAAGCAAAAAAGTAACTATTCTGGTAAATCTGAAGAAAATGTGTTCAGTAATTTGAGTATGTAACTGAACAGATATTAAACATATGTGAAAGTGTTCTTTGTTTAAAAGCTTCAACTCAACTATGTGTATGTAGCTCAGAATAAGAGTTTTAAATCTGAAATGTTTTTTTGAAATTAAGTTTCTAGCATTTGAAAATAATGGTCTGACCACGCATGTTGGTTTCCTTATTCATTAGCATGCAAGGGGCACACATCCATCAAACATTCATGCTGCAAACAGCAGCTGATCATTCTCATAGCAGCATAAGATTTCTGAGTTCACATTTAGGTGGCGATGAGGATACGGAGCTGGTAGTTTTTCCAGTCACACTGGCCATTCTTCATTAAGTTATACAACCTGTGAAGAGTTAAGATCTTTTACTCAGGGCAAGTCCTATTCAACATCATTTCCTACAGCCAGCTAACCATCCATAACATGTCACCTGTTTAAGCTTATGAAATTAAGCTAACACTAATCAAATAAGATTAGATATAACCATATCCTAGAATATGAACAAATTAAAGGTTATCAGCTGCATGCTGGAAAATGTTATGACTTTAATAGGCACAAGAATTAAGCCCCTATCGCAATGCTCAAGGGGGCTGAGTTATATCTCTGTGAGAACCTTAATTTTGAATTTTTTTTTATTTGTGTAAAGGCCCAAATTTAGCATTTTCATGTACATAGTAGTTTGCGTTTAATGGACTTTACAAGCTATTTTTCCCTTGAATATCCCAGCACCTTTCAAAAATCCTCTCTGAGAAGAAAAACAAATAAATGCATTAACAAACATGAACTTCTGCTCTGCTGAGGGATGACAGGCCAGCAAAGAAGCCCTGTCACGACAGCCAACCTCTACCATCTAGGTCATAGAACTTAGTCAAATGTATCCACTACTTTTAGAGCTCAAACAGTCCTACGGAGTTTGAGTAACAGTCTATTTGCTGCCTACCTGTTTTCTGACACTGCTGTCAGAAGCAGGATCTAATGATGAGTTAGCAGAAGTGTGGCTATGAGAGCACAGCACGGAAGAATTTTGCAACCAACTAGATATGAAAAAGTAGAGATTTATTTAAAAAGTTAAATATTTACTTTAAAAGAAAAAAACATAATTATTATTTATATCATGTGACTATGCCATTTCACGTTGGGTTTTCAAGGTCAGCCATATTTTAGGTCACAGTATTGCTCCTTTTTTATAATCAATATATAGCACTTCTTCTTTTCCAAGCTTAGAAGAAAACTGAAATGCTTCAATCAAAGCAATACAATAAAATCCTAAAATAACAAAATGTGTGTTAAAATACAAATAAGTACATTAGAAATTATTTAAGATTAGTTCTTCCTTCACTTTCTTGCTCCTACCGAAGTCCAGTTTTCCCTGCTATAGGTGACTGCCTCACTCATAACTAAAGCAATTAAATGAACACAGCTCATTGCTCAGTTTCAGGGATTGAGTTGTTGTCAGCTGCTTCAGAAGAAATAGAACCCAGGAGGGCCTGGATGTAGGTCTTGGCAAGTAATTATTTTCAATTCAGCTTTAAAATGTATTTAGTTTGCATTTTTAAGTCTAGGCACACACACACACTGATATGGGACACCATATTTTTAAAGCTTTGAAAACTTAGATACAAGAAATCACTTACACAGCCATCATGCACATTCAGTGTTGCTTCAAGTTTTAATCTTTGGATAAATTCTCTTCTTCCTGTTGAAGAAAGAAGACTGAATTATAGTCTCATTTTAAAAGCTGACGTTAAAGAACTTTGGCAACCAGATATCATGGTGCTGGGCACAGCAGAAGAACCTAAATAGAACAGAACCTGCACGTAATATAAATCTTAATACAATTTGTATGATTCCAAATATTCAAATGGAAAAAGCAATGCTAAATGTTTATTTGCTGTTCTACCACCTTTAGCACCAGTTTAGAAATTGTGGTGTTAACATTTGGTAAGCTTCACAAGCAGACACTTTGAAATTAGAAGCTATAAAATAGAAAATAACTTATGTACAGTAACAAACAATAGCTAAAAACTTCTAACTGAAGATTGGAAGTTACTCCTGAGGGAATTGTGCCGAAAATATTAAAAATTTTAGGCACAATATTTTAAAATTCTACAAAATTCTGCAAATTTTGTCAATAAATGTGGAGGCACCAGCATGGCAGCGGGGAGCACAGACCACTGGCTGCCTACCCCTCTCCCAGGACAGGTACTCAGTGGTGAGGCTGCACCAGACCCTGACACAGCGCAAGGGCCGGACCTGTCCCAGAAACACCCCAGGGCCCTGTCGCTCCACGTCAGGCACACCTGGTATGGGGCAAGCAGGCTCAGCCCAGCAGGATCCAAGTGTGAAGAGGCTTAGTGTGGTGGGATCCAGGTGGGGGTAATCTGAGCTGGCAGCTCAGTGGGGGATCTGGATGCAAAGGGGCTCATTGGGGGGTTCCAGGTGCAGGAGGAGTGGGACTCTTGCAAAAGGGTCCAGGTGAAGGTGGGTTGGCCGTGGCAGGGAGAATCTGATGTGGGGGGATGGGGCTTCAGGGGATCTGGGTGTGAGGAGTACAGCAGGGGGTCTGGGTGCTGGGGGAGTGGGGCTCGGTGGGGTGGGGCCTGTCTGGGTGGGGGTTTGCAGCTCAGAGTGGTTCAGGTGCACAGGGGGTGGGGTCTGTCTGGATGGGGGTTTGAGTGCAGCAGGCTCAGCTGGGGGTGGTCTAGGTACAGGGATGGGGGTCTGGATGCAAGGAGTGGGGCTTGGCAGGGGGTGCAGAAGTGGAGTTCCAGATGCCAGGGGAGGGGTTCGGCGAAGATCCAGATGGATGGGGAGGGGAGCTCGGTGAGGAGGGTCGGGGGTGGGGCTTGCTGGTGTGGGAGTTCAGGTGCGGGGAGCTCAGTGGGAGGTTCTGGGTTGTGGGGGGGGGATAAGGCTCAGCAGGAGGCTCAGGGGGGGTCCAGATGAACGGGGGTTGGGCAGATAGGGGAACAGTTCCCCATACAGTGACCCCCTCTCCCCTGTGGGTGAGGAGCGATAGGGGCAGGAGGGTGCAGCATTTCCAAATGCAGGGGGAGATTTCTGGGGGTCATTCTGACCCGACTCTGGCCACTCCATGAAGGGGAAGTGCTCTGCTTCTCCACTGTCAGCCCAGCCAGGACTAGCAGCTGAGCCCAGTGAAGGGTAGGAGCCACTGGCTGAGGAGTCCCCAGCTGGGTGCAGGGGGGAAGGAGGAAGTGAGACTTGGTGGAAGGCTCTGAACGCTGGGGATTCAGTGGCAAGTTCTGAGTGCAGGGGGGGTGATGCTCAGTGGGGGGTCCGGAACCATCAGCCAGAGTGTTCTCAGGCCCTTCCCTGCCCCCCGCAGTGATTTACCTCTCCAGTGGCTGCTCTAGGCGCCCAAAGCAACACATCCATGCTGCCAGGGAGGGGCACATGACCGCTGTTGCTGCTTCCCTTTGCTTCCTTGTCAGAAAGTCATTTTTCTGCGTAGAAGCAAAGAAATCTGCAGGGGACATGAATTCTGTGCCTGTGCAGTGGTGCTGAATTCGCCCCAGGAGTAACAAGTAGAATATGTTTTAAGAAGCACAACATATTTTAAATAGGAACATGATGCCCAATGTGTTTTGCTCTTAAATAGAAAAGTGGAACAGGGTCTAGTGCTTAAGCAGAGGATTGGAAGCCAGACCTCCTGAGTTCTAGTTCCAGCTCTCGCTCTCCGTTTGAGAAAGCCACTTAATCTCAGTTTCTTCATCATTACTGATTGTAACTCACTTTGAAGAGCAACAGAAATGATCAGTATCATTCCATTTCACAGTTTAAATAGTCAAACATGGATGCGGGGATGCTTTTGGAGTTCCTGAACTGAGCAGGAAAGGTGAGTGTGGAAGGGGAAACAGAGTAAAGCAAGACAAGGTGAAAGAGATTTAAGGCAAGGAGAATCTCCTACAAAGCACATATTAAAACAAGGCAAGGTTCCATCAATTAGATATCATTGTCTCGGAAACATAAAATACCATGTTACTACACAGATAAAGACAGTGATAACAATGCATACCTATATAGGGTGAAGAGTAAGATTGTACAGATACAACTTTTATCTGGGAATTTCCTGATGTGACTGTTTAATCATCTAGCTTTAATGTAGCTTTTTGTTATGGAATTAATGACAATTAATCCTCTATAACTTCTATCGGAAGATGTTGAGAAAAAAAGTAAAGGTGAAATCTCACTCTATTACTTAGGTTGTAAGCTTTTGGGGGCACATGCTGCCTTTTTATTCTGTGTTTATACAGCACCTAGCACAATGGGATCCTGGTCCATGACTAGCGCTCGTAGGTGCTACAATAATACAAATAAATACTACTATGGGACAGCTCAGTAGTTTGAGCATTGGCCTGCTAAACCCAGGGTTGTGAGTTCAATCCTTGAGGGGGACATTTAGGGATCTGGGGCAAAAATCAGTCTGGAGATTGATCCCCCTTTGAGCAGGGGGCTGGGCTAGATGATCTCCTAAGTCCCTTCCCTAATATTCTATGATTCAATCAATGGAAAAACTCTCAGTGACTTCAATAAGACAAGGATTTCACTCAAGGGGTATGACTACATTACAGCTGGGAGGTATAATTCCACATTTGGGTAGACACACACACACCCTAACTCTGCTTGAGTTAGTACCCTAAAAATATGTATGTGATTGAGGCAGCATGGATAGTGGCTCTGAGTATCTCTCCAAGAACCTACATATATATTCAGCAGCAGTGTAGACATAGCTTGGGTGTTTTATTTTGACTTGAAAAAGGAACTAACCTGGTATCCTCTAAATTAAAAATACTCACTTAGACAGTGGCCCATATCCTTTCAAAGAAGGACTATAACATCTTGTCTCAACTGAATTTAGTGAAAATGCCCCTTTCTTAGAGGAAGCAAGAGAAATAGAAATTGGATGTGGGACAGAAATGAGAAGAAATCTCTTCAAACCTAACCCTCCTAGGTTCAAGGGCCTGTACTGGACTGGGACCTAGAAGACCTCATGTCTATTTCCACTTCTGCCACTATCCTGCTGGGTGAACCTGGACAAGCCACTTCACCTCTGGTCCTTGGTTTCCTTTTGCATCTTTATCTGTCTTGTTAATTCAGAATATAAACTTTTAGGGGCAGGGACTTTGTCTGACTATGTGTTTGTATAGTTCTCTCTCTGTGAGAATGTATACATTATGGCTCCAATTTTGGTCAGAGCTTCTGGGCACACTGTAATACAAACAGTAAAAAAAGGGAAAGGAAAGGATTGCTCCTTCCTGAATAGCAGAGAGGACCTCAATCCAACAGCCTTTAATAAAGTATTAAGTACTGGCAGGAGGCTAAGATTCAGGAACTGAAAGGAAAATCTTTAGAAGGAGAGCAGCTGGTGATTAGGAGCAGTGGTAATAAAGAGTGCACTCTCTTAAAGTGAAGCATACAACAACTAAGAAACCACTGTTTAAACCTCTTTAACAAATCAGGTTTCACTATAGTTCTTCCTAGGGATGCCAGCCCTAGGAAGGTTTCCCTGGTAACTGTAAACACAGTTATAATTTCAGAAGAACTGTGGGTCTGGGATTTCATATTGGAATATGGAAAAGAGATTCCGATTCCCCATTTTATTGTTTGTGGGCTGCAATTTCCTACTATGCGTAAAGGCAAAATCAACTGGAGCAGTTGGGACAGCGCAGGAGCAACAAGAAACTGAGGAAAAGTGGGATTTAAGAAGAGGCAAAGGCATCTCAACTACATTAAAGCTGCAGCATTACCAACTCTCATAATATTTGGTGTTTCACTTAAAGCTTCTGGAGTCCAGCAATTGTGCAAATCTTAGCTTTGATTTACATTTTAAAAGAAATTTTTTCTAGCCTTTATGGTTGCAGAGAAAAGTTTGAAAACATGAATCCTACTGTCCCAAAAAGATAAATAAAAAAACTTTTTAAAAGTCTCATGACTCAAGTCAGTCTCATGGTTTGGGGGACCTTACTCATGATTTTTGAGCACTTGGGGTTGGCAATACTGAGCAGCAAATCTGCAATTTAATTTAAAAGAGCTAAGGACACTACTAAGGTGACTGAATCATTGGGGTGTACTGAATGTCCAGAGAAGAGGGCTCCATGGCTCTCATATAAGCCCCCTACAAACATCAAACCAGAACTCATGAATTTCGGTTAAGAAATATTGACCCATACACAGTGGCTCATAGCATGGAAATCTGATCTATTCTAAATAGGTCTTTTCTATCACTGGTCTCCTGTCATAAACAGATAGTTAAGGGTTAATGTCTCTTTCACCTGTAAAGGGTTAAGAAGCTTAGTAAACCTGGCTGACACCTGACCAGGGGACCAATCGGGGGACAAGATACTTTCAAATCTTGGTGGAGGGAAGTCTTTGTTTGTGCTGTTTGTTGTTCGCTCTTGGGGCTAAGAGGGACCAGACGTGCAACCAGGTCTTTCTCCAATCTTTCTGAAACAGACTCTCATGTTCAAAATAGTAAGTACTAGCTAGAAAAGGCGGATTAGTCTTATGTTTGTTTTCTTAACTTGTGAATGTGTATTTTGCTGGAAGGATTTTACCTGTTTGCTGTAACTTGAATTTCAAGGGGGGGGGGGAGTCCCTCTAGTCTATATGATCTGAATACCCTGTAAACATTTTTCCATCCTAATTTTACAGAGATAATTTTTACTTTTTTCTTTCTTTAATTAAAAGCTTTCTTTTTTAAGAACCTGATTGATTTTTCCCCCCCTTGTTTAGGACCCAAGGGGATTGGGTCTGAACTCATCAGGGATTGGTGGGGGAAAGGTGGGGAGGAGGAGGTTAATTCCTCTCTGTTTTAAGATCCAAGGAGTTTGGATCAGTGTAGTCTCTCAGGGTAGCCCAGGTAGGGGAAAGTCTGGGAGGGGGAAAGGAGGGGGGATGGTTTATTTCTCCTGGTTTTAATACCCAAGGGGTTTGGGTCTTGGGTTCTCCAGGGAAGGTTTTGGGGGAACAAAAAGTGTGCCGAACACTATATTTTGGCTGGTGGCGGCGCTATCAGGTCTAAGCTAGGAATTAAGCTTAGAAGTGTCCATGCAGGTCCCCACTTCTGGACACTCAAGTTCAAACTGGGGGGAAAATACCTTGACATCTCCAGGATCCAATGTCTAAACAACCACTCACTGCCACCATAACCCACAGAGTGATTATGCAATGCAGTGGCGTGGGAATTGTTTCATCCCATCTCCATTTGGATAACGGGCTGCATCCCAAAGCATCACTAATAGTTTTGGAGTTTTATCTGAGCTAGTTTAATGGTAGATGCCAAGCTGCTAGTGTCCAGTTGTATATTCTTTTGTTTCCACCTGCTGCCAGAAAGGATATAGCCATATGGCTCTTTCTAGCATCAGTCTAGACATCTCACATTTTTTCCTCACTTTAACACTGAAGAGCCTATCATAGTCAGTTACTTGCATGTGCTTTGGAGAAGAGTAGCTAACAGACAAGCCTATGCTGTACAGGACTCCAAAGTACGTGCATCGACTGTATTATCAGAAGGTTCAAACTGTCCAGCAAGTGTACCTCTCAAAATGAGAGAATGCAAAAGGAGATTCACAGACAAATCTAAAGAAAGCAGAGATTCCTTCCACTGTAGAGGAGAATTTAAAAAAAAAATCTATCCAAAAAGATTTATATAAATGATCAATAGGCTGATGCTGGGTGCTCAACATGAGGACGTAGTAACAGGTGTGCCAGTACATTAAGGACTCTGGTAAAGAGGGTATCTACCAGTGAGAAGTCTTTGCCAGTACCAGGCTTTGCTGCCCCACTAGCTTACCCAAGGTGATGAGGCCTCTAGGCTAGTTATTTATAAGAGTTAGATGGCCCTAGACTATTTCCTGAATCTCTTTTGTTCCAGGGAAGAGGGTTACTACCTTAAGTTGCCCTTAGAGTGCTGCTCATATCTCAATGGGATGGATGCAGTACAAGGCTTCAATGCCAAGCTTCCAGCCAGTGGTGAGCTCTTTTTGGAGGTTTGAGGATGGCTGGTTGGAGACCTCTCCCAGTACTGATAACGGAAAGTTTTGGGATAGACTCCCTAACTTAGAGAAGCGCTGAAGGAGTGGAATCTCTGGGAGGAGAGTCCCCTTCTGCAGCCAGAGGAACATTCTTCTCAATCCTACATTCCCTTTATAGACAGCTCCAGTAAGTAAAGCGTTAGCAAAGTATCTCTGGAGAGATGAGTTCTGGGGGAGAAGGAACGGCATACAGAACAAGGGTCCAGAACGTTACCATCACCCAAACAGAAAAGACACTTACTATTCCATCAGTTAATGTTAGAAATCTCTCACAAGATGAGCACGGCTGAAAGCCAGAGGGTTTAAGTTTGGTCAATAGATAGGAAAGCACCTCGGTGCCAAGTAGTAGTCAAAAGAAAAGAAGAATATTTCAAGAAAACAAATAAGGAGCTGCCAAAAGGGCAGAAAATCATACTTACACTAACCTAATTGTAGTAATTACTAATATTTACAAGTCTGAGACAATGAAAAGGTGCTTCAGGGTAGAAGGCACAGACCAAGCTCTGTCTCTCTGCCACAAGTGGAAAATGAGATGTGGTTTGGACCACTCTGCCATATGTTCTCAAATGGCAGGGGGTGGAAGGGGCATAAGGACATGCAGAGCAGAAGATCAGCCTAACTGGTCAAAAGTGATGCATGAGGAGCATGCCCACTATAAGTTGGATCTGCAAAAAGGCTTGAAGAAATGCTACTTCCTTGAAATTTTCTCATTTGCAGCCACCGTAACACCGTATCCTGTGATCTTGGGAAAGCTGGGACAAGAGAACTCCAGAGAAAATCCAGTTGCTACAAGTAGTAATGTTGGCAGGACTCTTCCCCTGGGTCAGTAATGAACCAAGATCCTAGTATGGTTCAGGGGTACTGTGTTGCGTGAATTGGAATCTTTCATCAGAGATAGAAAAAGTAAGCAACTGACTATTTGGGGCTTTATTTTTTGGGTTATTTTAAAATAAGAATGAAGTCCCTCATATCCTGTCCAAATTTCAGAATGATAGTTACACTGTACTTACCCTCTCTAGAGATACTGTATGCTTATCAAATATTGTTGATTAGCATACTGCTTTCAAAATTATAAAAACAGAAAATAATGTTCCACCTGGCAAATATTGCTCTGAGCTGCATAACTAAGATTCACATACTTATTTTGTTTTATTTAATCAGGCTACCATTCTTGAACCCTTTCACTGAATGTTTTATTTGTCCTTTTATTTAGAGAATGTTAGCTTATAGGCCTGCAAGGTCCAAAGCTATAATAAAATCTCCATATGTTAAAGAGCAGAATCCACACTTCAAAATTTCCTTTCCAGATTTGTAACCTTGAGTATTTCCTTTTCTTGTAAATATACATAGAAAAGACGGTCTGGGTTATTACTGGAATATAAACGATCTGTGCACCATGTTATTAAGTCCCATACATTGTGCACCTTGAAAAGGGTAATTGATACAGTAATGCATTTGGCTGGACTACAGCATAACAAAATGGCCTGGACAAATGCATCTTATAATTCTTGGAAGAGAAAGTAATTTAAGTCTGCAAGAGTCTTCCCATAATGTGATGGATAATCCTTATACAATGTATGTTAATACACGGGTACCCTTCCTATACTGGAGTATATAAACAACTCCAATCTCAGTTTTGGTTACCAGACTATATTTGTTCAGTTAAACCCCATTATTTCACAATCTTTTAATAATGCCTCAGTATTTCCACTACAAAACCCTACTTTCAGATGAGTTTAATTTTGCAAATATTTGATTTAATTTTCAAGTATAAGCTCTTTGGGAATAGGGCCTGTCCTCTACTAACTGGACTCATTTAGTGCAATGGGACCTAGCCTCTAGGTGTTACTACACTGTAAATCTTAAACAACAAGAAATGGACCACAGAAGTTTATTTCCAGTATTTAAGTTAAATTCAGCATATGGATACAAGAATCCAGAGTTCTTCAACCTTTCTGAGTTTCAGATGCAGAGCAAGAAAGTTCTATAGCAGAATATCATTCTTGTGTGATGTACTACTTCTGCACATAATACTTTCTGGTAGTACTAGCAGCAAAAAATAAATGGGTGATGTGGTACACCCAGGAATAGTATCTGGACCATGAGCTGTGAATCCTATGGGCCCATGGTGCCTGGGCACCAGGAATATTCCTGGCCTAGGGCCCAGCTCCAGCAATTTTTGGAACCAGGTCTCTCCCTCAGCCCCGCTTTCTGCATCCCCCTCCCCCCAACGCACACTTCCCCCATTTAAAACAGCCCTGGGCCACCACTCACCACTGGCAGCGCAACAGAGCTGAGTAGCTTCCTTCCTGCTCACTCCACGTGGCTGCTGGCCCCTCCCTGCAGCCCCTGGGCTAGGTGGGTCTGTGTTCCGCCCCAAGCGCCCCTGCAGCCAATAAGAAGCTGCGAGGGCAGTGCCTGGGGATAGGAGCACATGGAAGCTCCCAGTCTGCCCTGCCTAGGAGCCCCAGATAAGAGCTGCATCCCCCACCCCCTCCCAGAGCCTGCACCCCCCAACTCCCTCCCAGAGCCTGCACTCCCTCCCTTCGCCCCCATCCCCAACTCCCTCTCAGAGCCTGCACCCCCTCCCATCCCCAAGCTCCCTCCCAGAGCCTGGACCCCCACCCCCTGCCTGCACTCAAACTCAATCCCAGTGCCAGCATCCCTCATCCCCTGTCCCAGCCCAGAACCTGCACACAGCACCAAAACTCCGTCCCACAGCCTACACCCCCACCCCCTTCCCACACATCCCCTCCTGCCTCCAAACTCCCCCCTCAGATCCTGCACCCCTTACCCCCTCCTGCATGCCCACCCCTTGTCAAAGCCCAGAGCCTACACCCAAACTCCCTCCCAAAGCCTGCACCTCCACCCCCATCCCAGAGCCAGAACCCAAACTCTGTCCCAGAGCCTGCACCCCTCATCCCCTCCTCCACCCCCACCCCTTGCCTAAGCCCAG
This sequence comes from Gopherus evgoodei, assembly GCF_007399415.2. Lineage (NCBI taxonomy): Eukaryota > Metazoa > Chordata > Testudines > Testudinidae > Gopherus > Gopherus evgoodei. The sequence continues at coordinate 190,902,690 of NC_044322.1, read as the reverse complement.
AGCCTACACCCAAACTCCATCCCAGAGTCTGCACCCCTCACCTAGGGTGACCAGGTGAGAGGGAGAAAATATCGGGACAAATGGGGGGGAGGCATCTGGTCACCCTATCCTCCCCCATTCCTGCAGCCCCAGAGCCTGCACCCAGCCCCCAAACTCCCTCCCAGAGCCCAATCTCTCATCCTTCCTGAACCTCAATCCCCTGCCCCAGCCCAGGGCCTGCACCCCAGACCACCTCCTCCCTCCACCCAAACTCGCTCCCAGAGCTTTAGGAAGGTGGGGGGAAGAGTTTGGGGGAGGCAGAGTTTAGAGTAGGTGGGTTCTGGGCACGACCAAAATTTCTACAAACCTGCCACCCCTGTCTGGACCTCTGCTGGAAATGAGTGTATGGAGAAGGCTGAAGGGGACTGGTTTAACAAAGAAAGCAAAAGCAAGGACTTAAGTTCTCCCCCTTCAGAGACATCTTTCCTCCCCATCCATTAGCTCTATCCCAGAGTATTCAACTCATATTACTGGAACTTATTTCCCAAATGCTAGACTGAAAGTTTGCCTACAGTTATCCCACATAATCTCTCTCTAGAAAAAGCCTTTATTTTCTCAGAAAGTTGGCAATCAAGTTACAATGAAACAGTTCCAATAATAAATTTAATTCCTTCAAATACACTTCAGAATCAAAATTCTGTCTCTATACAGGTGCTTTTTGCTGCCTATTTTGTAAAATCATAAAATGACAGTGGATGCCAGCAAGTAGCTTAGGCTGAAAATTTAGCTTGCAAAAAAAGGGTAAAGATCAAGAATGGAACTGTATTCTATGTGAAAAGAAATGTTTTCATTAACTTTAAATTAAGCAGGCTGTTTTAGGTATTTTGGGGGTTTCTTTAAATGTAAACTTTCTCCTGTGGCATTGGACTCTGGAAGATGATACAGCATTGTGCTAATGACGAGAACACTGACATTAAATTGACTGACTTAGCTTCATCTTTCAAGAAAATGCAAAATATAAACAGAACAGCATACATTTTCAGTTTCAAGATTTGGAAAAAAGTTTGTCACAGCTACTAGGCTAAAAGACAATATGAAAAATGAGGGATAAACGCCTCTCCCCATCAGCAAGATACAAATAATATAGTGGTGAGAAGCCTGTCCTCCAACCCTTGCTCCTAGAAGGGAGAGAGCACTGTCCAAGACATCACTTGAAGCCACCTCAAACTGCTTTCCCTGCTGGAGGGAAATTTTTCACTGAATCTCATTCTCCAAACCATTGTAGAGATCCCACCTTCTACTATGATGGAGAGAGGGAAAGGGTTAGTATTCTATCCTCTCACCAGCCTTTACTGTTTGGATCCTTGTCTCCAAGTGAATAGCTTCAATGCCTACCTCTCAATGCTGCTAATAACTTTCCTAATTATTCTTGCCGATTTCATTTTGTCCATGTGATTATTATTAGTTGCAATGAAACCTCAACAGTTATGTCAATGTTATTCTGCTGAAGCTTGGGAAAATTGAGGCGAAAAGGAGCAGTTTGTCTACAGACTCAAAGACAGCAATACTCCAGTTCACATTCAGAACATTATCTTGCCAACAATTAAGGCTAGAAAAATAAAATATTAAATTCTGCAAAAAGCTAAAGGCTTACTCGTTTCACCAAACATATGCCAGTCACACTGAGAACTTTCTAACTCACTCCGAGCAACTGGATTTTTCAAGTCCTGTTCAGTTTTAATCTAGCACCCCAATGATAACACCAGTAAAGATATTTTAAAGATGTTTATCTCGATAGTACACTTCTAAAAATAAATGTGAACTTTTATTTTTAGTTCTCCTTTCTCTAATGCCAGATTTCCCCAGTTCACCTTTCACCATCACCCCAACTGCCTCCTGGAGTCTTCCCATTATGGAGGACCACCACACTTCAAACTGGGGCCCCTCCAAAACCAGAGAAACTGCAATGGGTTATAAAGTTTGCAACCTAAACAGTAGAACAAATGGAGGGTTAAGGTCTACCTAAAACTTCATGAAGATCTTGATTTCCTCAACTATTTTGCCTCACCCTTTCCACACAAACACATTGTGCTGGGGTAGCACTGTGTAGGTCTCTCATAGGAGAGAGGGATAGGAACCTCTGCGAGGTAACAGTTGACAAGCAATAACAACTTAATGCTCAAGCATTTTACACATTTGAAATCTTATTCTAGCATTTTCCATTGGAAAGAACAGACTATTTCATGAACAAAGTTTAAACTTAAAAATACAACTGAAACTTTTTATTTGAAGTTACATCATCCACGGTATTCAGAGCTGAAAAAGAGAGAATCCCTTTTCTGCAAAATAGCAATAGAACCTATTTGTCAAATGAATACTCATTTATCTCAAGCTGGTTCTTACCAAAGCCAAGTTCCTCTGTGCTAGCTTGCTGTGACATTTTAAATGCCCTACTTTAAAACTGAAACAGAGCCAGAATTTGATCCCAATGCAGAGCATCTGTTAACTTGTCCCTAAAAGCATTTTAAAATGACATTTGATTATCCAAAGTGGAGTTTATACAGTGTGGAACCACATTTTAATCGAAGTAGATGACTTCATTCTCACATTGGTCATTTGTCCTGAACTGAATATACCAAGTTCTGGACCCTCATCCAGCATAATTTTCAATCCACAGTATAACACACTGCTTTTCCTCCTCCTGAAAGAAAACACACACCAATTTTAGTCCAATGCATTGATGTTTTGTATAGTAACTAGGACTCCACACTGATATAACAGACCACCTCTCATCTGAGGAGCTCAATACTCTTTAAAAATATTAAGTACGCTCTCAAGAACACCTGTGAACTAGGCTGGTAGGTTATTAGCATTTTACAGATGATGACATTGAGGCACAAGGCGTTTCAGTGATTTATCCATGAGCACACAGTGAGCTGGTGACAGAAATAGAACCCAAGAATTCTGACCTCTACTCCCTTAATCAAAGTACTTTATTACATTCCTTCTAAAACTGTATATTTATGTTACAGCTCTTGTTTTTAAAATAGATGTGAATGGTATAGACATGCAGAAAAGCCAAACATATTTTAAATCTACAAAAGGGTCTGTCTTTTTGATAAACAAATGCTTTATTACAGATATCTAACTCCACGGACTTGGTGTTATGTAAACCTATGTTCAAATGCCAAGGCACAGTTCAAGAGTAGAGCTTCAAGTGTTAAGAAACACGTGAACTTTGAAACATTAACAATATAGTACCAACTACAGAACGGGGGGATATATTCTGTCCTGAATGCCATCCTATGTACACCCACTGAAGTCTATGGGATCTTCCCAGAATGTAAGCCAGTGCAGAATTTGATTCCAAAAAATAAAACATAGATAGGAGACTAAGCAAACCGAGTGAGCCTGACTTTTTGTAATTCTTATATATTTCTGCATGATTAATAGGCTGCAGAGTGTTTTTGAAAAAAGCTTTGATTTGGATTCACATCAAGGCCCAATTAACATCAGTTATAGTGTACACATTAGATTTTGTTTTCATCAGTAGTACTGTCCTTATTCCACTTTCAAACATATCTCAGATTCTAAAACAGTGCATGGCTAAATATAAACTCCCCTTGCGTTCTTGATCACTGATAAGGTTACAAGCACTTGAGTTTTAAGCTGAAGTAAACACAGTGTCACAGGGTCAAATTTATTTGTCTAGCCAGACACTGTTTGATATTTAGCATGTCATATGCATGAAAAAGTACAACTCAGTTTTACCTTGTAACTGAAATAAAAGAGCATACTGTGCATCTTTATAGAAATGAGGCATTACAGTGGCAGACTTTGTCATCAACCACAACTGCCTCACACAGACATTCTTACTAGCTTACATGATCTGCAGGAATAGCTTGAGAGTGCATTTTTATGTAAACGTAGTAAGCATTCAATTAGGTAACACATTCCTAGATTCTGGAGGGAATGGTCATTGTGACAAAGCTGAAGGAGGAGAAAAAATTAATAGAAAAGTGCAACTCAATGTAAGGAGAATCTGAATATCTTTCCATTCTTCCTATGCCTAAGAATACTCAAAACACCTTAAGTTTAACTAATTGAGCAAACCTGCCTAGTACACAGTAATCAATATGTATGATTTATTTTTATCTATAAGCCTTGAACATAGCTTTGCATTGGCCAAGTGAAAAACTTCAAATTCTGAAATAAATACCAACTATTTGCTTCCACACTTATCTTGAACAAAGAGAAGTCTATTCAAAGTCATATTTTCTTCCAGCTTCACTGTGAAGTCCCCATACACAGAATGTAGACACCTGTGCACAATGCTATGCAAAGGCTAAAATTGTCTTGTGCAGCTGTTTTGTTGTGGAAGCATGCATGCTTAAATGAGTCTTTGTAAACCTTTTCCCTCAACCACCAAACATTTTTGACAACCCTTTATGTTTATTTATATTGATAGATGCATAACTGTACTCCTACTATAGTCAGGGTGAATAAAAAAATCAAAAGTTTTTTTTTTAAATAAGAAAAGTCAGATTTTTCATTACATGTAATTTTTCATTCATGTAATGTTTAAGAAAAGTATTGTAAACCCTACTGTCCCTCTGCAAATTTGTATACAGAGTCAATCCCTCATCTCTCTCTAAAAGTGAAAAGTTGCAAAAAGTTCAATGAATAGAAGATTATTGAAGGCAGAATAGATCTTGACAAGGTGAAGAAGTCTGGAGATAATTGTGAGAAAGGAGGGACAGGCAGTAGAAACAAAAGTGAAACTTTTAAAGCAGCATATTCCAGAAGTTTTGAGGTCTTTCAGTGTAGCCTTCACTGATTTGAGATCTTCCACACCATTCTCCCACTAGAAAGGAAAACCTACAATGGCAGCAGGCCATATAAGAGACCCAGTTTGGGAATATTTTAATGAAGTTCCTGTACCTGTGGGTAAGACAGGCATGTGTGCAAAATGGAAACAGAACAACAAAGAAATGCAAGGCCTGGTTGCCCGGATGAAACACCATCATGAGAAGCGTTCCTTCCCAGGGGGAAGCTGCATTCAAGATGATGAAAGGAACATGTCTGAACACGCAGGATCTTCAGGTTGGTAAACTTTATTGTTTCACACTTCTTTCTTAAGGACTTTTAACAAAAACAAACCCAATTTTAAAAAACTTAAATATTTAACTAAATTCAAAAATTCATATGCTTGGTTTTTTTTTTTAAATATTATATGTTTGCTGTTGAAGGAAAAAATCCAGAATACATAACATTGTTGTTTTAGTTAAATAAAACAATTTAAATGTCTGTCCTGTGATTATGATGGGTTAGGTCATAGAAAGCCCCTTGGGACTGTCACCTGATATGCTGAGACTACCTCTGAGCCCGTTTTTCCTGCCTGCTTGGGACTTCAGAAAGCTGCCTTGTTGAGCCAGACACGTTAGCCTGCTGCAAATACAGACCCAGACCTGAACCACATCCCCCAAAGCTGCAGGCTTTAACTGAAAACCACTTAGCAGGTACTCCTGTCTCTAGCACCCAGATACCCAATGGGGTCCAAATCCCAATAAATCTGTTTTACTCTGTATAAAGCTTATACAGGGTAAACTCACAGATTGTCCACTCTCTATAACACTGATAGAGAAATATGCACAGCTGTTTGCTCTCCCAGGTGTTAATTGCTTACTCTGGGCCAATTAATAAGCAGAAGTGATTTTATTAAGTATAAAAAGTAGGATTTAAGTGTTTCCAGGTAATAACAGACAGAACAAAGTAAGTTGCCAAGCAAAATAAAACAAAAACACGCAAATCTAAGCCTAATACGTTAAGAAACTGCATAATACATTAAGAAACCGCATATAGGTAAATCTCACTCTTAGCCCTGGTATATATAACGAGTTTAGGTCAAATTTAGCAGTTAGATTAATTTAACCCTGCACCCGTCCACACAAAGCCATTTTTGTCGACTTAAAGGGCTCTTAAAATTGATTTCTGTACTCCTCCCTGACAAGGGGATTAGTGCTGAAATCAACATCGTGGATTGAATTTGGGGTAGTGTGGACACAATTCGACAGTACTGGCCTCTGGGAGCTATCCCAGAGTGCTCCATTACAACTGCTCTGGACAGCACTTTCAACTCAGATGCACTAGCCAGATACACAGCAAAAGCCCCGGGAACTTTTGAATTTCATTTCCTGTTTGGCCAGCATGGCGCTCTCATCAGCACAGGTGACCATGCAGTCCCAGAATAGCAAAAAGAGCTCCAGCATGGACCGAACGGGAGGTACTGGATCTGATTGCTGCTTGGGAAGACTAATCCATGCTATCAGAACTCCGTTCCAAAAGACGAAATGCCAAAATATTTGAAAAAATCTCCAAGGGCATGATGGACAGAAGCTACAACAGGGACCCACAGCAGTGCTGCGTGTAAATTAAGGAGCTCAGGCAAGCCTACCAAAAAAACAAAGAGGCAAATGGCAGCTCCAGGTCAGAGCCCCAGACCTGCCGCTTCTATGACAAGCTGCATGCAATTCTAGGGGGAGTCCCTACCACTATCCCACCCCTGTGTGTGGACACGTGCAAGGGGGGAGTCTCATGCAACAAAGATGAGGATTTTGGGGACGAGGAAGATGAGGAGGATAGTGCACAACACGCAAGCAGAGAAACCATTCTCCCCAACTGCCAGGAACTGTTTATCACCCTGGAGCCAATACCCTCCCAACCCTCCCAAGGCAGGCTCATGGACCATGAAACCAGAGAAGGCACATCTGGTGAGGGTACCTTTGTAAATATAATGCATGGTTTAAAGTGCGTTTAATGATTAATTTGCCCTGAAGACTTGGGATGCATTGGCGGCCAGTACAGCCCCTCCTTTTAAATGGCCAACCCAACGGGTGCTTGGTATGGGAAAGGAGGGCACTGCTGTTTGAAACCATTCCCACATGTTCTGAAGGCTGAAGAAGCTGAAAGACTGTGGCTTACCATGGCTGCCTGCAAGCCGAATTCTGTTGCCCGGCCCTGCGTGTGTGATCTCTCACACCAAACCGGCAGACTCTCAATATAAGATGCAAAATGCAACTTGTACGGAAAGCACATGTGCCGTGTAATGTTAACAGCTTGGTTCGCCGTGAAAGAGTCTACCCATTGTTCTCTAAAATGTGTCTTTTTAAATACTACTCTCTCTTTTTTTATCTCCCACAGCTGCAAATGTTTCAACGCTACCCCTGCCATCTCCGTCCCAGAGGCTAGCGCAGATAAGAAGGCAGAAAAAAACGCACTCGCGATGAAATGTTCTCTGAGCTCATGCATGGAGGCAAACAATGTCAGAGTCCAGGAAAGCAGAAAATGAACGCGATGACAGGAGGGATGAGCAAGACTAGAGGTGGTGGAAGCAAGATGAGCGGAGGCAGGATACAATGCTGAGGCTACTGGGGGATCAAACTGATATGCTCCGGTGTCTGGTGGAGCAGCAGAAAAGGCAGCAGGAGCACAGACCACCACTGCTGCCCTCTATAACCACCCACCCTCCTCCCCAACTTCCATAGCCTCCTTACCTAGACACCCAAGAACGCAAGGGGGCGGGGGAGCTCCAGGGACCGAACCACTCCACCCCAGAGGACTGCCCAAGCAACAGAAGGCTGGCATTCAATAAGTTTTGAAGTGCAGTGTGGCCCTGTCCTTCCCTCCTCCTCTCATCCACTACCCCACTCAGTGCTTCCCTCCTCCTTCACCCCTCCCGGGCTACCTTGGCAGTTATCCCCCTATTTGTGTGATGAATTATTAAAGAATGCATGATCTTGAAACAACAATGACTTTATTGCCTCTGCAAGTGATGAATGAAGGGGGGAGGGCAGCTGGCTTATAGGGAAGTACAGTGAACCAAGGAGTTGGTTTTCATCAAGGAGAAACAAACAGAACTGTCACACCATAGCCTGGCCAGTCATGAAACTGGTTTTCAAAGCTTCTCTGATGTGCAGCGCACCCTGCTGTGCTCTTCTAATCGCCCTGGCGTCTGGCGGTGTGTAATCAGCGGCCAGGCGATTTGCCTCAACCTCCCACCACACCAAAAATGTCTTCCCCTTACTCTCAGAGAGATTGTGGAGCACACAGCAAGCAGCAATAACAATTGGAATATTGGTTTCGCTGAGGTCTAACTGAGCCAGTAAACTGCGCCAGCACGCTTTTAAACATCCAAATGCACGTTCTACCACCATTCTGCACTTGCTCAGCCTATAGTTGAACAGCTCCTTACTGCTGTCCAGGGTGCCTGTGTATGACTTCATGAGCCATGGCATTAAGGGTAGACTGGGTCCCCAAGGATAACTATAGGCATTTCAACATCCCCAACAGTTATTTTCTGGTCTGGGAAGTAAGTCCCTTCCTGCAGCTGTTCAAACAGACCAGAGTTCCTGAAGATGTGAGCGACACGTACCTTTCCCAGCAATCCCACGTTAACGTCGGTGAAATGTCCCCTGTGATCCACCGGTGCTTGCAGCACCATTGAAAAGCACCCTTTGCAGTTTATGGACTAGCTGCCAAGATGGTCTGGTCCCAAGATAGGGATATGCATTCCATCTATCCCTCCACCACAGTTAGGTAATCCCGTTGCAGCAAAGCCATCCATTATGACCTGTACATTTCCCAGAGTTACTTCCTTTGATATTAGCAGCTCAGTGATTGCGTTGGCTACTTGGATCACAGCAACCCCCACAGTAGATTTACCCACTCCAAACTGATTCCCAGCTGACCGATAGCTGTCTGGCATTGCAAGCTTCCAGAGGGCTATTGCCCCTCGCTTCTCAACTGTGAGAGCTGCTCTTATCTCGGGTATTCTTGCACTTCAGGACAGGGGAAAGCAAGTCACAAAGTTCCATGAAAGTGCCCTTACACATGCGAAAGTTTCGCAGCCACTGGGAATCGTCCCAGACCCGCAACACTATGCGGTCCCACCAGTCTCTGCTTGTTTCCCAGGCCCAGAATCGGCATTCCATGGCATGAACCTGCCCCATTACCACCATGATGTCCACATTGCCAGGGCCCATGCTTTGAGAGAAGTCTGTGTTCATGCACTCATCACTATCGTGATCGCGTTGTCATCACTTCCTCGCCTCATTTTGCGGGTTCTGGTTCTGCACATACTGCAGGATAATGTGCGAGGTGTTTACAATGCTCACAACAGCAGCAGTGAGCTGAGCAGGCTCCATGCTTGCCATGGTATGGCATCTGCAGGAGAGCAGAATTGCAGCAGAAGCAGTGGATGATGACGGATGCCACAAGCATGGATATTTATACCGAACTACAAGAGGACCCGTGAGGTCAATTCATGGCACCAGGAGAGCAGGAGAACAGAGCTGAAGCAGTGGTTGGATGACAATGGTTAGCAGTCCTACTGCACCATCTGCTGAAAGCAGTATGGCGTCTGCACAGAAAAAAAGGTGCGAAACAATTGTCTGCCTTTGCTTTCACAGAGGAGGGGCGACTGACGACATGTACAAAAAACAATGTGACAATGTTTTTGCCCCATCAGGCATTGGGAGCTCAACCCAGAATTCCAATGGGCAGCGAAGACTGTGGGATAGCTACCCACAGTGCAACGCTCCAAAAGTCAATGCTAGCCACGGTACTGTGGACGCATTCTGCCAACTTAATGCATTTAGCGGGGACACACACAATCGACTGTATAAAATCGCTTCCGAAAAATCGACTTCTATAAATTTGACCTAATTTCGTAGTGTAGACATACCCTTAGAGACGTTCCAATAAGCTTCTTTCACAGACTGGATTCCTTCCTTATCTGAGTACAGCAATCACTCACCCCCTACTGTCCTTTGTTCCAGTTTCTTTCAGGCATCTCTTGGGCGTGGAGGGGTCTGCTCTTAAGTCAGCTGAAGACAAAATGGAGGGGCTGGGCCTTTTATATTCTCTCTCTTGTGGGCGGAAACCCCTTTGTTCTTCTGTGCAAAGTCACAGCAACAAGATGGAGTTTTTAGTCACATGGGCAAGTCACACGTCTATGAATGATTCAGTTTTTTGCAGGCTAACGCCATTGTTTACATGTTAGTTTGAACGTTCCGAGAAAAGCTCAGGTGTGGATTGGCATCTCCCAAAATCCATTGTCAGTTAAGTGTTTCTTGACTGGGCACTTACTGACTAGTCCTTTCTCAAGAAACTGACGAAATGCTTCCCTGAGGCTACTTAGAATCAAACACATGGAGATACAAGTACATAGCCAGTATTCATAACTTCAAATACAAAAATGATACACACATACAGAGAACAATCATAACCAACAAACTACAACCTTTCTAGAGACACTCCACTTGACCTCCTCTGTACAAGACCTGGTGCAACCATAAGACCCTGGTTGCAACTAGGGTGACCAGACGTCCTGATAAAATTGGGACTGTCCCGATATTTAGTTGTTTGTCCCGCTTCCCAACTGATGTATGGTCGGGATGCCATTTGTCCTAATATTTTGGCTCAGGGCTGGAGGAGTACACTGGTGAGTGCTCACCTGGGGTCCCAGCAGTGCTTATTTGGGGCAGCTCCAAAGAAATGGCAGGCAGCAGGACACTGTGACCTCTAGGCACAGGGGCGGCCGGGGTGGGAAGGGGGTGTGTGCTGCACCTACCACAAGAGCTGGCTCCATCGCAACCAATGGGAGCTGCAGGTTTGGACAGGGCACAGACACATCCCCGCCCCGGCTGCCCCGGGGCACTGCGTGCTACTCATGCCCCCAAGTAAGTCCCACCCCCACAGCTTCCAGCCAATGGCAGCTGGAGCCAGTGCTTGTGACAGGCACAGCACGTGGAGTGGAGACCCCACTGGCCACCGCTGACCTTAAGAGCCAGAGGAACCTGCCAGGTGCTTCCCAGTGGGCGGGAACCATTCCCTAGGTAAGCGGCAGGTCTGCGGCTGGGGCCCTGTGCCCACGACTTGCAGCAGGGCTGCGGGTGGGAGCCGGTATCATGTGCTTGTGGCAGGCACTGGGGCCATGCGCCCCCAATCAGCAGCTTGCAGCAGGGCTGGAGTGGGGGTCCTGCACCCCCGACTTCCTCAGGCTTTTTATCCCCTTCCCCCATAGCTCCAGTGGGGTGGGGGGTGAGCCGAGCCTGTGGCTGCCCACCGTGTGTCCTGATATTTTGTTCTTGTCATCTAGTCACCTTAGTTGCAACAATGATCTATACGGTCACAGTTCTGTCAATAACAGCACAGTGATGTTCTCTTCCTAATACAGCATAGCAAGAAAATCCTCCAAATATTAATGATTAACTTGTTGAATGGGAGATATTTATGAAGTCATTGGGAAGTGAACTATCTGTTTCAATAACCAAACAATCATTCATTTTCTGATATAGCTGTAAAACTAATCTGAAAAGTTTTCAAAATAAATCACTTAAAAATATATAGTGTGTACCTTCTAAAAATGAAACCTAGTTGTGAAGAATATGTATTAAAGTTATAACAACCAACAAGAATGCACTTTTATGTAGAAATCCATGATTAAATAGAGTCTTCCTTACTAGTGATTTAAATCATGATTCAAATCAAATCCACCTTGACTATAGTGACTGAAATGCAGGTCTGATATTTGCTATATTTAGTCCTGGATCTCAATCCAGAGACCAGTTTAGGATGGTGATTGTTAAGGTCTAATGCTTTACAAGCTACCAGACCCACAAGCTAATGTTTTATACCAATGGAAATATAAAATGTTAACATTCAAATGCCAAACATTAAGCTCTAGCGGTTAGTGAGGTAACACTTGGGGAACACTGTTACAAAAGTGCTTAATTGGAAAATCAGTACAAATGATTTTCCAGCACTGAATGTGGACTAGTGAAAAAAAATTCAAGCCTTTCTTGCCGAAATGTATATTTTGTGGTCCCAGCAGGTTTCACAAAAGCTTCGATAAGACAAAACAGTAGAAGATAAATTATAGTAAATTATCATTAGCTTGATATTTAAAGGAGGAAAAAAAACACATTACTGAATGTTCTCTATGTTTACTAGAATTTTAAATCAAAGTTTCTCCACAAAATGGAATTAGCGCAATGGTTTAAGCATTCCTTGTGACAACGTAGAGAAGATGTGTGTCAATTTATTAATTCCTTTTTGTTTTGTAAAACATCATTTATAAGTGGATTAAAATCTCCCTTTTTGTAGCAGGAGCGGACATGTCAGAAAGTGTAACAGGGACACCTAGGGGGCATCAACATTTAATACGTCTACTCTGGTGAGTCAGTGGGGTTGCTACCAGGAGAGCCACTGACTTGAGTTGAAGCAAGGAAAATCCTCAGGAAAAGATGACAAAAAGGGTGTCAGCCAGCTTTTGAAAGACAAAATCTCAAGCAAGGAGAATCATTCCATCTCCAGAAACAGAAGATACAGCTGAAGGAGTATGGGACAAGAGGGGTTTGGTCCTTCCCCAACAGGGGCAGCTCTATGTTTTTTGCCGCCTTATGACCGGCAGGCCGACCCCCGAGGCTTGCCGCCCCTGTTCCCCAAAGACATTGGCCAAACACATTTGGGAATGGTGAGTACCGTGGGTTGGAGTCGAGGAGGAGAAGTTGAAGAGTTTAAACATATGTAACTCTCCTTTGCTATTAGTAAAGCATGTGTGTTTAAGAACTTTCTTTGCAATGCCAGGATTCCTTGCTCTATCTGCCACACATCCTCAAGAGTTCAACTATAAACCTTAGTGCTCAATGGGTGGCGTTCTTGGGAAGCATTCAAAGCAACTAGGGAGGCTTAGGAGGTCAGAATTCAGGTTTCAGGGATTACAGCAGTTGGACTGGGGAGTCCCACATCCCAAGGAGAGGTGGCAGAAAAAGATCCAAAGATTGGGTCCAGTTATAACAGTCTGGTGACATTCCTTTTAATTATAACCCAGTTAGTTTTACTTATTTTTAAAAGGAATTTATCGTATTAAATTGTGTACACCTTAATTAAAGTAGTGCCTTTAACCATAAGTGACCCTAAAGTGTTTTATAAACTATATTAAATACCTCTAAAGTACAAAGAAGCAAAAGAGACTGACAGTGTGCATGTGGGGCAAAAGGTGGGATTTTGGTCAAGCACACCAGTATGCCAAGGCATTTTTAAGAGCTATAGAGCAAGATGAGGCATACTGACAGAGGCACATGAGGAAGCTTACTGAACATTGCATGCACTAGCCCTGGCTCAAACTGGCATCACTAAACTTTCACTAATAAAACAAATACAACCAAAACAAAACTGCACTGTTTGCTGAAGTCTGGCAAGTTTGATTACACTGTAGGAGTTTACCTGGTCTGAATGCCCACAGTGCTGAACAAAACATCTTGGTCATAGTACAGAAAAAGCTAAATTTAGCCAAGTCCCATAGGATGCAACAAACTCGCGTCAATCATATCACACAGAGGTTTTTTTTTTCAAATTAATGTTGCTATATTAATGGTGGCGGTTGCATCTCTGTTATTGCATAAGACAACGCAAAACTTTTACTTTGAGATTAAAAAAATCATCATCTACATAAACCATAAAGAAAGGTAGCCTCACTTTCATTTTTGTAGCCTGACTAATGGTATCCTACAACACTTTTATCCATTTAAATACTACGTGTGCTCAACACCTTTTGAAGACTCTTTACATTTTGACCTGTTGCTGCTCAGGGTAAATATGTTGTGCTATAGGTTGTACAGCTTTCATTCAACAGCTTTTAACATACGATCGGTTTCTGTAAAGCAAGTCCAGGTTCTCTCCTGTGGCACTATAATCTCTCCATTTTAGGTTCCCCCTTAATTCTCTTTTCTTCCTCCATTAAAAAAAAAAATCTGATTTGACATCAAATTTTGGGGTAAAGACAAATGAACTCAAAAGTTCCAAGTGTCTGTTTAGTTCTACCAAGTTACAGACAAAGATCCAGACTAACGAAACCCCTTGGGTCTGCAAAATTGGTCTGAATATCTTGCAAGAACAGGTTTTTCACATAAAACCGCATAACATTTAAACAATTCAGAACCTCAAAAAAAGGTTTATTAAGGCTGGTTCTAAAAAGAATGAAAGTATCACTGGGAAGGGTCTTTATTTTATCGGAATTGGGTCATCCATTCTTGATCATGAGCTCAGCTAACTCCACAGGATGATGCAAAATGTCCCAGCAGAAATGCAGCTGGATTCATAGACTCATAGACTCATAGTCATCTTCCAACGTGCGAAGAGGGGTTGTTTCCTTTATGCATTTTAACCAGGGGCTCAGATCCTACATCCACACTAGTGTTAACAGTGGTGGAGCCTCACCATTTTAAATCATAATTCTGAGTATTTGGTGTTATTCTTGAACACTCAGCTCCTGGAGCAAGTGACTATGACAACTTCAGCTTTCTTTTAAAAGTAAAGTACATTTCTACCCCACATGGTTACTGAGAAAAGCTTGAGAACAAGAACCCTAAAGGTATAAGGTCCGAAGGCAAAGAAACCAAAATTCATTATTTTTTAAATATCGTGATTTTGGGGGGCTTCACTCATGATTTTTGAATGCTTGGGGTTGGCAAAACTGGGTAACAAAGAACTATGGGGTTGGGTGCTAAAGATGTAAGAAGGATTAAGAGGAAAGAACAAGGGGACATCCAACAAAATAGACAAAATTATTAATCTATTTTATTAATTAGTAATTAAACTTTACCACACAATGCACAAAAACCTATAAAATTTATTGCCAAAATGGAATAATCAGGCCATGAGTAAAGTTTCTTCCATCATTCAGTGGTCACTTTGATCCTGAAGCGTGGGGTTTATATCCCTTATATATTTTTTATCCATTCAGATGTAGCTGGAGAGGTGACATTAGCTATGTAAATGTCAAATCCTTTTCTGAATCCTCACTGATATTTGGTGGCAATACATTCCATGGATTAATTATGAACTGAGTAAAAATTTTAAATCATCCATCTATTTTTATCAGTTTTTAGTTTATCTATTTTGTTGGATGTCCTTTTGTTTTATGGCAAAGGACAAATAGAGGACTCAATTTTACTCTCATTTTCATTCATCTTTTTATATATTTCTATTACAGTAAACAACGTTATACTATATTCACATGAAGACTGCCAAGTCAAACACAAAATTTAGTTAATGCCATAATCAGGGCTGCTCACGCAACATTAATTCTGCTCCTTTGTGCATATACATTATGATATAATCTCTTGGTAGGGACTTAAATTATATCAGCCAGTTTTCCTTTATGCCCTATTTTGTTGCCAAGCTAAAATAATTCTAATATACTAAAGGCACAATTTTCCTTTATAGGAGCTGTGTTAGTTTTGCCATGTTATACTATTTAAAAACTTAAATTAATATATTTAGTAATTTCTGCTAAATTTCCTGGCATTAAAATAAGGTTTATTGATCTGTAATTGCAAAGAGTACCTCCAACACATTTTAAAATATAGGTGTAACATTTGTTATTATTCTATTCTCCGATATAGTAACTGATTTTAGTGAGAGATTATATGGCAAAGTTTATTAGTGACTCAGCCATTGCCTACAGTGCAGTTAGGTCAACATAAACTGCCTTAGCTACTTGGACCTAACTCTGTAAACGTCTACACTAAAATAGAGCTCTCACTCATGAAAATCTCCCATTACGCTGATTCAATAACCCCACCTCTGCGAGAGAAGTAGTGCTTCAATTGATGTGGTCAGGTCGACAGTGTCAGTGTAGACACTGCATTGCTTACATTGACTGTCGTTGCCTTTCAGAAATCATCCCACAATGCCCCACACGGGCAGTTAATTCGGTGCAAGTGCTCCTAGTGAGTACACGCACTGCCAACACAGGAACGTAGCATGGATGTGTAAAACTGATTCAATTACTGTGGTTGCCGTACATCCACGTAACTTAGGTTGACGATTTTGTAGCGTAGACTTGCACTCAGTCTCTTCATTAAGTCCTTCAGAATACTTGGCTGAATATCAACAGGTCCTGATGACTTACCACTCTTTATGGTGCCAAACAAGAAGGTGCAAGCAAACTGACAGACTAGTCACTGACTATATCTCATCTTTATTAACTGAAAAGAGTATGCCTGATGTTAGTACTGCCTCATCACTCTCTGTGGTGAAGACTGACATAAAGTAGTCATTTAGCTTCTAGGCACTGTCACTATGCTCCTTAAGAGCCCTGTATAATCCCTGGAAGTCCGCAGAATGCACAAATGCTATCACAAAGTTCCTGTCTCTGATAAACAAAATAAATTCCATTCTTAAATATATGTTCATGTTTTAGTTATATGTTCTTTCAGATTCCCTATTTGCCTTCTAATTACCATCTTGCATGCCCAAATATGGCTGCACTCATCGCTATTGTTCAGTGAACATTATGGATAAAACAACTGTAGGGAAAGTTATGTTCTCCTGAAATCCTCAATTACTTTCATTTGAGAAAATGTTTTGTATGTGCCACAATATATCACTGCTGCGCTAGTATTCTGGGCACATGCCAAGGAGCAGTGGAGGATGTTGCACATCAGGACCAACACCATTCACATTAAAATAGCAGTCAATCATTCAGCTCCTTGTAATCAGACAGTGAAGATGGCTTTTTTTCAAAGAGCAATTAACTTGCCAAAAGTATATGAGGAAAAACAACAAAGCACCTCTTCTCCCACACTGGTTTGTGTTCATTATGCATATTATATTTTTTATTCAAATTAATGCCAATGGGATATTAAAAAAATTTGAAACGTATACCTCGGGATAATGAAAAATTAGCATTATTGTACCATGAGTGTAAGATTAACTACATTGTAGGTACTTCCTATAGCCCAACATAGCAACAGTTTACAACAGAACTACAAAGCTGGTCTTTGACCCTGGACTAGTTTCAATTTTTAGAAAACTAATTACATTCAGACTGTTATTTTCCCCATTTTTCACACTATTTGTGTTCCAACAGTTCTCTTCCTCAGTCTATATTTTCTTACTGTTTTACTTTTTCAGCTCTATTTTTCTGTATGAGACAACTGATGCCTTGATTCTACCTTACTTTTCATTGTGAAGAACTAATTTATCTCTACCTCCACCCTTATTGTGCTGTGCAGTATATTTCAGGAAGAACTTGATGTCCAAAAGTGATGCTCAATTCTTATAATATACTAAAGATTTTTTTCTTATTTTAACCAACAGTGGTAGACTTCACAATTGGTTGTGTCCACATGGGCCCTAACATCACAGATACACCCTGTTCAACCTTACCCATGAACAGCACTGTAATTGGATGCAATCAGGTTCTACAACAGTTCTTCATTGTATAGACAGGACCAGCTAACCACACATATAAATTGGCTGGCCAGTCCTCCTATCTCCCAGGTCCATGTATATGAAAAGACATCTGCAACTCTCTCTCTGGCACCAGTAATTGAAATATTACCAGCTAAATACCCAGTGCACTGAACTGCAGGCATTCCAGTAGTTACTTCATAGATTTCAAACCATCTGCATATTCCAGACACAAAGGAATAGTTTAATATTAAACTCTCTCTCTCTCTGGAAAACAAAAAACAGATGCCTTCAAGCACAGAATTTAACAAAGTAAGGTTTTGTTTTTAAAAAACAAACACACAAAAACCAGAGATCACGAGGTGTTGCATCATACCCACAATATCTGGCAAGCTTAAAAATTCCAGATTAGCGAGAGGAAAGAAAGTAGGAAAGAAGAAGAAGAAAAGGTAATAAATTTGAATACTTGAGGGAGGACAGTTATTTTGTTTATTGCTGTGCCAAACAGTGTGCCACACGCTGTTGAGAATCATTCTGCATAACAAACCAGTAAAGAATTCCTGTTTGTAAAATATTTTAGTATATTATCACCAATGCCAAATAGTTTATAAAGAGAAGTCTTTCATGACAGAGTTCAAAGTAATCTTCAGCAGCACTATCCCTCTCACAGGAAAGCAAGTAGACCTTAGTAATAATGGGATACTAACAAATTATTAATCTATTTTCCTCTTTGCAAGGCAATACTGCTGCTACTTTTTCATTAAAGATTCTAAAATATACAAGATATCACATTTATATAGATGCTTTGATTTTGAACATGCCAAAGTGCCTTAATATATCTAAGCATTTTAAAGTATCAGCCTATGTTAAGAGCACTGACTTCATTCATCACTTAAATCTTACCATGTCAGCTTTTTCACAGCGCACTAACAAAATACCACACACCAACAATGAACAGTTTAGGTCTTCTCGGCTCTCTGTAAGCTAAGATCAAATGTGGCAAAGAATATTGCATCTAATTAAAACTGCAGAGTAATCATCCAAAAAGGAATTTGAGTAGAATACCATGATTTACTATTCTATACTTGCAAAAGCGCCAAGAAATATTTAATAACTGAAAATTGAAAGGACCTCACTTTCATATCTCATCAAAGAGATGGCACTCCCCAAAACTCCATTTCATCTACTAGGACACTGACCAAGTTGACTCAGAGGGGACAGTGCCACCTAACGAATCAACAAACAGCTTCTTGCAGCACCTTGGTCTTCCTTGGAGATCTCAAATATGAGCACTGATTGAGCCTAATTAACTTGCAATGCTGACAAAATCACAGCTGCAGATATAATTGCAGTGATATGGTGGGCTTGATTGTCTCCTCTATCACTGCAGATGGGATCCTTAGAGGCACTTCCCACTCAAACACACATCTACCAACTCACCCTTGCAGAAGCCCTTCTTTCAGAATGCCATCGGACTTCAGAAGGACACAGTTGGGACAATTACTTAGAAACGTTTCAAGATCAAACTCCGTTTCCTGGCTCACCTAAATTCCTCCTGTGGGAAATCTACATAGGACAGTACACTGCAACCTAGATATCTTTGTTAGACTAGCTACTGTAGCAATTCAACCTGTCGACCTAAGGTGCCCAAGATGAACCAAGTTTAGCATCAGAGCTCTCAACTACCATAAGGCAATATGAGTCATTTGACTGACAGCCCATTACTAGACTTTCAGAACAAGCCAAGTGGCATTTTAAGTAAAAATTAATAGGGAAAGGATTATAGACTGCACCATCCGCCAATCTTTCACTAGATTGTAGATTACAGGGAAATATTACCATATGCGGTAAAAGCTGTTTTATCTGGCATGTTAGGAAAATGGGAGTGTGCCGGTAAGTGAAAAATGCCGTTTAACTAAGAGAGAGGGAGTTTGGATACGGGAGGGGGTATGGGAGGGAGTCTGAGTACAGTAGGGGGCTTGGGGCAGCAGGTTGAGGCATGAGAGAGGGCTCAGAGTGCCAGACCCGTGGGGCACTCACCTCAGGCAGCTCCCCACAAGCGGCAACCTGTCACAGATGCTCCGAGGCAGAGGCATGGCAGGTGGTAATGTGTGCTGCCCCCACCCGGCCCCGAGTGCTGGCTCCGCAGCTCCCATTGACCGGGAACTGTGGCCAACAGGAACCACGGGAGCAGCGCCTGCGGGTGGAGACAGCGCACAGAGCCACCTAGGCGCTCCTCTGCCTAGGACCTGCAGGGACAGGTCGCTGCTTGTGGGGAGCTGCCCGAGGTGAGCACCCCCCGGATCCAACACCCTGAAATCCCTCCCACCTCCCAACCGCACACCCTCTCCCGCACTTTGAATGCCTCACGGTGTTCCTGCACCTAGGAGCAGGAGGGACATGTCACCGCTTCTGAGGAGCCACGCAAAGCCAGGTAGGGAGCCTGCCAGCCCCACACCAACCGGACTATAAACCGGACTTTATATACCAGCATTTCTAATCTTTACAGAGAGCTGTCCAGTTGATATAGGGATGGATAACACAGCTTTTACTGTAAATGAAGGACCCAACACATCATATACATATACATACACACACACCTTCCTCACACCACATTACCAACAATACATTTGGCAATATATTAACAATGGAGTTTGGGAGCAGAAGGGAATGGGATAATCCATGTTTGTTTTGATTGTTTACCCAAAACAGTTTCAACATATTTACAAAAGAGTATATTCAGGGCCTGAAGCATTAACAACAGCGGTGGGCAACTTGCAGCCCACACACAGCACGCCAGGGTAATCCTCTGGTGGGCCACAAGATAGTTTATTTATATTGGCACGGTCACTCACAGCTCCCAGTGGCTGCGGTTCGCCGTTCCGGTCCACTGGGAGCTGTGGGAAGCGGCTGCCAGCACATCCCTGCGGCCCACTCCGGTTCCTGCAGCTCCCATTGGCCAGGAATGGCGAACTGCAGCCATCAGGAGATGCGGGCAGTCGGGCCAATGTAAACAAACTGTCTCACGGCCCGCCAGTAAATTACCATCACTGATTAACACGATATTACTATACAGTCAACAAGTCAAAGTGTATGCTTTTTTAAAATTATTTTCAGAATAAGAGTTCTGTCTGGTAGAATCAGAGTGGTAGAATGGATAATCAGGTGGTCCTTAAAAGATTACTGAGACTTTCACCTCTAATTCAGTCTATATCACTACAGACCAATAATCTTTGCCACCTATTGGCTGCCTGGCCATAACCTGTATGAAACAAGTTTGTGGTCTCATTCCAGTTTCCTGTTGAACCACAAAAGACACCTGTATGTACATGATCAAAGGAATGTTAATTACAGATATGTTCTTTTGATTAAGATCAGTTTTACCAGAGACCAAAAGGTGACTACAGCATAAAAAAAGTAGCATCTTGATTAGCAATAATTTATATTTTTGGTACAAGACAAAGCAGGTGTGTCAATGACTTAAAGGAGTTGAATGCAATTTATTTTTAAATAACATTTTGGGGACAATTCAAATGTGTCCTGGTCCACTATAATACTTAACTGCAGTTAAGGTCTGCACTTCTTTGGAGCAGCTTACAGTAAGTTTGTAGTAAGGACTGAATAACTAGAAACAGAAGCCAGCTAGCAAGATTACATAGGATTGGCATCTCACTGAAATATTGACCGTTACTATAAAATTATCAAACTTTTTGATTTAATTAGAAACTGTTGGAAAAAACCCAAGGGCTTGTACTTTCCATTTTTTTAAAAAAGACATACAAAAGTTATATTGGACAAACATCCATAAGGAACCTCCTAACATTTCAAAAATAAAATTCACCCCTCTCTACCCACTTATATCCCTATTCAACCTCCACAGGAAAAGGCTGGAAAAAAAAAAGCAGGTCTAGGAGTATCTCTTGAAATTAAACAAATTAATTTCTCCAATTTTGCCACCAAATTGCTCCCATTCCCTCTTCAAACTGAGGCACTGTTTCTTTTATCTAGGCCTGTACAAGCATCAAGTCACCTGGGTATTCAAGTTCTATCACCATATCCATGCACTAAGCTGATTACAGTTGTCAAGATATGACACAAGAGGAGACAGACAAAAATATTGAGGACTTACTAGGTCAAACACCACCATATTTTTTTCTGGAAAACCAGAGCAAATCATATATGGAAGCTATAGAAATAGAAATAGAATGCTTCTTCACAAAAAGAAAGCATTATACTTTTTAAATTGGTTCTTTAAAAAGTCACACGTTTGGGTAAAATTTCACTCCAGTGGCCTTACTGTATCCAATTTAAAGGAATACTATATTACTATTCCGGTAGAACCTAGAGGCCCTAAAAGAGATTGTATAGTACCTAGCACAATGGAGTGCCAAACAGAGCTTTTTTTTTTTTTTTTGGTGGGGTTTTTTTTTTGGGTGGGAGGGTACAAAACTTCACACAATAATCGTGGCTTTCCTCTCACCCTAAAATTTCAACAGTAATTTTGGAGTAAAACGCTGGTGTTGGAAACTTAGCAGCAGCAGCATTTGGGTAATATATGAGAGCTGGAAAGTAAAACTCCTCAATCTGAAGTTACTGTCCAATATTAATAAAATACAAAGAGCAAACACACAGCACCAATGGGTGAGAATTAAGTGGCATTTTTAAAAACTACCCTTTTTAATGATCCTGAGATGTTTTTAACACAAGTAAAGGAATACTAAATAAACAGATGTTTTAAGATGATAGTTTCAAAAGTCATCTCTGCAGCACTGCTAGCTCAAGGAACCAGAATGAGACACAATCTATGAAAACAATGCCAGTAGCAGTGGTGTTCACATGCTTTTGTCAGTAACTCCTGAGCCACTTCACTGTGAGTTGCACCAGCTGATACAGACAGGGCTCTGGCTGTTCCGAGTAAGCATGAAATGCATTTTGTCACTGCACTGAGACGCTTTATTACCCCCGGCTCCGTTTTCTGGACTGGAAAGAAAAGGCAGAGCCAGAGAGGCGTTAAGTTTCCACCCACTGATGGTTCGTACCATAGGTGCTGGGACTTGGGGGGCTGGCGATGCTGCCGCACCCCCTGCCTGGAGGTGGCTCCCACCGCATACCAGTGTTGACAGTTGGGCTCAATGGCTCTCAGCGCCGCCACCCTACACACTGCTCCAGCACCCCTGTTTCCTAACCCCGCCAAATCCTTTAGGCCCGGGTGACCCCCGCCCCCCCAGGCGCGGCGCGGCGGGGGGGGGGGCTTTTCACGCGGTGTCTGACATTTCGGGGCAGGGGTTTCTCATCAGCCCCCCGCAGGGAGGCCAGGGCGAGGCCGCGGCCCGCAGGGAGGGGACTGACCAAAGCACAGTGACCGGGGCCGCGGGGGGAAGCCAGCAGAGCCACACGCGCCCCGCCCCGCCCGCCGCCCGAGGGGGAAGGGCTCAGCTGTCACTTTCGCCTCTGGCGCGCGTGCGGGACGAAGAATCCCCCCCGGACAGCTCCGAGCGGCCGGCAACGCCCGCCCCGCCCCCCGCTCACCTAGGTAGTGTCTCCGCAGCAGACCGGGCTCCTCCAGCCCCAGGCTCCGCTTCCGCACGTCCCACAGCAGGTGAGGGCAGCACCCCCGGGACATGGCACCGCGGGGAGGGGAGGCTCAGACTCTCCGCTGGCGGCAGCCGCCCCCCACGCTCACCATGGAGACCCAGCCGCCCGCCCGCGCGGTGCTCGCTCGCGCACGCACCCGCCTGCCGCCGAGTCGCCACCGAGGAACGAGCGACAGCGGCAGCTCCTCCGCTCCCCGCCCCCATCTCACTCCGCCCCTGCCCGATTCACAGCGCTCGAGACTTACACCTATCGCGAGAACGTGACCATTTGGCTTTGTGGATTCGGACGGTGAAGTCATACAGCGGCCATCTTGTATTTGGGCACAAAAAAGCCGCCTGCACTTCCAATGTCTTTCATCGGCGTCTGCCATCTTGGCCGGGGCACCGAAGCGCGAAGGCAGCCATGTTTAGTTTGGGTGGCACGGTAGCCAGAATGGAAAAGGATACTCCTGCCCTTATCAAAGATGGCCGAAAAGGCCCCCCCCAATAGACGTAGCGTCAGCTCTCTCCACGCAGGGAGGGGCGCCGGGGAAGGAGGAGGTCCCGTTAACTAATAGCGGTCGGCGAGCTGCTCGACCGCGCCTCCCAGCGGGCCAATCAGCGTGAAGTAAAGCGGGGTCCTCCTCTCGCGAAGCGGCGTCAGGCCGCGAAGGGCGGCGGGTCGCGGAAGGACACTGGACCAGCCGCGGTTACTGGGACCCCAGAGCAGCCCGGGGCCCTCTCTCCTCTCCCCACCGACATGGCCGCCGTCGCGGGGCTCCGCGCCTCCTACCACCGGCTGCTTGACCGGATCGAGCTCAAGCTGCCGCCGCGGCTGCGGCCCCTGTATAACCACCCGGCAGGTACCGGCTGCGCCGCCCGCGGGCGGATGGGGGAGGGCTGCGGCTGCGCCCCCTTGGCCGGGCCGGGCCGGGCGGGGCCTCGCTCACCCAGCCTGTGGGGATGAGGAGCGCTCGGGGCTCCCGGCCTGTGCCCGGGGCTGGCTGCGGGGCGACGGTGCCGAGTTCGAGGCGCTGGGAGCCCCCCAGCTCGGGGCACAGCGAGGGTGGGTCGGGTCGGGGCGGAGCCGGAGCCTGGCCGGGGCTCGCTGTGACCTTGGCCCGGTCGCTCCATCTCTGCCCCCCGCATTCCTTGGCCTGTGGGAGGGCAGGGTGGTACCGCCCGGGCACCTGCTTCCGTCCTGACAGACCGGCAGCCCTGCGAGACCCTGGGCCGGGAACAGTGACAGGTCGAGCGCCCCGGGGTCCGCACCTACCGGACCGGCTGTGCGGGGCGGGCAGAAGTTGGGTTTCTAAATTATCATTTTTAATAGTAAATGGAGCAAACTTATGAGGCTTTGCTCTTCTGTAGGACAGGGCAGCTCATAAAGGGCCTTTTGTTAAGGAGGGTTCAGCTGTGAGATGAGCTGTTGGGGGAGTTCAGACCCACCCGGAGCCTAGCTGCCTTCTGGGAGTGTTACAAGATCTCTTTGGAAAAGCTCTCTGGTCTTCACCAGAAAGACTTTCTTTAAACGTGTCTATATTCCAAGCAGAGCTTCCTGTAACCAGAGAACGGAGAAAAGCAGAAGATCCTTTTAGAGCAGGGGTAGTATCAGAGGGGTAGCCATGTTAGTCTGGATCTGTAAAAGCAGCAAAGAATCCTGTGGCACCTTATAGACTAACAGACGTTTTGGAGCATGAGCTTTTGTGGGTGAATACCCACTTCTTCAGATGCTGCTTTTATAGAGCAGGGGTAGGCAACCTATGGCACTTGGGTCGAAGGCGGCACGTGAGCTGATTTTTAGTGGTAGTCACGCTGCCCGGGTCCTGGCCACTGGTTCAGGGGGAGCTCTGTGTTTTCATTTAATTTTAAATGAAGCTTCTTAAACATTTTTAAAACTGTGTTTACTTTATGTGCAACAATAGTTTAGTTACATATTATAGACTTATAGAAAGAGACATTCTAAAAATGTATTACTGGCACATGAAACCTTAAATTAGAGTGAATAAATGAAGACTTGGCATACCACTTCTGAAAGGTTGCCCACCCCTGCTTTAGAATCCAGTAGGCATCTGGCCATACAGACCTTGTGTACTGGGGAACTTGCTAAGAGTACAGGGATGGATGTAATAGATCACTATACAATAACTAAGGGATCCTATAATATCTTATTGCATTTCTGATCATGAAATGCACTTTGCAGTCTCAATGATCAGTAATATTCATTTCCAAAGGAGCCCAGGTAGATTTAAAAAAGAAAAAATTTTGAGGCAGGGAACCTATTGGACATTAGGATATCACTTACAGATATGCCACTACAGGATTGTTGCTGTGATATTTAGCATCAAATTGACAGTCACTAGATTTTTCTTTAATAGTTACTTCTGTAGAGTACGTGGGGAGAAGTATTGGGGAAACAATAATGAGTGGTATTGTTGCTCTAACGCAAATTAGCAAGTTTACTTTACTTATGGGAACATCCTCTACAAGATTTGAAATGAATTTCCTTTCCTTTCTTTAAAAAATAAATAAATCCAAAATATTGTGACTCTTCATTAACTGCAGTGGGGTTTCTAGCTACCTCTACCATGATATAATGTGACCTGATATAACACGAATTCAGATATAATGCGGTAAAGCAGCGCTTGGGGGGGCTGTGTTCTCCGGCAGATCAAAGCAAGGTCCATATAACGCTGTAAGATTTTTTGGCTCCCAAGGACAGCGTTATATCGGGGCAGAGGTGTATTTACATGTAAACACATTAAGTGTGGTGGTACTGCCATTTTACAAATAGTCTAATAATACAATATTGATGACGCTGACACAGGTCTGAACTTGTTAACCATAATCTTCTTTGGATCAGTCTGACTGAGAAAAGGGAAAAGAAAAGTAGGGATATCTTATCCTCAGATATAATCCCTTTTAAAACAAACTGCTGCTTGTCTTCATTTTCTTATCTGAAATGAGCCACTTCTGGCTCAACCTTTGGCTTCCCCTGTGTGCAGGTTCAGAAGCTAATGCTCTGTAGCTGAAGTAGCTCTAAAATAAAAGAAGCCAATGACATTTCTCTATACGTAAATTACCTTCACCTACTTCTTTTTCTCAAGCAAATGTGTTAGTGGCTAGGGGAGAGCAGGGGGCAACAAATGCTGTTCAATTATTTCATTGTAGATTTTGCCATTTATGCAGTACGAAGTAAAGCTTTTTTCTCAGCTGGCAAAACAAATAAGTGAATATGTCTTGTCTAAGCTCCAGTGGTATACATCACTCATGATATTTCATGAATTGTGTGGATCTCTGTAATATCTTGCATTTCCCTAGAAGTGTAGATTTGAGCCACCAGATGTCCTGTGTAGTGCCCTTTTATGGGGGAAGGGGGAAAACGAGGAGAAAGGTCTTGAGACAAGAGAATCCAAGAAGATAAGTGGATCGAGCATGTGTCTTGATGGCCTGAAGAAGAGACATGCTTATCTACTGTTTGTGACAAATTTTGCGCGCATACCCGCGAGCAGGAGTCTCTAGGAGTGCTGTGTTTGAGGGAAGAAGTTGGCCAGACATTCACAATGACTATAGTTAACAATTCTCTCTTTTTAACCAGCATGAAAGTATGCACTCCTTCAGTGGCCTAATGGATAAGGCGTTGGCTTCCTAAGCCAAAGATTGTGGGTTCAAGTCCCATGTGAGGTGAAGAATGAAAGCATGCACTCCTATTTGTTATCAAAGTAGATAACACTTATATGGTACTGTAGTCATTCAGTTGTAAGTAGTTTTTCCATTTTAGAATCAGCTATGTAAATAGATTTCACAAGATAACTGAGGAAATGTGAAGTCTTCCATGGACTGTTCTTTCCACTGTTTTTCTTTAATGTAATACATGTTCCTGAGTTTTCATCTATCCAGAATGTCGTCTTGGGTGCAATCATGATTATGCAGTAAGGGAATTTAGCTTTCAGTCATTTTTCTACAACAAAAGTCTTCTCTCAAAATAAAGATTGCACTGGTTTAACAAGAATTAGTTCAAATAGTTTAGATTAATTTAGATCAGTGCAAACCCTTGTCACCAAATTGAAAAACTATGTCCAAAACTTTTCTGTTATACTAAGTTGACCAAAAATAAAGCCAATTTCAGTTAGGTGGTCCATAGTGGTGATACTTCCTGGCATCATCAGTATTAAAGATTGTAGGCTACATTATGCAGGTTTGTGAATTTGGCCCGTGAGTTGAACTTTGGCCATTCCTGCTCCATGCCCAGTCTAAATGCTGAAGCTGGAATTCCAAACTGTTACAGTGATCCTGTTTCTAAAAGAAAGATGTTCTTGTTGTGACAGTTGTTCTTTTGATGTGGATAGGCAGCTTCAGTGAAGGGTCCTGTTGGTATGGAAACTGAACTTTTGCCCCTTCTGTACCTGCTTTGTGGATAGAGAGCTTCATTTCCAGGGCTATTGGGAATATTTAACTAAACAAAAGCCATCCAACGTGGAAATATACTTGTTTGTTCTAAAAGGAAAGCGCTTAATGTACAGTCATCTGTCCTTGGTGAGGCCTAGTTTGATGGCCTCGTTTGATAAGTGACTTTTTACCTAGATTCTAAATCGTTTGTGTCTGACTAAGAGAAATCCCTTTACTTTGATTTATAGAACACTTTTTTTGGCTGAAATACTAACAAAATCTTGCATTTGGGTAATGCTTTTCAAACTAATTAAGGTTGCTAGAGGACAGGGAAAGCTTCTGACAAATGGGAGGTGCCGAGCCAACTCCCCCACTTTTGATTGGCTGCCACTTGGTGGAAAACTAGTGTTCGCAGCAGAGAGATGTGACTTGGCTTGCGTTCTGTCATGTGTTCGCTGTTTAAAGGTTCTTAATCAGGGATGGATAGTCAGATTTCAGCGAGGGATTCATGAACGAAGCAGAGAGTCACTTCATTAGTGCACTAAGAGATGAATATAAAATTCACACCATGTGTTCCTTGTTAGGAGCAGGAGGCATATATTCAAAATAAGATCTTGTATTTTTATGACCCAAATTTCTCTCTGATGTAATAATAGGGACATTAGGGACAAATTCAGTCCAGTAAGTGTAGATGTGTGTAATACATTCCAAGCTTCATAAAGTGTCTTTAATCAATTTATTTTTATTATGATAGCCTCCACATGCATTTTGATTATCAATTAATCAAAATGCAGAGCTTTTGTCACGTTCTTGAGTTACTTCTCTTCTGAGGAAGAGCTTACAAACAAACAGTTCTCTCCCTCCTCTTGAGTCTCTGAACCAGCTCACTGTCACTTTAAAACTCTTAATAATTTGAGGAGCATTTTCTTGAGGGTTCTGTCAAGATATTTTTTCAATTATTAGTTTTAAAATTCCAATCAGATTCATGTGCAACTTTTTCCCTCAAGTGCATGTGTGCTGGCTTATGGGATTTGTTACTGATAAATCATTGCATTTGCTGCAGGGACACTGAAGTATTTTTAGGGGAAAAAGCATAGAAAATAATTGTATGTTTGCATACATACATGCTTGGAAGCTTGCAGCCCTATCACAAATACTAAACATAACTTGAACAGGCATTTTCCTGAATGTAGGAGTAATATATCACCCACACCAGCATAAATGAACATGAAAATAATGTTGTGGAAAACCCCACCATAATCTGGAAGAAATAGGTACTTATTGGACTTGGGGTGGAAGGATGCCACTGATGCTCAGGCAAGCATATGAGAGAAAGCATTTCAGTCTGGGGGGCACTTGATCAAGATTATGCTATGAGCGTTTAGCATTTGAGCTTACCAATTGCTATCACAGGTGGATGTAGATCCATGGCCTGGCCCTCAGACTGGTCTTCTCTTTCTTAAGGCTTTAAATACTATGACCTTGACATGCAGTCAGTAAATAAACAGGCAGTGGGTCTACTTAATCCTGTGCCACTCCAGGTTCCAGAATAAATACAGCCACATCGTCTGGAGCAAGACATTATCCAGGCACCCTCTCTGGAAAGATCCTAAGACATAGCTGGAAGAAGTAGGTCAGACTTTAGACCTGTCTGCCATTAGTGTTGCAAATCTAAAGTCTCGAAGGTGGATGGGAGGGAAAAGCTTAAACAGGAGTAAGGCTATGGATGAGTTTCCACAGTGAGGGGGAAGTCCTAGCAGACACATTTAAACCTGATTTAGTAAAGAAACTTCCCAGGCACTGTCGAAGGAGCCAGGTAAGGAAGCTTTCTATGTTATATAATCTATATAATAAGATTCAAGAATTGTCACACTGTAGTCCAGGGGTGGGCAAAGTTTTTGGCCCGAGGGCCACATCTTGGTATGAAAACTGTATGGTGGGCCATGAATGCTCACGAAATTGTGGTTGGGGTGCAGGAGGGGGTGAGGGCTCTTGCTGGGGATGCGGGCTCTCTAATGGGGCCAGAAATTAGGAGTTCAGGGTGCGGTAGGGGCTCCAGGCAGGGGGTTGGGGTGTGTGGGATGGGATGGGGAAAGGCTTTAGCTAGAGGTGTGGGTTTTGGGGTAACACTGGGGATGAGGGATTTGGGGTGTAGGAGGGTTCTCCAGGCTGGGACCAGGGGGTTCAGAGGGCAGGAGGGGTATCAGGGCTGGAGAAGGGGGTTGGGCACGGGTGTGGAAGCTCTGGCTGGGGGTGCAGGCTCTGGGGTCAGGCCAGAAGTTAGTTCAGGCTGGGACAGGGGGGTTGGGGGTTTGGGAGGGGGTTGGGGGTGCAGGCTCTGGGTGGCATTTACCTGAAGCAGCAGCATGTCCAGCTGCTATGCGGAAGTGTGGCCAGGCGGCTCTGTATGCTGCCCCATCTGCAGGCGCTGCCCCATCTGCAGGCACTGCCCGTGCAGCTCCCATTAGCTGTAGTTTCTGGCCAGTGGGAGCTGTGGGGGAGGAGCTTGGGGGCAGGGACAGTGCGCGCAGCCCCCTGGTTGCCCCTAAGCATAGGAGCCAGAGCGGGAATATGCTGCTGCCGCTGCTGCTGCCTCCAGGACCCTTTGCATATGCGCATGGAGTGGCCTTGGACCCCACTCCCCAGCTGGAGCACAGGAGCTGGGCAAGCCCCAGACCCCGCTCCCCAGCAGGAGCTTGAGGGCTGGTTTAAACCAGCTGGCGGGCCTGATGTGGCCCCTGGGTCATATTTTGCTCACCCCTGCTGTAGTCTATGATGTCTGAGTCAGTGTGATATGATGGAAACGGCTACAGTCGTGGTTGAAAGCTCTTTTGAGTATCACCAGGTTCATTCATCACTGGACCCTGGGAGAACCAGATGGAATATTGGAGTCTGAAGTTCTGTGGGAGCTGGAATATGACCGTTAATCAGAGGAGATGGAAGCAACAGCTGTTTGGGGTAACAAAGATGACTGTGCTTCCTTCCAGGGGGCAGCAACATGCCCAAACTCTGTGGAATATGTACAACAGCATCACTGCTCACTACATCACACTGGAAACAAGAGCCCCTACATGTGACTTTGTGAATTGTGCCTGTACAACAGCATGGACTTTCAGCTACTCTTAATGACCTGCTATATCTGCCTTCAGTCTATTTACTGTATTCAGGAGGCTCTCCCTTCTAAAGAGAACTTAGTATAATATGCTGGTAGTTCACGCTTAGTTTTGTCATGAATGCTTTTAATCTTTGATTGTTGAATAGAATGTTAGTGTCACAAACTTCATAATTTAGCAATTTGTAACCTATGTAGAAGTGTAAGCTACCAGTGCTTATTGTAAAACTAGATCTGTGACTCTAGTAGCATATTACAAAGGCAAAGTTACAGCTAGGCCGTTCTTAAAAACTTCAGGAGTTGCATAGCCTTTATACAGTCTAAGAAAAACTCCATTTTAGTTTTCATGTTTACCAAGTAATTGTCTCCTAATGAAGCTTGATTTACTAGTGCCAGCATAATACACTGCTGCTATTCTGTATAAGGCATTTTTCCCACAATGTAGGCTGACTTAAAAATCTAATTTAGGGCTCAAATCTTGAATGCAGTGGAGTACAGAATATTTTTTAAATCCTGCTGAGTATTCATTTACTTACAATACTTACTCTTGGTTTGAGTATGGGAGCATGACGCTCCAAGAACTGCTGTTTAAGCCATCGATACCCACTGACACCCCTGCCCCTGTTGTGTTATACACTACTGACTCACATCTGTGCTTGCCTGCTAGTATATTTCTTAAATAGGCATTTTTATTAGAGTATGAGGATATGCAGTGTTCATCATATCCAGTACCTAGGGACATTCTACTCATGCATTTGCAACTGATGTTCCCTTGCTGACCCAAATGCTGGGTCAGGTCACAGAATTGTTGTTTGCTTTTTATAAATGAGTGAACAGCAGGAGCGTTCTAGGAGAGGAGGGGATAATGAACCTGGCATCCCCTAGAGGATTCTTGCCTATTCTTTAAAATGAATGGTACTGACATGCATTAACCGTAAATACTCTCATAATGTAACATGGCAACTGTGAAAACAAAAAACTGCAGCACCACTGATGTAAATCAGCACAATCAGATTCTCTTAGATTGAGAAGTACCTGCTTACTGCTTGGAACAATGTGACATTATGACAGTATTTTTATTAAATATTACATGCTAAATCTATCCAAATTAGATAATCTCAGTCCAAGCTTTCTGGAATCTTTCCTTTGTTCCTTTTTCAGCATACAGCTAGTCTCTAATTCTGCAAGTCCATTCTGTATTCTAGGAAATTGATAGATAAAAGGAGTGTTTGATAGCAGTATGTGTAAGTTGCAGCTGTAAAAAGTCTCTTGCAGCATAATAAAATACTAGTGAACTTATGAGATCAGTCTTGGTATCCTAAATGTACCCAGTACTGTACAATGTGTAAAATGTAACACATTCTTGTCCTGAAGAACTTGTAGTCCAAAAACAAGGGTGGATTCAGACAGAACAAACTGAATGGGATGTGGGCTTTAATCTGTTGACAAAACTGCAATATGGTCCTGGTTTAACTTGGTACTTGGGAACCAATCCATGTGTTTGCATTACATTCTACATGTTTGCTGAAGAGTCCTGAGAACTTTCTACTTTAATATAAGGGTACAATCTTGCTAACCTGTCCCGAAAACCGAGACCACTGCAGATGGTTTTAATTTCACCTGTCAACAAATGAACAGTCTGAGTATTTAATGCCAATTTTATGGGACCTCAAAGCATTTAGACTGACTCAGAAGCAGTTAGTTCTGCTGAAAGTGGTGCTGGCACACTAACCAAGATCTTTCCATAAGAAGATGTTGTATAGCTCCATGTGCACCATAAATATGCCCAGCCAGGTAGAATTGTTTTCACTTCCAAAAACAAAGCAGAAAAATACATGTCTTTTTGCACCCCAGTGTTTCCCACAGTTCTGGACATCTGAGCTGTTCCCCTTCACTCTGCTGCTTACAGAGGCAGATCAGTGTTTTGACACCACGCGATCTCATTATGCTTCCTCATGCACCAGATTCTAGTGCTCCCTGGTATGAGCTCGTTGGTGGTCAATTGCTCCAGCTCCTATTCGGAGGGGCTTCTTCCTTTCCTATTCAGTTTGGGAAATAGGGAGCAGTTTCTTCATTTCAGCTTACACCTACCTGGATTGGTTAATGCTCTAATAGTTTAGTCCATCCTGCACCTCCACTGCAGTGCCTCCGTGCTGGCTTCTCTGCCCCTATACAGATATGGCGGAGTAGCCAGGAAAGCACCATGTCAAAGTCAAGTAGTACTCTGTGTGAAGCAACCTTCCAAGACTCAGCAGATGGTGAGTTGTGCCCAGACTGCACCTGACCAACCGACCCTAACTCCATTAGGTCCTGGATTACAAGTTGGACAGGCAGATGGGGTCCCCATCCCACCAAAGTAGCCACAACTCCACCGTGAGACAAATAGAACAGAACTCCAGTAGAGATCAAGGTGAAGTTCCAAAAGTGAGGAGGACCCCAGCCAGTCAATGTGGAGGGGTAAGTCCCAAGGGATGCCTGGAGAACAAGGAAAGGAAGTTGGTGGGGCCATAAGTCTTCCCTGGTCTTACAAAGGGGCCTGAGTGCTCTGGAGAAAGAAGCAGAGCTTCTAATCAGCTTTCCTCCCTCCCAGTTTACTCAAGGGGGTTGTGACAAGTCCTTTCCACTCCCCAAGGAAAATGAGACCCAGCAGGGTTTCACAGATGGCACATGCTTTCAAACTTATGCATCTGTTAGATGTGCTTATCTCCATATCCACATCAGATCATGCCACTGCAAACTTCTGAGGTTTGACTGAAGCACAAAACATCAGTAATGAACATTCCTATCATCAGTTCCTGGGGTTTTTACAAAGATGATGATAGTTTCAGAGAACCTACCTGAATGACAGCTTGACTAGCACTCAATTGCAGTCAGCGAAACACCAAGCCATGTCTCAGACGTTGAATCTCCTGAAGGTGCATGGCTTCATCAGTGTCCAAAAAAGTTTCTTGATTTCCTCCACCAGACTAAGTCATCTGGGCACAGAAATAAACACTTCAGTAGCAAAGCTTTACTCCTCATAAGAGAGGTTCCAGAAAATCCAGGATTTTATCATCTTGCTCCAGAGCTACAGAAAGCCTACGGTAGCACTGTGTCTTAAACTGCTAGGCCTCCGACGTCATGGATAGGGATTGCTCCATGGCCACAGTCACGTATCAGATGCCTTCAAGCCTTTATCCTAAAGGAGTGGGACAACTCCTTGGAACGCATGAAAGCTCAAATATGGGTTCCAACACAGGTGATCAACTCCCTACAGTGGTGATCAGCCCACAATACTGTCCGTAAAGGTATGCCTATCTGCCTTCCAGATCCTCTAGTTCACTTGCTCTCAAAGTTTCCAGACTACTGTATCCCTTTCAGGAGTCCCCAAAGTTTCACCTCACCTGTTTACGAGTCATATGAATGCAAAGACGCTGAAATACTTCACTAGGGAAACAGACTCTGGATCCATGGGGACAAATATCTTATCACACAATTGGCCAAAGAACCTAGTCCTGGGGTTCTCAAACTGGGGGTTGTGACCACTCGAGGTCATGAGGTTATTACTTGGGAGTCATGAGTACAGTAACTCCTCACTTAACCTTGTAGTTATGTTCCTGAAAAATGCAACTTTAAGTGAAACATTAAGTGAATCCAATTTCCCCATAAGAATTAATGTAAATGAGGGGGATAGGTTCCAGGAAAACTTTTTGCACCACACACACACACACACACACACACACACACACACACACACACACACACACACACACACAAAATATAAGTTTTAAACAAACAATACTGGTACACAGTGATGATGACTGTGAAGCTTGGTTGACGTGGAGGAGTCAGAGGGTGGGATATTTCCCTTACTGCTAAATGATGGGCTGAGCCCTCAAGGGTTAACTCTTTCATTCTACAAAGCAGCAGGAATGGAGGGAGAGGGTATGTGTGAGAGAGAGAGATGTGCATTTCCCCTTTAAGTACACTGCCTTGTTAATTAGATCAGCTTGCTGAGACCACAACTGCTGCAAGCTCCCTCTATCCTGAACCCTGACATTAGCCCCCCCTCTTCCTTTCCTTCCCCCCTCCCTGCACAGCAAGCAGGAGTCTCAGAGAGCAGTTCCAAGGCAGAGGGCAGGAGCAGCACATGGCAGTGGAGGGAGGGACAGCTGAACTGCAGGCAGGTGCTGCGCAGGGAACTTAGGGGAGTGGGGAGCTGACAGGTTGGCTGCCGGTCCACCCCGGTTCCAAGCCCCTCCCAGCTAGCTGCAATGGGCTGCTCTTCCTGCAAGGAGTAGACAAAGCAAGTGGCCACCAAACTGCATAAGAAGGAAGTATTGCACAAATTTAAACGAGCATGTTCCCTAATTGATCAGCAACGAAACAACGTTAACTGGGATGACTTTAAGTGAAGAGTTACTGTACATGCTTACTTCTCTCTCTGGTCCAGATTCAACTACTGGTGTCAAGAGCACAAGACAAATCCAGGAATCCCAATCATTTTGGATCTTCTCCAAGAAGGCGTAGATAGCCCAGCATCATTACATGCCAGATCTGCTTTTAGTAGCATGCTATTCACAGGATCCTTTTGCTTCCTGGCAGATAGCCCTCAGGTAGCCAGATTCTTTCAAGCAGTCCAGTTAGTCAGCCCAGCGGTCAACCCATTCTTTCCAAAATGCGACCTACTACTGGTGTTGAGGGCCTTGACCAGCCCATCTCTTTGACATCAGTGTCAGCATTTTACTTATCCATTAAGATTTTGTTTCTTAATAGTTGCCGAGTCTACCAGGCAAGTTTCAAAGCTGGCAGAGTTATCTCTTCAAGTGCCTTAAAGCATGCTCCATGAGGCCAAGGTAGTACTCAGGACTCCAGAAAATCCATTCTTCCTGAGGTAAATTCTTCCTTCCGTACTTCCCAAGAGTTTTGTGCTTCTTTTCCTCTATCCAAAATCTCAGTATCCAGCTGAAAAAATGTAGCACACCTTAGATGTCAATCTGTTGAAAATCTGTCTCCAGCTTACTGAATCCCCAGAAAGATTGAGCTATCTGTGTCCTCCTTTCAAAATACCAGAGACTTAGATGTTCCAAGTCCTCTGTTGCTGAGTGGAAGCCTATAAAGCATTTTAAGTTCCTATTCTAGAAGGAATAGGAGATCCCTATTCCACTCCAGAAGATCCCTAGCAACTTCAAGGGCAGAATGAACAAGTGACTCCACTTTGGAAATTTGCAAAGGTCTATACGGTAACATGTTCATGAATCGCTATGAGCTGAACTTTGGCTTCTAAAGAGGTCTCATTTGGAAGGAAGGTGCTGCAGGTGGTAGTCCAGAAATAAGGAAGCCTTTTGAGTGAGCTTTCAAAAGGGAGGGTGGATATTCCCTTTTTTCCTACCAAATTTTATCCATAACCCTCCCTACAGCTGTTCACTGCTCACTACATCCCAGGTGTCCAGAATTGTGGGAGATGCTGGATGGCAGAATAAAAAACTTCTTGCCATTAGTTTTCTTTCTGCTGGCAGCATCTCCCACAATTCTGTCTGCCCTATATGGCTCATGAGCCTATGGACATGTATTCAACCATCTTTATTGGTCTAATGTATGAAGTTATTTTGTTAATTCTGAAAAATATTATGCAAGTTCAAGTTTTACAGCTTTGCAATAAATCATCGGACAGTAAGTGAGAGCAGAGCACATGGTGCCAAAATGCTGATCCACTTCCTTGAGCTGCAGAGTTGAGGGGAGCCGCCCAAATGTCCAATATTGTGGGAGGTGCTGCTGGAAGAAAGGAAACTTTCAGCAAGAGATCTCTGTTCTACAAGCACTATGGGTCTGGGAGCACAGTGCAAGAATGTAAAAACAGTTACTGTATTTTAAACCATTATTGTTGCTAACTATTTTATAGGGCTCGAATTGCTTCAAAGATGTGTGGCAACTGGTTTTATAACCTTAAGACAGAGTGGTGATATGCTCCTGTACTCTTACTTTCACAAGGAATAGTTGCTGCCAACAGTTGACAGTTAAAATATTTAGGACAATTTTTAATTGTGGGGTGCTAAAAATAAGGCACCCCGATTTTTTCATAGGGTCTATAGTCCAGTGGAAAGTCAGCAGACTTGAAAAGGATGCCACTGACTGAGGTGCCTAACTTCTGCGACTTGAACTTGAAAGTTTTGATCCTTAGGTATGATGTGTATTTGGGAGACAAAAATACATAGGCATTTCCTGTCTGACATCTGCTCTCAGAATGTTGCATTCAGAGTCAATCAGAACTTAAGCTTCTTCGTGAATTAAACACTCCACCATGTTCTGGATCAGTCATACCTAAGATCCTGACTGTTCATTGTCACTCAAGGGTGTTTTGCATGCGGGTGAGGATGGTAGCCCTGCTGGGAAAATTCCAGTATGGATAATTACTTTTTGCATCCTGAATTCCACTTTTTAATTGTATATGGTGGTGCAGCAGATCTGTTGTCACAAAGGAGATGGCTATACTACAGCTGTTGGTAGAAACACTAGTCTGAGTTCCTGGGTGTGCTCTCATCAGTAAGAATTTTGGAATTTGTGGAGTAAAAAAAACATGCTATGCTAGATATGTGAGACTAAAACTGTAGTGTCATGAATTGCCATAAGAGCAGATCTACAAGTGATACAGCTTTCTATATTGCCACTAGCTGGGACCGCACTTTTTTTTTGTTAGCCACAGCTGCAATATTCACGCTGCAGCTATTTGCTCACTTGCCATTCTAATAACCTAGAAAACAAAATGGCCTTGGATACTACTGCTAAGACCGTAATGTTGAAGAGGGGTTGTGGGTCACGCTAGAAAGGCATTAGCAGAGCAGAGTAGAAGAGTTCTCACTGTATGTACTGTGTTGTGCATGAGACAATACCGCTCCCTCAACTGTGGGATTCATACAGATGCTTTAAAACAGGGGTAGGCAACCTATGGCACGTGTGCTGAAGGTGGCACGTGAGCTGATTTTCAGTGGCACTCACACTGCCCAGGTCCTGGTCACCGATCCGGGGGGCTCTGCATTTTAATTTTAAGTGAAGCTTCTTAAACATTTTAAAAACCTTATTTACTTTACATACAACAATAGTTTAGTTTATA
Source organism: Gopherus evgoodei (assembly GCF_007399415.2). Taxonomy (NCBI): domain Eukaryota; kingdom Metazoa; phylum Chordata; order Testudines; family Testudinidae; genus Gopherus; species Gopherus evgoodei. Next base: position 190,865,288 of record NC_044322.1, on the reverse strand, counting down.
TATTACAGACTCATAGAAAGAGATCTTCTAAAAACATTAAAATGTATTACTGGCACACGAAACCTTAAATCAGAGTGAATAAATGAAGACTTGGCGCACCACTTCTGAAAGGTTGCCGAACCCTGCTTTAAAAAATAAATTTTGGTACCATCACAGCTATGTCTGAGTGTGTAGTTTATTATGCCTTAACTCAAACTGGGTTTTTTTTTCCTCCCCAGGTCCCAAAACAGTGTTTTTCTGGGCACCTGTTATGAAATGGGTAAGTATAAGAAGTCACTTTGCTGATATTGTTAACGTTTCTGCAGGTCAGGGAATGATCTTCAGCCACCTAGGGGGAAAGTGACCAGTTCTTGGTGTGAATGGTCTTGGCCGTGCCATCAAAGAATTTGCTCTTAAGGTCCTTCTTATGTTTTTAAAATGTGGAGAGTGTCAGAATGACTATACCTTCACTCTGATGGTAGAGAAGACACGTGACAACAATTTGATTATTGGAGGTCAGTGAGAGATGCACGTTCACTGAAGAGCCCTCTGCTGTGAAACGACTATTGCCAGGCCTAGTGCAGAACGCCTCTTAAAGCAGTCCACCCCCAATGGAGTAGCAGAACAATCCAGCAGTGTTGGTTTTTTTGTTTTCTTCTTTCTTGGATGTCAGTTGCTAAGACTGACTTCTTGAGATGACAGCCTAATATGGGGAGGACTGCAAGGTCACTTAGAACAGACATGCTACAACTGATGCCTCAGCACGACAATTGTAGTGAATCTAGGACAGAGCTGAGTTTCTGAGGCTCCTAGTTTATTCATTCATACCAGGATGTACTTATACTTCTGCAGCAGCTTTGTTTAAACATATTATAGTGTATAATCTTTTTTTAAAAACACTGCCTAGGTAACAAGTGAAAGTCGATTACCATTCTGGTAAATGGGAACTGCTTGATTTTAGTGCAGTTCAATTTCCCTATAACAGTCCTTCTGTTATGAAATTTAGTGGTTTGAGTCTACATGTCAGGTTTACATTCAGGGCTGTTCCCTCTTGGACCTCATCCATGTCAGCCTTTTAGTCTACTGTTGGCATTGGCTTTATGTCAAAACTGAGCTAACTAGTATTTGTAGAGAGGTATCTTTTGAAAATATTTACCAGCTTTCAGGCACTTTATGTTCAATAGTCAGATTACTCTTCCTCTCCTCATCCTTTGCTTTAGCTTTGGGTTTTTGTTTTTCCAGTAGATCTTCCTCTGTTTTGTGCATAGCAGCAGTTTAGCAGATGTAGCATTACCAATAGGCCTGAGCACTGTAATGCCATACTGGCTTCCTGTGCCTCCACAACATTGCCCTCAAGCTGAAATTGGAATTGTATATAGCCTTCTGATAATATAACTGCCATAAAATGGCTTTTTCCCTATTTGGCAGGGAGGAGCTTGCTATATTAATCTATATTAACTAGATGTGTTGAAACTGTATATTTTCCTAGATAAGTCCTGCATGGCTCGCCTAACATATTAGGCAACATAAAGCACATACCTGATGCACTGAGAATACAACACAAGGCCTCTGGCTTCAAAAACACACAAGCCTCTATTACTCAAGCCAAAGGAGTCCTTACTGACAGTAATACTAAGGTTTCGTCATCCTTTAGTGCAGGCCTGCACAACTCGTAAAGCGGCAAGGGCCACATTACGCCAAAGAAAACAGCTGAGGGACGAAACCCCCCGGCCCCACAGAAACACCCCCCGCCCAGCGGAAACACTCCGCCCCAGCACCGCCCAGCCCTGCAGAAACAAACCCTCCTTTCCCCGTGCCGCCCCACCAAAACAGCTGTGGGCCAAAAAGGAAGGTTAGGGGTGGGGAGGTGATACTTGATTTTAAATCAACCAGGGGCTCCCAGCTGAAGAGGTGGCTGGGAGCCCTCAGGGTCAAATTAAAGGGCCCGGGGCTCCGGCAGCTGCGGGAACCTGGAGCTTTGTGGGGCTGGGGCAGGGATTTAAAGGGCCCAGAGCTCCTGCTGCTGAGGGAAGCCTGAGCCCTTTAAATCTCAGCCCCAGCACATCCACTGGAGCCACCGCCAGGATTCAAAGGGCTCTGGGCTGCCCGTGGCAGTGGGGAGCCCTGAGCCCTTTAAATCTCAGCCACGGCCAAGAATCTCTGCGGGCAGCCCAGAGCCCTTTGAATCCCGGCCACGGCTGAGATTTAAAGGGCTCTTGGCTCCCCACGGCTGTGGGGAGCCCAGAGCCTTTGAATCCTGTCCGCAGCTGGCAGGGGCCAGCTTTAGGAAGTGCCGGGCCCAATTGGAACATTTTCGGCAGGGCCCCGGCAGGGATGACTGAAAGAAAAAAAAAAATGTAAAAAAAAAAAAAAAAAAAAAAAGCCTTTCATTTCTTAGCAACCAGTTCCCTATAAAAAGTTCTGCCACAGTATGTATTTTTTGTACCAATAGGGTTACCATACGTCCGTATTTTCCTCCTGGATGGTGATTTAAGATCCAAAAAGCCTGACATGTCCTGGAAAGTACAGCTGTATGTTAACCCTATCTAAAGTTCTTTTTTAAAAAGATGTGTCTGAACTAGAAATGAGCTTCCCCACTCCCTGAGGGTGTGCTAGGGTGCACATGTGGGTCTCAGCTGCTCCCTGCCCACCTCATTGAAGCAGGTGTGCAGGGTTACTTCCCTGGGAACTACAGGGCACCAGTGGACATGGGGCTGGCTGGAGGTGGGGGGGAGGTGGTTGGAGGTAGGGTCTGGCTGCAGGCTGGGCAAGGGGTGTGGGATGGCTGGCTGGCTTCAGGCAGGGCCACAGGGCGTGCGGCATGAGTTGGCAAGGCTGGAGACAAAGGAGTGCAGGACTGGCTGGCTTCAGGCAGGGGGGTGCGGCAGGGGTTGGCTGGAGACAGGGAAGGGGGTGCAGAGCTGGCTGGAGATGGGTTGGTGCAGGGCTGAAGGCAAGGCAGGGGGTGCAAGGCTGGCTGCAGACAGGAACTGGTGCAGGCAGGGCAGGAGATGCGGCAGGGGTTGGCTGTGGGCAACTGGTGCAGGTACAGGGGGTACAGCCCATCCTGTATGGTGAGTGCCCCCTCCTGCCTCCCCCACCAGGGTAGCAGTGGCAGCCTGTGGCTTAGGAGCTATTTAAAGGGACTGGGGCTCCCCTGCTTCCACTGCCCCAGCCCTGTAAATAGCTGCAGGAGCCCTGGGGAAGTGGTGGGGCTCCAGGGTCTATTTAAAGGACCATGGCAGCAAAGGCCTCTGGAGACCCCACCCCCACCCCAGGGCTCTGGGGGCTATTTAAAGAGCCTGCGGCTCCCCTGCTTCTACCATCCCAGCCCTGTAAATAGCCGAGGGAGCCCTGGGGAAGCGGTGTGGCTTCAGCGACTATTTAAGGACCGGGGTGGCAGAGGCAGCTGGAGCCCTGGCCCTTTAAATAGCCCTCAGAGCCCCACGCTACCCCAGGGCTCTGGGGGTATTTAAAGGGCCCACGGCTCTCCTTCTACCGCCCCAGCCCTTTAAATAGCCACGGGAACCCTGGGGAAGTGGTGGGGCTCTGGTGGCTATTTAAAGGGCTGGGGCGGTAGAAGCGACGGAACCCTGGACTTTTTAAATAGCCCCCAGAGCCCCACAGCCCTACCCCAGGGCTCCAGCAGTGGTGCTCTGGTGGCAATTTAAAGGGCCTGAGAGCCACAGGCCTTTTAAATTGCCCCCTGGGGAAGCTGGTCCACCCCACTACAGTGCACTGGCTTTTGCCAGTACACTGTACTGGGGCTTGGGCATGTGGCCCTCTTAGGGGTGGGCTGATTCAGGGGAATTGGTTGAATTGGCCTAAAGCCGGCCCTGGCAGCTGAGATTTAAAGGGCTCTGGGCTCTCTGTGGCTGCGGGGAACCCAGAGCCCTTTGAATCCCGGCTGCGGCTGAGATTTAAATGGCTCTGGGCTCTCCGCTGCTGCGGGCAGCCCAGAGCCTTTTGAATCCCGGCCACAGCTGAGATTTAAAGAGCTCTGAGCTCCCCGCCGCTGCAGGCAGCCCAGAGCCTTTTGAATCCCGGCTGCGGCTGGGATTTCAAGAGCTCTGGGCTCCCAGCTGCTGCGGGCAGCGCAGAGCCTTTTGAATCCTGGCCGTGGCTGAGATTTAAACGGCTCTGAGCTCCCCACTGCTACGGGCAGCTCAGAGCCTTTTGAATCCCACCGCGGGCCGCACAGTGAGCCTCTGCGGGCCGCATGTTGTGCAGGCCTGCTTTAGTGGCTAGAAGCTTCCAGTTGGATACTAAACAAGACTGATACTGTCCAGCAGAGGGCAGTGATACCACATAGGTAAAATAGTAAGACATTAGCCAGTATGTTAATCATCTTTTTAGATAGTTTTAATAATCAGTGGCCCATCAATGTTTATTTCTCACTTTTTTTGAAGATATGAGTTCTAACTATTCTTGAAATAATTATTTTTCCAGCATTTCATTTATCTTTGTATAAAGCTTAAGGCTACTGATGCCACACATGCAAGTGGCACTGTCTGCTTTTTCTAAAGTACATCTTCAAAAACGAGGTTCCCATGTTTGACCCCCATGGACTGATTCCCATATATGACCCATGGAAACCAATTTCTATGTTTGTATTTGAGAAATGGATGCCACTACTAAGCTGAAACAATGTTAATCAACACATCGTTGACTCTTGTGATAGTTGGTGTGTGTGTCTTAGCCCCCCATCTCTAGGGGTTTATGTGACTTCGTAGCTTTCATCGTAAAATTTAAAGTTTCTAGCCCTCATTGTTCCAGAAAGAAGCTTAAACATGAACCCTAAAGGCTCAAAAACCAAAAGGTGTATAAAAACCCTAACCTATTAGTTTTAAGTAAATCTCATGGTTTTGGGGGACCCGACTCAGTGTTGCTGAATGCTTGGCAATACTGCATGCAGGTAATCTAACTGATCAAACCCAGAATTTTGCAGAAACCTTGATTGTGGCTAGATTCAGCTATGACCTACTTAGCACCAGTGAACTGGTGTGGTAACTGCCATTGAAAGTAAATTATTTTATAGGACCAGAAGCAAACTATAGGACAAGCATTTGTGGGACACTAAGAACTCTGCCATATGTCCTACATTAAATATTTAAACTTCATGAGAGGAGGGCAAAAACGCTGCCGTGCTATACTATTGCAATGCTCTAATAAAGATTGCAACTCCATTTCCTGAACTGGGAACACAGGACTTGCAATGCCAGGTCAGACTAAGTGTCCATCTTTGTCCCGTATCAACAAAGTCCAGCACTGGACACAAGAAACTGTACACTGGAGATCTGCGGAATACCCTGCTCATAGGAGAGAGACTTTATCCTATTCCTTGTCAGTTATCGGCTGGCTTATGTCCCAAAGTGTAAGTTTTCTCCCTGATATGCTAATTCTGTAAATGCTGGTCTTCTGTTTTATTAAATGTCTCATCCTCTCAATCCTGCTAAGCATTTAGTCTTACTGATACTTTTGGTAGTGAGTTCCACAGGTTAGTCGTGGAAAAGGTGGACAAGTCACTGTCTTTTTGTATAACAAGAAGGTAATTAAGAGCACCCAATCATAGAAGATTAGGGTTGGAAGAGACCTCAGGAGGTCAACTAGTCCAACTGACCTTTATGCCATTCATTTTTCTACACCTTTGTGTCTCCTTTTAAACACTCTTAATCTTTTTACTTTCTGTTCATGTGGAAGCCTTTCCATGCCTGTAAACATTTGCATCACTCATCTTTAGACTTTGTTTCTGCTATTGAAATAGAGAGACTAAAACTGAACACAATATTTGGAGCTAAACTGCATTGTCAGCCAAAGTTCTTCTTGATCAGGACATGAGACCAGGTTCTTTTCCAGGGTTGGTGCAGTACATTTCAAATATGGTTATGAATATTAGATTATTCCTTCCAATGTGCTCAATCTTTGTCACTACTGAAATTCAGCTGCCATCATGTTGCCTGACCACCGTTCTCTGTTAGCGCCTCCTGCAAGTCCTTATTGCCTTCTCTGTGTGTGCTATAATGGTAGGCTACTTGTCTAAAACTTTCATATTTGAATGTAAATGTGTGGAAGATATGATCTGTCTAGATTTTTAAACTAAAATCAGTTTAAAGCTTAAGTGTTAAAATGGCATTCTCCTGTAGGATCTCAAAACACTCCACCTAGCAAGCTCTCTTAACCTGCTTTACTGTAAAACAGAGCAGGCAGGGTAGTTGTTCTTTGTAAAGGATGGAACCTGGGCATCCCTGGATCTTCTGAGTTATAAAAACAAACACTCCCCCACCCATTCATTGACTCCTGTTCCCTTTGTTGCTCCCTCACAAAAGTAAAAATTGAGGAATGAACATGTTTGCCAACAGTTGATCTGATCTCTCTGCTTTATATGCTGTATGCCTTCCCCTCCCCCTCTATCTTGTCCATGGAGATTTGTAAGCATTTTGAGTTGGGAAATGAGTATTGTATATGCTTGTGTATCACAAACTGAAATGGGCTCTCTGGATACCTCTGCACTAAGAGTGTTATTGGTGATAAATAAGTGAAATAATTATTTTGCCAACTAAAGTTGGCTGTGTCTTTTCTTTACAGGGTTTGGTATGTGCTGGAATGGCTGATATGACCAGACCAGCAGAAAAACTCAGCACAGCACAGTCTGCAGTGTTAATGGCAACAGGTGAATTCATTCTGTTTCTCCACCTCTGACCAGAATCCTCACCAGTTTGTAATCTTGTCTTCTTAAAGAATCTTCTTCACAAGATTAATGCTCAATTATACATTAATCTGTTCTACAGATTCTATTATGTGCTAAATTTTTTAACTTCAGCCTTTTATCAAAAGATCCCTCTTTCTGTGATAAGCCTAGATATTTTCTGATAACTTATTTATATTATAGAGAGGGCTGTAGGTATTCTGTGGCCATGGAATTCACCACAAAATCCACCCCTTGCAAGGGAGTTGTTTCACAATCTAAATTCTCACTTTTTAAACAGTAGAAGGGCGTAGCTACCTGGGAAGTTACACTAATAAAAGGCAGTGGGTGAATTTAAAGTGCTAGAGTTGTACAGCATAGCTCTCCATGTGGACACTTAGGGCTTGTCTACATCACAAAGATGCAGCACTGGTGAGGGGGTTACAGCGCTGCAACTTAGGAGGTGTACACATCTGCAGGGCATCACCAGCGCTGCAACTCCCTGTTTGCAGCGCTGGCCGTACTCCCGTTTTGTCTCGGGTGTAGAGGATCCAGCGCTGGTGATCCAGTGTAGACACTTACCAGCGCTTTTCTTGACCTCCGTGGAATAAGCAGGTATCCCAGCATACCTGAGGAAGCCTCTGGTAATCAAGCTGGTCTCCTTCCCCGGTTTGCTCTCGCGTTCCCCGAACCTCCGTGCAAGCAGGTCTCCTTCCCTGCGGTTTGCAGGGTGGTTCGGGGAACGCGAGAGCAAACCGCGGCGAAGCTGATCTCCTTCCCCGGTTTGCTCTCGCGTTCCCCGAACCTCCGTGCAAGCAGGTCTCCTTCCCTGTGGTTTGCAGGGGGGTTCGGGGAACACGAGAGCAAACCGTGGCGAAGCTGGTCTCCTTCCCCGGTTTGCTCTCGCGTTCCCCGAACCCCCCTTGAAGCCGCCCAACAGCGCTGCAGTATGGCCACATCTAACACCACTTGCAGCGCTGGTTGCTGTAAGTGTGGCCACTCTGCAGCGCTGGCCCTATACAGCTGTACTAATACAGCTGTAACAACCAGCGCTGCAAAATTTTAGATGTAGACATACCCTTATTCAAGTTTAAGTGGCCTTTTTGGGGCTTAGGTCATGGTGCTGTGGATGCAGTTTAAGCCAAACCAAAAAGCAACTTGTATTCTGGAATAAGTGTCCACTTGAGGATGTTAAACATCAGCAGTGAAGCTGGTGTAAGTATATTAATATAATTACACCAGTATAACTGGAAAAAACCTTCTTTGTAGATGAGCCCTCATTCTTATACTTTCAAATTTCTTTGTGTAAAATATGTGTGCAAGTCAGTGTATTGACTTCCTGAATGTGCATCCATCTGGAAACAGTCACTTAGAAGTATGAATTACATTCATCTTAATGGGGTGACACTTAATATCAGCATTATTAATTATTCCACTGCTGATCACTCCAGCATATCAGCTCTGTTAAAACCACATCCCAGACTGTTGCCCAGGCCTTCTGATAGTCCAATGGGCCAAAAGCTCCACTTACTACTCGAGTCTTCCACCCCACCCCCCTACACACACTTCTTGTCTCTTCACAACTTATGAGACAGTTGTGCATTGTCAAAAACATCTCATACTTGAAAACTGAAAAACAGGGACTATGTAAAACAATGCAGTATAAAAACAAATAATGCTGAGATACCTGCACTGACTTCCACCTTTGACTACCTTTTTTTTTTTTTTTTTTTAATTTAATTGAAGCTGCTGCAGATATTCTCACCTGCTACCCCAGAGTGTCTTCCAGTCTGGAACCTTCCTGCAGAATTAAGGTCCAGCTTGCTGAGGAGTGTACAGGGGCTATCATGGCACTAATGACGTGTGATGTGTCCATAAGTTTCTGTTAGGACGTGGTCCATATGCTATAACAGTTTGAATACGTTTTAGTGTCTGATCAACATTTCTCAAGCTATTTTTAATGTAACTAGATGCATGTTTGAGTATTTAGTGGTAATCTTTGCTTTTTATCCAACAGGCCTTATTTGGTCAAGATATTCTCTAGTTATTATTCCTAAAAACTGGGGTCTATTTACCGTGAATTTCTTTGTTGGCTGTGCTGGTGGTTCTCAGCTCTTTCGTATCTGGAGGTATGTACTTACTACTGGGAGGCTCTTCACTATAAATACTCCTTATTTGGGTGGCTTCTGAATTTCTAGTATTTGTTAGCATTTACTAAATAACAAACAGACCTAGGTAAATACAGACAGGCTTAAACAATTGTAAAACAAATCTTGCAGAACTATTAACTTTGCGCACCCCAGGGAACAATGTTGACGTGTTTTTATGCCAAGTGAATGGAGTTAAGGTTGTAAATATCTAACCTAACTAGAAGAATTATAGATAAGCAAAACTTTTAAAGGGATGCTGTAACTTAAATTATAAACCTATTACCTAACATTTCAGAAGCAAATAGAATTTTTCTAGAGATGTCTTTGCAGAATTCGCATTCTTGGGACACACTCTTCAAGCTACCTAGGGTGCACTTGCCCTTTATGCAACTATATTGCCATAGGCCTGAACCTCACCCCCCCCCCCAACCAATCCTCATTCCACCAGCCATGCATTTCTCTGGACTTCCCACTAGTATCCCTTGAACCATCCCATCTGTTCCCTCATTTCCTAGGGGCTTTTTTGCTGCCCATACTAAGAGCACACTCCAGCTCTATTTCATTGGGAGGGCAAACCACAACTCTAAATGGCTACTTAGAATAATGAACTAAAATGAGTTCAGAAGTGGTCAGCCATTTCACTTTGGAATCTTGCAGTAATTGTCTTGCTCAGCTGGTTGGGAGCCTTCACTTGTAGTGTAATCAAAAGTTTAACTCAAACTTCTACATGTAAATCAAATTTGATCTGATCTCCAGGAGTGTTTCTGCCTACAGATAAGGCTTCTGTGCATTTTACCTTACTAAAGACTTCCTGCTATTGCTCAAATGTCTCTCAAAGAATACTCATAGACTTTAAGGTCAGAAGGGACCATTATGATCATCTAGTCTGACCTCCTGCACAATGCAGGCCACACAATCTCACCCATCCACTTCTATAACAAACCCCTAACCTATGTCTGAGTTACTGAAGTAGTAGGAAAAGGTTCTATTGTAGCTACTAGGAATGTGTTTACAAACTCTCATGTTTGGTTTTTGTATGCTGACTTTGCTTATGTTCTATCTATAGGTACAATCAAGAACTAAAAGCCAAGGGAAAAGAGCAGCAGCAGCAAGAACCTTAATGCTACTGGTCATATCCAGCTGTGCACATAACTTCCAGTGGGACCTAGCTTGACCAGTTTTAATCTTCTCGCATTGAGAAGGATGTGCTAATTTTTCTAAATGTCTAGAGAACAAATGTATTTCTTCAGATGTAGGTAACATGCAGTGTCTCTGTAAGTTTAAATAAAACATAACCTTTTAAATTATAGCTGGTGTAATCAGTTTACAATATGTTAAGGCTATTTTGATCCACAAACATCTAAGCATATTTGCCTTTCCAGAAAAAATAGAAATTCTTGGATGGCTCAGCTGATGCTGAGATATGGAACCTCTTGATCAGCTGTCCAAATCTGGCCTGGAACCTAGTGAGTAATTCAATTATATATGAGTGATTCAATGGCTAAATAACCTTTGAGCAGGGGGGAAATGTCCACATTACAAATTATCACCACTTTGTACTAAATGACTTGTTAGCAGTCTCAGGAGCATGATCAGGAACAGATGGACCCTGGAGACTGAACTACCCTTGCTCTCTAAAAGGTGTTGTCTCAGATGAGGACTGACGCACAAGGAAGGCAGCATATGGGGAAGTTTGCTTGTACCTGGTCTCTCATAAGACTGACTCCAGGCCTGTGAAATCTCTTGTACATGGGTATTCAGATTCCAAACTGACAAAGTAATTCCCTAAGGTTGCTGATTCAAATTAAGAAAATTCTTAGCATTTATCAGAATTATGTTCCATTCTGTACTACACAGCAAGCAGGGAAGTGTTCACTTCCCCAGTGAGTGAGACGATCTTGACATGCCAAGGCTGGACTCTCTTCACACAGTGCAACATAGCACATCATGGCTAAAATGTTAGGACTGTTCTAAATGTTTGTAAGGATGCATTCTCTGCAGCAGTTGCTTTCAACCTTTTCTCAGTTGTGGACCCCTAAATTTCAAATAGAGCTGCAGCCTCCTTTGGAAATCTTAAACATAGTCTGCAGACCTCAGGTTGAAAACCCCTGCTCTACATCTCCTGGAATGTAGCAATTCCCTGGTAAGTGTTGTCCCAAGATGTTCTCTGTCCAACCCCTTCTGTCAAAAAGATCTCTTCTACTTGGGAGAGACATGTGGAAGGAATTGTCCTCTTGAACTGCAGTGAATAAAAAAACAGCATGGAATTTGAGAGGCTTAGGTAACCATCTGGATGAAGGAGTTCAAGGTGAAATGACCTACCCCCTCAAATAGAAGAGAAAATAAGCTAAGCTGAGAATTGCTGCCTTTTAGTAGCCCCAAGCCAAATCATGTGTTGCTTGGACTAGAGCATATTATAACTAACTTACAAAATGGCTAGTCATTCAGAGTTAGCAGTTGATCTTTCTTGCATGTATCTACTTCCATAAATGTGTGTGTTCTCACTCAGCATTCCAAATCAAGGACTCTCCGTAGGGGCTCCTCCGTGAATTTCCAAAGTAAAGGGATATACATTCAGGTAATACAGCTTACTCTAGGGACAGAATATGGTGAAAACTTAGCAACACTCCAGTTTAGGGCAATAGGCCTAATGCAATTACTCAAACTGGAAATTGTTAAAATGCTCTGACTAACAGCCATCAGTTTTGTGGTAGTTCAGGACTAGCCTTAAATCATATAAAAAAATACTGCAATGGAGAGAAGCAATCAGCTATTCTACTATAGTCTTCAGAAAAGTAATGATGCCTGATGCTGGTTAGGTTCGGTGGTCTGGCAGTATCCCTTTCCTAAAGTCTTAAGCCTGCTGGCCCCTGCCAGCCACTTAAACAACTTCTTGAAAAGCTTCCACAACATGGTAATTGCTGCTGTTAAAACAATCACTGCAATCAGAGGGGAATTTTGTATCATGGAGATGGGGAAAAAGACGGTTACTCACCTTTGTAACTGTTGTTCTTCGAGATGTGTTGCTCATATCCATTCCAGTTAGGTGTACGCGCCGCGCGTGCACATTCGTCGGAAAACTTTTACCCTAGCAACTCAGTGGGCCGGCAGGTCGCCCCCTAGAGTGGCGCCACCATGGCGCTTGATATATACTCCTGCCGGCCCACCCGCTCCTCAGTTCCTTCTTGCCGGCTACTCCGACAGTGGGGAAAGAGGGCGGGTGTGGAATGGATATGAGCAACACATCTCGAAGAACAACAGTTACAAAGGTGAGTAACCGTCTTTTCTTCTTCAAGTGATTGCTCATATCCATTCCAGTTAGGTGAATCCCAAGCCTTACAAAGGCGGTGGGGTCGGAGTGAAATGTGGCAGAATAAAACTGCTGAGCCAGAGGCTACAGCCTCTCTTGACTGCTGAACCAGGGCATACTGCGAAGCAAAGGTATGGACCGAGGACCAATGGAGCTTCGCGACAGATCTCGTGGGTAGAAACACGAGCCAGCAAGGCGGCAGATGAAGCCTGAGCCCTGGTAGAATGCACGGTGATGTGGCTTGGGGAAATATGAGCCAAATCATAACAAGTGGGGATGTCCGCCATCACCCCAGATGAGATCCTCTGAGAGGAAAACAAGCAAGCCCTCCCTTTGGCCCGCTGCCGGGGCAGAGCTGGGGCACCTTAAGAAATGATTCTGTCAGCACAATATAATGCGAGCACTCCACAGATGTCCAAGGAGTGCAACGGTTGTGCCCATTGCATTGAGCTGTGGGTAACATGAAAGGCCAAAACACCTTAGGGAGGAAAGCCGGGTGCGGTCATAACTGCACCTTGTCTTTGTGAAACCTAGTGTACGGCGGAACCCCCGTAAGAGCTCTGATCTCAGAGACCCGTCTGGCCAAGACTAGGTTGAGGTCCCAGGTCGGGGCTGGGCGGCGCACCCGAGGGTGCAAGCGCTCCAAGCCCTTGAGGGACCTCGAACCCATAGAGCGTGAGAACACTGAACGTCCAACTTAGCCTGCTGGAAGGTAGAGATGGCTGCTGAGAGTATCCTCAGCGATGATACCGCCAGGTCCTGCCGCTGAAGGCCAGAGGCAGGCCAAATAGAGGGGATCGAGACCTCAGCAGGAGCAAGATCGAGCGTACTGCAGCTGTAAAGGAAACGCTTCCACCTGGCCCGGTACGTTGACCAGGTGGAAGGCTGCCTGTCACCCCGACTCAGGTACGCAGGAGCCACCGTGAGGCGAAGAGGCTGCAGGTCCGAGCGACGAAGCCTGTCGTTGCCCTGAGTGATGAGGTCTGGGCTGACAGGCCGAGCAACGTGGTATGTCAGTGCTGCCTGGACCACTCTGGAGTGATCATGATGATGCGTGCTCTGCCCCTGCGGAGTTTGAGCAGGACCTAATGAACCAGTGGGAACAGTGGGAAGGCATAATGCAGTTGGCCTTTCCACGGCCTCAGGAATGCGTCCAAGATCGATTCCGCGGAGAGACCTTGGAAGGAGCAGAACACCTGGCATTTCCTGCTCTCGCGGTGAGCGAACAGGTCTGTGTGAGGCAACATCTCCACTTCCGGAAAGCGGGACGCCTCACACGGGGCAGAGTGATCACTCGTAAGACAGGAAAGACCTGCTGAGTCAAAGAGTTAAGACGTTCCAAACGCCTGGGAGAAAGGACGTCGCCAGCTCCATCGAGTGGGCCATGCAAAAGACCTGGAAATGGATGGCCTCCTGACAAAAAAGGGGGGAGGACTATGTCCCCCCTGAATACTTATTCCGTCGTGCCAACAGGAATTGGAGTGTCTGCGGGACCGTGATCATGAACGGTGCCGCTCTGCTGTGCTGACAGAGGACAGTCACCTGAAGAGACTGTATTACCCGCACCGGCGGTGCCGGGGTCAGGCAGCATTGACTCTGACATGGCACTGAGAGCCCTCGCCGTTGGTAACGTCTCCGGCGTGAAGGGAACAGCAGGCTCAACCACAGTGCATACTGGGGAGCTGTCAGGCACCGGATTCGACGGCCCTCGTGGGACCGGGATCAACAGTACCGAGGTCATCAGAGCTTCGGTAGGTGTCGGTGCCGGGTGATCCGAGTTAGATAAGCTGTCTGGCTGCGGTGCCATCAGCACGGAAGCAGCGGGAGCAATACGCTCAACCACGGCGCGTGCCGGGGAGCCGTCGGGCACCAGATTCGATAGCCCTTGTGGGACTGGAATCGACGGTGCCGACGTTGTCGGTGCCTCAGAGGCGTCGGTGCCGGGCAATCCGACTTAGACTAGCCCTCTGGCTGCGGTGCTGTTGGCACGGAAGCAGCAGGAGCAGTAGCTCAACCACGGCGCGTGCCGGGGAGCCGTCAGGCACCGGATTCTACGGCCCTTGTGGGACCGGGATCGACGGTGCCGACGTCATCGGTGCCGCAGCAGGTGTCGGTGCCGGGCGATCCGACTTAGACGAGCCCTCTGGCTGCGGTGCCGCTGGCACGGAAGCAGCAGGAGCAGTAGCTCAACCACGGCGCGTGCCGGGGAGCCGTCAGGCACTGGATTCTACGGCCCTTGTGGGACCGGGATCGACGGTGTCGACGTCATCGGTGCCGTAGCAGGTGTCGGCGCCGGGCGATCCGACTTAGACGAGCTCTCTGGCTGCGGTGCCGCTGGCACGGAAGCAGCAGGAGCAGTAGCTCAACCACGGCGCGTGCCGGGGAGCCGTCAGGCACCGGATTCTACGGCCCTCGTGGGACCGGGATCGACGGTGCCGACGTCGTCGGTGCCGGGCGAACCATCTTAGACGAGCTCTCTAGCTGCGGTGCAGGTGGCACAGAAGCAGCAGGAGCAGTAAGCTCTACCACGGCGTGAGCCGGGGAGCTGCCAGGCACCGGATTCAGTGGCCCTGGGGGACTGGAATCGACGGTGCCGATGTCATCGGTGCCTCTGCAGGTGTCAGTGCCGGGTAATGCAACTTAGGCGAGCTCTCTGGCTGCGATGCAGGTGGCACGGAAGCAGCGGGAGCAGGGGGCTCAACCACGGCGCGTGCCGGGGAGCCGCCAGGCACCAGCAGGAATCGTAGGCTTTCTCGACCTCGGAAGAAGGGAGCGGTGCCGAGTCGACATCGGTGCCGGCGACGGCCGGTGCCGAAAGGCCTCGGTAGTAGCGGCGGGGTCCGGTGCCGAGGAGGCGCTTCTGCCAGCCGCTTGAACATCGCTCGGCGCCCAAGGTGGAGGGGTAAGTGAAAGTCCCGCACCTTTTTGTTCTCGGCTTAAAAGCCTTGCAAATGGGGCACTTATCTGTCAAGTGTGATTCCCTGAGGCACTTCAAACAGGAGTCATGTAGATCTCCCTTCGGCCGCGGCTTCTGGCAGGCCGGGCCCATTTTAAAACCTGGTGAGCCATGCATGGCTCCAGCACTGGGCTCGTGGAAGGGCTACTTCCTGAACCCCGCTAACTAAACTAACCATGTTAGCAAAGAAAACACGTATAACTATACAAATATACATATAAAAGGGTTATAACTGCATAACTATATACGAGAAAACGAGTAGCTAGGGAAGTGGAGGTCAGCTAAGCCACGCTCCACTGTTCCAACAACCGACACGGGCGGTAAGAAGGAACTGAGGAGCGGGTGGGCCGGCAGGAGTATATATCAAGCGCCATGGTGGCGCCACTCTAGGGGGCGACCTGCCGGCCCACTGAGTTGCTAGGGTAAAAGTTTTCCGACGAATGTGCACGCGCGGCGCGTACACCTAACTGGAATGGATATGAGCAATCACTCGAAGAACAACAGTTGGTTTCATAGATGTCTTGTATACACAATATGGTAGGCTTATGGGCCTAAATTAATCTCCCCCTGCTTTAGGCAAGCCTCTATAGGCCATCGATGCAGCACTGTCCAACTTTACCTGTTTTATGAAAATGTATTTGATTAAATTAAACACTGAATAAAGGACTTCTCATCCTTCAGAAGTAATTTTCATTTTTTGAGTGCAGCAAAATACCAGCATTGAGGATATGGAATTCCAGAGTAGAGAGCTGGCCTGCTGCAGAGTGTTTTGAGAGTCTTAGAGGACAACAACTAACAGCTTGCTTTCTCTCTCTTCCCCCTCCCCCCCACATTGGTTCTCAACTCCTATGTTGTTTAAAAGCCACTGTAGCTATACAGACATACCATAGAAAAACCTACAGCTGGCCTATGCCAGCCGGCTTGGGCTGTAGCACTGCTTCATTGCTATGTAGATGGCTGAGCCTGGGCTCTCTATGCCACAGGGCCCTAGAGCCCAGGATCCAGCCTGAGCTCAGAAGTCTGCACAGCAATGGAATAGCCTTGGAGCCTGAGCCAGCTGGCATAGGCCACCTGGGTTTTGTTGTTTTGTTTTTTTTTTTGTTGCTGTGTAGACCTACCTTAAGTGGAGTTGGTCCCAGTGTGGTGGACAGTTACAGTAGATGGTGGTATATAGTTTAGAAAAGGTAGCTTCTACCCTCCCCTGAAGAGCAAACAAATGGAAGCTACTCAATAGCAAGGTCATAACAAAGGGCAGAGAGCAGGCCCTCCCAACCTCTAAATGAGATTTTTGTTTTTGAAGGAGCGGGGCGGTGAGGAGTAGTCCGTGTTGCATAGGCAAAGCTCTCTGCTCTCAGTCTAGGGAACATGTGACCATGTATTAGTATGGGCAGGAACAGCATCTTTTTGCCATACTATTAGTATTTGTTACCAATGATACGCATCCCCTTCCTGTTTACTCTTCCAGAGAGGGATAGTCATTGTGGCAGTCAAGAGCCTGAATTTAATAGTTTCTCTAAATGTCAGTTTTGCCTTTAAACGAAAATCTTACAAATATTCCCCTGGTTAGTTCTCCCCTATTGGTTCCAGAATCAAAAGGTGCTTGCCTCACCAGGAAGGCTTTTTCTAAACTCCAGCAACTGCTACTGTAGTATTTGAAGATCCATTTAGGATACTCCTGCATGCATCAGCCTTGATAACATTCTGTAGTCAGAACTGTATGGGGATGCTACTGCTGTTCAGGGCAGAGTTTTTGTAAGGAGCTAGATAAAGGGCAACATCATCCGCCACCTGAAGAAATCAACCTCCATCCAGTGAGCAGAGGCTAGCAGGACACCTCACCTACTTTCTGTGTTAGGTGCTGTTGCCAAGCTAGTTGCACTACAGTCCCCTCTCAGTGCATCCCTACAGCTGATGAGTCAGAAGCTCTCATCTCTCAGCACAGAATCATGAGATTCTCCTAGTCAGATGTAGACCAATGGCAGGCCCACTCTGCATCCACTATAATTACCTCAGCAAGCCTGACTTACATTCAGTACTTGTGACCAGTAGCATGTTCAGTGACTATACAGCCTTTTCAAAATAGGATATTTATCTTTAATAGGAAGGCCAAGGATTTTTAAAAAGCCAGCAGTGGCCTACTTAGATCTTGCCCCCTCCACCCATCCCTGTTAGGCAGGTAAAGTAACTTCTTTAGCCTCCCTCTGCAAAGCCTGCATCCAGCTGTTCAAGGGAACAAGCTCTATTAAACTCTCTCAATGATTTCTCAGTTGAGTGAGAAGGATGATGAAGTGATTTTTTCATTGGACCAACACTGCAATTAATAGTTGAATCCTGTCAATCCGAGCTCCCCAGGCCAAATAAATCTTAAGTTTACTGGAGCTAGGGCAATTAGGTTCTTCCCAGTTAATGGCCCAGCCCTTTGCCTCATGACCTTGAAGCGTTCTAGCCAAAAGGTAGTAGCAGCTCATTGCTCTGGTTCCTGGTTGTTTTTCCTGACAACTAATTTTGATTTAACACCAGTGTCAGACAAAACATGCCAATCATAGCATATGTAGTATTCAGGAATACTGCAGCCCCACCTCCTTCACACATTTCACTGCAATTCAGCTGCTGCCTAAAAGCAGCTTCACCATCCATTCCAGTCCTTTCTACCTATCCCTGCCCCAGAAAGGAGAATTGAATCTAGTTTTAGCAGGCCTTCTATAGCATGCTATACCTTGAAGTACACCAGAGCCTGCCCCTTCAAGGACCTCCCCCCACCCTGCAATTGCATGCATTAGCCAAACACTGCTAAGGTGGTTTATACAGTGACCGTGGAGAGGGGGAAGGCTAAACAGGCATCCTTACTCTTGTGAAAAGAAGGTGGTAAGCACCTACTAAGTCTTCAAATGCATTAAAGGCTGTTATAAGGAAGATTGGTCAATTGTTCTCCATGTCCACCGAAAGCAGGACAAGTAGTAACAGACTGAACAGGGAACAAGGGGAGATTTGGTTAGATAGTAGAAAGCTTTTACTAACTATAAAGGTTATTTTGAACTCTGGAATAGGCTTCAAAGGGAGGTTGTGGAATCACCCTCATTGTCCAACCTGTTCTTAAATACCTGTCAGGGATGGGCTACGTTTACAGCCTGAGCACAGGGGGTGGAATTTGATGGCTTCGTGGGGTCCCTGGCAGCCTTGCATTTCTGATATGTTCAAACCATTTCAGAAATCTGGTTTTAAAATTCTGTTTCAGGCTGCTACTGGGGACCGTCACACATACATGGGAAGTGAAACAGAAAGGGTGACAGTACAAACTATGAAGATTTTTCACTCCACCTCCTTATTTTGAACCCCAACAGAATATAAACCCAGACAGTCAGAGTTTTCTGCACACTTTCATTAACAAAAAAAAGTTACTATGGCTCCTGCATTTCATTCCCTTCTAGTTTCTCATCCTCTTGTACAATTTTCTTTAACTTCATTCTTCCCATCTCTTCTCATTCTGTATCTTTCTCTCACAATTCTGTTTTCCCTTCAGGTATGCAGACATCCCCTCCCATAGCCTTTTCTCCACTTTCCCACTCCACCCTTTACGCTTCCCCAGATGCTCCAAAACCAGTTGTCCAACAGTTTCAGCCTGAAGGCCAAATATTTAAAAAAAATAAAGTACTGAGTGTTGTCCTCTATTTCTGCAGGGTTCTGCAGGGACAAGTAGAGCCTGGTGGGCTCCTATCCTGGTTGCCCTGGGGCTCCTATAACCCAGCAGAGAAGCAGACAATGGAGCAACCACAGCTATTACTCTCTCCTCCCTCTCCTACACTGCAGAACTTGTACAATAGCAATTGCCATGCTGGAGTCATGCAAAAGGGAAGCGACAGCAGCTGTTCAACTTCCTGGAACTGCAAAGGACGTGGGGGAGGTTGTAATTTACACCCGATTCAAATACTTGTTTAAAAAAATAATTCAAAGACACAGCTCAGGGACTAGTGTTCATTTGGAATCAAGTATTAAGTTTCTCAAGTCATGGGCCAAAGGTTGGACACTACAGATCTAAGCAGATTTTCAGATGATTATTAAAGCTTTAGCTACAGTAGTAGATAAATTATATCCATATATAACTACTGGGCAGCAGGCTGTGTGTTGAAGCATTGTCCAAGGTATGATTCCAAATACAGCAGCATTCCTACTGTAGCTGGGCTAGAAAAGTTTCTTAAAAGGGTTCAGACACATTGATCCCAGGCCACAACAGATAAGGAGCTTGTTAAAAGACGGTTACTCACCTTTGTAACGGTTGTTCTTCGAGATGTGTTGCTCATATCCATTCCAGTTAGGTATGTGTGTCGCGCGTGCACGTTCGTCGGAAGACTTTTACCCTAGCAACTCCAGTGGGCCGGCAGGTCGCTCCCTAGAGTGGCACCGGCATGGCGCCCGATATATACCCCTGCCGGCCCACCGGCTCCTCAGTTCCTTCTTGCCGGCTACTCCGACAGTGGGGAAGGAGGGCGGGTGTGGAATGCATGAGCAACACATCTCGAAGAACAACAGTTACAAAGGTGAGTAACCGTCTTTTCTTCTTCGAGTGATTGCTCATATCCATTCCAGTTAGGTGAATCCCAAGCCTTACCTGGGGTCGGAGTGAGAAGTCGCGGCATGGAGCACTGCAGAGCTGAAGGCCACGTCATCTCTGGACTGCTTGACCAGAGCATAATGGGAAGCAAAGGTGTGGATGGAGGACCAGGTCGCCGCCCTACAAATCTGGATGGGCACGTGGGCGAGGAAAACCATCGATGATTCTTGTGCCCTGGTGCAGTGTGCAGTCACATGGCCCGTAGGGCTGTGAGCCAAGTCATAACAGGTCCTGATACAGGACGTCACCCACGAGGAGATCCTCTGTGAGGAAATGGGTAGTCCTTTGATTCGGTCCGCTACCGCCACGAAGAGCTGGGGGGATTTGCGGAACATAAAACGTGAGTGCCCAGCGGACATCAAGCGAGTGGAGCTGTTGCTCCCTGCGGGACGAATGGGGCTTTGGGAAAAAGACGGGGAGAAAGATCTCCTGGTTGACGTGAAAGGCTGAGACCACCTTGGGGAGAAAGGCAGGGTGTGGCCTCAACTGCATCTTGTCTTTATGGAAGACCGTATACGGGGGATCTACCATGAGGGCCCGGAGTTCTGACACCCGTCTGGCTGAGGTGATGGCCACCAGGAAAGCAGTCTTCCAGGAGAGATAGAGCAGGGAGCAAGTCGCTAACGGCTCAAATGGAGGACCCATGAGCCGAGTCAGAACCAGGTTGAGATCCCAGGTAGTGGCAGGTGGTCGAACCTGGGGGTAGAGACGTTCTAATCCTTTTAGGAATCTGGTCACCATAGGGTGAGAGAAAACCGAACGGCCATCTCCCCCCGGATGAAAGGTGGAGACAGCCGCCAGGTGAACCCGAAGGGACGATATCGCCAGGCCCTGCTGCTTGAGGGACCAGATGTAATCTAGAATATTGGCGATAGAAACCTCCATAGGGAGGAAACCCCTCTCTGTGCACCAACAGGAGAAACGCTTCCATTTGGCCGAGTACGTCGCTCTAGTGGAAGGTTTCCTGCTGCCCAGGAGTACTTGACGTACTGGGGTAGAGCACCGTAGTTCCGACCTGGTCAGCCACACAGCAGCCACGCCGTGAGGTGCAGAGACTGGAGGTCCGGGTGACGGAGCCTGCTGTGGTCCTGGGTGATCAGATCCAGGTGAAGGGGCAGGGGGACTGGGTCGGCTAGAGACAGGTCCAGCAACATCGGATACCAATGTTGCCTGGGCCATGCTAGAGCTATCATAATCAAGCGGGCCCTGTCCCTGCGCACCTTCAGAAGAACCTTGTGGATAAGCGGGAATGGAGGGAACGCGTAGAACAGGTGCGTCGTCCATGGAATAAGAAAGGCATCCGCTACCGACCCTGGTTCCCGGCCTTGAAAGGAGCAGAACATCTGGCATTTCCTGTTCCCTCTGGACATGAAGAAGTCCATCCGGGGACAACCCCACCTCTGGAAGAGTGAGAGGGCGACGTCCGGGCGAAGGGACCATTCATGCAAAAGGAAGGATCTGCTCAGATGGTCTGCCAGCGTGTTCCGTACTCCGGGAAGAAAGGATGAAAAAGGTGAATGGAGTGGGCTATACAAAAGTCCCAGAGCCGCATCGCCTCCTGACATAGGGGAGAGGATCTCGTGCCGCCCTGCTTGTTGATATAGTACATGGTTGTCGTGTTGTCGGTGAATACCGAGACACAGCGACCTTGAAGCTGATGGGAGAACGCTTGGCAAGCAAGGCGGACCGCTCTCAACTCCCGTATGTTGATGTGGAGGGCCACCTCCTGAGGAGACCACTGGCCCTGTGTCCTCAGGCTTCCAAGGTGGGCCCCCCAACCCAGGTCTGAGGCATCCGTTGTTAGGGATACCGAGGGCTGGGACGGGTGGCCCACCTCGGAACCCTGAGGACACAGGGCCAGTGGTCTCCTCAGGAGGTGGCCCTCCACATCAACATACAGGAGTTGAGAGCGGTCCGCCTTGCTTGCCAAGCGTTCTCCCATCAGCTTCAAGCGGGAGCCCCGCACACACTATGGACTGTTCTAGCCACCACCGGAGGGAATCCAATACCTCCTGGGGGACGGTGATAACCGCATCCAGCAGATGCCTGGCCGGACGGTATTGGCTGATAAGCCAGGACTGGAGGGGCCTCATACGAAGCCGCGCATAACCCGTAACGAAGGTGCAGGCCGCCATGTGGCCTAAGAGGGTTAGGCATGTCCTTATAGAGGTCAAGGGAGCTGCCTGTAGAGGCCGAATAATGGCCGACAGCGTCTGGAACCTGGACAGCAGCAGAACGGCCCTGGCCAAGGTGGAGTCCAGAATGGCCCCGATGAACTCTATTCTCTGCGTGGGAAGCAGAGTGGACTTGTCCACATTGAGAATAAGGCCCAAATCTCCAAAGAGTCTGCTGACCGTGCAGACGTGGTTGAGGACCTGCGACTCTGACGTGCCTCGAATCAGCCAGTCGTCGAGGTAGGGGAATACGTGTAAGCGACTGCGTCGAAGATGGGCAACGACGACAGCCATGCATTTCGTGAATACTCTCGGGGCCATGGAGAGGCCAAACGGGAGGACCGCAAATTGATAATCGTGGCGGCTGATCACGAACCGAAAGAAACGTCTGTGTTGTGGGAAAATGGCTATATGAAAATAAGCGTCCTGCATGTCAAGGGCGACATACCAGTCTCCAGGATCCAGGATCCAGAGATGGGATAATGGTCCCCAAGGATACCATGCGGAACTTCAACTTCACCATATATTTGTTGAGTTCCCGCAGGTCGAGGATGGGTCTGAGGCCTCCCTGGGCTTTGGGGATCAGAAAGTAGCGGGAATAAAACCCCTTGCCCTTTTCGTTCTCTGGAATAGCCTCTATGGCTCCTTTGTTGAGGAGCGTCTGCACCTCCTGAAGGAGGAATTGCTCGTGAGAGGGGTCCCTGAAGAGGGATGAGGGTGGGGGGTGGGAGGGAGGGTGCGAAATAAATTGCAGACGGTATCCTGTTTGCACCGTGCGTAAGACCCAACGGTCGGATGTTATTTGGGTCCATGCTGGGAGGAGGAACGAAAGGCGGTTGAAAAACGGAGGGGATGGATCCGTGGAGGAAACTGGTACAGCGTCCTCGGGCGCACCTTCAAAACGAAGGTTTTGGGCCAGGTGGGGCTTTAGAGGAGCTCTGATTCTGTTCCCCTTGGTTGCCCGATTGTCTGCGCCGGCCATTCCTGCTTCAGTGCCTACTAAAGTCTTGACGCTGGCGGTACTGGGGATAGGGCCGGCACTGCTGCTGCTGCTGAGGCCGGAAGGGTCTGCGCTGTGTCCCGGGTGTGTGCATCCCTAGTGAGCGCATGATGACCCTATTGTCTTTCAGGCTTTTCAGCCTGGGGTCAGTCTTCTCTGAAAACAGGCCCTGACCTTCAAACGGGAGATCCTGGATGGTGTGTTGGAGCTCCGGAGGAAGGCCAGAAACCTGTAGCCAGGAGATGCGGTGCATGGTAACCCCAGAAGCCAGAGTTCTGGCGGCCGAGTCCACCGCGTCCAAGGATGCCTGTAATGAAGTTCTCGCGACCTTCTTGCCTTCATCAAAAATCACCGCGAATTCTTGACGCGCATCCTGAGGCAACAACTCCTTGAACTTATCCGCCGCTACCCAGGAGTTATAGGCATAGCGGCTAAGGAGTGACTGTTGGTTAGAGACTCTGAGTTGGAGGGCGCCCGCTGAGTAGACCTTCCGCCTAGCAGGTCCATGCGCCTTGCCTCCTTGGACTTCGGTGCTGGGGCCTGCTGCCCGTGGCGCTCCCTCTCGTTCACAGACTGCACGACGAGGGAGCACGGGGGCGGGTGGACATGCAGGTACTCATACCCTTTGGAGGGTGCCATATACTTGCGCTCCACCCCGCGTGCAGCAGGAGGGATAGAGGCCGGTGACTGCCAGATGGTATTAGCATTGGCTTGAATAGTCCTAATGAAGGGAAGGGCGACTCTGGTGGGAGCATCCGCTGAGAGAATGCTCACCACAGGATCTTCGATTTCCTCAGCCTGCAAGTTCATGTTTTGCGCTACACGCCTGAGGAGGTCCTGGTGCACCCTGAGGTCAAGTGGGGGGGGACTGGAGGATGACGTTCCCGCCACTGCCTCATCGGGGGAGGACGATGAGGGGACCCCCGGTAGGAGCGGGTCCACGGGGGGCTCCGTCTGTACCAACGCCTCTGATCCTGGAGGGAGCTCAGGGTCCTGCTGGTTAGACCAGTCTTCCCCCGTAGGAGAAGGGGGAGGGCGAGACAATGAGGCCTCCGGAGCCTGGCGCTCAGATGTCGCTGGTTGCAGTGGAATGTGCTGAGGGCCCTGGGCTTGATGGTACGCCCAGGGTGTCCAGAAGCCCCACTGTTGCGGTCCCTGATCCTGCAGAGGGGGGTCTTGGAAGAGGGCCGCGGGTCTGTCCGTGTCCAAAGCGTACATGCTGTCTGCCTGCGATGAGACAGACGGCTGCCGGGACGGCCATGGTGGGGCCGAACATGGCTGATAGGGCTCCCTTGGCCTCGACATTGAAGACCTCCTCGGTGCTGGGGACCGGTACCGGGAATTGTACTGGTGCCGGGATCGGGACCGGGACCTGCCACCGGCGCGGTGCCGGGAGGTCGACCGGGGCGCTGACCGCCGACGAGAATGGCTCCTGGAGTCTCGGTGCCGGTAGCGGCGACTCGATCCAGACCGGTGCCGGGCATAGCGAGACCATCTGGAAGATGACCGGTGACATGAGTACAACCGGTACCGCCGAGGGGAGCGGTGCCAGGACTGCGAGCGGCGCCTGGAGCGAGAACGTCCACGGTGCCGGGACCTCGAAGGGGATCGGTGCCGGCTGGGCGAGTCCAGAGACGGCGCTCGCATTGTCGCAGGCTTGCCTCTAGATAAAACCTGCACTGGGGGCACCAGGGGTTGAGGCAGGGTGGTTTCAGTGAGAGCAATTAGGTCCCGCGCCAAAGCGAATGTCTCTGGCGTTGAAGGGACCAACAGCTCAACCCCGGATCTTATAGGGGAGCTATGAGGGACCGGACTCGACGCAATCCCTGTTGGTGGTGCCGCTGCAGAGGTAGGTGCCGGGCGCTCTGCTCGAGTCTGTGAGGATGGAGTGGCAGACATCGAGGGCCTTGCATTGAGTCCCGGTGCCGGGGAAGATCGGTGTCGGGGCGTCTTTCCGGTGCCGGCGCACTGCGTCGGGGCCACAGGGTTAAATGCCGCTTCCATCAGGAGAGTCCTTAACCTCTGGTCCCTCTCCTTCTTTGTCCTAGGCTTAAAAGCCTTACAGATGCGGCACTTATCTGAAATGTGCGATTCCCCCAGGCACTTCAGGCAGGCGTCGTGGGGATCGCTCGTTGGCATCGGCTTCTTGCAGGCTGAGCACTGTTTGAACCCCGATGAACCAGGCATGGGCCCGGTGCCGGGTGCAGGGAAGGGCTAAAGCCCAAGCCTGCTAACTAAGTATATACAGCTGTGCTAAAAGTTAACAATAACGAAAAGTCCAACTACAATTTACAGCTATCTACAACTATGACAACAATGAAACAAAGGAGAGCTAGGGACGTGGAGGACAGCTATGCCACGCTCCACAGTTCCAACGACCGACACGGCGGTAAGAAGGAACTGAGGAGTGGGTGGGCCGGCTGGGGTATATATCGGGCGCCATGCCAGCGCCACTCTACGGGGCGACCTGCCGGCCCACTGGAGTTGCTAGGGTAAAAGCCTTCCGACGAACGTGCATGCACGGCGTGCACACCTAACTGGAATGGATATGAGCAATCACTCAAAGAAGAACCCACCTTAATGTGCACTTGAAAATCAAAAAGGAATCCTACAAAAAATGGAAACGTGGACAAATTGCTAAAGAGAAGTACAGCACACAGGAACAAAATCAGTAAGACAAAGGCACAAGATGAGTTACACTTTGCAAGGGACACAAAAGGCAATAAGAGGAGATGCATTAGAAACAAGAGAAAGACAACAGAAAGTGAAGGTCCGCTACTTAGCGGGGAAGGACAGCTAATAACTGATGAAGTCAAAAAGGCTGAGGGCTTGGCTACACTGGAGAGTTGCAGCGCTGGTGGTGGCTTTACAGCACTGCAACTTACTCACCATCCACACTTGCAAGGAACATCCAGCGCTGTATCTCCCTGGCTGCAGCACTGGTTGTACACTATTTTGCTTCCGTCTTGACTCAAAGGTTAATGGTGACCAGATACTCAACACAATATTAACAACAAGGTGAAAGGAACACAAGCCAAGATAGGGAAAGAACAGGTTAAAGAATATTTAGCTAAGTTAGATGTATTCAAGCCAGCAAGGTTTGATTAATTCATCCTAGGTACTTAAGGAGTTAGCTGAAGCAATCTTGGAACAGTTAGCAATTTTTTAACTCCCAAAAACTCCTGGAGGATAGGCCAGGGCCCAGAGGATTGGAGAAATGCAAACTTTAAAAAGTGGAAACAAAGAGCAGCCAGCAAATTATAGACAAATCAGCCTAACTTTGATACCCAGAAAGATACTGGAACAAATTATTAAACAATCAATGTGTAAGCACCTAGAGCAGGGGTGGCCAAACTGTGGCTCGCGAGCCACATGCAGTTCTTTTACCATTCAAGTACAGCTCATGGAGCCCCCCCATACCACACCTACCAGACTGGAGGGGGGGAAGCTCGGGACATCTGCCTTGCAGCAGGGTGGTGGGGAGGGGCTTCTGCCCAGAGGGGAGGGAGGTCTCAGGGCTTCACCCCTTCAGGGCGCACCTGCCAGGGTTCAGGGCTTCAGCAGGAGCAGGCTGAAGCCCCAATCCCAGCTCTCAACAGGTGTGCCCCAGCTCTCAACTTCTGACGATTGTCATATGTGACTTGGAGAGCCAGTAAGTTTGGACACCCCTGACATAGAGAAGAACAGAGTGTAAGAAATAGTGTGAATTTGTCAAGAACAAATCATGCCAAAGCAACCTAATTTTCTTTTACAAGGTTACTGATCTACTGGATGGGGGAAGTAGTAAAAATAATGTATCTTGATTTTAGTAAACCATTTGATAGTCCCACATGACATTCTCAAAAGCAAACTAGGGAAACACTGTCTAGATGAAATTACTGTAAGGTGGGTGCACAACTGGTTGAAAGACTATAGTCAAAGAGTAGTTAGCTATCAACCTGGAGAGCATATCTAGTCGGATACTACAGATGTCAGCTCTGGGTCTGGTACTATTCAATATTTTCCATTAATGACTTGGATAATGGAGTGGAGAGTATGCTTATAAAAGTTGCAGATGACACCAAGCTGAGAGGTTTCAAGCATTTTGGAGGATGGGATTAGAATTCAAAATGACCTTGACAAATTGGAGAACTGATCTGAATTCAACAAGATGAAACTCAATAAAGACAAGTGCAAAGTACTTCACTTAAAAAGGAAAAATGAAACGCACAACTACAAAATTATTATCCATCATACACTAGGGGGGTAGTACTGCTGAAAAGGATATTTGTTTTCAGTTCAATTTGTAATCCATTATAAACGTGATGGAGCTACAAAAAAATATTCTGAGGTGTATTAACAGTAGTGATTTATGTGAGACACAGAAGGTAGTTGTCTGCTCTACTTGGCACTGATGGAGTACCATGTCCAATTCTGGATGCAGTACTTTAGGAAAGATGTGGACAAATTGGAGACAGTCCAGAGGAAAGCAACAAAAATGATAAAAGATTTAGAAAACCTGACCTATGAAGAAAGGTTCAAAAACAAGGCTCTAATCACTCTCCACCTCTGATTATTGCTGAACCATCCTTCCCACAGACATTTCACTGACATTCAAATATATCTCTGGAGAGCCACTTTTTACTTTCAAAATGAACTAGATTTGCTCCAATGTCTGCTGTTTCCAGTTACATTGTACCAAGCTGCACAAGCTGAAGTATAACCATCATTGGGAATGATTCCAGCAAACTAAATCATTTGCCAAATGTAGTGCTCCCTCTTAGAAATATTAGCAGCACATCACTAGAAAGTGAAAATTCAATACTTTGCCCTTCTATAACACCTTCCATTTCAAGATCTCAACACTTTCAAGTAAGCCCTTAGCAATATGTCTGAGGTACAGTGATCACCCTTAAGAAGTCAGCATTTGCAACAGTTTCTGGTATCTGAGATGCCAGCCATTCCCAGCTGCTTTTTAAAAGAGGTTTACAAAAAAAATGACAAACAACTAGCAAACACGGATAATACAGACAAAGTGCCCAACACAAGATAATCTCAGCCACAAGAAATGTAGTCAGAAAAGACATGATGCACTGGGAAACCCAGAGGAGTTTGTACAATATCCCTTTCCTCCCATATAGTGGCATGGTGAAGGCATCTGCCATGGGTTAGTGGCTACATGCTTTGAGTAGATTAACCGAGGAACATAGGCTAAGTGGCCTTGAGCAAGTGATTTGATGACAGCCAAAACAGAACCCTGATCTCCTGACTGTCTTCTGCTTTAATCACATCATTTCCTCAATATATACATTGCCTTTCATCCCAAGTACTTTACAAACTATACATACATAGGAATCCCCATGAAATACAGCCAGCATAGATAGGGTGGGAGGATACACAGCCTGCTCTCAACGGCTAAGGAAAGTGGGCAAACCCCTACTCTTAATGAGGGCCACTGAACTTTAAGCAGACACTTAAATTCTAGGTCCTGGTTGTGCCCATCCACACTGAATTAGATGGAATGCAGGCACAAACTCAGCTTCCAGCCTAAGCCATCCTTAGTAGTCACTAAAGGCTGTCATTGCCTCAAACTGCTCTGATCTGCCCAGAAGACGCTATCCTGATAGGTAAAATTACATTGCTTCATAGATTCATAGCTTAAGGATTTCTTGCTTTCTTTCAGCGTCAATATACTTCTTGCCACAAAGACAGAGGCCTAAGAAATACTTGAGTGATTTGCTCTCCCTGCTGAAGGGATACAGCTTTGCTAGATCAAAAGTAGAGCTAATATTGTAAGTTGTTTAGTGAGAATCCAGTTTTGTGTACTATCCCAGGTGGATTAACACCATATCCACGAGGGGCAGAGTCCCAAATGGAAAGCAGGCACATGCCTAGTTTTCATAGATCCTAAGGGCAGATGGTGCTTTTATTAATAATGTCACAGTTCAGGGGACCTGTTCTCCCTCTTTGTGGTCCCTTAAGGGCTCCCAACTCCTCAGCTGTCACCTCGCAGATAGAGAGCTGCATCTCTCCACCTTTCTGACCAGATTTTTCCAGTCTGCAGTTCACTGTCTACATGGATATCCTCAGCAAGCCAGACTGCCTAAAAGAAACTACATATGCTAAAAAGTTTACCAGAGATCACTCTAACTCCCAACCTCAAGCTCTAGGTGGTGTCAGTCCTTCAAAACCTGTAACTGGGTTTCCCCCATGGTTACAAGTTCAGAACCATCTCAGATTCAGAACCAGAACCACCATGAATAGTTATAATGATAGGAGATATATCAATCTCTTAGAACTGGAAGGGACCTTGAAAGGTCATTGAGTCCAGCCCCCTGCCTTCACTAGCAGGACCAAGTACTGATTTTTGCCCCAGATTCCTAAGTGGCCCCCTCAAGGATTGAACTCACAACCCTGGGTTTAGCAGGCCAATGCTCAACCACTGAGCTATTGCTCCCCCCCTTCATCTTTTCTTTATACAGCTTGGGCTTTCAATCATGGCCTCATGTAACAGGTGATCAAACAGACAATGGCTCGCTCCTCAGGGCATAGTTTCAAAAGATATTGCGTTAACCAGAGGAAGGGAATTAGTATTCACCTCCCCCTAGATATTCCCTAGGAAAAAGCAAGTAACACTTTTTGTTACCACCCCGGCATAAACCATTCATTTAATACAATGGGCCTCAAGACATTTAATTCAATAAGGTCTCTCAAGGATATGGCAGGAAGTTGCCATCTCCGTCACAAATCTCTCTGGTCAGACCTTTAAGCAGACCAGTTGATCTGTTTTGCCAAGTGCAACAATGACTGTTTGTTCAGTGGCAGGTTAAGGAGAACATTTTCCCTTCCAACAGGAGGCCAATGTCTAATAGGATTGGTCTAGGTGCTTTTCAAGACTGGTAAGAACAGCATTCTGCAAAGGCAGCTTCATAGTGTGGTGAGCTAGTGGCACTGGGAACTAGAAGACCCGTCTCCCGGGTTCTTATTCTCAGCTCTGTTACTGACTTGCTGAGCGGCCTTGGGCAAGCCTTTTTACCCTTTCCTGCAGCTCTTCTAGGTTGATAAGGGACGTATCACTTACCTGTCTCACAGGGGAATTGTGCAGCTTAATATTGGCAAAACGTGCCAACATCCCCTGGTGAAAGGTTCTCCAGCCATGCAATACTCTGATATCGGTGGCTTGTGTCAGATGAGTGGAAAATGTCATCTGTGTTGTCTCTAAGGCGCAAGTGAGGCTTATGTATTCAAGTCTCCCTCCCCATCCCATCCACAACCAGATACAACTTGTGCAACAGACCACAAGAGACAAATAATGGAAAAAAGTGTATTAAAATAGTCAGAAGATTACAATAGAAAACATTAAAATCAGTCAAGAAAAATTAACAGTATGATTTTAGTATCCAAATCAAAAGAATCAGTCCAAGCAAAGCACAAAGCACTGTTGCTATCCCCGGCTCTCCACAGCCTTAACTTTATATAGTGAGGCCACGCAGTATACACCTGGCTCCCTCCCACAATAATTATACACCCATTTTATAGGTGTTTGTCCTGCTTCCTCCACCCCCAAAACCAGGCAGGATACTGGTACGCTATCCTCTTAGTGAGGAGGGGGCTTTCCTCCACTGTTTAGGAAGATACTTTCCAAGTTAGAGGTCTGCAGAAACAAGAACCAAAAGCTCCTGTTTTCCTGCCCAAAGTGTCTCTAATATTACATTTTGCAGCTGCTTTGGAGTTGTGGGAAAAAACAGACTGCACAGCATATTCCCCCCAGAAGGCAGGAAACTTTATTCAACTTATATTCCAGTTTTAGAAAGTGCAGAAATACTTTAAAAATAAAAGGGGTTGCTTATGTTCAAGAGGGAGGAGGAGAGAAGCCTTAAAAAAAACAAACACACACAATGGAATAAAGTCTGAGCAAAGAGGTTTATGATTTAGGGATCTCCATCACTTAATCCTGCCTCAGTCCAGGGGGCTGGATTTGATGACTTCTTGAGGTCCCTTCCAGCCCAACATTTCTATGATTCGATGCATTCTGGTGGCCTTTATCATACAGTGTGCCAAGCAGATGCTGGTATGATGGGAAAATTACTGCAACCCTGGCAATGTAGATACTTCCCCAGATCTTTGACCACAGATTCTTTTTCAAGACTGAAACATACTCCTTGAACTCCCGCCCCACATATACATAAGAGAAAAATCCTGGTTTTAAAGATCCTAGACAGATATAAGAATAATGTAAACACCAAGCAAGGTTTAGAACAGGTTCTGAGGCAATTATATTAGAGATCATATGGTTCTTCACCCTACCACCTCAACAGTCCACTCTCTAGGGAAACGAAGCCTTTAAGTTTCTCTCTCTCTCTCTCTCTCTCTCTCTCTCTCACACACACACACACACACACGTTACAAGACAGATGGTTACCCAAACAACTCTGGAATATTAAAAGAAATTAAAAACCTAATTCCAGTTTCTCTAATCATAAACTGAAATGTCAGTAGAACTCTACAAAACACAGAGCACTCCAGGTATAGATTGGGCCTTATGCATCAGAGACCACTGCTACTGTGGGAACGCTCTCAACGTAACAGCTCCTCCAAGCTCCACCTAAAATACCCTTGTCCTACCCCCTTAACCCTGGGTCATCTGCCCTGGAGAACTGCAGTCAAACACTGACCTATGCATGGACAGGGGTGTTGGAGATAAGATGTGAAGAATACAGCTGCCAATTCATTCACTGGACACCCAAGTTAGCAAGTAGCAACACCAGCCCTCTGGAGGCTGCACCTATATGCTCATTTGCTGGCAGTCAACTAAGGGTTAAAAGTCCTCAATTGTTGAAACAGAATTTTGCTGCTTTGCCAGCTTTTCAGTTCTAGCAAGAAGCAGCAGCATGTTTTCTGAGGGGAAGACAAACAAAACAGAAGTGATACCCATCCAAGTCTTGCTCTCAAAAAGGTACCAGTTCCTGCAGCAGACAGAGCCAAGGCAGCAATCCCAAAGGGTACTTGTTTTGTCTGCAGTGAGTACAAGGTCAGTTATAGTCAGGAAAACTCCTAGAAAATGTTATGTGGTACTGACTCTAGTTTCTGTGCTATGACATATTACGCCCTGAGCAGTAAAGACAAGATTTATAAAGAATTTGCCTTCCCGGATACAATGCAGTTCCCACGGAGCTCACCTCAGCTCGCTGTTCAAGAGTTGCCTCCATTGTAACAGCCCTTGGGACAATACAGCTGTCTTAGGTTTAGTCTACACTTGGAGCATGTCTCCAGTATGGGTACTATAGCAGCACAGCTCCAGTGCCTTAGTGCAGATGCTTCCTACATTGACAGAAGACAAACTGCACCTACACCAGGAGTTAGTTTGGTTTAACTACAGCATTCAGGGCGATGAATTTTTCACACCTCTGATCAATGCAGTTAGGTCAATCTAAATCTGAAGTGCAGACTAGGGCTTAAAAGTTAGGTCAACATAGCTATGTCAGTCAGGGATGCGAAAAACACACACCCCCACCAACAAAGCTAAACTGACCTAACCCGCCCCCCTCCCACCCCCCATAGAGAGAGCTACATTGACAAATTAATGCTTTCATTGTTCAGGGAGGTGGTGTTTGTACACCAGCAGAAAAACCCTTCTATCGGCATAGGCTGTGCCTCCACGATAGGGTCATGCTGGCATAGCTCTGCTGTTGTAGCTATGCTGGTATAGTCTCCATAGTGTAGACAAGCCCTGAATAATTGACTGCACTACAGAAAGGGGTGGTGGGGAGGAGAAGAATGCAGCCAATTAATTCAATTTCACAGCTTCCAAAATTGGCTAATACAGTGGTTCTCAAACTTTTGTACTGGTGACCCCTTTTACACAGCAAGCCTCTAAGTGTGACCCCCCCCCCCGTATAAATTAAAAACACATATATTTAACACCACTATAAATGCTGGAGGCAAAGCGGGGTCTGGGATGGAGACTGACAGCTCACGACCCCCCATGTAATAACCTTGTGATCCCCTGAGGAGTCCGGATCCCAAGTTTGAGAGCCCCTCTGCTAATACGATCAGACTATAGTCTGGGATTTCACTATAGCTTCATTCAGGGTATGTCTACACTTTAATCATTACAGTGGCACAGCTGCATCTGCACTGCTGTAGCACTTCAGTGTAAACACTAGGTTCTCCCATCAGCATATGTAATCCACCTCCCCAAGAAGTGGCAGCTAAGTCAATAGAAGAATTCTGTCTACACCAAGGGTTGAGTCAGCATAGCTACATCTCTCGGGGTGTGAGGATTTTTCACACCCCTGAGAGATGTAGCTATGTCAAAGTAAATTCCTTTATAATTTTGATGGACAAGATCAACGCTTTAAGCATCTTTTTCAATTTTTATCAATTTAAATTTTCAAAGTTGCCCACAATTATGGGTTTTAAGCATTTTTTCAGTTTAAATTGTTTCATCCCTCAATTTCCCACAACTGTGAAAGTTTAATGACAGATGTTGAGATTTTAAAAAAGTTAAAGCATTATAACCATTAGCACACAAACTGTCAACATCCTATGTCAAAATATACAAAGTATATAGCCTTAAATCAAACCAATAAGTTCTCAAGCAGCATTTTTCTTACTTTGCCTACCTCTAAATTTCAATTATTGATGGAAATATTTATGCGTCAGTTTGTGTGTGTACAGTGAAATCAACGTTTATGGACATTTACCAATAAAAATCTAATCCTTCCAAGCCTAGTCACACAGTATCAACTGCTAGCCTCATCCCCATTTCAGTTTTTACACCTGTTTTACCCTGACAAGGGATTCTGCTTATCCCTGAGCTGTGCTACAAGCCTGCCTTCTCCTACTTAGCACTAGGCATTCATCAGAAGTAGTCCTACACAGCACAAACCTCAGCAGGGCCAGAGATGGACAAGGGCAACCAACCTGGAGGAATTTTAAAAGCCCTTTAAATTTTGTATTTCCTTTTAACTGACAAAGACCTGGGTTAGTGGCAGGGAATCAAGAGGAAACTCTGCATGCTCCATTGGCTAAAAGTACAGGTTTAAAACTGATCAGGTCTCTGGTCTGATCTCATTAGCCACAAGGCAATGATGAACTCCTCTGAACTGAGTAAAACCTGAAGACAGCTCACTCAGTCAGAATCAATCCACTTCCATTAACACAGGTTACTGTTCCTGATAAACAAGCTTCAAAGTTAAGACAAATCAAGGGAAAGTAAGTTCAAAATAGTTTCAGTCCCATATAGCATCAAGTTTTGCTGGCTACAGCTTTAAGACAGCTACATCATAGGAGCCATCTACTTGAGCCATGGAATGTTGGTTACATTCCCATAAATGCAAAAGACGTCCCTAGTCAGGCTCAGACAAGATCTCAGATCATGATGCCTGCAGTTCACTACATACAAGAGGCAGTTTGTTTCCTTCCAGAAGGACTCAATGAACCTTTGGAAATATAAGCAAGTGTTCATAAAGATATAAAGGGAAGAACAAAGAGGATCTAAAACCTTGAAATGAATCTCTCTAGCTCACATGCCTTCAACTAGACTAAACAGGTCACATGGGAGATTCCCACAAGAGCAAGCTAGCCATAATGTCAGTGATACAGGTGGGGCTGCATGCTTTCTGCATTATTCAATTTTTCCTGTTCTAGCAGATCACAGGAGATGGGACTTTAGTAAGAGTCAGTGACAGTGGAACCAAGGATGGCCCTGTCCTCTTATAGCAGCAGGCTTGTGATGGTCCCATTCATCACGCTTCTCCCCTTTACTCTAAACTAGCTTCAGGGAAAGACAGTATAGGCAGATTATTGCAAGTAAAGTTTTATCACTTTTCCTTTTCCACAAAGTGCAATGTCATCTCTCTCCAGAAGAGCCCCTGCTTCCTGCTACAAGTGGACAAACAACCCAGCAGGTTTCACTGGAAGAAGGTTGTCCCAGGGAGGGGCACATCAGGATCTAACTGAAGCAAGTTACCCAGATATGAAGCTTCCTAGATGCCCCCTTCACTCACTTAGGAAAAATTGGGTTTTATTTTCACTGCACAAACCCCACTGGGCCACAGTCCCTGTGTTCTAAGGGACTGGCTTTAAGCTCTAACAATCCATGGGCTCAATACAAGAGTAACTATATGAAATTCTATGGCCTGTGATATACAGGAGGTCAGACTACATGAGCTAATAATGGTCCCTTCTGGCCACAAAAATCTATTAATCTATGAGCAATGTCACCATTACATAAATTTAAAGTTCTCATACACTTAAAGGGGTAAAGGGTAGACATTTCAAATGGCTAAAATTTACCAGATCCTTTATAACTTAGCTCTTCCTTCTCCCATGCAGATGGGGAGGGTTTTTCTGAGCAAAGAGGTCTAATTGTATAAGTAAGATGAGGTGGCAGTCAATTTGTATAGATGGAGAAGAGGAAATATCCTATAGAAACTACCTTCCCCTTATATCCATCCCTTCAAAAAAGGAAAACCCTGTTGAAAAATGATCACGTAAATCTAAAATCCCCTAGCACCTTCCAGTTTCTCCATTAACGACTGAGACAAAAAATACTTTAAAATTGCCATGTTATGTATTTTCACTTTTTCTCCCCTTATCCTAGATACAAAAAAAGAATATTGGCCATTTATAAGCACAATTCTTACTGCATCTCAACATGCAACACTGGTCTCACTTCTGTATGATTAAATAGACTATTTACACACAACACACATATATCTCTCTGTATTCACATGCATTGGTCCTAGCCTAGGCATCAAAGGCCACATGTGAGTTCTCTAGGTCACATTTGATTCAAGCCATTCCAGTTTGAATTTTTGTTTTGCTTTGGATATGATGGGATCTCCTCAATTCTTCCGAATGTCAGCATAAACCACAGATTCCGACTTGTTAATCTTGTCACTGTGTCGCCCACCGGAGTGATCTAATTGTGCATAAATTACTGGGCCCTGAGAACAGAGAGAAAAAACACAGAATCAGTGCTTTTAAGAATGGGTTGCACTTTCCTCTCCTTGCTGCAGGGCCTCCTGTGAGAATACAGGGACAGCAAATGTACACACCTTGATAGCTAATGGAACCCCAAAGCAAGTGGACTGAGCCTTCACCTATACAAGAAATCTGGTGGGTCACTTCACTTGCAACCCCAGTGTACCATGCCGCACAAGGGCTCATTTTAACTAGATTGGCCAGCGTGTGAAGAATGTAAGGAAGAATCCACAGTTCTGAAATGTATCAGAGTTTCCTCAACAGACACAGAAAGCTACGAAGACATGTAGCTCAGTCAGATGCAAGCCAGGGTTTAACTTTTTTAAGCACCATACTGTGCTACAGATTGCCATTAAGTGACAGAATGTATTTTATGCACTATAATTGCAGACCTTCAAATCTTCAGTACAACTTCCCTTTTGGAACACTGGGGCATCAGTCTCTCAAGTAGAGTGAATGAGTTCTAGCCTGCAGCCACAGTATGATATGATGTAGTCACTATTCACCAGCTAAGTAAGCAACCGGGTCAATCCTATGATATAGTGACAAAGACCATTTAGACGCTGCAGCTAGTGATGACTCAGTAGTTGGTGCACCTCCCTCAGTACTGACCCAGTGCCTTAGCTTGGTTTTAAAACAGAAGATCTAACCAGGGGGGTCATCAAGGCTCCCTTGGCACTGAGTAGCAATATCAGGCCTGGTGCAGGTCCTCATATTGTGTTCTGGCCAAAACATCTCATCTCATTCTCTTGGAGTTTTAAACAGATTTAGCATTCTCCATGACCTAACCTGTTCTGCTAAACTACTATCCTGTTCAGATAGCTGCACTTCAGTGATCAATGAAGGAATCCTCATACGTAGTTTGTGGTTCACACCAAAGAACTTGACAGATGCTGCCAACTAATTTCCTTTCAGTGCCCCAGAGGGCAGCAATGCACATGAAGCTTCAGAACAGAGGTACGAAATGCTTTCTGAAACCCATAGGTTCACCACCAATACCTGTTCTCCCTGAAACGCAACCTGCGGGAATATGAAGTGCAGAGTGGGATGGGGATGGGGATGGGACTGGAGTGCTCCATATCCCGAAAGCAGTTATCGGAGAAGCAGGCGAAAGGGTGGGAAATTGATTTCAGCAAAATGACAACTTCTCAGTTGCAGTGCTAGGATATTGCACTCTCTCAGTGAGTTAGATACAAGTAGGGGCATCATCTCAGAAAATTCAAAGGGGAAGGGAGGGAAGTTGTATCAGCATAAAAAACATGATATGTGATTATATCCTACAAAGTTGGGGGAGGTGCAAAAAGTGGAGCAGACACACGCGTGGAAAGCTGGGGGAGCAAACAAAGGTGTGGGGATGAAACTGCCCCCCTTACCTGATAGCAAACAATGCCCCTGGATACAAGGCTGAGGATGGTGCAGCCACCTGAGAAAAGTGGTCTCAGCACAACCGAGTCTGCACAATCAGAGTGCATCCATGCTACAGAGACTGTACCAGCCACGCTACATGACCACAGCTACATAAGCATAACCTTGTTGTGTAGACAAAGCCTAAACCAACTGAAGAGATTGTTCTGTGTAGGAACACCACCCGCTTGAATTATGGTAGCTATTCGACAGAAGCAGCAACATAGTTGCATCTACACCAGGGGCAGGTCAGCACAGCTATGTCAGTCAGGGGGTGAATTTTTCACATCTCAACTGACTTAGCTATGTCAACCTCACTTTTAAGAACAGACCATGCCTCAGTCACACTTACAGTCCTTATGAGAACTAAGAGGAAGTGACTGACTTTGCCCCATTGGGAAAAAAATTTACATCACTAAAAGTGGTTCTAAAACCAAGATATTTCCAGGTTTCTACACCAGCTCATTTCCCTTTCGTCAGTTTGACTGACTCTTTCAGCTTCCCTGATCTCTCTGGATGAAAGAGGCCTTCCCATACCCACCATGGTTCCCTCTCTTTCCTGGAAGGATGTGTTTCAAATGTGACTGTGTTGAATCAGACACCCCTACAATCAACTCTCCAATAGAGTAATTAGAAGCAAGGTGTGAGAAAAGTCTGGGCCTCAGAGACGTGCTATCAAAGCCAGCTCTGGCATGCTTCTGCTCAGCAGCTCTTCAACATCTACTGCTTCTAAAATACTCTCTCTCTGTTAAAAGAGGAATTGGAGATTATAAACTACTTCTGGGGGAAATATTTATCAAACTAAGCTAAAAGCCTCCTATGAAAAAGGGGAGGCAAAAAAGAGAGGTAACAGTGAAAGTAAGGCTGATGCCCTCCAGAGACGCATAGGTACTGGAAAGATATAGCTGCCACATACATATATATTATTAAACAGGAAACTGGGAGGAAGAAGGGGAAGAATTCCAAGGGAGATAGTCTAAAGGTTTTTAAAATAAAAAGATGTCAATATACATCAATTGAATTCATTGGATTGGACAGTAGGCACTGGTAGTTTATGGCTATTAGTTGTGATGTTATGTCAAGATACTGTCACAACTTACAGTAAGAATGCAGGAGTGCCTCACGCAAATTAATGCACCCGTACAGAAAGTGCCAAATGACCTGAGAATTCGTACTTTAGGAGTGAGAAACAGCTCCTTTGCGCTTAGATACAATTTGGGTATGTGACTGTGAAGCACAGATGGTTACAAACCAATATACTGTAAAGATACCCCACCTATTCAGATCACTGCCAACTGTCTGATCAGATCATAAGCTTCTAATAGACCTCTCCACCATCTGTTGCAGTGCAATGAAGTTTGAGAACTCCTGGTCTAAGGGCTTGTCTATACAGGACAATTGACTGGAATAGCTATTGCAGAATAGATTTCCCCATGGACACACTGATTCTGGAATAAACTCATCCACATGGGGAAGCTATTCCAGAACTGCTGTTCTGCTTTAAATTCACACCTTACCTTATTCTGGAATAAATTTCCTGAGTACAAAAGCCGGGGCAGGGAGGACACCAAAAATCAAGAACAGCCAACACCTTTTAACCAACATGTTTTGAAACACTTAACACCTATCATAGGCATCTTTAAAAACACATTGGCATTTTGTTTCCCTAGATTAGGAGGTCTGAGTTAGCTGCTAACCCTTTCTCTAGTTGTACACACAGATTAGTATCTTTTAGCTCCATTTAACCAGTCAAGGTTAACCCTAGAGGCAAGCCTAGGTTGACCACAATTGGAAAACATGTTTTCAAATATGTTAAATTCTGTCTACACTATGTGCTAACACATTTTAAGCTCCACTTAATGAGTTAACTATTGATTTTAAGAATACCTTTTCTCCTAGTCTAGACAAGCTTTTCTTGCTTCGTCTCTCTCAAACCATGCTCCTCCCACCACTTTGCTTACCCCAACTCAAACCAATAGCCTCATACTTCCCACCTACCTCCTTGCTCAGGGCAGCCCAACATTACTATAAATCTGAAATATTTAATTTTGACTCTAGCTGAAAGGAAAGTTTTATCTTCATTCATCTGTTCTAGGAAGCAGCCCAAAAAAAAAAAATCTACTAATGGATAAACTCCATCCAAAGGGAATACAAAGTTATTTTACAAAGTTAAGAAACAGTTCTGAAAACTACAAGTATGCTCCCTTCCCAAATCACTTACAAAGTCCTCCAGCTAACACTATGGCTAAAAGTCAGTCACCAGAAATACAGATCTATGAAACCACCTAATCTTCTTTTTCAGAATGTCACCCTGTGGCTTTTCATACATGTAGATTGTAAACTCTATAGGCCAGGGACTTTGCCTTCATTCTGCTCTATGAAGTGCTTAGCAAGATTGGCACTATTAACAAAAGATTTCATACAGTACGTTTAGAGTGTTCATACAGATCACTCATTTGGATTATTAGGTCTCATTTCTTCAGTCAGCTCCAGTCAGACATCTAGTCATGCATTACAAGGACCCTGTCTACACTACAGGTTACTTCGGTATAACTTATATCAGTCATGAGTATGACTAATCCACACCCTTGAGCAACATAAGTTACACCAACCTAAGCACTGGTGTAGACAGCACGATGCCAGTGGGAGGGCTTCTCCTGTTGACATAGCTACCGCCTCTTGAGAAGGCAGGAGTTAAGCCAACAGGAGAACTGTCTCCAATTGGCTTAGAGCGTCTTCACCAGAAGTGCTATAGTGGAGATGTAGCAAGGAGCCCTGAACATTCTTGCCAACTCACACCCATATTATATATAGTGTCCCTGTTTGAGAGATTTCTAGGCTTTCCACTAGATTTTTCCCATACCTCATGAAGGCACTTTTCATTTTCTGTGGAATGATTGTCTAGGTCAGTATTAGATTCTCCCTTCAATTGTTGAGTGGAACCATAGAGGTTCAAAGCCTCAGGAGCGTGAAATGAACTGTTAGAAGTCCACAAGGTTGAATGAACGCACGGGAGCCAAAGGCATCATACTCACAGGCAGACTATTACTGTTTTGTGTTTCAATTGCATTGACTCACTCTTTCTAACACAGGTGTATTCATCAGTTAGGCTACATCTACGCTGCAGCTGGGTGGTGCAACTCCGGAAGACGTATATGCTAGCTCTGCTTGAACGGACACACTAAAAAGGCAATGTAGCTGCAACAGTGCGGGCAGCAGCTCAGGCTAGCTGCAAGAGTACAACCCTGTCCAAGATCCTAGGTACTTACTCAAGCAGCTACTCCAAGCCATTGTCCATGCTGCCGTAGGCTCGCTACTATTTTTAAAGCACTATCTTAAGCAGAGCTAGCAGGTATACATCTACCTAAGATGGGAATTACACCTCCCAGCTACCGTGTAGACACAGTCTTAGTGTGCATCTGCACTAGGAAAAAGAGGTGTGTTCTTACCTCATGCTAGTTAACATGCGCTAACTGACATGAGGTAAAATGCTACTGAAAATGATGTCGTTTTCACATGTAAGAATATCTTTATTTCAACCGCAGGGGCATGGATCGGCATTCATGTCACACTCCCTGTCAGTACCTAGCCCAAGCCAGGGAAGCTAACAATCCAACCAGCAGACCAAATTCAGTGATGAATCCTGGTCACGTGTCACCTTAGCATACACTATGACAACGATGACAACCTCAATCTGCTAACAGAAGTGAAGGCAGCAAACTGCCTTGTCTTCACTAGGGTTTTACCTCATGTCAGTTACCATGTTAACTAACAAGTCTTCTTCCTATAGAGAGCACAAGGCCAAAAGGGGCATACACCTCATTGTCTGTTCATTAACGGCTTGGTTGAATCCCTTCTTTTTGGAAATGCTAAAGCTAGGAAGTATAGTTCACAAACTTCAACTACAGCTTTACACCCAATCCCATACAGAGCAGATCCCTTTTCCTCCCAGCTGCCTGAGTACATGGAACAACACAGCCAGCTAATTCACCTCTCCCACCCCACCTTCATCCTCTCCACAGCATGGATCCACCTCTCCCACGCCCTGCGAGGTCCCTGCATTGGAAAGTACTGAAATTTACCTGGTGCAATCTGGTGGGCACGTGGTTTACCAAACCCTCTGTGTCGGAGGGTGACTTCCGTGGAGCCTGCTTAACCGGCGACATCAAGCTCTCAGAGGTACTGCAGCTGACGAGGTGGCAGAGCAGAATTTGCAGGACAACATTCAAGAGACAAACAAAAAACAGGAACAAAAAACAAAAGCGAGTGATGGCAGGATGAAGTGGCAGGCTATGCCAAAGTAAAAGTGATCACAATGGGTATTGAGACCAGTTCACATGTTCTCCTGCCTACCCAGTCTGTTGTACACTTGTCCTCATACATATCACAGCTACTCTCCTCTACCTAATAAAGCCAGATTAAGCCATAAGAACCTGGGAATTTGCTTTCTTGTCCTATGTATGCCACATCAGAGAACATCCAGATGTGAATACAAACTGCTTTCTAACTGTGCATAGGCTAACTAACCCCCTCCTCAGCCCATTATCAGCGAGGACTTCACCATTACTACATCTAACAAGAGTGGCAGGAACCACCAGCTCTTTCATGCTACATAGGAGGCTGTCATACATCTCCTGGCTAATTCTTTTGTATTTGACTTGTCTGGGATTCCAGACTAATTCAATCCTTGTTCTCAGGATGCCAGTTCCTGTAGTGGCAATCAGAGTAGTCGCAGGTGACAGACTGGCTGGGTCATAATTGCAGCCCCTTATACTTCTAACAGGACAGATCGAAGACATTTCACTCAGCAACTCTGGGAACAGTTTGGGGGAGGAGGCTGACAGCTCTAAAGTTAGTTCAGTTAGGTTTGCTTTTCTACCTGCTCCTTTCAAACTCCATAGAAGAGACTGGGGAGAGAAAGTAGAAGGAAACATTCACATATCTGGGATGGACCTGGGATTACAGGAGACCAAAATGAGCAATGGTCCTTTAAAATTTCATTAGGCAACCCTTGGTCCCAGCAGCAGTCTATACCTCTGAACACTGGCCTCACCTTTCTCCTCTTACCCAAGTATACACTACAAAAACATGTCACCGCTTTCTATACAAAAAACAAATATAGGAACTCCCTTTAACACCACTTTTCTGCCCACTAATTAATCCCTCTCCCCCCCATAATGCCCCACCCCTTACACATGCAGCAAATACAAACAGGTGAATAATGACAATGACATTGAGCAGAATGCAACTCCTCATAGGCCAACCTTTTTGTTAGCCAAAGGGTGAATCAAACCTTTAGAGAGCCAGCATCTCAGACACATGACAGTAAAAAGGGGAATACTAGAAAAAGGGACCTGGAGACCCAGCAGTGAGGAGCTTCTACTCTGGCTGAAATTGACTGAGCAGCCCTTTAAATGGCTAAAATGGGTTATAGCAGATTTCTGGGGCTGACTGTGTATTCCTACAAGTCTGTATTGTACCTAAAGGTCACAAAGGAATTTTAAGACATTTGTGCACCTAGAGTTCATGGTGATGGGTACTTTAGAAATCCATCATTATTGTCACAAAGAAGAATAGGCACTGGGAATTTAGAAGTTTTATTCCCACAGGGAAGAACTCTGAATGGTCTATGTTCTAGTCCATTGATGAGTTCACTACTAGAAGAGACTGAGGTACACTGATCGGGATAAGTAGCATTCCCACCCCAATTAGACAGAAGACAATGAATCCCAAGCTCCCAATGAAATGTGCCATCCCCTTGCCAACAGTCTGTAACAGGACAATCCAGCACAAGTCACAATGGAGTTATGTTAGCACAGAGCTAGCTGGTTAGTCAGCAAGGGAAGAGGAAATGTGTACACATACACACAGGTATTAACAGCAATCACCAATGTGATTAGTTACCATGGTGTCTAGTGGGACTGGAAGAGGAGACCCAGCCCTGTTACATTCCCAATCTGGCGTCTATATCAGGATCTCTGTAAGGAGATGAAGATAAGCAGGATCCGATCCCAGCACATCAAGGCACAAAGGAAAAAAAACCAAAGTCAGAGTAAGAATGGAGGTTTTGGCATTGCCATGCAGGGGTTCTCAACACCACCCAAATGCCCCCTCCCCACTTTAGCTCAAGACAGAACCATTATCCCAATCTGTGCATTACACTGCCACATATTGGGTTAGTTTCACTTAAAAATTAGTCCATGAACCTTTGGTAGTGATATTAACAGCAATCACAGTACATCTGGCCCTCTCCTTAACCAACACATGCAGGGCTGGTATGGTCAGTGAAAGCAGTATTAAGTTTAAAGATGACTTTGCTGGAAGGTGACCTATAATAGTTAAATCTATTAGAATTTACAGTGCACGAATATTACAGACCCAACCCTGGCACCCGCACTGGCATCCTTCACCTGGAAAACACTAGAGTGGAACAACCTGAAGCAAGGCATTTGACTCCTGATATAAGCACCTTTGATGCGTGTCAGTGCATGCTTCCTTTAGTTATGGGGAAAAACACAAACCAAAAGAAAGCCAGGCTTTCCACACTGAACTCTGAGCACACACAGCTGACTTCACTCAGTCTTACCATTGGACTCTAATGAACCCATTTTCTCCAAGGTCTCCAGCTGGGAACAGGGTAGGGTGGGGATGAGCTCTTTAGACACTGTCACCATTCAAATTAATTGCACCTCTGACCCCGATGGCCTCCTTGAGGGC
Organism: Gopherus evgoodei; assembly: GCF_007399415.2. Taxonomy (NCBI): domain Eukaryota; kingdom Metazoa; phylum Chordata; order Testudines; family Testudinidae; genus Gopherus; species Gopherus evgoodei. The sequence goes on along the minus strand of NC_044322.1, from coordinate 190,821,335 downwards.
ATGCAACTTAGGTCTCAGGCCTGTAGCTGTTGCCTTTCTCAGAGCAGAATCCCATGAGTCTCTCACTACAGACTGGAGTCGTTGGCTGCAGACTCCTACAAGTCACTGTGATCACCTCAGTAGGTCTGACTTCTGTTCAGCACCTGATGTTCTGTTCTCTCAGGGGCAGTGTTAGGGTTATCCAGTGAGCAGCCAGCTTTCAGAAAGCAACTTACTATCTATTTAGAACAAAAGTATTTGAGAGAAAACATCTTAAAACAACTTGTATACATACCTAACTTAGTAGGTGGCCACCCATCTTCCACATGGGAGACCAACTCTGGGAGGTCTAATACACTTCAGGTGCTCCTGTAGGGTCTGTTTGTTGGCCACAGTCTCATGCCAGTCAGTTCCCAGATAGGGCCTCTCACCATAGGCCAGAGCTGTTATTTTATATAGTTTCAAGTTCTTTGTCTGCTAAGGCCTATGTGCAGTTGTTTGGGGTGTAAACCCATCAGCATGAACACTGTATGCCCAAAATAAGTTGGCTGTGTGACTTCCTCCCTCTAGAGACTCAGTCACAGAGTTAACTCTTAAGGTTGACATGCAGACAACCTTTCCAGGACTGCACTGGGCCTCTGCAGACAGACTAGGCAATTCCAGAAACATGAGCCAGTTTGTTAGTGCTTTTCACCATTCACCCAGGGGTCCCTCTGGGGTGGCCTCCCACCCAGTAGAGCTGGACCTCTCTCTAGGTCTGATCCCCAGATTCTGAGCCCACTGCATCCCTGTTAAGCTAATGAATATGCAGACAGCCTGGGTTTGACAGGAAAAACTTATTTTCCAGCTGTGGTCACCACACCTGCTCTCCTAATTTGGGTTGCAACCTCAGCATAGTTCATAGTCCCTTTTCAACACTCGAACTTCTTCCTATACACTTCAAGTGTCAATTTAAACTTCAGCAGTAACACATGCTTACATTGCTCATAGTTTCTATAGTCCTTTCTGGCTATATGGATGAAAGCTTTAAGGTCTTCCCATCAGCAGTGAAGCCAGACACTACCATATCCTCACACCCACCCTGTTCAATTCACAACTCATTTCAAAAGCATTTAAAAATACACCTGTTCCTAAAGCAAGGTAAGACTTTGGAGTCTATGTCTTCAGAGGAACCAGATATACAGGATCTGTCTCCAACTCCTGGAACAAGCGATGCTTAGCACTCTCTCTCCAATTCAAGCTCCAGCTGGCTCTCCTTTTCTCCTTCTTGCTGCTGCTTTTCCCTTTCTCCTTGCTTACACTGGTGCTGTCTCTTTGTACTGAGGCTGCTGTTCCTGGTCCCTAGGTTTCTGGGTTTCCAAGCGCAGCCTGCCTCTCGCAAGCTGCAGTTTTTTCTCTTCAAATTGCAAGCTGTTCCACATCAACCGCTCAAGTAGTGAATTCAGTCTGGATGAAGCACAGTTGCTGCCTGGGATCCTCCTCTTCTCCACTTCTTGCTAGGAGGCGGTCTCCCTCAACATCTGCCATTTCTCCCTGAGAGCTGGGTGCACTTGCAGCCTTAAATATCCTTTCTGGGCCTCAGAGTACGGCAGTTCAATCAGCTGTGCCTTTGTCAGCTCTTGAGTTTAGCTGCCTCTGCATAATTCCACCATTTGATTTTTCCTAGTTGCTCATAATTCATCTTTCCTGGCTTTGTCTCTTTCCCTGAATGACTGACTTTTCTTGGTGCTTCTTTCTACAATATTTGTTTTCACTGCTGTTGGTACTGTTAGAAATTTATCACTGTCATAGATCCCACACCTGCTACCACCACATGTCACAGTTCCAGAGGTAACTGCACCTCTGACCCCATTATAGTCTCCTTGAGGTTCTCTCCCTTAGGTTTCAACTCTGAGCCTCCTGCGCTCACCTTCCTTGAGGTGGAATCCTGTGATTCTCTCCCTCTAGACTGGGGTCTTTGGTTGCAGACCCCTGAAATTCACTACGATTGCCTCAGTAAGTCTGACTTCAGCACTTGCAGTTCTCTTCTCTCAGGAACAGCAACAGGGTTATCAAGTGACCCAGCTTTCATAAAGCAAAGTACTATTTATTCAGAGCAAAAGCATTTCAGAGAAAACATAATAAAAAGCTTATACACAAGCCTAGCTTACCAGGTGGTCGTCCACCTTCCACATGGAGAACCTGGTTGGTCTAATACACTTCAGGTCCTCCCACAGGATCTGTTTCTGCGTTGGTCACAGACTCCTGTCTGTCAGTTCTCATAATGGTATCTCACTCCCCAGGTCAGGATCTATTATTATATACGGTTTCCAGGACATGACTTAAAGGCTTTTGAACTAGTTCAAACCAGCCTGTGCATTTTTCCCCAAGGGATAAAATTTAGACTTGCAACCGGCATTGTTTCAGTATTGGGAATTTTCATTAATTGCTCTCCTGGTGTCCTTAATTCTTGCAGGTATTCTGTATCTTAGCCTTGTATTGCTAGCAATACCACCACTAACAAAAAGAGCAGGTCAAAACTCAATTTTCATTTCTCTGAAAAACTAGACATTTTGACATTTGTCTTCTTTACAAATCAAATTAACACAGTTTCAAAAAGTTTCCTGAGAAATAGAACTTCTAAAAAATGTTTTGGATACTGTGCTTCATTTAATGAGTTCCTAATTTTTATATCCTTACATTTCATGTTAGTAGTACCATATAATATGCACTATTGACATGTCATAGTAACAGACTAAAAATAGAATATTTCAACTATTTTATTTTTAAAAATCACTGAGGGCAGATGTTATTTAGTACGGATTGAAACAAATCAAAGTGCCTCATGTTTGCATTGTAATGACACCAGTTGGGGGTTGATTTGTCCTTTAAAGCAGGGGTTCTCAAACTTCATTGCAACCACGACGCCCTTCTAACAAAAATTACTACATGACCCCAGGAGCAGGGATCAACGCCTGAGCGTGCCCAAGCCCCACCCCTTGGGTGGGGAGCCAAAGCCCAAGTCTCACCGCCCTGGGTGGGGTGGACCAAAGCCGAAGCCCAAGGGCTTCAGTCCCAGGCCCGGGGCCTGTAACCTGAGCCCCGATGCTCAGGACTTGAAGCCCTCAGGCTTCAGCCCCAGGTAATGGGGCTTGGGCCCCAGCAAGTCTAAGCCAGCCCTGGCAACCGCATTAAAATGGGGTCACGACCCACTTTGGGGTCCCAATCCACAGTTTGAGAACCACTGCTTTAAAGTATATTACAAAGAAAGATATCAATAATAATGCATAAGCCTAGAGAGCACTGGTAGGAATGACAGTTCCCCAGCTATCAGACTACCGCTCCTCTTGGTACTACATTCCTTTGGGGAGGTCATGATGGCCAGCTGAAGACAGGAGGTGGCTGAAATGACTCCTGCCTCATCTCAACCACTTGTGGTCCTTTCACTCTTCCCTTACTCCCCACCCCCACCCAACACTGGTAAAAAGGGTTGGATCTCTTACCCAGAGTAATGCTTTTTAGAGTTCTTCTTTCTGACGACACACACGATAACCGCAACGAGCAGCAAGACAACTAGAGTCACACCAATGGCTATCGCTACCACCATGCCAGTGGGGAATGCAGGCAGATTGTCTGGGGGGGAGGAAAAAAAAAAAAAAAAAGAGATTCAACACTTTGCTTCATTTTCTAGTTAGTAAAAATGTGAGCTACAAAAAGCCTCCTTTCTCCCTTAGATCCTTTCAGAGCAGGAGGAAGTCACATAGATTCAAGGGTGAACACATGCAGCACAAACGGAAAAGCTAGCTGAGGACAAGCAGAGTTCCCTCTGTTCTGAGCATGCATTCTGAGTACTTTACATAAGAACAAAAAAGTTTCCATAAACCAAGGATACAGCCTGCATTTTAACCATTCAGAAGTCAAGGAGTGCAGAAGTTAAATGTACAACAAGAACCTTGACTCATGTTACACATTACTTTGTTCTCAGGCACATCTGTGCAAATCCCATTGAAGTCAGTTGGAAAAAGCAAGCACATCTGAGGGAAGAAATGGGCATAAGCAACACATTGAGATCTACTGATAAATAATATGTAGCTGTTTTGCACTTAAATATCATGCATACTGAACAACTGTAATCCAAGAGTATACGTGTGAGCAAAGAAAGACTACTTCTAGAGTCTTTGCTAGTGCTTCCTCAACCTTAATACATCGCTCCACATATCTGTAATGTTTCCTTTTCAGGTTATCAAAGAGTGACAGTATTACTTTGCTCAAATTGCCTCCAACACACACCTTTTGAGCGAGGCCAAGTGAACAGCCAGAAGAGTTAAAAATCAACATGAGTACAAAGATAGTTTATAATAGAAGTCTGAGTTAACAACTATACCACTGCTGTTCGGAAAAGCCATCATACAGAATTGCAAGGTTTTCCACACCTTTCACTTGTTTCAGCGTCTCCAATTAAGGCTATAAAAGTTTGAACAAGACAGTCCAGGGTTGTATCTACTTTAGATAACTGCACCACTGCAGCCTGCCCCAGGTACAGCTGAACTAGTTAGGTTTCAAGGGTGCAGAGCACCTGCATTAGTCATTTGTTTCAGCCTACTCATGATGTACTATGCCCACATAAGGCATTCCCACAGCAAGCACTGGATGGTATAGGTCACCGTACCCTACAATACTGCCAATGCCCAGTTCGTCTCCCTGTGCAAGTGCACTGTGTTTATGGAATATTCACACATTTTGTTTTGCTCCCTGCATGAGCTGCCCATTCATCGTAAGGGCTAAGGACTATGTCATCACTCTAGTGGATGTCATGATGAGGCAGCTGCTTCTTCTATACTTATTACAATGGGCACCCTACTTTTGGGGGTGGGGATCTGTGCAGAAACCAGTGATGAGCAGATTTTTATTCTTCCTATCTTTTAGTTTTAACTTTGAGTTCTTTTGTTTGTTTTGCAGCTGAACTACTTCCCCTCCGTTTCCTTTTAGGAACTAGAAATGAACGGGAGCCATGTGCCCCGGTCTGGAGGCAGGATATCCCCTCTAGGCTATTCCATGTGATCCACTGAGATCATTCCCCACTTAAGGAAGAGGAGCCCCAGGGGATGCATCACTTCTCACAGGCAGAAGGGGAGAGATGCTTGAGTACCATGCAGAGATAAGTGGATTTACTGTGGTGTACATGGGAGCCAGTCACCTTGTTTTTGTTTTCACATCTGAGAATGGGATATGCTGCTGAAGTAGCACCCCGACAGCCTTATTATCCCCCAGTAAAGCACACAGATGCAGGGAGACATGCCTCTGTATGTCTGCTAACCCACCACTGATTGTCTTGTGTAATTCACGAAAATCCCAAAGAACTATGTTTTAAAATATTAAAAGTTATTTCTCATTATACATGTGTGCTTTGTGAGAATGGTATCAAAACACATTAATGTTTTTAATCAATCAGTACTGATATCAAGCTTGTCATGATTCTCTGGATTTTGGTTCCTTAGGGTAAAGGCTGGAGCATTATTTCAAGATTTATAGGTTTTATTAGCCAGAACAGAATTTTTAAGAATAGGATACAGAAAGCAAGATGCTAGTTTTTACAAGATCTAAAAGAATTAAATTTTACCATGAATGTTAAAATCTATCAAATGCATCTGACACTTATGACAGTCTTCTACAAGTAAGCTACCCTACCTACTTCTACCATATTTGGGGCATGTGGTTTGGGTACCAACACAGGACTATGAATCCTTATCAACTTGTCAATTAAATAACTGGTTGAATTGCAACATTGGTGGAATTGCCTATAACTCAAGCCTAAATTTAAAAACACACTTTACTAACTAAACTGTAACTTCATAAAGCAAAGTTGTCAATTTAATTCAAATGTTACCTTCCTAATGATACTCCTAGCTAAGATGCAATTCACTCCCAAATATGCAGGTAACAACTGAAAACTATTCCTAATTCATCCGATATTTACCAGTATTGTAGACTTTTGTGTCACAATAGCCAAGTTTTCAAACAAAGGTAAAATTCTTTTACTGACAAGCCAAAGAGTTTCTCCTTCCTAACTGAGAGCTTGAAACCACAAGATGTGTCACTTTCAGATTGCTGCTACTAAGGGTATATCTGTGCCAAGAGCAAACCTTGCTGTGACCAGTTTCCTGTTACAGAGTAGGCTAAATATATGCAGCAAGTTCTTTAAACCTTAGCTCTTACTTATTTAGTATTATTTCTAAACAACTATGGTTAAACTTGTAACTAAAACAAAATGTATAATACATACCTGTAATTCACTTTCAGAACTGACTCAGCTACATACTGTATGCAGTGTTGTAGCTGTATCGGTCTCAAGATGTTAGAAAGACAAGGTACATAAGGTAATATTTTTTACTGGACCAACTTCTTTGGGAGGGGGGGAGGAGGGCGGCGGGGGTCCTGAGGAAGAGCTCTGTGTAGCTCAAAAACTTGTCTCTCTCATCAACAGAAGTTGATCAAAAAGCTTTTGAGCTACATAGAGCTCTTCCTCAGGACCTCTCTGCCTCCCTATCAAGAAGTTGATCCAATAAAAGATATTACTTCACCCACTTTGTCTTTCAGATACATGCTTTGAGAAGTACTTAACTTGGTTATATTAAGTTATCACATGGCAAAATATGCATAAAACCCTATTCATCAGTTGAAATCGATACAAAGGTATCGACATTTGCAAGAACTGATTTCTTAAGATAGAACATTCAGGTAGTTAATTTCAATGATGGTGTTCTGACAACTGTATCTGGTTCTTTTCCCAGATTTCATTGTCTCCCTATGACTTTAAAGGGACAGTTAATATGGTATGTGTCTTAGGACAAGATAAGGTATTGGGGGAGAGGAGGAGCCTTCAGTAGGCAGCTGGTAGACTGTGTCTTTTTGTCCAGATACTTCAGCCTCAAGGATCAAATAACCGAACACAAAAAAGGCCTCTTAGCCTGTTACCAATGGGATGTCTAACCTGTTCCCGGTAAATCCCTTTGTGAGCCAATCAGAAAGTTACCTCCTGCTTCTAACAAACATTTGCAGAGTTCCATTTGGAATACAAGTGTCTTATGTCACCTTCTAATCATCCAGTGAGAAAAGGTGTCCCTTGAATTCCTGCAATAATTTATTGCTGCTTTGTTCATGGAAAAATCTATGATCTTTGAAATGGCCAAAAATGGCTTGCACAGTTTACAAACTTTTTTTGGAGTGATATCTGTTTTAGCCCATCCCAGGTTAGCCTTTGATCATCATTTTGGCATCAGAAGATACTTCCCATGGGTTTCCCCTGGGTGTAACTGATCACTTAGGTACTGATCCCAACCATCCTTGCATGTAGCTGCTCGTCTCCCAAAGCTGATTTCTCTAGTTGGAAGTTGTGGGGCCTCTGTGCCAACATCCATTCTGAAGTTCAAAGAAATATCCAAGCAGCTCTGCAAATGTCCACTTTCTTGCTCATTATGAAGTGGTATAAAGACTCCTCAACTGTTGCAGGATGAAGTAGTTACTGAAGTAACAGACAAGAGAACTGCACACCTTTGTCTCAGCTCCTAATTATTCCTTAATTTCAGGTGTAAACTTAAAATTGCTTTTATACACTAAGCGGTTTGAGTAACTGTTTACCAGTTAATGACTACTCTGTGACCACATAGGCATTCACGGTTTAGAGCTTCTTCAAAGGTTTTGCATTATATTCAATGGCTCACCATGCTAATTTTTGCCCCTACTATTACTCACACCTTCTTGTCAACTGTTGGAAATGGGCCATCCTGATTATCACTACAAAAGTTTTTTTCTCCTGCTGATAATAGCTCACCTTAACTGATTACTCTCATTATAGCTGATATGGCAACACCCATTTTTTCATGGCCTCTGTGTATATATATCTTCCTACTGTATTCTCCACTGCATGCATCCGATGAAGTGGGTTTTAGCCTACAAAAGCTTATGCTCAAATAAATGTGTTAGTCTAAGGTGCCACAAGTACTCCTCATCCTTTTTGCTGATACAGACTAACACGGCTACCACTCTGAAACAAAAAAAAAAAATTGTAATATCTCTGCTAGTGATCAGTTACATATATGTTCTTAGTCAAGATCTTCCTCTTTTTGTTTAAGATTGCCACAGCAACAAAGCTTTTTCAGACTTTAAGGAATCCAATTTAGGTAGCTTAAGAGCTTTCATTATATCTTTAAAAATTACTATAAACTATCAAACTGATTTATTTTATATAGCCTTTGAATTACTGAGTACTTTATAGGAGAAAAAGGAAAGAAAAGCCTTGACTGCATAAGAAGTTGCACTAAGATAAATAAATGTGTTTTTGTAAAAGTGACTTAGTTAAACTGGTATAAACCACAGTTAATTTACCAAACTAAGCTAAATTGATATAAGCCTCTCAAATTAAGGGCCCACAGAGGGGTTTGCACTAATTTAGCTGCTCCCAAGAACCGACCCTTAAACTTGTGAATCTTGTATATAGATATGGTCTATAATAATGGATATGAATATCAATGCTATCATTAATGAATTCCATATTCATCTGTCTTCACTATGCTTGTTGATCTGAGGATATGGATCCCACGAGGGCTGCTGATATCTGTATTGTAGGGATGGGCAAGAGAACACCCAGGCACTGCCTAGCTGCTATCCAGCTTGCCTAGTATCAGATGAGGTGTTCAGTGGTCAGGCAGAACCAAGAGCAACACTAATAGTAGTAGCTGAATGCCCATGGACTTGCACAGGTGTAATTCATAAAGTTGTGCATAAAAGCCAAAAATGTCTGAATTCCAGTGATGAGTGAAACTGGTGATATTGTGAACAAAAAGTGTTCTCTCAGTCATGCTTGTAGCAGTTTCCATCACCTCACACTGATTCAGACATTCTAGGTTTCAGAGTGATGTTTGGATTTAATTGTGTGGAGGTCATACTAGGGGAAGGGAGGATGCATTGGTCGTCGTGCTGTGCTGGGAAAGCTGTGTGGATTTCTGCTGGTGGAGAAAGAGGGGTGTGTGCTGCAGGGAGGGGCTGGGTGTGTTTGCAGCTATTGCATATGATGGTTGTGCTGGAAGATTTATGGGGGTGGCAGTTTGGCCAGGTAATACACCATTTTTGCAGTCTTCTTAATACAACCAATGAAATTGTTCCATGCAGATTAGCTGAACACCAAGGGTGGTAATTGGTTGAGTTATCTCTGAAGGCACAATGGTCTAGGACTCTTGGCATGGCATAGACACGTGACTTACGGCAGCTGTACACCACATGGGTGTAATTAAAGGAAAAAATGGATGAGAACTTAAATTGGACAGTAACATACCATAAAGCCCCAGTAGATTGTTCAACCAGGCGATAGCTCTCACCCATATTTATAGCTGTTTCCACTGCTTCACACTGACTCAGACAATATAGGCTCCAGAGTGACACTCCAGGAATCTTGTTATAAACAGTATTTGTATTACTATAGCACCTGGGTGGCCTTGCTACAGACCTGAACTCTATTTCTAGACACAATACAAACACAAAACCAAAACACTCTCTGCCCCAAAGATCTTTATAATCTATGTACAAGACAATACCATGCAGACAACTTGACATGACAGGGAAGGTGCTCTCAGCTGTAAAAGTGGCCAGCAAAGGTTGGTTAGGAGCATTCTGGGACGCCTTTGGAAAGACCAAGTACACCATCACAGCTACATAATCCACCCTTGCTGCCTACGTTAACTCTGCACTGGTCGTGGACATCAGCCTTGCTCAGAGAAAATGTAATTCCAGAAGTGGTGTGAACACCTGTGCACTGGAGCTAGCAACGCTGAGGATTGATGTGTGGTGTTACAAGCCTGCCAGGAAATTACAATGGCAATTGTTTTTAGCGTAGGTCCAGGGTCCATGCTCCAACAGGAGTGTACCAATTCTTCTTCTTATTCCCCAATGATACAGACAGCACTTGTGACAGATATGGCAATTTCCTGCAATATCCTGGACAAACTTTACTGAATTCAATCTTTTAGGAGATCACAGTATCTATCTATTATGGGACTGTGATGTCTCCAGTGGGAGGAGGGGTTGGGGAAGACCAAAACATGACTAACATAAACCCTGAGAAGTGTTATGCATTTCAAAGGATAATATGTAGGGCTATACCAAAATTCATGGCCAAGAAAAAATGTATCACAGACCATGAAATCTGGTCTCGTGTGTTTTTACCCTATACCACGGGTAGGCAACTTATGGCATATGTGCCAAAGGCAGCACACGAGCTGATTTTTAGTGGCACTCACACTGCCTGGGTCCTGTCCACTGGTCCAGGGGGCTCTGAATTTTAATTTTAAATGAAGCTTCCTAAACATTTTAAAAGCCAATAGTTTAGTTATATATTATAGAAGACTTATAGAAAGAGACCTTCTGAAAATGTTAAAATGTATTACTGGCACACGAAACCTTAAATTAGAGTGAGTAAATGAAGACTCGGCACACCACTTCTGAAAGGTTGCCAACCCTTGCCTTATACTATACAGATTTCAAGGGGGAGACTAGCGTTTCTCCATCTGGGAGTCCTGACCCAAAAGGGGTTGCAAGGTTATTTTGGGAGGGGAGGGGGTCAAGGTATTGCCACCCTTACTTCTGCACTGCCTTCAGAGCTGGGTGGCTGGAGAGCGGTGGCTGTTGGCCAGGTGCCCAGTTCTGAAGGTAATGCCATGCCAGCAGCAGTGCAGAAGTAAAGGTGGCAACACCATACCATGCCATCCTTAATTTGGTGCTGTTGCTGGTGGCAACAATGTCTTCAGAACTGGGCTCCCAGCTGGCCAACAGCCACCCTGCAATCACCCAGCTCTGAAGGCACCACCACCACCAGCAGCAACACAGAAGTAAGGTTAGCAGTACTGTAACCCCTCCACAACAAGCTTGAAACACCCCCCCGACACACACACACACACACTCCCCCAACTCTTTTTTGTATCAGGAACCCTACAGTTAAAATACTGTGAAATGTCAGATTTAAATATCTGAAATCATTTATAACTTTTAAAATCCTATGACTATGAAATTGACCAAAATGCACCATGAATTTGGTAGGGCCCTAACTATATGAAACAATGTGCCTGACAAGAATGAACTTTTAAAGTTCAGCGCATTTCTAGGGGGAGATGTACGTAAATGTACCCATTCCAGTTATGCAAGAACTCAGCCTTTTGAAACTTCACCCTGAGGAAGGGATCTTCGTCTGCTCAACACCTGTTACATGAAGACAGGATGAGAGGCCTAACCTGTACAAATGAGACACCCAGATTCACGTGTGTGCTAGTTCTGAGCTAAGTTATAAACTTAACCACAAATACCCACTGAATGGGTTTGAAAGACTGACTCCTACAGAGCCATTGTCAGCACTCGGGTGATTTCTGGTAAGCTTATTAGCATAAATGTAGGTTTTTATAGGTTTTCTCTGTAATGCTTTCACCTTATGAATAAATGTGCTTGCTTACAAAAAGCTGTGTCACAGTTTATAACTGTGAGCACTTAAGCTGTTTACAGCCTCTGACGAGAAAAGCAGCGCAGGCCTTCTGAGGCTGTCTGACCTGCTGGGGAATTCACAGGGAACTGTGGCAGGGAACTCTGTGGCACTACGGACATACCTCAGTCAGCAAAACGTAGTGAGATGCCTGTCTCCGCCCAAGAGAGGTGACAGCTAGGGAGCCAGAAAACCTGAGAGTGGATGTTCTTGGTGGACCAAAGGGGGGAAATACAGGTGTATACAGGCTGTACTCTCAGAGCGGTAATAGCCTTAACATACAGACAATCCATAGGTCTTCATTAGACCCCTCCAAAATCCCTGTGTGTTTAGTTCCTGTTAGGAGAGCAGTGACTTCCATCATCTGAAATTTAAACAGCATGGAACCAAGCATCTATTTCACCAACACGAAGACAGACAAAATGTTAGTTTCCCTGCATGATGTCACCAAGCCCACACCCCACTTCATCCCTTCAGCAGCCTGTTGACTATGACAGTAACGTGAGAGAGATAGGATGTGTTTGCAGACTTTAGGGCATGCAAAAAATTACGATTTGGGAATACTGTGGATTGAATAAGAAAGGCTGATATCTTAATTTATAAATGCTGAGCTTTGATAACAAATCCTATGAGTGGCCTTTGGAGACGAGAGACAAAAATCAACAGTCTCTCACAGGCCCAGGATTACACCTAAGGAAAAGAAGAGTTAATGAGGGGAGGTACCTCTCTGCACGACTCTAAGTCGGATTTCTCCTGGCTTGACAACTATGTCAGGTGGGTTCTTGACATCGCAGAAGTAAGTGCCGTTGTCCCGGAACTGCACATTTGCTATGGTGACAGATGCATCTTTCTTGTTAAGGTCTCCAGCCCAACTGATTCTGTTCTTAAATGGTGCCTCCTTCCCAGGGAACGCATTCCCTTGAGAGTAATAGAAGAACTGCAGCCAGGGAGGAGAGCATGTAAGAACATCCATGTCAGAATATTGCAAAGCTTACACCCCTCCTTCACTAAGATAGTATCTCCAGATCTGCTGGGCCCTTTCCAATACCACATTAGGAGGTAGGAGTAGGAATCCCTCCAGAGGCCTGCAATTTCTAACTTCGCAGATTGTAGCAAGCATGCTGTTGCTCCACTAATCACACATTCAAGTAGCCACACTATGACTTAGCATTCAAGCCCACCGCAAAGTTATTTTTTTAGGCCAACGAGTCTCAATCTGGGTGTTGCAAAGCTAGAGAAGGGTTCACACATAGGTGTTATAGGTCACAACCACTGTGCCCTTCTTGTAATGAAACAAGAGGGGAATTCCACCTCCCAAGTAGATGGAAAATAACCCTGGTGTTCCTTACTGGAAAAAACTGTGAACCACTGCCTATGACAATCCTTACCATAATAATGTGTTCATATATCACCCAGCACAGTGAGGCCACAATGCTGATTGAGGCATCTAGATGCTGCTACAATGCAAGATGAGTAGTAAATACCTGCATGTTCAGCTATGTGAAGGTTAACATTGTCTATGTGATGGAGGAAGGGGAAGGGAGCTAAGCCTGAAACGGTGTGTGGCGGTGAAGGGATTTCCTTCCCTACATTTAAAAAAAAGAAGAGTTAATTTAAGATGGCAGGTTTTGTTAGTGTAACATGAAATCTGACTATTCAAATATGGAAGACAGACAATGTTGCTGTTTGAACATCTCTGAATTAGAATATGAATTAAGTACAAATATGTGCAAAGTAGCCAACTTAACGATGATACTAAAATGTCTAAAACCTAAGAGTTACGGTTGCCCATGCATTTCCAGAACCTGGAAATTGACTAAATTCTCCAAAAAACAGGAAATAAGTAGCACACTGCACCTGCAATGCAACCTCAGTTCTGTGCCCTGCAGCTAAGAATAGCCATTGGGAATGGTTCACTATGGTTGGTGCCATTAGCAGACATGAAGGACTACATAAAGGTGTCATTACTTGCGCTGTACTCAAGATTTGAATCTGAAGTTATCTGCCAGCACTCCAGCTGCATTCACTGTGTTAGGTGTAGCTGAGCAGGTGGAAGACATCTATTTTCTGAGATCAGGCATACCTCATTTCAGCATTCATGTCTGTAGTTTGTGCCAGCAGAGGTGCACAGAGGTCTTGCCATGGGGACTGTCAGAACTCTGGCAATATGCATAATTATAGTCCAAGGCCTAGCGAGAGGTAAGTGAAGGCATCATCTCTGAAAAAGTCCTCAGGCCAAAGGGTGGTAGCAAGTCTGGCATAATCTGTGTAGAATCAGCACAGCTTGTATGCTATGCCTGCTCTAAATTAGAGGTCTACTGTAGGAAAGAGAAGATGTTAGACTTAGATGCTATAGAACACATGATCACTGCAGGGCTGTTAGGCCTGGTACAGGGCTAGTATGTGTGTATTCAGGCATCGCTCAAGGAGAGTTGAGTTGAAACTACATTGCTGGGATGGTATATACCTAACTCTTCATTTCTTGGTTTTCAGAAGTTTAAATTTAGCCATGCTCCACATTCTGGAAGGGCAGAAGACACCGCGGGAAACTTTAACTGTGTTACTGAAGTTTGGGGAATATTTTTTAAATAAATAATTTTTCAACATTCCCACCTAGCATAGCTCAGCAAGCCCCTTCCACTGCTTCTGGTCCTGGGCAAGATTATCACAAAATGCACTGGCTGCATGCATGTCATTTCACTGCCCCTGCATCATCTCCAGTTCTGCTTCTCCAGCACAGGCCACCTCACCATCAAGTGGCAGGTGTCAGCAGAGCAGGAGCTTGAAAGAAGAGGCAGAAACTGTGGAGGAACTAGCATGGAGTGTGTGGGAGAAGACAGGAGAGCATCTATATAGGGGAACTTGGGGAGGGAGATGAAGCTGACCAACATCCCCCGCTGTACAGCTCTGACCCCTCCTTTCCCTGCATTACTCCAACCCCCCTCACATTGCCCCCTCCCTCCCACACGGCTCTGACACTGCTCCAACTCTTCCAACATTCACTCCATCACTTCCATTGCCAACCACCCCCACAAACCCTAGGCTCCAAGTCCCCGAGGCACTCCCACATATACTACTTCAAATGCAAACACCCCCCCAAGCTGCTTCACCCGCTCCCTTGCACTCCACACCCCTGGTAAGCTTGCAGAGACTGGCGGGGGGGACGGGGGAGGATAGGAGATGGTGAGGCTGTGAAGAGTGCATGTACCAGATGGAGGCAGGAAAGTGGTGATGCAGTCCCTACCCACATGCACTGCATATGCTCATTCCCTGTTCCCCATCCCAGAACATGTCTATCCCTTATTTGTTGAGGGATGATAGAAAGTCTCTTTAGGAAACCCAGTTCTTCAAAGCTCTAGTCAAACTGGGTTTTCAAACTTTGTGCCTGAAGTCTTTACATCAATAAGGTCTGCTGTCCAGGATATGCTGGCCCAGTGCACAGCTCTAAGGGGCAAAAAGATGACACAGGGGCAGGGCCCTCACTTTGTACCCTTCCAAATCCAATGCACTCCTCCACGCTGCTCCAGCGCTTCCTCCCTGCTCTAACTTTCCTTGTTACCTAACTGGGCACCTTTCTGAGGCACAGTCAAAAAGAGTTTAGAGTGAATGTATACGCTACAAGCACAAGCACTACAGCAGCACACTACAGCGAAGCCACTATAGCACAGGCACTTGCTACAATGACTGAAGGGGTTTTTCCTGTCACTATAGTAAATCCACCCCCTCAATAGGCAGTACAGTAACTCCTCACTTAAAGTCGTCCCGTTTAACATTGCTGTGTTGTTACGTTGCTGATCAATTAGGGAACATGCTCATTTAAAGCTGCGCAATGCTCCCTTGTAACACTGTTTGGCAGCTACCTGGTTTGTCCACTGTTGCAGAAAGAGCAATCTGTTGGAGCTAGTGGTGGGGACTTCGAACCAAGGTGGACCAGCAGCCCCCTATCAGCTCCTCGTTCCCCTAAGTTGCCTGTGCGGCAGCCACCCAACAGAGTTCTTTCTTAAATATACTTAAGATTTCCCCCTCCCAGGCCTGCCTCAAACAGCAGGATCAACCCAGACAAAGGGCTCTTACTGATATAGAGGTTGTTGCTCCCTCTGGTTGGAAGCTCCAAGAGATGGACGCTAAGCTGCTGATCACCTCTCGGGATGAAAATGTGCATGGAAGTCTTGCTTCCGTCCCATTCTCAACAAAGAGCTCCTCTGGTGTCTTCACATCAAGTGCTGATACTCTGACTGTTTGGGGTGGGGAAGAGAAAAAGGAAAAATGAAAGTCAAGAGCGGTCTTCGAGGACCAGCAAAGAACAAGCAACATGGGATGAACTAGTAACACCTCAAGAATTACACGAGAGAACCAAGAAGGCACAATCACCCCTATGATGATGGATTGTGCAGATATCACATCAAGTTTATAGCATGGACACATTGGCTGGATTCTGTTTCCCCTTTCTTGTGGCTTTTGCTATGGGGTTTTCCATGCCAACAGATGCTTCCTGTAGTGCAGCTGGTGGGAGACAATGTTATAGTACAAAACTCCCTGGTATTTACTGCTCCAACTTCCACTGGCAGTTTTTGAGAAGTTAACCTTGAGAAGGATTGGCAGCAGGCCCAAAACCTGTTTCCTGCTTGGCTCACACCTCTCTCCTCCCCATAACATTATGAATCTCTGCTGCAACTGGAACAACACACCAAATTCAACTCCACTCACGATGAAGCAGGAAAAAACACAACCTTTTGGCTAAG
Organism: Gopherus evgoodei; assembly: GCF_007399415.2. NCBI lineage: Eukaryota > Metazoa > Chordata > Testudines > Testudinidae > Gopherus > Gopherus evgoodei. Next base: position 190,805,114 of record NC_044322.1, on the reverse strand, counting down.
TGCACCACCTAATTCTATAAGGTGTAACGTTACCATTCCCTGGCTCACTTCACCAGGAGTCCTAAATAAATCAAAGAAATACATACGAATTGTTTGACTTACGTTACCAAAGCTTTTAACGCCTACAGCATTTCAGGTGAAGGATCTGTTTAACAAGATTTCTCGTTACTGAGCCTGCGATAGATGTGCTCAGCCAGTCATACAGACTGGAATCTGTGTCACCTCATCCTTCTCCTCACTTCCAAAAAAGAGTGAGCTTCAGAGAATTTTATAACAGAGAAGTTGGTAACAGCAACTCCGGTGTGTGTTATTGCCATTAGATCTGAATTTAATCTAAGAGGAAATTGGATCACCTCACACAGCAAGCTTGGAAAACAGCCTATACATGTCCATTCTACTAAAGACAGATTAAAATATTTTAAACTGAGACAGCCTCCAGACACTTAGCTACCATAGTGATGAGTTGTGGTGTAAATACTGTGATGGGGCAAGGCCAGATGGCTACAGTAAAGTACTGAGAAACAGGTATGTTAGCTCCAGGCTAAACAAATCCCTAGTACCCTGGTAACCAAATGACAGTTGCTCCAGGTTAATCAAGGCACCTGGGGCCAATTAAGATCTTTCTAGAAGGCAGTAGAGATAGCTACTTTAATTAGAACACCTGCAGCCAATCAAGGCAGGCTAATCAGGGCACCTGGGTTTAAAAAGGAGCTCACTCCAGTCAGGCAGGGAAGAGCCAAAGGAGAAGGAGCATGTGTCAGGAACTGGGAGCAAGAAGCTGAGAGTGAGAGAGTGAACTGCTGGAGGATTGAGGAGGACAAGCGTTATCAGACACCAGGAGGAAGGTCCTGTGGTGAGGATAAAGAAGGTGTTTGGAGGAGGCCATGGGGAAGTAGCCCAGGGAGCTGTAGCTCTCATGCAGCTGGTACAGGAGGCACTATAGACAGCTGCAATCCACAGGCCCCTGGGCTGGAACTCGGAGTAGAGGGTGGGCCCGGGTTCCCCCCAAACCTCCCCAACTCCTGATCAGACACAGGAGGAGCTGACCCAGACTGTGGGTTCCACAAGAGGGGAAGATCATTGAGGTGAACAATCCGCCAATAAGCGCAGGACCCACTAAGGTAGAGGAGGAACTTTGTCACAACTGGTGTCAGGGGTGGGATACTTTGGTGTGCACAGCGCGGCGGAAAAAAAAAAAAGGTTTATTTTTTTTTCCACCACAATGGATGACGTAGTGCGGGCACTGATACAAGCCACAGCAGTGCAGCAGGAGGCTACCCGTGTCCAGGCAGCCACCCAACAGGAGGCAGTGCGGCTGCAGCAAGAAACTAATCGCCTGCTGATGGACCAGGTTTCTCAAGACTGAGCTATGTTGCGGGCAGGGCCGGCTTTAGGAAGTGCGGGGCCCAATTCGAACATTTTCGGTGGGACCCTGGCAGGGATGACTTAAAAAAAAAAAAGCCTTTTGTTTCTTCCATGTATTATTTACTTTCCATAAATATATAAATAATACAATTATATGTTATGTACATTGCATCATATATGCTCTTGATTGCTTATTTATGACCGCTATTTCACATGTGTGGGTCCCTGCCACTCCCTGCAGGTGTGCACATGTGTAGGTCCCAGCTGCTTCCTGCCCCACTCATTGAAGCAGGTGTGCAGGGTTACTGCCCTGGGAACTGCAGGGCAGCAGTGGACATGGGGCTGGTTGGAGGCAGGGCAGGGGCTGACTGGAGGTAGGGCAAGGGGTGCAGGGCTGGCTGGAGACAGGTGGGTGTGGGGTAGGCTGGCTTCAGGCAGGGCCGCAGGGGGATGCAGCAGGGGTTGAGAGGGCTGGAGACAGAGGAGTGCAGAACTGGCTGGCTTCAGGCAGGGGTGTGCAGCAGGGATTGGCTGGAGACAGGGTAGGGGGTTTAGGGTTGGGTGTGGGCAGGGTGTGCAGGGCTGGTGCGGGCAGGGCTGTGTGTGTGGGGCTGGCTGGCTTTGGGCAGGGCCACAGAGGTGTGTCGTAGGGGTTGGCTGGAGACAGGGCAGGGGGTTTGGCAGGGGCTGGCTGTGGGCATGGGGTGCAGAGCTGGCTGCAGGCAGGGGGGGCAGGGCTGGTGTGAGCAGGGCAGGGCGTGCAGCAGAGGCAGCTGGAGCCCTTGCCCTTTAAATAGCCCCCAAGGCTGCCACTATCCCAGGGCTCTGGGGGTTATTTAAAGGGCCTGGGGATCCCCTGCTTCTACCCCCCCGGAACTTTTAAATAGCTGTGGGAGCCCTGGAGAATACATGGGGGCTGGGAAGGGTGCCCTCCGGTGGCTATTTAAAGGGCAGGGTGGCAGAGGCAGCTGGAGCCCAGGCCCTTTAAATAGCCCCCGGAGCCCCCTGCTATCCCAGGGCTTTGGGGGCTATTGAAAGGGCCCAGAGCTCCAGCCGGGAGAGCAGGGCTGCAGTAGGGCTTGCGTTCCGGCCGGGAGAGCGGGGCCGTGGGGCGGCTCGCCCCACTCCGGCCAGGGCTCCAGTCAGGGCCGCGGGGTGGCTTGCCCCGCTCCGGCCGGGAGAGCGGGGCCGCAGGGCGGCTTACCCTGCTCTGGCCGGGGCTCCGGCTGGGAGAGCGGGGCTGCAGGGCTTGCCGTGCTCCAGCCGGGGCTTCGGCTGGGAAGAGCCGGGCTGTGGGGCAGCCGCACTCCCACTGGTGCTTTGGTCAGGGGAGCAGGGACCTGGAAGACCCCAGAGCAGACGGCAGCCGGGGTAAGCAAAAAAAATGTAAAAGGCGTTTAATGCGCGGGGCCCTCTTAGTAAGTTCATCTTCTGTAGAAGTTAGTCTGTAGAGAGCTCTGAAAGTGCTAGTTATTTATTCTCCTACAGAACAACCTTGTTTAAAGAGGCCAGGGGAGGCTGGGCATTACTGACTGCCTTGTCATCACAACCCTTGTATCAAACAAACAGAACAGCACAGAAACAGTGCTCTAAGGGAACTGGATTTTCAAGAAGCAGTTGCGTCAGAGCTTCCTTTCTCCCCTACGTATAATCTAACTACAGGCGAAGAAATAGTCCTCTCTTTGGGTCCCTACTACCAAATGTTTATTCTGAACACACAAGAGATCCTCTGAAAATTCAGCGAAGTGAATTCATAGCTGCAGTGCTATATGTAGTTTTTTCTGCCAATGGAGGGGATATTATGATAACAGAAAACAAACCATTGTTTCAAGTCCAAACCACAGAACAAATCTCCCTTTCAGGTAAAAAGCAAGCAAGATGCCCTCAACATTAGTGTAGGAAGAAAAATCAGCACCGAGACATTGCTTGTCAGTATAGTGGACAGAAGATTCATTGCTACCAACGGGAAGGAGTAAGCACTGATATGTTTATTCCAAGAGCCACTGTTGTACATAAATAGCCCTTGGAAGTGTGGTGAAGAAAAGCCTCATCTCACTCTTTCAGCCCACACTTATTAAGCAGCAGGGATTCGGAGCAATCAAATTTTTGAATTGCTCCGCTCCAAAGCCCTGCTAAGCAGGAGTTTTACTATCGGAGGATCTGTTGCACACCTGGACATTACTAATCTTTCACTTCTGGAACAGAAGCCAGGTTTCTCCAATTAGTTCGTAAGTGGACTTTGTCTCTTCAGGTCCAGACTAAGACTCCCAATTGACCACATCACAAAGCCACCCCACAATGGATAGTTTAGTCTCACTAGCCACAGACCCTGATGCTTTGATAGAAATGTGTTACGGATTAGGAGGAGGTAGTAACCCTCTGAATTACATAAACAGCCAGCCGGAACTAGAGCATACAATACAGCATAGTCTCCAAAGTTGTAACCTCACTAAAGATCAGATCATACAGACTTGAACTCTGCAGCCACATAACTGCATTCGTCTCAGGAACAAAGACAGCTCCTGTTTATAGTCTCCAGCCAACCCTGATACCAGCATCATTGAAACTGACCATATCCTCAAATCCCAAACAGGCATCAGAGGGCTGAGATACAGAACACAGCTATCCCTTCCCATCTCTCCCTGCAAGAGTCAGGAGTCATATTAGCCTGAAAGAGCTCAGGGACACCTTATGCAGTGCCTTCGACACTGCTGCAAAACATTCTGGAATAAGAGGGTCCCCATAGGAAGTTATATAATTCTATTGGTTTAAACTTCAAAGAACGCAGTAACTTCGGCACAAAGATAAAGAACTTGGAGCGCTGCTGCTGAAAATAGAACTGGCATTCTCATCGGCTGTGCTCTACCAAAAAACCAGGGCCGGCTCCAGGCACCAGCTCAGCAAGCAGGTGCCTGGGACAACCAACAGTGAGGGACGGCATATTGGGCTCTTCGGCAACGGGTCCCTCAATCCCTCTCGGAGGGGACTGCTGCCGAAGCCTGAAGCTGATCGCGATAGCGGCTTTTTTTTTTGCCTTCACCCTCTTGGGGCGGCAAAAACCCTGGAACCGGCCCTGCAAACAACAGGCTGGTCTCTAAACCACACACCCTTGGAGATTATGCTCACTCGCAGGCAGAACAATATGGTACAGCTCCCCCATAACTCTAGTCTACACGCAATTCTATCAAAGTTTTTCAGGGAAGCTAGATTTTCCAGAAATCTTTTTTTTGCTTCCATGGCAACCTATAGAGATAAGAGGCCAGTAAAACGCATTAGGTCCAACTGTGCAGTTATCTAATCATTTAGATTGGTACTTAGTCCAAATTTGCCCTCCCTTTAGTCACTGCACCTACAAAAGTAGGTAAAAATCGAGGAGTCTCTTCCTCTCTTCCCTTCTCCATGAGCTGAAGAACAGGCTCCCAACCAAAATTGTGGTTTGGAAGTGCCTTATTCAGTTTCCTGATCTTTGCCTAAATACAGAGGCCAGCAGTTGAGGCAGCCAGCCAGAGCTACAAATGCATTTTTTTTCCAAACAGCACTCACAACTCCAACCATCTAGTGCAGCGTTTCTGATACGCAGCCACCAGGGGCTGTGATTGTGGGGAGGGGGAAGGGGAGCAGTGGCCCCTCCCTGGTGCTCCTGGATGCACAGCCTTGGTGTTGGTTGCTGGCTCTTCCAACAGATGTTGGGTTCTGCCATCCCGGGAGTCATCTAGGGCACAACACTAGAGGAGAAGGCAGCCGGTGAGTTCCCCCATTTACACAGGGGTGGTGGGGCTCAAGCTTTGGGCTTCAACCTTGGGGTGGCAGGATCCAGCTGCAAGGCTTCAGGCTCCAGCCCCCTGTTGCCTCCCCAGATCCTCCATCCGGGGCTTAATTTGTCCCTAAACTTGCCGGGGCTAAGTCTGCTGTGAAAAGCGATACTTGTATGTTTGTTGATATCATGCTTCACAGCAGACTTACTAACTAGCACTACATAAATTACTATGATTTGTACATGTACATATTTGTTTTTCCTGAAGCTAATTAAGTATTTTAGGAAAGTGTGAGCAGCCACCAGCAAGAGATGGTGGCGACACTCTGAGGCCACCGAATAATTTGTCCTGAGAACCCTAGTGTCTACAATGGTAGGTTTGGAGCTCAAGAAACTATGTTTATGTTTAAGCTCTTTCCCACATGGGAAAATTGACCAAAATAGCTATTGCAGAATAGTTTTCTCCTCATTTGGTGTAATCAAGCCAAGTAAGAGTAAAATAAATGCAGAATCATAAACAGATAAACTCAAGGAGGAAGTTGAAATACCAAATACAGAACCCCATACTCCGCGACGTGGCATTAAACAAGATGAGAATAACCAGTAAAGTTAATTGCACTTGAACATCTCTTGTGGAAGTGTATATCTTCAGAATAATTATGAAGAAGCAGACACCACTGTGTGCAGGTATGCTTTTTCTCAGCTAGAAACAGTCTTTGGGTAGGTTAATAACACCTACTTACCAGAGGTGCATTGGCAAAGTACAAGCAGCAGTGGCATAAAGCCTCTCTGGAGATGGTCATAACTAACTCTATTCTCAGCCTGACTATATCAGTAACTACACCTTTCCTGCCTCTAAGGGTACATCTAGACTACCTGCCTTATCAGCAGGCGGTCATCGATTTCTCAGGGATCAAGATCGCGTCTCATCTAGACGCAATATATTGATCCCAGAATGCGCTCCCGTCGACTCCAGAACTTCACTAGCGCGAATGGCGGTAGCGGAGTCGACAGGGGGAGCCGTGGACGTCGATCCCACACTGTGAGGACGAGAGGTAAAACAATCTAAGATACCTCAACTTCAGCTACGCTATTCACGTAGCTGAAGTTGCATATCTTAGATTGACCCCCCGCCCCACCCCAGACCAGCCCTCAGAGGCAGGCTCTACAGCAATCATCCTGTAGTAGGGAGAGGATGGAAGGTTATTCAGCATAACTGTAAAGTTGCTTTACAGAACAGATGTTCAAGAGCAAAACTGTTTCCAAGCTAAGTTACCCATTTTGACCCCTAAAACTTATTATTAGTCTTCACCCAATTGGACCAAGTGGTCTTGTGGCAGAACAAGCTTGTAGTTTGCTTAGAAACCAGTTATATATTTTTCCATCTCTTATTTCTCATGAAGTTATCCACTGGGTGACACTCAGTTTAAGAGGAGGTTGAAGTGACAGGAGCAGGAAAGTCTAAGTGTCACTGCTACCTGCTATTTAGCCCTGCTCTTTACATCCCTCCCTTGGCTCTCCCTTCTCTATCACATCAGACACAAGCTACTTACCTTCACTTTCAATGCCCTTCACAGCCTAATCCCGCCCTGCCTATCATCTCACATTTGCTATCAAGCTCTCAACTCCCATCTCCACTTGGCCCAAGAAGCCTGCCTCCATCACCCACTTGTTAAACTTTCAAACAAGCATCTTTGTGTCCTCTGCATACCTCATCACTCCTCACACCTAGGAGCTCCCTGTAAACATCTGCAATCCTACTCCATTACCCTCCTTCAAATCCCTCTTCAACTCCTTTGCCGAGATGGCTACAAAAAAACCGAACTACTGTGTTGAGAGCACCGTTTGCTGTGTTGAGAGTACTGCCTATGATACTGACCAACATTGTTTCCTTGTGCTCTCCCATCTGTCTCTTCTTCTACACAGACTATGTCTATACATACAGTGCTGCAGCTCTCCATTGACATAAAAAAAACCCTCCTCCGCAAGCAGCATAAACTATGATGGTGGGAGAAGCTGACACACTGCTGTGCACCTGAACGCTCATGTTAGTGTAATTTATGTCACTCGGAATATTCGCACACACATTTTACCAACATAAACTGTAGTGTAGACATAGCCTCAGAGTCTAAACTTTTGAGGCAGGGACTGTCTTTGTTCTGTGTTCAATGCCTAGCACAATGGGTCCTGGTCCATGACTAGGGCACCTAGGTGCTCCGATAATACAAATAAAGTGATAGAGATAACTTTCACACGGCATAAGTGTGAAAATTAAGTTAAATAAGATCAAGGTTAAAATGAAAGTCAAAAGACTTAAACAGGATGTTAATAAGATAATTAAATAAAGCAAGATGAAAAGACAAGTAAAGGTATGGAACTGAGGTGTTGAAGTGATATCACAAGGTTGGCGTCCGTCCCAGAGCAAGTCCTGCTGACAGTTTAGGTTTAAGTAGCAGTGTGGTAATTTGTGCAAAATGCTGAAGGGGCCAGTAATGCCACCACTCACTGAGGGCTCGTCTACATCAGAAAGTTGCAGCGCTGGTGAGGGAGTTACAGCGCTGCAACTTTGAAGGTGTACACATCTGCAGGGCATCACCAGCGCTGCAACTCCCTGTTTGCAGCGCTGGCCGTACTCCCGTTTTGTCTCGGGTGTAGAGGATCCAGCGCTGGTGATCCAGCGCTGGTAATCCAATGTAGACACTTACCAGCGCTTTTCTTGACCTCCGTGGAAGGAGGAAGCCTCTGGTAATCAAGCTGGTCTCCTTTCCCGGTTTGCTCTCTCGTTCCCGGAACCCCGAGCAAGCAGGTCTCCTTCCCTGCGGTTTGCTGGGTGGCTCCGGGAACGCGAGAGCAAACCGCGGCGAAGCTGGTCTCCTTTCCCGGTTTGCTCTCTCATTCCCCGAACCCCCGAGCAAGCAGGTCTCCTTCCTTGCGGTTTGCAGGGTGGTTCGGGGAACGCGAGAGCAAACCGCGGCAAAGCTGGTCTCCTTCCCCAGCTTGCTCTTATGTTCCCCGAACCCCGAGCAAGCAGGTCTCCTTCCCTGCGGTTTGCTGGGTGGCTCCGGGAACGCGAGAGCAAACCGCGGCGAAGCTGGTCTCCTTTCCCGGTTTGCTCTCGCGTTCCCGGAACCCCCCTTGAAGCCGCCCAACAGCGCTGCAGTGTGGCCACATCTAACACCACTTGCAGCGCTGGTTGCTGTAAGTGTGGCCACTCTGCAGCGCTGGCCCTATACAGCTGTACTAATACAGCTGTAACAACCAGCGCTGCAAAATTTTAGATGTAGACATGGCCTGAGACTCTTTGTAACACCCTACGTCAGCTCCTCTGCCAGTCAGACTCCTGCCCAATATCATGCCTAACAAGAGAAGTCTACCTTTCCAAATGTTTTAGTACATGGAATTTTTTTCAGGGGGGACTGGTATTGGGTATTTTGCATTCCCTTACAGCCACGATCACCACCCATGATTAGTGTCACTTCTGCAGTGAAAGAAAGCTAAGCTCCTGATAGCTACCTCCTCCTTCACATGACATCTCACAACAAAGAGAAAACTGCTTAACACAACAAAGAGAAACTACTGTATTGCAGAGTGGGATTTAGTAGCCAGAGGGAGTCTTCAGGGATGGTCTAACCTGTTTTGCATAAACTCCATGCCATGCATGAATTCCAGTGTTTCAGCTCCACACAAAAACAGGTAGCAGTCGGCCAATCATACAGGTATCTTCTTCTGCATTGGCCAATTCATCCACTCACAGAGCATATGTCCAGTTTGTTCCCGACTTGCAGTTATCAGAAATTTCAGAAATGTGCTCTCTACCACCACACGTAAACACTTCACTTCCCACCCCAAACTGAACTTGAGGGTTAACACTGCGATATAAATGGTGGCTGAATGCCTCGGGGCAAGGACTCTCTAAGGTTTCAGAGCTTTCCCCATTGTGTGAAGGACATCTCTGAGCAAGTGTGTGTATTGTTTCCCCTCCTATTCATGATTTCCTAACATCTGACAGCTACAGCAATTCCTTACATAAAAGTAATATTAACAGAATAGCTGAGTATTTTAAGCTATCAACTTGTTTAGTAGATGGAAGAGAGGAGATCCTGCCCCAGGTGACTAAGGAGCACTCCCAAGTCCACCAGCAAGTGCTCCCCAGACCACCATTTGGGAATCTCTGCCTTTGAGATGGACAGTGCTCTGTGTATAGAGGACATCACTATCAAGAGTGAGCAGTCCAGCACTTTTCACTATCAAAATAAATTTTCAAGGACGTTAATCTGTACAGTTTTTGCCCTTCTGGACAGAGTATACCTAAGACCACAAGTGATTTTCTCTTTGCTATGTAAGACAGGATTTTGTTTCTTTATCCCCTATCTGGATAGAACACAGGCTGTTAATATCCTGAAAGTATAAGCCACTATTAAAGGCTATATGGGTAAAGACTCCTAATGCCACAGATGAACTCTTTTTCCACTGTCCAAAGCATTCTTCACCCAGATACAGTAGAATGATAGAACAAGGTCAGATTACTTAGATACATGTTCATTTTGTTTGGAAGGAAAAAGTTGTGGTTTTCCCACTGTAGGACAGCTTTCCTCTTGCAATGATAGTTAAAAAGCCACTTATGTTCATATGATGTGACATGTCATCAAGGCTTTTTAGTCACTCCTGCTGGTTATTCTACTGGGTTATTTTGTTAATCTTTATTGGTTCCTTCGGTTTATTACATGAATTTCCACAGAGGTGAAGGCACTGGACTAGGACTCAGAAATCCAGATTCCATTTCCAGATTTGCACCTTGTACACCTAAATGTGCCTTCGTTATTCTCCTGTGAAGTAGGCGTAATAATAGTTCCATGCCCCACAGGAGGTTTAGGGGCTAAATCCATTAATGTTTTGAAGTGCTCAGATATTACAGAGATGCACAGTACAGAAAAGGAACAACTTTTAAGTTGGCTGTCACCCTAATATGTAAGTTTGAGAACTGCAGACATGAAGTTAAACTTTAATTTTTGGTGATTGAGTTGCCACTTATTTCAGGCTGATTACTTTGTCATCCAAACCAAGCACATAGCTACAATTAACCAAGAGGTATTCCACCTCTTGTCTGCAGCTGAGGCCTTATCTATGCTAAGCATTTTCAGAAGTTCTCCCACCATGGGGCTGCAGCAGTGCTAGGTCACTGATTGGGGAATTTAGGTGTACACTGAAGACATTCATAGTCTATAACACAAACATGAGACCTACTTTGTCACGTACCATACGCTGGATATGGTAAGGAAGTCATTTTACTTCATAACCACCACAACCTTAGGGCAGACCAGAAAGCAAAAACCGCCATCCGTCACTATAATTTTCTCAAGTACCACTCCTAGTGACCACCCCCTCACTGACTGCACCATAAATTCTAAGCATTCTACAAAAAAATGCCTAACACACAGAACCTGTCCTGGGGCACACTTGTAAATAAAAATTCCAACCCTATTCAGATAGTAAAAGTTACCCGTTGCCTATCCTATAAGCTGGTTGGCACAATTCATTTTGAAAAGTTTGTTAAAATGAATGAATGAATGAATAAAAGAAATAAAGATTTCTTAAAAGCTAGGTTTAACAAGACCTAACATGACTAAACAGTGATTGTGAGACACTTACAGACACACATGCAAAAACAAATTTTGGTTTATATTTAAAAGCATTCCTACCAATCTGGGAATAGCACCATTCCAGAATCAGGAAGTAAAACTATTTAAGAAGGGGAAACCAAACTGGTCAGTTTCATTGAAGGGCCTATTTGAAAACGCAAAAGACAGAATACCAGGCTAGATGGACCTTGGACTGACCCAGTATGGCCACTATTATTCTAAAGCTTATAATAAAGCATTAAAAGTAGTTTCTGTAGAATATCACACCACTGTCTCTGAGTGACTGGACACTTGGAAATGCCTATGAAACAGCTACACGTATGGAGCGGGGTTGGCAGGATAGCCTATACCCAGCAATAGCTTCCTTCCGGACCAGGTTAGGTTGCTAACCTTACAGCTGCCCCTCTACTCTGTTCCCAGTGGTGTATTTCAATTCAGACCCCAGGACTGGGTGCCCCATTTCCAAAGCAGCTGCGACAACACAGAATTTAGTTCTTGGCAGAACCCCCAATGCTTTACCCCCTTCTTCCAGCTGGAAGCCACCAGTCCAGTCCCTACAGGTAATGGGGAAATCCTCAGGGCCCCACTCAGACACCACAGACGGGCTCAAAACACAGAAGCAAATACCACTCTTCAAGTTTATTTTAACCATCTCATCACTTTTCATGTCAGCCTCAGGCTTTGGGGACTCAGTCACGGGCTGAGCAATACTGCCCCAGTCTCCACCCACCCCACTATGTACCAGTCAGACAGCACAGCCTGGGGGACCAGGCTCCTCAAGGACTTGCCGCCCCTGCCCTCGGGTCCAGGGGTGGGATATCGGCCAAGGCCGCAAGCGACACGTGCGTTTAAATCTCGTCACGGCAGCCAACCCCCCGGCAGCGGGGGCGGGGGCGGGGGCCTGTTTTCCCCACCGCTGCCCTCACCCAGCCGCACCAGAGCAGCCCCCGAGAGCGGAGCTTTGAGGGGCTCCAGCCTCCAGCCCGGGAACCGCCCCGCCCAGGGCTCCCCGGTCCCCACCCCCCCGCACTCACGGAAGCCCAGAGCGGCTGCGGCCGCCGCCAGCATCAGCGCCGGGGCCCGGCCCGGAGCCACCCGCCACCCCGCGCCGCCGCCCGCTGCTGCCGCTGCCATTTTCCTGCCAGCGCCGCCCCGTGCCCCACAGTCCCGACCCCGGCGCAGCCCCGCCCCTTAGGGCCGGACGGTGGGCGGGGAAAGGGGCTCCCGCCAGATGATGGGACGGAGGAGCCGTCAATCGCGCACACCTCCCGCGTCCCGCTCTCCGTCCCCCTCTGACTCCGCCCCGTGTGTCCGGTGTGGGAACGTGATTGGCGAGCTGGATTGTCACTCACTGGAAGAGCGCCCTACCAGAAAGGGTAGGCGAATTCCCATGGCCACGCCCCTGTCCGGAACACGTGACACAGAGCGGGATGCGGGGGGCTCCCCCCTTGCTGGGCCCGTTCCTGGCGGGCTGTGGCTTATGGCGCCCCGGCCATTACCCGTGTGACGGGCTGCTCCGCACCCGGCCCCAGTGCCTGAGCCACCTCTGCGCGCCCACCCCTCGGCTTTCCGGGCCAAGCCACCAGCGCTGCCCGCTCGGAACGGGTTGGTTCGTAAAGCCCCAATTTCTGGAGGCCTGGGATTGTACAAGCATCTGAGCTCTTTATTATTTTTCCTACTCTGATTTTTCCCCATGCGTTTGGGTATGGGTAGTTGAGTGTGCGTTCCCATTTCTTTGAATTATTGTTGGTAGTTATCGCTTTTCCCCCTAAAGATCATTGTCATTGCCTAGTTGATCTGTACAGCCTAATTTTTGAAGTAGGTTTATAGTATTAAGTATTGGTTCTTTGCAAACTTGTGGGTAGTTCCAGGGAAGACTTAGGTTAGGCGATTACTGCAGTTAAGGCACTAGGCTGCTGTTATATACACTGAAGAGGACAAACACATTGTTACATCCCATTTTTATTGTCATCTCTTTCTTGAAAATCTGTTGGGGGGGTGAGGGCTGCATTCTATTTAATATTTAAATAGCTGAAGCACAAATTTAACCATGTTGTATGTTATTCCACTCTGTAGCAGTTTTAAAATTCATTGCTGGGTGCATCTTGCATCACACGTTTTTAAAGTTTCTCAGGCAGGAAAATGACTTCCCTTGTCTTCTGCTAAAAGAACAGGAGTACTTGTGGCACCTTAGGGACTAACAAATTTATCTGAGCATAAGCTTCTTCGGATGCATAGTGATCAGTTACATGTACTTCCTTAGAGAAGACCTTCCTCTTTTTGTTTAAGGTGGCCATGGCAACAACGCTCTTTCAGACTTTAAGGCATCCAATTTAGGTAGCTTAAGAGCTTTTATTAAATCTATCTATTTTATATAGACTTTGAATTACTGAGTACCTTATAGGAGAGAAAGGAAAGAAAGGCCTTGTATGCATAAGAAGTTGCACTGATTTAAATAAATGTGTTTTTGTAAAAGTGATTTAATTAAAATGGTATAAACCCCAGTTAATTTACTAAACTAACCTACATTGATATAAGCTCTCAAATCCAAGGCCCACAGAGGGGTTTGTACTAATTTAGCTACCCCCAAAAACTGACCCTAAAACTTGTGAATCTGGTGTACAGACATGGTCTATAATCATAGATATGCATATCAATGCCGTCATTAATGAATTCCATATTGATCTGTCCTCACTACGCTTGTTTATCTGGGGATACGGATATCACGGGGGCTGGTGATATCTGTATTGTAGGGATGGGCAAGAGAACACCCAGGCACTGCCTAGGCTGCTATCCAGCTTGCCTAGTATCAGATGACGTATTTAGTGACCAGGCAGAACCAAGAGCAACACTAATAGTAGTAGCTGAATGCCCATGGACTTGCACAGGTGTAATTAATAAAATACCAAGAATATCTAAATTCCAGTGATGACTGAATCTGCTGCTATTGTGAACAAAAAGTGCTCTCTCAAGTCATGCTTGTAGCTGTTTCCATCACTTCACACTGATTCAGACATTCTAGGTTTCAGAGTGATGATGGAGTTTATTGTGTGGTGGTCATGAGGACAGGGGAGGTGGGGAGATGCATTAGTTGTTATGCTTTGCTGGGCAAATTGTGTAGATTTGTGCTGGTGGAGAACGAGGACGCTGTGTGTGTGCAGCTACTGTATATGATGGTTGTGCTGGACGATTACCTTGAGGTTTGGCCAGGTAAAGAGCCATAACTAGGTATTCTTACGCCCGAGGCAAGAATATAAAATTGTGCCCTCCCCCAGGGCCGGCTCTGCGGTGGGAATTTGGCGGCGGGTCCCTCAGTCCCTCTCAGAGGGAAGGGCCTGCCACCGAATTGCTGCCGAAGAAGGAATGAAGCAGCGGCAGTAGAACCTGTGATTTTGGGGGGGTCTGACTCATGATTTTTGACTGCTTGGACTGGTAATGTTGCTTCCAAGATGGTCTTTGGTTCCCGTCCAGTTCCAATCCAGAGAAGGACTCAGAGGTTAAGAGAGGAGGAAGGTACTGGATATCAGCAGTGGCCACTAGGGATCAGCATGTGTCCAGAAAATGCTGGGAGTTCAGGTCTGCAGGGCAGGATCAGGGATGCCAACAACCACCCCCACCCACCCAAGGCTCTGGGAGGAAGTCTGGGGTGCAGGCTCTGGGAGGGAGTTTGGGGATAGGAAGGGTGTGGAAGGTTGGAGTACAGGGGTGAGGGCTGTGGCTGCAGATGAGGGGTTTGGAGGGTGGGAGGGGTTCAGGGTGAGAGTTGGGATGAGGGCTCGGGCTGGGAGGGGCTCAGGGCTTGAGGGTGTGGGGGCTGAAAGCTCTGACTGGGAGTGTGGGCTCTGGCATCGGCAGGGCTGGGGATGAGTCTGGGGTGCAGGCAGGCTGCTTCAGGACAGGGGCCAGAGAGGACAGCTCCCCCCAGCCCTTTCCCTGCCAGCAGCAGCAAGCTCTGTGGGAGGAGCCCCTCGTTCCTGCCCCCCCAGCAGCACACTCACCCACACCACTGTCACTGCACATGCTCCTAGGGCCCCTCTCAGGTCCAGGAACCTCCCTCACCTCCTGTGTGGTGGGTGCTGCATGCGCCTCCTCCCCTGCTGTTGCCCTTGACTGTAGCCTCACTGGGGGTGAAGGATAGGGCTGCCTCCTTGCGCAGCATGGGGCATGAGTGGTGACTGCAGGCGGGGAGGGCTGTGCTGCTGGAGGGTCCCATTGAAAAATGAAAGGGTCTAAGGGGGAAGGGCAGGCTCTGAGTCAGTCTGCCCTGGCAGTGAGATGGAGGCACTAGGACCCTGCGGCACCAGTTGCTGCAGGGAGGCAACATGGAGTTGCTCTGCTCTGGGCTGGGGAAGCAAGTCAGGGTCCGGGGACACTCAGGGAAGGCATGGCAAAGGCTGCAGGTGGGGCGGGGGTGGGGGGGAGAAGAGAAGAGATCACCTCAGTTATAAATACCTCTGTGCCAGCAGCTTTCCCCCCACATCTCTGCGCCCCTCAGCTTTGTGCACCTGGCCAGGTAATACACCATTTGTGCAGTCTCCCTAAAACAACCAATGAAATTGTTCCATGGAGATTAGCTGTAGAGCAAGGATAGTAATTGGTTGAGTTCTCTCTGAAGGTACAATATGGCATGCAGAGAGTCCTAGACCGGACACAGACACATGCCTTACTGTAGCTGTACACCACATGGATGTAATTAAAGTGAAAATGGCTGAGAACTTAAATTAGACAGTAATTTACCATAAAATCCAGTGGATTATTCAACCAGGTGATAGTCTGAACAAAGAGCTCTCACACGTACTTGTAGCTGTTTCCACTGCTTCACACTTGACTCATACATTTTAGCCTGAAGCATGACACTCCAGGAATCTTTTCATAAACAGTATTTATATTACTACAGCACCTGGGTGGCCTTGCTATGGCCCCAAACTCTATTTCTAGGCACAATACAAAACATAAAACCAAGACAGATTATAGAGATCTTTGGCAGGGACTAAATACAAGACAAGACCATGCAGCCAATTTGACATGACAGGGAAGGTACTCTCAGCTGTAAAAGTCGCCAGCAACGGTTGGTCAGAAGCATTGTGGGATACCATTGGGAAAACCAAGTAAACCAACACAGCTACATAATCCACCCTTGTTGCCTATGCTAGCTCTGCACTGGTCATGGACATCAGCACAATGAGCAACACAGAAGTAAGGTTAACAGTACTGTAACCCTTTCACAATAACCTTGAGGTCCCCCCCCCCACTTCCAACTCCTTTTTGAGTCAGGACCCCTACACTTAAAGATAGCGTGAAATTTCAGATTTAAATATCAGAAATCATGACATTTATGATTTTTAAAATCCTGTGACCGTGAAATTGACCAAAATGGACCATGTATTTGGTAGGGCCCTAACTATATGAAACAATGTGCCAGACAAAAATGAACTTTTAAAATTTACTGCATTTCTAGGGGGAGGTATATGTATCTCTTCCAGTTATGCAAGAACTCAGCCTTTTGAAACTGCATCCTGAGGAGGGGATCTTCGTCTGTTCAACACCTGTCACATGAAGACAGGATGAGAGGCCAAACCTGTATAAAAGGAGAGACTCAGATTCACGTGTGTGGTAGTTCTGAGCTAAGTTATAAACTTAGAAAGTTGCTCACCTTGCGATACCTGAGGTTCTTCAAGATGCGTCTCCCTGTGGGTGCTTCACTCCAGGTGACAGTGCGTCCCGGCGCTGTTGATCGGAGACCTTCAGTAGCAGTGCCTGGTCGGGACGCATGTGCTCAGCTGCTGTCTCACGGCGGCATTAGGGTCTGCCTGACCACGCGTGCCCTGCACCCCCCTCAGTTCCTTCCCTACCATCAAGTTGTCCGATTAGTACTCCAAAGTAGAAGGGAGGAGGGGGGATAGTGGAGCACCCACAGAGATACAGATCTTGAAGAACCTTAGTTACTGCAAGGTGAGTAACTTCCTCCTCTTCTTCAACTGCTGTCTCTGTGGGTGCTCCACTCCAGGTGAATGAAGCAGTACCCACTGTGGTTGCTGGGATTTTGGAGTTGTGTAAGGGATACCATATGGTTGACTATGGCGTCTGCCGTGGTATCCTGTGTGATAGCATTATGTTTGACAGATGTCTGTCAAATGTCCACGTGGCCACCTTGTATATGTCTGTAATACGTACGTTGTGGAGGAAGGCAACGGATGTTGACGTTGCTCTAGTAGAATGAGTTCTAACACACTCTGGTGGTTGAACATTCTGGGTCTGATAGCAGGATCTGATGCAGTCCAAGATCCACTTGGAGAGTCTTTGCTTAGAGATAGCATCACCCTTTGATCTCTTAGTAGTAGAAACAAATAGCCTAGGGGATTTACAAAATGGTTTAGTTCTGTCAAGACAGAATGCAAGAGCCTGTCGGATGTCGAGAATAGGTAACGTCGCTTCCTGTGGAGTCGTGTGAGGCTTAAGATGGAATACAGGTAAGTTTATTGGCTGGTTAAGGTGGAAGGGAGACACCACCATGGGGAGGAATTTGGGGTGGGGTCGCATAGTAATCTTGTCTTTAGAGAAAATGGTGTAGAGAGGGTAGGCCATCACGGCGCTTATTTCACCAACCCTTCTCGATGTTATGGCAACCAAAAAAGCCACTTCTATGGACATGTGGATCAGGGATGACATAGCCAGGGGCTCAAAAGGGGGTTTCACGAGACCTTGGAGAACTAGGTTGAGATTCCAGGAGGCTACTGGTAAATGACTCTCAGGGTAGAGATTTTGCAGGCCCACAAGGAAGCGTTTCATGGTAGGGTGGACAAAAAGTGAATAGCCATCTAGAGTGTCATGGATGGTGGTAAGGGCTACGACGTGTACTCTGATGGAACTGAGCGAAGCCCATCCTGTTTTACTTCGAAAAGATGGTCTAAGATGTGAGGGAGGATTGCAATTTGGGGTATCAGGCATCTGTGGAAGCACCAGATGGAGAAGTGTTTCCACTTTTGCATGTAAGTTTTATGAGTGGAGTTCCTTCTACTGTGCAGAAGGACGTATTGGACCTGTTCTGAGCAGGCTAATTCATGGGATTGAAACCCTGAAGGAACCACACCATCAGATGGCGTTTCTGGAGCTGTAGGTGAGGAAGCTGACCACAGTTCAGGGAGAGGAGATCTGGTCTGTCAGGGAGAGTCCTTGGAGGACGGATGGACATGCGTAGCAGATAAAGATATCATGTCTGTGTGGGCCAAGCTGGGGCAATAAGTATGACCCGGACCTTGTCCTCTGTGATCTTGCGTAGAACCCTGTATATCAGTGGAATCGGTGGAAAAGCGTACGAGGAAATTGTTCCAAGGAATGAGGAACATATAACTTAGAGATGTGTTCCTGAGTCCCACTCTGGAGCAAAATAGATGGCATTTGCGGTTTTGGAGAGTGGCAAACAGGTCTATCGACTGAGATCGTGCTCCTTCCTGCCTGTTCATGTAAAACATACATGCTACATTATCCGTCAGAACTCGCATGGACTTGTTCTTTATGGTGGGAAGAAAGTGAAGGCAAGTGTACCTGATGGCTCTGAGCTCTAGAAGACTGATGTGCAGCTGTGTCTCTGATAGCGACCAGCGGCCCTGTACCTTGGGGTCAACTAGTTGCGCTCCCCAACCTATCAGGAAAGCATCTGTGGTAAGCATGAGTACTGGGGAGTGTGGATGGAAGGGAACACCCATGCATAGGTTCTCTGGTTTTGTCCACCAATGCAGGGAGGCCAATACGTTCAGTGGCAGTCAACGTTATGCAAAACTGTGTCTGCTGGATTTGTAGTTGGAGTTGAGCCAACCCTGAAGGCATCTCATGTGCAGCCTGGTGTATTTGACCACAAAGGTGGTGGCTGCCATGTGACCAAGAAGCTGTAGGCAGGTCCGTGCCTTTATTCTGGGGCAAACAGAGATTGTGCGTATGAGATGCGTAATAGTGAGGAATCTGTTGTATGGAAGGGAGGGCTCTGGTTCGAATCGAGTCCAGGTGAGTTCCAATGAACTCTATCTGCTGTGTAGGTATCAGGGTGGGCTTTTGGAAATTTATTTGCAAGCCTAGACTGTGGAAGAGAGAGATGGTAAAGTTAGTCACTTTTAACATCTTGTCGTAGGAACTGGCTTTGATAAGGCAGTTGTCTAAGTAGGGAAAACTATAATCCCGTGTCTGTGGAGGTGGGCCACGACTATGGCTAGGGTCTTTGAGAATGCCCTCAGTGCTGTGGAGAGGGTTGGAAGGTTGAGGAGTCTATGTTGCATTTCCTGGACTTCCTCCAAAGGAATGTCCTGGCTGAGTATCACTCTCTTGAAAAGTTCCTGGAATTGCTTAAACTCGTCCACGTTTTGTGGAGGTGGAGGCATAAGGGTGTACTCTGCAGCTGATGGCGAGGCAGGAGCCAGTAAATCTGGGAAGGGTTCATAGCCCAACTCTTCAAGAGGGGGTTCAGGAGCTCTAGATGTTGATGGAGCTGAGGATATAGGCGTAGGACGACCTTGCGGTCTGGTAGAAGGGGCGCAAGGAGGAGCAATGGCAGGAGCCAGCCATGAGTACTGCTGAGGCCAGGACACCAGGTAGGAAAAGTTGGGTCCTGGCCCCTGGGGGACAAAGTAGGGAAACTGAGGCTGGTTCTTATGATGCACTGTGACTTGGGATAGATATGGCTCCAGTGGAGGAGGAGACTCAGATGGGGAGAACTCTGCCTGCTGCTGTTGTTCTCACTCTCCGTGAAAGTAGCCAGGTCAGGTGGCAAGAGCTGCTCTTCAAACAGTGAGTGCTCCGTGTCTAGGAGCGGAGGGTCAGGCTCAGGGGGCCACAGAGATATCCTGCTGGTGCAGAAATGGTTTCTGCTCCCTAGGCTGGTGTGCTGCGGAGCATGGAGTGTGAGCAGCAGCCCGGAGTGATTTTTGCTTGGCTTTAGTAGGAGCCACGGGACATTTGTAAGAGTCCCTCTGAGGGTCTGGATCTACTCCAGTGGGGGTGGTGAGCAGGCTCAGTGTTGACGTTCTTGTCGATATCGAGGTGTAACATGCTGCTGGCATTGTCCATTGTCGGTGCTGGTAGGACCGGTGCCGAGGAAAACTATCCACTCCGCGAAGTCAGGTCCCTGTTTTCGCGCCCCGTGTGAGTTGCTGCTGAGGTGCTGCGGCGTTCAGAGTTGCCTGCTCTCAGCACTGCCTGCACCAAGGGTAAAGACCTTGCGAGAGATCCTTTACCCTTTTGAGCGTCTCTGAGAGGAGACATTAGAGCTTCCTGCCTTTAAATGTTAGAGGGTGAAGCCGTGCTCCCGGTCAGTTCTGATTTGGCAGGGGAGCATGAGGGAGAGGGTTTACTGCCCTTCTCCATAGGCGGCTGAAGAGCTGTCTCCATGAAAAGCATTTTAGCCGCATGTCTCTGTCACGGCAAGCTCTAGTTTTTAAGTTAGTACAGTGGAGATACTTCACAGGAACGTGCGTCTCACTGAGGCATTTGACACAGAGTGAGTGCCCGTCAGATCGCAGCATAGACTCCTTGCAGGAGCCACATTTCTTAAAGCCTGGAGACACCAGCATAATGAAAGTATGAGCAGCCAGGGAAGTTTCAACAAGAGATTAACTCGAGGGGAAAAAAAAAATTTTAAACTAACAAACTATGCTAAAGGAAAGGCAGAACTGGGAAATGGCTAGCTAACTATTTCTATTTTTCTCTACTTATTTCCTACAGTAACCAGGGAAGAGATGAGCACTACCTCGAGTCCCAACTTCAGCTAAGGACAGTTGAGAAGAAACTGAGGGGGGTGCAGGATGTGCACGATCAGGCAGACCCTTACAACGATGTGAGACAGCTGCTGAGCACGTGCATCCCGACCTGGCACTGCTACCGAAGATCTCTGATCAATGACACCAGGACGTACCATCACCTGGAGTGGAGCACCCACAGGGACAGCACTAAGAAGAGCTGCAAAATCCCGTTGATGGGGTTTGAAAGACTGACTCCTACAGAGCCCTTGTCAGCATTGGGGTGATTTCTGTTAAGTTTATTAGCATACATTTAGGTATATATATTCTCTGTAATGCTTTCACCTTACGAATAAATGTGCTTGCTTACAAAAAGCTGTGTCACAGTTTATAACTGTAGGCACTTAAGTTGTTTACAGCATCTGAGGAGAAAAGCAAAGGAGATGTGCTGAGGCAGTTTGATTTGCTAGAGAATACACAGTGTAGGCAGGGAACTGTACACCATGGAAATACCTCAGTCAGCAAGAAGTGAGTTGCCTGTCTCTGCCCAAGAGAGGTGACAGCTAGGGAGCCCGAAAACCTCGGAGTCGATGTTCTTGGTAGACCATGGGGGAAAAAAATACAGGAGTAGTTGCCTTGAACTGTGACAAACACTTTGCATTACAAATTATTCTGAATCCCTGAAGTAGTGATGAGCTTCTGGAAAACAAATACCCATCCGACGTCACAATTTGTTCCAATTACTCCCCACAACCAAAGTTTGTCTTTTATTCCTGTGACCCAGAGAGCAAAGCAAACTCTTGACTTCTTCCAGCCTTAATTTATTTAATGAACTAAAGGATTTCGCTCCATGATTTCATCAGGATCAATTGAATAGTTGTCTCTCCCATCAATTTTGCATGTCCAAAGTCACAAGCACACATTAGGAACTAGTTTGAACCCAAAAGGGGAAGTGGGTTCTTAGCTGCATAGAAGTCTTAGAGTAGCTCAGAGAGAGATACATAAAACCCCTTTTTGTCACCTGCAATATAACACCCTGCTAAAGTGAGAGATTTAATTATATTACTTCATAATGTTTCTCTAAACAGAGATTAGCTCAGTTTAGAACGGTTAGTTTTACTTTAGATGAAAATGATTGTAAACCTGTTAAATTTTTGACACCGTTTCTTCTAATAACTATTTAGGAAGCTTTAACAGTTGGATGAGTTCTACTTTCTTGTGCTCTCAGAGCGGTAATAGCCTTAACATACAGACAATCCATAAGTCTTCACTAGACCCCTTCAAAATGCCTGCATGTTTAGTTCCTGTTCTGAGAGGAGTGACTTCCATCATCTGAAGTTTAAACAGCATGGAACCAAGCATCTATTTCACCAACACCAAGACAGACAAAATATTAGCTTCCCTGCATGATGTCATCCAGCCCACACCCCACCTCATCCCTTCAGAAGCCTGTTGACTATGACAGTCATGCAAAAGAGATGGGATTTGTTTACAGATTTTAGGGCATGGGAAAAATTAGGATTTGGGAATACTGTGTGAGACAGGTTGGACCACAGAAATCCCCTTGGAGGACTGCCACCTGATCTGTTGAGACTACCTCTGAGCCCACTTTCCCTGCCAGCTTGGGACTTCAGTGCCCTGTCTGGTTTGAGACAGATACACTAGCCTGCTGCAAACCCAGCCCCAGCCCCTAAACGCTGCAGGCTTAACTGAAAACAGCTTAAGAAGTGTTCCTGTCTCCAACACTCAGATGCCCAACTCCCAATGGGGTCCAAACTCCAAAAAATCCATTTTACCCTGTATAAATCTTATAGAGGGTAAACTCACCCTCTATAACGCTGATAGAGAGATATGCACAGCTGTTTGC
This sequence comes from Gopherus evgoodei, assembly GCF_007399415.2. Lineage (NCBI taxonomy): Eukaryota > Metazoa > Chordata > Testudines > Testudinidae > Gopherus > Gopherus evgoodei. The sequence goes on along the minus strand of NC_044322.1, from coordinate 190,782,764 downwards.
CCTCCACAGGTATTAGTACATACTCTGGGTTAATAAAATCACTTTCTACTTATTAATTAAATACAAAAAGTAGGATTTAAGTGGTTCCAAGTGATAACAGACAGAACAAAGTGAATTACCATGCAAAATGAAACACAAGTCTAAGCCTAATCCAGTAAATACTGAATACAGATAGAATCTCACCCCCAGAGATGTTTCAATAAGCTTCTATCACAGACTGGATGCCTTCCTAGTCTTGGCACAATCCTTTCCCCGTACAGACCTTCTTCCAGCCCAGGTGGTAGCTAGGGAATTTTTCATGATTGCAGCCCCCTTTGTTCTGTTCCACCGCCTTATATAGCTTTGGCACAAGGTGGGAATCTTGTGTCTCTCTGGGTCCCCCTGCTCCTTCTAAATGGAAGAGCACCAGGTTTAAGATGGATTTCAGTACGAGATGATATGATCACATGTCCTGTGAAACCCCCAAGCCTTCATTTCTCCCAGTCTGACTCACATGAAGGCCTACAAGCAAACAGAGCCATCCACAGTCAGTTGTCCTGGTTGATGGGAGCCATCAAGATTCCAAACCGCCATTAATGGCCCACACTTTGCATAATTACAATAGGCCCTCAGAGTTATATTACATATTTCTAGTTTCAAACACAAGTGACACATTTATACAAATAGGATGATCACACTCAGATTATAAGCTTTGTAATAATACTTTACAAGAGACCTTTCGCATGAAGCATATTCCAGTTACATTATATTCACACTCATCAGCATATTTTTATAAAATCCTATAGAATGTACCATCACACTGTGGATGGAGTAAAGAAAACTGCTTAAGACTAGTATCTTCAGTGTGTCGGGGAAAAGACCACCACCCAGTTGATTGATCAGACAGCCCGAGGCTCCTTTATTGAGAAATCATCGATACATGCGTGCACACATGGAGAGACAGCATGTCCCCTAGCAAGGGTTAAGCCGCTCTCCCGAACTGATTTTTGCCACAGCTTATAAAGCCTAAAACCACAAATTAGCATAAGTGCTTATACATACATTATAACCTTATTTGGCAATTATATGACAAACATTTCCGAAAAGCAACTGGCAATACCCTTATATGGTAGGTATAACAAATATAAAAGTGCAAGTTCTTAGTTTTTACTTCCTTAAGGATGTTTTGGTGATTGTCAGGAGACCCTGACATCAGTTACCCTACTTGCGGTCTAACAGTTACTCTACTTGTGGTTAAGCTGGCCTCCTCGTAAGGCCCCTTGGGACTTGGTGTCCGGTGTTTAGTTCCCTTTTTTGGGAAAAGGCCAACTGTTGCTATGCTTGTTATGCTGACACGCAGGCTTTTTAATGTGTTATTATAGGGCAGGGGTAAGTTGGTTCTTTATACAAATAGGATGATCACACTCAGATTATAAGCTTTGTAATAATACTTTACAAGCGACCTTTCGCATGAAGCATATTCCAGTTACATTATATTCACACTCATCAGCATATTTTTATAAAATCCTATACAGTGCAACATCACACTGTGGATGGAGTAAAGAAAACTGCTTAAGACTGGTATCTTCAGTGTTTAAAAATTAACTTTGATAACAAATCCTGTGAGTGGCCCTTTGGCTTTGGAGATTACAGATAAAAATCAAGTCTGTCCCAGACCAAGAACGGCATCTAAAGAAAAGAAGAGTTAGTGAGGGGAGGTACCTCTCTGCACGACTCTAAGTCGGATTTCTACTGGCATGAAAACTATGTCAGGTGGGTTCTTGACATCACAGAAGTAAGTGCCGTTGTCCTGGAACTGCACGTTTGCTATGCTGACAGATGCATCTTTCTTGTTAAGGTCTCCAGTCCAACTGATTCTGTTCTTAAATGGTGTGTCCTTCCGAAGGTACGCGTTCCCTTGAGAGTAATAGAAGAACTGCAGCCAGGGAGGAGAGCATGCAAGAACATCCACGTCAGAACACTGCAAAGCTTACACCCTCCTTCACTTAGGCCTGGTCTACACTGCAGGGGGGAGGGAGAGGCGGGGAGGATGGACCTAAGGTACGCAACTTCAGCTACGAGAATACAGTAGCTGAAGTCGACATATCTTGCGTCTTCACAGCGCGGGGTCGATTGCCGCGGCTCCCCCGTCGACTTTGTTTCCGCCTCACTGAGCTGGAGTTCAGCAGTCGACAGGAGAGCAATTGGGGATCGATTTATTGTGTCTACACTACACGCAATAAATCGATACCTGACAGATCGAACGCTACCCACCGATCCGGCGGGTAGTGTAGACGAACCCTAAAATAATCTCTCCAGATCTGCTTGGCCCTTTCCAATACCCATATTAGGAGGTAGGAGTAGAAATCCCTCCAGAGGCCAGCTACTTCTAGCTTTGCAGATTGTAGCAAGCATGATGTCGCTCCACTAATCACACATTCAAGTAGCCACACTATGATTTAGCCTTCAAGCCCACCGCAAAGTTGTTTTTAGGCCAAGGAGTCTCAATCTAGGTGTTGCAATGCGAGAGAAGGGTTCACACATAGGTGTCACAGATCACAACCACTGTGTCCTTGTTGTATTGAAAGAAGATGGGGATTCCACTTTCCAGCTAGATGGGAAATGACCCTGGGGTTTCTTACTGGAAAAAGTTGTGAACCATTGCCTAAGACAATCCTTACCATAATAATGTGTTCATACATCACCTAGCACAGTGAGGCCACAATGCTGATTGAGGCATCCAGATGCTGCTACAATGCAAGATGAGTATTAAATACTTGCACGTTCAGCTACGTAAAGGTTAACATTGTCTATGTGATGGAGGAAGGGGAAGGGAGCTAAGCCTGAAATGGTTTTGGCTGGTGTGTGGCAGCGAAGGGGTTTCCTTCCCTACATTTTTTAGAGAGTTAATTTAAGATGGCAGGTAACATGAAATCTAACTATTCAAATATGGAAGACAGATAATTCAGAGATATTAAATCATATTTTAATATTGCTGTTTGAAGTACAAATATGTGCAAAGTAACCAACTTAATAATGATACTAAAATGTCTAAAAACCCAAGGTTTTTAAGTTAAGGTTGCCCAAGCGTTTCCAGAACCTGGAGATTGACAAAACGTAATTTTCCGAAAACCAGGAAATAAGTTAAGTAGCACACTGCACCTGCAATGCAATCTTAGTTCTGTGCCTAGCAGCTAAGAACGGCCACTAGGAATGGTTCAGTACAGTTGGTGCCATTAGCAGACGTAAAGGACTACATAAAGGTGTCATTACTTGTGCTGTACTCAAGATTTGAATCTGCATTTATCTGCCAGCACTCCAGCTGCATTCACTGTGTTAGGTGTAGCTGAGCAGGTAGAAGACAGATGTCTGCTGAGATGAGGCATACCTCATTTCAGCACTCAGTTCTGTAGTTTGTGCCAGCAGAGCTGCATGGGGGGTCTTACCATGGGGACTCTCAGAACTCTGGCAATATGCATGATTATAGTCCCCAAGGCCTGGTGAGAAGCAAGTAAAGGCACGATCTCTGAAAAAATCCTCAGGCCAAAGGGTGGTAGCTAGGCTGCACGAAACCTTATGTAAAAATAAATTTGTAAAAGCAGCGAAGAGTCCTGTGGCACCTTAGAGCGTAAGACGTTTTGGAGCATGAGCTTTCGTGGGTGAATACCCACTTCGTCGGATGCATGCACATGCTCCAAAACGTCTGTTAATCTATAAGGTGCCACAGGACTCTTTGCTGCTTTTACAGACCCAGATTAACACATCTACCCCTCTGATACTTGACAAATAAATTTGTTAGTCTCTAAGGTGCTACAAGGACTCCTCGTTGTTTTTGCTGATACAGAATAACACGGCTACCACTCTGAAACCTGTCACCATGCATGGGGATTAAGTTGACCTAACTCTGTCACATAGGGAGTGAAATTTTTCACAGCACCATGCAACATATCTAGGTCAAGCAAATTTTTAGGTGTGGACCAAGCCTAACGGTATGTCTACACTGCAGCTGGGAGCAAGCCCCCTAGCCCAGGTAACACAGACGCTCAGTTCCAGGGCTCAAGCTAGTGTGCTAGAAATAGCTGTGCGGATGTCGCAGCTCACCTTCTCTAGCCCATCTGACCACTTAGGTTTCAGTTCAGGTGGCTCGCCCAAGTCTCTGCCAGAGCCACAGTGTCCATAAAGCTACTTTTAGTATGCTCGATCATGCCCCACTAGCTCATTCCCAGCTGTAGTATAAACATACTTTAACCCGTCTGCAGAAGATACCACCACCTGGGCCTTTTCCAAACCAAGCTACATGGCAGCAAGAAGAGAAGCAATGTTAAACACAGGATGGACACTTTGTACAAGCATTTAGTGACATTTCAAGCTAAGCTATAAACAAAAGCTTATGTGAGGGATAGGTAAAGGAGCAGCAACATGGAGTGGGACCTGCCCTACAATCATACTTGAAAAACAAAACTGACCCTAACTAGTTCTTTCTTAAACATACCCAAGATTTCCGCCCCCACAACCCTGCCCCAAACAGCAGGGTCAACCCAGACAAAGGGCTCTTACTGATATAGGGGTTGTCGCTCCCTCTGGTTGGACGCTCCAGGAGACGGACGTTGCACAGCTGATCACCTCTGAGGATGAAAATGTGCACGGAAGTCTTGCTTCCGTCCCATTCTCCACAAAGAGCTCCTCTGGCGTCTTCACATCAACTGCCGATACTATGACTGTTTGGGGGCAGGGAAAAGGAAAAATGGAAAAAGTCAAGAGCTGTCTTCAAGGACCAGCAAAAAACAAGCAACATGGGATGAACTGGCACCACCTCAAGAACTACACAAGAGAACCAAGAAGACAGCATCACCCCTATGGTGATGGATTGTGCAGATATCACATCAAGTTTATAGCATGGACACATTGGCTGGATCCTGCTTCCCCTTTCTTGTGGTGTTTGCTATGGGGTGTTCCATGCCAACAGATGCTTCCTGTAGCGCAGCTGGTGGGAGACAATGTTATAGTACAAAACTCCCTCGTATTTAGTGCTCCAACTTCCACTGGCAATTTTTGAGAAGTTAACCTTGAGAAAGGTTTTGGGCCTGCTGCTAATCTGTTTCCTGCTTGGTTCACATTCTCTGCTCCGCACAGCACTCTGAATCTCTGCTGCAACTGGAACAAAACACCAAATTCAACTCCACTTATGATGAAGCAGGGAAAAACAAACTAAATGAACCAAAAAAACCAAAAATCCCACTAACCTTCTGGCTAAGTGCACTACCTAATTCAGGGGTACGCAAACTTTCTGGCCTGAGGGCCACATCGGGGTTCCAAAAGTGTACAGAGGGCTGGGTAGGGAAGGCTGTGCCTCCCCAAACAGCCTGGCCCCTGCCCCTTATCCGTCCCCTTCAGAACACCTGACCGATCCAACCCTCCCGCTCCTTGTCCCCTGACCTCTGCCTCCCAGGATCCCCTGCCCCTAACCACCACCCCCCCAGACTCCAACCCCCATCTAAACTCCCCTCCTACCTGTCCTGACTGCCCTGACCCCTATCCACACCCCTGCCTCCTGACAAGCCCCCATGGGACTTCTGCACCTATCCAACTGCCCCCTGCTCCCCACCCCCAATCACCCGAACCTCCGCCCCATCCAACCACCTCCTGCGCCTTGTCCCCTAAACTGCCCCCCCCCCCCACCCTCTGTCCCTTATCCAGCTCTGCCGCTCCCTTTCTATGCTGCTCAGAGCAGCATGTCTGGCAGCCGTGCCCCCCGGCCAGAGCCAGCCATGCAACCGTGATGCCCGGCAGGAGCTCGCAGCCCCACTGCCAAGAGAGCTGGCAGCACAGCGAGCTGAAGCTGCAGGGGAGGGGGACAACAGGGAAGGGGCCGGTGGCTAACATCCCTGGCTGGGAGCTGAAGGGCCGGGCAGGATAGTCCCGCGGGCCATAGTTTGCCCACCTCTGACCTAACTCTATAAAGGCATAATGTTATCATTCCCTGGCTCACTTCAGCAGGAGTCCTAAATAAATCATCAACGAACTACATATGAATTCTTTGACTTACAACATTACCAAAGCTATTAACTCCTACAGCATTTCAGGTGAACGATCTGTGTAACAAGATTTCTTGTTACTGAGCCTGTGATAGAGGTGCACAGCCAGACATACAGACTAGAATCTTTGTCATCCCATCCTTCTCCTCACTTCCAAAAGAGTGAGCTTCAGAGTATTACACAACGGAGAAGTTGGTAACAGCGACTCTGGTGTGTGTTATTGCCATTAGATCTGAATTTAATCTGAAAGGAAGTTGCATCACCTCAAATAGCATGCTTGGAAAACAGCCTATAATGTCAGTTCTATTAAAGACAGATTATAATGTTTTAAACTGAGGCAGCCTCCAGACACTTAGCTACAATGGTGATGAGTTGTGGTTTAAATACGGACAGTCAAAACAACCTGGGGCAGTAAGTCTACCTGAAGCACCTGACCAGAGGACCAATCAGGAAACCGGATTTTTTCAACTCTGGGTGGAGAGAAGTTTGTGTCTGAGTCTTTGTTTTCTGTCTGCCTGCTTTCTCTGAGCTTTGGAGAAGTAGTTTCTGCTTTCTAATCTTCTGTTTCTAAGTGTAAGGACAAAGAGATCAGATAGTAAGTTATATGGTTTCTTTTCTTTGGTATTTGCATGAATATAGGTGCTGGAGTGCTTTGATTTGTATTCTTTTTGAATAAGGCTGTTTATTCAATATTCTTTTAAGCAATCGACCCTGTATTTTGTCACCTTAATACAGAGAGACCATTTGTATGTATTTTTTCTTCCTTTTTATATAAAGCTTTCTTTTTGAGACCTGTTGGAGTTTTCTTTTCTGGGAAATTTCAGGGAAATTGAGTCTGTACTCACCAGGGAATTGGTGGGAGGAAGAAATCAGGGGGAGATCTGTGTGTGTTGGATTTGCTAGCCTGATTTTACATTCCCTCTGGGTGAAGAGGAAAGTGCTTTTGTTTCCAGGACTGGGAACGGAGAGGGGGAGTCACTCTGTTTGGATTCACAGAGCTTGTGTCTGTGTATCTCTCCAGGAGCACCTGGAGGGGGGAAGGGAAAAAGGATTATTTCCCTTCGTTGTGAGACTCAAGGGATTTGGGTCTTGGGGTCCCCAGGGAAGGTTTTTCAGGGGGACCAGAGTGCCCCAAAACCCTCTAATTTTTTGGGTGGTGGCAGCAAGTACCAGGTCCAAGCTGGTAGCTAAGCTTGGAGGTTTTCATGCTAACCCCCATATTTTGGACGCTAAGGTCCAAATCTGGGACTAGAGTTATGACATGGTGTGCAGCGGTTACGGGATAGACAGAATCCAGAAGCCAGTAGAAATATTTTATTTTTCTTTTCTCTGCTAGGGGCTTTTTAGCAGAGAGAAACAGTTTGGTTTTAAAAGGGAACCAGAGAGAATTTTTTTTTCTGCTCTCTCTGGCAGTTTGTGGCTTGCATATTAAGCAAGAAGCCATTAAGGAGCTGTTACAGGTCTTTTGTCATGCAATAGCCCTCCCATTAGGAGGCAAGTACCAGCACTATATCATGCAAATAAAGTGGTTTTTCTAGTTTACGCTAGAGGGAGAAAGGGAAAAAAAAAAAAAGTTGCTAGGCAGACCCCAGGAGGCAACAGAGCCTGCAGTTCAGAAAATAAACACCGGAGGGCACCCCAACACAAGAAAACATGAACCATGACTTCTAAGGCAAAAATTGGGGCCAAAGAACAAGTCAGAGAAGCTGAACACAGGCGACAACTGGAAATAAAACAAACAGAGATGGAAATAAGAGAGAGAGAAAGAGAGGCAGCCTACCAAAGAGAACAGGCAGCCAAAGAGGTGGTCCACAGAAGGAAGCAAGAAGAAGAAGAGGCGGCCCACCACCGAGACATGGAAAAACACCAAAATGAAATGGAAAAACAACAAAAAGAAATGGAAAAACAACAAAAAGAGAATGAAGAGAAGGAAAAACAGAGAAAACATGAACTGGACTTGGCAAAAGCTGGGCTGCATGTGCCAGCCAACCCTAACAACCCGGCGCCAATTATTGCTCCACAGCACAGGAAATTTCCCACCTACAAGGCAGGTGATGACACCGAGGCCTTCTTGGAAAATTTTGAAAGAGCCTGTCTTCAAGAGCATCCCCGAAGACCAGTACATGGTAGAATTGAGGTCACAGGTCAGTGGACCTTTAGCAGAGGTGGCAGCTGAAATGCCTAAGCAGCAAATGAATGACTATAAACTTTTTCAAACCAAGGCCAGATACAGAATGGGGATAACCCCAGATCATGCCCGTCGGCGCTTCAGAACCCAAAAGTGGAAACCAGATGTGTCATTTCCCAAACACGCCTACTACGTTGAAAAAAACTATGAGGCCTGGATAACAGGACACAACGTTCAAACCTTGGAAGAACTGCACCTCCTCATACAAATGGAGCAGTTCTTGGATGGTGTTCCTGAAGACATCACACGGTACATACAAGATGGAAAACCCAAAGATCTCGCTGAGGCGGGGGAGATTGGAGCCAAATGGATGGAAGTGACAGAAAGCAAGAAAGCTACTGTCAAGGGGAACGAAGACCCCAGGGGGCACACCGACCATAAACCCTACAACCGAGGACAGCCAAAGACCCCACATACAACCCAAGTAAAGCCACAGACGCCCTACTCTTCCACCTCACCAGTCTCCAGTAACTCACCTCGGCCCAGTGACCCATCCGATGGAAGATGCTTTAAGTGTAATGAACTGGGACATATCAAGGCCAACTGTCCAAAGAACACCATGCGAGTGCAATTCATTACACCACCATCACACCAAAGATCCCCAGGCCCGGATGCCTCTCAAATACCCTTGGAGCAAAGGGAAAATTTGAGAGTGGGCGGAAAGAAGGTTACTGCGTGGAGAGACACAGGGGCACAAGTGTCAGCTATCCACCAATCCTTCGTTGACCCCAAATTCATCAACCCAAAGGCCAAAGTTACAATTTACCCCTTCATGTCACAAGCTGTAGACTTGCCTACAGCTGAACTGCCTGTCCAGTACAAAGGCTGGTCAGGAATGTGGACTTTTGCAGTCTATGACAATTATCCTATCCCCATGCTACTGGGGGAAGACTTGGCCAACCAGGTGAGGCGGGCCAAGAGAGTGGGAATGGTTACACGTAGCCAAACCAGGCAAGCTTCCAGACCCATTACTGTTCCTGAACCGTCCACAGACGCCCCGTCTGGGTTACCAGAGACCCAGACAGAGGTAGTGGACCCGGATTCCATGCCAACCACTGAAACAGCCACAACACCTCCAGTCCCAGGCCCGGAACTGGAACAGCAACCAGCACCAGCAAGTGCAACCACATCTTCAAACTCAAAGCCAGAGGGCGCCAGCGAGCTAAAACTGGCAGAAGCAACAGACAGCCATACCCAAAAGGCTCAGCCAGAGCCTGAAATAACCTCAGGTGCACCAGCGGAGAGCGGTACACCAGCAACGGAAACAACCCCATCACCTACATCGCTTCCAGAGCGACCAAGCCCAAGTCCACAGTCTGAGGAAGAACTGGTGACCCCAGCCTCAAGGGAACAGTTCCAGACTGAGCAGAAAGCAGATGACGGCCTTCAGAAAGCTTGGGCGGCGGCACGGAGCACCCCACCGCCTCTCAGCTCTTCTAATCGATCCCGGTTTATTATAGACCAAGGACTTTTATACAAGGAAATTCTTTCTGGTGGACACCGGGAAGAATGGCAGCCGGAAAAACAGTTGGTGGTTCCAACTAAGTACCGGGGGAAGCTCTTAAGCTTAGCCCATGATCATCCCAGTGGCCATGCTGGGGTGAACAGAACCAAGGACCGGTTGGGGAAGTCCTTCCACTGGGAGGGGATGGGCAAGGACGTTGCCAAGTATGTCCGGTCTTGTGAGGTGTGCCAAAGAGTGGGAAAGCCTCAAGATCAGGTCAAGGCCCCTCTCCAGCCACTCCCCATAATTGAGGTCCCATTTCAGCAAGTAGCTGTGGATATTCTGGGTCCTTTCCCAAAAAACACACCCAGAGGAAAGCAGTACGTACTGACTTTAGTGGACTTTGCTAACCGATGGCCAGAAGGAGTAGCTCTAGGCAACACCAGGGCTAACACTGTGTGCCTGGCCCTAACAGACATCTTTGCCAGAGTAGGTTGGCCCTCCGACATCCTTACAGATTCAGGGTCTAATTTCCTGGCAGGGACCATGCAAAAACTGTGGGAAACTCATGGGGTGAATCACTTGGTTGCCACCCCGTACCACCATCAAACCAATGGCCTGGTGGAAAGGTTCAATGGAACTTTGGGGGCCATGATACGAAAATTCATCAATGAATTCTCCAATAATTGGGACCTAGTGTTGCAGCAGTTGCTGTTTGCCTACACGGCTGTACCACATCCCAGTTTAGGGTTTTCACTGTTTGAACTTGTGTATGGTCACGAGGTTAAGGGGCCATTACAGTTGGTGAAGCAGCAATGGGAGGGGTTTACGCCTTCTCCAGGAACTAACATTCTGGACTTTGTAAGCAACCTACAAAGCATCCTCCGACACTCTTTAGCCCTTGCTAGAGAGAACCTAAAGGATGCTCAAGAAGAGCAAAAGGCCTGGTATGACAGACATGCCAGAGAACGTTCCTTCAAGGTAGGAGACCAGGTTATGGTCTTGAAGGCGCAACAGGCCCATAAGATGGAAGCATCATGGGAAGGGCCATTCACGGTCCAAGAGCGCCTGGGAACTGTAAACTACCTCATAGCATTTCCCAATTCCTCACTAAAGCCTAAAGTGTACCATGTTAATTCTCTCAAGCCTTTCTATTCCAGAGACTTACAGGTTTGTCAGTTTACAGTCCAGGGAGATGAGGCTGAGTGGCCTGACGGTGTCTACTATGACGGGAAAAAAAACGGTGGTGTGGAAGAGGTGAACCTCTCAACCACCTTGGAACGTCTGCAGCGGCGACAAATCAAGGAGCTGTGCACTAGCTTCGCCCCATTGTTCTCAGCCACCCCAGGACGGACTGAACGGGCATACCACTCCATTGATACAGGTAATGCTCACCCAATCAGAACCCCACCCTACCAGGTGTCTCCTCATGCCCAAGCTGCTATAAAACGGGAGATCCTGAACATGCTACAGATGGGTATAATCCGCTCATCTACCAGTGCATGGGCATCTCCAGTGGTTCTGGTACCCAAACCAGATGGGGAAATACGCTTTTGCGTGGACTACCGTAAGCTAAATGCGGTAACTCGTCCGGACAACTATCCAATGCCACGCACCGATGAGCTATTGGAGAAGTTGGGACGTGCCCAGTTCATCTCTACAATAGACTTAACCAAGGGGTACTGGCAAGTACCGCTAGATGAACCTGCCAAGGAGAGGTCAGCATTCGTCACCCATGCGGGGGTGTATGAATTCAATGTCCTTCCTTTCGGGCTTCGAAATGCACCCGCCACCTTCCAGTGGCTGGTAGATGGTCTACTAGCTGGACTGGGAGAATTTGCAGTTGCCTACCTCGATGATGTGGCCATTTTTTCAGACTCCTGGCCCGAACACCTACTCCACCTGGAAAAGGTCTTTGAGCGCATCAGGCAGGCCGGACTAACTGTTAAGGCCAAAAAGTATCAAATAGGCCAAAACAGAGTGACTTACCTGGGGCACCAGGTGGGTCGAGGAACCATAAACCTCCTACAGGCCAAGGTGGATGCTATCCTAAAGTGGCCTGTCCCAAGGTCAAAGAAACAGGTCCAATCCTTCTTAGGCTTGGCCAAATACTACAGGCGATTTGTACCACACTACAGCCAAATCGCTGCCCCACTGACCGACCTGACAAAAAAGATCCAGCCAAATGCAGTTAAGTGGACTGATGAGTGTCAAAAGGCCTTTACCCAACTTAAGGTAACGCTCATGTCTGACCCTGTGCTCAGGGCCCCGGATTTTGACAAACCATTCCTAGTAACCACGGATGCATCTGAGCATGGTATAGGAGCAGTGCTCATGCAGGAAGCAACAGATCACAACTTCCATCCTGTCGTGTTTCTCAGCAAGAAACTGTCTGAGAGGGAAAGTCACTGGTCAGTCAGTGAAAAGGAATGCTATGCCATTGTGTACGCCATGGAAAAGCTACGCCCATTTGTTTGGGGACGGCGGTTCCAACTACAAACTGACCATGCTGCACTAAAGTGGCTTCATACTGCCAAGGGGAACAACAAGAAACTTCTTCGTTGGAGTTTAGCTCTCCAAGATTTTGATTTTGAAATTCAACACATCACAGGAGCTTCTAACAAAGTAGCTGATGCACTCTCCCGTGAGAGTTTCCCAGAATCCAGTTGTTAAACCGTGTTCTTAAAATGTAGAGGTCTGTTAGTTATATACTTAGTGGTATATGTAAAGGTGCATGTGTTGTACTAATCTGTTTATTTTAAAGTTCTAGGAGGAAATCGCTGCCAGTGAGCTTCCCCACTGTCTGCAATTTGGGGGGCGTGTCATAAACAGATAGCTAAGGGTTAATGTCTCTTTCACCTGAAGCACCTGACCAGAGGACCAATCAGGAAACGCAAAGGTCCAAATCTGGGACTAGAGTTATGACATGGAGTGGATATTAAGATAACAGAAAACAATCCATTGCTCCAAGTCCAAATCACAGAACAAATCTCCCTTTCATGCAAAAAGCAAGCAAGATGCCCTCAACATTAATGTAGGAAGGAGTAACCACTGACCCGTTTATGCCCATACGCCACAGTTTTACATGAATAGCCCACAGAAGCGTGGTGAAGAAAAGCCTTATCTCCCTCTTTCAGCCCACACTTATGAAGCAGGAGTTTTACTATCGGAGAATCTGTTGTACACCTGAACATTAATAATCTTTCACTCCTGGAACAGAAGCCAGGTTTCTCCAGTTAGTTCATAAATGGACTTTGTCTCCTCAGGTCCAAACTAAGATTCCCAGTTGACCACATCACAAAGCCACCCCACAATGGATAGTTTAGTCTCACTAGCCACAGACCCTGATGCTTTGATAGAACAATGTTAAGGTCAGGAGGAAGTAGTAACCCCCAAATTACGTAACAGCCAGCCAGCACTAGAGCATACAATACAGCATAATCTCCAAAGTTGTAACCTCACTGAAGATCAGATATTACAGACTTGAACGCTGCAGCAACATAACTGCATGCATCTCAGGAACAAAGACAGCTCCCGTTTATAGTCTCCCAACGACAGGCTCGTCTCTAAACCAAACACCCTTGGAGATTATGCTCACTCGCAGGCAGAACAATATGGTACAGCTCCCCGATAACCCTAGTCTACAAGCAATAATATAAGATTCAACTGTTGCAGGATGAAGTAGTTACTGAAATAACAAAGAACTGCACACCTTTGTCTCAGCTCCTGATTATTTTTAATTCCAGGTGTAAACTTGAAATTGCTTTTGGACACTAAGCTGTTTGTGTAACTGTTTACCAGATGACTACTCTGTGACCACACAGGCATTCACTGTCTAGTGCTTCTTCAAAGGTTTTGCTTTATATTCAATTTATCACAAAAAAAATTGTAATACCTCTGTTAGTGATCAGTTACATATATGTTCTTAGTGAAGATCTCTCTTTTTGTTTAAGGTTGCCATGGCAACAAAACTATCAAACTTGAAGGAATCCAATTTAGGTAGCTTAAGAGCTTTTATTAGATCTTTAAAAAAATTACTATAAGCTATCTAACTGATCTATTTTATATAGATTTTGAATTACTGAATACCTTACAGGAGACAAAGGCAGGTCCGGCTCCAGGCACCAGGTTAGCAAGCAGGTGCTTGGGGCAGCCACTCCGGAGAAGGGCGGCAGGTCCAGCTATTCGGCAGAGGGTCCCTCGCTCCCGCTCGGAGCGAAGGACCTCCCGCTGAATTGCCGCAGATCACGATCGCAGATTTTTATTTTACTTTTTTTGGGCTGCTTGGGGCGGCAAACCCCTGGAGCCGGCCCTGGAGAAAGGAAATAAAGGCCTTGTCTGCATAAGCAGTTACTCGGATTTAAATAAACGTGTTTTTGTAAAAGTGACTTAGTTAAACTGGTATAAACTCCACTTAATTTACTAAACTAAGCTAAATTGATATAAGCTCTCTCAAATCCAGAGCCCACAGAGGGGTTTGCACTAATTTAGCTACCCCCAAAAACTGACCCTTGAACCTGTGAATCTTGTGTACAGATATGGTCTATAATCATAGATATGCATATCAATGCCATCATTAATGAATTCCATATTGATCTGTCCTCACTACGCTTGTTGATCTGGGGAAACGGATATCATGAGGGCTAGTGATATTTGTATTGTAGGGATGGGCAAGAGAACACGCAGGCACTGCCTAGGCTGCTATCCAGCTTGCCTAGTATCAGATGAGGTGCTCAGTGGCCAGGCAGAACCAAGAGCAGCACTACTAGTAGTAGATGAATGGCCATGGACTTGCACAGGTGTAATTCATAAAGTTGTGCATAAAAAGCCAAAAATGTCTGAATTCCAGTGATGAGTGAAACTGGTGATATTCTGAACAAAAAGTGTTCTCTCAAGTCATATTTGCACCCATTTCCATCACCTCACACTGATTCAGACACTCTAGGTTTCAGAGTGATGTTTGGATTTAATTGCGTGGTGGTCATATTGGGGGAGGGGAGGATGCATTGGTCGTCGTGCTGTGCTGGGAAAGTTGTGTGGATTTCTGCTGGTGGAGAAAGACGGGTGTGTGCTGCAGGGAGGGGCTGGGTGTGTTTGCAGCTATTGCATATGCTATTGTGCTGGAAGATTTATGGGGGTGGCAGTTTGGCCAGGTAATACACCATTTGTGCAGTCTCCCTAATACAACCAATGAAATTGTTCCATCCAGATTATCTGTAGACCAAGGGTGGTAATTGGTTGAGTTATCTCTGAAGGTACAATGGTCTAGGACTCTTGGCATGGCATAGACATGTGCCTTACTGCAGCTGTACACCACATGGGTGTAATTAAGTGGCTGAGAACTTAAATTGGACAGTAACATACCATAAAACCCAGCAGACTGTTCAACCAGGCGATAGCTCTCACCCATATTTATAGCTGTTTCCACTGCTTCACATTGACTCAGACAATATAGGCTCCGGAGTGACACTCCAGGAATCTTGTTATAAACAGTATTTATATTACTATAGCACCTAGGTGGTCTTGCTATAGACCCAAACTTTATGTCTAGGCACAATACAAACAAAAAAACAAGACAAGATTATAAAGATCGTTGGGGCAAGGACTAAGTACAAGACAAAGCCATGCAGCCAACTTGACATGACAGGGAAGGTGCTCTCAGCTGTAAAAGAGGCCAGCAAAGGCTGGTCAGGAGCATTGTGTGATACCGTTGGGACAACCAAGTAAACCAACCCAGCTACATAATCCACCCTTGCTGCCTATGCTAACTCTGCACTGGTAACGGACATCAGCCTTGCTCGGAGCAAATGTAATTCCAGAAGTGGTGTGAACACGTGTGCACTGGAGCTAGCAATGCTGAGGATTGATGTGTGGTGTTACAAGCCTGCCAGAAAATTACAATGGCAATTTTTTTTAGCACAGGTCAGTGTACCTAACTTTCCTCCTTATTCTCCAAGGATACAGACAGCACTGTGACAGATGTGGCAATTTCCTGCAACATCTTTTAGGAGTTCACAGTATTACAAATGCAAGTATTTATCTATTATGGAACTGTGATGTCTCGGGGGTGGAGGGAGAGCCAGGACTAATGTAAACCCTGAGAAGCGTTATGCATTTCAAAGGACTATATGTAGGCTCACACCAAATTCATGACCATGAAAAACTTGTCACGGACCATGAAAGCTGGTCTTGTGTGTGCTTTTACCCTATATTATACAGATTTCAAGGGGGACACCAGTGTTTCCCAAACTGGGAGTCCTGACCCAAAAGGGGTTGCAAGGTTATCTGGGGAAGAGGGAAGAAGAAGTGTCATGGTATTGCCACCCTTATTTCTGCACTGCATTTAGAGCTGGGCAGCCAGAGTGGTGGCTGTTGGCTAGGTGCCCAGCTTTGAAGACAGCACCCCACCAGCAGCAAGCAGCACAGAAGTAAAGGTGGCAATACCATACCATCCTTACTTCTGCGCTGCTACTGGCAGCAACTCTGCCTTCAGATCTGGGCTCCCGGCCAGCCAGCAGCCACCCTCCAGCCACCGAGTTCTGAAGGCATCAGCACCACCAGCAACGGAGAAGGAAGGGTTACAGTACTGTAACCCCTCTAACAACATTGAGACCCACCCACCCCCAAACTCATTTTTGGGTCAGGACCCCTACAGTCAAAAACACTGAAATTTCAGAATTAAATATCTGAAATCATGGAATTTATGATTTTTAAAATCCTATGACTGTGCAATTGACCAAAATGGACCACGAATTTGGTAGGGCCCTAACTATATGAAACAATGTGCCAGACAGGAATAGGTATATGCCTATGTACCCCTTCCAGTTATGCAAGAACTCAGCCTTTAGAAACTTCACCCTGAGGAGGGGACCTTAGTCTGCTCAATACCTTGTTGGTGTCACTAAGCATAACCCTACGTAACTTGGGAGGGTGGAAGGCCACAAGAGTATGGAGCCTTCCTGGTTTTAGGCCTCAGCAGACAAGAGTCCCTCCATGTTTGAACTTTAATCGACCTAAAAGGCCAGGTGTAACAGCCGTTATCTGTTGCAACAGTTCTAACTGGTCTAAAGCAGAAATAATGAGGCCTGTGCACCTTTAGCAGAAGGACAAGATAACTTGCAGAAGGAAAACTTACTAATGAGCTGCCGCGGCCAAGATTACTTAATGCACCTGCGCTTACGTAATTGCTACAGGGGGAGGAAGGAGGAGGAGGGAGGGGAAACGGGGGATTGCTAGTCAGTGAGAAAAGTTCTCATGGATATAAAGGAACAGACTGCTTGTTTTAGGTGTGCTTGATCTGAGTCAATCTCCCTGCACCGCTTTGAGATCTCAAATAAACTTGGTTTGCTTCTCCACCCTGGTGTGTTTATTGGCGCGGCACACCAGGCGACGGACCCCCCCGCTGTTGCTTGGCCTCAGGCAGTTATCTGCCGGCAACAACCTGTTACATGAAGACAGGATGAGAGGCATAACTTTTATAAAGAAGAGACTCAGATTCATGTGTGTGCTAGTTCTGAGCTAAGTTATAAACTTAGCCACAAAAACCTGCTGATGAAAGACTGGAATTTGAAAGACTGATTCCTACAGAGCCCTTGTCAGCATTGGGGTGATTTCTAGTAAGCTTATTAGCATACATGGAGGTTTTTAATGTTCTCTCTGTAATGATTTTACCTTACGAATAAATGAGCTTGCTTACAAAAAACTGTGTCATAGCTTAAGTGCTCACAGTTATAAGCTGTTTACAACCTCTGAGGAGAAAAGCAAAGCAAGACTGCTGAGATAGTCTGACCTGCTGGGGAATTCACAGTGTAGGCAGGGAACTGTGCATCACGGAAATACCCTTGTCAGCAAGAAGTGAGATACCTGTCTCTACCCAAGAGAGGTGACACCTAAGGAGCCAGAAAACCTCAGAGTGGATGTTCTTGGTGGACCATAGGGGGAAAATACAGGTGTAGTTGTCCTGAACTGTGACAAAATGCTTTGCATTACAAATTATTCTAAATCCTTGAAGTAGTGATGAGCTTTTGGAAAACAAACACCCATCCTACTTCACAATTTATTCTAATTACTCCCTACACCCAAAGTTTGTCTTATTCCTGTATCTCAGAGAGGAAAGTGAACTCTTGACTTCTTCCAGCCTTAATATATTTAATGAAATAAAAGGATTTCACTCCATGATTTCATCAGGATAAATTCAATAGTTGCCTCCCACATCAATTTTACATGTCCAAAGTCACAAGCACCCATCAGGACGTGGTTGAACCAGAAAAGGGAAGTAGGTTCTTGGCTGCATGGAAGCCTTGGTGTAGCACAGAGATACATAAACCCTTTTGTGTCACTTGTAATACAACACCCTGCTAAAATGAGAGATTTAATTATATTACTTCATAATGTTTCTCTAAACAGAGATTAGCTCAGTTTGTAGTGAGTGTTTCATTTTGGACGAAAATGATTGTAAACCTGTTAAACTCTTGACACAGTTTCTTAAAATAACTATTGAGGAAGTTTTAAGAGTTTGATGATTTTTACTGTCTCGTGCTCTAAGAGCAGTAATAGCCTTAACATACAGAGAATCCACAGGTCTTCATAAGACCCCTTCGAAATCCCTGCATGTTTAGTTCCTGTTAGGAGAGGAGTGACTTCTATCATCTGAAATTTAAACAGCATGGAACCAAGCATCTATTTCACCAAAGATAGACAAAAGTGTTAGTTTCCCTGCATGATGTCACCAAGCTCACACCCCACTTCATCCCTTCAGCAGCCTGTTGACTATGACGGTCATGCAAGAGAGATGGGATTTGTTTGCAGACTTTAGGGCATGCGAAAAGTTACAATTAGGGAATACTGTGGCCGGAGTAAGAGAAAATAGTTAAGACTAGTATTTTTAGTGTTTAAAAATTAACTTTGATAACAAATCCTGAGAGTGGCTGTTGGGGCTTTGGAAACTAGAGATAAAAATCAACAGTCTCTCACAGGCCCTTCTAAAGAGAAGTAGAGTTAGTGAGGGCAGGTACCTCTCTGCACGACTCTAAGTCGCATTTCTCCTGGCTTGACAACTATGTCAGGTGGGTTCTTGACATCGCAGAAGTAAGTGCCGTTGTCCCGGAACTGCACATTTGCTATGCTGACAGAGGCATCTTTCTTGTTAAGGTCTCCAGTCCAACTGATTCTGTTCTTAAGTGGTGTGTCCTTCGTAGGGAACGCATTCCCTTGAGAGTAATAGAAGAACTGCAGCCAGAGAGGAGAGCACGTAGAACATCCATGTCAGAATATTGCAAAGCTTACACCCCTCCTTCACTAAGATAGTATCTCCAGATCTGCTGGGCCCTTTCCAATACCACATTCGGAGGTAGGAGTAGGAATCCCTCCAGAGGCCTGCAATTTCTAACTTTGCAGATTGTAGCAAGCATGCTGTCGCTCCACTAATCACACATTCAAGTAGCCACACTATGACTTAGCATTCAAGCCCACCGCAAAGTTATTTTTTAGGCCAACGAGTCTCAATCTGGGTGTTGCAATGCTAGAGAAGGGTTCACACATAGGTGTTACAGGTCACAACCACTGTGCCCTTCTTGTAATGAAACAAGAGGGGAATTCCACCTCCCAAGTAGATGGAAAATAACCCTGGTGTTCCTTACTGGAAAAAAACTGTGAACCACTGCCTATGACAATCCTTACCATAATAATGTGTTCATATATCACCTAGTACAGTGAGGCCACTATGCTGATTGAGGCATCTAGATGCTGCTACAATGCAAGATGAGTAGTAAATACCTGCATGTTCAGCTATGTGAAGGTTAACATTGTCTATGTGATGGAGGAAGGGGAAGGGAGCTAAGCCTGAAACGGTGTGTGGCGGTGAAGGGATTTCCTTCCCTACATTTTAAAAAAAGAGTTAATTTAAGATGGCAGGTTTTGTTAGTGTAACATGAAATCTGACTATTCAAATATGGAAGACAGACAATGTTGCTGTCTGAACATCTCTGAATTAGAATATGAATTAAGTACAAATATGTGCAAAGTAGGCAACTTAACGATGATACTAAAATGTCTAAAACCTAAGAGTTACGGTTGCCCATGCATTTCCAGAACCTGGAAATTGACTAAATTCTCCAAAAAACAGGAAATAAGTAGCACACTGCACCTGCAATGCAACCTTAGTTCTGTGCCCTGCAGCTAAGAATAGCCACTGGGAATGGTTCACTATGGTTGGTGCCATTAGCAGACATGAAGGACTACATAAAGTTGTCATGACTTGCGCTGTACTCAAGATTTGAATCTGCATTTATCTGCCAGCACTCCAGCTGCATTCACTGTGTTAGGTGTAGCTGAGCAGGTGGAAGACATCTATTTTCTGAGATCAGGCATACTGCATTTCAGCATTCATGTCTGTAGTTTGTGCCAGCAGAGGTGCACAGGGGTCTTGCATGGGGACTGTCAGAACTCTGGCAATATGCATGATTATAGTCCAAGGACTGGTGAGAGGTAAGTGAAGGCACAATCTCTGAAAAAGTCCTCAGGCCAAAGGGTGGTACCAAATCTGGCATAATCTGTGTAGAATCAGCACAGCTTGTATGCTATGCCTGCTCTAAATTAGAGGTCTACTGTAGGAAAGAGAAGATGTTAGACTTAGATGCTATAGAACACATGATCACTGCAGGGCTGTTAGGCCTGGTACAGGGCTAGTATGTGTGTATTCAGGCATCGCTCAAGGAGAGTTGAGTTGAAACTACATTGCTGGGATGGTATATACCTAACTCTTCATTTCTTGGTTTTCAGAAGTTTAAATTTAGCCATGCTCCACATTCTGGAAGGGCAGAAGACACCGTGGGAAACTTTAACTGTGTTACTGAAGTTTGGGGAATATTTTTTAAATAAATAATTTCTCAACATTCCCACCTAGCATAGCTCAGCAAGCCCCTTCCACTGCTTCTGGTCCTGGGCAAGATTATCACAAAATGCACTGGCTGCATGCATGTCATTTCACTGCCCCTGCATCATCTCCAGTTCTGCTTCTCCAGCACAGGCCACCTCACCATGAAGTGGCAGGTGTCAGCAGAGCAGGAGCTTGAAAGAAGAGGCAGAAACTGTGGAGGAACTAGCATGGAGTGTGTGGGAGAAGACAGGAGAGCATCTATATAGGGGAATTTGGGGAGGGAGATGAAGCTGACCAACATCCCCCGCTGTACAGCTCTGACCCCTCCTTTCCCTGCACTACTCCAACCCCCCTCACATTGCCCCCTCCCTCCCACACGGCTCTGACACTGCTCCAACTCTTCCAACATTCACTCCATCACATCCATTGCCAACCACCCCCACAAACCCTAGGCTCCAAGTCCCCGAGGCACTCCCACATATACTACTTCAAATGCAAACACCCCCCCAAGCTGCTTCACCCGCTCCCTTGCACTCCACACCCCTGGTGAGCTTGCAGAGACTGGGGGGGGGGGGAGGATAGGAGATGGTGAGGCTGTGAAGAGTGCATGTACCAGATGGAGGCAGGAAAGTGGTGATGCAGTCCCTACCCACATGCACTGCATATGCTCATTCCCTGTTCCCCATCCCAGAACATGTCTATCTCTTATTTGTTGAGGGATGATAGAAAGTCTCTTTAGGAAACCCAGTTCTTCAAAGCTCTAGTCAAACTGGGTTTTCAAACTTTGTGCCTGAAGTCTTTACATCAATAAGGTCTGCTGTCCAGGATATGCTGGCCCAGTGCACAGCTCCAAGGGGCAAAAAGATGACACAGGGGCAGGGTCCTCACTTTGTACCCTTCCAAATCCAATGCACTCCTCCACGCTGCTCCAGCGCTTCCTCCCTGCTCTAACTTTCCTTGTTACCTAACTGGGCACCTTTCTGAGGCACACTCAAAAAGAGTTTAGAGTGTATGTATACGCTACAAGCACAAGCACTACAGCAGCACACTACAGCGAGGCCACTATAGTACAGGCACTTGCTACAATGACTGAAGGGGTTTTTCCTGTCACTATAGTAAATCCACCCCCTCAATAAGCAGTACAGTAACTCCTCACTTAAAGTCGTCCCGTTTAACATTGCTGTGTTGTTACGTTGCTGATCAATTAGGGAACATGCTCATTTAAAGCTGCGCAATGCTCCCTTATAACATTGTTTGGCAGCCACCTGGTTTGTCCACTGTTGCAGAAAGAGCAATCTGTTGGAGCTAGTGGTGGGGACTTCGAACCAAGGTGGACCGGCAGCCCCCTATCAGCTCCTCGTTCCCCTAAGTTGCCTGTGCGGCAGCCACCCAACAGAGTTCTTTCTTAAATATACTTAAGATTTCCCCCTCCCAGGCCTGCCTCAAACAGCAGGATCAACCCAGACAAAGGGCTCTTACTGATATAGGGGTTGTTGCTCCCTCTGGTTGGAAGCTCCAAGAGATGGACGCTAAGCTGCTGATCACCTCTGAGGATGAAAATGTGCATGGAAGTCTTGCTTCTGTCCCATTCTCCACAAAGAGCTCCTCTGGTGTCTTCACATCAAGTGCTGATATTCTGACTGTTTGGGGTGGGGAAGAGAAAAAGGAAAAATGAAAGTCAAGAGCGGTCTTCGAGGACCAGCAAAGAGCAAGCAACATGGGATGAACTAATAACACTTCAAGAATTACACGAGAGAACCAAGAAGGCACAATCACCCCTATGGTGATGGATTGTGCAGATATCACATCAAGTTTATAGCATGGACACATTGGCTGGATTCTGTTTCCCCTTTCTTGTGGCTTTTGCTATGGGGTGTTCCATGCCAACAGATGCTTCCTGTAGGGCAGCTGGTGGGAGACAATGTTATAGTACAAAACTCCCTGTTACTGCTCCAACTTCCACTGGCAGTTTTTGAGAAGTTAACCTTGAGAAGGATTGGCAGCAGGCCCAAAACCTGTTTCCTGCTTGGCTCACACCTCTCTTCTCCCCATAACATTCTGACTCTCCGCTGCAACTGCAACAACACACCAAATTCAACTCCACTCACGATGAAGCAGGAAAACACACAACCTTTTGGCTAAGTGCACCACCTAATTCTATAAGGTGTAACGTTACCATTCCCTGGCTCACTTCACCAGGAGTCCTAAATAAATCAAAGAAATACATACGAATTGTTTGACTTACGTTACCAAAGCTTTTAACGCCTACAGCATTTCAGGTGAAGGATCTGTTTAACAAGATTTCTCGTTACTGAGCCTGCGATAGATGTGCTCAGCCAGTCATACAGACTGGAATCTGTGTCACCTCATCCTTCTCCTCACTTCCAAAAAAGAGTGAGCTTCAGAGAATTTTATAACAGAGAAGTTGGTAACAGCAACTCCGGTGTGTGTTATTGCCATTAGATCTGAATTTAATCTAAGAGGAAATTGGATCACCTCACACAGCAAGCTTGGAAAACAGCCTATACATGTCCATTCTACTAAAGACAGATTAAAATATTTTAAACTGAGACAGCCTCCAGACACTTAGCTACCATAGTGATGAGTTGTGGTGTAAATACTGTGATGGGGCAAGGCCAGATGGCTACAGTAAAGTACTGAGAAACAGGTATGTTAGCTCCAGGCTAAACAAATCCCTAGGACCCTGGTAACCAAATGGCAGTTGCTCCAGGTTAATCAAGGCACCTGGGGCCAATTAAGATCTTTCTAGAAGGCAGTAGAGATAGCTACTTTAATTAGAACACCTGCAGCCAATCAAGGCAGGCTAATCAGGGCACCTGGGTTTAAAAAGGAGCTCACTCCAGTCAGGCAGGGAAGAGCCAAAGGAGAAGGAGCATGTGCCAGGAGCTGGGAGCAAGAAGGCAAGGAGCTGAGAGTGAGAGAGTGAACTGCTGGAGGATTGAGGAGGACAAGCGTTATCAGAGACCAGGAGGAAGGTCCTGTGGTGAGGATAAAGAAGGTGTTTGGAGGAGGCCATGGGGAAGTAGCCCAGGGAGTTGTAGCTGTCATGCAGCTGGTACAGGAGGCACTATAGACAGCTGCGATCCATAGGGCCCTGGGCTGGAACTCGGAGTAGAGGGTGGGCCCGGGTTCCCCCCAAACCTCCCCAACTCCTGATCAGACACAGGAGGAGCTGACCCAGACTGTGGGTTCCACAAGAGGGGAAGATCACTGAGGTGAACAATCTGCCAATAAGCGCAGGACCCACTAAGGTAGAGGAGGAACTTTGTCACAACTGGTGTCAGGGGTGGGATACTTTGGTGGGCACAGCGCGGTGGAAAAAAAAAAAAGAGGTTATTTTTTTTTCCACCACAATGGATGACGTAGAGCGGGCACTGATACAAGCCACAGCAGTGCAGCAGGAGGCTACCCGTGTCCAGGCAGCCACCCAACAGGAGGCAGTGCGGCTGCAGCAAGAAACTAATCGCCTGCTGATGGACCAGGTTTCTCAAGACTGAGCTATGTAGCGGGCAGGGCCGGCTTTAGGCAGTGCGAGGCCCAATTTGAACATTTTCGGTGGGACTCTGGCAGGGATGACTAAAAAAAAAAAAAAGCCTTTTGTTTCTTCCATGTAAATAATACAATTATATGTTATGTACATTGCATCATATATGCTCTTGATTGCTTATTAATGACCGCCATTTCACATGTGTGGGTCCCTGCCACTCCCTGCAGGTGTGCACATGTGTGGGTCCCAGCTGCTTCCTGCCCCCCTCATTGAAGCAGGTGTGCAGGGTTACTGCCCTGGGAACTGCAGGGCAGCAATGGACATGGGGCTGGTTGGAGGCAGGGCAGGGGCTGACTGGAGGTAGGGTCTAGCTGCAGGCAGGGCAAGGGGTGCAGGGCTGGCTGGAGACAGGTGGGTGTGGGGTGGGCTGGCTTCAGGCAGGGCCGCAGGGGGATGCAGCAGGGGTTGAGAGGGCTGGAGACAGAGGAGTGCGGAACTGGCTGGCTTCAGGCAGGGGTGTGCAGCAGGGATTGGCTGGAGACAGAGTAGGGGGTTTAGGGTTGGGTGTGGGCAGGGTGTGCAGGGCTGGTGCGGGCAGGGCTGTGTGTGTGGGGCTGGCTGGCTTTGGGCAGGGCCACAGAGGTGTGTGGTAGGGGTTGGCTGGAGATAGGGCAGGGGGGTTGGCAGGGGCTGGCTGTGGGCATGGGGTGCAGAGCTGGCTGCAGGCAGGGGGGGCAGGGCTGGTGTGAGCAGGGCAGGGCGTGCAGCAGAGGCAGCTGGAGCCCTCGCCCTTTAAATAGCCCCCAAGGCTCCCGCTACCCCAGGGCTCTGGGGGTTATTTAAAGGGCCTGGGGATCCCCTGCTTCTACCCCCCCGGAACTTTTAAATAGCTGTGGGAGCCCTGGAGAATACATGGGGACTGGGGGGGGCCCCTCCGGTAGCTATTTGAAGGACAGGGTGGCAGAGGCAGCTGGAGCCCAGGCCCTTTAAATAGCCCCGGGAGCCCCCTGCTATCCCAGGGCTTTGGGGGCTATTGAAAGGGCCCAGAGCTCCAGCCGGGAGAGCAGGGCTGCAGTAGGGCTTGCGCTCCGGCCGGGAGAGCAGGGCCGCGGGGAGGCTCGCCCCACTCCAGCCAGGGCCGCGGGGCGGCTTGCCCCGCTCCGGCTGGGAGAGTGGGGCCGCAGGGCGGCTTGCCCTGCTCCGGCCGGGGCTCTGGCTGGGAGAGCGGGGCTGCAGGGCTTGCCGTGCTCCGGCCGGGGCTTCGGCTGGGAGAGCCGGGCTGTGGGGCAGCCGCACTCCCACTGGTGCTTTGGTCAGGGGAGCAGGGCCCTGGAAGACCCCGGAGCAGACGGCAGCCGGGGTAAGCAAAAAAAATGTAAAAGGCATTTAACGTGCGGGGCCCTCTTAGTAAGTTCATCTTCTGTAGAAGTTAGTCTGTAGAGAGCTCTGAAAGTGCTAGTTATTTATTCTCCTACAGAACAACCTTGTTTAAAGAGGCCAGGGGAGGCTGGGCATTACTGACTGCCTCGTCATCACAACCCTTGTATCAAACAAACAGAACAGCACAGAAACAGTGCTCTAAGGGAACTGGATTTTCAAGAAGCAGTTGCGTCAGAGCTTCCTTTCTCCCCTACATATAATCTAACTACAGGCGAAGAAATAGTCCTCTCTTTGGGTCCCTACTACCAAATGTTTATTCTGAACACACAAGAGATCCTCTGAAAATTCAGCGAAGTGAATTCATAGCTGCAGTGCTATATGTAGTTTTTTCTGCCAATGGAGGGGATATTATGATAACAGAAAACAAACCATTGTTTCAAGTCCAAACCACAGAACAAATCTCCCTTTCAGGTAAAAAGCAAGCAAGATGCCCTCAACATGAGTGTAGGAAGAAAAATCAGCACCGAGACATTGCTTGCCAGTATAGTGGACAGAGGATTCATTGCTACCAACGGGAAAGAGTAAGCACTGATATGTTTATTCCAAGAGCCACTGTTGAACATAAATAGCCCTTGGAAGTGAGGTGAAGAAAAGCCTCATCTCACTCTTTCAGCCCACACTTATTAAGCAGCAGGGATTCGGAGCAATCAAATTTTTGAATTGCTCCGCTCCAAAGCCCTGCTAAGCAGGAGTTTTACTATCGGAGGATCTGTTGCACACCTGGACATTACTAATCTTTCATTTCTGGAACAGAAGCCAGGTTTCTCCAATTAGTTCGTAAGTGGACTTTGTCTCTTCAGGTCCAGACTAAGATTCCCAGTTGACCACATCACAAAGCCACCCCACAATGGATAGTTTAGTCTCACTAGCCACAGACCCTGATGCTTTGATAGAAATGTGTTACGGTTAGGAGGAGGTAGTAACCCTCTGAATTACATAAACAGCTAGCCGGAACTAGAGCATACAATACAGCATAGTCTCCAAAGTTGTAACCTCACTAAAGATCAGATCATACAGACTTGAACTCTGCAGCCACATAACTGCATTCGTCTCAGGAACAAAGACAGCTCCTGTTTATAGTCTCCAGCCAACCCTGATACCAGCATCATTGAAACTATGACCATATCCTCAAATCCCAAACAGACATCAGAGGGCTGAGATACAGAACACAGCTATCCCTTCCCATCTCTCCCTGCAAGAGTCAGGAGTCATATTAGCCTGAAAGAGCTCAGGGTCACCTTATGCAGTGCCTTCGACACTGCTGCAAAACATTCTGGAATAAGAGTGTCCCCATAGGAAGTTATATAATTCTATTGGTTTAAACTTCAAAGAACGCAGTAACTTCAGCACAAGATAAAGAACTTGGAGCGCTGCTGCTGAAGATAGAACTGGCATTCTCATCGGCTGTGCTCTACCAAAAAACCAGGGCCGGCTCCAGGCACCAGCTCAGCAAGCAGGTGCCTGGGACAACCAACAGTGAGGGGCGGCATATTGGGCTCTTCGGCAACGGGTCCCTCACTCCCTCTCGGAGGGGACTGCTGCCGAAGCCTGAAGCTGATCGCGATAGCGGCTTTTTTTTTGCCTTCACCCTCTTGGGGCGGCAAAAACCCTGGAACCGGCCTTGCAAACAACAGGCTGGTCTCTAAACCACACACCCTTGGAGATTATGCTCACTCGCAGGCAGAACAAAATGGTACAGCTCCCCCATAACTCCAGTCTACACGCAATTCTATCAAAGTTTTTCAGGGAAGCTAGATTTTCCAGAAATCTTTTTTTTGCTTCCATGGCAACCTATAGAGATAAGAGGCCAGTAAAACGCATTAGGTCCAACTGTGCAGTTATCTAATCATTTAGATTGGTACTTAGTCCAAATTTGCCCTCCCTTTAGTCACTGCACCTACAAAAGTAGGTAAAAATCGAGGAGTCTCTTCCTCTCTTCCCTCCTCCATGAGCTGAAGAACAGGCTCCCAACCAAAATTGTGGTTTGGAAGTGCCTTATTCAGTTTCCTGATCTTTGCCTAAATACAGAGGCCAGCAGTTGAGGCAGCCAGCCAGAGTTACAAACGCATTTTTTTCCCAAACAGCACTCACAACTCCAACCATCTAGTGCAGCGTTTCTGATACGCAGCCACCAGGGGCTGTGATTGTGGGGAGGGGGAAGGGGAGCAGTGGCCCCTCCCTGGTGCTC
Organism: Gopherus evgoodei; assembly: GCF_007399415.2. Lineage (NCBI taxonomy): Eukaryota > Metazoa > Chordata > Testudines > Testudinidae > Gopherus > Gopherus evgoodei. The sequence goes on along the minus strand of NC_044322.1, from coordinate 190,755,106 downwards.
CTGGATGCACAGCCTTGGTGTTGGTTGCTGGCTCTTCCAACAGATGTTGGGTTCTGCCCTCCTCTGGAGTCATCTAGGGCACAACACTAGAGGAGAAGGCAGCCGGTGAGTTCCCCCATTTACACAGGGGTGGTGGGGCTCAAGCTTTGGGCTTCAAACTTGGGGTGGTAGGATCCAGCTGCAAGGCTTCAGGCTCCAGCCCCCCGCTGCCTCCCCAGATCCTCCATCCGGGGCTTAATTTATCCCTAAACTTGCCGGGGCTAAGTCTGCTGTGAAAAGCGATACTTGTATGTTTGTTGATATCATGCTTCACAGCAGACTTACTAACTAGCACTAAATAAATTACTATGATTTGTACATGTACATATTTGTTTTTCCTGAAGCTAATAAAGTATTTTAGGAAAGTGTGAGCAGCCACCAGCAAGAGTTGGTGGCGACACTCTGAGGCCACCGAATAATTTGTCCTGAGAACCCTAGTGTCTACAATGGTAGGTTTGGAGCTCAAGAAACTATGTTTAAGCTCTTTTCCACATGGGAAAATTGACCAAAATAGCAAAGAATCCTGTGGCACCTTATAGACTAACAGACGTTTTGGAGCATGAGCTTTCGTGGGTGAATACCCACTTCCTCAGATGCATGTCATGCATCTGAGGAAGTGGGTATTCACCCACGAAAGCTCATGCTCCAAAACGTCTGTTAGTCTATAAGGTGCCACAGGATTCTTTGCTGCTTTTACAGATCCAGACTAACACGGCTACCCTCTGATACTTGACCAAAATAGCTATTGCAGAATAGTTTTCTCCTCATTTGGTGTAATCAAGCCAAGTAAGAGTAAAATAAATGCAGAATCATAAACAGATAAACTCAAGTAGGAAGTTGAAATACCAAATACAGAACCCCATACTCCGCGACGTGGCATTAAACAAGATGAGAATAACCAGTAAAGTTAATTGCACTTGAACATCTCTTGTGGAAGTGTATCTCTTCAGAATAATTATGAAGAAGCAGACACCACTGTGTGCAGGTATGCTTTTTCTCAGCTAGAAACAGTCTTTGGGTAGGTTAATAACACCTACTTACCAGAGGTGCAAAGTACCTACTTACCTGCTTGGCAAAGTACAAGCAGCAGTGGCATAAAGCCTCTCTGGAGATGGTCATAACTAACCCTATTATCAGCCTGACTATATCAGTAACTAGACCTTTCCTGCCTCTAAGGGTACATCTAGACTACCTACCTTATCAGCACGTGGTCATCGATTTCTCGAGGATCAATATCGCGTCTCATCTAGACGCGATATATTGATCCCCGAACGCGCTCCCGTCGACTCCAGAACTTCACTAGCGCGAATGGCGGTAGCGGAGTCGACGGGAAGCCGCGGACGTCGATCCCACACTGTGAGGACGAGAGGTAAAACAATCTAAGATACTTCAACTTCAGCTACGTTATTCACGTAGCTGAAGTTGCATATCTTAGATCGATTCCCCCCACCCCACCCCAGACCAGCCCTCAGAGGCAGGCTCTACAGCAATCATCCTGTAGTAGGGAGAGGATGGAAGGTTATTCAGCATAACTGTAAAGTTGCTTTACAGAACAGATGTTCAAGACCAAAACTGTTTCCAAGCTAAGTTACCCATTTTGACCCCTAAAACTTATTATTAGTCTTCACCCAATTGGACCAAGTGGTCTTGTGGCAGAACAAGCTTGTAGTTTGCTTAGAAACCAGTTATATATTTTTCCATCTCTTATTTCTCATGAAGTTATCCACTGGGTGACACTCAGTTTAAGAGGAGGTTGAAGTGACAGGAGCAGGAAAGTCTAAGTGTCACTGCTACCTGCTATTTAGCCCTGCTCTTTACATCCCTCCATTGGCTCTCCCTTCTCTATCACATCAGACACAAGCTACTTACCTTCACTTTCAATGCCCTTCACAGCCTATTCCCGCCCTGCCTATCATCTCACATTTGCTATCAAGCTCTCAACTCCCATCTCCACTTGGCCCAAGAGGCCTGCCTCCATCACCCACTTGTTAAACTTTCAAACAAGCATCTTTGTGTCCTCTGCATACCTCATCACTCCTCACACCTAGGAGCTCCCTGTAAACATCTGCAATCCTACTCTATTACCCTCCTTCAAATCCCTCTTCAACTTCTTTGCCGAGATGGCTACAAAAAACCCAAACTACTGTGTTGAGAGCACCGTTTGCTGTGTTGAGAGCACTGCCTATGATGCTGACCAATATTATTTCCTTGTACTCTCCCATCTGTCTCTTCTCCTACACAGACTATGTCTATACATACAGTGCTGCAGCTCTCCATTGACATAAAAAAAACCCTCCTCCGCAAGCAGCATAAACTATGATGGTGGGAGAAGCTGACACACTGCTGTGCACCTGAACGCTCATGTTAGTGTAATTTATGTCACTCGGAATATTCGCACACACATTTTACCAACATAAACTGTAGTGTAGACATAGCCTCAGAGTCTAAACTTTTGAGGCAGGGACTGTCTTTGTTCTGTGTTCAATGCCTAGCACAATGGGTCCTGGTCCATGACTAGGGCACCTAGGTGCTCCGATAATACAAATAAAGTGATAGAGATAACTTTCACACGGCATAAGTGTGAAAATTAAGTTAAATAAGATCAAGGTTAAAATGAAAGTCAAAAGACTTAAACAGGATGTTAATAAGATAATTAAATAAAGCAAGATGAAAAGACAAGTAAAGGTATGGAACTGAGGTGTTGAAGTGATATCACAAGGTTGGCGTCCGTCCCAGAGCAAGTCCTGCTGACAGTTTAGGTTTAAGTAGCAGTGTGGTAATTTGTGCAAAATGCTGAAGGGGCCAGTAATGCCACCACTCACTGAGTCTTTGTCTTTGTGAGGAAGAGAGGAGTTCTTAACAGCTCAAATCAAGAATACACCTTCCTCTCCCACCTCAGGGCTTGGCTACACTCAAAGCTCCAAAGCGCTGTCGCGGGAGTGCTCCCGCAGCAGCGCTTTGAAATGCGAGTGTGGTCACGGCGCGAGCGCTGGGAGAGCTGAGCGCTGGGAGAGAGCTCTCCCACCGCTGCAGGTACTCCACCTCCAAGGGGATTAGCTTACAGCACTGGGAGACGCGCTCCCAGCGTTGGGGCACTGTTTACACTGGCGCTTTACAGCGCTGTAACTTGCCGCACTCAGGGGGGTGTTTTTTAACACCCGAGCGAGAAAGCTGCAGCGCTGTAAAGTGCCAGTGTAGCCAAGGCCTCAGTGAAGACAAGACAGGTTTGTGTTTTCACAAGATTTAGCAGGTAGTATTAAAGACTAGATTTCCTCCAGTTTTAATTCTAACTGCCAATTTGCAGATTGGAGTTTTAATTCAACCTTCTAATTAGTGTGAAAACTGAGGGAAATCAAGTCTAACACAGCCTGCTAATTTTTGTGAAGACTCCAGACTGCCATGTCTTCATTAGACATCAAGTGAGTTCACTAACTCAACTTAACACCCTTTTTCCTAATGAAGACAGCCGAATAGGAAAAAATGACACATGACTAAGGCTATGTCTACACTGGCAATTGAAGGACAAAACGTGTGTCTTTCAGAGGTGTTTGGAGAAGGGGGGAAAAAAAAACCCTGAAAGACAAAAGTTTTGCCGGTGATAAGCACCAGTGTGAACAGCGCTTTGTCAGCAGGAGTGCTCTTCTGCCAACAACATAAACGCTGCTTGTTGGGGACAGAAGTTTTTTGTCATCAGGAGAGCCGACAAACAGCAGCTACACTGCGCTACTTTTAGCGGCCTGGCTGTAGTGACAGCTATGTCTCTAAAAGCTGTGCAATACAGAGAGAGCCTAAATTTTGAGCGCTTAAAACCCCACCACAATCTCCATCCTACCGTGGTATTGAAGGGTCACCACCTCATCTAGATAGCCAACAGAATCTCTATAAGGTTTGCTAGTTACCAACAAACCACTCATTCTGACTGCCTTCACGACCATTCCTACCAATACATATTCATAAAGTTTCACAACCGAAGATTTTTTTTTATTTCCAAGAGAAATTAGGGGATGGCACCAATCTAAATGAGGGAGACACTTCTCTTGCATTGACAATAGCTACTGCTGGACCAAAAAGGGAGAGAGAAGAGAATGATGATAAACAATGAGTGAGCAGAAAGAGGAACAGAGAGAAAATCCATAAGGCGGACTTAGGGAGTGCAAATAAAAATTCTATAGAAGGCAGTTTTTAATCACAAAAATGGTGAGTCAGTGGAGTTGTTGGGTCTTCATACCCTCCCATGTGTAACTGAGGAATCGTTGCTAAGGCAGAACAGGAAAGGAAACAGTTACCACACTTGGATTTTCCATGTTTTATATAAACCAAGAACTTTGTTCCTCTTTAACTTAAGACTGTAAGTAAGTTGTATATCACACTATGATTACCACACATTCAATTCTTTTCCCCTGGGGGACATTCCCCATACTGCCACAATTAAGTAACAATATTGCGTAACAATATTAATAACAGTTACAAAAAAGTATGTTAAAGAATGGCATTATGGCAGACTGCCATTGTAAAACCAGAAGGGTGAAAATATAACCACTTGGTACAGCTCAGGACACTTGTAAAATGCCCAAAGTCCCATCTTTATCTCTACGCTGCTGAGACAACACTTACTGGCAAGGATCCTTATTCTAAGAAGCCTCTTACTCCTTTATGCTTCACCGCTCAGTCTTTGCCTCAGTAAGATCTCAAGAGCTCGAAAGGGACCCAAGAGCTACATCAAGTTTGCATGAGAAGGAGCACACACTGCAGCCATCCTCATCCTTAATATACCAGGAAAGCCTGTGAAAACTAAATGCCACAGTAACAAATTATTCTGATCAAGATGGAGCATTGCATACTGGATCCTGTAGTATATAGGGGCTGCACACACACCTTAAGGATTAAATCCCACAGGCCAGTGTAAAAAAGCATGGACACTGCATATGATCTGTGCTAGAGGAGTACCAGCGGGGGTGGGGGCGGAGGGTTTCAAGTCTTTTTTTTTTTTTTTCTTTTTTAAATAGTGGACATCAGCTAAAGGAGAAGATACCAGGACAATACCTTTTATACACTGTACAAGTTATTTTTCCTGTAGTTCAAACTGTGAGAAGACAGTTACATCAGTAGCAGGAGGCACAGGGGCAACTTTCCTTCCATAGCCTTTAGGTGCATGTGTGGTACATTTTCAAGGCTATTGTGCAATTGAAAAATGGAGGCATGCAACAGTAATTTCACAGGGAGACAGATTTCCAGGAAAAGTGCCACAACCCTGACCTGCGGCTCTTAATGTGTGCCAGGGCCGCCCAGAGGGGGGAGCAAGTGGGGCAATTTGCCCCAGGCCCCGGGGTTCCGCAGGGGCCCCCACGAGAATGGCTGAGGCTCCTTCCCCGGCCCGACCCTGTCTCCAACCCTCTCCCGGAGCCTCAGCCCATCCAGCAACCTCCCTGAACAGCGCTGCAGCGTGGCTCCAGCTGGGCATCTGAGCTCTGCCCTGCTCATTCCAGCATGGTAAGGGGGCGGGGCTGCAAGCTCCAGGCTGAGTGGAGGGAGCTGAGCTCGGCCTAGAACTCGCAGGCCTGCCCCCTTACCACACGGCTCTGAGCGGGGCAGAGCTCAGGGGCCCCGCCGCATGGGCTGAGGCTCCAGGTGAGGGGGGAGCTGGGGGTAAGGGGCCAGGGTCGAAGGGGGTTGGCTAAAGGGCAGCAAGTCTCGGGGGAGGAGTTGGGGGGCAGTCAGAGGACAGGGAATGGGGGGATGGATTGTGGGTGTTCTGGGGGTCTGTCAGGACTCAGTTGGGGGGAGTCAGGGCAGTCAGGGGACAGGGAGCAGGGGTGGGGTCCTGGAGTGGTGAGGGAACAAGGAGCAGGATGGGTTGGGGATTCTGAGGGGGGGCAGTCAGGGGGCAGGAAGTGGGTGGAGGTCAGATAGGGGGCAAGGCCAGGCTGTTTGGGAGGCACAGCCTTCCCTACTCTAAAGCTCATTCAGCAGTTTGAGGCTTGCAGACAAGCCAAGCTGTTAGCTTTTCCATTAGGGTTACCATCCCTTTAACTTCTCAAATGCCAAATTATGGTTTATATTTAATTTCAGTGCCATAGGGAGATTTATGTTGGGGGTGGGGTAGCTTTGTTTAAAATTAGCCACTGGGGGAGAGATCACATGAGAAGAGCAATATCCTTCCCAACCCTACCAAGGGAGACTCTCCTCCCATACTTTCCCTGAGGCTCCAGAGGGGTTAATTCAGTGGTTCTCAAACTTTTATACTGGTGACCCCTTTCACATAGCAAACCTCTGAGTGCAACACCCCCCATTATAAATTGAAAACACTTTTTTATATATTTAACCCTACTATAAATGCTGGAGGCAAAGCAAGGTTTGAGGTGGAGGCTGACAGCTCCGGACCCCCAGTAATAACTTTGTGGCCCCCTGAGCGGTCCAACCCCCAGTTTCAGAACCCCTGGGTTAATTTAATTTTAGTCCCCTGTGTCCATTCACATGCATGTGCAATTTTGAGCATTTCCTTTTTCACAACACAGGCTCATCCCAGACTCTGGAACAAGCTCAAATGCTCAGTTCGTGGAGTATGTACATAAGCTGTACTAAAGACAAATCCACAGTAACTGTCTCCAGTTTGTGAGGGACCCCATGGAGCCAGTCTCTAGGAAACAGATAAATGCACGGAGGTTAAGTCCATTAATGGCTATTAGCCAGGATGGGCAAGGAATGGTGTCCCTAGCCTCTGTTTGTCAGAGGGTGGAGATGGATGGCAGGAGAGAGATCACTCGCTCGTTACCTGTTAGGTTTACTCTCTCTGAGACACTTGGCATTGGCCACTGTCGGTAGACAGGGTACTGGGATGGATGGACCTTTGGTTTGACCCAGTATGACTGTTCTTATGTTCTAACCTAAATGAACCCAAAGTTATGGAGACAGATATGAGTCAAGGAAGCCATCAGAGTATCAGAAACCTGGAAAAATCCCTGACCGGATGGGCTCAGGCATTTGGTCACAAGCTGAGGTGGTTCAAAAGTTTTGGATTTTTTTAAGCAGAATTTTTGTATTGTTTCTTTAAACAATCAAACACAGCAAGCAGCAAATATTTGGCCACACATTTCTGAAACCTCAAACCATATTCAGGTTTTGGCAGACTAATTTCAGCTTTTCAATTCAAAAAACCACAACAAATTTTGACGGAAAGCAGACATCGTTCGTGATTTTTTTCTGCTTTTTAAAAATCCCTAGTCTTCGATCCAGAAAAAGTTTTTACGGAAAATATTTGTCCAACCCTTTTAATGGGCTTTAGTGCCTTTTGGCACTAGCTGATGCTGAGAACCAGTGATACCTTGTAAAGAAGTTCTCTCAAAACTGGGTTTCTGCCAAGATGCGGAAGCTTTATTTTTCCCAGGGTTGCCTTTGGGGAGAGCAGGGGGAGCAAGTGGGGCAATTTGCGCCGGGCCCCACAGGGGCCGTCATAACATTTTTTCCCAGATTTGGACCTTAGCGTCCAAAATATGGGTGTTAGCATGAAAACCTCCAAGCTTAGTTACCAGCTTGGACCTGGTAAAGCTGCCACCAGCCAGGAATTATACAGTGCCTAGCTCACTGTGGTCTCCCCAAAACCTTCCCTGGGGGACCCCCAGACTCAGATGCCTTGAGTCCTACAACAAAGGGAAATAACCCCCTCCCCTTGTTTCCTTGTTACTTCCTCCCAGGCTCCCCTCCCTGGACGACCCTAGGAGATTCCCTGCTTCCAGGCCTGGAAACACATGTACCGAGAGAGCTAATCTCTCTCCCCCCCCTCACCCAGAGGGTATGCAAAGTCAGGCTTAGTAAATCTAACACAAAGAGATTTTCCCCCTGACTTCTTCCTCCCACCAATTCCCTGGTGAGCTGCAGACTCAATTCCCTGGAGTCCCCACTAAAGAAAAACTCCAACAGGTCTTAAAAAGAAAGCTTTATAAAAAGAAAGAAAAATACATTAAAAATAGTCTCTGTATAAGGTGACAATCTACAGGGTCAATTGCTTAAAAGAAAAATGAATAAACAGCCTTATCCAAAAAGAATACACTCCAGCAACTACACACATGTAAATAAAAAAAAAACAATACAAACCTATTGTCTTACTATTCTTGTACTTACAACTTGGAAACAGAAGATTAGAAAGCCTGGAGGTAGAAAAATCACTCTCAGAGCCGAGAGGGTCAGACACAAGACAAAGAACAAATAACTCAAACCCAAAACTTCCCTCCACCCAGATTTGAAAAAGTCTTGTTTCCTGATTGGTCCCCTGGTCAGGTGTTTCAGGTTCCCTGTTAACCCTTTTACAGGTAAAAGAACATTAACCCTTAGATATCTGTTTATGACACGCCCCCCAAATTGCAGACAGTGGGGAACCTCGCTGGGAGCGATTTCCTCCTAGAACTTTAAAATAAACAGAGTAATACAACACATGCATCTTTACATATACCACTAAGTATATAACTAACAGACTTTTACACTTTGAGAACATTTTTAACTACTGAATTCTGGGAAACTCTCACGGGAGAGAGCATCAGCTACTTTGTTAGAAGCTCCTGAAATGTGCTGAATTTCAAAATCAAACTCTTGGAGAGCTAAACTCCAACGAAGAAGTTTCTTGTTGTTCCCGTTGGCAGTATGAAGCCACTTTAGCGCAGCATGGTCAGTTTGTAGCTGGAACCGCCGTCCCCAAACATATGGGCGTAGCTTTTCCAGGGCGTACACAATGGCATAGCATTCCTTTTCACTGACTGACCAGTGACTTTCCCTCTCAGACAGTTTCTTGCTGAGAAACATGACAGGATGGAAGTTGTGATCCGTTGCTTCCTGCATGAGAACTGCTCCTATACCACGCTCAGATGCATCAGTGGTTACTAGGAATGGCTTGTCAAAGTCCAGGGCCCTGAGCACAGGGTTAGACATGAGCGTCACCTTAAGTTGGGTAAAGGCCTTTTGACACTCATCAGTCCACTTAACTGCATTTGGCTGGGTCTTTTTGGTCAGGTCTGTCAGTGGGGCAGCGATTTGGCTGTAGTGTGGTACAAAGCGCCTGTAGTACCCGGCCAAGCCTAAGAAGGATTGAACTTGTTTCTTTGACTTTGGGACAGGCCACTTTTGGATAGCATCCACCTTGGCCTGTAGGGGGTTTATGGTTCCTCGACCCACCTGGTGCCCCAGGTAAGTCACTCTGTTTTGGCCTATTTGACACTTTTTGGCCTTAACAGTTAGTCCGGCCTGCCTGATGCACTCAAAGACCTTTTCCAGGTGGAGTAGGTGTTTGGGCCAGGAGTCTGAAAAAATGGCCACATCATCGAGGTAGGCAACTGCATATTTTCCCAGTCCTGCTAGAAGGCCATCTACCAGCCTCTGGAAGGTGGCGGGTGCATTTCGAAGCCCGAAAGGAAGGACATTAAATTCATACACCCCCGTATGGGTGATGAATGCTGACCTTTCCTTGGCAGGTTCGTCTAGCGGTACTTGCCAGTACCCCTTGGTTAAGTCTATTGTAGAGATGAACTGGGCACGTCCCAACTTCTCCAATAGCTCATCCGTGCCTGGCATTGGATAGTTGTCCAGATGAGTTACCGCATTTAGCTTACGGTAGTCCACGCAAAAGCGTATTTCCCCATCTGGTTTGGGTACCAGAACCACTGGAGATGCCCAGTCACTGGTAGATGAGCTACCCATGTGTAGCATGTTCTGGATCTCCCGTTCTATACCAGCTTGGGCATGAGGAGACACCCGGTAGGGTGGGGTTCTAATGGGGTGAGCATTACCTGTGTCAATGGAGTGGTATGCCCGTTCAGTCCGTCCTGCGCTGGCTGAGAACAAAGGGGCGAAGCTAGTGCACAGCTCCTTGATTTGTCGCCGTTGCAGACGTTCCAGGGTGGTTGAGAGGTTCACCTCTTCCACACCTCCGTCTTTTTTCCCGTTGCAGTAGACACCTTCAGGCCACTCAGCATCATCTCCCTGTACTGTAAACTGACAAACCTGTAAGTCTCTGGAATAGAAAGGCTTGAGAGAATTAACATGGTACACGCTGGGCTTTAGTGAGGAATTGGGAAATGCTATGAGGTAGTTAACAGCTCCCAGGCGCTCTTGGACCGTGAATGGCCCTTCCCATGATGCTTCCATCTCATGGGCCTGTTGCACCGTGAAGACCATAACCTGGTCTCCTACCTTGAAGGAACGTTCTCTGGTATGTTTGTCATACCAGGCCTTTTGCTCTTCCTGAGCATCGTTTAGGTTTTCTTTAGCAAGGGTTAAAGAGTGTCGGAGGGTGCTTTGTAGGTTGCTTACAAAGTCCAGAATGTTAGTTCCTGGAGAAGGCGTAAACCCCTCCCATTGCTGCTTCACCAACTGTAACGGCCCCTTAACCTCGTGGCCATACACAAGTTCAAAGGGCGAAAACCCTAAACTGGGATGTGGTACAGCCCTGTAGGCAAACAGCAATTGCTGCAACATTAGGTCCCAATTATTGGAGTGTTCGTTGATGAATTTACGTATCATGGCCTCCAAAGTTCCATTAAACCTTTCCACCAGGCCATTGGTTTGATGGTGGTACGGGGTGGCAACCAAGTGGTTCACCCCATGAGTTTCCCCACAGTTTTTGCATGGTCCCTGCCAGGAAATTAGATCCTGAATCTGTAAGGATGTCGGAGGGCCAGCCTACCCTGGCAAAAATGTCTGTTAGGGCCTGACACACAGCGTTAGCCCTGGTGTTGCCTAGAGCTACTGCTTCCGGCCATCGGGTAGCAAAGTCCTCGAAAGTCAGTATGTACTGCTTTCCTCTGGGCGTCTTTTTTGGGAAAGGACCCAGAATATCCACGGCTACTCGCTGAAATGGGACCTCAGTTATGGGGAGTGGCTGGAGAGGGGCCTTGACATGGTCTTGGGGTTTTCCCACTCTTTGGCATACCTCACAAGACTGGACATACTTGAGAATGTCCTTGCCCATCCCGTCCCAGTGGAAGGACTTCCCCAATCTGTCTTTGGTTCTGTTCACCTCAGCATGGCCACTGGGATGATCATGGGCTAAGCTTAAGAGCTTCCCCCAGTACTTAGTTGGAACCACCAACTCTTTTTGCGGCTGCCATTCTTCCCGGTGTCCACCAGAAAGAATCTCCTTGTAAAAAAGTCCTTGGTCTATAACAAACCGGGATCGGTGAGAAGAGCTGAGAGGCGGTGAGGTGCTCCATGCCGCCGCCCAAGCTTTCTGAAGGCTGTCATCTGCTTCCTGCTCAGTCTGGAACTGTTCCCTTGACGCTGGGGTCACCAGGTCATCCTCAGAATGGGGACTTGGGCTTGGTCCCTCTGGAAGCAATGTAGGTGATGGGGTTGTTTCTGTTGCTGGTGAACCGCTCTCCGCTAGTGCACCTGAGGGTACTTCTGGCTGAGCCTTTTGGGTATGGCTGTTTGCTGCTTCTGCCAGTTCAGGCTTGCTGGCGCCCTCTGGCGTTGGGGTTGAAGATGGATTTGCAAGCACTGTCAGTGCTGGCAACGGTTCTGGTGCTGGCTGCTTTTCCAGTTCCTGGTCTGGGACTGGAAGCACTGTGGCTGTTTTCGTTGTTGGCATGGGATCCGGGTCCACTACCTCTGTCTGGGTCTCTGGTAACACAGACGGGGCCCCTGTGGATGGCTCAGGAACAGAAATGGGTCTGGAAGCTTGCCTGGTTTGGCTACGTGTAATCATTCCCACTCTCTTGGCCCACTTCACCTGGTTGGCCAAGTCTTCCCCCAGTAGCATGGGGATGGAATAATTGTCATACACTGCAAAAGTCCACATTCCTGACCAACCTTTGTACTGGACAGGCAGTTCAGCTGTAGGCAAGTCTACAGCTTGTGACATGAAGTGGTAAATTGTCACTTGGGCCTTTGGGTTGATGAATTTGGCGTCGACGAAGGATTAGTGGATAGCTGACACTTGTGCCCCCGTGTCTCTCCATGCAGTAACCTTCTTTCCGCCCACTCTCAAAGTTTCCCTTCGCTCCAAGGGTATTTGAGAGGCATCTGGGCCTGGGGATCTTTGGTGTGATGGTGGTGTAATGAACTGCACTCGGTTGGCGTTCTTTGGGCAGTTGGCCTTTATATGTCCCAGGTCATTACACTTGAAGCATCTTCCAGCTGACTGGTCACTGGGTCGAGGTGAGTTACTGGAGACTGGTGAGCTGGAAGAATAGGATGTCTGTGGCTTTCCTTGGGTTGTAGGTGGGGTCTTTGGCTGCCCTCGGTTGTAGGGTTTATTGTCGGTGTGCCCTCTGGGGTATTCATTCCCCCTTGACAGTAGCTTTCTTGCTTTCTGCCACTTCCATCCATCTGGCTCCAATCTCCCCCGCCTCGGTGAGATTTTTGGGTTTTCCATCTTGTATGTACCGTGTTATGTCCTCAGGAACACCATCCAAGAACTGCTCCATTTGTATGAGGAGGTGCAGTTCTTCTATGGATTTAACATTGTTTCCTGATATCCAGGCCTCATAATTTTTCCTAGCGTAGTAGGCGTGTTTGGGGAATGACACATCTGGTTTCCACTTTTGGGTTCTGAAACGCTGACGGGCATGATCCGGGGTTATCCCCATTCTGTATCTGGCCTTGGTTTGAAAAAGTTTATAGTCGTTCATTTTCTCCTTAGGCATTTCAGCTGCCACCTTTGCTAAAGGTCCACTGAGCTGTGGCCTCAATTCCACCATGTACTGGTCTTCAGGGATGCTGTACCCAAGGCAGGCTCTTTCAAAATTTTCCAAGAAGGCCTCAGTGTCATCACCTGCCTTGTAGGTGGGAAATTTCTTGGGATGTGGAACCATAATTGGCGAAGGGTTGTTAGGATTGGCTGGAGCAGGCTACCCAGCCTGCGCTAACTCCAGTTCATGTTTTCTCTGTTTTTCCCCTCTCTTCACTTTCTTTTTGTTGTTTTTCCATTTCTCGGCGGTAGGCTGCCTCTTCTTCTGCTTATTTTATTTTGTGGGCCATCTCTTCTTCTTGTAGTTTTCTGTGGTGGGCTGCATTTTTCGCATCTTGTTCTCTTTTATGGGCTGCCCGTTTGATCTGTTCTTCTCTTTCTTTCAGCTCCACCTCTTTTTCTCTGTTTTCCAGTTGTCGCCTGTAGTTTGCTTTCTTGATTTGTTCTTCTGCCTCCCTTTTTTCCTTGGAAGTCATGGTTTCTGTTTTCTTGTGTTGGGGTGCCCTCTGGTGTTTATCGTCTGAATTGCAGGTTCTGTTGCCTCCTGGGGTCCGCCTAGCAACAGTGCCTTTTTTCTTTAGCTAATCTTTTAAATGTAAAGTAAACCAGAAAAACCACTTTATTTGCATGTATATTGTGCTGGGTACTTGACTCTCAATGGGAGTGCTATGTTTAACAAAAGACCCTTACTAGTTCCTTAATGGTTCCTTGCTTAATATGCAAGCTACTGCCAGGAGAGAACAGAAAAAAAAAATTATCTCTGGTTCCTTTTAAAACCAAACCCTCTCTGCTTAAAAGCCCCTAGCAGAGAAAATAAAAATATAATATTCCTACTGGCTTCTGGATTCTATCTTCCCCACAACGCTGCACATAACATGTCATAACATTTTTTCCCAGATCTGGACCTTAGCGTCCAAAATATGGGTGTTAGCATGAAAACCTCCAAGCTTAGTTACCAGCTTGGACCTGGTAAAGCTGCCACCAGCCAGGAATTATACAGTGCCTAGCTCACTGTGGTCTCCCCAAAACCTTCCCTGGGGGACCCCCAGACTCAGATGCCTTGAGTCCTACAACAAAAGGAAATAACCCCCTCCCCTTGTTTCCTTGTTACTTCCTCCCAGGCTCCCCTCCCTAGACGACCCTAGGAGATTCCCTGCTTCCAGGCCTGGAAACACAAGTACCGAGAGAGCTAATCTCTCTCCCCCCCTCACCCAGAGCCTATGCAAAGTCAGGCTTAGTAAATCTAACACAAAGAGATTTTCCCCCTGACTTCTTCCTCCCACCAATTCCCTGGTGAGCTGCAGACTCAATTCCCTGGAGTCTCCACTAAAGAAAAACTCCAACAGGTCTTAAAAAGAAAGCTTTATAAAAAGAAAGAAAAATACATTAAAAATAGTCTCTGTATAAGGTGACAATCTACAGGGTCAATTGCTTAAAAGAAAAATGAATAAACAGCCTTATCCAAAAAGAATACACTCCAGCAACTACACACACGTAAATACAAAAAAACCAATATAAACCTATTGTCTTACTATCCTTGTACTTACAACTTGGAAACAGAAGATTAGAAAGCCTGGAGGTAGAAAAATCACTCTCAGAGCCGAGAGGGTCAGACACAAGACAAAGAACAAAGAACTCACACCCAAAACTTCCCTCCACCCAGAGTTGAAAAAGTCTTGTTTCCTGACTGGTCCTCTGGTCCGGTGTTTCAGGTTCCCTGTTAACCCTTTTACAGGTAAAAGAACATTAACCCTTAGATATCTGTTTATGACAGGCCCCCATGAGAATATAGTATTGTATAGTATGGCATTTTTTTTAATGGAAGGGGACCGCAAAATTGCTCTGCCCAAGGCCTCCTGAATCCTCTGGGCAGCCCTGATGTGTGCATGTATTTATTTAATAATTTACATATTCCATGCTTATCTAGACTTGAGGAATGGCATTATCTTGTAAGCTTGTAGACTTTAGTGTCTTGTATACATTAGATACAAGACAATAGATGATGAAATTGTTTTGGCTTTTATTGCCTTGCGTAAGGAAACTTGAAAAAATTCCAACTTTGCTAATTCTATTTCTGAACTGGAGTTAGCAACATCTAGGACCTTAGTGTACACACCCCACTGGCTGCTGGTACAGTCTTCAGCACAGGATTATCTAAGCCTGCTCACAGCAAGTTTTGTCAACATGATGCTGCAAACTGTCAGCAGCTGCTGGACTGCATACCCTAGGGTTCCCAACATTGCTAACGTCAGTTCAGTTGAACATGTGTTGGCAACAGATGCTCAGCTGGATGAAGCTTTTTCTCCCAACCAGTGGTAGAGACCTCCAAACATCTGCAGTCATAAATTCCCTGCAAACCCAGCCTTGGTTCTTGAAACATCTGGCTACTAAGCACATGCTCAAACAAATTGATATAGATTCAGTTTTCAGGGACTTAATTATCCAAAAATCAATTCCAATATATCCAATTCCAGAAAATGTTTTTCTTTAATAGATCTGCCAAATGTTGGTATTTGTAGGCATACTCCCTCACTCTGAGTTAATTTTAAGTAGTTTACATTTCTTCCTCACGAAGAAGGATTTTGCTATGTTTCAAGGAGAGACTTTAAGAACCTTTCTTGTATTGTCCTGTTTTGGACTTCTGTTTAAAAAAAAGTCACGATTGATAAAGAGAGGCAAAGTGGACAAGGTAATATCTTCTATTGGACCAACTTTTGTGGTGAAAAACAAGCTTTGGAGTTACAAGAGCTCTTCACGCCTTCTTGACTTTTTTTTTTTTTAAATCAGCTTTCCTCCCTAGTGCATTGCAGCTTTTAAAACAATTGTTGCAGTCAGTTATTTCTCCTGCTCCTTGCACTTTCACTTTTACTCGATTTACAGCTCTTGCTGTGCAATATTCACTTTGGTGCAAACGTGTCAAAGAATTTGGTGTGACTAAGTGGAGAATACTTTCCACTCCTACTGTACATTTTCTCAAGTTCTCAAACAAACAGTCTCAAGTCTCAACTCCACCCTTTTTCTAGATGGGCAAGTCTGGTACATAGCCTGAGGCCTGGTCTCAAGTTTAATATGAGGCTGACATAGCTACATTGGTCAGGAGTGTGGATTTTTCCACATCTGTGACCAACATAGCTAGGTCAGCCTCTTATTTAAGTGGTGACCAGGCCTCAGGCTAACATAATGGCTAGACCAGTGCGACATTCCCCTGGTGTTATCCGGACCGGTGATCTGCTAGATCGCTCCAATCTTCGACTCTGGGAGCCAGCCTTACCCAACCCTGCTGTGAGAACCCCCACTCCCGGGCTATCCATGCACAGCCTCTGGCATGTACGCTGC
Organism: Gopherus evgoodei; assembly: GCF_007399415.2. Taxonomy (NCBI): domain Eukaryota; kingdom Metazoa; phylum Chordata; order Testudines; family Testudinidae; genus Gopherus; species Gopherus evgoodei. The sequence goes on along the minus strand of NC_044322.1, from coordinate 190,739,058 downwards.
TCTCAGTTACATGAGTGAGCACTTTTGGTAAGCCACTGCTTGGATTGTGCAACCGAATGCACAAGCCAATATCTCCCGTCCCAGACACAACCCTGGCAACCTCCGTCTTGCAGTGCCCAGTTATACACTGGATGCTGCAAGCTTATATGAGTTCATCAATTGAACAAAAAAATTGATATGAACTAGGTTTGTTATCCCAAGAGGAGTCTCTGGCACGCTTCAAACCAAATGCACTGCTTCACGTAGAACAAACAAATTTATTAACTAAAAAAAATATATAGATTTTAAGTGATTATACGTCAAAGCACAAGTCAGATTTGGTCAAATGAAATTAAAGTAAAACACATTCTAAGCTGATCTTAACACTTTCAGTGACATTACAAACTTACATGCTTCTCACCATAGGCTGGCTGGCTGCCGTTCAGCCAGGCTCTCCCTTTCGATCAGCACTTCAGTCGCTTGCTGGTGGTGTCTGTAGACGGAGGAGGAAGAGGGAAAGAGCATGGAAAAGTCTCTCCCTTTTATCATGTTCTTTCTTCCCTGTCTTGGCATTGCTCCCACTCCTATAGGGTCAGGTAAGCATTACCTCTTCATAGTCCCAAACTGACCAAGGGAAGAGGGTGTGGGGGAAAAAACACTCCAGAGACTAAGGGTATGGCTACACTTACAGTTTTGCAGCGCTGGTAGTTACAGCTGTGTTAGTACAGCTGTGTAGGGCCAGCGCTACAGAGTGGCCACACTTACAGCAACCAGCGCTGCAGTGTGGCCACATTTACAGCACTTGCAGCGCTGTTGGGAGTGGTGCATTGTGGGCAGATATCCCACAGAGCACCTCGTCCCATTTTGGCACTGTGGCTTGTGGGAAGGGGAAGGAAGCGTGCGGGTATTTCCGCTTCCTGTTCCAATGCCCCGTGGTGCTTTGCTACACATTCCAAGCAGTTTGGTGGCACTGTGATTCTGCAGCGCTATTTCTGCGACTTTTGTTATAAATGGAGCCTGAGCTGCTGAGGACCTTGCTGATGAAAGTTGCCAGCACATCACGCATGGCAGTGGAGCTATTCCTTCAGCTGCAAAGCGACAGTGACAGTGACAGTGAGGAGTCAGACGATGATATTGAATCGCCTGACGCTGAAGACACTACATTACATGTGGCAGTAACAGACATGCTCAGCACCGTGGAACGGCGCCTTTGGGCTCGGGAAACCAGCACTCAGTGGTGGGATCACATCGTCCTGCAATCCTGGGATGACGAGCAGTGGCTGCAGAACTTTCGGATGAGAAAAGCCACTTTCATGGCACTGTGTGCTGAGCTCGCCCCTACCCTGCGGCGCAGGGACACGAGATTGAGAGCTGCCCTGCCAGTGGAGAAGCGGGTGGCTATTGCAATCTGGAAGCTGGCAACTCCAGACTGCTTCCGATCGGTGGCGAACCAGTTTGGAGTGGGAAAGTCGACCGTTGCAATGGTGCTGATGCACATTTGCACAGCCATTAATCGCACCCTAAGAAGAACTGTGACTCTTGGGAACGTGCAGGACATTGTGGATGGCTTTGCAGAAATGGGGTTCCCTAACCGTGGAGGGGCAATAGATGGGACGCATATTCCTATTCTGTCACCACCCCACCTGGCATCAGAGTACGTTAATCGCAAGGGGTATTTCTCCGTGGTTCTGCAAGCGCTTGTGGATCACCGTGGGCGTTTCACTGACATTTACTCAGGATGGCCTGGAAAGGTGCACGATGCACGTATCTTTCGGAACAGTTCCCTGTTCAAGAGGCTGAGGGCCGGGACTTTTTTCCCAGACCGCAAGATCACAGTAGGGGACATCGAAATGCCCACTGTGATCCTTGGAGACCCCGCTTACCCCTTAATGCCATGGCTCATGAAACCGTATACAGGGAAGCTTGACAGGAGCAAGGACCGGTTCAACTACAAGCTGAGCCGGTGCAGAATGACTGTGGAGTGTGCTTTTGGCCATTTGAAAGCCCGCTGGAGGTGTCTTTATGGGAAGCTAGATTTGGGGGAAAGCAGCATCTCCGCTATTATATCCGCGTGCTGTACCCTCCATAATATTTGTGAAGGGAAGGGTGAAAGATTCAGTGAGGAATGGACCTCCGAGATTCGACGCCTAGAGGATGAGTTTTCTCAGCCAGAGAGCAGGGCTACTAGGGAGGCCCAGGAAAGGGCTTCAAGGATTCGGGATGCTTTAAGGGAGCAATTTGATGCTGAGAGCCAACAGTAATGTTTGGTGCCTTTGATGTGCTTTGCTCTACCTTGGTGTACAATATTTACCACTTCCTGCAATAATATAGCGTAGTAAAAGAGAAATAAAATCCTTTATTCAACATACAGTACATAAAAGGCAAGGGGGGTTAGGGTGGTGGACTGTACATTCACAGGTTTGAATATGTCCTATTTTGATTACTATTCAATGTCTGCTGCACTTCAGGATTACTATGCTGCAGGGTAATGGGGGTGGAGTGCACAGGGTAAGAATTATAGTTATCAGGGCTGGTAGGTGATTGTACAGGTGTTGGGGGCAGCTGGGGGTAATAAACTGGCTGCTGGAGAAAGTTGTTTTGTGGAAATACTGGGGAACAAGAAAGAGAGCTTTGGGAGGGCTGTGGGTTACCACGGTACATATTTGCCTGCATGGCTACGAAAGACTCGAAAGACTCAGTTTGGCGAGCCAGGAGGCTTATCATCTGCTTTGTGGTTTTTTTGGCAGCCAATTCCTTTCTCCTGCTTTCTGTTTGCCTCCATTCATGTACTGTCTGTCTCCATTCATACATTTTCTCTCTCCATTCCTGTGTCTTCCTACTTTCTCTGTTGTAATGACTCATAACTGATTTGATCAATTCCTCTTTTGATTTTCTTGGATTTCTTCTCAAGTTCTGCAATCTACGCGAGGCCGGTGATCCGGCTGCATTAGTCAAGGTCACTAGAAAAAAGAGAGATAGAACCATGTAATACACAGAGGCTACATTGTTTATTATCACACAGTGAAGGACTTTTTAGACTTTTGGTAGCATTCTTCTCACATACCTCACATAACACCGAGAGGGCAGGGAAGCTAAGTCATGGCGAGCAATCGGGTGAGTGTTTTTCCCCCGAGTTCCCCTTGGGAGTGGGAATTGACCAATGGGTCACTGGAGTTTATCTGCAATGGGTACAGGAGGTAGCTGGTGTCCTGAACAGGGGACAGTAGTGAACAGGAAGGTGGTGAGCTGCTTGTGCGGGGGGTGGGGTGTTTGGGCTTTGGTCCGCATTCACGCCGTCCTGCTGGTGTGTGTGTGGGGGGGGGGAATGCACCGCGGTGCTGGATGCCTGCTGGGAGGGGGGTGCATAACACCGGAGCGCACCGCGTGGCTAACTACGTGCTGGGAGGGGGGGTGGGGAACACCGGAGCGCACCGCGGTGCTGGATGCCTGCTTGGAGGGGGGTGCATAACACCGGAGCACACCGTGTGGCTGGCTACGTGCTGGGAAGGGGGGGTGGGGAACACCAGAGCGCACCGCGGTGCTGGATGCCTGCTTGGAGGGGGGTGCATAACACCGGAGCGCACCGCGTGGCTGGCTACGTGCTGGGAGGAGGGGTGGGGAACACCGGAGCGCACCGCAGTGCTGGATGCCTGCTTGGAGGGGGGTGCATAACACCGGAGCGCACCGCCTGGCTGGCTATGTGCTGGGAGGGGAAGGGGTTAACAACAGAGCGCAATGGGCTGGGGAAACATGAACCTGGCACCCTGCACTCAAGTATCCCTAAATTCTCAACAGGGTTTCCTACTGCCAGACATATCACTGCTGCGTGTTACCTGGGAAGAGAGGGAGGGTCTTCTACAGCAATGTGGATACCGCCCTGGCCCCTATGCAGCTTGCCTGTGTGCAGCCATGGTCCCCCTACCCCTCGCTGCACAGTGGATTGGACGAGTTAGCCTGACCGGGACAAGGACCACGGTGGCTCTCCCCATCAACTTGAGAAAGCAAATTGCAAACGCTCTGGCTGCAACTTTTCAAGAGATTACCGAGGCAGATTACAGAGACGTGATAGAGCAAATCAATGGGCTATTCCACGTTTAGCCATAACCAAAACCCTCCTCTCCCAAAACATAAAAATCTACTTACCCCGAGCACGATCCTCAGTTTCTTCCTCACCATCAACTTCCAGCTACTGCGACAGGCTAGACTCCTCCTGGCTTGAGAAGAGCTCCTGGCTGCATGTGTACTGGGACTCCGGGGTGTCTCCCTCCATGCCAGTAGCCTCACTGTCGCCTTCCTCTACAACCTCCCCCACTTCTCCCTGCTCTGAACTCTCCATCGTGCGCCTAGGATTGGCAGTGGGGTCACACCCAAGTATGGCATCCAGCTCCTGGTAAAAACGGCAGGTCGTGGGGGCAGCTCCTGAGCGGCGATTTCCGTCACGAGCTTTGCAGTAAGCACTCCTCAGCTCTTTTATTTTGACCCTGCACTGCAACGCGTCCTGTTCATGGCCCCTTCTCATCAAGGACTGCGGTATCTGCCCATAGGTATCATAATTTCTCCTTCTGGAGCGCAGCTGTGCTGCACAGCCTCCTCTCCCCAAACACTTATGAGGTCCTGCAGCTCTGCATTGGTCCATGCTGGGGCTCGTTTGGTGCGTGGTGGCATGGTCGCTGATTGATTGATTGAGTAATTGCACTCCACACCTGGCTGAGCAAACAGGAAGGGGATTTTTAAAATTCCCGGGGCATTTAAAGGAGGGGTCAGGTGAGTCCAGGGCAGTGGAGTTTGCATGATTACCAGAGAGGCTTCTTAGGTATGCTGGGATACCTACTTATGCCACGGAAGTCAATAAAAACGCTGGTGAGTGTCCACACTTGCTGACCAGCGCTGGATCCCCTACACCCGAGGCTCGACCGGGTGTACAGCCAGCGCTGCAACTCCACTGTGCAAGTGTGGCCACACCCTAAGTTGCAGCGCTGTAACCCCCTCACCAGCGCTGCAACTCTGTAGTGTAGCCAAGGCCTAAGGGTATGTCTACATTTGAAATTTCAAAGCGCTTTTTTCACACCCTTGAGCGCAAAAGTTGCAGTGCTGTAAAGTGCTAGTGTAGCCAAGCCCTAACAGATCCTTTGTCGCTGCCTAGGCCAGTGTCCTTTGTTCCTGTGAGGCTGGGCTGAGTTTGTCCCATACATGCCCTGATGAGGTGTGAACTGCCCCTCTGTTCCTGGAGAGTTTTGCCTGGGCTTGTTTTAAGCCAGTGGTTGTCAAACTTTTGTACTGGTGACCCATTTCACACAGCAAACGTCTGAGTGCAACCCACCCTAATAAATATATTAAAAAAGTGTTTTTAAATTTAACACCATTATAAATGCTAGAGGCAAAGTAGGGTTTGGGAGTGGAGGATGACAGCTCCCGACCCCCCAGGTAATAACCTCCTGACCCCCACTTTGAGAATCTCTGTTTTAAGCCATGAGGACACATTTTCAGCCTCATAACTATACACATTACATTACAACTTATAACATTACTATAACAACAATGCTCAACGCATCATGAGCCTTCCAAAGACACTCAACATGACAAACTTTGCACTGGATACCACACAATCATATTAAAAGGATGAACACAGGGGTGCAGAGTGTTCCCCCGAGATATAGAGTGTCACAACCAGGCTTTCAGTCCCTTCTTACCTACTGCTGACCTGAGCAGTAAGTCTCAGCATGGGATTTCTCACTTTACTTGCATACAGGATAATGGGTGTAGTTTACTTCCAATATGAGGAAGCTATTTTGGGAATTATGTTGCATGAGAGCATAAGGCCACCTAAAGGCAATACTCTAAGTTCAAAGACTGTAATTTAAGAATCCTCTCCTTTGAACTCTGTCTCAAGGCAAACGTTCTGAAGTCTGACAGGGGACCCATTGACCTTCCAAAGTGAGATGAATTCTTCTATGGATTGCATTTATCCAATAGACACATAGGCCAGCAACATAACTAACTCTGTATAAGATATATAAAGCCTTATAATTATGCTGCAGGGCAGAATCTAAGCCAGTCACAAGAAGGATAGGAAAAACACATTTTGAAGACTTTTCTCTACGTTAAAATAGGTAATTTAGTGGTGGATTCAGAATTTTCAACCTGAGGGGCAATGAGTTATTGGTGGTGACACTTTCAGTTATACCTCTTCCCCCTCCCCTACTATGGTCAAGATGGGGAGGACTAGGCCCTCATTGTGTCCTTGCTCCTACCCCACAGACTTGTCAACACAGTTCTGTGGTCTATGAGGGTGTGAATCAGGAAGCATGCTAATGTGCAGTACACTAACCTTGCTGGTGTAATATAAAAGGTACCTAGATCCCCTTAAGGTTGCACTACAACTACATAAACAAAGAACCTTCCAGTTCACGCCAACAGTGCTTATGAAGGGCAGTTAGAGTGCTCATCTATCTATAAGACTGAGACTCTTTGTAACACCCTATGTCAGCTCCTCTGCCAGTCAGACTCCTGCCCAATATCATGCCTAACAAGAGAAGTCTGCCTTTCCAAATGTTTTAGTACATGGAATTTTTTTCAGGGGGGACTGGTAGTGGGTATTTTGCATTCCCTTACAGCCACGATCACCACCCATGATTAGTGTCACTTCTGCAGTGAAAGAAAACTAAGCTCCTGATAGCTACCTCCTCCTCCACATGACATCTCACAACAAAGAGAAAACTGCTTAACAGAAACTACTGTATTGCAGAGTGGGATTTAGTAGCCAGAGGGAGTTTTCAGGGATGGTCTAACCTGTTTTGCATAAACTCCATGCCATGCATGAATTCCAGTGTTTCAGCTCCACATAAAAACAGGTAGCAGTCGGCCAATCATACAGATATCTTCTTCTACATTGGCCAATTCATCCACTCACAGAGCACATGTCCAGTTTGTTCCCGACTTGCAGTTATCAGAAATTTCAGAAATGTGCTCTCTACCACCACATGTAAACACTTCACTTCCCACCCCAAACTGAACTTGAGGGTTAACACTGCGATATAAATGGTGGCTGAATGCCTCGGGGCAAGGACTCTCTAAGGTTTCAGAGCTTTCCCCATTGTGTGAAGGACATCTCTGAGCAAGTGTGTGTATTCTCTCCCCTCCTATTCATGATTTCCTAACATCTGACAGCTACAGCAATTCCTTACATAAAAGTAATATTAACAGAATAGCTGAGTATTTTAAGCTATCAACTTGTTTAGCAGATGGAAGAGAGGAGATCCTGCCCCATGCGACTAAGCAGCACTCCCAAGTCCACCAGCAAGTGCTCCCCAGACCACCATTTGGGAATCTCTGCCTTTGAGATGGACAGTGCTCTGTGTATAGAGGACATCACTGTCAAGAGTGAGCAGTCCAGCACTTTTCACTATCAAAATAAATTTTCAAGGACGTTAATCTGTACAGTTTTTGCCCTTCTGGACAGAGTATACCCAAGACCACATGTGATTTTCTCTTTGCTATGTAAGACAGGGTTTTCTTTCTTTATCCCCTATCTGGATAGAACGCAGGCCGTTAATATCCTGAAAGTATAAGCCACTGTTAAAGGCTATATGGGTAAAGACTCCTAATGCCACAGATGAACTATCTTTCCACTGTCCAAAGCATTCTTCACTCAGATACAGTAGAATGATAGAACAAGGTCAGATTACTTAGATACATGTTCATTTTGTTTGGAAGGAAAAAGTTGTGGTTTTTCCACTGTAGGACAGCTTTCCTTTTGCAATGATAATTAAAAAGCCACTTATGTTCATATGATGTGACATGTCATCAAGGTTTTTTTGTCACTCCTGCTGGTTATTCTACTGGGTTATTTTGTTAATCTTTATTGGTTCCTTCGGTTTATTACATGAATTTCCACAGAGGTGAAGGCACTGGACTAGGACTCAGAAATCTAGATTCCATTTCCAGATTTGCACCTTGTACACCTAAATGTGCCTTCGTTATTCTCCTGTGAAGTAGGCGTAATAATAGTTCCATGCCCCACAGGAGGTTTAGGGGCTAAATCCATTAATGTTTTGAAGTGCTCAGATATTACAGAGATGCACAGTACAGAAAAGGAACAACTTTTAAGTTGGCTGTCACCCTAATATGTAAGTTTGAGAACTGCAGACATGAAGTTAAACTTTAATTTTTGGTGACTGAGTTGCCACTTATTTCAGGCTGATTACTTTGTCATCAATATAAAGTATCCAGTTCCTCTTTGAATCTTGCTGAGTTTTTGGCCTAAATTACATGCAGTGGCAATGAGTTCCACAGTCTAATTACACATTTTGTGGAGAAGTATTTCCGTTTATCAGTTTTCAATTTGCTACATTTTAAATTGAGTTCATTGACTGTCTCCTTGCTCTTAAGTTATGGGATGGAGAAAAGAAGCTCCCCATCCATCTTCAGATTTTATATGTGACTTTGGGTACTGTGACAGACCGAGACCAGTGGGATACAGGAGTCTGGTAGAGGGCAAATATACTGGTCCTATTGGCATCCAGCGGGGGTGGGCGGGCAAAGCCCGCCCACTTCTAAAGGGCCTCCCCCCAGCCTAAGGGGAGGACCCACAGGTCTGGGACACCAAATAATTACGGGGGACAACTAATGAAAAAAACAGGATCGGGAGTGAGGTCATAGGGCTAAACGAAGGGAACCCGATGGGGACACCGAGCAGAGAACCCCGGACAATGCCCACTGCTCCTCGAAGACGTCAAGGGAGCCAGTGGACGCCGCCCAGAGGAACTCTGCCCGGATGCGTGAGCAGACGGAGGAACGGAAATATGGTAAGGAAGTCATTTTACTTCGTAACCACCACAACCTTAGGGCAGCCAGAAAGCAAAAACCGACATCCGTCACTATAATTTTCTCAAGTACCACTCCTAGTAACCACCCCCTCACTGACTGCACCATAAATTCTCAGCATTCTACAAAAAAATGCCTGACACACAGAATCTGTCCTGGGGCACACTTGTAAACAAAAGTTCCAACCCTATTCAGATAGTAAAAGTTACCCCTTGCCTATCCTATATGCTGGCTGGCACAATTCATTTTGAAAGGTTTGTTAAAATGAATGAATGAATAAAAGAAATAAAGATTTCTTAAAAGCTAGGTTTAACAAGACCTAACATGACTAAACAGTGATTGTGAGACACTTACAGACACACATGCAAAAACAAATTTTGGTTTATATTTAAAAGCATTCCTACCAATCTGGGAATAGCACTATTCCAGAATCAGGAAGTAAAACTATTTAAGAAGGGAAAACCAAACTGGTCAGTTTCATTGCAGGGCCTAACTGAAAACGCAAAAGACAGAATACCAGGCTAGATGGACCTTGGACTGACCCAGTATGGCCACTATTATTCTAAAGCTTACTAATAAAGCATTAAAAGTAGTTTCTGTAGAATATCACACCACTGTCTCTGAGTGACTGGACACTTGGAAATGCCTATGAAACAGCTACACGTATGGAAGGGGGTTGGCAGGATAGCCTGTACCCAGCAGTACTTGCCTTCCGTACCAGGTTAGGTTGCTAACCTTACAGCTGCCCCTCTACTCTGTTCCCAGTGGTGTAATTCAATTCGGACCCCAGGACTGGGCGCCCCATTTCCAAAGCAGCTGCGACAACACAGAATTTAGTTCTTGGCAGAACCCCCAATGCTTTACCCCCTTCTTCCAGCTGGAAGCCACCAGTCCAGTCCCTACAGGTAATGGGGAAATCCTCAGGGCCCCACTCAGACACCACAGACGGGCTCAAAACACAGAAGCAAATACCACTCTTCAAGTTTATTTTAACCATCTCATCACTTTTCATGTCAGCCTCAGGCTTTGGGGACTCAGTCACGGGCTGAGCAATACTGCCCCAGTGTGCACCCACCCCACTATGTACCAGTCAGACAGCACAGCCTGGGGGACCAGGCTCCTCAAGGACTTGCCGCCGCCGCCCTCGGGTCCAGGGGTGGGATATCGGCCAAGGCCGCAAGCGACACGTGCGTTTAAATCTCGTCACGGCAGCCAACCCCCCGGCAGCGGGGGCGGGGGCGGGGGCCTGTTTTCCCCACCGCTGCCCTCACCCAGCCGCACCAGAGCAGCCCCCGAGAGCGGAGCTTTGAGGGGCTCCAGCCTCCAGCCCGGGAACCGCCCCGCCCAGGGCTCCCCGGTCCCCACCCCCCCGCACTCACGGAAGCCCAGAGCGGCTGCGGCCGCCGCCAGCATCAGCGCCGGGGCCCGGCCCGGAGCCACCCGCCACCCCGCGCCGCCGCCCGCTGCTGCCGCTGCCATTTTCCTGCCACCGCCTCCCCGTGCCCCACTGTCCCGACCCCGGCGCAGCCCCGCCCCTTAGGGCCGGACGGTGGGCGGGGAAAGGGGCTCCCGCCAGATGATGGGACGGAGGAGCCGTCAATCGCGCACACCTCCCGCGTCCCGCTCTCCGTCCCCCTCTGGCTCCGCCCCGTGTGTCCGGTGTGGGTACGTGATTGGCGAGCTAGATTGTCACTCACTGGAAGAGCGCCCTACCAGAAAGGGTAGGCGAATTCCCATGGCCACGCCCCTGTCCGGAACACGTGACACAGAGCGGGATGGGGGGGCTCGCCACTTGCTGGGCCCGTTCCTGGCGGGCTGTGGCTTATGGCGCCCCGGCCATTACCCGTGTGACGGGCTGCTCCGCACCCGGCCCCAGTGCCTGAGCCACCTCTGCGCGCCCACCCCTCGGCTTTCCGGGCCAAGCCACCAGCGCTGCCCGCTCGGAACGGGTTTGGTTCGTAAAGCCCCAATTTCTGGAGGCCTGGGATTGTACAAGCATCTGAGCTCTTTATTATTTTTCCTACTCTGATTTTTCCCCATGCGTTTGGGTATGGGTAGTTGAGTGTGCGTTCCCATTTCTTTGAATTATTGTTGGTAGTTATCGCTTTTCCCCCTAAAGATCATTGTCATTGCCTAGTTGATCTGTACAGCCTAATTTTTGAAGTAGGTTTATAGTATTAAGTATTGGTTCTTTGCAAACTTGTGGGTAGTTCCAGGGAAGACTTAGGTTAGGCGATTACTGCAGTTAAGGCACTAGGCTGCTGTTATATACACTGGAGGACAAACACATTGTTACATCCCATTTTTATTGTCATCTCTTTCTTGAAAATCTGTTGGGGGGGTGAGGGCTGCATTCTATTTAATAATTAAATAGCTGAAGCGCAAATTTAACCATGTTGTATGTTATTCCACTCTGTAGCAGTTTTAAAATTCATTGCTGGGTGCATCTTGCATCACACATGTTTTTAAAGTTTCTCAGGCAGGAAAATGACTTCCCTTGTCTTCTGCTAAAAGAACAGGAGTACTTGTGGCACCTTAGGGACTAACAAATTTATCTGAGCATAAGCTTGCGTGGGCTACAGCCCACTTCTTCGGATGCATAGTGATCAGTTACATGTACTTCCTTAGAGAAGACCTTCCTCTTTTTGTTTAAGGTGGCCATGGCCACAACGCTCTTTCAGACTTGAAGGCATCCAATTTAGGTAGCTTAAGAGCTTTTATTAAATCTATCTATTTTATATAGACTTTGAATTACTGAGTACCTTATAGGAGAGAAAGGAAAGAAAGGCCTTATATGCATAAGAAGTTGCACTGATTTAAATAAATGTGCTTTTGTAAAAGTGATTTAATTAAAATGGTATAAACCCCAGTTAATTTACTAAACTAAGCTAAATTGATATAAACTCTCAAATCCAAGGCCCACAGAGGGGTTTGTACTAATTTAGCTACCCCCAAAAACTGACCCTTAAACTTGTGAATCTGGTGTACAGACATGGTCTATAATCATAGCTATGCATATCAATGCCATCATTAATGAATTCCATATTGATCTGTCCTCACTACGCTTGTTTATCTGGGGATACGGATATCACGGGGGCTGGTGATATCTGTATTTTAGGGATGGGCAAGAGAACACCCAGGCACTGCCTAGGCTGCTATCCAGCTTGCCTAGTATCAGATGAGGTATTTAGTGACCAGGCAGAACCAAGAGCAACACTAATAGTAGTAGCTGAATGCCCATGGATTTGCACAGGTGTAATTAATAAAATACCAAGAATGTCTAAATTCCAGTGATGACTGAAGCTGCTGATATTGTGAACAAAAAGTGCTCTCTCAAGTCATGCTTGTAGCTGTTTCCATCACTTCACACTGATTCAGACATTCTAGGTTTCAGAGTGATGGTAGAGTTCATTGTGTGGTGGTCATGAGGACAGGGGAGGTGGGGAAATGCATTAGTTATGCTTTGCTGGGTAAATTGTGTAGATTTATGCTCGTGGAGAACGAGGACGCTGTGTGTGTGCAGCTATTGTATATGATGGTTGTGCTGGACGATTACCTTGAGGTTTGGCCAGGTAAAGAGCCATAACTAGGTATTCTTATGCCCGAGGCAAGAATATAAAATTGTGCCCTCCCCCAGGGCCGGCTCTGCGGTGGGAATTTGGCAGCGGGTCCCTCAGTCCCTCTCAGAGGGAAGGGCCTGCCACCGAATTGCTGCTGAAGAAGGAATGAAGCAGCGGCAGTAGAACCTGTGATTTTTGAGGGGTCTGACTCCTGATTTTTGAGTGCTTGGACTGGTAATGTTGCTTCCAAGATGGTCTTTGGTTCCCGTCCAGTTCCAATCCAGAGAAGGACTCACAGGTTAAGAGAGGAGGAAGGTACTGGATATCAGCAGTGGCCACTAGGGATCAGCATGTGTCCAGAGAATGCTGGGAGTTCAGGTCTGCAGGGCAGGATCAGGGATGCCAACAACCACCCCCACCCACCCAAGGCTCTGGGAGGAGGTCTGGGGTGCAGGCTCTGGGAGGGAGTTTGGGGATAGGAAGGGTGTGGAAGGTTGGAGTACAGGGGTGAGGGCTGTGGCTGCAGATGAGGGGTTTGGAGGGTGGGAGGGGTTCAGGGCGAGAGTTGGGATGAGGGCTCGGGCTGGGAGGGGCTCAGGGCTTGAGGGTGTGGGGGCTGAAAGCTCCGACTGGGAGTGCAGGCTCTGGCATCGGCAGGGCTGGGGATGAGTCTGGGGTGCAGGCAGGCTGCTTCAGGACAGGGGCCAGAGAGGACAGCTCCCCCCAGCCCTTTCCCTGCCAGCAGCAGCAAGCTCTGTGGGAGGAGCCCCTCGTTCCTGCCCCCCCAGCAGCACACTCACCCACACCACTGTCACTGCACATGCTCCTAGGGCCCCTCTCAGGTCCAGGAACCTCCCTCACCTCCTGTGCGGTGGGTGCTGCATGCACCTCCTCCCCTGCTGTTGCCCTTGACTGTAGCCTCACTGGGGGTGAAGAATAGGGCTGCCTCCTTGCCCAGCATGGGGTATGAGTGGTGACTGCAGGCGGGGAGGGCTGTGCTGCTGGAGGGTCCCATTGAAAAATGAAAGGGTCTAAGGGGGAAGGGCAGGCTCTGAGTCAGTCTGCCCTGGCAGTGAGATGGAGGCACTAGGACCCTGCGGCACCAGTTGCTGCAGGGAGGCAACATGGAGTCGCTCTGCTCTGGGGTGGGGAAGCAAGTCAGGGTCCGGGGACACTCAGGAAAGGCATGACAAAGGCTGCAGGTGGGGCGGGGGGGGGGGGGAGAAGAGATCACCTCAGTTATAAATACCTCTGTGCCAGCAGCTTTCCCCCCACACCTCTCCACCACTTTCTGCGCCCCTCAGCTTTGTGCACCTGGCCAGGTAATACACCATTTGTGCAGTCTCCCTAATACAACCAATGAAATTGTTCCATGGAGATTAGCTGTAGAGCAAGGATAGTAATTGGTTGAGTTCTCTCTGAAGGTACAATATGCCATGCAAAGAGTCCCAGACCGGACACAGACACATGCCTTACTGTAGCTGTACACCACATGGATGTAATTAAAGTGAAAATGGCTGAGAACTTAAATTAGACAGTAATTTACCATAAAATCCAGTGGATTATTCAACCAGGTGATAGTCTGAACAAAGAGCTCTCACACGTACTTGTAGCTGTTTCCACTGCTTCACACTTGACTCGGACATTTTAGGCTGAAGCATGACACTCCAGGAATCTTTTCATAAACAGTATTTATATTACTACAGCACCTGGGTGGCCTTGCTACGGCCCCAAACTCTATTTCTAGGCACAATACAAAACATAAAACCAAGACACATTATAGAGATCTTTGGCAGGGACTAAATACAAGACAAGACCATGCAGCCAATTTGACATGACAGGGAAGGTACTCTCAGCTGTAAAAGTCGCCAGCAACGGTTGGTCAGAAGCATTGTGGGATACCATTGGGAAAACCAAGTAAACCAACACAGCTACATAATCCACCCTTGTTGCCTATGCTAGCTCTGCACTAGTCATGGACATCAGCAACACAGAAGTAAGGTTAACAGTACTGTAACCCTTTCACAATAACCTTGAGGTCCTCCCCCCACTCCCAACTCCTTTTTGAGTCAGGACCCCTACACTTAAAGATAGCGTGAAATTTCAGATTTAAATATCAGAAATCATGACATTTATGATTTTTAAAATCCTGTGACCGTGAAATTGACCAAAATGGACCATGTATTTGGTAGGGCCCTAACTATATGAAACAATGTGCCAGACAAGAATGAACTTTTAAAATTTACTGCATTTCTAGGGGGAGGTATATGTATCCCTTCCAGTTATGCAAGAACTCAGCCTTTTGAAACTGCATCCTGAGGAGGGGATCTTCGTCTGTTCAACACCTGTCACATGAAGACAGGATGAGAGGCCAAACCTGTATAAAAGGAGAGACTCAGATTCACGTGTGTGGTAGTTCTGAGCTAAGTTATAAACTTAGAAAGTTGCTCACCTTGCAATACCTGAGGTTCTTCAAGATGCGTCTCCCTGTGGGTGCTTCACTCCAGGTGACAGTGCGTCCCGGCGCTGTTGATCGGAGATCTTCAGTAGCAGTGCCAGGTCGGGACGCATGTGCTCAGCTGCTGTCTCACGGCGGCATTAGGGTCTGCCTGAGCACGCGTGCCCTGCACCCCCCTCAGTGCCTTCCCTACCATAAAGTTGTCCGATTAGTACTCCAAAGTAGAAGGGAGGAGGGGGGGTAGTGGAGCACCCACAGAGATACAGATCTTGAAGAACCTTAGTTACTGCAAGGTGAGTAACTTCCTCCTCTTCTTCAAGTGCTCTCTCTGTGGGTGCTCCACATCAGGTGAATGAAGCAGTACCCACTGTGGTTGCTGGGATTTTGGAGTTGTGTAAGGGATACCATATGGTTGACTATGGCGTCTGCCGTGGTATCCTGTGTGATAGCATTATGTTTGACAGATGTCTGTCAAATGTCCACGTGGCCACCTTGTATATGTCTGTAATACGTACGTTGTGGAGGAAGGCAACGGATGTTGACGTTGCTCTAGTAGAATGAGTTCTAACACACTCTGGTGGTTGAACATTCTGGGTCTGATAGCAAGATCTGATGCAGTCCAAGATCCACTTGGAGAGTCTTTGTTTAGAGATAGCATCACCCTTTGATCTCTTAGTAGTAGAAACAAATAGTCTAGGAGATTTACAAAATGGTTTAGTTCTGTCAAGACAGAATGCAAGAGCCTGTCGGATGTCGAGAATAGGTAACGCCGCTTCCTGTGGAGTCGTGTGAGGGAGGATTGCAATTGGGGGTATCAGGCATCTGTGGAAGCACCAGATGGAGAAGTGTTTCCACTTTTGCATGTAAGTTTTATGAGTGGAGTTCCTTCTACTGTGCAGAAGGACGTATTGGACCTGTTCTGAGCAGGCTAATTCATGAGATTGAAACCCTGAAGGAACCACACCATCAGATGGCGTTTGTGGAGCTGTAGGTGAGGAAGCTGACCACAGTTCAGGGAGAGGAGATCTGGTCTGTCAGGGAGAGTCCTTGGAGGATGGATGGACATGCGTAGCAGGTAAAGATATCATGTCTATGTGGGCCAAGCTGGGGCAATAAGTATGACCCGGACCTTGTCCTCTGTGATCTTGCGTAGAACCCTGTATATCAGTGGAATCGGTGGAAAAGCGTACGAGGAAATTGTTCCAAGGAATGAGGAACATATAACTTAGAGATGTGTTCCTGAGTCCCACTCTGGAGCAAAATAGATGGCATTTGCGGTTTTGGAGAGTGGCAAACAGGTCTATCGACTGAGATCGTGCTCCTTCCTGCCTGTTCATGTAAAACATACATGTTACATTATCCGTCAGAACTCGCATGGACTTGTTCTTTATGGTGGGAAGAAAGTGAAGGCAAGTGTACCTGATGGCTCTGAGCTCTAGAAGATTGATGTGCAGCTGTGTCTCTGATAGCGACCAGCGGCCCTGTACCTTGGGGTCAACTAGTTGCGCTCCCCAACCTATCAGGAAAGCATCTGTGGTAAGCACGAGTACTGGGGAGTGTGGATGGAAGGGAACACCCATGCATAGGTTCTCTGGTTTTGTCCACCAATGCAGGGAGGCCAATACGTTCAGTGGCAGTCAACGTTATGCAAAACTGTGTCTGCTGGATTTGTAGTTGGAGTTGAGCCAACCGTGAAGGCATCTCATGTGCAGCCTGGTGTATTTGACCACAAAGGTGGTGGCTGCCATGTGACCAAGAAGCTGTAGGCAGGTCCATGCCTTTATTCTGGGGCAAACAGAGATTGTGCGTATGAGATGCGTAATAGTGAGGAATCTGTTGTATGGAAGGGAGGGCTCTGGTTCGAATCGAATCCAGGTGAGTTCCAATGGACTCTATCTGCTGTGTAGGTATCAGGGTGGGCTTTTCGAAATTTATTTGCAAGCCTAGACTGTGGAAGAGAGAGATGGTAAAGTTAGTCACTTTTAACATCTTGTCGTAGGAACTGGCTTTGATAAGGCAGTTGTCTAAGTAGGGAAAACTATAATCCCGTGTCTGTGGAGGTGGGCCACGACTATGGCAAGGGTCTTTGAGAATGCCCTCAGTGCTGTGGAGAGGGTTGGAAGGTTGAGGAGTCTATGTTGCATTTCCTGGACTTCCTCCAAAGGAATGTCCTGGCTGAATACCACTCTCTTGAAAAGTTCCTGGAATTCCTTAAACTCGTCCACGTTTTGTGGAGGTGGAGGCATAAGGGTGTACTCTGCAGCTGATGGCGAGGCAGGAGCCAGTAAATCTGGGAAGGGTTCATAGCCCAACTCTTCAAGAGGAGGTTCAGGAGCTCTAGATGTTGATGGAGCTGAGGATATAGGCGTAGGACGACCTTGCGGTCTGGTAGAAGGGGCGCAAGGAGGAGCAATGGCAGGAGCCAGCCATGAGTACAGCTGAGGCCAGGACACCAGGTAGGAAAAGTTGGGTCCTGGCCACTGGGGGACAAAGTGGGGAAACTGAGGCTGGTTCTTATGATGCACCGTGACTTGGGATAGATATGGCTCCAGTGGAGGAGGAGACTCAGATGGGGAGAACTCTGCCTGCTGCTGTTGTTCTCACTCTCCATGAAAGTAGCCAGGTCAGGTGGCAAGAGCTGCTCTTCAAAACAGTGAGTGCTCCGTGTCTAGGAGCGGAGAGTCAGGCTCAGGGGCCACAGAGATATCCTGCTGGTGCAGAAATGGTTTCTGCTCCCTAGGCTGGTGTGCTGCGGAGCATGGAGTGTGAGCAGCAGCCCGGAGTGATTTTTGCTTGGCTTTAGTAGGAGCCACGGGACATTTGTAAGAGTCCCGCTGAGGGTCTGGATCTACTCCAGTGGGGGTGGTGAGCAGGCTCAGTGTTGACGTTCTTGTCGACACCGAGGTGTAACATGCTGCTGGCATTGTCCATTGTCGGTGCTGGTAGGACCGGTGCCGAGGAAAACTACCCACTCCGCGAAGTCAGGTCCCTGTTTTCGCGCCCCGTGTGAGTTGCTGCTGAGGTGCTGCGGCGTTCAGAGTTGCCTGCTCTCAGCACTGCCTGCACCAAGGGTAAAGACCTTGCGAGAGATCCTTTACCCTTTTGAGCGTCTCTGAGAGGAGACATTAGAGCTTCCTGCCTTTAAATGTTAGAGGGTGAAGCTGTGCTCCCGGTCAGTTCTGATTTGGCAGGGGAGCATGAGGGAGAGGGTTTACTGCCCTTCTCCATAGGCGGCTGAAGAGCTGTCTCCATGAAAAGCATTTTAGCCGCATGTCTCTGTCACGGCAAGCTCTAGTTTTTAAGTTAGTACAGTGGAGATACTTCACAGGAACGTGCGTCTCACTGAGGCATTTGATACAGAGTGAGTGCCCGTCAGATCGCAGCATAGACTCCTTGCAGGAGCCACATTTCTTAAAGCCTGGAGACACCAGCATAATGAAAGTATGAGCAGCCAGAGAAGTTTCAACAAGAGATTAACTTGAGGGGAAAAAAAAAATTTAAACTAACAAACTATGCTAAAGGAAAGGCAGAACTGGGACATGGCTAGCTAACTATTTCTATTTTTCTCTACTTATTTCCTACAGTAACCAGGGAAGAGATGAGCACTACCTCGAGTCCCAACTTCAGCTGAGGACAGTTGAGAAGAAACTGAGGGGGGTGCAGGATGTGCACGATCAGGCAGACCCTAACAACGATGTGAGACAGCTGCTGAGCACGTGCATCCCGACCTGGCACTGCTACCGAAGATCTCTGATCAATGACACCAGGACGTACCATCACCTGGAGTGGAGCACCCACAGGGACAGCACTAAGAAGAGCTGCAAAATCCCGTTGATGGGGTTTGAAAGACTGACTCCTGCAGAGCCCTTGTCAGCATTGGGGTGATTTCTGTTAAGTTTATTAGCATACATTTAGGTATATATATTCTCTGTAATGCTTTCACCTTACGAATAAATGTGCTTGCTTACAAAAAGCTGTGTCACAGTTTATAACTGTAGGCACTTAAGTTGTTTACAGCATCTGAGGAGAAAAGCAAAGGAGACGTGCTGAGGCAGTTTGATTTGCTAGAGAATACACAGTGTAGGCAGGGAACTGTACACCATGGAAATACCTCAGTCAGCAAGAAGTGAGATGCCTGTCTCTGCCCAAGAGAGGTGACAGCTAGGGAGCCCGAAAACCTGGGAGTCGATGTTCTTGGTAGACCATGGGGGAAAAAAATACAGGAGTAGTTGCCTTGAACTGTGACAAACACTTTGCATTACAAATTATTCTGAATCCCTGAAGTAGTGATGAGCTTCTGGAAAACAAATACCCATCCGACGTCACAATTTGTTCCAATTACTCCCCACAACCAAAGTTTGTCTTTTATTCCTGTGACCCAGAGAGCAAAGCAAACTCTTGACTTCTTCCAGCCTTAATTTATTTAATGAACTAAAGGATTTCGCTCCATGATTTCATCAGGATCAATTCAATAGTTGTCTCTCCCATCAATTTTGCATGTCCAAAGTCACAAGCACACATTAGGAACTAGTTTGAACCCAAAAGGGGAAGTGGGTTCTTAGCTGCATGGAAGTCTTAGAGTAGCTCAGAGAGAGATACATAAAACCCCTTTTTGTCACCTGCAATATAACATCCTGCTAAAGTGAGAGATTTAATTATATTACTTCATAATGTTTCTCTAAACAGAGATCAGCTCAGTTTAGAACGGTTAGTTTTACTTTAGATGAAAATGATTGTAAACCTGTTAAATTCTTGACACCGTTTCTTCTAATAACTATTTAGGAAGCTTTAACAGTTGGATGAGTTCTACTTTCTTGTGCTCTCAGAGCGGTAATAGCCTTAACATACAGACAATCCATAAGTCTTCACTAGACCCCTTCAAAATGCCTGCATGTTTAGTTCCTGTTCTGAGAGGAGTGACTTCCATCATCTGAAGTTTAAACAGCATGGAACCAAGCATCTATTTCACCAACACGAAGACAGACAAAATATTAGCTTCCCTGCATGATGTCATCCAGCCCACACCCCACCTCATCCCTTCAGCAGCCTGTTGACTATGACAGTCATGCAAAAGAGATGGGATTTGTTTACAGATTTTAGGGCATGGGAAAAATTAGGATTTGGGAATACTGTGTGAGACAGGTTGGACCACAGAAATCCCCTTGGAGGACTGCCACCTGATCTGTTGAGACTACCTCTGAGCCCACTTTCCCTGCCAGCTTGGGACTTCAGTGCCCTGTCTGGTTTGAGACAGATACACTAGCCTGCTGCAAACCCAGCCCCAGCCCCTAAACGCTGCAGGCTTAACTGAAAACAGCTTAAGAAATGTTCCTGTCTCCAACACTCAGATGCCCAACTCCCAATGGGGTCCAAACTCCAAAAAATCCATTTTACCCTGTATAAATCTTATAGAGGGTAAACTCACCCTCTATAACGCTGATAGAGAGATATGCACAGCTGTTTGCCCTCCACAGGTATTAGTATATACTCTGGGTTAATAAAATCACTTTCTACTTATTAATTAAATACAAAAAGTAGGATTTAAGTGGTTCCAAGTGATAACAGACAGAACAAAGTGAATTACCATGCAAAATGAAACACAAGTCTAAGCCTAATCCAGTAAAAACTGAATACAGATAGAATCTCACCCCCAGAGATGTTTCAATAAGCTTCTATCACAGACTGGATGCCTTCCTAGTCTTGGCACAATCCTTTCCCCGTACAGACCTTCTTCCAGCCCAGGTGGTAGCTAGGGAATTTTTCATGATTGCAGCCCCCTTTGTTCTGTTCCACCGCCTTATATAGCTTTGGCACAAGGTGGGAATCTTGTGTCTCTCTGGGTCCCCCTGCTCCTTCTAAATGGAAAAGCACCAGGTTTAAGATGGATTTCAGTACGAGGTGATATGATCACATGTCCTGTGAAACCCCCAAGCCTTCATTTCTCCCAGTCTGACTCACATGAAGGCCTACAAGCAAACAGAGCCATCCACAGTCAGTTGTCCTGGTTGATGGGAGCAATCAAGATTCCAAACCGCCATTAATGGCCCACACTTTGCATAATTACAATAGGCCCTCAGAGTTATATTACATATTTCTAGTTTCAAACACAAGTGACACATTTATACAAATAGGATGATCACACTCAGATTATAAGCTTTGTAATAATACTTTACAAGAGACCTTTCGCATGAAGCATATTCCAGTTACATTATATTCACACTCATCAGCATATTTTTATAAAATCCTATAGAATGTACCATCACACTGTGGATGGAGTAAAGAAAACTAAGGTACGCAACTTCAGCTACGAGAATACAGTAGCTGAAGTCGACATATCTTGCGTCTTCACAGCGCGGGGTCGATTGCCGTGGCTCCCCCGTCGACTTTGTTTCCGCCTCTCGCTGAGCTGGAGTTCAGCAGTCGACAGGAGAGCAATTGGGGATCGATTTATTGTGTCTACACTACATGCAATAAATCGATACCCGACAGATCGAACGCTACCCACCGATCCGGCGGGTAGTATAGACGAACCCTAAAATAATCTCTCCAGATCTGCTGGGCCCTTTCCAATACCCACATTAGGAGGTAGGAGTAGAAATCCCTCCAGAGGCCAGCTACTTCTAGCTTTGCAGATTGTAGCAAGCATGATGTCGCTCCACTAATCACACATTCAAGTAGCCACACTATGATTTAGCCTTCAAGCCCACCGCAAAGTTGTTTTTAGGCCAAGGAGTCTCAATCTAGGTGTTGCAATGCGAGAGAAGGGTTCACACATAGGTGTCACACATCACAACCACTGTGTCCTTGTTGTATTGAAAGAAGATGGGGATTCCACTTTCCAGGTAGATGGGAAATGACCCTGGGGTTTCTTACTGGAAAAAGTTGTGTACCATTGCCTAAGACAATCCTTACCATAATAATGTGTTCATACATCACCTAGCACAGTGAGGCCACAATGCTGACTGAGGCATCTAGATGCTGCTACAATGCAAGATGAGTATTAAATACTTGCACGTTCAGCTACGTAAAGGTTAACATTGTCTATGTGATGGAGGAAGGGGAAGGGAGCTAAGCCTGAAATGGTTTTGGCTGGTGTGTGGCAGCGAAGGGGTTTCCTTCCCTACATTTTTTAGAGAGTTAATTTAAGATGGCAGGTAACATGAAATCTAACTATTCAAATATGGAAGACAGATAATTCAGAGATATTAAATCGTATTTTAATATTGCTGTTTGAAGTACAAATATGTGCAAAGTAACCAACTTAATAATGATACTGAAATGTCTAAAAACCCAAGGTTTTTAAGTTAAGGTTGCCCAAGCGTTTCCAGAACCTGGAGATTGACAAAACGTAATTCTCCGAAAACCAGGAAATAAGTTAAGTAGCACACTGCACCTGCAATGCAATCTTAGTTCTGTGCCTAGCAGCTAAGAACGGCCACTAGGAATGGTTCAGTACAGTTGGTGCCATTAGCAGACGTAAAGGACTACATAAAGGTGTCATTACTTGTGCTGTACTCAAGATTTGAATCTGCATTTATCTGCCAGCACTCCAGCTGCATTCACTGTGTTAGGTGTAGCTGAGCAGGTAGAAGACAGATGTCTGCTGAGATGAGGCATACCTCATTTCAGCACTCAGTTCTGTAGTTTGTGCCAGCAGAGCTGCATGGGGGGTCTTACCATGGGGACTCTCAGAACTCTGGCAATATGCATGATTATAGTCCCCAAGGCCTGGTGAGAAGCAAGTAAAGGCACGATCTCTGAAAAAATCCTCAGGCCAAAGGGTGGTAGCTAGGCTGCACGAAACCTTATGTAAAAATAAATTTGTAAAAGCAGCGAAGAGTCCTGTGGCACCTTAGAGCGTAAGACGTTTTGGAGCATGAGCTTTCGTGGGTGAATACCCACTTCGTCGGATGCATGCACATGCTCCAAAACGTCTGTTAATCTATAAGGTGCCACAGAACTCTTTGCTGCTTTTACAGACCCAGATTAACACATCTACCCCTCTGATACTTGACAAATAAATTTGTTAGTCTCTAAGGTGCTACAAGGACTCCTCGTTGTTTTTGCTGATACAGAATAACACGGCTACCACTCTGAAACCTGTCACCATGCATGGGGATTAAGTTGACCTAACTCTGTCACATAGGGAGTGAAATTTTTCAGAGCACCATGCAACATATCTAGGTCAACCAAATTTTTAGGTGTGGACCAAGCCTAACGGTATGTCTACACTGCAGCTGGGAGCAAGTCCCCTAGCCCAGGTAACACAGACGCTCAGTTCCAGGGCTCAAGCTAGTGTGCTAGAAATAGCTGTGTGGATGTTACAGCTCACCTTCTCCAGCCCACCTGACCACTTAGGTTTCAGTTCAGGTGGCTCGCCCAAGTCTCTGCCAGAGCCACAGTGTCCATAAAGCTACTTTTAGTATGCTCGATCATGCCCCACTAGCTCATTCCCAGCTGTAGTATAAACATACTTTAACCCGTCTGCAGAAGATACCACCACCTGGGCCTTTTCCAAACCAAGCTACATGGCAGCAAGAAGAGAAGCAATGTTAAACACAGGATGGACACTTTGTACAAGCATTTAGTGACATTTCAAGCTAAGCTATAAACAAAAGCTTATGTGAGGGATAGGTAAATGAGCAGCAACATGGAGTAGGACCTGCCCTACAATCATACTTGAAAAACAAAACTGACCCCAACTAGTTCTTTCTTAAACATATCCAAGATTTCCGCCCCCACAACCCTGCCCCAAACAGCAGGGTCAACCCAGACAAAGGGCTCTTACTGATATGGGGGCTGTTGCTCCCTCTGGTTGGACGCTTCAGGAGACGGACGTTGCACAGCTGATCACCTCTGAGGATGAAAATGTGCACGGAAGTCTTGCTTCCGTCCCATTCTCCACAAAGAGCTCCTCTGGCGTCTTCACATCAACTGCCGATACTCTGACTGTTTGGGGGCAGGGAAAAGGAAAAATGGAAAAAGTCAAGAGCTGTCTTCAAGGACCAGCAAAAACCAAGCAACATGGGATGAACTGGCACCACCTCAAGAACTACACAAGAGAACCAAGAAGACAGCATCACCCCTATGGTGATGGATTGTGCAGATATCACATCAAGTTTATAGCATGGACACATTGGCTGGATCCTGCTTCCCCTTTCTTGTGGTGTTTGCTATGGGGTGTTCCATGCCAACAGATGCTTCCTGTAGTGCAGCTGGTGGGAGAGAGTGTTATAGTACAAAACTCCCTCGTATTTAGTGCTCCAACTTCCACTGGCAATTTTTGAGAAGTTAACCTTGAGAAAGGTTTTGGGCCTGCTGCTAATCCGTTTCCTGCTTGGTTCACATTCTCTGCTCCCCACAGCACTCTGAATCTCTGCTGCAACTGGAACAAAACACCAAATTCAACTCCACTTATGATGAAGCAGGAAAAAACAAACTAAATGAACCAAAAAAACCAAAAATCCCACTAACCTTCTGGCTAAGTGCACTACCTAATTCAAGGGTACGCAAACTTTCTGGCCTGAGGGCCACATCGGGGTTCCAAAAGTCTACGGAGGGCTGGGTAGGGAAGGCTGTGCCTCCCCAAACAGCCTGGCCCCTGCCCCTTATCCGTCCCCTTCGCAACCCCTGACCGATCCAACCCTCCCGCTCCTTGTCCCCTGACCTCTGCCTCCCAGGATCCCCTGCCCCTAACCACCACCCCCCCCCCAGACTCCAACCCCCATCTAAACTCCCCTCCTACCTGTCCTGACTGCCCTGACCCCTAGCCACACCCCTGCCCCCTGACAAGCCCCCATGGGACTTCTGCACCTATCCAACTGCCCCCTGCTCCCCACCCCCAATCACCCGAGCCTCCGCCCCATCCAACCACCTCCTGCGCTTTGTCCCCTAAACTGCTCCCCACACACACACTCTGTCCCTTGTCCAGCTCTGCTGCTCCCTTTCCATGCTGCTCAGAGCAGCATGTCTTGTAGCCGTGCCCCCTGGCCAGAGCCAGCCATGCAACCGTGATGCCCGGCAGGAGCTCGCAGCCCCACTGCCAAGAGAGCTGGCAGCACAGCAAGCTGAGGCTGCAGGGGAGGGGGACAACAGGGAATGGGCCGGTGGCTAGCATCCCTGGCTGGGAGCTGAAGGGCCGGGCAGGATAGTCCCGCGGGCCATAGTTTGCCCACCTCTGACCTAACTCTCTAAAGGCATAATGTTATCATTCCCTGGCTCACTTCAGCAGGAGTCCTATATAAATCATCAACGAACTACATATGAACTCTTTGACTTACAACATTACCAAAGCTATTAACTCCTACAGCATTTCAGGTGAACGATCTGTGTAACAAGATTTCTTGTTACTGAGCCTGTGACAGAGGTGCACAGCCAGACATACAGACTAGAATCTTTGTCACCCCATCCTTCTCCTCACTTCCAAAAGAGTGAGCTTCAGAGTATTACGCAACGGAGAAGTTGGTAACAGCGACTCTGGTGTGTGTTATTGCCATTAGATCTGAATTTAATCTGAAAGGAAGTTGGATCACCTCAAATAGCAGGCTTGGAAAACAGCCTATAATGTCAGTTCTATTAAAGACAGATTATAATGTTTTAAACTGAGGCAGCCTCCAGACACTTAGGGCTTGGCTACACTAGAGAGTTGCAGCGCTGGTGAGGGGGTTACAGCACTGCAACTTAGGATGTGGCCACACTTGCAAAGCACTGCCAGCGCTGCAACTCCCTGGTTGCAGCGCTGTCTGTACACCCGGTCGAGCCTCGGGTGTAGGGATTCCAGCGCTGGTCAGCAAGTGTGGACACGCACCAGCACTTTTATAGACCTTCGGGGTATAAGGAGGTATCCCAGAATTCCTGTCCACAACAACCCGGAAGAAAGGGAGATCTCGGAGTTCAGCCAAACTGCTTATTTAAAAAACAAACACAGCTCCTGTTTGCTGAGTGAGCGGAGGCAGGCACGGGAATTACTTTGGAATGTTCACAGCTGTTTGCTTGAAGAGAGTAACAGCACGCTCACATGGCAGAGGGGAGGGGGAAGTCCGTGTTCAACAGTTGCTGATCTGGTCTGACGGGTATTTAGTTGTGCATAATTTGCAGTTAGTGAATGAGAGAGGAGTGGGGGAAGGGAGTTAGAACTTTTAAAATGATTGAAGGTAGACACAAGTCCTTAGAACTTGCAAGGCAGGGAGCTGAGAACAATGTCAATTCCAAAAATCCATTCTGTCTGTCTCCTCCACGCTCCCTGTCACATTCCACCCCACCCCTGTCTTTTGAAAAGCACGTTGCAGCCACTTGAATGCTGGGATAGCTGCCTACAATGCACCACTCCCAACAGCGCTGCAAGTGCTGCAAATGTGGCCACACTGCAGCGCTGGTAGCTGTCAGTGTGGCCACACTGCAGTGCTGGCCCTACACAGCTGTACGAACACAGCTGTAACTACCAGCGCTGCAAAACTGTAAGTGTAGCCATACCCTTAGCTACCAGGGTGATGAGCTGTGGTTTAAATATGGACAGTCAAAACAACCTGGGGCAGTAAGTCTACCGCATGTATTCAGAGTGAAAGCGAGTCCTGAAGACTGCATATGGCTCAGAGTAAGTTCATCTTTTGTAGAAGTTGGTCTGTAGAGAGCTCTGGGAGTGCTAGTTCTTTATTCTCCTACAGAACAACCTTGTTTAAGAGGCCAGGGGAGGCTGGGCATTACTGGACTGCCTTGTCATCACAACCCTTGTATCAAACAAACAGAACAGCACAGAAACAGCGCTCTAAGGGAAGTGGATTTTCAACAAGAGGTTGCTTCAGAGCTTCCCTTCTCCCCTACATATAATCTAATTACAGGCCAAGAAATAGTCATTTCCTTGGGTACCTACTACCAAATGTTTATTCTGAACACACAAGAGATCTTCAGGAAATTCAGTGAAGTGAATACATAGCTGCAGTACTGCGTGCAGTTTTTTCTGCTAATGGAGTGGATATTAAGATAACAGAAAACAATCCATTGCTCCAAGTCCAAATCACAGAACAAATCTCCCTTTCAGGCTAAAAGCAAGCAAGATGCCCTCAACATTAGTGTAGGAAGAAGTAAGCACTGACCCGTTTATTCCAAGAAGCCACAGTTGTATATGAATAGCCCACAGAAGCGTGGTGAAGAAAAGCCTCATCTCCCTCTTTCAGCCCACACTTATGAAGCAGGAGTTTTACTATCGGAAAATCTGTTGTACACCTGAACATTAATAATCTTTCACTCCTGGAACAGAAGTCAGGTTTCTCCAATTAGTTCATAAATGGACTTTGTCTCCTCAGGTCCAAACTAAGATTCCCAGTTGACCACATCACAAAGCCACCCCACAATGGATAGTTTAGTCTCACTAGCCACAGACCCTGATGCTTTGATAGAACAATGTTAAGGTCAGGAGGAAGTAGTAACCCCCAAATTACGTAACAGCCAGCCAGCACTAGAGCATACAATACAGAATAGTCTCCAAAGTTGTAACCTCTCTGAAGATCAGATATTACAGACTTGAACGCTGCAGCAACATAACTGCATTCATCTCAGGAACAAAGACAGCTCCCGTTTATAGTCTCCCAACGACAGGCTCGTCTCTAAACCACACACCCTTGGAGATTATGCTCACTCGCAGGCAGAACAATATGGTACAGCTCCCCGATAACCCTAGTCTACAAGCAATTCTATAAGACTCAACTGTTGCAGGATGAAGTAGTTACTGAAATAATAAAGAACTGCACACCTTTCTCTCAGCTCCTGATTATTCTTAATTCCAGGTGTAAACTTGAAATTGCTTTTGTACACTAAGGTATTTGTGTAACTGTTTACCAGATGATTACTCTGTGACCACACAGGCATTCACTGTCTAGTGCTTCTTCAAAGGTTTTGCTTTATATTCAATTTATCACAAAAAACTTGTAATACCTCTATTAGTGATCAGTTACATATATGTTCTTAGTGAAGATCTCTTTTTGTTTAAGGTTGCCATGGCAACAAAACTATCAAACTTGAAGGAATCCAATTTAGGTAGCTTAAGAGCTTTTATTAGATCTTTAAAAAAATTACTATAAGCTATCTAACTGATCTATTTTATATAGATTTTGAATTGCTGAGTACCTTACAGGAGACAAAAACAGGGCCAGCTCCAGGCACCAGGTTAGCAAGCAGGTGCTTGGGGCAGCCACCCGGAGAAGGGCGGCAGGTCCAGCTATTCGGCAGAGGGTCCCTCACTCCTGCTCGGAGCGAAGGACCTCCTGCTGAATTGCCGCAGATCACGATCGCAGATTTTTATTTTACTTTTTTTGGGCTGCTTGGGGCGGCAAACCCCTGGAGCCGGCCCTGGAGAAAGGAAATAAAGGCCTTGTCTGCATAAGCAGTAACACTGATTTAAATAAATGTATTCTTGTAAAAGTGACTTAGTTAAACTGGTATAAACTCCAGTTAATTTACTAAACTAAGCTAAATTGATATAAGCTCTCTCAAATCCAGAGCCCACAGAGGGGTTTGCACTAATTTAGCTACCCCCAAAAACTGACCCTTGAACCTGTGAATCTTGTGTACAGATATGGTCTATAACCATAGATATGCATATCAATGCCATCATTAATGAATTCCATATTGATCTGTCCTCACTACGCTTGTTGATCTGGGGATACGGATATCATGAGGGCTGGTGATATTTGTATTGTAGGGATGGGCAAGAACACGCAGGCACTGCCTAGGGTGCTGTCCAGCTTGCCTAGTATCAGATGAGGTGCTCAGTGGCCAGGCAGAACCAAGAGCAGCACTACTAGTAGTAGATGAATGGCCATGGACTTGCACAGGTGTAATTCATAAAGTTGTGCATAAAAAGCCAAAAATGTCTGAATTCCAGTGATGAGTGAAACTGGTGATATTCTGAACAAAAAGTGTTCTCTCAAGTCATATTTGCACCCGCTTCAATCACCTCACACTGATTCAGACATTCTAGGTTTCAGAGTGATGTTTGGATTTAATTGCGTGGTGGTCATATTGGGGGAGGGGAGGATGCATTGGTCGTCGTGCTGCGCTGGGAAAGTTGTGTGGATTTCTGCAGGTGGAGAAAGAGGGGTGTGTGCTGCAGGGAGGGGCTGGGTGTGTTTGCAGCTATTGCATATGCTATTGTGCTGGAAGATTTATGGGGGTGGCAGCTTGGCCAGGTAATACACCATTTGTGCAGTCTCCCTAACACAACAATGAAATTGTTCCATCCAGATTATCTGTAGACTAAGGGTGGTAATTGGTTGAGTTATCTCTGAAAGCACAATGGTCTAGGAAGCTTGGCATGGCATAGACATGTGCCTTACTGCAGCTGTACACCACATGGGTGTAATTAAAGTAAAAAGTGGCTGAGAACTTAAATTGGACAGTAACATACCATAAAACCCAGTAGACTGTTCAACCAGGCGATAGCTCTCACCCATATTTATAGCTGTTTCCACTGCTTCACATTGACTCAGACAATATAGGCTCAAGAGTGACACTCCAGGAATCTTGTTATAAACAGTATTTATATTACTATAGCGCCTAGGTGGTCTTGCTACAGACCCAAACTTTATGTCTAGGCACAATACAAACAAAAAACCAAGACAGATTATAAAGATCTTTGGGGCAGGGACTAAGTACAAGACAAGACCATGCAGCCAACTTGACATGACAAGGAAGGTGCTCTCAGCTGTAAAAGAGGCCAGCAAAGGCTGGTCAGGAGCATTGTGTGATACCGTTGGGACAACCAAGTAAACCAACCCAGCTACATAATCCACCCTTGCTGCCTATGCTAGCTCTGCACTGATAACGGACATCAGCCTTGCTCCGAGCAAATGTAATTCCAGAAGTGGTGTGAACACGTGTGCACTGGAGCTAGCAATGCTGAGGATTGATGTGTGGTGTTACAAGCCTGCCAGAAAATTACAATGGCAATTTTTTTTTGCACAAGTCAGTGTAGCTAACTTTCCTCCTTATTCCCCAAGGATACAGACAGCACTGTGACAGAAGTAGCAATTTCCTGCAACATCTTTCAGGAGTTCACAGTATTACAAATGCAAGTTTTTATTTATTATGGAACTGTGATGTCTCAGGGGTGGAGGGAGAACCATGACTAATGTAAACCCTGAGAAGCGTTATGCATTTCAAAGGACTATATGTAGGCTCACACCAAATTCATGACCATGAAAAACTTGTCACGGACCATGAAAGGTGGTCTTGTGTGTGCTTTTACCCTATATTATACAGATTTCAAGGGGGACACCAGTGTTTCCCAAACTGGGAGTCCTGACCCAAAAGGGGATGCAATGTTATCTGGGGAAGAGGGAAGAAGTGTCATGGTATTGCCACCCTTACTTCTGCACTGCATTTAGAACTGGGCAGCCAGAGTGGTGGCTGTTGGCTAGGTGCCCAGCTTTGAAGACAGCACCCCACCAGCAGCAAGCAGCACAGAAGTAAAGGTGGCAATACCATACCATCCTTACTTCTGCGCTGCTACTGGCAGCAACTCTGCCTTCAGATCTGGGCTCCCGGCCAGCCAGCAGCCACCGAGTTCTGAAGGCATCAGCACCACCAGCAACGGAGAAGGAAGGGTTACAGTACTGTAACCCCTCTAACAACATTGAGACCCACCCACCCCCAAACTCCTTTTTGGGTCAGGACCCCTACAGTCAAAAACACTGAAATTTCAGAATTAAATATCTGAAATCATGGAATTTATGATTTTTAAAATCCTATGACTGTGCAATTGACCAAAATGGACCACGAATTTGATACGGCCCTAACTATATGAAACAATGTGCCAGACAGGAATAGGTATATGCATATGTACCCCTTCAAGTTATGCAAGAACTCAGCCTTTAGAAACTTCACCCTGAGGAGGTGACCTTAGTCTGCTCAACACCTGTTACATGAAGACAGGATGAGAGGCCTAACTTTTATAAAGAAGAGACTCAGATTCATGTGTGTGCTAGTTCTGAGCTAAGTTATAAACTTAGCCACAAAAACCTGCTGATGAAAGACTGGAATTTGAAAGACTGATTCCTACACAGCCCTTGTCAGCATTGGGGTGATTTCTGGTAAGCTTATTAGCATACATGGAGGTTTTTAATGTTCTCTCTGTAATGATTTTACCTTATAAATAAATGAGCTTGCTTACAAAAAACTGTGTCATAGCTTAAGTGCTCACAGTTATAAGCCGTTTACAACCTCTGAGGAGAAAAACGAAGCAAGACTGCTGCGATAGTCTGACCTGCAGGGGAATTCACAGTGCAGGCAGGGAACTGTGCATCACGGAAATACCCTTGTCAGCAAGAAGTGAGATACCTGTCTCTACCCAAGAGAGGTGACAGCTAGGGAGCCAGAAAACCTCAGAGTGGATGTTCTTGGTGGACCATAGGGGGGAAAATACAGGTGTAGCTGTCCTGAACTGTGACAAAATGCTTTGCATTGCAAATTATTCTAAATCCCTGAAGTAGTGATGAGCTTTTGGAAAACAAACACCCATCCTACTTCACAATTTGTTCTAATTACTCCCTACACCCAAAGTTTGTCTTATTCCTGTGTCAGGGTATGGCTACATTTGGAATTTCAAAGCGCTGCCGCGGCAGCGCTTTGAAGTGTGAGTGTAGTCAGAGTGGCAGCGCTGAGAGAGAGCTCTTCCAGCGCTGCATGTAAACCACATCCCTTACGGGTGTAGCGTGCAGCGCTGAGAACCACGCTCCCAGCGCTGCTGCCCTGATTACACTGACGCTTTACAGTGCTGTATCTTGCAGCGCTCAGGGGGGTGTTTTTTCACACCCCAGTTGCAGCACGGTAAAGTGTGAGTGTAGCCAAGGCCTCAAGAGAGGAAAGCGAACTCTTGATTTCTTCCAGCCTTAATGAAATAAAAGGATTTCACTCCATGATTTCATCAGGATAAATTCAATAGTTGCCTCCCACATCAATTTTACATGTCCAAAGTCACAAGCACCCATTAGGACGTGGTTGAACCAGAAGAGGGAAGTAGGTTCTTGGCTGCATGGAAGCCTTGGTGTAGCTCAAAGATACATAAACCCTTTTGTGTCACTTGTAATACAACACTCTGCTAAAGTGAGAGATTTAATTATATTACTTCATAATGTTTCTCTAAACAGAGATTAGCTCAGTTTGTAGTGAGTGTTTCATTTTGGACGAAAACGATTGTAAACCTGTTAAACTCTTGACACAGTTTCTTGTAATAACTATTGAGGAAGTTTTAACAGTTTGATGATTTTTACTGTCTTGTGCTCTAAGAGCAGTGATAGCCTTAACATACAGAGAATCCACAGGTCTTCATAAGACCCCTTCGAAATCCCTGCATGTTTAGTTCCAGTTAGGAGAGGAGTGACTTCCATCATCTGAAATTTAAACAGCATGGAACCAAGCATCTATTTCACCAAAGATAGACAAAATGTTAGTTTCCCTGCATGGTGTCACCAAGCCCACACCCCACTTCATCCCTTCAGCAGCCTGTTGACTATGACGGTCATGCAAGAGAGATGGGATTTGTTTGCAGATTTTAGGGCATGCGAAAAGTTACAATTAGGGAATACTGTGGTCAGAGTACGTAAAACTGGTTAAGACTGGTATCTTTAGTGTTTAAAAATTAACTTTGATAACAAATCCTGAGAGTGGCTGTTGGGGCTTTGGAAACTAGAGATAAAAATCAACAGTCTCTCACAGGCCCAGAATGGCATCTAAAGAGAAGTAGAATTAGTGAGGGGAGGTACCTCTCTGCCCGACTCTAAGTCGGATTTCTCCTGGCTTGGCAACTACGTCAGGTGGGTTCTTGACATCGCAGAAGTAAGTGCCGTTGTCCTGGAACTGCACATTTGCTATGCTGACAGAGGCATCTTTCTTGTTAAGGTCTCCAGTCCAACTGATTCTGTTCTTAAATGGTGTGTCCTTCCCAAGGTACGCATTCCCTTGAGAGTAATAGAAGAACTGCATCCAGGGAGGAGAGCATGTAGAACATCCATGTCAGAATATTGCAAAGCTTACACACCTCCTTCACTAAGATAGTATCTCCAGATCTGCTGGGCCCTTTCCAATACCACATTAGGAAGTAGAAGTAGGAATCCCTCCAGAGGCCAGCTACTTCTAGCTTTGCAGATTGCAGCAAGCATGTCGTCACTCCACTACTCGCACACTCAAGTAGCCACACTATGATTTAGCCTTCAAGCCCACCGCAAAGTTGTTTTTAGGCCAAGGAGCCTCAATCTGGGTGTTGCGATGCTAGAGAAGGGTTCACACATTGGTTGTTACCTGTGACACCTCTGTGTCCTTCTTGTATTGAAAGAAGAGGGGGATTCCATTTCTCAGGTAGATGGGAAATGACCCTGGGGTTCCTTACTGGAAAAAGTTACGAACCACTGTCTATGACAATCCTTACCATAATAATGTGTTCATACATCACCTAGCACAGTGAGCCCACAATGCTGACTGAGGCATCTAGATGCTGCTACAATGCAAGATGAGTATTAAATACTTGCCTGTTCAGTTATGTGAAGGTTAACAATGTCTACGTGATGGAGGAAGGGGGAAGGAAGCTAAGCCTGAAATGGTTTTGGTTGGTGTGTGGCAGTGAAGGGGTTTTCTTCCCTTCATTTTTTAGAGAGTTAATTTAAGATGGCAGGTTTTGTTAGTGTAACATGAAATCTGACTATTCAAGTATGGAAGACAGATAACGTTGCTGTCTGAACATCTCTGAATTAAAATATGAATTAATTACAAGTATGTGCAAAGTAGCCAACTTAATGATACTAAATGTCTAAAAACTAAGATTTAAGGTTACACAAGCATTTCTACAACCTGGAGATTGACTAAATTTATGTCCTGGCTTTCGGAGAATTAAATAGCACACTGCACCTGCCATGTAACCTCAGTTCTGTGCCCTGCAGCTAAGAATAGCCACTGAGAATGGTTCATTATGGTTGGTGCCATTAGCAGACATGAAGGACTACATAAAGGTGTCATTACTTGCGCTGTACTCGAGATTTGAATCTGCATTTATCTGCCAGCACTCCAGCTGCATTTACTGTGTTAGGTATAGCTGAGCAAGACGACATCTAGCTTCTGAGATTAGGCATACCTCATTTCAGCATTCACTTCTGTAGTTTGTGCCAGCAGAGGTGCACAGGGGTCTTGCCATGGGGACTGTCAGAACTCTGGCAATATGCATAATTATAGTCCCCCAAGGCCTAGCAAGAGGTATGTGAAGGCACCATCTCTGAAAAAGTCCTCAGGCCAAAAGGCGGTAGCAAGTCTGGCATAATCTGTGTAGAATCAGCAGATCCTGTATGCTATGCCTACTCTAAATTAGAGATCTAAAGTAGCAAAGAGAAGGTGTTAGACTGAGCCCTGCAGCGATCATGTGTTCTATAGCATCCGTTAGGCCCAGTACAGGGCTAGTCTGTGTGTAATCAGGTATCGCTCAAAGAGAGTAGAGACGAGACTACATTGCCGGGATGGTAAACACCTGATTCTTCATTATCAGAAGTTTAAATTAAGCCATGCTCCACATTCTGGAAGGGCACAAAACACCACAGGAAACTTTAACTGTGTTACTCAAGTTTGAGGATTTTTTTAAATTTTTTTTTAAATAAATAATTTTTCAACATTCCCATCTAGCATAGCTCAGCAAGCCCCTTCCACTGCTTCTGGTCCCGGGCAAGATTATCACAAAATGCACTGGCTGCATGCATGTCATTTCACTGCCCCTGCATCATCTCCAGTTCTGCTTCTCCAGCACAGGCCACCTCACCATGAAGTGGCAGTGTCAGCAGAGCACCTGCAAGTTGAGGATTTGGAAAGAAGAAGCAGGAACAGTGGAGGAACTAACATGGAGTCTGTGGGGGAAGACAGGAGAGCATATATGTAGGGGAATTTGGGGAGGGAGATGAAGCTGACCAACATCCCCCGCTGTACAGCTCTGACCCCTCCTTTCCTTGCACCACTCCAACACCCCTCACATTGCCCCCCCTCCTGCCACCACTGCTCTGACACTGCTCCAACTCTTCCAACATTCACTCCATCACATTAATTGCCAACCAACCCCACAAACCCTAGGCTCCAAGCCCTCTCTAGGCACTCCCACGTATACTGCTTCAAATGCAAACACACCCTCAAGCTGCTTCACCTGTACCCTTGCACTCCACACCCCTGGTAAGCTTGCAAAGGCCACAAGGGGGGCAGGGGGAGGGAAGATGGTGAGGCTGTGAAGAGTGCATGTATCAGATGGAAGCAGGAAAGTGGTGATGCAGTCCCTACCCACATGCACTGCACATGCTCATTCCCTGTTCCCCGTCCCAGACCATGTCTATCCCCTATTTGTTGAGATATGATAGAAAGCCTCTTTAGGAAACCTAGTTCTTCAAAACTCTAGTCAAACTGGGTTTTCATGTTTTGTGCCTGAATTCTTTACATCAATAAAGTTTGCTGTCCAGGATATGCTGGC
The DNA here is from genome assembly GCF_007399415.2 of Gopherus evgoodei. Taxonomy (NCBI): domain Eukaryota; kingdom Metazoa; phylum Chordata; order Testudines; family Testudinidae; genus Gopherus; species Gopherus evgoodei. The sequence continues at coordinate 190,703,756 of NC_044322.1, read as the reverse complement.
CCAGTGCACAGCTCCAAGGGACAAAAGATGACACGGGGCAGGGCCCTCACTTTGTAACCTTCCAAACCCAATGCACTCCTCCACACTGCTCCAGCGCTTCCTCCCTGCTCTGACTTTCCTTGTTACCTAACTGGGCACCTTTTTGAGGCACTCTAAAAATATAGAGGATGTATTACAAGTGCTACAGCAGCACACTACGGCAAGGCCACTATAGCACACGCACTTGCTACAATGACTGAAGGGGATTTTCTGTCACTGTAATAAATCCACCCCTCAACTGGCAGTAGGCTAGACCTGCCTGCTACTACAACAAGGAGTCCTTGTGGCACCTTAGAGACTAACACATTTATTTGGCCATAAGATTTCATGGGCTAAAACCCACTTCATCAGTTGCATGGAGTGAAAAATACAGTAATCTGTATAAAGAAAGAAAAGTAACAGAATGCCACTAGCCGTCACCTATGGCCTCTAACCAAAACCTCTCCAGCACATCAAGGATCTACAACCTATCCTAAAGCATGATCTTTCACTCTCATAGACCTTGGGAGACAGACCAGTCCTCGGTTACAGACCCCCAACCTGAAGCAAAATACTCACCAGCAACTACACACCACACAAAAAACATTTACACAGGAACCCAACCCTGCAACAAACCACATTGCCAACTCTAAAACCTAACCACATCAGCCACACCATCAGGGGCTTGTTCACCTGCACATCTACCGATGTGATATGTGCAATCATGTGCCAGCAAAGCCCCTATGCCATGTACATTGGCCATACCAAACAGTCTCTATGCAAAAGAATAAATGGACACCAATCAGACGTCAAGAATTGTAACATTCAAAAACCAGTAGGAGAGCACTTCAATCTCCCTGGACTCTCAGACTTAAAAGCGGCAATTCTTCAACAACAAAAAACTTCAAAACCAGACTTCAAGAAACTGTAGAACTGGAATTAATTTGAAAACTGGATACCATCAAAATAGGCCTAAATAAAGACTGGGACTAGATGGGACACTACAAAAAGCTTTCCCTCAGCTGATACTTACACCTTCTTGTCAACTGCTGGAAATGGGCAACATCCACCTTGATTGCATTAGCCTCGTTAGCACTACAAAAGTAGTTTTCCCTCTCTTGATATTCACCCCTTCTTGTCAATTGTTGATACTAGGCGACTTCCACCTTAATTGAATTGGCCTTGTTAGCACTCATCACCCTCTTACCTCCCCCACCACACACACAGTAAGGCAACTCCCATCTTTGTACGTGCTGTAATATTTATACTGCTTACTGTATTTTTCACTCCATGCATCTGATGAAGTGGGTTACAGCCCAGGAGAGCTTATGCTCAAATAAATTTGTTAGTCTAAGGTGCCACAAGGACTCCTCGTTGTTTTTGCCGATACAGACTAACACGGCTACCACTCTGAGGGTACATCCACACTACAGCCTAAAATCGATATTGTTAAAATCGATTTTATAATACAGGGTTTATAAAATCGATTTTACGCGTCCACACTAGGGCACCTTACGTCGGTGGTGTGCGTCCATGGTCCCTGGGGTCCATCGATTTCAGGAGCGTTGCACTGTGGGTACCTATCCGACAGTTCCTGCAGTGTTCCCTGACCCTTGGAATTATGGGTTACTACCCCAGTGCCTGATGGGGCAAAAATCACTGTCGTGGGTGGTTCTGGGTACAGCCTCACCCCCTCCCTTCCTGAAAGCAGCAGACAGCCATTTCGCGCATTTTTTACTGGATGAAGTGAGCAAATGCCATTTTACAGCAAGCATGGATCCTGGTCTGATCAGTACCTTGATCGTGGACGTTCTAAACAGTTCACGCATTCTCGTGCTGTCTATGCTGAACCATGAGCAGGAAATGCAGGAGAGGATGCTTCAGCGAGGCGATGAGACTGATGAGAACTTGGAGACTGAGTTCTCCGAAACCGCGGGCCCCCGCGCTTTGGAGCTCCTGATGGTAATGGGGGGAGGTTCTAACCATTCCTCACCAATTTTGGGCCCGGGAAACAAGCACAGACTGGTGGGACCGCATAGTTTTGCAGGTGTGGGACGATTCACAGTGGCTGCGGAACTTTCGCATGTGTAAGAGCACTTTCTTTGAACTTTGTGACTTGCTTTCCCCTGTCCTGAAACGCCATAATACCAGGATGAGAGCAGCCCTCACAGCGGAGAAGCGAGTGGCAATAGCCCTCTGGAAGCTTGCAATGCCAGACAGCTACCGGTCAGTCGGGAATCAATTTGGAGTGGGAAAATCTACTGTGGGGGCTGCTGTCATGCAAGTAGCCAAAGCAATCATTAAGCTGCTGCTACGAAAGGTTGTGACTCTGGGAAACGTGCAGGTCAAAGTGGATGGCTTTGCTGCAATGGGATTCCCTAACTATGGTGGGGGGGCCATAGATGGAACCCATATCCCTTCCTTGGCACCGGAGCACCAGGGCACCCAGTACATAAACTGCAAGGGGTACTTTTCAATGGTGCTGCAAGCACTGGTGGATCACAAGGGACGTTTCACCAACATCCACGTGGGATGGCCAGGAAGGGTTCATGATGCTCGTGTCTCCAGAAGCACTACTCTGTTTAAACGGCTGCAGCAAGGGACTTACTTCCCAGACCAGAAAATTACAGTTGGAGATGTTGAAATGCCTGTAGTTATCCTGGGGGAACCAGCCTACCCCTTGATGCCATGGCTTATGAAGCCATACACAGGCAGCCTGGACAGTGGTCAGGAGTTGTTTAACTACAGGCTGAGCAAATGCAGAATGGTGGTAGAATGTGCATTTGGCCATCTTAAGGCGCGCTGAAGAAGCTTACTTACTCGCTCAGACCTGAGCCAAACCAATGTCCCCTTTGTTATTGCTGCTTGCTGTGTGCTCCACAATCTCTGTGAGAGTAAGGGGGAGACCTTTATGGCAGGGTGGGAGGCTGAGGCAAATCACCTGGCCGCTGATTACGCGCAGCCAGACACCAGGGCAATTAGAAGAGCACACCAGGAAGCGGTGCGCATCAGAGAAGCCTTGAAAACGAGTTTCATCATGGGCCAGGGTACGGTGTAACTGCTGTGTTTCTTTCCCCTTCATGAACCTCCCCTCCTCCCCCTGTATTGACTCCTGCTGCTGCAAGCAAGCTTCCCTCCATCCTTCCATAACAGCTTGCTTATGGATATAAAGTTACTATCTGTAACCAACCCGCCCTCCCACAGCCTTTGAATAGCATGTCCTTACAAGAAGAGTAAAAGAAATTAAAAGGTACCCCGGGAGTGGTTTGGGAGGAGTATAGGAGGGAAGAAAAATGCCATTAAGGGCATTTCAATGTAATGACAGCCTTTTGGTTGGACTGTCCACAGGGGTGGAGTGGGCAGGTGCAGAAAGCCTTCCCCTATGCGTTCTTACACGTCTGGGTGTGGAAGATATGGGACATGGTGAGTACTGAGGAAGGTTAAACATGGGCTGGAGTGGCACTCTGTGACCCCGCAGCTCTTCCAGCAGACTTCGGAGGATGTCAGTCTGATCGCGCAGCAGCTCCAGGGTTGCAGCCCGCCACCGCTGATCTTCCTGCCTACACCTCTGATCTTCCTGCCGCCACATCTCATCTCGAGCGTTCCTCCTGTCCTCACGTTCACTGGCAGCGTCCCTGTACTTTGCGACCACGTTTTTCCACTCCCCCAGATGAGCTCTTTCACTGCGGGTTACTGCCATTATTTCTGTGAACATCTCCTCCCGTGTCCTCTTCTTCCTCAGCTTCCTTATCTGACCTATCCTTCGGACTGGAGTAGGGAGGCTTGAAAAATGTGCAGCTGCATGTGTGGGGGAAAAGAGTGATAGAAGGATCCTAAGAGATACATTTCACAGAACAATGGTTATACTCTTTCACAGTGAACTACACTATTCACCGTACGTAGCACATGTCACTTCACTACAAGGTCGCCTTTGGATTCTTTTAGTATTTAGTGCTTGCAGCTGTGGTGTCAGAGATCAACACAAAGGCAGATCAGGGGATTACAAATAAGCTTGCTGGCGGACATGGTAAGTCTAATGGCAGTGAACTGTGCAACCTCTTTTATTACCCTGTAACCCTGGCTATTAACAGGTAACATTCATGCTTGGCAGCCAAACTGCTAAAAAGCTAATCTTTTGCTTCTTTTCTTATGCCATCAGAAAGGTTAAGCACTAGAGGAAAATTGTGAATGGTTTCCCCCCCACTACTCTGCATGTCTGCTGTAAAGGCAGGTCACTTTACCGCCTCCCCCTCCACCTTGGCAATTAGCAGCGAAAATTCGTGCTGCCCAAATGCTAAAAAAGGTCAGCGCCATTAGAGACACCTCCCCGTAGGAATGTGCAGGTTTTTACCATCCCCCACATGGCTAACTGCTAGGAAAGGTTTTTTATTAAAGGAGCAGGAAAGCAGAAACGCAGGAATGGTCATCTCTGTCTCCTTAATAAAATACATTACTTTTTAACAGGTGACCATGAACGATATCACTCTCCTGAGGATAACAGAAAGAGAAAAAGAAATTATTCTTCTTGAATGCCAGCAATCCCCGGGGCCATACGCAGCTAGGCTTTGTCATGCAATGATACCCGATTACGTGCTCCAGGCATGGCGTGGTAAAGTTTCGTACCATGGTGGACGGAATAAGGCTGCCCTGCCCAGAAACCTTCTGCAAAGGCTATTGGGGTACCTCCAGGAGTGCTTCATAGAGATGTCCCTGGAGGATTTCCGCTCCATCCCCAGACATGTTAACAGACTTTTCCAGTAACTTTACTGCCAGCTACTGTATGCAAGCCCTCATGGCAAATCAATCATTAAAAACGGTTGCTTTTAAACTATAGTTTTTATTTAAAAAAGTACACTCACCAGAGGTCACTTCCACGGCTTCATTGTCCGTGCTAGTGGCTTGAGAGGGCTGGGAAGGTACTTCTGTCAGGGTGAGGAAAATATCCTGGCTGTTGGAGGGAATGGAGTGCTGTGTGGTCTCTGCCATCTCGTTCTCCTCCTGTTCCTCCTCCACATCTTCGCCGTCCGCAGAATCATCAGCAGTGGCTGAGATTACTACCCCCACCTCTGAATCCACAGACAAGGGGGGGCTTGTCGTGGCGCAGTTACCTAAAATTGCGTGAAGCTCCGCGTAGAAGCGGCATGTTTTTGGGACAGATCCGGATCTGCCATTTGCTGCTTTGGTCTTCTGGTACGCTTGTCTGAGCTCTTTCACTTTAACTCTGCACTGCACCGAGTCTCTGCTATGGCCTCTCTGCCTCATGGCATTAGAAATCTTTTCAAAAGTTTTCTCATTTCATCTACTGGAATGCAGTTCTGATAGCACAGAATCTTCTCCTCATACAGCTATCACATCCAATAACTCCTGTGTGTTCCATGCTGGAGCTCTTTTCCTATTCTCAGGAGACTGCATTGTTACCTGTGCTGCTGAGAGCTCCACGCTGGCCAAACAGGAAATGCAATTCAAAAGTTCCCAGGGCTTTTCCTGTGTACCTGGCCAGCAGTAGAGTTCCTTTACCTGTCCAGAGAGGAAACTGGTGCACTCTGGGATACCTCCCGGAGGCCATTAACTTCAATTTCCGTCCACACTAGCCCAAAATCGATTTTGTAAAATCGATTTTAGGGTTACTCCTTTCGTTTAGCTGGAGTACAGAAATAGATTTTAAGACCCCTTAAAATCGATTTTAAGTGCCTTGTAGTGTGGACGGTTACAGAGTTAAATCGATTTAACGCTCTAGTGTGGACCTGGCCTGAAATCTGTCATCATGCAAGAGAGATTAAGTTGACCTGTCACACAGGGAGTGAAATTTTTCACAGCACCAAGCAGCGTATCTAGGTCAATCAAATTTTTAGGTGTAGACCAAGCCTAACTGTAACTCTGCACTGCAGCTGGGACAAGCCCCCTAAGCCCAGGAAGACACAGACTCACAGTACCACGGCTCATGCCAGTGTGCTAGAAATAGCTGTGTGGATGTTGCGGCTCACCTGCTCAAGCCCACCTGACCACTTAGGCTTCAGTTCAGGTGGCTCACCCAAGTCTCTCCCAGAGCTACAATGTCCATAAAACTGCTTTTCATATGCTAGATCATGCCCCACTAGCACAAGTCTACCAAGGCTGGGAGGCTCATTCCCAGCTGCAGTATTAACATACCTTAACCCATCTGCAGAAGATACCACCACCTGGGCCTTTTCCAAACCAAACTACATGGCAGCAAGGAGAGAACCAATGTTAAACACAGGATGGACATTTTGTACAAGCATTTGGTGACATTTCAAGCTAAGCTAGAAACAAAAGTTTATGTGAAGGATAGGTGAAGGAGCAGCAATATGGAGTGGGATCTGCCCTACAATCATACTTGAAAAAACAAAACTGACCTCAACTAGTTCTTTCTTAAACATACCCAAGATTTCCCCCTCAACCCTGCCCCAAACAGCAGGGTCAACCCAGACAAAGGGCTCTTACTGATATAGGGGTTGTTGCTCCCTCTGGTTGGACGCTCCAGGAGACGGATGCTAAGCTGCTGATCACCTCTGAGGATGAAAATGTGCATGGAAGTCTTGCTTCCATCTCATTCTCCACAAAGAGCTCCTCTGGCGTCTTCACATCAAGTGCTGATACTCTGACTGTTTGGGGGTGAGGAAGAGGAAAAGGAAAAATTAAAAGAGTCAGGAGCTGTCTTGAAGGACCAGCAAAGAACAAGCAACATGGGATGAACTGGCACCACCTCAAGAACTACACAAGAGAACCAAGGTGGCAGCATCACCCCTATGGTGATGGGTTGTGCAGATATCACATCAAGTTTATAGCATGGACACATTGGCTGGATCCTGCTTCCCCTTTCTTGTGGCTTTTGCTATGGGGTGTTCCATGCCAACAGATGCTTCTTGTAGTGCAGCTGGTGGGAGACAATATTTAGTACAAAACTCCCTTGTAGTTAGTGCTCCAACTTCCACTGCCAGTTTGAGAAGTTAACCTTGAGAGAGGTTCCTGCTTCATTCACATCTCTCCTCCCCACCACACTCTGAATCTCTGCTGTAACGGGAACAAAACACCAAATTCAACTCCACTCATGATGAAGCGGGGCGGGGGTGCGCACACACATACACTAAACTTTTGGCTAAGTGCACACCTAATTCAGAGTGGGTAAACTTTTTGGGGAGGCACAGCCTTCCCAGATAGTCAGGCCCCCACCCCCATCTCTGACTGCCCCACTCAGAGTCCCTGTACCCATCCAACCTCCCTGCTCCCTGACTGCCATGCCCCCTATCCACACCCCTGCCCCCTCACAGGCCCCTGGGACTTCCACACCTATCCAACTGCCCCCTGTCCCCTAGCCTGCCTCCCAAGCCAGCTGTCCTTTATCCAATCCCCCTGCTCCCCACCCTCTTAACATGCCTCTCAGAGCACAATATCTGGCAGCTAGGCTCCCCTACAGGAGCCAGGGGAAGGGGGATAGCAGGGGAGGGGCCAGGGGCTAGCCTCCCCAGCTGGGAGCTCAAGGGCCAGGCAGGATGGTCCCAATGTGGCCCACAGACTGTAGTTTGCCCACCTCCGACCTAATTCTATAAGGCATAATGTTACCATTCCCTGGCTCACTTCAGCAGGAGTCCTAAATAAATCATCAACGAAATACATATGAATTCTTTGACTTACAACATTACCAAAGCTATTAACTCCTACAGCATTTCAGGTGAACGATCTGTGTAACAAGATTCTTGTTACTGAGCCTGCGATAGAGGTGCACAGCCAGTCATACAGACTGGAATCTTTGTCACCCCATCCTTCTCCTCACTTCCAAAAGAGTGAGCTTCAGAGTATTACACAACGGAGAAGTTGATAACAGTGACTCCAGAGTGTGTTATTGCCATTAGATCCGAATTTAATCTGAGAGGAAGTTGGATCACCTCAAATAGCAGGCTTGGAAAACAGCCTATAATGTCAGTTCTATTAAAGACAGATGATAATGTTTTAAACTGAGGCAGCCTCCAGACACTTAGGGCTTGTCTACATCAGAAAGTTGCAGCGCTGGTGAGGGAGTTACAGCGCTGCAACTTTGAAGGTGTACACATCTGCAGGGCATCACCAGCGCTGCAACTCCCTGTTTGCAGCGCTGGCCGTACTCCCATTTTGTCTCGGGTGTAGAGGATCCAGCGCTGGTGATCCAGCGCTGGTAATCCAATGTAGACACTTACCAGAGCTTTTCTTGACCTCCGTGGAAGGAGGAAGCCTCTGGTAATCAAGCTGGTCTCACTTTCCCGGTTTGCTCTCTCGTTCCCGGAACCCAGGGCAAGCAGATCTCCTTCCCTGCGGTTTGCAGGGTGGCTCCGGGAACGCGAGAGCAAACCGCGGCAAAGCTGGTCTCCTTTCCCGGTTTGCTCTCTCGTTCCCCGAACCGCCGAGCAAGCGGTTCTCCTTCCTTGCGGTTTGCAGGGTGGCTCCGGGAACGCGAGAGCAAACCGCGGCGAAGCTGGTCTCCTTTCCCGGTTTGCTCTCTCGTTCCCCGAACCGCCGAGCAAGCGGTTCTCCTTCCCTGCGGTTTGCAGGGTGGCTCCGGGAACGCGAGAGCAAACCGCGGCGAAGCTGGTCTCCTTCCCCGGCTTGCTCTCTCGTTCCCGGAACCCCGAGCAAGCAGGTCTCCTTCCCTGCGGTTTGCAGGGTGGCTCCGGGAACGCGAGAGCAAACAGCGGCGAAGCTGGTCTCCTTTCCCGGTTTGCTCTCTCGTTCCCCGAACCGCCGAGCAAGCGGTTCTCCTTCCCTGCGGTTTGCAGGGTGGCTCCGGGAACGCGAGAGCAAACCGCGGCGAAGCTGGTCTCCTTCCCCGGCTTGCTCTCTCGTTCCCGGAACCCCCCTTGAAGCCGCCCAACAGCGCTGCAGTGTGGCCACATCTAACACCACTTGCAGCGCTGGTTGCTGTAAGTGTGGCCACTCTGCAGCGCTGGCCCTATACAGCTGTACTAATACAGCTGTAACCACCAGCGCTGCCAAATTTTAGATGTAGACATGGCCTTAGCTACTATGGTGATGAGTTGTGGTTCAAATACAGATAGTCAAAACAACCTGGGGCTGTAAGTCTGCTGCATGTATTCAGAGTGAAAGCGAGCCCTGAAGACTGCATATGGCTCAGAGTAAGTTCATCTTCTGTAGAAGTTAGTCTTTTAAGGCGATTGCTTTGTCATCCAAACCAAGCACATAGCTACAATTAACCAAGAGGTATTCCACCTCTTGTCTGCAGCTGAGGCCTTATCTATGCTAAGCATTTTCAGAAGTTCTCCCACCATGGGGTTGCAGCAGTGCTAGGTCACTGATTGGGGAATTTTGGTGTACACTGAAGATATTAATTGTCTAGAAGACAAGCATGAGACCTACTTTGTCATGTACCATATTCTGAATATGGTAAGGAAAAGTCATTTTACTTCATAACCGCCACAACCTTAGGGCAGACCAGAAAGCAAAAACCTGCATTGTCACTATAATTTTCTCAAGTACCACTCCTAGTGACCACCCCCTCACTGACTGCACCATAAATTCTCAGCATTCTACAAAAAATGCCTGACACACAGAATCTGTCCTGGGGCATCCTGAAGACACAAATGCATCAGATTTTAGAAACTATGATTATGAGTGACAGGGAATGGATCACTTTATTATTACCTGTTCTGTTCATTCCCTCTGAAGCACCTGGCATTGGCCACTGTCAGAAGACAGGACCTTGGACTGACCCAGTAGGGCCATTGTTATTAGCCTAATGCTTGCTAATAAAGAAAGCATTAAAAGTAGTTTCTCCTGCATGTTCCCTTAATATCACAGAATTGTCTCTGAGTGACCGGACACTTGGAAATGCCTATGAAACAGCTACATGTATGGAGGAGAATTGGCAGGATAGCCTGTACCCAGCAGAAGCTTCCTTCCAGACCAGGTTAGGTTGCTAACCTTACAGCTGCCCCTCTACTCTGTTCCCAGTGGTGTAAAGCAATTCAGACCCCCAGATTTGGGTTCCCCATTTCCAAAGCAGCTGCGACAACACAGAATTTAGTTCTTGGCTGAACCCCCAATGCTTTACCCCCTTCTTCCAGCTGGAAGCCACCAGTCCAGTCCCTACAGGTAATGGGGGCCCCAGTCAGATAGCATAGCCTGGGGGACCAGGCTCCTCAAGGGCTTGCTGCTTCTGCTGCCGCCGCCCACAGGTCCAGGGGTGGCATATCGTCCAAGGCCGCAAGCGACACGTATATTTTCAAACAACCACCCCTCCTTGGAGAGCGTTTAAATCTGGTCACTGCAGCCAACCCCAGGCAGCCGGGGAGAGCCTGTTTTCCCCATAGCACCTGCATGTTGAGGAGCTGGAAAGAGGAGGCAGGAACAGTGGAGGAACTAGCACGGAGTGTGTGGGGAAGACAGGAGAGCACGTGGGTAGGGGAACCTGGGGAGGGAGATGAAGCTGACCAACATCCCCCGCTGTACAGCTCTGACCCCTCCCTTCCCTGCACTGCTCCAACGCCCCTCACATTGCCCCACGGGCGCCCCGTCCAGCAGCCCCCGAGAGCGGAGCTTTGAGGGGCTCCAGACTCCAGCCCGGGCGCCGCCCCGCCCAGGGCTCCCCGGTCACCGCGCCCCGGGAGACCTCAGCCCCACCCCCGGCTGCCCCCCCCCGCACTCACGGAAGCCCAGAGCGGCTGCGGCGGCCGCCGCCAGCATCAGCACCGGAGCCACTCGCCACCCCGCGCTGCCGCCGCTGCCATTTTCCTGCCGTCGCCGCCCCGTGCCTCCATTATCCCAGCCCCCGGCGCAGCCCCGCCCCTTAGGGCCGGACGGTGGGTGGGGAAAGGGGCTCCCGCCAGATGATGGGACGGAGGAGCCGTCAATCGCGCACACCTCCCGCGTCCCGCTCTCCGTCCCCCTCTGGCTCCGCCCCGTGTGTCCAGTGTGGGCGCGTGATTGGCGAGTTGGTTTGTCACTCACTGGAAGAGCGTCCTACCAGAAAGGGTAGGCCAATTGCCTTGGCCCCGCCCCGTCAGGAACACGTTACACTGAGCGGGATGGGAGGGCTTCCCCATTGCTGGGCCCGTTCTTGGCGGGCTGTGGCTTATGGCGCCCCGGCCATTACCCGTGTGACGGGCTGCTCCGCACCCGGCCCCAGTGCCTGAGCCACCTCAGGGCAGGGTGACCAGAGAGGAAGTGTAAAAAAGAAGGGGACAGTGGATGGGGGTAACAGGTCTGTACATAAAACAAAGGCCCAGATGTCAGGATTTCCCCCAATAAAATCAGGACATTTGGTCACCCTACCTCTGTGCGCCCACCCTTCAGCTTCCCGGGCCAAGCCACTAGCACTGCCCACACTTAATGGGTGTGGTTCTTAAAGCCCCAATTTCTGGAGTCATGTGATTATACAAGCCCCTTAGCTCCTTATTTTTAATGCTTCTAGCCCTCACTGTTGCTGAGAAGAGATTACTGGCTCAAAACACAGAGAACAAATACCATTCTTCACATTTATTTTAACAATCTTAATTACTTTTTTTGTCAGCCTCAGGCTGAGCAATACTGCCTCAGTACACACACACCCCACTATGTACCAGTCTCTGTCATTTTCACACATCCTGCTGCACTCCAGCCTGCATCACACTGACCACCTGCATTCAGGTTTTAGTGTTATTCCTTATTTAGGTCTTAAAACAGTAACAAATTAGTAGCAGGTCATGAACTGTCAGGATGAAGGAATACTAGCTCTTCATACACACTTGTACCCTCCCTAGCCAATCTGACACTAGGAAACTGCAGAGCAGCCATAGTGCTACCTCAGTAGCCTGGCTTGTTTTCACAGATAACAGCTTCTTCACTGGAGAGATTAACTATCAGACCATATAGTTTTCCTGAAGATCACACAAATGAGAGTTCTGTTTGGGTTGGGTGAAATCTGGACCTGGTTTAGGTGTATATTGATAAGATACAGGACTATAACATTTTGCTCAATTTCATGAGGCAAGAGCCTGACAGATGTTGGGGAGAGGATAGAATTATGTTTTCAGGTGGGATTAGTTTTTGATTATTGGCATCACTACAGGGCAGAATCAAGTTTATTTGGATGCTTTAACTGTGCATTTCCAAAACTTTGTTTACATTTCTCTTAAGTTTAACCTTATTCTAGGATTTATAATGCATATTTTAAGGATAGATACCTTTGTAATGTTTTTCATCCTAAATTACTTAGTATACTCTCAATTTTATCTCAGTGTTAATGTAATTTTTATCTGGGAATACCGATTAGCAGGAAAGTGTCCCACTGCTGCTCTGTGTTCACAATTCAGTTAGTTTGTATGCTTGCAGAATTGAAGATGATGTGTTCCAGCAGGTGTGGCAGCTGGGAAGGTTAGTCCCCGGTCTTCACTCCCATCTAATAACATGGGTTGGATTATGCTTTCAGATAATACTAGTAGTAGGATTGGTGGATTAGGAAAATAGAAGTTCTCTGAGGCTGAAGGAACAAAATGAACACCATGTAGAATCAAGCACGTGGATTTATTACACACAGCGCTGGCCAAGTGTCACTTTGCTTATTAGGCTCAGAGACACAGCCAAGCAATTGATTACAATAGATTATATAGAATTTTCATGGGTGGAGGGAATTTTCATGGGTGGGAGGTTCTGAGCCCCTGGATAGGTCTAGCAGCAAGACAAGATAAGCACAGTAAATCAGTAGTCTAAAAGATTACATAATGGCTCCACCCAAGGTTTCAGGTTAACATATAACATACTATTAGTACACAGGTGTTTTCAATTAAACAATGTATAAAGTGTATAATTATAAAATACATATGTTGAATTCTGATTTGGGGTCCATAAGAATGAGGTAGCTCTTCTGGTTGTCCAACAGGTATATTCCTGGGGGTTAAAGCAAAAAGACATTGAAAAGTACATGGCAATAGAAATTGTTTTTCAGGTTGCCCCATTGTGTTTCTAAAGGCTAACACTGGAATCTGGGAGGGAGGGGTGCACCAATTAGAAGGGAGGATGTCATATCTCCTACTGACATGCTTGAGCCTCTCAATGAACTCAAGGTTGGTATGTAGGGAGGGTATTGGTTATCTTTTCCTGCAGAAGGAGTGGACATAGAGGCTACTTTCAATACTTTGGTATGTCTGTAGATTCTGATAAAGATACCAATTACTGCTCCCCAGCTGGAGTTTTGCTGACCATGCTTATCTCAGTAAAAAGCAAGATCGTCTTTTGTTTGTTCAGCTTCTTTTAGCTAATATTGTTCTCAGTGGGCTAGCCCCCCCGCTCAAACCAAGCTTTGGGTCTCTGTAAAAAGTTGCTGACAGGGTCTGTAATCAGGGTTTTACAAACACAGCAATTGAATTTTGGCCCTTCAGAGGCTTTTTCTTATAATGCTTCCATTTCCTAGTTTGATTTTTCTCTATGCATTTGAGTATGGGTAGTTCAGTGTGTTTTCCCATTTCTTTCAACAAAGTTGAATTATTTTGGTTGGCATAGCTTTTTCTCCTAAAGATCATTGTCTTTGCCTAGTTGACCTGCACAGCCTATGTTTTGAAGCAGGTTTCTAGTAAATATTGGTTCTTTTGCAGACTTGGGGGTAGTTTCATGGAAGATTTAGATTAGGAGATTACTGCAGTCAAGGTACTAGGCTGCTGTTATATACACTGAAGAGGAAGGTATAGTTACATCCCACTTTTATTCCCATCTTTCTTGAAAATCTGTTGGGGGTGGGGAGGGCTGCATTCTATTTAATACTTAAAAAGCTGAAGCACAAATTTAACCATGTTGTATGTTATTCCACTCTGTAGCAGTTTTAAAATTAATTGCTGGGTGCATCTTGCATCAAACATGTTTTTAAAGTTTATCAGACAGGAAAATGACCTCCCCTGTCTTCTAGGGAGGCCCTGCATTCCCATGAAGTTAAGGAAGCAGTTGAGGACCTGGTCTACACTACGCGTTTAAACCAAATTTAGTAGCGTTAAACCGATTTAACCCTGCACCTGTCCACACAACGAGGCCCTTTATATTGATATAAAAGGCTCTTTAAGCCAATTTCTGTACTCCTCTCCGATGAGAGGAGTAGCACTGAAATTGGTATTGCCATGTCGGATTAGGGTTAGCATGGCCGTAAATCGATGGTATTGGCCTCTGGGTGGTATCCCACAGTACACCACTGTGACTGCTCTGGAAAGCAATCTGAACTTGGATGCACTGGCCAGGTAGACAGGAAAAGCCCCGCAAACTTTTGAATTTCATTTCCTGTTTGGCCAGTGTGGAGAGCTCACCAGCACAGGTGACCATGCAGAGCTCATCAGCACAGGTAACAATGCAGTCTCCTGAGAATTGAAAAAGAGCTCCAGCATGGACCGCATGGGAGGTACTGGATCTGATTGCTATATGGGGAGAGGATTCTGTGCTAACAGAACTCCGTTCCAAAAGACGAAATGAAAAAACATTTGAAAAAATGTCCAAGGCTATGATGGAGAAAGGCCACACCAGGGACTCAGTGGAGTTAAGGAAAGTTAAGGAGCTCAGACAAGCCTACCAGAAAGTTAAGGAGCTCAGACAAGCCTACCAGAAAACCAAAGAAGCAAGCGGAAGGTCCGGGGCAGGGCTGAAAACATGCCGCTTCTTCACTGAGCTGCATGCAATTCTAGGGGGGGTCCGTCACCAGTTCCCCACCTCTGTCCGTGGATTCCGAGGTGGGGGTGGTAATCTCAGCCATGGCTGAGGATTCTGTGGACATGGAAGATGAGGAGGACGAGCTTGCAGCGAGCACACAGCACTCCATTCTCCCCAACAGCCAGGAGCTTTTTCTCACCCAGACGGAATTACCCTCCCAGCCCTCCCAAGCCACTAGCCCAGACAATGAAGCCATGGAAGTGACCTCTGGTGAGTGTACCTTTGTAAATATAAAACATGGTTTAAAAGCAAGCGTTTTTTAATTATTGATTTGCCCTGAGGACTTGGGATGCATTCGTGGCCAGTACAGTTATTGGAAAAGTCTGTTAACATGTCTGGGGATGGAGCGGAAATCCTCCAAGGACATCTCCATGAAGCTCTCCTGGAGGTACTCCAAAAGCCTTTGCAGAAGGTTTCTGGGCAGGGTAGCCTTATTCCGCCCTCCATGGTAGGACACTTGACCACGCCATGCATGTAGCAAGTAATCTGGTATCATTGCATGACAAAGCCTAGCTGCGTATGGTCCCAGAGATTACTGGCATTCCAGCAACATCCGTTCTTTATCTCGCTGTGTTATCCTCAGGAGAGTGATATCGTTCATGGTAACCAGGTTGAAATTCAGAAATTTAATTAAGGGGACAGAGATGGCCATTCCTACTGGGCTGTTTGCCAGTTGCTTAAAAGAAATCCTTCCTTGCAGGTAGCCAAGCAGGGGGAGGGGAGGAGTGGAAGAATGGCGCTGAGCTTTTTCGCATTTGGCTAGCAGGGATCTTCCCTGCTACCAGCCACGCAGTGGGGTGGCAAGGGGGGTGTTTAGCAGTGATCTTCCATGATACCTGCCACATGGTGAGGGGAGCGAAGGGGTAAAGTGATCATCCCAGAGAATTGGATGGGGGGGTGGTTTCTGCTGCTGCATGTTAACAGGAAAGAAGCAGCACAGAACGGGATTTGCTTGGTATTTGGGAAAGGAGGGCACTGTGTATATGAAGGCTGCAGAAGCCGAAAGACAATGGCTTACCATGGCCGCAGGCAAGCTGCATTATGCTGCCCAGACCTGCATCTGTGAGATCTCTAACACCAGAGCCACAGGCACTCAATATTAAGATGCAAAATGCGACCTTGTAGTGAAATCACATGTGCTATGTAAGGTGAATAGTGTTGTTCACCGTGAAAGAGTATAAGCATTGTTCTGTAAAATGTATCTTTTTAAATACTTCTCTCCCTTTTTTCCCTCCCTCATGCAGCTGCAAATTTTTCAAGCCTCCCTACTCCATCCCAAAGGCTATCTCAGATAAGGTGGCGGAAAAAAAAGACACGAGACAAAATGTTCTCGGAAATCATGGAAGTGGCCCTCAATGAAAGAGGTCATCTGAATGAGTGGAAGGACGTGGTATCAAATTACAGGAAAGATGCCAGTGAACGTGAGGAGAGGAGGAACCAACGTGAGGAGAGGAGGGACGCTCGAGATGAGAGGTGGCGGCAGGAAGATCAGCAGTGGCGGGATGCAATGGTGGGTCTGCTGCGTTATCAAACTGACATCCTTTGACGTCTAGTGGAGTTTCAGGAACAGCAGCAGGGTCACAGAGTGCCGCTGCAGCCCCTGTGTAACCACCTTCACCCCTCATCATGTTCCATATCTTCCTCACCCAGACGTGTAAGAATGCGTGGGGGAAGGCTTCGTGCACCTGCCCAACCAAAAGGCTGTCATTACTTTGCAGTTTCTTTAGTGGCCTTTTCCTTCCCTCCTATCCTCCTCCCAAACCACACCTGGGCTACCTTGTCAGTTCTTTCTCTCTTTTTATAATGACTTAATAAAGAATACATGATTTTTAAACGATAGTGACTTTATTTCCTTAAGCAAGCTGTAATTGAAGGGGGAGGGTGGGTTGCTTACAGGGAATGAGTCAATCGAGGGGAAACAAACACAGCAATCACACCGTACCCTGGCCCGTGATGAAACTCGTTTTCAAAGCTTCTCTGATGCGCACCACTTCCTGGTGTGCTCTTCTAATCGCGCTGGTGTCTGGCTGTGCATAATCAGCAGCCAGGTGATTTGCCTCAGCCTCCTACCCCGCCATAAAGGTCTCCCCCTTACTCTCACAGAGATTCTGGAGCACACAGCAAGCAGCAATAACAATGGGGACATTGGTTTGGCTGAGGTCTGAGCAAGTCAGTAATGTGCGCCAGCGCGCCTTTAGACGGCCAAATGCACATTCTACCACCATTCCACACTTTCTCAGCCTGTAGTTGAACAACTCCTGACTACTGTCTAGGCTGCCTGTGTATGGCTTCATGAGCCATGGCGTCAAGGGGTAGGCTGGGTCCCCCAGAATAACTATAGGCATGTCAACATCCTCAACTGTTATTTTCTGGTCTGGGAAGTAATTCCCTTGCTGCAGCCGTTTAAACAGAGTAGTGTTCCTGAAGCCACGAGCATCATGAACCCTTCCTGGCCATCCCACATGGATGTTGGTGAAACGTCCCTTGTGATCCACCAGTGCTTGCAGCACCATTGAAAAGTACCCCTTGCGGTTTACGTACTGGTGCCCTGGTGCTCTGGTGCCAAGATAGGGATATGGGTTCCATCTATCGCCCCCCCACCATAGTTAGGGAATCCCATTGCAGCAAAGCCATCCACTATGACCTGCACGTTTCCCAGAGTCACAACCTTTCATAGCAGCAGCTTAATGATTGCTTTGACTACTTGCATGACAGCAGCCCCCACAGTAGATTTTCCCACTCCAAATTGATTCCCAACTGACCGGTAGCTGTTTGGCGTTGCAAGCTTCCAGAGGGCTATCGCCACTCACTTCTCAACTGTGAGGGCTGCTCTCATCTTGGTATTCTGGTGTTTCAGGGCAGGGGAAAGCAAGTCAAAATTCCATGAAAGTGCCCTTACGCATGCGAAAGTTTTGCAGCCACTGCGAATCATCCCAAACCTGCAAAACTATGCGGTCTCACCACTCTGTGCTTCTTTCCTGGGCCCAAAATTGGTGTTCAATGGCTAGAACTTGCCCCATTACCAGCAGGATCTCCAAAGCGCAGGGGCCTGTGGTTTGAGAGAATTCTGTGTCCATGTTCTCATCACTCTCGTCGCTGCGCTGCCGTAGCCGCCGCCTCCTTGCCTGGCTTTGCAGGTCCTGGTTCAGCATAGACTGCACGAGAATGCGCAAGGTGTTTACAACGTCCACGATTGCGGTCTTGATCTGAGTAGGGTCCATGCTTGCTGTGCTATGGTGTTTGTACAGTTCACCCAGGAAAAAAGGCATGAAACAGTTGTCTGCTGCTTTCACGGAGGGAGGGGTGAGGCTGTACCACCCGCAACAATGTTTTTTCCCCCATCAGGCACTGGGATATCAACCCAGAATTCCAAGGGGCAGGGGAGACTGTGGGAACTATGGGATAGCTACGGGATAGCTACCCACAGTGCAACACTCTTGAAATCGACTCTAGCCTCGGTACATGGATGCACACCGCCGAATTAATGTGCTTAGTGTGGCCGCGTGCACTCGACATTATACAATCTGTTTTACAAAACCGGTTTATGTAAAATCGGAATAATCCCGTAGTGTAGACATACCCGAGGATAAGACTACTGCAGAGGCTTACCTAGTCTGATTTTTAGTTAGTATTATACACCTCAGCTTTCCTTCTCAGATGATTCTCCAGCCCCCAGTACAGTTAGATCACACCAGATAAGTCCCAAAAGTCTACCCCTTTCAGAATTAGAGTCCAAACAGAAATACAAACAACAACATTTCTCCCATCCTCTCTTGCTATACATAACCATTGCTCAAATTATTTGTCCCGTTGACAAACAGCCTTTCATCTGGGTCCAGCATCCAACCCTCTTGGTCCTGTCAGTCTCTTCTCCTCCCTGTTGACAGGAGCAATTAGCTGTACCTCTGCACAAGGAAGATCATAAGGGAACCCACACCTACCCTCTACCACAAGTTCCCATCCTGGGATGCTAAACAGTTATATCTGCCCCATAACATAAACTGTCCTATCTTTACTTCCTAGAGCTTCTGCCAATATGCTCAGCCTTGCTGCCTCACCAGCCCCTTTTTTTAGCTAGTAGCCTCCCGCTTAACAGAGCACTTCCATCTAATCTTCCTCCTAAATAGCCTGCCTCTTTTTTATCCCAGCAAGCCTGATTTAGTTACACACTTCTCCTTGTCATGTGACTCCTATGCTCATTCCTTTCACTTGGGGAAGTGGGCTAAGCCTCAGGAGCAGCTGAGCCCCAAACCACTTAAAGTCTTAGCTCACCCTGTGAGTTGTGACTGCATCACTCTTCAAGTATATTTGGATGAGGCCTACTCTGGACCTATTCTTTTCAGGTAATAAAAATGAGGTACTCATAAAAGACTGAAGTGTCAAAAGAGGAGGTGCCGGAACAAACTTCTTAGAATGTCTCATAGAGAATGCTGGTGGTTTTGTTTTGTGCACATCATGTCCATTGCAGAAACTACAAGTCTTAGTGTACAATATCTCATCTTGATCTGTGCTTCCATGATTGCTCAAATGGGCAGCAGGATGGAGCATTCAGCGTTTGTTGCAGGGGTTGGTTCCTGGGTTAGTGTTTCTGTTGTGTGGTGTGTAGTTACTGGTGAGTATTTGCTTCAGGATGGGGGGCTGTCTGAAGCAAGGACTGGCCTGTCTCCGAAGGTCTGTGAGAGTGAGGGATCGTCCTTCAGGATAGGTTGTAGATCCTTGATGATGCGCTGGAAAGGTTTATTTTGATCCAAACAGAGCTGCCTGAGAAGTCTACAGGTCCCAGCATGGAATTGCTCAGTCTCAGTCCAAGCAATATGGTTCATATATTGCATGGTCCACCATACAGTACACCAATTCACTGCCTTGGAGTGGTCCTTTCCAAAGAAACTACAGGTCCAAGAATGGTGTTCCAGTTCAATTAAAATATCCTCTGTATGAAAATGAGCACAGCTGCAGCCTACATTGTAGAAAAACATAGTGCTTCCCTTAGATCATTCCCTAGCATAAGCCAAGGCTCAGAGATCATAGTAATAGACTATTGTAGGTGAAACTGAGATCAGAGTGTACCCTAGTCAGACCATCTTTAGAGCTCACTAAAAAGCCTTATCTTTTGCAAAGCCAACCCATAATAACAGGGCTAAGATAATTTTCTCATAAGACAGTAGGAGCAGAGACCATTTTTGTTCTGAGTCCTGACTCTCTTATATAACTGTACTTCAGCAGCTGGATGCTATGGTGATTGGTTCTTTGTAAATATAACAAGCAGATAGGTGTATAGTGCCCAAGAGATCTTTGAATAAAAGCAGATATCTATGTCCATGCAGCATCCCACTGGAGTCAGTGCGGATCCTCACCGTTGGAGGGATCCATTTGTGTGGCTGGGCTTGCAGGGTTGGGACCATACTTATTAAATATTTGTCTATCATAAAACAAGGAGTGGAGACTTTGCTGCTTGACATTGGTATAACAGCCTGTTTTCTGTGGGCTTTTATTCCTTCTTAATTTTGAGCTCTCAAATGGTCCATAGATCTTGTACTGGGTCACTGCACAGTGGTGAATTTTACTTAAGGAGAAGGCAGCTCCTGCAGATGTGAAGGATGACAAGGGATCACGCACTGGCACTCAGGCTTGATGAAAGAGTCTCTGCGGGTATATGTACATTGTTATCTCTACTAAAAATAACAGTATTGTTCGTATAATTAATTAATTTGACTCTAATAAAAAAAACCTAATAAGAAATGAAGGGGTAAAGAACAATCCTTGGTGGAAGAAGCCGAATGGGGGCAGAATAAAGCTAGCTAAACAACTCTCTAATGAGAAACAGCTACCTGGCTATGACTGACCCAACATTAGCTTCCTTTATTGTAGCAGGAAAACAGCTCTCGTAGCGGCTCGTTGGTCTAGGGGTATGATTCTCGCTTAGGGTGCGAGAGGTCCCGGGTTCAAATCCCGGACGAGCCCTGTTTTTTTTCCCCTTCCCAATACTCAAATAGTTCTGTGATCATTTGACATTGTTTTTACTGAAGGGTACGTTTATACATTACAATAAAAGAAATGGGGAAGCATTTGCAACTAAAAATATGACTCTCTTGCTCTCTGTTCTGACAGTGCATGAATTTGAATAAAACTCCGGCGAGGGAACCGATTAGTCTCACTGATTCATGAGCCCCCGCTCCTCCTCCACACGAGCTGTGATGAGCCCCACTTTCCCCACAAGCACCCCCATACATCGTCCCCTAATAACACTGCTCAATCCTTTCACGATACTGGCATGACGGGGTGGCGGGGGCTAAGCTGAGAGTCCAAGGGGGAGCGGGAAGCAGGCAGGCAGGCAGGCGGGAATACATCCTGGGGTGCGGTGTGCAGGTCACCGCTCACCTGTGCCCCTACTTGTTCTCCATATAACCCCGCTCTCCCCCCTGCCTATTTGTCTTGGCACTTCTGTGCGCCCATCCCCCTTGCTCCCTGTCACAGCTCCCGAGTCTTTACAAACGGGATAACAGGAGTCCCTCCTTTCCCTCCCCAGCCTGAAAACCAGCCTGACTTCAGTGTTTATTTTTTGTATCGCCGCTTGCACGAGCCCCTACATTCCCCAGCCCCGTTACTGCCCCCGTCACCCCTTCCCTCTGTGCAATTCCCACCCACTCGTTACGCCTCCCTCCTCTGCACTGCCCCTTCTCCCACCCGCTTTACCTTGGGCTCCCCCCGTCACTGCCCTCGGGGCCCCGCTGTGCCTGTAACGCAACAAAATGAAGTGAGGCATCAAACCCACAAAATGGGAAGGCTCGCGCCCCCCTCCGTAGCGGGCTCGTCCGGGATTTGAACCCGGGACCTCTCGCACCCGAAGCGAGAATCATACCCCTAGACCAACGAGCCGCTGCCTGCTTCTTTCTCCCCAGCCAGACTCTTCACTATTATCCCGCCTCCTCGCTGTAAAGCACCAACCACTAATAGTATGGCCTGGTTCCCTCCCCCGCCAGGCTACCGGATGGTTCCGCCCACAGGTTGGAAGGTACCATTCCGCTCCCCACTAGGCTCCACCCGCCTGATGGTATCGCCTTTCCTCCACCCTGTCAGCCCGCTCAGCCGGCCTCAGGTGGGGGAGGGCGCCTGATGGTAGGACGCGAGTCCCTCGTGTGGAATCCCACTCTGCGCTTTCCCATGGGGACGCCTCAGCCCCGCAATCGCGAGGTCACACACTGTTCCCCAACGGCGGCTGGATCCAGAGCCGGGCGAGCTCATCCCCGGGGGTCTCTTTCCTGCTTCAGCTCCCCCCCCCCCACACAGTGCGGTCTGGACATTCGGACCTCCCCCTACCCCCAAAGTGGGGCCATGGTTTAGTCCGGCCTGCCCTTCTCCACCGGGCATCACAAGAAGGTCCCTGTAGTTACCCGGATGTTGCTCCCTTCCACACACCCCGCCCTTTCCCTGAATAGCTGCCCCCTCCCGCCCTGAGTCTGCGTCAGGCAGGCAGAGCCCCGGGGCGGGGCGGGGCCAGCTGAGAGCTGGTGGCTGCGCAGAGCTCTCGAGCCCGGCTCGGGCGCGGGGCCAGGTTCAATGAGCCGTCTGGGCAGGCGCTAGGCCTGTGCTGGGCGTGGAAGGGGGCCCTGGAGCAATGTCACGGGGACCCCCTCCCCAGCCTCCTCTAGCGCCACATCAGAGCCGCTTTGCTCCTCATTGCCAAGCCCTGTCTGCTCCCTGGCCTCCCTGTTGTGCTACACGCTGCCAACTCCATGCACTCTCCGCCCCCTCGCGCCCTGCTACCTGTGCACTTACAAGTGACATAGGGACTTTGCGGCCCTGGGTTGAAGCCCCTGCTCCATCACAGACTCTGTGTGATCTAGACTGTTCACTTAGCCTCCCTCTGTGCTCCGGTTTCACTTGTGTGAATAATATGCTAAAAGAGAGCGAAGTGCATGGCAATCAGCTGATAAAAGCTCAGTGTAAGGACTATGTGATATTAACTGCTGCCAATGCTTTTCATCTGGCTCCCATTTCGCTTTGAACAAGTAAAACCGGAAGACAACCACAGAACTAATAAGACCTCAACTGAACACAACTGCCCAAACTTTTATGTTGCATTCCTTTCCCCGCTCTGTTGTGTTTTGTTTGTGTAATTTTAAAGTTCTTCTGGACAAAAGACTTGTATTGTTACACTACTTATCTATAAAGCATCAGGCATGCCAAAGGTGCTATATAAATAACAGAATTTTCTTACAGTGTTTTCCTGTCCAATCATTAAGAGTTTTAGGATCTGACCCTGTACTCTTTTATCTAGAGAATTTGAGATGCCACTGTGGCCACCCTTGGTCTCAATGCATGGTCCAGGGCCCCTTGTGCTTCTATATAAAACAGTTTTCAATGTAGGTTGTGTGTAACTAGTAATTATTATCTATATCATCCAGCAGCTCCACACAGGTGGTATGTGGAGGTCTGCAGCTCAGCCCTACTCAGCTCATCCAGAAAAGACGGGGAGATTGCCTGTTTTAACACATATCTTTTCTCCACCCGCTCCTCACACACAGAGTCCCAATTTGATCTAAGGTGGGTCAGCAAATTATGGCCCGTGGGCTGCGTCCAGTGGCCTGTCAGACATTTTAATCCAGCCCTCGAGCTCCCACCTGGGAGCAGGGTTGGTGGCTTCCCCTGCTCCAGCGCTCCACCTGGGGAGAGGGGTCGGGAACCGTTTGGTGTGGCTCTACGCAGTTCCTGGAAGCAGTGGCATGTGTCAATGGCAGAGAGGAAGGAGGGTCAGGGAGAAGCTGGGAGGCAAGATCAAACCAGTATCTTAGATGCCTTTATACAAATGCAAGAAGTATGGGTAATAAGCAGGAAGAACTGGAAGTGCTAATAAATAAATACAACTATGACATTATTGGCATTACTGAAACTTGGTGGGGTAATACACACGACTGGAATGTTGGTGTGGATGGGTATAGTTTGCTCAGGAAGGATAGACAGGGGAAAAAGGGAGGAGGTGTTGCCTTATATATTAAAAATGTACACACTTGGACTGAGGTGGAGATGGACATAGGAGACGGAAGGGTGGAGAGTCTCTGGGTTAGGCTAAAAGGGGTAAAAAACCACAGGTGATGTCGTGCTGGGAGTCTACTACAGGCCACCTAATCAGGCGGAAGAGGTGGATGAGGCTTTTTTCAAACAACTAACAAAATCATCCAAAGCCCAAGATTTGGTGGTGATGGGGGACTTCAACTATCCAGATATATGTTGGGAAAATAACACCGCGGGGCACAGACTATCCAATAAGTTCCTGGACTGCATTGCAGACAACTTTTTATTTCAGAAAGTTGAAAAAGCTACTAGGGGGGAAGCTGTTCTAGACTTGATTTTAACCAATAGGGAGGAACTTGTTGAGAATTTAAAAGTAGAAGGAAGCTTGGGTGAAAGTGATCATGAAATCATAGAATTTGCAATTCTAAGGAAGGGTAGAAAGGAGTACAGCAGAATAGAGACAATGGATTTCAGGAAGGCGGATTTTGGTAAGCTCAGAGAGCTGATAGGCAAGGTCCCATGGGAATTAAGACTGAGGGGAAAAACAACTGAGGAAAGTTGGCAGTTTTTCAAAGGGACGCTATTAAGGGCCCAAAAGCAAGTTATTCTGATGGTTAGGAAAGATAGAAAATGTGGCAAAAGACCACCTTGGCTTACCCTTGAGATCTTGCGTGACCTACAAAATAAAAAGGCGGCATATAAAAAATGGAAACTAGGTCAGATCACGAAGGATGAATATAGGCAAATAACAGGAATGCAGAGGCAAGATTAGAAAAGCAAAGGCACAAAATGAACTCAAACTAGCTATGGGAATAAAGGGAAACAAGAAGACTTTTTATCAATACATTAGAAGCAAGAGGAAGACTAAGGAGAGGGTAGGCCCACTGCTCAATGAGGAGGGGGTAACAGTAACGGGAGACTTGGAAATGGCAGAGATGCTTAATGACTTCTTTGTTTCGGTCTTCACTGAGAAGTCTGAAGGAATGTCTAGTATAGTGAATGCTTACGGGAAGAGGGTAGGTTTAGAAGAGAAAATAAGGAAAGAGCAAGTAAAAAATCACTTAGAAAAGTTAGATGCCTGCAAGTCACCAGGGCCTGATGAAATGCATCCTAGAATACTCAAGGAGTTAATAGAGGAGGTATCTGAGCCTCTAGCTATTATCTTTGGGAAATCATGGGAGATGGGGGAGATTCCAGAAGACTGGAAGGGGGCAAATATAGTGCCCATCTATTAAAAGGGAAATAAAAACAACCCAGGAAACTACAGACCAGTTAGTTTAACTTCTGTGCCAGGGAAGATAATGGAGCAGGTAATCAAAGAAATCATCTGCAAACACTTGGAAGGTGGTAAGGTGATAGGGAATAGCCAGCATGGATTTGTAAAGAACAAATCGTGTCAAACTAATCTGATAGCGTTCTTTGATAGGATAACGAGCCTTGTGGATAAGGGAGAAGCGGTGGATGAGATATACCTAGACTTTAGTAAGGCATTTGATACAGTTTCGCATGATATTCTTATAGATAAGCTAGGAAAGTACAATTTAGATGGGGCTACTATAAGGTGGGTGCATAACTGGCTGGATAACCGTACTCAGAGAGTAGTTGTTAATGGCTCCCAATCCTGCTGGAAAGGTATAACAAGTGGGGTTCCGCAGGGGTCTGTTTTGGGACCGGTTCTGTTCAATATCTTCATCAACGATTTAGATGTTGGCATAGAAAGTACGCTTATTAAGTTTGCGGACGATACCAAACTGGGAGGGATTGCAACTGCTCTGGAGGACAGGGTCAAAATTCAAAATGATCTGGACAAATTGGAGAAATGGTCTGAGGTAAACAGGATGAAGTTCAATAAAGATAAATGCAAAGTGCTCCACTTAGGAAGGAACAATCAGTTTCACACATACAGAATGGGAAGAGACTGTCTAGGAAGGAGTATGGCAGAAAGAGATCTAGGGGTCATAGTGGACCACAAGCTTAATATGAGTGAACAGTGTGATACTGTTGCAAAAAAAGCAAACATGATTCTGGGATGCATTAACAGGTGTGTTGTAAACAAGACACGAGAAATCATTCTTCCGCTTTACTCTGCGCTGGTTAGGCCTCAACTGGAGTATTGTGTCCAGTTCTGGGCACCGCATTTCAAGAAAGATGTGGAGAAATTGGAGAGGGTCCAGAGAAGAGCAACAAGAATGATTAAAGGTCTTGAGAACATGACCTATGAAGGAAGGCTGAAGGAATTGGGTTTGTTTAGTTTGGAAAAGAGAAGACTGAGAGGGGATATGATAGCAGTTTTCAGGTATCTAAAAGGGTGTCATCAGGAGGAGGGAGAAAACTTGTTCACCTTAGCCTCCAATGATAGAACAAGAAGCAATGGGCTTAAACTGCAGCAAGGGAGATTTAGGTTGGACATTAGGAAAACGTTCCTAACTGTCAGGGTAGTTAAACACTGGAATAGATTGCCTAGGGAAGTTGTGGAATCTCCATCGCTGGAGATATTTAAGAGTAGGTTAGATAAATGTCTATCAGGGATGGTCTAGACAGTATTTGGTCCTGCCATGAGGGCAGGGGACTGGACTCGATGACCTCTCGAGGTCCCTTCCAGTCCTAGAGTCTATGAGTCTATGAGTCCCCTCTGGCTCCTAGGCATAAGGGCAGTCAGGGGGCTCTGGACACTTCCCCCACCCCAAGCGCTGGCTTTGCAGATCCCATTGGCTGCGAACCACCAGACCTTTTAATCTGGCCCTCGAGCTCCCGCTGGGGAGCAGGGTCAGGGGCTTGCTGGGAACCACAGCTAATGGGAGCTGCAGGGGTGGTGACCTGCGGACAGGGCAGTGCGCAGAGCCACCTGGCCGTGCCTCCGCATAGGAGCTGGAGGGGGAATATGCCGCTGCTTCTGGGAGTTGCTTGAGATAAGCGCCTCCTGGATCCTGCCTCCCTGACCTTCTCCTGCACCCCAACCCCCTGCTGCAGCACTGATCCCCCTCCTGCCCTCCGAAGTACCCTTTTGCCCCCCAAA
The DNA here is from genome assembly GCF_007399415.2 of Gopherus evgoodei. Classification (NCBI taxonomy): domain Eukaryota; kingdom Metazoa; phylum Chordata; order Testudines; family Testudinidae; genus Gopherus; species Gopherus evgoodei. Next base: position 190,677,040 of record NC_044322.1, on the reverse strand, counting down.
TTCCTCATGCCTAGCCCCGCCCCTGAGCCTGCACCCCCAGTCGGAGCCCTCACATTCACCCTGCACCCCAACCCCCTGCCCAGAGCCCCCTCGCACTCCCTGAACTCCTAATTTCTGGCCCCTCCCCAGAGCCCACACCCCCAGACAGAGCCCTCACCCCCTCACACCCACCGACCTCCAATTTCGTGAGCATTCATGGCCGGCCATACAATTTCCATACCCAGATATGGCCCTCAGGCCAAAAAGTTTGCCCACCCCTGATCTAAGATGTCCTCCACGGAGTAAATTGTCTTCACCTACTCAGCAAGGCTACACTCCCTCAAGCCAATACTGAACAGCTCCCCATCTCTCCTTCTAGGAATCTGTCTGTTACCATAGACTAACAATAGACCTGTAGACAGACAACAGAAGAAAAAGCCCTTTTAAGTAGTGTCTGCCACATGGAAGCAGAGAGTGATGTCATACCTATGTAATGTATGCTACACCATTGTGTGTGTGGAGGGGCAATTTTGTCTGAAGGAAAACCTCTGTTCTTACCATGGAATCTTTAATGGCTACACAGATAGGATGTATGTTTTTAAGGTCTCATCCTGAAGACTTTCACATAATGAACTTTAAGAGGATGAGTAGTTGAGTCAGAGCTATCAGTACTGGGACCTGGCTCCAGGGAGTCCACAAATTTCAAATCTGATGGTTTAACACTACACTATCCCCTAGTCGTAATCCCACCCTTATTCTGTCTGCTGCCACCAGCTCTACCCATCCTGGTTTGGGTTTCTGCAGGTCCTCAGGAAGAAACACACAGTTATTTTTCTTTTCAACTCCACTATTTTATTTCCTCTGTTTTCCCATTATATTTTCAAGGTGAGGGAGGACAAATTCCACCCCCTACGCCAGCACACACATTCTCTAAACATGCACACTCATATATACAGTAATGCACAATCACACACGTCCAGATACATCTGCTGAGAAAAAAATGTTACAGTGATGACTGCAGCCTTGCCTGGGATACAAGCCCAAGCAAAGAGATTAAAATGTATTTTAAAGATGATGACACTTGCTGACATGGCTCAGAGAGGGTGTGGGGGTTTCATATGCTGAGAAACCTCTTGTAGGTACAAATGGCAACACCAATCACTTTTCACTGGTTTTGAATGAACAATATCTTAGTGCTTTCATCTGGGAGGATGGGAGGCAGGAGACATTAACTAGAACATAAATCCATTTGTCTTTTTGTGAATTTAGTATAGGTAAAAGGTGACACACTGGATATTATTTACTTGTATAGCTGTAGTGCCTAGGACCCCAGGTCATGGATTTAGGTTCCTATTGTGCTAGGCTCTGTACAAACACAGAATAGAATGACCCTCTGCCTCATAGATCTCCATCCACAGAGCAGGTGCAGTGCAGGCAGCAGCAGAGCCAGGTTCCATCACTCTCTGCCTTGCCAGTGTGTCAACCCCCTGTCCTGGGGCAACAGCTTCAAAGATGAAAGGGAGTTCAGTCTCCATGTCCCTTTCAGTCTTTGGCCTCTTCAATGATACTGTCGGGTTGGGGGCAGTGTCAAGTGTCAGATAATGTGTTGGTGGTTTTAGTGATGTGGACACCTGTCCATCAGGAATGGGATTGTGATACTCCCCCAAACGCATTTAATGTAGACTAATCAATATCTAATGCAATCTGGAGGTAAAATGTCTCCATAGCCCATCCACAGCTAGTCCTCTGAGCCAGCTAGTCCTTTGAAAGTTTTAACAGAACCCTAAATGCCAGTTCCAAGCACTTGTATGGCCTCATCGCCATAGTATATGAGTAGTCCTCCTGTTATCCAGTCCTTTCAAACACTCTCTCTAAATACTCTAAGGCAGTGGTTTTCAAACCTTTTGTATTGGCGACCCCCTTCACACAGCAAGCCTCTAAGTGGGATCCTCCTTATAAATGAAAAAACACGATTTTATATTTAACACTCTTTTAAATGCTGGAGTGGGGTTGGGGATGGAGCTGGGCTGGCAGGTCTTGGGGTGTCAACCCTGTGCATGGCTGACAGCTCATGACCCCCTCATAATAACCTCACAATCCTCTGAGGGTGTCACAACCCCCAGTATGAGAACCCTCACTCCAAGGAGAGAACCTGGCTCTTTAAAATAAATTTTTTATTGGATGATTGTTCATCAGTTCAAATTCAGCCTAGGCCATAGGTGAGCCATGTCCACTGGGAGCTGTGGGTGGCTGTGCAAATGTAAACAAACAGTCTGGCGGCCCACCAGCGGATTATCCTAATGGGCCGGGTGTGACCTGTGGACCACAGGTTGCCCACCACTGCCATAGTAAGTGAAACTCGATCATACACAGGCTGTTCACTGGCTTACATGAAATGAATAGGTTATTTCAGTCCAGTTTGCAGTAAACAAGTGTCTATATCACAAAAAATTAAAAGTGGTTCTAACTGGCCACTTGTTGGTAGTCTCAGTAGAGTCCAAAGACGTCATGACAACTGACTTACGCTTGATCCTTCCAAGTAACAGTTGAATACAGTGATGGAGTAGTGTGAGGAAAGCTTGCACTATTACTTCAGATGCTGTAAGTGTTCTGTGGATATGGTACTTCAGTTGCTACTTCTCACCATCATGGAAAAAAAAACACAAAAAAATCCTACAGAAAAATAATCTTTAGCTGTTAGGTGTTTCAAATACATATTTGCCAGCCCAACTCTAGTCCAAGTAGATATTCATCAAAGATGCCGTATAAACCATTTAAAAATGATCTTCTCCAGATTTAGGATTCACATTGTCTGCCATAAAGCACATATGTATATATAGAGAGAGAAAATCATTTTCCCCTACTTCTAAAAACTTCATTTACTTGCGTTTGAAAACTGAAAATATTTCAAAGGAAGCTATTTAAAAAGGCACAACTTATATATGTCCAAAACTGATGAACTGCATCAAAGTCCAACATGGGGGAGCAAACAAAATTTGGAACTTTGCTGTAATGGTGAACACTGGGCCCAGAAACGGTGGTGTTTGTCATACCCAAGCTATTGTGCAGCAGATCTCCAGACATGGCCATGAAGTTGCTCAATATACCCCAAGAAGAGTCAGCCAGTACATCCATTCTGAACCCTGCTGCAAAAAAAAGATGTCTTAATTCCAGTCTCTCTTTCCCACTTCTACAGAATGTTATGGGTAAGAGCAGTGAACATCTCTGATGTTATTAATATTCTGCTGATCTGTTGCAAGCGAGAGTCCTCCAGTAGCTGCACTTTAATTGGACAGTTTGGCTTCTCTTCACATTAAAGTCTCCTGTGTCCTGATTGGGTTCATCCTTTTGAGAGAGAACGAATGATAGAAGAGAGAAAGGAAAGTTATAAAAATAAGCATATGTTACAATTTTATATTGATAGGAGTGTCTAGGAAAGTCTGGAATCTGGGTGTCTTTTTGGCCAACTCTTATAATTGGGTTATAGTTTTCCTCCTATAAAATTGAAGGACAGCTGCAGCCAGACCATTCCAGATTGATTTCCTCTGTTCTCACCAGCTAAGCTGGGTCAGTACTTGGATTGAAGACAGGGAATCAATTTTTTTCAGTTTTTAGCTTTCCTATGCAAATTCATTTTGGATCTTTTCTCCCTACAGCATGTCCTTCAAGACACAGATTTGAGCCCTCCAAACTCAGATAGTTCAGTAAAAAAACAGGGCAGGTGGAAACCTAAGGGGGAATGCAGAGGGTCCCACGTTGCTGGGGTGACTTTTCATAAATGTAACTCTGCTCTGTAATAGCTAGTGTGCAGGTGGCACCACTGCCCTGTTGGATGGAATGGAGCCTGTTTAGGAGTGTGGGATTATGTTGGCCACCAGTGGTTAAAGGCCAGGTACAATGAGTGTAAGCCCTAATATAGCTAGTGGAAATTCTCTTTTACCTCAAGTGGTAGAGACCTCTGTTTTCTGAATTAGAAGTAACTAGTTTGTGTGGTTCAGTGGGTGACCACAAAATTGGTATGTGTGCACCACAGTTAGGGCTGACAGTGCTAACAAGAGGTTTGGAAATGTCCCTTTTAATCAGACAGTTTACTCTAATGGTCTCAGGGTGAAAAATGCTTTTTGCCATATGTACTTTCAAAATACTGGGCAGCTGAGCAAAGTATCAAGGGTCAGCATTTCTTTCTCTTCTTTCACCTACGTCCATTTCACTGTCATGCCAGCCTGAGGAGCCAAGCCTTTTAATTGTCTGTATTAGATGCTCTGATATTGATTTGTACTGGGATTTAACAAGCACCAGAGGGAAATGCCTTTTTATTTTTAAGGCAAAACACTTGTGAGAGCCTATGGTCTTTTATGAGCAATTACCATGGTGGCCTATCTCATCTCTGCTTCACACTTACTCTGTGCCAGGTTCTTGCATCGGCATCACACTATGATGCTCACTAGCAGTTCCTGTGTCTGCTGCCAGCTGCGGCATCCCCGTCTCCAGGGACTTTTCCTGGGTGTCTGATGTTTCCTGTGTGTCTTTGCCCTCACTGTTTTCTTCCTTCTTCACCTCTTCATTTTCTTTGTTCCTTTTTTCCTGTTCAGAGGCATTGCCATCCTCCCTTTCCCCCAGGGTGCTCCCTTCCTTATCCCCTGGGGTGTTCTGGCACAGCTTCTTATCTTTATCTCCCATGGTGCTTGGGCATGGCTTCTCCTCTGGGGTGCTCTGGGATGACTTCCTCTCTTCCTCCCCTGGAGTGCTCTTGCACGGCTTCTCTTTACCTCCTGTGTAGCTCTTGCAAGGTTTCACTGCCTCTGTTTCTTTTTCTCTCTCCTCTTTGTTTTCTGTCCTGCTGGACCTTCTCCCTGAGGGTGGCTTTTCATTGGATCCTATCTGTTTCTGGATCAGTTTAGGGCCTGTTCCACACACAGGTGACTGCAACTCCTCTTTCTGACTCTTAGGCATGAATACCTCATCACCATCCTCTTCCTTGGCCCCATTTTCTTGAGATGATCCAGTCACCTTTAAATCTTCACCATCTCCGGAGTCGGACTGAGACTTTCGGAATTTCCTGGAGGGGGGTCTGCGCTTCAGTGATCCCCGTGTCCGCACCTGAGAACAGGTAAAGTTGAGATTGAAGAATTTAAATAAACCACACCAGTGTGCAGTGTCAGCCCAGAAAGCTAGGGTGAATGACTTGGATGCTCAGCTGGTGACTCAAGACACCGGTTCTCCTTCTCATTGACACTTTGTCTCTCTGAATAAATAGTGAGAGATCATTACCCCAATTTAAACTGTGGCTCTTTCTCCTGTTTACATTATCAAATCTGAAAACACTAAGTTTGACTACAAGGTCACAAGACTCGCTAGATAGTTACTTATGAGTGAGGAATCACTTTGGAAACTTCTGCCATTTTATTTTGGGCACTGGGGTGATGGGAAAGGATAAAGGAGTTTCACGTCTCAGTAATCTGAGGACCAATGGTGAAATCAAGCAGTCCAGATTCTCTCCCCGTTGTTGCCTATTCATCTGAGTCCTAATCTGCAGAAGCCTCTGCTACTCTATGTCTTGGGCCTCCAACTTCTCCAGTTGAAGGCTGTATTGGCAGCTAGCCTGCAAACTAAGAACTGCACATAAATTGCATAAACTGGAGAAGTTACCAGCTGCCTTCTTCTTTAATACAGAGTTGTGGTTTACAGAGACTACAGTTCCCAGGATTCAATACAGCCTGTCCTGCTCAGATCTAGGTTAAATGTTGTATGATTGGTCTTTCATGGGCTATGCTTCTGTATTAAAGGAGTGGGCATGGAACACACTGCACAATTTCAAGGTTTATTTGACTTGCAAGCTGCAGTATTAATACACTAACCCACTGCACTACTAAGTGTTGGTCATTAATTTTGACATAATGTTGTCTGAAAAGTTGTGATCAGTCCAGCTCATGTTGAGTTGAAGCAGGTGAGTCATGCCACTTCATCACCTGATGCCAGCTGGAATCTGATGGACTATGGAACTCTATTTGCAGGCAGGCAGGCAAAAGAAGGAGTCCAATGGATCACAGTGAGAGGGAATTTCAAAACACATGCAGCAAGCTCCTAATTTGGCTGCAAACATACTCTGTGAAGACTGAATTGGAAGGTAAGACCTACTGTTGCAGTTCCACTCAAAGCAGTAAACTGGCTTTGGCTTCCTGTGTTGGAGAAGTCCTGGAAGACACTGTACCTTGTTATAAAACTTCAGGTGAGTGCCCTCTGGTGGTTGATCAAAACTGACTGGTGTCTCATCTGATTCACTGGAACGGGACTGGATGCCGGGGCTGCTGGGAGTTGAAGGGGGAGTGCTAAAGGGAGATGGTATGACTTTCAGACCTGGGCTTTTTGGAGATGTTCCTGGCACCAGGGCAGCTGGAGCAAATGCCAGATTGGCCTGCCAAAAAAAAAAATCATTATAATAAATCTCCCCTCGGATTTAACATCATGATTATATATATGTTATTCTACCTGGCAACCAAATTCCCCCTGTCAGAGATGAAGTGGACCACATGGGGGAGCCCTTGCCCTTAACACACATGATAGCCTCTCAGCTGACAAGAGAGATAGCTCCTGGTTTTGTGTTTCTCCTGGTGATATTGTCAACAAACAATCCCATGTGGAGAAGTTCTAGACGGACAATTGACCTTCCCGAACAGCTGGATCTCAGGACCATTCTTGTGTCATATGAAGTATTAGAGATTTTCCAGTGTCCCAGCCAAGTGAATATGTCTCCCATAGTTTTGGACAGGAGAGGCTGTGAACAGAGCAGTCAATAATAACAAGGGAACTTTAAATCATTCTGTGTTTGTCCAGATAGCACCTGAAGTTTGCAGCTGTGGGCACTCTCAGGCCCTTCAAATGATCACTAAATTTAACAAGAGAATACCATTGAAATATTCTCTTTGGGTATGCTTTGTGATGGGGTTCCCACTTCTGGAATCCCATTGAATAGTGCTATTAAGTTCAGATAGTTGAGTGTCCTTGAGCTGAGCACGACACTGCTATGACGAGGCTGCTATTATTTCGACACTGCTAGGAAGAAGCTCACAATACCAGGAGTGCCAACTGGCATTAGCAGGGTACTATGTGAAGAGACTCACATATTGTTAGTTGTCCGAGCTGGCATGAACCAGCTACTGAGAGATACAAGGAGCAGTAAATGCTGGGTAAGCTGTTGAGTTCCTTGGGAAATATAAAAGAAAAGTGAGAAGCTTTTGGGGTATGTCTGCACTTCAGCTGGGAGGGTGCTTTGGGTAGACAGCTTTGCTTGATCTAGTGTACTAAAAATAGCAGCATGGTCAGGCTGGCATGGGAGGTGGCTTGGGCTAGCTGCCCAAATACTATCCCACCCAACCCCGTGGGTGCATATTCGGTGGCGAGCTCAAGCCGCAGCCTGTGCCACTGTGGCCACACTGCTATTTTTAGCTTTTTAGCTCAAGCAGAGCTAGTACTTGTCTTTCTACCCACACTGGTACCTTCCCAGCTGCTGTGTAGACATACCCTCAGGGGTACAAATATAGGAGCAATGTTAAAGGCTTATCAATTTAATTCCCTGAGAGTTACAACAGCCATGTTGACAGCATCCAGCACCTACCTGCAGTTTTTCAATCAGGGGAGAGCTTTTCACCTTGACCCTGGGAAGGAGACAAGCATTTGGAGATGGCTTCTGTAAATAAACAGGAAAAGACCAAAATAAACTAGATGAAGAAAGGAAAAGTTCTGAAGCCCGAACCGGTCCAGATTGATCCTGGGAAGTTAAAGATGGAAGAAGAGGAAGGAAAGTGAATAATGTGTCACTGAAGCCTATGGAGGGATCTTTACAAAGGGGTCTGTTCTTCCCTTTCCAACTACTCCCACCTCGTCTGCTGTCCAGCCATTAAGTCTATGATAAAGAGGAATTAGATCACACAGGACTGAGGAAGGGGAGAGCACTGTACAAAGTAATATCACTCTGCTCTGAGGAAGATTATCAAAAGAAGGTAGCCAAGCCCTCTACATTATCTCCCTTTCCCCTCCCACCACTCAAACTGTGCACTCTTTTGAGAGAAAATCGATTCTGTCCTTTCTGATTAGTATATCCATATTAGGGATTGTGTAATGGTTAGTCCCAGAAGACACTGGTCAGTACTTCAGGGTGCTAGTCTTGGCTGTGCCACTGCATGACCTTGGGCAAGATATTTAACCTCTCAGTGGTACAGTTTCCTCATCAGGAAAATGGAGATAAAACTGACCTGCCTCTCAGAGGGTTGCAAGGCTTTAATGTTTGTAAAGTGTTTTATGAACTATTCCTTTAGCGTATCTGAAGAGAAATATTTGGCCATGGATGAATTACACACTCATTCACCCTTTCAACCTGTGAATCTAGAAGGAGGGAAAACTCCAAAAGCAAATTATTACTTAATATTTATGTTGCAGTAGTGCCTAAAGGCCACAACCAGGTTGTACTACATTTTGCTGTATAAACAACATATGACAGTCCCTTCCCTAAAAAGCTTAAGATGTGAGGATGGAGCTGGTATGGGAGAATCAGGCGGATCCTACGGAGATGTGGTGCCACAGAGGGAGAAACTCACAAGCAGAACTGGAACACGTACGTGTGTCTGCAATACTAAGAAGACAGCAAGGAGCAGAGTATGTGTGGGGTATTGCTGTGGATGGATAGGGGAAGTGTTCTCTGCTTTAGAGCTTATGGTTTATATTTCGCTATTGGTGATCCCTCTGGTAAACCCACATTCACATGCCTTTTAGGGAATCAGAGAGAATAAAACCCAGCAAACAGAAAGCTCTTTCCTTATTGCATTGGTACTCACCGGCTCCCCATTGTGGCCCAGCTCCACTTTTTGGGTATGTAGGGGAAGGGAGCATGGTGGTTTCCTCCGGGTTGGTTTATTGGCTGGTACCTGAAGATAAAGACAGCCATTGAGTGACAAAGGAAAAGCAAGGCGGTTACATTCAAGCACCAGAAGGCAGCCTCTAGTGTTGTGTGTCTGCAAAAGGTCCAAAAGAACACAGGGGTGGGTGCAGCTGTCTCCAAGAGCAGCCACATAGAATATCAGGGTTGAAAGGGAACTCAGGAGGTCATCTAGTCCAATCCTCTGCTCAGAGCAGGACCAACCCCAACTAAATCATCCCAGCCAGCACTTTGTCAAACCTGACCTTAAAAACCTCTAAGGAAATTCCACCACCTCCCGAGGTAACCCATTCCAGTGCTTCACCACTCTCCTAGTGAAAAAGTTTTTCCTAATGTCTAACCTAAACCTCCCCCACTGCAACTTGAGACCATTACTCCTTGTTCTGTCATCTGGTACCACTGAGAATAGTCTAGATCCAACCTTTTTGGAACCCCCTTTCAGGTAGTTGAAAGCAGCTATCAAATCTCCCCCCCCCCATTCTTCCCTTCTGCAGACTAAATAATCCCAGTTCCCTTAGCCTCTCCTCATAAATCATGTGCTCCAGCCCCCAAATCATTTTTGTTGCTCTTCGCTGGATTCCTTCCAATTTTTCCACATCCTTCTTGTAGTGTGGGTTCCAAAACTGGACACAGTACTCCAGATGAGGCCTCACCAATGCCGAATAGAGGGGAATGATCACGTCCCTTGATCTGCTGGCAATGCTCCTACATATACAGCCCAAAATGCCGTTAGCCTTCTTGGCAACAAGGGCACACTGTTGACTCATATTCAGCTTCTCATCCACTCTAACCCCTATGTCCTTTTCTGCAGAACTGCTGCCTAGCCACTCGGTCCCTAGTCTGTAGCAGTGCATGGGATTCTTCCATCCTAAGTACAAGAGTCTGCACTTGTCCTTGTTGAACCTCATCGATTTTTTCTGGCCCAATCCTCTAATTTGTCTAGGTACCTCTGTATCCAGTGATTTCCCTACACCCTCCCCCAAATTTCCCCAACACCCTGCCCCCCCATTTTGTGAACTAGTTACATACCAAACCTGGTGGCTGAACTTTGCGACTTTGTCCTCACCCACAACTATTTCACATTTGGGGACAATATATACCTTCATGTCAATGGCACTGCTATGGGTACCCGCATGGCCCCATAGTATGCCAACATTTTTATGGCTGATTTAGAACAACGCTTCCTTAGCTGTTATCCCCTAACACCCCTACTCGCGCTACATTGATGGCATCTTCATCGTGGACCCATGGAAAAGAAGCCTTTGAGGAATTCCACCATGATTTCAACAATTTCCATCTCGCCATCAACCTCAGCCTAGACCAGAGGTCGGCAAACTTTCAGAAGTGGTGTGCCGAATCGTCATTTATTCACTCTAATTTAAGGTTTTGAGTGCCAGTAATACATTTTAACGTTTTTAGAAGGTCTCTTTCTATAAGTCTTTAATATATAACAAAACTATTGTTGTATGTAAAGTAAATAAGGTTTTTAAAATGCTTAAGATGCTTCATTTAAAATTAAATTAAAATGCAGAGCCCCCCGGACCGGTGGCCAGGACCTGGGCAGTATGAGTGCCACTGAATATCGGCTCGCGTGCCACTTTCAGCACCTGTGCCATAAGTTGCCTACCCCTGGCCTAGACCAATCCACACAAGCGGTCCATTTCCTTGACACTACTGTGCTAATAAGTGATTGTCACAAACACCACCCTATACTGGAAACCTACTGACTGCTATACATACCTACGTGCCTCCAGCTTCCATCCAGGACACACCACACGATCCATTGTCTACAGCCAAGCTCTAAGATACAACCGCATTTGCTCCAATCCCTCAGACAGAGACAAACACCTACAAGATCTCTATCAAGCATTCTTAAGACTACAATACCCACCTGCTGAAGTGAAAAAACAGATTGACAGAGCCAGAAGTCACCTACTACAAGACAGGCCCAACACAGAAATAACAGAATGCCACTAGCCATTACCTTCAGCCCCCAACTAAAACCTCTCCAGCGCATCATCAGAGATCTACAACCTATCCTGAAAGATGACCCCTCACTCTCCCAGATCTTGGAAGACAGGCCTGTCCTTCTTACAGACAGCTTACAGATAGCTCCCCAACCTGAAGCAAATACTCACCAGCAACCACACACCACAGAACAAAAACACTAACCCAGGAACCTATTCTTGCAACAAAAGTCCGATGCCAACTCTGTCCAAATACCTATTGAAGTGACATCATAATAGGACCTAATCACATTAGCCACGCCATCAGGGCTCGTTCATCTGCACATCTATCAATGTGATATATGCCATCATGAGCCAGCAATGTCCCTGTGCCATGTACATTGGCCAAACTGGACAGTCTCTATGCAAAAGAATAAATGGACACAAATCTAACATCAGGAATCATAACAGTCAACAACCAGTAGGAGAACACTTCAACCTCTCTGGCCATTCAGTAACAGATTTAAAGATGGCAATTTTGCAACAGAAAAGATTCAAAAACAGACTCCAACTAGAAACTGCTGAACCTGAATTAATATGCAAACTAGATACAATCAATTTAGGCTTAAATAGAGACTGGGAATGGCTGAGCCATTACACACATTGAATCTATTTCCCCATGTTAAGTATCCTCACACCTTCTTGTCAAACTGTCTTAAATGGGCTATCTTGATTATCACTACAAAAGTTTTTTTCTCCTGCTGACAACAGCACATCTTAATTAGCCTCTTAGAGTTGGTTGGGCAACTCCCACCTTTTCATGTTCTCTGTATGTATATATATATCTCCTCACTATAAATTCCATTCTATGCATCCGATTAAGTGGACCCACAAAAGCTTATGCTCAAATACATATGTTAGTCTCTAAGGTGCCACAAGTACTCCTGTTCTTTTTGTGGATAGACTAACACGGCTCCTACTCTGACACATGCCAATTTGGTGACTTTTTGGAAATTTGAATTGAAATTGAAACATTAATACACACTTTAAAAGCATATACAGTGTATGATAAAATACGTGTAACTGAAAGTATAATAGATTTGAAAAGTATGAACATAGACTAGCTTCCTTATACAGCCGTTGTTTTTTATGACAATGTCAGTGCATTCATTTCGGTGATGTTGGCCAATCTAATAATTTCAAATGATGATTTGTAAGCAAAGTCTAAATGAGCTCTCCCTGACAGCTAATGATGAGCTGAGGGTTGTGGGGAAAGGCTTCAGGACCAGATTCTATTTACATTTACAACTAATCTACCTAGGTATCCAGCAAACAGAGCTGTGTTGCTCAAGTGATAGATTTGACTGGGGTTGGGTTACAAGTCACTTGAAAGCGGAGGGTAGGGGCAGAAATGAAATGTTGTTCTTACTGTATGAGTAAAGGGCAGTAGAACTGTACTTAGCCTGTGCTGATGGAGGGCATCAAGAGAAAGGGTGGGGACCTGTCCCTCTCCACTGTTTAAAGACAGAGCTGATTAGGCTTCATAGAGAGTCTTTTGTTCTGTTAAGTGACCACTGCAGCTGAAATCACTGATAATCAGGTCTAAGTGCTTAGTCCTGCTGTGGGAACAGTGTTTTTGTGTAAAAGACAGCCCAGACTGCACTAGCAGCGAGCGAGGTTCCCCCACTGAGAGCTCGGCTGAAATCACTGAGAGCTGTGTGGAACCTCAAGAGACCAACTCGCAGAGGTCACAGTGGCAGGTGGCAGCAGAAGATGATTGCGCAGGGCCATTGGCAACAGAGTGGTGGAGTGAACGGTGGCATAACGAACAGCCGTGGCCAGAGCGAACAGTGAGCAGCTGGAGGAACGAACAAGGTGCCTTCTTGCCCCCGACCTGGGAGGTGTAATCATGTGAAAGCATCTCTGAACTCTGAGTCTCCACTGACCAAGGACAACACGGGTGAGTGGGGTGTGGTGGAGGGAAAAGTGAGGGGCACGTTAAATAAACATTTGTTTGTTGGACTATACTTTAGTGACTTTGCTCCAGAATGCTAGATTTGTGACTGGGAATGGAAATATATATATAATTTCCTAGTAGGCCAAGATTTTTAAAATGTATTATTTGCCAAATTTGTTATCTCACATTGTTGCTATCTTGAGTGGTCATTATGTTGGGGAGTTTCTGTACTAAACGTTTTTATTATTATAATTAATTTTACATAAGAATGGTTGTACTGGGTCAGACCAATGGTCCATATAGCCCAGTATCCTGTCTTCCAACAGTGGTCAAGGCCAGGTGCTTCAGAGGGAATGAACAGAACAGGTAATCATCAAATGATCCATCTGTTGCCCATTCCCAGCTTCTGGTAAACAGGCTAGGGACACTCAGAGCATGGTGTTGCATCCCTCCCCATCCTGGCTAATAGCCACTGATGGACCTATTCTCTAGGAATTTATCTAGTTATTTTTTTAATCCTCTTATAGTTTTGGTCTTCACAACATCCCCTGGCAAAGAGTTCCACAGGTTGACTTTATGTTGTGTGAAGAAATACTTTCTTTTGTTTTTTTAACTGCTACCTATTAATTTCATTGGGTGATTGCTAGTTCTTGTTATGTGAAGGATTAAATAAAATTTCCTTATTCACTTTCTTCACACCAGTCAAGATTTTATAGACGTCTATCATATCCCCCCTGAGTCTTCTCTTTTCTAAGCTGAAAATTCCCAGTCATTTTAATTTCTCCTCCTGTTTCATATCCCTAATCATATTAGTTGCCCACCTCTGTACCTTTTCCATTTCCAATATATCTTTTTTGGGTTGGGGACATCAGATCTGCACACAGTATTCAAGGTGTACACGTACCATGGATTTATATAGAGGCAATATGATATTTTCTGTCTTATTATCTATCCCTTTCTTAAAAAAAGCAAAGGTTTCAGAGTAGCAGCCGTGTTAGTCTATATCCACAAAAAGAACAGGAGTACTTGTGGTACCTTAGAGACTAACGAGTTTATTTGAGCATAAGCTTTCGTGGGCTACATCTGATGAAGTGGGCTGGAGCCCACAAAAGCTTATGCTCAGATAAATTTGTTAGTCTCTAAGGTGCCACAAGTACTCCTGTTCTTTTTAAAAAAGCAAACAGAATGTTGGGAATCATTGACTGCCACTGCACATTGAGTGGATGTTTTCAGAGAAGTATCCACAATGACACCAAGATCTCTTTCTTGAGAGTTAACAGCTAATTCGGACTCCTTCATTTTGTATGTATAGTTGAGATTGTTTTCCAATGTGCATTACTTTGCATTTATCAACATTGAATTTCATCTGCCATTTTGTTGCCCAGTTACCCAGTTTTGTGAGATCCCTTTGTAACTCTTCGCAGTCTGCCTGGCACTTAACTATCTTGAATAGTTTTGTATCATCTGCAAATTTTGCCACCTCACTGTTTACCCATTTTTCCAGATCATTTATGAGTATGTTGAACAGTAATGGTCCCAGTACCGACCCCTCAGAGATACCACTATTTATCTCTCTCCATTCTGAAAACTGATAATTTATTCCTCCTCTTTGTTTTCCATATTTTAACTGATCCATGAGAGGACTTCCCTCTTATCCCATGATGGCTTACTTTTCAAAAGTCAATTTAAATTAAATACATTTTTTTAAATTATATCTTTTTAGAAATCTAGACGTGTTATGTGTTTTGGTGTAACTTGCATTATCCTTATGTTAAATTGGCATTATCCTAACAAAACATTTACTTTATTCATATCTCTTTTATATATGTCATTGGTCCTGACATCCCCTCTAATTTCAATTCCTGGGGAAATCACTGTCTGTATCCTATCCCTACCCTCCAGTCTATTTACCACTCCTCCCAGTTTAGCGACATCTGCAAACTTGCTGAGGATAAAAGTTGTGTGAGGAGGGAGATTTGAACCCACACCTGCACAGGGAGACCAGAACAGCCAATTGTGGGAAAGACAGAGCCTTGAATCTGGCACCTTAAACCGCTCAGCCACCCTGACACTTAAGAGATGCTCTAACAAGTACCTAATTGGAAACTCCACAGAAGAATGGCTTGTAATTTTTCTGTTTTCTTTTCTGTCTCTGCTAATCACTAAGTTTTCATCTTTTGAACGGGCCTCAGCTTCCTGCTTCATTCATTCACTGAGCTCACTATCCTACGTGTGGTACCAGGGGCTGAAGGGCACCTCAGAGTTCTGAACACAGCCCACAGCCTCGCTAATCTTTCAAAGGGAGGTGCAGCTCACAGAGACCACAGGTCCCAAGTTGCAGTGTTTAACAAGTGACTTAGGAAGCAGGTTTGTCTGGAGAGAAGGGACAGCACTTTTTTATTAACTGGACAAACACTCCTCTCAGTCTGAATCTGCACAGACTCCTGGAAAGATCTAGCTTACTCCAGGTATGAGGAGAGGCTTGGCACAGATGTCAGCACAATCTCTCCAAAAATCCATCATCTAATTTGCACAGTTATGCCCATGCAAGTAACCTGAAACCTATACTTACACCAGCATGGAAAGCTCCAACTTGATTTGAATTGCATGTCTCTATGTTGGAGATGAAAGCTGCTGAAATTTCCTCTATTTTATGCCAATTTCCGTGACCTTCTGGCAAGTTACCAATGTGCTCTGTGATGCAATATTTGGTTACTTTTGTCATAATTTTTACCCACTTAATGTCCAGGGATCTGAGAAGTTACAAACATCAGATTGTGGCAACTTCATCTTTGAAGAGTTGGCCACCGTAGAGAGTTTGTTTGGAGTGACAAACTCGGGCACCATGGCTTTATGAGGTTTACACTGTTAACTGGTGATGTCGTGTCAGCAGATTGCAATGCAATATAATTATGTGAAGCAATGTAATCAAGCTGTGACCGTGTCCTCCCATAGCGACGTAATATTGTCCTTATACATCACAATCCTGGCATGCAGTATCATCCTATTCTGTTGAAATATCATCATATCACAACATTACGATACCACATTGCGAGGCAGTGACATTTTGTGAGCACCCATTTATGTCCTATATATGCTAAGTTTGCAGGACATAGCTCACCATGCTGACATCAGGATGACCACAGAAATAGTGAAGTCAGGCAACCATGATTATTACATCACCCCCCAGGATTGTAATACGCTGAAATGATTTTTGTTTTTAACATGTGTGTTAATGATGGTAGTAGGGGACTCTCTCTGTCACAGAAAGCAGATCAGTGGCCATGAGTCCTTTGACTTTCCCTGCCTCCTCAGAGGATTAAAGCCATTTGGGGCCTAGACTCATCATAGTTTTGGGCAACCTTTCCTGCTTAAGTGCTTTCTACCACCCCTAACCAGGTTTCCTAGACTTCTCCTCCAGTCCCCCTTACGAAGAGAGGTTTTTCCTTCCTGCTCCCCAGCAGACTCTGTTTCTCACTGATTCACTGGTGTATCTAAGCCTCAGTGAAGCAGGCCTGGATCACAAGGATTTGGTTATTCTACCTTAATCTGCCCTATGCCTTGTAGAAGAGGAAGGAAAGACAAGGCTGCTCTGACTGAGATGCTTTCTGGTGATAAATGACAGCACACTGGGGCTAGTCAAATGTCAAGTGTCCTCAATTACACTGAGTCAGTCCAGCTCCTAGCAGGACATGAGTCCTGTCCAATGTGATATTCCAACGACCTGCAAGACTGCACCAGTTTTCCTGCAGTGCCAATCTATGCTGTCTAACCCATCGATAAACCATTGCTTGAACTCTAATGGGGCCTATTTGTTTCTCCTGAGTTCAGCCATACTGTAACCCACATAAATGACATTAAAACTGCATAATCTTTGTGATAGCTGGATCAACTATCTGCAGCCAAACAGAAGACTATCTTCATTTGTTTAAATCCCACTGAATGTCAACTTCTTGCTTTTAGAGGAGGAGGGGAATCCTAATAGCAGTATGTGCGACGTTTGTGAGATGCATGCCTTGCATATAATAGTTTTATTTGTTTTTATCCAACAGTTACTGGGTTAATAAGGTCTCAGTGTGTATACACATAGGCTAAATTGGAGTTTATATGTCTGCTGTGCTGTGACTGGATAGAGGTGCTTAGGATCAAATAAAGAGGGACAAAACTTGTTCACTATTTCTGAGCCCTGGACAGCTGATCAGAGCTTTACAGAAGATTGCTAAGGAACTATCACCATTATTAATGATGACTATTACTATTGCTGGAGAGCTGCTAGTGAGATGCATACTGGCTTCTAAGTTGCTTAGTTTGCTGTTCAGCCTCTCACTATTTGGAGTCTCATTTCTGTTTCATAAATATCAAACATTTGATTAAGGAAAACTAGTTGGGTGCTTTCTAATTAATCAGTAGCCAAAAAGGCGCAGTGCTGAGCTGTACATGTGCACCTTGCTTTGATGCCAACTACCACTGGGGAACTCATGGATGTCTTAGCAGGCTTTTCAGTGTCCCCAAAGCACAAACATCCTGCCACTGGCTAACAACACACTTTTAGTAGGCAGCTGGAATAGGTATGCAAGAATGTCTACATGTAAATTAGGAATGTATAGAGTATAATGTGCATGAGATTGTTGTGTGTTATACCACAGTTTGTGAAGCACTATGGGATCATTCAGGATAAAAGTTGCTATCCAAAATCAAGCCATTATTTTAATGCTTGGATCACCCAGTTTCCCCACCTTCATTGGCCAGGGATGAGTCTCCCATTTCCCACTTTTGTTATCTGTGGCTGAATTGTTCCTTACCTCCTTTCCAGAAATGGTGGCTGCTTGCTCCTTGAACTTTCCTGCCAGCTGAGCCACAGATAAGGATGCTGACTTCTCCACCTCTGGCTTGGTCTCTGCTGGTCTGCCCTGACAAATCAGAAACAAGATAATATGTGCCCATGTCTCACAGATATGGAAAGTTGGAAGGTTGAGATGCAGACAGGTTATTTATTACTGAGTTCAAGAGTAACTGAAGGCTCAGAGCACGGCTGCCAGATGTCAGGCACCTGGTCTGGGAAGAAACCATCCCTGAAAATAGGACCGATTAGTATCTTAAAGTATCCAATGTTATTAGTAAGGTCTGAATGGCTCAGGGATTTGATAGTGTAATAGGGAACCTTTCATCTCTAACCAAAGACCCTATCTCCAGTTCTCCACTTCAGTGGAAAGAAATTAAATGAGATATTTCTACCCCCATCGTCCCTGTCACCATCTGTCTCCAGCAGCGAGTAGAACATGCTGATAGCAGACATCTTCTCCAATGACTTTTCTGTGGTGCGACGGTGATGTGGAAATCTGGTTGTGAGAGGCCTTCCTTTTCCAATAACTCTTCTGCAAGGAGCCTGTGCTTTGAGAAGCCCTCCCTCACAAAGCCTCTGTTCTGCTTGAGGAATGTGTAAGTGTGACTGGGTGTTACTCTCTATCCTTTCCCAGCATTTCACCTCTGCAAAAAGATATCAGGCCGTAGGAGCTTAGGTAAAGATGCTCCCACCCATTCTGTTATTCTACACACCCCAGGCAGTGTTCCCTCTGCCACAGCCTGATGGCCCATGTCACCTCATATATTGTTGTCTTGTTACTTTTATCGTGACATAGGTGAAAAGCCTTGAAATAAGGTGTCCATGGAAATCAAACTTGCTGAGCGCCATTGGTTAGCATCCATACAAAAAACAAATTGGGGAAATTGTGAATACCGAACTGACTAGCTTATCTTGAGCCTTTTCTTCAGAACCTCATAAAATCCAGACAACAGAAAGTTTTCCAGGCTGCAGCTCTCTCATTACAGAACCTCATACTTCTGCATCCCTGCAGCACCAATGTTAGTGTTTGACCTGTACCACTTCCTTCCCCACACTTCTATTGCTTAGTCTGAAAAGTCCCACCAAAAGCTGATTCTAGGCCAACACACATTTTCCACAACAGCAGGAACCCACAAGATTCTTCCCTTCTCGCTTGACTCCATTTGGAAGGAATTGTGGGTTAAGACAGTGGAACTGCGCCTTTGGCTTAGCTGGTTGGCAGAGGGTGCTCTCAGTATGCCAACGCAGCCCAAAGATGGGACTTTGGCCTTTGTAATACAGCTGGGCGTGCTGAAAGAAAGAGCAGTGGAAACTTAAAAGGTCCTTAGATAGCTATTTCCTAGAGAAAGAGTGAATCGGTGGGGTTATACCGAGAATTAGCCTGAGTCTCACTTCAGTTTTGGATCAAGTTCTTGCCCGAAACTTTGAGGTGCAGCTCAGTATGGTTAATGACCACTCTACTCTTTCCTCCTCAGTAACATGGAGATAAAACTGACCTGCCTCACAGAGGGTTGCAAGGCTTTAATGTTTGTAAAGTGCTTTATGAACTATTTTAGGACTTGTGGGCATTCAGTGCATTCTTCTGACTGTAAGTCTAACGAGCAACAACTCTTCTATACATCATTTTTTCCTGACAGGGCATGGCTGTCCTCACTTGTACACTCTGATTCATCTGAACAGGACAGTGTGCTCCTTCTCCAGCCTGAGCCTTGCCCCAGATTTCACCTGGGAGGACACAGCAGCTTCTTTTTGCTTGTTGGCACTATATGCCTGAGCTAAGGCCTGAAAACTTGGCGCCCTTTCTCCCTTAGATTTTGTCAAAGCCTCAAGTGCACAGCAAAAGCTGGATGTCCCCAGGCAGTTTCCCTTTAGCTGATAAACACATTGTAAATAGACTATGTGCTTCTGTGAGTAGTTTGTCCTTCAGTCCACAGGAAGCAGTGCACATGCCATTCTAATATTAGAACAAGTAGTCCATGGGTTGCGGCCCATAGAACTGCCAGCTGCAGGCTCTCCGATTACACCTCAGATTTCACAACAGGAAAATCCATTTTTCAGATCCTCTCTGGCCATTACGCTGCAGTGTTTCATCTGGCTCTTTCTATTGCAGAAGGATCCTCTCTCACTGCTGAGCATGCAGTGGGAATCTCCTTGTCCCACCCTAGTGAATGTACGAGGGCACTCTCTCCAATTAAAAGGATGTACACCAAGGTTCCCTCCCCACAACTAGAGGGACAGCACTAAACCCCTCTCTCCCCACCCCTCCAGGAGAATGTACCTCACCCTCACAACAGATGAGTAGAGCCCTTGCTCTCTCTCTCTCATGTTCCATGAAATATACTAGACAAACATTCAGTCAATTCCAGGATATTCTTTTCACTTTGGGGGATATGCCAAGGCTCTGTGAGATTATGCATGGGAAACAGGGACACTAAAACCAGCTGTCATCTTGATAAAATTGAATAGAGGTTTGCTGTTGCCTTGTTAGGAAGACAGATCTAGACAGGCCAGTAAGTTGAGCTGTTTGTAATCACCTCAAGTTGAGTAGCATCACTGAGGGAGGGATTGGGTTTTTTCCTGCCAGAGCAGTCATGAGTGCCCCATTGTAATTGTAATCGATTCCTTGCTTTGGTGAGGGCCTCAGGCATTGGTGTACCTCAGTCCCTCTTAATCCATAATCATTTAGTCTCCTGTGGGCTGCAATACTTTGGTCTTATTTTGGTTGCTGGGTCTAGTATGCAGGTGCTGGGTGGTGGCCTGTGATACACAGGAGATCAGACTAAATGATCTGGTGGTCCCTTCTAGCCTTAAATTCTATGACTTTATTATAGGTGAATTAATAGGATGCTAGGTTAGGAAGTCCTATCCCACCAGTAGTTAGTAAGATGGTGATTGCTGGTCTCAGAGGTCTTTTAGTTCCCACAAAAATAAGCATCCAAGGGGATCCTGTGTTAATTGGAGTAATGTCAGTCAGACTCTCTGTTGGAGAGTTGTGAAGAGGGAGTCACACTGCAGCACCACATTTGGAATGTTTCTACCTGCAAAAGGGGAGTGTAGTTTACCTACATTTATAAAGGTTTCATTTTCCTTTTTCAGTTATTGGGTTTGAGATGGACATTAGCATGTTTTCCAAGCCAATTCTTATTATCCACTTTAAAACAAAGTCAACTTTGGGCTGAACAGACAGCCCTGGAGAGTGAAGGCTCCTATTTATTCACAGAACAAATACAGCAGCAACTCAAGATTCCCAACGCTTCCCTGCCAATGTCCTTCTTCCTTGTCCTAGAGGGACCCCCTATTGGGCTAAAAGGGGAATTTACTTTCCCATCCAGTTCTTTGCCTCTGCTGACACTGCCCCACTCAGTGCCAATCAGATGTGTTTTAATGTGGATACATGTTTGACTTTGCCCTGGATAGGGCTGAGATCACAGAGGCCATCTGTGACAGGGTGCACAGATTTTTAGTGCCCTCTCGAGAGAACCCCCACAGGCATGATTCACACTATCCCACTCATGACGCTCGTGGGAGGACCTGCCGAGACAGACAGGTGTGTGGGAAATAAGCTGAGGTAATCAGATCAATGGAACCTAGTTAGACCCTGGGAGCTGGTGTACACCTGAAAGTTAGGTTGATCCAACTACATTAGGTTGATCCAACTACAGTTAAGCCGACCCCGGGTAGATAGCACTAGGTTGACGGAAGAATTCTTTGATCTAGTTACTGCCTCTGAGAGGTGGATTTACTACAGCTGTGACACTGTAGAGTTTCTAACGTAAGTATTGCCTATGCCTTAGATTTGGCTTATTTCAAAAGAGAGAAGTTGTACTGAACACCCAGGACAGGGAGATTTAGAGACAGAAGAGCTTCCCTGTGTGTATTGTTTGTGCATTTACAGAAAGTTCTGTTTTGGGGGATCCTGGATTTAATCCACATAAGGCGAATGTGGCCAGAGACTAAATGATGTGGGTGGATTTTATCATCTTTTCATTTCACAAGAATCCTGTGAAATTAAACCTGAAACTCCCAAGGTTTTTTGTATGCTTAACATAGGCCTTCTCTGAAACTCTGCTGCTCTAGCCAATCCTGGCTTTGCACTCTATCCCCAAGCCTCTGGATGGTCATGGTACAGATTCTTGTCAGTTAGATTTGAACCTCATGGCCCCAGGTGTGAAAGGTATCCCAGTTGCAATCCCTGACCAGGCATTTCCCAGTTTTGTTCATAGACTCATAGACTCTAGGACTGGAAGGGACCTTGAGAGGTCATCGAGTCCAGTCCCCTGCCCTCATGGTTCATCTTTATGCCTACTTATATCATGTCTTTAATGAACCATGTTAGGATGGTAATGGGGCAGAAGTAGGTTGCCAATTTTGGTTGGACATATTCCAGGCAGTTTCATCACAGGACATAATCTGTAATTAATCTGTAATTCCTGGAGACTCCAGGTCAGTCCTGGAGGGTTGGTAACCCTAGGCAGAAGTGGATAATCAGAAATGACCTTGTTCTTGGACCAGTTTACTTTATAGCCTGTCAAGAAAGACTGAGTTTCATTAATGTAATCAAGAATCTAGTTCAGTGGTCTGTCTTAAGTAGCTTTTAAATACCAGCTGCATAACAACAGTAATTTACATTCCTCTTCCCCCCAATTTAATTCTCTGACTTCCTGGTGGTGGTTCTCATGTTTTTTTCCACCACATATATAACTGCAAAGGTCAAAGAGGCACAGAACAAATGTAGCAAAAATAACCAGATCTACAGTGTTATGTCTTAGAGATAGAGAAACTAAGGCAGAGAAAGCTCAGTAATCAGTATCTTATCTATGTGACATGGATAATCTTTGGTAAAGGGCTAGGACCAAGAATCTTGATCCTCAGACCCCTGCTCTAACCCGCTGTACAGTTTTCCCTGCAATACCCAAAAGTCCTAAAGCCAGAAGTGGACAGTGGACAGCTTTGCCTGGTGTGGACTAGGTGAGATCAGCACTTTTGCATACTACACTAGCTAAAGGGCTGGCATAGCAGAGACACAGCTTTTATCTTTTGCATGGCTATTGCTGAAGATGTAGGCTCTCTGAATTTCCATTCCCATTCCACCCTTGAAAATGCTTTCCCCAGTTTGAGACCTAAGGTCAGTCCGGTCAGTCTGACTCCCATATAGCTCCAGTGATGTGCCTTAGATACAGCAGGTTGTTTGCAGCTGAGTGATTAGAAAAAAAAATCTCAAGATTCATAAAAGTCTGGCAAATGGTGTGGCCAGGACTCTCCCTCCACTACCTTGACCTTCAGCAGCAGATGCATTCCACTGGAACAATTCAAGTGTCCATCAACAATGTGAGACTTCAGTGTGGGAGACAGAACTTGCATAGGAGCTAGCTAGACTACAGAACTCACCCTTTCAGGAGATAAAAATGAGCACAGGCCACACTGCATTCAGAACTAAATGCAAAACTCATCTCTTGCATTGAGCTTTTCCTCTGTCATGTCTTACATGCACACCTGACTAACTAATCAACCTATTTCTCCTGAAAATTACAAAGAAGAAGAGAAAGATTGTCAATTTGATTTTTCAGATAGTGCAGTAATGGGATCCATAAGAATACCAAGAGAGACTGAGGAGAGACACTGGGGTTTCCTTTGAAGTTCAGCAGCTAGGTGCCAGACAGAGTTTTAGGTCTTGTCTACAAAGCAAAGTTCTTTAGTATAAGCTAAAGAGTGAATTTAAACCTCTAGTTATATCACTATAACTCCCTTTGGGACATTCTTATTCTGGTAGAATGGTGGTTTTATTTGGCTTAGTTTATGTCACTTGGGAAGAGATTTAAACTAAACTGAAAGCCAAACAGCCATAAAATGGTAACAGCTTCTATTTACTACCTATCCGGGCAGGATTTGAATCTGGTCTAGAGATTAAAGGCTCCTTTGTCAGTCCCCGAAACTATTCTGTCCCCACCCCAAGATTAATTTTTACTCAAGAAGGAGAATTTAAAGAGATCTGGTCCAGTATGTTGCTCCCTCAATTGGGAAAGCTGCAAAGCTGGCTAGATACAGCACAGCATGTGGGCAAGTCAGTCATTTTTCCATTTGGTGGCTGGAAATAGGCAGGAGGCAAGCTGTCATTTTCAACCCCATATGGGAGCACCTGTTAAGTGAATGGCCCCAGGATTTTTACGTGCAGGTCAGATTAGATCAGTAGTTTGCAATTAAAGATGAAACATACGATTGCCTGTACCAGAGTATTCATTAAAACTTCATTTAAAAAAACTAATTTTAATAAAACGACGTTTGGAATAGCCATTTTCTTTGGTCAGACCAGAGATAAGATCCAGGTTGTTCGTGAACAGTTATCTTAGAAATAAATTGTTCATTATCTGAAATTCAAGGTGAAAAAAGTGGTTCTATTTTGTGTGGTCAATGAAGCCTTTTTATAAACGATATGTTAACACTTTCATCAGAATGCTATCAAGAGGGGAGCAGTGTAGGAACCGGAAGTGGAACAATAAGTAGAAAGGGAGGAGTAAGAGCACAAAACCAAGAAAAAAAAATGTATTAAGAGGCACAGAATTAGGAAAATAGCTGAATGATAGCACAAGAACACGAGAGAGCGAGAGGGAGAACTAGCAGAGCCTATGCACAGTACAAGACAATTAATTCTCTTTATTATCCATGAAAATATCAGCTAAAGCTGAGCAGAGGTTACCCAGGAAGTGGGAGGGCTCAAGCTTACATTGGTCTGTACTTTACATCCCTACAAGGAAATTCCACAATGATTATTTAGATTCCGAGCTCAGGATCCTGCTGGGCCCCCAGCAT
The DNA here is from genome assembly GCF_007399415.2 of Gopherus evgoodei. Lineage (NCBI taxonomy): Eukaryota > Metazoa > Chordata > Testudines > Testudinidae > Gopherus > Gopherus evgoodei. The sequence continues at coordinate 190,652,576 of NC_044322.1, read as the reverse complement.
GAGAAACATTACATCTGAAGATGTAAGGCTTGAGTAAACAAACCTCGATACACTGACCTCCCTCCATCCCAACAAAGCATCTCTCTTCCCTCCCTGCAGTCCATTCAACAAATCATTGCATTTTGGCATCTTCAAATCCTCTGTTTGAGGAGGGGTTTGTGTGACTTATTTCTCCTTTTTGTTTCTTATCTTCAGTGAAGACCCTCCTTGCTCTGATGGCGTTAACTTAATGCATCTATCTGGAGAAGTGCTTGCAGAGAAAGAGAGATTGGGGCTCTGGCTAGAGTTCCCATAATTACCCCAGCCTCTCCAGAAGAGGGTGCTGCAGGAGCTTATGCAGTAGCTCTGGCTGTGAAGGAGTTCACAGTTATTCAAGTCCCCCTCTCCTCTGAAAGGAGCCATGTTAGGGAATGCAGCTAGAATGCTGACTGTAGAGGAAACTCTCAGCAGCCAGAGTAGCTGAATGCATTTTAGAGCCACATGATAGATCAGAATTTAGTGAGGTTTAAAGATCCCAGAATGCAGGAATTCCCATCTTCTTTCTCTTCACACTGATTTGATGCCCCATTTCGGAGGAAGAACAACTGGCCTCTAGAGTGTCCATCAGTTCTCCCTGCCAGACAGCAGGGCTAAAATATAGCAGAAAGCCAAGGAAAGAAAATCAGACTTCCATTTAAGGTGCAAACATTGCTAAGGGGAGGGGAAGAGAAAGAAATTAAAAACAAAATTCCAGACTAATATCGGTACATAATCTGGCTGTGAAGAAGTCACATAGCATGATGGGAGATATAAAAACGGTCCCAGCATGCTTTGCTAAATCCTTGCCCTCTGTGTGCAGTGTCTGCCATTTTAAAGGTATAGTAAACATGGCTCCAATTTTGACAAAGGAAAATTAAAAATAGTAAAGAAAACTAAATGCCATAAAACCTTTTCCCACATCATCTGGGATGGCAAGTGACTGAACTTTATGGTTTTATTATGGTTTGTCCACACAAGGGAAAATCCCAGAATAGATAATGCAGAATAGCTTTTATTAAGTAGCTATCCTGTATTAACTCACTGTGTGGATGCACTGATTCCACACTTCATGGATTAATCTGTCACAAAAAGGCAGTTTTAGTGTGGAATCAGATTGTCCCCATGGAGAGCTAGTGTGCAATATCTATTGTGCTTTAAATACACATCCTAACTATTTAACACTAATTTCCCCACGTAGTCAAGCCCTTAAACTTCCATTCTCAAGCCTTCCCCTAACCCTGATTGACAAGCAATGAGTGAAGGGGCCCCACGATCTCATTTTTCGGCCTGATAATGTGACAGATTTGATATTGCAGGCTTAATTTAGGGGAAGGTTTGAACATTATGCTAAATAGGTCATGGATTTTAAAAGACCCCTGGTCAGGCTCCAGAACCCCCAACAAGCTGTGAATATAAAAGGCCCTCAGACCAGACTCTATGACCCTACAGGCTGTCACAGTCGTGTGAATGGGTCCCTTGGATCAGTGCCAAAGCCCTGGAGGCAGGTTAGAGACCTCTCTGAGTACACATTTCTCCCTGTGGAATCTCCCAGCTGTTGCCTCTATGTAGATTCTGGTGGCCCTTTGACAAGTGAGTGCTCATTAACCACAAATGAGAGCGACAGAAAGCAAGGGAAAATAGGCAGGGAAAGTAAGAAAAGGAAAGGAACTCCTGAACTGTGTATGCTGCTTTGTTGCTAGAGCCCAATATTCTACACCATCTTTCTTCAGCCCTAATTTCAATGAAAACAGGAGCCATCACAAGCAACTTCAAGGAAGACACATGAATAGGGCCACTGGAAATATGCATCAGAATAATCTTCCACTATAGCACAGATTCAGGCTATGTCTACACTAGCACTTCTGGGTGTGTAAAAAAACAACAACCCCCCAACCGACATAAGTTTCACTAACAGAAGCACTGATGTGGACAGTGTCTCCTGCCGACAGCTACCGCCGCTCATTGGAGGTGGATTAATTATGCCATTGGCATAGTGCAACTACAAGGGAGACCTTACAGTGGTGCAGCTGCAGCAGTACAGCTGTGCCACTGTAAAGTCTCAAGCGTAGACGTAGCCCGAGCGTTTCTTTATGGATTCTTTGAGATTTCAATGTTTCTGCAGAATAATTTTCTAGCCTCTGTTTCCACATCATTGCAGTTCCATCTTCCTACCCCTGCAAATAGATTAGCCACAAGAATAGATCTATGAGAGGCCAATTGCCCCTTTTCAAATGAATAAGTTGTTAACTCTGAAATATAACAACAACGAGCAACATTAATGATTTCCTATGGATAATCTGAATAGAAGCATACAGCTAAAACACTTTGTCAGTATAGCTGAATTCACTTGAAAAAGACATTTCACAATAATAAGGCTGTACGTTTAAAAGAGGAAGGAGAAGTTCTTTGATGAGCATATTAAAGTGCACTTTAAAGACTTCAGGGAGAGGGTTTTTTTAAAAAGACCAAGCTGGGTGAAAAAAATTAAATATTACTTAAATTTATTCAAGATAGTAATATTCCACTAAACACACTAGTGTTTTCATGTGTTCTGAAAGAGATTTTTTTTTAAAAAATCCAAGTTTTGCTACAGATTTCCAGTAGCCTCATCCTGGTTTTTCTCTCCTGAGAACTGCATGTAGCACAGCTACAGTATTTGAGCTCATAGGCAAGAACCCTACAATGGTTAACATAAGAGTATTCTACATCTGCAGCAATGACCAAGAGAAAACATAAAAACATACTTAATCAGCCAGAAGAGGCAAAAGAACAAGCAGCTCCTACTTACAGCACAGCTACTTTAGAACTACAGCTTCTTCTTCTTCTGCTTTATGGCAAAGCAGATTCATTTACTTTGTCTATAACCACCACCTACTATATTCTTTTCATTCATTCATGCCACTACTGTCTTACCCTACTCTATAGCCTTAAAAAATGTTGTAGAGTTTTTTTAATGTTACCCCACTTTCCCGATACTTTCACTAAGCCCTTTATAGTAGAGTCTGTCACCTAACATCATCTGAACCCAGTGGTTCTCAACCTATTTACCATTGTGAGCCACATATGCAGGCTTCTATGTGTTATGTGGGCCTCATCTATGCAATATATACACTACCTGTATGGCCCTGAGGATATCACATGGGCAGCAGCTGTGTGCTGATTGGGCTGCAAGTGGTCCGTGGGTTGAGAACCACTGATCTAAACTCTTCTTAGACAGCCTCTCTTTACTGGAACACTCACCACTCTCCCATATCAAGTGATGAATGTTTATTTAACCTTACATATGTTACGGAGCCCATCTTTGTGTCTATTCAATATATATAAATAATTATTCAAACTAAACCAGAGCGACCAGTTGGCAGTCTAAATACGAGTACTTCACTGATCCTTTTATAATTCTGGAATAGCACATTATCTTTTATTTTGGGGTATACTTCACAGAATGTTCTTCTTTTCTCCTTGGTTCAAAATTTGGCCATTCCTTTTAAGTCTTTTATGAATTAAACTTTTAAATTCCTGCTTACGGAAAGGAATCTTTATATCAATATCTCCATTTTAAAGCTTTTTTTCTTCCTCATCTACCATTTCATTGCCACATATCTCAAAATGTGCTGGAATCCATGCTATTTCTATGTTCACACCTGAGCATACTAACTCTGTTGTCAAAAACAATATTTCATTATGAAATAACTCCTGCTTTTTGAGGTAGAGCTATGGGTGCTTGGTTCTGCCAAATTTAAAGAGCCAGCACTCAGAAGGACAATCTCAGGAAAACATTCTAAAAGAGGACAACCCAACACTGGGGGAAATTACTGAAGAGCGGGAATTTGCCAAAGCATTGGTGCTAGCTGCAGCTATAATAGTTAAGGTATGTTAGGCGTGAACATACCTTTGTTTATTAAAAGTAGAGGGAGAATGCCTGCTTGTCCAGTGTTGTAACCCTATGGTGCACTGTTCTGATTTGGTGATTAGCAGTCCCTACTCCTGATGATGCAATCAGCTTGTGTCACCAAATACGAGAGGCTAGGAGAAACAGCCCAATGTTTTTCTTACTGGGACTCTATCACAAAGCTGTTTCCTGTTTGTATGTGTTTGGAAGATGGCACTTGCTTAGGACTCCTTCTCTGGTCCTGTTGTCAAAATGACCTCAGAGGAGCATAAAGCAGATTGCCTATGGCTCCCTCACACCAGTGCTCCTAGTTACCCCATGGACTTGATACTTAAAAATGTGGCCCTGTTTAATGATGAACCTCACCAACTGTGGCGACTTCTACTCCTCCTGACTGTTTAACCAATGGTGTCACACAATCCGTTGCAGCTCCACTGCTCTGAATAGTGCTGTTCTTGTTTATGCCGGCAGTGACTCTGGTATAGAGTGGTGAGAACCTTGGTGGCTGAATGCAGCTGAGGCAAAATAATCTGCTCTGCCCTTCCCAGCAGACTTATAGGAAACATCTGCAGACTTCAGGAAACTGTAACTGTAAAAATACTAGGCAGCTTTTCTATTTCAAAGAAAATGGTCATTGTAATTAAAATACATGATACAAGTTCTATTTAAATGTATCCTCTGCTAAAGTCATTCTCCCTGTTGTTGAGGCCTCTTTCCACTAGTAAGTAGGTGCACTGACTAATGCTACATAGTGACAGACTTGCTGTGGCAAATGCAAGCTCAGAAACTGAATTTGCACAGAAAGGTGTCTATCTTCCAGCTAGATTTCTTGTTCCACAAGAGTAAATGTGACTGAAATCTAAGCTTAATTATTTAGGAGAGGCAGTTTAGTGACTTGATGTTGGCCTTAGGGCCTCTTGAAATAGTGGTATGGTCACAAAGTGGAAGAGACAAAGACACCTATCTGTCTTCGTAGAGCTCTGTAATCTGGTATCCTAGCTTCAATACAATTAGCACTAAAAAGGGTCTTATATAGGTGGGGTATGCCAGCTACCCAGTAGTTTTTGGCTGGTACTTAAACTTTTGAGACTAGATTTATAGTAGATTTCTATGCTTTTCTTCACTCCATGATATGTAAGTCAAAGGAGCATAAGGCCTGTGCTGTCTAAACAACATCTGTGGAGATTAGCAAAACTAGAAAAGAAAGCTGTGAAAAATACAAGATGGAAACATAAACTGTTTTCTTTAGTAATAATGATACTTAGCATTTGCATAGTTCCTACATAATCAAAGCACTATGTATACTAATACCCACAACATTCTCATAAGGCATGTGGGTAATACTACCTCACTTTTACAGATTGAGAAACTGATGGACAAAGGTAAACAACTTGCCCACAGCCACACTAAGTCCAAGACAAAATCTAGATGTGAATTTAAGACCTCCTGATCCCCAGCTCTGTGTATATTCCTCCAGATCACATTGCACTAATAAAGAACCAACACGTTACAGTGTTCCCTAATGTGAGAGTTCCACTTGTCACAAACTCATGCCTAGGCCAGCCTAGCATTTGCACAGGATTATTTAGTTCCTAGTGAATTATCTGTTACTCTTTGTCTCTGTGTTCATCTTTCCTTAAGGGGGATCCATTCTTTTGGGTAAATGGTCTTGACTGAAATGGACAGCTTTTTTATTTGAAAACTGTAGCATAGTCTTAAATATGCACATACTACAATATATTTGTTAGAGGGCAGTCAACATCCTGGCTTGGAAAAGTGCAAACCCTTTGCGTCCCCAATGACTGTTTATTATATCTGTCTATATGTATAGTATGCACTTCCTGTGACAGGAGCCTTGTCTAGCATAGCCTGTATACTGTAACAATCACCTGTATGCCAATAAAGTACTGAGACCTACCTAACACATAGGGTCTGCGTATATCTTCCCTAGGACCTCAAGGTTCAAAATCTGTGAGGACGAAAAAGGGGGTGGAGAGTATATTAATAAAGCAAGCCAGAGTATACCGGAGAAAGGAACCCAAAGGTACTGATAGGAAAGGGAATAGATATTGCTGACAAAAGTTTTAGGGTACAGATGAAAGAGGTGAGAGAGTATTAATGATGAAACTGTTGGATGCTGATTAGAATCCTGAGGCTACCTCTGGAAAAAAACAGTACTGTGCACAGCTGGAAGAGGATCTTGGGAGAAGCCAGAGAGCACAGATGGGAAGATGGGAGTCACTTGAGGACAATGAAGATGGAAAAGGCCTGTGCTGAGAGGCCAAAATATACTGATAGAAGAGGCAAATGTGTATTATTGAGAGAGCCTAGAGTACACAAATGAGTTAGCCATGAGGTCAAGTTGGGAGTTCTTTTGGCTTAGGCCTCTAGAGACAGACCTCCAAAGTCTCTGGGGAAAGGAAGTGGCTTTGGGAAGGTACATATTGTGGGTACTGGGATGGGTGGTTTAGGTTCACTCAGAAATAAAGGCTTTCCCTCTCAGCCAAGGGGGAGGAATCACTGAAAGCCTTAGGAAGGTAGTGGAAGGTTCAGGCACAATCCTTATGCACTGCCTTCATTCAGGGCCCAATACTGCTGCTCCCAGGTGCAGGACAAGCAGAAGTTCCCCTTCAGTACTGAGCCACCACTAGGGGAGCTCCTCTCAGGTAACAGGAAAAGGGCTGTGAACAAAGCTCATATTTGGCTGAATCTGGTCGCACAAAGGCATAGAAATATCAGTAGTGACAAGGCACAAACACAGGCTGTATGTCCACACGTGGAATGTACCTGACAGTTAATTTAACAGACTACTTTCAGTGATGCCCTCTTGCAGAGAGCTTCTCCACCTTTCTCCCTCCTGCCCCTTCTCTCCTCAGTGGAGAAGTGTTTTTAATTTCTTCAGTCTGCAGTACTGCCACCCCCCAGAGTTAAAAAAATCATGAGATTTTTAAAACGTTGGGTTCTTTTTCTGAACTTTTGGCATGCACTGGGGTCACATTTCCAAGCTTTTCTCTGCAACCATGAGAGATAGAAGCTTACTTTTTCTTTTTAAATGAAAGCTGAGATAATCTAGGAGCTGAGGCACTAAGGAAAGAAGGAAAGGAAAAAAGGGGGAGGAGGGAAGGGATGACCTAAAAACAAATATTGCAAGACTCAGGAGTTGGTATCACTGAGTATAGCTAAAGTATAAGGGCCCAGATCTTCACAGGTATTTAGGCTTCTAACTTCCATTGATTTCAGTATAAGTTAGCAGCCTAAATACCTTTGAGGATTTGGGCTAAGCTGGTATATTCCAGCCCCTTATTTTGTAATGAAACTTCACATCTGACAGAAAGGAGAAAGGAAATGACTGAGTTTCTTTGGCACTGGGATCCCATGAGCTCTCATACTGGAACAAAACTGAATGGCCAAGGCCTAGTAGTTGCCACTCCCTACCCACATATGCACTCTTCAAAGTGAAAGAGCCCTCAGTAGTTTAAGAAGGACCACTGATGTAACTTTCATAATGAGGACACACTAGATTAAAGTGATCATATGTCCTGTTTTTATGTGGTCCTAAGAACTTCATTTGGGATATTTGAAATGTCCTAGCTTTTCACTTTATCAATCAAAACATTTTATTTTTAGAATTACATAATAAGTAGAATTGCTCTATTTACCAGGAACAAACAATCTAATGAAATGAGCGTTCAGTGTGACAAACAGTGTTTGAAGTAAAGAGAAGCCCAAGGAAAAGGGACACTGACAAAACTCTTCCTCTGCTCCAAGTGACTGTTAGTTGCACTTGTCAGGACTCTGTGATAAAACCATTGAGAATGCTAAGATAGTATGTGTGTGCCAGAGGGGGGGGAAATACTCCATTCCTTTGAGAAATAAGCATATGTTTCTATCAGTGCTTAATTTGTAATGAAAGAGGTGCCAGGGCTCAAGCAATTTTTTTACATTCATGACTGACGCAGCAAGCCCAGAGATTCTGGAGTTATGAACTGCCAAGCCTAGAGGTGCCGAGGCTCAGCCCTGGCACAAATTAAAAACTAGTTTCTATTAAGTCAAAAACTAGCAGTAGTGAAACCAGAACACTTTAAAATAAATCTTGGTTTTTGATGTTGAAAATAAGATAATCTTAGACTAGATGAAAATGCCCTGGTTGAGAGGTAGCTCAGGTCTCCCTTTACTGGGAAGGCAAACTGAGGGAAGGAGGCATCCCTAATTCTGGCAGCTAAATTCCTGTGTTGTATGAGACTCAGTGCATCACCTTACCAGTAACTTTCCTGAACAATTAAAGATCCAGGATCCCTTTCCAAAAGCACCACACTTGATTGCTCCTAGTCCCCAGGACTTTCACACTCAAGACTCTTCTCCTGACTGTGAAGGAATAGTTAGCAATTATTAAAGTCATCCTGTAACCACAGTTCAGGAAGACCTCTTCTTCCTGACATACAAATCCTGCTCTCATATTGGTTTGCTTATCCCTGGCAGATGGAATGAGCACCGTAACTCAAAGGCGCAGGACTGGCTCTCGACACAAGCGGACAAAAAACTTCTGTAGATTCTTAAGCACACACTTTGTGTGGTTTGGGGGCAAGAAATAATTTGATCCTCTGTGAAAAAGGCCTTGAAGCTAGCAGGCTACTGAGGTTTCTGAGGACATGTGAAGCTTGAGGAATCTAGAGATGCTCATGTTTTTGGGATAGCCTGCTGCCTTATACTCTTCTTGACAAACACTGATCCTACCCCTAATGTAGCAATGCTGGCAGCTTTTATCTGCAGCTGACAACAGCTGTTGCAAAGCCTATGGCCAGACTGAGATGGTCCCTATTGCTTCATCTCCATGTTCTTGGAATCATTAACAGGAGACTCTATTGGTGGTATATGGGGTTTGTCATTGAGGTGTCCATGCTGTTGACATTTTCTCCAAGGTAAATCAGGGCAAGATGGCAGTGCTCAGTAAGGAGAGCATTGATAACCACTCTGCTAAGACATTGCCCATTTAGCTAATACAGTTTGAACCACAACCACCCCACCCCGCACTCCTGAGTTTCCCAGCCTGTCCCTTCCCATGTACAGGGTCCTGCTTGGCTACCAAACTTTTGTTTAACTGATATAAGATTTCTGACTGCTTTGGTCTGGGAAATATATACAACTTGTCAGCTTTCACCCAAATGAATTAGCGTCTCTCCATATGCACTCCCCAGTCTTGTTCCTCTGTCTGCTAATCCCTTGTCCTTCTACAGAGGTCAGATACCTCCTGTCCCTGGGAACACTGTTAGAATCACTTACCCCATCCACAATGTGTGTGTAGGGGGAGAATAATGCAGTCTGGGATAATGTCTGATGAAGTGGGTATTCAGCCATGAAAGGTTATGCTCCAATACATCTGTTAGTCTTTAAGTTGCCACAGGACTCTCTGTTGCTTTTAAAATTAATATGTTGCACTCATAGGCGCCGACTTCCCCTCTGCGCATGGGTGCTCAACCCCCCTCCCGGCCCCGGTCCTGCCCCACGCCATCCCCATTCCACCCCTTCTCCAACGTCCTTGCCCCCTTCCTGTCCCCATTCCACCCCCTTTCCCCAAGTCCCTGCCCCGCCCCAACTCCTCCCCTGAGCATGAGCTGCATCTCCGCTCCTCCCCCTCCTGGAAAGTCCTAAGCACCACCAAATAACTGTTCGGCAGCAGGAAGCGCTGGGAGGGAGAGAGAGGAACGGGGACCTGGCGTGCTGGCAGGGGGATAAGAAGGCGAGGAGGGGGGAGTTTGGCTTCCGGTGGGTGCAGAGCACCCACTAATTTTTCCCCATGGGTGCTCCAGCCCCAGAGCAACCACAGATTTGGCACCTATGGTTGCACTTTGGTAGCAGCTTTTGTTTAATGATCTCCAAGTATTGCAAACACTAATTAATTGAGGCTGACAACCCCCCACACATGTGAGGAAATAAGCATCATGTCTGTTTTAGAACTAATTAAACGAAGGTACAAAAGGTAAGTAAATTTGCCAAGGACAACTTGGATGTGTGCTTGTAAGTGAACTGGTAGTCAGGAATAAAGCCAGAGAGCCCTGGGTCTCTGTGTATACCACTAGACCACATTCCCTCTGTAAACAAAGTAGCTTTCTGCTGATTAATAATTATATTTCACCCTTTTTGGGGAAAAATAATATTATCTAAAGAGTAATGATACTTTAAACCATTCTAGCAGGAATTATAGCTGTAGGAACAATTCTGGGCTAAACTCTGCTTTCGCTTACACAAACATAAATCTAGAATAAGTGCTTTGAAGGGAATGAATACCACTGATGTAACTGAAAGCAGAACTTGGCCTAACCAGTATACAACAACTTCATTTTGAGAAATGTCTTTCAAACAAACAGTGTCCTCATATACATTGCAAAGCTCAGTAATTTCTCTATCCCTCAGCTAGCGAGAGGTAAAGGCAATGGAGAAATTGCTATCAGGGGAGGTTTGTAATGAGCTGGATGTTTCAGGGGACTGAAACACAGAAAGGCTGCTTCAGATGAGTGGAGCTGCACATTACTCTGCTCTCACACCAATAGTTATACAGCTGAGTGACGCGACAAAGAGGAGGCTGACAGTAGACAAGAAGAGGAAGCAGAGACTGGAGTAGAGAGAGCTCATTTCTGAAACTAATTATATTGTTGTAGCCTCCAAGATATAGTCAAGTACTATACTGAGGATCACTTATAGGAATAGATAGACTACGCTCTTCCTGTGCAGACAAAGAGGACATACAAAGACAAAGGGGGCGCGGGGGTGTGGGGGGTAGGATATAGCCTAGTGGTCAGAGTGACGGTATGCATGTAACTTATTAGCTTTAAGTGCCAATGTTAAGCTTAGTCTATAGAGAGTTTTTAAAACAAGGAAGATCTTTTTGAAATACCTTCGAACAGCTCAAGGGAGCTGATAGCAGAGCTAAGGATCTGGCTGCTAGTGACTGATTTTCAGAGGTGTCAGATACCTACAACTCCCAGTGACTTCAACTCGAGTTCTGTGTTCTCAGGACCTCTGCAATCAGGCCCTACACTAGTTGTGTCAAATTGGGCACCCAAAATTAGTGGTACCTCTTGAGAATGTGGGCCTAAACACTTTAAACTTACTTTGGGGCACTTCTAATGATGCATCAGGGCTCAATAATCTTCCTATGCAAACAAGTCCACAATGACTGAGTGAAATGTGATCTGAGGAGAACAGTAGGAGCCAGCAACTCGTGAGTTCTAATCCAGCCTCTGACATGGATTCCTACTGTAGCCTTGAGAAAAGTCACTTATCCTTTGTTTCTTAGTTAACCCACCTATAAAATAATTCATTCTCACAACCCGCCTCTAAAGGTAGAAATTAATGTTCTTAAAATGCTTTGAAATGTATTATAACTAAACAGTTACAGTACTTTCCTAGTGGGTACTTTAAACCATAAAATTTCCTTTTGTTGACAGAAAGCCCAAGTACTGAATGGAGACTAAAATTTCCTCTCCCCAGAAACAGGATCTCCAGGTAAAATTTGAAGCACTGGGGAGCCATGTTGCAGGAGCATCTTATGCTGTCACTGCCTGTGCTATGCATATTTAGTGGGGAATAAGGAGAACATTAGTTTCCAGGGCTATCAAGACAGCACTCTTCACCTGCACAAAATTAATTTAAAAATTATGTGTGAATAAAAAGTAGTGAAAAAATTATACTTAGGCTTCTAGAGAGCATAAGAAACAATGTTAAGTTGCAGAGAGTGGGGTGGAGTAAATGCAGTATGGTAGGAGCCTTTAACTAGATGATTGTATTACTTGTTGGGTTTTCTTTCCCATGAGCTGCTTGACAAAAAAGTGTCCCTAAAGGTTTCAATCTTACCTTGTGGGAATCTACAGACTAAAAACCAGATTGCTTGACTAGCAAAGCTGCTACAAATTATGCTCCAAATCACCTAAAAAGGAACAGAAAGTATGCATCTGTGAAGAGCTCTCTTGGTGAATTTGGTTTCAGGTCACATGATATATCTCTATCTATCTATATATCAGGGCTTGATGTCAAATGGGTTGGACATCCCTAGCAATCAGCTTAAATACCTTGGAGGACACTATGGCCTTAGGTTGAGAATGGAGATGAGGTGCAAGGTATTTAAGCTGTTTGGGACAGGGACTGCCTTTTTGTTCTGTGTTTGTACAGCATTTAGCATAATGGGGTCTTGGCCCATGACTGGGGCTCTTAGGAGCTACAGTAATACAAATAATAAATATTAATAATACTTTTTGTAAGCACCTAGAGGGTAATAAGGTTATAAAGAATAGCCAACATGGATTTGTCAAGAGCAACTCTTGCCTAACCAGCCTAATTTCCTCCTTTAACAAGGTTACTGGCCTAGTGGATGGGGGGGAAGCTGTAGATGTGATTTATCTTGAGTTTAGTAAGGCTTTTGACACAGTCCCACATGACAATCTCATAAGCAAACTAGGGATATGTGGTCTAGAGGAAAATACTATAAGATGGTTCCTCTGTTACATTCTGAGGCACAGTCCAGACCAGAGAGGGGTTGTGTCACCACCTCCCTGAAACCTTGGGTGCCTCACAATGCTTTGCTGCAGTAGCTCTCAATTTGGGCTGCTCACAAACAGCCAAACACCATTCAGGTCACACCCTGAGTGTCTGTCTATAGCGACAGCCCTGGTCCCCAGCAACACACCAGCCACACTCTGGCTTCCAGCAGCCTTGTTTACTACTATCAGGGTGACCCGAACATACTCACAATCCCAAATATTCCCCCAAATATGTGTTCTGTACTATCTAGCCCTGTCCTGGACAGTTCGGATATTATAGGTCCGTTGCCCATGTTAAGGGGTCAATATCCAGCAGCCTGCTACTTTAAACAGAGTTACCAAAAAACTCAGTTTAAACACAGCACTGGATTAGTTTTGATTAAAAATAAAACAAGTTTAACTACAAAGAGATCTTAAGTGAATACAGGTACAAGGCATTAAAGTCAGAAATGGTTACAATAGAAATAAAGATAAAATGCTTTCTAGCAGCCAAAACTTAACAAACTAGACTTGGTTCAAGGTAAAATCTTTACAACATGCTTCCAGCAACACTGCTAACCAAATTGTCATGTCAGGGTCCCTCCCAATATCAAAAGGTTGGTTCCTTTGTCTTCTTAGGTAAAAGAGAGAGATCGGTCCTGGGGTATTTTTGCCCCTCAATTTTATAGTCCAGTCACCTCTTGAAATGCATTATCTTGAGAGTTACCCCTAAATAAAGTTCCTTCCCACTATGAGAATGAAGAAATGGAATCTCATAGTGAAAGAAGTTGCATGTTGTTGTTTGCTAAAATGCAGATCCATCTGTTCTTGAACCCTCCCCTTTGTTGCCAAAGAATGGTGCTTGACAGGCAAGTGCCAATCAACATTGATGACACCTGGCTAGAGGTTTTAGCATGTCTTTGTCTTTGAGGAACAGGTTTACTCCCTTCCCAGACTTGTCTGGTAAACACGTTAGTCATAATTTCAGCATATGTATATAATCTTACATATAATGTTGCTACACACATTTCACCATGATATTATTGACCAACAAATTATTAGTTTTCAAATGATACCTCACAAGGCAAATTTTGTACAAAGATTATTACAATAGTGTGTAGGGTATGAATAGAGGGGATGCATTTAGTCACAATGGGTGCACAACTGAGTGAAATATTGTACTCAAAAAGTAGTTATCAATGGTTCACTGTCAAACTGGGAGGGGCGTATCTAGTAGGCTCCCGCAGGAATCAGTCCTGGGTCTGGTATTATTCAATATTTCATTAATGACTTAGATAATGGAGTAGAGAGTATGCTTATAAAACTTGAAGATAACACCAAGCTGGAAAGTGTTTCAAGCACTTTGGAGGACAGGATTAGAATTCAAAATGACCTTGCCAAATTGGAGAATTGGTCTGAATTCAGCAAGATGAAATTAAATAAAGACAAGTGCAAAGTACTTCACTTAAGAAGGAAAAATCAAAGGCACAACTACAAAATGGGGGATAACTGGCTAGGTGGTAGTGCTGCTGAAAAAGATGTATGGGTTATAGTGGCTCACAAATTGAATAAGAGTCAACAAAATGTGAGACAGCTGCCAAAAAGGCTAATATGATTCTGGGGTGTATTAACAGCAGTGTCATATGTAAGACACAGGAGGCAACGGTACTGCTCTATCAGTACTAGTGAGGCCTCAGCTGGAGTACTGTGTTCAGTTCTGGGCATCACACTTTAGGTAAGATGTGGACAAATGGGAGAGAGTCCAGAGGAGAGCAACAAAAATGATCTAGTATTTAGAAAACCTGACCTATGGGGAATGGTTAAAAAAACTGGTATATTTAACACTGACAAAAGAAGGATGGGGTAAGGGGTGACCTGATAACATCTTTGGATATGCTGAGGAGTGTTATAAAGAGGACTATCATCAATTGTTCTCCATGTCCACTGAAGAGAGGACAAGAAGGAATGGGCTTAATCTGCAGCAAGGAAAATATAGGTTATATATTAGAAAAAAAATTCTAACTATAAGGATAGATAAACTCTGGATTAGGCTTCCAAGGGAGGTTTGGGAATCCCCATCCTTGGAAGTTTTTAAAAACAGGTTGGACAGACACCTATCAGGGATGGTCTAGGTTTACTTCGTCCTGTCACAGCACAGGGAAGTGGACTAGATGACTTCTTGAGATCCCTTCCAGCCCTGCATTTCTATGATTTCATGATACTTCGGCTCTGGTGTGGGACTGCAGTAAAGATGCTGTTTCCATTCCGTACTAGTGAAGGTTTTGTATATTATCATCATGTGTTCTGCTACCTCCCACTCAGCTCTGTTCAGTGATGCAGGGGCCTTCTCACTTTTCTTCCTGTTTTTCTGAACACTGTTATAATTATTGAGTGAATAGCTTGAACTTGAGTGGAGGTTTGCATTGACAACCCCCCTACCCTACAGGGGAAAAAGACTTCGGAAGAGATTGTGTTCTTTACAGGGTGGGTCTTTATTACTCTGGGACCTGTTGGATTAGCCACTTATTCTTTTTTTTTTTTTAAATAGAGTATAAAAAAAACCCAACTATTACACTGTGTGTTTCACAAGTCAAACACAGACTAATAACAGCAAGACTAAAGGTTTGAAATTCCAGGGAAACCTAGAACATAAACTCAAGGGGGGGGAAAATTCATTTTCATTAAAGTAAACATGACATCCAGCCAGAAGACATTTCAAGAGCTTGGTAACCTACAAAGATTGCTGTTATGGAAAGCAGTTGAAAAAAGGAAGACAGAGTAATACTTGATCTTTTTGCATAGGCAATAAAGAGTTCCCAGGCTTTTGTAAACTTTGTACATGTTTCTTTTCTGAGTTATATTTCCTATATGTGGGAGTTTCCAAGTCTTTAACAATCTGAGGGAGCAGGATGAAGTCATAGATACTGGCAATCATCTAATCACACCAGCTAGGTCCTCTGAGGACTGTTCCTACAAGCCAATCGTGGGCAGAGCAGCCACTAACTTCACAGGGGCTCTTCCATCACCTGAGTAAATCTATTTCTTTGAGAGGTCGTAGATAGGCTGACAGAAGAATTCTGACCTAGCAGTGTCTACTCCATGGTTTAGGTCATCTTAGCTACAACACACAGGGCATGAAGATTTTCACAGCCCTGAGCAATGTAGTTAAGCTGACCAACTTGGAAGTGTACCCGGGTCCATGGAAGCTTGCAGGATCAGACCCCTACTTGATGCTGTTGCTCCAACTCAATTCAAAATAGCTCCTGACAGTCTCTTTTTCCAGTGCTTTGTCCAATCTATTTTAAAATGTCCCAAGGGATGGGGCTTCCATTGCACTTGGATAACTATTCCAAAACATAATAGATTTTGCTGCGAGAAAACTTTGTTGCTATTAAGCCAACAACTTCCTTAATTTCATTGCATTACTGCTGTTTCAGTAAACTAAATTATTCCTTACCATGAGATCTACAGCCTTCAAATATATTTAGGCAGTTATCACTTTCCCTCTTACCATTTGGCCAAGTGACTTAATTCCATTCTCATAAGTCAATTTTTCTTGTCCTTTACATTTTGATGCTCTTCTCTGTACACCCTACATTTTGTTTACATCTTCCTGATGCTGAGGCTTCCAGAACTGAAAGCAGCAATCCAGTACACTTGTATAACTGTATTGATCAAGTATTGGTGTGCTCAGTCCTGTACAAATGTATAGATGAGTTTCCTGCCTTAAGAAGCATAGTTCTGGTACAGGTGATGCCCCAGGCACAGTTTGGAGAAGGTGAAGCAATTTTGGACTCTTGAAGAATCCTTCTAATAACTGACAGGTGTAAGGAGGGTAAGGAATTAGTTAAAGTGTGAGACAAAGCTCTGACCTTGTCTCAGTGGGTCCCACGCTTCCAGGCAGATTATGTTAGCCTCAGAGACTCACTGTGACCTTCTGCATAGTCCTTCTTTCTCTAGGGGCAAGGGTCACAGCCTACTGAGCCATTTTCATCATAAGCCAGCAAGGGAGGTGGGAAGAAGCAACCCTCGCTTGCACAGTCTCTGTGATTAATCAGTAATGGGGAGGATGGGGGAGAAAAGGGAGGGAACCCTCTACTCTGGGTTCCAGCCCAGGGACCCTAAGAGCAGCAGCCCTTGGTAGCTGACTTTGAAACAGGACAGGTACAATTCCCTGTCTCCCCATTACCTCAGGGCCTCCTTCCTTGTGCCTGATAGGATTTGTACTGCCCAGTTTCTCCAGCAGCACAGCTTCCTCCTACCACTCCTGACACACACGCCCACCTACCTGACTCACTGGGAGGCTTTTAACTAGTTTCAGCCAGACCCTGATTGGCTTCAGGTGTCCCAATCAACCTAGCTATTTCCACTGCTTTCTGGAAGGATCTTAATTGGTCCTAGGTGTCTTAATTGACCTGGAACAACTGCCATTTGCTTACCCTGGTAACAGGGATTAGTTTAGCCTTGGGCTAATATATCTGTCTCCCATTACTTTCCTATAGCCATCTAGCCTTGCCCCATCACATACTCTCCCCCCCACACACACCAGGCTGAACACCATAAAGTTAGGCAATTTGGAACACTAGGCAGTGTGCTCATGACAGACCATCAGCATTGTCATGGTGGCATCCAGCCCTGTGCTGTGTACAGAACTGAAGCAGCTGGAGAGATAAGAACCACCTGGTGACCCCTGCATTCTTTTTCTTATTCCGCTGCATCAACTGGAGAGGTGCATGGTCCGTCACAAGAGTAAATCTCTGTCCTAAGAAATAATAATACAATGTCTCCATGGCCCATTTGACAGCAAGGCATTCTCTCTCGACTACTGCGTATTTCTGTTTTCTTGGGAGCATCGTTCTGCTTGGGTAAAGGATCAGGTGTTCCTCTTCTTCCACCATTTGTGATAGAATAGCTCCCAACCCCACCTCGGAAGCATCTGTTTGTAAAATAAATTCCTTGTTAAAGTCCGGGACTATGAGTATGGGATCATTACAGAGGGCTGTCTGAAGGTATGTGAACGCCCCCTCTGCTGCGTCGGTCCACTTCACCATGTCTGGACCTCGGACCTTTACCAGGTCCATTAGGGGACTTGCCCTATGGTGCATTTAGCAGGATAAGCGGTGAGGCCAGCCTGCCTTAAGATGCGCAGTACTGCTTCAGCTTTCTCCAAGTAGGTTCCCCAGTCTGGCAGATGGATGATGATATCATTGAGGTATGCGGCTGCATAACTACTATGGGGGTGCAGCACCTTATCCATGAAGCACTGGAATATGGCTGGTGCCCCATGTAGCCCAAAAGGGAGGACGGTGTACTGGACTAGCCCCTCCGGGGCGGAGAACACTGTCTTCTCTTTAGCTTCTTTGGTCAGAGGAATCTGTCAATACCTTTAGTCAGATCCAGTGTAGTCAAGAATTTGGCACTACCCAGTCGGTCAATCAGTTTGTCGATGCATGGTATGGGGTATGCATTGAATTGGGATACTTCATTCAGTTGGTGAAAGTCATTACAGAATCTCGTGGTACTGTTAGGTTTAGGCACTAGAATGATTGGACTGGACTACTGACTATAAGATTCTTCAATAACCCCAATTCTAACATTTTCTTTACTTCGACCTTCATCTCTTCTCTTTTGGCTGCTGGGATTCGGTAGGGTCTCAATATTAGCTTGGCTCCGGGGATCGTGTGGATATGCTGATAGGTCTCAGTCATCTGCACTGGTTTCATAGAGAACACATCTCGGTTGCGATTAATCATGTCAGCTGCCTTGATCTTTTGGATCGGCATCAAGTCGGCTGATATCCTCACTTGCTCATGTAAGCAAGGGGAAGGATGACTAAGCATGTCTCTCGATCATGCCAAGGTTTTAGAAGATTGATGTTGTAAATTTACTCCGGTTTCCGGTGGCCTGGCTGCCACATCTTATAGTTCACCTCCCCCATGGCTTCGATCACTTCGTAGGGTCCCTGCCACTGGGACAACAGTTTACTTTCTGCTGTGGGTACCAGCACCTGATCCCCTGGTTGGGACTATCGAAGCTTTGCTTGGTGGTTAAATGGGTTCATTGGGTCTCCTGTGCTCTCTCTAAATGGATGTAACTTGGGCTATATGAGCCCTCATCTGCAGTACATGCTTGACTATGTTTCTTCTGGGATTTGGCTGCTCTTTCCAGGCTTCTTTGGCTATATCCAATATGCCCCAGGGTGGCACCCGTATAGTAGTTCGAATGGAGAGAAACCTGTGGAGGCTTGTGGGACCTCCCTGATGACAAACATGAGGTAAGGCAATAGGGTATCCCAGTCTTTCCCATCCCGGCTCAGCACTTTCCTGATCATGGCCTTGAGAGTCCTACTGAATCTTTCCACAAAGCCATCTGTTTGTGGGTGGTATACAGAGGTCCATAGGGATTATACATGGAGCAACGAACAGAGATCTTTCATCAGCTTGGACATGAAAGGTGTCCCTTGATCAGTCAATATCTCTTTGGGTAGCCCAAGACGGGCAAACATCTGTACTAGCTCCTTAGCTATTGTCTTGGAAGCTGTGTTGCGTAGGGGAACAGCTTCTGGGTACTGGGTTACATAGTCCAGTACAACATGCACATGTTGGTGGTCCTGAGCTGTCTTCTCTAGGGGCCCTACCAGATCCATGGCTATGCATTCAATGGTACCTCTATTATTGGAAGAGGTATCAAAGGGGCCCGCAAGTGTGGGCGAGGGCTATGTAGTTGACACTCTGAACAAGAGGTGCAGTATTGCCAGACTTGTTCATGTATTCCTGGCCAGAAGAACCTCCTCAGGATCCATGCCTGGGTTTTCTCTACCCCTAGGTGTCCTCCAAACAGGTGATTGTGGGCAAGGCTCAATATGGTGTGACGGTGCCCCCCATAAGGCTTTATGGAATATGCTTATGAATGTATATATATGACATAACTGGAATATGTTTTAGGCTACATATGCCATGTAACATGTCTATGTAAAGGTCATGATCTACTGAATGTATTCATCCTATTTGTATCCATGTATCATTTTTGTATAAGTTATGAATATTGACTGTGTACTGGCTTGATTTTAACTAGCCCAGTAGGGCATTTTGTCAGCTTCTTGAGAAAAGTGCCCAATCAAAAACCATTTAATCCAACAATTAACTTGAAGATGACAATCCACATCTGAGCCTTCCCAGGAATGTGGCTTGGCTGGTAAAAACTGAGTCATGCATGGACACATGGCTTGCCCATGTGACTCCAAAACTCCATCTTGGACCTGGACTTTGCATAGGAGGGGGTCTCCACCCACCCAAGAGAGAGAGTCCATTAACCCCCTGGGAGACCCCTCCATTTTGTCTTCAGCTGTTTAAAGCTGTTTAAAGAGAGAGCCTCTCCACCCCCAAGGATATCTGAAAGGAACTGGAACAAAGGACAGTAACTACAGAGGGTGTGAGTGATTGCTGGACCCAGATTAGAAGGAGACCAGTCTGTACTAGGAAGCTTATTGAGTGAGATTTTATTTGTATTCAGTTTCTTAGACATAGACATGTGTATTCTATTTTATTTTACTTAGTAATTCACTTTGTTCTGTCTGTTACTACTTGGAACCACTTAAATCCTACTTTCTGTATTCAATAAAATTACTCTTTACTTATTAATTAACCCAGAGTATGTATTAAAACCTGGGTGGGAGAGGGGCAGGGGGAGAAACAGCTGTGCATATCTCTCTATCAGTGTTATAGAGGGCTAACAATTCATGAGTTTATCTTGTATAAGCTTTATACAGTGTAAAACAGATTTATTTGGGTTTAGACCCTATTGGGAGTTGGGCATCTGAGTGTAAGAGACAAGAACACTTCTGTAAGCTACTTTCAGTTAAGTCTGCAGATTTGGGGCAAGTAATTCAGACCCTGGGTCTTTGCTGGAGCAAACAGGCATGTCTGGCTCAGCAAGACAGGGTGCTGGGGTCCCAAGCTGGCAGGGAAAGCAGGAGCAGAAGTAGTCTTGGAACATCAGCTGACAGTTCCCAAGGGAGTTTCTGTGATTCAACCAGTCACATATGGCTTTTTGATGCTTTCGTGACACCAGAAGTTGTTGTACCTCTTGCTCCTGCATTGGCACCACCCTGTAAAGTGAGGTCCTGGACTCCAGACCTTCCCATCCACGGGTATCCCATCTATCTCGGCCATCTTTTTCCTGGCGTTATCATATCTGAGGTCCTCTGCCTGGACCAACCTGACAGTCTTTCTCCTGGGACTAATCTGCCCAAGCTCCCAGGGCTGTCTTCTCCTTCTTCCATAGGCTTGCTGCCGTCACGGCTGCGGCCGGCCTCCAGCTCACCTTCCGTGGTGGTAGTTTCTCTGTTGGCTGCTCATGTCCATCTGCCTACTAAGGCAGTCTTATGGCCCTGGGTCAGGATCCAGGTTCCCAAGGCCTTCCTTTCTTTTTTTTTTTTTTGTCTTCCAGGTCTTTTAGGGAGATGAGAACAGATCATAAGAAATCTCAGCAAACAAACATCAGGGGTTGACGTTCCCCTGGCGACGAGTCACTGCCCTCAGGGTCCCCACCTCCCTCCAGCCTCTCCAGGGGGAGTAAATTATCAAACCCTGGATAGTCCCTCCCAATGACTACAATATATGAGAGTTTAGGAACTATGCCCACTGTCACCTCAGTGGGGTTCCCCTGAACCTCTATCTCCACCGGGATGGTGGGGTAATGGCTCCATGCATGCACGTCACTGCTAGGTGTTTACCAGCTTACCCAATATGAAGATGATAGCACTCTCAGAGTCCACAAGCACTGTAGTCTCTGCTCCGTTTATCCTCACCAGCCTGGTGTAGTTATGCAGGGCTAATGCAACCCCTGTGAGGTGGAAAAAGGAGCATGGGACCTCCCAATCCCTCAGGTTACATTGCATAGGCTCATAGGTGCTGGGACACTGTGCTGCTGTGTGTCCCCACTCCCCACATGCAGAACATCTATAATTACTTCTAGTCATTCCCCCATCACATGGGTTAGGGGGTTTAGTCCTAGGGTTCCCCCAACTCAGGCCATTCCTGACCTTCTGGGGTTCCTGCTGGTTTTCAGCTCCCTCCTTCTTCCACCTAGGACTCCCCAGGGGTTTCGCTGCCCACCCTTCCAGGGTTGGGGTTGGGTGCTTGCTTCGAAAGGGGCCTTCCTTGGGTAGTTGGGTCAATTCCCTGGCTGTCATCCACCTTTCTACCAGCATGATCATCTTGTTGTAGGTGGACGGATCGTTCTGGCCTACCCATTTGCGGATATCTGGTGGCAGTCCCCGCATGTAATGGTCCATGACCAGGGTCTCCAAAATCTCCTCCAGGCTGCACACCCTGGGCTGTAACCACTTCCGCGCGAGGTGCATGAGGTCGAATAGCTAGGACCTCAGAGGTTTGTTCTCCTGGTATTTCCACTCATGGAACCTTTGGGTTCGTACCGCGGCCATCATCCCTGACTGTGCTAGGATCTCTCCCTTCGGCCGGGTATAGTCAGTGACGTCTGTGGCTGGCAAGTCAAAGTCGGCCTTCTGGGCCTCTCCACACAAAAAAGGGGTGAGAATGCTGCCCCACTGCTCCTGGGGCCATGCCTCACGCTGAACAGTCCTTTCGAATGAGAGGAGATATGCCTCGACGCCTTTACAGCAGTTGAGAGTCTTAGCCATTTCACAGTGTGGGGACAGTGTGTGATCCACTCTGTTTAGAAAGCACTTTGCCCATCTAGATCACCTTTAATCCAAGGAAATCAAAGTACTAATATTAAACAAATTGTGTTGCAAAGGCAACTATGGTATTATCTCGAACAGCCCACATGTTGTGGCCAGCATAGCCACTGAGTTACCTTTTTCAGCACCTGTTAGTCAATGACAAGGACAACCAGAGAGTAGCTTGTAACAAGACATGCTCTGATCAAGAACCATAATGTTGTTACTTAAACAGCATTTTTGTTGCTACTTAGAACAATAGTTCTAAAACTGGAGACTATTGTCCAAAGGACAAGTACCACCATGGAATTACCTTGTACAACATCAGTGCACTTCCTTCCAATTGTAAAGACTGCCATGAAGCTAAAGCTGGAGAAACCTCTTCCTTTGTTCAGTAGAGGACACCCATAGCTATTTTATAGTATATTTACCAAGGGCCAAATTCTGCTCCATTACACCCATTAAATCCTTTCAGTGAAGCTATATGCATGTAAGTGAAAATAATTTGGTCCAGTTCTATTTAGTTGACAATATCAGGAAAGATAACCCTGTTGCAATTCCTGCTGGCAGTATTATTGCATCTCTATGTTGCCTGTGCTGGCAATAAGATTTTACAAAGATATAGGCTGGAAAATTGTTAACGTAAAAGCATTCCTTGGATGAGGCTCCTAGCTGGTGGATCAGTTGAGCCCTGCATTGATTGACTTTGGAAGGCCCTGGACTAATAGCCGAAAGATGAGACTAAATAATGACTCAGTAATATAACCCAAGTAACTAAGTAAAAATAGCCCTTCTTAAACAATATACATGCTCCCTGTGGACCAAATTCCACCCTAGCTTAAGCAGGCAGTGTTCACATTGCAGTAAATGGAAGATCTCCCATCATCTCAGTGCTGAATGTGGTTGTCCTCAAGTCACATCTGCTGACTTGACAGACCAGAACAAGCTTTCACTCTGCAGAGCTAAGGCAGCTGCGAGAGAGTGAGCTGGCCCTGTCATTAGAATAGACTCTTACATTCTGCATACACAGTCTTTATTATTGCTGGAGATCCCAGATTGCAGGGCTGGTAGTTCAAACCTCCTCCCCCACTGCCTCATGCACTCAACTGTCATTGGAATTGTGAAGCAAGAACACAGGATCTCACACACACACGCACGCCTTCCCCCAACTATCATTGGTATTGTGACTTGCACACACAGGATCATCCAAGGGGAAATAATTTTGCACTATTTGACAAAATTACAGGCTGATGCCCTACTTAGCACTGATCCCATCACTTCCATGAGGAAGGGTAACAGGATTTCCTAGACCCACATGAACAGTATGTATAAAGCAAGCTGACTTTTCCCCTTCTCCACTCTCCAGACACACAGGTGCCTGGAATGTGGTGAGCTGATGTACTCACTCACTAAAGTGTACTATGCTGCTCAACCACAACACTTTCAGCCTATTAAAAAGTGGTGATGGGCTGGGGAAGAGTGACTTGTCCAATCCTTGGCTCAGGAGGCTGATAGGATTATACTGGGGCTGGTTGGAAAACAATAATTTTGTTTCGTGAAAAATAAAATCCCTGCGGTTTAAAAAATTGCTTTAGTTTCTCATCAGAATGAAAATGAGACTTTTAGGGTATGTCTACACTTTGAGCCGTGGTTGTAATTCCCAATTCAAGGAGACGTACCTGTGCTAGCTCTAATTGAGCTAGTGCACTAAAAAACTGAACTAGCCACCCTGCACTAAAAAATACTCTGCACTAAATACCCTGCACTAAAAAATTGAGCTAGCCACCCTGGGTACATGCCTCATGTCTCGGACGAGAGCGTACTCAGGGTGCCAAGCCCCTCCTGCTGCTCACGCAGTAGCTATGCTCTTATTTTTAGCATGCTAGCTTTGATAAGAGCTAGCATGGGTATATCTTCCTGAGCTGGGAATTACATCCCCACTTTGAAATGTAAACATGCCCTAAGAGAGTACCACCAGCCAGAATAACCAATTGCCTAGTGGTTAGAGCTATCACCTGAGCTGCAGGAAACGCACATTTAAGTCCTTGCTCTACCTGATGCTGAATAATTATTAGTAGGGACAGAATAACTGCTTCTGCAGCGGTGTTTGGGCTTGGAGAGAGGGCTTTAGTCCCCTGGATTTTTAGTATAATATAGTAATGGTAGACTAGAGCTCAGTGCTATGCTCTGCCACAGTCTGTCTGAATGTGCTGTTAAATAGGAAGGTAAGTCTGTCTGTATTCCCTTCAGAGGGAGCCACTGTGTTGGACTCTGATGATGAGTCTGACAGCTCATGTGGGAGGAAAGGGGAACAGAGGGCTGAGAGAATCTTCCTTTCACTCCTCTGCTTCTCCCCACTATCTCACCTATTGGGACTAGGGTATAGGCCACCATGGGTTCTTGTGGCAGTAGCAGAAGTAAGGAGTTGATGTCATTCTCACACTCAATGCCCCACCTGTATCAGGTGAGAACCCATAGCCCAGCAGCTCCTGTACACGCCTCCTGTGGAGGATGCCCCAAAGCAGAGAGAACACAGGCTGTGGGACAGGGAACCCATTCAGTACCACAGCCATGTAGCCACAGAAATGAAGTGGCCAAATGAGCTACCAAAGGAGCAGAGTACTTTTTTGCTCTCCTCCCTGGCAAAATGAGAACCCATCAGGAGTCAGCTTCCTGGAGGGAGATAGGAATACAGACACCAACAGGAGGAGAAATGAAACCTGCTGAGGGATACAGAGAAGGGAGAGGTAAATGTCCCCAAAATAAAGTTGTCAGCTGCAGTCCCACTGTTCAGAGAAAATAAGAACCACTTTTCACCTTAGTCTAGAAAACAAACTGAAGCTCAGAGACTTGGATTGCTTCCGCCTACCTTATTTGTAACTTTCACGTGCCTCTGTGCTACCAGTCTCCAGCATAAGGGTGGCAGGGAAAATGCCATAACAATAATCTACTTAACCAGCAGTAGGAGGTAGTTCCACAAGAGGCCTAATCTCACAAGGTTTCCAGCTGAGTTTCATAAAGTTCAGAGGCTCTTACAGTTCCACAATGCATTTGAACTTGAGGCTGCTTATTCAGACCAAACTCCAAACCTTCTGAGGTAATTACAAACTAACAGGGCTGCATGTTTCCCCTACTCCCAATTCTGTGGGTCCTGGGGAGAAAATATAGTGAATGTTCTCCTGAGGGAAGTTTGGCTTTCAGTATTGCTAATCCCAAGTGTTTTACATTTTAGTTCTTTTTATTTGCAATCTGCAGGTGGAGCCTTTTAGGAGTCACACTTTCAAGCTTTGGTCTTCAGCCATGAAGGCTAGAAGCTTATTTTTAAAAAATGAAAGATGAAATTTTTAGGTTAAACCTGACTCCAGGAGCGAGGGCATTAAGAAAAACAAAATATCATGAAACTCACAGTAAAACCATAGGAACTGGCAACCTTGGACTTCGCTGTATTCTCCCTTACTTGGGGTGCTAACCCATCTTTGTTTGTAAAACAGCTGACCTAACTAAATGCTCAATATGTTCCTGATGGCAGACTAGATAAGATTCTAGCTACAAAACACAAAGAAAAACAGCAGCAATAAAACCACACAAGGCAAGTGAGCCCTGGCTATTTTTCTTCTAAAGGTTCTGGAGATCTGATGGAAATGGCAATCATCTGGAGATAGCCCATGTCATTCTGTAGTGCTGGTAATCATCATCTGTCCCATTAGCGTGAAAAGCTTGCCAATTATACCAGTTACAGAGCACATAACTGCTCTGCACTCTGCAACTGAAGCAAACTGCCTGGCAAAGGGGGAAAATGACAGAACTTCTTGTTCCTGTTGCACCGATGCATAAAGCATGGATCTTGCAGACAAAAGTCTGTATCTACCACTATATTCTGACCCAGCTGTCTGCGAAATGCTCTAATGAGGGAGAAGCAGACTGAGAAGGGACCTGGGAATTCCTGAGTCTTTGAGCCTGCCTCTGCCACTGGCTTCATATGTGGCCTAATACCTGTGTACCATATTAACTTCTCTTCCAGTGGTTTGAGAGACTTAGTTCATGATTTGTAAAATGTTTTTGAAGATGAAAGGTGCTGTTAAATGTTAAATATAATAACTAAAAGGAGATGTGATGGTCTACAAATGGTTGGAGCCAAGTACAAATGTAGGCAGGACAATAATTTATGGTGGTAAAAAGTAGATAGCTAGGAGTAATGGGAAAAATCAAGAGAAGGAAAATCTTAGATTAAATCTGAGGAAGAACTTCCTGATAATGAGATCTAGTAGGCTTTGTGTGTCTCCCAAAGGAAGTGGAAGCCACATTTCTTGTGACTTTTAAAACACAACTGCATGAAACACTAGAAAATACATTGTCCCGTGTTGGTGGAGAATGGATTAGATGCGACCTAATGTCTGCTCCCGCTCTAAGTATTAGTCTGCCCGTAAGCATGTGACTTCCTGCATAGTAAGTACTTTTTATATTATATTTTCTACTAGCCCCTGAATTTCACGAGTGTCTGGCTTTATACATTTTCAGTTTTCTAGCAGGCTGAGAATCACCCCTGGATAACCTTTAGTCTGTTTCTTTTGCTTATGAGACAAACAACAAAGCCCCTTCTCAGACAGAAGACATCACAGGATGCTGTACAATGAAAGTCGATAAAACTAACTGTAACTTAAGGACAGTTAATGACCCAGGCTTGGTTCTATCAAATCCACAACCCCATAGGAATCCACTTAATTTGTGACCCCTGCAACATGGCTCATCTTGAGTTGGTGTGATCACTGCTTGATTCTGCTCCACACATAAAACCTGGGTGACCAAAGGTCTGACTGCCTTTTGAGGACTTTCTACTGAAGATGCCTGCTCTTTAACCTGTGCCTTTAGGGCATCCCAGCATGCAGAGGAGCTGGTTTAGCAACTGGGAGTTATCAGAACTCCCTAGGTGAGCTGCACAGTGGAAATATTCAGAGAAAAATTATGGAGGTGCCCAAGGAACACTGTTCCTATTCTTGCTGTGTGTCTCCTGTGCTCAGAGCCACTTCACCACTAGGACTGGGGCCTAATGCAAAACTTATTTCCCCAGAAAGAATACAATAAGGTACTTAGCAAGATCTGTAATTGCAGAGGAATGAATGAGAAAATCTTTTGTCATTGTTAGAATTGTCAGAACTTCAAATCTCTCTATATTCTATGCCCAAATTAATAACAATAAATACTACTTTACTCTTCTATGGCAACTTTCATCTGAGGCTCTGAAAGTGCTTTAAAAACTCTAGTGAATTCAGCCTCATACCATCCCTGGGAGCAAGGGGAGCACTATCACCCCCATTTTGCATTACTGGAAACTCAGGCACAGAGGGGTGAAGCCCTGTGCTCGGTCATGCTGCAAGTCAGTGGCAGAGTTTGGAATAAAACTCTGGAATCTTGACCCATATCTCTGTACTCCCACCATCAGACCATGCTCCCTGCGTTCCCTGGGACAAGATTGGGGGTGCAATGAAAAGTACAAGAAATTCTTAAATATATGGTATGAATTTTTTTTGCATAAACAAGGTTTCTTATGTCCACTGCTTCCTGAATCAAAAAGCTCTGATTTCGACAATGAAAGTGAGATTGCAAGATCCACAAGGGACAGAAGGAACATTGGGGTCTAAAATAAAAGACATTCCTGCAAAGGGGCAGCTGAGATGTATGGCTACTACTACCCCAATGAAGCCTGAAGTTTCAACTCTATCAGCTAGTTCCTCCTCCTGTGCCCAATTTTATAACTGAGTGTTTGAATCATGCTTCAAAATGATGCAGGCCCTTGAAGGTTACTGCCTTCTTCAACTCAGGGGAAGAGGCTCAAAAGTGAATGATACTCCACATTCCTCCCCTATATTCACATGCTCTCTTCTTCTATCCCTCCCCCAACTTTAGAATAACTCTGTGCATGAAGTTCCAAGGGGTCATTTACAGCTTAATACAGCAAATTGAAATTATTACTTGCACCTAGTGGGAAAGTGCCATGTAAAGATGGAGCTAATTCATTCTGAACTGCTGGGGCAAGCAAGTCAGCAAAGTAACGCGCGGCTACTGAAATAAATTTTTTACCTCCATATCCTGCAAGTGAAGGGTGTCCTCAGGACAGTCGTTCTTCCCCACCCTTTCCCCACTTAGCTGTGGAAAGTTTCTGCTCAGCAGAGTAAGAACACACTGCTGAGCAGCGTATAATATAATATCCAAGCCCCAGCTCAGCTTGAGAACTGACAGAGCCCAGTGAGCAGCCCTGCACTAGAGAACAAGGAAGGAGGGAGGGTGGTTGAGAGGAAGGGAGGGTGGGGAGTGGTGGGGGAGGCAAAGCAATCAGGGTTTAAATTTAGACACAAATCTAAACAGATACTGTCCTTCCCAGAGTGCAGGGCTCAAGAGAAAGCTAGTTGCAAACTCTGCTGCTCTGCCCAAACATGGGGGCACTAAGTGTGTATTTCCTCTGTATCTCTCCCTTTTTTTCTCTTCTGTCCATAGTCCCACCATAATTTTCTTTTTTTTTCTTTTCTTTCTTCTTCTTTTCCCCCCTACATCTGCATTCTTCTCCTCCTCTGTTTGTCGTTATTCTCCCTCTCTGGGTCTGCAGAATTTTCCTTCTTGCTGTATTTGTGGTTCTTTTCCTTTTGATGCAGCCGTTCCTTCTGTCTTTTTCTTCTCCTCTTTCAACTTCTGACCTTTTTAATCTGTAGCAGGTGAGAAGATTTTAACTGACACTTGGGATGGGCATGGGGAACATAAGAGGAGCAGATATCATATCATTATTATTTTGTAAGGATGAAGGCTTCACAGTGGTAGGTACTGTACAAACACAGAATAAAAAGATGGTCCCAACTGGAGATGTAAATTGCTAAGTCTGAAACAGGATTGACTTTTTCCACTTCCAGTCTTTTTTTCCACTTAGCCAGATGTGCTAATTCAGGGTGCTACTTTTCTCAGTAAAGACTTGAGCACTGACAAATAAAGCTACAGTTGTGGTGGTAAAGCTGTTTTTGTTTTTGGTAGATGCACAGGATTTAGGGTATGTCTACACTGGCAGAGTTACAGCGCTGGCACTTACAGCGCCACTCAGAGAGCACTGAAGGGAAACCACTGTTGTGTGTTCACACTGTCAGCTGCCCACACAATAGTGTGTTCACATTTGCAGCAGTATTCAGAGCAGTGCACTCTGGGCAGCTATCCCACCAAGCATCTCCTTCTCTTCTGCTGCTAAGAGTTGTGGAAAGGCATAGGGAGTCCTGGGGTATCCTGGGTCCTGTCCCAATGCCCCATGATGCATTGCTTCACATCCCAGCAATCCCTGTGCTTCTGTCCACGTTTGGCGCCATCTTTCAATGGTTTGCGTACAGCGCGCTCTGCCTCTTCAGTCTGCAGGAGTGGATTCCAAACTGTTGACCAGTATGCTGCTTGCTCTGACTAACACGTCACAAGTGGCAGTGGAGTTATTCCTTAAACTACAAAGGCAGGAGGAGTGTAACATTGATCTCGCCATGTGTACTAGCTATGACACAAGATTGCTTGTGGCATTCACAGAGGTGCTGACCACAGTAGAGCACCTCTTTGGGGCTTGGGAAACATGCACTGAGTGGTGGGATCACATCGTCATGCACGTCTAGGATGATGAGCAGTTGCTGCAAAACTTTTGAATGAGGAAAGCCACATTCACAGGACTGTGGGATGAGCTTGCCCCAGCCCTGCGGCACAAGGACACAAGAATGAGAACTACCCTGCTGCTGGAAAAGCATGTGGCGATTGCATTGAGGAAGCTGGCTACTCCAGACTGCTACCGATCGGTCGCTAACCAGTTCGGAGTGGGAGAGTCGACCATTGGACTCATGTTGATGGAAGTGTGCCGGGCCTTTAATCGCATCCTGCTCCAAAAGACCCTGACTCTGGGCAATGTGCGTGACATTGTGGATAGCTTTGCACAAATGGGTTTCCCTAGCTGTGGAGGGGCGATAAATGGCACGCATATTCCAATTCTGGCACCAGACCACCTAGCCACTGAATACATTAATCGAAAGAGGTATTTCTCAATGGTTCTCTAGGCGATTGTGGATCATCGTGGCCCCATTTCACAGACATTAACGCAGGCTGGTCTGGAAAGGTGCATGACATATGCATATTTCGGAACACCGTCCTGTTCAAGAAGCTGCAAGTAGGGACTTTCTTGCCGGACCAGAAAATCACCATAGAGGAAGTCGAAATGCACACTGTGATCCTGGGAGACCCCGCCTCTTCCTTAATGCCGTGCTTATGAAGCCATACCTGGGGCAACTTGACAGCAGCAAGGAGCGGTTCAACAACAGGCTGAGCAAGGGCAGAATGACTGTTGAGTATGCTTTTGGCTGTTTAAAGACCGCTGGCGCTGCCTACATGGAAAGTTGGACTTGGACCATGACAATATTCCTATGTTTATAGCCGCGTGCTGTACACTCCATAATATTTGTGAAGGGAAGGGTGAAAGCTTCACTCAGGACTGCACCGCTGAGGCTCAGTGCCTGGAGGCTGAATTTGAACAGTCAGAAAGCAGGGCTATTAGAGGGGCTCAGCACGGAGCCATAAGGATCAGGAATGCCTGAGGCAGCAGTCTGAAGCTGAAAGCCACTAATATTTGTTGCTATGCTCAGGAGTGTAATGCTAGGAGGTGATTGTGATTGGTGCAGATGATGCAATATGAAGGTTTAAGATAACTGTGTATTGCTTTGTAGGGCTCTGTTTGCTTTCAATTTATAGAATAAAAATTGCTTTCAAACCAACACAATTATTTTATTAAAAAACAGCAACCGAAGGAGAATATCAAACAAAAAAACACATCAGCACGAAGAGGGAAGGGGAAAGGGGAAGGGAAGGGAAGGTCCCAGGAGGAGGTGCGGTCCCGGGATGGTTAAAGATTTGTGCATGTCCAGGGATCATATCCAACCTTCTGTTCTGGAGCACAGTGCACCGGGTACTGTACTTCAGCAGGGCCAAACTGCAGAGGGATGGTGGGTGGAGTGCTGTGGGTACTGGGAGTCTGCAGGGCTGGATTGTGATGGGGGAGGAGTGGAATGCCGCAAGCACAGACTGAAGCCAGGAGGTTGATAAGAGTGTGTTGGCAGTGTCTGAGAGGTGCATGGGAAAGAGTGTTGCGACAGCAGCTGCAGGGTAGGGCTGGGCACAGAGCTGCTCAGTTTACAGTGCTAGTGTCGCCTGGAGCTTGTCCGCTTGGAGCTCCATAATGTTTAAGAGCCGCTCTGTGGCTTAATTTCTGGCATGCTGCATTCTCCTTTCAGTCCCTCTGCTCGCTGTCCCGCCACTCCTTCAATTCCTGTTTTTCGGCAGCGGAGTGCATCATAACCTCACGCAGAAAGTCCTCCTTACTTCTTCGTTGCTGCTTTCTAATTCTGCGCAGCCATTCAGCCGGCAATAACAAAGAGGGAGGCTGGGCTCCCAAGGTCATCTCTGTCAAGCCAAAATGCAACATTTTACAGAAGCAGTATTGTTTGCAACACACAGACCACTGATTCAGTGATTTAAAATACAGCCAGTATTCACATACCTGTCACTAACCGGCTGACCCCAGGCAAGCACACATGAGCCACAAGACCCCCAAAATGATGAGTAGCTGCAGAGGCAGGGGAAATCAGGGTTCCTGGACCCTACTGTACACTGGGCATGTGGCTTTTGGGGAGAGCCAGCTCTTGTGGGCGTGGGGGGTGGGCAGGAAGGCTGATAATCATTCCTGTCCTCACATTTTCCACAGTCTGTGTTCATTATGGAAGATAACTCGCTGCTGAGGGTGAGCAGGGAATCAAGGGAGGGTCTTCTCTAAGACTGCAGCTTCTGCCCTGGCCCTTATGCAGCTCCAATGTGTGTAGCAATGGTCCTCCTCCTAGCCCCCTGTGACGGCACAGTGGCGCAGAAAAGTTACCATTAATGGGGCAAGAAACAAAGAAACTCTGCTAAAGAACCTGCAGCAGCAGATTGCCCAGTATCTCCATGAGAATTTCCTGGAGATCTCTGAGACAGATTCCCGTGAAGTGAGGGAGTCAATCAACAGCCTGTTCTGCTGCTCAGACTAGGCATGTGGTGGTACGTGCATCATACAGACACAACACTGCTTTCTGAAACCCTCCTGCTCCCAACAACTTGCTTCAGCGATTCCCAAAATCAAATCCACTTACCAGACAGAGGCAGCAGGTCCAGACCAACCTTGCCTATGATGAGTGGCTTACACTGCAGTCTGCCCCAGGGTGCAGGGACTAGATGGTGACTGGCAGTAGCCCATGACTGAGGCAAGATGGGAATAGAGGGTTGGGGGTTCCCCTAGGTGGGGAGACCCTGAGACTGTGAGGGCATTGCCAGGGGCAACAGCTCAAAGATAAGGGGCACTGGGTCCTGGGAGGGACATGGGGGCCTGTGGCAGCGGGACACCGGCCTGTAGAGGGTGCTCCAGTGGCTGGAAGAGCTAATTCCCGAGATGACCAGCAGGAGGCTCCACAGGGGTTAGTCCCACATCGCTACATGTATCGTGAAATCTGTCCGTAGGTATCGTAATTCCTATGGTTGGAACGCAGCTAGGAATGGACAGCCTCCTCTCCCCAAATGCTGATGAGGTCACAGAAATGTCAACTAAACAAATGCTCACCATGCCTGTTTTAGCAGCCCTCATGCACATGCTCCACCCACAGAATGCTGATCCCCATTTACAGAGATCAGTGCAGAGGATCAGATCCCCACCTACTGGGAGGAGTGCAGAGGAATTTGGAAAGACTTATTTTTTTTTTGGTCAATTGCAGGGTCTCCATCCTCCAGAGCTGGGAAGTGACACAACCCACTGGACAGTCCTGTTTCATAACTCTGCCTCCAGGACAGGTGAAAGAAGATTTAAAAGTATTTTCTGAAAGCCAGGTTCAAGATTTAAACTTGACCCTCCTCATGGTTGTGGTGATGTTAGCCACCTAGATCCCATCAAAGCATAACTATATGGCCCTACAGCATACTTATGTCTTGCCCTATTAAAGTGACTGCTTTGCATACAAACTCTATTATTGTTTAGCAGATTCTGGAATAAAATAAACTTAAGTCATGATATTTTTACCTCTTAATTGCAATATTGATGTGTTCTAGGCTACTCTGTGACTCAGAGCATGTATACACTGCAATGTAAGCCCAGGGTTTGAACTCAAGATTGAACCTACTACTACTTCCATCCATACACAGTCTGACTCAGGGTCCCAGGACTTCATGGAAGGGGAGGGTCCAAGCCTGAGTCAAGCCAGGACCAGGGTTCAAATCCTGTTGCTTTGCAGTGTAGATGCAGCCCCACTGGACCCATGTTCTGGGAGCCACCAAAAGTATGTCATAGTCCTATAGGCCAACTTTCTTTCTCTTGCTAAGACAGTCAAATTTTCCCACACATCACCATGAACAAAAGGCTAGAGCAGGAGGGTATTAGGAAGTCTGCAGTATGATTGGTTGGACTCAGATCCGCATACAGCAGTTTGAATGCTGGAACCTCAGGTTCAGGCCCAGGTTAGAAAATTCTTAACGTGGGGTTGACAATCAATGTAGATGCTCAAGCCTTGTGCTCTGTAACTCAAGGTCTGCTGAACTGAGTTCCACTAACCCTAGGTTTACATTGCAATGTAGACATATCCTCAGCTCCCATCCAGCAAAAAGCTCTCAGAATGGTTGCTGGAATTGTCATGGGCTGGTCCCAAATCTTGCAACTCAGTGGATAGATAAAAAATCAGCCCCGGTTTGTTTTGTGACTTGATTTGAGTTTTCAAGTCATGGCACTGTCAGCGTGTGATAATATTTGCACAGATGCAATGGGAAGATGCAGGACCAGATCCTGGGGAGTGCCTGGCAAACAGCTGACCCAGGAACAAAGGTGTGCAAAGCATCAGCCCCAACCTGCACTGTACATTCTTTGGACAAAGTAGAGGATCTGGCTTACAGTTATTCCAACATGATTATTTGATCCTGATACAAATATAAAAAAATAGCAACCATACTGTTTCACTGTCACTTCAGATAGCAACATACCTACAGGTATTAGTAGCTTAAATGCTAGATATAATAATACTTAGTTCTTTTATAGTGCTTTTCATCAATAGATCTCAAAGCACATTTCAAAGAGGAAAGTATCATTCACAACAAATACACATCACTTCAATAACATACCCAAAGCATACAGCCATACACTAGCAATTGCAAATGCAGGGGGGATTGGTGCCACGTGCAAAATGCATTGGCGGTCTCTAGTCACTAGTAGTCAACAGTGTGACAAGGTCTGTGGTATTAAGTGGTTCCTGATGAACAAAAGATTAACTCCAGCTCTGCTTCCCGCTTCCTTTGCACAGGTGGTATGAGGGAAGTGCTAAAACAGAGGCTGCTTGGAAGTCAGGGAGGAGAAAGCACATGGGAAGGTATGTCTCCACCCAACAGAGGGAATAGGACTAGGTTGCAGCACATGTTTTCTGATTAATATATTTTAGTTTCTTCATGCAAATACTACTTCTATCCTTCCAAAGTAAATACAGAGGGAAGAGACTCTACTGACTAAAACTGGCTATTGGCTGCTGAACCATTCTATAAGCTCATACCTCCACATCACAACAAACCACTAATGCTACAACTGGAAGCCTCAGCAAAGAGACTAAGAATTGAACAGGATGTTGAGACTCAGCTCCCCTTTTACTCCTAAATGGTCCCTTTAAGTTGGCACATGCTTGCAACTTGCAATTTAAGTTGGTCCCTTAAGTTACCATTGATGGAGGAATGTAGGTGGGCACTTTGGCTGTTCTTGCTGTACCCGTTCTGGTGATAGCAAGAGGACTTAATCCTCTATGGATTTCAATGTGACATCTTTCGCCTGGGTTTGCTGCTGCTATGTCTGTCCAATAACAGGCCTTCAAAAACCACACTTCTCACCCAAATGTAACAATTGCTTCATCTCACTGAGGCTCTATTTCAGCATAATTCTTTTCTGGTTTGAGGGGGTTGTGTATTGCAAGAGGGTGTTTTTCTTCTTCACAAAACAGGGAGCGGAAGTTGCCAGCTGAGGTCTATGAAAAAGGAAACTGTTAGGCAAAGATAGTATCACTTCAGCCCTATTTTCAAATGAAGATAGCTGCAGCTGCCCAGTATCAAGTCTTTACTTTGTTTGCCTGCTATAGTTATCACTGCAACAAACTATCACTCCATAAGGCAAATAAGCCCTTCTCTGATTCTCCTACAAACAGGATTCTCAAACAGCAGTTTAAATGCAAATACCGTGAGCATAGTCCAGCATCTTCAGTATGACAAAAAGAGGTTTTTCTTCTTGAAGAAGCAGAATATGAACATGTAGAATCCTGGTGGATGTTGAAGTCTCAAGACTGGAAAATGTGAACTATGAGCTTGTTCTTGAATTCCTTGTGTAAATGGAGGTTTCTGGACGGAAAACCACTAGAAAACCTGAGCCAAACTAGCCACACTCTTTAATTCTGTAAAATCTTTTGGCAGAAAATTTGGGAAGGGCAATTATCGGCTGTAGGGTAGGGGAAGGCAAGGGGAATTGTGTGCGCTTACATACTGCTTGTGTGAAGAGGCTGACGTGAAAGATAACCTTGTGTGCACCTATCTATTTGGTTATGGTTCTTTTCAGGGTACAGTAGTGTCCATGGGTCTGTCTGATGTGTTTGTATATAGAAAGGAACATGTGAATCTTTTTGTTTCTGTTCTGTTCAGCAGAAAAAAATCTAGCTGTTGCAAGTGACATGAAATCAGACTCTGGTGAAGAGGGGTTAGAAAATAATGTTGTGGTCCATTTGGGCTTTGTAGCTTCCCAGCTGATCAGTGCCACAGTGGGAGAAGGTCAGCCCAGAAAGCTCACTTAAGGTCAAATTACTGCTATTCCTGTAGGAGTGCACAAAATTGGGGGAAAGGACAGAGGGCACAAGGAGCTCCTTCCTTCCCTCCCAGCACACCCATGGAGGAGGCAGCATAATTAGCCTAGCTGCGCTCAGGAACACTTAGCACAGTGTTTACTGGCCTCTTGGGATTTTGGTTATTAACCCTTGAGAGGAACTCAGATACTGTGATGATGGGTACCATTATAAGAACCTGGACAGATGGATGATATGCAAGGAAATGACAATTCTGTGTTCAGAGACTACTGAAGAAGGAAAGCATTTACATTTGGAGTGTATCTGTGAGACCATGTGACTCAACTGTGTTTGTGCAGCTATTTCATTTGAGTATGTCTGTGAGGGCATTTAGTCTGGGAGTATGTTTGTGAGAGTGGTGAATTATTGTGGGGAACAAAGGGTGTCTGTGTGATGAATTTAGGAAGATGTTTGTTAGGATTTGTAGAAGCATTCAATACAGGACTGTGTTTTTGTATTTGGCTGGCTATACACACCACTTGTCAGCAATGATGTTAGTAAGCAGTTGTGGCCAAGTTTCCTTTGAATCTCTCCTGTTCCAACCCAAACGTTTAAGTCTCAGCAGAAGAAAAGGCAATAGTGCAGCCATGGAAGAGACTGCTTTTCATAGCTTAATCAACTCTAAAAGCCAACATCCTGTTTGTATGTAGGGGTTGTACATCAGCTCTTGTAACCCTTCTGTGACAATGGCAAGTTGACAGGAAGCAAATGTGAACAGCCTTTTCATATGGGACCCTTGCTTTTTTAACCCTTTGTCCTGCTAACTGTGTCCTGAAATATCTCTCCCCACTCACCCCTCCAAACCCTTTCCCATCCCTGACCAGTAAACTAACAGTACAAGCTCCAAACCTCACCCTCCTCTTCAGGGAGTTATCTGCAGGAAATGAAGTCAGCTGGAACACTTTGTACTATTGACATTTTTGCTCTATTTCTGCAGCTGCACTTAAGCACATTTGAACACACACAAACTCAGCACTAACTCATTGCTCAGGATATCCAGGACCTTTTGGAATTGATGGAAGAGGGGCAATTAAGGCCCTGTCACCAGTGAAACTCAAATCAAATTAAGGAAGTTTAAATTTTTGCTAAACATGATTCCAGCTAAGCTGATTCCTAACACAGTCTGACTGGTCTAAGAGTGCAGGACTTTACTGAGTTTGTGGCCTTATACAAAATAGGTAATGGATGGATCCTAACCCTGTGAGCGTTTCAAACCTACTTGTGAGCTGGGCTGTAATATGATTGTCAGGCGGTATCTACTAACACATTGGTTCTAGTGTGCAGAGGTTAGCACTGTGTAACCAGATTAGCCAGTCCTCCTTCCTAACTCTCAAGTCGCTGTGAAGAATCATATCCCCAGAATAGGGTGACCAGATGTCCCATTTTTATAGGGACAGTCCCATTTTTGGGGACTTTTCCTATATAGGCGCCTATTATCCCCCACTCCTGTCCCATTTTTTTCACAGTTGCTATCTGGTCACCCTACCTTAGAATGTACTAGGAACACAGGAATTGCCCTACTGACAATACTTGATAGGGAATATTTCACTCATATGAAAATAAATCCACAGTTCTCTGCTCTGGTCCGAGAAACAGTATTACATTGAAAGATGTCTTTTCCAACAGCATTGCACTCACTAACACCAGACAACGCCTCAGTACTTGGTGGGAAAGAGTGACATTGTGACACTTCCCAGAGGTATCCAGGGCTGTGAGGCACCTCGCTACCACCTGTCTTTAGCGTGAGGAAGCCTTGTCTGTGTCTGCCAGGGGTCAGGTCCCCAATTCCACCATGACAGGCAACACAAGCACTCCCTTTTCAGCACACGTGGGCTCTGCTGTTCTTCATGAATGCTAGCAATAGGCACACTCCGTCCATTGAGCATTCCCCTGCAATGTCAAGCCCTTATCCACTAGAGGGGTGATCAACCTGAGCCTGAGAAGGAGCCAGGCTGGAGACACTGTAGCAAGTATCTTAGGATGGTTCTATTTATTGTGAGCTGAATGACCTGTCTGTACCTTCTCAGGAACAGCTATAATGAACACAACCATTTTGTTCTCTTCTTTTAAAAACTGATTTTTTTTCTAAAAGTTTGATTAAAAATAAATTTTAGATGAGAAAAAAAAATGTACCATTATACATTACCAAAGAACCACAGTAATATGCCAGCAACACTCCATCAGTTACCCCAACCCCTGCTCCCAGTGCCTCTCGCCTACCAGCAGCCCCATCGATCAACGCTTCTTCCTCCTCCCTCC
Organism: Gopherus evgoodei; assembly: GCF_007399415.2. Lineage (NCBI taxonomy): Eukaryota > Metazoa > Chordata > Testudines > Testudinidae > Gopherus > Gopherus evgoodei. The sequence goes on along the minus strand of NC_044322.1, from coordinate 190,614,269 downwards.
CAAGCAGCTGTTTCATGGCATGCTGGAGGCTGGGGGGAGTGGGGACAGAGCAAGGGCACTGCAGGTACAGGGGAGGGGGTGGGAAGGGGTGGTGTGGTGGCAGGGCCTGTGGAAGAGCCAGCGGTTGAGCAGTGAGCACCCCCCTGGCACATTGAAAAGCTGGAGCTTTTAGCTCCAGCCCTGGAGTCGGTGCCTATACAAGGAGCCACATATTAACTTCTGAAGAGCCGCATGTGGCTCCAGAGCCATAGGATGGCCACCCCGCTGACTGGACACACACAGAATTATCAGATCCTCTATTCCCAAAGGAACAGTACACACAGCTTACCGGTTACACCTTAGAACACAACTCTGTTGAACACACAGCTCTTACATTTTATAGGGAAAGCAAGTATAAGTTTATTTAACAAAGAACAGAGATTCAAATGATAGCAAACAGAAGTATTAAGAACAAAGCGTTACATATAAAATACATTCATAACATGCATTCTAGAGCCTCAGCTCGGCTAACAAGATGCCCTCTTGTCTGATAAGGTACTGCTTACCCCAACATCCTTCTCACAGCATTTACCAACCAGTAGCTGAGACCCTCTTTTCATGAGACCAAGCCCCACTGGCAGCTTGTCATCCCCAGATGAGGAAGCCAGGATGTCTTTCTGCATCCCTAGGTATGCTAGACCAGTCCTTTGTTCTTCACCTCATCTCCCTGCTGTTTGCCCTTTTTTTCCCTTCTGAAGTCTCAGCAATCTCATCATTAGCACTTTACTCAGTATGCTAACAGACTTCTATTGTAAGACCCACAATACACTACGGTCACCTAGGGGGATAAATGTTTCTCACCTCCTGTCTGGTGGAGTCTGTCTTAAGGTACACTATGTTTGGGTGACCTGTTTTTAACTACACGGCCTTAAGAACATAGTTTCTAATATATATACATATCTCCTTACATACTATTCACACCTACATTTTACAAAAATTATGATGACCATTGTGGTACAAGCATTCAGGAGAAACCTTACGTGACAATCTTTAGTGAACACTAGACCCAGAGATTCTTGTAACCTTTATGCGTCCCTGTACCCTCTGCCAGTTGGCATCAGGAGGTCCTTGGGCCACAGACACACCAACCTGCCACTACTGTCTCTTACAGCACCTACATTTCTTGGGAGATCTCCCATTTCAGAACTGATTCATCTTATGTCCATATAGCATGAGAGAACAAAGAGAATGGGAGCACAAAATGGTTAGGTTGCAAGCATGTGCCATACTGTACAAATGCAGTCACTGGACAAGCTCACCACCGGCACAAAACTCATCCTGTCACTGGCCACAGCAAAACTGTTCCAAGTAGAATAAATCACCAGTTTAATATACAGAAAGCCTTAATTTAGATATCATTTAAAAAAATACAGTCAGAGCCCAGTAGCTGGGCTAATCTATGTATATTGGTACCAGATGTCAGCATGTCTCTGAATTTGGTGCTGTCAGGTCCAATTCCCAGTGGACAAACATCAACATCACAGAAACCGCAATCAGAACTGGCCTCTTTTTTGGCTATTTCAACTGAGAGGCCAAGAACTGATTGGACCTTGGAGACTGAACAACATGCTCAGTCCCCTGAGATGGCCCCTCCTCCAGGAGAGGGTTTGGGCCACATAAGTACGGAGCTGTGAGGAGGAAGTTTGTAATGCCATTACCCGTGCTATGACTCTTGTAAGGATAAAGACAACTTCAGCCTCTCTGATTGTCAAGCTGTCATTTTTAACCAGCACTAAATTCACTTTAAAAAATGCTTAAAAAGCATATCATTGGAAGTTGTGTAAATTAAACATACACCGTTTGAATTGGGACCTTTTCCTGAAAAATAAATACAGGCTTATAGTTCTAACATGCAATGTTTTTATGTTGCAATGTTTAGGTTAAGTTTATGCAATTTCCTATTTGTAACAGAACAGGAATTGGCTGATCTGTTGGGGTGGACACCTGACAAACATTTTTAGTAACAAATTTGCATGGAGGGTCTCACGTGGCTTTGAGTGGCTGGTACTTCAAAGCCTTGAATACTTTAGCTTTCTGACAGCAGTGTATCAGAGGTCAATCTTTTCCGTAGTACATAGTGGAAAAGTGGCTTTAATTTCTTTGCTTGTCACTTGAATGCACAGAGCTGGCTCAGCTCACAGACTGACCATTATCAGGCAGAGATTGCATAGCCCTCAACAAGAGTTAGCCAGACAAAGAAAGGGTCCTGTTCATGGAGAGACTATATGAGCTAGACAGGAAGCTTGGCCCAGCTCACAGCTAGACTGTGATATCTGAAGAGAGTACTAGTCTAGCCCACAGAAAGACAAAGAGCTGGCTCAGTGCAGAGATGGACTGTGTTATCTGCAGAGAGGGCTGGTTGTTCCCATAGACAGACCAGGTAGGATGGAAAGAGATCTTGCCCGGCTTATAGCTAGACTATTCTATCAAGGCCCAAGCCCAGCCTCTGGAAAGAAACCTAGACTAATTCACTAACAATGTTATCTGGACAGAGGGATGGCTGAGCCCTGAGGGGAGCAGATTATCTGGACAGAGGGATGGACCAGCCCATGGAAAGACTGTACTGCATATTTGTTATTTTTACCAAGTGGGTAAAAATGTGAGTTAAAAAGAGAACTAGCAGTTGGCAGTGTTCCCTCAACCTCATTATGCAAGGACTTTGGAACCCCAACTTCCTTGCGGAGCAAGAAGAACAGCCCTTCTCCTTTCTCGAAGAAATATTTGAGGAAGAGAGAGAAGCCCAGAAGATTTATTTCCAATGAGCTGTTGATCTGAACTGGCTGGGGTTGAGGGTGCTAATGAGGCACCAAACTACAGCCTCCTCTTCCTCACCAGCAGCCGCACACCATACAACATAAACACTAACCCAGGAACCTATCCTTGCAACAAAGCCCGATGCCAGCTCTGTCCACATATCGATTCAAGTGACACCATCATAGGACCTAATCACATCAGCCACGCCATCAGGTGTTCATTCACCTGCACATCTACCAACATGATATATGCCATCATGTGTCAGCAATGCCCCTCTGCCATGTACATTGGCCAAACCGGACAGTCTCTAAGCAAAAGAATAAATGGACACAAATCTGACATCAGGAATCATAACATTCAAAAACCAGTGGGAGAACACTTCAACCTCTCTAACCACTCAGTGACAGACTTGAAGGTGGCAGTTTTGCAACAAAAAAACTTCAAAAACAGACTCCAGATTGCTGAACTCGAGTTAATATGCAAATTGGACACAATTAACTCAGGCCTTAATAGAGACTGGGAATGGCTGGGTCATTACAGTAATTGAATCTATTTCCCTATGTTAAGTTCTCCTCACACCTTCTATGGCTCATCTTAATTATCACTTCAAAAGTTTTTTTTCCCCTGCTGACGATAGCTCATCTCACTTGATTAGACTCTTCCTGTTGGTATGTATACTTCCATCTTTTCATGTTCTCTGTATGTATAAATATCTCCTGTCTGGGTGTTCCATTCTGTGCATCTGAAGAAGTGAGCTGTAGCTCACGAAAGCTCATGCTGAAATAAATTTGTTAGTCTCTAAGGTGCCACAAGTACTCCTGTTCTTTTTGCGGATATAGACTAACATGGCTGCTACTCTGAAACCTCCTCTTCCTGATATTGGGACTATTGCCATTGCTTTGTGATACTTTCAGCAAACAAACCGTCAGTAGGCTCACAGGGTGATTGTCGTTACCCACTGAGTGCCCAAAGTGGCTGCTCATTAAGTGTCTTCCCTAAGGCCAAAGTTCAGGATATTTTCCCAGCGTTCTTCAGTCCAGTATACCTTGTCCAATACAGGACACTCAGCACTGTGAAAGTATGAACCCCACTGAGTCCAGTGCACCAAACTGGTACATTCTGGAAGCACTGTTCAGCCTGGTAAACCCTATTAAGTTCAGCACGTCCAGCAAGTACTGTTCAGCCTGGTACACTCTGTTCAATCGGTAAACTGTATTCAGCAATCTCGCATCCAGGGAAGATTCTACAGGCTCAGTCCATTAAATTAACTTCTGCAATTCAAACTACTAAAGCTGAAAGAATAGCACCCTCTTGTGACTAGTAGGGGGGAAGCAGAATGAACATTTAAAGTTTAAAGTAAGATAAACATTCAAAGAAACCTCTAGATGGTTGTTGAAACTGTCATGCCAGGAGGACGCTCCAACACTGCCTTTTCCAGTTATTCCTCCTTTTTAAAGAATGATATAATTAATAATAGCTGCAGATTTTTATTGCACCATGGAAGATCCATTTTCAGGATTCATAATGGCATTGGTAGCTTGTGAGAGCAATAGGATCCAACAGGATCAGACGGCTAGGCACAAAACAATCCCTAGAAGTGTGTGTAAAATACATAATTTACTTTACACACTTCTACTCCTGGGATAGTAGTGAAAGGTTCTTTCAAAAATACGGCTGTAGACTGTTTTCAATGGCACTTATTGCCAGACTGGCCCAGCACTTTTGTAACCAAACACCATGAATAATTGTTATTTGTTGACACTACACTTTTGGTCTAATAATTGAAGTAATGAAACATAGTAGGCCTCCTTGTTCTCCTCCTTGTATCGCCATTGTTTACCTTTTCCCTTCCTTTGCCCCATTTGTTCCATCTACTGTATCTTAGATTTTTTCTTCTGTTTTCTTCAGCTGTCTGGTTTCCCTCATCTAATTTGTCTATAATATTTAATTGCTAACTCCCTCTTTCCTTCTTTCACTTACATTTCTCTCTTTCCCCTCCCTCTCTTTTTTTCCCCTTTCCTCGTTCCACTGGTCTTCATTACTCCCTATCATTTCTTTCCTGTCCCAGTCACTCTCTCTCCTGTTCACTAACATTCTCTCCTCTTAGGCCCTTCTTTGTCCCCAATAACATTCCCTCACAAACTCCTCCAGCTGTACTCTCCCGCCCATCAAGGCAGTGGAAGGGTGGCAAGGGAGTAATTAACTATTGTAGGTTCTTAGAGGACAGGATCACAGCAAGGATTAACAGAAGCAGACTCCTTCTGTGTGAGGGGGTAGTGGTATAAAATATACACACCATTGTATATGTATAATCAGTCAAATCTCAAAAAAGAAAAGAATTGTTATTGTCTATCTTCCTCCATCCTTTATGGGGGCACACTTTTTTCAGTACTTCCTTCTCCCCCCCCCCCATCATCCATGCGGTCTTTTCCCCTTCAAAGTTTCCCTCCCTTTCTAAATATATCTTTCTGTCAATTGCTATTCTGTCTCCTTTCCTCTCATCTCCAGCTCCCTTTCCTCCCTATTTTCTCCTTAGCCCCTTGCCCTGAAACTTAGCTTCCCCTACACCTTAAACAAAGGGACTTGTGTGGCTCTCCCACCATTTTGGTGGGACCCCTAACAGCTGCTTGTGCAGCTAGAGTTGTTTCTTCTCTCAGTTCAGCTCCATACTCAATAGCTGTTCTCCTATGCTTTGGAGGGTTAGGGGACAGCACCAGCAGAATTTTGTAATCTGTCTCCCACAGGTGTCTCTCTCCCTCACGAAGCCAAGTAGGACAAAATAGTAAGTGAGAATCTTTATTCTGCCTGCCTGAAACCACAGGATTGTAGTAAACAGACTGCCAAGAATGTGGTAAAGTCCAAGGATCTGGTAAATTATCCACCAGTTGAAGTATTTAAATCAAGACTGGATGTCTTTTGCTAACAGCGGTGACCTAGTTCAAGTCCAAGTTTTTAGGACAGATGAAAGATTCACAGGGTGAAATTCTATGGCCTATGTGATAGAGGAGTTCAGGACAGATTATCACAATTGTCTCTTCTGGATTTAAAATCTATGAAACAAAGTGTGTTGGGGGCCTTCTGGGAGCAGCTATCTATCTAATTTAGGGTTTTATGCTGCCACCCATCACTGTAGTATTTCAGCACCTTCCATGTAAAATCAACAGCAACAGCAGAGTCTCTAGTGAACTTCATCGATTTTCTTGCACTTCATCCCTTTTTGGAGTCAGAATTCTGCTTGGGGGTAGTTTGGTTTTGGGGGGTAGTTGGTAGGAGTTTACAAATAGAAACAGAGAGTCATGTTGTGAGCATCTTTTATGGTGGAAAGGCTTTCTCAAAGCAGGTTTTGCAACGTTTCCTAAAAATGGTCTGATTCTGAATTCACCTGATCTTCTCTAGACGTTTTCTCTGTAGCCAGATCCCGTCAACTGAGAATGCTCTGTCCCCAGCTCTCACCTGCTTCATTCATGGTTTTGTGATCTGCATTGTTGTAAAGGAGTGCAGCTGTCACAGTAGTTCACAGAGCAAATTCAGTCTTTTACATAGCTGGGTTTGAACTATTAATTGATCTATTAAATGCCAACTGGGACTTGAATAGAGAGGAGAGAGGGAGGGAGTGTTCTGTTCTGTACTCAGATTACTCGGCCTACCTGTTTCAATGGTATGTTTGTACTGCAATTACAAGGTGCGAGTGCAGCTCAGCTAAACAAACCCCAGCTAGCTTTAATCTAGCTAGCCCAGGTCCCAAACAGTGAAGCCAAGAAACCTGGATAATCACCCATGGGGCTAGCACATGCTGAAGCATGCATTGCTGCAGCTTCACTGCTCTGGGACCCAAGCTAGCTTGATTAATACTAGCTTTGGTATGTCTAATCAAGCTGCAATCACCCATTTGACTGTAATGTAGATATAACTAGAGTAGGAAGGTAGACTTCTCTCCAGGCTTTCAGAAAAAGTCAGGGAAAACAAGACTTGGCATTCCTGATATGTAATGCTGATTTTTAAAAAAGGCTCCAGAGATGATCCCACAATTACAGGCCAGTAAGCCTAAATTCACTACCATGTACATTGGTTGAAACTATAGTAAAGAACAGAATTATCAGACACATAGATAAACATGATATGTTGGGGAAGAGTCAATGTCTTTTGTAAAGGGAAATCATCCCTCACCAATCTATTAGAATTCCTTGAGGGGGACCAACAAACTTGTGGACAATAGAGTTATTGAGTATACCTGGACTTTCAGAAAGCTTTTGACAAGGTCCCTCACCAAATGCTCTTAAACAAAGTAGGCAGTCTTGGAATAAGAAGAAAGGCCCTCTCACTGATCACTAACTGGTTAAAAGATAGGAAACAAAGAGGAGAAATAAATGGTCAGTTTTCATAATGGAGAGAGGTAAATAGCGAAGTCTCCCAAGGATCTGTATTGGGACGAGTGCTGTCCAACAGATTCATAAATGATCTACAAAGGAAGTAAACATTGAGGTGACAAAGTCTGCAGGTGATACAAGAATATTCAAGATTGCAGTCAGCTTTGGACTGAACTATGAGTTATCAAGGGCTCTCACTAAACTGAAAGCAGCAAAGAATCCTGTGGCACCTTATAGACTAACAGACGTTTTGGAGCATGAGCTTTCGTGGGTGAATACCCACTTCCTCAGATGCATGTGAGATGCATGTGATCACTAAACTGAGTTACTGGGAACAAAATGCCATATTACATTTAATGTTGATAAATCCCAACTACGCGTACAGACTGATGGGCTCCATCATCTAAATTAGCTGTTACCACTCAAGAAGGAGAGCTTGCAGTCACTGTTCTCCGAAAACTCCGCTCAGTGCGCAGCAGCCATCAGAAAAGCGAGCAGGCTGTTAGGGACCATTAGGACAGGAACAGACCATACAACAGAACATAGCATAATGCCGCTCTATAAAGCCATGGTATCCAGGGGGCAGCCCGACCCCCTGCTGGGACGCCACCCTGGCAATAGCCGTGCAAAGCAGTCTAGCGGGGGCAGGGTGCTTGGGACAAACCCGGGGCGCTTGCAAGGGGGACCTGGGCACCAAGCGCCCCCTGTTGCCTGGGCCCGGGTGCTGCAAGGACAGGGAAGAAGGAACCGCACCAGCTCGCGCGCGCCGCCGCCCGGGGAGCCAGTGGCCTCCTCGTCGCACAGCTGCCCCTCTTCTGCCACGTGACCAGTTTGTTTATGTTTTACCTAATCAGTCGCTAGGTTTGTGAGTGCCACTCACTCCGCCCCAATCCGCTTTAATCCCGCCTCCGCCCGCCCAGTGCGAGTTGTTATTGGAGGAGATTGGCTGACATTTGAGTGACTTCCGCCGCACAGAGCTGGTGCGAGAATCGGTTATGTTTACAACCGACGGACTTCGTGCCCATTCGCCCCGCCCCCGGGCAGAGCTCATTGGCGGATATGAGAGGGAGGCGTGCTCCCATTGGCTGAGAGCAGAATGACCACGCCCCACTGAGGTGGGTTTCCCACACCGTTGGGCCTCCAACGGGCCCTCATTGGTGGAGACGGCCGGGTGGTGGGTGCCCATTGGCAGAGAGTGGTGTGGCCCCACCCCCTCAGGAGGAAACCGCTTGGCCACCAGCTGCGAGCAGGGTTAGTTAGGATCTTAGATAGTCACAATGCGGCTGCTGCTCCTGCTCTGGGCGCTGCTGGCCGGCGAGGGGGCCGGGATCCCGCCGCACGAGGACGCGGCGCGCGTGGCCCGCTACGTGGTTCACCAGTGCGACTGGGGCGCGCTGGCCACGCTGTCCGCGCGCGAGCCGCTGCGGGGCCGCCCCTTCGCCAACGTCTTCTCGCTGAGCGACGGGCCGCCCGGGCCCCGCGGCAGCGGCGTCCCCTACCTCTACCTCACCGCGCTGGAGGTGTCCGTGCAGGACCTGCAGGTGAGCGCGGGGACCCGCCGCCCCGGCTGGAGGAGGTGGGTGGCACCCGGCCCGCAGGAATGGGGCTGGGCGCGGCGGGCGATCGCTGACCCCAGTCCGTGGAGGCGGGTTCGTGTCCGTGTTACTGAACCTTCCCCCTCGCGGCGGGGCCGGCTGCCCCCCTCCTTCTCCTCCTCTCCCTCCCCCTCGCGGCGGGGCCGGCTGCCGCCCTCCTTCTCCTCCTCCCCCTCCCCCTCGCGGCGGGGCCGGCTGCCCCTCTCCTTCTCCTCCCCCCCCCCCTCGCGGCGGGGCCGGCTGCCTTTTCCGCGCGCTCCGGTGCCCCTCAGTGAGTGAGTGCAATGACCGAGCTCATCTAGGCCGGTGTGTCTCTTCTACCCCGCTCAGAGGGGATAAAGTTTGATCTAGCTGCAGAGGGGACTGGGTTTGCTATTCCAGGCTACAGGGGAGCTGCTGCTGAGTATGCCCTTCCTCCCCCATTTGTGAGTGGTGTTATGCCCCTGCTGCGATATCCTGTGTACCCATGGCACACATGCCAGTTGTGATACACATGAGAGCTTTGCTCACACTGAACGGGTCTCAAGCATGCCAAGATTGCCAATTGCCTTTGAACAGTAAAGGAAGTGTATATTGAGATCTGTCTTAATTTGGATGTTACTAGCACACATCCTTGCCCAACAAGTTCCATAATTGGTGATAATAAGCAAGTTAATACTCCATCTTATGGTATGTGGACATGGCAAGAGTCATCACTCCTGTATTGCAGTGATCCTTTGCTTAGCATCCTTGCAAAAGCTGCAAATGTTAATGTGTAAAAATTTGAAATAAAAGTAGGGATATTGGCATATGAATTAGACTGTTTTTTCAAGTATCTGAGCTAACTTCCTTACCTACTTGCTGCTAATATATTTGTAGTATGTAATATTTTGTTCAGGAGTTGGAACATTCTTTCCTCTGTGACTACTATGACTTGAGTGCTGATTAAAATAGCCGTTTTGGAATACAACACCTGGAAATATCAGAAGCATAATAAAGTGAAGACAGTGAAGCTGCTTAATGTACAGAAGAGGACTGGTGACTAAAAATAATATAGCACTTGACAAGCAAAGCATCAAGCATTCTGCCCTGGTGATTCTGTAGATCTTAACGTATCAGTGTAGAATGTTACAAGCAGCCAGGAAAGTAATCTCTAGGCAAGTCTCCTCAAACATGTCATGGTCATCTATGACAAAAATGCACCAATAGATGAAACTACTGAAGCTCTAAGAGGGGGCACTGAATAAAGAAGCAGAGGACTTCAAAAAGGGGAGGGTAGGCACCAAATGAGCCACAAAGGACTTGAGCTGAAAAATTGGCAGGGTGTGTCTATACTAAAGGAAGACAGAAATAAAAAAACAAGGCAGTTAATCTGAGCCCAGATTGGCTTACTTGGGCTTGCACTATGAGGCTAAAAATATCAATGTGGATATTACTGCTTGGTCTGGAGCAGTGGTGGGCAGGTAGTGGGCAGCATGCGGCCCATCAGGTTAAGCTGATTGCGGGCCGCAAGATATTTTTCTGACATTGATCGTTCCCCGGCACTGCCCCCCGCAGCTCTGAGTTTCGAGACCCTCTTGGCTTAGGTGATAGCCACTAAGAATGCGACCTTATATGAGAGAGATAGTAGAGAGCACAAGGGTGGCCGTGGTTCGCCTTTCCTAGCCAGTGGGAGCTGTGGGAAGCGGCTGGCGGACTGATGGGCCGCAGGTTGCCCACCACAGTTCTGGAGCCTGGGCGCAGCGATCCTCTCATGGGTTTGAGATCCCAAATGGGAACATACACACTGCTATTTTTAGCCCTGTTCCATGAGTCCAAGTGAGTTGGCGTGATTCAGTGTCTTTTGCAGTGTAAATGTACCTGAAGAGCTTAAAAGATACTCAGACCAAATACTTATTAAATTCATTTATAGTTGAAGCAAAAGGCATATGAGAGCAGTCAGAGTGGCAACCATTGAAAGTCCATAATAAGCTCCTGCTAAACTTCTTTTCTTGGTTTGGTGAAGAATGAACTAACTAGACTGATTTAGCGCACTTAAGGCAATAGCAGCAGTTGGTTGTATGTACAATGCAGTAGAGGAGTGGATGGGAGAGGCTTTCTGCACTATTTACAGAAGTAGTAGCAGTGACTAATTTTAAAAGTAATAGAAGTGTGTCATGATTCCCACTGGGAGCATGAGATCCAGAAATGATGAACCAATAGCGATGGTATCGTTTGAAGAAATTATTAAACTATGTAATACTCGGGATGATGCTACTTATTTTTACATGTCTGCACACACACAAGTCCCTGTAGAAGAGTGTAGTCTAAACAACACAGATTTGGAGAAGAATCCAATACATCCTTTCCCCTCTCCTGTTTTCTTTGTAAAGAGAACTAAAACTTGGGCAAAACAAGCATGAAGTTTTGTTTTAGCCTTTTTCCATATAACTAATGCCAATTTGCCTCTTGAATTATCTGTCTGTAATCCTCACCTGGTATGTTGAATGCTTTGTAGTTACCATTTTTCCCTTTTAATTTCTATTTGTAATATTTCATTTATGAAACTGGCTGTCTTAAGAAATATGGAGGTTTGCTCAAACACTGCATGTTATGACCCCTGCCTAACTGTTTTGACACTGTCATAGATTGTAACTGGTTCAGTGGGCTCTTTCCAATCAGAAAGCTCCCCCACAGACATCGTGTGCTCTTATCTGTATTCTACTGTTGCAGCACAGAGGTCAACTGTTTAGTTCACCATCACATAGAGACCTGTGCCAGCAGATAACACCAAATAACTATGACTCAGCTCTTTTTGGAGTTGAGTAACTTGAGCATCTGCATGGTCATAGTCTCGTGATGGCTGTAGTTCCATAAATGCAGTGGGAACTTTGTATAGTGCTTAGGTCACTTTTTTTTTTTTTGCTGAAATAAGCTATTCTAATAGAATTTCCCAGATGCACATTGAACTCTTAGTTGTGTTTGGGGAGAGGTGTGAAATATAATGTCAAATGATATTAAATCTAGTGTTTTGAAAGGAGACTTCAGGTTCTGAAAGCAAAGAAATGCACAAGAAAATTGGAAACTTAGGCAGCCCTACATAAAGTTTTATGCAAATATTCTTCCTTCTCTAGGCAAAAGCTCTACAGATCTTTGCAGTTACAAAACTAAATTCATTTGGGGCCTAATTTATATATGAAGCTTGTCCTCAGGAGGTAAAAGCCTTAATAATCTCTACTTTATCTGTTGGAGGACCAGAACTTACTTAAATTTTGCGCTTCTCTGAAGTCCGTTACTGCTAACCTGGTAAACTGAAACCAAGCTGAGAGGAATGAGGCATATCTTCTATTATTGGTTAAGCAGACTTGTAAACAGACATGAGTCCTCCTCAGTTGGATCTGCACTGATGGACTCTTGCCCCTATGTGAAACCCCATTCATGTGATTTCACTATAACATTGGGGGGAGGGTGTTATAGTCTTATAAATATTGAAAATGAAGAATGTTCACTCCATGATGGGAATGCAGTTCTTTGAAATATTCCTCTTCTCCTCCCCCCCCCCCCCGCCTTTGGAGGCATAACATGGGTTGAATTGTTTGTTTCCTGACATACACTTAGGGTCTAACCACACTAGGGGGTCTTTGCACTGATATAGATGCATTGCTCCATTTTAAAGCGGGGCTTGCATTAGTGTAATGTATCTTGGTTTCAGATGCAACATACCTATACCAGGAATTTGCATCCACGTAGCTGATGTGGTCAGGACCCCATAACCTGTGTCTTAAATGCATACTGACTTTTACCGCATCCACATCTAGCTTTGGAAGAATAACTGATTTTCCTGATCTGGATTCTTACTACAAAAGCTTCTATTTAAATTTCTTGATGTTTTCAACAAATTAATTTGTTGTAAAATTTAAAAAAATCTCCATGCATGTATTGACAACCACTAAGTGTGACAAGTTATAGTTAAGGCATTCTCATCATGTCAGCTTTTGGGCCTTTCTAATTTATTCTTGGACACACACCTGTCATGCTTATTTTCAAGTATTTTTTAAATTAGGTAGTAAGTCTTTCAGATATGTTTGTGCTACCAGAGTGGAGTTGAGTGCTTTTTATTTTAAACAGTTGAAGTTGCTTTTAAGTAGATTTTTACACTCCTGACTTAAACTGGATTTTTAAAACTAGCTTCAAAGGTCGATGGAGTTGAGGATATATAGATCATACATTAAATTCAAGTGTTAATGAGGCCCATTTTTTTTTGAGGCCTCCAGTTGTACATTAGACAAATTTTGCTGTTAGAACCTTCTAAACTGTGTGGTCTTCCAGACCTATTCAGAGGCCATCTATCTAGGGTTTCAAATTAAGTAGTTTTAGAAGAATACTATAACTAGAATAAGAAGGTGGAGACAAATGTTGGTAAGTTTCTTCTCACTAAGCATTTTGGGTACTACCTGGAACTTAATTTGAAAATACCTTTTGTGATAATCATTCAGGGATGGGTATTTACCAGAGGTGTTTTTACTAGATAGAATCAAGATTTTTACAACCCCAGGAAAAACTAGTTAGTTCCAGTTTAAGGCACTTAACAAAACCAAAAAACTGTTTCAAATGCACACCATAGTACATGTAGTTTTAGTTACATATTCAAATTGCGGTTACATAAGACAATAGACTTGTAGATTAATTTAGGATTGTACAAATGAAAAGTAAACTGCAGGGGTATAATATTAACATGTAACTGTAATACTGAACATTGGAATGTCTGTATACATATTAGTTTGACATTTTTCTCAAAGAAACCATACATATCAATACTCATATGTCAGTTTTCAGTATTGCATAAACAAAAGTTGAAAACATTAGTTGATACAAAAACCACCAATAATGCAGAGTTATAGGCTTGAAGCATGATGCATGCAGAGTTGCAGACTACATACGGTCTAGCATTCTGTCGCAGAAGACCAGCTTTGATGTCGAGCCTATTCCTCAATTTTGAATGGATGTTTGAAAAGATGCATTCTGAACTTGCTGGACACTGATGCAATTATTTTAAACCAGGTTTAGGCTGGTATTCACCAGTACCTGACATTTCCTGGGATATTGACAACCCTGCAATCAGTTTATTTTAACACAGTTATGTAATGTTTAGTTTTGGGACAGCTTTGCCAATTACTTACTGCTTGTATTTCAGGTGGATGCAAATGCCTCCCTAACAGTGTCTTTGGCACAGACTCCTTATTGCAAGAAGAGAGGCTATGATCCCCAGAATCCTCTGTGTGCCCACATTATCTTCTCTGGGACTGTTGATAAGGTAAACAACTGAAAGTCTGCACTGAACAGGACAGTATTGTGTAAAAAGCAATACTCCTTAGTGAACAGAGAATAGAAATTTTAATAGCTTCTGTATAGAAGTGTAACATTACATACTTGACAGAAAAGATTCAAACTAATTTAATGATACAGGCTAAGCTCTTTGATGATATAGCAAGCTAGCTCATAGATTGCATTGGTAGATTAATTCACAACTTCTGAGCAATAGTCAAGTATCATTGAGAGTCTCTAGAGAGAATTCTGTAGAGCTACTACAGTGAGGGAAATCTCTAATTTCTGTGGGGTTTATTTTTTAAGAACTAACAAATCTAAGCCAATCTTCTGTCAGTGCAAAATAACTTGATACTATTTTAAGTGCTCAGTCCAGTTTTAAGTGACCAGGCTTCTACCACTTTGCTTGGTTAATAGCTAGTATGAGGCATAAAATTGTAGGCGTTTAAAGATGGAAAAATTATTGCATCATCTGTTGATCTAGCCAGTGCAGTACTGTATTGTTTCCTGCCATTTACAAGTGCTTTTTTTCAGTCTAAGTTAGTTTTAGCAGCCTTCTGTGGGACACTAGACTCTCTTTGTCATTCAGCCTAAAATTTTCCCTTGAGAATCATCTCATTACTGATAATTATTCCCTCTTAGCAATACCCTAAATAATTCCTTACTTGGTGTTTATGCCCTTCAGATATGTGTACATTGTATTTTCCCTATCCCTTAATTCACTGTTCCCACATTTAGCTCTCAATCGTACTTTGTAAATCCGTTCTTCAGTCCTGCATCATTTTTATTACTCATCTGAGCTCCCTCCAGTTTAATATCTTTTTGATAATTAGGTTCCCAAAAGATACAACTGCACCAGGAACATTGCATCAGCCATGTAGGAAGGGTCTACTACAGTAGTGAGCAACCTGCGGCCTGTCAGAGTAATCCAGTAGTGGGAGCTGCGAGAAGCGGTGTTCACCATATCCTTGCGGCCCGTGCTGCTTCCCACAGCTCCTGTTGGCCCGGAACGGCGAACCACGGCCTCTGGGTGCTGTGGGCAGCCATGTCTGTGGATGGTCAATGTAAACAAACTGTCTTGCAGCCCACCAGTGGATTGCCTTGACGGGTGGCCTGTGGGGCACAAGTTGTCCACCACTGGTCTATTGCATCCCTGCTGTATGATATGGTACTGCTGCATGTGCAACCGAAAACCACACTGGTCACTTTTGCTGTTTAGACTGCTTACTGCCACTATTACCCTTAAATATCTATATATAAGTGTTAGGCTGGGTAGCAAAATATCTCATAAACTTTGCTATCTGCAGTTCCAGCCTTTGTTTTTCCTAGTTCAGTTTCTTTCCAGCTTAGGTACTTACACTCTTCAAACACTTAGTTTTAGTTTCCCTTTTTTCTTGTTTATCTGGTCAAGCTATGAAATCTTTAGCCTTTGAGGATACAAGAATAAGGGAGATGGGCCCCCAAAAATATGCATGATAAACATGTATTTAATACACAGTGAATTACTGAACCACTGCAGAACTATTTACAAAAGACGCTACCATCAGGCTGCAGTTTGCATAAATGAATAGCTACTGTTGCTGGTTGCGCTCTCTTCAAACAGGGATTTGACATCTTTTGCCAGAGTCCCTGAGCTTTAAAGGAACTATTATAACTTTCTGATTTTTGCTGAAACTTACTTGTTTATCCAAATAATGAAGCTACCATCCCTGCTCTCTACCCTGTGTTTCCTAAAAGTTGTTTCTGTATCAATATTTAGTTATCCACTTGAGAAGTAGAATTAAACAGGGACTGCATCATTAAGACAGTCACCTCTTTCAGCTCTTGTAGAATGTGCTCTGTAGAGGTGTCATTTCTAAAGCACACTAATGTGTTGTACGTTAATTGCTCCATGTAAACATTGCTGGTGTGCTTTAATGTAGTGCACACGAACAGGGTCTACCTGGACCAATTAATGTGCAATACGTTAGTGTGCTTTAGAAACCACACCCCTGTAAAGTGCAATATCCCAACATGTAGACAAGCCTTCGGCTACCATCACCTAGTCTCATTACAGTGTCTCAAAGATTTACCTCTGACTTTCTCAAACAGTTTCAGTCTGGGGCCAATCTTTATACCCAAGAAAAATTATTATCTCTTCTTAAAGATATTAACTTACTATTCTTTGTCTGAAACTAGCTTTTCTCTTATGGGGGAAAGAACTTCAACTACAGATTAAGTAGTATTTTATTGTGGCCAGAAGAGCAATGGGAATATCAAATATTCTTAATTTCCAAAGAGATCAAACTAGTAAGTAAACAAGTATCAATGATATCCAGTAAACATACTCAAGAATGCTGCTCTTCTTCAGGTGAAAGAAACAGAGTATCATACAATGAAATGTGCAAAGCTTCTATATGCACTCTATTATTTTTTACTCACTATTACCAAATGATTGGTCTCTTCAACAGATAGTCTTTGGCATTAGTTGATATTTTAAAGAAATAATATTGAGTAAATGCAAACTTTCATGGGATTTATTTTTGTCCTCACTTTAAATTGTCATACATCACTCAGGGTGCAGTGCTTTTCTATGGATATTATTTCTCTCATTGGATAATATTTAATTATAAGAGTTACTGCTTGTTAATTTCCAGAGGTGATGCTTAGAATGGTGGATATACCCATGCTACAGTGGAACTCCTGTTGGTACATGTATCTAGCTTTCTGGGGCAAATCTTAATCTGGTGAACCTTCCCTGTCTCTGGGTGGATGTGGAGGTACTATAATTTGGGAGGGAAACTTATTTTTTATCGTGTTAGTAGAATATTCTTATTGGTAGTTGATTTAAAATACTTACATCATTTGTAATATGTTGCTGGTTACTTGTTAGGTGAATGATACAGAAGCTGTCTTTGCAAAGCTAGCATTATTCAGTCGACACCCTGAGATGGCAAGCTGGCCTCGAGATCATAACTGGTTCTTTGCCAAATTCAACATCACCAATATCTGGGTCCTGGACTACTTTGGTGGACTTAAAACTGTGACTCCACAAGAATATTACAATGTCACACCTTAGTAAGTCCCTAAGTTTGTCATATACTTGTCTGTCTCATACTTGGAAACTGCAAACTTAGTCTTTAAACAACCCCATCAGAGATATGAGCTGTGTTGGTGTGGGTTGTTTTTTTTTTTTTTTTTACTTGTTGATATCTTTCCCCCCAAGTGATTTATTAGGTAGATGTTGGTCCCTAGTGTAAAGAAATTGTTATAATATCATGAATATTCCTGTTGATCAATCCCTGAGAGACAAAGCTTTCCCCTTAATAGTTTCCTTCCTTTCACCCTTCAGTATGCACTTCTTGTTATGTGAGCAGGAATTCTACCCACTTGTAATCTTAGCCAGTGGTGTATCTACTAAAAGTTGTGAAATACAAAAGTTTGGGACACTTTCCTTTTTAAGAAGGATCATTATGGACAGTTGTAATTGTACCTCTAACTTAAACATGATTTCCAGGGGGAAGGCTCCTCTGGAAGGAGCACTGAGAGACAGTGCTGTCTCTTTATTAAATGCAGGATGGAAAGATATCTTGTTTGGTGTAATGGTTAAGAACTGTGAGAACACTCAAATGCACTTATGCTACGGTGTGATTCTTATTGTTTGATAGATCATTATACCGGTTGCTGGATTATTCTGAGGCAGAATCCTCAAGAGTCATACACAACGCCTAAACTCTCTTATCAGAATACTGGGGTGTCTACAAATCCTGCTACATACCCTTTGTTTTATGGGACAGAAGGCTGCAGAATGAAGTTTTCTTGATATAACTTTTTTTTTTTTTTTACCTGAAAACATACCTATGCATTCAACTTAATAACTTTTCTTATTTTTACCCTTTTGTAGGTAGAGGAAAATCCTGGATATTATCGACATACAAACTAACTTCCTGGCCTTTCGCCATGCTTTGTTTCAAGGGAGAGTATCTTCTCATTCGCTTCTAGAGCTGAGTTAATATGGAAAAAAAAAAATCACAAATGCGCTCAATTTTTAATGAGCTTGCTTTGTGTATACTCCCACATATTTGTATTCACATCTCACAAACATTTGTGTAATTGAGCTTTACTGGCAAGAATGATCACACAAGTGAATTTGCAAATCTCACGTGAGTATTCCTGTTGAGGAAAATGTGTTAATCAGGGCATAGCCATGGGTGGGCCACACCCAGGCCTACCCAAATCTGAGCCAGTGTGAATCCCCTCCCTCCCCTGTTATAGGGAATGGAGAAGGAAATGGAAAGCCTGTTCTTCCCTCCTGTCTCTAGCTTTTCTGGATTGGCTAGTAACAGCTTCCCTCAACGGGGGGAGGGGTGGGGAGGCTACAAGTAGGGGGAACACAGCTGCCCTGCAGGATCATGTAAAGACACTTTATAGACCCCAGGGATTGGGGAGGGTGGAGTGCTGTGCACCCAGTGGTGGCAGGGATCAGAGCCAGATGGCGTCAGCTACAGAACAGAGAAACAGGCTGCTGCTTCTGCAGTGTGGAGCCCAGCCAAGCTCTCTCATCATTGCCCATCTACCATAAATTGGTACCCAGTCAAATTTCTATTTCTAGCTGTGCTACTGATGTTAATATGTCTGAGCACGAACAGTTTTAAAATATCAATCTGTATGGTTTTAAACAACTATGTCTAATAAATAAGGCTAAGGTTTGGTCATCGGTATTTATAGCAAAAGTTATGGACAAGTCAGGGCCCTGAATTTTTGTTTATTGCCTGTGACCTGTCCCTGACTTTTACTAAAAATACCCCTGAGTAATTCTTAGCTGCTCCTAGGGTGCTGCTGCTCTTGGGGGACTCGGGGCCAAAGGCTGGCCTCTGCTCTGGCAGTGGGAGCTGACTGCCTCTGGCCACCTGTTGCTCTGAGTCCCCCGGGGACTACTCTCCAATGGCCTCTGGGGCCATCCCCGGGGCCGCTGCTCGGATGGCTTTACGGCCAGCCGCACTGGCCGCTGCAGCTGTGGAGGTCATGGAATCATGACCCCCGTGACATTCACAGCCTTACTAATAACTCAGGTTCTGCAGTGTTGCCCGGGGCTGACGACGTCTAGAATATGGAATGGACTATTTGCATCAAGATGGTGAGTGAATTGCTAGGAACCTGAAGGCTCCAGGAACCTCGATTGCACATTATTGATGAGTACAGCTGCAGTCTGAAACACTTCCTGTTTAGGTACTTATATAGCTCTCATCATTGTAAGATAGTGATACTCAGACCTCAGTGGTTCAGGAGCCAAATTAGCAATCAACATTACCCAAAAGAGCCATAGTAGTCTGAATTTCTTGTTTCATTTACCATTTGTTATAATTATTCTCATTCTCACAGCAAAATGATTGACCAGATAGTCTACAATTGGTTAATAACATAGTAAAAGCGTCCTGATTGGTTATAACTTAGATTTTAAATCATAGTGTTTTAATATTGTGCTGCAAAGAGCCACAGGAGATGCATTAAAGAACCACTCCTGGCTCCCAAGCCTCAGTCTGAGTATCACTGCCGTAGTGTGTCTCTTACGAAAACTAAATGTATCTTTCAGGCTCCTGACAAGTTGCTGACATAGCCTTAAAGTTGGGCAAAGCTTGTGTGCCCTTAATTCTTTAGAAATAAGATGCTATGAATAGTGAAAATGTCTGATACTTGCGTGTCAGTTACTAATTCTTCTGCTACTGAAAACTTCATCATATGAATGTTAAATCCAGTCTTCATTCTGGAATTCCTCCGCTCACTCACTCATCGCTTACATAGCATTTGGCTTGTGAATTCAGTGTAGGCGCTGTGAAAAGGGGGTCCATTATTTACTAGTAGCGTCTAACTTCTGAATCCATGAAGAAAAGTCTTTTGCTTTATAAATCTAATCAGTTGATAGGCGAACAACTTTATATTCTCCCAACAATAGAACTAGTTTGCGGGGCAGGTTTTTTTTAAAGCATATAAGGAACTTTTCAGTGAGGGGGGGGGAGGTTTATGAAAAGTAATATAGCTGTTTCATCCTTTGAAGTGGTCTTAGTTCACATTAGTCAATGAAAACGCTTATGAAAAACTTAGCTCCTTGCTCTTTAAGTGTCCCTCTGTCAAGCGGGATTGAGTTACAGAATTAAACCTCTATTTGTGTCCTATCTGATCTCCCAAGTGCTAAATTCACAAGAAGTGTCAGAAAGGACCACCTCAGCAGATTAATTTGAATTGAACTCCTAATGAGGAAGTATTGTCTGGTGGCTAGAGCAGGGGACTTGAGAATCAGGATGTCTTAGTGAGTCAGTAGCAGGCATGGAAATAGAACAGTGTGCATGGTTAAATTGCGTAACCTCTCTTCGCGATAGTGTGGCTGTATTACTATTTACCATATAAAGTGTTGGAAGATTTGTAAATCACTTTGATTATCTTTGATAGATTATCAGTCTGCTGTAGGTAAACTACTCCCTTCCCTTCTTCGTAAAGGGAAAATCTAGCCAAGTTACTAAACTTTGAAACACTTTTGGTAAACTAATTGGGAAGATAATTGGGAACTGAAGAAGCTTGCATTTTGGAAATGACTCGTGTTGGATAGATAATGCTGACTCTAGATGCAGAATCAGCAAATAATTTTATATTAATATATATTTTTAAAAATTGGAGAGCTCTCAAGTGACTCTAAATTGTCAGAAGGACTTGTTGCATCCATTCTAATGGAAGTCCTTGGATTCTCTTCTTGTGCTTCTGGAGAGTGACTTATGAGTCAATGTATTTTATTCTGTATGAACAACATCTGGTGCTTGGCATTTGTAACAATTAAAATCTATTTTTATGGTAAATGGTGTTTGGTTTAGTTATTTCACAGGATTTACTAATTTTTTTTTCCACTTTCCCCCCCGTTCTTGCCATGTAGCTGTTGCTCATGGATGTATCTTATTTGCCAGAAGAAATGGAGGAGCTGCTCTGTCAAAGCCTGACTTGTCCTAATCTATCTGACTTTGTCTCCAGCTTCCTTATTCCTTTCCTATGTTAATGCTGTCACTTTGTGGTGGTCTAGAGAGCGATCTGATCTAGGGGTGGGGAGAAGATTTCATTCACATAAACCAAGACCTCGAGGAGATGTACTATACTGGGAAAGGGAGGGACTCTTTGGGTCAACTCTAGATCTAATAGGCAACAAGTCTGATTTTGACCATTCCTCTTTCCATATTTTACCACATCTAAAACTATTCCACTGATGGTCCTTGTTGCTGACATTTTCTTGTTTTCATGACTTTGTTTTTCACTTAAACCTGTTGCTCTGTATTTTACTAGTAGTGATCAAAGTGTCTTCATCTTCCTCCTCTTGTATATTAACCCTCTCCATGTTTTCAGTAGTTCTGATCCCTTAAATGTTTTTTTAAGACTACATTTTTCCACCAAAGGGATCTTTTTTACTGTCATTTTAGTTGATCACTGAAATGGGTCACTGTCTTGCTCTTTAAACCTTAAATGTGACTATACTCCTGAGTGTTCTCTATTAAGGTCTGTAAGCAGTTATACTCTCTCCTTTGCCCTGCCTAGCATGACAGTGTCCTTATATTAGTCTTTTCTCCTTGCACAGATTCCTTGGCTGTTCTGTGGATTGGGGTGGAACCATTTGTTACTACCTTCCAGTAATATTACACAATTGTTTAGGATAAATTGGTTAATATTTTTTTCCAGTAGAGTCAATGGAGCAATTTTAGATAAATAATGGGATTTTGGCCTACACTAGAACTTGGGGCAGGATACTAGGATGAATGCTTCTTTTAGAAAGCATGATACGACAACCAGAAGGATCTGGCCACATATACATTTTTCCTATCAAAGGTGCCCAGTGTAGGCCTCTGAGCTTCCAGGGGCCTGGATCTTCAGGACTAGTTATAGAATTTAAGACCAGATGGGAACACCAGATCATCGTGTGACTTGTATCTCACGAGCCACCAACCGCACCTGCACACTAAACCAAATGACCAAAATTAGACCAAAGTATTATAGGTAACAGGACACTAAATTATTATGTGCTACAGGCAAAGAGTAGGTAGGACCAAGGCTCCTGCAGTGACAGTTAATCCTACCAAATAATCCATACCCATGTGCTGTAGAGGAAAGAGGAAAAAAAACCCCAAGGTTGCTGCCAGTCTGATCTTGGTGGAAATTCCTTCCTGACCTCACCTATATGGTGGTCAGTTAGACCCTGAACATGTCAGCAAGAAGGAACAAGCCAGGGAAGCACCTGAGAGAGAGAGAGAGAGAGAGAGAGAGAGAGAGAGAGAGAATGCTTGGTGCCACCTTAGAAACTCTGGCTTACTACATCCAGTGTCCCATCCCCAGTCTCTGATGCTCCAGAAGAAGGAGATCAACCCTCCTCTCCCAGTACATTGGGAGCAGGGCACGTGGGGAAGAGGAATAATGGAAAAAGCCTTCTTGACCCCTGCAGTGACTGGCTGAAGCCTTTTAGGAACATAAGATAGAAACCAGATGGGAACCCCCCAGCTGAATTTAAGAGATCCTAGCTTAAGGTGCTAGTGTGGCTATAAGTCTCGCAGAATATTTGGGCTGAAAGTTTTCACCAGGTCACTGTTAGGATAGGACAGTTGGCTGGAATCCAAGCTAGTGTAAGATACTTTTTTCTGAAAGTAGTACTATTATCAGTGCTAATCCAGTAAAACATCTGATTTCCTCATTACTTTGCTAAGGGGTAGTAATGACAAATCTTACATAAATGTTCTAGTGTCAATAGATCACTAAAGTCATTTTTTTGGATCAATAAGCAAAAGTAGCTTTGGGTTACAGCACAGAAAATGTTGAGAACAGTTAGTCTTAACAGAGCAAGGGACCAGATTCAAACTTTTGAGTTCTGTCTAGTTCCTTGTTTCCTGCCCCCACATCACCTGAGTATATTCTAAATACTAATGGATTTATCCTTGCAACATATTCTGAGCCAGGAAAATATCCCCACTTTTCAGGTAGGACTCTGAGGAAAAGGGAGACTTTAAACAACTTGCTTAGTCACACAGGATGTTTATATCAGAATCAGGAATTGAGTCCAGGTCAGTCTCGGATTGGCACCTTAATTAACCAAGAGACAGTATTTCCTTGTAGTTCTTGTTTTTGCTCATTGATTTGCTGTGTGACTTCTCTACTTGTGCTTCCCAATCTGTAAGATGGGGTCATATTTATGTAGCTCACAGATGTGATGTTTTAACTGTTTGCAAAGTGCTCTACAGCAAACTGCAGAATATGGGGTAAACATGTCAAAACAGAATAACCGTGTGTTTTGCAGTTTAAATTACTGTGTTTGAGGCAATGCTGTATCCTTGATCTTATACTGCTATACATAAAGTAGTCAGTCTGTTGCCCCAAACAATAAATAAATTCAAGCTGAGTCTTCCTTTAGTCATCTAGTTAATAGTATCATGTTTTAGAGTCATGCTTCCCTCCCTAAAGACTCTCTACACAGCAAAACATACTCATTGGAGCTTACGACATTGGTGTTTTCTAGTAACAAAAGTGGGAAGTATCCAAACTCTAATAAATTGCTGTATCACTGTTGACCACAAGAGGGTGCCATAGACTTTAATTTCTTGGGTTGATCCGTTTTCAAACTATTACCTAGAATAGATTGATTTTGACCTGTTATAAATCCAGCTAAGAAGAATACGTATCTGAACCCCAGACCCAGCAGAGTTCTGTTCTCAACACTTCAAATTCTGTATGCTCTTCTCCACAAAAGAAGGCATTCTATTAGAATCATCTAATAAAACACTCATAATTCTTTTGTTTTTGTAGTTAATTTGTCGTGAAAGGTGCTGGATTAGCAGCCCTGAAAAATGAAAGTTTTAAATTCACACAACATGTCTAACAGAGGTGGTGGCACTACAGATTTTCCCACACCTGTCTCAACCTTCTTTTGGAGAAGCCACCACCAGTGGTTGACAGGTTTCCTTGTTCATTCAGTCCTCAGCCCTTCTGCTGAGAGTGGAGACAAATTCTGCTGATTGTGCTGATGGTTCTTTGTCATGTGGACTCTTGTCCACTAGCAAATGGACTGAGATACCTAAATCTCTTTTCGCAATGGTCAAATAGCCATTGGATAATTAACCTTTTGTTTGCTGCATAGCTGGACCAGATTTGAATGAGTAGCCTAGAGTGTTACGAGCAGTTTGTGGGCAATCAGAGCAGGAGTCAGAAGTCAGGTTGAATCAGGTACCAGAGAGTCAGAGTCCAAGACAGGCCAGAGGGCAAACCAGTAATCAGTAGGCATGCAGCATCTGGTTACTGGAGGTCAGAATCTGAGATAGGCCTGGGAATAAACCAAGAGTCAGGCAGGGTCAGAAGCCAGAGTCTGGGATCTCGCTCTGAAACCAGGCAGGCAGTATGTATTTTTACTCAGACAATTCTCTGGCATGACTTCTGGTTTAAGTACCAGTCCCAGACAATCAGGGGCTGCAAGGAGCTGCCACTCAGGTCCTGCTGGGCAGTATTTCCTGCTGGGCCCAGCCTCACATGGTCCTCCTGTGGGAACCTAGCCAATGCCTCCTGTGGTGATGTGGAGGTGTCAGCAGCCCAGAACTCCTATGGTCCCAAGCTTTAACTGTGCAGGCTCTTACACAGAGAAACAGCATTCAAGGAGAGAGTAATATTTCAAGTGCTGAATGGTCTGAGACCTTGTTAGACTAGACTACGACTTGTTTTATGTTCCATCATGGCTGAGAAGCTCAGTTAATCAATTTCTAAGGTTAAACTCTTGGAGTTGGTCCAAAGTCTTCTCCAAAACAAGAACTTTCTTCTCTTGCTTCAGGTCAGTGTAATGGGTAGTTGGTGTCGACTTGGGTTTGTGCTCCGATTGGGATGAAGGCTTGCAGGTAGTGAGAGATCAGAGAAGTGCTAATTTGCTGTCCTTTGAGGCTGGTTTATTTAATTTTTAACCAAAAGGACCTTGTTGCTATGATGATGGTTAACATGCAAACCAATAAAAGTAATGGATTTGAAAATGTTTGTTTTAAAATTTCTCCCTGTTGCTAACCCTACATCTAGAGAGCCCCAGTCATTCTCCCCGTTACCCACTAGATTCTAACTCTCATTACCAGCCTTGGGCATGTAATCTTTCCAGTTTAAGTAGAATGGATGAGACACTCTGGAACTTCGCACTGAAGCTTCATAGGCAGATGCAGGGGTTACTGCTGAGTGAGAGGAGGTTGCCCCTCAAAAATGTTGCCTGGTGGGTAGATAGGAACTAGATGTTAGGACAAATGGTTTGGTGGTTTCAGAGGGCGGCCACCAACTCTTGCTGATGGCCACTCTCACACTTTTTCCTAAAGCACTACTTAGCTTTAAATTAGCTTTAAATATGCACATACACATGTCCAAATCATTGTAATTTATTTATTGCTAGCTAATAAGTCTGCTCTGAAAAGTGATGATAACAAACATACAAGTATCACTTTTCACAGCAGACTTACTCCGTGTAAGGATGAGGGGCCAGGAGAGGCATTGGGGGGTAAGAGCCTGAAGCCCTGCCCTCTGGGTCCTGTTGCTCTGTAGCTGGAGCCCAAAGCTCCATGGCCAGAGCCTGCTATGCCAGGCAGGGCTGGATTAACTTTTTGTGGGCCCGGCACCAAACATATTTGCAGCAAGGTGTATGGGGGTGAGTGGGATGGTCAGTCTCCACAGTGAAGGGTGGGCTGGGGGCAATGAGATGGGAGCAGCCCCGCTCTGTACAGCCCAGCAGGAGGGCACTGTTTACAAACCTGCAGCTGCCAGATGCACAGTGGCCAGCCCACCCCTGTGCTGCCAGCATGCCCCTTCCCCTTGAGGGTGGGCCCGCACCACAGTGCCCCCTCGCCCAGAGACCTCCACCACAGATCTCTATGCCCAGCTTCCACCCCTCCCAGAGACCTCCCCTGCTGGCCTCCCACCACAACTGCACAGCACCCTGCACACCACACCACTTGCCCATACACCTCCCAAATGCCCACCACTTTCCTTGTAGTCCCACCATCACAGCTGCACAGTACCCCTTATTCCTGAGGGGATTCTGCACCAAAAAATTAAAAAATCTGTTCACAATATTTAAAAAACCTGCAAATTTTATTTGTCAATAAATGTGGAGGCTCCAACATGGCAGTGGGGAGCACAGGCCACTGATTGCATGGAGGTGGGAGATTACCCTGCAGCCTCCCTCCACCCCACTCTGGGACAGGGACTCAGCAGGGAGGCTGCACCTGACCTGACACTACAGTGCAAAGGCCAGGCCTGCCCCAGAAACACCCTGGGGCTCTGCCCCCCCTGTGCCAGGCATACCAGGTGTGGGTGAACAGGCTCAGTCTGGCAGCAGGATCCAAGTGCAGAGAGACTTATTGTGGGGGGATCCAGATGAGGGGTAAGAGAGTTCTCTGGGGGGCAATCTGGGTGCAGGCAGCTCAGTAGGTGGGATATGGATGCGCAGAAACTCATTGAGGAGTTGCAGGGGCAATGGGACTCTGCAGGGGATCCAGGTGAAGGTGTTTGGGGCTCAGCAGGGGGGTCTAGGCGCAGGGGAAGTGGGGTTCATTTGGGTGGGGGTCCAGGTGCATGTTGTTGGGGCTCTGTGAGGGGCTCATCAGGGTGGTACAGATGCAGGGGAGGTGGGGCTTGTCAGGGTGAGAGTTTGATGGGCTTGCTTAATAGGGGAGCCCCAGCTTCTGCCTAGGGGATGCCACATGTTGGGCTCCAGCTTCCTCCCCTGCTCCCTCTTCCCCCATCCCCTTCTCTTCCCCACCCCATGCCCCTTCCCCACTGCTCCATCTCCTCCACCCCCTTCCTTCCCCACTGCCTCTTTCCCCCAGCCTGGCTCTGCCCTGCCCTACCCTACCCAACCCCACCATAGGCACTCACTGTTGTACAGAAAACAGGATAGCTCCCAGCACACAGAAGGGGAGCTCAACCAGCACTGGGACCCAGAAAGTGGCATCTTCTGAGCAGCACCCTCTTTCTTCAGCCGGGGGAAGCTCTGTGTTTGCAGAAAGAGGGGGAGGCAGTGGCATGTGACTCCATGTGCCGCTATGCCTCACCTCTGTTTTGGGGGCATTGTCCCCCAAACTAAGCCCGTGGGCATTCTCAGCTGCAACCTCCCTCCCTTTGCTTCTCGGTCACTTTTGAAAAGGAAGCAAAGACATCTGCAGGGGATCTGTTTTCATTCCCCCAGGAGTACTCCTCACAGAACCCCCATTGCCCAGTGCCGCCCCCACAGACCCTCCAGAGACCCACTCCCCCACACCCTTCCTGCCCCCCAACCACCGGCCTGCTGGAAGTGACTATGTCCAGGCATGGGCTGAGCCTGCAGCACTGCTGGGGCTGGTCAGGGATCCCTCTGGCCCCTTGGAAGCGGCACAACTAGCCAGGACAGAGTGGGAGCGTGGCCTGCCCCGGGCAGGCTCCCTCAGGACCCACATGCCTGGAGGGGCCCAGCTCACCATTCATGCCCCAGGGTTTAGGCGGGAGAGAGGGAGGTGAGGAGGAGTGAGCGCTGGGTGGGGCCTCGGACGGGCAGAACCCAGGTAGAGCGGGTTGGAGAAGTAGGGCCACAGTCTGGACACCGTGGCCCCTTCTGAGTATGGGCCCACAGCCATGGACCCACTGGCACCAGGGTAAACCTGGTACTGACCCCAATGTTGAACCCCAAAACCTGAGCCCTACCACCCTCTGAGAATGTGGGGAACTCATTGGGTGCCTGCTCCTCCAGGGTCGTGCCCCAGATGTCTCCAAAGGGGGGCAGGGCCCAACCCTTGCTGGCAGCCCCAGCAACCAACACCAAGGCATGACATCCAGGAGCAACAGGGAGGGGAAGGGGCTGCTACTTTGCCCCTCCTACCCCAGCCCAGGAGGCTATTGCCCCAGAAAAGTCCCTGTTGGCCACATGCGGCTACAGTGGCCGCATTTGAGAAACGCTACATGAGGACTCCTTGATTCCATTTGTGGTTCTGCCACTGACTTGCTTTGTGACCTTACCCTCTCTGTCCATCACATGTTATGTCTGTAAAATGTAGGTAATACCTGCCTCACAGACCTCTTGTGAGAATAATGCTTGTAAAGCAGCTCAACGTCTTTAACGGAAAGATTTTTTTAAAAATCAAACTAATAGGACCTGTTCTGACTACTCTACCACAAAAACATAGTAAGCTGACAAAGCCCAATAGAGGAGTGTATGAGTGTAGGTCTTTGCCCATGGACCCTATTAAAGATCACTTCATCCAAGGCTACCGTGTAACTACTTGTAGGCCAAAAATGCAGCCTTCGTTTAGACCAGATATAGATGATTGTATTAAAACTTCAGCGGCAATTTTAGTATGCCTCTTGGCATTTAGTCAAGACCAAGTTACATAATCAACTATTGATTGGGGCTTTGATTTTTTTAAAAAATGTTTTTAAAAAAACCAAACCCATTTTAATGTTTTGCCCCCACAACTAAATATGTGGAAAAGCTCCTAAAAGAAAAGGTGAGAGAAACAAGGAAGAGAACCTGAAATATAGAAATGCTTCAGGGGTCACAGTAGTTTCAAGGTGTTCACCATGCCTTTATACAATAAGTCAAACTAATACATAATAGTGAGGTTTGTATAAACGTGAGAATAAAGTACTGAAGTTGGTTCATACTTGAAATCAACACTTCGGGAGTGTGTGCTTTGAAAAGAAGTTCTGGAGGTTTCCTATATACAGTCCAAGGTACTGTAAACCCGTGAAACTTGTGACAGCAAAATAGGCTTTATCAGAAATCAACATGGAATTAACAGGTCAAATTATTAATAACCAGTGGATTGCTTATTTCCCTTTCTGTAGGTTAATGCGATTTGCCTACTTCTTATATTCTCTCATAATCAGTTAGGGTCTCCAGAGAATTGTGGTCTGAACAGGTTGTTTCTGGTGTAAGAACCAGCTGCTGCTTTTCAATGTCAGGCATCTGGAAAGTGACACTATCCTGCTTGTTCAACAGGCTGAGAACTGGTGCATGTTCATAGGTGCCCCACATTAAAGTTCTTCTAATGTTTAGATATATTTCTAACACGTTAATCAGGCTGAACATTTAAAAACAAAGAGGAACAGATGACTGCAAGTCACAAGAAACTAAGCAGCGAATGGGAGTTTTCTGGTATAATACACAGATGCCTGTTTATTTCCCATAGGACATGTTTATCTCTTGTGTTACACAGGTGTCTTGTTTTCTTCTATTCTACAGTAGCCTGTCACTTTAGATGTGGCAGGGCTTCTGTTTACACTCTGCAGCTGCAAGGGATACTGGAAGCTGAGTGGGAGGCCTTAGGAAAGCAATATTTTCACTCCCAGAGGGAAGCAGCTGTAGTAAGACAAACTCCTCTTCACTGTCTGTTGGGAGCATCTGAAGCAAGAGCAGGAGCCAGGAATTCTTCCTTATACTTCTCCATACAGGGTATTGGCAAATATGCAGAGGGGGAGGGGCTAATCCCCTTGGAATGCAACCATTAATACTTGTTGTGCAATCATTATTGCATTTCAAGGGGATTAGTACACAGAGGCAATTACAGCAGAGTGAAGCTTCACTATAAGTTCCAATGCACTAAAATGCAGTGGAGCAATATCGGACTGACTGCCTCTGGACTGGAGGTTCTCAGGACAAATTTTTTGGTGGCCTCAGAGTACAGCCACCAACTCTGACTGGTGGCCGCTCTCATACTTTTTCCTAAAACACTTACTGGTAATTAGCTTTAGGAAAAACAAATAAATATGCACATACACATGTCCAAATCATTGTAATTTATTTATTGCTAGCTAGTAAGTCTGCTGTGAAAAATGATATCAACAAACATACAAGTATCACTTTTCACAGCAGACTTACTCAGCCCTGCCAAGCCTGGGGACAAATTAACCCCTGGATGGGGGGCCGGGGGAGGCATCGGGTGACTAGAGCCTGAATCCCCGCTGCCAGAACCTAGGGCTTGTTGCAGTGCAGCCAAAGACCGGGACTGGAGTCCAAAGCCCCACGGCCAGAGCCTGCCACCCTGCTACCCCAAGGCTGAACCCCAAAGCCTGAGCCCCACCCCCCCCCCGGGAAAGTGGGGAACTCACTGGGTGCCTGCTCCTCCAGTATTGTGCCCCAGGTGTCTCCAAAGGAGGGTAGGGCCCAATCCCTGCTGGCAGCCCCAGCAACCAACACCAAGGCAGGGCATCCAGGAACAACAGGGAGTGGGAGGGGCTGTTACTTTGCCCCCTCACTTCCCCAGCCCAGGAGGCTGTAGCCAGAAGAAAAGTCCCTGGTGGCTGCATTTGAGAAATGCTGCTCTAGACTACATTTTGTCAATGTAAGTCAGTAGCTTGCATACCATAAACAGTGATATGCAGACTTCTCTTTTCTTTGCAGTGTCTTGTGCATGAATGGCAGGTCCAGTGGTGGGCTACATCCCGCTCACCATATAGAACTACTACTGTCTATTTGGTATCCATTATCTTTGTGTGAGCATCTCCAAAAATGATTGTAAGAGCTTGGTGTTGAATTAGTTTCTGGGGACTACAACACCACCATTTATTGCTGAAAATAGACAATGTCTATAGAGCCTGGCCTTTCTCCAACGTCTTCCAGATCCTCCAACAGGTGACAGAGGCATTAAGTTTGTCTGAAAGTACTAACTATAGCAGGTAGGATCAGGAGAATCAGACCTGCTGATAACAGATCTGCCCTTAATCCCAGCAGTCTGTATTGATGATTACAGGTAGGGTCTCTGTGGTAGCAGTGCGTGAGCCAGAGGGCAGTGTGTCATTATTTTTATCCCCAGTTTGACTGTGGTGCAGGTTCATTTTTAGTTTTCATTTATTTCCTGTTTAAACTCCAAACCCTGCTGCTTCTTTATACCTCAAGCAAGCACACCCAGCAAGAATGAAAACAGGCTGCCTTTGGGGATGGATTAGCCCCCTGTATCAGAGAAGCTTGTGCTAGGCCTGCCTATGGCCAGAGAGAGAGATTGCCATATTGACACAGCATCTGGTGAATGTATGCGTTGTGTACTCTAGGAAAGTTACCAATAAGCAACAGGTATCAGAAAAAGGTGCAGCTTAACAATGCTGAGCACAGTTGAAATGGAAGTGTGCAGTATACCAAACTGTTCAGTACATTTCCAGAAACCATGGTTAAACCCATCTCCCTCTGCCAGTAATGGGTAATTTCCCCAATACACATGGTGCTAGACATATACTCAAGATAGCTAAAAGCTTCTCTTAACCCCTCAGAGAAGGTCTGCTGTCTCCACTGTGGACTTGACTCGCTATAAAGTTGCAAGATTTGACAACGTTGCATTGATGAGAATTTTGTCCAGTTTTGTTTTCAATATTCCAAGCAATGGAGTTCCTCACCACTTCCCGGTGGAGACTGTGCCATAACTTAACCGATCTCTCTGTTATGAAGGTTTTTTTGGTATTCAAACTAAATTCCCCTTTCTTAATTTCATCTCATAATTCTTAGTTACCTCCTTTGTACCAGCCTAAATAATTCTGCTCCTTTTATTGGCCCGTTGCTGCTCAAGTCAATGGTAAAACTCAATTTCATTGGGTAATATTCAGGGAAATGTGTGCTCTGATCACTCTCTTGAGGCTGTTTCTTCTGTCCCTTTAAAAATTCTGGCAAGCTAATTTCTCCATCTACATACTGGGCATAATAATGCTTAGCTGCTGCATCAGGCATGCTGATGAGGCTAATTGAATTCTTTGAGCTCCTCAAGGAAAAACAGTGGAATGGCTCACTATTATTAACACTGTGAGCTGAAAACAGCTAGCCAACTGACTAAGAAAAGAGCCCTGGAGAATGAAATCTGCCAAGTTACTGTTCACTTGAAATAACTCTTCTGTTACTGCCTGCATAGTTTGTTAAATTGGAACTGGACTACTAAAAGGCGCCTTGGTAGTCTCCTATTTGAGTCTTTTATTTTGAATTGTATATTAAGTGCTGGTTGAAGGTGTTAGGGTATGTCTACACCTACAATTTTGCAGCGCTGGTTGTTACAGCTGTGTTAGTACAGCTGTATAGGGCCAGCGTTGCAGAGTGGCCACACTTACAGCAACCAGCGCTGCAAGTGGTGTTAAATGTGGCCACACTGCAGCGCTGTTGGGAGTGGTGCATTGTGGGCGGCTATCCCATAGAGCACCCCGTCCCATTTCGGCGCTGTGGCTTGTGGGAAGGGGAAGGAAGTGTGATTGTCTTTCCGCTTCCTGTTCCAACGCCCAGTGGTGCTTTGGTACACATTCCGAGCAGTGTGGCAGCATTGTGATTGTACAGCGCTTTTTCTGCGATTTTTTTTAATAAATGGATCCTGAGCAGCTGGCGACCTTATTGATGAATGTTGCCAGCACATCGCGCTTGGCAGTGGAGCTATTCCTTCAGTTGCAAAATGAGAGTGACAGTGAGAGTGAGGAGTCAGACGATGATATTGAATCGCCTCACTGTGAAGACAGTAAATTGCTTGTAGCAGTAACAGACGTGCTCAGCTCCGTGGACCAGCGCGTTTGGGCTCGGGAAACCAGCACTCAGTGGTGGGATCAAATCGTCCTGCAATCCTGGGATGACGAGCAGTGGCTGCAGAACTTTCGGATGAGAAAAGCCACTTTCATGGCACTGTGTGCTGAGCTCACCCCTACCCTGCGGCGCAAGGACATGAGATTTAGAGCTGCCCTGCCTGTGGAGAAGCAGGTGGCTATTGCAATCTGGAAGCTGGCAACTCCAGACTGCTTCCGATCAGTAGCAAACCAGTTTGGAGTGGGAAAGTCCACCGTTGGAATGGTGCTGATGCAAGTTTGCAGGGCCATTAATCGCACCCTGCTAAGAAGAACCGTGACTCTTGGGAACGTGCAGGACATTGTAGATGGCTTTGCAGAAATGGGGTTCCCTAACTGTGGAGGGGCAATAGATGGGATGCATATTCCTATTCTGTCACCACCCCACCTGGCATCAGAGTATGTTAATCGCAAGGGGTATTTCTCCGTGGTTCTGCAAGCGCTTGTGGATCACCGTGGGCGTTTCACTGACGTTTACTCAGGATGGCCTGGAAAGGTGCACGATGCACACATATTTCGGAACAGTGCCCTGTTCAGGAGGCTGAGGGCCGCGACTTTTTTCCCAGACCGCAAGATCACAGTAGGGGACGTCGAAATGCCCACTGTGATCCTTGGAGACCCCGCTTACCCCTTAATGCCATGGCTCATGAAACCATATACAGGGAAGCTTGACAGGAGCAAGGACCGGTTCAACTACAGGGTGAGCCGGTGCAGAATGACTGTGGAGTGTGCTTTTGGCCGTTTGAAAGCTCGCTGGCACTGTCTTTATGGGAAGCTAGATTTGGTGGAAAGCAGCATCACCGCTGTTATATCCACGTGCTGCACCCTCCATAATATTTGTGAAGGGAAGGGTGAAAGATTCAGTGAGGAATGGACCTCCGAGGTTCGACGCCTGGAGGATGAGTTTGCTCAGCCATAGAGCAGGGCTTATAGGGAGGCCCAGGAAAGGGCTTCAAGGATTAGGGATGCTTTAAGGGAGCAATTTGATGCTGAGAGCCAACAGTAATGTTTGATGCATTTGATGTGCTTTGCTTTACCTTGCTGTGTAATATTTACCACTTCCAGCAACAATAAAACGTAGTGAAAGAAATAGAAAAAAAAACTTTATTCAGCATACAATACATAACAGGCAAGGGGGTAGGGGTGGTGGACTGTACATTTACAGGTTTTAATATGTCCTATTTTGATCAATATTCACTGTCTGCTGCACTTCAGGATTACTATGCTGCAGAATAATGGGGGTGGAGTGAACAGGGTAAGAATTATAGTTATCAGGGCTGGTAGGTGATCTTATAGGTGTTGGGGGCAGCTGGGGATAATACGGAACTGGCTGCTGGAGAAAGTTGTTTTGTGGAAATACTGGGGAACAAAGAAGAGGGCTTTGGGAGAGCTGTGGGTTACCATGGTACATATTTGTCTGCATGGCTACAAGAGACTCGAAAGACTCAGTTTGGTGAGACAGGAGGCTTATCATCTGCTTTGTGGTTTTTTTGGCAGACAATTCCTTTCTCCTGCTTTCTGTTTGCCTCCATTCATGTACAGTCTTTCTCCACTCATGTACACTGCTTCTCCATTCATAGGTCTTCTCTCTCCATTCCTCTGTCTTCCTACTTTCTCTGTTGTAGTGGCTCATTATAGACTTGATCAATTCCTCTTTTGATTTCCTAGGATTCCGTCTCAAGTTCTGCAACCTACATGAGGCCGGTGATATGGCTGCAGTAGTCAAGGTCCCTAGAAAACAGAGAGATAGAACCATGTAATACACAGAGGCATCATTGTTTATTATCACAGTTTGAAGGACTTTTTAGACTTTTGGTAGCATCCTTCTCACATAACTCACATAACACAGGGAGGGCAGGCAAGCTAAGTCATGGCGAGCAATGGGGTGAGTGGTTTTGCCCCGATTTCCCCTTGGGACTGGGAATTGACCGGGGGGTGGGGGGAACGCGGTGCTGGATGCCTGCTCGGAGGGTGGGTGGGGAACACCAGAGCACACCGCGGGGCAGGACGCCTGCTTGGAGGGTGGGTGGGGAACACCAGAGCACACCGTGGGGCAGGATACCTGCTTGGAGCGGGGGTCAGGGAACACCGGAGCACACCGCGTGGCTGCCTACGTGCTGGGAGGGGGGGTGGGAAACACGGGAGCACACCGCGGGGCTGGATGCCTGCTTGGAGGGTGGGTGGGGAACACCAGAGCACACCGCGGGGAAGGATACCTGCTTGGAGGGGGGGTCGGGGAACACCGGAGCACACCGCGTGGCTGCCTACGTGCTGGGAGGGGGGGTGGGAAAAACGGGAACACACTGCGGGGCTGGATGCCTGCTTGGAGGGTTGGTGGGGAACACCAGAGCACACCGCGGGGCAGGATACCTGCTTGGAGGGGGGCTCGGGGAACACCGTAGCACACCGCGTGGCTGCCTACGTGCTGGGGGGGGGTGGGAAACACGGGAGCACACCGCGGGGCTGGATGCCTGCTTGGAGGGTGGGTGGGGAACACCAGAGCACACCGCGGGGCTGGATGCCTGCTTGGAGGGTGGGTGGGGAACACCAGAGCACACCGCGGGGCTGGATGCCTGCTTGGAGCGGGGGTGGGGGAACACTGGAGCACACCGCGGGGAAAGATACCTGCTTGGAGGGGGGCTCGGGGAACACCGGAGCACACCGCGTGGCTGCCTATGTGCTGGGAAGGGGGTGGGTAAAAACAGAGCGCCATGGGCTGGGGAACCGCAAATCTGGCGCCCTGCACTCAATTATCCCTAAACTCTCAACGAGGTTTCCTACTGCCAGACATATCATTGCTGCGTGTTACCTGGGAAGAGAGGGAGGGTCTTCTACAGGAATGTGGATACCGCCCTGGCCCCTATGCAGCTTGCCTGTGTGCAGCCATGGTCCCCCCACCCCTCGCTGCACAGTGGATTGGATGAGTTAGCCTGACTGGGACAGGGACCACGGTGGCTCTCCCGATCAATTTGAGAAAGCAAATTGCAAACACTCTTGCAGCAACATTTCAAGAGATTACCGAGGCAGATTACAGAGACGTTATAGATCAAATCAATGGGCTATTCCACGTTTAGGCATGCATGCAGGCAGCCATAACCACAACCCTCCTCTCCCAAAACATAAAAATCTACTTACCACGAGCACGATCCTCAGCTTCCTCCTCAACATCAGCTTCCAGCTGCTGTGACTGGCTAGCCTCCTCCGGGCTTGAGAAGAGCTCCTGGCTGCATGTGTCCTGGGACTCCGGGGTGTCTCCATCCACGCCAGTAGCCTCACTGTCTCCGTCCTCTACAACATCCCCCACTTCTCCCTGCTGTGAACTCTCCATCGTGCTCCTAGGATTTGCAGTGGGGTCACACCCAAGTATGGCATCCAGCTCCCTGTAAAACCGGCAGGTTGCGGGGGCAGCTCCTGAGTGGCGATTTCCCTCACGGGCTTTGCAGTACGCACTCCTCAGCTCTTTAATTTTTACCCTGCACTGCAAGGCATCCCGTTCATGGCCCCTTCTCATCAAGGACTGCGATATCTGCCCATACGTATCATAATTTCTCCTTCTGGAGCACAGCTGTGTTTGCACAGCCTCCTCTCCCCAAACACTAATGAGGTCCTGCAGCTCTGCATTGGTCCATGCTGGGGCTTGTTTGGTGCGTGGAGGCATGGTCGCTGAGTGATTGATAGATTAATTGCACTCCACACCTGGCTGAGCAAACAGGAAGGGGATTTTTAAAATTCCCCGGGAATTTAAAGGAGGGGTCAGGTGAGCACAGGGCAGTGGAGTTTGCTTGATTACCAGAGAGGCTTCTTCAGGTATGCTGGGATACCTGCTTATGCCACGGAGGTCAACAAAAACGCTGGTGAGTGTCTACACCTGATGACCAGCGCTGGTGATCCAGTGCTGGATCCTCTACACCCGAGGCTCGACCGGGTGTACGGCCAGCGCTGCAAACAGGGAGTTGCAGCGCTGGTAGTGCCGTGCAGGTGTGTACACGTCCTAAGTTGCAGCGCTGTAACCCCCGCACCAGCGCTGCAACTCTGTAGTGTAGACAAGCCCTTAGATTGAAAGCCCCAAGGAGTCCTATTAATTCCCAGAGCATAACAGTTCAGGTAGAAGCAGGGCAAACATTCCCCCGCTGCCAGGGGCGGCTCTAGAAATTTTGCCGCCCCAAGCCCGGCAGGCAGGCTGCCTTCGATGGCTTGCCTGTGGAGGGGCTGTTGGTCCCGTGGTTTTGGCGGACCTCCCGCAGGCGTCCTCTGAAGCCGTGGGACCAGCAGACCCTCCGCAGGCGTGCCTGCGGGAGGTCAGCCAAAGCCGCGAGACCAGCGGACCCTCCGCAGGCAAGCCGCTGAGGGCAGCCTGCCTGCCGCCCTTGCAGAGCTCCCCCAGGGCTTGCCGCCCCAAGCCCGTGCTTGGCGTGCTGGGGCTGCCCCTACCTGCTGCACCCTGCTAGTGTGTCTCAATATCATCATGAAGGGACCACTTCTAGGGATGAGAGGGTTGTTCAGTCTCCTGGCCCACTCAGGCCTTTAACGAGAGAAGATGTGGAGAACGTAGCTCGGACACTGCAATGCCATTTGTTTTAAAGGTACTACACCTCTCCCTCTGCAGAGGTCAGCAGCCATTTTATTCTGAGTTGTGGCAGCCTGTTCAGGGAGCACAGACAGAGTCTGCGTGGGAGAGTGACCAGCTCCTTTCACATAGGCCACCGAGTAGCCAAAAGAGGATAAAAACTTGTGGTCACCAGTGGCCGGCTCTGGATTTAAATCAGTGACCCAAGCTGAAGAACTCCACCAATCACCGGAGCCATGTAGTTGTTCGAAAATGACTGTGTTATGCCCCAAGTTGTATTTTCACCTTGGTTTCGGATTTACTGTACATTGGACATAGTTATATTCCATCTCTTTTGAACTGTGAATGAATATCGTACCATGCGTACTTTGTAGGCTTCTTGTAGACGTTCAGCTGCTGCTGACTTAGAATTTCTGAGGCTCCATCAGAAAAACTAAAAAAAGAGGAAAAAAAGAAAACCCCAAACATCAATACCAAGAATATGAAACCAAATCTCTAAAGCTTCCTGGTTGTGAAGCAAAAGAAAGAGCGTGTGTTTCAGCTACACTGCCAGCAGGTGGACTCTGAAAGATCTTATAGACCTCGCACTTCCTGTGGAGGCAGCCAGAAGAACAAAGCCAGTGGAGGTGTCTTTTCTCCTCACCATCCCACTATCTGTTAATTTGCGGCCTCCAGCCCCCCCCAGTGCAATCCAGGGGGAGAAAGATGAAGTGGAAGGGGATTGTTATCTCTGCTGTCCTGCAGGCACAGCTCCCAATTACAGGTAAGGCAGGCTTTTCATATGACAAGGACCTATTTTAAAACCCTTTTGAGGTGGGGACGGAACACAACGTTTCTGTTGGCTCCCCGCCCTTCTGGTAGCAGGAGGACATCTGCGTGTAAACCTCTAGCATGTCTGTCCTCCTAATTATGACTAGTTATGCACTAGTTCAGAACCAGCAGCTGCAGGACTCTCTGAAAATGAAGTCTTTGCTATAAAGAAATCTTTTGGAAGGTGGGGAGGGGTGAACAAGGCAGCAGCAGCAGCTACCTACCATTGATGAGGCTTGCCTTTGTTGTGTCAGAGTAAAAGATATGACAGCGGAACAACATCTTGTAATTAAATGGGGTTTCTAACCCTCTCCCCAACAGTTCATTGTTTGGGATTTTAAAAATGAAAAGTTGATATGCGGAGTGCGACCACCTTCAATATGCTGCCCCAGAGATATCTTTAATTTAGCTGGATAGAGTTTGCGCTGCATTGATCCTTAGTGGCACGTTCAGTGCTTGGTTTCCAATAAATGTCACCCTAGCAGCTCAGAAGCTGCTGTTGAAGGATTAGAGGAAGGGTAAAAAGGCTTTGATTCCCCCCATCTTTTTCTATACCTGCACACTTGCTTTCATGTAATTAAAATGAATAAAGTTTCCCTATCTTACGTGTTTATTTGGTTGGTGTTTATAAACCGACCCCACTCAGACAGATAATGGAGTGGGTTTAACATGCAAACATCCATGATTTAAGTTAATTTGGGGGAAGATGGTCATACATTTTAATAATCTATTAAATCAAAGAAAACTAGATTAATTTAATTTGCATCTAGAGAAGGGGCAGGAAAAGGCCTGAATTTGAGTAGTCAGCAAACATGAAAGACAACGAGGCCACCTTCGAATGTATGCAGAAAATCCATATGAAGAGTTTCATCCATGTTTTCTCTAGTCAATGTACACAAC
The DNA here is from genome assembly GCF_007399415.2 of Gopherus evgoodei. Lineage (NCBI taxonomy): Eukaryota > Metazoa > Chordata > Testudines > Testudinidae > Gopherus > Gopherus evgoodei. The sequence goes on along the minus strand of NC_044322.1, from coordinate 190,575,390 downwards.
CAATGCACCATAAACAGCACTTTTATATTCAGTGTTTTGGGGACCTTAATAAACAAGGCTTTTGATGATTAGGAAAATGACCCAAAGTATTCACTGATGCTGTGTGACATAATCATGTTCCAGTTAACCTGTGTACCATACATTTCAACAGGATTTTAAACTGGATTTGCATTATCCACAGTAAGTACTCATAGCTATATTTATGTTAATATATAACGAGTACATGTCCTTTGGGATATTAATGTGTTTCTACATACATTGAGCTGTGTGTGCACATGCACAAGTATAAGATGTGTACCAAAAGTAGGAAAAGCATTTCTTTCTGTCCTCTTAGAATATTTCCAAAATGCACAAAGGCCTAGGATGTCTGAAGAAAAGGTGATTGTACTTATAGGCATGTAAAGATTTAGAAACTACTTAAGATCAGCATTTGTTTCTCTGATTCTTCTTCTTTCATTCTTTTATAAAAGATTAGTATCTAGCATGCTACAGGCTCTTGCTCTTATTTGTTCTTTTTTTAGCAGAAGGGCCGTTGAAAAAAAATAAAGCAATTTAATCAAATCTGCTAATTAATTAAGTATCAACTTTCTTATGGTCTCTCTGTTCACACACCTTGGGGGATAACCATGTTCACAAGAAGAGACTATTTAGCTACGACACACTCTGGACCAAATTTTGCCCTACATACAATTCCCTTTAATTTAAATGAAGATGGTTGTGTATGTATCTGAGGGCAGAATTTTTGGCTGGGTATTTGCATTATTATTAAGACCTTTTTACATTTTGGAATGAATGTAGAGTAAGAGGATGATAGTGAGATTCCATGGAATTATTCAAATAGTAGATAGGTGCACTAACAAAGATGTGAGCTCGTCACTATTAATTTAGTCTAAATATATTGCCAGGCAGATGACTTTTTGGGGTAACGACTAAGAACCCTGCATCCGGGACCTTCCATTATTTGGAGTAAATAGGAGCCTTCTTAAAACAAAGTACATTTTTATTTTTCACAGAACATGTTTGCTCTAAGCAAACCATCACTAAGTGGAATTGCAGATGGCACGTTACAATGCATTCATACTATGGAGCTCAGGTTTTCAACCTACTTCGCAATAGGAGTCTGCTTGTTTTTCAGTTATTCCAGCAAAAGGTGCTGCCTCAGGAATAGTAGCTAAAGAGCAACCATGCATTTTCCTTTTGCTCTCAACAGTGTTGAGCCAAATACATCAAGCAGCAGAAACATTTTTTTAAGAGTAATTCTAGCTATGGACCAAAGCTGCAAAATTCTGATGTAGCCATCAACCCCAGCCCATAAATTTGAGGATGTTCTGAGTTCAGGTTTGACCAATAAAGCAAGAGGAGCTGCTGGAGAAATTCAGATCCATGTTTGGATTTTGGAATGCTTCCCCTTTTCAAAGTTCAGCAGGAGTGGATCGGGAGGTCTGGTTCAGGCCCTCCTATAAATATTTCACTTGAAGGAGTTTATAAAAGAAAATAAATATGTTCCGAGTCTCTGAGCAGAGTGATTTTGTTTATCATGCTGTTCTCTGCTGTTTTGGGAAATCCTGTTAAACGACATTTCTTCTGTCTGTACTGCAAGAACCCCCCAAAACAAAAACAAAAAGAAAACAAAAAACAGGAAAAAACAAAAGCCCTGCAATATGCTGCAGTGATGAACCACTGCAGTTTCCACTGCAAACCACTGCAGTTTCCAATAGCAATATGGCAGTGTTTGGGGCAATACTGCCTTTTTTATCCCGTGAGGGTGATCAGCTTAATATGAGAGCCATATAAAGACATGTGCAACAGGATCCTAAAAGGGGGTTTCTCTCAAATTCTCCTCAAAATCTCCTGTTGAATTGAACCCAGCACTGGATTATTTGGCTGTAGTGAAGCTAGAACATGTCTACTCTGGAGAGACATCACTCACACAGTTCAGTCAATCAGCATTTAGCTGCCCTATGCAACTGCTTCTTCTACCCATAGGGTAGCATGCAATTCAGGAGCCATTTGCTAATCACCATATGGGTAACAGGAAGAAATGGGCAGTGTTGTGTTTTAAGGGTTCATTTGTTCGCTCCTTCGTTCCTTCCTTAAAATACGTTATTTAGAAGATCTACACTTTAAAAAACAGAAAAAAAAATCTTGTTTACAAATATATCCTGGATACTTCAACCAAATATAAAGATAGAACATTTTTAGGTGCCACTCTCCATACTGTCTACACCATCCTTGCTGTATTCTTGGCACTAACAGAATAATCTACCAGGGAGTTAATAATTGTGCTTCTTTCTACTCACGATTCATTAATAAATACTCAGAAATGGGACATTAGCGCATCAGACAAAATGTAGGCAAATATAGCCTCTCTTTATGAAGGGCTGTTTATTACACTCCTACAGTGCTAAATTCAGTTTCTTTAGTGATCATTATATGTTATATAGTAAGCACTCTCTATTAAAACAATACCATGTTAAATTCTTAATGAGTGAAGTAACAGGTTAATGATTCGCTCCATCTGACTGCCGTATGCAAGAAGGAGTGTATTTAAAATGGAAGGATCCATTTGAAAATATATTTATACATTTCCAGTACAAGTCTATCCTTGTTATACTATTGTACTATGTGGATAAATTGAAGAAATTGGGTAGTTTGCTAATAATGGATGCAAATTCATACAGCATGTAATTTAGATACCCGTTCTTTGTGGAATCAATGCACATTGATAAATTATGATTTTGAAATACAAAATATCAAACAACAAAAAGTTTTAAATCTCAAAAAAATAACACCTCCCCCCAAAAAAAACCATTTAAATTCTAATTAACTCCATTTTTACACCAGTATGAATTTTAAAATCCTTACCACTATATAACTATAGCCAAGTATTATAAAAAGATAACACCCCCGGCCACCATCTAGAACTTTAAAATGTGTCCGTGAAGAAACAGATGGGGACCTGTTAAATAACATATATGGTGCATTTGGTCATTTAGGATGGCATGGGCAGAAGACACAGAATTTAAAAAAAAAAACAACGAGAAAATATCAAGCCTGCTAAAAGCATCTGCTCTGTCTGTGTGTGTGTGTGTATGTTGAAAAGATTTCAGTGTCATATATATATATATAACTTGGATCAAAACTTACATTAAAGTGTTGTTACTTCTTTTATTTTATTGCTAAGAAAATGTCTATACTTACTGAATCTTGGAGAAGTTGGGTTTTACAACCTTTCTTTGATGTGTAATAATGTGCTACCTGATATTGGAGATTAGCTCTGACTGTAGATCTGTTGGTAACTAAAATTCATTTCTCTTCCTTTAAAAAAGTATGTGCAATCTGTATTCTTTAGGAATGAGGTTTAGGATCAAATTTTTCAAAGAAGGAGTGAAAGTTGTGCTATGTGAAATCCCACATTGCCGTGCACAGGTGACTAGGTATTCACATATACAAACCAGATAACTGTGCGTGCATATGAGTAGTTGAGTTTGCAATTCCTCAGTTTGCACATGCAAATACTTGTTTGCCAAAAACTGGGAAGAAAATGGTGCGTGAGTGTTTAGCAGTGTGCACTGGTGTGTTAGCACTTGTGTGTATACAAGGGGTATATGGAGGTGTTTGTGGGTGCATCTTTGCTCCCTCCTTTGACAATTTAGCCATTAAAAACAGAGAAGAAAGACCATACCTAGCCACGCTCTTTCCCCAACCCTTAAACACACACACATCTGGCAGTGTGTGTACAAGTCTGTTCAAGGGCATGGAAGCTGAATTTTAATTTTAAATAATATATGTTTCAAAATATT